>NC_140084.1:21981195-24381195 GCF_964194135.1 Talpa europaea
GTACCATCGGTGGGGGCCAGGGCGCTGACATCTGCCGCCCTCTAACCTCTCAGGCATCCTGAAGAGGCGCTGTCGGCGAGATCTTGAAGGAGGGGAAACCTCTCACCTCCCGTAGGCCTGCTGCCCCATGGGAATACAGCTTAAACCAACAGGGCCAGGACCCACCAGGGAGCGTCCCCAGGAAACAGGGCAGCTTTGACCTCACGGAGACTCATCCCTCTGACTCCCAAAGTTTGGACACCAGCCTTGCCCCTGTCTCGGGTGGAGCGGGGGGATCTCACAGGGACTCCTTGGACAAGCCCTCCCCCTCCAGACCCCAACCTCAGCGTGATGGGTGGGGACCGACTCCGAAAGTTCTTACAGCCCCAACCTTCCCTGATCCTGGGACTCTCCTCATCCGGGCCAGAGGAGGCCAGAGCAGAAAGAACAAGCCGGGTCTCCTTAGAAAACAAGCCAGAAGTTCCTCACAAAGCCAGACCCATCTCTGTCGATGACCCCGCAATTCCATGCCTGGGTATTTGAGAGAACGAAAATGTGTGTGCGCGAAGAGACTTGCACAAGAGTGGTCACGGCAGCTTTATTCTTAGTAACCCAAACCGGAAGCAGCGCAGTGTGGAGCAGGCGAGGGACAGACCCGGGGGGAGCAGCCTGATGGTGGCTGCACCTCAGCTGATGCTCAACAAGCGAGAGGGCACAGGGCGTGACGGGGGGGGCCCATCTCTCGGCACAATGCTGACTGAAGGATGCCAGGCACACAGGCACATGCTGGGTGATTCCGCTGACGTGAAGTTCTAGGACAGGCAAAGCCCCTCCGAGAGCAGCAATCAGAAGCAGCAGGGTGGGCCGGGGGCCGAGGAACTTCCAGGCGATGGCAATGTCCTGTATCTTGCAGCGGTTGAACGGGTGCTTGTAGCTGCCAAGACAGAACAGTTAGGATCTGTGCAGTTTCATGTACATCAATAATCCCTTAATTAAAAATAAAATGAGAAACAAGAAAGAAGCTGAAGTCCTCAGGAATATATCGGGAGGCTGCATCCTGGGCTGCCAGCCAGCAGCAGCTGCCTCAAACTCGAAGGGGCCCACGTGTCCTGTTAGAGGTTAGTGGTGTCCAGATCAGGGACACCAGCGTCCTATGTAGCCATTTTCACAGGCACTTCATCAGGTGAGGAGACCACCGGGGAGGCAGTGAGGAGGCAGAGGATGTGGGGGGCCTCTGAGCGGCTCAGAGCCTGCAGACTGGAGGAGAAACACTCATTTATTCTTCAACTGCGCACTCATTGAGCATCTGCTCTGTCCCAGACACTGTCCAGCACTGGAGATACAGCAGGGGTCAAAGGTATGGTGTCTTCCCTCGTGGAGCCTCCCTGGGAGAGAGACATGAGCCACTGATCGTGACAACCAGGGTGGAGACCAAAAGGAGGAGCAGAGGTAGCCTCCAAGTTCACAGGCCTAGAGGCCTCACCTCCAGTGGGCCTGGGAAGGCTCTGCAGGGCCCTGAGTTCAGAATGACGAGAAATTATTAACGGGGGAAACAGAGGAGTCGGACTGTCCTGCCCCAAGAGCCAGAGCAGCTCAACTCTGGCACAGGAACCACAAACTTGGGTGCCTGGGGGGCCAGGTGGCAACAGCAATGGGGAGTCTCCGTGGGCAGGGACCTCAGGAGTGCGGTGCACAGCAGCAGAGTGGACCGGGGACTCGGTTGGGGCAGGCGGGGTGGGTTGGAGGTGACACTTGCCCTGACAGGCTGCAGGCCTGGTGCTGCCCTCTCTTCCCATTTTCAAAGAAAATCTGGAATTCAAAAAAATTACACTCAAGTCTATTTTAGAATCTTGGCTCAAACGTTTAGTCACTTCTAGAGATTCAAAGCAATCCCAACCAAAATTCCAGTGGGGTTTTTGATTAAAAAAAATTGCAAGGTAATTCTAAAATTTATACATAGAAACAAAGGACCTAGAATATCCAAAAATAACTTTGAAATAGAACAAGTGGAAGGACTCACACTACCTGATTTCCAGATTTAGGATAGTGCTACAGGATTAGGACATTGTGTTACTGGCAAGAAAAAGAGAGCCAGAGGTCAGTGGAGCAGAAGAATTTCCAGAAATTGACTCACACAGACATGGTCAATTGATTTGTTACAAAAGCAGAGACAACTCAGCAAAGAAAGGATAGAGATTTTTAGTAAGAGGTGCGTTGCTGTGACACACACTTAGATGGCCACCGCTGATCCTTGCCTCTTGGGGTGCACAGCTCTGGGGAGCCCCTCCCTTTGAACGCCAGTGGGGCTGTGACTTGCTTCTAACTGACAAAGCGTGACAAAGTGATCAGCTGTTACGTTGTAGGAGACTGGCCACTTGCTCCAGACTCTCCTTGCTGGCTTGATGGAGTAAGGTTGTCTGGAAAGTCCACCTGACACCTTTAGGAACTGAGGGGGTTTCTCAGGGGTAAAGGTGACCAGCAAGAAGTCAGGGCCCTGTCCTAGAGCTGCCGGGAGAGGAATCCCACCAACAGCTAGAATGAACTTGGAGCAGATTCTTTTTGTCAAGACTCCAGATGAAAACAGTCTGGCTGACACCCTAATGGCAGCCTGGGGGGGACCCCAAGAGGTGATCCACTGATCCCAGCCCAAACTCCTGACCCACAGAAACTATGCGATAACAAATGTGTGCTGTTTAAGCTGCTAAATTTTGGCTAATTTGTGATGACAACATCAAAAATAATATAATTCATAAGCCAAAATAGCAAACCTTCATCAAACGTCAAACCATGTAGAAGAATTGACTTCTTTTATTATCTTTTTTTTAAATTTTATATTTTTTACATCGTTCTTCATTTTTGTACAATGTCTGCTTTCTCATCTTGGTTATAGTCCCCGTGAAATTCCCACCACCGATTCACCTGTGTCCCATCACTATAGTCCCTTGAGCTCTTCCCTTCCGTTTTGATCCTACTCCCTTCTCCCCCCTGCAGAATGTCTCGTTTATATTACTGATTGATTTTGATTTTCACTTTATTATAATAACTGCTTTTTTTTCCGTGATCCCTTATTTGAATCCTCAACATTCCTCCTATAAGTGAAATCATGTGGTATTTTTCTTTTTCTTTCTGGCTTATTTCTTTGAGCATGATCCCTTCCAGCTCCATCCATGTTGCTGCAAATTGCATGTGTTTATCTTTTTTGAATGCTGAGTAATATTCCATGGTGTATATGTACCACATCTTCTTGATCCAGTCATCTATTTTTGGGCATTTGGGTTGTTTCCAAAGCTTAGCTATTGTAAATAGTGCTGCTGTAAACATAGGGGTGCAGGTGCCCTTTTGAATTAATGATTCTTTGTCCTTTGGGTAAATACCTAGGAGTGGAATTGCTGGATCATATGGAAGCTCCATCTTTAGCAGTTTGAGGAACGACACAGCGAAGCAGTGACTCTTAATGGATCAGGGGTCTGAAGGTAAAACTATAAAACTTTCTTTTCAGGAGAGCAGAATAAACATTTTATTTTTGCTGTGATTTCAACTATGAAAACTATCACATACCCTTCAGGACAAGCACTAGCGGAGACACAGACAACTGGGATGCTGTGGATTCCGGGTTGACGCTCTGGAGGCAGCTGCTTCCTCCTTCAAGTTGTCCCTTTCTGTTGCTTTGGTTCTATTTGAGCCATAAATAGCTTTCCCCTGTGAAATGTGTTTCTGTTTGGCATTTCTCCTCTACATTCATGGGGAAACCAGCTCACCGACCAGCAGCACCCCAGAACCCCCTTCTCAGTTCCTCCAGCCCAGTAGCCAATACCAGCAGAGGACCCCCTCCATGATTCCTCCACGCCCAGACAAACCAGGCTTGCCTTCAGGGGGGCTCCCGTCTCAAGATGCTGGACCCCACACAGCCCTGCTGGTGCAGCCCAGGTGGCCCTTCAGCCTCACCCACGCTATGCGGCCCTCTCCCGGATGTCCTTTCCCTGAATAGTTGTTTGTTGCTCCTCTCGTGTGGGAGGGCGAAGCAGGGACCATCTTGTGTCACATTTTGGCAATGTCGCTCCAAAAACATAACATTTATAGAAAAAAAACAGCCACTGAGCACAGGGGTGTTTGGACAGGTGGTGCCGAGACAGCCGTGGGCCAGAGGTGGCGATCGATGGAGGCCACGTGCGGCAGTGGCCCATCAGCACCCGAGGGCCCTGCTGCCCGAGGTCATGTGGGGGTGACAACAGCTTCGCTCCACGACCTCGCTGGTGGCATCTTTGGTCTTTCTTGGCCTCTTGCCAACAACTGCCTGACCGTCGTCTCTAGTCTCTAGTCTAGTCCAAATCTGATTGCTTAGCTAAGGCCCCACACGTGGGGCAGAGTCCTGTGTCCCAGGCCCCTTTGTAGGTGGCAACCAGCCCATGGAGGTGCAGGCCTGGTCAGTGCCCGGTGGGCTCAGATTCCACCCCTGTGCACAGCCGGCCCACCTCCCATGGGCCCTGGTGGGGACACTGAGTGCAGGGAACAACCCATCAGCCTCCTCTGTGTCCCTCCTCTGGGGCCCACCAGGAGGCTGAGTCCTTCCCTAGCCCACGTTCAGAGGTCCCTGGAGACAGGCACAGGCGGGAGACCCTGTGTCCTCAGGTGCCTCCCACACCATGGCGAGCCCAGGCAAAGAACTGCTTAACCACTGCCCAAGCCCAAGCCCCATCTGAGAAGCAACTGGGAGGAGGGGGTGCTGCAGAAAACTACCTGGGAAGTGCAGGGCCATCCCTTTCTAGCAGAGGTGCCAAGGAAATGGGTTACCTGCCTGAGTCACCAGGGGCAGCCTGTGCCAAGGGAGCTCCTGGCAGAATAAATTCAGAAGCACTTATGTGCCAGAGCAAGACTCCCACGTGATGACCGGGAAGGCTGTGACCCAAGCAAGTGTCAGCAGGTCCCCCAAGCAGCCTGTGTGGAGGGAGGCCCAAAGGGATCCAGACCTAAGTGTGGGGCGAGAGGAACAGAGTGAAGGGGCGCTGAGTTTTACACTGTCTCAGACAACCCCAGATCAGTTCCTCACGCAGCTCCCAGACAACTCTGCACTTGCCTCGCTGTGCCCAAAGCCACCAGGACCTGGCCCCATCGGTCCTCAGAACAATTTGCCTGCTTCTCTCCCCAGCCAGGGCAGCAAGCACAGCCTTGGCAGAACACAATGGAAGGATTAGCTCACCTCCCAACGGGCTCAGTGTGGGGGACCATGGTCGTCTAGGACATGAAAACTGTTTCGAGAACTGTGGAATGTAAAACTCAGGTTTTTTTTGTCCTGTGACCCTATCAGCATGCCAACATCTTTTTCTTTTTTTAAAAAAAAAGATTTATTTATTTTTATACAAGAACCGGGGTACAGGGCAGATGTGTGGGAGGGTGAGAGGATTCACCAGAGACAGAGCGGGGAGCAGAACAGGCAGACTGATGAAATATACTGCTGAGGAGAGCAGCGGGCGAGACAGGAGAGGTCTGCCGCGCCATGTGGGACCCTCGCTAGCCAGCTGGGATCGAACCTGCGCTGCAGAGGCTGTGGACAGCTTCACAGTGTGCCACCAGGGAGGCCCCCAACATCTTTTTCAAACTAGAAAAGTAGAATAAAGTCAACTGGGACTATGAAAGGACAAGTGGGTGCACAGGGCCCTCCCCTGCCCCCAAACAGGGTCCTTCCAATTTGTGCCCATAAAAGGAGAAGACCAGGGAAGAGATGGGGTGAAAACGTCCAAGGCAAAGGCTCGTGCCTCCTGCACATCTCTGTTGCTTGTCACGAGAGGCAGGTTGCTATGGTGATGGGTAGAGGGTCCAACCAGGAGAGATTATGAAAATGTGTCAAGGGAAGAAGTGTGTGTGTGTCAGGGTGGGTGTTGAGAGGGGCTATTTCCTACATGTTATGTGGTGCACGCCACAAGCTTTTGTCGACTTAGTCATTTGAGGTGGTCTGAGGACATCACACTACCTCCCCCTGGTGGTGACAAGGGGCCCTGAGGTAGTAACAGGAACCCCTGTGTGCCTGGCCCCTAATGTGACAGGCGACAAGGGAGACCCAAGATACAAGGGGTTCTGGGGGAGCCTCTGGTGGGAGAAGGTCTGAAAGTATGTAATGATGGTAGATCCTGGGTTCGTGCAGAGGGACAGAGCCCTCCTGGGGGGCAGGGAGACCAGGGCCCCTGTAGGAATTAGCAAGTTGAGTTCGGTGGACTGGGCAGAGATCAGGGGAAGTGCATGCAGGAGGAAGAGCTGCCAAGTGGGCAGAGACAGGCAGAGCACCAGAGACTGAGTTCATCCTGCTCTGGTGACTTGTGTGCTGCTCTTGGCTGCCACCCAGCGCACCCCACCATCCTGGTGAACGGCCTCACTCACTGTCACCTGCCGGGGTCCAGTAGGTGCCCTTGGCCCAAGAGGGCAAATAGGAGATTCCTGCAAGTTGGATTCTGCCTTGAGGCTGCTGGTGCAGGGCCCTGCCTCTGACCAGCTAGTTCTGTTCACTCAAGGCTCATGTTTTAAACATGAACCAGGCTCTGTGCTCGTGACTAATATAAAATGCACACAGCAGACAAGGCTCCAGCCCTCACGGTCTGTGTCCCAGTGGGGGAAGAGACATTATTCAAATAGACATACAAATAGACATAATGGCAATGGTGGAAAATGCAAAGAAGCTTATCGGATGCTGTGAACATACATCAAGGGGGAGGGCAGGAAAGTGGGGGGTTGGTCAAAGTCCACTTAACAAATTACCCAAAGTGATTAAGCAACAATAAATCATATCATCTCTCATGGTTTCTGTGAGTCTGAAATGTAGAAGAGACTCAGTGTGGCCCACTTCTACTCTGTGGTATATGGGGTTCAGCTGGAAGACCTGAAAGCGGGGTGCTGGAATTGTTAGGAGGAGAGGCTGTCCTGAAAAAAACACCACAAATAGGTTTTATGGACTCCACCCTGACTCCAGACCAAAGACAGCCAAGACACCAAGAGCTACAAATCCCAGAATGTCATCGTCACCAAAGGGAGGGCTACTGGGAACTGAGGATGGAGTTAAGCAGCGAGGCTTGGTGTATAACCAGATGTGGGCCTTGGGGGTCTCTTGGTTTTTCGCCTGCTCTCAATGTGCTGTAGAGATTCCAGCTCAGCAGAACTGGTAGGACGCATTCATCAATTTATCTCCCTCCCTTCTCCCTGAGTTATTCATTTCTTCATTTCCCCTTCTTATGTAAATGAACCCTTTATTAACCTTTTTGTGTGTGCCCGCAGTTGAGTCTTATTAGAAGTCCCTTTAAGCGCACAGGTGATGACCCCCGGTCAGGCAACCCATTTTATATTGGGGTTGCCCTGTAACAGAATCATCTGGAAGCACCCTCACTCCCATGTGGATCTAGCTGGTGCTGTCAGCAGACCCATGGGGACATTCTGAGTGTCCTGAGCTTCCTCACAACATGGTAGCCGGTTCTCAGGACGAGCACCCAAAGAGCCAAAGAGCCAGGAGGACGCCATATTGCTCTGTGTGGGCTTTGGAAAACCTACACTGTTGCTTCGCCCTTCCCTGTTGGTCGAGCAGCTTAAAGATCCAGCCAGGTCCTAGCCTAGGAAACAGACTGCTCCTGGAAAAGGAACAGCTACCTTGGGATAGCATGTGGGACAGGCCATATACAGTGGTGCAGCCAATGTAAGGAAAAGAGTGACTTGCCTCCCAGAAGCATGTCACATGTACTCAGACTTGAGGGGTGAGCTGGAGCTTGACAGGTTACAGGAAGGCGCATTCCATGATGTAATATATATATATATATATATATATATATATATATATATATATCAATAATCACCTTTCTTTCTTGGTCTCTCAATATTAAACTTACTTGGAACCCCATTTGGTCCTGCCCCCCCCAGGACCCTCGAGTCTCCACCATGCAGAAAACCGCCATCTCCCTGGTCCCGAGAGAGGATTCTGCTGTCTTGCAGCCACGCTTCACTGTGGCCCGTCGCCTCACCCAGGGCGTGCCCAGAGGTCCTGGGCGGCCTCTCTGCTGCTGTCCTCTTGAGCGCTCATCTGCCCCATCACCCCCCTCTGACTGATTCCTTGCGCCTCTGTGTGGCCCCACTTGGGGTCACATACCTCCCCTTGGAGCTGTAGCCTGGGGTCTGGGGTCTTTCCACCCAGGGGCCTGGAGGTGCTCCGGTTTCCAGGGCCTGCTCGTGAGTCCCAAGACTCTGTCTTGGGACCAAATAACAGCTCCCCCCTTATCAAGCGCCCACATGTGTCTGATGATTAACAAGATGTTGGTCTTGGGCCTCCCCGGTGGCGCAGCGGTTGAGCGCTGGGTTGTGAAGCTGCCCGCAGCCTCTGCAGCACCGGTTCGATCTCCGGCCTCCAGGTGAGGGTCCCACATGGCACGCAGACCTCTCCTCCCGCCCACTGCTCCCCTCAGCAGTGTACTTCGTCAGTCTGCCTGTTCTGTTCCCCGCTCTGGCTCTGGTGAATTCTCTCACCCTCCCACGCTTCTGACTGTACCCAGTGCTTGTATAAATAAATAAATAAATAAATAAATAAATAAATAAATAAATAAATAAATAAATAAATAAATCTTTAAAAAAAAAAACACAAGGTGTTGGTCTTATATTCATATTCAAGAACCCCCATTTCACCAAGGGAAAAGACTCGAGGGGCTAAATATCTTATAGTCAGAATTCAACTCAGACACTCTGAGGGTGCCGCTCCTAAATGCCAGCCTTTCCCCCAGCTGAGTCATGCCTCCCTCCCATGCCAGCTTGGGCAGTTTTTGTTGCCAGGCACCTCCTTTGGAGAAAACAGCACACCTGTGAGTTAGAACAGGCCCCTGGGGTGAGCTGTTAAGTGACTTCTCTCCCCCACCCCAACACCTGAACATTGACCTGGGCTGGGGTTTCCAGGTGCCGTTCCACAGTGAGCTGCCGGCCCACTGAATGCTGTGTCTGCCCCTGGGGAGACCTCGTGGTAGGGAAAAGCCCCTTCTTTCATTTTACCCCCTGCAAATTGTTCCCAGCTGTCCCCAGATCAGGAGAGTGGTCTCCCCCAAAGCTGCCATTCCTAGGAAACCCTAGCCTGGCTTGCGAGTTTGTCCCCAGGAATCGGGGTCCCTCCCTGGCCCTCTCACCTCACCATTCTGTGCCCTCCCCTGTTCCTCTCACATCCCTGGAGATGGTCTCAGGCTCTGCACACAGCGGGTGTTTCCCCTTGACCTGGAGACACGCAGGGATCCCAGCGTGTGCCCCACCTTCTCCAGTGTCCTCTCCCAGTTCCTCCGGGACATTGATGTGCCACCCATTGCTTCACATTGAGAAGTGAATGGCACCAACCCAGAAATGTTTATTGAGCACCTACTGTATGCTGGTAGACACAGAGGGCCCTGCCCTGCCCTCAGCTCTGCTAGGTTTGGAGAAGACAGTAAGTGCAGAACCGGCTGGTCTCTGGCTCCACTCCCTGCCCCTTCAAGCCACAGTTGCCATGCCAAAGTGCTAGCTTTAAACTTCCCCTGTTTAAACCCTTCAGTATCTCATTTACTTTAGGGTACAGTTCAAACTATTTATTTTTTTTAAAGATTTATTTATTTGTTTATACAAGCACTGGGTAAGTCAGAAATGTGAGAGGGCGAGAGAATTCACCAGAGCCAGAGCAGGGAACAGAACAGGCAGACTGATGAAATACACTGCTGAGGGGAGCAGTGGGCATGGCAGGAGAGGTCTGCGTGCCATGTGGGACCCTCGCCGGCAGTCAGGGATTGAACCAGTGCAGCAGAGGCTGCGGGCAGCTTCGCAGCCCAGTGCTCAACCGCTGTGCCACCAAGGGAGGCCCAAATTCAAACACTTTAGTGTGGCCTCCAGTCCTTCCCTTGGGACTGGTGAGCCCTGCAGACCTGCATCTGGGTGGGGGTGGGGTGGGCTATAAGACTCTAAGTGCCCTGTGTGACGCCAGGCAGGGGGCAGGTCAACAAATGTCTTCACCAAGAGCTGGGTGAACTTTGGGGCCACCTGGCTATTACCCTCCCCACTTGCACAGGCCTATGCAAGTGCTTCTCGGGGACCCCCTAAGACAGGAAGTGAAAAGTAAATGCTGAGGAGGTTAAATTTGAGCAACATTCTTCCTCCCCACTGACCCCTGGTAAGGCCCCCTCCTAGCTTTCCTAGTTAGCTCTGACTCATCCTCCAGAACAGCTTAGGCAACCTGACTCCCAGTCTAGACAGAGGTTTCCTGATACTCTGTCACAAAGCAGAGCATAGCACATGGAAGGTCTTCAATGAATCTCTAGTGGAAACGAGCACATACCACCGAGTCCCTGCCGTGTGTGCAGTTCATGCTGTAATCAAATAGTCACTAAGCCGGTTTCTCTCCCAAGGCCACAAGGACTAATTTGTTCATAACCATATTCCCTACACTTAGCACAATGTGGCACAGCAGGTGCTCAATAAATATTTAGTGAATGGATGAATGGATAAAAGAGATGAGTTGAGTTCCTTACCCAGCAGAGGGGTGCTGGGAGCTCATGTTCTATATGGCTGCAGCAGTGGAAAAGCACTAGAATAGGAGTATGAGCTCATGGGTGTCCCAGGGAAATCATCAGCAAGACAATCCTGCACCCTGAGGCCAAATTCCTTGTGGATTAAGCAGAGACAGTGCTCTTTTTCCCTTTGGGTGGATGCATTGGTATGGTGGGAAAGGAAATGTTTTGTTTTTTTTTTTTTTTCCCCAGAAAGGGATTCAGCTGCAGGCCCTGGGTGGGAGGAGAGCTTGTCAAGACCAAACACTCAGAAACCAGACAGTGTTCCGGCACCTCCTGACTCAGATAGAAATGGTCCCTCCAACCCAGGGTCTGAGGCCCCATGATGGCTGGTCAGTGACATGTAGGAAACGAAGCAGGATGAAGAGACTCTCAGGGCCTAAAGGAAGGTGGGAGTGGGCCTTGGCGGGGGAGGCTGATGTCAGAGCAGGTGCAGGGTGGTGGCCAGGGCTCTCTCCTCAGTAGCGGAGACCGAGTCAGGACCTCACCAAGCGCGCTGTCAATTCCACCACCCTGGATGGGGCCACCTGTGAGGTTCTCACTCTTCCCAGTGTGAGATGTGGGATTGGTCATGTGAATGCAGAAGGTGAGAGCTGAAAGGACCCAAAAGGCTTACTATGCAGACAGAAAACAGAGTGGGGAAGACAATGTCCATGAACGTTGGGGAGCCAATAGGTGACCTCAGCCTGGGCCAGATGTCCCAGGGCTCCAGAGCCACCATTGACTCCCTTTGACACGTTCCTTTAACCTCTCTGAGCCTCAGTGTACCTATCTACAAAATGGGGATAACTCAGAGGTAGTCATGAGGATTAACTGACATCAACTGGAACTCTCTAGACCTGTGGGAAGAGTGTAAATTGTTCCAACCACTTTGGAAACCTCTTTGGAAGCAGGTGCATCCCCTATGACCTAGCCGTTCCACTCTGAGTGGAAATCCGTGCCCGGGGGCACCCAAAGACACATGCCCCTCCTTTCACAGCAGCCCTGTGAGTGACAGCCCCAAGCTAGAAACAGCTGCCATGCACACCGGGCATAGAGGAGAGAAACCCTGGCAGAGCCATGTGGAAGGCGTGAGATCTGCAGCAACACACGAGAAAAATAAATGCTGGGGAGGGGCGGCCAGACACGCAGGAGCACAGCGAGTGTGGCCTCGCTGAGTGGGGGACAGAGCCAGCAAAGTCAGTCTGTGCTGACAGATGCCGCTTAGTGGTTCTCCCTGGGAAGGAGGTCAGAGGGGCCTCTGGGTGCTTGCTGTGCTGTATTTTTTGGCCAGGGTGCTCATGATGTAGGTGTGTTCAGTTCATATAAATTCACCAGGTTTGCACATATGACGTGTGCACGGTCCAGTCTGCAAGTCACACATCAGTACAGCTGGTTCAACAAAATATAGCTACTGCCCCCCGCCCCCCCATTGGGAGGGGCTCCATTAAACCAGCAGTCAGCAGCTGCTGTGCCCTTCCAGGGGCTTGGATGAAAACAGGAAAGCCTTGAGGAACAGCAGAGTGAGGGAGACTTGGAGGTCTGAAATGGTGGGGTGCAGAGCACGGAAAGTAGGGGAGTGGAGGCAGCACAGGGGATCGGGTGGGGTGGGGAGCAGGACAGCCCAAGAGAGCCCTTGAGGATATGAAGGGCTTGGTGTGCTGCCCAAGTGTGACCCTTCCTCAGAATGAGGGGCCCTTACTCCTAAGAAACTGAAAACTGAGTGGAACTTCTGCTGGGGTCCCCAAGGTGCAGAACAGAGACACAAAAGAAGGAGCCAAGGTCCAAGCCAGCCATAAAAAAGTGAGACCTCTGGGAATCTGCTCAAGCACTATGGACTCCCCAGAGCAGTGTGGAGGTTGCACCCTGGCTTGGGTGAACTTCAGGGGACAGAGGACCCTCCTGCACAAAAGTGGGTAACACAGCTCTGAGCTGTGTCTCTTGGGCAGTGGGGTTTGCGGTGAGTCACTGGCTTGGAGGGGGTTGGGCGAAACTTAAAAAGCCCTGGGCTAGAGTGATAGAATATTCTGGTCCTCTCAGCACTCCTGAGCCCTCCATCCCCGGCCACATGAGTGCAGCATTCCCAGGGGAGGTGAAGGAGATGTGCCAGATGTCCCTGTATCAGGACAGAAATGCTGGGGCCTGGGGCCCCTCATCAGGCTCTCAGGCAAACCTGAATCTGGATTGAGAAGAAGCCGGCTGTAGGGGGAGCCCTGAGGCACACACATGTGTACCTCTGAGGACACTTTTGGCAAGAATGGACCTAGGTCTCCTTGTACAACCACTGCCCCACCCCCAACGTGCCCCTCCCCTCAGGTAATTGATGGCTGGGCTGGTGGGGTGTTTGCTTCTTTCTTTTTAAAGATTTATTTTATTTATTTGTTTATGCATACAAGAGCTGGGGTATAGGCCAGAGGTGCAGGAGAGGGGGTGGTGAGAGGATTCATCAGAGACAGAGTGGGGAACAGAACAGGCAGAATGACTGAAATACACTGCTGAGGGGAGCAGCAGGCGAGATAGGAGAGGTCTGCTACGCCGTGTGGGTCAGGTCCCTGGCAGGGGATCGAACTCATGCTGCAGTGGTTGCAGATAACTTCATAGTGCTGAGACGTAAACCCTTGCACCACCAGGGAGGCCCTGTTTGCTTCTTTCTTTCTTCCTTTTCTCTCTCTTTCTCTTGCTCTCATTTCCCTGCTTGCTTTCTTTAAATTAAAATTTTTTATTGTAATAAATACCAAAAATGACCCCAAAGAATAAGGAAGAAAATAAACCATCTAAGCTCCCACCCTCCCTGAGATAATTACCATTTCAGTGTGGATCTTCTAATTCTTCCTGAAACAGGTACTTTTCACAGTGAACTCTTTCATTAGAATAGATTTGCAAACAATTTGCAGGTAGTGCAGGGCTGGCTTAGCTCTCTCGGGCCCTCCCGGTGCTAGTCATCATGATTAATCAACCTAAGGCTGTGAATCATTTCAGAAGCAAGACAGGGCAGCAGAGAGGAGGAAAGTGGGTGCAGGATGCAGCCCAGTCTTCTTTCCTAAATGATTCAAGTTCATGACTAGCTGGTGTGCAGGTCTTCAGTGCTAACAAAGGACAGCTCTTAATAACAGAACAGATCACTAGGTAACCTGTACCAGTGCACTGAGGTGGGCACCACAGGTAGCAGCCCCAGAGGGGGACAATGTGCCCATTTCACAGATGAGAACCAGGCTCATTGAGGTTAACTGAGATGCCACTGGGCTGGCATCCTGTCCCTAGCACCCTGGCAGGGCAGCCCACGTGTAACCTGTGCTCCCAGGCAGACATCAGCAGGGCCCAGGGGCCAGAAAGGACCTGCATGGCCACCCTTCACTGGACAGCAGGCAGCCCAGAGCTTCTGTCCGCAGCTGCATCCTTAGCTCTGGCACAGAGCCAGCGCCCAGGTACTACTAAAGACAAATAAGGCAGTCCTGAGCGCATCCAGCCCGGAGCGCCATTCACATGGGCCATGGGGCGCCAGCAGCCTCACTTTCTCCCAGACCTGCTAAGGAATAAAATCTGGGCTCTGTATCAGCTCTCTCCCCACTGCCCTTCCCCCTTCCCCTAGAAAATGGGCTTAGGGGGCCTTCCTGGTGGCCCAGGGGATTGAGTGCAGCACTGTGAAGCTATCCACAGCCTCTGCAGCACCAGTTCGATCCCAGCTGGCCAGGGAGCAACCCACATGATGCAGCAGGCCTCTCCTGCCTGGCCTGCTGCTCCCCTCAGTAGTGTATTTTTGTCAATATGCCTGTTCTGCTCCCCACTCTGTCTCTGGTGAATCCTCTCACCCCCTGCACCTCTGGCCTGTACCCCAGTTCTTGGTTGTATAAATAAACGAATCTTTAAAAAATATATGGGCTCAGCCCTCTCCTGTCCTAAGAAGGCCTTTGCCCAACCCCCTGTGCTCCCCCCAAACTGTGGAGCCATCCTCCATCCCATCACTGGAGGGATCCTGAAAAAATTGCTCCCCACTCCTGTCTCCCTAGCTCCCCTTCACTCCCTGACCTCTGAGACTGGCAGCTTCTCCCCACTGCCCCAGCTGTGCCTCCACCGCCCCATGACCCCTGGACTCCCCCTTCCCTGTTCCTCACCCTCCCTAGCGTCCTCACTCCGCTGCCTGGTCAGCACCCTCCCTTCTCTGCTTCTCTCTAGTTCTCTCCTCTCCTGCTTCTTTACCTTTTCTTGGAGGAGCATCAAGCCTATGGAAAAGTTGCAAGAAAAGTACAACGAGCGCCTTCTATCTTTTATCTAAATTCATCTAAATTCACTGATTATTCACATTTTGTCATCAGGTTTTATCCTCGCATGCATACACCTGCTGTTGCTACTGCTGAATCCCTGGAGCCATCAGCACCCCAGCCCTGAATTACTGCAGCCACATCTCCCAAGAATAGGACCGCCTCCGACAGGCCTACACCTTGACATCGATCAAGGAAATTTCATATGGACTCATGACTGTTCTCTACAGTCCACATTTAAATTTCACCCATTGCCCTCAATCAGGTCCTTTGAAGCATTTGGTCCTGACCAAAGAGCCAACCTGGAATGCAAAGTTGCTCCTGTTCAGAGGACAACTGTCTCCTAGGACTGTCACAAGTCTGTGGGGTGGCCCCTGGTTTAACATCTACACCATCATTTACAATCCTGCTTTGACCTTCCCCCCAAATCTTTCCCTCTATTCTCTAGTGGTTGTTTGCCCTTCCCTGGCTGCCAGCTCCCCTGGGTCCAGATTCTAGTTCATCTCTGTCCCTGGGGCCAGGCCAGCTCTCGGCCAGCACCCATGGGAGAGCGGGGACAGTGCTCAGCAGAATCAGCCTGACCTGGATTTCAACTGTGGTGGTTCACCCCTCCACCAGTTTCTGCTCTAGTGACCTCTAGCAGGTTATTTAACACCTCCTCTGAGCAGATAATACCACCTACCTTGCAGGGCTACCTGGAAGGTCTGAATGCAGGCTAGACCCAGAAGGGAAGCAGGCTGGGAGGGAGGGGGAGGGGCAGGGAGCGAGGGCGGGAGTAGGAGGAGGGAGGAGAGAGCTGGGGAGGGAGGGAGCACCATGAGGCTGGGATCAGACACGCTGCCAGCGCTGAGAGTGTCAGGTTTCCAAGAGGGCGTGGGGAGCAGACCGGGAGGGCAAGGGAGCCGACAGCCCTGAGCTGACCCTCCTGAGCTCCGATGGACAAGGAACGTCATGTGAAGGCAGGTAGGGCTGATGACACAGGAACACGTGTGCTGGAGCTGGCACCCCAAGGGAAGAAGCACCTCTGAGAGCGACCCAGCCGCATCATCTAGACCAGGCACTTGACAACCTGGTCACAAATTAGCCCAACCAAGGAACACTTTTACCTCCCCCAGAAGAAAGGCCCTGGGTCCCGTTGGCCTAGGGCAACTCCCAAACTTTACCTGGGCTGAGATTTCCCCAGAAGTAGGACGGCCCCGCGGGCCCAGGAACAGGCTCATTACTATCAGGTTCCAGGGCAACAGCTGGATCCAACTTATGGGCGGGTCCCTGAGAGCAGGGCCTGGCTGTGGGCCAGACCCGCGGGAGGGCCGGAGCCTGCCCTTCCCTTTTCCACGGGAGATTGAGTTGCTGAGGACTCTGCTGGCCCACCCGGTCCCCCCGGGCCTTCCCAGCAGTCTGGGGGAGAAGAAGCATCCAGCAACCAACCTGTGTCTCCTGCAGACCAGCCTCCCCTTGCTGCCTCTCAGGCTGCCCGAAACACGGAAGTGACCACCGCCAGGACATGGCAGCAGGATGCTGCGAGGCTCTCTGCCTCTGTGGGCTTTTGAATTTTTGGGGTGACATCCTCACCTGTACCACGGGACACACGCAAGTGCCCCTACAATCGCACACCCACAGACAGGTGCGCTCTGTCTGGCCCTGGACCCCACCTCACCTGTGCGGGGGACCCAAGGTGCTCAGAGCAGGTGGGACAACCCGTCGGGCTCACTGTCCAGAGAGGGCCAGGGGGCTCGGTGAGATCAAGCAGCAAAGCAGGCCCCTTCTCCGAGTAGGACACTGCGAACAAATAATGCTTAGTAGTGATGATATTCACATGTTTATCTGGAGCCTGATTCAGGCCAGATTTCACTGAGAATTTTCTAAAGCAATCACTATTTTAATTCACAAATAACTGGAGTCTTGACAAAGATAAACATTTTGCCCAAAACCACATAATAAATGACAACACTCTGAGGGCTTCTGCCTAATAAGGAATGATAGCCTCCCCCACTGGCTGTCAGGTGCTTGCAGACCCCATGTAGTCTTCCCAGGCCCAGTCACTAAATGCAAATGGCCCTGGGGAAGATCCTGTTAACACCTGAGGGCCCCCCAGCTAGGAGGTTGGGTCTCTCACAGGGTGGGGGAGGGTCTGTGAGACACTCACTGAAGAGGATGTCTTCCCAATTTTCAGTCTCAGAGATTTATGTTGAGGTTGAGAACTCCTGAGAGACTTCCCTGGAGAGAGATTTCTGAGAACCCCCTTTTATTAAAGGACAGTTTTCTGGCTTTGTTGAGCTGGGACAGGGGGCGGGAGGGGGCGGGGATGGGGAAGCAGAACTTTGGACTCTGAGAGTAGAACGAAGAAATGAAATCTGGGGATGGCTTGTTCATTTATATCAAGAACTTTTCAAATATGCTTACTATTTATTTATTTATTACTGCAGAGAAGAACTGGGGGGGAGGATGGAGTGTAGGCCAGAGCTGCAGGGGGTGAAAGGATTCACCAGAGACAGAGTGGGGAACAGAACAGGTAGACTGACTGAAATACACTGCTGGGGGGAGCAGTGGGAGAGACAGGAGAGGTCTGCTGCGCCATGTGGGTAGCTCCCTGGCTGGGGATTGAACTCAGGCCATAGCAGTGACAGTGCTGAGATTTCACCCCTAGGCCATCAGGGAGGCCCCCCTGTGCTTACTTTTTAACTATGCAAACCTCCATTAGAGGACCAGATGCACTAAATATTCATGAGAAGAAAGTAAGTGATCAGATGCGTATAGAGACCGACCCTAAAGATACATCCATCTTGGGTTTGAGTGACTCGTGTGTTCTAGTGCTTGTCCTCTTCATGCTGCCTTGGCTGTAAGCAGACATAGAGAGAGACAGACATTGTTTTTGCCTCTCGAATATTCACCCTGTCTTTCTGCTAACTACAGCCCCTGTAATGGCCACGCATTCCAGGCACGTGACCGAGGTGTGGCCAAACTGCATCCTCCCGTGTGGTCACAATGACTGGCACAGGGAAGGACATCACCCAGAGCAGGCCAATGGGGTTCAGTCCTGAGACTTTTGTTGGAACTGTTGGGAAAGAGAAACTCTTTCATGGCTGTTATGAAACTACCAGAAAGTGAACTTGGTGCTCTCGATAGCCTCCAGCTGGGATGGCCCCCTACGGCATCGGGAAAGTATGTGACGTGGGAGCCCAGGTCCTCCTGACCCCAACCACAGAATCTGAAGTTCTGCCATCATTGTTCCTTCTGCTCATGTAGACCTGCCGGCTGCAGAATGATCTTGGAATTGGGAAGCATTGTCTGGTTAGCAGCTGAAAGCAACCAGACCTTCCCATTTGGGCCCACTTGCTATGGAGCTTGATGAAAATAACAGTGAGAGGGCCTCCCTTGTGGCACAGTGGGTTGAGTGCAGTGCTGTGAGGCTGTCCGCAGCCTCTGCAGCGCAGGTTCGATTCCCGGCTGGCCAGGGAGATACCCACATGGTATGGCAGACCTCTCCTGCCCCTCCTGCTGCTCCCCTCAGCAGTGTATTTCAGTAGATCTGCCTGTTCTGTTTCCCACTCTGTCTCTGGTGAATCCTCTCACCCTCCCACACCTCTGGCCTGTACCCCAGTTCTTGTATAAATAATAAATCTTAAAAAAAAAAAAAAAGAACTGAAGAGTGGGACAGGAACCAGAAGGCCAGCGAGGGTCCCGGGGTGGAAGGGTGTGCCTCCTGGCGCGGGGTGGGAATTCTGGATGGCATCCAAGTCCTCTGCTCCTTTTTGGACTATGTCCAAAAATCCCCTTGGATGGCTGAGGTGGTAGGCATAGAAGGGCAAGGGTGCTCTAAGAAAGTAGAGAGAAAATGTAAGATAAAGGTATAAAAAGAAGATTGACTGAGAGAAAATCTTGCTGATCCTGGAGAATTAAAAATGAACCCATTGGCTTCAAGGGTGTCTTCAGCACTGTTAGTGAGTCAGAGATTTCCTTCCTCTTAGGAAGAGCAGTTAGTGCAAAAAGCAGGGCCTAAAAAGAAGAATATTTTCTGAGTAGCCAGAAGAGGCTAAATGCACTTCTAAATCCATTTGTTTTAGATATTGCTCGTGAATCAGGCAGAAATCTTAGAGAGTAAAGAGGAGATGGGGTGGAGAAGACAGCCCCTCCATCAAACATTCAACCAGATGCTGACATCTAAGTCATCTAATGAAAATGCACCCACATTTTTTCCTTTTATTGGAATTGCATCCTGTAGGACTAGGAATTCACTAGGACCAATTAGTTAAAAGTCTGGGATTATAGACCTTTTATTTGCAGGGGAAACTGCCTTCCCAGGAAATGGGTTTACCAGTCTGGAGGATGAACCTTTGCTTTGATGTCTGCAAGTTCTGTCTTGAAATGACCATGCACGTGGGTTCCACTGATTTGGGCTTGAGACCTGGATTGGTGTGACAGGTTATAGCTATTCACCACACTCTTTTTTTAATTCTTATTGAAAAGCTCTTCAAGGAATTTGGAGTTGATTTTGATACCCCTCACTTTTTCTAGGTTATGAAAAATATTGCACTACTAGTCATGGGCCTGAAAAATTTACAAATGTGTGATTTTAGTTAAGAATGTGCTTTTTATTTTTCTTACGAGTTTTCTAACTTCAAAGTTAGTTTTAGTGTCTGACACCACATTGGCAGAGACCAGCAAGAAAGGAAGGGGATTTAAATTGGCAAATTGCCTGGAAATGAGGGAGAAAAGGCACTTCCTTACTGGAGTTGCTAGCTTAGCCAAAGCGACAAAGAAATAAATACCATGTCATATTTTCCCTTTAAATGTTCTTTTAAACTTTTATAAAGTAATACAAATATGCTTTTTTAAAAATCAAGGGATACAGATGGGCTAATAATGAAAAGCAATTATTTCTTGCGCTGCCCAAATCCTGCTGCTGCACTTAAGAAGGAATCACTTTCAACTCTACATCTCTAGTACTTCACTTACATAGCTATTTATGTTTTTTTTTTTATTGAGGTATAATTTATGTGCAACAAAATTCATCCTTTTAAAGAGAGAAATCATATATATATATATATATATATTCATAAAGATGTGTTGCAACCATCACCACTAATTCTAGAACATTTTCATCATCCCAAATGGAAACTTCCTCCCACCTGACTCTGGGCAGCTACTAATTTACTTTATGTTTTTGTGGGTTTACCTCTTCCAGACAGCTCATATAAATGGAATCATGCAATATGTGACCTTTTGCAGTGGCTTCTTTCACTTTGCAAAACATTTTAAATTTTCATCCATGTTGTAATATATACAAAGACTTCATTCATGTTTATGACTGAATAGTATTCCATCACATGGATATACCACATTTTATCCATTCATCAGTTGATGAACATTTATCTGGGTTGTTTCCTCTTTGGGGCTATTATGAATAAATTCTGCTATGAGCATTCATGTACAAGTGTTTGTGTGGAAATAATGTTTTTAATTCTTTGAGGGGATATATATATATTATATATATATATATATAGCTATTTCTGATTTATCTTTTTTAGACTTCCTATCATAAGAGATGAGTACTTTATTTATACTACTCTCCTTTCCTGACCCAACTTACCAATATAATATCTATTTTTACTTCCTGTCTTTATAACGTTTGTAACTATACAGCTGTGATTGCATTTCAGCAAATGCAGAAACCTGACCACAGTAACTCAAACACATAGGAAGATATTTTTCTCACATGGGCATAAGCTTTCTTAGACTTGCACCGACCCCCAAATCATACGGGAAGCAGAGGGGAATGGATGTTGGTTAGATAGGGTGCAGCCCCAGTAACTTCCCCCCAAACACTGACACCTTTACTTCTACCAATAATTCTGCAGTACACTTTGGTTCCCTTTTGCTAACATAAGATTAGCACCTCACTCACTTTAAATTCTTTTCCTCCCTTTCAGCTTCAATCATTTGAACACTTACTTTTGTATTGACAAAGTTAATCACATTTCTCCTCTGTCCTGTGATCCAAGTTTTATCTGTATGTTGTCTAACTAATTCTGAAAATTGAAATTTAATAAAAGGATTTATATTTTGACAGTATAAATGTTCCCTGCAGAACCAAGGACTACTTTCCAACTTTTCCTTTCTTTATCAACTTTTGTTTATCCTGGAGTTTGTTATTTCTTTCCCCTTGCACTATTAGAGTGAGGCCTTTTTTTTTTCTTTACTCAAAGACTCAACTTAATTTTTCTGCCTAGGCCAAGACATTTAACAAATCACTGTTTGTTCTGTAATGGATCATCATCTTCACTGCCAAACAAAACTATAGAATACATCTCGTATGTCACAGATATGCCCACTTTCTGTTTTGCTAAGAAAGGGTGTTTAATCTTGTAACAATCTCTTTCCCACAAGAGGGATGCCACAACTGCTACCATAATAATAGTTGCAGACCAGTAACTGTGGAAAGATCTAGGCCATTTTTAAAGAGTTGTTCACTTAGCTCCATTTCTATCTTGTATAAAAGAATAACAAGGAAGAAATAAACACCAAAACTAGAACAAATTCTTAGAAGCTGAAGCCTTTCACAATCACCTTTGACTTTCAATCAAATTTAAAAAAATAACTGAGGAATCTAATTAACTAATGAGAATACAGAATTGAGTAATATTTTCAGTAACTGTGGTGAATGCTGATAAATATTTCATCTGTTTGGAAATAGTCTTACTGGATGCATCTAATTTAAATAGGAAAAAAATTTTCATAATGCATTTATTAGATCCAGTCACGTGTGATTTTGTATATCATACAATAGTGAAATAGGGATAGAGCTATGGATTAGCTAAGCATGTGAAAATTATAAACAATTCTGCCTGCAAAGGATATTTGTCATTATTGACTGCTCTACTGTCAAAGTGTAACTGGATCCCCATGCTGCCCCGAGGCTACCTGGCAAGGGGCTTTGTTGGGGCTGAGGTGTGCAGGCCTTGGCCTGCCACCCGCAGGTGCCCCAGTGAAGCCAGCTCTGGCCATGGCTCCCCAGACCCCACAGACTCACGAGTCTGCCCTGACCTGAGTGTGGGCTGGGCTTGGTTTTCCCACTTTCATATCTGCCTATAGGTTCCTAAATGGACCAATCTGGCTTAAGCTCACTTCATTAGTTAATTATTTGGATTGAAAAATGGAAACAAGTTGATTGGTGATAAACAATTGATTGAAAACAGTCCAGTCAGGCTTGAAGGATGTGGACCTGAAGGGCTATAAGGCAGAGCAAGAGTCAGCTTAAATCATTCTGTTCCCAGCCTCCAAAAACAGAAGAGGGATTCTGCTCCCAGCCTTCGAAGAGGAAGCATTCATTGGACAAACTTTGAAGAAGGATTCTGCTCCCAGCCTTTGAAGAAAGAAGCATGGAGCAGATGACTTTTGTGGGATTCTGTAGATCTCTGCAGACCTCTAGGCTTCTAGAACTCCACACCCCCATAGACCCGCTCATAGACTCAGTCACTGCACCTGCCCCCTAGCCCTGCCTGTGACATCACCTGCAAGGAGCACTGTTGGGCTCATCCTAGTGGCTCAAACAGCCGACCACAGCGTCTGGTTTTCTGGTACCACCTCCTGGTGCTGTTGGTCCATCATTGTTGTTGGGTCTGTGTTTGGCCCAGCCTTCGACAGTGATTTTGTATATCATACAAAAGCCATGGGCTGCTGTGTCACCTCATCTTCCATGAGCAGCCTTTATTTGGGACTTCTGGACACTCCAAACACTATCTGAGGTGAGACAGCTGGCTTCTTAAGGCCTTAGAAACTTTTTCTTGGGCCTCCCTGGTGGCACAAGGGGTTAAGCACCGTACTATGAAGAAATCCACAGCCTCTGCAGCACGAGTTCGATTCCTGGCCGGCCAGAGAGCAACACACATGGCACAGCAGACCTCTCCTGTCTCGCCTGCTGCTCCCCTCTGCAGTGTATTTCAGCAGATCTTTCTGTTCTGCTCCCCACTTTCTCTGGTGAATCTGCTCATCCCCCACACCTCTGATCAACACTCCAGTTCTTGTATGCATAAATAAATGAATTTTTTAAAAAAAGAAAATTTTTCTTTTCCCCCAATCACCTGTTTGTTAAATAAACCCTCTTGTTGTTGACACCTGAGCCTGAGTAATCTTGCAATCATGCGCATGAATTAGAACCCACTGATGGTAAATGGTCCCTCACTTTGGCGCTGTCCCTTGGCACTGTAAAGCACTGGTATAAGTATTGTTTCAGTACTGTTTCAAAAGGACTAAGTAAAATTACATTCTAACTTCCTATGACCAGGAAGAGAGTGCCTGTGAATATAAGTAATGTCAGTTTATCCACAATGTTGTGCAACCATCACCCTTTCTAGTTCTAGATCACTTTCATCACCCCAAAAGGAAACACCATACATATTAAGACGATACTGCCTATCTTCCCTTCCTCCAAGGTTCCCATAACCACTAATCTGCTTTCTGTCTCTATTGATTTACCTATTCTAGATATTTTATGTAAATGAATCACACACGTTGTGACCTTTTGTGTCTGGCCTCTTTTTGTTTCTTTAACTGAGCAGAATGCTTTCAATGCTCATCCATATCATAGGATGTATCAGCATTTTATCTTTTTTATGGCTGAATAATATTCCTTTGTATGTTTATATCACAACTTGTTAGTCCATCTGTTGATGAATATATGGTTTGTTTCTACCTCCTGGCTACTGTGAACAGTGATGCTATGAACATTTTGTGTACAAGTTTTGTTTAAACACTCATTTTTGGATCTGAAAAAGATATTTTATTTGTTATCCAAGTAACCAAGATCTATTAAGTGTCTTTAAGATCAGGGGGAACTTCCTCTTTTGTTCCCTCACTGCCTGTATCTTGTTTGAAAACAAAACAAAGCAAGTCAGTGGTGAAACCACCAAGGGAAAAAAAGCAAAGAAAGGTCATGCTGTTTGGTGTGATTTTTGACACCACCTTTGGAAAGTGCACTAAAAAATCACAGCACTGGAGAACAGAAAGGAGCAATGGGGTTATTTTAGTTATCAAAATCACATACTTTTCCAGCATTTCATGTGGAGAGTTTTGTTCCCACAGCCTATGTCTAAAGGAGGTTGCTGTTTGAACCTCAGTGTCTTCTAAGTGGCTGGCTGCAAACCAAGTCAAAATAAGCAAAAATACGGTGACAGTGTTAACTACCTAGCAAGCAGTCCTGGCAATGGCTGACTCGGCTTTGCAGTGTACAGATACTCAGAAGGAGGGATGGAATGAGTTTGAGCGATAAGCTGACCTCCCCAGTGATAACACTAGCCACAGTGTGCTTCCCCTACAATTTGAGAATCCCACAAAGTCTCCACCACCCTCTAGACTTTCAACCCACCCTGGAAGTCTAAGCAGTTCTAGAACTCTGAGAAAGGATAATCCTGAAGGTATTTCCCTGTTGAGTCAATACAAAAGGAGATGGACATGAAAACTTGCTGGAGACCAGCAGCTTCAGCCCAGGGCTCCTGAGGTTGAGAGGCCTGGGAACTCAGGGACAGACTTGCCAGGGACCTTCCTCCATCCCCGGCTCTCTGTCCACTGTTTGTGTTGGCCTGTCTGTGACTGCCTGATGACACACCCATTCCTTGAAATCTAGCATAAATCATTGAACACATCTCAGCTTTAGTGTCCTCCACTGAGCAATGGTGTTAATAAAAGGATCTATCAGGCCTCCCTGGTGACACAGGGGTTAAAGACAGTGTTATGAAGCTATCACCAACCACTGCAGCAGGAGTTCGATCCCCGCTGGCCAGGCAGCAGCCCACATGGCGCAGCAGACCTCTCCTGTCTCTCCCGCTGCTCCCCTCAGTGTATTTCAGTCAGTCTGCCTGCTCTGCTCCCCACTCTGTCTCTTGTGAATCCTCTCACCCCCCCCCACCCTCGGCACCTCTGGCTTACACCCCAGTTCTTGTATGCATAAATAAATAAATCTTGAAAAAAATAAAAATAAAATAAAAGGATCTACCACTTAGGGTTAGTAAGAGAATTGAGTTAATCTACATAAAGCAATTACAGAGTGTTAGGTATATTGTCAATAGCAAAACAATGTTATTGTTATTCTTCTGCCAGGGTTAGGGGTGAGGGGACAATGGCATCACTACAGATTTGCACTCACTGCCTAGGAATCCTGAGCACACCCCATAAGGGCCCGAGGGGGAGAGGGATGTGAGAAGGAACAGTGTATCCAGATCCCTAAATATCATGGTGCACTCCAGGGAGAAAACAGAATCTGCATCAGTGTTGCCGGCTGGACACCCAGGGCCTGTCCTGAGAGCAAAAGCCTTCTAACCTAGTATTTTTAATAAGTTAAATTTCTAAAAGTTTCTCCTATACAACATTCATCCATTCGTTACCATTTCTTGATCACCTACTGTGTGCCAGCCACTGTCCTCGAATCTGGGGATACAGCAGCAAAGAGCTGATGTTCCGGAAGGCCTTTGCCACACCCTACCCGTGTCCTTAAGTTCTCTGTGCGTCAACTTCCTAATCTATAAAATTGAGATAATGATCTAGCTACCTCACACGGCTGCCATTGGTTTTAAATAAGTAGATAGCATAAGCCCTTGGAAGAATGCTTGTCCCACTGAGATACCTGTCAAGCATCCTAGGAGAGATTCTTGGTCGGGAGCTCTAGGGGGGCAGGTCGGAGATGGAGGTGTGAATCTGGAAGTAATGGGCACACATTGGTGTGAAAATAATTGAGATCACAATGGGAGTGGAGGTGGAAAAAGGAACATCCTGGGGATTGAGCCCAGGGCCCCCCAGAGTTTCAGAGCTGGAGATCGGAGGAGGAATACACAAAGGAGAGTGAGAAGGAGCAGTCAAAGAGGTAGAAGGAAAACTTGGGGCGCATGGAATCCTGGGGCCACGTGAGAAAGCTCTTCAAGTAGCAGGCCCTTCAGCTGCCTAATGTGCCTGAGATGGTCGAGATGAGGACTGGGGCCTCCCTGGTGGCGCAAGGGGTTAAGACACAGCACTATGAAGCTGTCCACAGCCACTGCTGCACGAGTTCAATCCCCAGCCAGGGAGTTACCCACATGGCACAGCAGCCCCCTCCTGCTTTACCCGCTGCTCCCCTTGGCAGTGTATTTCAGCAGATCTGCCTGTTCTGTTTCCCACTCTCTCTGGTGAATCCCCTCACCCCCCACGTCTCTGGCTTATACCTCTGTTCTTGTTTGCATAAATAAATAAATCTTGAAAAGAAAAAAAAAGAACTCTAGGAGAAATTGTCACTGTTCTAGGTCATTCTGTTCCATCAAGTTGGAAGCCATGTCTAACATATTGAGTAAAGCTGGCAAGTTAACTCAAGAGCCTGTGTGTTTAACAGCTGCCAGTACAGTCACCAGAGCCCTGTGCTGGGTGCACACGTGTAGCTCAGGGGACATATGTCACGGACGTTGTGTGCAAAACTGAAGAAGAAAGCTGGGAATTCAGAAGGAGGAGGTAAAAATTGAGAAGCTCTTGTACACAGTATGACAGGACAGGGCTCAGTGAAGCTCAGGAGAGCTTCAGGAGAGGTGTAAACAGAGCCTGGTGTCCGCCTCGGTGCCCAGACTGGGCCTCTGCTGCCCTCTCTCCCCACAAGGGAGATGGGGTGAGGTCAGAGACAAAGGCCTGCAACACCTGTAGTGAGGAAGCAAGGATGCTTCCCGAGACCAGAGGGGACTGTGGCCACAGGGCAAGGTCCAGCCTGTGGGAAGACTCCCCCTGCAGGTGACTTTGAAATGTCATTTTGAAGAACTAAAAACCCCGAAGTCCTGAGAAGGGAGTGTTCACATAGTGTGTTTTGTAGCATGGTTATAATGCCCACGTGAACTTTTAGTCATGTTTACTAAATACCAAATAATTGCTTGCTAAATACTAATCAATTATTTAGTATTTAGTATCGATAGTTCACTACTCAATACTATCTATTCATGGAATTAAAGTACAAGAGCTTTTTTTGAAGATTTGTTTTTGTTAATTTATGTATTCAAGAACTGGTATGTAGGCCAGAGGTGCAAGGGGTGAGAGGAGTCACCAGAGACAGAATGGGGAGCAGAACAGGCAGACTGACTGAAATATACTGCTGAGGGGAGCAGCGGGCGAGTCAGGAGAGGTCCGCTGCGCCCTGTGGGTTTCTACCTGGTCGGGGATTGAACTCATGTTGCAGTGGCTGGCAATAGCTTAATAGCGCTGAGACTCAATCCCTTGCACCACCAGGGAGGCACTACAAGAGCTTTCTATTAAGATATGGTTCATCAAGTAAAGCGTCCAATTCATTTATTGTGCTCTATGTCTTAATTAGTTTGGGCTACTTGAACAGAAATAGCAGATATTTATTCCTTACAGTTCTGGAGGCTGGGTGTCCAAGATCAAGGTGCTGGTAGATTCTATCCCTGGTGACAGCCAGCTTCCCGGTGCATGCATGCCAGTCTTCTCTGAGTCCTTAAGTGGCAGAAAGGGCCAGAAATTTAACTGGGGCCTCATGCCATTGGCAAGGGCTCTGCTTTCATGACCTAATAACCTCCCACAGAGCCTACTTCCCGATATTATCACATCGGCATTAGGTTTCAATATATGAACTTGGGGGATACCAACATTCAGCCTGTAGCACCCCACATGTCTTTTCATTTGTTCGAGTCTTTCAATTAAACATTAAGAATTTCTAAATGTTTTGGCTGTTTCAGGTGGGTTTTTGCCAGTAGGTACTTTTGATCAGTGTGTTAAACTAGGACAGTCTGTAAGAATTGTCTAGGACAGTCTGTAAGAACTATTACATTTAAAACTTGTAATGTATCAACAAGCTTGCCATTTGCCAGTATAAATACCTAGGGTGGCAAGCTCACCTGCCTTCATCATGAGGAAAGTATGTTTTATTCTTAGCCTAAGAAATATTAAGGGATTATTTTAACTAAAAGACAGAGATGCAGTGTTCCCCTGGTGCACTTGTTTTTATTTGAAACTTTTATTTGAATCAGTTATTTTCTTCTGTTCAACCCAAGTTATAGGAGCTAAACTTATCAGATTCTTCCTGCTGTCTGATTCCCACCAAAACTGACTGCCACTCGCTTTCTGCTTGCTGCAATTAGAGGAGATATTACTCTTACATTTGGACTGATAAATAAGTAGGTCAAAAAGAAACAACAGACCCAAAATGCAGTCAATTATGCTAAGCCCCACCAAAACTTAATACCAAATCTAATTGAAATTTCAGCATCTCCTAGAAGTGGAATTTTAAACTGATCATCTTGGAATTTCTTGATTTATATTTATGAGGCAGGAACTCCCTGGTGGCACAAGGGGTTAAGCACTGCACTGTGAAGCAATCTGCAGCCTCTGCAGCACGAGTTCGATCCCCGGCTGGCCAGAGAGAAACCCGCATGGCGAAGCAGACCTCTTCTGTCCCACCTGCTGCTCCCCTCAGCAGTGTATTTCAGTCAGTCTGCCTGTTCTGTTCCCCAATCTGTCTCTGGTGAATTCTCTCACCCCCTGCATCTCTGGCCTGTACCCCAGCTCTTGTATGCATACATAAATAAATCTTTAAAAATATATATTTATGAGGCAATCTTCCCCATAAGACCCCCTACATTTTCTTTCTTTCTTTTTTTTAAAGGTTTATTTATTTATGCATACAAGAGGTAGGGTATAGTCCAGAGATGCGGTGGCAGGGCGGGGGGGGGGGGGGCGGGGCGGGGAGTGAGAGGATTCACTGGAGACAGAGTGGGGAACAGAACAGGCAGACTGACTGAAATACACTGCTGAGGAGAGCAGCGGGTGAGACAGGAGAGGTCTGCTGCGCCATGTGGTTCAGCTTCCTGGCAGGGGATCGAACTTGTGCTGCAGAGGCTGTGGATTGCTTCATAGTGCAGTGCTTAACCTCTTGCACCACTAGGGAGGCCCCCAAGACTCCCTACATTTTCTTAGGGAATATAACCTTACCTGAAATAATCTACTCCTTATCCCACCCTCCCTCTGCCATAAATACTTTCTCTTTTCTGTAGCTCCTCTGTTGGTTACATGGTATGCTGCCTGATTCATGAATCCTTGGCCAGCTGGATCTTCAAATTTACTTGGATGAATTTTGTTTTTTCACAGCAGACAGGGGACATTCCTAGAAGACTGGCATGAATAAAGGAGCACGCAGCAGCTAGGGTCAAGGACCTAAGTTGCCTGAAACACCTCACTTTCAGAGCTCTAGATTCTGCCACTCTTTCTGACTGGCTGGGGGCACCCAGCTGTAATTCAATAAAAAAAAAAATATATCTTTGGTCTTTGTGTCTGATTCCTGGCACAGAACTCCTAAAGCAAGTATGATCGGTGTCTTTTGTATGCTGATGACATGAACAGTCACCAAAATGACCAAGGTATGATCAGAGGGTTGGAATTTTCAACCCCACCTTGGAAATTTAGGGATAGAATGACTGCAGACTGAATTAATCACCTAGGCCCAATGATTAATCAATCAAGTTTAAGTAATAGAACCTTCACACAAATCTTAAAAAATGGGGCTTGGAGAGTTTCCAAGTTGGCAAATACATGGAGGTGCTGGTAAGGTGATACCTTTTCCCTATACCTTGCCCTGTGCATCTCTTCTATCTGGCTGCTCCACAGCTGAATCCTTTATGAGAAACCAGTAATTGTAAGTAAAATGCTTCCTGAGTTTGATGAGTTGTTCAAACCGGAAGAGGAGGTTTTGGAAGTGTCTGAATTTATAGTCAATTGTTCAGAAATGCTGGTGACAATTGGATTTTGCAACTGGCATCTGAAGCAGGGGTGGTTTTGTGGCACTGAGCCCTTGATTTGTGAAATCTGATGCTAACTCCAGGTAGAGAGAGTCAGAATTGAATGGAATTGGAAGACATATAGCTGTTGGAGTGTGGAATGGTGGGCTTGGACAAGACACCACACAATGTCAGAAGTGTTTTGAGTAATAGCGCTTTACTCACTGAGGCCTGTAGTGAGGAGAGGAGGAGCAAAAGAGAGGCTTAGGCAAGATCCATGTTGTGGGCCCACAGTGTTTATGCTCAACAAGCAGTCTTTTGGTTTACAATCTCATATTTAAGAGAAAATTGTTGACAATGACTATTTGTACTTGTCATAAATTCCTAAGATTAGTGAAACTGTGCATTCAGTGAGGTGCAGTGAGTGGGCAAATGATATTGCTTGATTTGTTACTAAGAGGAATCTCCATACAAAGGGGCAGTTCTACGTTCTCTGCCCCACTCACTGAAGGAAAGCTGAAGCTGAAGCTGAGCAGTCAGGGGAAACTTGAAAAGGACTTAGGAGATGAGACTTGAAAGAGAAGACTTGGAGGAGACACATGGAGTAGAGACACATGTGAAGAAAAAGTACATGCTTCTTAGCTTTGGATTTGTGCCAGGGACTTGGGGGACATGGAAGGAGACACATAATGAAGAGATATGTAGAGACATTTGCAAGAGATATGGGTGAGAGATACATGAAGAGGCTGACAATGGCAGCCATTACCTTGATTTGTACTTTTAAAAAAAATATTTATTTATGCATACTAGAACCGGGGTACAGGTCAGAGGTGAGGGGTGGGGGGGGAGAGGATTCACCAGAGACAGAATGGGGATCAGAACAGGCAGATCGACCAAAGTACACTGCTGAGAAGAGCAGCAGGTGAGACAGGAGAGGTCTGCTGCGCCATGTGGGTATCTCCCTGGCTGGGGATCGAACTTGTGTTGCAGAGGCTGCGGCTAGCTTCATAGGTTGCATCTTGACCCCTGCACCACCAGGGAAGCCCCTTTAATTTTGCTCCTTTCATCCCAAACTTGCCTGGCCCCTTCTGCCTCTTTCCTGTGGTTCCTTGCCAGAAGGTGCCTTAGACCATGGCATGTTTTCAGGCCTTAGTGGCTCCACTTTATGCCAACCCTATTTGGCTGGGCATTTACCCATGAAGAGATGGCTAACTTTGGGTGTTTTATTGGAAAATGAGCATCTTTTATCTCCTTTCTCTCTCTTTGCACTTTAATCCTATTAAAGTTCTTTCACACTAAAGGTATGCTTTGTCTTTATGTGAGGGAAGACAGAATCCCTTTGGAGCATGCAAGCTTGGGGGCTGCAGGGTACCCATCAGCCTGTACACAAATGTATTTGGCAACCAAGAAGGGATATGGGAATTAATTTGAAATCTAATGGGCTGTTTTAAAATATGTATGCCTATAAAGTTGCATTGAATATAATTTTTTTCTCTTCTGTCTGGGTTATTGATGTTGAGTATATAAAGTTTTTTTAATGTTGGGCAAAGTAGGAGTTGGAAAATTAAAGGTATTTTTGAAAGGCAATAAAGAAACTCCAGTTATGGCATCAAAATAAAAGATTATAGTTTGGCCATTAATATTGTACTAATGAGTTTCAGATGTAGTTTTGATTACAGTTAAATGTGGCTTTTGTAATCTTTATGTCAAAGCTTCCCAGAAATCTACATTGGAAAAATATTGTAGTCTTTTATTTGATTGAGAAATGAAAATTTTGTGGAACCTCAGCGCTCCTGAGACACGCCATAAGAGCTCTCCCTTTCTTTGTGGAAAGACATTAGAATTTAACCTATTTGTCACAAGGGAGAAATGTTTATTTTCGGTATACAGATAAATATTAACATCGGTGGTCTAAAATTTATATGAAACTGCTTATGTGTCTGGTAAGTAAATTGTCAGTTTTGTTTATTGTTGCCTGGCAATTTGTTGGTTATTTCAAAAGTCTGACTTCTGCAGAAATTGTTTCTGGAGAAATTCATAGGAGAAAGGCCTCAACTCATACCAATTAGTGGAACTTGGAAGTGCAAATTTTCTACAAAGGACTGAATAGACTATTGTAGATAAACATGATTTTTGATAAGTTTGTGTTTGACATGTAACTGTTTTCTGTGTTTTTTCTACTCAAGAAAAATTTTCTTCCTTTGACCAGGATCTGCACAACATTGCATTTTTGTTAGCAGAACTAATTTGTTTGCATTTTCATCATAATATGAAAAAAATTTTAAAGCTTGTGGCAATATGTCTATTTTTTGCACAATTTCAACAGGGAATTTTATTTGTCTCTCCTTAAAGTAGAAATATGTTTCATTCCATGGCTTTGATTGAAATTCTTCTAGGAGTTGAATTTGAGCTGAGCCAAGAAGAGAGCTTGCCACTTTGCTTGTAGGGTTCCAGAGACCTCCAGCGAAAGTGGGGACGCTTGCCTCCACTGGCAGGCCTGGCAAACCCTGGAGAAAAAGCCTGGGAACCTGGAGGAGGAAATTTCAGGTGGAGTCTGGCAAGACCATGGCCTCGATCCTGAAGCCTGATGTTGAGAGCTCACGCTAAGCCCTTATGGAGTGTTCCAACAAAGCTAACAAAACTGCTGCTTGGTTATTCTGCCCTGTCAGTTTATGCAAAGATGGGTAAAATAGATTGGAAATGGATTTGGTTTACAAAAGCATTTTTCTGAACTATTTAATAGAATTGGAATGATTGCGGAGAGAAAATGATTTTAATCAAGTAAAACCCATTTTAAGATTGGCCTTTTTTTCTCTTCGTTCTGAGTTTCTCTGATATTCTGTTTGATATTTTGTTTGACTAATGTCTCCAGATTTTTTCTTTTGGCTTGGGCTGATCAACTACTTTCTAAATATGGAGGACTTTGCCACACTTGTCATCCTTGGACAATATCTAGTGACTGATCAGAATTTATTTTGAACACAATGGAACCCCAGAAAAGGCTGTCTCCTAAGGCTGCACCTGTAGGTCTTTGCCAACATAGAAAGAGTAGGGAGAAAAATGAAGAAGGGGCAATTGTTATAGAGAGGAATGTCTGTAAAAAGAGGTGGTTCCATGTTCCCTGTCCCACCATGAAGGGTAGAGCTGGGCGTTGAGAGAGAGCTAGAGCAGATTTGAATAGAACATTTGGAGAACACACAGAGGAGAGACATGGAAGGAGACACATGGAGTCGAGACAGGCAGAGACACTTGGGAGTGACAGGTGGGTGAGAGGCCTGTGGGGAAGCTGAAGATGGCAGCCTTTACCTTGACTGGTATTTTGATTTTGCTCCTTTCCTTCCAGACTTGCTCCTTCTGTCCTTTACTATGGGCCCCTGCCAGAAGGTGCCTTAGACATGTGGCAGGCTTTAAGGCTTCAGCAGCCCCAATTTGGGCTAACCCTATTTGGCTGGGCATTTTCCCACAAGGGGATGGGTAACTTGGGGTGTTTCTTTGGAAAACTATCTTTCTTTCTGCACAACAATTCTATTTGAGTTATTTCACACTAAGAGTATGCTTTGTCTTTATATGGTAGATGGCAGACCCCCCCTTTAGAGCATGCAGATTTGGGGATCCCATGATGCCCCACAGGCCCACACACTAACAGATCCAATCACTGAGCAGGCAGGTCAAATAATGCTACAGAAGAATGGTGACCTCACTGAGTGGGGGAGAGGAGGGAATGAGGCCATGTGCATAAAACCCCTCGCACAATGCAGGGACACCACAGTTTGTCCACAGTCCAAGGGAGGAACCCCGGTTTCTGGACTCCCAGTCAGTATCCAGCTTTTCTCTCATTTTGGACTGAAAATGTATTTGTTTGAATGAAACCCTGAGACTAGAACTCAGCAAACAGGGAAGGAGGTGTTTGGAGATAATGAGATGCTGCCGGGAAAATAGAACATTAAAAATTTTAATCCACGACTTGGAAATGCAAACCATTTCATTTATTCATGGTCACTGATGTCTTTATTGGAGCCGGATGGGCTAACACAGCCAAACAACGCATGATTAGTCTCCATAATAGGAACAAGACAAGCTCCCTATGAACTAATCAGGTAATCATGCTGCAGAGGGTGTTCGGTGCTTTTCCATAACAAATGCCTCTTCCTCCGGTCCCCTGACACCGGTGCGATGCACACGTGGGGTGTCAGCTGTCCCGGCGCCCCTGCTGACTTCGCATGCGTCAGCCTCCTCAATCACGAAGGCTGACACCCTCCAGGTACTAGGCTCCGCTCCAGGCCCTCAGGGGATCAGACCTGATTCCAGACGATGAGAGAGCACCGGATTGTGGACTGGCTGGCATGTTTGATTAAAGAAGGAAAAATCCCCACTGTTACAGAACAAAGAGAGAAAAACAAGCGCCCTGGACCTGGAGCTGTTCCTAGCTCCATTATTTTACTTACATATTTTATAATGCTGAGTCAATATGGGAAATTGCACTACTGCTTAGCAACCGAATTATAGATAAAATTAGATCTCAAAAACCCATGACAATAAGCAGGAATCTAAAAGGAGGTACCGTGAAGAAAAGGTTTCAGGGTGACTAAGTCCTAAGCTGACTCCCCTCTGAACTCTCCTTAGTTCCAGTAATAGCCACAGTTTTCCTGTCTTGTGCGTTTGTGGGGCAGGCACCACACGAGATGTGACTGGTGCATTCTCTCATTTATTCTGTACAACCACCCCAGGGGCAGCTGCGATGTTTACCTCTGTCTTCTCACAAGAATGTAGACACAGCGAGCCAAGTAGTGATCGAGGTCACTCAGTCAGTAGGTGGCGGATTCAGAATTTGAACCCCAGACCCTGGAGTTCTTGCATTCTGCATACTGAACCCAAGAGTGCAGCCCCTTGTACCCACAACAGCCTGACAGTGTGGCTGAGAGGAAAAGAGGCAATCAGGGCTATATAATCCAGAGCCTGAACTCGATTTTTTCCTTCACTGAGAGACACTGCCATAGATCACTAGAATGAAGACGAAGGCTCCCGTCTAGTTCTGCTATTTTTACAAAATGGATAAAACAGCTGTGTTTTTGCTGCTTGTAAAATAAAATACATGTTTATTATAAAAAATGCAATGATCTAGGATGATAAAAAGTGGACCCCACACAAACATAGCCAGCTCTCATCCCATTCACTACGACTGCCAGAGACAATCACAGTTAATTATTTTCCCCATACATATTTCTTAAAAATAAATACAGCAGACTTCTGTCTCAGTCACAACAAACTAGCCTATATTAGATCAACACTGGCTCTAAAAACAAGTAGAAACACTGGCTAAACAAAATCAAGGGAAAAATCTGTTGGAAGGACAAATCTTTCATACAAAAGAATTTCAGATTAAGTAGATACTTATCCCTCTGGCTGATGGAGCTTTACTCTCCATGAGTGTGAGTTATTCTTAGAGACCCATTTCCAAAGAATATCATACAGAAAGGAGAAAATCAATAAGCTATCATGGACACAAACTCGGTGAGCTAAGTAACCAATGTTACTATGGCTAGTAACAAGTCATGCTGATGTCATGGATGTACAGTCTTTGTTCAAGCTCCTTTAACAAAATACCAATGACTGTGTGGCTGAAACAATAGCTGAAAGTCCCAGATCTAGGTAATAGCAAATCACCTTCCTGGTTTGCAGATAGATGGTCACCTTCTCTGTGTGCACTCACATGGCAGAGAGAGAGAGAGAGAGAGAGAGAGAGAGCTCATCTCTGATGTCTAATCTTAAATGAAGGCTCCACCCCCATGACCTCATTGAAACTTAAATACTACCCAAGGCCTCACCTTCAAATTTCATCTCACTGATGGTTGAATTGGGGGTTGGCGGTAAGGACACAAGCATTCAGTCCACAGCATGTACCCCTGAAAGGAGGTAATCACAAAGTTATCTTCCCCTAAAACAGTAATCTAGTCTGATCATGAGAAAACAAACCCAAATTGAGACACTCCAAGTTGTGAAAAAAACAAGTGATAAAGACTGATAAGGGGGGCCTCCCCGGTGGCACAGCGGTTGAGCGCTGGGTTGCGAAGTTGCCCGCAGCCTCTGCAGCGCCGGTTCGATCCCCAGCTGCTCCCTGGCCACCGGAGGAGGGTCCCACATGGCGCGCAGACCTCTCCTGCCGCCCGCTGCTCCCCTCAGCAGTGTACTTCGGTCCTTCTGCCTGCTCTGCTCCCCGCTCTGGCTCTGGAGAATTCTCTCACCCTCCCGCGCTTCTGACTGTACCCAGTGCTTGTATAATTAAATAAATGAATAAAAAAAAAAAGAATGAATGAATAAATAAATCTTTAAAAAAAAAAAAAAGACTGATAAGGGGCCTCACTGGTGGTGCAAGGGGTAAAGATGCAGTACTATGAAGCCATCCACAGCCACTGCAGCAGGAGTTCGATCCCCAGCCAGGGAGCTGACCCCCCAGGGTGCAGCAGACCTCTCCTGTCTTGCCCTGCTGCTCCCCTCAGCAGTGTATTTCAGTAGATCTGCCTGTTCTGTTCCCCACTCTGTCTCTGGTGAATCCTCTCACCCCCTACACCTCTGGCCTTTACCCCAGTACTTGTATGCATAAATAAATAAATCTTAAAAAAAAAAAGACTGATAAAACTGTTTTGGACCATGTTATAGATATTGCAAATCAAGAAAGTGGTGCTCTGTCTGGATTAGAGACTAGAACAGAAAAAGGACATCATGAAAAACCTGGTGATTCTGAATAAAGGCTGTAGATTAGTTAGTAGTATCATATTACTGCTAACTTTCTTGTTTTGACCAATGTACTAAGGTAAGGGAAGATGCTTACCTTAAAGTTAAAAAATATTCCAAAATAAGACATTTAAAAGTTAAAAAATAATCCAAAATAAAATGTTTATTTAAATATTTTTGTTGTTTGAAGATTGCTAAAATTTAAAAATCTGTGAGAAAATGGTGCATTGAACTGCGGCTGGCATGATGCCCGCCTGGCTCTCCTTTGATGCATTAGCCTTAGGGCTTAGTGCCATCAGGCTAAAAGTGCAGTCTTCCCCTTGGGATCTTAGCTGATTCATTGGCAGTGTTGGTCCTGAAGACTTGGAAGAGTTCTCAGTGGTCTGCACTACTGGGAAGAGTAGTTGGAATTCAGGGTTCGCCCAGGCATAGCAAAGACCCCAGAGCTCTAATTAGCATCCCAGAAGAGCTACACCCTAGGAATAAAGGAGAAATAGAAATAATCTGATTCTTCTAAAGACCACAACTTGGTTTCAAACCAACTTGGGCTCAAACTTGGTTAAGGTCCTCTGCACTCACTGCCCGCCAGAGGGAAAGGTGAACCTTCTCTGGAGGAAAGGAACATCGTAAATGCCTCAGATTATTGCTAGGATTTCTTAAACACAAACCCTGGAAGTCAGTAAAAAAAAACCGTAGTGATATGGGCTATGGTGAAAAAGCCAAACACACATGGAATTCCAGAATGAGAGAGAGAGGAAGCAGCAATAGTTGAAGACATTATGACTAAGTGATAAAAGACATCAAATCTCAGTCTTAGAAATTCAATGAATTTCAAGAATAAACATAACACACATATAGTGACAGCCTAAAAAAATTGCTAAAGATCAACAATAACAACAACAAAAAAAACCCTCCTAAAAGTGGACAAAGGAAAAAAATACCTATTTTCAGAAGGACAACAGCAAGGCTGATCATTTTCCACAGATGTTAATTGAGACCTCGATCCAATAGAATTTTTCTGGAGTTCAAACAAAATAACCACCACCCGCCCCCCCAGAATTGTATTTTCAGTGGAAATACCTTTTTCCCCCCTCTGAAATATTTATTGTAGAATGTTGTTAAAAGAGCTGAGTCATTTTTTTTAACATGACTAGTTTTTATATACAAACAGAGAAAATGGCTACTTAACTCCGCCCATAGGTCCTTGCAAATTCCCTTTGGGGATCCTGGGATTTGTAGTTCCCAGTGTCTTGATGGAGTGCGGGTGGCATCCACAAAACCTGCATGGAATTAGCTCAGTATATCCTTTCCCTGTAACAATTCTCCCCTTTCACTTTTTGCCACCATTTCCATGGTGTTGAAGATCAAATGTATGGATGCTGGGGTACAGTCTTAGATGAAAATTTTTCTCAGGGTTCCCATTGGAAAGCAAACAAGTCTCTCCAGGTATTGCCAACTGTGGAAAGCAAAAATCCTCCATTCCTGGGAAATAGTTTATCAATCCAAGCCAAAAAAAAGAGAAAAAGAAAAAAAAAAAAACCATCTGGAGGGTTCAGCCAAAATAAAACAGCAAAGATATAAAGATATCAAATCACAGGAAAAATATTAAGATTGATTCAACTTATGCAAAAAACAGGTTCTCTCCACCTTGATCCCAAATTGTTTTAACAGTGTAGCAAAAGTTTGCAAACCAAATCTACTATTAAACCATATCACCTATTTTTGCATAAAATCACAGGGCAGAATAACTAAGCAGCAATTTTAGCTGGTTTTGTTGGAACATATCACAAAGGATCAGAGCAAACTCTTGACATCCGGTCCATGTAGGCTTCAAGAACAAAGTTGGTCGCATCAGACTGCACCTGGGCTTCCTGTTCTCGAGGGTACCAGGGCTTTTTCTTTTTCCACGTTGTCCAGTCCTGCCCATGGAGGCAGCTTCCTCACCTTCCTTGGAGTTCTCTGGAACCAACATACAAAGCAACAGGTTCTCCTCTTCTTGGTTCAGCTCTGTTTCAACTTCCTGGAAGATTCCATTCAAAGTGTCATTGGACAATGACACTCATGTCCAATTGTTTTAGTTTAAGCAGACAAAATCCCTATGGAAGTTATACAAAAATAGACTCTGAGATAAGTAGTAAAAAAAATACTGCCCCTATTTTCACGTTGTGTAGGTATCAAGGGGAGAGAAAATGTGAACACAAGTTAGCTTTGCTGGGAAAAAAATACAACATTGCTGCAGATCCTGGTCACTCAAAACAAGAAAATTTATGAATTTAGAACAAAATGCAAAAAATAATTACCAGTATTATGTCAAAGAAAACTTAGTAAAAATCAGGTGTATTTCCAGGTCTATTCAGTTCTTTGTAGGAAATTTTTACTCTCAACAGTTCTATCAGTAGGAATCTGTTGAGGCCTTTTCTCCCTATTTTCTCCAGAAACAATTTCTGTACTATACCATATTGCAAGGCAACAATCACCACTGACAATTTACATACATATCCGGTATTAAGAGTTTGTATACATATTTTAGAAAATCAATGTGAACATTTCTGTACATGTCAAAGTGTTACCCTTTTCCCAAGCGACAATGCTTCCCTTCTAGTTTTACTTTACTAGGTAAGCCAAATAGGACAAATTCATTTAACACCTTTCCCAAGAGGAAAGGGAGAAATCTTGTGGAATGTCTCAGGAGCTCTACTGAGGTTCCACAAAATTTCCTACTATCAACCAAATGACAGACTACCAAATTTTTACTTGAATTTAGATTTCTGGGGGAAATACCTTTCAAAAATGAAGATAAAATGAAAATGTTTTCAGTCACACAAAAGCAGAAAATACTGCATTCTACAGAAGGGAATAAAAAATACAAAAGGAGATTAAGTAGAAGAAAAATGATTAAAAGTAGAGGCACAATGATGTAAGAAAGATGATGAGCAGCAGAAAAGTAAGCATATAGTTAATATAAATGAAAACTGGGTAGATGCAACAACAATGCCAATGTCTCTTGGTCTTTAAGGTATTTATGGAATTAAAATACAGGCGAGAGATCTGCAAGTCCCAATATGGTGGAGGAATGATTTTCAAATAGCCACCCTTCCATGACAGAAATGAGGACACTGGCAACAATCACAAGAAAAAATAAAAAATAAATTAAAACAAAAAAATCAACATTTTCAGAACTTTGGAAATTAACAGCTTGCAGTAACGAAGGCGTTTTATCCAAGAGGAAAGCTTGAATCTCTGAAAAAAAAAAAAAGTGGGTTTTGTGCCTCCCTGGTGGCGCAGGCAGTTGAGCACTGCATTGTGAAGCTGTCCACAGCCTCTGCAGCGCAGGTTCCATCCCGGTTGGCCAGCGAGAATCCCACAGGGTGCGGCAGACCTCTCCTGTCTCACCCACTGCTCCCCTCAGCAGTGTATTTCTTCAGTTTGACTGTTCTGTTTCCCGCTCTGTCTCCGGTGAATCTTCTCACCCTTCTGCACATCTGGCCTGTACCCTGGTTCTTTTATTAAAAAAAAAAGTCTTTAAAAAAAAAGAGTCTTATAGCACTCTAACTTGCCCTATTCCTAGATTCCCTCCACAGCACTCCAGTTGGCTTAAAAATCAGAAGTCTCACAGCCTGGGTGGTTTTTGAAACTAGTAGCCTTGTAGCTACTTGAGAGGTTAAAACCGAATTAAAGCTTCCACCTTAGATCACTCGAGGTTGGAAGCCAGTGTGTTGACATAGCCCATACATTGCTGGTGGACAGACTATGAAGCAAGAATTCTACATTGAGCAAACCTGGTTCTCAAAAGTTTAGACATTCCCAGAGAATGCATTCATCTAATAGACATGCCTTAGCACTGTTTGATATAGCTAAACTATAGAAATAACTGAAGTGCCCAAAAACAGATGAGTGGATCAAGAAGCTGTGGTATAAAATAGAAATAGAAATAGAAATGGAAAAATATGCACAATGGAATATTACTCAGTGATGAAAAAGATAAATTCCTACCATTTGTAGCAACATGGGTGGAGCTGGAAGGGGTCATGCTAAGTGAAATAAGTCAGAGGGGTAAAGGTAAATACTGGATGGTGTCATTAATATCTGGAATATAAAATAGTTAAACTAATTGTCAGAGACAAGTTTAAAAATGGACCCCTGATAGTTGACTGCAGAACTGAGACACCAAGAGGTTGGGGGAGAGGAAAGAAAGGGAAGGGAGGGAGGCATAATGGTCTGTGGTGGTGGAGCAGGGGCGAGTTGGTGGTGAAGGCATTATGGTACTTCTGTCATCAAACCACTATTAAGATGGTATAGGAAAAGATCATCACAATACATATGACCATCATGGTCTAATGTCCAAGATACACAAAGAACTGTACATTTGTAAGAAAAAGATCAACTCAACAGAAAAAAATAGCCAAGGTTGGAACACGAAAGAAGATATTCAAATGGTCAGAAACTATGCTCATCTTCATTAGTCGTCATGGAAAGATAAGCACAAGTCACAGTGAGATGCCCCGACTCCAACACGACTACAGGATGACAGGATGACAGAGGAGGGCCCGGGTCAGCAGATACCCAGAGATGAAGACTCCACACTATGTTGGGAGAGGGTAGATTGGTATAACCACTTATAAAGATGGTTCGGCGCTATCTGTTAACAGTGAATATCAGTGTGTATCCCACTGAACGTCCTGTGAGTTTCATTTACAATGGCATTGCTTTTCAAAGACAAAATATGGAAGCAACCCAAATATTCATTAAAAAGACCATGGAGGGCCTCCCCGGTGGCGCAGCAGTTGAGCGCTGGGTTGTGAAGCTGCCCGCAGCCTCTGCAGCGCCGGTTCAATCCCCAGCTGCTCCCTGGCCACCGGAGGGGGGTCCCACATGGCGCGCAGACCTCTCCTGCTGCCCGCTGCTCCCCTCAGCAGTGTACTTCGGTCCTTCTGCCTGTTCTGCTCCCCGCTCTGGCTCTGGTGGGTTCTCTCACCCTCCTGCGCTTCTGATTGTGCCCAGTGCTTGTATAAATAAATAAAAATAAATCTTTAAAAAAAAAAAGACCATGGATAAACACTGTGTGTATATTTACACAGTGCAATAGGATTCAGAGATGAACATGAATGACCTGTGGTGCGTCCAGATGGACCTCATGGTGTTAGAAGAGGCTAAACATAAGAGAAAATACTTTATAATTCCATAGATGTAAAATTCTAACCCAGATGGAACCAGAAAATACTCATTTCTGGTATTAGAGTCAGAGAGTGGTCCTGGGAGGAGGGCAATGGTGAGGGGGGAACAGACAGCTCTGGGACCCCCCCCTTGGGGTAATTTTGCTTATCTGAACATCAGTTATGTGAGTGGACTCACTCCATGAACATCTATCAAGGTGTGCACTTTCTGTGTTCATGTTTAATAAATGTATTTACTTAATAGTCCAGAGGTCTTTCCCCCCACCCCCACCCATCATGGCATGGAGTCACAAGGAAGGGTTCCAGCAGCTCAGGCTCCTTCCACTGGTCTCACAAAATGTGCTTCTCTGAGGGGGAGCAGGCTGGGCATCAGGTGAGCCCCAGTACCTCTCTCTTTGGCTTCCTTTAGTTCTGAATCATTTTCTTTCACATGTTTAGGAAGCTGTCTCTACTCTTAGAATATTTAATATGCTCAATGAGAAGATGAATTCTCTTGGCAAGAATCTTGCCCATTGCCTGCTTGTTTACAACACTGCCAAGTGCATGCTGGGTAACATTACAGATTCTTCCAGCGTTACCATGGTAACATGGGTGGGGTGTTCCTTTTTGAAGAGCGCCATCCCCTTGATGTCTACATTATCTCTTCCTTGTGAAACAGGGGCAGTAGGGGCAGGAAGTGGATATCAGGATAGACCAGAATAGCCACCCAATTGCTCAGACTCTAAGACAAGAGAGCCACCACAAAGCCTCAAAAGGCCAAAAACCAAAACCAAGGGCTGTAGCAAAACAGCATCCAATAGGGGCCTATGGGCTAAAGCTGAACAAAGGACAGTGTCTGATAAGAGGACAGGTCACTGTCTGTGGGTTCTCACCTGTGCACAATTGAAAGAGACCTCAGGCTCCAGGAATAACCACTATGGGGTCTATTTTACAAACAAGGGAAACAAAGAGCGTACCGTAGCCACAAGAGGTTGATTATCTCATCCAGATAGTGTCCACCAGAAGTCCAAGCAGAGTGCCACTTACCAGTCAACAGAGCTAGATCACACTGGCCAGTAGTGATGATCACCACCAGTTACTAGGAGTTCTGGACAGCACTGGCCAGTAGTGATGATGGTCACTACTGGTACCCCAGAGGTGAGTCAGAGACACCAAGTGTTAACAGCTCTTTGTGAGTTAGTTGGAATGTACCAACAACAAATCTCTTTGAGACACCAGACCTGGACCCTTTGGTGCTCATTTCAGGCATTGTCTGGGGCCCAGTCTCTGAAGGAGATCTTCGCCTTCTCTTCCCTCCTTGGAGGTCGGCTGTTGGATGCTTCTTTCTTCTTTCAGCTTTTGGTCCCTCTTTCTTCAGCGGCTGGAACAATCTGTTTTTCAGCTTCCTCTGACCCTGGCTTATATCCTCTTTCAGGATGCCCCACTCACAAATCTGATTGGACCATTTTTCAATACCGTGCGTGGTTCATTGGGACCATTTAGCACCAATCGACTCATAGTTCACACATGATTGGTCTGTTCCATGATCCAGGAAGTAAAAGGGCAGTTGCTGGGTTCTGAGGAGCAACTGCCACAACTGCCTTATAGTGGAGCAGCCGGTGAGGGAACAGCTCTGCTGCTGGCTCCCGCTGCTCAGGCCGCTGGGATCCGCTAACACTTGCAGATTGGCATGTGTGTGGCCAAAGAAACAACTCCACATTGTCTAAAAGGCCTGGAGGACACACAATGGGGGCCTCTCTGTCCTTTTGTCTTGGTCATTTGGGCCAATTACTGGAAGATGGCAGTTCTGACCAAAAGAAATTCATTTCTTTTTTAAACAAATGGAGTTTATGCTTCCCAATCTTCCATGAACCTGTCCATACAGTTATAGATGAACCAAAAAATCCACATCATTCTGTTGCCCTTCAGTTACGAAAGCAGGATTCCAGCCTCGCCTGAAACTCCTACATTACCCCACTTCTTTGGAGTCTCCAGAGGAAAAGCTCACATGTATCAAACATTTCAACCTCTGCAAATGCCAGAAAACCAGCTGTATAAATTGTCAAAATCAAAATCCAATTGGGGCTTAGCCTGCTACTCAGAAAGCAGACCGCATATTGCAATCTGTTCTTTGTATTTATTGGGAAATTTCCCCATGATTAGAGTATATAAACCCGGCTTATGTTCCTAAACAGTTGCATAATAATTTGTTCTACAGCTTTTCAATATTTTATATAATAAATCCCCTTTCATAGGACATTTGTTTTCAATGTGTTGCTTTAATTAAAATGTGCTGGTCACTATTCTAGCACATGTGACTATCTCATTTCATTACTTTTTATCACAATAAACGATTTGAAGTAAAAATAGGAAGTCAGGTGCACATGTGGATGTGATTCCGACGCATGCTACCACCTCAGAGGGGCGGTGGGGGCCACCGCCATCTCCCCAACACTCACTGTCAGGCTGTCAAGTCCTTGCCTCACCATTTTAATTATCATCTCTGACTATAGCAAGATTGAATGTATAGCTGGTGGTTGCTTGTAGTTCTTCATTTATAGAATCTCCCATTTTTTTTGGGGTGCTTATTTCTATTTTTTGAAGAGTTCTTCAAATACGGTAAAGAGGGCCTCCCCTGGTGGTGCAAGCGGTTGAGCGCCGCGCTGTGAAGCTGTCCGCAGCCTCTGCAGCACCGGTTTGATCCCGGCCAGCCGGCGAGGGTCCCAGGTGGCACGGCAGACCTCTCCTGCCACGCCCGCTGCTCCCCTCAGCAGTGTGTTTCATCAGTCTGCCTGTTCTGTTCCCCACTCTGTCTCTGGTGAATCCTTTCACCCTTCTGCGCATCTGGCCTCTACCCCAGTTCTTGTATAAAATAAATAAATCTTTAAAAAATATATGGTAAAGAGACAAACTATGTTTCTATCACATGTGAAGCAACTATCACTTCTCAGTTTGACACTGATTTTTGCTTTGGGCTCTGTGCCTTGTCACATCACACCACAGTTCCTCATTGTCAGATGAGCATCTGCCCATTTTTGCCTTTGTTTTCTGGATTTGGTAGCAGTGCCAGGAAACGCTTTCTCTACTGCAAGAACACAAGACTGTTTTCATGTTTTCTAGGCCACAAACAGGGAAGCCTGAAGCTGAACACATTTGTCTCACTTCATTCATACCTTGAGTGTATCTCCTTGTGACACCATTAGCAATCACAGCAGGCATCTCTAGATATCAAAAATACAAATTCTTAATTTGTTTTTATCTATGTATATTTCCCACATCTGTGCAATAAGGTGTGGTAGTGCAGTGGTTAGGGGGCCAGAGTGCCCCTCATAGCCCTGTTCTGTCACTTCTTAGCCCCATGGCCCTGGGGGAAGTTATTTTTCTCTGTCTCGATTTATTTATCCATGAAATGGGGGAAATAATAGTGCCCACTTCAAAAAAAAATTATTGTGTGAGTTAGGGGGTGTTAGAGCAGTACCGGGTATAATACAAGCTTTCACTTTGAGGAACATAATTACTTTTGTAATAAAAACAAACTGAAGTTATTTGAGATGAGAACATGCTGTTATTACAAAGGGTGAGTAACTGAAAAGCCCTGTACCCCCAGAGAGCTGTCCTGGATTCCGGGGTGGCGCTAACTGTGCAGGCCTCACACTCAGCTCAGTCAGCAAAAGCCCCCAACAGGACATAAAAGCCACACCTTCCCTCCTCCTGGCTGGGTGTCACCTCTTTGTTTTCAAGAGTCAGAGATTTCTGATCCCAACTAGTTTCTCTGGGTAAAAAAGCAAATAGTTTCTTTTTAGCTCTTCTGCCCATTTTCTGACTGGATTATTTTCTTTGTTGTTGTTGAGTCTCATCAGCTCTTTGCAGATTTTTGTGATCAGTCCTTTATCATTAGTGTTGGGTGCAAAAATGTTCTCCCAGTTGGTGGGGTTTCTCTTTGTTTTGGTTATTGTCTCTTTTGCTGTGCAGAAGCTCTTTAATTTGATGTAGTCCCAGCTGTTTATCTTTGCCTTCACTATCACTGCTTTGGGTGATGTGTCTGTAAAGATGTCTTTGAGGTGCATGTCATGTAGTGTTTTGCCTATATTTCCTTCTATGTATTTTATGGTTTCAGGTCTTATGTCTAGTTCTTTAATCCATTTTGAGTTGGTTTTTGTGCATGGTGTGAGGTAGTAGTCAAGCTTCATTCTTTTGCATGTAGTTTTCCCAGCACCATTTATTGAACAAACTTCTCTGAAGAAGAAATGCAAACGGCCAACAGGCATATGAAAAAATGCTCAACATCACTTGTAATCAGGGAAATTCAAATCAAAAATACAATGAGATACCATCTTACACCAGTGAGAATGGCACATATTAAAAAAACTAGCAACAACAAATGTTGGCGAGGGTGTGGAGAAAAAGGAACTCTCCTGCACTGCTGGTGGGAGTGCAAACTGGTCCAACCACTATGGAGAGCTGTGTGGAGATTTCTGGACCTACTAAACATAGAGCTTCCATATGATCCAGCAATTCCACTCCTAGGTATTTACCCAAAGGACACAGAAACATCAATTCCAAAGAGCACCTGCACGCCTATGTTTATAGCAGCACTGTTTACAATAGCTAAGCTTTGGAAACAGCCCAAATACCCCAAAATAGATGACTGGATAGAGAAGATGTGGTACATATACACCATGGAATATTACTCAGCAATCAAAAAAAAATAAACACATGCAGTTTGCAGCAACATGGATGGAGCTAGAAGGAATCATGCTCAGCGAAATAAGTCAGAAAGAAAAAGAAAAATACCAGATGGTCTCATTCATAGCAGGAATCTAGAAAACCTAAATAAGAGACCAGGAAAAAGACTAATCAATACAAAGTAAAAATAAAAATCAACAAGCAACTATAAACCAGAGACACACTATGGAGGTGGGGGGAGGGAGGGGCGGGGAAAGGAAGAACTAGAGTTAAAATAAGGGGGGGTGCAATCGTATGGGGAATATAACCAAAACTAAAATGCATAGATTGTGCAAAGATGAAAAAATATGTAAGAATTATATAAAATAAAATATTTAAATAAAAAAAATAAGTTAGATGAATATAGGGGGAAAAAAGCAAATAGTTGAAGGACGCATAAAAACAAGAGAAGTATTTGATATTCTTCAGACATTTTGCAAGCACCCATTATGTGCAATCTACCTGGTAACTGCTGCCATTTCGAACCTACTATGTGCTGGCCACTTAATAGATATTATCACATCAAAAACTCACACCCACCCTATGAGGCAAACATGGCTGCATTCCTACTTTACAAGAGGAGAAATTAAAGTTCAGAGAGTTAGGTGATTTGCCTGAATCTCAAAGCTGGTCGGCAGCAGGGCCACCCTTGTCCAGAGAAAATCTCCCCTGCTGCATATGCTGACCTGCTTGCACTGTTTTAAGAGGAGCTCTGTGTCTCTGGGTTCAGTGATGCCGCAGTGCAGGTTGGGTTTCACACATGGGGTTTGGGTTTTAAAACTAGTGCCAGGTTTAAAAATACACCAATTAGGTCTGAAATCCGTGGACCCTAAAAACCTTAAAAATGGGTAACAGATAACTGGGGACACACTCGTAGAGACTGGCTCTTTGAGACACTGACACCTTCAGTTCCAGCCTTCAGACTGTCACTTTATTGCTTCTGAGCATAGGCCACTGCTCCTGCCTCCCACATAGCCAGCACCGCCGCCTAGAGCTGTACCCAGCTACTTGATCCATGAGCTGGCCTGCTCACCAGCACCACCTCCAAGAGCTGCACGCTGGTGTCTGATCCTGCCCATTGCAGGCTCCTGACTGGTGCCGGCTGGTGCTGGCTGGCACTGCTGGCCTATGCCCGGCCACCTCTGAGAACTGCCCAATGATTCTGACACTCAGACACCACTGCCTGGCTACCACTCCTGTCTCCACACAAGCAGCATTGTTGCTGTTGCCTTTGGGCCTGTCTGGCTCAACCTCTGTACAGGTGCTGCTGGCTGCTGCAATGCCCTGTCAGCCTCACCACGTATGATCACCTCTACCTGCTACTGTGTGTTGGGTCCTGGTCCACTGCTCAGCATTGTACCCGCAGCTCAGGATCGTATTGGAGGTATAACACCATAAGCCACAGCAGATTTTGGTTTGGACTACTGGACGCTACAGACACTATTTGGGGTAGGACAGATGGCTATTTGTTGTGTGAGAAACTCCTTTTTCCTTATCTCTCCCACCCCTTTTAAATAAACCCTGTTGTTGTTACATTCTGAGTCATGACTTGCAGTTATAAGTGTATGTGTGTGGACCCACAACCATGACCCTCCCCCAGATTTGAATGGATTCACTTTGATTTGTGGTAGAAAATTTGGAAAATCTGTATTTGACATTGAATTCTCTCCTCACCAGCTTTGGTCCTTGCTCTAGATGAACCACAAATAACCCATCTGATTCTGAGTTTCCTCAGCTACAAAAAACGGACCTGACAGAATAGTTTCATACTCCTTGCAAGGGAGGGGAGGGAAGGAGGTGAAGGTCACAAAAAGTGTCCTCAACATGAAGGGCAACCCTCATCCCAGCGTCCCATCCACAGGAGCCACCCAGCTCGTCCCTGGAGATGAGAGAGGCCTGTTCAGGTCACGCCAGCCAAGCTGTACCTGCCTTACTGCAGGTCAGCTTGCCTCCACTGGCCCAAGAGGAAAGCAGTTTTCAGACTTCCTGAAGCCTGACGCTTACAAAAGGGACTTTGAAATTCCAAATCCTCACCTTATCCCACAAGCCTGTTACCGGAACCCAGGCGCCTCCATGGCGGGAGCTGGCAGGAGCAGTGGTGTACTCTCATCCCGCTGAGCTGCTCTACCACAAGTCAGTTGTGGCAGTTGCTCCTCAGAGCCCTTTTATGTAGCAGTGTGCTTCCTGGATTGTGGAATGGACCAATCAGGTGTGAGCTATGAGCTGATTGGTGCTAAATGATCTAATCAGCCACAGGATTGAACAATGGTCCATTTAGAGTTGTGGGTGGGGCACCCTGAAAGAGGATATAAGCCAGGGTGGGAGGGAGCTGAAGGAGAGACAATGCCAGCCCCTAAACAGAAGAGATGACTCCAGCCCCTGAAAAGGAGAGCCGGTTCCAGCCTCAGGAGAAAGAGAGAAGATGGGCCTCTTTGCCCAAAGGGAGCACCAAAGGCTCTGGGCCTGGTGCCTCAAAGAGCTGTTTGTTGTTGGGATAACCCAACAACTCACAAAGAGCTGGTAACACTGGGTGTCTCTGACACCAACTCTGGGGGACCAGTAGTGACCATCACTACTGGCCAGTGCTGTCCAGCCCTCCTGGTGACCAGTGGCGACCATCACTGACGCTATCTGGGTGGAGAGAGCCACAAACTGAAGATATAGTGAGGTCTTTGTTTCCCCTGTTTGTAAAATAAACCCCATGGTTGTAGTTCCTGGAGCCTGAGGTCTCTTGCAATTGTGTACGGGTGGACAACCCACAGAGAGTGACCTGTCCTCTTATTGGGCACTGTCCTTTGTTAGGCTATACATAGGCCCCTACTGTGTGGGTGTTGTACTGCTATAGCCCTTGGTTTTGGTTTTTGGCCTTTTGAGGCTTTTTGGCAGCTCTCTTTGCCTCAGAGCCCGGGCAGGTGGGTAGCCATTCCATCCTTCCATACAGCCTCCTGCCCTGTTGCCACTGACTGCCCCTGTTTCATGTCTTCTTTCTCAGAAACTTCAGTTCCCTTCTGGAAGGTCTGAAGCAGGGAAAAGACGAGAGACAGTCCTGTTTGGGTAACAGGTGCCTGCAAGGGAAACTTTAAGTCCAGGCTATGGCCTGCCAGCTACATCCAAAGCTCTGAGGTCATTTTCCTGATACCAGAGACTTGGCACCTGGCAGAATCCTTGGCGGATTAGAATGCCAGGAGTGCTCCAGATCTGATGCCTCCTGCCCTGGCACCTAGCAAAGAGACTTGGGAGGAGCAGACTGCCTGCATTTGTCCTGAGCTCAGGCCTGGCTGCGGGGGCAGGGCCCAGGAAGATCAGGGTGTGGGGAGGGCACTGAGCAGCCAAATCCTGCTAGCATCCTGCAGGTCTGACCCTGACTCAGGGGCACTCAACTGGAAAGGGAGAGGCAGACCCCTTCCAAAGACCTTGGAGGCTCTGAAATGCATCCAGCTTCACTCACAGCCTTTATTGTTGACACCACCAACAGTTGCTAAGAGACAGCGGCATCATAGGCACTGGCAGAAGGGGTTTCCCAGAGTTCTTTGCCCTGCCTGGCTTCTGGCAGCTGCCCAGGGCTCTGCCCACACCCCAGACCTGTGCAGGGACCAGAGGTCATAGCCAGGAGCCAGTGTTTTGCTGAGAAATCACTTGCCTGGAGCAGGCAGGTTGCAGCCACAATCCTCGGAGGGGAGGGGAGGACATGGGACTGGACGCTCAGCTGTGCCACCTTGGTGCCTTCCTGGCTGGCAAGTCACATAACCTCTTTGAACTTGAGTTTCCTTCTTCATAAAATGAGGATAATTAGACAACATCCACTGACCTCCAAGAGGGGTTGTTAGTATTAAGAGCTCTTGGCTGGAGAGGGCTCAGTTGGTTGTAAGGAGAATCCAACGCCAATCATCATAAACTTCTTATGGCACCTGTGGAAGGAGACGTGCCCAGCCCCCACTTGGCCAAACAAAGCTTAACATTGTGGGGGGGGGGCGGGGGGAGGGCTTTTAGCTCATTCTGTTATAGATGTAGAAACATATATATTACCAGGTGATATATTAAAATAGTAAAACAGAATATTTTGAATAATGTATTTATTAAATATTGCTTATATTATAAAAATACAATATTACATTTACAGAGTTAAACATATACAAATAAAATTATTTTTCCCTTGTAGTCTGGTGGAAGGTTATTCACACTCTAGTAACTACCTCATTAAGAAACAACTATGTAGGTGCTGATCCTATTTTCTAGCATATCTGCGGTGAGGGATTGTTTGAGTGCTTTTTTTACAAGCAAACAAGCTGGGTTTGGGCCCGCAGCCCTATGGAGGGGTGCTTCAGCACAGAAGCTCCATCTGCAAGCCCCAACAAATGACCTGCATCCAGCTGCTGGCCCTGCTGCCTCTTCTCCCCGGGGCTGTGTTTCACAGCAACACCCCTTTTTATTTTTCCCAAAGAAATCACTCCGAAGCCCAAAGTGTGCACTGGGAAGGGCTGGCACCCAGAAATTGGAGAGGCCCAGGGCTGTGTGGCCTTAGATAAACCCTCAACCTCCTGCTCAGGGTCTGTAAACTAGGGTTCTCACATTTGCTCATAGGGAGCTGGGAGAATTCAGTGTCGTCACTTCTAAGCAGTGCCTGGCCACGGCAAACACCCACAATTTTGTCAGCAATTACTAATCCAAAACTTTAAACCAAAAATAAAGGTGAATCAGCAGAGGGGGTGGGGCTTCTGGGTTCTTGACTGTAGCCTTGAAGCACCTCTAGGGAAATCTGACCTCCAAAGAGCAAGGTGTGGAACCTTCCAGAGAGGCACATGCCCAGGCCAGGCTGGGCTTCGCAAGTGTGTGGATTGTTTTCGCTCTCAAACCTAGAGGAGCTGTTCTCAATGGGAGGTTTGAAAACATGTGTTTGGGGGTGGGCGGGTTTGGGTTTGTCACAAGGATTACTGAATGGTCTCTTCTCAGTTTGGACTTTGAACTGCCCCTCCAAACAGCCTTGTTGGTTGGCTGTTTAATATTTATTTTACATACATTTAATGTGTTTGCATATGAACAAGTGCTTTTGCAGTTTTAACATATGCTGTGTTTTCTGAGATTGCAATGCCTGTGTAAATCAAGACTTATTGTTTTCTGCGGTGCTTCACCCAGAGATTCCAGAAAGCCAAACCAACCACGGCAACACAGCTCCTAGTTTTTGACTCACCAAAACATGACATCCCCAAACTGCATGTGACTCCACACATAAGTGCAAGTTTCTAGTCTATTAATCCTACCAGTGTAGTTAGGCTGGCATGTGTACATGTTTATATGCGTATTATTTAAAGTTATTTTGTTAAAAAAATTGTTTTATATGTATAATGTATGCAGGCTAGTGCTATATATACATTTAATTTCAGAACAGTAAAGGGAGATTTACAAAATACTACAACAAAAGGAGGCGGCTAAGAAAATGAAGTAGAGATGCCAGGACTTTGAGTTGAAAAACTCAGGTGTTAGTAACAGATTTCAGAGATTGACACCATCCAGACACTCCCCCAGCCCCCGCCAACTCACCTCCTGCCCCACATCCAAGATGGACCAGTGGTCCAATGTTGGGATTGGGGTGTTACAGGGCAAGGAGAGGGGCACCCCACAACCCACAACCTGCCTGCTCTACATAGGTGTTGCCATCCACCTCATCAAGACAAAATGTGTTCTAGTGCATAAATCTTTAATGGAAAGGAACTTTAATACAATGAGTGTACAACAAAGAGCAGGAACAGAATATGGTTTCCAAATGACCCAAAGTTACCCATCCCCTCATGGGTAAATGCCCAGCCAAACAGGTTTGGCCCAAAGCAAGGCCACCGAGGCCCGAAAGCCTGCCACAAGTCTAAGGCACCTCGTGGTGGGAACCCTAGTAGGAGCAGAAGCGGCCCAACACATTAGGATAGAGGAGCAAAATCAAAATCAAGGTAAAAGCTGCCATTGTTATCCTCCCCATGGGTCTGATGCCGGCGTGTGTAACAACTACTGCCGCTTTACCACGAGTTTTTGTCTCGCGAAACCGTAGAAAGGAATTCACAGACTTTTTGGAGTAAGTAAGCAGAGAGAGACAAATCTTGTCTTTGGAAGAAAAGTTTATTTAGGAAGAAAAGAGACAAAGAAGAAAGACTCCCAGGTATAAAGTACCTGGGAGGGGCCAAGATGAGCCGGTATGGGATATTATGTTTGCAATATATACTTTTTCTCCCTCATTATGTTTAAATTTTACTTTTTTTTTCCCCCTGATTGGTTAACTCCCAGAGGGTACTAAGCAAGGAATTTCACATTCCTTAACAGTATTTTCTTTCCCCATTTGTTATGCTTATTGCTTTACCTTTATGGTCTAGCCCTCCCGGTGAACATCTTTACACTTCATCTTACCATCTGAAGAAAACCAGGACCATTCTTAACAAGATTACCTGTGGTGCTAGGATGTTTGTTTTCCCCTAGTGTTTAACAATGGTGTTTGTTTTTCCCAGTGGAATTGGTTGTATTTCCTTGGTTATCCTTATCTCTGAAGCCTTCCTGATTTCTTCAGAGGTCCCCTCCTGCACTATCCCTAAAACTGCCTAATAACCCTAGCTTGCCCTGTGTCTCAGGTCCCCCACCCATGTCTGTTTCAACCAGTCCAGGACCAAGAAGCAAGTGCAGCTTCTATACATGTCTCTCTGCTCCAAGTGCCTCCTCCAGGTCTCCTTCTGGCGCCCCATCCTGCTTCCTTCCTTCTCAGCTTCCCCTCTACCTCCCTCCTCCTCCCCCCCTGCTCAGCTCCATCCTTTCTCGGCTGGGGCAGGGAACCTCCCCTTTGCCTGGGGACTACCTTTTTGCGGGTGGGGGAGGGAGTCATCAGATCCAATGGCCTCATGCAGAGCGACTATCAATCCAAGGCTCCCAAAACCAAATGGGATTAACCAGCTGAGTCAACCCCTTATTACCCTGAGCTCACTCGCACAACCGGGAATCTCCTAAGGGCACTCTCAGCACTAATGGCTCCCAGCAGTGGGTCAGGCTCACCGGATGTACTATGACAGGAGGTGGAAGGGCCTCAGGCAGCATCATAAGGGTGTCCCTAGGGTTCTGGTTGCCAGGGAAACGGCAGCTGCCCAGCTGTTGAGCTTCCAGGCCCCCAGACAGCCCCATAAGATTCACACTCAAAGACAGAGGTCTTAAAAGTTGGCCCCACCCTATGGCTTAAGGACAAATAAGAGCTAAGACCAATATGTGTACATAAGTGCAGACTTGTCAAGTCTCCTTTCTTTGAAGCACCATCCTTAAATCTGAGAGCAATGCTTTTCTATTTTTGTATTAATGTATCTAGCTTTTGTGAAAAAAATGGTGCTAGCAGAGGAGCTGGGTATTTTCTTAACATTCTTAGATAGTCCTCTTTGAAGGTTTCCACCATGTATCTCTTCTCCCCTAACCCCCACCCCCAGCTCATCCTCAAACCCAAAAATCTTGCCACGGAAGGAAAAAGACATGAAACTGACAAGTTCACCAAAATGGTGCGGGAGCCACATGGGCAGCCTCCACAGAGCCCAGTGAGGTCACAGAAAAAAGCTTGGCTCACTTTACTTGGGGAACTCTCATAAAGGAGGTGATGGTAGAGCTGAGCCTTGAAATATCAGGGGAACACATGGATGGTGGGGGTGGAGGGAGGGATGGGGACAGAGACTTGAAGGGAGAACTTGCCTGGGGGCCACTTGTTAAGATGTTGCCTCCAGGGTCTCACCGAGAGAGGCCAATTCAGACCTTGAAGTTGACGTAGTCAGCAGAGACCAGGTAACAGTGCACTGGGGGCTGTGACCTTTGAAGAGAGCACACACAGGCCCGTCATAAAACCCGTCACTGCCCAAGTGCCCTGTGGCCAGAGGCACCAGAGATAAGCTAAACTAGAGATAAGTTGACAGCAGTAAATGCTCCAGCAGACCCTCCTGGCGGGAGAGACCCCTGCCCCTGGCAGTAAATCCTAGCACAGACCTTCCTGGCAGGAGAGACACTGCCGCCCTCCACCCTCACAGGCCAAAAAACTCTGGCAGTAGCCTAATCCTATAAAGACTTGGGGTGCGACTCTTGGCCTACAGAGTTGTCCCCTCATGGACTTTCAATAAAGCCTGCTTTTGTCTGATACTCTTGGCCTCCTTTCTTTTCTGCCTCCCCACAGCCCTTCCAGGAAGTGGTACTAACTGCTCTGGTCGTTAACGCCACAGTCTGGCTGAGAGATTTGCTTCTAGCCTGAGGATTAAACAGGGCAAATGGTTCAAGACACCTTCCTGGGAGATCAAAACTTTTTTTTTTCCTCTTTTTTTAACATCTTTTTTTATTTTATTTTATGTTTTTTACATCATTTTTCATTTTTGCACAATGTATGCATTTTCTTTTTTTAAAAAAAACAACTCTCCTTTTATTTATTTTATTTATTTTTTAAAGATTTATTTATTTATTCATACAAGCACTGGATACAGTTAGAGGTGCGGGAGGGTGAGAGAATTCACCGGAGCCAGAGCGGGGAGCAGAGCAGGCAGAAGGACGGAAGTACACTGCTGAGGGGAGCAGCGGGCGTGGCAGGAGAGGTCTGCGTGCCATGTGGGACCCTCGCCTGGTGGCCGAGGATTGAACTGGTGCTGCAGAGGCTGCGGGCAGCTCTGCAGCCCAGCGCTCAACCGCTGTGCCGCCGGGGAGGCCCCAATGTATGCATTTTCATCTTGGTTATAGTCCCCATTCAATTCCCACTACCCCTGTTTTGATCCTACTCCCTTCTCCCCCCACCCCTGTAGTGTGTCTCTGGTTTATAGTTGCTTGTTGATTTTGATTTTTACTTTATTATAATTAGTCTTTTTCCTGGTCCCTTATTTAGGTTTTCTAAATTCCTGCTATGAGTGAGACCATCCAGTATTTTTCTTTTTCTTTCTGGTTTATTTCATTGAGCATGATCCCTTCCAGCTCCATCCATGTTGCTGCAAACTGCATGAGTATCTTTTTGGATTGCTGAGTAATATTCCATTGTGCATAAACTTTTAGGGCAGCGTTTTCCGACTGCCTCTGTACCGTCCCCCAACCAAGGGCTATGCCCTGTCTTCGGCTGGTCTTATTCATGATATCCCCACCCTCTTCTTTAAGCATTAGACTTAAACCTGTGTCCATCTGTCATAGACTTTTAAACCTCAAAAACCAACAAAAGGCATTTTCTTCTCTGTTTCTGTCATATCTTCTCCCCAAGACATCCAGCAAGTCTGGGCTTAGCTGCCTGAATGGAGCAAAAAGAGTGGTTGGTAGGTCTGGATTCCTCTCTGTGGAGGCCCTGGGGTCATCTTTGTACTATTCTAGGCCAAACATTTCCTTCTTCATTTGGTTTCCTCCCTAATGATCAAAACAAATAAAGCAAAACCTCTCCAGCTCTTTGTTGCCGCCCTTGCCTAGCCCAGTCTCTGGAAGGTTACCAGTGCTCTCTGCAGGAACCTTGCTGTGCCCCAGCTACTCTGCCATGGGCAATGGGCATGGGGAGGGGCCATGGGGCCTGGACGATGAGCATGAGTGTGATTAATCTGTTGGGGCATCTGACAATGGGAAACCTGCACCCCATCGCTGGCCCTTCTGGCCTCCTCCAGTGCTCAGAGATGGCATAACTTTAGCCGCTGTGGCTTCTGTACCCTGGAATGGTGAGATTGTTAATGGGGAAAAGCTATCTGGTCTGGAATCAGATCTAAAAAGGACGCAATGTTTCAAGTCCATTTTTTACATTAAAAGGCTTTTCCAGCAGCCACCAACAACATTTTTATTCTTTAATTAGTTAGTTGTTCTGTCTTCCATCCAAATGCCAGAAATAGGAACTACCTTTCTTGGAGATTTAAGTGTTTGTAGTTAAGAGACTGAGATTTTTTCTTTTTCTTTTTTTTTTCTTTTTTGCCCCCTTTTCACCTGATGACTCTGGGGAGGTGACTTTATACATTATGGTTTATTTTCCTTGTGTGTAAAGTGGGGGTGCCCACAGAACCTGCCTTAGCAAATAGCTGTAAGGATTAGTTGAACATAAAGCACTCAGGCCTGCTCTGTGCAGTCCGTCCTGGTCAATATCGGCTGAATTACAGTGACTAAACTATCACCTCCTCAGGGCCCCTGAGAATGTATGGGGAAACTGTCAATAGGGCTTCAAAATTTTAAAGGAAAGACTATGCACCGGGAGGAAGTGAGAGGGAAACACTAGCTATTGCAGGCCTGAGAACAAGGCAAAAATGATTACATTTCAACTATAAATAGCAGCAGAGCCAGCAATTCCCCCTCATCCTGCAAAACAAAGAGCCCCTTCCTTGATGTCATTTGAAGGATAAATAGGAGCCCCACCCCTTCTCCCAGCATTCACACAGGGAAGACATTGAAGAATCAGGGCACCAACAGAGAGAGGGCAGGAGGCCCCGGAGTGGCTGGTTCCAGCTTTGCTTCAGGCGGCTGACATCCCCTCCAGGGGGCTGACATCCCCTCCAGCCTCCCCGCAGCAGCCCAGAGCCCCCACCATGACCTCCAAAGTGACGTCTCACCTTGGCAGGCTATCATAAATCCTTGTGGTATGCACTTCCAGGAGGGGATACTGGGACCCCTGCCAGGTGCTGGGCCCCCAGCTGCTCCAACAGGGAGAAATAGAGCAACATCTTTGTCAGTGGATTTCAGAAACATCCCCTCAGACCCCAGAGCTGGATGCATCGTCTGACACCAACTGGCTCAGCCTCTGCCTTCTTCAGACTGCCCAGCTCCTCAGCTGCTCATGACTAATCACTATCACCTTCATCATCAGCAGCAGCAGCAGCCGCCGCATCACCTTGCCTTTATTGCACGAGTGAATGCATTTGCATCATACATTTATTGCACATGTGGCACTTCTCTAAGTAAAAGTGCCTCCTCCTGCTGGCCCACAGAGGCCCCTCAGACTTCCTCTAAAACCTCCCTCCTCCAGGAAGCCTGGTTTGCTCTGTGAAGCCGGCAGAGGAGTCAGACCACACGTGTCTGTTGAGATCCTACTGTGTGTCAGATGCTGAACAAGGCATTGTCACCACACTGCCATTCAACAGTATATTGCAAAGGTGATGAAGGTGAGCAGAGGGGAAGTCCAGGGAGACACCAAAGAGTGGCCACGAAAGAGCTGGACTCCCCCAAGGCCTCCAGGACCAGAGCCCAGATCAGTCTCTGAGCCCCTTGCTGATCAATTGCTCTGTCTTCCTGGCCTCCATTTCACACACATGTGCCCCAGTCCCTCTGTGGGTGGGCGGGTGGATTGCTTTGTGGTGACAGAGCTGGGAAGGGGCCCTGGGCTTTGTCAAGACTGTGAGCTCCTTGGGGACAGGGAAATACCTCACGCCTACCCCGTAGTATTACAAATGCAAGAACAAATGTGGCTTGAATTAACGCGATAGTGATGAACAGGTGAAACCTTCATTGCTTCCTATACAGGAACATTGCAGGGGACCATGAGCTATTTCCCCTGCTCCCTGTCAAGTGCCTGTCTCAGTGTCTGGCTCATAGCAAGAACTCAAGAATATGTGTTGAATGAACGAATAGACACACACTTGAATATAGAAATCAAATTCTTGAAGTTCTTAAAAAATACAAAAGCAGGGGTGGGGGTAGTAGGCTGTGTCTAAATCTCAAAACTTTCCTTGTGAGCACCCAAACTGTGGAGTCTGACAGTTGCTTCCTTTTGGGAATGGGGGTGCCACTGACAGAGTGGGGGGCTGGGTAGAGGAGAAGTTTCCCTGGGCCATCCAGGCTGTCAGGAAGATACAGCTATCTCAACCCTATTCTCCCCAGGAACTCACCTTTTCAATTTTCTACACAGTCTGATTTCCATAGGATTTTACCAGTTGCAAGGTAAATATTAGTACAAGTCCTTCTTTGCAAAAAAGAAGCCATTTAATCCAAAGAAATAGGGTTCACAGTGATGGATGATGTTTGGACAAGCCGACTTCATACAAAATCAGCATTTATGGGGCTCTCAGAGCAGGCTCCTTTGCTATATAGTCACTGCACCTCTGCTCAGCTGGTGCCTCCAGCAGAGAGTCAGAGACAGAAATGGAGAGAGAGAAGGACACAGCCTTAAAATAAAAAAAATATGAATGTGGGGGCCTCCCTGGTGGCCTAGGGGTTAAGGCTCAGCACTATCACCACTACAGCCTGAGTTCGATCCCCAGCCAGGGAGCTACCCACATGGTGCAGCAGACCTCTCCTGTCTCCCAGCTGCTCCTCTCAGCAGTGTATTTCAGTAGATCTGCCTGTTCTGCTCCCCGCTCTGTCTCTGGTGAATCCTCTCACCCCCCACACCTCTGGCCTGTACCCCAGTTCTTAAAAAACAAAAATGAAACCTGAAGATTGAAAGGTTGAGAGAAAAACAGAGTCCTAGCTGAGGAAGCCTTGGGGACTCCCCATCGCCCACCTGATTCTGAGGTGGTCAGAATCACTTGCTCCGCACTTCACCTCACTGAGCAGGGGAAGATCTTTCTTTGCAAGCATGCAAAGCAACCTCTTCCTCTTCCTTCCTCACTTGATGGAGATACCTGCTTTTTTTTTTTTTTTAAGATTTATTTATTTATTTATACAAGCACTGGGTACAGTCAGAAGCGCGGGAGGGTGAGAGAATTCACCAGAGCCAGAGCAGGGAGCAGAGCAGGCAGAAGGACCGAAGTACACTGCTGAGGGGAGCAGCGGGCGGCAGGAGAGGTCTTCGCGCCATGTGGGACCCTCCTCCGGTGGCCGGGGAGCAGCCGGGCATCGAACCGGTGCCACGGAGGCTTCGGGCAGCTTTGCAACCCAGCGCTCAACCGCTGCACCACCGGGGAGGCCCTGGAGATACCTGCTTTAAAGAAACAAATATTGATGTTTAGCTAGCAATACTCATGATGAAGTATTTAGGGGTGAAGTATACTTATACCTGCAACCTACTAATAAAAGCATCAAAAAATAAGATGGACTGATAAGTAGGTTTGTGATAAGCAAATAAAAATGTCAGCAATTGTGGACTCTAGATGGAAGGTATCTGGGTGGTGTGCAATTCTTTCAATATTTGTGTATGTTTGGAGAGTTTCATAACAAAATATTAGAAAAAATGTAAGCAAAGAATTTATTGTAGCAAGTAAATGACCATGGATGTACTAGAGAGGAAATAAAAATCATTCGCGATGAATAATAAAAAAAAAAACTCACCTCCAATTCAAGAAATGTGTGGCTATGGAGAGGCGGGGGAGGGGGGCCTCGCTTCTCACCCCACCTGTTCATAGGGGAAGGAGAGAGGGGTCTGATGCTTCAGCCCACCACGCCCCCCAGCTGTTTGCAGCCATCATAAGCATAAGCCTGAGCTCTTGGGTCAGGGAACATCATCCGGCTTCTGAAGGAGCAAATTCTGGTGACTCAGAACGGCCGCCTCTCCTCTGCCCCAGCCCAGCCTGGCCTCCAGCCTGCCCCCCCCCCCCCAGGGGTGACTGGGAAGACAGAAAATTCCCTCTGAGATAGCACCATATTCACCCCACTTCAGTTCTACTGCACCCAAGTTCTGTGCCCACAGGCAACCTGACAACTTATTAAATTACCTTTAAGGTGTCAATTATATTAAAATGCAACTATTTTAAGTGTAGAGCTTGATAAGTTCTGAAAAATATGCACAGTGTGTAGCCACCACTATCATCAAGAGATATAGGACATTGTTATCACCCCAGAAGTCCCCTCCTGCCCCTTTGCAGTCCCCCCCTTTTCAGAACCCCATGACCACAGGGGTGCTTTCTGTCCATGTTGATTTGCCTTTTTAGGGTTTCATAAAAGGGGGAGCACACACTACCTGGGTTTTTGGTGATGGTCTCTGGACATAATGCTTTTGAGTTTCGTTCAAGTAGTTACATATATTAATAGTTTGTTGTTGTTTATTGCTGAGTATAAATTTTACCTTAATTTGCTTACCTTTCAGTTGTTTCTAGATTGGGGTGACTGTGACCGAAGCTGCTGTGAGCATTTGGGCACAAGCTGTACTATTTTTTTATTTAATGTTTTTCTTTAAATTAAAATTTTTAATTTAAAGTTTTAAGAAGGGAAACATTTCCATCATTACCACAAATGAAAACCTTTATAATAACAAAAAAATCAATAATAAAGGCTGACTGAAGGAGCAAACTCCTCCAGAGAGTTATTTATAGTAAATCAATAATAAATAAATCAACCAGGTAAACCCATTTAAAAGGATAAGTTTTAAAGTTATTACATTCTAACTAGCTCCTGTTGCCTGCTAGCTTAGATTCCTCACAATGCAAGCCAGGAACAGAGATTCTTTTTTCTGGTAGGTGACTCATTGAGGGGGAACTCTTGAAGGAGGAAACAGGCTAAGCAAAGGTGTGGATTCAGGGGATGCCTGGCCTCAGCCCAACCCCGCAGGAGCTCTGGGACGCGACTGGTACCCCGAGCTGCAGCACCTTGAACATGCACGCTGAGTTCTTGTCTCCTCCATCAGTCGGTCACTGCTCCAGACACATCTGTTTCCAGGGGAGGCTGTTTGCAAAGAAGCCTGCAGCTGTAAACTTAGCAGCCAACACTCCCAGCAGCTGGGTGGTGAGTGTATTCATGGGCTAAGGAGATCCGGGCCTGGCCAACAGCATCTACTACACCAGCAGACTTAGACTTGAGGTCACCATCTTTTGAAGATAAAAGAGAGATTAGCACATGTTCGATGTTAAAGGCCTGTTAGCCCCAAGCAGAGACTCTCTTTAACGCCACGGAGGATTGGAGAGAACGGCAAGGCTGGCTTCTCACTCACTGATAACTTCCTTGAGGCCTGGTCTGTGTACCCTGCCCTGTTCCGGATGTCTGTCGTGTGTCCTACACTTTGGGAGACTCCCTGGAGACGTCCAGACTGCCTGCTCAGCACGCCTCTTGCGTGCCATCCGACTTCCTGGCTGTTTCATCCAGCACACTCGGCTTGTTGGAGATGCCGCCTCCCTTGCTCCCAGATCTGGTGCCGCCTTTCCATTGTCCTGCTCTATAACACAGGAAGCTGCTTTTCCCAGGCTACCTTGCCAAGTGGCTTCCAGTCAGCTTTGTCCATGAGATGCTGGCGGAATCCTGGAGGGAAGCAGGAGGGACCGTCAGGGGCAGGTCCTGCCTTGCTCCGCCCGAGGTGGCCCCTGCGGCAGAGTGAGAGCTGTGTCCCCCACTTCCCAGAGGATCATCCTTAGGTGGCTCCTTTTCCTGAAGGTCAGCTCCCTGGCAGTCCCCTGCTTCGCTTAGGCCCACTCTGGCCCTGGGCTTCACCCCTCAGCCTTGAGGTAGCAGGCTATTGCTGTGTCCTCTCCCAGACCCTTCTCATCTCTTCCATTTTCTGTGTAACCAGTTCCTTGTGTTAAATTCCCTCTGTTGGGTCTCCCTGGTGGCGCAGGGGTGAAGACTCAGTGCTATCAAACTCGCCAGCCATTGTAGCATGAGTTCGATCCCCGACCAGGGAGCTAACTCACATGGCGCAGCAGACCTCTCCTGTCTCCCCTACTGCTCCCCTCAGCAGTGTATATCAGCAGATCCGCCAGTTCTGCTCCCCACCGTCTCTGGTGAATCCTCTCACCACCTCCCTGCACCTCTGGCCTGCACCCCAGTTCTTGCATGCATAAATAAATTAAAAAATCTTTTATAAAAATGAATTCCCCCTGTTGAGAGATGTAGTTTCTGGACACTGCTTGACACAGAAAAGCAGCAAAAAAGAAGGGTGCGAACCAAGGGCCTCCAAATTTCCAAAGAGAAATTCTGCACGAATCAATCAGTTGCTAAGGTCACTGAAAGTCACCCCAGGCTAAGGCCCCTGCTTCCTTCTCTGAAAACCCAGAGAGGAAACAGAAGAGGAGGAAGGGGAAGAACTGCTCTGATGCCTCCAGAAGGCCAGAGCTGCTCCGTCCTCCTTCCTCCAGGAGCCGGGTGGCTTGGTTGTTGGGACCAACTGCTTTCTGCTGGCTCATCAAAAAGTGCCTCTCATCCATCCAGTGGGGCCTCTCATTAACAACCAGGATATGAAGAAACAAGAGAGATCACACAGTGGGACTTAATTTAGAGCCACTTAATTGCGGCTTTATGAGGCTGAACTCCCTCTGTTATTTCTGAATGGGGCCCCTGTGGATTTGAAGGCTTCATACTCACAGCTCCTCCTTTCAAGTGCTGGTGGGAATTGCCTTCCAGGTGGGCGTGGCCCCTTCCTAGTGAGGCTGAGGCCTACCTTCAATGCTCTTCCTGGGTCACATTTTCTTCTTGGAAATGGGCCTTAATAAGAGAGAGGCCAGAGAGCATGCTGGAGACTTGAGCCCAGGCCTGGTGTTGAAGCACCCTGAGAGCCTGGGAGCACCACTCTGCTGTGGGGGCCCAAAGACTTCCTCTGTCTTGCTGAGAGCCTCCCACAAGCAGGACCTGCTCCACTCCCCCGGAGCAGGGGAGTGCAACCTATTCTATCTTTAAAAAAGAAAAAATAATTACACTGTAAGTTTGACCCTGTCTAAGGATTTTGCCCACAATCTGGGACTTGATGGCTGTGGCTTCAGGCCAGGCCAGCAGCCCACATTCTCTGGATCCCCCTTTTCCGAAGGGCGTGGTTGGTCAGATGTGCCCGGGCAGAGGCTCTCCAGGTGGGAACACCTGTGCTATTGCTCCAGGCAGGACTTACTAAATAGGAAGACCAGGCCCAGGAACAATTTGTGGGAACAGAGAGGAGCGAGTGACTTCAGGCTGGGTATATCCCCTCTATTTTTGTAAGCATTTGCCAAATACTTACTGTGTCAGGCTCCAGACTAGGCCACCTCCTGCCCTCACTCACCTGATCCTCCTGCAGCCCCAGGAGCCAAGATGATCCTCTCCCTTGAGGAGCCCAAAGGCTCAGAGAGCTGAAATAACAGGCTCAGGTTACACAGCTGCCCATGGCTCCTGTTGCCAGAGCCATGTTTAGACCGCTCAACCCAGGAGGCAAAATAAACATCTATGAGACCAGGATCAGCAGCTGGAGGGGCAGAAGGGAGGGTCCTAGCTGGGGGTGGGATCTGGGGATCCCCTCCCTAAGGGGAGTGGAAGTGCCTGACATAAAAGTTAGTCCAAAGTAGCCAAACGAGAAGAAAGGAAAGGAGGGCACCAACTGGGTGCGAGCTCTGTGAGAAAGACAGGTGCATCTGGAAACAAGCTCTTCTGACCTTTGACCTGAAGGCACTGCCGGGAGTCTGTCTTCACTAGCGCACCTCAGACACTGAGGGATCTCCTACTGTCTGCATAGGGTTTCCGAGTGCCTCGGGGACAGTGTGACCTTGGACAAGTCACTTCCTCTCTCTGTGTCTCAGTGTCCTCAGTTCTAAAGGGAGGAATTGAACTAAAGAACCACAAAGTGGGCCTCCCTGGTGGTGCAGGCAGTTGAGCACAGCGTTGTGAAGCTGTCTGCAGCCTCTGTAGTGCCAGCTCGATCCCGGCGGGCCATGGAGCAACTCACATGGCGAGCAAACCTCTCCTGCCTCGCCCGCTGCTCCCCTCAGCAGTGCTTTCAGTCTGGCTGCCTGTTCTGTTCCCCACTCTGTCTCTGGTGAATCCTCTCACCCTCCCACACATCTGGCCTGTACCCCAGCTCTTGAATAAATAAATAAATCTTTAAAAAAAAAAAAAAAAGCCACAAATTCCTAGAGTCAGAGTGGTGATTCATGGGGGCCCAGGAATGCTGGGAGGGCACATGTTAGATCCACCTGGGTGAAGGGGAGGTGCCATTCCCTGCCGTCTACTTACTTGCAGCTACCTGGACTATAGGCCCTGGTGTGCCATGAACCAGGCTTCCTGAGCAGGGTTGCTCCTGGGAACCGGGGGTGGAGCTGAGGGCCAGGTGAAGCCATGGAACACAGAACACAGGTGGGCTGGGGCTCTTGCTGTTACAGTCCTCTCTCTAGCTCCTGCGGCCAGACCTGCACCCTGATACTGCTGGAGGCGGGGCAGGGAGTCTCGGTGGGGAGGCATGGAGGGGAGACATGTAGAGACTTGGGAGAGATACTTGGAAGAGACATGTAGATGAGAGAGACGTGGGGAGGCTGACAACGGCAGCTAATATCTTGATTTGTACTTCGTTTTTGCTCCTTTTGTGCCAGATACGTCTTACCCCTTTCTGGGTGATTTGGATTTGTGGCAAGCCTTTGGACATCAGCAGTTCCTCTCTGGGCCAGCCCTATTTGGCTGAGCATTTGCCCATGAGAGGATGGGTAATTTGGGGAGTCGTATTGGGAAACTATTATTAGAAATATCCTTTCTTCTCTCTCTGACAGCAATTCTAGTAAAGACTGTTCACACTAAGCATCTGCTTTCTTTTTTCTTTTTTGCCTTTGTGCATATGGATGACCAGATCCCTTTCAGAGTGTGCACCCCTGAACAGTCTGGAGTCCCTGTGTGGCCTCGGGCATGTGCTAAAATATGGAAGGGGGATGTATTCACTTTGAGGCATTAGTGTTTACTGGACACTGTGTCTCATGCCAAGGACAAGGGCACAGAATGACATCCAATGAAGGAGAAAATCAAGAGAAATGGAAGGGGCAGTGGTGATAGGACCATCTGGCAATGGTTGACCCTGCAATCAGCAGGGCTTAAAGTCAGGCTTGTGGGGTCAGAGTCTCACAATGGAACTAGAGCTTGAGTAACCTCGTGAATCGGGGAAGGAGGTGTGAGTCCAGGCAGGCAGGACAGCAAGGGCCTTCTAGGCAGGAGGAGCTGTGTGGTGCTGGTGTGGTGGCCATGAGGCAAAGGCCATGAGGAGCAGCCAGGAGGAAAAAAAATGGAGCTTGGGGGTCAGTGGCGCTCAGGGCCACCTGCTGCGGCTACCAGTCTGGTCATGACTGGGGGCAGGCAAATTAGAGCATGAAATGGGGATCTGCACCCCTTGTCGCCCCCTCACAGGCTCCCTGTCCTCCCCTGTCCAGAAGTGACAAGGCAGAGGAGACTCACCAAGACCGTGTCCCACTTGGGAGCTCAAGGCAGCCACTAGGGCTCAGGGCAGGTGGGAGGCCCAGGGGCACATGCAGCGTGATGGGTGGGATGCAATACCCATCATGCACATGGCAGTAAACTGTGATCTGAGACAAAGAGAACACACACTGGGACAACCTGAGTTCAGGACGCAGGGTCCTCTCCCAAGCCATACACCTCCAAGTTAGGCCCATTGGAAGCATTCAATAAATGTGATAACTTTTTATAAGTTGTGTGCCTTGTTCCCCCCGAATAAGACTTGGCTTTATGAGGTTAAAGACAGTATCTTTGCCAAGTTTATAGCCCTCTTGGCCTTTGGCATCGGGCTTTGTGGTTACCCAGAGTGGGTTCCACCCCCAGCTGGGCTACAACTAGAAAATAAGATGATCGTACCCAGGCCAGATGGGACCACTAAGGGTGGATTGCTATTTTTTTTTTTTTAAGATTTACTTATCTATGCATACAAGAGCTGGGGTGTAAGTCAGAGGTGTGCGGGGTAAGAGGATTCACCAGAGACAGAGTGGGGAACAGAACAAGTGGATCAACTGAAACACACTGCTGAGTGGAGCAGCAGGTGAGTCAGGAGAGGTCTGTTGCGCCGTGTAGGTAGCTCCCTTGCTGGGGATGGAACTCCTGCTATAGTGTCTGTGGATAGCTTCATGGTGCTGAGACTTAATGCACGAGGGTGGTTACCATGGTGGGGAGGGGTTATCCAGGCTGCAGCTCCACTCCCTAACCCCGCTGAGGAAAACTGCTGCTGTTGTGATCTTGTTGAATGAGGACCTGGGACACTTCTCACTGATCCTCCAGTTTCTGCATCTGCACACAAAGGTGCTCCACTAGTTCTTAATGGATCCAGGAAACGTCTCAGTGACCAGAGCTGCCTTTGAGAGGCATCTCCTTGCTACTGGCTTCCCAAGAGACTCTCTTTACGTGGGGTCCATAGGGTGGTATGGAAATATGCAATCCTAGGAGCCTTAGCTCTGAGACCCAGAGCAAAAGTCCAGGCCTTGGGGGAGAAACAGGAGCCTCCTGAATTGGGTACAAAATACCATGAGTGCATTTTCTGGTGAGGAGGTTCATAGTAATTCTCACTTGAATTCACATAATCAGTACATGATCTTAAAGGATACTTGGGGTTTTAGATTAAGTCTCCAGTGCACAGCAAATGTAAATGTTTGTGGAATAAAATTATTGACCATTTTTGAGATGTATTGACCATATTTTAAAAAAGATTTATTTATGCATACAAGAGCTGGGGTACAGGCCAGAGGTGTGGGGGTGAGAGGATTCACCAGAGACTGAGTGAGGAGCAGAAAAGGCAGACTGACCGAAGTACACTGCTGAGGGGAGCAACAAGCAAAGCAGAAGAGGTCTGCTGAACCATGTGGGTAGCTTCCTGGCTGGGGATTGAACTCGTGCTGCAGAGGCTGTAGATTGCTTCATAGTGAGGTGCTTAACCCCTTGCGCCACCAGGGAGGCCCTGTATTGACCATTTTTGATACCATTCCCCAGAGATGTATTTTGCCCAAGATATGAAACATGTAAATTTAAAGTGACTATTAGAGCTCAATTACATGGGAAACCCCAATGATTTTGAGGTTACCACATCCTATTTACTGAATTATTTGCAAGTCTCCATCTTCCTTCAGATGCCCCATGCTTGTACTTCATAGAAACACTGAACATAAAACCTAACATACATACAGACCTTAGAAATATGGCTGCAGAATTGAGGCTACTAGAGAGAGAGGGAGGTCAGGGTGGGAATAAAGCAGGAAGGGGGCCCAACAGTCTGTGCTAAAGGACTGTGGGTGCTTTGGTGGCGGGTATAGTGTGGTATGAGCCTCTTCCCCTAAGTCATAGACAGTGATGCAAACCAATGTTGCCTCAATTTTAAAAAAAAGTATAAAAACAGAAAATATTCAAATTAATTGTGAAAGGCATCTTTGAGACTCTCCTAGCACCCTTACAAGTTGGTAATGCACCCCCCCCCCCAAGATACCAAAGAGACGAGATTTGGAAATACCATCCCCAACCCAGGAGGAAAAGATAATTGAGGAAAACATGTCTTTGATAGCCTAGAAAGTTTTCAAAGGCAAAAGGTGTTCTAAATCTTCATCTTGGTGACATCTGGTAACAGGGCAAAGGTAACATGTCAAAAAATTACCATTTCAGCTCTACCCCAGCCCTCATGTACTGCATCACACATTTTAGCATTTACTTACTATTTTTTAAATTTAAAATATAAATGTGGTACATTTATTTATATAAATATATATAAAACACAGCACGAGTTTGATCCCTGGCTGGCCAGGGAGCTATCCACATGGCGCAACAGACCTCTCCTGACTTGCCCACTGCTCCCCTCAGCAGTGTATTTCAGTCAGTCTGTCTGTTCTGTTGCCCATTCTGTCTCTGGTTAATCCTCACCCCCCATCATCTCTGGCCTGTACCCCAGCTCTTGTATGCATAAATAAATCTTAAAATAAATAAATACATAAATAAATAAAAATTTAAAACATAGATACAGGTGGTAATAAATTAAATAGCTCACAATTGCTGAGGACAGGTCTCCCACCCCATCCCCCTTCACCACAGAAGCATTCTCTTCAGCCACAAGAAGACAAATTACCTCACGAGGGTCTCACTCCACTTCCTGCCACAAGTCCTCTTGGTGTTCACTTTTACTTTCATTCTGTCTGTTGGTTACCATGTGAATTTAAATATTCATCACTTTCTTTTCCATCAACCTAACATACTCTCTTAATTCCTCACTTTGTAAAATAAAGGTGGAGGAGCCCTTCCCCAATTTCCCCATTCTCCTTCCCTCACCTTCCACACATCATCTTTGTCATCTATACTTAAAAGAAAAAACCTTTTCTTTTAGAACAATATATAGAAAAATACACATAAGAATACAGCTCACTTGGGGCCTCCCCAGTGGCACAGCGGGTTAACCGCAGCGCTGTGAGGCTGTTTGCAGCCTCTGTAGCGTGGGTTCAATTCCCGGCAGGCCAGGGAGCTACCCACATGGTGCGGCAGACCTCTCCTGTCTCACCCACTGCTCCCCTCAGCAGTGTATTTCAGTCCCTCTGCCTGTCTGCTCCCTGCTGTCTCTGGGGAATTCTCTCACCATCCCACGCCTCTGGCCTGTACCCCAGCTCTTGTATAAATACATAAATTAAAAAAAAAGAATACAGCTCAATTATTTCTCATAAACAAAACACGTGTGTGTAACCAGCACCCGGAAAAAGAAACAAAGCATTACCGGCCTACAGGTAAACTAACCTGTGGGAATAAGACTCAAAGGTGCAAAATTAATTTTAATGCATGTTATTTCAAACCAGTTTACATGCATTAGTGTTTGAAGGAGCTATGAGACCCATCAAGATGGAGAACTGTGGGAACTAGGATACAATTAGATAAACAATAGGGTTCTGTGATAAAAAAGCTGTTCGAGTTTGCCATGGTGTGGAACATTGTAAAAGGGAACAAATTTTACTCCTCCAAAGTATGTCTTTTTGAGAAGAACATAGAATGATATCACTTATAGAAAGAATATAGGGAAACCAAACAAAGGGGAAAAAAACAAAACTTGTAGACAACTATAGATCTGAAGCTTAAAGCAGAGGAGGCAGAGAGTAAAGGCATCAAAACAGGGGTGGGAAGAGCTCAAGGGTCTGTGGTGATGGTTCACACGTGGTGTGGTGGTGGATTTACTGGGACTGCACCTGAGGGGAAAAACCAAATACTGTACAAAAATGAACAGCAATGTAAAAAAATTTAAAAATCGAGCAGCAGACCTTTCCTGACTCGCCCACTGCTCCCCTAAGCTGTGTACTTTGGTCAATCTGCCTGTTCTGTTCCCCACTCTGCCTCTGGTGAATCCTCTCATCCCTCCCACCCCGCATCTCTGGCCTGTACCCCAGCTCTTGTGCATAAATAAATAAATCTTTAAAAAAATGAAAAATGAAAAAAAAGAAAAAGAAAAAGAAAAAACCAAAATAAGTCTTTTTGGCAAAAGGGTTATTTCACAGGAGGGGCTCTGAAGGCTAGTTGGCAGTTACCCTTCTGTAAAAGACATTTTACAAAAATAAAGGAAAATGTCCATTTCTACGGATGTTTCCTGTAACCAGAAAGGCCAAATCTCTAACCTTATCAACAGAGAAGGCAGCAACTTAAATCTGAATAACAGTATAAACACCCTTGTTTACTTTGCCTTTCCTGGTGACCAAGCCCCCACCACTCCCCTGCCCCAACATCCTTTGTCTTTAGTTGAAGTTATTTGAGTGACTTAAATCAATTTGGCAAGTGACTTGGTTTTTACTGCATACAGGAGATGTACATATTATTTTTTTATTTCTTTTCTCTTGTCAATACTGTACAAATCTGTACAATCTGTCTGACATTAATCTGATTTTTACCAGCCAGAAAGAACTGAAAGGAGAGAGAGGAACCGCCTCCTTTCCTCAACAATAAATGAAAACAATTTAAAATAAAACAATTCGTTTTTGTTCTAATTTCTCATTTCATGTACAATCATTCTTTTTCCCCTAGTTTCTAATTGACTTAGTTTTCATATCACTTACATTATACATATTTATTGTGTTCTTGTATTTTTAAAAAATGCAAAAGGACAGATGCTGTATGATTCTACTGAAATGAAATCTCTAAAATGGGCAAATTTATAAGGCAAAGTAGAAAAGACATCACCAGGGGCTAAGAGTGAGGCGAACAGGGGGGATCCTTAGGGGGAACAGAGTTTCTGTTTGCCTCAGTGGAGGCATTTTTGGAAATAGCAGTGGTGATGGCGCAGCATTGTGAATGTAATAATTGTACATTTAAAAATGGTTAAAATGGGGCCTCCCTGGTGGCGCAGGCAGTTGAGCGCCACACTGTGAAGCTGTCCGCAGCCTCTGCAGCACCGGTTTGATCCCGGCCGGCCGGCGAGAATCCCACATGGCGCAGCAGACCTCTCCTGTCTCACCCGCTGCTCCCCTCAGCAGTGCATTTCGTCAATCTGCCTGTTCTGTTCCCCGCTCTGTCTCTAGTGAAAGCTCTCACCCTCTCGCACCTCTGGCCTGTACCCTGGTTCTTGTATAAATAAATAAATCTTTTTTAAAAAATGGTTAAAATGACATACATGTTTTATGTTCTATATCTATAAAGAGAAGAAAGAGTCATGAGGATGTTGGATGGAAATTATCAGGATTTTTAGCAGTACCTCTGCAGAGCTGTTCTGAACCCATAAACATGGAGCCAGAACCTCTGAAATTACTATTCCATCAGCTCTGTTCCCTACCTTGGTAGAAAAAAACCCCAAACACTACCAACCATAGGAGAAGAAGGCAAAAAGAACATGATTATCGGTAGCCTTTCTCATCTTTCTCTAAGAGGAAGTACTCTACCATGATATTCATGAAATATAATTATGGTGTGGGGGTGGGGCATGACTGGAGTCAAGTTCTCCTCTAAGACATGTTGGTGCTGTTGAGGGTCTATCTCTTGTTCAAAATGGCAGCTGCACTCATGTCTTTTTTTTTTTTTTTTTTCTATTTTCTCATAGAAGAACTGGGGTGTTGGCAAGAGGTGTGGGGGAAGAGAGGATTCACCAGAGACAGAGTGGGGAGAAGAAACGTTAGATCTACTGAAATACACTGCTGAGGGGAGCAGTGGGGGAGACAGGGCAGGTCTGCAGCACCATATGGGTTAGCTCCCTGGCTGGGGATGGAATTAAATCAAGACTGTTAACCCAGAAAAAGTTAACTGAAGATGTCTCCTTGATGAACTGGATGGGAGGACTCAGGGAAAATAAAAGGCCCAAGAGCAGTTCTGAATCTCTTCTGCTACAGAGCTATCTCAGTGATAGCTCTGAGACTTAACCCCTAGGCCACAGGAAGGCCCTGCATCCATGTCTTGTACTGTGTTTTTATTCTTAACTAAAGATGTGGTTATTTGGGTGGCCAGACTTCCTGAGTGGAAGGGAAATTCACTCTGGGACTACCGCAGCTAAAAGACAATACCCATTCCTGCTCAATGTCTAAACTATTGTCATCACTATGGTGTGATGAAATGATTAGGTTTGACCCAGCAATTTCAATCCTAGTTATGTACCCAAGAGAACTGAAAACATACATCCATACAAACATGTGTACACATTCATAATAATCAAAAAGCGGAAGCCAAATATTTAATAACTAATGAATGGATAAATAAAAATTTGTACAGCCATACAATGAACTATTATAGGTCAATGAAAAGGATTGAAGTGCTGATAAATGCTACAGTTGTTATGAACCTTGAAAACATTGTGCGAAGTGAAAGAAGCCAAACACAAAAGACCTCTTATTGTATGATTTCATTTATGTGAACTGTCCAGGAAAGGCAAATTTAGATAGACAGAAAGTAGACTGATAGTTGCCTAGAGCTGAGGGTGGGGCATGATGGTGACTGCTAATGGATATGGTGTTTCTTTTGGGGGTGATGAAATTGTTTTAAAAATAGATCAGGGCCTCACTGGTGGCTGGAGGGGTTAAGATGCAACCTATGGGGCCCTCCGCAGCCTCGGCAGCATGAGTTTGATCCCCGGCCAGGGAGCTACCCACATGGTACAGCAGACCTCTCCTGTCTTGCCTGCTGCTCCCCTCAGCAGTGTATTTCAGTCGATCTGCCTGCTCTGTTCCCCACTCTGTCTTTGGTGAATCCTCTCACGCCCACACCTCTGGCCTATACCCCAGTTCTTGTATGCAGAGATAAATAAATCTTTAAAAAATTAAAAATAGGGCCTCCCCGGTGGCGCAGCGGTTGAGCGCTGGGTTGCCAAGCTGCCCACAGCCTCTGCAGCGCCGGTTCGATACCCAGCTGCTCCCCGGCCACCAGAGGAGGGTCCCACATGGCGCGCAGACCGCTTCTGCCGCCCGCTGCTCCCCTCAGCAGTGTACTTTGGTCCTTCTGCCTGCTCTGCTCCCCGCTCTGGCTCTGGTGAATTCTCTCACCCCCCCGCGCTTCTGACTGTACCCAGTGCTTGTATAAATAAATAAATAAATCTTTAAAAAAATAAATAAATAAAAAATTAAAAATAAATAAAAATAAAAATAGATCACAATGAACAGTGCACATGCATATGAATACACTAAAAACCACTGAAATGTACACTTTAAATGCTGGATTATATGGTATATGAATTAAATCAAGAGTATTAACCCAGAAAAAGTTAACTGAAGAGGTCTCCTTGACGAACTGGATGTGAGGACTCAGGGAAAATAAGAGGCCCAAGAGCAGCTCTGAATCTCTTCTGCTACAGGTATAATCCCCTATGGTGTTGTGGTTTTTAGAAAGTGGTAACTGGAATTGTATTAAGATGAAAACATACCCACTGAAATCACTTAAACAAAGCACAACAAACCTAAATTACCAAAACCAAGTGCAATAAGAAATCAACAATGATTTAAATTGTATTTGAGAGATAATTTAGAAACATGCATGAGAAAATGACCCTTCTTGAGTTACATTAATGTCATTTTTTAAAACAGCTTTTTTGAGATACAATTCACATACTGTACAGTTCGCCTAACTCAATAGCTTTTAGCATATTCACAATTGTGTAACCATCACTTCAATCAATGTTAGAGCATTTACCCCTAAAAGAAAATTCACCCCTAAAAGAAATCCTGCCCCTTTCACAATCATGCCTCATTGCTCCCTCTCACAACCCCAGCCCTAGGCAATCACTAACCTTTCTGTTTGCATAGATTTGCCTCTTCTGGATTGTCACACAATGACAATCATTTACCTGTGATCTTTGGTTGGGCTTAAGCCCTCAGCATGGTGTTTTCGAGGTCCGTCCTGTCTCGGCATGTATCAGCACTTCGTTCCTTTCTGTTGAGGAATAAGATTCCATTATACGAATATACCAAATTTTATTTATCCAAGTACAGTTGATGGACATTTGGGCTGTTTCCACCTGGGGTGTTATGAATAATGCTTCTGTGAACATGAGTGTACATGTTTTCATGTGGACACTGGTTTTAAATTTTCTTGATATAGACTTAGGTGTGGAAATGGCTGGTCGTGTGATAGCTGCCAGTTTAAGAAATTGCCACACTGTTTTCCACAGTGGCTATACCATTTTCTCATACTCACCCTACATATAGGAGGGTTCCAATTTCTCTACATCCTTCCTTATCAACCCTTGTTATTATCTGTTTTGTGTTAGCCATCCAGTGGGTGTGAGTGGTATCTTGATGTGATTTTGATGTGCATTTCCCTGATGGCTAATGATGATAAGCAGTTTATGTTTGAATTTGCTCAACTCCCTAACTTCCCTGCCCCTGCTTGTTTAGGCCCTCACTATCACTTCCTTGACTGGTTTGCACACCTCCTAACTAGTCTTTTCCTCTGCCATTCCATTCCTGAAAATGCACCCTCAGACCATGTTACTTTCTGCTTTAAACCTTGAATCACCCTCAATTGTCCACAGGACAGAGTGTGGCATCTAAGATCTTCATCACGGCTTTCCAACCATTTCTCTCTGTTCCCTGTTGTGAGTCTGTGCCAGGCCTTTGTCATACTGTTCCCTTTGCATGTCTTCTATTTACCATGTCCACATGGTCAGCATTTAATATCCTTTAAATAGAATCTTCAGAGTGAAGGCAGACGGGATCCTCATGCTGTACGATCCCACAGCTGCCATTCTCATTTTGATGGAGGTCAGGGGTCAGCATAGCACAGCTGCCAGGTCAAATCCAGCCCACTGCCTGTTTTAATATAGTGCATGAACTATGAATTGGTTTTACATTTTTAAGTGGTTGACAATAATTTAAAAGTCAGTAGAATGCTCTATGACATCATTTCAGTGCTGATAGTAGCATTTAATTGGAATGCAGACATGTTCATTTCCTTCCCATTGCCTATTGCTACATTTGCAAATCTGAAAATTTGCAACAGAGGTGATGTGGTCCATAAAACATAAATTATTTACTATCTGGTTCTTTACAGAAAAAGTCCTTCTATGCTGATCTATGTAAATGGCACCCCCAGAGTTGTGCAGTGTACAACCTGTGTGGATGTGCTCCAGCAGTCCTGTCTCCAAGCTCCCCTGGAACCTCCTTCATATCTCTACTCAAATAATTATCATTTGGCATAATAATTTGTTGTCTTCCCCAGACTTTGTGCTCCAGAACTTGAGACCCGCTCTCTGAGTTTTGTTGACTTTGTAAGCTCAGAGTGTGGCCTGGAAAAGAAGCTCAATAAATGTTTCTATTACTGCATTGACTATTTCCTGGATACTGAAGATGAATCAATAAAACACTAAATATTTCAGGATTATAGGACTCATAAAAATGATAGTAGCACCACTGGCAAGATTCTAGAGCCATTGTTTCTGACTCTAAAAACATTCCATTCTTCAGTATAACTTGCGTGATTTGAATCTATCTTCTCCTAGAGAAGGGCTAATTGGCACATTTCATTGAATCAAGTTAAAATTGTGGTGGGTGGTGTAGGATGTTGGACATGTGCTAGCACCCCTCCACCAACTGGAGACACAGGGTTGAGTAGCACAGAGTGGAGAGTTCAAGCCTCTGGAACTTTCTAACAGGATTAAAGTAGGGAGGTTCATCTGGTGAAATCATAGAAATGTCAGTTACAAGGAAGCCCAGACTTAGTTCGGTGAAGCTGTTAAAATTAGAAACTTGAAGCTGTTATACTCAAGAAATATTTGTGGGCTACATGAGGAAGAAACCAGACAACATTAAATCCCTGTTTTTGTGCCGGGTACTGTGAGGAGGAGGCATCGGGCTCCCCCATCTCATAAGTCCCTGATAAACCTATTCCCACAAAGACACAAACTCAGATGGGGGGGGGTCACCACTTGTCTACACATGCCCTGCAGAGCTCACAGTCAGGTCAGATCTCCGACACCACTCCCCTTCCCTCCCCACCGTCTGTCTTGATGGATATGACCGGGAGCTTGCTCTTCCTTCAGGGACTTTCACAAGCCTTCTGTTGTTCTTGTTTTCTTTTTAGTTCCCTGACATGTGTTTATTCCCCTGCAGGAGAAAAGTCCCAATTCTTAACATGAATTAAAAGGGCTTTCAAGAACTGTCCTGTATTTCCCCCACCATCCTTGTCTTCTTCCAAGCTTCCCTCCCTTCCCCTGTCCCAGGCCTCCAGGCCAACCAAATGAAACTTAAAAATAACAGTTATGATTTAGTTGATGCTCACCATGCTTTGTTCTAAGCAAGTTCTCCGATACTATCTACTTTAAAATCCTATGAAGTAGGTGAAATTATTATTTTATAAATGAAGAAACAGCACAGAGAGGTTTAATAACTTGCCTAGGAATCATACAGCCAGTAAGTAGTAGAGTCAGAATTTGAATTCAGGCAAATGTCTCCTAACTTGAAAAAGCATGAGGGTTTAACCAATATGTTCTTCATCACTTACAGATGTCATGTTTAAAGTTTTTGTCACCAGCCATCCTCTGACTTCTATGCACTTGTGAAGCCCTCTTCCTAATACACTAACTCTTTTCATTCTTTAGATTTCAGCTAAAATATCACCTTCTCTGGCAAGCCTCCCTGATTCCCTGGTCTCTTTGCTGCTCAGCTGTCACCCCCATAGCACCCTCTGTTTCCCGTCCATGGTACTTTTCACCTTTACTAACAATTGTTTGCAAGGCAGCCTGGTCCACCGGACTGGTTAGTTCTGAAGCCTCAGAGTGTGCCAGTGAGGCTCATGTGGGTGGTGGTCCCACCCTGACCCGAACCAGGCTCCCGACACTATCTGTGGAATGAATGAACTTGGCAGTGGCCATCTCAGCGACATCTCTGATTTTTCAGGCTGGAAGGCAAAACTCAAGCCAGGTTTTCATACTGTTATAGAGCAGGGAGAGGGTCAGCCCAAGCCCCGCAAACCTGCCTATTCTAAATGGGTTCTGCCATCCGCCGCATCAACACAAAACATATGAGACTTTAATGGGAAGGATCTTTAATAAAACTAGGAAACAGGGCCTCCCCGGTGGCGCAGAGGTTGAGCGCTGGGTTGCGAAGCTGCCCGCAGCCTCTGCAGCGCCGGTTCGATTCCCGGCTGCTCCCTGGCCACCATAGGAGGGTCCCACATGGCACGCAGACCTCTCCTGCCGCCCGCTGCTCCCCTCAGCAGTGTACTTCGGTCCTTCTGCCTGCTCTGCTCCCCGCTCTGGCTCTGGTGAATTCTCTCACCCTCCCGCGCTTCTGACTGTACCCAGTGCATGTATAAACGAAACAAACGAACAAACAAACAAATAAATAAAAACATGCCTCTATAAAAGAAAAAAAAATTAAAAAAAAAAAAAAAATAAAACTAGGAAACAATACAGGTAAGGCAAAGAGTCTAGTTTCTAAATGAAGCACCCAAAGTTACCCGTCCCCTCGTGGGTCAAAGTCCATCCATATGGGATTGGCCCAGAGCAAGGCCCCAAAGCCTGCCACAAGTCTAAAGCATCTTCCAGTGGGGACCCACAGAAAAGGGCCAGAAACAACCGGACAAGCCTGGAAGGAAAAGAGCAAAATCAACATCAAGATAAAAGCTGCCATGGTCACCTCCCCACGGGTCTCACCCACATCTGTGTCACCCAGTCCACGACCAAAAGACAAGCGCAGCTTCTTCACGTGTCTCTAGGCTCCATGCGCCTCCTCCAGGTCTCCTTCTGGCTCCATCCTGCTTCCTTCCTTAGTCTCTTCTGCAGCTTCTTCTCTCCCTGCTCAGCTCCACCCTCCCTTGGGTGGGGCAGGGAACCTCCCCCTTTCCTGGGGACCACCCTGTTGCAATCCCCCCTTTTAATTTTTATTCCACCATATCTATGGTGGCACAATCTCAGGGTGTAGTCTTAGGAGACAGTCTTTTTTAGGGTTACAATGTGTGTAAGAGAAGCAACAATTAGTCAGCAGCATTGTCTATGAATGTCCAGTATTGTTATAGGACAGGGAGAGGGGCAGCCCAAACCCCGCAAACCTGCCTGTTCTAAATGGGTTCTGCCATCCGCCGCATCAACACAAAACATATGAGACTTTAATGGGAAGGAACTTTAATAAAACTAGGAAACAATACAGGTAAGGCAAAGAGTCTAGTTTCTAAATGAAGCACCCAAAGTTACCCGTCCCCTCGTGGGTAAAACTCCATCCATATGGGATCGGCCCAGAACAAGGCCCCAAAGCCTGCTACAAGTCTAAAGCATCTTCCAGTGGGGACCCACAGAAAAGGGTCACAAACAACCGGACAAGCCCGGAAGGAAAAGAGCAAAATCAACATCAAGATAAAAGCTGCCATGGTCACCTCCCGACGGGTCTCACCCACATCTGTGTCATCCAGTCCACGACCAAAAGACAAGCACAGTTTCTTTACGTGTCTCTAGGCTCCATGCGCCTCCTCCAGGTCTCCTTCTGGCTCCATCCTGCTTCCTTCCTCAGTCTCTTCTTCAGCCTCTCCTCTTCCTGCTCAGCTCCACCCTCCCTTGGGTGGGGCAGGGAACCTCCCCCTTTCCTGGGGACCACCCTGTTACAGTATGACAGTTTTCCATTCTGAAAAATAGTCCATTATACAAGCCAAAAGAAAAAAAAATTGGAGCGTTAGCTAAAACAAGACAGCAAATATATCAAAATCACAGGGGAAAGGATGCTTGATTTAGAAACTATGTTCTTTGCCTTTTCTGTATTGTTTCCTAATTGTATTAAAGTTTCTTCCCATTAAAGTCTCATGTTTTGTGTTGATGCGGCGGATGGCAGAACCTTACATAGAATAGGCAGGTTTGCGGGGTTTGGGCTGTCCCTCTCCCTGTCCTATAACAGATTTGGTGCCCAACGTAATTTAGGACAGAGCCATCCGTGATTAGTCAGCCCCATGGGGAAATTGGGCTTCCCTATGTCACTGGCTACCATAAGCGCAAATGTGATTTTTGGTTTCTCCAGTGTGTTTGTTTCATATGTCGATTTGCTGTTGAAAAACTGGCTTGGGCTTTGTGAAGATTCTGTGTGTTTGTGTGTAATTTGTTTGTAGTGACTTGCTAAGAGATTTTAATTTGTGGAAATTGTTCTGTGCCAGTTTTACTCAAAAGATTAGGCAGTACATTGGACCATGTGGCCAGATCAAAGATGGCGTCTGAGGCCACTTGGCGTGCTCTTGTAAAATTCAGAGGTGCTTGTTGCTAGGACTTTGGAACTTTTTTTTTTTTTCTTTTTGTAATCTCTGCTGTCTTGCATTTCTAAAGGCAATAATGGTTCTTCAGTGGTATGTTGCTTTGTCTTTGGCTACTTCCTGCTCTCTGCCTGATGGATTTTGCAAGCCAATTGTGGAGCAGTGGTGTTTAAATTAACAAATGTATGCCTGGGTGTTAAGGAAAGAGTAGCCTTAAGCAGTAACTGGTAATTGCTGGTAGCCTTGATGGATTCTTGGAGATAACTTGAATTTTTGCAAAGTCTGGATCAGAAAAATTAACAAGATTTTGTCTGAGTCTGAAAGGATTTGCTGCTGTGAATTTTGTCTACACAATTTGTTTTGGGCATGTTTGCCATTTTGAATCCTGAATTTGTTCAATTGCTGGTGTAAGACAAGATTCTAAGTTTCTGCTTCCTGCTGAGGAAGGTCTGTTATGGAAAGCACTCTTTAGGGTGCATCATGTAACTACACCAGGTTTTCATAACTGTGTTGTTGTTGTCCCTCCCTAGTGTGGGGGAGGTGTAATCTGTGCTTAGATGTTTAATCTGCTCTTTCAGCTTCTGTCCCAGAGTGGCTAACAGAAGTAAGGAGATGACTACTTTTAATTGAAAGTTAATTACTAATATTTTGATTTTGCTTTTTCAGGTTCTATTCCAGGAAACCCAAGGAGTGCCTGCTTGGTGGCTAACAAGAGATGACTCCTTTTGCTTAAAAGTTAACTTTTATTCTTTCAGTTGCTGTACAGAATACCCCAGGATTGACTTCTAATAAAAAGTCTTCAACACTGAAAACCCTAAGGTGATAAACAAGGTCATATAACTCTTGTGATTAATAAAACTTTTCCTTCCTATTTCCAAAGTCTTAGGTTTGTAGGATGACAACTGGAAATTTTTCTGCCAGCAACACTCCACACTTTTTTTGGACTTTGACATTTTTTTCTGAGCCTATGGAGTAAAACTGCAGTTACATAACATATTCTACGTGGCATAACTAAAAAAAACTGTCTTTGTCTATATGTTGTATGTCTGTATGTCCTTGTGTCTGTCTTGGCCTAGAGAGGTTGAAAAATTGGTATACGTGGTGCCCATAGACGTTGAAAAAAAAAAAAAGAGTCTCCAGTTATGAGAAAAACTAAAGTTTATGGTTTGATTGTCAACATTGTGCTACTGAATGAACTAAGCCAGTGACTTCATAGACATTTAATATTGTTGTTTCTGTTAATTTTCTAATATTTATGGCAAAGCTTCCCAGAAATCTAAATTCAAGTACAAATTTGGTAGCCTGTCATTTGACTGATGCAAGGAAATTTTGTGGAGCCTCAGTAGAGCTCCTGAGACACTCCACGAAGTTTCTCCCTTTCCTCCTGGGAAGGCATTAGATGAATTTGTTCTATTTGGCTTTTACCTAATGAAGTAAACTGGAAGGGAAGCATTGTCACTTGGGAAAATGGTAAAACTTCAGTATGTACAAAAATGTTAACAGTGGTTTTCTAAAATGTGTATAAAAAAAACCTCTCAGTATCTGGTATGCATGTAAATTGTCAATGGTGATTGTCACCTTGTAATATTGTATAATTCAATTGTTTAATATCTACAAAAATTGTATCTGGCAATAGAGAGAAAAGGTCTCAACAGATTCCTATTGATGAAACTGTTGAGAGTAAAATACTTTCCTACAAAGGACTGAATAGACCTGGAAATACACCTGACATTTACTAAGATTTCTTTGACATAATACTGGTAATTTTTTTATGCATTCTGTCCTGAATCCACAAAGTTTTTATTTTGTTTTGTTTTGTTTTGAGTAACCAGGATCTGCAGCAAGGTTGCAATTTTTTTTCCACAAAGCTAACTTGTCACATTTTCTCTCCCCTTGATACCAACACGGCATACAAATAGTGGTAGTAATTTTTGCTACTTATCTTAGAGTCTGTTTTTGCATAACTTCCATAGGGATTTTGTCTGTTTTAACAAAAAAAAATTGGACGTGAGTTTGATTGTGTGGCTTTGTGTGGAGTTCTTCCAAAAAGTTGAAAAAGAGCTGAACCAAGATGAGGAGAACCTGTTTGCCTTCTTTTTAGGGTTCCAGAGACCTCCAAAGAAGGTGAGGAAGCTTGCCTCCATTGGCAGGACTGAACAACCCGGCCAACGAAAATGCCCTGGTACCCTCGAGAAGAGGAAAGCCCAGGTGGAGTCTGATGAGACCAACTTTATACCTGAAGCATACATCGACTGGATGCCACCGGTTCGCTCTGATCCTGTATGGAATATTTCAACAAAGCCAGCTAAAAATTGCTGTTAGTTATTTCTGCCCTGTGATTTTATGCAAAAATAGGAAAAATGGTTAAAAAGTAGATTTAGTTTGCAAACTTTTGCTTTGCTGTTAAAAGTTTGGGATCAAGGTTGAGAAAATTTGTGTTTTTACATCAGTTGAACCATTTTAAGATTTTTTTTCCTGTAATTTTTACATATCTGCTGTCTTGTTTTGGCTAATGCCTCCAGATTTTTTTTGGCTTAAACTGATGAACTATTTTTCCTGGAGTGGAGGACTTTTGCTTTCCACAATGGACAAACACCTGGAGAGACTGGTTTTCTTTCACACTGGAACCTGACAAAATGTTCATCTGAGACTGCATCCCAACCTCCATATATTCGATCTTCATCACCATGGAAATGGTGGCAAAAAGTGAAAGCGGGGAATTGTTAGGGGGAAAAGGATGTCCCAAAGCTAATTCCATATAGGCTTTGTGGACTCCACCCCCACCCTAGGTCAAAGTCAAAGACACTGGGAACTCCAAATCCCATCACCACCAAAGGGAAGGTGGCTGGGACCTGAGGGTGGGGTTAAGCAGCCAGGTGGATATAAAGGCAGACACGTGGGCTTTGGATTCCCCCGTTTTTGGCTCTCTGCCAGCTCGCAGCATCTGGCCAGCTCTGAGAGTGACTTTGGGTTTCCAGGTCGTCGGATCAGGTAGGACGCATTAAAGACTTTATTTCCCTATTTTCTCCCTGAGTTGTACATTTTCCTTATTTCCTTTTCTCTTGTAAATAAACCTTTTATTAACCTTTTGTGTGCGTCTGTAGTAGAGTATTCATAAGTCCTTTAAAGCGCGTGGGTGAGGACCCACAGCCAGGAACCCGTTTAATATCGGGGCTGCTCTATAACAATACTATTTGTAAGGTGTGTGTTGAGGGGTTGGGCAGGAAGGGGTGAAAAATGTTGTTGATGGCTCCCTCACGTCTTCTGTTTCTGATTCTGTAGGGTCTTTGTCTGGCTTCCACTGCATAGTTCCCCACAAATTTTGAAAGAGCTAACAATGGCTTTCAAGTGAGGAGAATTGATTGTGGATCACACAATAGGAGATCACATAGGTAGCAATACCCTGAGCCACACTGGCAGCTTGAGCACTAGAGGTGTGTGTGGGGGCCTCGGGGAACCCTGTTTTTATGGGGTTGGTCCACAGGGAGCAACGTGAGAGCAAGTTTTGGGGTGGGCTCCATGGGCCCACTTCATACATCCAGTGTCTCCTTGGCATCTTAAGTCTCCCATAAATCACCCCCATAAACCACCCCCATAAACCACTGGGAATTAGTTGTATTAAGTTGTACATTTTTAGCCCTGTTCCTAACTAAACACTTTTCTCAGCTTCAACAGTCCAACAGATCCAAGAGTCAGTCTGTCCAGGCTTTCAGGCCACATGGCCCGATGGGAGTCCCTGAGAGATACCAGGATTCAGGCCTCCCTTCACTGGGCAGTCCACAGGGCTTTAGACTCCACTGAAGGTGAGGGCTGAGGAGGAGAAGGCAGCGAAAGTGAGGAGGAGGGGTTTGGACACATCTGGATAATTTGCATTTCTGGGAACAAACAGGACAGGATGGGATGGTGAATTCCTTTTTCCTATAGACCTTTTGACATTTTTTTTCAGGTTTTTTTAAAGATTTATTTATTTATACAAGCCCTGGGGTGCAGGCCAGAGGCGTGGGCGGGTTAGAGAATTCACCAGAGACAGAGCAGGGAGCAGAACAGGCAGAAGGACCGAAGTACACAGCTGAGGGGAGCAGTGGGCAAGTCAGGAGAGGTCTGCCGTGCCATGTGGGATTCTCCCTGGCCAGCCAGGAATCGAACCGGTGCTGCAGAGACTGCGGATAGCTTTACAGTGCTGCGCTCAATTCCCTATGCCACAGGGGAGGTCCCCTTTTGACGTTAGAATTTTTTATTTTACTATCTGCTTTTTGAAAAATTGAAATGTATTGTCTACTTTTAAAAAAGTCAAAATGTTAATTTTTAAAATGAAAGTAAGTGGTCAGAACAACTGCTGACTTCCTAACTCTCCCAGGCTCCCGCCCAGGGAGCACAGGGGCTGGATGACGCGCCCTGGCTGATGGCGCGGGGCGAGCCTACTCTGTGGGTTGACCAACTGGACAGCGCAGGCTTCCCCTCCTGAAGCTGCAGTTCCTATACCTTCTTGGAATTTCAGGCCATCTCTGGTTTCCCCAGGGTGACTCACAGAGGGTATTTCCCAGTGCCTGATGTTTACTGGCAACCCCAGGGAAATGGGAAGGATGTGCCACTTTCAGATCCCAGATCTCCCCAGTTAGACTCCTTGCTAAGAGCAAATATGGGAAGGGGGGAGGTTGGGAGGGACTCTCACTTCTGGGTTTTTGTTTCTTTTCCTTTAAGTCTCTGTATTATTTGAATTTTTATAATGTATCTATGTTACTTTGCAAACAGGAAAATTTGAAGGCATAAACAGTGCCCGACAAACACCCACATGCAACCAGCCTGCTGAGGATCAATTCTGTGTCCCCGGGGAGAGGCCCCAGCTCTTCAGATGAGTAGGAGGCAGCAGGCACCCAGAGGGCTCACATGTGATTCAGAAGCACAGTCAGGTTAAAACTGGTGCTTTAGGCAAGAGGGAGTTAGGCTGGGGAGTAATGTCCCTGCTGCTCTGAGCACACAAGTTCTGGATTGTTCTTTAGGCTTGCCCCAGGCACACTAGAAACTTCTTGTAAATTTCCACCAGCATGCCAAACTTAATTTTCTCCCTCTATCCTGAGCACACAACCTCCTACCTAGCCCATCTCCATAAATAATCCACCGAGTATTCAAGCAGCACCTATACATGTCCTCTTTCTTCCTTTCCTCTTCCTAGTCCTATGGCTTCCTCTCTGCACTCAAGCCACAACCAAAGCCAGACCTCCCCTCCCCTGGGTGACAGCTAGCACCTCTCTCTGGCCCCTGGCACCATTCTTGTCCCTCCCCAATCCCCCGTGGACCTGGCAGCCAGGATGCTCTTACTCAGACACGGATCAGATTCAGTTAGTCACCTGCTTAAATTTTCTGATGGTTCCCAACACACTTAAGATAAAACAGAAACCCAAACACCATGCACAGGAGAGTCCCCAACATCATCTCCAAACTTACCTTCTTGTTCCCCCACAAACATTCCAGTCTCCACCGGGATATTTGCCAGCAATATTGTGTCTCAGCATTTGCCTGTTGCCCTCAGATTTGTTTGTGAAATCAGCTCCTTTCCTCTCCCCCATATCTCCTAAAATGGTGTTCACTCGACCAGATCTACATTTACTAGTAGAAAAATTAAAATTTCAGTTCCTCACCAAGCCCTTCCCTATTCAATGATGGATTGATCAGGCCTACCTAAAGCTGGTGAGTCATGTGACTCATCTTTGAAAAATAAATTTCAACCAATAAATTCAGTTCAGAACTCACCAAATTGGGGGGCTATCATTTGACAAGTCTGAAAGAGCTTCAGGAAACAGGGGTCATGGGGCGGGGAGTAGGAGGGAAGACTTGGTGCAGTCCCAGCCCACCTGAGGATGACTGTCCCAGCCTGTACACTCTCTAACATGGTGGCCGCACAGCTAGGACTATGAGAGCAGCTGTGAGCAGTGCCAGAGGTGTTTCCCGAATCTGCCATTCAGCAGGTCTGGGCCCTCACACTAGAAGAGCCAAGGGCTACAGAACAGCGATGCTGGGCCTCCCTGGTGGTGCAGATGGTTGAACGCTGCACTGTGAGGCTGTCCACAGCAGCTGCATTGTGAGTTCGATCCTGGCCATGAGGCGAGAATCCCACATGGTGCAGCAGACCTCTCCTGTCTCTCCCGCTGCTCCCCTCAGCAGTGTATTTCGTCAGTCTGCCTGTTCTGTTCCCCACTCTGTCTCTGGTGAATCCTCTCACCCTTCCGTGCCTCTGGCCTGTATCCCGGTTCTTGTATAAATAAATAAATCTTAAAAAAAAAAAAGAGCAATGCTGGTGAACTAACCCTCAGAGCTTCACACCTCTGAGGTTGAGAATTACCTTCTCCAACCAGCTAATTTCCTCAGCCAAAATTGTATTTTTAAATTGTTTACTCCCTAGCCCAATTCGTACATAGATTGTTTTCAACAAATCTTTCTATTCTAACAAGCCCACCTTTGAAGATGGGTGGACAAGGCAAAGGTCATCAATGTAGAATTCTGGCTGGGGTAGGTACTTTCCTGAGCTAGGCCAAATGGCTTTGGTTGCTAAGGAGCAATTTCTTTTCAGTAGAAAACTGGGCGAGGCCAGGGTTGCACAATTATGACCTCACCCTGCCTACCTACATTCTGCAAAGGAGTTTCCATGTGCAGAGGCTGCCCTGCACTGGCGGAGGCAGCCCTGTGTAGACACATGTCTAATTGGCATTAGGAGGTGCAGAGGCCTGGCAAAAATTCTCCCGTGAGTGCCAAGAAGGGGGCCAGACCGGAGAGGATGCTCTCGGCTGGCCCTGGAGCTCACGGGGCAAAACCCACTTCCAGGATGCTGTCCATCCTTGGGCTCTGAAGGACTTCCCAGGAAAACACCTCAGGCTCCACAAACAGGAAGGCAGAGAAGGCCCTGGGCCTGAGGTGAAGGTGCTCAGCGAGTCTGCAGCTTCTTGCACAGAGTTACTCAACTCCACCGTGACCCAGCCGACTTCTGCTCTGTTGTTGCACATTAGGTAATTGGTATGTAGAGTGGCCTAGCTGACTCATGAAAGTGGCTGATAAGCCCTCTCTGCAGTGTGTGCAGATTTGAGTCCACTTTGGGAAGGGAAGGTGTGTGAGGTCCTTTTAGAGGATTTCAAGGCATTTAGAATGTCTTTCCTGACAAGGTCCTTCTAAATTCCACCCAGTAAGTAGGTATGTCTATTTGTTTTCGTAAAAAAAAAGGTTTCTACCAATAAATTCAGTTCAGAACTCACCAAATTGGGGGGCTATCATTTGACAAGTCTGAAAGAGCTTCAGGAAACAGGGGTCATGGGGCGGGGAGTAGGAGGGTGGCCTTGGTGCAGTCCCAGCCCACCCGAGGATGACTGTCCCAGCCTGTACACTCTCTAACACAGTGGCCGCACAGCTAGGACTATGAGAACAGCTGTGAGCAGTGCCAGAGGTGTTTTGTAAAAAAAAAGAAAGAAAGAAAAGAAGAAATCAATCTCTTATTGTCCCTTCTCAGATTGTAAGAATTGTTGTCCAGTCTTAAAGCATCTCAGATTCGATTTTTAAAAGTTAGGTATTAATAGGGTTTGTGGGAATGCCATGCAATAACCACAGGTGTGTCTCCAGTTCTAACTTTTCTAAATTCCATGAACTCAGAGATTTGTGTCACTCAAAGTTCAGCAAAGTAGAACGAAGCCAACACATCTGAAGTATGACTTAAGAATAGTTTCACTTAAGAATAGTTTCACTGAGAGGTAGAACATAGGAATTCCTAACTGAACAAAGATTCAGGAAAAAGACAAAACTTGCAAGCTGACCACAGATCAGAAGGAGAGGAAGAGGGAAGGGTCAACACAGGGAAGGGAAGAGCATACGAGACTGTGGTGTGGGGTCACGGGTGATGTGGTGGGAGAATTATGGGATCTACCCCTGAGGGGAGAACAATAATGTCATAAAATAATTCACCAAAATTAAAAGATTGACTCTGTAATGTGGGGAACTGATGCTCTGAAATAGGAAATAGGTAAAGGACTTCCATGAACGCCTCCTGTCAACAGGTGCATCCCACAGGCCTGGGTGACTAGGGGAAAAAGCAGGTTGTCCCAGGTGGAGCCCTTTCACAGACACCGGCCTCCAACCTGCCCTGCTCCCTTTATTATCCCAGCCCAGCCTCTTCCTTGTCGTGACTTTTAGTCCTCCAACCTGTCCCCGTTCTCTGTCTGCCACCCTTGCGTGGCCTTCTTCCTCTGTTTAGCAACTTAACCCCACACAACCACATACTCAGAATGCACACCAGTAATCAGGACAGTCAGTCCAGACTTCCTAGGTGTTCAGACCATCAAACTCCGATCATTTGTCCAGAGGTAGCTCTCCTGCTGCCCAGCACCCAGGCCCCTGAGCCTCCAACTTGCGTGGGGCCCTGTGGGGCTGCCCCTCACTCCTCATTTTCTCCCAGGGTGGGGAGAAACATTTTTTTAATGAGTGAATGAATGTTTAAAGACTTCTCTTTGCTCTTTTCCCATACATACACCCCCACCCCCAACACGTGTAAAATAAATAAATCTCCTTTATAAAATGGTAAGAAGAATTGACAAATGTTTACAAGGCTCTGACATTTTCCTTCTTTTCCTTTGGTATTGGAACTTATTCTTGCCATGATAATAAATTGTGATAATTGTGATAATTATCACAATAAATTGTGATAAATTGTGATAATAAGACAATAAATTGTGTCTTATTTTTTAGGATTTAAAAATATTTTATTATACAGTCAAGAGTTCATTGGAAAAATTTATAACAGCATACACGTGGGTCAGGTGGGCACAGAAGTCCCCCATCCTGGCAGCTGGTTCGGGAGGCAGGGCTGGGTGCTGCCCGCCCAGTGCTGGGCGTGGGGCATAAATGCCCAAAAGACAGTGCAAGGCCGCGCCCTTTTTTTTTTTCTGAGGATGATGCAAAAATCGGCAACACCTTTATACTGTAAAGCTTGTAAACATTGCAATGTTAATGGAATTCCCTGAGTGTTATGACAGTGTCTAAATGGGCTCCGAGGCAATCGTGTACTTAGAAGCTGCACTGGCTCCAGGGCCGCTGTCACCCATCCTGTCCCTGGAAGGTGGGAGCATGAGTAAAGTGAAGCTATGTCACCTGAATCAGACTGGCCTGTGGGCATCAAGAACTATGGAAATTTGGGGGTTTTCCTTTACCTGCAAGTAAGTCTGGCCACAGCTTTGTGGCTGCAGGCGGCAGGTGTGAGCCTCCTGGATCAGAGGCAAGAACACTGGCTCGCAGCATGGGCCTTGGCCGAGTGGAGCTTTTTCTATTGTCCATTTCCTGATCCCCAATTCTCACAGGTTAGGGTGAGGTGACACAGGTACTCAGGGACTGGAGCCCTATATATTTGTGGGGACTCCCATCTTTGATAACAGACAGAAGGCCTTTTTTTCCAGAGCAAGTCGTCTCTGTCTGCTGGGCTGTCGGTGCACCTGCTGTTGGCTCTGGAGGGCGGCACTGCTTCTGTCTTCTTAGGGTGCACAGACAACTTGAAAAGAGCCCAGAATAAGGGCATTGTGTTCTGTTAAAGAGAGACCCCCATGGAAAACTGTCTCCCATATGCAGGGTTCTATTTTTGGTGATGCTTGGGGGTAATCCACAAGAATCAGAACCACTGAAGTGAGTAAATTCAAATTAAGCAGATAGTTATTGTGCACGCCTTAGTGGGGGTAGTGTGTGTGTGTGTGTGTGTGTGTGTGTGTGGGGAGTCAGAGGGAAAGAAACTCAATTAATAAACTAAACATCTTTAAACAGGTGACAAATAAGCTGAGGTCAGATTGATTCCATCACGTGAAAACTGAGGGTAGGAAAAAAGAGCAGATTCCATAGACAGGAGTTTGCATTTTATCTCGTAGCGTGAGAAGCCGTTGAAAGGCTTAAAGCAGAGCTATGGTTTATGTGACAAAAAATGGTAAAACAGCTGCTCAAAAGAGCAGCTCCTTGTTCTAGTGTCCAGGACTTTGGATCACACATGTGAGTAAAGGGGATATTCAGCCAAAGTAAGTTAAACATCTAGTTTCCAGCCATGGCCTTGGCCTAAGAGCATTGGTGTCCTCTGCACCCCAGAACAGGTGTTCAGAAAACAACATGGAACAGAATGGGTTGAACTGACATCAGATTCTGGCCTCTGGGAGCATGGACTGGTCAATGGCTGGTCCTGTTTGGGGTATGGATCTCGCGCTGTGCTAAGGTGATGGCCATTCAAAGGGCAGCTCTTTAACCTAACAGATGAGACCATCTGGGACCCTAACCCAACTAGCTGTGCAGCCTTGGATGTACTTCCTCCACTTGTCTAGGTCTGTTCTGTCCTCTGCAAACTGGGGGTCCCAGTGGTACTTAGTTCAGAGAGTTGTAATGAGAGTCACAGAAGCTTGTGAGGGCTCAGCACAGTGCCTGACCAGAAGTGGGTTTCAAACCACCTTTGCATCATGTAGAGATGCACAGACTCAGAGGACAAGCCAAGTCTGTCAAATGTAAACATAACCCACAGACTCCCAAGGGCTCAGGGAGGTGGGATGGCTTCACCTGTCATTTCTAGCACATTTGCCAGAAGCAGTGACTTGTGCCAGAAAGTAGTAAAGAAATAAAAGGCGATAGGGAAGCAGAATGGTGTAAAGAGATGCACTTTGGACCCAGAGAGACCTTGTGTGAAAGCCGGAATAGGGCTGCCTATCTGGAATGACCTTGGTGGAGCAATCTACATTTGCTGAGCCTTATTTCCTTATTTATAATATGGGGGGGGGGGCACAATTTATAAGATGGGGAAATCCTATTAGGATTGTGAGGATTTACATGAATTAATATAAAGTGGCTGACTCATGGTAGATTCCAGGGAATGTTAGAAGTCTTTCTAGAGTTTTTGTTTTTATTTTAAGATTTGCCTGGACGCATAGAATCTGAGCTGGAAGCCAGTCCCGGGGCAGTCTTCACATCCAGGTGGGGCCATTCAGAGAGAAGCTACTCCCTGCTGGGAGCTTTGGGTGGGCCGGGGCTGAGTGGCCCTTTCCAGCTCCCCAGCCATCCTGGGTCCTGTGACCCAGCTCCCCTGAGATGGAGGGAATTCACCTGAAATCCCTGGCCAGGGAATCATTTGGAGAAACCTAACATTGCGGGGTGCCCTGTCTGCTCCCCAGAAGGGCCTGTGTCAATGAGTTTAATGGACTCCTTTGTGCAGTCCAGCTGGGAAGCAGTATTTGCTCTTTGCTTTCATTAACTGGGCTTCACAAATGGGCATCCTCATGTTGACTTTGAGGCCCTGGATGTTAGGAGAGCTGTTTGTCCCTGCCGTTGCCATAGCAGGGTGCTAACTGTATAAGGTTCTGCCAGTTCCTTAATACCCAGAAAAAAAAGTGATCTCTAATATCTTAGACTCTTTGGCAGGGAGCGGGGTGGGGGTGGGGGACACTATAATTATTAACACAGTTTAAAGAATATCACACGCAAAATGATCCAAAAGTGACTGTATGACTTGCTTAGCCAAATGCCCACTTACCCTGGGCTTTTGCTCCCGCCTCAGCCCTGTCACTGCCTTCAGATCTTGCACTGCCTATCAAATTGGCTGGGGACATCCAGGAATCTGACAATCAGCAAGTTTCTCCCAGGACTAAGTGTCCGGGTTCCATGACAAGGTCTCAGTTCTCTGAGTTGAACAGCTCACTTTTCCTGAGCCAGACACTCAGCAACCTGCTGTGACTGAACATCTCAAATCTATTTTCACTTCAATATCCTTTGCTTTTCAGTAAATCATATTGTATGGGGGCGAGGGAGGGTGCACAGAAGTTTGCATTATCAGCAAAGGGAACACTTAAACAGGGTAGAGGAGCCAGTATCTTTTCTCTTTGGGTTTAGAAAATCATTTGGGTTGGCATGTTCAGCCAGCAGGAAAGAGGGATCAAGAAATTACCTGCAAATTAGAGCCTTTAAGTCTAAAATCTCTTAGCTACCCCTCACCCAGTGATCTGCTTTTCTATTTCTAATCTGTTTTTCATCCTATAATCTCTAGAACCTTTGAACTCAAAGGGAACAAGACAGGAGCACATATTCCAAGGGAGTTGTCCAAGGTAAAGCAAAGATGAAGAAACTGTTCTTGAAGGTATGTGGAAGGGCGAGGAGGATTCTGATCAGGCGTCCACCCCGTACTACCCTGCTTTAATCCCAGCAACACGGCAGGCTCCATGTGTCACTCCATCTGAAATTACTGGCGCGACTTTTAGTCCCGCTTCCATCGTTCTCTGTTCCTACCTTCCCTCCTTCACTGAGAACTTTCCAGTCACCTTTGCTGCCTGCTGTGGAGAAACCAAATACAGAGAAATCACAATTTAGACAAGATATAAACACATTTAATAGAGAGCAAAAAATGAGAGGGGGCTGGTCAAACGGTGTCCTCACTGTTGCATTTTGACTTCGTGGGGAGATTAGCTTCATGGGGAAATCAGGCCAGTCAAAGCAAAGCTGGGGAGGTTTGATGAAAGGGCACTGTTTGTATTGACTCTTGAAGAAACAAGGAGGTGGACGAGCAGAGAAACCCCTGGCAGGGAGGGCAATGAGGTGTGAGGGAAGGAATAATCAAGTGAGCATTAGGAGAACTTGGGTGCATCCAGTGGGCTCTGCATCTAAAGAAGTGGGGTGGCCCAAGGTCTTCCAGGCTGTTTTCTGGGGCTAATCGTCCCTGTTTCTGCCGAGTCAGAACCACAGAGGGCCCAACTTCTCTCTAGTGTGTGTTACACCCTCTATACCCTGGGGAGGGGGGGTTCTGTCCTCCCTGGGACCTTTGGATGTATCCTCCCTCATTTCTTCTGGGTCAGTAGAACTTTGTGGCTTGCTGGAAATGTCTTATGAACCCACAGTGTCCAATACTGTAGCCACTTGTGAAATGTAGGTGTTTGACTCTTGAAGTATGACTAGTGTGACTGAGAAATAAAGTCTTACTCTTATTGAATTTTAATTAACTTTAATTAAAATAGTCACATGTGGCTTGACTATTGGACCATCACCTTTTCAGAGAACTCTTCCTTATGCTTACCAGCTGTGGTAGGCAGAAGACTGCCCCTCCCCACCAAAGAGGCCCACCTCTTAATCCTCAGAACCTGTGGATATGTCATTTGGCAAAAAGGAATTAAGGTTGTAGATGGAATTAAATTGCTGATCAGCTGGCCTTGAAGTGGGATGATTATTCTGCCTTTTCTGGATCCTTAAAAATGGAAGAAATGGCATTTTGGAAGAAACAGCAATATGGTCTAGAGATCTGAGATGGCTGAAAAAAAGAGGAAAGATTTGAAGTGTGAGAGGGAGACAAGCCACTGCCACTGCAGGCACTGCTGGTGGAGGGAGGGGGCCACAGACCAAGGAATGTGGGCGGCCTCTAATAAGTGGGACTGGCTCTTCCCTGATAACCAGCAGGAAAAGTGAATGTTGGTCCTGGCATTGCAAGGAACTGAATTCTGCTCTCCTGGAGCTCCAATCCTGGACCACACCAGCTGCAGGGACCTTGAAATCCCAGTGTCAGGCCCTGAGAGAGAACCTTGGGCATGTGTGCAGGAGCGGGGAGGCAGGTGTGGACAGTAGCACGGAGCAGACAGTAGCATGGGGTAGACTGGAAAGAGAAGAAGCTTCAAAAGGCTGAGCTGACTCTCTCTGTGCTGCTATAGTCTGGTATGGAACTGGGGAAGTCTGTAGATTTAAAATCCAAACCTGATATTCCAGGTTTTTATGAGGGTCTATTTGTCTACACAGGGGACTGGAATCTATTTTCATTAACAGTCTGATGGCTTGGTTTATACTTTTTAAACACTCGGACAGATGTCTGTGGCCTCCTTTTGTGTCCTCAGTCTGGCCACCACGATGCTTACCCCCTACAGGTCAATTGCAGTCACACTGCCCCATCCACTCAATCTCCCCATCACCTTGTTATATTTTCTCCAGAACACCTCATGCTGTCTGAAATTATTTATGTGCTTGCTTGTCTCACCACTGCCTCTCCCCATTAAATGTAAACTCTAAAGAACAGGTCTGTCTTGCTCCAGGCGGTTTTGCCAGCACCTCGATGGAGTGGGTGCTTAATTGAGCTAAGCTGGGTGAGTGGGTGGGAACTGCACAGACAGGGAAAGGCCCTGCAATTGGGCGGAGATATTTCGCTTTGAATGAGGAATTTAGAAATGTGGGTCTGGGGTAAGCTCTCCTGCCCACCTTTCCCTACTCTAGAGCATTGCAACCACTGTCTTGAAGTCACTTTAGGTTTTAAATTTCTAGGAGAGTCTACGAAAGGGGAAGCCCTAGTGCTTCCTGATCAGGGGCTCCTATTCCTGACACTATTAGTTATCTATATGCATAACCAATGGGTACAAATTTAGCAGCTTAAAACAACAGATTATTAAGCAGTTTCTGTGGGGAGTTTGGGAGTGGCTTAGCTGGGTGGTTCTGATTCAGCCTCCCGTGGGACAGAGCTACAGCTCTGGAGGTTGATGGGTACAGGATCCATTTCCAAGACTACCCACTCACTGGGATGTTAGTAGAGGCCGGGGCTCCTGGCTGGCTGTTGGTAACATTGCTCCTTTATAGGGTAACTCGAATATTCTCATGACAGAGTGACTGGATCCCCAGAGCACGTGATCCAAGAGGGAGCAAGTAAGACCTATCTTGGGAGTGACACACCACCAATTTTGTCTTACTTGTTTAATAAAATAAACTGCCAAAATACTAAGAACAGTCCCCACACAAGGCCTAAAGGATTTAAGCTCTACTTTTTATTTTTTAATTTTTATTTATTTATTTTTAAAGATTTTAAAGATTTTTTTAAATCTTTAAAAGAACTGGGGTGCAGGCCAGAGGTGCGGGGGCAAGGTGAGAGGATTCACCAGAGACAGAGTGGGGAACAGAACAGGCAGACTGACTGAAATACACTGCTGAGGGGAGCAACAGGCAAGACAGGAGAGGTCTGCTGCGCCATGTGGGTTTCTCCCTGGCCGGCCGGGGATCGAACTCGTACTGCAGAGGCTGCTGATTGCTTCATAGTGTGGTGCTTAACACCTTGCACCACCAGGGAGGTGTATTTTTTATTTTTTTTAAGATTTATTTATTTATGCATACAAGAACTGGGGTACGGGCCAGAGGTGTGGGGGAGGGTAAGAGGATTCACCAGAGACCAAGTGGGGAGCAAAATAGGCAGATTGACTGCAATACCTCCCTGCTGCTGAGGGGAGCAGCGGGTGAGACAGAGAGGTCTGCTGCACCTTGTGGGTAGCTCCCTGGCTGGGGATCGAACTTGTGCTGTAGTACCTGGGGATAGCTCCATAGGTTGCATCTTAACCCCTTGCACCACCGGAGAGGCCCTAAGCTCCACTTTTTAAAAGAAGGGATTTCAAAGGATTTATGGATGTATTTTTAAGCTTGCACATGGCCCAAGAAAGGTCTCTTCCTTGCAGAGGCAAAATTCTCCCCCTGCTTTTTTGCAGCATCGCCTTTGTTTCTCCTGGATCTTTGAGTCTTTCACCACTTCCTCTCCACCTTGCTGCTCCTATTTTCTCTGGCGACAGAAGTACACTCTCAAAAGGCCCTTTCACTCCCAGTTGTTGTCCCTTCAGTGCTGTGATCTGGCTTCCCCCAGGCCGCCTCCCTCCTGCTCTCTGTTTCCCCCTCCCCAGCTCATCTTCTCCTTCCTCTCCCACATAGACATTCCTTGGGGCTCTAGTGTCTCTATGCACCCTTTGCCCTTGAAAATCTCATTGGCTCCTATAATTTTTACCTCCCCTCTAGGTAAGAGACACCCCAAACCATACTACCCTGTCAGGCTCCACTCCCGAATAGTCTCCTGCCCGCTGCACTTCCCCATCAGGGTACTCCAGAGGCCACCCAGTCTCCCATGTCCAAATTTAGGACCCTTCCCTAGTCTGCTAATCACCCCACAATCACTGAGATTCAAAGGGGGTAGGGGATCTCTCCCCAATCCCTCACCTCACAGGTCCATCTTGCCACAAAGTCCCCTGGACCTCACACCCTCCAGCATGGCTCCCCCATGCCTTGGTCTCTGTTTCCGGGGGAGCCTGCCCTGCTCAGCTAGCCAGCGTGACCCTCTAAGGCTAGTCTCAGGGTATTCTCCCTGCTCGAAAACTTTCAAGGGCTGCTCCTGGTTACAGACTTAGGAACTTTTCAGCTTGGCATCCCAGGTTTGACAGTAGGTGAGGTGGTGATGAAGTCCCAAGTCCTGAGATGAAATCCCGGCTATGTCACTCACTGTGGTGCCACCCTAGCAAGCTGTGGTGCCACCCTAGCAAGCTGCTTCCCCTCTGAATCTGTGTTTCTTATCTCCAAAAGGGGACTGACTAGCAGGTATCTGGAGGACTGAACGAGATAATGTATATGAAATGCTTATCCTTGCTCCTCTGAAACCCGGAGCTACGCTGCCTCTGCTATGATCATCATCACCCCTTATAGAGCTGCTTAGCAAAAAGTGCCTGCCAGAGAGCCAGTACTCAAAAAATCGGTGCTTTCCCCAGGTGTTACTTAAGTATGTGTCTCTGGTGTTACTTTTATTTTTAAATTGCTTTCTTTCTACTTACCTTTCATTTATGACAGGTGGCAGATTTTCAAATGTGTATGTTGTGAATACATAGTTACTCTATGTTAGAGGTTGACAAACCTTTCCTATAAAGGATCAGAGAGTAATTATTTTAGGTGGGTGAGTCACATATAATCTACATGCTCAGCTCTGCTGCTGTAGCATGGACGCAGCCGGAACAGCCCGTAAATGTATGGGCATGGCTGTATGACCCCACAAAACACTTTATTAATGGACACTTCAACTTGGATTTCACCTCATTTTCATGTGTCATGAATTATTATTTTTCTTTGATTTTTTTCTAACCATTTAAAAAGGTAGAAAGTAGTCTTGTCTGGTTAGCCGTATGAAAACAGATCATGGGCTAGACGTGGGCGTGTGGCCATTTGCTGACCCCTCGGGTAGAGTATTCATTATATTTAAACATAAAGCAATGAAGTGATTGGAGAATAATAGAAAATAAAGAGGGCAGATGATTTGTGGATCCGGAGACCAGAAGTTGGTGTGAGAATAACCTACGAGGCAACAGAGTAAGCTTTATTGCTCACTCAGCTTTACAGTCTGGCTCATCCCAGCTATTCAGCTGCGTCTCCGCCTGGGACCAGCCAAACTGGGCATCTGTCCCCCCTGCACATCCCCTGGCCCTTCAGGCTGGACCACCTCTTCTGAGTTAGACTCACCATACATCGGACCACCAATGCATGGGATTTTTCCACACTACAACCCGTTCTCCTACTCTGCAGACACCAACTGGGGGGAGGGGAGAGTTATCAGTGATCCCACCTCCTGCATCAGACTTCATAGGTTTTAGGGTTCTGTCCACGCTAGGATACCCACATATCTGTTTGACTTGTCTAGGGTTGGGGATTCCCATTACCCCCACCTTGCAGGTTTGATAATTTGTTGGAATGACTGATTGAATTTGGGAAGATGCTTTACTTACATTGCCAATTTATTATAAAGCATACAAATAAATACCCAGGTGCAGAAGTACATAGGAGGGTCTTGGGCACAGGACCTTCTGTCAGGGATGAAGGTCCAATCATATTTCCTAAGACATTATGCTATCACACCCTCCAATTATGCCCTTTAAAAGAACATCCCTTAAGAGCCATGTTAGGGCCTCCCTGGTAGCACAGGGGTTAAGTTTCAGCACTGTGAAGCTATTTGTAGTCACTGCAGCACCAGTTCAATCCCCTGCGGACCAGGGAGCTGACCCACATGGCACAGCAGACCTTTCCTGTCTCGCCTGCTGCTCTCCTCAGTGGTGTATATCAGTGGATCCTCCTGTTCTGCTCACAACTCTGTCTCTGGTGAATCCTCTCACCCCCACACCTGTGGCCTGTGGCCTAGTTCTTGTATGCATAAATAAATAAATCTTAAAAAAAGAGACACATTAATGGGCCTCCCCGGTGGCGCAGCGGTTGAGTGCTGGGCTGCAAAGCTGCCCTCAGCCTCCACAGCACCGGTTCGATGCCCGGCCGCCTGCAATGGTCCCACATGGTGCGCAGACCACTCCTGCCACACCCGCTGCTCCCCTCAGCAGTGTACTTCGGTCCTTCTGCCTGCTCTGCTCCCCTCTCTGGCTCTGGTGAATTCTCTCACCCTCCCACGCTTCTGACTGTACCCAGTGCTTGCATAAATAAAATAAATCTTAAAAAAAAAGACACATTAAATACTACTGCTCTTAAAAGTCCTCTGAACCCCTGCAAATGTTTTCCCTTCCCTGTCACCTCTCTCCAGACCCCATTCTCTCACCAAAGCTTGATGGTGCCTCATCACTAATAATTATCTGACTGCCTGATTTAACGCCCAGCGTGGCGGTCGGGGCTCACCGAGCTCAGGACTTCATGTGCCTTGTGCATAGCAGGAGCTCAGGATGCATTTCTTGAATTTTGCTTCCTTGAATTGAAAATGAGATTTGACATCATTCTGGTCACTGTGGTAAGGGACATCATGGAGTAGAAGCAATGAACTAATAAATGTGCAATAAATGGGGCCAGGGCCTACCTGGTGGCGCAAGGGGTTAAGTTAAGATGCAGTGCTATGAGGCTATCCAGAGCCACTGCAGCAGGAGTTCGATCCCCGGGCAGGGAGCTACCCACATGGCACAGCAGACCTGTCCTACTCACCCATTGCTCCCCTCAGCAGTGTATTTCAGTAGATCCACTTGTTCTTCTCCCCACTCTGTCTCTGGTGAATTCTTTCATCCCCCTACTCCCGCATCTCTGGCCTGCACCCCAGCTCTTACATGCATAAATAAATAAATCTCAAAAAAAAAAAAAAAAGGTGCCAGTCTGGCGTGAGGCTGAGACGGCAGAGGCGCCTCCTGTGGGCCGGGCTGGTACAGAGTCAGGCAGCTGCCTGGCCGGTGTGTCTGAGGGAAACCTTTGGCAGGAAGCTGGTTCAAACAGTGAGAAAAGTAGGGCTTCCTAGAGCTTCCCACGCACCTGGGAGGGTAGGCGAAGAGGGCAGTGAAATTCAGCGGCTGACTGGGCCTCAGGAGAGCAGAGTTCTGAGAAGGGCCTCAAGATACACATCGTGCCCCAGTTCCGAGGAGTGAATCAGGCTCTGATGCAATTGGCAATGGGCTTTAATCACGAGCCCCATCTCACAGGCTCAGTACAGAGGAGCTTTGTCATTTCTCTAAGGGAATCACTGTCACTTCTCTCCCAGGCTCAGAGCAGCTCCGGGCCTCATCTAGCCTTGATGAGAAGGCAGTTTAAACGGCTCTGATTGCCAGGTTTCATTAGGTGACGAGGACAGAAGAAGCGACCTCGGCCCAAGTAACCTTGATGGAACAGAGGCATTTTCAAAGCCAGCGCGAGTCTTGCCAAATTAAAGGTTGTCAGGATGAGATACTATGAATATCAGTTTCCTTCTCTCTGCTAGTGGAGAGGATTAATTAAATGCTTGTGAAGTGCTTTGAAATTTTAAGTTGTTAAGAATTATTGTTCTGTGTAATAGGGGAAAAAAATAGAATTCTTGGCTCATTACAGCTGTGATGTTGTAAGCCCAAGTGCTTTTTCCAGGATATCTTTGAGAGCTACATTTTTGTTAAGAAAAAGAATGAGGGGAAAAAGGAATGTGTCTGTGAGAGCACACTTCCACATTCTGGAAAGTCAGCTGGGTTAATCAGTGTTTCTGTTGATTAAGAAATGAACTGCAAGCAGCTGTTTCCTACTCCCAAAGAGACAGATACTAAGAAGCAGCATTCAAATGTGTAGGGGACAGTTTCACTAAAATATTAGCAAACTGGCATTTGCCCTTGTCATAGGATCAAGGGAAAGAAAAGGCTGTAGGTTGAAGGTGTGGAAACCTTGAGCTCAGCCAGCTTCGGTGCTCTCTTCATTTCAGTGTAACTCACCAAGGCAATTATCTTCCGCTTCACATTTGCCCAGGGATGTTTTTGCTTTTTTTTTTTTTAATAAATTTTTTTAAAAGATGTATTTATTTATGCATACAAGAACTGGGGTACAGGCCAAAGGTACGGGAGGTGAGAGGATTCGCCAGAGACAGAGTGGGGAGCAGAACGGGCAGATATACTGAAATACACTGCTGAGGGGAACAGTGGACGAGACAGGAGAGGTGTGCTGCGCCATTTGGGTAGCTCCCTGGCCAGCCGGAGATCGAACTTGTGCTACAGAGGCTGCAGATTGCATTATAGTACTGTGCTTAACCCCTCGTGCCACCAGGGAGGCCCTGTTTTTGCTTTGTTTCCAGGTGTTTGGTGCAATTTGAAAGAGCATCATTCTCAGAGGACCCTCACTCTCTTTTATTCTATATTGGCTGGGTATTTACACATCCTTTTGTGTCTGTATTGGTTTCCTATTGCTGCTTTAACAAGTTACTGCAAACTTAATGACTTAAAACAACAAAGATGTATTATTTTGTAATTCTGGACTCTAGAAGTCTAACATCAATCCCACTGGGTCTCATTCAAGGTGCTGAGCTATTGTCAGGGTGTGTGCAGAACTAGTTTTTTCTGCAGGCTCCCGGGGAGAACCCGATTCCTTGCCTTTTTAGTTTTCTGGTGGCACCTGCATTCCCTGGCTCATGGCTCTTGCCTGTCATTACCCTGCTCTCTGCTTCCTTCTTGTCACTTTCTCCTGACTCTCCTGCTTCCTCTTTTCCTTATGAGACCCCTGTGATTATACTGGACCTGCTGAATAACCACCCAAGGAAAATCTCATCTCAAGGTCCTTAACTCAGTCACACCTGCAAAGTCCTTTTTGCCATGTAAGGTAAAATAGCAAAATAATCATAGGTTGTGGGAATTAGGGTGTGGACTTTTTTTTTGGGGGGGATGCTTTTATTTGGGCTACCACATTTTCCACCTTTCAACCTCCTCCTTTTTTTTTTTTTTTTTTTTTTTTTGTCTACACAGGGCAGACCCTGACTAAATGTTTTATCTCTTTCCCAGAAGAGAGTTCTGTTATTATAAATGAGGAAACTGGGTCAAAAGGTTAAGTTGGGGGGCCTCCCTGGTGGTGCAAGGGGTTAAGTACAGCACTATGAGGCTGTCCGCAGCCGCTGCAGTATGAGTTCGATCCCCAACCAGCCAGGGAGCTACGCACATGGCGCAGCAGACCTCTCCTGTCTCGCCCACTGCTCCCCTCAGCAGTGTATTTCAGTCCGTCTGCCTGTTCTGCTCCCCACTCTGTCTCTGGTGAATCCTCTCACCTGCACCTCTGCCCTGCAACCCAGTTCTTATATGCATAAATAAATAAATCTTTTTTTAAAAAAAAGGTTAAATTGCTTGTTTAGGGTCACCAATTTAGTCCTCAGGCCTAGGCATTCTTGCTCAGAGCACACAAACTTTTCTGTCCTTGAAGACTTTTTAATTGTCGTTAATAATGAAAGTAATATAATCATGTGATTTTAAATATCAAATGAAAATCAGCCTCCCATCCTCTACCCATCCCTCTACCCATGGGATCCCCATGCCCAGGAGTCACTTGCCACTTCAGTGCTCCCAGTGATCCCTACTATACCCTAATTGTTATAAATACACCTTAACATTTTAATTAACAAAGAGAGTTGTAGGTAGTTACCTAGATAAAGCAAACTTTTGCTAATTCTCCTCAAATCATTTAAATTAAAACCCTAAATTAAGAAAATTCTCGTACAAGACTTGAGGGCTCTGGAGAAGAATCGTGTAAACTCCCTCATCAGCTGGTGTACCTTAGCTAAACACAGGCATAGAATGAAGGTCTGGAAAGCTGCAGGCCTGGGTGGTAACTTTCTCTCCTCCCCTGGTTAGTATGTGCCCTGGGAAGGCTACTTAATCTCTCTGAGTTTGTTTCCTTATCATTCACCCATGTTTTAAATTAAGTAACCTGTAAACTTAAGTGCATGGTAGGAGTTTAACAAATGCTAATTTTTCCAAGAAAGAAAGAAAACAAAAATATCTGCTAACAAAGAAGGAGCTTATTCAGACAAAATTGTAAACAGATTTCATAGACAGCCAAAGTTTCTAAAGACACAGTCCTTACTGAAATTTCTTCATTTGCTCAACAAAATTTGAGCGCTCTCTCTGTGCCGGGTTTTGTGCTAGGACTGGATGGGGACATCTTGATGGATGTGACATGCCCCTGCCTTAAGAGGGCTTAGTGGACTCTTAAACAGGAGCTTAGCATGTCAGTTTTTTCCCTTCCAAGAGTGAAAATGTTACTTTGAGGAACTTCATACTCTCCTATAAAGAACATCACATGAAAAAAGCAAAAATCAGCATATAATTTTTGAAGGGCTAAATTCTCATGATTATAAAGAAAATAATTGTATCCATGGAAATGAGTGTGTGTGTTGGGGCGGGAGGGGGCAGGGATTGTATGAAAAGCACCGACTGACATTTGGACAGTAAAATTAATGTCACCTACAGCCGCAGACCACCAGGTACATCAAAATCCAAATGACTTTCTAGCTTCTTGCAAAATTTAGTGCCTAGCACATAACTTTTTTCCTGAAGAAACAGATTAAGTTCAAGGAAAAAACATTTATAGGCTAATACGCTTCCTGATCTTTCTGGAACTTTCTGCTATTAGTCCTAGTCACACTCTTGACTGTTCATAATTTCATGAAGAATTTAAACAGATTTTGAAAAGAAATCTTCCATTTCTTCTCCACCATGTGTGTCAGGATTTGTTTTGGATGCTGTTTAATTCCTTCACCAACCCCAAGACAGTGAATGACAGGTAACAGTTGTGTCTGATAAACAAAACATTGTTTCTGCTCTGCTTCAGGTATGTCTGACATGTTGGGGACCTGCTTTCCTTTACAACGCTGATAGGAATCTACTTGGGAGGGAGAAGTGCCTCCCAGTTTCAGGCCAAGAAAGGTTCTTGGTTTGGCTTCCAGCAGAGTTAAGCATGGAAGGGAGTGCTAATGTCTGCAGAGCTACCCACCGAAGTTGACTGATAAATGGATATCAAGGGATAACATAGGAGGAGACAGCAGGATTTCCTGGGCAAGAGGTATCTATGATTGCTGGGAAACAAACATATCCAGCCCATCAGTGATCTACCTCTCCTTGTGGGTGGACCGGTCCCATAATTGTTGGGCTTGGTCTTGTGAACTGATCTGTTATAGAACAATTGTATTGACATTAGATACATAGAAATCATCTGTACTTCATAACTGGGATTTTGTATACTCCACAGCAGGGACGATTTACTTTGACTATAGAGAGGACACTCAGTGAGTCTTGAATGGTACTAATGCACGTGTTAAGTGAGTCAGAGGCTTGGTGGAGGAGAAATTTGAGAAATGGGTCTTTCAAAAATTCAGGGATTGCAGAGACCCATGCTGAAAGCTACTAATTAGAACAGCAGCAGTACAAGGACTTGACAAAGACAGGATTTGTGCTTTGGGAAAAGGGCAGTGGTGACTGGGAGGAGGGAGGGGCGTGCTAAATGAGGCTATGGCTTTGAGCTTTTGGGAGCAATTGGAAAGTTACTATCGTGTTACATTGGAGGGATGACATGTAATTTAAAATTTGACTCATTTGACGTTTATTTATACATATAAGTTATATAATATATTTATAATTATATGTAATTCAAATTTATTTTTTTCTTAAGTACACTGATGTCCCCAAAGTTCTGGCTGGGGGTGTGGGTCTGAGTGTGCTTAATTTGGGGAACAGTTTTAAAATACTCATGTAAGAGAATGTGGGAGAGAGGGTGAATGTGTGTATATGTGCATATTTTAGTGAATTCTTGCATGGAAGACATAGCAATATCTAATTTTGAAAACAAGGTCTAGTACTTATGTTAGCAGGCAGACTGACGGGTACCTCAGGGCCCCCAAACTGCAAGCTCTAAAGGGATTCTACCATCTGCACATAAAGACAAAGTACACTCTTAGTGTATAAGATTTTTACTAGAATGATTACATATACAGGAGGCAAGAAAAGAAAGGATAATAGTTTCCCAATGAAACACTGCAAACAACCTATTCCCTTGTGGGTAATTGTGCAGCCAAATGGGGCTGGCCAAAAGGGGGACCACTGAGAGCCAAAATCTTGTCACAGGTCTAAGGCACCTTCTGATGGGGAACTGTAGGAAAGGGGCAGAAGGGGCCAGATATGTCTGGGACCAAAGGAACAAAATCAAACTAGAAATCGAGATAACAGTGGTCATTGTCAGCCTCCTCATGTGTCTCTCAGCCACTTCTATTTCAAGTGTCTCTATATGTCTTCACGCCATGTGTCACCTTCCATGTCCTCCATGTCCTTGGTGCAAGTTCAAAGCCAAGAAGCAAGTGCACACATTTTCTTCACATCTCTACTCCACAAGTCTCTTCTCTTGTGTCTCCATCAAGTCTTCTATAGCTTCACCTGGCCGCTCAGTTCTGCGGTGAGGCAGAGAACCTGGAACCTCCCATTTTTATGGAGATTCCTCTGTTACAGTCAAAAATCATAGATTAGGGCCTCCTTGGTAGCGCAAGGGGTTAAGTCTCAGTGCTATGAAAGTATCAGTAGCCACTGCAGCAAGAGTTCGATCCCTGGCTAGGGAGCTGACCCACATGGTGCAGCAGACCTCTCCTGTGTATTTCAGTTAGTCTGCCTGTTCTGCTCCCCACTCTGCCTCTGCTGAATCCGCTCCCCCCACGCACACCTCTGGCCTGTACCCCAGTTCTTCTATGCAAAAATAAATAAATCTTTAAAAACAATCATGGACCCTAATGCAGTAAATAAAACACTTTCTACTTTATTCCACTCGTTCCTCCACTTCACCTCTTGATAAAATGTCACCAGGCACCATGGAAACAGTAGTTGTTTTTGAGAAGATGTCAATGAGTTGTTTACTGACCTATATTAAATATTAAGTTAATATGAATTCATATACAATCCCAAAATATAGATACTTTCATCAGTAACTGCTTTATTCTAGGAAAGAGGAAAAATAAAGTCACTTATTGTCACTGGAATATTTACTATAGGTCAGCAATTAACTTCACTTTTACAAAATTCTTTTCATAGAAGAAGACTTGCTCCCTTATCCAGAAAAAGATGTTAAGTCACTTCACAGTGGGGACATATTCTTCTAATATTTAAAACCCATGGTACTAATGATGCTGGAATCCCACCCATGCCGATTAACCATTAGCACCTTCAGTAGGAATGAGCTAAATCACAAATGCTTCCGAAATAAGATTAGCAGGGATGAAATAATCTAATCAGTCTCGTATCAAAAGGAAGCAGGAGTAGGAGAGAGAAGTCATTTTGGGTCTTCTAGAAGAGAGCAGGCACAAAGCATGAACCATGCCAAGAAAAGCAAGTATGAGAATTTCAGAGGCAAAAGCTGCTCTTGAGTGATGAATATAAAAGTGCCAACCCTTGGGCCTCCCCGGTGGCGCAGTGGTTGAGCGCTGGGTTGCGAAGCTGCCGGCGACCTCTGCGGTGCCGGTTCGATCCCCGGCTGCTCCCCGGCCACCTGAGGAGGGTCCCACATGGCGCGCAGACCTCTCCTGCCGCCCGCTGCTCCCCTCAGCAGTGTACTTCGGTCCTTCTGCCTGCTCTGCTCCCCGCTCTGGCTCTGGTGAATTCTCTCACCCTCCCGCGCTTCTGACTGTACCCAGTGCTTGTATAAACAAACAAACAAATAAATAAATAAAATGCCTCTATTAAAAAAAAAAATCCTCAAAAAAAAAAAAAAACCTAAAAAAAAAAAAAAAAAGAGTGCCAACCCTTCCAGACCGACAGGAGGAGTGTTGCACCTGCACCGGGGAACGCTGTCCTGGCAGAATCCACCTGTTTATAAGGTACCTCTCTGAAGGCTAGCAGTGGGGCAGACAGAGGCTGTCATTTTCACATGGCCAAGTGCTGTTGAGTAAGAAAGGGGAGGGATGGGCCTATGGGAGGCCAAAATTTGGTTTTGCCAAAGCAGGATGTTTGGAACTTTCACTATCATATTGGCGAGTTGTCTTTAGTCAATGCTCACTACACAGATTGCAGGTAGGCCAAGAGTTTCTACCATCTTGCTCCAGGGCTGACCCTCTCCATTAGGGCCACGACGTGACATTCAAATCCTTTAGAACCCAGTTCTGGGCCACGTGGCTGTAAAAATGGAAAACTTACCTTCAAACTGGAGCAGAACTGAACTGTATTGAACTTCCCTTAGGTAGAGGCGTTTCAACTTCTCCCCAAAACATGTGAGAGGATAATTGCAGTTTCAATAGTATAATAAGGAATACTGTGAAACTGAATTTGCATAAATACATTTTATTATATGGTTATTAATCCATACATGTGACATAGGATTGTATAAAAAATAACACATATTGTCATTTATGGGCAATTCAAAGGGTAATTTTGATTATACTTATTTTTCTCTTTATGGGCTTAGTTTACAGCCTAACTGATAAGCCATGATGCCACACTTTTAAGTCTGTCAACATTTTTGCATACACCATGCATTGCTTCATTTCTACCCTTTTCTGTTTAACCTCTGGCAATTTGTTGAGATCTATCTTTATATCATAAAGATATGTTCTATAATTATATCTTGTAATGTCTAGTATTGCCTTAATTGAATGAAAATGGACAAACCTCAAAATGGCCACTTTAAAAAGAATCCTTCTTAGTTTATCCTTCTTGGTTTTGCACAGTAATTCACTCACTAACCTATTTCCGGGAACTCCACACAGAACTCCCTACTCTTAGGAGAGGGTAGTGGTTGACAATCTCCTCCTGATCCCGGAGCTCCTATTAGCAGCTGATTTCCAGTCCCAGGCACTTCTGCCCCCTTAACAAGAATTTACCTTCTTTTCTCAAGAGTTCTCTGTCCAGCACCATTTTCCAGGTCAAAATAGGTCTTAGGGTAGAGCAATGAACTGGGCCTGGATTTGAATCCTGTTTCTGCTGTTTCTACATTGCCTTAGGCAAGCTGACGTCTTTGTGCTTCAGTGGCCTCATAATGGTATCACTTCATGGAGTTCTTGTGGAGTATGACATGCCTGACACAGAGTAAATGTGCAAAAATGGCAGCTATTGCTATTTCTACTAATTTTTTTGTCATCTTCTGCATTGATTTTTCACATCCTACCCTCCTAAATCCACTTGATTCTACCCTAGATCCAATTATCTCTCTGAGACCGTCCCTGTTCGTTGGCAACCTTTTTGGTTCGGGGCTTCACATCTTTAAAAATTTTTTTTTTTCTAAATTGAAATAACATTAATTTAAAACATTGTATGTGATTTAGGGGAATAAGATCACACCTCTTCAGATACACATTACCACACCAAACCCACCATAGCTCACCCACAGTCCTTTACCATGGAGCATTGGGTACCCTCTCCCTGTTCTCTTTCTCCCCTCCCCCTCTACTAGCCTCAATTTTACAGTCAGATTTCTAGGGTTTGTTATTCATTTGGTGTTGTCTATTTGTTTTGTTTCTCTCTATTCCACATATAAATGACACCACCCAGTATTCATCTTTCTTCTCTGACTTATTTCACTCCAGTTCCTTCCAAGTCATCACAAAATGGCAAGAGTTCATCTTTTTATTTTTTTTTTTAATCATGGAGTATTCCATTGTGTATCTAGTCTCCATCTTTTTAACCTATTCATTTGCTTTTCTAGCACTTAGGTTGTTTCCATTATCTTCCCTGTTGGAAAAAGTGTTGCAATGAACACAAATGTGTACCTCAGGGTTTCTTATCGAGACAGAATGTTCTCCCTGATCGGTGTTTCCTCATTTTGACCAATCACCGCAGTCAAGCCTGACTTCCCCATCACCCCCATTCAGGTTTGGACACAACCATTCTTTTTGTGATTGTCCCTTCACTTTGGTTTAGAAAGACTTTCTTCCTCTGGAGACTCTTTCGCTTTAACCAAGGCCCAGTTCCAACTCTATTCCCCAGTGACTCCAGAATTTCTTGGCTTCACCAGCCAATGAGAAGAATTATTCATTATGTAATTTGGGGGGCTTGGGTCACAAAGTCAGCACTCTCTGAACCCTATTGACTTTTTCAGCACCATTGCCTACACTATATTGCTGTGCGTGTGCCCTCCGTGGTCTCTTCTCCCAAGAGAAAAAAGTAGATTTTTGTAGTTCCTGCAATTGCACAGGCTTATTACCATGCAGGGTTTTCCTCTGAAATGCTTTCCTCTTACTCCACTGTAAGGGGGGTACTCCCCAACCTGGTTAATTCCTTCTGGCCTTGCAATTCTCGACTCAGTCACCTAACCTATTATATACCTGGCTCTCCATACACTTTCTTAGCATCAGGCACCCTTTGTAACATTTTTTACAGTTGTAGTGATACATTTATTTGGGAGACTGTTCAGTTGCTAGTGTTCCCCACTAGACTGCATATATTTCATGAGTCCAGGATGAATGGCTCTGTATTCTCAGAGCCTAGCAGGGCATTGGGGGAATGAATGAAGCATGAATGATTTGAAGGAAGGATGAATCAATGTCTTCTTCAATGGGTAAGCTCCTCCACTGGGCATGGTGTAAGACGCCTAGAACATGTTAGAATCTCTCTGAAAATTTTGTTGAAGAAATGAATGATAACGCACCATCATTGACTGTACAGTCCTATATAATCCACCCAAGATGATGTTCTAACTTTTGAGCTTCGGAGACCAGTATACAGTATAGCTTGTGGCCAAGAACACAAGTGTTTTCACTTTGTTAAACTCAAGAAACACTATTTGGATGGGCTAATCGTCCCAAAGGGCAAAAACAGCCACAATAGGAACAGCATTAGGTGAGGACAGAAGTAGAACACACTGCACAAACGTACTGCTTGCTAGAGAGTAGCAGCTTGCATCAGCACCTAAGGCAACTGAGCCTGTGCCTCTGGATTGAGTTTCTGAGGGTTCTCAGTGGACTGCGTCTATAAAAACTTGCCATTGAAAAAGATTTTCTGTATCTAGATTGCGAGTTTAGAGAACCATGGGAAATCTGGATGTTTCAAAATTCTCATACCAAAGTACCTTTTCACATAGAACACTGTTTTTACAGAAGCCCTTAATAGGGAAATGCAATCACTTTGCAAATTCTTCAGCATCTGGTTTACTCAGATATATACAATTGCGCTCATCAAAGAACTTGAACATTTCAAGTCCCACTTCGCTGGCAGATGCCTGAGGACACACGGCGAGAGGCGTGCTTCCCACTACCCACTTCTCAGCTAAATTAAGCCTCGGAAACTTGCCGCGCTCTTGCAGAAAGGCAGCGCAAGCCTAAAAAAGGGGGCCCAAACCGCTTCTCCTTTCAGGGGTGGGGTCCCCGCCGGGTGGCCGCGGCGGCCGGGCTGCTTCAGCTCCGGGAAGGAGCGGAGCGGAGCGGAGCTGGGAAGGGCCCGCGGAGGCGCCGCGCCAACGACATAGGAGGGGCCCCGAGCAGGGGCGGCGGCGATGCCGGGGCTCGAATTCCCGGCTCGAGGCGGGACGCCCTCTCGGGTCCCGGAACAAAGACCCGCGGGGGTCGCGCCAGGGGTCCCCGCGGCGGCCTGTGCGCCGGCGCCCGCTTCTCCCGGGCCGGGGCCGTGGGCGCCCAGGCGTGACGTATCCGCGTTTGTTGGGCGCGCGGGGCTCCGTCGCAGCAACGGTAACCGCGGCGCCGGAGCGCCAACCTCCACCCTGGCAGCTCCACTCGGCGGAGCCCGCGCAGGTCACCGCTGGCCGCGCGGCGCCTCTGCGCCTGCGCACCCGCGGGAAGCCCCACCCCCTCCGGGCCCAGGCGCGCGGGGCCGCGCCTCCTTATGGCGGCCGCCGCAGTGTGTGGTATTTAGCGTGAGCGCGCGGCGGGCTCGAGGACGCGCGAAACGGCGGCGGCGGCGGCGGCGGCCAGGGGGGAGCCGGGGCGGCCGTTGCGGGGCGCGCTCTCGAGCGGCGGCGGCGGCCTAGGGCGTCCCGTCGGAGTCGGCGCGGGGAAGAGGCGGCGGCGCTGCCCGCGGTGGCGGGGCTTGGCGGCGGCGACGGAGCGCGTTTGAGCCAGGACCGGGGTCCGAGGCGCGCTCTCCGCCCACAGGTAAGTGAGGCCCGGCCTGGAGGGAGGAGCCGGCCGCGAGGGGCTCCGCGGCAGGAGGCCGCCCCGGCCCGGTAATGGCGGCGGGCGGGAAGGGCGGCCGGGCCGGGTCGCGCCGCCGGGGCGGGGAAGCGGGCCGCCCCCGGCGCCGGACGCCTTTGTTTCGGCCGGAGCCGGGCCGCCCGGCCGAGCGCCGCCCCCCGCCCCTCCCCTCCCCGCACCGGCCCTGCCCGCCGCCGCCGGCCGGCTCGCCCCCGCCCCCGGCGCCCCGGGCCCGGCCGCCCCGCGCTGGGGTCGTCCCCGCGCGGCCGGCTAGGGCGGGCGGGGGCCTCGGCGCCCCCGAGGGGCGGCGGGGGTCGTGGGGGGCGCGCCGGGCGCCCGGAGCGCTCGGGGCCGGCCTTTGTGGTGAAGGGTCCCGGGGTGTGCGGCCAACATGGCGGAGGTCAGCTGAGTGCGGGCCGCCGCCGGCCCAGCCCTCCGCCCCCTCCCCGGGCCCGCGGGCGGGCGGGGGCCGCTCGGCGTCCTTGGCTCCCCCCGGCCTGCTCCGACCCCGGCGGCGGCTCCTGCCCGCCCGCCCGCCCGCCGGCCGCGATGGATCGTGCCGCGTTCTTCCCCCGGCTCCGGCCCGAGCCTTCATTGTGCGGTGGGAAGAATGCGGCCGCCTCCCTTGTTTATGTCGACACAGAGGCGCTCGCGGGAATCGCTTGTCAGGACAACTCCAGCTTTTTATTGTAAACCTGGGCTGCCCTGGGCGTCATTGGTCAGGTAGTTTGGGGTCCCTCACGGGTCACTTAGGAACGGGGATGGACCTGGGCCACGGCGTGGCGTAGGGTTTTCTTTCCCCATTCCTGGAAAGGGGCAGAAATTGTTCGCTCCGACGTCCGGCGAAGCCTGGTGTGTGGGTTCGGGAAAACATGGTGTGTAGTTGAGCCGTGAAAGTTGTAGGAACCGTGGCTTGGCTATCGGACTGCCCGTTCCCAGCAGTTGAACATTTACCCCTTTTTTTTGATAAGCGGCTGTCAAGGGTGAATTGTTAACTCTCTTCAGCAATGGACGGTTCCGGAGCCCGGGCTCTGGAGTCAGTCGCCTGCGTCGGTTCCAGTCCTGCCCCACCGGTTTGTGACCTTGGGCAAGATACTTAGCCCTTCTGTGCTGCATTTGTCTTACCTGCAGAATGGGTGTAATGACTGCCTACTTCCTAGGATCGTTGGGGGAATTGATGAGATGGTGATAGGTGAAGGGTTTAGAGCAGTGGACGACCCAGGTTTGCCACCGAGGCTGCTGTTTAGTAACTCAACTTAGAAGGTTGTCTTGGCATGATGGATACGCTGGAAATACAGAAACTAGAATTCGGGACATGACAAATTTGTTGGTGCTTGTGTTTTACTTTCGGTGCATTTGGTCAAGAGGCAATCTGAGAGGATGGCATTTGGACATTTCCATAGTACGGTATTGGAATGGATCATGGGTGGTCTGAAGTTCACAGAGCCGAATAGATTAAAAAGGGTTTCTTTTTAGCACTTTGCATTTTTGGATCAGTTCACTTCCAAGTACTTAACGAACTTGGAAAAGTGAAACAGTGAGTCCCTTTGGGTTGGTGGTGTTATCACCACCTCTTGTAGGCATTACTGAAGAGCAAAGGATAGTGGTGTAAATGGAATGGTCTGATAATTTTATCAGGGAGATATTGGCTCCAGTTGGTTGGTGGAGGAGAGGATTTTGCGCAGCAGTTAAGAGAACTTTGTGACAAATTTTGAGACTTAAAATGGATTATCTAAATTGCTCATGTATTTTTTTCATTCTGGAAATTGAAGATGTAGACTTTTAAAAAGTATGTAGACTTTTAAAAAGATGTAGACTTTTAAAAACATAACATTTATGTTTTTTAAACTGCAGGACACTGTAATTAATAGCTAGGGAACTTTTTTGGGGATGAGTATCCTATAAACTACAAATTCAGAAACAATTAAATTTTTTTTTTTTTTTAGAGGCATGTTTTATTTATTTATTTATTTATTTGTTTTGTTTGTTTATACAAGCACTGGGTACAGTCAGAAGCGCGGGAGGGTGAGAGAATTCACCAGAGCCAGAGCAGGGAGCAGAGCAGGCAGAAGGACCGAAGTACACTGCTGAGGGGAGCAGCGGGCGGGCAGGAGAGGTCTGCGCGCCATGTGGGACCCTCCTCCAGTGGCCGGGGAGCAGCCGGGGATCGAACCGGTGCCGCAGAGGCCGCGGGCAGCTTCGCAACCCAGCGCTCAACCGCTGCGCCACCGGGGAGGCCCCAGAAACAATTAAATTTTGCTTAGTATCTGTTTAAGATTTGGGAAGTTCTTACCAAAATCACTGAACAGCAATATTCTTTAATATTTATAATTAAAAAGATAGTTACAATTAGTCTAAAATTAATTGGAATTACAAAGGAAATATTGGTTAGATGTAGTAACAGTGATGTACCATGAAGAATAGGACTTTATTTTCAATGTACACTGTTCAGAAAACATCTTACATAATGAAGGTAACAGTAAGATCAGTGTGACTTTGCAAAGTGACCACTTAAATTATATTTTAAAGCAGTTGATTTACACAGTTTATAAGGATTGAAAGTTTTTCTTTGCTTAAAGAGCTCTGTTCCAGACTTGGTTACAATTATTGAATTTCTGTACACACCTTGCAAAGTATTTTAAATTTTGGTTATTTTTGGTATAGATTTCACCTCAAAGCCATTATGTGAAAGCCTCAGACTCTACTCCTTTCCCCCCCAAACAAGAACTAAGGGTAAATTTTTTCTCTTTATAAGTATCCTTAATGGTATTTTAAATAGCGGTTCTTCTAAGGCACATTAAATTATTGGTTTTCCATGGCTTTAGTTACTAGAACATCTGCATAAAGACAGAATGGGTTTTTTTCCTTCCTTTATCCTCAGTTGTTAACAGTCAGTGTTGTTTTTGTATTTGTGTGTTTCTTGACTGTTACCTATACATTGATGACGCTCAGCTCCTCTGCTTGTTGAAATCTAGATCCATGTATTCTCTTGCCTTTGGGTTATTTATTTTTAAACACCTTAAAATTTTCTAAAGCAGATTTAGGTTCATAGCAAAACTGAACAGAAGGTACAGAGATTTTTCATATGCATGGCCTCCCCTTTTATCAACAAATCCCCCATCAGAGTGGTCCCTTTGTTACACCTGATAAACCTGCATTGACGTATCATTATCACTCAAAGCCCATGGCTTACATTATAGTTCACTCTTGGGTGTGTTGTATATTAGGAGTTTTGACAAATGTGTAATGATATGTCACACAACAGTTTTACTGCCCTAGAAATCCTGTTAGCCACATATTTGCCTCTTCTTTCTCCCTAAACTCTGGCAAACATTGATTTTCTTACTGTCTTTACTTACCTGCCTTTTCTAGAATGTCATTTAGTTGGAATTGTACAATCTGTTGCCTTTTCAGATTGGTTTCTTTCCTATAGTTCATGCATTTAAAGTTCCTCCATGCCTTTTCATGACTTGATCCTCTATTCTTTTTAGCACTAAATTTTGCATTGTCTGGATGTACTAGTTTATTTATCTTCTCTCCTACCAAACACATCTTGGTTGTTTCTTTGATTTGACTGTTAATGAATAAAACTGCTGTGAACATTTGTGTGTGAGTTTTTGTGTGGACAGAAGTAGTCAACTCCTTTGGGTAAATAGTGAGGCTTGTGATCACCTGATCTTATGGTAAGATTATGTTTAGTTTCAGAAGACACTGCCAAACCGCTCTCCAAAGTGCCTGCACTGTTTTATATTCCAGCCAGTAATGGATGAGTGTCTGTTGCTCCGCACCCCCTTTAGCATTTGGTATTCTGGATTTGGCCATTCTGATAGTTGTGTAGTGGTATCTCATTTTAATTTGCAGTCTCCTTATCATATATGATGTGGAGCAGCTTTTCATATGCTCTTTCCACCTGTATATTTTTAGTAAGGTGTCTGTTGAGGTCTTTTGCCCTTTTTAAAATTAACTTTTGTGTTTTCTTACTGTGTAGTGTTTAAGATTTCTTTCTTTACTTTGAATGACAGTTCTTTTCTATCAGATACATCTTTTGCAAACATTCTCCCACTCTGGTTCATCTTCTCTTGACACGTGTCTTACCTCTAGTTCTTTTTCCCCTTTACGTTCCAAATTTGTGTGACCAAAACTAAAACCTTTCTTGTTTCCAGCTATCCCAAACTCTCACTTTCTACATCTCGTTAATAACTAGGCACTGATTTTTCTACTGTTTTGTTTTTCCAAATCTGGCATTGCTTCTCTATCTCGCTCGCTCTCTCTGTCTCTCTCTCTCTCTCTCTGTCTCTCTACCTGCCCTGTGCCTCTCTCCCCATTTACGTTTTGTCTCTTCTGTTCTGCCTTCTCAGTGACCTGTCTGCTATTGCTCTCTGCCTCCTCCTGTTAGTTCTTACTCCCGCAGTTTAATGGAACTTTCTAATAGGTGTGAGCCTGACTTAGAAGAATTTCAGTATAAATCCCTCGTACCTTGATATGGTTGGTAAGTATTAATACATAATAGCTCTTCCTGAGCTGGCTGTTATTACTTTCTTGCCATTTCCAACCATTTACTTGCATGTGCCTTTGTGCACCATATTTTGGCTCTCCTTACTAAATAAACTATCATCTCCGTCTACATGTCATGTAACTGAGATGCTTTTCTTGGACTCCCCAACTTTGGTTGTCTTCTCTCTGCTTGTCTCCCTGTATCTTGTATCCCCCTGAACTATAATTTTTCTGTACTACTATGCCTCCCTCAAAGTCTTTGAAGACTGTGTCTTGATCACCCTTATTTGATTAGAGTTAGTACTGTTTCTGGCACTTAGTAGGTGCTCATTAAATATTTATTGAATGACTACCTGCTTTTCTAGTCTTATCTCCAGCACTGTGCCCTACCTAGTCAAGCTGGATTCTTTCTGTTTCTTTCTTTTTTGTTTTGTGGAGTTACATGTTGTATTTATTAGCAGTTTAAATATTCTTAATATGTGAAGCCATACAAAAGATCATTGCAAGATTGGATAGCTGCACAGAATCTAGCAATATATATTAGAGTTATAGAATTTAAAAAAAGTCACTTGGATTCAAAGAGAAACAAGAAATAAACAGGACTACTAATTTAAAACCAGTAAAATAAAATAAATTTTAAAACAGCAATCTCAGATAGATTTTAATTTAGAAAAATAACTTGATAAAATTGAACGGATATGCAAGTTGGAAATTGAAGTAATTTAGCTGGAAATGGATATGTGTCTTTCTCCTTGAACACTCTGTTTGAACATCCCTATAGATTGTATTTAATCCCTCAAATATTTTTGTGCTACTTCACACAGATTACTTCTCTAAGCCTCCTTAGTTTCTGTTAGCACAGGAGCTATTAAGCATAGTGCGGGGAGTGGGGGGTGCTAGAGTGGCAGTGTGAAGTGCTTAGAGTCAGACCTGGGTGTCTCCAGGCTGCTCTGTCTCTTACTGTTTGTGACTTAGAGCCAGGAGAGCGGGGGCACTGTTTACTGTTGCATCTAAAATCATATTTTCTAACTCCTAGAAAATGCTTAAATAATTAAAAAAAAGTGTTGAGTAGCTTATTTAGTTTTTCTAGATATTATTATTTACATTCCAGTGAGGGAAATGAACAGAATTACAGACTGTGGTCAAAAAGGAATCCAAACTGCAGAAGCAGAGAATGGGGTAGGAGGGAACCTGTGTGAAGAGGTGACGTTTAAGGTGTGATAAAAAGAGAAAGCGCTAGCCTTTTGAAGGAGGGAAGGGAGAACCTCTTAGCTTGGAGGAGGAGCCGCAAGGCAGAGGCTCTGAGGGAGGACGGAACATAGACTGAAGGAGCAGAGAGAAGTGTTGGTGGAGCAAAATGGATGAGGGGGAGAAATAGGCAGGGACCAGTTCCTGCGAAGTCAGTGTAAGGAATGTGAATTTTATTTTAAGGATGCTGAGAAGCCATCAAATGGTTTTAATTAAAGGAGCAACTTTTTACAGATTTCTTGGGCTATTTGGAGAATTGATTGGTTAGAAGGTCTTTTCTTTGATTAGGCAATAGTTGATTATGACCTGGTTTAAGCTGGTGGCAGTAAAGATAAAAGAGAAATTGGATGGACTTGAGACCTATTTTGGAGACAGAATTAACAACTTGCTGATGGATTAGATACGAGAGGTGAGGGAAGGAAAGAATTAGGTGGTTTCTGGCTTGAGCAACTGCGTGGCTCATGATGCTATTTAAAATAGAGAGACTCTAAGGAGTTGGGGGCATACAAGGATAGCAGTAAAATAAAAAATTCTGATATGTTGGATTTGAGGTATCTATGAGACAGCCACAATGATCAAGAGAGGTAGATGGGAAGTCCGGGTGGGGGGGGGGAGGTGGAGCCACGGAAACCAGATGGAAGATACTAGAGCATGTTTGGGTGTTAGAGGGATTTGCTCTGGTAGTGAAAGGGAGCCTCAGAACAAGTCTGAGGAGAGAGAATAGTGCCCAAATGCAGGATCATTTTCATTTTAATGGGAGGGAAAGCCATGGTAAGTCAGCATTTGATGACTTCTCTTGAATTTTCAAAAGGAAATTTCAAAAGGAAGGGATCAGTTGAGAATATTTATAGTTAGTGAATACTATACTGTTGACTTGTTCCTATAGCAGAGAGACTGGGAACTGACCAGAGGGCAAGAGACAGGTGTTGTGAGGTGTTACCAGGGATGATAACCAGATTCTAGGAGAAAACCTAGAGAAGTGGTGCTGCATTTTTCTAAATATAAGTGTTTGTAGTTGAAGTAGAGCGTAAGTACAGAAAAGTGCTCAAATTACAAGGTTATGGCTTGATAAATTCTCACAAAGACTGCTGTAACCATCCCCCAGATCAAGAAATGGAACATTCCTAAACCAGAAGCCCCCTGCTTTCTCCACCTAATTACTTCCCACCCACTTCCTAAGAAAACCAACTTTTGACTTCAAACACTGATGATTGATTTTGCCTGTTTCTGAGTTTTATGTGAATGGAACAGTGCAGTATGTCTGTCTTCTGTTTGACTTTTCCCTGGCAGAGTTACCAGCTAAAGAACCATGTCTCCTATTGCTTTCACCTTGATTTTTGTTTTTTAATAAATCTTCAGGATTCTGTGCTGAAATGATAGACGAGATAGATGGTCCTTTGGGGTCGGTTTCTCTAGGCTTAGGCCGCAATAACCAGAGTGATGTTGGCAGACACTATTCCTGAGGTTTGAGGTTGCCCAATCAAGATGAACTTACGGTTTTTGTTTGCTTTGTTTTGAATGGCAGGGATCTCAGGAATACCTATAGAAGGCACTAGAAGGAGAAGGTAGGAGGAAAAGCTTTTGGAGGGAAAAAAAAAATTATAAAGGACATATTGTCAGTGGGAAATACTTTAAAAATTATAAGAATTTAATGCTAGTGTTCACTTTTATTGGAATGCTTATCCTATGCTGCTTATAGTTAAGATATAGATAGGATTAACTAGTGTGGTTGATATAATGAAATTAAGTGTTTTCTAGCTTTTTTGCAAAGATACTATCTTGGGGAAGGTTTCTTCAATAATTGTTTTCCTTAAATGAAGTAATCCTCATTGTTAAAAATATTTTGCCCAGCCCCACCCCCCCCTTCTGTGTTTTACCTTTTGCTTGTTTGAATGCAACTTTTTTTTTTTTTTTTTTGGTCAAGGATCCTGATTTAACTTTGCTGTGACAATTTCATATCTTGTCAGTAAAGATAGTTGTGAGTTGATTTCTGCAGACTATATCCTTTTGATTACCAAAAGGGGGCCAAAAAGAGGAGGCCACCAGATAAATCTGATAAGATAAATTACAAGAACATTTTGTCCTGTACTTTTGAAATGCCAAATTTAAGATTTTAAAAATAAGTATAAATTAGAATACACGTATGTGTATGAAATACGTGTTTTATGTGAATGGACTTTTTAAAAAATATTTTCCGCTGTAAAATCTATTTGAGCATTTTAATAAAAAAGGGATCTTAGAAACAGTAGACAAAAGTCAACTTGATTTCTCAATGTGTTTGTTATGACATATCAGCAATTCATGAACAAAAATTGGATGCAAAATGAGCATCAAAATTAAAAACTAATCCTTTTTTATTACAAAGATAAGTTTTGTGGAACATATGGAAAACACCTGATAATTGGAAAGCTACTGTAATTTTTAATTTGTGTATTTCACATTGTTTTAAGTCAACCATAAATATTTTATATTTTGTTTCTTTGATCTTATTTAAATCCTTGTAGATATTTTCCCATTAAATGATCATCGCTTGTCAGTGACTGTACATGTTTGAACCAAATGAAGATGTCTGTGCCTATGGTCTATATTCTGTAGTTCTTGATATTTTGTATACTTATGTAGTTCAGTGGTCTGTTCTCTGTGGTTTCTGATTCTAAATGTGACTTCCTCTTGCCTTCCATAATCCCTTGCCTTAAACCTTTAAACCACAGTCTGCAATTTGTATGCCCTTCCAGTTACTTTTCTGTTTCATTACATTGAATACCATATACACATCCATTAAAATGGATAGCTTCACTGTGCATACCTAACTTTATTTTAACATAAATGGAGTGGCAGTGTGTATATCCTGTGGCTTCTTTTTACTCTAAGCACTTAAGCAGTTTGATTCTTGTATGTAAGCAGAAATTGTTAGGGGGGAAAGGATGTCCTAAAGCTAATTCCATACAGGCTTGTGGACTCCACCCCCACTCTAGACCAAAGCCATTAGGACATTGGGAAAGACAAATCCCATCACCACCTAAGGGAAGGTTGCTGGAACCTGAGGGTAGGGTTAAACAGCCAGGTTTGGTATAAAACCTGACACGTGCACTTGGTGGTGGTGGTGGTGGTGGGGGGGGTGTTCCCTTTTTGGCTCTCCGCCAGCTCGCAGGGCTAGGCCAGCTCTTGGAGTGCCTTTGGGTTTCCAGGTCGTGGGAATCGGGTAGGACGCATTAAAGACTTTATTTCCCTATTTTCTCCCTGAGTTGTACATTTTCCTTATTTCCTTTTCTCTTGTAAATAAACCTTTTATTAACCTTTTGTGTGTGTCTGTAGTAGAGTATTCATAAGTCCCTTTAAAGCGTGCAGGTGAGGACCCACAGCCTGGAACCCGTTTAATATCGGGGCTGCTCTATAACAATTCCATTATATTTGAAGAGCTTGTTTTTCAGGAACTTCCTGAGAAAATATCCAGGGAGGGTAAAGTTTTGAAACCTCGCATCATTTTTCTGACCTTGGTACTTACTTTTAGGATAAATTGGGCATATTGAATTCTAGGGTGGTAATCCTTTTTGACGATTTTAAAAAGCATTGTTCTGTTGTGTCTAGCTTTGGGTGTTGCCGTTCAAAAGTCCAAAGCTTTTTTGCTCTTATCAATCCAAAAAATACTGAGGTTTGTGCCAGGCACTGTTAATGTGTTTCAGTCAGACATTGAGTCAGACAAAAATTCCTACCTTCCACTTTGGGGGCCGGGGCTATAACAACAAACAATAAATAGTAATTGTATATCATTTTAGAGTTCTGTGCACAAAAATAGAGATGCACAGAGAAGAAAGATGGAAGGGGGTAGGAGTAGGAGTGCTTAGTGAAAGGGCCACCGGACAGAGTCCTGGTCACTTTTATTTATTTATTTTAAAAGATTGATTTATGCATACAAGAGCTGGGGTGCAGGCCAGAGGTGTGGGGGATGAGAGGATTCACCAGAGACAGAGTGGGGAACAGAACAGGCAGATCTACTGAAATACACTGCTGAGGGGAGCAGCGGGCAAGACGGGAGAGGTCTGCTGTGCCATGTGGGTCAACTCCCTGGCCGGGATCAAACTCGTGCTGCAGTGGCTGCGGATAGCTTCATAGTGCTGAGGCTTAACCCCTTGTGCCACCAAGGAGGCCCCCTGGTCACTTTTAAATAGAGAGGTTGAAGGTAGACCTCATTGAGAGGGTAACATGCAAGAAATGACAGCATGTGACCATCCAGGAGAAAGTATTTTATGGCAGAGAGAACTCAAAGCAGCACAACCTAGCATTGGAACAAAAAGACTCATGTGAGAAAAAGTGGGAGATGGAGTCAAAGTAATGGCAACAGCTCACTGTATTTTGTAGTATTTTATAGGCCGTTTTACGGTTTTAACTATTACCTGGCTATGGGTTGCCAGTGTTGAGCAGAGGAGTGGCATGATTTGATACTAATTTTAATTGAATTTTTCTGATTAATGTACTCAGAACCTCTTTTGGGGTGGGACCTGGGATGTAAGGATAAAAGCAGAGAGGTGGTTAGGTTATTGCAATAATTGAGGTGCGATAATGGTAACTTGTACTGTATGGTTGGTGGTGAGGAATGGTTGGATTCTGGATTTTTTTTTTTTTTAGGATTTTTTAAAAATTAATTTATTTATATAAGCACTGGGTATAGTCAGAAGCGCGGGAGGGTGAGAGAATTCACCAGAGCCAGAGCAGGGAACAGAACAGGCAGACCGACGAAATACACTGCTGAGGGGAGCAGCGGGCACAGCAGGAGAGGTCTGTCACGCCTTGTGGGACCCTCGCAGGTGGCCAGGGGTCGCTACAGAGGCTGTGGACAGCTTCGCAGCCCAGCACTCAACCGCTGTGCCACCAGGGGGGGCCTGGATTCTGGATATATTTTTAAAGGAGGTACAGTAAGATTTCCTCATGGTTTTAGCTATGTGCTGTGAAAAAGGAGAATCAAGTATGATATTAAGGCTTTTTGAATGAAGTAATGGGGAGGAAAGATGGAATTGCCAATCAGGTGAGGGAAGGCTATGAGTAGAATAGTCTAGGAAAGCATTAAGGAGTTCACCGGTCGTGGTCGTGGTCGTGGTCGTGGTCGTGGTCGTGGTCGTGGTCGTGGTCGTGGTGTGTCTCCTCCCCCCCCCCCCCCGTAGTTGGAGGTACAAATTTGGTGTTTAAGACCAAAACTTGGAGGAATTTTGGTTTTTTAATCTGAGCTGGAGATTAAAAGTTTGAAGTTCCTGACATGTTGGTTGAATTTAAAATTACAAGACTGAATGAAATTACCAAAGTGAACAAGAGAACCATGATCAGCTTCCAAATTCACAAGTTTGAGGTGGTGGGGGGAGCAGGAAATCAATAAAGGAAACTGAGGAGTAACCAGTGAGCTGAGAAACCAAGAGTGTGCAAAGTGGGTGATCTACTCTGGGGTAATGTTCAGAACTTGTAAATTGAATACAATTAATTAAATTAAAGCCAATGAAATTCAAATAAATACTGATTTTTATTATAGTAGTGGATACTGCCTGCTAAATTGAAATCTTCAGTCAGGGTTATGGGCTTGGCTGTTAACAGTGCAGGTTACATACTTTGCCCTGTTATCACATGATGCTTTTCTCACTAGCATGTAAAGTGCTTCAATGAAAACCATGATGTCATTGGACTTTGCTTCACACAAATGCATCATTTATGTGTTAAGTCCCCCTCTTGCTTTTCTCTTTAGCACGTCATAATTAGAGTAATGTAGATCAACTCCCAGCTAGTGTGACCATAAATGCAAATAGGGTCATTCAATTACATGACTTAACAATTGGATTCAGATGATTCACAATGTGCTAATGCTGTTTGGATTATTAAATACAGGAAAATAAAACATTAAACTTTTGGTGGAGAAATAGGGACACTTGAGAATAGGATCCGAGTTTGAGGACAGTGTATAAGTTAATTCATGTGTTACATCCTTATTTGAAATAAAATGGGTTAGTTTCAGATGTAATGCTTATGTAGACACCGATGATAACTACTTCAGTGGGATAAGCCTTCATGAATTTAATAAGACATTTATTTTCCATAAATTCCATTATTTTTCTGTTATTTTAGTAGTAAAGAGTCATCAATCATATAAAGTATTAAGGCCTTCTAATGCCACTTTTGATTTGTTTCTTTAATTTCTTCTGTCTCAGTGTGCTCTTTTCTATTTAGCTTAGTATTTATCATCTCTTCATAGATTAGTACTGATTTTGACCTGCTTTAAATTTTTATTCTGAGTGAGTATATCTAGCTACCATACTTGTGAGATAGAATTACTAGAATTAATGCTCGTTGGAATGAATTATTTAGTAATTCATTGCAAGATATTAATATACCAAATGTTCCCTCATATTTGATATCAACCTCCAAAAAGCTGTTGTTGGTTTTATTTCACAGACAGACATTTGAGACCTAGGATACTGTAATTTTCTTAGTATCAAAATGAAAGTCAGAGTAGGAATTCAGATTTGAAATTATATTCCAACCAAATTTAGTGTTCTTTTCATTATATACAAGCAGTATATTCTTGAGGCTTGTTACAGTTGTATGTTATGAAAAATGAAATTGTTATCTAGGAATTGATGCGTTTCTGCAACACTGATGTCAACTATTTTGGAAACTTAGAGAATTGGTATGGAAATAACATCCATTTTTAAAAATTATTTATATATATATATATTTTACATTGTTCCTTTTTGTACAATGTTTGATTTCTCCTCTCAGGTGTAGTCCCTGTAAAATTGCCACCACCAGTTCACCCGTGCACCATCACTATAGTCCCTTGTGCTCGTCCCTCCCTGTTTTGATTCCTTCTCCTCCCCCTCCCCTGCAGAATGTCTCTGATTTATAGTTGCCTGTTAATTTTGGTTTTTTATTTTATTTATTTTTTTTCCTCATCCCTAATTTGGTTCCCTTCTATTCCTCCTATAAGTGAAACTAGTCATTATTTTTGAACATTTGGGTTTTCATATCTTACCTGTTATAAATAGTGCTGCAGTAAACATAGGGTTGCAGGTTAAGAATTAATGTTTTTGTGTTCTTTGTGTAGATCCCTAGGAGTGGAATTGCTGGGTCATATGGGTAGCTCCATTTTTAGTAGTTTGAGGAACCTCCAGACAGCTTTCCATAGTGGTTGGACCAGTTTGCACTCCCACCAGCAGTGCAGGAGAGTTCCTTTTTCTCCACATCCTCACCTGCATTTGTTGTTGCTAGTTTTTTTTTTTTTTTTTTTTGTAACGTGTGCCATTCTCTCTGTTGTATGGTTGGTATCTCATTGTGATTTTGATTTCCATTTCCCTGATTATAAGTGAACATCCATTTTTTAGAAGAGTTTGTTTATTGTGATAAAATGATTTACTTTGCCATGTGGTATTTTTTAAAAGACAGCTCATCCTTGAACACCATGGGGGTTAAGGATAGTAGTGATACCTTGTGCATTGAAGACAGATCAGCGTGTAAGTTCTTTCTTTATTTTTTTTAAGACTTATTTATATTTGTGGAAGAACTGGGGTATAGGTCAGAGGTGCAGGGGGAAGGGAGGATGGAAGGATACACCAGAGACGGTGAGGAGCAGAACAGGCAGATTTACCAAAATACACTGCTGAGGGGAGCATCGGGTGAGACAGGAGAGGTCTGCTGTGCCAGATGTGGGTCACCTCCCTGGCCAGGATTGAACTCAGGCCATGGTGGTGAATAGTGCTGAGACTTAACCCTAGTGCCACCAGGGAGACCACATTATATAAACTCTAACCCCCAAAATTTGGCTACTAGTAGTCTAGTCAGAAGCCTTTAGAGATAACATAGCATTCATCTAACATATCTTCTATCTTACATATTTAAGGATATCTTTAATGGTAAAGTAAGCTAGAGAAAAGATGTTAGGAAAATTGTAAAAGGAAATAAATTTACAGTGCTGTATTTGTTGCATTTCAAACCCATTTTGTTCAAGATAAACTGTAGACTTCATTTTTTTTTTTTAAGAGCAGTTTAAGGTTCACAGCAAAACTGAGCAGAGGGTACAGAGATTACCCTTATACCCTCTGCTCCTTGCATGGCCTTTTCCCCATTATCAATATCCCCCATCATCAAAGTGGCGTATTTGTTATAATTGAGGCTCCTAATTTGACATATTAGGACCCAAAGTCCATAGTTTACATTAATGGTTCACTCTTAGTGTCAAGTGTTACATGAATTTTGAAAAATGTGTAATGATGTCTGTCTATCATTAAAGTAGTTTCACTGCCCTACAAATCATCTTTGTACCACTTACTCACCCCTCCCTCCACCCTAGCCACTGGCAAACACTTTTTTTTTGGTTTTGCCTTTTCCACACTCTCATTTAATTGGAATCACAGTATTTAGCCTTTTCAGTATTAGCCTGACTTCTTACACTTAGTCATGTGCATTTGATTCCTCCATGTCTTTTCATTGCTTGATACCTCAGTTCTTTTTAGCACCGAATAATGTGCCATTGGATATACCAGTTATTTATTTTTTTCTCCTCCTAAAGAACATCTTGGTTCCTTCCAAATTTTGGCAATTAGAATAAAGCTGCTGTAGACATCTGTGTGCATATTTTTGTGTGGACATAAGTTTTCAGTTCCTTTGGTAAGAATATGTTTGGTTTTTAAAGAAATGGGCAGACTGCCTTACAGAGTTGCCTATCCCATTTTTATTCCCAATACTAGCAGTGGATGAGAGGATTAAGTTTCACATCTCCACCAGCGTTTGCTAGTGCCATTTTAACAGGTATGTAGCAGTAGCCCACATTAATTTTACTTCCTTGATGGCAATCAATGTGGAGCGTGTTTTCATGTGCCCACTTGCTGTGTGTATAATCTTTATTTAGGTCTGTTGAGGTCTTTGGCCCATTATTTAAATGACTTGGTTGTTTTCTCATTGAGAGTTCTTTGTATATTTTGGATAACGGTCCTTAATCAGATAAATCTTTTGCCAGTACTTTCTCCCAGTTTACATTTTATCTTCTCATTCTCTTGACCCTGTATTTTGCAGCGCAGATATTTAGAATTTTAATCAAGTCCAACTTACCAATGTTTCTTTCCAGGTTTGTGTCATTGGTGTTTCTGAAAAGCCATTGCTGGACATCAAAATCATTTAGATTTTTTCTCCCAGGTTTTTAGTTTTAAGTTTTACATTTAGGTGTGTGATCCACTTTGTTAATTTTTGTGAAGGAGGTAAAATACGTTTGCAGATTGAGTTTTTTGCATGTGTATATCCAGTTGTTCCAGCATCATTTGTTGAAAATATCTTTTCTCCATTGTGTTGTCTTTGCTGCTTTGTCAGAGCTCATTATAGTAGTATTTTAAAGTGGATTTTAAATTCTCATTTGTGAGTTACCTTTTCATTATGTCAATTGTGAGATTATATTAATTCTCATTTGTGAGATTATTTCAAGGGCAAATAGGGGGCTTCCTGGTGGCAAAGGGCTTAAAGACACATCACTGTCAAACTTTCGCCTGCCACTGCAACAGGAGTGTGATCCCTGGCCCTGTCCAGGGAGCAACCCACATGGCACAGTAGACCTCTCCTGTCTCCCCTCTGCTCCCCTCAGCAGTGTATTTCAGTGGATCTGCCTTTTCTGCTCCCCACTCTCTCTGATGAATCCTCTTACCCCACTGCACCTCTGGTCTGCACCCCACTTCTCGTATGCATAAATAAATAAGTCTTCCAAAAAAAAAAGAAGAAACAAATATATTTGTTGCAAGGGATATTAGGGATGAGTGGGTTTAGTGTGTTTACATGCTATTCTTTCTATTTGCAATCTTTTATATTGTCTTGATGTTACTAAATAGTTGTAGATTCAATATGTAATAACAATGTAAGGATAATAGCTAGTAAAATAGAATATAGAATCTGTTCTGTCCAATAGAATTTTCTGCAGTGATGAAGATGTGGTTGTACTATTTTTGTATTTCTACCAGCAGAGTGAAAGTTCAGGGCTCCATGATGCTCCTCAGAGCTTGGAATTGCTATTAAATTTAACCACTTTGGTTAGTTTTAGAGTTCTAATCCTAAAGTTTGGAAAACATATTAGGTTAATGACATATTATTTCTCCTTTAGTTTTAAACAAGGCAATAGGGGTGTTTTGGGACCGAGGATGATAACTGACTTATATTTTGAATGTGTTCTCAAAATGCCTAACAGTACAGCCGCCTAACTAATTCATTAAACTGGACTCTGCGGTGACTTGATGCTTAATTAGGGATCTCTTCAGCCCTCTGACATTGTCATTTCTTCACCATCCCCTCCCCGCCCCCCCCAAAAGGGGATGACTATGCTTCCTTTGCAGAGAAAATAGAAACTCTTCAAGCTCTTCAAATTCTTACCTTGGAGAAAGTATTTCTTCTAATGCAGTCTAGTCCTCTGTCTTGAGTTTTGAATCCCCTCTCACCTCCCCAAGAACTTAATTTTACCACATGGTCATATTTCTTGGGTTATCCTTTTTTCGAACTCTTACCAGCCTTCATTTTATGCTGGTCACTCTCATTTAAAGAGTAAATGAAGAAGGGAACCAAGCAAAAAATGTCCTGGGCCTTCCTGCTGACTCATTCCTCTCCACAGTCCTGCTTTTCAGATGCTAGCCCCACACAGCATCCTGTTCAGTCTTCATAATCTGACTTCCACACTAGCCATATCTCCAAGGTTGCTACTGCAGAGGCCACCAGTAATGCATATTGCCAATCCATGGATACCTTTTAGGCCTGATTTCCTTGACACCCTAGCAGATTCCACATGGTTGACTCTGCCATTAATTTACTTACACTTGGCTTTTTAATTATTGGTATAATTATTTGCACCTTGCCAAATCTTAGAGGTTTACATTGTAATTGGTAATTATAATGCCCACAGTTTAGTCTTAATTCTGTGTTTAAATGGAGTCATTGACTAATTCTTTCACAGACAGGCTCGCCATTTCTAAGTTATTTTAATTCATCACTTGGTTGATTCCCCTTCTCTGCCCCCCAATTAAGTATCTTCTGAAGAGAAGGGTTCATGAGTACCAGATTCCTTGAGTTCTTGAATGTATAACGATGTCTGTTTTTTGCCTTTAATTTTTTTTTTCTGGTTACAGAAATAATGTAAGTTCCCTGTAAGATACATACTAAACATAATTTATTCTAATATTGATGTGTATGTGAGTTTTTATATATCTTAAATTTCTATCTTGAATTTTGAGATAATGACCTCCTGGTTTTCTCTCACTTTTGTTTTTCTTAACGGAGCTTTAGATTTTACTACTCAGAGGTGGGCCTCAGTCACATTGGCCACAACTGGAGTTGGTTAAAAATGTATTCTCAAACCTGACTTCAGACATAGTAAATCACAATCTTCATTTTATACAAAATCCCTAGATGATTAGTAAGCATAATAAAATGAGAAGTATTGCTGTGTAGGGGTAGCCACTGCCTCTTAGACCTATAACGAACTTGTAAATCTTTAAATGTTGGGATTTCTCTTGCTTTAGGCAAACTCCTCTGTGACTTCACATAACATCTGTATGTTCACAACTCTGATCGCCAATCTTTACTCTATCAGCTGTTTTTTTGATTAGACATCTCCTACTTTGCATTTAATCTATTATCATGTTTCAGTATCTAGCATAGTGCCTAGTAGGTTCTGATTAAGTATATGTTGGTATTATATTTTTCTTTTTAAACCAGAGGTGAAAGTCTCAAAATAATTTAGACACTTACAAAAAAAAAAAAGTAAGCTTTATACATTTGCATTCCAGTCTGCATTTTCCTTTGTTCACTGTGTTATCACCTTTGTTCAGGCTTCTGTTTTTACAGTAGCTTTCTATCTGGCTTTGTCCTTGCCTTTCCCCACTTCATGTTATCATCTTTCTAGACAAACGGTCTTCTGTAACTATAGGAATTTCAGAGTTATCTTCAGGAAAATGAAGCTTTTAGGAAAATACAACTTATAAAATTCCTCTTATTGGCTACAACACTGGAAATAATAGGTTTTTTCCTTAACATTATTGTTTTATAATGAAGTTTGCATTTTTAAGGAGACTTGCATTTTAAAAATTTTTATTAGTGTATGGAAGTGAATCTTAAATATAGGAGCAATTGGGCCTCCCCTGGTGGCCCAGCGGTTGAGCACTGGGCTGCGAGGCTGCCCGCAGCCTCTGCAGCATGGGTTTGTTCCCTGGCCCCGGCGAGGGTCCCACCAAAAAAAAAAAAAAAAAAAAAAAGGCAATTTTTTAAGAAAATATTTTAAATTTCTGCATAATACCCATCGAAGTGTCACAATGTTGAGAAAAGTACCTTTTCCAAAGCAGTTGAGGAAAGCCCTTAAATGTTTTGAATGGAATTTTATTTATTTATTTATTTTTTTTATAGAGGCATGTTTATTTCTTTATTTGTTTTTGTTTGTTTGTTCTGTTTACACATGCACTGGGTACAGTCAGAAGCGCGGGAGGGTGAGAGAATTCACCAGAGCCAGAGCGGGGAGCAGAGCAGGCAGAAGGACCGAAGTACACTGCTGAGGGGAGCAGCGGGCGGCAGGAGAGGTCTGCGCGCCATGTGGGACCCTCCTCAGGTGGCCGGGGAGCAGCCGGGGATCGAACCGGCGCGGCAGATGCCGCGGGCAGCTTCGCAACCCAGCGCTCAACCGCTGCGCCACCGGGGAGGCCCTTGAATGGAATTTTATTTAACCCATTGATTTCTAATTCAAAATCTGAACCTGTACTTTTATGATAAATATTAACATTGTTAATAATCTGGAATAATCTGTGGTGAAGTAAAAGGGAAGAATTGGTATTTTGCATTTTCTCTTAATAAATTGTGTCTGCAAGATTTGCTTTTTATTTTGATTGTTTTTAGTATTCTGACTAATCTTTATAGAACAGCTTTTTACTGTCCCCTTTGAAGGAGAATATAGCTAAAAGTTACCAGTATCTTACCACTCAGGTAACTACATCATTGGTCATTTTCTGGCCTGTAGTCTCCTTGATTTCTCAACTCTTTCTCCCATCCCTGTTCAACACTCCCTTGTATGTTCTATTTGTAACTTATCTCACAATACATTTTGATCTGATGACATTTCTATCTTTAACTTTTATTTTGTAACTATTAGCTTCCTGTTTGCTGTTGTAACACTTTTCACAAGTTCAGTGACAGGCATTAAGATTCAGACATCTCTGCAAAGGGATATTATTTATGAGCTGAAAGAGAATGGTAAGCACAACATTGTTGTGTGTTAGAGTAGCTAGACGTGAGATTATGACTAATCCGTCATTTATAAAAGGAAACAGGTTCCCACATGAAATTTAGAATAAAAGCTTAATCCATCTACTTCTTTACATGTTAATGTGGCAAAGCAGTGGTTAAGTATTTTCAATTCCTAAGAAAACACTGAAGACTGTAAAGTGTTTTGATTTACATTAAAATCTAAACTTTATATCAAATTGGGGGTGTGGTACATATATCTTTTAGAAAGAGTGGGTAATGGTGAACTCACTTTAGTTCCTATAGGCATATTTCAATGTAGTTTCCATAAAATTTTCAGTTTTTTGTAAAACCAGTGTGTAACTAGCCTGCCTAGGTGATAAATTCTATTAAGGTTTATTGTGCTAAAAAGTAAACAACGGCTGACCTTTGGCAGACATGTTGGAACCTTTACAAGCTTAAGAAATCTTTTAGAGAGTATGTATGGAAACCGTAAGTTCTGTTTGCTAGCTGACCTCAAGATTATTTTGGAAAATATGCCTTCTGTGATATACATGTTACTCATCTCCCTTAATCCAGACAAAAGTCATGTGAGGCTGGAAATGTCCCGGTTTTACAGGTGAGCTTGTGATACTGGGTCAGAATCCGAGGGCTCTAGAATGCTTCCACTTCTGCTGTCCTCATTCTCATGAAGTTGAGAGGTTTGTCTGTAGAGGAATGGTTTTCCAACTGTGCTCTAAGACTCTCTACAGGTCTTTTAGAAGTTTGACTAAAAAGTGAATTAAAATTTTGTTTTTGCTTGAGGAATCAGTCATCCCCTTTACTTATTTTTATACATTTGGGTGGTTTCGTTTTAATTTGTTTGGAAAGAGTTTGTCCTTCTAAAGTATTTGAAATATCTTGTCCTAGAAACCTGAGACCAGTGTAGAATGAATATGTACTAGCAAATAAAAACGAGGAAATAGTAATTTATATTTGTCTGTGGGGAAGATTATTTTCAGTTACATTTCTGTTCTTAATGCGGTTTTGTATATCCTAACATCAAAAAATGATGTCGTGGTGATTGAACATACATACCGCTGATAGGGTGGGGAAGTGGTTAGAGTTAAAATTTGTCACAGAAACATGGATAATCCACAACACATTGTACAGGGTTCACGCCCCGCCACCAGCTCTCACTGGGTTTAAAGGCTGCCCTAAGCATGATGTAATGACAGGTTAAACCTCTGAATGAGGCTGATGCAATGCAAATCTGAGGCCCTGGACTTTATTGGGGCAAGGGTAATGCTTGTTCAAAAACAAAACAGGAGCCTCTTTTTAATGGGGCTGCTTAAGATGACTTTCCCAGAGCGGGAAGAAAATGTCATCTCAGTTTGGAGGTTGAAGTGGTTGATTTTGTCAGTGTGTGTTTACTGCTTCCACCGCGTGCAGCCTTTCTGCAGGGGGAAGGGGAGTACAAAACCCGGTGCCCGCAGCAGTAGAAGTGGAGACGTGAGTTAGGATTCGGGAACTAGGACAGTGGATGCCTGTAAAATAGTTATTGAATGAGTTAGGGCGAGTGTTTTTAGCTCACTGAAACTTTCCCAAGGTTAACCAGGCACAGTGCAGAAAAGAATGCTTGTCTGCTCACATTTCCCATATACAATACTGTGTTTTACTCTTAGGTTGAAATCATAGGAAATCTGATCATTTTGGCCTACAAAAATCCGCCGTGATTCAACCTCAGCTTTAACCGGTGGAAAGGCTGAGGCGTCCCGGGGATTGGCGGTGGCTGCGGCGCGGGGCGGGGGGTGTGTGAGGAGGAGTTCTGAGGCGCCGGACCCGGCGGGGCGGAGCTGCCTGCTCCCCACCCCGTCCGCCCCACCCCCACCCCGCGCTGTCTGCTGGCGACCTTGTTCTCGGCTCTGCAAACCTTGGAGCTGGCTTTCCCAGCTCGCCTCCTGCCTCTGCCCCTGGCTCTGTGGACTGGAGCCCACCCTAGCTCCAGAGCCAGCTCCCAGGGAGCGCCCCTTTCTCCAGTGGCCGCGTACTGTCGTGGGGAAGTGCTTGGGACCAGTGACTCTGGGAAGACAAACTTCCGAAACAGACGAAGTTTTAAAAGAACCCATACAGGCTCCCACTTTTGGAGAGGCAGGCGAATTTGAGCTGGCGGGAAGGTGTGGTAGGTGGGTCGACTTTCCTTGGGACTGGAGAGATTTCATCTAGACCCCTTCCAGTGGCCGGTGCTGCTGAGTGAATGGAGGACACTTCCTTTCCTGATCACTTGGCCCCCGGCATGCTTACAAGCCAAGGGCATCCGGGAGGGGCCTCCGTTCCGAAATGCCTGTGCATCTTGGGGAAAGAGGATGCATTGCCCGACTTCCCATGATTGGGAGGTCTCCCATACCTTCTCTGTACTCCTGGAGGGGCGCCTTGCACACGTGTTTACCAGCTGCTGGGACAAGGAAGAGAAAAGGTACTGGCATGTGAGGGTGGCTTGCTTACACTGCAAAGCTGGAAAGTGTTGTAAGCCAGTGGAATCTGACTCGGTCAGGGCATGGCTGCAGCATAACTGAACTTGCAGGGATGTTTCTGTTGGTCTGCTGTACTTTTCTCAAGGTTAAATCAAACTTCAGGTGACTTCTGTGGGGTCGTCCAAAGACTTTTGAGTCCTTGGTTCATACCTGCAGGTCTGCGGTTGGGATTCTTTTACTGTTTGAAGATGGGGCTGGGTGATTTCACTTTGGGGAACTTGGAGATTTTAGCAGCTGTTATCCCCTAATACCTCCATTTACAAGAAGTCCTGGCCAAATTGCACTTGTTTTTGCGTTTTGAAGAGGAGTTTTAATTGTGTTTTATACAATTTTGGAAAAATGATAGGTATAACTATAACGAGCCTGAACTATTGATGATAGATGTATAACTATTTTGCTAGATCAGGAAATTAAACAAGTGCCCTTCTTGCTTAGTTACCTTGAATATAAACCATTGATTACTACCTTTCCATTTGATTAGCTGTTTGGGCTTAGTGGTTTGAAAAACATTGGTGGCTTAGACCTTTTGCTTTTTGTCCGGGGAATCAATTTTTCACTTATTGTGTTGCTCATTTAAGTGAGCAACATAAAATAGACCATGAAACAGGTATGAGTGCTGCTCAGGCTGCCTCCCACCCTTTGTAGACAGAGGGCCTGAACTGCATGGCTCGTCATGCACCCACACTGAGGGTACCTGCATTCCAGAAGTTTCTTGATAGTTCTTCTGTTGGAATAGGACATCTGGGTCATACAGGCACTTCAGATGATGAGTCGATTGATGTCCTAAATTCATGTGATGAGCCGCACTATGATGCAATTTTGTTGCCCCTTGAAGTTTAGAATATTCTTTTTAGTGCAGTGGAATTTTTTTTCCCCCACCCTCAGCCCTCATTTAAGGTGTCTGTTATGGATTAATGTAGAACCCAAATTGCATTTACATCGGCCACTTTGGTAAACAGCATTGTTTTTTCAAAGTTAAATTCTGTACAACAGAATGATTATAGTTGAGAAAGTACTCACATTTTTATTTTATAGGAATATGGCTTTAGTATAGTTACTGGGAGTTCTAGGGCATCAACAGACTGCTGTTTGTCAAACTGCAAGACAAACAGTGGCCTACCATAGCGCAGCAAAGGTAGATTTGTGGGAAAAGGTGCTTGTTTTATCTTAGTTTTATCTTAGATTCAACCTGACAAGTCCATTTCATTGTTCATCATTTTTTCGAGATGACATTTATCTCTTAAATAATGTCTGTTGCTGTTAGTGCTTTAGGAGCACTGGTGAACCCGAGGTACATGGAATTCTTTAACCCTGTCCCCAGTATATTTGTGTGTGTGTGTGGGGGGGTGTTTTTATCTTTATTCTTTTACCTTTTCCTGACTCTTTCTCCTTTGCTTGCAAGTTATATCTTGTGGAATGGACGTAGAGTGGAATGATTTCCTTTCTGTAAATACCAGGCTTAGAAACTTTTGAGGATGGTGCTCCATTTCTCTCTCCCTTACCGTTTTTTGGGAGGGCGGCATTGATCAGTAGGAAAGAAGATACCTGGTGTTACCATTCCAGGGGAAGACTTGACTTGATGATGCCGTTGCCACAGGCTCTTCCCCTTGTGACCACCCCTCTCCATCCCCCACATGCCCCACTAAAGCACCATTAAGAGGAGTTCGTCAGAGTCAGCACATTGGTTGCCTGTACACCTGTGGCTGTTAACATCGGACTCAGGATGGGAAATCAGCAGACCTGGTAGGGGAATTGAACAGAAGGAGGAGAAAGTCATAGTGTTTCTTAGGTGTTTATGGTCTACTTTCTCTTTCAGCATTTTAGTCCATGTAGTCCATCCAAGGACTGTTTGTAACACTTTTTAAAGAAACAGAATTGTAGATGTGTTCTGGAACATGTTGAAAAGAGGCATGCAACTCCTAATCAGCACAATCCATATTTCACTTACGTTTTATTCTTTTAATCCTGATTATTTCCCTTTATTTAGCTCATAAATTTTGTATGAAACTTTAGTTTACCTGCATGGAAACATGATAAGGCAAGTTACAGTTCTAAATATTTTTCCCCTGCCTCCATTTACTTTTATTTATGTTTTTTTACAGAAATGAGCCGTCAGACTGCAACAGCACTACCTACTGGAACCTCAAAGTGTACACCATCCCAGAGAGTGCCTGCTCTGACTGGCACAACAGCATCCAACAATGACTTGGCGAGTCTTTTTGAGTGTCCGGTCTGCTTTGACTATGTGTTACCACCCATTCTGCAGTGTCAGAGCGGCCATCTTGTTTGTAGCAACTGTCGCCCAAAGCTCACATGTTGTCCGACCTGCCGGGGCCCGTTGGGATCCATTCGCAACTTGGCTATGGAGAAAGTGGCCAATTCAGTACTTTTCCCTTGTAAATATGCCTCTTCTGGATGTGAAATCACCCTGCCACACACAGAGAAAGCAGACCACGAGGAGCTCTGTGAGTTTCGGCCTTACTCCTGCCCGTGCCCGGGCGCTTCCTGTAAATGGCAGGGCTCTTTGGACGCCGTCATGCCCCACCTGATGCATCAGCACAAGTCCATTACCACCCTGCAGGGGGAGGATATCGTTTTCCTTGCTACGGACATTAATCTTCCTGGTGCTGTGGACTGGGTGATGATGCAGTCCTGTTTTGGCTTTCACTTCATGTTAGTTTTGGAGAAACAGGAAAAATATGATGGTCACCAGCAGTTCTTTGCAATTGTACAGCTGATAGGAACACGCAAGCAAGCTGAAAATTTTGCTTATCGACTTGAGCTAAATGGTCATAGACGGCGATTGACTTGGGAAGCGACGCCTCGATCTATTCATGAGGGAATTGCAACAGCCATTATGAATAGTGACTGCCTAGTTTTTGACACCAGCATTGCACAGCTTTTTGCAGAAAATGGCAATTTAGGCATCAATGTAACTATTTCCATGTGTTGAAATGGCAATCAAACATTTTCTGGCCAGTGTTTAAACCGTTGCATTTTATTTCACAGAGAACAAGGCATCCATCCGCCTGCCAACCTGAAACTTTTGGTAGGTGGAAGCTAGACACGTGAAGGTAAATAAAAGGAAAGGCTCTTAAATACAGGAAGCACTTGCATGTAGTTAACACTAATATATTTAAAAATAAGTCAACAGTAAACCACTGAAAAAAAAATATATATATATACACCCAAGGTGGGCATCTTTTGTATTAAGAAAGGAAGCATTGTAAAATAATTCTGAATTTGTGTTTGTTGTAGATTGAGTGTACTGTTGAAATACTGGGCTTTTGTTTTTTTGCGAGTGTGTGTGCGTGCGAGCGTGCGTGCAACTTGTGTGTGTGGTTTTTTCCCCCCTTTAACTGACAAGCCATGTTGCGTGGTCTCGGGCCACTGCTTTTTTTCCCCTTTGTGAGTCAATACATAGTGCTGCTGTGTGTATTATTTTGTGTGTGTGTTTGCTAATTTTTATTAATTCTAGTTTTTCATTAAATAAATTGACTTTCTTTTCTGTAATTCAGACTTTTCTTCACATTTTTTGTACCTTTTTAAAGTTAGTGTCCTTTTTTGATATGCATAATTGTTTATGGTGAAGTTTATACATTTGTGTTCAATACATATTTTCTTTCCCTCCATTAATCAATTCATTAGAAATATTTTAAATTCAGCCATTTTGTTGAAGGGTTCCACAAAAGAAAGGTGTAACATCAGAATTATCAGATAAAATATTTAAAGCAGCTATTAGGTGTCTCTCTTTTTTTCTCCAGTTGAGTCATACCTTTGCGCTTACTCTTTGAAAGGTTAGGGAATACTGATTTTTTTTTTTTTAATACTGAAAAAAATCAGGTTTCCCCATCTCCCCCAAATTTCTTGGAAAAATCTGAAATTTGTTATTGTATTTATTGGTTTTGCAAAAGAAGGCATCGTCTTACACAGTATTTGTAATTAAAAGCAAATCATTTGTTTAAAAAGGCAGATTGCAAAAAAAAATGTTTTTGGGCTTTTATAATTCTCATTAAAAGAATATCTGGCAAATTAAAAACTGTAATGTGTCTGCTTTAGCTTCAAGTTTGATTAAAATCCAAAGTTGTATTTTGAAATATGGGTAGAGTTTTATTCTGAAGCAGAGCAAAAGAATGGGTAAATGTCTTGTTGGGACTGCCTAAGTCTTGTGTTTTTTTCTCCCTCTCCTTGATTACATTTTAATTTTCACAGTTCTGTTGAGAGTAACTAGTTGAAATGCTAATCACTGTTTTTTCCCCTTTAAAAGTGTTATGAATTACTTCACTACTTCATAGTCTAGTGGTTATGAGCCTGGGCTCTGCAACCAGGTTTCCAAGGAGCTCCAGGCCAGTCCTACCTCTAACCCACTTACCAGCCATGTGACCTCTGGAGCCAATTTCCTGGTATATAAAATGGGGCTAATTATGGTAGCTACCTCAAAGGGGTCAAACAGGTAAGTTTCCTAGAACAGTGCTTTGCACATATGTAGCCAACAGATGTCAGCTGCTATTATTATGCCTTTAACTAGCACCATGTAGTTAACTGTTGCTAGTTACCTTCACACATGGGGTGAGATTCTGAAATGGTCTCTAAAAGATTGTTTTCTGTGGTTTTTATGAGTACCCAACACCTGGATAAAATTTGGACTCCCCCATCTCCCACCATTAGTTCCAGATAGCAAAGATACCTATTCAGGAAAGAAAATTGTGCATCTCGTCCCTACATAAGCATTATTTTTTGAGTGCTAATGTGCTAGTTTTCGGTTGCAAAATGTCACCAGAAATGTAAATCCAGGTCTTTTTCTCTTAACATGTGTTTAGAAAAATGTTTTTTCTTTTAATATTTGGATTGTTTTTATGAAGGCTTATTTTGTTTTTGAAACATTGTTTACAATGTTTGACTATAAAAATAATGTCCTCAATATGCAGGCTTTGAAAGTGAGAAAGTGACAGGAGAGATTAATCTTTCAGAGATTACTGCAAATATTTTTATTTTCCTAGTTCTGTGTGTATTTACATGTGCTTACACACATTTGTTTGGAAACCATGTAATTTGGGATCATGTAATTAGTCACTCCCTTGCACACCCCACATAGGATCATTTAAGCATTTCATTGTGAAAAAAAAAAAAAAAAAAACACCACCATTATGGGTAACTTGTGAGGATGGACTAATTTTAGCCAATTTCTTGTTGGATGTGTCTTGTCTACATAAAAAGTTTTTGGCTATTTATAAATAACCTGTGAACATTTCTATATGTTCTCTGACTTATTTTTTAAAGGTCTTGGTATGTCTATCAATGCTTTCTGGAAGTTTTGGTGAGCGCAGCCATGTGAAAGACTGTCTGTCAGTATCACCTCATGTTTTGCTGATTTATACAAATTAAGACGTTTGACAGCTTATTGAGGCTGATGTGTAAATATCTGTCAACTAATTTCGAGTCGTCTTCATATTCTTGTATGCCGAGCTCTGCTTCACCATTTGATATTAGGATGTCTAACGCTTGTTCCTAAATCATCTTTATAATTCACTCTGCTGTTACTGCCCTCCGCGTTCCTCTCTGGTGTCTTGTCTCTCGGGAATGTATAGGTAGGTGGCACTTTTTGACTTTGTCCTTCACAGACCTATTGCTTGATGCTTTTGTATTCTTAAACTTGAATTTGTCCTGCTGATTCATAGGCTAGTTTGATAGGTTGTTACTATTATCTGACGACACATTTCTCAATGTATCCTCTTAAGGGACATGTGACTTTACATCATTTCAATGGAACGCCAAATCCATGTGACCATCTCAGTACATGCTAAAAAAGCTTTTGACAACATATATTTCCCCTTGCATGACAAAAATGCTCCCTAAACTAGGAATAGATACCCTGGTAAATATATGCAAAGAAATCCACAAGATCACACTTAATGGTGAAAGACTGAATGCCCCTAAGATCAGGAATGCCACAAGCATAGCTATTGTTGGCCCTTCTGTTCAGCATCTACTAGTGCTGTTAGCCAGGATGAAATTTTTGTAGTGGCCGCCTGTGGTGGGGGAAGGGGAAGTCACTGTTGAAAGGATGGAGTTTCAGTTTACAACGACAAGTTTTGATGTCTCCTGTAAGATGACTGAACAGAAATGAGACACAATAGCCAGTTGAATGTCTTAATGTTGTGATGCTGCTTCTCACTTGTCCTCACAGAACAAGGCAGGGTCACTACAGGTATTTTGGGTAATTTGCAGACCAGATTCTCATCTAAGAAATTCCAAAGTATCTTAAAATATCCCTTCTTATGTTTTGTAATATATGATTCAGAAGTACATTACTGGCTGGATTAGAAGCCGCTCAATGTGACTTGATTCTAGCTTAATCTTTACATCTAGTACTTGCATTCTACAGATGAGGAAAATGAAGAGAGAAAGTCCACGGAGCAAGCTAGTAAATAGAGGAGCCTGACGTCGTGACCCTGTACTCAGTGATAGGGGAATGAGGCTGGGTCTTTGGGCGGTGGCGGGGGACTCGGTTTTTATCTAAGGTGACAGACATTAGGTCCGTGTGTTCCTGTGACAGGTGCTAACACCTGTCCCTCTGATACAAAGGACCACCTGAGGAGTGCTGCTTCCCTCAGCTTAAGGGAGCTGTGTTGGGACGTACAGAATATTTTCCATAAGGACTACCAATTGCTTATATTTTCTTCTCTGGCCAAGTTCTCCAATCAAGTGATTTTCAGGATCCACTAACATCTACAGGTGAGTCCAAGGTAGTGACCCATATCAATGGTTTTTGCCCTTGACTATGCACGAGAATCAGAGGGATCTTAAATTTGTGGATGTGAATTCAGAATTTGATTCAAAAAGTGCTGGTGGTGGGGCTTGAGGATTTACATTTCTAGCACGTTCTTAGGTACTGTAAATGCTGCGTTCTGGGGACCCACTGAGCACCACTGCTCTACAACTTTGCAGACAGCGTGACACCACCGATGACACTTTAGTTTTTATTAATTTATTAAATTAAAATTCTGTAATAAACACCAGTCAGACATTTGAGTGAGGTTCATTAATATGATTATGTCCGCAAAGTGGGGGTGTTTTGCTTATCCCTACTGCCGTGGATAAAAATCAACCTTGTCATTACCTTTTGGTACCTCTTAAAATTCTTCTACAGAGTCGAGATTTAGGCCTACAGTTTGCTGCTTACAAGACCAGGCCTGGTATTGATGCTAAAGCCACCGTCAAAAGCCGCATTAAGGACTTCATCCAGGCAGCTTGCTGTCACAAAACTTAGATCCTGTCGCACATTGCCTGGGATTTCTTCAAGGTCCTTTTCATTCCTCTGAGGGATGATGATGCGCTTGAGGCCTGCTCTGTGTGCTGCCAGCACTTTGTCTTTAATTCCACCCACCTAGAAGGACACACAAAATTTAAGAAAGCTCAGACGATTCCTCAGCTGTGGAAAAAACCCTGGCCCACCTTTGTTTCACTGAGCTGAAGCACTGCTATTTTCAAGCTTCCAACGACTCTTCCATTTTAAAGCCTGAGCTAGGAAAGCTACTAAAAAGGTTAATGCAACCACTTACATTTCAATTAGCGTTAAAATCATTTCAGTGGGAGAAAATTCTTAGTTTTTGATAGGTATGAGCATCTCTTCTGTCCTTTTTGTTTACTGCCCAGGTTAACATACTTCATTCTGTAAACCCAGCAATCTCGTCTAAAGGTAGATTCTGAAAAGCATCGCATTGTTTTGACCCCAAGTTCCATTCCCACGGGGCTTAGCTGTATGTCAGGTTATTTCCTTCCATAGAGGTTCTTGAAGTTGTAACCTCTGGGCTACCTGAAGAAGTTTCCGGCCATCCTGAAACTAGAGCCTTGTGGTTTTAAATAGGTCCACAAGGGTCCCTTCAGAAGGCAGAGTAATTCCCTTCTGGAATACAGGTCAGGGTTAGCGACTCACAAGAAAAACTAAGTGGTGGAACTGGCGCTACATGGTTTCCAAGGTTGAGTGACAGAACAAATGAGAGCTTGCCTGGATCTGTATCTTGGATCTCTTGTCCTGGAGGTCACCAACCGCTATGTTTGAGGTTATCCAAGCAGCCTGTGGAGAAGCCCTAAGCCGAGCAACTGCCACCCATGACCAACTTTACTAGTCATGAGAGAACCGCACTGGAAGCAGGTGCTCCTGTCTCGGTCAAACTGCAGACGGGGACCTGACTGGTGGTATGATGATAAAATGGGAGAGACCAGGCATGAGAGATCTGGCAAGAAGGGCCCAGTTAAGCCACTCCTGAATGCCTGACCCATGGGCACTGTGAGAATAATCATTACTGTCTTGGGGTGGTATGGAACGCGGCAGTAGACAACAGCTCCCAGTCAGCCCACCACGAATGCGTACTCCCTGGATAAGGCTGCTCAGCGCCCTCCTGCTGCAATCAAGACTGGCTGCTCGAAAAATTAAAAATGGAAATGCCATACCTCAGTTACTCCTAGTATCTACCCAAAGAATACAAAGACGCTACTTTGCAAACATAGAAGCATCCCCTGTTCATCACAGCATTATTTACAGTAGTTACAGCTGGAAACAACCTAAGTGTCCACCAACAGCTGGTGGGTAGAGGAGGAGGCGTCTGTCTACACGATGGATGCTACTCGGCTGTAAGAATGAGGAAATCCTGCCATCCTCTGTACTGAGGGGATTATGCCAAGCGGAGTAAGAGAAAATAAAACAAAAACCTTTAGACTCTAACAGAATGGAGAAGGGTGGGTAAAGCAGTGACAGGCCAGGTGGGTGGTGGGCAGAAATTAGACCACTAGGAGCTGCAGCACACGCTTGTCCAACTCTGATGCTGTATCTCACACCTATGACCCAAGATCACCTCAATTTAGAAAAAAAAAAAAAATACAGGGGCCTTCCTGGTGACGCAGCAGTTGGGCGCTGGGTTGCGAAGCTGCCCGCAGCCTCTGCAGCGCCAGTTCAATCCCTGGCCACCAGGCGAGGGTCCCACATGGCGCGCAGACCTCTCCTGCTGCCTGCTGCTCCCCTCAGCAGTGTACTTCGTCAGTCTGTTCTGCTCCCTGCTCTGGCTCTAGTGAATTCTCTTGCCCTCCTGCGCTTCCGACTGTGCCCAGTGCTTGTATAAATAAATCTTAAAAAAAAAAAAAAATACAGGACTGGCTGCCCCTCAAGGCCTGTCACCCTGGCCCACTGTGAACTGCTTTCATGCCTGCTGCTTCATCCTCCTGCATACTTCCAAAGTACCTTTTCCGGGAAGAATGTAAGATAAACCGATCCCTTACCTGGATGAAAAAATTCCACCTGACTGGCAGTAAGGTTTAAGATCATTTTCCTTCAGAGTTTTGAAGGTGTTCCACATCTGGGTCACTGATGACAAAGCTTTTCTGTGGTGATCTGAAAAGTCCTGAGAAATCTTTTTTTTCGAGATGGTGCAGGCCTTTCATTCTGCAGATAATCTTAAATTCTAAGAAACATTATTTTTTTGACAGTTACATTTTCTATTTTCTGTTTGCTAAAATTCCTGTTAGATATTGGATCTTTTTCTTCCTTTTTTTTTTCCCCTGAATAGTTGTTTGACCATACTTTGAAGTCTAAAACCATACTCTGAAGTCCAAGACCTCTGTTTTATCCTGTTTGCTGCTCCTCTTCATGCTCATGTAACAGTTTAAAGGTAAAGGCTTACTCAAAGCTGTGTGGCTCCCGTTTGGGGACTGGGGGTTGAGGGAAGCCTCATTTGCTCTGAGAGCAGGGGACCAAGTGGAGGAACAATTTGTTCTACAGAGAGTTCAAGGAACCTTCTCGGTTTCGTCTCCCATCTCCTTTCTGCTCTCCTGGTTGTGCCTTCTGGCCCGGACCCAGTGCTTTTTCCAGATTCCTGCTGGGAAGACTCTCCCTCCCAGTCTGTTTGATCAGCCAGGACCCTTCCTGCTTCCAGAGGAAGCTGTGCTACCAGCTGATGGCTCCACACTCTCTTTTTTAACATTATATCCCCATGACTGACTTGTTTTAATTTTGAGGTTTTTTTTTTTTCCAACTTTCCCACACTGTTCATTTTTGTACAGTAATTGGTTTCTCCCCTCAAGTGCAGTCCCTGTAGTTCTACCACCACAGTATCCGTGACCCATCTCCACAGACCCCTGTGCTCTTCCTTCCTCTCCCTGGTGTATGCCCTAGATCCATGGTCAGCGGCAAGTTTTGTCTTTTTCCCGAACGAGGGCCTGCGCTCCTGAGCCGCAGCAGACAAGGCTGCTCAGCTCACCGGGGGCAAGGAGGCAGGCAGTAAAGGCGGAGCAGTTCAGGAACATCCTGGAGGGCAGGTGCGTGGAGTGGCTCCTCACATTCCGACTCTAGAATGCTAAGGAACAAGAGATTGTTCCAGATTTCCCAGACATGGGTGGTTTCTGGGTCTTGTGCTTCCTCTCCCAAATGGATTGTCCTGTCCATTTGAGGATGGTCACTTGAAGCTGCTTCAGGGTCTGACAATTCTGGGGATGGAAACCCAGTTCCCAGAAATACCAGAGGGGAAGTTTCCTGAAGAGGACAGACTCCAGTTGGTGGTTGGGCCAGTCCCTCCCATCTGCTCTTTTCATATTTTCCAGTCCTGCACTGGGTCTTCAGTCACTATTCTGGAAACTTCCATGTTTCCCAGGACCAAGGAGTTCCTTTAGGACTTCATGGGCTAGCTCCTCCCTGGCTCTTACATGTTTTCTTCCCACCAATGGAAAAGGAAGCAGCCACACTCAGCCTGCAGGCAAGACTGGTTCAGGGGCTTGACTCCCCAGATGCTGGGGACAGTGTAGACAGAGCCCCCGGGAGAGACCACCCACACCAGCCCATCCTGGAGCTCGCATGGCTCTGACCAGGCTGTTTGGTTCTGCCCCAGACAATGACAGTGTCCAGGGTTTGTCCCTCTCAGCTCCTGAAGGTGAGACCGGGGAGGCCTGCCGCGGAAGGTCAGATTTTCATCCTGATCACTTTCTCAGTGCGAGGCAGCTGTCTTGTGTGGAACTGGGTGAGGTGGAGCCGCCGCAGTGGTCAGGCAAAGGCCCTGGTGCCAGAGGTGGTTTCGGTGCCCAGAGGTGACCTCGGCCCTCAGCTCTTGTCCCCGGCGCCCACCCAGTTTTGAGTCCTCAGTCAGGTGAAGAAGAGAGATCAGTCATTCCTTTCAAGTCGAGGTCACCAAATATATCATAATCGGGTTTAGCTGTGCCTTTCTGGTTGAGTTTAAAAGTAAGAATTAGTGATTCTCTGATTCTTTCACCACTACCTCATAAAGTGAAGATGTCCTCAGAGATAAAGAACATCCCCGTGCCCCTCTTCATTTTGCTATGGACCTGCCAAGTTCTGTTGGAGACTGGAGCTGGCTAAGTAATGACTCGAAAGCCTAATCATCCCTGAGACTTCTCTGCCTTGTATCTGTTTTATAAGCGCTCAGGGTAGGGGCCAAGGCCCTAATTACAGGACTTTTTCAAGACTCAGCAATTAAACATGGGTCGTCTTCACTACGATTTCCATTTCATATTAGCTGTTTTTCTATAAACCGATCAGCTGCAGTCATCTAAGTTACCTGCCTCTTCTCAGGACGATGGAAATATCGCAAGAATTCCAAAAGATGCGAACTGGGTTTCATTTTAAAGATCGGCACTATCCTATGGCACACATAAGCTATATATTTAACAATCGGTTAGCCAGAACAAAGTCAAATCTTTGAATAGTTGATGTTTCTGATAACCAGACCAGTATCCCTTCCTCACCCTCCACACTAAGTCTTTCTTGGAAATGGGAGAATGATTATTTTTCTTTCAGTTGCTTGAAATTTAAAAATATGAGTTACGGGTATAAAAACTTAATATGTATTTAAAGTGAAGGTATTCATCGAAAGAGGCAAACCATTATTTAAATTTAAAAATATAATTAAAATGCAGAAATTAATAGGCTTCTTCATACTTACTGGAAGAACAAGACCTCTGAGTGTAATTTCTCCAGTCATGGCTACATCTGAACGTACCAGCCGCCCACTAAAAAGTGAGGCGAGACAGGTTACTATGGTAACACCAGCAGATGGTCCATCTTTTGTGACAGCTCCAGCTGGGAAGTGCAGATGGATGTCTGTGTTGTCAAGAAGATCAAAACTTCCAGAAGCTTTAAAAAGAAAAAGAAGATTTTAATGTAGAAAAATTAAACCTGCTTTCTTCTTTAAAAAAAAAAAAAATCAAAGAAATGAAAAAATACATGTTTTGGGTACAAGTACATCCCTTAACATATTAAAGGGGAGTACATCTAGAATGGGGGGGTCTGAAAGAGCAATTCCATTCCAAGACAATTAAAAACAAAACAAACCCTTGGAATTACAAGAGTTTGTGGTTCAGGCACTAGCCAAACAGCCTGAAAATGGGATCTAAAGTTTCCACAGGGGTTCAAAATCAAAGGTTTGTGTTTTACTGAAGGTGCAAACGGTGAATTAGGCTCAGCTCCTCTCTGTTACAGGGTTGGGAGGGGCCTCCTGGATTAGGGTCCAAGGCTCTCCTTGCCCTCAGCCGGATGCCCAGCGTGCCAGGTCACTCACCAGTGGTCAGGTGGTACTTCTTGGCATTGCTGCGGAGCCAGCTGATAGCCAGGTGGGCGGACTCCTTCATGACATTCCCGAGCTGGCCAGTCAGAGTTAACTGGCCTTCACCATCCATTCGACTTGCTTCCACAAACATGATTTGTCCACCCAAGGGGGTCCAGGCCAAACCTATCGCCACTCCTGGTTGACTCAAACGCTCAGACACCTTGAGAGAAAGAAGGGAAATGAGCTAAATGATTTTCAGGCTGATGAACCTAATCACACTACGCCTCAAAGATCTTCTCCCATGGAGGCCAAAATTTAAGTCATACATCAAAGTGTTTGTTATTCCTTCACATGATCTGGAGTCACACCAGCTCATCATAATTTCTGCCAGAAGAAAACCAAAACTTCCTCTTTGACTTTGACCAGAAACAATTTTACCTTAAAATATGTACAAATAATTTTGGTTCTGAAGAGTCACATCTAGTCACACATGCTCTCATTTTCAAGGAACAAACCCAGAGATTTTATCTGCCCTAAAATAAAGCAGAAGCCCTCTTTTTAACACACATTTATGAAGTGTTAGCTCCAGAGGTGGAGTTTACTTCTCTGCCACTCATGGTTATGTTCCATGAGTGGAACTGTTGTCGCAGAGACACTCAAATACTATGAAGACTACTTCAGGCGTCCCGGGCGCCTTCCCGAGTGCTGCCTCACTGCCACTTTGCACTGAGCATGTCACTTGCCCAAGACCATCAGCCTCGGGGATGAGGCAGCCAGGTCAGCACATCCAAGATATGGAGACACATAGAAAGTTGATTTTTACTGCACCCTTTGGGACTCCAAATTTCTTATCCTACAGAAGTTATCTATGTCAGGGGAGCGGGAACACAACATGTCAGTCCAGCACTAACCCTAAATGTGACTTCTCCACAGAGAGGTAACTTTCTCACTGCAGAGCCTCCAAGTCTGTGGCCTTCAGTTTTTGGTTAAAGGGTTGGGCTGCTGAGCTTAGTCGGTGAGAAACCTGATTTTAAACTGAGGCATTTATTGAAGCTACTGGGTACTTATTTTTAGTAGTAAACCTAAGAGCCTATTTTTAAGTTGGCTTTATGTTTTAAAACTAATTCTAATTAATGTCATAGGACAAGGCAGACTTGGAAGGCCCAAATGCAATGTCAGCTGAGCTGCTATCACACACTACAGCCTCATTCTCCAGCAGGCATGGGCCCTGGTCTGTATTTATTTGAGAGGAAAGAGCAATATGTAAACAATGAGCACTATTTAAGGAAAACAGCAACAACAATTTATAAGACTTCACAAGACTTGTTTTTTCTAATAAAAACCTCAATTTTCATGCTTTACTAACATTCAAGGGTTGCTGCTTACTATATGGCTCATCCCTAGGGCCAAATGAACTAATTTTTTTTAAAGATTTATTTATTTATTTATACAAGAACCAGGGTACAGGCCATATTCGTGGGAGAGTGAGAGGATTCACCAGAGGCAGAGCGGGGAACAGAACAGGCAGACTGACGAAATACACTGCTGAGGGGAGCAGCGGGCGCAACAGGAGAGGTCTGCTTCGCCATGTGGGACCCTCACCGGCCGGCCAGGATCGAACCAGCGCTGCAGAGGCTGTGGACAGCTTCACAGCGCAGCGCTCAGTCACCTGCAGCACCAGGGGAGGCCCCCAAATGAACTAATTCTAAAGAATTAATCCTCAATATACTGGACCATGTGTTAATTCAACAGAAAAAGGGATCTGCACCATTTTGTCAGCTATAAAAGAACAATCCCTTTTTTTACAGCTGAATCCTCAAAATTCATTTGTCAGAATGCCTAAAATAGCCCCAAAGCAGCAGCAAGATTCTTTTTGATTGCTACACTGCTTCAAGAAACCTAGCTAGTTTTTCAACTCTCCCATCTGCTGCAGGATCTTGGTGCTCTGGACAGCAGGAACCAGTAAATTGTTAATGGGGGGAGGGGACTAGTTAAGTAAAAATGGCCAAACCAAAAGCATCCAGGCTTATGACTTTATTGTAACTTGGTGGTAACAGCTCTCCTGTGAACTTGAAGATGGGGACGATGAAATCCGTGTACCTCAACAAGGGCGTGCACAGGTGGGAGGACTGAAGGGCAGGGGCTGCTAACAAACCTGCAATCCCTGTGGCTATGGCTCACAGCTAGCTAAGAAGTAAGAGTCCTTAATTCTTAAGACTTGACTCAATATTCAAGGGCACGTTTCTGAAAACATGAGGCATCCAGCTCCAATGGACTTTTCCCTCAGAAAAGATGAGAGACGTGAATATGAATCTTAGGGTAAGATAACCGCTCCCGTCTTGCTCTCGGATGCAGGCAGCTTTCCAGACACCTCTAGCAGTCCCTGAGTGAGTGATCCAGCACAAGCATAGAAAAACTATGCTTATCTATCAGTGTTTATATTTATAACTTCTAAATCCTATTGCCGGTGTGCAGAATCATCAGTTACAAATCAGACAAGACAGTTTTAGGCTTGAAGCAGCTCTAGGTTTGAAGTTTAGAGTTTTCTCTCACAAGATGTTAAGTGGAAAGTGAGTATCTCAAGTTTATTTTTGTCCTTCAATGTCTCACTGGTATATTCTTGTGCCTTAGTTTCCTTATCTGTTAGCCAAATCTTGTTCAAAGAAACGGTCAATTTCTTCTGTAATAATTCCATCAATCATGTACATATGCAGACTAAGGAAGTGTTTAACATATTTAATGACAAGCCTAATTACTAACAGTATGTCTTATGAAATATGGTCGCGCCGTTAACACTTAAATGATAGCAGCCTTCACGGTGCAGCTGAGCACGGTGTCACTGCCAACTTCACACTGTTCTCTTGATTTGACTAAAAATAGCCACGACTGATGGAAACGGTAAATAGGCTCAGCTCTAGGGGACACTTGGCGCTGAGGCCAACGCCGAGGGCTCCGTCCCGGACCCCGGCAGCCCCACCAGCAGGAGTTTTGCATCCACTCCATGTGCTTCCCCTTAGCGGGCTCCATGACAGAGCACAGGAGCATGAAAGTGAGCACCTCTTGGAAGTGGCACTTCCCGAGGACGTGAGATAAGAGGCAACTGCACAGACACGGCAGGACAGCTGAGGGGCCCGCAGCAACCAGGCCCGAGCCGGGGAGCCGGGGAGGTGCAATAGGGGCGGCTTTGGAATGGCACGTTGAGTGGCTGCAAAGCCACTTAAAATATAAGCAGTTTGCTGGGTGAAAAAGAACCAGAGGCGCGTCGGAACAAGGCCTGAGACATGAGAGTAGCGTGAGCGCCTCCACTGCAGGACGAGCACACGCAGAGCCGGGGTTCACGGCTCAGCTGGCGCTTTCATGTTCGGCTCAGTTGTCACCACAGCAGCCACCCATCTGCCAGTTTCTTTTAAGTCTTTGTATAGGCTCCTAGGAGTCTTGACTTCATGAATATTTGGCTTTTCTGGTTGCAAATCCACCTCAGCAGCAGGCAGGAAAGGGAGGTGCGGGCTTGGGCTGGCTCCAGGAGCGCGGGCTCGTGGTGGGCGCCCAGTGCCCAAGTCTACCCACCTCGAGCTGCCTTCATCGGTTTGACAGGAGTGCAGCGCGCTGGTGGGCGCTCTCGGAATCCGCCATCAGATGGTTCTGCTCAGGACGCTTTCTAGGTCTATCCTCTTCCTTTTTTTTTCTTTTAAGGGCAGTGACTTCGGAGAAGGACCTTGCTTATTACCCTGCCGGCAGAGCCAGGATGGAGGATTTCACACAAGGTTGGGGACTGTCTGAAAACACGAAAGGAGCCAGGAATATGCCGATGACACAACCTCGAGATTAACAGGCCGGTGAGAACACAACACTTGGTGGCTCAGATGACTGGATTTCTGAGACTGAAAGTTTATCCTGGAAAGACCAGAGTTGACTTGTTTTCTGATTATGTCAGCACGCTTAAAATCCTTGTGTTTACACTGTTACCCAGCACAGATGCAAGGGGCTTTTTGGTCAACTGCAAGGTGGGCCAGCTAGAACGTGTATCTAATAACGTGGAGGCTTCTCTTGGCCTTATGAGGATGAGAATGGCAATGACAGCAATCACATTTTATTTAACCAATAAAAGTAACTACAACTGAGTTTATAAAAGGCAGAAATGACCAGACCAATAAGACCAAAGATCTGTGACATGATCACCGAGTCCACCCTAGTTCTCTGCACCTGACCTAGCCCCCGGCTTGTGCCTCTGGGGGCGCCTGTCCAGGACTGTGCATGCTCCTGCACGCCGGTGACGTCCAGGCAGCCTCCAGAGCTGCGCGGACTCCTATTCTTCCTTCCTCTTATAGTTCCGGGAGAGCAGCTATTTTCTTAAAAGAGGGTTTAACGTCAGGAAACTTTATTTTGTAAAGTCTGTATGTGAAATGATGACTTTGATACTGTTCCTAAATCTGAAGTCTAGACTAAGTTCTTAGAACTTATTTTTCAACCTGTTTATTTATTTATTTATTTTTTTAAATTGGAAAATGCTATAAATTTTAATTAGACTGAAAATTTTAATTTCCAAATAATCAATATTTTTAACAAATATTAATATTCACAATATTGATAGAAGGGTGACAAAATAGTGTATACAACAAATATCACAGGAAGTCTAAGCTGCTATGCATTTTAGTAATTAACTTGTATTCTTTTTTTTTTCCCCTTTTCATATTTTTTTTTTTATAAATTTTATTGTTATATTCCCCATACAATTGCAGCCCCCCATTCTGACCCCAATCCCTCCCCTCCCGCCCCCGCCCCCCTAAAAGTGTCTCTGGTTCATAGTTTTTTGTTGATTTTGATTTTCACTTTCTTATAGTTATTCATTTTCCTGGTCCCTTATTTAAGTTTTCTAGATTCCTGCTATGAGTGAGACCATCCGGTATTTTTCTTTTTCTTTTTGGCTTATTTCGCTGAGCATGATCCCTTCCAGCGCCATCCATGTTGCAGCAAATTGCATGTGTTTATCTTTTTTGAATGCTGAGTAATATTCCATGGTATATATGTACCACATCTTCTTGATCCAGTCATCTATTTTTGGGCATTTGGGTTGTTTCCAAAGCTTAGCTATTGTAAACAGTGCTGCTATAAACATAGGGGTGCAGGTGTTCTTTGGAATTGATGTTTCTGTGTCCTTTGGGTAAATACCTAGGAGTGGAATTGCTGGATCATATGGAAGCTCTATGTTTAGTAGGTCCAGAAATCTCCACACAGCTTTCCACAGTGGTTTTTTCAACCTGTTTAAAGCCTTCCAAAGGGCTGTAACTCAGGGATAAAAGTGTGCCTTCTCACCTTACCTCCTCGTGGTTAGCTTGCTTGGGCAGTGGCATTTTTTCATACTAATATATTTTTGCAGACTCATCTTCAAAGAGTAAAGTAGTATTAGTACAAGGCTATAAATGTGGGTATAAAACTAGGATTATAAAAACAACAGTTTTTTTTTTTTATTTTTGTGACTGGGGATGATCTGTCTTTTCTTAGGGAGTATGTTGGCTGTAGGAACCAGTATTTATTTCTAAGATGTACCAGGTTCCATGGCATGTTCTATGGCTTTATTTACCTTTAACTCCCCAAATCCTAGAAATAAGACAGACATGTGATTATCCCCACCTGTTAAAGAAAACAGCAGGCCTAGAAGGCTGGGTGTATCACTCAGTAGTGGTCTTCTTGCTACTTTCCTTTTCTGCCAGCCTCCTGCCTAGGGTAGCTAGCCAGCCCCCCCCCCGCCCCCTTCATTCTCACCTCCCTGTTTTCTATACTCAAAAAGACATCTTCTTCCTTACCACCCTGGGTCCTGCTACCGTCCTGGGCTTCTGAGCAGACACCTGATGCTCATCAGCAACCTGGCTTCTCAACTCCAAGGTCTGTTTCCTACACTACTTCTGAAATCTGAATAGTAAATCTTTCTCCCTGACCATCACGTTCCTATCCTTCTATTTCCTGAGTTCTCAAGACCATCAACTCTTCACATCATACACCAGCTCTGACCTTCATTTCTTTCCTTTTGCCACTAACACACCTTTGCTCCATCACTATGAAATCTGTTCCTTGTAAATAACTCAATTTGCTTGCCCCTTTTTTCATCACAACCTCCCAAGAGTACCCTTTCTTCTACCATAGATCATTTCCTCCTCTCACACTTTGGATCCACCTCATGTCATGTTCCCCTTTGTTCACAGAGGGGACGGGGCCACCTCTCCCTGCATCAACATTGTCTTACTCTATTATTCTCAGCAAATGTGCTGAGCAAACATTTGAAAAATTCTCCCTTGAGCCCTCATGATTCCCCTCTAGTTCCCTCAGTTCTATGCAATCATGTGAAAAAATGTCTGAAAAGAGTTGTCTACACACTAATTCCTTTTCTTCACTTCCCATTTTTCTCTTCGGCTCACTCCCAACGTAGCCGTCCCCATCACTCTTTGTGAACCCGCTCTTTCAGATCGCTGACAACCTCCATGCTGCTGAATCGAACAGAGTTTTCTAATCTTCCTAATCTCTCAACAAACAGCAAATACATTTGGATGGTCCCTCCTTGAGAGTTTCCTCCTTTGATTTCAGTGGCAGCATAATTCCTTGTTTTCCTGTTACCTCTTTCCTTGCTTCCTTCTGTTAGTTCTTTCCGGTCTCGGTCCCCTCTCTTTTTTCCCTGCCCCTTTCCCTGACCCCCGGTTGCTAGAGTTCTTCAGGGCCTGTGCTGGGGCAACCTGTTCTATTCTGTGTATGTTTCTCCCTCAGGTGATTAACATTTCTGGAGCTTTCAATAGTCTTTATTTTCTGATAGCTTCTATGCTGCATCTCCACCTTGGATTTCTCTTCTGAGTGCTGCTCAGACCCACATGCCCTAATGTCTTCACCCAGATGTCTCACAGATATTTCAGACGTAACATGTTTAAAACAAAGCTCTCAATTTTCTTCTTAAGGTTCCTACCTCCTCCCTTTGCCAGTTGTTCCCATCTCAGAAATGACACCGCCACACAAATACGCTGTTGCTTCAGCAGGAAACTATAAATTCCTTCTGATTACTGCTCCCTTCAGTCACCATATGTAATTCAGCAGCAAGTCTATCAAGTCTACCTCTAATAGAATTATAATATACCTGCCTAGCCATGCCTGAGAGTTTCTCTACCTGAGCTGAGAATAATCACTCCCTATTTCAATCTATCCTGCTTGTCTTCTTTATAGCATCAACCCCAATTTATAACTATTTGTTAACTTGTTCATTCCCCCCCCCACTAAAGTAAGCTTGCCCATTTACCAGCTCCTCTGTCCTTGCCTATTTACTGTCGCCTTGCCAGCAGCACATACCTGGTGCTTAATACATATTTGCTGAATGAATGAAACTCTTTCTAGAAGCAATGACAGACCCTAGACGTTGACCTTCATGGAGAATAAAGGCATTTAAACCAAAATGGTGCCTTACAACATCTTGGGGATACCTCAACATGTATTCCAGTAGTCCAAGTACGACCTCTCTCTGCAGGTTCTCTACCTAGAAGACCACAAAGAGGCAACTCTGGAGTCTCTTGGAGTGTGGACTAACTTTGGGGTGGAACCAAATCTCAATCCTGGCATCAGCTGACTCCTCTTGAAATCATTTAAACACTCTAAGTCTGTTTCCTCATCTGTCATTGGAAAGACACCAATTCCGAGGTTAAATGGTATACCACAGTGCCTCACACACATGAAAGCAGTCACAAAGCCCAGGCCAACCCTTCCTGTTCTAAAGTGGAGCACTGGAATTGGTAGCAACAGAAATGAAAATCTGATGTAGAGCGGGTGCTTATTTTTAAACTACCATATGTTACAGCCTTTCTCTTTTAGTAGGGAAGGGCAGGAATCAGCTTGGTCTGACAGGGGAGTACCAAAGAAGAGTGGGAAGAATACTGGGTTTGCAGCTGGCTGACGTGAGTTTGAATTCTGGCTCTCCTGTCACACCTTATGAGAAGTTCCATGATGCATTTCATATCCGTAAGTTTTCTCCCTGTGTGTAAAATGGAAGATTCCTAGCACAGTGACAGTGCTCAGGGACAACTAAGACATGTTCCATAGAATTTAGTCTTATAGATGCAAAAGCTGGGGCAGAGAGTACTTAAGTAATTTGGGCCTGACAGTCATGAGACACTAGAGGTGTCTAGAGGTGGTAAAGACAGACAAGGTGAATTCTCTCAGGTGTAGGAAATCTGAACAAAATGTTCCCATTCTAGATCCTCTACTCTAAGGTGCTACTCCTCTTGAAATCAGACCTTTCAAATTCAGGCTGGTCAAATATAATAGCTCAGATGGCTCAAGGAAAATGAAGAGTTTTGCCAATGTTATCAGAATTGCTAAGCAGCATTTATAAAACTTCTCATTGCTGTTCTCCTGGCTCCTTGCCAAAGCTCCAAGAATGTGAGCAACACGTCCAAACCTAACAGCAGCAGAGATGGCTGGGAGAAAAGGGCCTAACAACAGAAACATAAGTCAATATTTTGTTTTTCTAATTTGTTGCTCTAGTTTAAACTTCCAAAGAACTGCTGGAATGCACTGTTCTGGAAAGGCTCGAGAAAAGGCCCTTTGGGTATGTAGGAGTCAGAACCTAGCTACCTGCAGAATCACCAGATTCTCTCAGAACAGAAAAGCAGGTTTAGCTTACTTTCTCAACCAAGAAATTTTGCTTCAGTTCATTTAACACTTCAAAATTCAAATACATGGTATCGTGAGGATTCAAATAACCAAAATATAGTCTCTGATTCTATTGGTCAAGACCAGATTTACTATCGAGATTGAGACCTGTTCTTGTTACTGAGTTTGTGAAGGGGCTCATTAGCTTTAACGATCAGCCTAGAGTTTAAATAAACAGATGGGTTTGGGGACCCTTTCTCCTCCTCTTCATTGTTAAGACTTGGGGAAACCTGTATTTATTGGTAGTTTGCAAATGTGAGATGGAGAGATGATCTTCTGCATTGTTTATCAAATTTGCCTCCTGAAATCTTTTTTCCTAAAACTACCAAGGAGGAGGCAATGGTGAAGTTTCTGAAGAAAGATGCCAAGTTCTTTGGGATAAAGCCTTTTATTTCCCTAGTAACTGACCTATCAAGGCTTGGATAAGCACCCCATGAAATGATCCTATTGCCTGAGCAGTCTGATTCAAACACCTACTTCCATCCAGCTGTCTCAACCCAGTCCCGGGTCCTGAGTCTTTCCGGCTGGGCATTTTACTGTGAGGTGCTGTGAGGGGAGAAAGACAGAGCTAGGACCAGCCCCTGGGTGCAACAGGAAAGGAACTGGTAACAATGCACAAGAGCTTCCTGAAAGGTGCCATCTGGGTCTGCATGAGGAGCAGCCTGCAACTAGAGCCAGCTCGTGTTTCCATTCCGGATTCCCTCCTTCCCCCAGTCTTTGACAGCACAAAGAAATCCTTAACTATAGCACATACAACAGGGATAAAGAATTTCTAAAGAGGAAGGTCAGAGATGCTGTTCTTAAAAATGAAACTGGGTGGCAGAGAGTAAAATCAGGCTGGGTTTCTGTACAATAGCTATAATAATATATTAGGCACTAAACTTTAATATCAAAGAGAAAATAAGATTCTAGTCTTAAGGACAAAATTCAGCCTCCCAAAATACCCAATTCCACTTCTCCCACAATCTGTTAAGCAACCGTCAGAGTAAACCAGTGCATCAATAAAGCAATGAGAGGGCCTCCTCAGTGGCGCAGCGGTTGAGCGCTCGGTTGCGAAGCTGCCCGAGGTCTCTGCAGCATCGGTTCAATCCCCGGCTGCTCCCCGGCCACCGGAGGAGGGTCCCACATGGCGCGCAGACCTCTCCTGCCGCCCGCTGCTCCCCTCAGCAATGTACCACAGTCCTTCTGCCTGCTCTGCTCCCCGCTCTGGCTCTGGAGAATTCTTTCACCCTCCCACGCTTCTGACTGTACCCAGTGATTGTATAAATAAATAAAGATAAATCTTTAAAAAAAAATAAGAAAGCAATGAGAATGATCACCTCCATTTCATACATCGGGGGTCCAAGGATGTCTTTCAGTGCGTGGAAATCAATCAAAATTGGCATTTCAGGTGGTAGTGACAAGTCAGTAGTGTCATTAAGAGATTCTGGTTTGGCATCTTCTAAGATTTGTTCTCTGCAACCTAAGAGAAAAATATTTATTTAGAAATTCTCAAAAATTTGGTTTGAAAATTTATTAGCAGTAAACATCAGTCTGATAGATTCAAATACAGTTCAGTCACCTTTACTGAGGCATGAAAATTCACTTTGTGATTCTCCAAAACTTATGCAGAAAAATTAGTCTTTCAAGAACCCCTGGAAGGTGTCCGAGCGCACCGCCTTGTTCGCTCACTCTCCCGCGCTTGTCATCTAGCTTTCCCCGCTACCAGGAGAGGTCCGGGAGGCAGCCACTTGCCCTGTCTCTGTAAGCCACAAACCGTATCTTCAGCCATGAACAATGGCTGGCGCTATTCAACTAATGAGCTGTCGAGGTCATATATTAAAGGGTCAAATGCAACAGGCTACCTTCTACAGTTGTCTGCTAGATCGACATAACTACTCACTTTTCCATTCCTTCTTCCTAAGTCTCATCTCGTACCCATTTTCTAATAGGAGAGCTGAACTTAGACATAACAGAACCCATACAAGCAACGCCTCTTTATTGACACAAAGTTCAACTCCAAGTTTATCATTTTCCAATAAAAACAAATGTAATTAGTAGAGCCAGGCAAAGAGAATGTGAAACCTGATTTGAATTTCCACCATAATGGGCTATTTCCTCAACCCACCTAAGAGCCCTGGTTGGCTGAGTCCTTGTCAAAGTATCAACTCATTTTGGCTTGGACCTACATGCAGGGGGAGGGAGCGCCAACTGACCACCAGACCACCTTTCTCTTGGGCTTTGTAATTGCAGTTTGAGTAAAAAACAGTGTTCTTTAAGTCTGTAGCCAGAAACTTAAAATGAGTATAGGTTTAAAAAACATAGGAAGTATTTGGCTCTGTTCATTCCCATTCCTAGTCTTGCTTTTCTTTTAGCTTTGTCACAGTTCTTTTAGTTCTTCTTCTTCTTTTTTTTAAAAGATTTATTTATTTATTTATACAAGCACTGGGTACAGTCAGAAGCGCGGGAAGGTGAGAGAATTCACCAGAGCTAGAGCGGGGAGCAGAGCAGGCAGAAGGACCGAAGTACACCGCTGAGGGGAGCAGCGGGCGGCAGGAGAGGTCTGCGCGCCATGTGGGACCCTCGCCCAGAGACCGGGGATCGAACCGGCGCTGCAGAGGCTGTGGGCAGCTTTGCAATCCAGTACTCAACCGCTGCACCACCCGGGAGGCCCTTAGTTCTATACTATCTCATGAAATGTTTTAAAATAGCTTTTATCTTTTCTATAGATACCTTTAGATATGACTATGTATATATCAACATAGAACATATACATTCGCCTAACAATGCATACCTAGATATATTTTAGTTTTTCTAGGATACTTTCATTCCAATACCTCTTTAAAAGAATTTTTCACAAACTCCTTTCCTTTAAAAAATGGTTGCTGAATATATTCAATAATGCTAGACTCTAATTTTAGACTCTATAGGTAATTGGAGACATCCTGAGGTGTCCCTGAGTTATCCACGTGTATGGCAGCTTTGCTGTGACCTTCAGGGTGAAGGGTTTGACTAGTTTACTCTCCTGCTGGGTCCTGCTGGGCTCCTTTTCAAGACTGAATCAGAGCGACATAGGAGAAAAAGCAGACAACAGCTCATATTTTCTGCCACTTGCTGGCTACTTGACCCAATGCAAAAAGCCCTGAACCTCTCACTACCTAGCTCTGCAGGAGCCTTGTGATAGAGAATTCCTTGTGAACGGCACGGTGCTGGACCTTTGTGTATCTTCTATTCTGGAATTACATATATTCTCATCGTCATCTCTCTGCAATGTCACTTCAATCTTTCAAAATTTGGATCAACCAGATTCTAGGAAGCCTTCCTTGATCTAACTTCTCAAGGCATGCACTTATCTGTTTCACAGAATCTAGCAACTTATTGAGTCACTCAGCAGTTTGTAGAAATGGGAGGTTTTCTGCTGCTGTTGTTCACAGTGCATCTTATCTAAGCAATATCAGCGACCAAGGAGGGAAGGAAAGGTACTCAAATGACCAGGTTAGCTACTGGCTACGAGTAGCTCTCAGAGCAGAACGGAAAGTGTGACTGCTTAATTAAAATTAGTGCCCAGAAGGAAAAGCAGTACCCGGCTAATGTTACCATACCCTAAAGATGAAGGAAACTCTCTGAAACTTCAGTCTATACACAGAGAAGGATGTGAGGAGTTTCTCTAGCCTGTATGTTTTGTGACGGGCTTTTCTGAGATCTAATTACTGTTGCCAGCCTGGATTTCACTACCACAGGAGGAAGTAAGGCTACAAGGGGAAAGCTAATCTACAATTATGTAAACCAACGCTTTAGGCCACTGAATCCCCGTTCAAGTGGAGTAGTGAATGGAATGCTTTGAGCACTGAAGCAGTAGAGTCAGAAGGGTGATTTCTAATGCAGTGAGGTGTGATAATATAGAAGATGGCAACTTACTCTAGGCTTTGGGTACAGCAGCTGTGTTATGAACAATTCAATAGACTTAGAACTACTCTGCTCTTCAAAATGTCCCATCATTAGAACACAGGCCTAAAGAATTAAAGCTTCAGTCAAGGCAATGGTATCAGGTACTCAGGAAAGACAGGCCAGCACTGATTTTAAGAACTGACCACTGGATGTCGGTAATGCAAAGTGAGAGTCAGGAAATACTAAATTTTCATAGAATACATACTTTGATTTCTCATTAAACTAGCAGCAAGCAAAATACACTTTTGCAAAGACGCCATTCAAAGAATGAAGCCCAGCTGATAGCTAAACCTTCTAAATCCCTTTATTTTTTAGAGATTCATTTATTTATGCATACAAGAGGTGGGTTGTAGGTCAGAGATGGGAGGGATGAGAGGATTCACCAGAGATAGTGTGGGGAGCAGAACAGGTGGATCTACTGATATACACTGCCGAGAGGAGCAGCAGGTGAGACAGGAGAGGTCTGCTGCGCCATATGGGTTAGTTCCCTTGGCCAGGGATTAAACTCATGCTGCAGTGGTTGTGGATAGCTTCATAGTGCTGAGACTTGAGCCACCAGGGAGGCCCCATGTACAACTTTTGAAAAGAGATCAAAACCAAGAAAAGATAGAGACAATGTCCCTAGAATTTATTGCTGGTTTGGCCCAGGTCATAACATTCAAGCAAGATAGACTTAAGGTAAGAAAATCTCCAATAAAGCTCAACCTCTTAACATAATGACCCCTGTCCCTCAAGTCCTCACTGGGGCTCGACAGTTTCTTTTCCCCACACCCTTTTCTTGGGCCAAATCACTGGATAGGAGTTGCAAATATATTTTGCTATTTTTGTATGATGCTTTTTCATTTTCTTTATAGTGTCTTGATGCACAAAAGTTTTTTAATTTTGATTAAGTCCAAATGATCTAATTTTTCTCCTGCTGCCTGTGCTTTTGGCATCATATCCATGAAATCTAATGTCATGAAGATTTCCTCCAATATTTTATTCTAAGAGTTTCATAATTCTAACTCTTAAATTTAGGTCACTGGCCAACTTTTAGTTAATTTGTATACAGTCTAAGGTAAAGGTCCATCTTCATTCTTTTACAGGTGGATAATCCAGTTTTCCCAGCAACACGTGTTAAAGACTTTGCCCACTGAACAGTTTCAGCATCCTGACCATGTATGTGAACCACAGACCACCTCAAGTACTCTATCTTTGTAGAAAGTCAGGAGGTGGGAGTCCTCCATTATTTCCTTTTCAAGACTGTTTTAGCTATATGGGGTCCACTGCAATTCCATATGAATTTGAAGATTAATTTTTTCATTTCTCCAAAAAAAGACTGCTGAAGTTTTAGAAGAGATCTGAACCTGTAAACTGTACTGAGTTCATAGATCTTAACACTGTGAAGTTTTCTTATCTGTGAACATAGGAGACGTTTCCAAATACTTAGGTCTTTTAAATATCCAGCAGTGTTTTGTCGTTTCAACCTACAAGTTTTTCACCTTCTTGGTGAGATATAGTTTCATGTGTTTAACTCTTTTAGATGCAACTGTAAATATAAGTTGTTTCTTAATTTATTTTTTGGACTGGTCATTTCCTTAATCTCTTTAAGGCTCCATTTCCTCATCTGAGAGAAACAGTACCTAAACAGTGGAGAGAGACTACACAGGAATAATGACAGCACAGAGCAGTCACTGAATTTGGACTTGGAGCAGTCTGCCAATGTTAGAATCTTGATTCTGACATTTACTAGTTCTCAGTCCTGGGAACATTGTTTAACCTTCTGTGCCTTACTTTACTCATCTATAAAATGGCCCTAACAAGACCTATCTTACAGGACCACTAGAAGATTAAATAAGGAAACACATGTAAAATGCTGAGAATATTCTCATCCCCAGCAGGAACTTTATAAACGACAATTATCGTTCCTGCCTGAATGATCACAATTGCCTACTAATTTGGTTTCTCTACATAATTTTCCACTGTCTTATTTGCTACTTACAAATGAATCTTTCTAAAGCACTGCTCTAATTATATCATTTCTAGATTTAAACACCTTTACTAGTTTTCACCATAGATTAAGCAAATTGCTAACTTCTATGAGTTGTATTCAAGACCTACCACAATATAATTCTAAATTACCATTCGAGTCATAGTTCCCATTATTCTGGAATGCATTTTAGACTGAAGGAGAACTACTATAAGACCATAACTCAACTAACATTTATGGAGCACAATCTTGAGTAAGACACTGGACCCAGATTCTCACTCATAAAACAAAAGTCAGACTAGATGAGCACTCCTCTCCCCATCAAATGCATCATAAAGCTTCATCAAAGACAGATATTCAATTATGGCCTGGGAACTAAAATAACTTTGGATTATTTAATTCTTAAATATTAGTATCTATGAACAAATGACAAATCACAACAATCATTACTTTGCTATGCTAAAAAATTATTCAAATTTTAGTGCAGATTCTATCAAGTAAACAAATTTAGAATCAGTAAAACCAAAATTATTATTGAATGATTAAATTTTTTCCTTGAAAGTTGAATCCCATAACACTTGGGCTTCTGAATTTTTGAAATAGAACAAATGAAAATTGCAGATTAGTTACTGAACTGGATTTGCATGCAAGGTGTAGGGGGTGTGTTACTAGGAGTATTAATGGGAACCAGTGAAGGGGAATACTGTTTACACCCAACTCTCCAGCGTACATGGGTATGTATATGTGGATCCAGACACCATTAAGGCATGAAGAGAAGGTCTGTATGGCTGCAGTATGAAAACAACTAAGCTTTTAAAAACTGAGCCTGCTTTAAAAAGAGAGATGAGATGCTGAGATTATAAATGGCTTTGCTATTTTTAACCAGATAGTATTAGTATGTGCCTCAAAGCTAAACGGGCCACAGATACAATGCATCTGAGAGTCTTTCTTTCCTTGGGAAGGTAGAAAGGGGAAAAAAGTATCCTAAAAACAAATCAGAAAAACTAGAATATTTCTAACTATATAATTTGTGCTGTCAGTTTCAGGTTAATCTTTTGCAGAAAACCACGCTCCAAGCCAGCGTAAGTATGCTAAATGCAACTGAGACTCAAGTTACTGACCAGGGTTGCCAAAGCATTTGTGCCTGCATATTTTCAATCTGATTTTTTAGAGGAACTAAAGGAGAAGTCTGTAGATCAAATACCCAGAAAAACCATGTTAAGCAATAACATTTTTAAAATCCTTTCTGCCAATATTTTCTTATGCTGGGGGCAATATCAGGTACAACCTCTTCACATTACCAACTACATTTCTTTCATGTTTACCCACTAATCATTTCGACATAACTACTGAGATGTAGATGAAAACTGTGGTTGTGAAACACTTCTCAATTTTAGTAGTTGCTACCTACTCATAAAGTATCTGAATAATATTTTTCCATCTATTTATCCATTCAAATTAATTCTGAGATGTAAACATATGACCATATATTAGTAAATTGTCTTAATTCACTAAAAGCAATTTTAAAAAGCCACAATACCTCTGATAAACTAAATAAAGCTGCAGCGATCCGTTCAGTGCCTCCACCATACTTTGTAAACCAGCATTTGCTCCACATCTAAAAATTACTTGTTTATATATCTATTTCCCCCAGAAGTCTACATGTTAGCGAGGAGTTCTCTTTCATCTGCTTCCCAGAATGCAATCTAGAGCCTGGAATTCAGTCAACATTAGCTGACTCACTAGTCAAGTGAATCAGTGTTACAGAAGGGCCCAAGAGAGGATTCAACTGTACCAGACAAGGGAGCTTGCACCTCTGTCTCCCAGAGGGTTTTCTGCATGAATAAATTTCATTTCCTGTCTGAAAAATTCAAAAGATAACTATGGAGAATTTTTAGAAATTAAAATGTAGAGCTCATTTGTAATATTAAAAATACAAACAAACCATGAATGCTATTTTAATATCCTGTAACTTTAAAGGCTGGTTTTGAGAGAATAACAATGATACCCATAGGTAACTATAGCTTACGGTATGATTCATTAAATGGAACAATGACCCTTCTGGGTTTAAAACAATAGAAGTTTAATTTTTGACAATACTTGATTTTCCTGTCCCCAAATAGTGTTTAAATAACAAACACTTGACTCCTATCATTTGTAAGTACGGCTTTTCCCTACAGTTAAATAAATCCTTAAAGCAGGCCAATACTGATGAAGAAACAATCAGTACATTAATGTAAATGTCAGAAAAGAACATTTAGTCTATCTTCATGATCCAGGCAATGTATGCCGATATGGCATTTTTATCTCAACGTTAGACTACCACTGCATTCTAGATGTTTGGACAACATGCTGCCTAACACCCTTACAAAAGCAAAGGATTTAGCATAGAAAGTCATAATCTCTAGACTTAATTTTTTTATATTCTTGGTTTGCAAAATCCAATTAGCTATAACAGAACTCTATAACCCCCAAAGCTTTAGAACCAGAAAGCCAGGTGCCTTGGAACTAAAATTCTCCTCAACAGTTAACCTCAGTTCTTTTGACTAATACAAAGGAAAGATAAGCATGAACAGATGAATCAATAGTTTAAGTCCCCAAAATGCAAAACTGAATTCAAATTTCCAGCTGTATCTGTAAAACCTGTTTAGAAATCAGCTCAAGTCTGACAGATATTCAATAGCACAAACTTAAATGTTGGCTTAGAAAAATCTTTCTAATAATGAAGTACTTAGCTTAATTTAGTAAGCTCTATAAGAAAAAGCAGAAATTTTCAAAGCTGTATTGCTTTGACATTATTTAAAGATTAGGAATATGTAGGCCACCTTAATTTAGCCCCCATAATAAAAGTAGAACTGTTACTTGTCACACTGTGTTCAAAGATCATTTACAAGTAGATGCAGGCATTTCTTCAGAAACTAAAAACCTGACTTCTGATTGTTATCGGAATCCAAAATAAATAGCCTAAGCCCCTGGCCTGTGGTTTTTTTTTTTGGTTCAGAGGCAGGCATGTATACGTACACACATACACACACAAACACACACCCCTTTTCTGTTCTAATTATAGCCAGAAAGGAAGATAACAGAATAGGTCTAAATGTTTGAGGACATTTATATGTAATTGCAACCAAGTAATAGGAAACTACTCAATTATCTTTGCTTTATTCAAAACAGTTAACAAAGTTTTTAATGTCCAAAAACAAACTAAACAAGAACAGCAACAAAATTCACATCAAAAACAAGAAGATGTGGTACATATATACCATGGAATATTACTCAGCATTCAAAAAATATAAACACATGCAATTTGCTGCAACATGGATGGCGCTGGAAGGGATCATGCTCAGCGAAATAAGCCAAAAAGAAAAAGAAAAATACCGGATGGTCTCACTCATAGCAGGAATCTAGAAAACTTAAATAAGGGACCAGGAAAATGAATAACTATAAGAAAGTGAAAATCAAAATCAACAAAAAACTATGAACCAGAGACACTTTTAGGGGGGCGGGGGCGGGAGGGGAGGGATTGGGGTCAGAATGGGGGGCTGCAATTGTATGGGGAATATAACAATAAAATTTATAAAAAAAAAATAAATAAAAGCTGAAAAAAAAAAAAACTGATATAGAAGGTTGTTTAAATTGTTGCCAAAGAATCATCCATTTACTTGCAGTTCTTATTTGTCATTTTCTTCCCTGTAGGCTCACCCACTGGAGTAACAGAGTCACTCTTAACTGTTTCTGCAGCACAGAGATTTCACTCTTTATTAACACCCCAGCCACAGGTTTTCTTTAGAATTCTAAACTTTCAACACTCAGAAGTGTAGTAAAGTAGAAATGTGTAAATTCTTCTTTAAAACAAAATATTTTTTGTCATCAAAAAGGTTGGGTGTGCGATGCTAACATATCAATATTAACTCTAAATGTAAATGGACTAAACTCTTCAATAAAAAGACATAGAGTTGCAGCCTGGATTAAGAAACAAAACCCAACCTTTTGCTGTCTCCAGGGAACACATTTAGCTACAAAAGATAAAAATAGACTCAAAGTTAAAGGATGGAAAACAATCCTACAAGCAAATGGACCAAAAAAGAAAGCAGGAACAGCTATACTTATATCAGATAAAACAGATTTCAAACTCAAAAAAATAAAAAGAGACCAATGGTCTCTACATTATGATCAAGGGGACAATACTTCAAGAAGAAATAACACTCATTAACATATACTCACCAAACGAAGGAGCACCAAAATATATCAGACAACTGTTGTCCTCTCTGAAAACAGACATCAGAGAAAACACATACGTAGTGGGAGACTTCAACACACCACTATCAACAATGGATAGATCAACAAGACAAAAAATAAGTAAAGAAACTAAAGCTCTAAATAAGGACCTAGAGCATTTGGGCTTAACAGACATCTATAGAACACTAAACCCCCCAAAAAACGGAGTACACATTTTTCTCAAGCGCACACGGATCATTCTCCAGGATTGATCACATACTAGGGCACAAGACAAACATCAACAGATACACCAAGATTGAAATCATACCAACCATCTTTTCTGACCATGAAGGCATCAAACTAGAAATAAACCATAAAAAGAAGGCAAGGAACTTTCCTACCTCATGCAGATTAAAAACCACACTACTGGAAGACCTCTGGACTAATGAGGAGATCAAAGAAGAAATCAAAAAATTCTTTGAATTGAATGACAAGGAGGACACCAATATCCTAAATGTATGGGATGCAGCAAAAGCAGTAATAAGAGGAAAATATATAGCAATAGAAGCTCACATCAAGAAACAAGAAAGAACTCAAAGAAACAACCTAATCTCTAAGCTCAAAGATCTAGAAAAAGAACAAAAAAACCCCAAAACCAGTAGAAGAAAAGAAATAATAAAAACCAAAGCAGAAATACATGAAATCGAAACTAAAAAAACAATCCAAAAGATCAATGAAACCAAGAGCTGGTTCTTCGAAAAAATCAATAAAATAGACAAACCCCTAGCCAGGCTCACAAAGGAAAAAAGGGAGAAAGCACAAATAAACAGGATCATAAATGAAAGAGGAGAAATCACAACGGACACAGCAGAAATCAAAAGAATAATCAGTAACTACTATGAACAGTTATATGGAAACAAGTTCAATAATCTAGAGGAGATGGACAAATTCCTACAACTCTACAATCACCCAAAGCTAGATAAAGAAGAAATAGAACACCTAAACAGACCAATTACAAGCAGCGAAATTGAAATGGTAATCAAAAACCTTCCCAAAAACAAAAGCCCAGGACCTGATGGATTTACAAATGAATTCTACCAAACATTCAGAGATGAATTAGTGCCTATCCTTCACAAACTCTTCCAAAAAATTGAGAAGGAAGGGACAATACCAAACACATTCTATGAAGCCAACATTACACTAATACCAAAACCGAACAAGGACAATACAAAAAAAGAAAACTACAGGCCAATCTCCCTAATGAACACTGATGCAAAAATCCTCAATAAAATTTTAGCTATCAGAATCCAACAATGTATCCATAAGATAATTCACCACGACCAAGTAGGATTCATTCCAGGGACACAAGGATGGTTTAACATCCGAAAATCAATCAACGTTATCCAACACATCAACAAAAAGAAATATAAAAACTATATGATAATATCAATAGATGCTGAGAAAGCTTTGACAAAGTGCAACACCCATTCATGATAAAAGCCCTTGAAATTCTTGGGATACAAGGAACATACCTCAACATCATAAAGGCCATCTATGACAAGCCAACAGCCAGTATCATTCTCAAGGGTGAAAAGCTGAAAGCAATTCCATTAAGATCTGGAACAAGACAAGGATGTCCACTCTCACCACTGCTTTTCAATATAATACTGGAAGTCCTAGCCAGAGCAGTAAGACAAGAGAAAGACATACAAGGAATCCAAATAGGAAAAGAAGTAGTCAAACTATCACTATTTGCAGATGATATGATAATATACATAGAGAACCCCAAAAACTCCACAGAAAAACTAATTCAACTCATCAATCAGTTCAGTAAAGTGGCAGGATACAAAATCAACACGCAAAAGTCAGTAGCCTTCCTATACACAAACAATAAATCTGAAGAAGAAGAAATAAAAAAAACCATCCCTTTTATTATCGAAACAAAAAAAATCAAATATTTGGGAATAAAGCTAACAAAAGAGGTAAAGGACCTATACAAAGAAAACTATAAAACACTGTTAAAGGAAATAGAAGAAGACGCAAAGAAATGGAAAGACATCCCCTGCTCATGGATTGGAAGAATAAACATTATTAAAATGGCCATCCTACCAAAAGCAATATACAGATTCAATGCTATTCCAATCAAAATTTCAATGTCATTCTTCAAAGAAATAGAACAATTATTGATGAAATTCATATGGAATCACAAAAACCCCCGAAGAGCCAAAGCTCTCCTGAAAAAAAAAAGAAGGGAATGGAGGCATCACACTTCCAGACTTCAAACTATACCACAAAGCCATAATCATCAAAACTGCATGGTATTGGAACAAGAACAGACACACAGACCAATGGAATCGAATAGAAAATCCAGAAATAAACCCACAGATTTATGGTCAACTAATCTTTGACAAAGGAGCAAAGACTATGCATTGGAGCAAAGAAAGTTTGTTCAATAAATGGTGCCGGGAAAACTGGGTCGCTACATGCAAAAGAATGAAGCTTGACCACTACCTCACACCATACACAAAAATCAACTCAAAATGGATTAAAGAACTAGACATAAGACCTGAAACCATAAAATACATAGAAGGAAATATAGGCAAAACACTACGTGATATGCACATCAAAGACATCTTTACAGACACATCACCCAAAGCAGTGATAGTGAAGGCAAAGATAAACAGCTGGGACTACATCAAATTAAAGAGCTTTTGCACAGCAAAAGAGACAATAACAAAAACAAAGAGAAACCCCACCAACTGGGAGAACATTTTTGCACACAACACTAATGATAAAGGACTGATCACAAAAATCTACTAAGAGCTGATGAGACTCAACAACAACAAAGAAAATAATCCAGTCAAAAAATGGGCAGAAGAGCTAAAAAGAAACTTCTCTGAAGAGGAAGTGTAAATGGCCAACAGGCATATGAAAAAATGTTCAACATCACTTGTAATCAGGGAAATGCAAATCAAAACTACCATGAGATACCATCTTACACCAGTGAGAATGGCACATATTAAAAAAACTAGCAACGACAAATGTTGGCGAGGGTGTGGAGAAAAAGGAACTCTTCTGCACTGTTGGTGGGAGTGCAAACTGGTCCAACCACTATGGAGAGCTGTGTGGAGATTTCTGGACGTACTAAACATAGAGCTTCCATATGATCCAGCAATTCCACTCCTAGGTATTTACCCAAAGGACACAGAAACATCAATTCCACAGAACACCTGCACCCCTATGTTTATAGCAGCACTATTTACAATAGCTAAGCTTTGGAAACAGCCCAAATGCCCAAAAATAGATGACTGGATCAAGAAGACGTGGTACCTATATACCATGGAATATTACTCAGCATTCAAAAAAGATAAACACATGCAATTTGCAGCAACATGGATGGCGCTGGAAGGGATCATGCTCAGCGAAATAAGCCAGAAAGAAAAGGAAAAATACCAGATGGTCTCACTCATAGCAGGAATCTAGAAAACTTAAATAAGGGACCAGGAAAATGAATAACTATAAGAAAGTGAAAATCAAAATCAACAAAAAACTATGAACCAGAGACACTTTTTGGGGGGTGGGGGGCGGGAGGGGAGGGATTGGGGTCAGAATTGGGGGGTAGCAATTGTATGGGGAATATAAAAGTAAAATTTATTATTTAAAAAAAATAAAACAAGACTCGTTTACACACACACACACACACACACACACACACACACACACACACACACACACAAAGGTTGGGTGTGAGTTGGCCTGTAAGATGGTCCCTGCGGATCCCACAGGGCACTCACTCTGTGTAGCGCTGGGTCATCTGTCAGGGCTTGCTCTGTGTGACCCACAGTCAATGGCAGAAGTAATAATGATGAAAGAGCATAGCTCTGTGTTGGCCTCTCAGTCTCTGTTTCTCCCTTTCACATCTCTCTCTCTCTGCAAAAAGCCAGAGACCATGTCGTGAGCTTAGGGAAAGGCTTAACAGGAGAAACTGGAGGCTTGGGCCAACAGCCTGCAAGGAACTGAGGTCTGCTAACATGCAGGTAAGTGAGCTTGGAAGTAGATCCTTCCTGAGTTGAAACTTTAGTTGAGTGACAACTTGACGGTAACCCCAGAGAGCTCTTGAGCCAGAATTACCAGCTTAGTCCTAGATTTTCAGTCCACAGAAACTGTGAGAAGATGAATGTTTATTTAATGTTTTAATCTGCTAAATTTTGGGGTCATCTGTCATATAGCATTAGAGCTAAAGTAAAATCCAAAGATAAAAGAGGCCTCACAAGATGACAGCTCCAAAAAGTCAAAGACAAAAGAATTTAGGGAAAGTTATATAAAACCCGGAGGTTACTTCCTTATAAATTACATATAAAATTTTCCAATATAGGAAATATGTTTATAATAGTAGATATGCCTCAGATTTGGATAGGACTAATTAAAAAAAAACTGAAAGGATCCAATGCATTTGTTTATCCTGAAGTAACAGCTTCCTGTTTTGATTACAAAGGAGCTATACTTAAAATAACGATCATAAGGCACACTTAGGGTCTGGGAAGTCAATGGCAGGAAGCCACAACAAAGACCCCTGTGAGCAGCCTACCAGAAGATGATTCCTTCTGGAGAAATGGAGCTGAGAAAGGCCAAGGGAAAAGCCAGCCTAGAAAATGAGCGGGATGGAAGGTGACTAGCACATGACAATGGCAAGGAGCAAACATGAACCCCTGGGTTAGCCACACTCTGAAGACACTGACTCTTGGTACTAAGTAGATCAGGCAAGTGGCAGGATAACTTTCCTCCACCCAACGTATTCTTGCCAATAGTCAGGAATGTGGTGAACTGGGAGAATTAAAGTTAATGAATCAGGAGAACTAGTGCTGTAAAATTCAAGTATTTTATTGCGATGCACTTAACTATGAAGTTGTGTGCAAATGACATACCCCCCCCCCACCAAAAAAAAAAAGATATTACATATACCTTCTTCTGCTATATTAGCTTGATTTCACTGTCCGATGTAAGGTAAACACACCAGAGAAACAACACAGCTCAGAGTGAGATCCAGAATGAACTACAGAAATTGTCACAGATTTGTGGTCCAGTTGGCCACGAATGCTTTGTGGTCAGCAGGAGCCCCAGGAAATCTATCACAGGGGGCGAGGCAGGTTTCACTGACATCAAATCCTATTGGTTATGACTCATCCTACCCAACCGCTTGGCTCTTTTTCCAATTTAGGGATTTTATTTTCCCATGCACTGGGAAATAGGCGAGTTTATAAAGATGTATCCATTAACAGTCAAACAGGCAATGCGTGATGTTTACTGGGGGAAGAGTGTGAAGGGACTTGTGAGACAAATCAGAGTCAAACTAGACCACTACTGAGATTCCCACTCAGCTGAGATTTCTTTAATAGTCAAGTAGGCAAAGAATGGTGCTCCATAGGCACAAAACAAAGTCTCTGCAGCCTGGCAATTTCTTCAAGCCCTTTTTTCTACCCATTTTGCTATCACTGTTTCTTTTCAGTGTTTTTCTGGATGTTCTAGCTAGTGCTTTAGGGAAGAAGTTAAATGAAAAGAAGAAGAAAAATGGACATTATTTGCATTTGTGAAGACTGATGGTGGATGAAAAAAACCCGAAAGAATCTATAGTTAGAATTAAACAGTCAATTTGGTAAGTTTGCTGGATACAGATCAATTAGTATTTCCAGATAGCAAAAAAAATTAGAAAATAAAAATATCATCTACAATAAGACACAATCATACATACACAAAGATTAAATAACTAGGAATATATCTAAAGGAAAAATATGCACGTTCACTACTGAAAACTAACTTACTTGTTAACTGTTTCGGATTCAATACAATCAACAACAAAAATAATCAGGTCTCATTTCTTTTTTTTTTTTTTTTCAATTTTATTTATTTTTTTAATTTTTAATTAATTTATTTTTTTAAAGAATATATGCACATTTAATATGAAATTGTTAACATCAGATTCTATGCCCAAGCATTTTAAAACCTCTCCAACAATTCAGTCTTTTTTCTTTTTAATAATAAATGTTATTAGGTCTCATTTCTTTGTAGAAACTGAAAAGCTGATTCTTAAAATTTATATGGATATTTGAAGGACCTACAATAGCAAAAGCAATAAAACAATCTTGAACAATAAAACTGGAGAACTTATATTACTTATATCAAGATTATCTGAGGTATAATAATTCTTTAATTATTGTTTATGATGCTGTCATAAATAATGTCCCACACCCAATGTCCCTATTCATTCAGTGTGCTATTTTAATTAATTTTTCCTGTAAGTGTATATCAGGAATCTCCACAACAATCACTTTCGGTACTCCTTCAAGTGATATTTAAAAAGCTTACTTAAGTAACTGTTAAACCTACATTCATTTTGTCTCTTTCCTTTTAAGCGATTTTTCAGGTGACTTCTATGAGAGTAAGAGGAAACTAACATCTTGAGTTTCATTAGATTTAATACAGCTTCTCTAATAAGTACTTCGTAATAATTCAGAGTGCTCCATATTCTGAGATATTGCAAGGACTGATTATGATACAAATCCTTCTTTGCTGAGGGTAACTTTTGAAGAAAAACCTTAAGATATTAAGCAGTACTTAACAATGGACATTTGTCTAACTTTACAGAGACACACCCAAGTACAAAAAATTGAACACATGGAACATTTGTGTCCTTGGCTGAAAGCAGGCAAAAAGGCAGAGTAGACATCCAGAATGGATTACTCCTCCCTCAGAATGAACAGAGACAAGAAACTGCAAGTTTATGCCCAGAAAAAAACAGGATTTCATGACACTTCTCCCAGACTGCCAAGGCACTGCTGACCGAGGCACCCAGTGGCAGGAGATGCAAATGCCAGACTCAAGGTCACCCCGGAGTACATGCTATTGGAAGCAAGTACCATTGGGGTTTGATGGTGCTGACAGCATTCCAGAAGCTGGTAGAGCTGAGGAAGCAGGATTCCGAGTCTCCCCGGGCCCTGGCTGGAGCCTGGTGTGTGGAGCTGATCCAGGCTTTCTCCCTGGTGTCGGATGACATGGATTCATCATACAGCCACCCTACTGATATCAGAAGCTGAGCACAGGTTTGGATGCCATCAATGATGCTATGCTTCTGGAATGATGTATCTACTGCCTGCTGAAACTCTACTGCCAGGAATAGCCCTATTACCTGAACTTGACTGAGCTCACTGCAGAGTTCCTATCAGAATGAGATGAGATAGACCCTGAACTTCATCTCAGTCCCCCATAGCAATATATATCTTGGCAGGTTCACTGAAAAGAGGTAAAAAAATATCGCCAAGTACAAGGCTGCTTTCTACTCCTACCTTCTGATAGCTGCTGCCACGTACATGGGAGACCTGCTAGAGATGTTCTTCCAGATCCAGGATGATTGCTTTGATCTTTCTGGGGACCTTAGTCCAGATTGGGACTTAAATCCAGAACAACAAAGGCAGCTGGCTGCAGCAGACATCTCTGGAACAGCACTAAATCTTACAGGAGAACTGGTGGCAGAAGGAGGCCGAGAATTTGGCTCAACTGAAGGGACTACACGAGGGGCTGAATCTGCCGGCTGAGTTCATGCGGTATGAGGAGGATTGCACCATGACCCCATAAGCCTCATCAAGCTGTGTGCTATGCCTCACCCCCACCCATCTTTCTGGGGCTAGCACCTAATATCTTTAAGTGGAAAAGGTTACCTAGAGACTTCAAGGGCAGGGAGGGGACACTCACAATAAACTACTGTCTACTCTTAAAAAAAAACAAAAAACAAAAAACTGAACAGCCACATACTTTTATCTCTCAAATTCCACTAATAGAAAGGAAAAGGGCAATTCAGAGCACACCAGCAACATACAGAAATACGGGCAGTATTGCTTTTATGAAGTAATTCCCATACTTTATCGGTAACATGGATCAACTCCTCTAAAATAGATCAACTACTAAATTTCACCTGCCTTTTAAACTTTGTTATTATTTGCTCTGCTTAACAAACAGTTAGGACCTCACAGATACAAAGATAGTTGTTTACAGACCAGTGTTTCTGGGCCTGCTCCAGGAAGTTTGTCCAACATGTTGGAGGTTTTTGCTTGTTTTGAAGCTTGTGGCCTGAAATTACTTTTCTTCCTGGCAGTAACTCTATGAACAGCAAAATTTTTTAACATTCAAAATAACTCCCTCATTGCATTACTTAAATCAACTTTTATTTTATACTTTAATTTTAAATAATTTATTTCTTAATGTGATCAGTTGCTAACCATCTGAACTTTCTGTGGCATGAAAATTTAACATAGATTTTTTTGTAGAAATTTTTCTTTTGGCTCAGTTGAGACCGTAAACACCAAGTCAGGAAACTTTATAATTAATTAGCTCACTAAAATTTGGAGGCATTTACAGTAACTCACTATATCTAATATCTTACAATATTAGAACCATCTTAGAGTTCTCAAGCTTTTAATAAAAACTACAAACAAAATCATCATCAAGAGACAAGTACTTATCCTAGTTATTTATTCATCTGGATGTCTAAGATATATTATCTTAACTACCTAAATCTGCTTAGCTATGTTATTATTTAGATTTGTTTTGTGAATCATGGATTAAAAAAAATCCAAATTAATGTTTCCTTGACAGTCCTTGCTCACACCATTCATAAGCTGTTTAAACAAGTTATTGAAGATTTCTGGGTTATCTTTAGATAGCAAATAGGATCACAGACATTATTAGAAACGCATTAATGGAAGTATCTATAAACATTAAGAATTATATACAGTTTCCTTTGACATTAAGTTCCTATGACTATATAATTATAAATTCCATCTAAATCCCAAATACAATTTTCAGAATGTGTTAACTAGATAAACTCATTTCACTCTGACTTTCTATTGTATCGCAGACAAGAAAAAAAGACACAGGCTCAGCTGTTTGAAGGCACAACACAAAGGGAGTATTGTTCAGAATAAAAGGGGAAATTCAGAAGGACCTAGGTCTTACATTTGGAAAGGGACGCCATATGTCGGCTCTCCACTGTCACTATCAGCTACGCCAATGACTCCATCCATGACAGGCTTATCAACTCACTTAAGGGATATTTTAAAAACTCAGATTTTTATCAAGGTGTGAAGCTGTACTCCTAAACAATGGGAAATCAAGAATGACTTCATTTTAAAGCAATCAGATTTTTAAAAATGGTGGTCAGAATATTTGTTTTTCTTTAAAACATGTATTTCAAAAATATTTACATAAATATTTTTAATAATTTTTATTTTTAAATTTGTAATATTTATATATTAAAAAAACTTTAAATTTTCTAAACCCCTTTAAAATGTCAATTCAGAAAAAAGGATAATCCCACAAGAATAAAAAGAATGAGAAAGAAGACAACAGCTGATAAGAGATGCTGACATTTTGAAAAACAAAGTGGATGGATAAGGAGAAGCAAGTTTACACAGGTTAGAGAAGGTGGAAGCTTTAATGTCTGTGGGAGAAGGGTTAGCTCTAAACTCCTACAAAGACTCAGGAATTCAAGGGACGCCTGAAAGTATGGGCAAGGATTAGGACTAAAGACAAATAATTTTAATGTTTGGGTAAGAACCAATTAGAGCCTAAGATTTCTATCACTATTCCACATAGTGAGAACATGGTCAGGCTCTAATTCAACAGATGACGAAAGATTTACTCTTTGGAGAAAATGAACCAGTGAGCTGCAGGGCACAATAGGAGCAAGGCTGAAGCATCATAATGGAAATATGAGGATTATGTTAAAGTCTACTCTTTTGGTGCTACCACTGTAAAATGCACTGTGCTTAGCAAACTGAGAAAAAAAGAAGCATCTGTTCCACTAAGCCTAGCGCACATTGTGGTTCTCCAAAAAAATTTCATCAGACTCCTTTCTAGAAAGAGTTTTGGAAATGATAGAGCATCTCCTTACTATGGACAGTATTTTTAATTCCCTACTGCTGAAGTCAGGGTTGTTAAAGCACATTCTGGTAACTGCAGCAGCGTGATATGAAGAACTGACCCCACACAGGTCTGGAGCAAGAACTTAAAACATTCTAACTGGGTACTAAGCAAACATCCACATCTGGCAATAAAACCCTCCCCTTACCTTTCCTGTTACCACCTCCACAATTACTTTTTTACAGAAAAAAATAACTGAAGCTATAATTTAAATGTATACTCATTAAAGAAAACAAACGATTACATATGAAGCTATTCCAGAGTTCAAAGATCTACCCTGGTTGTACATGGACAACTTGGATTTTCAACCGTTGTGATGACTTTCCATACTATAAAATACTGAAAGAATAACACCCTGGGGTCTCCCTGGTGGTGCAAGGGGTTAAGCACCGCACTATGAAGCAATCTGCAGCCTCCACAACAGGAGTTCGATTCCCGCCGGCCAGGGAGCTACCCACATGGCATAGCAGACATCTCCTGTCTGGCCCACTGCTCCCCTCAGCAGTGTATTTCAGTCAGTCTGCCTGTTCTGTTCCCCACTCTGTCTCTGGTGAATCCTCTCACCCCCTCCCCCTGCATCTCTGTATCCCAGTTCTTGTATGCATAAATAAATCTTAAAAAAAAAAAAAAAGAATAACACCCTGGATCAGAAGGGAAAATAAAAGAACAATACCTGAACCCATACATAAAATATGTAAATATACTCATCAATATTCACTATAAATCAGGAGAAACTGATTTATAATATATCCTTATAAACTGATTTACAGTATATCCTAAACTCAGTATATCCTTAAAGCACTGAGTATTATTCCATCTAAAATGCTGTGCTATTTGTAGGAGAGAATCCTCTTAATAAAATCTACCAAACATTAAGTCATTACTTGATCACTGGTTGCAATGAAGCGGAGTGGCATGTGCTGCTGCTGCGGGAGACCCAAGACGGCCTCTCCAAAACCAGGCATTTTTAACCACTCCCTCCTAGCTGCCCACCCAAGAACATCAGAGCAAGGGCACAGACCTTCTCCCTCAGTCGCATCAGAACGGTCCAGTTTGGCTTCTTTGTGCTGTCCTTCTGCCACCTTCACAGCCACCGCTCGGCAAATGGCACCAAACTTCCTATCCAGAGAACGAACCCCGGCCTCTCTGGTGTACCTGTCATCAGAGAAAAATATTTTACTTTTGGCTAAATCCCACCTATAAAAATAGAGAAGTAATGTCGTTAACATTTATGCTAAAAAACCAGTGTACATAATTTAAAAGTTAAGTCCATTTTCTAGAGTACCAATTTCTTCAACATTTGAAAATTCTTCATTAGTGTTTTTTCTTAAACATTCAGACATATTTTCAGCTACAACTTTTCCCTTCATGTAGATTATCTTGAACTATTACCCTATACTTAAAAAGTAAATGTTTGGTTCTTCAATTCATAGGAAGTACATCTGGCAACACATGAAACATTTACTCCTTGATGATGCATCTAAGAGCATCCTTAAACTGGTCAGAGTGTTCTACATAAATTTATTATACTTCCCACATTGTTGAAAGAATCAGAAAAATAGAGCTTTTTCCCAACTGAAGCAAAAAATAATCTGAAACAGAAATCCAGTTTTTACTAGGAACAGTGCTCATCACCTCTATTCAGTATTTTTTCTGTAGAGACTTCTAAAGGAAAAGTATGTTAATAATGCAAGCACTATGATTTTAGAGGAAAACTCAGTGCAGTTAAGAAAAACTGTCTTAAAAAATTTAGTCAAATTTCATCAGCCACTTTATGAACTATTACATAGTAGAACCATTTCTGACCAGCCAATTTTGGAAGGATTAGAACAGGCAGCATCAGGTACAGACTGTAGTTTTATGTGAAAACCTGGATGTGACTAGACATATTCTAGAGTTTAAGGATGCAGATTTTTAAAGTTCTGAGAAAAGACAAATAATAGTTTTTGGCTAAACACTTTAAAGTAAAACTTATTTCAATCAAAGGGATAGGAAAATATAAGAATAAAGTCCATATATGCATTTGCATATAATTTTAGTAAGGAAAACAAGAGGGAGGCATCTTAAAAATAAATAAATCAACATGCAAAAACAAAAATAAAAACCTAATTTAGCTTTCCAGACAACGATATGATCAACTCAGATTAAAGAGCCTGGACAAAAGATGAAAGAAAAGGGATTGAGGAGGTTTGCAAGGGAATGGGATGGATGTACAGAAATGGTTATTAGGAAGTTCAGAATGAACTGAAGCTTGCCAAAAATAATAAAGATGACAACAAAATACGTTTTCTTTTTTAAAAGTGTTTAGAACAATAATGGGCTAGAAACTAATGCACATGGTATAACATTAACTGCTGACTGAAAAGAAAACCACTATTCTGTAGTATTTTAAACTAAAAAGGGAAGAATCACCAGTGTCAAACAAAAGTTGGTTGATGTTTCTTATGAATGACCTGAACACGAAGATGGTATGTATGCTGATTTTCAGGGGACATACTAAAATACTTGATAAGATGAAAAAAAAAATCAATTTGCTGCCAGGGTAGCTGAGGCAAATAATAAAATATCCATTACTGCAAACTTTTTACACTTGGGTTTTAAAAAAAACCAACTCTAAATACAGATTGGGATAGAAAAAGCTTAGCAGAAATTCCTATGAAAAAGAACTAAAGATGTTAGGGAACTATAAATGCAAAAGGTAAAAGGTAAGAATAACCTAAAAAAAAAAACAAAACAAAGAACCTTGAGATATACTCATAAAATAATATAGTCAGAATAAAGAATATCAGTGGTCTTATACTATGAACTATTTAGGCTCTACCACCTGAAATGCTAAGTTCCACTCCGGGTATTTAATTTTAAAAAGGAAAATTGACACCAAAGGAATCATTCAGGAGACAACTAATCAGGAAGGCAAAGTCTTAAAAGTGGGTCAGGAGGAAATGGTAAGAGAACAGGCATGCTTAGCCTGAAGAAGCGAACATTCATGGTATGTGGATCTGACAGCATTTTTTCTTAATGTCAGAAGGACTGCTTAAAGGAAGGACTTATACCTGGATTCCAGGTGTTCCCATGAGACAGGCTAGAAAATTAAAGGGGAGGTGAATATAAAGATTATTTTATAACAATTACATTCATTCACCAAGGAGCAGTTTTCAGGAAGCACTACAGCACTGAAAGAATTCAACCAAGCTAGTTCTGCTGGAAGATAAATAGGACTAGATGACATGTAAGATTCTCTCATCATGAACATTATGGGCCTATGGTTATGAACACTGAAAGATGAAATTTATCAAAAGAGAAAAACCAGGTTCTAAATTCAGTAACTCATTAACTGTCTAATTCTTGCCTTGAATAGCAAATATATGTGATGGTATAAAAAATATAAAAATTACTCAGAGAAATTTCTTAATGTACATAGTTCTTAATATCTAATGTTTTGAGCTAACAAGTATATTAAAAAGATATAGTTCTGCAGGCAAAAAATGAGAAATACAAATAAAGATTACTCTTTGGGGTCGTAATTATTCAGATTCAAATAAGCTATGAATAATTTTCTCTATCACTCATATTTTACAGACACAGAAGTTATCAAAAAGATTAAATGACTTGTTGAAAGTTACCCAAAGGTATCCTGGGTGTTATCTGGAATAATGATATTGTTGGAAAATTTTGGAATATAAATCACCTAATTTATTTCTCATGGCATTATCCACATAATAAATCACAAGTTACGAAAAGGAACTCCCAGGTCAGATTTAGTTTTACTGCTTTATATATAAATTTAAATAGACTTCCTTTCATAAGGAGGTTGGCTTATCTCAAGAAACAGTCTGACCAGCCAAACCGAGTCAAAGTTCAAAACGGAGAGATACTTCACATCTCTTGAAAAACAGCAGTTACTGGCAGAGGCTGTCTGAGGAGTGCTTGGCAGTCTAACACAATTTGCCAGATGATGCAATGGATCTGTAATACTGAGCCAGGAAGACTTAAGAGGTTATTGTAGATATAAATTCTCAACAGGGTATATTTTCCATTCAAACATGCAATCTATAAATTAGACTAAGCAAAACTCTACCATAATAATTTATTGCTGTTTGCCACAGGTAGAAGCACTTAGTAACTAGCTTGGGAAAGCACCTTTTCTATTGTTCCATTATTAATTCCAATGATGAAAACTCTTAAGGATTTAAAACATCCCTCCAAAAGAAGAAAATCTAGTAACTTAAAACAGATGTGAAAGTAGCATCTCACTTATTAAAAGAATTCAAGAACTTTCAAGATACTAGACATAAAAGGTATCCAATATTTTCTGTTCATGGTTTGTAATTTATCAAATCAATCCCTTATGTTTTTGTGGAAAAGCTGAAATTCTGGCTCAACTGAAATCCTTAAATATAAATGAATTTCCCACTGAATTTCCACCTTATACAGAGCCTTGTATAAATCAATAGTTATAGAAATGCTTGCTGGGAATCTGTTGGTGAGAACTGTGTGCTATGAGTTACCAGTAAAATAATGTTCTTTTCAGACTTGAACATTAATGAAGCCTCAGGACAGCTGACTCACCTGGTGATGATGTCAAGGGTCGTAACCTGAGGGATCTGAATCTGCTGCGGAGTCAGCCCATGCTGTTCCAGTTGCTTTGGGATCAAGTGCCTGTGGGCGATTTCTATCTTCTCCTCTTGTGTATACCCTGGAAATAAAGTGATCTTGTTTTGTAATTACTTACAGGGCTTCCATGGTCTTATGCTTTTTTAATCAATCAAATGCAAACTCAACTGATCTTGGATTTAGAATAAATTCAAGTAAGACTTCAACTAAGATTAAAACCAGAAAAAAGAAATTTAAATCCCAAGCAATAATCGTTAAACTTTCCAACATTTCTACAAACCAAAAAGAGCATTTATCAAGCAGTCCTTGAAATCATTTTGGTTAAATCACTATCTCTCAAAGAGGAAAAACTTAGAGATAATTATCCCCCTAACTCAAATGTTCTGAAATTTTATTATTTAATAGGAAAACAATACATCCTGTGTTTATAACCTGTAAGACAAAATTCCTCCTAAATTAACTGCTGCCTTTCCATCTAACAAGCAAAATTAAAAGATGAGTTGATAAGACATCTTTTGAATAGGAACAGGTAGTAAAAAACATCACAAAAACTAGACAATAGGATAACCACAGCCACAGAAAGAAGGTGGCATCTCATGGGGACTACTTGACTCCACATTACTATATCTTACAGATTTTCTGCCTTAATTCGGAGTTTTCCTAGGAATTGGCTATATTTCTTACTTTAACCTTGTAAGTATGTACAGTGATTTTTTTACTCCACCATATTTTAAAACAGGGCTCAGATGCTAAGAAATCCAACTATTATTCACTTAATAGTGGATATATATTTTAGGTAATACTGAGCCAGGAAATAAGTGTATCGAGAATATAAAAGTTTAGATTCTACTCTATTTTTCATTTTAACAAGTTCCCATTGATTATGTTCAGTGAAATAAGTCAGAAGGAAGAAGACAAGTATCAGATGGTTTCACTTCTAGAAGGAATATAGGGAAATTGAACAAAGGGTCAAAAAAGAAAAGACAAAACTTGCAAACAATAGATCTGAGGCAAACAGAAGGGGAGGAGGAGGAAGGTTAAAACAGGGGAGGGAAGAACACAAGGGACTATGGTAAGGGTTCACTGGTGATGTGGGGGTGGGAGCCTTATGGGGACTACACCTGTGTAGGGCCAGCAAGGCACAGAGCAGGATCTCTATGATCAGGGCAAATGGGTAAAGGAGAGTCCTGGAGCCCTTGGTGGCTTTTTGAGGCTTTTATTGAGCTTTTTTCATCATTTGTAGTGTGGCAACCAGGTACACAGCAGGCAGGGGGGCCGGGGTCCCCTGGCAAGTCTTTACTCTCTCTAGGCTCTCTGGCGTTCTCTCATGATCTCTGTTTTCCTGCTACCGCTGCTGCTACTTCTACCCCTGGCGTTCCCATGACGCCACCCTTATATGCCCGGTCTCTCAGCCCAGGGGCGCCCACTTACGCTTGCCCACTCATGCTCACCCACACCCTACTCCAGGTGTCCGCCATCAGGCATGCATGTAAGACCACAGATGCCAATGGCAGGTGGGTGGAAAAACCTGACTATTTCTATTTACCCTATAATACCTGAGCAGAGAAATCAAATAATGTACAAAAATGAATAACAACGTAAGAAAATAAAAAATCTTCATCAATTAAAAAAAAAAAATTCCCACTGATATTTGACCTCTGTAAGAAGAAAAATAATTCTGAGCAATTAAAATAAGGTGAAAGCACTGGGATTTATTTATTGTTAGTAACTAAAAGACTATATTTTGCATACCCCAGTGAAAGGAGAAGACCACCAAAAAAAACAGGCAACTATCTGACAGATCCAACTAAAAAGAAAAGGGAAGCCAAAGATAATAAAGATAAACTTCAGTTACTCTTTAGAAACTACCTCTTAAAAGAATAATTATACTCCTCTGTAGAGGGTTAAAAACATCAAAATCTGATAAACTGGCAGCCAATTTGACCATAGGAAGATCTATTTTTGGTTTTTAGGCACTCTGAAGAAATAACTTTTTCTATAACTTAGAAACTGCTTCAAAGAACAGTATCTCCTTTTCCAGAAAAATAATCATTCTTTATGTTAAATTTGGAAGTGTTAAACAAAATTTATTCTTGATGTCTTACAAAAAATACTCTTGAGTATCCCTCCACTTTTTGAAAGTTTGAAGCTACGAAAGTTCTCACTTTTATGAAAGACCTATGCTAGTACTTGTTTTCACTAATTAAGAAATAGGAACAAGATGCTTGTTGTTAGGATAAAAGGTGAAAAGCCTAAGTAGCATTCACCGTGTTGTGAGAGCCATTCTAGAGGCAGCTGGCCTTGAATGGTAGGGTGGCCCTGGCACGTGCCTTCCCTAGTTATCATCTCACTCCTGCTTTTACTATAGGTTGGTGCTATTGTAGTTTTTATGTGTCATAGATTATTTTTTTGGACTAGGAATGCTAAACATTGCTTTAGAAAAGTTTGCTGTTCCACACTTTGAATCTACATGTACAAGATGGTTTATATTCCAGACTCAGGACTTTTGAAAATTATAAACTGGCATATTAACTTTTTCACTCAAAACTCCACAGTATGAGCAATTTTGAAAGGTTATGCCCAGAAAGGCAAGAATTATCCAGTAAATATTTTATGATGCAAGTACCTGGCACCTGAATGACCTCCATTCTGTCCAACAAGGCAGGTGGAATAGTGGCAGTGGTGTTGGCAGTTGCTATAAAAAGAACTTGGGAAAGATCAAAGGCCACATTTAGATAATGATCTGTGAAGTTATGGTTTTGTTCAGGATCCAACACCTATGGGAGAAAAATAAACATTTAAACAAATTCAGTAGTTCAGATAGAGAGCTGTGTCAAAACACACATCATGTATTAGAGCAAGATTATTTTTGCTTAATATAGTTAGCTTGGGGAATATGGGGCTAACACTATCATCTAAATATCATTCTTCGTATTCCCCACATTCTAAATACTTCAAAAATAACAAAAAACATGTTCATTGTCAAATCTTTTTAAATACAGAAAAGCACAAATAAGCAAAAATTACCCTTTTAAGCTCTGTTCTTAATTCTGTTTATTAATGACTCATCTGTGGCCATAAAAAAGTAACTTATCCTGCAGAACCAGTTTCTATCCTGGCAACACACCCCATATTAACTACCATGGGAATATAAGGTAAATGTGCAGTTAAATATTTCCTGGATAACTGGTAAAATGAAAATTAGTGCTTTTATCTTTAAATATCAAAAAATCCTGCATAAAGTCTTTAACTGAAAGGGAATTTCCAAACAAGTAAACTACTAAAAATTACTAAAAAATTACTATGCTATTATATTCTGATAGAGCACAAGGAAAAATTCATTTTATAATATCTTAAAATTTATAGTGAGCAAATACCAATCCCTTATTTTGATTGAGCAAATTAAGATAGTTTTCCAACTAGATTCTTAAAACACTGAACAAATGTATATTAAGGAGACTATATTTTAGATAAGTGCTGAGGTGACAAGTTGCAAGCACTCATGAGAAGGGGCTACAGAGGACTGAAAAGAAGGTACAAGGTGCTTCCTACATGTTCTAAATCTTTAATACATTGTCACTTTCACTTGTACTAGACAGATACAGATAGCAACAGAGCTGACATGTGTATTCAAAAAGGAGGTAAAATGGCTAAAATATTTCACCAATTTTACTCTACAACTACATGTTGAATATGTTTTAGAAATGGCTGTCAGACCTGTCTCCTTCCCTTAAAAATTTTAATACATTGGGGTTAAAAAAAAAAAGGAAAATTAATAAGGCAATGTCTCTGAACCATGGATGAGCTCTTTTAAGATGCATCACAGGACATTGAGGTTATGAAGAGAGAAAATCAGTGATGTTCAATTTGCCTGCCTCTCCTATTTAGAAAACACAAAAAGGTATGTAGAATTTTTAAAAAAAAATACGTGTAATATATTTTTCTTTCTTTCTTTCTTTTTTTTTTGCTATAACATTGGTTTACAATGTTTTTTTGTGTACTAGAAGTATAGGCTCTCCCCTCAGGTATTGTTACCACTATCGCACCCACCACCAAGACACCCACCGACCCTCACCAGCCTATGTGCCCTTCCCCTCCCCTTTCAAAGGGACATAGAGTTTAAATATCAGAACTATGACAAAAACAACAATGACAACGACAACAACAACAAGAACTGCCAGATAAAATTTCTAGTTACTACTGCTTGGAAGAAACCTTAAGGGAAACTGGTAAATCCCTGTAGGAATAAAATTTCAGTGAGCAAACCTCTATTTTTCACCCAAGCTTTAGAGTCAGGGCTCCACAGTCCAACCTCACCATATATGGAAGCGCTTTTAAGAATCACTTGAGCTGTTTCATTGCCTTTTCAATTAAAAGGTTTTTCTACATCAATCCCAAGACTGTGATTCCTAGCTACATAGTATGACTGGGAACGGAAAGAGCTGTGACATGACTCAAAATAAATAGGGAGGGAGGGAGAGAGGCTGGGTAATTTGGAATAGATGAAAAAAGACTGGTCACAAGATGACAATCACTAAAGTGGGTAATGAGTTTACATGGTTATAATATTTTGTCACTTTTGTTATGGCTGAAATTTTTCACAACAAAAAAAGCAGTAAATAAATAAGTAAATAAAGTAACACAACTAATTAAAAATTAAATCAGCAATAGGATAAAGTTAATAAAAATGTCTAGAACATAGAAGAAAAAGCCATTAAAGGGATCTATAAGATATGGAAAAAATAAAGATGTTTAATTTATAGATAAATGAGAAAACTAAAGAACTTCACAACTGTAAAATAGGGTGTTATAAAGGAACTAATGCAGAAAATATTCTAGAAGACCCAACACTATAGAATGAAAAGCAATAGATACTTCCTGTGTAATAACAGAACTTTATTAGAATAACGCCTGTAGAATTTTCAAGCAAAATTATGACCAATTTAAAATATTTGAAAAATCTTTAATACATTTAATTAAGCATAACAAAATAAACACCATAAGCCACCAACTGTGACTGCATTTGTATTTATTTGGTTCGGCTGGTGATCACAAAAGTGGAATGTTTAAAATGACCTTCCCACGGGGCAAGCAGAAAATATTAGACAATATATTCACCTTTAGTGAAACAGAAGTCTAAGACAGAATTTTGCAAGACACAAGAGAAAACAGTTTTCATTAAGTATGGATGAGATTATCAGTTGACTTTACATTAGAAACCATGTAGCTGAAAAGCAGTCTAAGATACACTGAAAGAGCTGAAAGAAAATTAAGAAAAAAGAGTACCAACCAAGAACCTATATCCAATAAAACTATCCTTCAAAAATAAGAAGTTAAAACATTCCCAGGTAAACAGTGGGTGAATCTGTAGCTAGCAGAATAGATTACAAGAAACACGAAATGCTGAAATGAAAGGACACCAAACTGTATCCACACAGAGAAATACAGAACACCAATAAAAGGAGTCATGCTGGCAAGTACAAAAGATAGTATACATATATTTTGGTAATTCTTATCTTTTTTTTTTAAGATTTATTTATTTATACAAGAACCAGGGTACAGGCCAGATGTGTGTGGGGGAGGGTGAGAGGATTCACCGGAGACAGAGCAGGGAACAGAACAGGCAGACTGATGAAACACACTGCTGAGGGGAACAGCGGGTGAGACAGGAGAGGTCTGCTGCGCCATGTGGGATTCTCCCGTCGGCCGGGATCGAACCAGCACTGCAGAGGACAGCTTCACAGTGCAGTGCTCAACTGCCTGCGCCACCAGGGAGGCCTGGTAATTCTTACTTCTACCAAATTCAAAAGACTTCATAAACCAGTAATTATAGTTAATCTTCATTATTTGTTGGATTTCACTTTTGCAAATTTGCCTACTTGCTAGGATTTATTTATAATTTCAAAATGAATACTTGTGACACATCTGGGTCATTTTCAGACAAGGGTAAGTAAGCACATCACCCAAGGTGCATTTCTCCAGTGAAAGTCAAACAAGGTGAAGCTCTGCCTTTTCACCTCAGCTCTTATACTCTAACCAAGCATCCTCCTAGTGATATATTAAGATTTTATTTTTGCATTTTTCTGTAAGTGATTTTGCTGTTTTAAAATGTTCCCAAAGTCAGGATGAAGTGCTGTCTAGAGTTCCGAAGTGCAAAGCTGTGATGTGTCTCATGAAGAAAATACATGTATTACTGGAAGTCCTAGCCAGAGCAATAAGACAAGAGAAAGACATACAAGGAATCCAAATAGGAAAAGAAGAAGTCAAACTATCACTATTTGCAGATGATATGATAATCTACATAGGGAACCCCAAAAACTCCATAGAAAAACTAATTAAACTCATCAATCAGTTCAGCAAAGTGGCAGGATACAAAATCAACATGCAAAAGTCAGAAGCCTTCCTATACACTAACAATAAATCTGAAGAAGAAGAAATGAAAAAAACCATCCCCTTTATTATCGAAACAAAAAAAATCAAATACTTGGGAATAAATCTAACAAAAGAGGTAAAGGACCTTTACAAAGAAAACTATAAAACACTGTTAAAAGAAATAGAAGAAGATACAAAGAAATGGAAAGACATCCCCTGCTCATGGATTGGAAGAATAAACATTATTAAAATGGCCATCCTACCAAAAGCAATATACCGATTCAATGCTATTGCAATAAAAATTTCAATGTTATTCTTCAAAGAAATAGAACAATTATTGATGAAATTCATATGGAATCACCAAAAACCCCGAATAGCCAAAGCTCTCCTGAAAAAAAAAGAAAGGAATGGAGGCATCACACTCCCAGATTTCAAACTATACTACAAAGCCATAATCATCAAAACTGCATGGTATTGGAACAAGAACAGACATACAGACCAATGGAATCGAATAGAAAATCCAGAAATAAACCCACAGATTTATGGTCAACTAATATTTGACAAAGGAGCAAAGACTATGCATTGGAGCAAAGAAAGTTTGTTCAATAAATGGTGCTGGGAAAACTGGGTCGCTACATGCAAAAGAATGAAGCTTGACTACTACCTCACACCATACACAAAAATCAACTCAAAATGGATTAAAGAACTAGACATAAGACCTGAAACCATAAAATACATAGAAGGAAATATAGGCAAAACACTACGTGATATGCACATCAAAGACATCTTTACAGACACATCACCCAAAGCAGTGATAGTGAAGGCAAAGATAAACAGCTGGGACTACATCAAATTAAAGAGCTTTTGCACAGCAAAAGAGACAATAACAAAAACAAAGAGAAACCCCACCAACTGGGAGAACATTTTTGCACACAACACTAATGATAAAGGACTGATCACAAAAATCTGCAAAGAGCTGATGAGACTCAACAACAACAAAGAAAATAATCCAGTCAAAAAATGGGCAGAAGAGCTAAAAAGAAACTTCTCTGAAGAGGAAATGCGAATGGCCAACAGGCATATGAAAAAACGTTCAACATCACTTGCAATCAGGGAAATGAAAATCAAAACTACCATGAGATACCATCTTATACCAGTGAGAATGGCACATATTAAAAAAACTAGCAACAACAAATGTTGGCGAGGGTGTGGAGAAAAAGGAACTCTTCTGCACTGTTGGTGGGAGTGCAAACTGGTCCAACCACTGTGGAAAGCTGTGTGGAGATTTCTGGACCTACTAAACATAGAGCTTCCATATGATCCAGCAATTCCACTCCTAGGTATTTACCCAAAGGACACAGAAACATCAATTCCAAAGAACACCTGCACCCCTATGTTTATAGCAGCACTGTTTACAATAGCTAAGCTTTGGAAACAACCCAAATGCCCAAAAATAGATGACTGGATCAAGAAGATGTAGTATATATATACCATGGAATATTACTCAGCATTCAAAAAAGATAAACACATGCAATTTGCAGCAACATGGATGGCGCTGGAAGGGATCATGCTCAGTGAAATAAGCCAAAAAGAAAAAGAAAAATATTGGATGGTCTCACTCATAGCAGGAATCTAGAAAACTTAAATAAGAGACCAGGAAAATGAATAACTATAAGAAAGTGAAAATCAAAATCAACAAAAAACTATGAACCAGAGACACTTTTTGGGGGGTGGGGGGTGGGAGGGGAGGGATTGGGGTCAGAATGGGGGGGTTGCAATTGTATGGGGAATATAAAAATAAAATTTATTATTTAAAAAAAATACATGTATTAGATAAGTCATTCGGGCATGATGTTATGGTGCTGATGGTCATGAGTTTAATATCAATGAATATATACTAAATACATCAACTCTAAAACAGAACCACAAATAAAACAAGGTTATAAACTGATAAGCTTGTGAACTGGCTTGTAGGAATCTAAGCGTATTTCCCTAGGAGCTATTTGAGTATTTGCTGCAATTTTAACAGAATATAATTACAATGAATAATGAGAATCCATTATATATTATAGTGTCAATAGATTCACAATGTACAGAAATATATTCTGGATGACAATAACAGCACAAAGGCAGGCGAATAGAAGGGCTTATTAAAACCAAATTTCTATATACTATTTGTTAAGGCTAATTTTATGTGTCAACATGTAGCATTTTAGGATGAGATTAACTTTTAAATGAGTGAACCTTTGGCAAAATAGATTGTTCTCCATAATGTGGATGGGCCTTATTCAATCCACTGAAGATCTTTACAGAACAAAAAGTAATGATTAGCATGTTTAATTTAGCTTAGTTTGGTCATTCAGTAGCACTCTTTCCCTAATTAAAGAAGGAAGAGAGAAAAGGGGGGGAAACAGGCATGTCTTCACCTACATTTTTCTCATAACATCAGTATTCAAGGCACTTTTTACTCTACTATAGTCTCAGAATTTATATTGCAAATGCAGCATGTGGTGAGATAAAAAATTAAGGTAATACCCTGGACCTCAAGTTTTTAATTTATTAAAAGATGGAACAGGATTATTTGTCAAGTCCCCCTCCTTTGACACGCTTCATATAGTTATATAACTTGTATCAGAAGATTATATTTGATTTAAATAGTATATATACTACTTGATCTGATTACAACTGGATGTAATTCTAATTAAGAACTTTAAGTTTTAAAGAGGGGAGCTTACTATGTATAGATAATGACTTCTCTACTTTGGGGTCCTATGTGTTATTTAAAACTATAATTATTGCCCATATTAAAATGCTAAATATCATGCATTTTATTTGCCCACTCACACAAAAGCTTATCCTTGAAATGCACTCATATTTATGACCAAATCTTACTGTCTATCAAAATTTGTTTGCCAAATAGTTGGATCTATTTTTACATTATTCCAATAAATTTTCAAAAAAGATTATCTAAATTTTGAATAAATGTACCTGTGTTGATGACAAATGTAGCTGGAAATACATTCTACTTTATATAAGCAATAATTTCCATGGAAGCTGAAGGAAATGGGCATATAGCCTCAGTATTAAGTATGAACACAATCAAAAATTAACAGATATCTAATGAAAGACTCTAACATAAAAGACAGGCCAGAAAATAAAAGCAGCTTAAAGAAAAAGTAAAAAAGTAATCTACTGGGATCTTTCTCACAGAGAGAAACGAACATATTACATATGACAATGTAATGAGATACTATAAAAAGAATATGCGGAGAAATTAAAAAAGTTCTTTGAAATGATAAACTCATACAAAAAGCTGAAAGGTCAGAACAGCAATACAGCCATGCTATTTTGAGAATAGAGCTGATCAACTAAAAATTGAAGAGGCCAAAGGGCAGAAGAGGAAATGAGGGAGCCCCAGGGAAAAAGAGACTTGCTGGATGTGTTGTTTGCAATAATTTTAAAGAACTATCGGTCTCTAAGCAATAAACATCCATGAAATTTCGTTAAACTGTTTGATAGAATAAAGGAATACAAAACAAACGAGGGGAAATACTATAAAAAAAGCAGGAAAAAGAAACTAAGACATTTTAACTTAAAATACCAAACTGCTTCCCCTCCCCCACAACTAAATCCATGCAACTGTATGTTACTTGCACATGATCATCCACTCTCATCCACACTCAAGTGTGACCAGAGAGGGAGTTTTCTGGATCTTACCTCAAGCAGAGCTGCTGCAGGATCACCTTGTAGACTCTTTCCTAGCTTGTCAACCTCATCTAACAGGAAGACTGGGTTGTTAACTCCGACCGTCTTCAAGCCATTGATGATGCGGCCGGGCATACTGCCCACGTAGGTGCGCCTGAGAAGCAGCAGCAAATCAACAATGAGATGCCAGGGGCAAAGCAGTATCATTTAGTAATCAATACACAGAATTGGGAAAAGTCCACTTTTGCAGTAATACTGCAAAGAGGTATTATAGATTTAAAAAGCCCTATTAGTTCAATTCTTATTTTCTTTTAATTTTGACTGACCTGTGATGTTGGAAGAATCGTATCTAATTTTTGCTACTTAGTGAAACTGAAAAAAATTAACTTAAGTTTCATAGCTATGGTTCTTACTCTTCAAGATTCCAAAATGTCAGCAAATGGGGTACAATGTTAGAAGGCTAAACAGTGAGCGCTGTATACTAGTATTATTCTTCTTTCCTTAAGGGCTGTAATATTTCATTTTAGTAGAAAAATGAACAAAAAAGAATCCACAACGTCCAAAAGACCCTACGATTTCCAAGCTTTTCATAGTCTTTCAGAATACCCGCACCCCCAACACAACCACCTTTTTACACTTTGTTGTAGTTGCCCCAGGGCTGGCTAAATCATCAGCATGTTCATGAAGGAAGTCAGAATTAGTTCAAAGGCTACTCAAAATAGAGATTAAAAAAAAAAATAGGAAAAATCCAAAATGCCCTTTATTTTCAGAGGCAATGATTTGTTATTAATTGTGGCAAGAAGTCCTGTGGTTAACAGTATTTTATCAAAATTCTATTGATTCTGGTCTTCTGAAGAAAACCGTGTTCATCCTTACACACTTAACTGGAAACCCAAAAGTGTTTTTAACACTGTGCATTACAATGTTAGAGTGTTTTATCATATCTAAACAAGAATCATTTCCATAATATGACAGACGTAGCATGGCATGAAATAAAAACAAATGTTTGTCAAACCAAAAATGTGTCTTTTTTAAAAAAGGCAGCAAAACTTCAAGTAGCAGTTTCCTAATTTTGATTACAACCTTGCTGCCTGGGCATGCGTGGAGCAAACGTCTGTGAAAAGGCATACTGGGGTGACTGCATTCGACCAGTGCTAAGTGGAACTGCAGCCATTACCTCTCCGGCTGTGCAAGGCTGAATGAGGCAGTGGGTCTAAATGCTGCCACATGACTAACCTAAAGTAGACATGACAAAATGGACAAAATGACCTTTGAAAACACAAAAAAGTCTTAAAAATATTGTGGGAATGGCTTTTGTTCAGGGAGAGTGACCGAGGCCCTGGAACCAGATACCCTAAAAGTTAACACAGGATTAGCACAATTAGCTTTCTAGAATGGAATACAGGAAGGACAAGTCAAAACTAGTGAATTCTCTGAAATTGTTTCTGTAGAAAACTTACAGATTTGCTGTTATTCTTTGATTCTTAAGAGCAGTAGGAAAGGGAAAAAAGTTTAAACCTCATAACCGCCAGACATCAGCTCTTGCTGCACTCATTTCTTTTCCTTTTCTTACTGTTTTTGACAGGTAGGCTTCAATAATAGGAAATGACAATTCCAGACATAAAGTTGTGGAGAGAAAATATTCTAGCTATCCTTTGTAAAGAAGTGGAAATCTAGCTATAGTCACTGTATACAAACATTTCCTCCTCAACTTTCTCTAGCTTTGCAGAACCTAGAGAGGTAAGGCCTGAATTCTTTTTCTGTCTGGAATTCAAGGTTCTTCACAATTCACTTTCCATGATTTCCTAACTCACTGCCCTTCCTCTCCCCTTTCATATATCACCAAGATCCTACTGACCCTGTCCCCTTATGCTTTTTTCCTTTGTTAATATGGTGCCTTCTGTCCTTACTACCCTTTCTGTCTGTGAATCCAAGCAATTCTGAGAGACTTCTGACCCGCTCTCACAAGGTAATTCCCCAAATGCAACATCTACAACAATTTCCTGGCCCTTAGTTCAACTGATAACCCACTTATAACCCAGTTTTCATTCATGGGTACCAAGTACATAGCCTCCTCCAAAAACCAGTGAGCACTTTGGTGACAGAAAGTGAGTCTTATTATAAAGTAGCTACTGGATAGAGCTGTTAAAGTTGTTCCCCAAACACAAGCTTGTGTTTCCTACTTAAGGACACCAGAAACACCATGCCAGCACCCAGATATCTTTCTATTATACCTGCTAGGGTCAGACAAGTCTGTGAATGTTACTTTGGACAAATTATCTAAGGCCCAGTTTTCTCACTGGTAAAATGGTGGCAGTAGTGCCAACCTCATGGATTACAGGAGGATTCTGAGAGAGCTCAGTGTAAGTAAAGCACACAGCTTACTGCCTGGCACACAGCAAGCTTCTGGAAGATGTTAAGAGAACTATTACTCTACTATGAACAGTTATATGGAAACAAGTTTAACAATCTAGAGGAGATGGACAAATTCCTACAACTCTACAATCACCCAAAGCTAGATAAAGAAGAAATAGAACACCTAAACAGACCAATTACAATTAGCGAAATTGAAATGGTAATCAAAAACCTCCCCAAAAACAAAAGCCCAGGACCTGATGGATTTACAAATGAATTCTACCAAACATTCAGAGACGAATTAGTGCCTATCCTTCACAAACTTTTCCAAAAAATTGAGAAGGAAGGGACAATACCAAACACGTTTTATGAAGCCAACATTACACTAATACCAAAACCGAACAAGGACAACACAAAAAAGGAAAACTACAGGCCAATCTCCCTAATGAACACTGATGCAAAAATCCTCAATAAAATTTTAGCTATCAGAATCCAACAATGTATCCATAAGATAATTCACCACGACCAAGTAGGATTCATTCCAGGGACACAAGGATGGTTTAACATCCGAAAATCAATCAACGTTATCCAACACATCAACAAAAAGAAATATAAAAACCATATGATAATATCAATAGATGCCGAGAAAGCTTTCGACAAAGTGCAACACCCATTCATGATAAAAGCCCTTGAAATTCTTGGGATACAAGGAACATACCTCAACATCATAAAGGCCATCTATGACAAGCCAACAGCCAGTATCATTCTCAATGGTGAAAAGCTGAAAGCAATTCCATTAAGATCTGGAACAAGACAAGAATGTCCACTCTCACCACTGCTTTTCAATATAATACTGGAAGTCCTAGCCAGGGCAATAAGACAAGAGAAAGACATACAAGGAATCCAAATAGGAAAAGAAGAAGTCAAACTATCACTATTTGCAGACGATATGATATTATACATAGAGAACCCCAAAAACTCCACAGAAAAGCTAATTCAACTCATCAATCAGTTCAGTAAAGTGGCAGGATACAAAATCAACACGCAAAAGTCAGTAGCCTTCCTATACACAAACAATAAATCTGAAGAAGAAGAAATCAAAAAAACCATCCCTTTTGTTATTGAAACAAAAAAAATCAAATATTTGGGAATAAATCTAACAAAAGAGGTAAAGGACCTATACAAAGAAAACTAAAACACTGTTAAAAGAAATTGAAGAAGACACAAAGAAATGGAGAGACATCCCCTGCTCATGGATTGGAAGAATAAACATTATTAAAATGGCCATCCTTCCAAAAGCAATATACAGATTCAATGCTATTCCAATCAAAATTTCAATGTCATTCTTCAAAGAAATAGAACAATTATTGATGAAATTCATATGGAATCACAAAAAACCCCGAATAGCCAAAGCTCTCCTGAAAAAAAAAAGAAGGGAATGGAGGCATCACACTCCCAGACTTCAAACTATACTACAAAGCCATAATCATCAAAACTGCATGGTATTGGAACAAGAACAGACATACAGACCAATGGAATCGAATAGAAAATCCAGAAATAAACCCACAGATTTATGGTCAACTAATCTTTGACAAAGGAGCAAAGACTATGCATTGGAGCAAAGAAAGTTTGTTCAATAAATGGTGCTGGGAAAACTGGGTCGCTACATGCAAAAGAATGAAGCTTGACCACTACCTCACACCATACACAAAAATCAACTCAAAATAGATTAAAGAACTAGACATAAGACCTGAAACCATAAAATACATAGAAGGAAATATAGGCAAAACACTACGTGATTTGCACATCAAAGACATCTTTACAGACACATCACCCAAAGCAGTGATAGTGAAGGCAAAGATAAACAGCTGGGACTACATCAAATTAAAGAGCTTCTGCACAGCAAAAGAGACAATAACAAAAACAAAGAGAAATCCCACTGACTGGGAGAACATTTTTGCACCCAACACTAATGATAAAGGACTGATCACAAAAATCTGCAAAGAGCTGATGAGACTCAACAACAACAAAGAAAATAATCCAGTCAAAAAATGGGCAGAAGAGCTAAAAAGAAACTTCTCTGAAGAGGAAATGCAAATGGCCAACAGGCATATGAAAAAATGTTCAACATCACTTGTCATCAGGGAAATGCAAATCAAAACTACCATGAGATACCATCTTACACCAGTGAGAATGGCACATATTAAAAAAACTAGCAACAACAAATGTTGGCGAGGTTGTGGAGAAAAAGGAACTCTTCTGCACTGTTAGTGGGAGTGCAAACTGGTCCAACCACTGTGGAAAGCTGTGTGGAGATTTCTGGACCTACTAAACATAGAGCTTCCATATGATCCAGCAATTCCACTCCTAGGTATTTACCCAAAGGACACAGAAACATCAATTCCAAAGAACACCTGCACCCCTATGTTTATAGCAGCACTGTTTACAATAGCTAAGCTTTGGAAACAACCCAAATGCCCAAAAATAGATGACTGGATCAAGAAGATGTAGTACATATATACCATGGAATATTACTCAGCATTCAAAAAAGATAAACACATGCAATTTGCAGCAACATGGATGGCGCTGGAAGGGATCATGCTCAGCGAAATAAGCCAAAAAGAAAAAGAAAAATACCGGATGGTCTCACTCATAGCAGGAATCTAGAAAACTTAAATAAGGGACCAGGAAAATGAATAACTATAAGAAAGTGAAAATCAAAATCAACAAAAAACTATGAACCAGAGACACTTTTAGGGGGGCGGGGGCGGGAGGGGAGGGATTGGGGTCAGAATGGGGGGGCTGCAATTGTATGGGGAATATAACAATAAAATTTATAAAAAAAAAAAAAGAGAACTGTTACTAATAACAGCTAACAGAAGCAACTCTCATCTTTTCAGAATACCAAACACACTCCAGGGATGCACTTAGTATTCCTCAATTACATTTGATATTCTGCAAGCACTAGTATAACCAAAGCTACTTAAGTCAAACCAAAAAGACAGCCACTATAGGAGTCTGTGAGTACTTTACATTAAGGAATTTATATATAATGTGCTTGTCTTGTACCAGGAGATACAGCAGTATGCCACTCACTGACTGAAGATACAGAATATACTTTGTATAAACCTATGGGATATGAGTTAGATGTGCAAAATGTAGCAATACACAAATTAAAAATGTTCTTGTTGACATCAAAACAAAGGCAACCTATTTTTTAATAACAAATTGGCATGCCAAAATAGCCTCCAGAGAAACTACTTAAGTAGGAAATAAATGAAACCAGTAGCCTTTTATAAACTATCCTGTTTTTGAAGGCCAAAGAATTTTCTTTTTTTATGTTCTTCCTCACCATGCACCCAGAAAGTAATATAACACCACACCGGAAAGTTTGCAAAAAATATCTCACTTCAATTATTTTTTCAACCAGAATACATGACTACCCAGTTTTTCCTATATTTGAAGCACACAAATTGAAAAATATATGAATTCATTTTTTTTGTAATTGCTGCTGGCCAATTTATAGGCTTATCAGGACTGCTCAAGTACTGTATATATAAGATGCACAAAAACAAAAGTGTCTATATGATTCAAAATTTTAAGTTATGCAACAGCATTTTTCATTTTCCAAAAGTCTAGTTTTATACTTCAAAAAACAACTACCAAGAATTAAAACATCATGTACTGGCAGCCCTATGGGATTCAACTATTTCATTGTTCTGCCTCATCCTTAGCTACCTTCAAATCTAATGTTATCCAAAAGGCTGGTCAGTCTGTTATGGCCAATGACACCTACACAAAGGAACAAGATGTGTCTTTATTTACCTGTTTCCTAGTATGGGGGAGGGGGGTAAACAGGCCTCCCTCCATGTCTAGTCAATTACGCAACTCTTAAGGGCAATCTATTAAAATGTTTTTTAAAAGAACTAGAAATATAAAAACACTTATGCTATAATGTTAAGCAAGGGTAGGATTACAAATTTGTTGCATTTAAACAAAAAAGGGCAAAAACTGTCCAAAGAAAAATGTTGCAAATAATTACCTTTGTGTGATAGAAAAACATGAGGATCATTTTTAATTTTGCAAATTTTCAACCAAGACTATTTCTTTCTCAAGTGGAAAAAGCAGTAAGTCTTAAAAGAGATCTTAATAATCTCAAAAAGAAAAACAGTCTTTAAGGAACTAAAAATAGTTCGTAATATAGAATGTCTACACAAATCATTATACTCATTGCAGTCATTCCTAAATCTTTACATACGCTCATTTGCATGGATGCAAAATTGCATGGCTTCCAAAATGTTAATTACGTTTTAGTCTTACTTGAATTCATAAAGCATTTAAGAGAATGCTTACCATGTTTAGCACTGTGTTAAAAACAGTATGGACTGATACAAAAGAATATAAGATATACAATAAAATACCCACGCTACAGAGCTTGTACTTTTTATATATTTGTTTCATCTCTATAGTTACGTATTAGAAATGCCAGAGGTCGATGTTACTTAATCATTAAAAAAGCACAATAGATAGTAAGTCCTCAGTGGGCCTCCCCTGGTGGCGAAGCGGTTGAGCTCTGGGTTGCGAAGCTGCCCGCAGCCACCGCAGCGCCAGTTCAATCCCCGGCTGCCAGGCGAGGGTCCCACATGGAGCGCAGACCTCTCCTGCCACCCGCTGCTCCCCTCAGTGGTGTATTTTGTCACTCTGCCTGTTCTGTTCCCCACTCTGGCTCTGGTGAATTCTCTCACCCTCCTGTGCTTCTGACTGTACCCAGTGCTTGTACAAATTAAAAAAAAAAGATAATAAGTCCTCAGTTTAGAGGAGAGTAAGATCAGAACTGACTGCATTTACATTAATGGAGGAAGCGCTGGGTTGGGATCTTAAAACAAGCCTAAGGTTTAGAGAGGAAAAGAAAGGCTATATGCAAATACAGGTTTGACAGTAAGGAAGCTATATGGCTGGCACAGTATGCTAAAAAAAAAAAAAAAAATTAGTTTGCCACTCCAGTTATTCTCTTTTTTCCCTTGTAGAGACTAATTAAACTTATTTGTTTCACTAAGTAGTCTGTTCTAGGTTAGTTAAAAAATTATAATATCAGGGCATCCACAGTGGCACAGTGGTTGCGCGCTGGGTTGCGAAGCTGCCTGCAGCCTCTGCAGCTCCGGTTCGATCCCCGGCCACTGGGCAAGGGTCCCACATGGCGCGCAGACCTCTCCTGCCGCCCGCTGCTCCCCTCAGCAGTGTACTTCGGTCCTTCTGCCTGTTCTGCTCCCCGCAATGGCTCTGGTGAATTCTCTCACCCTCCCGTGCTTCTGACTATACCCAGTGCTTGTATAAATAAATAAAATAAATCTTTAAAAAAATTATAATATCACTATGAAAATTTATCAATATTAAATTTTGATAAAAAGTACATTTATCTTATTGCTTGAAAGATTCCTTGCGATAATTATCTGAGCAAACAGCCGATAAAGTTATTGGCATCAAAGAGTTAATACCAATGAGATACATCATAACAAGTCACCATGGAACAGTTAATGAAAAACAGATGATCATGCAAACATGAGTTCACAAAATTTCACTGTTAGATATTTAAAATGTAATCTCTATGAACTGATTAAATTACTTAAATGTAACATTTAATATGAAGTTGTAATGTGTAAAAACCAATAGAAGGAAATAGCAATTTTATGGTTCATGAAAATGGACAGAAAAATCCCAATGGAGATAAAACCAATGGAGAATGAAAAGACTGAAAAACTGCATTAGTTAACATGGAGTATAAACATTACTGTTCTTTCTGGAAGTCACTCAAAACAAAATGCATTTTGGATCAATATTTAGTCCAGATCACTATTATCTTCCCACTTTAAGATTTAAATGTAAACCAGTCTTTCTTTTTCTTTTCCATTTCCCACCTCATAATCATTTAGCTCTAAAAAACATATCTTTGGCTGTCTATAAAATCAAGCCCCATCCTATGACATCTTCCTTCACATAAACACATACTTGAAGCAAAAGGCTAGCATTCGTGTGTGGGAAAACAGGGAAAGGGAGTGACAAAATCTAGAGAATATGCAGAAGATAAGACAAAGCTGCCCTGTTTTCCCTTTGCTATTTAAGACCACAGAACAGTGGTGCCTACTTAGAGGCTGAGGAAAAACAAAATTTTGCAGGAACTCAATTGTGAGTATGTGACCAGTACTTAAATGCCAAGACCTGGGCGTTTCCAAAATGCCTCAACTGTCACATGGAACCACTTGTTCCCACAAGCTCTACCCACTGGCTGTGCCAAGTCCTTGTACAGTTTTTTCTCCCCACTAGTCTCTTCTAGTAAGTAACTGCCACATACATGCATATCATTCTCACCCTCTCCCCTTCATCATAGTCCACTCTCCACCTGCTACACAGGTTTACCAAAGGAAAAAAAATTCTCAAGTCTTTGATCATTGAGTAGGTAGGTGTAGAATGATTCACTAATAAATACAGATTCCTATTTGGCAACAATCACTATACATATCATACATTAGTAAAAAGCTTATATTAAGATACATTTAGGCAACTACCCAAGCTCCATCTACAAAAGACGCATCAAGTAAATTCTTACTTGCTTTAAATTCCAATCTCGGTAATAATCACAAACATGACAATATAGACATTGTAAAAACAAATTCTATCTCTATCAGTAAAGAGTCCACACAGAGATCTGTTTAAATCTAATGTTCACAAGAACTGGTGAGAATTACAACATAACACATTATCCACTGATAGGAAACATAAAAAATATTTTTCCCCCACAATTCTGCCACAAGTTAAATAATAATGCTGAGAAAAAGTACATTTAAAAAGCAGATTATATAAGTTATAGTGAAATTTAATCCAAAACTTGTTCCTCAGAATTTAGAATTAAAATAATAATTAAAGCTAATATTTAGTGAATGCTCACTGTGCTTTCCAAGCCTTACTGAATAATCAACACAAATGTGGAAAGAAATACAGATTGCCCATGTGTCATGACATTAATTCCACTTGACAGTAATTCCACAAACTTACTCTCTAAATTCCATCAAATACTTACATAATACTTACACTGTGCTACATGCAACAAGAGAAAGAATAAAGTACTGAAACTTTTCAGTGCATGAATCAACTCACTTGAATGGGGAACATCTCCCAAAAGCTCTAAAGCTAAAATGAGAAAGAAGACTTACTCCAAGACTTCAAAGAATAATGATCTCATTTCTTTACAAAAGCAAACTACAGCCTCTAGTGGTGCCTGTGAGAATTAAGAAAAGTCTAAGCAGGCAACAAAAATATCTTTTGAAATTTCCAGAAAGAATGACCCAAATTGCTCATTTTCAAAATCTTGGAAAGATTTTTCTTCAACGCCTAACAAATGTATATAAACAAATAAAAGATAGTAGTAACAACCATTTATCAGTTTCTGATAGTTTCCCAGGCCATCTAAGGCTAGTGATCTTCTGAATGAGGCAAATGGAAATAAGATATTATAAAACAATCATTCCCATGCCCCTCATTCCAAGTGTAATCCATCTCCTCCAAATTGTAAATATGCATCAAATTACTCTTGGTCACTGGCAGTTGTTCACTGCTTGGGTTGGGGTGCTGGGCAATGCCTTCATTTATAATGTGGACTACTTTAATAACTTTAAGATTGAGGGTATGGTCTTGAGGACAGATGTATCACCTTCAGTTTTGTTACTTTCTACTAGAAGTTAAGGTGCTTCTGCAAAAAAATTTTCTTAGTTGAGATATACTAATCAGTTTCAGATGTACAACACTGTATTCTTTTATAAGTAGTTTGTGACTTCTACATTTTTAATGTTCTTCATTTTAAAATACTCTTTAATACATACATGGCAGGTATGTTTTCTCACAAATTGTAAGTGCTATGAGACCCTTAAACCATGAAATAGAGGTTTAATCTTCCCGAGGCAACTTCCAACCCGAGCAACGTAAATCAGAGAGAACGAAATAAAGAATATTACATGAGTTCTGAGTCTTATTTTTATATAGAGTCTGTAAAAAATGCAAGAATATGCCTTAATAATTATCCTAATCTTTCTCATTACTCATTATTCAACAAGTCCTCTTAAAAGAAACTTTAAAAACAAGCAGAACAAATTTGTTTATCAAAGATGGGTCATTGTTTATGAACTGCTACTAGGCCAAAATTAAGTGTGAAGATATAACATCTAATCATAAGCCACTTACAATTCTAATTCAAATGAGACTGCAAAAAAGCGGGGGCACAGACTCATTCTTCACTGTCAATATGGTGAAGGTTAGCTTGGTTACATCATGATGGTGGAGGCTCTAGGCTAGATAACAAGTACTGTGTAAGTCCTTCCCATTCAAGGGACCCCAAATTGACCCGAGAAAAAGATAAATATTATGCCTTAGCCTCAACTGAATAGGAAGGCGAATCAGAGACTAAACCGAAAGATTTCTACCTGTGTCCTCGAATGTCAGATTGATCGCACACCCCTCCAAGTGCAATCCTGTGGAACTCTCGCCCTAAAGTCTTGGCCACTGATCGTCCCACACTTGTTTTACCAACTCCAGGAGGGCCAACAAAGCAGAGAATGGGGCCCTTCAGGTTGTTTTTCAGCTGTCTGACAGCCAAGTATTCCAATACTCTTTTCTTCAATTTTTCCATGGCATAATGATCATTATCCAGAAGAATCCGGGCTGCTCGAATGTCCAGACGATCTGTCAAATAACCCAACAGAAATAATCTGAGCACATAAAATTTTTAAACGAACACATTTCAAGCCTGGCAAGGGCAAAATCTTTTTTAGAAAAAAAGATGCGATAAGACTTGGATCCTTCTAAACAAGTCCTTGGGGAGATTCAAACTTGGTTTTTCTGCTTAAGAAGTTTCGGTATTTACAGAAATAGTTGGCACTACACAATTGAAAACTCAAGGAGTTAATGCATATTATTTCAGTTACAATTATTTTCTAGATACACTGTTTTCTATGGAGATGTAATTTCTCCATATTCTATTTGTGCTGGCATTTGCTCTTTTTAAGTGTTTTTTTTTTTTATTACAGATTATGTGATCATTCCAGAAAACTGACACTAAAAAAAAAAAAAAAAAAAAAAAAAAGGCACCAGTACCCCATAGTCTCATGCCTTCCCCACATTACTGCCTTCACTTTGATATGTATTATTTCAGGTTCTATGTGTGCGTGTGTGGGCACCCATGCTTGCACGAGCATGTACTCACACACTTCTTTTTAAAAATAGTATCACATGATACCTTCAAATTTTGTACACTACGCTGCTTTTCTATGTAATACATCATGATATCTTTCAGGATCATATGTATTTTTCAATAACACTTTAGTGGCTACATAAGATCTCATTAATGATCTATGTTCACTTAAATAATTTCATATTGCTCAGCATTTAGGATGATTACAAATCTTTAAAAAGTATACTTCACTGTATATCCTTGTAACTAAATCTCCATATAGATGCATAAATATTTCCTTCAGCTAATCTTCTATAAGCAGAAGTGCTAGGTTAAAAAAAATTAAGACATAAAAAATTGTCAAGTTCTATTGATTGAAGTCTCACCAGAAGTTAGACTTTGTTTCTAGAGTCAAGCTTTATCAGGTGAATGCTTTAGTACTTAAAATACTTAAACACTAGGTCACTGAAGCCAAAATTGCACTCATCAGCTGATGGCAGGCAGGAGAAAATACACAATGTCATACTGTCAGTGAAAGAAGGGGATGGGGAAGGAAAAACATACACAAATCTACTCTTTTTTTATTTTAAATGTATTTATTTATTTTGCGAGGAACTGGAGTGTAGGCCACAGGTGTGGGGGTGAGAGAATTCACCAGAGACAGAGTGGGATGCAGAACAGGAAGATCTACTGAAATACACTGCTGAGGGGAGCAGTGGGTGAGATAGGAGAGGTCTGCTGCACCATGTGGGTAGCTCCCTGGCCAGGGATCAAACTCAGGCTTTAGCAGTGGTAGTGCTAAGTCTTAACCCCTAGGCCACCAGGGAGGCCTACACAAATCCACTCTTACAATCAGTTATTTGGAACTTGTTATGTATTTTTCCTACAGGGAAAAAAATGGTCTTAATGGTAGTTTGGTTCCCAAGCTAGTCTATAAAAACCTAGCTAAGCAATTTATATATATATATATATATATATACATATATACATATATATGCATACATATATATGCACACATATATAATTTAATTATAGTACTATTAATTTTAGTAAAAGTCTTGGCTGAGCAACTTGGAAAGGGAAAAATAAAACTTCTTCCCACTTTCTTGACTTCAGAATCCAAACAATAAATAAAAATGAAAAACAGAAATTTTACAAGTCGTTTAGAATGTTGACCCTGACACAAAATTCTATCAAATACAAAACAGTGCCATTTCATATAGCTCTAAATATTAAGATGCTGGTAAATCAAATTATCAAAAGAATAATTTATTAAGTTACAGGGAGTTATGCAGTGATGGTTCAATACTGGTTACTGATATACTTACTAAACCACTATATCCAAGGAGAAAAGCTTTCCATTAAAACACTTGTACAAAAAAGGCACTAGATAGAATGCAACACCTACTTCTGGTTAACACTAAGTAAACTACAGAATTCTTTGTAATAGAAAAAAACCTGAAAACACAATGAAAGTGTTTCCTCCAAGAAATATGCTATGTAAATACAAGTTTAAAAGTTTATAAAAAGTTCTTTTAAACTTTAACAGGAAGATGATTTCCATGCTATATAAAAGATTATTTTTTATCTTTCCAACGCAGGATACATTTTATTTGATTATTCATTTTATTATTCATCTGAATAATACTGTGGTTATGTGTAAAAAATTAAAAACTTACTTGAACATATATTTCTCTATTTACAATTGGAAGATTAAAATGGTATCTACTTGGTTCCTCCTATTCCAGATGGGAAAATTGGCAAACATTTCTTCCAACTCTTTTCTCTCTGCTTTTGATAATCTCTACTTAGGTAAGCTTCTAGTTAGGTAAACTCTCTGACAATTTATTATTTGAATAAAAAAGAAATTACTTTTTTTTTATGACATGGATTTTATTATTTATTTATTTTTATTTGAAGTAATATTAGGATAACCCCATCAGGTATTGTCACCAAGGTAACCTTCAAGAATTGAAAGACATTTTCATGGTTTTATAACCACACTCACAACAATTATTTAGGTCTGTAAATATAATAATGGTTTGGAAGTTCAACATGACTCCTCTTATACTACAATTTACACATCTCTAGTTCTCTGATGAAACACTAAAGAAGAATTTTCATGATAGGCATGAGAGCTATGCATCCCCAATACTGACACACACCCGGCCTTCTGACATGTGGGTGGCCGCCTTCCCTAGTTGTGAAAATAATAACAGCTTTGCCTCTTTTCATATTTTCTTCATTGTTCTAGTAAAGAATGAGTGTCATAACTCTATGTTCAAATATTTTCCCTAAGAAACTCTCTATAAGTCTAGTAAAAATTCATGATTGCACTTTATAAATAAGACAAGTGGGAAACAGAGGAAATTGAGAGCAATTTACTAGTAGGTTACTAATGGCAAACAATCAAACTTGCAATTTTAATATTCTTAGGCTACCATACTACATACTCACCACATTTCTCTTAAGTCATTAATTTAATTCTGGAACACACAAAATATTACCAAGAAAATAAAATTTCAAAAAAAAGACTCTGGCATTACCAAGTCATCTGGCTGTCCCTTATACTACTGTCAAAAGACAAAATAGGGTTTCAAAATTGTCACAACTCTATCAATGACACAAACAAATACCTATCCACATACCAAGATGGGAGCTTGGCACATTAAATGAAAGCAGAGTAAACACATATAAAGTTTACAGAACTATTTAAGTAACTTTCTTTCCCAGTTAAAACTAAGAGGGAGCAGGGTCCTCTCTAAATCTTGCAGAATAAGAGTATGTCATTTAAAAAGTAGACACTGGGGAGTCACGAGTTAACAGAAGACCCTGAATCAAAATGTATTTTCCACCAGCCCAGCTGAATCTAGAACCACATCTAAATTCAAACTCATCAGGGGACAATAAGGAACTAATTCAATGGGAATCCATATTCTCCTGCATTTCTCTCACTAAAATGGTTCCAGGAAATTTTGAATTAGGAATTAAATGAAGAAATTTAGCTTCGGTTTGTTTGGTAAAACACCTTCAACCAGAAGGAGATGTGCTGTCATGACATGTAAACATGAAGTAATTTAGCAGCAGAGTTCACAGCAGCTTTATATGCAGTAGCCCAAAAAATGGAAACAACCCAAAACATCAAATGACTCAACAAATTACCTGATATAAACAGCAACATGAATGAACCTCAAAATAATTGGGATGAAAGAACAAGGAAAAAAAGGAATATATACACTGTTCCATTTACATAAAATTTTAGGGAATAGGAACTAACCTGTAGTAGCTACTGTGGAGGGGGAGTAAGGAGGAAAGAGTAGGAAGAAGAGATTACAGAGGAGCATGAGAAAACTTTTGGAGGTGATGGATATCTTTATTGTTTTAATTATATTACATGAAAATTCTAAAATTCATCAAAATGTACATATTTTATATTAACATTTTACATAGAAACATTTCACATGAATATATAATACCATAATAAGGTTGGCAAATAAAGTTTCACCAGTATTTTTTTTATTAACCAGGATAATACATCTGTTCCATTTTTAAAAGTCATCATATAGTTACTTTTATACCAACAACAGCTTATTTACTGTTGAACTCAGTAAACCTTGTACGTAAACTTAACAAGAGTGTCCAATAATAAATATTCAGTTGAAAGACAACTGAATACTTTCATCCCAAGAGAAAACACATAATATATACAAAAAAAAAAAAAAAAAAAAACAAAAACAAAACCTGGAATCAAATGCCCTTGATAGAGAAGAAAATTCTACTGAAAAGATGAAAATAATTTCAACTCTTTAAATAGCTGTTTAGTAAACTTCCAAATGGCAAAACTGTTCTATTGCTGTTCTGTTTTTATATGTAATTATTTCTTTTAGAAAATAGAAAAAGTCTACTGCCTACAGTATCAATTTAGCACTTATGCCAACTAACTCAAACTGTTTCTATATCCTGACAAATACCTCAAATAGTACATTTATTGTCGGTTGACTATTGGTATTGAGAAACACATATTTCACTAATTAAATAAAATTCTACTTTCTCCAAAATGAGACAAAAAGGCACTTTCACATAGCATCTTCCTTTTCTGTTTGAATGCAAGACATAGATTATAGAAGTTCAGTCTCTTAATAATTCACATCAAGAACTCACGTAACAAATATTTCAACAGAATTTGCATGCACTTTCTGAGTGACAATTAGACTGCAAAAGGCTTTATTTTGTTGGCTCACCAGTTGTACTCTTGTTCCAAGGAAGTTCCACCATAAGTTCTAAATAATTTCTTGTCAGAGCATATTCTGGCATTGACTGAGGCATTTTTTTGAGTCTATGAGGAAAGAATACATAGCAGACATATTCATGACTACAGTAGGATTCCACAAAAACAGAAAAATTTAGTGTATCTCCTTTTGTTGGTCAGAAATATCATGCATATTTATATTTGGTAAAACAAAATTTTTAAAAAGTAGTTAATAAAAAGATTTTTTAATAAACTAAATTAGTAAATTTAAGTTATTAATTTGTTTATTAAACAAAATTAAATATTTATATATTATATTAAATCTGCTATTAATGGAAACATTTTATTAACTAAATTTATACTGTAATAGATACCAAATGGAGAGGAGGGGGAGACTACTATATCTGAGTCTGTCTGAAATATTGTCTTACCAGGTATGAACATCTCACAAGGAAGAGTCTCAAATCACACTTACACACTGGTTTATGTGTCACACTAAGACTTAAGAGCCTAACCACTAACACAATTGCCACGTACTTTTTGGTTGGATCAGAGATGAAATTAGTTCATAAATAAAAGCTAGCATCAGATACTTAGTAAAAAAATATACCTTCTACAATATAGGCAGTGCTTAACAAAGTATACACAATTTGTTCTACATTTACTAATCAGATTTAATATAAAATATCCCTCAGCTATATGTACTAATGTTAACTGTGAAAGTCAAGTCTTTAACACATTCAATGAGGCTTGTTGCAACTGAAAGAAAATGCAACATAGTCACAATGTTGTGTGTTAAGGTAAACTGGCTTTCCATTTAACTATGAGATTACAGGAATGCCCTTGTAACACTTCTCTGTACTTTATTTGAGAAACTAAGAGTCCCTGCTATGTAGAATTTATAATCTAAAGAAATCAGTGACATGTGAAGAACACAATGGTCACTGAACAAATATTATGTGGATACAAAGTATGGTCCATTCTTTTTTTTTTTTTTTTTTTAAAGATTTATTTAGTTATACAAGAACTGGTGTACAGGCCAGAGGCACATGGGTACTAAGAATGTTTTAAGAATCAGATTCTGGTTGTGGAAAAGCATTCCATAGTTCACAATACAACCTGAGAATCAGGAAAGCTGTGAAACATATGATTGGACAATGGAAAGAAAAGATGAACAGACACCTATGACTACATTAAATAAAAGATCAAATAATAAGAAACAAATGACTCGGCTTTCAGTTATTCAAAGTAGCAGATTCAAGTTTCTATGAGCAACAATATTTAAGATTACTATGTAAAATGAAAACTATATTGACTGAATGACTTCTACAATTTACCTCTTTATCTCTTTCACACAGACTTTATGAGCCTGCTCTGGCATATTGGATGTTCGTATTTTTTTCTCTAACATGATAATGTCATCATTATCTTCATCCTCATCCTCATCTTCTAAAGTACCTGGGATGTGTGTAATCCTCCTAATAGGGCGTATTGCTATAACCTAAATGAGAAAATAGGAGAGTAAATAAATTGCAAATAAAGTACTCAGCTATATGTAAAGTTACAGTTAGTAGTGAATAAACATTTTGATGGCCAGAGCCTAAATCTTTAAGTTCAGAATCACATTAGGAAGCACATCCACATATGGAGGTAGCAGAACTTAAAAAATAGACCAAAATATGGTAGACATGATTTTTTGGTATCTGCTTACACTGCTAGTCTGGGAAAAAACAAACAAGCAAACAAAAAACACATCAAGGAACTGGATACTAGTTACAACACCTAGGAACTAGCTTCCTTTGAGCTACTGCTGCAGTCACTATTTATTTTCCTGATACACATTACTACTTACCATTTGGCAACTGAATAAATTCCATTCTTCCCCCTCAACATTATAAAATTTCTCTCTAACATCTTTCACCATGGGCTCTTTGCTCTGATTCAACACATATAAAAAATCTTCCACTTTCAAAATATCTTCTTATCTATAACTTTCCTGTTAACTACATACTATTTTATTCCCTCCTTGGGGTGTTCTTGCTTTTGCAACCATGGTTTTAACCACTACTTCCCCTTCTTCTTTTTACTTGAGTAATCTGTACTTTGACTTTTGCCTCCATCATGACAAAACTCTTCTTTGAAATCCAATACCATCTTCTGTGTCAAGTCAACTGGCCTTTATGTTTTCTTCCCCTATGATCTCCTCATCATATTTTAACTACCTATGTGCTCTTTTGAAATTCTCAACTCATTAGTAACATGAACTGACTCCTGCCATTACTGGAGCAAAATGACAGATTGGTATTTACTATTATTTTTAACTTTAACATGATTACATTAAGTCCTTAAATGTTTAGTGAACAGTCATAAAAAATAACATGAAATGAAAATGTATGAAAATGAAGATTGAGGATGTATATTTTACAACTCAGCGTTATCTCTGCCATACACATAAGAGACATTATAGTTTAACACAATATTAAAATGGTTAAAGTAGTATAAGACTTCACATTAGTAACTCAAATTGTTAAGTTTTTGAAATTTTTATAATAACTGCACATCATTTTTAAATTTATTTTCCCTCCACCAAACCACCAATGCCCATGTTACCTGACATTTAATTTAAAAGCCTCAGAATTTATTTTTATAGCCATGAAATTATCTATTTAATACATTCAAATATAAAGTATTAAAAGCAAAGTAGTAAATAAAAATGTAATCTTATAAAAACAAGTACCAAATATATACTTTCATTCGCAGATAAAATTAATAAAGCATTATAAAGTATGAGAAAGTGGAAGAGCAATTTGTCACTTGTTTGATAATTTTCTTGGAGCAACTTTGAACAAATTTCTTTTTAAGCAATGCTAATCTGTATTGCTAGTGGGCTGCGGTTTTCTGTGTCTCCCAATGCAGAGAATGCACTGGTTTCTTCCCACACAAAATGAATAACTGAGTTAATGATAAGGATTTGCTCTCAAGTCAGAAATAATTCAGGTTTCTGTGTTTGTATCCTAGAACAGCAGACACCTGAAACTCCTAGCTCACCAACCATTCACCTCAGTCTACTTCACTGCTCCTTCTTCATTTCCACCAAGGAGGAATCCTTTACTTCTGCTTCTTTTTCTACCATATATTCTCCTTGATAAAGGAACACTGTGCTGATGATCATCCATCAAAGCCCTAACATTATTCTCATCTCTCCATTTTATGTTCAGTAGCCTTCAAGATCTCCAACTGCCTTCAGAGAACTGCCATTTCCACTTTTGTCCACATCAAATATGTCCCTGATCTTAATTCTGCCCATATATAACAATAATAAAATCAACAGTTCAAGGCAGATTTCAGAAAGACTCCATCATCTATAAAAATGTGAGATATGATAATGAAGGTATCACAAGTCAATGAAATTGGGAGGATTATTAAATAAGTGTTTAGTCAAATAAAAAGCTCTTTGTGGGAAAAGACAAAGGCCGTCTTCACTTATTAACAGGATAAAATAAAGGACATAGGGGTTAAAGAATTAAAGACTTAAAAAAAGTCAACTAAAGGGCCTCCCTGGTGGTGCAGGCGGTTGAGCACAGCGTTGTGAAGCTGTCCACAGCCTCTGCAGCATGGGTCCAATCCTTGCTGGCCGCGGAGCAACCCACATGGCGTGGCAGACCTTTCCTGTCTCTCCCGCTGCTCCCCTCAGCAGTGTATTTCGTTCGTCTGCCTGTTCTGTTCCCACTCTGTCTCTGGTGAATCCTCTCTCCCTCCCACACCTCTAGCCTGTACTTTAGTTCTTGTAGAAATAAAATAAATCTTTAAAAAAAAAGTCAACTAAAGGAAAACTGAAAGGGAAGTGGATATTTATCAAATCAGTGGAGAATAGAGGAAATTGAAGTTTACATGATAGGAAAAGACTAGGCATTTGACCAAATGAAAATCAAAACTTCTAAGATAAAAATAAAAAAGCCAGCCAAATTATGGCATAATATACTGAAATACAGTTGTTTCAGGAAACAATTTTGAGGTATGTTCCTAATACTACATGCAATGAAAACAAATGTTATACTCAAAGCCAATCTTCACAGTTATTTGCTAATTTAAAAATGTTGAAAACTCTCAAAACAACAAAACTGTTTGCATGTAAAATGTAAAAATAGGAAAAGAAAGACTCCAAGCATAAAAAAGGATGAGAGGGAAACAGATCAACATTCAAAATTTTATTAGTAATTTGAGTGGGAAGAGATGATGAATTTTTTTCCTTTCTTTATTCCCTAATATTTTTTTCTTAAAAAACAAAACAAAACAAAAACAAGAAAACCCATCCACAAACAAACCTGAATCTCATATCACATAAAAGCTGGGAAACTGAAGAAATGTTTAATGAAATATTTACCCGTTTATCATCATCTTGTTTGTGTTTTCTCGTTTTTTGAAGCAATTTCAGGCCTTCAATTTGTCTGACAATCAATGGTATGGTCATCTTGAACCTTTCCTCCAGACTCACAGCATCTAAAATCTAAGGAAAAACGTGAGTCAATTAGCAGCGCGTCCCTTAGGCTAACACAACCAAATTAACTATATTAAATCAGCAAGGCCATCTGACATGAATACCAGAATCTTGAAAGAGAAAAAAAATTACCTTGAGTTTTCATTTAAAAATGAAGCTGTATACATTGCTCCAAGAGAAAGAACAAAACACATCAATTCTTTCTGGGAATTATTCTCTTAAAGTCCAAAATTTAGCAATATTACATATTAGGCCTAAACAAACTCTAGGTTTAAATATTAAATTTTTACAGACACAAGTGAATGAAAGCACGCCTAACCAACCTCCACCAATTGTTTCTCTGATTAACGAATGCTCTCCATTCTGGAAGACATACTTGTAAATGCTCACAGCCAAGTTAACCCTCGGTCTTCCTGCTCTCTTCTGCCCCGACCTGTTGAACTGAATTCTTATGTATATCCCCAACCTATTTATATAAGTGCAACTATTTATAGTTGCACTTGCTACTATAATGGTTGGGCTTAACTATTAAACTGATAAAAATAAGGAGGGTGGTTTTAATGAGCACTTAATTAAATGTTCTACGAAGATTCAATAAAGCAGACCGCTAAAAAATACTATAAAAGTAAGTGTGCAAGAAAACTCTGGTGGGCAAACATACAAATTAAGAGTCTATGCTTGGATTATTATTAGGTCTCTTTAACACTTACTTTGCTTTAAAGAAACTGAGATTGTAAATCACAGATAATGCAGGTGTGGTTGTTAAGGAACATCATGAAGAAGTCTAATAAAGCAAGACTGTACAAAAGGATAGGATCACAACTCTACAAATAGGGAGACAGAGTGTATTTATATATTAAAGTGAAATTAAATATTTACCTTTTCTAGTATTCTCTTATTTAACAAACTTTTCTCATGACTACTAATACTGACTACATGAATAAATAGAGTACAAAAAAAAGTAAAACAGTGACTTCTAAAGTTATTTTAAGTGTAAAGCATTTTAACTACTTTTGTTAAGTTTCCAGGATCTAGTATCTCTTACCTGAAGATGACAATTTATGATCTATATCCACATAGAAAGTGACAGAGCATTCAAAAAAGGAAACACTGTACCTGGAGCTTCTCTTTGTTGCTTGTTCGGATAATTGATGTCAGAATATCTGGTAAAGCTTCCCTTGGAAGACTATCTAAAAGACGTCTCAATTTGGCAACTGCAGGGACAGACATGTCCAACATTTCAACCAACTACAAGGGAAAAAAAAAGTCTTATTAAATGAAATGTACATTATTTATGAATTAAGAAATCAGATTTTCACTTAGAGTTATAAAGTTTGGGCCTCAGAGTCATTTTTAAAAGGCTGCCTGTGTGACCTAATAAAAAGACTTTGTAAATTTGAGATCTTATTTTAAATTTCATCAAAAAAATTAAAATTCATAGAAAGTTTGCAATAGTAAATAAATTCCTGTATCTTCTTTCCCTAAATTCACCAATTAACATTTTGCCCCATTCTCTCTCTCTTCCCACGCAGACACATGCAAACACATGCGCATGCTCACTATTTATTACTGCTGACATTTCAGAGTGAATTGCAGACATCCTGACCCTTGTTCTGAGTTAACATTCTCTTACATAATCACAGTGCAACTATCAAATTCTGGAAACTGAACACAGTTGATTGTATTATGTTAACCAATTGGTATTTGAAATGTTTTTTAGTGGAATATTTGGGTTCAGTAGACTGTAAGCACTGACTGTGAATGATTTTTTATAAGAATAACCTCCTAGGTATATCAAGGAGTGAAGCCAGAGTAAGCCTGAGGCAAGCTTTCAGGAACTGTGACAGTCTTTGGGCTTTTGACAACAATCTACTTTTCTTCTGGGCACATGGTAAGATCACACTTTCTCACCTCCTCTGAGAACATGTTAGGAGTCCTACCTTAGCCCACAAAACAGAGAAAGTAACAATTCCTTTTGGACAGAAGCACTAAAACACATTGAAAAGTATGCCACATTTCCTGTTTCTGCCTCAGCATAACAGAAGCATGTTTTGGATTAATCTCTAATTCACCTGGGTCCCTATGCGTTGCTAATAGGCTGATTACCAAGCCTGCTAGTTTTAGGCATGAAGCAGGTGTAAGAACTACACTTTTTGTTAAGCTATGTGACAGATTTTGGAGTACTTTACACAGCAAAACAGTCGCACTGACTAATTCACAAATGATGTACCAAATTATCATTTAGTCACTCAAATAAGACTTCACATGCCAGTAATAATCAAACCTCTTTAAAAGTAATTCAGGAACCTATCCATTACCTGGCTGGAGTCCAGGAAGTTAAATAAAGCATAATTATCACGAAGCTATTCAGGTGGGAAAAGTAGATATTAGAATTTGAGGACTCTCCTAGGAATTCATCCCAATACATTAAGACAGTTAAAATTCATTATCTAAGCACATGCTATGTACAAACCATTTGTCAGAAACAATATACCGCTCCATACAAGATGGCTAAAGCAGGAATGAATTAAAGTTTGGTAGGGCAAACAGACCTATAAGACAAATTTCAATTCAATATAAGCATTTTATTAACAGAAATGCAGAAGGGGTTAGGGAGGCCCTGGCAAAGGAGCAGTAAAAGCCTACAGCAGATGGGGACGCAGAAGCTGAACCTGACAATTCAGAGGAGAGCATTCCCAGTAGAGAGAACAGAAGGAAATATCACAGAGACATGAAATAACAGTAAGTCAAGCTCTCTGATGTACAGTGTGGCGAGAACTATGGAATAACTAGAGTTCAGAAGGGCCTTAATGTTACACTAAAAAATGTGAATTTTATCCTAGAACCATTAAAGTACATTACTTAGGAGAGAATTTTAAGAAAGCCTTAGGAGAACTTTTAAATGAAAGGCTTAGGATGGTTAAAGATAGAAGAAACTGAAACAAAATCAGGAAGCTACTGAAGAAGTCTATTGATAAAGAATGTAGAAGTAGGTAAAAGCATTAACTGAAAACAAAGTTAATGCCTAAAAAGAGGAATGATAAAATTATGATATTCCAACTCAATGAAATTATAGAAGTTCTTAATCTGAAAATTAGGTGTGGATATAAAAACAAAAAAGTGAATATGGACCAAGACCAGGAGACAAATAAAATTTAAAGCAGACGCATGATGGTAGTAAAATTTATGGTTGTTTTTCTATAAAAATCCCTTTAATGTCACTACAGAATCTTTACATGTTTAAATATATCTGTTGATTCATAGTGGGGAGAAGTAAACAGCAAAGTGGAAGAAACTGTAAAGCTATATCCAACAGGAGAAAAAGACCCAGGGAATGCTACCCTCCCAGAAGAAGAAAAACTATTTACCCCTCTATCTCCATTCCCAAATAACATTCACTTACTCTAGTTCTCAAGCTCAAGCTTCTCTCAACAGTGTAAGCTCTTTCTTTCAGCCCCCATTGAAGTTAGTTACAGTTCCAAATTTCGCATTTCTTTTGTTGGTGTTCATCACATTAGCAAAGTGCCGCTTCCAATGCTAGGCCAGCATCCACTCTGCACACTTTTCAGTGATCAATGGTGTTTATAAACAAGCCCTTCAGATAATACCTGATATTCACAGATCGGTATAGTCACTGGGTTACATCAATTAAAAAGTAGAAGACTATAATGTATTTCAATAAGGTTTGAAGCAGAATGGGGCATAAAAAGAGCTTTCTGTTTAATCTAGAGTTAACCAAAAAATCCTTTACACCCAGAATTAAGGAGTCAAAGATTTGACTTAAAGCATGCTTAAAGTGTGCTTCTCTTACAGTCTTGCAGTTAATCCATGTTTTAACCATACTTGAAGTCATTCTAACTCTGACTTAACTTATTCCATAGTTATTGCCAGGTGCAGTGTGAAATGACTTCTGAACAGTATAAGGTAACCTGAGGCCTAGGTACTCTGGTGACAAAAAGCTTCTATGAACTATCTTAAATTTTAACATTTTTTAGATTTAATAACCATATGGGTTGAAGACACCAAGAGTTATATGGAAAACTCTGGAAATATTCTTTGGAAAAAATTTTAGAAAAGGTTGGCGAATATGTCTTACAACGATTTAGGTACGATCCCAGACATAAGCAAACTGAAATTATTAACTGATTTAAGCATATGCTGCCTTAAAACTTCACTAGCCAACAAAATGTTTGCATTTTAGGGGAACAAAGGAACTGAAGAAAAAAAGAGTTTTGAGGAAAAACTAAAAGCAACTCACTTGCACTGCATATTTGTAAAACTGTTCTGAGAGTTCTCCTAGCTCCTCCCTCGTTTTACAGGTGTTGGGAAATTCCTCCAGCCGGTCCAACTGCTCCACTTCAGCAACAGGGTATGGCTTCTCTTTTAAGACTTGTACAATCTGGAAACGGCACAGGCCCGTAATCAGCAGAGTGTAGTGGGGCTTTGGCCAGTTGCTGCCCACAACCTGCACTGCCAGCGCGGCTGTCCCGATCCTGAAAAACACAAAGCAGAGGCTCAATGTGGTAAAGCAGAGGCATCTCCCAAAGAGTTGGCTTTTCTGAGAAACTCATTAATTTAAAGCATAAACCAATTATTTCTCTATTTAATTAAGCATTTGAGTACACACTCTGTTAGGTCACCATCATTAGCTACGGGCAAAGCAGACATCATGTAAGTATTAGTTCTTCTTTAAGGAATTAGGCAGAAATTCTTAAACATTTGGATTTAAGCATAACAACCTAAAAGTAGTTGACAATTACTTAGCTTAAATTAATACTGCCAATTGAGAGCGAGGCAATGTTATACCAGAATAAATATTAGTATCTTAAACAAGTTGAAATATAAATAGCATGAGATAAACCAACCTGAGATATCTGATCCAAGGCCACTTTTACTACTTATATCAAGCCAGATTTTTACACAATTAAGCTATGAAACTTCTATATATCTATCTTATCACAAACTACCATCAACATCTGGGAATTAACATCTATACCCTTGAACACTGATTTTCTAAATGTGGGGGCTGAATAGTAGAGGCTATAGTCGCCGACTACAGAGAGCTAGATAAAGACCTATACCTCAAGAAGGTAGAAACCTAGTTCTCCTCTAAGTGGTAATCACCTCATCTAAATCTAGTGGAAAAGGCAATTTTTATTTAAGTCTTAGCTCCTCATCAGGATGTACCAATTCTGACCAAGTCACATATACACTAAAGTCACAGAAAGGAAGTCTCATCCAAACTAAGCCAGAGTTAGAGAAAACAGAAAAAGCAACATTCAGGAGACACTTCTAGATTCCAAACTAAAATGATATTTCCTCCCTTCAGGAAAGGTGGTAATTTGAGAAAATAAACAAGAATTAAAGCAACTAAAGCTCTCAACACCCTGGGAATGGTAATACTAGAATATTGCATTTGCCCATCTCAAATATACCAAATCACAAATACAGTATGTGAATATTATAGTGCATTTGCTTACTTTCATATGTATTTAGTTCTTGATCACATCCTTATTATTCATTCAGTAGATTATGTATTAACCACTGGCTTCCCTCTGCCACTCAGTGTTTTTTGAGCTAGCTCCATCTTTTTTACCACCATTGAACAGGGGGTAAAAGCGGATTTAAACCAAAAATCAGGAAGACAAACATCTTAGGGAGGAAAAAACCACATTAAAAACTGGAAATGATTTAGCAATTATTATTATTATTGAGTAATTTGTGTTGCGGCTGCGTTTCTTCAGTCATTAAACAGTAACAGGTGATATCTCCCACTTCCTGAAAACCAATTCAGATATCCTTAGAAAGTCAGTGGCATTACATTAATAAGAGACAAACTGATACTATAATTCATGGCAGATGACATTCGCCAATGCTTACACAATGCAAAAGAAGTTCACATTTCCTTCTATAAGAAATGTCAACAGACAAGAAGCCGGATCCTTGGCCTAAAGGGTTTACAATCTAGAACCAAGGAGAAACCAGGAGACAGATGAGATAATCCCAACCTCCAAATGAGGGGATGTTTCACTATTTGGGCTGTGTCACCACGCAAAGGTCAGACTAAAAATGAATTTCCTTACAAAGTAAATCAAATAATTTTGCTAACTGTAAAAAGAAGATGTTCCAAACTTAATGTTCCAAGATTAAAGTGGATTTATACTGTTCTTCTCCAAATGAAACAATATGTGTAAAAATGTTATAAATCAACTGGTTCTTAACTTTAAATCACTTGCAGCTGACTAGACTATTTTAATGAAAAACATGATCTGTGAACTGATAGACTGGCTACAAACAGTACTTAGTGACAGACATTTTGTGGGCAGAACTCTATGAAAAAGGACCATGTTTAATGTTATTTTATACAAGTTCTAGTGTATATTGGGCTCTTGATTTTATACATATAAAATAGAGCTTGCATAAACAAAATTAATGCTTTCCCTCTGATACATAATAAGCTTTATATCAAGTTAATCATCTTTCTAAATATCCCAGTTCTATGAAGATATGTTTTACTAGGCATAATCAAAAAGCAACCCTTTGATTTTGCAAGAGATTCAAATTTACATATCCAGATGAATGGTATTCTTTCCTTTTAGATAGCAGCACTGAAATCTATACCTTAATACTGTGATATTTTACAGATTAAAGAATTTGGAAACTTCTAACTGGGATCTACTTTCAGAGTTATATTGTTTTATCCAATGGCTATCCATCAAGTGCAGTGGGGGGGGTATCTAAAAGTAGTACTACTAAGGAAAGCAGTTTTCAAGATGAGAGTACTACATAAATATCTTAAACTCATTTCTATGTGCCAAATATTTAATTTTCTTCAAACTTTAAAGCCCTCCCTCCCTCCGTCTCGCTCTTTTTTTAGAATCTTCAATCTTCCAAGGCCTTTCTGTAGCAATGCTAGCTCAGCTCAGCCTATTTGAAAGAATATGGGGCCTCCCCAAAACCTCTACTTGTGATATTTACATTTAAAACTACCCTTTTGGGAAATGTTAACACTAACACAAAGGATTACTGCTACGCACTTTAAAAAAGGATTTCTTAAGTATTATTTCACTATAAATCACCTTTCCCCACTGTGAGGAAGGTAGCATTTATCTTCTTGTTACAGAGTAACTGAGGTTCAAAAAGGGTAAACAAGTCAGTTATTCACAGTTGTGAGGATAAGAAATAGCAATAGGGGACCTGAATTAGTTTTCATAACCAATTGTACTCTTTTCTCACCACAATGGATAATATGAATTTGCATGCACTAGTAACTAACACAGCTTCTAAAGTAACTGAGATACTGATGTATCTATAGTCGACATCTAATGTTCACATCTTAAGACACTTAATAGAGAGAAGCACTTCTACAAAAGCTTTGGAAACAAAATTAATTAAAACATCTTTTTAGTTTTGTCTTGTCACCTTATCTTTTGGAATTTTGATGATTTTTGGCAAAGTTTATCATATTAACAATGATCTAGAAATTAGGAAGGCGTGTATTAGGATAACCCCAAGTTCCACAACAGATGGGGCTTTTACAACTCCAAACTTTTTGATTTCCACTCCTTTCTTAAAATTTTTTCTAAATTTAAGAAATGCCACATGCAGACAGACCTTCCTTTAATGCAGATTTGGGAAAACTTAAGTAGAACTGTTCATTACGTATTTGCTAACATAAAAGAGTAAATGTTAAAATCTTATTATCAAGTAATAATTTTTTAATGGCTAAGATACAAGTAGGTGTACTGCATGAACAAAGAGTTGATCCAAACAATGAAACTCTCCCATCTGTTATATGCAGCATTCATTTTTTATTAGATAAATGGCAATGAAACTAATTTGGGGGTCTCACAGATGATGAAGCAGCTAAAATAACAATGAGGAGGGATTGAGAAATGAACATTATGAGGAAATACAACCAAGTACCCTGGAGAATTCTAGATAATCATCTTGAAATGAATGAAAGGGCAATATACAGGTAGCACTAAATTATCCCTTTTCACTGAGTAAGCAATGGGTCACTTTAGAAGCCACTAAAAACACAATATAGTCCAAGGTGTCCAGAGGTAGCATGGGAGCCAAATTCTACCCTGCAGGGATAATCCAAGCTCTTCCTTTAAAAAGATTCCAGTGTCTTACAACATGCTTAACCACTAAAAAGCAGAAAGGCGCTGTGCTGTCCAAAACAGCAAAGAAAGAGATCCAAGTAAGTCAAGGTCTGGCCCTGCTACCTTATGTGACAAGGAACACAGGGGAACAAATGACTTCAGCCACTCCTTGAAGACTGAGACAGTGTCACCTGGATGGTATAAAGGAGAAAAAGAGCCTTGAGCAGAGGCCCCTGCCTTCCCTCTGGAGTTGTACCACCATCTGGAAAGCAGGTAACTGGGAAAGAAGAGATTTGTGTATCAAAACAGAATAATGCTATAGATAACTCAATATAGATACACTATTAACTTTTTTTTAGTAAAGGATATTTTAAAGGTCACATTAGAGAAAATAAAAAGACATTCTTTCTACACAGATTTTTCAAGTAGCCAATAACTCTAGGTTATAGATGGTCTGGTGGGGCCTTATGCCGGGGTTCTATGAAGAACTTGCAATAAAAGTTTTCTAATTTTTCATGATTAAATTTTGACATTGGTATTCATTTAAAAGAAAGGAAACAAGCTGAATGTCAAGGACAAGATTATGCATCAACTGAGTATGAGTGATTACGGCCAGGCAGGAGAACTTAGTTATCATTGTTTTTCAGGAATTTATATAAAAGTTAAAAACCCTCCAAAATGTTGCCAGAATACTAACAGTCATTATTCAAACTTAAATTATGACTAAATTTACTTCTCAAATTCATAGTATGGCCATGGGTTATCACCATGCACATATGCACAATGGCAGTAAAACAAAAAATCAAATCAAGACCATTTTTACCTCGACAGGCAATTAGGGGCATGGGCACAGAAAGCAAAAAAAATATGGGAGGCTTAAGGAATAGGGGCATATCTAAGACAGAGTTGCCTTAGTACAAAATCTAAGACAGAGTTGCCTGAAACTTGCCCAATGTTTCCCAAGCAATAATCACAGCAGATCAGAGAGGAACTGTGCTTGAGAAGAACGAGGCTTCCACAATGTGGACTAACAGTGAACTATTAAGATTTTTTTCATTTTCTTCTGTTTTAGGAGGGTTGAAAAGAGGTACAGTCTCCTTAAAAAAATGTAGTCACAAGATTTTCCTGCCTAAATCCTCCAAAAATCAATTCAGAGTCAGGAATCTCTAACTTTATGAAAGAATAACTGCAGGTGAAGAAGGGGCTATAAATTGAAAATCTCTCTCTCTCTCTCTACTTTTATTTATGTTTCCATTATTATCTCTATCACTCTCTCCCTAAATTTATTTATTTTCTTACATCATCGTTCATTTTTGTACAATATTTGACTTCTCCCCTCAGGTTCTCCCACCCACTGCTATAGCAACCGGTGAGCCATCACTACAGTCCCCTGTGCTTCTACAGTCCCTCTTCCTGCTTCTGCCTTTTCTCCCTCCCCCTTCCCTGTTGTAAGCCTCAGATCTATGATCAGTTTGCAGGTTTTGTCTTTTCCATGACCTTTTCTTCAGTTTCCCTATATCCCGCCTGTAAGCGAAACCATTTGATATTTTTTTTTAATAGAGGCATGTTTTTATTTATTTATTTATTTTATTTGTTTGTTTTGTTTATACATGCACTGGGTACAGTCAGAAGAAAGGGAGGGTGAGAGAATTCACCAGAGCCAGAGTGGGGAGCAGAGCAGGCAGAAGGACTGAAGTACACTGCTGAGGGGAGCAGCGGGTGGCAGGAGAGGTCTGCGCACCATGTGGGATCCTCCTCCGGTGGCCGGGGAGCAGCCGGGGATCGAACCAGCGCCGCAGAGGCCGCGGGCAGCTTCGCAACCCAGCGCTCAACCGCTGCGCCACCGGGGAGGCCCACCATTTGATATTTCTTTTTCCTTCTGTTTTGTTGATTAGCATAAGCCCTTCCAGCTCCATTCATGTGGTTGCAAATGGCATGTTTATCTTTTTTGATCACTGTATCACTGTCTCTCTGCTTGTTTCTCTCTAAGATAATCTCTCTAAGATAATCTAAAATAATCTCTCTAAAATAATCTCTTTCTACCCTTCTCTCTCTACCTCTATCTCTCTCTGGCATAGAGAGAGATATTCTCTATTCTCTTTCTCTATCTCAAAAAAGAAAAAAAGTTGCAAACATCTCAAGAAGAGTTAAGGGTTGGGGAGGGGACTGGAAGGTGAGTTTGACGATAATAATTGCATTTTTGAGAACATATCAGCATTTTTCAATAGAAATGAGACTTATATGTGTAAATCTGGTAGCCACATGATAAAGTAATAAGAAACAGGCAAAATGTTCGTATTTAACTCCCCAAACTCAAAATATTATAGTTCTAATATTTAATATATAAAATGTATTAACTTAATAATCCACAAAACTTTTAGTATTTCAATTTGGAAGGGCCATTTTTCAGGTGCTCTATAGCCACAAGTTGCTAGAGGGTCTAGTAAGGACCACACAGCTATCAAACATGGCGTAAAGAGGATTGCATAATCTTCCTAACACACCAAAGAGATGGCTGCTTTTACCTTCCAAATTACAGACCAATAAACAGGTACAGGTGGGGTCTCTCCCCCAGTATCACACAACCAGGGCCGTGGTAAGCTTGGGGCCTTGAGAAATGTTAAGAGGTAAAACAAGAAAAATAAATGAGAAGCTAGGAAAGTTCCAGAAAGGAACAAGGGAGAATGTGAGCAGAACACGCCATTCAAGAAATAAAAAACAGGGCATCCCTGGTGGGTGCACAGGGATTAAAGTCTCAGTGCTATCAAGCACTGAGTTCCAGCCTATCCTGCTCCCTACTCTGTCTCTGGTGAATCCTCTCCCTCCCCACCCCCCCTCCTCTGGCCTACACCCCAGTTCTTGCATGCATAAACAAACAAAAATAGATCTTTAAGAAAGAAAAGAGAAGTACCTAAGGGAGGCCATGGGACACGCTGGGGGTGTGGAAGAAAGGCACCAAAAGCGAATCGAAGGGGAGGTGCAGTTTAGGACGAGCTCGGAAAGAGAAAACCTGTGGAGTAACAGCTGTCCCAGCTTAGAGGACCAAAAAAATGGGGAGAAAGGGAAGATAGGAAAACAAAGCTGAGGGGCCAGGAAACCTAGGGTCTGCAGACCTGGGGGGCGGGGAGGGCAACGCATCAAACTGCTAACAGCTGCGGCTGACGGTGGAATTTTTACTGCTTCATGGACGATGATTAAACAGCCCTAGGTAGCTGTGTCACCCCGATCTCACACGAGGGGGAACTGGACAGGTCGAACCAAGCCGCGCCAGGGGCCCCCGAAGCGGGTCAGGGTCCCGGGTCGAGGCCGCGTCGCCGGCCTACCTGTGCAGCGGCGGCAGGTCCTGCGCGTCGCTGGCCGGGTCGGGCGTGTTGGGGATGACCCCCAGGATGGTGCTCTGCAGCGACGTGCCCTTGAGCAGGCGGCTCCGCACCAGCTGCAGGTTGCGGGCCGAGTCCACGCTGGTGCGCATGGTGGAGCCGGGCAGCAGCACGCCCTCGTTGGTGAGCAGCAGCGGGAGGCGGCCGGGGATCTGGATGGGGCTGACCGACGACATGGCGGCAGCCCTTCGCGCTGGGGCGTCCGCAGGGGCGCCCCGGACAGCTCCGCTCGCCCGAGGTGGCCGCTACCTCCGCTGGCCTCCGGCCCTGCGCCGCGGCCCGCCCCCCGGCTCCCCACCCCTGGCTCCGCCGCCGCCACTTCCGGCGCCGCTACGGCCCGCGTCCAGGGTCAAATACCGCCGCTTTGCGCTGCCCCCTCCTGGCGCCGCCGGGTATGACGCGGGTCGTATTTACGCTAAAGGAGGCGCACTAAGCCCGCTGTCCCTTCACCTCTTGGGTCTTCACTCCAGCCAGGCTTACTCTTAGAGCTGTCCCCTGGGGTGTGTTTGGAAGGGCGACCCTGTTGCAATTACATCTACCTGAATTTTTTTTTAAGATTTATTTATTTATCCGAGCACTGGGTACAGTCAGAAGCGCTGGAGGCTGAGAGAATTCACCAGAGCCAGAGCAGGGTGCAGAACAGGCAGACTGACGAAGTACACTGCTGAGGGGAGCAGCGGGTGTGGCAGGAGCGGTCTGTGCGCCATGTGGGACACTCGCCAGTGGCCAGGGATCTAACTGGCACTGCAGAGGCTGCGGGCAGCTTCACAGGCCAGCGCTCAACCCTGCGCCACCAGGGGAGGCCCTACCTGAAGTGTTTTAAATGTCTAATTCGAATTGATTTCAATACACAAAAATGTTGCCAAAATATGGTAACTCATTTGCATTTACCTTTCACCCAGCTTCGCCTGTTATCATCTTACGCAATCATAGTTCAATTATAAAAACCAGGAGACTAACATCGCTGTTATTTAATTCGTAGATCTTACTCAAAAATTGCCAGTTTCCTCACACATGGTCTTTCTTTCTGGGCATGATTTCGTTTTTTGCTTAGTTGTGTCTCCTCCATTTTTTTCCCCCCTTGGTACTTTTTATGGAGTGTTTGTCCTTATTTTGTAAAATGTCCCTCAGTCTGGGTTTATCTCGCATTTTCTCAAGATCAACTTAATTTAGTGGTTTTTTTTTTTTAAAGATTTATTTATTTTTTAATTTATTTATACAAGCACTGGGTACAGTCAGAAGCACGGGAGGGTGAGAGAATTCACCAGAGCCAGAGCGGGGAATAGAACAGGCAGACCGATGAATTACACTGCTGAGGGGAACAGCAGGCAGCAGGAGACATCTGCACGCCATGTGGGACCCTCGCCCGGTGGCCGGGGATCGAACCGGTGCTGCAGAGGCTGCGGGCAGCTTCGCAACCCAGCGCTCAACCGCTGCACCACTAGGGGGGCCCTTAATTTAGTTTTGATAGAAAGATCACACAAGGGATGTGTCTTTCATGGGGATTCACCTTGATTACTTGATTATTTGGTGACGGTATGAAACTAGAAGGAGCTAGAAGGAAAGAAACCTCAGCAGAAAACGTGAAGGAGCACAGGGCATGCGTCACCTAAATTTCTCAGGTCTGCCTTGCAGTTCTTCAGCCCTCTTATCCTGAGCACCGTCCGTACCATCTTGTGCACCTTCTGACCTTAGATACTAGACTGTCTTGGGCAGGTGGTAAAAAAAAAGAAGGAAATAAATAAGATCCTTTAGAAAGCCCTTGCTGCCAGTCTCTTTGCTCCAGCAAACCCCTCCTATTCACAGGCTGTTTTTTCCATATGCAAATTGTCTGATTCAAAACCAACTTTATAAGTTTATTTTCAAGACCATTGCTGCCGGGGTGGGGAGGACACTGGACTGGACACATCTGTTTTCTTTTTGTTTTATTCCCAGTCATGTCCTGATTGATCTCCACTCTGATGGCAGTGATTGTCCTGTCACTCATTAGAGCACATAAACTTCAGCTTCTTATAATAAATTGGGAGTTCAAGGATTGCCAAGAGGTGGCTGGATGTCAGCCCAAGCTAATATGGATAGCAGTTTGTGTTCTGCAAACATATCCACCCACACATTTGCATTTGGTTCATTTTTCCCTGTTAGTTTATCAAATAAATTCCTGTATTAAAGAGCCAGGTCTTGAAACCTCACTGCATCTCTTGGCAGGTGGAATAAATAAACCAGGCTGGAGAATCATACTATAGCTGAAAGGTGAGAGAAAATCTAATTTCTTTACTTGGTCTCTTAGAATCTGTCCTCCTCATGAGCTGCCACTTGGTTAGAGGGGGCGAAAAGTCACTGTTTAGACCTACCATCTTTAGCTCTTGTTAACTCTAGTCATTTATGTAATTCCCTTAAGTGATGCTCATTAAAGACTCCATCTCAGTGTTGTCACCTGGCAGAGACGGAGTTGGTGTTCTGGAACCGTGTCCTCTATTCCTTAGCTTTCCAACTCACATCTTTTGTCTGTCTGGTCACTACCGGGGTTACTGTCTTGGAGGGTCTGGTTCAGGCTCCAGGAGATGTTCTTTGGCTTGATTACCGGCTGGTGCTCCTCCCAGGGTTGCCGGCCTTTACTGGACCATCCTGCTCTCCAAGACCCTCCCATGGTTCTAGTTTATGGGAGCCTGGAAAACCCACTAAGCAAGCCCCACACCCACACATGCAGCTGCTTCTTGTTCCCATCCCCACAGGGGGTCAGGAAACTACAGCCCCAGCCCAGCCTAGTCCTTAGAGCTTTTAGAAATGAATTGGAGGACCTCCCCTGGTGGCGCAGAGGTTGAGCACTGGGCTGCAAAGCTGCCCACAGCCTCTAAAGCTCCAGTTTGATCCCCAGCCTCCAGCGAGGGTCCCACATGGTTCTGCCATGGCTGCTGCTCCCCTCAGCAGTGTATTTCGTCACTCTGCCTGTTCTGTTCCCCGCTCTGGTGAATTCTCTCACCCTCCCGCACTTCTGAATGTACCCAGTGCTTGTATAAATAAATAAATATTTAAAAAAAAAAGTGAATTGGAAAAAGATGTCCCGGATGGGAGATGGCTTCAACCCCAAATTACCGCTTTTTCCAGATGGATGCAACAGTGCTTGACTGGAATCTGTTCATACTGATTCATGAGGTGGTTATTGTCAAATTTTCAGAAATCTTGAAAGCCCAGTTGTTAAATGTAAACATTATTAAAAAATGAAACTATGTAAACTTAAAGCTAAATGCATTATGTGAAAACAATGTTTATGCTCAAAATGTATGACTTCCTAGTTATTTTACTACCTTTTGCTATCAACTTTTGAGTTTATATCTATTATATCTGTTTGGTAGAAATTGTGTACAGTGATGTCTTAGTGTTCCTCTCATCCCAACTGTGTATCCAGTAGTCCTGTTTGTAGCTTGAAATCAGGCATATTGGGAATATTTATACCACAAAAATCATCAAAGGCTGAGAGCCAGGGCTTGCTTCATTATTTCATTGTCTAAAATATAAATGCAGGACTGTAAAACATTGGTCCTCAATTAAAAATAAATTAATTAGAATAGATAGAAATGCAGGAAATGTTAAAAACAAAGATTAAATTTACAAGTGTGTTGGGTGTCTAGCCATTCCGCTATGAAAAGCACAAAAAAATGGGGAAAGATCCTTTCAGCCTTTGAAAACTATTCAGCAAGGATACTCAGGTCATTGACAAATGAGTGAGGATCCAACTGACATGCTTCTCTGATGGCCATTGTGCTCTTACTCATTGACATAAGCAAAATGTCAAGCAGCATTCATGTTGGAACTCTGTTATTTACCTGTTGCAATTCTAGGTCGGTTACAGTTACAGACATTTATCAACACACCACCGAGGCAGCCCTTGCCAAGGTGCATGACTTGCAATCTAGAATTTGCTGTCTCCACCAATCCCCCAATGCCTACTACCCCCTCTTCTGTGCATTTTGTAGAATGAATAAACTGTGCAACCAGACACACTGAGCTTACCCTCAGGGCCTCCTGCTATTGAATGATGCCAATTTTACTTTAAGGTGTCCTTGTCTTCATCTGGTTCTTGGCAGCCAGACACTGGTCTCTTCCCAGAGTCTTAATCAAGGAGTGTATAGTACCCTCTCTTACCTAACACCTCATCTTTCTTTTTTCTTTTCCATCATCCATGAAAGGTCCACTTCTTCCCCTGCATGGCACGTTTGCCTCCTTGACCTGGTGCCTTGACTGGGGAGTCTATTTTGTATGTTGTATGGGAGAATTCCAGAAACTGAGTGCATCAAATTTCATAGTAATTTGATAAAGGAAGTAGGGGAGGAGACAGTGGGATAAAGTTATGTAGAGAATCTTCTCCAAACAAAATAGGCTGGCCTGAAAATTAATTTGTTTAAATTAATATTTGTGCATCAAGCTGTATCAGAACCCCAGGACTGGCTTCATCACTTGTGGGATTTGTTGCAAAACAAAAATGGAGACTTTCTTATTCAAAGTGTCTAGGAACTTCAGAAGAGTGACAGGAGAGCATTAATCCAAGCCTGGGGCCTTCCGAGTTGGGGACCCCATGTAGCATGCTTGTACCCCACAACACTGGCCCTGTTATGTAGTTTCTCTTTTTATTCCTTTAGAACTATTTGTGGTAACTACCTACTATCTTCTCGTATCTCAGACACATAGATGCTCCGGAGTGAATCACATACTCATAATGGCAAATATGAAAAGCATATGAATACACTTTAAAAAATGTCTTGATTATTTAAGATAACTGAATTGTGCCCAGATCTACTCCGTAAGTCTGTGAAAACCCAAACAGAAAATGGCACAATCACATTTCTTTATTCATTTAACTATCCACTCATCATTGATTTATTAAGCACCTGCCATTTTTCCAGCATTGTCCCAGGTGCCAGAGATTCTATAGTGAACAGAACTGACATGTTCAAGTGCACATGAGGCTCTTGTCCAGTGCAGGAAACACATTCTACACAATTCACATAAAATGCACAATTACAAGGCCTCCCCTGGTGGCGCAGCGGTTGAGCACTGGCCTGCGAAGCTGCCCGCAGCCTCTGCAGCGACGGTTCAATCCCTGACCCCCGGTGAGGGTCCCACATGGCGCGACAGACCTCTCCTGCCGCCCTCTGCTCCCCTCAGCATTGTATTTCGTCAATCTGCCTGCTCTGCTCCCCGCTCTGGCTCTGGTGAATTCTCTCACCCTCCCGCGCTTCTGACTGTACCCAGTGCTTGTATAAATAAATAAATAAATCTTTTTTTTTTTTTTTTTTTTTTTTTTTAAAAAGCACAATTATAAACCAGGGCACAAGAGGAAGTGTGCTTTAGGAGCAGGCCCTGGGTCTACAGCACAGAAGGTTGACCTCGCCTGAATTTGCAGGGTTGGGAGTGGGTGGTTAGAGCAGCTTTCCCTAAGTGCTCTTGGGATGAGGTCTGAGTAGATGTTAAAGAACCCCAGTCCATTCTGTAAAGGGGAGATTCCAGGTTCCCTGCCCCACCCAAGGAAGGATGCAGTTGAGCTTCTAATTGTATTGAAGTTCTTTCCTACTGAAGGTTTTATACTGAGTATGTTTTTTCTTCATGTAGTGGATGGCAGAACCCATTTAGAGCAGGCAGGTTTGGGGTCTCAGGGTGCCCCTCAGTCTGCTCGTTAACAATCACAGGCAGTGGGCCTCTCCAGTGGCACAGCAGTTGAGCGCTGGGTTGCAAAGCTGCCCGCAGCCTCTGCAGTGCTGGTTTGATCCCCGGCTGCCGGGCGCGGGTCCCACATGGCATGCAGACCTCTCCTGCCGCCCGCTGCTCCCCTCAGCAGTGTACTTCATCAGTCTGCCCGTTCTGCTCTCCTCTCTGACTCTGGTGAATTCTCTCACCCTCTGGCGCTTCTGACTGTACCCAGTGCTTGTATAAATAAATAAATAAATCTTTAAAAAAAAAATCACAGGCAGAGAAAAGAGCAGACACTGTGACAAGGGCCCAATGCTCTGCAAGGCCCCCTGAAAAATGCTTCCTGCCCAGGGGGTGTGCGCCCCTCCTAGCTGCTCTGGGATGGATCTAAGCTGTTCTTACCTGCTCTCTTTTCAGATTCTCTGACTCTGGGAACCAAAGAATTGGCAGAACAACTTAAAAATGACTAGGAAGAAGATATCCTGGGTCCCCAGCTCTTCTGGTGACTTTGTGAATGTCGGCTTTGATGTGGGCGATGAGACGATCTCGGGACTGAGCTATGTAAGTAGACAGCTGTGTCATCCAGACACCAGGAAATGGAGTGGACAGGTATTCTCAGTGGTCATCCATTAGAAAATACGTTTGGCCATATTTATTTTATTAATCTTGATTTTTTTTTTTTTTAAGAAAGCTCTCAGCCTTCCACTACTAGATGAATCATTGTCCTTTGTCAGGGCTCACCTTCATGCCTCTGATCTTTGTCCGTGTAACTCCCATAATAATATAATGTGTACCTGTAAATCCTCACCAACACATCAGCTTGCCCCCTGACAATCACCTCCAGCTAACAGACTCCCCCATCACATTCTTGATTCTCCCTACTGAAGTTCTCACTACCCTGGATGTCTTCTCACCTATCCCCCGCTACACTTTAAACGTAGTGGTATTTATTCTCTGGGAAGTCCTAGAAGTGACGTATCTTTTTATTTTAGTTGCTTTCCACTTTATCAATAAAAGGAACATGGATTTTCAATAGGAAATTTTTAAAAAGACAACTTGGAAAAAAATGTTTTTCAAACTTGATAAAAAATCGTGTCTTTAAACAATCACTAAAATACAATAGCACTATAGAAAAGAGTAATATGTCATGTCTTGGAATTTACATTTCTACGTACTGACTTCAGAAGGTGGCTGGGTCTCCCCTTGTATGGTTGACTAACTACATCATCCTTTATTCTTTTTTTTTTTTTTTTGGTGGGACCCTCACCAGCGGCCGGGGAACGAACCTGCGCTGCAGAGGCTATGGGCAGCCTCGCAGCCCAGCGCTCAACCGCTGTGCCACCAGGGGAGGCCCCATCCTTCATTCTTTTCTCCAGTGTTTTTTGAAGAGATAAAACGCCAGGCAGGTGGAGTGACCCACCCAGAGTCACTCAGCAAGTGCCAGGCAGATCCAGGTCTGGGACCACCATGAAGTCCTGACTTTTGGCCCAGGAGTCACTCCCTGCCCTGTAGCCTCTCCCCCCACCCCCAACCCCAACTCTGCCCCTACATCCCACCTCTCTCCCCTTCCTCCCTCCTTCCCACTCTCCCTTCATGTTCTCTTCTCCTCCTCCTCCTAAGTTGAGATATACTCGACATATAACATATTTGTTTCGAGTGTACAACATAATGATCCCATGTCTGTATATATTGTGAAATAATCACCACAGTTTCTAGTTAACATCCATCACAACATATAGTTAAAATTAATTTTCTTTCTTTTTTTTTTTTTAAAGATTTATTTATTTATACAAGCACTGGGTACAGTCAGAAGCGCGGGAGGGTGAGAGAATTCTCCAGAGCCAGAGCGGGGAGCAGAGCAGGCAGAAGGACCGAAGTACACTGCTGAGGGGAGCAGCGGGCGGCAGGAGAGGTCTGCGCGCCATGTGGGACCCTCCTCCGGTGGCCAAGGAGCAGCCGGGGATTGAACTGGTGCTGCAGAGGCTGCGGGCAGCTTTGCAACCCAGCGCTCAACCCCTGAGCCACCGGGGAGGCCCAAAATTAATTTTCTTATGATGAAAACTTTTAAGATCTTCTCTCTCAAACTTTTAAATATATAACAGTATTATTAACTACAGTCACTGAACTGTGCATTACATCCGTGGGATTCATTTATTTTCTGACTGGCAGTCTGCGCTTTTTGATGCCCTTCATCCATTTCCCCATTCACTGTCCACCTCTCAAAACCCCAATCTGATCTCTGTATCTATGAACTCATTTTTCTTTGAGATTCTATACCTAGGGTATTTGTCTTTCTCTGATTCCAGCAGCCTCTCTTTAGGAAGGCTATTAATTAATGGAGTTCATTAATTGATTTTCAGCTATTGAACCATCCTTGTGCCCATGGAATAAATCCCACTTGGTCATGGTGTATTATCCTTTTGATGCAGCGTTGGATTCTGTTGGCAAGGATCATCATGGAGATTGGCCTGTAGTTTTCTTTTCCTGTGCTGTCTGTGGTTTTGGCATTAGTGTAATGTTGGCTTCATAAAATGTAATTGGTAGTGTTCCTTTCTTAATTTTATGAAAACAAATGAAGCAGATGTGGAAAGATCCATTTTCTTGAGTGCCTGGTCCAATAAATTAAGATTTATGAGCTTCTGAATCTGGATGCTCTTGGTTTTTCTTTCCCAAGAAAACTTCCACTACTGAAGACGGCCCTTGGAGCCAGCAGGCAAGGAAGCCCGAGGCCCAAGAGAGGGCCCACACACTCACCTGTGGGAAGTACCACTCGGCCTGGAGAACCTTGATTCCCTTCCGTCCTAAGCCTGCGTGAGTCTTGAGGGGATAGAGGGGCAGGAGTCACTAGGGTGCAGCTAGACCCTCCCGAAGGTTACCTGACTGAGCACCACACAGTCACTTGGTTATTTGCACAAGTTGCAAAAGACCCCAGGATACCATGGCCACACTTATCAATAGTTACAAACCACACAGCAAACCCCTCCAGAGTAGCCTGAGGCCATAGGAGGCACAGTCGGCACATTCATTCAGTCAGTTGTGATTCAGGTGGATTCTCTGAGCGCCTAGTGTGGCAGGCTCTGTGCCAGACGCTGGAGGATCAGCACTAAGCGAGGAGACAAAGGGACCTTTGCCTAGCATGGCAAAGAGAAAGGCAATGAGCAAGGAAACTCATAAATAAACATATGGTGACAAGTTGTTCCAGGTCAGTGCTATGGACTGCTGAGGGCTAATGGGGCAGTGATACCTGGATGGGTTCTGAGTGATACTTAAGCTGAGATCTGGAGGATGAACAAACTTTGCTAGTCAAGAGCAAGGGAAGAATGATCTGGGCAGAGGTAACAGCATGTGCAAAGGCCCAGCTTAAAGGTGAAGGAACACAATGTCCAGGAACTGAGGAGGCAGCCCGTGTCCCATTTACAGTCTTGCTGAATCTGCGTAGAGCACTTTCCATGTTTTATATAGAGAACACCTACTTTTAGACACTTGTGATGCTTGTCTTAGTTAGCATGACCCTACCATACTTTTTCTCCTTTTTTTTTTTAATAAACCAATCCCACAGGGATTGTGTCTTTTGTCATTTCATTTTTTCACTACCACACACCGTATATGGAATCCTGAAAAAAAGTTTTTGTATATCCCATGACCATGCAGGGGCTGCGACATCGTGCTAACTCAGCACTTGGAAATCTTGCCCTTGACTTAATTTTCTCTCTAGAGCCCGTATCATAAGGGTGACCGCATGTCTGTGACTTCACTACTAGAGTTCCCTCCCCTCACCCCATGGATGATGCTGGCCTGTTCTCCTACTTTATGGTGTCATGGATCACCCCACTCATGGTCCTGGGTTCACGGAAATGCTTGAATGAGAATACCACCCCGGAGCTGTCGGTAGTGGATGCTTCAACCCAAAATGCCAAGAGGTAAAAAAGTCTTGTTGGGAAAGCTACCAGGCTGATTAAAAACTTTGTCTTGGGGAGGTGGTGACCTGAGATGCTTAAGAGCAATAATGGGGCCCATCCTCAGACACCCAATGAATACCAGTTCTTCATTGGCAGCAAGAGGCCCTGGTCTAGTCTAGAGGTCCTGAGCCCCTGAGCCAGGGGTTCATGAACCTCCTGATGTGGGATACATATTTATACACATGGGCTAGAGATCTTTTCTTAGCATAAGAGTTCACATCTTTCATTAGATTGCTTCAGGACTCCAAGAAAGTTAGAAGTGACTACTTCTAGTCCCATTTGCTTTTTTCTCCTGGATCAGGTGTTTAACTGTGACGTGATCAGTATATTTTGGGTTTTTGGTTTAGTCTCTTATTCCTGAGCTAATGTAGTTGTGAGTACATGGCTTATAGTGTCTACCTCACAAGGTCATGTGAGGGTCAAATAGGGAAAAATGAATGAGTGATTTGAAATGTCCTGGACTCATGTTGCTGCTTCTTGAGAGATTCCAGGTGTATGTAGAAGGACATTTCCACACATGTTCCATGAAATGGTCATGCCTTGTGAGCCTACCTGACAGAACTTTTAATGGTCAGAGGAGTTTGTGAAATGTCACATATTATAATCAGACCTTAGATTTACAAAGCAAATTAGTGTATTACAAGTACAGAGAAAACCTGAAGTATAGAAACTGGTTCAACTTTGACCTATAGCTCCTCAGAGTTAGTTAAAAAAAAATTGTGGCCCTCCTGGGTGGCACAGGGGTTAAGCACAGCACTGTGAAGGCTATCCAAAGCCTCTGCAGTACCAGTTGGCCAGGGGAGCTGCCCACATGGCGCAGCAGTCAAATTAAGAATGTGGGAAATTCTATCAGACATATAACTCAGTTTCTTCCACAAATAAATGACAGAAAATGCAGAGGAGGGGAAACTGTTATAGATTAAGATGAGATACAAGAGTCCTAAAAGATCTTTTTTTTTTTTTTAAGTGCAATGTGTGGGCTCTGTTTGGATCTTGATCCAAGCAAACTAACTGTAAAAACATTTCTGAAATATTGGAGAAATTTGAATATAGACTGAGGACTAAATGCCATTAAGGAATTATTGCTACTGTGGTTATTATGGTCAAAAACACAAACCCGACTTTATCTGGAAGAGATACATAATGAAGTATGATGAAATGAAGTCTGAGGTTTGCATCCAGTACACCAACCCCCACAAAAATAAATAAAAGGAAGAAATAGGAAAAAGTAGAGAGGAGGAGAGATAAAACTAAAATGTCAGAAAGTTGATGATTTTTAAAATTGAGAATGGTTACTTGGGAGATGCCTTATTGTAGGTAAGGTAAAAGGATCAGGCTTTTCTGCCCTCCTGCCATTAGGATAGATGAGGGAACCCTATGGTCCTGAATGCATGCCTGATGGCGGGCACCTGGAGTGGGGTGTGGGCATATGTAGATGGCATTCACCTGGGCTAAGACTGGGCTTTTAAGGGCAGCATCATGGGGACGGCAGCAGATGAGAAGCAGAGAAAGCAGTAGAAGCAGAGAAGGAGAAGCAGAACCACGAGAGAGCAGAGCAGCAGAGATCACCAGAGAGCCCAGACAGAGTGAAGACCCCTACCTGCCATGTACCCAGTAAATCCCAATAAAAGCCTGCAAAAGCCACTGAGGGCTCCGGGACCCTTCCTTTACCCGGTCTGCTGGATCAGAAAACCTGCACTATGTTCCTTCCTGACCACTACACTTACACTCTTTCATTTTGTTATGTCTGAAAATTTCTGTCCCGAAGCTTCTGGGCTAGCAACACCTAGGATTTTGGGGTAACATATGGAAAAAGATTTTACTTGATTCCATTTTCCTTTTTTTCAAGACTTCACCGCCTTTGGGAAGAAGAAGTCTCAAGACGTGGGATTGAAAGAGCTTCAGTTTTTCGGGTGATGCTGAGGTTCCAAAGAACAAGGGTCATTTTAAATTTCTTTATGAGCAGCTGCTTCTCCATTGCAACTGTGCTGGGGCCAGTAAGTGACCCTAGGAGGTTTGGGGGACTCACGCTTTAGAGATTAACGTGTTCAAGTCCATGCCAGGAATTAGGGATGTATTTGTCTCTTAGCTGCTGCCCCCACATTTGGGGGCCAGTAGAATTAGTAATAGTTGGGAGTGTGAATTCTGTGGTTACTGTTTGGGTTCAAACCTTGGCGCTGTCACTTAATTGCCAGTGACTTTGAGCAATTTGTTTACCTTCTCCAAGTCCTAGTTTTCTCTTGGAACCCCATGAGGCCTTCAAGCATACCTCATGGAAACCCTCATGTGTAAAATGGAGAATATAATGTTACCTGCCTGCAAAAAGCACCTAGAACGTGGCCTGACTCAGTATGTGCTGGCTTCTTTGAGAACAGCCCGAGCAGCTCTGGAAAAGTAGATGGCAGAAAATAATGGTGCCATCCATATACCATGGTGGGCATGAATCAGCTCTATTTCGTGTCCTCTGGTTTCTCAGCCCAAGATTCTGGTTCAGGGTGTGAGTCTCATTGGCCCTGGCACATGATCTCGTGGTAGCCCACAGAGGGGAGGGTCTAGTCTAGATTGTACAGTGGAGTAGGCGATTCTCCCCAGAGGAAAACTGAAGTGCTGTTACAACTAAGAGGAGAATGGATGTAGGGTCAAGAAGTAATGGAGATAAGTGGCTTAGGGAACAGTTAATGGGCTGGATAGTCTCCACTTTCCCCTTGATGCCACTTGCCACTGCTGTCCACTCTGCCCTGTCCCTTAGTGCGTGACCTTTATGGTTCACGTTAAGGGGGTCACCCTGCACTCTGGCTGCTGGCTGACTCATAGAGGAGACTCAACCTGGACACTGGAGGGGAAAAAGTGAGGTCAGGCTCTTCACCCCACCTCTGTCCTTGTCACTGGTGACCAGATTTCCCTCAGGGGCCCTTCCTGTCATGACTGGCTCCTCCTGGGTTCCAATAAGCTTCCCCTTCCCTCTCCCTTGAGACCTAGGGAGGAAAAAGTTTCTTCACCCCTTGTGTTTCCTAAATTTTGCCAACATCCACGTAAAAAGGCACTGTCATGAACTCCTGAATTGCCATGTTTGTATGTGTCTTCTGTTTCCTGTCAGGACCAGCTGTGGGGGGCAGAGTTGGGGTGCAGATCCAGGTCAGCTGAACTAAGTCTCCTGCAACTGGACCCTGACCTTCCAGAGGTCAGGGTTATCCTTGAGTCAGTTTTGATGGTTCCGGCAGCCTCTGACATTGACCCGAGGACCTCACACACATGTTTGATATTTATTTGTTGCTTGAAAGGAGGAGCGGGCGGTCTAATAACCCATCCTACTGCTTTCAGGTGCTGCTGATCCCAAAGATTCTGGAATTTTCGGAAGCGCCGTCAGGGGGCGTGGTCTATGGAGTGGGGCTCTGCTTTGCACTCTTTGTCACAGAGTGTCTGAAGTCTCTGGGTCTGTGCTCCTGCTGGCTCACCAGCCTGCGTACCGCCATCAGGTCCCGCACGGCCATTTCCTCCCTGGCCTTTGAGAAGCTGATGCAGTTTAAGTCTCTGACACACATCACCACAGGAGAGGTCAGTGATTGGGACACTGAGGGGCTCCTTCTGGACTCCTTCTGAAGACTTTGCTCACATCGCCCCCACCCCCTAGCCTTTCACATCCTTCAAGACCCAGTTGACATATACTGACTCCATGATGGCATCTCTAAAGCCCACCCCTACTCCCCAGATATTGGCCCCATTCCAATCCACTTCAGATCCACTGCTCTGTCCCTCAAAAAGCCTAGCACCTGAATTACTATTATTTTTTTGAAGATTTATTTATTTTTGCATTCAAGAACTGGGGTATAAGCCAGAGGTGCAGGGGGTGAGAGGATTTATCAGAGACAGAGAGGGGAACAGAACAGGCAGATCTACTGAAATACACTGCTGAGAGGAGCAGCGGGCGAGACAGGAGAGGTCTGCTGCACCATGTGGGTCAGCTCCCTGACAAGCCAGGGATTGAATTCATGCTGCAGTGGCTGGGTGATAGCTTGATAGTGCTGTCTTTAACCCCAGTGCTACCAGGGAGGCCAGCCTAGTACCTTAACAATATTTAAGTTAGCCATTGCCATCAAGAAGTTCTTTCTAGGGCCTCCCTGGTGGCGCAAGGGGTTAAAGTGTCAGCACTATGAAGCTATCCGCAGAGACTGCAGCACAAGTTCGATCCCTGGCCAGGGAGCTATCCACATGGTGCAGCAGACCTCTCCTGTCTCACCCACTGCTCCCCTCAGCAGTGTATTTCAGTCAGTCTGCCTGTTCTGTTCCCTACCCTGTCTCTGGTGAATCCTCTCACTTCCCCACATGTTAGGCCTGTACCTAGTTTATGCATAAATGAAAAATACATCTTTAAAAAATGTTTTATCTAAATTCAGGTACCAACAAATGTACAATATTGATCATTATCATTATCACTGTTTTCACTTTTTGCCATCTTAGAGAACTTGCTCAGCCTCTGAAGCTGTGCGATAATAACAGAAGCACCTTGTAGGCTTGCTGCCTGGTAGGATCAGGCAGAGCATGTAGAAAGGGGTCAGTGGTTCCGATGTGTTAAATTGTATTACTATTATTATTATTTTTTAATGTATTTATCCAATTTTCCCAGCACCATTTGTTGAAGAGGCCTTCCTTTCTCCATTATATGGTTATGAGAACCTTTAAATTTTTGGCGAATTTTAAAATTTTGTAAATTTTGTTGTTATTAATTTCTGTTAGGCCTTGGACATGGAGGCTGTCCTATGCTTTTCCACTAGATGGACAGTTAAAGTTGTGGCAATCTTTCTCCCTGTATGTCAGGGAAGGCATCAGAGTGATCGCCAAAGTCCTCTAAGCTACACATTAACCCAAGCCCTTTACTTAGTTAGCTTGGTCAGCCCCTGACAGCCCTCTAATGTTCCCATTGTCATAGAGAAGGAAACGTGTTCAAGGTCACGTGATTGGTAAGCAGCAGGGCCTGGCTACATGGTCCCAGCTCAGAACCAATGCATTTGCCTGCCTGCTTCAGAGACCTTCTACACCGAGGTCTAGGTATGTCCCTCTGCACCTCCACTCTGAGCACCTACTCTATGCAAGCTCCAATTTCCACAAACTACATCCTAGAATAGTAAATAAGATAACCCATTTGGAAGTGCAGATGAAGTAGTTGCTCACTGAGATTTGCTTCATCAATTTTGTTTGACAATTTCAAAACAGCTCGTCCAGGTGATAGCGTGGTGGGAGATGTACAGGGAAAACACTCTAGGGAAGAAACCAAGTACTGTATGACTCATGGGAGGAGAGCCGTGGACCTGGTGTGTCTCTCTCCTCCCCCACCCTGCCTCTGGGTCTTCCTGCCAGGAGAAGATATGGCAGGGCCACCCGCCACTGCATGTGAAGCCCCTCGGGGTGCTGCAGAGGCGGACCTGTGCCCATGGACTTGTTGTCTTGCAGATCATCAGCTTCTTCGCCTGTGACATAAACTACCTGTTCGAAGCGGCATACTATGGGCCTCTCATCATGATCACCTGTTTATCGCTGCTTTCCTGCAGCATCACCTCCTACCTCACCCTTGGACCCACAGCGCTCATTTCCACTGTTTGCTATCTCCTGATTTTACCGGTGGAGGTAACATCTTTCTTTGCTGCCCCCTTGAAATTGGATGTTCCCCAGAATGCCAGGGCTCTAAATCTGGAGTATCTCTGGGTGGGAATGTTGGCTCCTGCTGACTGTGTCCTGCTGACTGTTTGTGCCATTGTAGTTAAGATTCTGCTCCAACTCCTGTCTCCAGCTCTTCTCTGGCCACAGTGTAGGCCTAATTAATAAGAGGTGAAGGGTTCAAGGGGACTACACCCCATGCCTTCTGTCAGGAACCCTTTGCTTCACAGACTATCCTCAGGAGATATTGTCTCTGTAAGATTTTGTTTCTTCTCTTCTACCCGGAATGTGCTGATGTGATCATGTATATGACATTAAGCATTTGGCTGAGCACAGTATAGTGGAGGAAGGGAAGCAAATTAGCTGCTGGAGAGTTGGGGGAAATAAAATCAGAAAAAACAGGAGGTGATTATGTGTGTCCTGAGTTGTTGAAATCCAATGTTTTCCTCCAGTGCAGTTACTTTAACCAAAAAGTGACTATAATTGTTAGCAGGTTAGCGGTTCCAAAGGCAGAGGAGTCATTTTGGTTTAGTTAGCCCCTTTCTTGGGACCCATGGAGGAAGCCCCCCAGGGTGTGTGAGGACAGGACAGCTTGCTGAGGCTGCTCAGGAAAACCTCCAGTGTGGATCTGGGAGTCACAGCAGATTCAGAGTGTAGAGTGAGCCCAGGTTTCTCATCAGCACCTGCAGTTTACCTTTGGAAATACTCCTAGTTGTCACACTTGTCCAGCTAAACTCGCTCACTTTCATCAAAAGAAGCTCTTGCTCTTTTTGTCTTTAATTTTTTTGAGCTTTTGTTTGATTTCTCTACATTCCACATTAAGTGAAACCATCCAGTATTTATCTTATTATTTCTGTGAGCATTATCCCTTCCAGCTCCATCCATGCTGCCACACATGGCATGTGTATCTTTTTGATTGCTGAATAGTATTCCATTGTATTTATAGACCACAACTTTTTGATTCATTTGTCTATTTTGGGGCGTTTGGGTTGTTTCCATATCTTGGCTATTGTAAATAGTGCTGCAATAAACATAGGAGTGCAGGGTTCCTTTTGAACTAGTATTTTTGTCAAAACAGGGGAGGGAATAGCCCAAGGGACTGTGGTGTCAGATCACGGGTGCTTTGTTGTGGGAGAACTACAGGAACTACACCTGAGGAAAGAAACCAAATACTGTACAAAAATGAAAAATGATGTAAGAAAGTAAAATAAACAACAGCAAAAAACAGCTCTTGCTGTTTCCGACTCCAGGCATTCCTGACCAGATGGGCCGTGAAGATACAGAAGCACACATCAGAGGTCAGCGACCAGCGCATCCGCGTGACCAGCGAAGTGCTCGCCTGCATTAAGCTGATTAAAATGTACACCTGGGAAAAACAGTTTGCAAAAATAATCAAAGGTACAGAAAACCTGGCTCTCCATTCAGAGCCTGGGGATCCAGGGTGGGCTGGACCTTGCACCGCCTGAGGGTGTCTTGCGTGCCCTGGGGTTTGTTCTGTGCTGGGGTTCATTTCTTGCGTTACCTTTTTGTCTCCTAGAGCTCCGAAGGAAGGAAAGGAAACTCTCGGAGAAATGTGGGCTTGTCCACAGCCTGACCACTGTCACCCTATTCTCGGCTCCCACAGTGGCCATGGTGGTGACGTTCCTTGTACACACATGCTTACACCGGCAACTTAGTGTGTCAACGGTGAGTGTTTGGTCTGCCCTACCCCCCACTGTATCCCTGATTGTGATGGGGAGTGTTTGCCTGTTTTTTTCCCATGCCCTTCGAAGGCCTGGAGGTTTTGCAAATGGATATTACACATTGATTATGTTTTTCCAGATGTTGAGGGAACACGAACTTTCTTCTGTATCAACTCAGTTGAGAAAGTGACATCTTTATAGGGCAGCTATTGGAGGGAGAGGCTCCGGAGTTTTCTGGGGGAGCAGGAAGGTGGATGTGCCGTTAAATCCCCAGTGATTCTGAGATGCATCTTGAGATTGATAAAACTACATTAAGAATCTTCTTTGATCCCAAATTAGGGCCCTGAAAATGTGCTTGAACTAAAAAGGCATATCTTCTTCTCTCTTTCTGTTTGATGCCCCATAGTCCTCAGAAGCACCCGTAGCCTTTTAGGGTTAGGAATCCCAGTTCTCTGGGGAGAACCAGGGAGGGTGCTGGTTTGGAGAGGTTGGGATTTAGCCAGTGAGACAGGAGACTGCACCCCAAGCAAGAGCAGGGACTATTTTTCTTTAATATTTTATTTTATATAATTCTTATATCATTTTTCATTTTTGCACAATGTATGCATTTTCATTTTGGTTATAGTGTCCATACAATTGCACCCCTTATTTTGACCTTAGTCCTTCCTCTCTCCACCCCTCCCCCCGCAGTGTGTCTCTGGTTTATAGTTGCTTGTTGATTTTGATTTTTACTTTGTATTAATTAATCTTTTTCCTGGTCCCTTATATAGGTTTTCTAGATTCCTGTTATGAGTGAGACCATCCGGTATTTTTCTTTTTCTTTCTTGCTTATTTCGCTGAGCATGATCCCTTCCAGCTCCATCCATGTTGCTGCAAATTGCATGTGTTTATCTTTTTTGATTGCTAAGTAATATTCCATTGTGTATATGTACCACATCTTCTTGATCCAGTCATCTATTTTTGGGCATTTGGGTTGTTTCCATAGCTTAGCTATTGTAAATAGTGCTGCTATAAACATAGGGATGCAGGTGCCCTTTGGAATTAGTGTTTCTGTGTCATTTGGGTAAATACCTAGGAGTGGAATTGCTGGATCATATGGAAGCTCTATGTTTAGTAGGTCCAGAAATCTCCACACAGCTCTCCATAGTGGTTGGACCAGTTTTCACTCCCACCAGCAATGTAGGAGAGTTTCTTTTCTCCACAACCTCAAGAGCAGGGAGTATTTGAAGGTCAGCAGTTTGGGGCTGGTTTGTGCTCCAGACAGTGGCCGTGTCTGCCTGACCCAGGCACATGCCAGAGAAACATCCCTAAGAAGTTTGAGGGTGGATGGAAGTGGGGGATGTGTATGGAAAGCTTTTAATGGGACTTTAGGATCTTGCTGAGCTAGCATCAGTCTGGACAAAGCTTTCCTGCTCCTTTGGAGTTTATCTTCAGATTAACCTGGAAGAAGAAAGGGATGGAGATGAGCCTTGGGTTAGAAGACCCCCCTCCCAAGTACCTCCGGGAGGTACCTCTGGGATCCTGAGCCCGAACTGCTTCACCATACTCTCAGAAGTTCTCCCAGAAAAAGTGAGAGATGAAGATTAAGCACGAAGCTTAGGGAGATTTGTGTACAAGAAAAGAACATGCAAGGAAAAGAAATATAACTGTGATCTTAACAGCAATCATAATAGTACATAATAGTACAAACATAATAGTACAAAGCTCACTTACATGTGAATCTTCAGTGTTTCTCCAACTTTATTCCTCGGCAAACTTTAGGATTTTTGCCCCTATGCTAATGGAGAAGCTTGTGGTGGTTGGAGGGGGAGCGGGAAAGCAGACTGCTTAGAATTACCCAGGGGCTAAGCTATAACAGGAATGTGGCTTTCAGACTCAGACTTTAAGATAAGCACCCTTTCTCCTCTCTGTCCAGTCTCCCCTAAATGCCACTTAGCCTCTGGCAAGTGAAGCACCTGCTTGTTGGAAGCTGCAGGGCGTGGCTTTGTGGCTTGAGGCTCAGAGCTGGGGCTCAATGTGTGGAGGGAGCTGGACAGAGGTGCAACCCTCACCGCCTCCTCCCCTCCTTACCTAGGCCTTTGCCACCATGGCCATCTTGAATTCCTTGAGGCTCTCAGTGTTCTTTGTGCCCTTCGGAGTCAAAGGCCTCACCAACTCAGAATCTGCAATGGAGAGGTTCAAGGTAAGTGGCCAGGGCACTGGCTACACACCTCATGCCTGGGTGTTCATTTGCCCCAGTTTGTTCGGAACTTGACCCCTGGCCAAGGCAGAGTCCAGCCGAGGTGAAGGGATTGACTAACTCAGTGAGCTCTGTGCCCGGGCTGGTGTGGGGCTGGGCTGACAGAAGGATCAGGCTCACTTGCAGGACCTGAGAGCTCTGGAGAGGGTGTCTGACCCTCTCCAGGTGTGTGTGGGGTTGCCCTAGTGTTTTCATTAAAAAACAAAACAAACCTTTAAAAAAAAACACACAAACCTATTACTTGCATGTAAAAATTGAGAAATTTTATATGAAAACTCAGATTTCTGAATTCTCTTGAATAATCAGGAAACCTGGCAACACTTGATTCACATTCTTCCTTGGGCACCTGGAGTAAGGTGAGAGCTGCCCTGTTTGGAGGGGGCATTTACATGCGGTTTGCTGCACACCCCACTGTGCCCTATTGCACCTCCAAAGCGGGAGCTGTGTTTTAATTACCATTTTTCATCTTAGCAGTGGGTCACTTAATTTACATAGGTCTTCTTCCCCCCAGAGGCACCTGAATTTAAAAACCAATTTTAAACTCAGTGACCCAAATTTACTATCTTTTGTAGTCATCTTACTTAAATGCATGCAATCTCTGACTCATTCATTCACTCAAACAATATTTATTGAACACCAGGCACTGAGAATACCGCAGTGAGCCAACAGGACCCCTGCTCTCAGGGAGTTCCAATCTGGTATTGGAAGTGGTAACTAATAAGTAAATGAGTAATCAAATAAGCTAACACTGAAATCACATGGAGAGCTAAGAGGACAATGAACTGCATGTTCTAGAAAGCAAGCAGAGGAGGCTGGGGCTGCTGTGGATAGGCTGGTGAGGGACAGCCTCTCTGTAGAGGTGACTCTTTTATATATATATATTTATATACATACATAAATATATGCATATATATATTTACATATATATTTAACATCATTATTCATTTTTGTACAGTTTGCTTTCTATACACAATAGAGGTGACTCTTGAGCTGAGGGATGATGACTTGGCAGAGGGTATAAGCTCAAAAGCCCAAAGGCTGGAATATAGGAATACACTTGGCATGTTTGGGTAACACCACATAGTCCTTCACTGTCAGCAGCCTCAGGGGCTCCAGAACTTCTCAGTAACTGCCGTCAGAGCCCTGCTGCTCTCCTTCTTCCACTGTACCTGGGTTCTCCCACCCTCCCCATCTGCAGAGTGGGTAGAAGTGGGCAGATGCAATTCAGAGAGTTGGCTTGATGATCAGAGAACATAAGCCTGGAGAGTGGAAGGAGGGAGATGCTGTTATGGTGGGAAATGAAGAGCAGGCAGGGAGGGGTCTGGCAGCAGTCCAGGCTCTGGGCCATACCTGGTCCCAGCCTGAGGGGCCGGGGCTGTGCATCTCCACAGGCAGGTGTAATAATGAAGGCTGTTGGCTTCAGTGGCATCTCACTGATACCCATTATATAACGAGATATAACTAAACAAGCAAGTGCCCCACTAACTAAACAGAATAAAGGGGGCCATGCAATTCCCAGCAGTGACTATTTGCCTTGACCCAAACATTATAATTAATTCATTATACCAGAGAGCCAATTAAAAAAATAAATAGACCACCTCTTTTTTTTTCTTTTGAAAATAGCTTCTGTTTTTCTATAATGTTGTGTGCTCATAATAAAAACTTCATTGCAGAAAAGTATAGAGAATTAAGACCACTCAACACACTTTGTGTAGAGATAAATCATACATCCAAAATATCAATTAAATCCATTGGTGGTATAGTGGTGAGTACAGCTGCCTTTCAAAATGTCAATAAGTGTCTTTCTAGATCTCTTTTAAAACTTATCTCCAGGTAGAGGAATGTGCATATAAGTTTTTTTGAAGATTTATTTATTTATACAAGCACTGGGTACAGTCAGAAGTGCGGGAGGGTGAGAGAATTCACCAGAGCCAGAAGGGAGAGCAGAGCAGGCAGACTGATGAAGTACACTGCTGAGGGGAGCAGCGGGGCGGCAGGAGAGGTCTGCGCGCCATGTGGGACCCTCACCTGGTGTGACCGGGGATCGAACCAGCGCTGCAGAGGCTGCGGGCAGCTTCGCAACCCCGGGCTCAACTGCTGTGCCACCGGGAAGGCCCATGCATATAATTTGACTTCAATTTGATCATGCTTTTTAACCCCCTTTTAAATGCTAGAATGAATGAAGATTAACTCACATTTTACAGGTAGGGAGATGGAGGTGTAGAGAGACATTACGTGCCGATGGTTGATTTCAGTGAATTACCCTAAACCTGCCTTTAGAATTTTTGCCAGCAGAAACTGACCTAACTGGTGGTGGCTCTTCAGATGTTCGCTGCTTACTAGGGGGTCATAGACCTGCCCAACAGGCGGGCCAATAAAACGGGAACCTGTTCCCACTGGACAGAATAACTGAATCCCTCCTCCCTTTCTTTGTGTCTGTACAGAGATTTTTCCTCCAGGAGAGCCCTGCTTCATATGTCCAGGCACTGAGCGACCCTAGCAAAGCGATCGTTGTGGAACAGGCCACCTTGTCCTGGCAAAAGACCTGCCCCGGAATTGTCAATGGCGGGTTGGAGCTGGAGGGGAACAGCCATGCTCCCGAGGGCATGCCCGCGAGTCAGCCGCTGCCTGGAGCCCCCAGAACAGGGGATAGAAGGGGCAGCCTTGGCCCAGAGTTGTACAAGATCAACCTGGCAGTATCAAAGGTAGCCTTCCCAGGCCAGGCAGGGCCAGCTGCCAGGGTTTCAGGGCTGGAGGTTAGCAGCTGTGCCAGTGCAGGATCACTTCCTTAGCTGGTAACTACCTTCTCCAAACTGCCCTTTAAAATGCAAATTTTTCTTGGAGGGCAAATACAGGGAGTCTTTCATACTTCACTGTGAATGGATTGATTTTCTAAAACTATTTTGTAATAGCAAGACCCAGAGTCATAACTGTGTGCTGGTTCTTGGAAGGATCCAGGACACATGAAGGAGAAGGGGAGGGAGAGTAAACCAACATTTATTAAGTGCCTAGTATGTGCCAAGCACCGTCCTGTGTTTTTTAATTTGGGTCCTGCGTGCACTCCCCTACTAACTCCTTCTCGAATGTCAGCAAGGGCCACTTCCCTGCTTGCTCCTTCTACCTCGCTCCTTTCTGCTCTCTGATGATAGAAAGTAAAATATATTAATATCTAATGATAACATAGAGATGGACCTATACTGAATGAGATATGATATGAATAGATATGAATATAAACAGTAGTAGATGATAATATCTAAAGTCTATAACCCATTCAAATTACCTAAGTCCCATGGCTTTAAATTCCATCTCTATGCTATTTACTCTAGCCTTGAAATCTCCTTTGGGCTCTGGAATCACCTATTTTATTATTATTTTTATTTTTTTGAGCATTTTTATTTTATTTTATATATTTTTTACATTTTTCATTTTTGCCCAATGTATGCATTTTCTTCTTGGTTATAGTCCCCATACAATTCCCACCCCCCTTGTTTTGATCCTACTCCCTCCTCCCCCCTCCCCCAGTGTGTCTCTGGTTTATAGTTGCTTGTTGATTTTGATTTTTACTTTATTATAATTAGTCTTTTTCCTGGTCCCATATTTAGGTTTTAATTCAACAGGGCAACTGCACCCCTATGTTTATTGTAGCACTATTTACAGTAGCTAAGCTTTGGAAACAACCCAAATGCCCAAAAATAGATGACTGGATCAAGAAGATGTGGTCCATATACACCACAGAATATTACTCAGCAATCAAAAAAGAGAAACACATGCAATTTTCAGCAACATGGATGGAGCTAGAAGGGATCATGCTCAGCGAAATAAGCCAGAAAGAAAAAGAAAAATACTGGATGGTCTCACTCATAGCAGGAATCTAGAAAACCTAAATAAGGGACCAGGAAAAAGACTAATCACCTGTCTATTTTAATACCCCCTCTTAAGTACCTACTGAATCTTTCAAAAGAAACAAAGCCAGATATCACTCTCTCTGACCCCTCTCCCTGTCTTCTCCTTCACCACCATCCTTCCTGCAGTGAAGAATCTGGGCGTCAAATGTGATTCATTTCCCTTCTTCCTTCCACCAATCCAGTCCTACGAGACCTGTCAGCTTGCTCACCTTCTCTCCCAAAGCCAGCCATCTCTCACCATCACCACTCCGTTGCCCTGGCCCCAGCTACCAGGATGCCTACCCAGCTCCTCAGCAAATTCCTTTCTAGTCTCTCTGCTTCCCTATTTGTCCTTATACAATTCTTTACACTCAGTGAACAGATAGTTTTCTACAACATAGCCAACTCAACCAAACCAATTTGTGACTTCCCACTGGTCTGAGGAGAGGGCCCAGGTTTCTTCTAGTGTCCTTCCCACACCTCTGACCTCGTCCACCATTCATTCTCTTGGCACCACCCACACTAACTGTCTTACAGCTCTGTGATGGTCAACTAGGCTCCTGCCTCAGGACCTTTGCACCAGCTATTCCCACAACCTGTAGCATTGTTGGTCTAGATAATTTTGTGTCTGGATCCTGTCATTCAGATTGCAGCTGCAAGGACAGCTGCTAAGAAGCCTTCCCTGGCCAACTCATCTGAAATTGCTTTAACCCCCAACTCTCTATCATAGTAGTCAATTTCATTTTACTTATGTCTTTTATCACCATCTGATATTATTTGATTATTAATTTGTCCATGTTTGTATCCCCCCTAGAATGTTAGCTAAAAATGTTAGTTCTATGGATGAATGAATGAGTGAATGCACACATGAATTCTATGAGACTGGCTTCGTGATCATTTTAAAGATGAACAAACTGAGACTCAGATTTGTTGCCCAGGATTGTAGAGCTCAATAGATGTCAACTAGAGTTGGGGTTTCTTGCCCCAGAGACCCACCTGCCCACAAATTCCTCTCCCTCTCTCCCTGTGGTTACCCCTCTTTTGAGATGGCCCTGTCCTAGCTCTGCAGGCTGAACCCAGTACTCCACTGGAGCTTTGCTTGTCTGAGGGACACTGGGGTGTGTGATTTTCTTTCCTCTTTGTCATTTTCTGGTTAGATGCTAGACCTGCTTGAGTGAGTGGGAGGGTTATACAGTCCTAACTCTGTCCTCCTTGGCTCTGCAGGGGATGATGTTAGGAGTCTGTGGCAACACGGGGAGTGGCAAGAGCAGCCTGCTGTCGGCCTTGCTGGGGGAGGTAAGTAACACGTGGCCCAGGCACATCTACCCATGGCCAGGCCATATGCCCCCAAGCTCAGTACCCCCAGGAAGTCACACCAGCACTTTCTTCCCCAAAAGGGTCTGCACCAATACAATTTTTGTAAAGTCAGTTGAATTTTTTGTAAATTAAAGTCAGTTGAATTCTGCAATCATAGGCTTTGTTCTGGTTTAGTGTTGTTAGTTTCTTTGCTTTGGTTCTCTATAATCTACATATAAGTGAAATCATCTGGTATTTGTCTTTCTTCCCCTGGGTTTTTTCACATATCATAGTCCCCTTCAATTCCATCCATGTTGTTGCAAATGGCAAGAATTCATCTTTCTTTTTATTATTTATTTATTTATTTGTTTTTAAAAAAGATTATTTATGCATGCAAGAATTGGGGTACAGGCCAGAAATGTGTGTGGGGGGTGAGAGGAACAGAACAGAGTGCTCCCCACAGAGTAGGGAACAGAATAGGCAGACTAATGAAATACACTGCTGAGGGGAGCAGCAGGTGAGACAGTAGAGAGTCTGCTGAGCCATGTGGGTTGCTCCCTGGCCGGCTGGGAATCGAACCCAGACAGTTCGACACTAAACCAGAACAACACTAAACCAGAACAAAGCCTAAAATGTGATTGCAAAATTCAACTGCACACAGTTTCACAGAGCTGTGCTCAACCCATTGTACCACCAGGGAGGCCCCAGGAGTCTCAATGTTTAATATGATGGTAAAAATCACTTACCAAGACAAACTAGACTGGATTGTCTGTCCCTTGCAAGACAGTATAGCAAATATGGAGGGAGAAATGAGGAGGGAAGAAGGAAGAGGGAAGAGGGGTGGATGAGAGGAGACTCTCCCCATGTGGGACAGTCTGATGCCCCTGCGTGAAACTGACATGCCACTAGCTGCCCTGCCTTTGAGAGCTGAATGCCCAGCAGCATTGGCTCTAGATGTTCTTGAGGTCTGCTTAGTCTGCAGCCATGTGGATTGCAGGCCAACCCACCCCTTCTCCAGATGCCCCAAACCCCAAACTCTTTCCCCAAACATCTGAGGTCACATTGCACACCTCTTAGTGAGCAACAACTGAAAATGGCCACAACACTTGGTTTCCATTTATGGCCACCACCCCTCCTGGGGTTCTCAACCCCAGTCCCATTTCCAGGGCTTCTCTCTCCCCCTCCTTTCTTTGCCCATTATGTTTTTGAGAGAACTAACAATTGCCCTTGTTTTACTCAACCCTCCCTCAGTTCCTTCTCCCAGATGCACATGGCCAAGCGCATCGCCTCCTGGGGATGTGCTCGTGTGATCAGTAGGTCAGTAGCCATCCTCTCCTCACACAGCTGTCTGGCAGCTCATTTCTCTGTTCTTCCCCATGACGGCCTTCCCCCAACTACTTTGCAACTGCAGAGAAAGAGAATCCACTTTTCAAAAAATGGCAAAAATAATTTTTAAAATAAAGATTTATTTATTTATGCATACAAGAACGGGGGTGTAGATCAAAGGTGCATGGGGTGAGAGGATTCACCAGAGGCAAAGTGGGGAGCAGAACAGGTGGATTGACTGAAATACATTGCTGAGGGGAGCAGCGGGCGAGTCAGGAGAGGTCTACTGCACCGTGTGGGTAGCTCCCTGGCTGGGAATCGAACTCATGCTGCAGAGGCTGTCAATAGCTTCATAGTGCTGACATTTAACCCCTTGCACCATCAGGGAGGCCCCTGTTGTTGGTTTTATGTGTGTTTTAAAACTTACCATACAGAAAAGCAGGAAGGACGTGACAGTAGAGACCCAAATATCCACCAGCCAGATTCAACAGTTGATAACATTCATATATTTGCCTCTTCCTCGTAGTTATGTATCTTGTAGAACTATTTTACTTTACAGAGACTATGACCCTTCCCCAACTAAGTACCTCATCATGATGTCGAAAAAATACAGACATTTCCCATCTGGCCATGATGCCATCATCACACCTGACATTAGTAATAATTTTGTCTGCTTCTTGTCCCAAGTTGCCTAATCCAGGGATGGAAGGAGATGACCCAGAACTTTCCATCTTATGTGAAAGGCATGGAAGAAATGCTTGTTGGGGAGATAAGAGAGAAAAAAAAAAAGGATGTTTTTCTTCAATCCAAGCCTTGCGTTTGGTCCCAGTAGGAACTGATCAGACTTAGCTCCAGCTGCTTCCCCTTGTTCTCAAGACTTTCCTCAGACTCACTGGGGGCCCTGCACGACCTTGTCACAAGGCTCAGTTATGTAGACCCTCCTGGGACCTGGAGTCTGGGGAGGCCTGGATTCTGTGGCTGCTGAGTCAGGCAATGTCCGTCTTGGCTGGGCCTGGTCCTGAGGTTATACTCATCTCACTGCAGATGTACTTGCTGGAGGGCTCTGTGGGGGTACACAGAAGCCTGGCCTATGTCCCCCAGCAGGCCTGGATCATCGGGGCCAGCGTCAGGGAGAACATCCTCATGGGAAGCCAGTTTGACCAGGCCCGGTAAGCTTCTGGGAGGGCAGGGAGGGCCATGGAGTGTGTAAAGACTGGTTTGGGGGAGGGACCCCTAACTAATACTAGTAATTTTACAACTGCTATTAGTTGCTGGGGGTGCGCTTTTATGCATCACCATATTTCTACCTCATTGTGAAAGAAAGATGCTTATCATACCCATCTGCTAGATGAGTCAGCAGAGGCCCCACGAGGTGAAATATTGATTTGCTCAAAGTCACACTGCTGGGAGGGTGTGATAGGGCCATGATTAAAACTCACTTGCTTTCAGGGAGCTTCACGTTTAAGTGTTAGACTATTCAAGCTCAAAATAACCCTCCCTGTCTAACAATGTTCCTTTTAAACTTCTTTGGTATTAATTTGTTCCTTAAATTCCTAAGACTACAGGCAAAGCAAATAGGGTGTGCAGGGTACACCGTGTAGAGGGGATAGGTTCATGGCCGTGGGCCACCCGCTCCCTACCCTGTGCCCCGCTTCCCTGTGCCCCTCTCTCTCCCAGGGCCCCGGGCTTGACCTGCTTGAGGCAACACTGGATAATCACATACTTGAGTGGATGATCCAGGAAAACTGCCCTGCGTTTTGCAACTGAGCTTCCAGCTATGGTGCACTCTGGCCTTCTTTGCTTGACTGCCAACCGCAACGCTGTGGGCGAGTGACCTGGAGCGATGCACCCTGGCCCTTGCAGCTGCTTGTCCTGTGAGCTCCTCAACTCGGGTCCACTGCCAACACATGGGCACCCTGTTTGCCCCACTGCCACACCCTGCCTGCTTCTCTTCCCTAGTTGCCAAATTCTTCCCAAATCTCCCAAGTCAGTGTAATGACATCCTGGAATGTACAGCCAGGGGACCTGACACCCCTCTCTGATCCCCTCCACTTCTAACTGGTCCCTGGACAACTCTGTCTTCTCAATATCGCTGGTGTTCTTGAATGTCCCCCTCTTTGACATCTCCCCTGCGGGCCCAGGCTGTGACCGCAGGCTTGAGCTGTTCTCACTGCCCCTGCCCTGGTTTTCTCTGGCTCTGTTCTCCCTGTGCACAACTTCCAGGACAGTTGTCTGCCACATGACTCCCACCCTGTCGCTGCTCTGCTTCCAGACTGATCGGGCTCCTAGGGGGAGGTTTTGATATAATTGTTGAAAAGTAAAAACTCACCATGACTCAGCAAATCCACTTGCTAGGCATTTAGTGCAAAAATTCACCCATGAATACAAAGACCCATAAGAATGTTCACACAGCATTGTTCAAAGTAGCAAGAGATTAGAAACAACCTGGATGTGTGGCATTAGGATACTGGTTAAATAATTTCTGGCGTAGAAGGAAAAGGAAAAATATTGCATAGTTTCACTTAGAGGAGGGATATAGGGGAACTAAATAAGGGATTAGAAAAAAATGATTATAATTAATTAAAAAACCAAAATTAACAGACAACTATAGATCAGAGACATTCCTCAGGGGATGGGGTGGGGGGGCAGAGGGATCAAAACAGGGGAGGGAAGAGCATGAAGGACTATGGTGATGGTGCATGGGTGAGCTGATGGTGGAAATTTTATGGGGACTACACCTGAGAAGAGAAAGGATGCATTGTACAAAAATAAAGAATGATGTAAAATATATACAAATAAAATATGGAAAAATTAATAAAATAGAAGCAGTAGCAATCACTAACCAAAATAATAATAATAATAATAATAATAATAATAATAATAATAATTTCTGGTGTAGCTATGCAATGGCACAATCGTGCCATTAAAACAACATAAACATATATATGTTGCATGAGACCTACATGACTAAATTATTTTTGAATAAACACATAAGAAACTGTAATAGGGACCATGCCCAAGGAAAGCAACTGAGGCTCAAAGATGCCAGGTTACCTGCTTGACACCATATCTCCTCTCTGTTCTGCTCTAATAGCAAGTGCACATATAAGATTAAAGGAAATGAAAGAAGGAAGGGAATGAAAAAAACCCTCCAGTGGTTTACCCTGAAGCACAAGATCAAGTTCAAATTGCTTTGCATGTGATGTAAGACTTTTCACTCCCACACTTGTGTGTTGGAGGGCCTGTGGTCCTCCTGTCCCATCAACTCCATGTCCTTCACAGGTACCTCCAGGTGCTCCACTGCTGCTCCCTGATACGGGATCTGGAAAGTCTGCCCTTTGGAGACATGACTGAGGTGAGCGGGAGGCGAGCAGCCCTGGCTCTGTTGGGCTGGGGCCTGTGCAGGGTCCTCAGGCTCCTTGTGGAAGGTGGCTCTTCCCACGACAGCAGTAGGGTCCCTCAGCCCCCCAACCCTGCTCCCCTCCCGCCCCAGCCTGTGCAGCTCTGTCCTGGTGGAACATTGTGTTTGTGTGAATAGTCTTACACAAGTCAGGCTGATGGTCCCACAAGTTCACCATCACAGTCCTTGGAGATCTAAAGCAGAGTCTAACAGGAGACTGCTCTTTCTTGGAAATGAATGATGACTCTAATTATCTAAACAGTTAAAGGTTTAATATGCCTTTCCAGAAATTAATAGATTTAGAAAATTGTATGTAATTAGGAGTGATAAAATATAAATGAATTTGAAACTAGTTTTTCATCCTCTACTCAACAATATTTGAAAAACATTTTTTAAGTGTCAGGGGTGTCAAATAATGAGGAGTGTGTACTGAGGGGTTTGGTTAATTACTTCTGCCCTGGCGGGTTCGAGCAGCCAACCTGGGCTCATCCTCTGGACTGGTTATCTTTGGTTGCCTGTCCACAGATCGGGGAGCGGGGCCTCAACCTCTCAGGGGGCCAGAAGCAGCGCATCAGCCTGGCCCGCGCTGTCTACTCTGACCGTGAGCTCTACCTGCTAGATGACCCCCTCTCGGCCCTGGATGCCCATGTGGGGAGGCACGTCTTTGAGGAATGCATCAAGAAGACGCTCCAGGGGAAGACAGTCATCCTGGTGACTCACCAGCTGCAGGTGACCACCTCCTGGCCATGAGTGATGGATAATGTAGATTCTTAAGTCCTGATGCTTTCAGAGTGGGATCCCTAAGACCCTCACATCTGCCTCCCCTTCATCTCAGACTAGGCCCCCCAAAGCTGGAGAAGTGTTGCCAGGAACTTGGACTGCCTCTCCTTCCACTTGCAGAGATAGGCTGGCAAAGGATCGCTAGGGCTGGTGAAAATTGAAATCAAATTTTAAGGCTTCATTTATCTTCAAAATTTTATGGATGGGCTCCTGCTTTTGGAGTTAAAAAAAAAAGGGAAAAATTCCCTCATAGCTGAATTCCCTAAGCTTGGCATTCTTATCAAGTGCAGTGGCCATGCCCGGGACTCCCTCTTTCCCTGGATATTTATGTTTTCAGACTTGGCCTTGGGCTCCAAACAGTACTATTGTTGCTATTATTTATTATTATTATTATTTCCTCTTCTATTTTGTTCTTCCTATTTTTTTTTTGTCTAAAACATTTAAGACCTAGAGAAGGTGTGGGAAATAATCTACTATCACCTGGATGAAACAATAAATTGAGACTCTTGCAGTTACAGTCACTCCCTGCCTCCTGCTCATCTCACTCTATTGTTCACTGTTCCAGAAATGTCTTCCTGCTTTAACAACATATGTCTGCCTCTCTACACATGATAAAGTGATATAATTTAAAGATAAATCTTTAAACTTTATATATAATTCATGTTTTACCTTCCCTGTTCTTTGATAATTGGTCTTTTCCACTAATCCTTCTGTTTTGACATATTCCATGTTGACTCACACACCTGCATTGCCTTGGCAGTGCTTTGGTATTCCTGTATCTGACTATGCTGGAGTTTATTTTGTGAGGGTGGACATTTAGTTTGTCTCCTGCTTCTCACTGCAACCAAAAACTGCTTCAGTGTACCCCTTTCTACCTGTGTCTTAATGTACACGTTTGAGAGTTTTCTTAGAAGAGTTTTAAGAGTCAATTGTTGGTTCAAGATTCCTCAGGAATCTCCAGATACTGTCAAATTGAAAGTGGGTGTGCCAACCTATGCCCCCTCCCCCAAACTGGTGACCGCTCCCTCTGTCACCAGTCACCACCAACACATGCTTGTCCAACATAGACCTTTGCCAACCTGGTGGTCAGGTAACATTTTATCTTGCTTTAAATTTACGTTTTCCTTTTCCATAATGAAGTTGAAGCTCTTTTCATGTGCTTACTGATGACCTTATTTCTTCTGACCCTTCAGTATTTAGAGTTTTGTGACCAGATTATTTTGCTAGAAGATGGGAAAATCTGTGAAAAAGGAATTCACAGTGAGTTAATACAGAAAAAGGGGCAATATGCCAAACTCATCCAGAAGATGCTCAAGAAAGCCACACAGGTGATTTCCACCTCACTGCACCCCCACTTCCTGTGGGATGGAGTACCGCCTGCATCCACACCATGTGCTTTCTCCCCAGGACCGGCTGCAGGACACAGCTAAGACAGAAGAGCCATGGGCAGAGGGTCAGGCCCAGGTTCCCTCCCTGGAAGAGCCTCTTGGTGAAAATGCTGGTAATGGTGCTGGGGACCAGGGGGAGGATGTCCATTTCTGCCCATCCCCTGGGGCTCCTGGCATTTCCTCCTGGACCCCAGAGTGGCCATGTCCCCCCAATCTGGGATCCTAGACGTCACGCACATAGGCAACAGATGCAAGTAGTTGGGGGCTGTGGAGTGTGGACTGTGCTGCTCAGGAGGTCAGGGGGATCCAGAAAATGAGTGTCATTGGGGCCACAGTGGAGAGCATGGAATAGTCAGGAAGAGGAGAGCTTGAGCCTGGAGCAGCGCAGACTTGAAACTTTGCCAGGTGTCCATGCAATCGTTCATTACATGTTGGTTGAGAACAAATATTTCGAAATCAGAAATGACTCTGGCTCAGTCCCTGATGTCCAGCAGCTCATGACCTTGCTCTGTTTTGGGACAGGGTAGAACAGAAAGAGCTCCTTTGTTAAAGTCACATAAATTGTATTTGAGTCTGCGCTCTGCTGCTTCGAAAGCTGAGTCACCTTGGCCAAGCAACTGAACCTTTGGGCTCTCATGGCAGACATGGAGGTGATAGTGCTTATTTTGCAGGATTCTGGTAGATATTAGATGAAGTCAGGTGTAGGGAAGCCTCCAGGACATCGTAGACTCTTGTCATTAAGAGTCTTCAGCTGCAAAGATTAGAAGCTCATTTGAGCAGAAAAAATAATGAATGGGCAGGAAAGACTATAGTTCACAGAATGAAAGGGAAGGTGAAGAATCAGGCCTCAGCAGCTTAGGGTTCTAAGTAATAGGAACAAGAATACCACCTTTTTTCTTTTAATCGAGGTGTTCTTTTTTTAAAGATTTATTTATTTATTTTATTTATACAAGAGCTGGGGTACAGGTCAGAGTCATGGGAGGGCAAGAGGATTCACCAGAGACAGAGTGGGGAACAGAACAGGCAGATGGACTGAAAGCACTGCTGAGGGGAGCAGCGGGCGAGACAGGAGAGGTCTGCTGCGCCATGTGGGATTCTCCCTGGCTGGGGATCGAACCAGCGCTGCGGAGGGTGCGGACAGCTTCACAGCACTACGCTCAACCCACTCTACCACCCAGGAGGCCCCGAGGTGTTCTTTTAATTGTTTGTATTTTAGAGGTATAGGATCTCCACCTTCAGGTGTTGGTACTACAGCACATGCGCTACTAAAGTACCCATCATCCACCACCACAGTCCATTATAATGCTTCTTCCCCATTTTCTTCTCACCTTCCCCTCTCTCTCCCACTCAGTTCTAGAGTCAGATTTCTAGGGTTTGTTATTGGTTTGCTTTTATCTGATCCTTTGCTTTATTTCTCTATATTCCACAAATAAGTGACACCATCTGGTAATTCTCTGTCTCTTTTTGATTTATTTCACTTAGCATAACCCCTCCAGTTCACAAATGACAAGAGTATATCTTTTTTATTGCTGAGTAGTATTCCATGGTGTGTATATATCACATCTTCCTGATCTACTCATCTGTTATTTGGTACTCAGGTTATTTCCATAGCTTGGCTACTGTAAATAGTGCTGCAATAAACGTGGGAGGGCATGTATCACTTCAAATTTTGTGTTTTTGCATCCTTTGGATAGATACCTAGAAGTAAAATTGCTGGGTTATATGATAGATGCACTTTTAATATTTTGAGAAACCTAATATTTTGAGATATTGTTTTCCAGAGTGGCTGGACCAGTCTGCATTCCCACCAACAATGTACAAGAGTTCCTTTTTGGCCACATCCTCACCAACACTTGTTGTTTCTGGTCTTTTTGATATGGGCTTTTTGAAGAAAACCTGCTCCAATTGTTTCCATGCTTGCAATTTCCCTCAAGATTCAATTTCTAGGGGACTTCCTGGTGGCACAAGGGGTTAAGTCTCAGCACTATGAAGGTATTTGCAGCCACTGCAGCATGAGTTCGATCTCCAGCCAGGGAGCTGACCCACATGGCACAGCAGACCCCTTTTGTCTTGCCCGCTGCTCCCCTCAGCAGTATATTTCAGTCAGTCTACCTGTTCTGCTCCCAACTCTGTCTCTGATGAATCCTCTCACCGCCCCCTCCCCCAACTCCTGGCCCACATTGCAGTTTTTGTATGCATAAATAAATAAAATAAATCTTAAAAAAAAAAAGATTCAATTTCTAGAAAGAGATCTTTCTTCCCTGGGAAAAAAATAGATAGAGTGTTGTTACTAGAACAAGGCAGAGTGTCTGGCAGAAACAACAGATATTCCTCACAATGCAGCTTCCCTGGTTGCTGTTTGTCATCAACAGCATCTACCAGCATCTCCAGATATTGGTCTCTCCACCCTGCCTTGGACTGAGAGACTGCCCTGGGTTGGTGTCAGAAGTATATTGCTGCAAACTATCTTAGCAATCATTTATAGAACTGCCAATTGTCAGGTGAAGAAACAGAGAGGTTTAAGTGATTTGCCTGAGGTCACACAGTACCTTGATAATAATTCTGGAACCCAGGTTTCCTGGCTATCACTTTCTTCAATTTCTCCTTCTTCCTATCAACCAAGTGAGCTCTTAGAATTATTGAATGACTAGGGATGGACCCCTTTCTGGATTCTGAAGTTCATTTCAAAGATGACTTTCAGCAGAATTTTCTAGGGAAACCTGCTGGTTGGATTCAGACTTGGGTGGGGCACAGCAGCTGGAGGGCAGAAAAGGCTGAAGCAGGGTGGTTGTGGGTGGGGGGACATGGGGTGGGATGGGGTGGGCGGAGGCTTAGCAAGGTCTCCTTGGGATGCTGGAAGGAGATGCAGCTTACTGGGAGATATATAGTTTCCTTCTTCTCTTACATCATCCAGGGCTGCAAAATCAGCTCACAAAGAAGGAGCAGATGGAAGAAGGGTCCCTGACTTGGAGAATCTATTACCACTACATCCAGGCAGCCGGAGGTATGGTTTGTCAGTGGCCCCATGCCAGGCCTGGACCTCTCCCACCAGTCCTATCCCCAATGCTGGGTCAGACATCTGTGAGGTGAGGTGCGGTAGAGTGGTGGTACAGAGGAGTGATGTCATACACATTTAACCATGCTCAATTATTGTAACTCTACCAGTCTATGCTGGAAGTTGTTTTCTTGCTTCCTGTGTTAAGATGGTCCTGGGACTTGCTTTAGATGATATGGTTAGGCACACAGACATGTACGTTATTTTCATGAAGGAGTAAGTTTATAGTCACAGACTGGAGAAGTAGGAGGCATGGCATGACACTGGGCCACTTGGGCAAGCTCCAGAGGTGGCCAGAGGCAGAGGGTGAGACGAGAGAGCATGGCCCGCAGCCCTGATTGGGTTTTTTGTGGGAAGGAGTAGATGAGGCAGGGTAGGTATGTCAAGCCAGCTTAGGATAGGGTAGTTTCAATGGTTTCTAGGGTCTCCGGGCTGTAGGGGTCTCTAGCTGTCCTGACCTGATTTAAGGCAAGGGTGATATTGACTTGATATGTGAGGATTTAAATGGTAAAGGAGACACTTGGGAGTGTAAGTTTTGAATTGACTGGTTTATATATCAAATGTAAGCTTGCAGGGAGTCATTCTCTATTTCTAGGAATTAGGTAGCCTAGGGGAGCAGTCCTTCCAGGATCAAAGCCCCAGATGCCAGAGCTTCAAGAATACAAAACATAAGAAAATTTTGTTAGTATAGTGCATTCTAATTTGGTGTTATTCAAACTGCAGGTCCTGACCCAGTAGTGAGTTGTGAAATCAGTTGAGTGGATTATAAGCAGTATTCTGAGAATTGAGGAAGAAAAGAATAGTAAATATTAACACACACCACATGGAGTCACGTTGGTGAAGTTTTGACTTCGCGTGTGGTTAAAATATGTTTCTGAAGGCAGATGGCAGAAGTTTCAGAGCTTGCTGTTTTTCTACATGGTGGGCATTAACAAATTTACACACACAGAACTACAATGTTGTGAACACAAGGCCAATTAAAAAACATTGTACTTTTGAGTTGTTTAAGGGATTTTTTGAGGGTCATTTTAGCTCCATGCCAACTTTTTACTCTTCATTGATTTTGGAACCTAACCTATGTGAGGTGTGTCTATCTAGCTGGGGGAGGAAGAGGTGGGTTGCATGTAGGGGGTCACCATCCTCTCCCTTCCACCTTGGGCATCCCTGCAGGCATGACATGAAGGGGCCAGAGTAGGGAAAGAGCAAATGCTTGTGAAATCCATGAAAGAATCAAGCACTTATAGGTGGAATATAGGGGAACCAAATAAGACATCAGGGGAAAAAAATAATAACAACACAAAACACAACACAACAAAACAAAAACAAACACAACTATAAACCAGAGAATCCTGCAGGGGAGAGGGAGGGAGAGACCAGAGGGAGGGAGGGAGGAGCACAGGAGACTGAGGTGATGGTGCACGGGTGCATTGGGGAAGGAAATGCTATGGGGACTATTCTGGGGGGTGGAGGGGGGTAAGCAAACATTGTTGAAAAATGAACAATGATGTAAAAAATATATATTTTAAAAAAAGAAGCCAACAATCCATCTGTATTTGCAAAGTACCTAGTATGGGCTAGGTTCTCTGCCACCCTTTGGAGGGAAGGGGACAAAGAGCCACCTAAGAACTGACCCTGGGGTCTAGCTGGAATGTGACATCTGCATCTGCCAGCCGGCGAGAGAGCTCTCTGGGGCCAGGCCTTGACTCTGGTGGCAGCGGTGTAAGAGGTGGCCTTGGCTGGGGTTTGGAGGAAGGATAGAATTCAGAAAAAGACACATGGGCATGGGACACAGGCCAGGTAGGTGGGTCGTGTGCTGGCCCGAAGGGCAGATGCTGAAGGAGGAAATATCCTGGATTCCCCCATCCTTGACTTATTTCAGTCCAGATCCATCACTCACCAGCTCTGTGACTTTGGGCAAGTTATTTCCCTTCTTGGAGATTCTGCAACTGGGACTAGGAATTCCTAGCTCAGAAATGATGCTTCTGTCTAGGACAATGCCTAGCACCCAGGATATAATAGTACAAACTTCCATCAAAGGTCTCTGCTGTTAATTTTAAAATTGAGTCCTCACCTCAGATTTTACACAAGGGCAAACTAATGTCTCTAGAATTTTGCATACATACCAAACAGTGGGGTGGGTGCTTGACAAATGTCATCTCATGTTATCTGCAGAGCAGCCTTGCTAGGCAGGGAGACTCATACTTCATAGGTAAGGAAGTGGATTGTCACTGACATTTGACACCTGGTCCAGGGTCACTTAGCTTGTAAGTAGTGGAACCAGTATTTGAACCCAGGGCTTTCTGACTTTAAAATACAGTTCTTCCCGTCCTCCAAGGCATCAAGGGAATCCCAGGGTGTGAGATCAGTTTCTCAGCAGTTGTCAGGCACCTCCCTTTCTCTCCAGGTTGCGTGGTCTCCTCCCTGGTTTTCTTCCTCATGGCAGTGGTCATCTTCCTCGTGACCTTCAACTTCTGGTGGCTGAGCTACTGGCTACAGCAGGGCTCAGGGGTGAGTGCCATGGTGGGGTGGGGGTGTTTCGGTGAGCTCATGTGAAATGGGGTGGTTTCCTTTTTCTTGGGACCCATGTGGGCCAGAGCACAGGCTAGAGCCCCCTGGAGCTGCCCAGGGCCTGCCAATGCTGAGGTAACACCTGGAGCTCTGGGGAGCACCTCTGGGGCCTGAACTGGAGCCTCTTTCCTGGCTCAGACTCCTGTGGTCACAGAACGAGCAATCCTGTGGGGACAAAACCAAGAGGTTTCTCTCCTCAAATAGCTCCCCAAGAATGCTTTATGATCCACCATAGTGACTTTCTCTTGTGGCAGTGTTTTGCTTCCTCACAAAGTTTTCTCAAAACCTGCTTCTGTACACCTTGTTGGGATTGGGGCCACACCAATGACACTCAGTCAGACATTACTTAAAGCAGGGAAAGCATTCCATTCTGTCACTGCTGGCAGCAAGGGGAGGAGCTGCTCTTCATTCCAATTCGTTCCGATTTGTCCAGAGGTGAGTTGGGCATGCTCAAGGGAGAATGGGGGCTGCATGGCGTTAGGGGGCTCATAGAGCCAGCGGGAAAGAAAGTACCAGTGGCTGGTAAGCATGAATGCACCTAGGCCGATGGGTCTTCCAGCTGTGGCTAAGGAAGGAAGAAAAGTCTAACCCCTCACAGGGAGGGGCACGAGGCCCTCTCCTTCCTCAAGATGGCGTTTCCCAGGAATATGTCCAGCCTTTGAGACTATATCTGGGACTAGGAATTCCTACTCAGGATGATGTGTCTGTCTAGGGCAAAGCCTGCCACAAAGTCCATAATAACGCAAGTTATGAAAGGTTATTGCTGTTGTTTTTAAAATTGAATCCTTAGGGTTTTTTTTTAAACATTTATTTTTATTTATTTATGCATACAAGAGCTGGGTTGTAGGCCAGAGGTGTGGAGGGTTAGAGGCCAGAGACAGAGCAGATCTACTGAACAGATCAGGATAGAGCAGAACAGGCAGATCTACTGAAATATATTGCTAAAGGGGGGCAGTGGATGAGATAGGAGAGGTCTAACTCAGGCTGAACTCAGGCCGTAGCAGTGATAGCGCTGAGACTCAACCCCTGTGCCACCTCTGGTTTTGCATAAGGGTAACTGACTTCTCTAGAATTCTGCATATCTACCAAGCACTGGATTGCCTGAAATACATATTCACACTTCTGAGCCCTTTCTAGTAGTGCTCTAAGGAAAGCAGGTCAAGGGCCTAGCTTGGCTAATAGAAATAGTCAATTTTCCTTACAGGTGTGAGCTTTCTCAGGCAGCCTCAAACTCCCCCCACCCCCAGCCTCTAGAAACCCTGCCAGAGTTTGGTCAAGACACTTAGTGCAGGGCTGAAGGTGGAGCTGTGCTGTGGTGAGGGTTCTGAGCTCTCAGCCATCATGTGCCAGGTTAATTTATTACTTTGTAAACCACCTTCAGAGGTCTGTCCCTCTGTCTGTCTTTTTGTGGGAGGAAACTGTGCTTAAAGAGGATAAAGCACCAGCCCTGGGACTGGAAGTTGCCAGAACTTGATTTGGCACTCTGAATCCGAGTCATGATTTTTCAGCGCTCTATTTGATTAACTCTTGAGTCACATGTCTGGCGGGATTTGGTCAGCAAAACAGAAGCCACTTGAAGAATGCAGAGCTTTCAGAGAGTTAACCCGGGAGTCCGAGGCAATGTAAAATTGGAAGGGCTGGATAGGAGAGGGGAAGGCTCCAGCCATTCAGAGGCAGGCAGCACCCCAGGGCCCGATGCCCAGAGGACTCATGAGCCCTTGGCCAAACTCCTGCCCACAGTTGCCACCAGGTGTGATGCCTTCCCTTTCAGCCTGTAGACTTCCTGAGTGGCTCTTCTTAGAAGCTGGTGTGAACTCATTTTTGCAAAGAGGCTGGGAAGGAAGTTTCCAGGCTTCCCTCTGTGTGGCAGTGGTAAAGGCAGAAGGGGCAAGGCATCATTCGATGGGTGATACTCTAGCTCAAATTTCTAACACCACAGAGTGAAGTAATTTATCAAGCTATTTTCACCCTGAGGAAAAAGAGAGGACACTAGACACAGGCTGCCGTAGGACAAAGATGCATTGAGAGAGGGTCCCTCGGTGGCCCTGGGGCTCTTTGGAACCGTGGGATGGAGGGGGTGATGGAGTGGAGGGAAGTGGTGGACATAGGATAGGCTGGGGAGACTGCAGTGGGGGCAGGCGACAGGCAGTGGGGGCTAATCCAGGCAAAAGGAAGGGCAAAGCAGAAGTCTGGAGCGTGAAGGTTTTAACATGGAATTTGACTGTGTACCAGCTACTGAGTCCTATGTGGCCTCAGGGAGAAGGATTTTTCTCCCCATTGAATTTTACCCTGGACTCACGTGGTCTGACTCCCTAAAAATGAAAAGTCACCCTTTTCCTCTATTCACAGGGAATATTTCTGACACCCAATGTGCAGGGCCTTTCCTGCCCACCCCTCCCCCAACCCCCACCCAATCAACAATGCGCCTTTTCTCTAGACAAACAGACCCCACAGGTTAAGGGCTCAGTCCTGCAAGACTGCCCCCCTTCAGATCCTGGCCACAAGTCTGGACTTACCCTTCTGATCAACCAGTAATAAATCAGGAGTTCCCATGATCCCCTTCTTGGGCTTGATAATTTGCTTGAATGGGTCATGGAACTCAGGGAGACATTTTTACTCATTTCTTATCAGGGATGTGATAAAGGGTACAGAGGAACAGTCAGACGAGGGGGTACAGAGAGTGAGGTCTGAAGGTCCCAAGTGCAGGAGCTTCTCTCTTAATGGAGTTGGGGGCACCACCCTCCTGGTGGTGGGTGTGCTCACCAAACTGCAAGCTCTCCAAACCCTGTGCTTTAGGGATTTTATGGTGGCTTCATTACATGGGCATGAGCCATCATGAGCTCAGTCTCTGCTCTTCCACCTCCAAAGGGGCAGGGGCTGAATGCTCCAAGCTTCCACTCAAGGCTCGTTCTCTCTGGTGACCAGCCCTCACGCTGAAGCTAGCCCCTCAAATATACTTTAATAGTTCCAGGGTCTTAGAACCTCTTCTGTCAGAAACCAGAGTCAAAGGCAAACTACTAGAACAAAAGAAACCCTGGCACCTCTACCACTAAGGAGATGTTTTAGGAACTCTGTGCCAAGTACGAGAGACAAAGGCCACATATCTTTCTGACCCTATCACACCTTCTGTTCTTTCTTGAAGACCAACAGCAGCGTAGAGAGCAACAGGACCACTGCAGAACTGGGAGACATCCTGGACAATCCTCAGCTGCCCTTTTACCAGCTGGTGTATGGTCTCATGACCCTGACCCTGATCTGCGTGGGTATCTGTTTCTCTTTGGCTTTCAGCAAGATCACAAGGAAGGCCTCCACAGCACTGCACAACAAGCTCTTCAAGAAGGTACAGGCCTGGGCACTGGGCGGGCTATAGGCGAAACCCTGGCCCCGCCCCTCTCCCTGCTTTAAAATTGCTAGACACTGTGTTTGAGCAGTTTTTGGTTTACAGAAATATTGAGCAGAAATACAGAGAATGCTCATATAATCCATAACACCCCTGGGTTCTCCTGTTATTAATATCTTGCATGATATTGCATGGGACATTTGCTATAATCTATGAGCCAATATTGTTCCATCATTATTATTATGAACTAAAGTCTGTAGTTTACATTAAGGTTTACTCTTTATCTGCATTTGGGTTTTGACAAATGTATGCTGACAGATGCACCCTTTTTGTATCATTCAGGACAGTTTCACTGCCCTAAACATTCCCTGGGCTCCATCTAGTCGTCCTTCCTGTCCCCCAGGTCCCTGGCAATCATGGATCTTTTTAACTAGTCCATAGTTTTGCCTTTTCCAGGGTGTCATGTTGCAAGTGTACGCTGGGTCAGTGGGTGGGTGGGAGCTGAACATTGATGTTCTGCTGCTGCAATTATGATTCTAAAAGTTTGGTGTCCCTTCCTGGATGGGAGTGGTCACCCCAATGCTTGTCTTCCCAAGGCAGGTACAGTCCTGAGCACTTCAGTGTGTCCTTCCTTCCTTCCTGCCTTCCTTCCTACCCCCTTCCTTATTTTTTTAAAGATTTATTTTTTATTTATGCATAAAAGAACTGGGGTGCAGGCCAGAGGTGCAGGGTCAGGGGCTGAGAGGATTCACCAGAGACAGAGTGGGGAGCAGAACAGACAGATTGACAGAAATACACTGCTGAGGGGAGCAGAGGGCAAAGCAGGAGAGGTCTGCCTCACCATGCGTGTAGCTCCATAGCTGGGGATCGAACTCATGCTGCAGTGGCTGAGAATAGCTTGATAGCACTGACTTTAACCCCTGGCCACCAGGGAGGCCCTTCATTATTTATTTTAAAATAGCAGCTTTATTGAGCCATAGTTCACATACCATAAGATTATCTCCTTTTTACAAATGAGGACTTTTTTTTTTTTTTTTTACAAATAAGACTCAGAGGGGTTAAGTAACATGTCCAAGGTCACAGATTAGCCGATGAAAGAGTCATGCAGCACTGGAGTCCAGGCAGATCAACTATGGGCCATTGCTTAACCTTCCCTGGACACTCCTTAGGCTGCATCCTGCACCCCTTCAGAGCCTCAGGGTAACTGGAATCCTCATCAAGTCTTGAATGAGAACTGCGCGTGATCTGGATTGCCTTTGTCCCTGCAGGTTTTCCGCTGCCCCATGAGTTTCTTTGACACGACTCCAACAGGCCGACTCCTGAACTGCTTTGCGGGGAACCTGGATGAGTTGGACCAATTCTTGCCCATCTTTGGGGAAGAGTTCCTCATCCTCTCCTTGTCAGTGATTGCCACTGTGGTGATCATCAGCATACTGTCTCCATATATCCTGTTGATGGCCATCATAATCATCATTATTTGCCTCATTTTCTTTAAGTGAGTGGGGTCTTTTTGCTTGAGACTAGGGTTTGTGTTTTGGGGTGCAATTCTAGCTTGGAAGAGACCAACTCAAATTGCATGGCCCCAGAGGTAGACAGCTGAGGTCACTCACTCTCATTCTCACCCAGGGTGTTCAGGAAGGCCATCAACATATTCAAGAGATTGGAAAACCAGAGTCGCTCTCCCATCTGTTCGCACGTGCTCACCTGTCTGCAAGGCCTGAGCTCCATCCATATCTATGGAAAAACCGAAGAATTTATCAGCCAGTGAGTTCCGCCGCTGCATCTGCAGATGATGGGGATTGTGGGAGTGATGGGGACCAGGTAGGTAGGAAACACCACATCTGGGGATAGAGTCATCTTCAGCTGGATCAGCGAGGACCTTGTCCTAGTCCACAGGTTTCTCTGGACCACCACAACTTCATCGGTAAGATGGTGCTTTTATAATAATAAAAAGTGTAGGGGATGTAGAATGTTTGTAAAATGTAAAAACCCACGCATATGACAGAGGTATGTCAATATAATTCATAGAGGAATTATTTTATCAGCACTTCTTGCATTTTTCTTTTCACTTCTAAACAGGTATCTGATTTTAATAAACTAAAATAAAGAACAATTGCTTCCTTCACTTTGAGCACTCATAGATTTGCCTTCTTAATGTCTGTGGGAGCAAATGCAAATTCCCAAGATTGTTGTGAGGTTTAATTGTGCTATTTGAATGTATTTAATCTACTTATAAAGATCAGCCAAACATAGTCTTTACAGAATAGCAAGTGTGGTGGAAGACAGCACAGAGACACACACTTTTGTAATAATTCAGGGCTGGCTATGAGAGAGGGCATAGGAGGGGGCAGATATGATGCCATGGGCATCCAGAGGGAAGAGATGAGCCACCACAGGGGGCATCAAGGAAGGCTTCTGCAGCATGGAGCCTCTCAGCCAGCTTCGGAGCTGGGTAAGATTGGGGTATAGCACATGGTGTGTGCTTTTTTGTGTGACTTTTTATTTTTTGCATAGAAAAATTGGGGTGTAGGCCAGAGGTGCAGGTGGTAAGGGGATTCACCAGAGACAGAGTGGGCAGCAGAACAGGCGGGTTTACTGAAATACACTGCTGAGGGGAGCAGCAGGCGAGACAGGAGAGGTGGGTCACCTCCCTGGTCGGGATGGAACTCAGGGTGTAGTGATGATTGCGCTGAGACTTAACCCTTAGGCCACCAGGCAGGCCCCCAGTGTGAGGTCTTTTGACTAAAAGACCTGGATGACTATGGCACCAGCTCTCCCCATGGCACTGGCGTGCACCCATGGGCATGCAGACCCTAGAACGAGGGGTCCTGGAGCAGTGCATCCATCCAGTAGCTCTGAGAAATGCAGGTGCTTAAGACTGACTGGAGATAGAGCCACGAACAAGACCTAGAAAGGGATGGTGTCTCTTCATTCCCTCTTAAAGCCTGGTTTTTATGCACTCTCACTGGCTCAATCAGGATCGCTTAGCCCTCCCAGAACCAGCTATCAAGACCAGGAGAAGAGCATGTGTAGATAGACAAGCCAGTATAATTCCCCAAAGAGAAGTCAGGTTGCCTTGGTGGGAGTGGGGGCTGGCCACCGGAGGGAGCAGCCAGGGTCCACCCTGAGGGAAAGCTGGGTTAAATAAATATGTGTGTTTTGGGTGTTCTCCCTTTCTCAGGTTTAAAAGGCTCACTGACACACAGAACAGCTACCTGCTGTTGTTTCTGTCTTCCGCGCGATGGCTGGCATTGAGGATAGAACTCATGACCAACCTGGTAACCTTGGCTGTGGCCTTGTTCGTGTCTTTTGGCATTTCCTCTGGTCCCTATTCCTATAAAGCCATGGCAATCAGCCTCGTCTTGCAGGTGAGGGAGGACACTCAGGTTGGGGTGGGGGTGCCATGCCTGTCCTTGGCCTGCAACTCATGGGCAGATTCCGGGGTGGGGGGTTCCTTGGGACTTTGATCACACTGTGTATTTGACTCTGATCTTAGGAGCTGTTTGCTTGGCCTCTGGATCCTGCTGCTTTGCTGTTTCCTTGTTACCTCTGAACTACGAAGTCTCTATCTAAAGGTGTTTGATGGAATCTTAGAACTTTGGGATTGCAGGGGAGCCCACAGGCAACAGAGTCCAACTCTCTGATTGTGCGGATGGGGAAACTGAGGCCCAGAGTAGGGAAGGCAGGGTCTGGATGGACAGCATTAGAAGCAGAACCACTAGAAGGTTGATCTCTTGGTTTCCTGGCCAGCGTCTTTTCACTTTGCTGTTTAGTCATACCTGATTCAGGGTCAGATCTCCCTGAGTCACCTTGGGTGGCTGCTAAGAGGCCCCAGGCGCTCTCCTGGAGCAGAGCTTCTCAGACAGTGCATGAGACTTGGCACAGAGTAGTTGGCTCCAGCTGGCAGGTTTTGGCTCTCGGGTTTGGCTTGGGTCTTGGCTCTCGGGTGCAGGAGGGCTATACTTGAGAGCTCTGCCCAAGGGATTCCGAGGTCCAGGTTGGGCAGGGTCTTGGAATCTATTTCTCCAGGGGGTTCTGATGCAACAGCATGCGTACATGTGCCTGCATCTCTTGTGCCCAGTGCACTGGGGCATGGCGAGGGACCCTGACTAAAGTTCATGGCCACCAAGTCATGCAGCAGGGCTGTCCATGAAGGGCTGTGGAGCAGAGGCCAGCTTGGCAGTTGCGTCAGGTAACCCTGGCTGCCTCATGCCAGGCCTTGCCCTCCTCCTGGGGTCTTCAGTACCTGTCCTTTCTGTGGTTGTGCGTCTCTCTCTCTCTCACTGGCTGGAGATCTCTTATGTCCTACTGCTCAGGCATTCTTCTGAGCCTGCAGAGCCTCTCTGTATTGCTCCTTGTTGAATCCTTGCAGCAGGCACATATTTGCCCTCCACAAGCATCTGTGCCTGTGTGTGCAGAACCCCCATGCAGATGGCTGTGCTGTGCTCACACTCATGGCCAGCTGACCAGTACACCAGCCTGGGGATTTACTTGAAGATCACCCTGAGCGGTGCTAGCTCGGTGGTAGCTGTGTGTTCTTCCTTTGAGTTCTCACCGCACTCCACAAGACACAGCTAAGTGGTTGAGAATGTGTGGTTTGGAACATCCAGGCTCCAGACGGGCTCTGCCTGTTCTTAGCTATGTGACCAGGAAGTGTGTTACCCCACCCTTCTCCAAACAATCCTCCTTGGGATCCTCCTCTGCAAAGAGAAGATAATGGAAGTTCCCAAATCATGCACTTGTGAGCAATGTGTGTAAACGTGAAGGTTAATGCGTGTTAAGTACCCAGAATAGTGCTTGGCCCAGAATAAATGCTTGATAAATGTTAGCTATTACTGCTCCTGGCGTACAGATACGGAGCTAGAGCTTCAGGGATTTAAGTAACCAGAGTAGGCTCCTGCAGCTGGTGAGAGACAACTTTGCTCCCAGTGGGACACATTCATTTGTCTTCCCTCCCCACCCTTACTTTTCACCCTCCTTCTCCACTCCCCCTCTCCCTCCCCGCTGCACCCCCACAAGCCTATAATGCACTGATGCAGAGTTGCTTTTGAGTCCTTCCTTCCAGAACTCTGGGGCAGTGCCGAATTGCTGTCATAGGGCCCTTGGTGCCAGAAGTCCTCCTGGCTGATGCACAACCTGGACCAGGAAAGCAAAGCTCAGAGACAGTTGTCCTGTGTTGGCACAGATGAGGCAGGTAGTGGTGAGGGGCACACAGGCACCTGCTCAATGATCTCCCCAGGTTGTCCTGTCATAGGAGGCTAGTGGGGAGCTCTGCCTGGAGGCCTGACTTTGCTTAGAAATGGCCCTGGGTTCTCTCTTATTTCTCAGTGTCTGTTACCTGTTTGGGTATCGCATCTCTGTCTTGGGTAACAACCTCCCAGCCCACCTGCTCCCTCCCCATCAGTCCGTTTTGGTTACAGTTTTCCTGTCACAGCTCTGCTTAGAACCTTCAGTGAATCCTTGCCTTTCAGGCTTCCCAAATCTCAGCCCATGACCCCAAATGTTCTTTCTCCTTGGCCCAAACCTGTACCTTGTAGATGTCTGCATGCATGCTCAAGGAAACTTTGGTCAAGCTTTGAGAGGCAGGAATCCTCATGTGGCTTTGTGGGCCCAAGAGGCATCTCAGTGAATGCTAAAGATGCTTCTGACTATGAGCTAAAGCAAGCCATAAAACCAACTCGAAATGGCCAGGACAGGCTGGGAACATATTATCTGGTATAATCAGAGGTTGGGTTATGGCTGTTTCTGTTGGTGAATTTAGTGACCTAGCGTGAACCCATGATTGCGTATTCTTTTGCTTTGGCAACCGCAGCCTGGCTTTTCTCCTTGGTCACAAGAACAGGTCTACCCAAGGCCACAAAATGGCTGCTGCAGCCCCACGCAACACATTCTCACTCACCAAAGGCTAGAGAAGAGTTAACTTCTTCCAAGTTTCCCTTTTAAGAATAAGGAACGGTTGCTTGCTCTCACTCTTCCTCATGCTTCCTTGGCCAGAATTGTGTCATGGTGCATACCTAAGCCAATCATTGGCACGAGGGGGTGTAATTAACACAATTCCTTTGACTTAAGCAAGCCTCCCTGGAGCCCAGGCTGTCAGAGACCTGAAGATAACAGAGGGTGTGCCAGCGAGGGAGAAAGAGGACCAACTGTTAGTGAGTCAGCCAGCCATATCTGACATGGAGGAAAGGCTTCTCCTGACCCCCCCGCCCCCAGTCTCCTTTCCCAATGTAAGACACTTTGGGATGCACACACCTTCCCTGACGGACCCTGGGCTTTGCCTGCCCTTCCCCTACCCTTTGCTTCAGCCACAGTCAAATGGCATGGAGAGCCCGGGACGTAACTGCTGTTCTACTTCTGAGACCTTGTCTCCTCAGTGGGGAGCAACTTTCTTGGTGACCTATAGGCTGTTAAGCCCCATATCTCCTTAAAATGTGACTCCAGTGCCAACTCCTTCAGGAATCCTTTCCTGGCCCTCATCTGGTGACTGTCTTGGAGCCCCAGTGGCCTCTGTGCTCACTTCCATTGTGGGGCGCAACCTGTGTGCTGCTGTTCTCTGTTGGCCTGTCTCCCCAAGGACTGGGCGCTCCTTGAGGGCAGGACGAGTGTGTGTTGGGATACAGAGCCAGGCCTGGCACCTGGCAGAGCACTCCCTGCCAGAGCCTACTGAGTGAATGTCTAATAACTCGCTGCCCAGGACTCTCTGCATGTCTGCTTTGCTCACATCTTGGGTCAAGGTGATGCAGAGCATAAGGCTGGGCTCCCGGTTTCCAGGGGCTTCTGTGTGTGTCATCTCCTCTCTTTGGGTCTCAGTTCCCTGAGCTGTGGTGCCTCCTGAAAGTCCCTGAGGCTCTTCTTAGCCTGTGTTTCCCTGAAGGCAGAGTCTGAGACAGGGGCTTAGATATGGGCAGATTATTTGGGAGAAGCTCCCGGTAAACAGGTCTGAGGGGGATGGAAAGTGAGACAGGGAAAGAGGAACCCCATCACAGAGCGTTGCCGGGGTCTTGGTCACCATGGCTCAACTCTACTGAGCCCCCCCAAGATGCATACAGGATGCTCAGGTTGTCCCCTGAAGGTTGGGAGTGGGTGCCTTCATCTACCAACTCCTGTATCCATTAGTTGGGGTCGCTCCCAAGCGCTGCAGCTACTTGCGTTCTGGGCTGCATGGTACATGGGCTGTATGGGCTCCTGTGGTGTGGATAAGAGTTTGGGCAGCAGACAGACATACAGAGGTTACTTGAGGCAGAACATGTTGGAGAGAATCTCGTTCTGAGCAGCCTCGGCAGCTGCAGCTAAACTCAGAAGGGCTGGGGCACCAGAGGCCTCCACTCCGTTCTTGCAGGAGACATCTTGGCTTGAGGAGTCACACAGGGGAGCAGCCACTAGTGGTTTCAGGACCATTGAGCCTCAGCTCACCCTCAGTAGCCTCTTGACTACCTGACACTTCTTCATTTCAGCTGGCAGCCAACTTCCAGGCGACTTCCAGGATAGGTGCAGAGACAGAGGCGCACTTCACTGCCGTGGAGAAGATACTGCAGTACATGAAGGTGGGTTTGATGTTCTGGAAGTCTCCAAATCCAACCCTGGGGCTCAGCCTCCACGGCCTCTGCAAGTCCAGCACCCTCGGGCTTGGAGATGTTCCCAGGAGCCCCTGGCTCCTCCACCCTACCTTCCTGGACCATCTCAGAACCTCTTTCATTGGCTCATTTTGACCACATCCTTCACCGTGTTCCTGAATATTGACCTTTTTAGAAATAAGGGATTTGTCCAAGTATAAAAATAACTATAATGAGTATATTAGCATTGCTCCTGTTTTTGTCATGATAGTAAAAAGCACAGATTTTGGAGCCAGATCATCTGGGTTCAAATTAAACTCTGTCACTTGAAGCAACTGTGAAAACTTAGCAACTTATTTCACCTCTTTCCCATCTCTGTAAAGGGAAAGATCATTAAATGATGTAATATGTAAAGCACTTAGCACAGTGCCTGACTCCTAGAAATACTTGATAATGTTAACTGTTATTAGGATCGAGACCTTTCTATGGGGCAGGCACTATGCTACTCCTTTGATATAAATTATATCATGGAATCACAAAGCAATTTTATAAGTTGATTGAATTGTTATCCCCATTATTCAGAAGAGGGAAGTGAGCTTGGCCAGGCTGAGTATCTTGCTCAAGATCACACAACTCTCTCAAGTCAGGTCCACTGCCCGTTATGTGAGCGGAATCTGTGAATCACGGGGCTTGGATTTAACCCTGAGAGATCATCTCGGGACAGCACACTGGCCGTGGAGAGAGTAACTCTAGGTAGCCACGTGACCCTCCTTCTCCTCTGCATCTTTCCTCCCAACACACCCAGCTGTGCTGACACGGAGTAAAGGCTTTGATTTGAGTCCGAGCTCATGCATACATCAGCTCTGTGATTGTAAGCAGGTCATTCCACCTGCTTGGAGCCTCTATTTCCTTGCCTGTGAAATGTATCTAAAAACACCTACCTTATAGGGCAAGTTAGAGAGCTCTAAACAAGCCCTTCAGGGGAGAGTTAGCTCTATTGTCCTTATTGTCATTATTTCAGATTCCATTTCTCTAGAGCCTCACACAATACATTAGAAAAAATCCTCTATGGTAATAACAAGGGGAAGGAGCTATATCGTCTCCTCCCTCATCTGGGATAAAGTTATGTGCATCTCAGGTGAGTAAGGGCTGGGGGGATATCCCTCTCAGCGTGTTCCTCTGATCTCAGCTGGAGACAGCACCACGGTGAGGGGCAGGTTGTGGGGTCACATATCCAACAGTTGGTAACCGGTGGGTCAGCAGGGGATGGACAGAGATTGAAGATAACTATTGATTTCTTCTTCATTCTTTAAAATTAAGATATGTGTCCCTGAGGCTCCTTTACACGTGGAAGGCACAAGCTGTCCAAGTGGGTGGCCACAGCATGGGGAAATCACCTTCCAGAATTATCAGATGAAATACAGAGACAACACACCCATTGTTCTCAAAGGCATCAGCCTGACAATCCGGGGACAAGAAATGGTGGGCATCGTGGGAAGAACCGGCTCTGGTGAGTGGAGTGCCCCTGGGCATCCCTGTCTTCAACTTTGGCTTTGGGTGTTAGACCTGTTTTGGTGCATGTGTTCACTCAGTGACCCCACAAACATTTTTTTTCACCAATTTTTTTTTTTAAGATTTATTTTATTTATACAAGAACGGGGGTACAGGCCAGATGCGCAGGAGGGTGAGAGGATTCATCAGAGAGAGTGGGGAGCAGAACAGGCAGACTGATGAAATACACTGATGAGGGGAGCAGCGGGAGAGACAGGAGAGGTCTGCTGCGCCATGTGGGACCCTCGCAGGCCGGCTGGGATCGAACTGGTGCTGCGGAGGCTGCAGACAGATTCACAGTGCTGCTCTCAACTGCCTGCGCCACCAGGGGAGGCCTTCACCAATATTTTTTATTGATGCCATGATTAGCAAAAAAAAAGCAGAGGTTCTGCTTCCAGATTACCTCTTCCCATAGTTTTCAAACTCACAGTTGTAGATCTAATACTATCTAAGATCTAATAGACTGAGGCTATTTAATAGAGCTAAGACTATATCAAGGATGGAAGCAAGTTCAAGCTAGAGGAGGTTGAAAACTCAATTGACTTTGGGGCTTGACAAGTATCACAGATGAGAGAGAGGGCCCTGGAGTTGATGCCTGGGAGGCGGGGAGGGCGGTGTGGAAACTGGAGAGCAGTTCTCGCTCAAGGAAGCAGCGACCCTCAGCCGGGTTTCTTGCTACCTGGGGGGAACAGGACCAATGTTGCCCTTCCATGAGTTTCAAGAAAATCCTGCAATTTGAATTTTTACATCGACTCTGCATTTTTTTCAAAACCCTGGCAAAGAATTGGAAAAATAGCAGGAATACTGTGTTTTGTGAAATGAAACAAACATGTGGCTTGGGTTACCCGCAGCCTCTGTCAGGTTCTCTGGCCTAGGCTATAAGAAAACTGCTCAAGACTCTGGGAGCCACGTGGAGCAGACTGCAGCCTCCTTCTGCCCTGGGAGGGGGGCGCTCACCATGACAGGAGGGCTCACCATGACAGGGGTTCACCATGACAAGGAATGGGCGAGTTGGGGAGGGGGCAGGCAAACACCAGGTGTGAGCCGTGTTGCCCTTGAGCAGACTTGGGGACTGAGTCCTCCTTGTTTCTTGCCCCACAGGAAAGTCCTCCTTGGGGGTGGCCCTCTTCCGCCTGGTGGAGCCCATGGCAGGTCGGATTCTCATCGATGGTGTGGACATCTGCAGCATTGGCCTGGAGGACCTGCGGTCCAAGCTCTCGGTTATCCCTCAGGACCCCATCCTGCTCTCAGGAACCATCAGGCAAGTGTTAGGCCAGAGGCCAGACTGGGGTGGGGTGGGCCCAGGAGGAGTCGAGAAACCAGGATGCTGGGTCTGGGCTGCCTCTGCTTAGCTGGTGGCCATTGCCCCAATTTCTAGGCCTCTACCCTCTCCTTGGTCTCTTAGGGCTACCTACCCACCTCACTCAGGTGTCGCTGAGGACTGAGTGAGACTCTCAATGATGCAAGAGCACGTTGCAGACTATCATGTCCTCAGAAGCATAGCCTAATTTTATTTTTTACAACCTGCTGGGATCGGTTGGATGTCAACTCATCATTACACATTAGCTCTGCGGCTGGCATGTTCTTTTGCGTCTGCATGTGACTTATTCCTTTCTTCCACCGCTGGGTAAAGCCATGGACTTTGTAAGCTGGCCCAAGGAAGCCCTTCTTCAGCAGGCTCACATTAGTGACAAATGGTCCAGGGAGGCCAGTCAATAGAGCTGCCAGAACTGGGCCTTTCCGCCTTCTTGTCACACTGTCCATTTTCTCAGCAGTCAACTTGGGGACCTGGCTTCATCCACAGTGGTGCTTCTGCTACTCAGTGCTGTGTGGAAGTACCAAAGTGTGATTCTGACATGACTGATACATTCAAAGTGAAGCCAGGTCTCCCATGTTTCAGGGATGTTTGAGCAGTATTTTCAGAGATAAGCTGATAAACCAATCCCCGGAACTCCACCTATTCATTTGTTCATTCACTCATTCATTTAACTTTCCTTGTCTGAACCTCAGCCAGGCCCAGAGAGCATTTGATGAGTGACCACAGCCCCTGCTCTCCCCAGGAGCTCACATGTAGCTGGGGTGGTGGTTGTAGACATCCCAGACCCCACATGTTATTATACAGGAGGTAATTGCTAGATCAGAGATTAGAACAAAGGACTAGGGGAGCCCAGAGTTGGACAAAAAATTCTTGGAGAATCCAGAAAGGGACCTCTGATGAGGTCTTAAATGATAAGTCAGAGCTAGTTCATCAGAGAAAGGGGTGGACATCTTCCCAGGAGAATGTATAATATGTTCCCAGAGAGAAAACATTTTGTGATGGAGTTCTGTATTAAGGTGGAACTGCTGTGCTGGGAATGGGAGCAGTAAAATACAGAAACTAACATTTTTTGAGCATTTATTTGCGCTAGCTTTCAATGTCACTGTCCCAGCCTTCAGGTAGGCACTGCTAGTATTCCCCTTCATAGAAGAGGCTGAACCTGGAAAGGAAAAGCAGCAGGTATGGGGGCATGACCAGGAAGATGGTAAAGATGAGACATGAGCCATTAATCCAGCCCTATCATCTGTGGGGTACCCTTCCTGCTGAGGAAGAAATGTGGACTAGATGCCAAGAGACCTGGGTTCTCTACCCTCAACGGGTCTGTCTAATTCTGAGCATTTTTTATTCCAGTCTGTCCCTCATACTGATCTGTGGTATGGCCTTAAATGAACCATTTAACACTAAGTCATAATTTCCTAATTAATAAAAGGAGTCTAGCTCTCAAAAGAGCTGGTGTGAAAATGCTTTGGACATTATTGAATGTCACGTCTCTAGGCTTTCCACCTGCTGCTTCTTTAACAGAATCCAGCTCTGCTCACAAGATGTGTGTGGTTGCCAGATGAGGAAGGATAAAGTAGAGGTCAAGAACAGGTTCCAGTGAGAGCTGAGTGGTTGCATAACAGGGGAGTGTTTATAACTTTGCCCATACCACATACAAGTGCAAAGGTGTAAAGTCCAGACAATTCCTAACCTGAGGTTAACTGCCCAGGATGATCTGTTAGGATTCTTCCCACTGCAAGAGGCCAAACAAAAAGAAAACCAATCCCAGCACAATGAGCTACCACTTCATATGCATTAGAATGGCCATAATTTAAAAAGGCAGAAAAAGGAACGTAATAGTGAGCATGTAAAAGACCAGAATCCTCATGCACTGCTGGGGGGTGTGTAAAACGGTGCTGCCATGGTGGAGGGCAATTCATTAGTTCCTCCAATAGTTAGATATAAAATCACCATGTAAGCCTGGATTTTCACCTCTGTTTCTAATGAATATAAAATAGGGACTTGAATAAACGTTTATATACCAGTGTACACAGCACAGCAGCTAAAAGTCTGAAGCCCAAGTGTCTATCTACAGATGAACAGATAAACAAAATATGATATGTACATATAATGGAATATTATGCAGCCATGAAAGGAACTGAAATTTTAACATGGCTAGACCTTGAAGTCAGACACAGAAAGAAAAATATTGTATAGTCTTACAGAAATAAGTTTCCTGGAATAGGTACAGTCATAGAGATAGAAAGTAAAATAAGCCTTGTCAGGGAGGGATAAGAGGAGATTTTTTTATTGGGTAGAACTTGCTGGGGGTGGTGGGTTTTGGTGGATGGTTATACAACATTGTGAATGTACTGAATCGTATTCTTACAAATGATTAGAATGATAAATAATATGTATAGTCTGTCTCTGTCTGTCTGTCTTTCCCCCCAACTCTGCCCCATCCACATCAAATGGCTTAAGCAAAAGCACCTCTATTGTCCACAGTACTGGGAAGGCCAAGGCTGACCCAAGGATCCATTCCCCTCCCCAGCTTGGTCGTGGCTTCATTCTCAAACTTCATACAGGACCCCTAGGAGCTCTGTGTGTCCCAACCTGATTCAAAATGGTTGCGGCTTCTCATATTCTGTTAGTGAGAAAGAGCTAGCCTCTTTTGGGGTGCTTACCTTGAAAGCCCTGAGCTGCACTCCCATCGGACCCCTTCCCGCTCCCAATCTAACCTTGGTGGGAGCGATTGCACCTGTGAATTAGCTAATTCGCAAGTCACTTGCTCCACCCCTGCAGCTGGTGGAAAAGCCCCTGGACCATGTGGGCGTAAGGGCTGGGGAGGAGGTGGCCCCCAAACAAAACTTGTGGGCTGCTGCCTGCAGAAGGAATGGGTGCTGGGAAGACACAAGAAATGGCAGCCTTCAGCGGCTCCCTGGGGTTCCCTGGACCCACCAGCCAGCTCTAACCATACTCAGACATTTACTGCCTGTGGCATGGAGCACTTGGGGGCTGGGCATGGTGGCTGAACACAGCTTTTTCCTCTCACCTGGCAGATTCAACCTAGACCCCTTTGACTGCTACACAGATGAGCAGATCTGGGAAGTCTTGGAGAAGACATTCCTGACCAAGATGGTAAGTGGCTCCAAGACCTATTGCTTGGTCTTGCCTCTGCAACTGGGACACCCCGCTTGGCTGCTCCAGATGTTGCTGCCTTGGGCTTGGATCCTTTAACATCATGGTGATTCCTGAATTAAGGCTGAAGGACACCACAGTGAGCCAGGCAATTTCTTGGCTCAGGGGACACAGAAAGGCAAAGTTGGGCCTCAGAGCTTACCTTCAATGGGAGGCAAAGCCAGCAAAGGAACACACAAGGTACTTCCAGAGGGTGGTGGGCTGTGCAGGTAGTAACAAGACCAACAGACACATCATTGAGGGAGCTGCTACTTTATGGGGCCAGGTGGTCTTTAAGGATAGGATATATGAATGGAGACCAAACATTGAAGGGGCAGTTGGGTATATAGTAGAGCTTTAAGAGAACTTTCTTGGCACAGGAATTAATGTGCAGAGGCCCTGGGAAATAGGGGTGGAAGGGGGACAGCTATGGATGAGAAATGTTATATGGCACAAAGGAAACATGGTTGGGCCTCCCTGGTGATTCAAGGGGTTAAGACGCAGCACTATGAAGCTATCCGCAGCCACTGCAGCACAAGTTTGATCCCCAGCCAGGGAGGTGACCCACATGGTGCAGCAGACCTCTCCTGTCTTTCCTGCTGCTCCCCTCAGCAGTGTATTTCAGTGGATCCACCTGTTCTACTTCCCACTCTGTCTCTGGTGAACCCTCTTATCCCCTGCACCTCTGGCCTGTACCCCAGTTCTTGTATGCATTAATAAATAAATCTTAAATAAAACATTACAAAACAAAGGAAACATGGATACCAGGGCTAACTAGAAGCAGGTTTAATGCACAGTGCTGACTCAGCGGATTCACATCCCAAAGCCGAGGCCCGTCTGTAGGAAGTCAGGAGCTTATATACACTTTCAGTATCTACAAGGTTCTAGATGGGTTTGCATTGGCAGCTATATATGGTCAGATAGGATGTGGCTGCATACCAAGGGATGAGTAAAGGGTTGTCGTCATGGGACCCCAGGTCCATCCTGCCTCATGGCGGTACATGGTCTAACATGAAGCAAGATTCATATATCAGGGACTAAGCTGCATACTAGGAACTGAGCAAAAAGTTTTTACTAAGGTCCCAAGGCTGCTTATCTCAGGTCACCATGCTTCAGAAAGACGGCTGGCTGGCTGGAGAGACCCAGGCAGTGTTATAAAGTGAGATGGGAGTAGCCTGCAGGGGTCAGCTTAAGTCTCGCCCCACCCTGGCTGACCTGGCCTGTCTCTTATCGTCCCGGTATTATAGATCTCCAAGTTCCCCCGGAAGCTGCTTGCAGAAGTCGTGGAAAATGGCAACAACTTCTCTGTGGGAGAAAGGCAGCTGCTGTGCATCGCCCGGGCCCTCCTTCGCAACTCCAAGGTGAGGTGGGGTGGAGGGCACACACGGGGCGTCTCCAGGGCACCACGCACTGGACTGTTGGCGGATTCTCCCTCTGTCACCACAGGGCAGGGCTCTGTGCTGGCTGTCCTTTCCACAGGCACCCAAAGAGTTTGCCTATCCCACAGGGCGCCACTGCACACATGACCATGGTGTGGCGCGGCAGGTTGTGGGCTCCCCTCAAACCCCCCCAACCTGCAGAGAAGCAGAAATGGCCACCCTAGGACCAAATAACGATGCTCTTTTCCTGCAGAAAACTCAAAGGGTAGAAACTTATCAATTTAAAAATTATCTCCTGGACTTTCTTTTAAAAAGTCGTCTTTATGGGCCTCCCCGGTGGCGCAGCGGTTGAGCGCTGGGTTGCGAAGCTGCCCGCGGCCTCTGCAGCGCTGGTTCAATCCCCGGCTGCTCCCCGGCCACCGGAGGAGGGTCCCACATGGCGCGCAGACCTCTCCTGCCGCCCGCTGCTCCCCTCAGCAGTGTACTTCGGTCCTTCTGCCTGCTCTGCTCCCTGCTCTGGCTCTGGTGAATTCTCTCACCCTCCCGCGCTTCTGACTGTACCCAGTGCTTGTATAAATAAATAAATAAATCTTAAAAAAAAAAAGCTGTCTTTATTAGAATGAGGAGTCAGATGGCAGCTGTTTAAGGGCCAAATGACATATTTTTACAAAGTTACATCTGACTTTATTTCTTGGACATTTCCAAGTACTTTGCCAATAATTTCAGGTAATTGACTACCTGGGCTAGTTATTAGTGAGGCTGCACACAAGCAGGGTCCTATGCACACAGGTACATGCACCTCTCTGCACTCACACGTACTCATGCATGCAGACACATGCAACATCCTTCCATACCCTCACATGCACACAGGTGCACACACATGCACAACCTTCTCCATGCACATGTGCACATCAAGTACGCTGGTAATACAGGTGAACACAAAAGTACACAATCTATCCACACCCACACATACACACTGTGCTCACATCTTCTCCATACTCTTGCACAAAACACGCACATGTCCATATATCTTCTCCACAATCACATAACATGTACACACAGGTGCACACATGTATACACATAAGCACACAGGTGCACACACACAGCACACACTGTGATAGATTAATGATAAATGCGGAAGTGCTGGTGCAGCCTGCAGCGCTGTGCAGGGGGAGGAGGCCAATCTTAGTGGGGCCCGAAGCAGGGAGAAGCTTTAGAGGAGCTAGAACTTTCCCATATCCTTAATGGAGATGAAAGGTGGGGTTTGCAGAATGTAGGGAACACTTGCTTAGCTTCTCAGTTCCTTGTTTCATACTTACTCCGCCATCGAATGCCAGTTACTCTCTCCATATTGCGTCAGCAGGCTGAGTCACGACCTGATGATTTTTGTCGTGTCTGCAGACCACGTCTCCCATAAGTGACTTGTGTCCCTCTTTGTACAAATGGTCTTATCTTAGGTCGTCACACTTGTGCACTCATACTTTCTGTGCTCGTTATATTTTCCTAAAGCATAGTGTCAGTGAAATAAATATGCAAATGTGGAAGCAACAAGCATGTTCATCCACACACTGGCTCTCCTTCTTCTTGTGCCGCCCAGAACACGCGCCCTCTTCAGGGACTGTTGCTCCACATTAATTCACGCAAATAGGAAGGTGGTTAATAAAAAGAAGTTGCCACGGGGACATTTAAATCTTCAGGAACTTAGTTCTCTGGTTACTAAAAACAGCTTTTGGTTGAGACCTAATCTTTTCTTCATAACATCATGGATAGATAGCAGGAGCCAAGAGAGTGGGCAGTATCTTTGAATAGCCTTTGAACCATGCACAGAGAGGGTTTTGAACTCGGTCCAGACGGCTCGTTTTCCAGCAAGGGGACTTGGCAAATTAGTGGTAGACCCAGGACTAGCCCCGGGGGTCGGGCTTGGGGAGATGGCCTTCAGCTCTGTTTCATATCCACCAGATCATCCTTATTGACGAAGCCACAGCTTCCATTGATATGGAGACTGATGCCCTGATCCAGCGCACCATCCGAGAGGCCTTCCAGGGCTGCACGGTGCTGGTCATAGCGCACAGAGTCACTACTGTCCTCAACTGTGACCGCATCCTGGTTATGGCCAACGGGAAGGTGAGAGCTGCACCTGGGGCTGGTGGGGGAATGGGTGCTCAGGCTGGTTCCACGCGAGGCCTTTGGTCCTTCGAGGCTGAGCTCAGCTGTGTCCTGGTCCCTCTCATCCTTTCCCCACCTGCCAGGTTGTAGAGTTCGACAAGCCTGAAGTCCTGCAGGGGCAGCCCGGGTCCATGTTTGCAACCCTGATGCAAACAGCCAGTTCTTCACTGAGCTGAGGAGAAGAGGCGATGTCACAGAGTTGGGACTGAGCGCACCAAGTTTCCTGGAGGCAGCCGAGAGGCCTGCAGGCTATGACCTTCTTCTGCAGAGATGGCTACTTCACTAGAAAGCAGAACTAAAATGGCTTGATGGGTGCTGGCAGGGGGGTGGAAGAAGAGATTGAGGCAGCAAAACCGGGACGAGGTCACTCTTTGGCTCCCCTAAACTGAGAACACCAGTACGGTCTGAGACCATGCGGCCAAATGATCATGTGCGTCTTTTTAACTTATAGTTTTCTGATCTGTTAAAAGTGTTGTGCTAATTTTGTAAAAAAATAAATAGAAGTAAGAAAAAGTCGCATTTATTGTTCTCCTTTCTATGTTGGCTAGTCCTATCGTAACAGGGTGGTCCCCAGGAAAGGGGGAGTTTCCCTGCCCCACCCAAGGGAGGGTGGAGCTGAGCAGGAAGAGGAGAAGCTGAAGAAGAGACTGAGGAAGGAAGGAAGCAGGATGGAGCCAGGAGACCTGGAGGAGGCGCATGGAGCCTAGAGACACGTGAAGAAACTGCGCTTGTCTTTTGGTTGTGGACTAGGTGACACAGATGTGGGTGAGACCCGTGGAGAGGTGACCATGGCAGCTTTTATCTTGATGTTGATTTTGCTCTTTTCCTTCCGGGCTTGTCTGGTTGTTTCTGACTCTTTTCTGTGGGTCCCCACTGGAAGATGCTTTAGACTTGTGGCAGGCTTTGGGGCCTTGCTCTGGGCCAATCCCATTTGGATGGACTTTTACCCACGAGGGGACGGGTAACTTTGGGTGCTTCATTTAGAAACTAGACTCTGCCTTACCTGTATTGTTTCCTAGTTGTATTAAAGTTCCTTCCCATTAAAGTCTCCTATGTTTTGTGTTGATGCGGCAGATGGCAGAACCCATTTAGAATAGGCAGGTTTGCGGGGTTTGGGCTGCCCCCTCCCTGTCCTATAACAGATTTGGCGCCCAACGTGATTTAGGACAGAGCCATCCGTGGTTAGTCAGCCCCATGGGGAAATTGGGCTTCCCTATGGCACTGGCTACCATAAGCGCAAATGTGATTTTTGGTTTCTCCGGTGTGTTTGTTTCATATGTCGATTTGCTGTAGAATAACTCGCTTGGGCTTTGTGAAGATCTGTGTGTCTGTGTCTAATTTGCCCCTCTCCCTGTCCTATAACACTTTGGCAGCAGAAAACAAAATCTCTCAGAAAAGGGACTTCATTGGCTCATGTAGTGGAGAAATCCAAAAAACGTTCCAGGTTGGGGTGCTAGTATCAAAAGGAGGTCTGCCTTGTGGATGCCCTCTCATCTTCTCTCAGCTCTGCTTTCCTTTGTTTTCATTTTCTCACTTTCTGCCCTTCACAGTGGTATCTGGCTACCAGCAGGTCTACACTCATACCTCCTGTCAGTTCAGCACTTCACCCCCGCCCCCCTTTCCTGGTAATTCTAGCAAAGCTTCCAGGGTTAAATCTCACTGGGCAGACTTGGGTCACATGCTCAGCCCTGAATCAACCACACGCTGGGCTGTTGGAATGCAGTGAGTCATGTGTTCATACCTGGGCCTGGGGATGCAGTCAGCTGCCTTGAATCATGTGGACTAAGAATGGAAGGGGTTGTTTCTCCCAGGTGAGACTGGGGTGCTCCTACTACATGAAGGAGGATTGGATTGGATGAAGGAATGGATTTGGTGGCTGGGAAGACTCCAAACAGTAGCTGTCTACCACACATTTGTTCATTGATTAGGAGCAAGTGCGTGGAATAAAGAGCTAACTTATCACATGTGCTTACTGGAAGCAAGGTGATTGGTTGCCCTTCCATCCCCCCTATGTTTATAGATCTATTAAAAGGTAATTACTTCTATTAAAAGGTAATTTACTTCTAGGGAAACCTCATTGTTGGGGGCAGATATATTTCAAAGTGATCTCTTCTTGTTTTCAGATTATGGTGTCTGGGTTTGCCATAAGAAAAATCAATTCTGCAAACAATTTTTCCAATTCTGTTTCTTGCCCTGGGCTAGATGCTGGGGCTGTCATGATATCCCAGCCTTCATAGAATTTGGGATCTCTTGAGAGTAAATGAGCAGTAAGCAAGTAAACAGGTGGTTCCAGAATCAGTGACAAGACGTCAGAACAGGCCATAGGAGATGAGGACAGAGCACACTCCCTGGTGGGTGTGAGCTTGTGCTTTCGTAAGATCTGAGAAGTGAACAAACATTTGTTCAGATGAAGTGGATTGGGGCAAGAAAGAATGTTCCAGATAGAGAGAACAACAAACAGCTCTCTGTGGGAGTGACCCATGACAGGGGTTGATACAATCCTTGGACCAAACAGTAGACAAGCCTGGGTCCTGGAGTTACTGGCATGTGTCCACCACCTGCTGTGCCCTTCCTGGGGTGCATAGGCAGCAATGGCCTCTGCTCCTGGGAATGTCTTCTCTCTCTTAGCAATCTCTCTGCCCAGTTTCTCCATTCCCTCTCAATACTTGCCTTTTACTACTTAGGCCCTGAAGAACACCTGGGAGCACCAACTTCTGACCATCACAACTCAGCATGGTCTCATGGTCTGTATGTTAAAGATGACTCTACACACACTGCCCTGGCCCCTACTTCTCTGATGCAACATTCAACCTGCTGCTCCTGCCCTGACACTTGACCCAACTGTCCTCCCCTAGGCCAAGTTTAGCTACCATGTTTTCCTCAAATTAGCCAGCAGATGGCAGACTCCTCCCAAAAATGCAAGGAAGGCCTCTGGGGCTTCAGGTCTCCCTATACCAGCGAAGTGATGAACACAGGATCAGAGCACCGAGGTAAAGCCCATTTCCACTTGACCTTGGGGGACTCATCCCACCTCCCTAGTCCCATTTCCAGCAGCAGCCTCTCCTCCTGGAACTCAGATTTGGTTGCATTTTAAAAATCCAAAGAGTTTTTGAAATGCCAATATCCACTCTGAGTTCTGCTCTTTCTGATTCACGGGTTTGGGGAGGCAATTGAGCATGGAGATTTTTAAAGCTTTAGGTGAATCCCCATGAAACACCCAAAGTCACCCACCCCCTCGTGGGTGACCCTCAAACAGGGTTGGCCCAAAGCGGAGCCTCAAAGGCCGGAGAGTGGCCACAAGTATAAAGCACCTGCTGGTGGAGACCCACAGGAAAGGGGCAGAAAGGGCCCAGCAAATCTGGGAAGAAAAGAGCAAAATAAAAATCAAGATAAAGGCTGCCATTATCAACCTCCCCACGGGTCCCTCACCCACGTCTATTTCTCTATTTCAAGTGTCTCCTTCCATGTCCCCCAAGTCCCTGGTCCAAGTCCAAGGCTGAGAAGCAAGCGTGGCTTCTTCACCTGTCCCTCCGCTCCATGTGCCTCCTGCAGGTCTCCTTCTGGCTCCCTTTCCCCTCCTCCCAGAATCTTCTCTAGTTTCTTCCAGCTCAGCTCCACCCTTCCTTAGGGTGAGGCAGGGAACCTGGAATCTCCCCTTTCCCTGGGGATTACCCCATTACACTTACTCACTTACTAATAGTTTGTGATTTTTGCATTTTCTTTACATCCCGGTGGGGAGAGGAGCATAGTATTTTTAAAGCCCAAGGATTCTAAGGGCTTTACTTCGTCCCAACTAAGGACAGACTAAACGTCCTTCTGGTCAAGAGCGGTGGACGGATTTCCGCGCTGTGGATGTGGGTCACAGTGACAGCGGCCAAGGGCAGATCAAAAGTCCAGCTCTGCCCTGGCCCCATTGCCAGCTCTGGACACTCCATTTTAAGAGCAACACTGTGAAATGGAGGCTCTTCAGAGCACGACCACTAGGGGGGGCCTGAAAACCATGTTGTGAGAAGATCCAGGAAAGGTCGTGGCAGGAAGGGCTCAGATTCAGCCCATACCTGCCTAAGGAGCTACTTCTGAAGGGGCTTCTGCGGGCAGCCTACGCCCAGGAGGCACAGATGGTCAGGTCTGGGAGGGCCCCCCTAAGGTGTGGCAGTCTTGAGTGGAGGGAGCTCCCCAAGGCTAGGGACCCGGACTTCGAAAGCTTTCTCTGTCGTTATCCCCAGATTTGGGGAGGTTCCTACAAGGTGGAGGCCGGCTGGGGTTCTTCTGCATAGATAGAAAACGGATTGGATGATTTCTCTGGGGTGCAACTATGGACACAGTACAGCCTATGGCAGGGTTCTCACACTGCACTGAGCATTCGGGTCACCCGCCCCAGGGCTACTACAGATTGTGGGCCTCACCCCCAACTTTGTGATCCACTAGGTCCTGGGTGGTTTTAACAAGTTCCCAGATATTGCTGATGCTGCATCTGGGACCATACTCTGAAAACCCAGATGTTAGGCTAGACTATTCTGCCCTGTGTGATCCAGGAGTGGTTCAAACCCTGCATTCTAATGTGGGGCCCCGAGATCCTGTACATCTCCAGGATACTTCTATATTTATTCATTCATTCATTCATTCATTCATTTATTTATTATATTTAAAGAGCAGGTTTATTAGGGAAAGGGACAGAAGAGTAAAGGACACTTGCATAGACACCAGTGGGCAGGAAGAGCTGCCCTGAAAGGGACAGGTTTGCTGAGAGAAGCCTGCATGGTTGCAGGCGAGGGCCTTGAGAAGAGCTGCCTCCGCTGAGGGTGGTCAGTGAAGAGAATTCCCCGTGGGTACAGGTCATGGTCTGGCAGGAGGTTGCTGCCCTGCAGAGGAGAGAGTTAGTGAAAAGAAGCAGCTGCATAGTCACAGGTGGGCAGAGGGACTGCTGCCCAGGATACTTTTATTTTTAGGATTTCTTTTGGTTCAAACCTCCCGAGCATCTCACTAAGTCACACAGACTCTCTTTTTCTTTATCACATTGACCTCAAAAGAGATCTTAGCATTTCTCTTATCTCCATTGAACATATAGTTGGCTTTAATGAAGTTTTGGGTCAAAGGAGTAGTTTCTATTTCTGTCACTTTAACAACTTCCAATGAAATATCAGGCACCATCTACTTAAGGATTCTCTATTTCTACCCCCTCAGGCTTTAGTCTGCTTCCTGCTGCTGACTCTATGGGCCTGGGTTCTTCTTGACACTCCCTTGCTCTCATACCCCAATTTCTGGATGTGTGTTCTGTAGAGCAATTTAGTTCTCAACTTTTCCTGCCAAGAAAGTCACCAGGGTCTCATTGTCAACCCCAAGAGATGTATCAAGGCAGTTCTCTCAACAAAACAGTTCCTAGCCCATGAGGAAGTCTGGTGCTGGCTGATAAGATAGTGAAATTTCACCCTATTATCCTAAATGTTCCCCCTTCTATCCCCGATCTCATTTAAACATTCTTACGGAATCCAACTATGTCAGAGACACAAGCAACTTCAGAGACTGTCAGGGTAGATGTTCGTAGCTGGTGGCTCATGGACTCCCAGCTAGATTTGGGGGATCTGTGACTTTGGATGAGAAAAAATATATTTTTAGTAACTGAAATTTAGCATTTCCATTGATTACCCCAAAAGCCACAAAGTATCGTAGCATTAGAAGTACTGTCACCAATGGAAGTCACATGTTCTCATATCTCATTTCAATTATTTAAGTCATCTCAAGATATCATTTATATGCACCACTGCTTTGAAATTATAGTCATTATTAGATCCACTGCTGCACCATACCATTCAGTGCATTGATATAGAAGCATATATATTATGACACCCAACTTTGCTTTTTTATTTGTATTTTGATAACCATGTTTCTGTATAATTGGTTTTCTTTGCAGTCCTTTGTGCCTTATTTTTTTATGCATTAGAAATGCTATTCTGGGAGCACTCTAGAATGTCAAAAGAACTAAGGAAGAAGATAGGTTAAGGACCCTCATCTAGTTCAATTCTTTGAGTTAGTAGAGAGAAACCGAGTCCCTGACAGAGGACAGGCCTCTCCCACAACTACGTGGCTGACTTCTAACAGGCTGGCTTGGGACGTGAATCTAAAATAGGTACAGAGGGAAGTGAGAAGGAGAGACAGCAGCAGGGGTGTCTGCTCAGAGCTTAGTCGGTAACTGACCCTTCACCCAAGTCCTAGTGCTGAGACCTGGCCCACCTTACTCCATTCTTGTCATTACAGCAAAGGGAGTATAATTAATTCCTCATTATAGCAAAAGGGAGTATATAATTTTCTGATTTAATAATGATGTTTCTTGCCAAATCTTCGCTTCCTGAATACTCAGTGGTTTTTGCTGTGCTCTAGACACCACCGTGCTTGTTGTCAGAGCCAAATTATTTGCGACTCAAACACCAATGTTTGAGAGACAAGTGTTGGTGGGAGGAAATCAGGTTTATTCAGGAGGCAGCAACCTGAGGAGACAGTGAACTATTGTCTCAAAGACCACCTTCCCGAACCAGGGAGAAGCAGGGATTTAGACGGGGGAATCCTACATTGGGGAGAGGCTAAAGGGATTTCAGAGAAATGGGCCAGGGTTCCAGAAACTGCATTCACACCCCTTTTTCTTCCAAGTTTGGCCTTGATGGGATCTGTTCTGGCAAGGGTGGGTATGCCTTTCACTGTGATAATGAGGCTGTGGCGTAATGTCTTATTTCTCCATCTTGGTCTCAGCTGGTCTCATCTGGTTTTCTGGTTTGTTTGCAATGAGGAACAGGAGCAGAGCCAAGGACTAGGAGCTTATGGTCACTGGGCCAGAAGCTTCTGTTCCCATGTGAAGGTTGAAAACCTATATGGCATTCACTGAAATGCCCCCGCCTCTGTTCCCAGCACCCATCAATGTACTTCGTGAATCTGGGGGAGCATCTGATTCATGAATTAGAACTTACACAATTCTTCCACAAACATCAAGTCAAATAAAATGCATGCCATAAGATTGTGTACAGTTGCTAGAGATGGCTAAGGGGTTTCACCCGCAGTGCCTTTAACTGCCAGTACAAACAAAGAAATAAGATGTATTACAAAATCTCTGTGATCCAGCCATTTATTTTATTATTTTATTATTTTTTTAAAGATTTATTTGTTATTTATGCATACAAGAACTGGGGTACAGGCCAGAGGTGTGGGGGTTGAGAAGATTCATCAGAGACAGAGTGGGAGGCAGAACAGGTGGATCGACTGAAATACACTGCTAAGGGGAGCAGCGGGTGAGATAGGAGAGGTCTGCTGTGCCATGTGGGTAGCTCCCTGCCTGGGGATCGAACTCTTGCTGCAGAGGATGCAGACAGCTTCATAGGTTGCGTCTTAACCCCTTGTGTCACCAGGGAGGTCTGATCCAGTCATTTAAAGGAAAAATTAGTCATCTACAACAAGTGTAATTTTCCCTGTCCTGAGAACCAAGAAGGAGAGCCACGTTTCCCTGGTGTGGGGCAAGCTTGTGGCCGGGAACCACAGGTCAGCTCTTTGACCCCAGAATGGCCTGCTCTGGTGTCTTAGCTCCAGGGGATGGCACCAAGGCCAGAAACATTTGCCACCTAAGAATATCTTTTGTTCTTTATCGGAGGCTGATCTGTTATTACGGCGTGCGTGTATTTCTGGGTCACTTATTTGATTATGTTTCTATTTATTGTTTTAAAAACTCATTCAAATCACAAATTACTTTACAGTCATTTGATATCAACTTTGTTCTTTCTCCTTTATCTCTCTCCTTAGCTCATTAGGCAGACAGCAGAAAGAAAAAACCCACGCCCTTCTCTCAGCAGATATTCTGTGTATTTCCACCAGATTCCAACAGCAGCCCAGAAGGTAGAGCGCTCATTTCCCGTGAGAGCCTGTTAATTAAAAAAAATTATTATTTACAAATAATGGTGATCATTTATTGAATGTTAACTATGTTTAAGTCTCTGTGTTAAGCACAGCATTTACATTATCTAATCCTCAATTAATTAACCATGCTTGAGGTTATCGTGCTTATTTTATAGTTGAAGAAGTTGAAATCAAGAGATTTTGAGATCAAATCTAATCCTAGAATTCCTACTTTTAGCCACTCCATGCTATTGATTATATGCAACTCCAAACACTGATTTCTGGGTGCTTCCTGGGGCCTTTGGACAATTTCTCAGTCTTTCTTTTTCTCTTTGTGTCTGTATTTTAATATACGTGTATCTATATATGCGGATATGTAGATAGAGGTATATACAGATAATACATATAGATATATGTAGGTATATATTTATATACAGATAAATAGTCTTAAATATACCCTGTTTTTGAGATTGGTTGAGTCCATGTCATGAAGACTTCTTGGTGAAGGGCAGGAGTAGGGAAGATTTCATACAAAGCTTCACTTTGGAATCAAGGTCTCATAGAACCTCAGAGTTGGGAAGATTCTCTTGAGAAGTGGCCCTGAAACTTTCTACCAAGCACCGCTGTGGTGTCTGGTCACACAGCCTCCTGCCATGTGTGTATGTATTTCCTTACAGTGACATGCAAGGTAATAGATAAATATCACAGTGCTAATTTTTATAAGGATGAGGAAAGTATATATAGAGAGGATTTCTGCTATTTCCTTCCAGCACCCCACTATATTCTCCCCCTCCAACGCCATTTGGGGTTGTGTCAGGCTGAGCCACGGTGCTGGGGCCTCCCCCAAAAGCACAAGCTGATGGCACAGGCACTTGTCTTCTTTCTGACAGGTCTCCCTTGGGCAGGGTCTGCACAAACCCTCTCCATCATTCCATCCCAGAATCTGTTGCCGCTAGGTCCAATCATCTGCTTTATGTACCAAAATACCGTGTGTCTTGGTAGAAATTCATCTCGGCCAGACCTGCCACCAACATGGGGAAAAATTGCTCATCCTCTTCCCCCCAGACACTTGACAGCATCGGAGTCTGTTTGGAAATTGTGCAAGTGAGTCTGTGCTGGTGCCTCCCACGGTTGTGAAGATCAAGTGATAAAAGGATGAAGAACTTTGTGATACACAAAGGGCTCTACAAATGTCAAGTGATATTATTAGCAGTGATTTGCATTTATGGAGGAAGGAAAGGAGGCAAAAATCTGGGGCACCGTCGGCACGCGCGGCCCGGCCCACCCAGAGGCCAGGGCCGTCCTGGCCAAGCTGCTTCCTGCGCCGCAGCTGTCGCCCACCCTTCCCAGTTCCCACCTCCCTCTTGGGCACGAGAAAAGTATCGTTTGGGTGAGGACAACCTCTGCTGTGAATTACATCCCCAGGAAGCGGAGGAGCCCGAAATAGCCAGCAGGCGTGGGGATTGACCAAGAAGGAGTCAGGGGAAGACTTGGGAGGCTCGAAATATTTGTCCTCAAATCCACGAGTTAGGTGGGGAAGATCCTGTCAGTTGTCAACACAATTCAAAATGAATCAGGACTTGTTATTTCTGACTGAGAAATAACCGTCAGAAATAACTGTCAGAGGGAGATTTAGCTCCCTCCCAACCAATTCCCCGGGCACTTGGGAATCCTTCAGCCAACTCTGAGGCTGGGTCCCCGTTCTGAGCAAGTCACCATGGTCAGGTACTTCGGGGAACAAAAGAAATCCGAAAAGACCCGTGCTCCAGAATTTGCTTGCAATGCTTGCAGTGTGATAAATGCAAACTTTGGTTTACAAGGATTAGCTGTTAGTATGAGTCTCACACTTATCTTTCATTCAATTCAAGAAAAAAATTGAACTCAAATTGCCTTTATTTTTAGTTAAAATGAATAGAGAATGAATGAATGACACTGTCTCTGTGTTGAGTTGGGCTCCCTCAACTCTCCTGCCCTGGGGCTGCTTTGCAGGGACACAGAGTGGGAAATGCATGTGAGCTGGGAGCCAGGTCCCTGGGCTGGGGGTCTGGAGACGTGGCTTCTGGTCTCAGCCTTGCCCAAGCCCCTCATGGGAAACGTGCTCCCTGTTCTCCCCATCTGCAGAGGCAGGTTGGGGAGGTGTGATGTGACTGGCGGGGCCAGCTAGCAGGAGCATGACATGTCACCGAAGCAGCTGGACTGTGCCATAGGCCCGTCCTGGGAGGGGGCAGTGCCCTTTATGTGGACAGAGGGAATGTTGGTCCCCCAGAGTTCCCTCCACAGTCGTGGTGGGAGTGACAGTTGAATGGGGCAGTTGAACGGGAAGACTCTAGGCAGGTGGGACAAGCAAAGCTGAATCTGAGGTTCACAGAAAGGAGGCCCAGGCAATAGGGCAGAAGGCCGCCCCCGCTGCGCCCCATGACTTCTGGCTCCCCCTCTGGTTCTCAGGACGCCAGCTGCCCAGGTAAAGCTCCTCTCTGCAGCCATCCTGGGGTCCTTTGTCTCTCATCCCCAGAAGAGGCTGTGTGGGCAACACCCTATTGACTGTATCTGCCCATGTGGGGGGAAGTTGGGACATGGAGCCTTCTAGAGTGTCAGGAAGGTCTGGAGCACCTCATATTTTTGGAGTCCCCTGGTAAAAAAGAAATGCCGAGATGGGATTTCCCAATCTGTGCTATACAAAAGTCAACATTGAATAAGTGAAATCTTTGACCCTCCCCACCACAGCGCATACACGCTGAACACATACTGTATGGCTCACAATTTAATCACAGGATTTATTTTTAACAAGTTGCACACATGGTACATTTACTGTATGGTTCACACATGTTTAAAATGGGTCTTTTTTTCTTTCTTCAACCGTATGTAACCAAAGGGGTGACCTCCTTTGGAGATACCATCACAGGTCACCATTTGGGGCTCTCTGGGAATGAGAGGACATCAGCAAACCCCCCTCCCTCTCTGTACCTCAGGCTTTGCATTCTCTTACATGCTCCCCTATGCCTCTCTCCCTTCTCCCTCCTCCCTCTCCAACACCTGCTCCACCTTATTCCCGGGCCTCCTCCCATGGCTGGCTGTGTCCGGGGTGCCTGTGGACAGCCAGAGTAGATGGCGGGAGAAGTGAGGGCCAGGATTCTCCTCTGACTGGAGGTTGGCCATGGGAGCTGTGGGGAGGGCGTGAGACCCTCAGACATTGTAAGTTAGGTGGCTTTAAATTAAGAGGGGATTTATTAAGAAAGGCAAGGGGCCTAGCCTCTTATTTGGGAAGGATTTTATATTAAAAGTGTATCTGCATATAGTTGATGCAGAGGAGCCCTAAGGATGAATTTCCATTTTAGGCACCAAGGAAAACTGAGGATCCCCAGATGAAAAATTGTCAGTTTTGTGAGTTAGGCTGAAATGGAACATATTTGAGCAAAGTGGGTAGGTATGAAAAATATTTTGTCTTAAAATGCCCTCCAGATGTTGTTGTCCTCCCTCTTTGGAGAGAGAAAAAGGTAGAAAATGATTCCACTATAAGAAAAACAGCAGTGCAAATGTGATGATAAATGCTAGGTACCCCAGATCCCCAGAGTAGGGGGACAGTAAGGAGTAGTGGGGATTGTGGCAAACTAAAGTCTGTGTGCTTTGTAAGGATACTTTCTGCTTGTGAAGAAGTAGATTATTATTTTTTAATACAATTTATTTATGCATATAAGAATGGGGGTACAGGCCAGAGGTGTGGAGGGTGAGAAGATTCACCAGAGACAGAGTGGGAAACAGAACAGGCAGATTGACTGAAGTATACTGCTGAGGAGAGCAGTGGGTAAGTCAGGAGAGGTCTGCTGCACCATGTGGGTAGCTCCCTGGTTGGAAATCAAACTCGTGCTGCAGTGGCTGTGGATAGCTTCATAGGTTGCGTCTTAACCCCTTGCGCCACCAGGGAGGCCCAAGTCTGTGTGCTTTGCTGGAAAGGGATTACTGCTGTTCAGCATGAGCTGATGGTGGCCACAAGAACATACAGAGCTCCTGATTTTTTTGACAAAAATCAGAGGTAGCTTGGGCCTCCCCTGGTTGTGCAGTGGTTGAGCACTGGGCTGTGAAGCTGCCCGCAGCCTCTGTAGCACCGGTTCGATCTCCGGCCACCGGGCGAGGGTCCCACATGGCGCGCAGACCTCTCCTGCCGCCCGCTGCTCCCCTCAGCAGTGTATTTCGTCCATCTGCCTGCTCTGCTCTCCACTCTGACTCTGAGAATTCCCTCACCCTCCTGTGCTTCTGACTGTACCCAGTGCTTGTACAAATATATAAATAAATCTTAAAAAAAAAAAAAGACTTTAAAAAAAAAATCAGAGGTAGCTTTAAATTTTAAAGTGATATTTCCTAATTTTAAAATATTTTCCACAGATCCAAAACATTTAAACAACTGTGCCGGACAAATACAATGGACCTGCAAGTTGTATGTGGTCTGCAATCCACCAGTTCTCTCTGCTTCTGCCTGGGGGGTTTACCCAGGCCAGGTCAGGTGCACTGACCAACAAGCAGAGGGCACCCAAGGGGCTTTTTCCCACCTTCTGCCAATCTCAGATGCTCTGAGCAGAAAAAGACAGGCTAGGGGAGAGTCAGGGTTGCCTTGGGGCCCAGCCTGGTCAGGCCCTCACTCCTTCCAGCTCTCTCAGTGGCCTCCCCACCCCCACTACATGAGTGCCAGCAAGCAGATTTGTCGCTCCAGGCAGCTCCCCACTCCTGGCAGAGGATGGCATGACAGACGGAGATAGAGACGTTAGCCAAAGCAGACTTCCTGATTTAAAAATTCTCATTTTCCCCCCGGGGCTGCCAAATTTAGCAAAGTGCCATTCCAGCTGCAATGCTTCCAAGCCGTCTTAGGTAATCACAACTCTGCACTCCCTGTGGAGCGTTCAAGGAAATCACCTCCCAGCACCAATTTCCTGTGAACTCTGATTGCACAAACCTAACCAGGGTGGTCTGGTCTCCCATGTTTGGTATCATGGAGACAGGACCCCTTAGACAGGCTGGTGACAGCTCGTGGCCAGGACTCTGCCCTTAGAAAAGAGAGGGAAATAATCGAAGCAATGGGTAAGGGATCTCCATGGGGGTTGAGGCCCATTTTCTCAGAAGGAACATTGGCAGAGGAGGAGCTGTGGACAGTCTGCCTGGACCAGAGAGGAACTGCAAATGGGTTGCTGGGGGAAAAAACAGTTCATCTGCTTTAACATTGTCTCTTTAAAAAATATTTAATGACTTATTTTGAAATAATTTAAAACTTAAAGAAAAGTAACAAGAGTCATGCTAAGAAATCCTTCATTCTGATTTGTAAATTAACATTTTGCTGCCTTTGCTTGAACATTCTCTCCCTATGCATAATTATTATCTTTTCTGACACATTTAAGAGTAAATTGCAGACTTTTTGCTCTATTGTCTTTAAATACTTCAGTATGCATTTCTTAAAAATAAGGACGTTCTCTTATATAATCGTAATTTTCAAAATTATTAATTATCAAATTGAACAATTATCCAAATCAGATCATTTAATTTTGACGTAATACTATGGCATAGCCTATTGTCCATATTCAAATGTCCCCTATTGTCCTAATATCATTCTTAGTTGTTTTTCTCCTGGCTCAGCATCCAGTCCTGGACTGTGTATTGCTTTTAGCTGCCTTTAATCTGAATATTTCCTTGTCTTTCAAGATACTGGAGTGCACAGGCCAGCGATTTTAGAAAATATTCCTTTGGATTTGTCTGATAGTTCCTCACAACTCACAACTAGTGTTGGGTTATCTAGCATTTGCAGAAATTCTGCGCAAGGTTGTCTTACAAAGTAACTGGGGTCTTTTACCAAAATTTATCGAATCACGGTCAGGTTGGCCAGAAGGACATTCACTGGTGAGGCTGAGTTGCCTGGTCTGCTGTCTTCATGGCTTTTTTTAATTCTTAGGTTCAGTGATTCTCTCTTCCTAATGGAATTCCAATTTCGCTACAGCACTTGCTGTGAGCTCTTTTATCTTGATCTGGTCATGTGCTATTCTACCTCTGCTAAGCTCAGCCTAAACTTGTGGGTAACCCCCAGGGCACTGCAGCCCTGGAAGTCACCCAGAGGCAGTGGGAAGTCATGGGCAGCTGGTCGGGGACCACCGTCTGGCTGCTCAGAGCCCACAGTGCGGCAGAAACAGACAGGATGGGACCTGGTAGAAAGGTCGTGCCCTTGTCTGGATTTCTCTCCCCTTCTCCGGCCAGGACTGGATTGCACTGACAGGGAGCCAAGGTCCCATCTATGCTGGGATGCCAGTTTCTTTGCTTCCCTCAGCCTGAGCACTCCTGCAGCAGCCTGCAGCCCTCCACTGTCTTCCTGCTGCAAATCCAGAAAAGCCTCCACTCTGGGTAGAGGAAGCTGTGAAGGGCTCTCTGGTAAACAGAGAAATGAAGACTGACAGACGGCTCCCTGGGGACACGTCGCCCCAAGCTGTACATGTGCAGGGGCCTCCAGGGCTGCTCTCCATGTCAGTACAAACAAATCTTAAAGCCCTTGCTGCTCTGCCCAGCCTTCTGGCTCCCACTCTCCTGCCCAAGTCTGCTGTATTATGTTTCCCTTAAGGGCCTCACTCTGTAGGGGCCACACAGCCAATTTCCACTGAACAGCTCACCTAGGCTTTCTTCCAAACTTGTCTTTCCTCTCTGCTCTCTTCCAACTCCCAGCTCTGCTCTCCCTCTCCAAAAGAAATTTCCCTAACTCCATCCTCCTCCCAGACCACGCTCCTTCTTCAGAAGGCAGGTAGCACAGCTGGTCCGCATTATTTAGGGAAGCTGAGCAGACAGCCTGGCTCTGGGGTCACATCCTTAAACATATGATTAAATATTATAACATCCAGAGACAATCCTGCAGAGCCTCCTCATTTCATTCTTCTACCCCCCATAGGTCACTGGCATCTGGAAACTGGCCTCTCTCTTTCCCATTCATTTTCTAAAAATAAACTTTATTTTTTGGAACAGTTTTACAGAAAAATTGTGAACATAGTAGAGGGTTTCCATATACCTTGTACCTAGTCCCCCTGATTAATAATATCTTGCATTAGTATTGTATATGTTATGGCTAATGATATTGCTAAATCAATATATTTTTTTAAAGATTTATTTATTTATATAAGAACCGGGGTATAGGCCAGATGTGCGGGAGGGTGTGAGGATCCACCAGAGACAGAGCGGGGAGCAGAACAGGCAGACTAACTGAAATACACTGCTGAGGGGAGCAGCGGGCAAGGCAGGAGAGGTCTGCTGTGCCATGTGGGACCCTCGCTGGCCAGCTGGGATTGAAACTGTGCTGCAGAGACTGCAGAAAGCTTCACAGTGTGGTGCTTAACCGCCTGCACCACCAGGGGAGGCCCTAAATCAATATTGACTAATATCCATGTTTTCTTTAGCTTTCCTTAGTTTCTCCCTAAGGCCCCTTTTCTATCCTCGGATCCATCCTGGTCACTACCATTACATTTAATCAACTTGTCTTCTTAAAGTCCTTTAGGTTGATGACAGTTTTGTCAGACTTTCCTTGTTTTGAATGACCCTGACAGGGGTACTGGTTAGGTTCTTTGTGGGGTGGCCCTCAACTGGGATTTGCTTGATGTCTTTCTCAAGATTAGATTGGAGTTAGGGGCTTAAGGGAGGAAGACCCCAGAAATAAAGAGCTCATCACATCCTATCCATGTGACTTAATCACTGTGGATGTCGACACTGACCCCTGGCTGAGTCATGTCTGTCTGGTTCCTCCACTGTCCAGTTGTTCTTTTTTCGCCTTTCCATAATGTGTTCCTGGAAGCATCGTATTTTAGCTGATAAAGTTGTTTCTCACAGGGCTACGTGCTTACTGGAACTGTACCGTGAACCATGGCAGGTGGGTGAGAGAGTCAGGCTTCTCCCCCTCGGCATGGGAGTTTACAGAAAAACAAGCAGAGGAGAACAGAGTTATGATATTATGTTAACATGTTAGAGTTGGAGAATTAGAATGAATTCATGTTTAGGTTAAAAATAGATTCAGATGTTTGGGCCTACCTGGTGGAGCAACAGGTTGAGCACAGCGCTGTGAAGCTGTCTGCAGCCTCTGCAGCGCAGGTTCGATTCCCGGCCGGCCAGGGAGATACCCACGGCAGACATCTCCTGCTTCACCCACTGATCCCCTCAGCAGTGTTTTCGGTCTGTCTGCCTGTTCTTCTCCCCACTCTGTCTCTGGTGAATCTTCTCACCCTCTGGCGTGTACTCCAGTTCTTGTATAAAAATAAATCAATCTTTAAAAAATAGATTAAGATGTTTACATATAGAAATATTTTTAGGTATGTGTATTTGCACTCATTAACACACACACGCATACACACATTGCCTTGCTCTGTCAACAGTAACACCCCCATAATAAAGAACACACCCATGGGCCTCCCCTTGTGGCGCAGGCCACCGGCGAGGGTCCCACATGGCGAGAAGACCTCTTCTGCCATGCCTGCTGTTCCCCTCAGCAGTGTATTTCATCAGTCTGCCTGTTCTGTTCCCTGCTCTGGCTCTGGTGAATTCTCTCACCCTCCTGCACTTCTGTACCCAGTGCTTGTATAAATAAATAAATCCTTAAAAAAAATAATAGGGCCTCCCCTGGTGGCGCAGCGGTTGAGTGCTGTGCTGCAAGGCTGCCCGCAGCCTCTGCAGCACTGGTTCATTCCCTGGCGGCCAGCGAGGGTCCCACAAAAAAAAAAAAAAAATTGATTGGTGTGGTTCGTAGACTACATTAATCAGCTCAAAAAAAAAAAAATGTAATAAAGAACACACCCAGTGCCAGATTTTGGTGTCTAAATCCTCTGTCCAATGAAAGGAATCGGTGCTACTTGGAGCAGTGGAATTTTATTACAATATATTTACCAGTAAATGAATGTATCAATACTTTGCAAGTATGTGAACTCACACAAAATCTATCACACTGTGTCTATACTTTGTTATGACTTGATTTTTCTTCTCTCAATTAATTGTGTGTGTGATATTCACAAAGGTTGGTTTGTGGAGCTAGTTCATTTATATTGTTGACTAGTGATAGGCTATATTCTTTTTTTTTTTTTAAAGATTTATTTATTTTTATACAAGAACCAGGGTACAGGCCAGATGTGCGGGAGGGTGAGAGGATTCACCAGAGACAAAGCGGGAAACAAAACAGGCAGACTGAAGAAATACACTGCCTAGGGGAGCAGCGGATGAGACAGGAGAGGTCTGCTGCACCATGTGGGATTCTCATCGGCCGGCCGGGATTGAACCTGCGCTGCAGAGGCAGCGGACAGCTTCACAGTGCAGCGCTCAACCGCCTGTGCCACCAGGGAGGCCCAATAGGCTACATTCATATTACACAATTTACCCATTTTTCTATAGATGGATGCTTAAGATATAGAACTTGTACAACTCTTCCTTTAGAAGGGCTGGAAAGACATTTTATATTAGATTTTATTCTCTGTGGATTGTTTGCTTGTGTTTTTCTAGATTGAACTTGGGTGTCGACCTCAGTGAGTATGAGAGAAGAGAGGTTAGCTGAGGTCTAGAAGTTGTGAGGAGAACAGAAGCAGATGCAAAGCTGCCACTGTGTGTGACTCCTTGAACAGGAAGAATTTGTTCAGAACCTGTTACCAAAGGAGGAGAATCACTTGCTATCTTAGTAAGACAATCTTCAGTTTGATCAGATAAGCCAAATTGCTTTACAAATTTGTTGTACAATTTATATTCCTACCATCAGGGTTTAAGATCGGCTGTGTGCCACACATATGCTGAGACCTAAAATTTTCAGATATTGCCTATTTGAAGAATGAGACTAGCTCTTCTTGGGATTGTGATTTTAATTCCCCCTTTCCTGATACTCAGAGATTGAGCTTTTTTTTTTGTGTGTGTGTGTGTGTGTTTATTTCACTCCTCTGACAATTAATTATCTATAGCTTTTATCCACTTTTTAAAAAGATTTATTTATTTATGCATACAAGAACTGAGGTACAGGCCAGAGGTGTGGGTGGGGGAGAGGATTCATCAGAGACAGAGTGGGGAACAGAACAGGCAGACTGACTGAGATACACTGCTGAGGGAAGCAGCAGGAGAGTCAGGAGAAGTCTGCTGCACCATGTGGGTAGCTCCCTGGCCAGTGGGGGATCGAACTGGTGCTGCAGAGGCTGTGGACAGCTTCACAGTGCTGCGCTTAACCCCTTGGGCCACCAGGGAGGTCCTAATCCACGTTTCTAACTGATTGCCCCCTGTTAGGGGTACATTATACATTCTTTATAAATTTTATATATGAAATCTTTGTAGTTAAATGATTCATTTATACCAGCCTATTGCTTTTCTTCTTAATCTTAAAAAAATGTCTGACTTAATTATGGTGATGTTGACTTTTGTCACCTTGTTGGGTGATGTTTGTCAGGTTTCTTTACTGCAAAAATCTTTCCTTTCTCCCTCCTTACCTCCCTCCAACACCTTTATTGCAAGGGGAGAGGTGCACTAAGGAGCTCTTGATGGGGCATGTCCTCCATTTCACCATCAGTAAGTTCTGGCTGCGCAGCATGGCGCTGGCACTGGTGTTGGAGCTGGCGCTGGGGCTTCTGGCCATCCATGGGCTGAGGAAGGACCTCTTCTTGTGGATCTTGTGCATGATGTTGCTGAGGTTGACCCAAAGTGTTCTTGTCAATGGTGGTCTACACGTAGGAGGTGGCCAGCTTTCGTGTGCCGGATCTCTGTTTCATGACCACCCCCACGCCTTTGCAGCCGCTGCCAGCTGCACGCCCACAGTGTTGTGGTGAATCAGCCTGTTGTAGCTGAAGGAGATGTGGTCCTTGTCATTATTAGCTTCAGTGGTGCACTTTTGCTTGTCCTGCTCCACGAGGGGGCAGCTGCAGTTCTCAAAGACCACCTGTCGTTTGCATTTTCATGTGTCTTATAACATGCTTATTTTCTCCCTTTCTGGGGAGAATTATGTTGTTGTGTTTTAGACTTAACCTCTAGTTGTTCCATCCATCCATTCAGCCAGCAAGCCAGCCAGCCAACCATCCAACAAATTAGTATCAAACACCTACCATGTGCCAAGGACTGTGTAGGTGTTGGAATTCCTTCTGTGAACAAGACAGATAGGAAGCCCACAGTTTATTTGGGGAAAATAAGTAAGGAGGAAGTTTTGCCAGAGGAGGAAATGTCTGAACCGAGTCTTGAAGTCTAAGTCGGAATCTGTCAAAGGAAGGGAGGAGGGTAGATTATTCCAGGTTTTGGCAGTGGTGAATACAAAGAGCCAGACGCAGGAGCATCTGGAAGTTTGTTCTGGGAGCAGAAAGCATGTGGAAGGACCAGAGTAGTGTCCAGTGGTATCATTGGGAGGTTGAGTGTGGGCCATGGTGCAGGTTGGGGTAAGTTCACCAAGGCCCTCTTAACTTCTATTTTTCTCATTGAATTAGAAATCTGGAACTCAGTCCATGGTATTCGTGTTATTAATACTGGTTAATTGAATATTTGAAGCAATTTTGAGCAGAATTCCTGCCTATTACAATTTATGCTCCTCTCTAGCTGCATGGAATATCTCAGTTCCCACTTTAGGAGATTGAAGTGAAGACATTTTGATTCTCCAATTCCATTGTAAGAAAGAATATATTACTCTAGAGGAATGCTTCTATAATCCATTATAAACAAGGGGTTTCCTATCTAGACTGCCTCAGATGAGATGATGCCTCAGTTTACATTTACACCTTACCCCAGCTTTATTGAGATAAGATATTAGAATGACAAAGAACTTTGAGCACCTCTAGGGGGTATATTGTACTGATTTGTTACAAGTGTATATTGTGAAACCATTACCACAGTAGCATGAGTTAATACCTCCACCCTCTCACATAATTACTATTTCATTTTGTTTTTGTGCTAAGAATATTTAATATATATTCTCCCCATTTCTCTGCCCTTCCAAGCCCTGGAAGTCACCATTCTGCTCTCTATGAGTTCAGCTTTTTCAGAGGCTACATATAAGTGATTTCGTGTATCTTATTTATCTATTTATTTGTCTTGCTCTGTCAAGTTTATCTCATTTAGAATACCCTGATGGTCCATTCATGGTGCTGCAAATGGAAGATTCCCTTTTCTCCTTATATTTGAATAATACTTCATTGCGTGTGTGTGTATACACACACACACACATACATATATATATATATATATATATATACACACACAAATATATATATCCTGTATCTTCTCTATTCATTCACCCGAAGATGGACACTTAGGTGGCTTCCATATCTTGGCTATTGTGAATAGCTGTAATGAACACAGGGATGTAGATATTTCCTTGAGATCCTGATTTTATTTCCTTTGGAGGTATACTCAGACGTGGGATTGCTGGATCATATGGTAGTTCTCATTTCAATTTTTTGAAGAAATTTCATACTGTTTTCCATATCAGCTATTCTAATTTACATTCTTATCAACTGTGCTCAAGTGGTTTGGTCCCTTTTTTCCATCTCTTCAGCAATATTTTTTATCTCTTGTCTTTTTGATGATAGCCGTTTCAGCAGGTGTGATGTGATGTTTCCTTGTGATTTTGATTTGCATTTTTATGATAATTAGTGGTATTGAGCACTTTCTCACATATTTTTTGGCTATTTGTGTGTATTCTGTGGAAAACTGTTTATTTTGAATTTGTCCATTTTAATTTTTTTGCTATTGAGTTGTGTGAATTCCTTATATATTTTGTATATTAACATCTTAAATATGATTATATATAATATATACCCATATATATGATTTTATACATACATATGTAATAATATGTGTTAATATGTAATAATATGTATTCCCATTCTGTAAGTTGCCTTTTCATTTTCTTGACAATTTCTTTTACTGTGCAGATGGTTTTTTTTTTTAAGGATTTATTTATTTATTGATTTATACAAGCACTGGGTACAGTCAGAAGCACAGGAGGGTGAGAGAATTCACCAGAGCCAGAGGGGAGAACAGAGCAGGCAGACTGATGAAGTACACTGCTGAGGGGAGAAGCGGGCAGCAGGAGAGGTCTGTGTGCCATGTGGGACCCTCGCCCGGTGGCCGGGGATTGAACCAGCGCTGCAGAGGCTGCACCCAGTGCTCAACTGCTGCGCCACTGGGGAGGTCCTATGCAGATGCTTTTAAGTTTGATGTAGTCCCACTTAATTACTTTGCTTTTTATTTTGCTCGTTCTTTTGGTGTCATATCCAAGATATTGTTGTCAAGACCAGTGTCAAGATTTTCCTGTTTTCTTCCAGAAGTTTGATGGTTTTAGGTCTTATGTGTAAATTAAATCTTTAGTTGACTTTTGCGAGAAGTGTAAGATAGGACTCCAATGTTATTCTTCTGCATATAATTATCCAGTTTCCCCAACACCAATTGTTAAAAAGACTATCCTTTTCCCACAGAGTATTCTTGGCTTCTTTGTCAAATATTAATTGACCATAAATGTGGGAGTTTATTTGTGGGCTCTCAGGTTTGTACTGTTGGGCTCTGTGTCTATGCCAGTACCATTTTGTTTTGGTTACTACTAGCTTTGTAGTATAGTTTAAAACCAGGAGGTGTTCTTTTTCAGGATCGCTTTGGCTCTTCAGTGTCTTTTCTGGTTTCATACAAATTTCAGGAATTTATCTATTTTTTGAAGAATGTCATTAGAATTTCGATATGGATTGCATTGAATCTGTAGATGAATTTGGGTAGTATGAACATTTAAACAATATGGATTTTTCCGATCCATGAACAGAGGATATCTTTCATTGCTTTGAGTCTTCTTCAACTTCTTTCCTCAAAATGTTTTTGTTTTCAGTGTATAACTCTTTCACCTTGGTTAAATTTACTCATAATTATTTTATTGTTTTTGATATTATTATGAATGGAATTGTTTTCTTCTGGGTTTTTTTTTGATATTTTGTTGTTAGTATATAGAAACAATTGATTACTAGTATGTTTGTTTCATATCCAGAACTTTTACTTAATTTGTTAATTCATTCTAATATTTTATGGTGGAATCTTTGACTTTCTATATATAAGATCATATCATCTGCAAATAGTCAATCTTCCATCTTTTTTTCCAAGTTAGATGGCTTTTATTTTTTTTGCTTTCATAATTGCTGTGTTTAGGACTTCCAGTACTGTGTTGAATGAAAGTGGCAAGAATAGGTATCCTTGATCTTAGATGAAAAGTGAAACTTTCACCATTGAGGATAATGTCATGTATGGGCTTGGAATTCATGGCCTTTATTAAGTTGAGTTTCAGTCCTTCTATGCCCAATTTGTTGAGATTATTTTGGTCAAGAACAGATGATATAGGGCCTCCCCAGTGGCGCAGCAGTTGAGCGTTGGGTTGCGAAGCTGCCCGCAGCCTCTGCAGCGCCAGTTTGACCCCCAGCTGCTCCCCGCCACCGGAGGAGGGTCCCACATGGCACACAGACCTCTCCTGCCGCCCGCTGCTCCCCTCAGCAGTGTACTTCGGTCCTTCTGCCTGCTCTGCTCCCCGCTCTGGCTCTGTTGAATTCTCTCACCCTCCCTTTCTTCTGACTGTACCCAGTGCTTGTATAAATAAATAAATAAATCTTAAAAAAAAAAAAAACAGATGATATATTTTGTCAAGTGCTTATTGTACATCTATTATTTTCCCTCTATTAATATGGTGTGTCACATTTGTTGATTTATATATGTTGCATAGGTATATTCTTGCATCCCAGGGGTAAATACCACTTGATCATGACATATAACTCTTGTAATATGTTGATGAATATTTGCATTTACATTCATCAGGATATTGACCTGTAATTTTCTTTTTAGTGTGCTGTACTTATCTGGTTTTAGTATCAGGGTAATTCTGGTCTCATAAAATGAGTTGGAGAATGTTCCTCCTCTTGAATATATTTGAAAGTTTGAAAAGGATCAGCAGTCTTTTTAAAATATATGGTGGTATTCACTAGGAAAACCTAGTTCTGCTTCCTCTTCTGTACAATGAGGAGTTTTTCATATTGCAGCTGAGAATTCTTCCAAATTTGACATGCCATGAGTTTAGTTTAGTTGATGTTTCTAGCTATGAAAACTTTCAATGAAAATTCTTGTAGTGGGAACTCTACTTACAAAATAATAATGAGGCTTCTGATTACAAGAGACATAAACCAAACCAAATTTAGTTTAAGTAAAAAAAGGAGACTTTATCTAAAGCATATGGGGAGAAAGATGGCATGGAGCCCTAGGGCAAGAATTGAACTGGATCTCCAGAAAGGACTGGAGCTAGGAATGACACAATCTTGAAGGATTCTTCTCTACTCATTGGGCTTACGTGCTTGGAGAATGGGATGGTTGGTTTGTGAACTGGGCAGAGATTCCAAAAAGTATCCTTTCCACCTCGATTATGGTTTTCCTTTGGGGAGGTGTTACAGAAGTATGGGAATGTGGGTTTGTCCACAGGTGTCTTGTCCTGAGAGGTGGCATTATTGAAAACCTCATGGGTCAGGGACAGGAGAATGTGGATATACAAATGAGTGTGTGTGTTTGTGAAAAACTTGTCGTGGATCATACTTAAAGAGCAAACCCATCTTCTGGTGTCTGTTTTTCAGGGCTGAGCCCCAGGCTTGGCCATGGATCACAATAGAAAATTCACAACAGGTGCTTATTTTTACAGTTGGGCCAGTAGAAAAGAAAGAAGTAAATATTCTTGCTAATAAGGAAGACTCAAGGTAGAGGTTATGGATGTGGCAGACTTTGGTCACACTTCACCATAAAGGAAGGTGAACCAGTAAACCAGGCCTGAAGGGTGGAATAATGGAGTTCATGGGTGGAGGATGAGCTGCTTGGTTTCATTTCAGTGTCCTCATCTGTCAGTGAACTTTTCTCATCTCTCTGCAGCAGAGTGAAAGTGTCCCTCAGCCAAGCGCCCAGGGCTCTAGTCTGCCCTCAAGATGGTGGGTGAAGGCCCCTACCTTATCTCGGATCTGGACCGGCGAGGCCAGCAGAGGTCCTTTGTGGAGAGATATATCCCAAGCCTGAAGACCATGATTCCAGTGAGACCCAATGCAAAGTAAGCCAGGGAGAAGATTGGAGGGAGGTTTAGGACAGAACCACCAATTATAATTTCCAATCTTTTAGGAGATTGGTCACTGTCCCTGTTCTCTTTGCTGGTACTCAAGCTGCTTGTCCTTTTATCCATTCCATCCACCCACCCACCCACCCACCCACCCACCCATCCATCCATCCAGAGCATACGTACATCTGTCCATATACCCATTTATTCATTTATTGACCACTCATTTCTTGATCTCTCCTGTTGAAAGGTAAGGGCATGGGCTACCCTCCTTTGCCTCAGGCAGAAAAGATACTCACTTTTGGACTCTGTTAATAAGTGCTTTGTAGAGAGGCAAGGCAAGGAATTGTTTAAGAGAATGACAGGACCTTGGAGTTAGTAAGCACTGGTTTGAATCTCTGCTCTGCTCTTACCAGTTGTAAGTCTTTGGCCAAGTAATCCAGCCTCCCTCTGCTCGATGTTACTGTCTACAACATGGAATCATAACTACCCCAACTGTCCACTTCACTGAGTTGTGATGATGTTATGAAGCAATGTATGACTTTATCATAAAAACTAACTTTCAGAGAATGTTACAATATTTCAGGCACATAGTACCTTGTTAATGTTGTCTTAGCTTGAGTGCTCCAAAAGCAGGGCCTAGGGCAAGTCATCAGTATGAGCCTGCACGTACATGACAGTGTTCTCCATAGCTGAGATCAGAGGCACATGTGACAGGAGCCTGGGACTCAGCATCTTGACATCTGCAAATGTTTTACAGGGCCTGGGACATACAATTAGATATTATTCTGTGTCTGTGACTTTCATTCTGCATTAGATGGTTAATTCCTCAGGGGCATTTTAATTTCTTTTTCCTTTTCTCTTCCTTCTTCTTGGTTTCTTCTTCTTCATCCTCCTCTTTCAACTGCTTCTTTCCATCTTTCCGCCTCTCTCCTTTCTCCTCCCCCATCCACCTCCTTCACTTTATGAGGCATAAATGATCCTCGCAATATAACATGAGTGTGCCTCTAGCTCTTGCCTCTTCCATTCGCCTCCCCCTGACTTGGCACACCCTGCACTGCCCACCTCTCAGTCTTCTGAGAGCAAAAACATGTGTCTGATTCTCCTAATAGTAACTGCCGGTCTCCATTTCCTCATGGATGGTCATGAATTTTGAACATTGGGTCAGCAACTGGCTCACTAAATAAATCCCATGGTTGGGAGCATTTGTCAATTTTTTGTGGTGTAAATACTACTATCCTGGCCACTTTCAAGTAGCCAATGTGATGTCACTGAATGCCAAATCAGGAAGAGATGCACAAGGACCCCTTACATACCATGTATGGTATTTCTTCCGTCCAGACACAACAGACTAAACAATCTACACAAGTAGAGGTGACCTCAAGATCTAGTCAAATCTAAAGTGATGTTTTGAGTATTTACTGCCTCTGTTTTTAAGATAACTTGCTTATATGTCTGTAATTTATTTGTTAACTTTGGCTGCGTTCAACAACTTGTAAGGTTCCTGATGTTTTCACAAGCTGCCCTAACTAATCCCAGCTACCACTGCTCAAAGGGCTGACAGGTTCAAGCACAGTCTGAGCGTGGCCGTGGTTAGGAATTACGGTATTAGGAATTCTAGCCAGGGAGTTGGGGCACTGATCCAAGTCTTGGACACTGATTGTCTCATTTGTCTTAGGTTGGCACCCAACCCCGTGGATGACGCAGGCCTGCTCTCCTTTGCCACATTTTCCTGGCTCACGCCAGTGATGATGAACGGCTACAAGCACAGGCTGACTGTGGACTCCCTGCCCCCGATGTCCCTGTATGACTCATCTGACCTCAATGCCAAAAGGTACAGGATATGTGGGGTCACCTGGGGAGAGGAAGCTGACTGTGAGAGAGCCAGCGAGCCCTTTCGAGGGTTCCATTTCCCCAGTGTGGGAAGGACACCTGTGGGTCCTGGTGGCCATTTCTCTGAGATCTGAGATGGGGGCTAGGCTGACTGTATCTCTTGGCCCAATCTCTTGGGAGCTGTGGAACAGGAAGGAAGGTGGGGAGAAAGGGCCGCTTGAGAGCCACGCCTAAGCCTGAGCACCTTCTGGCTCGGCTGCCTGCTGCTGGGCAGGAACACTGTGTTCAGATGGGGGTGCAGCTCCCTTTACTGCCCACTGGCTGGGTGCTGCTTGTGGCTCCAGGCATCAGGCTTTATTTCACTTTAAAAATCATTATCAAACTTCTCTATAACAAAGTACATTTATGTTGAATCAAAACTACTGATATTTGATGACCTTGACTTGCAAAAATATAAATTTCACTAGTTCAACGTAGGTCATAGTTTTTATTAACATGTCAAGCAGCAGAAGCATAAGCAATGGGGGAATTCCCTGCTCTACTGCCCAGAGGTAAGCGCTGGTAAGTGCTGGCCTGGATGTGTCCGGAATGTTTCTATTCTGATTAAACATCTGCTATCAAATCAAGACCTTTTATTTTCCTCTTTACTCTTGAGTCATTCTTTTCTTCTCTAAACAACAAAATAAGCAACTATATCAGGTATGTTTTCAAGTAAGAGTTGCTGTTTTCTGGTTAGAGATCATTAGAATTTTTCCATGTTGGCCCCAAAACATCAACCTCATCCTTTGTAACAGTGACATTGAACGTGGAGGTTCTAATGAACAATATGTCTTAAGCAGATGGGGGGTTCTTAGAGCCTCCTCTCTGCATTAGTTTCTTCTAGAAGTGTCCTTATCTTTGGCCACATGGGGTAAAGTGCAAGACTTAGCTTGGAGTATGTGCTTACAGGACTGAGAGTTTTATTTATTTATTTGTTTGTTTGTTTTTGTTTATATTATTATTATTTTAATTTTATATATTTTTACATCATTTTTCATTTTTGCACAATGTATGCATTTTCATCTTGGTTATATTCCCCATACAATTCCCACCCCCCTTGTTTTGATCCTACTCCCTCCTCCCCACCCCCAGCATAGTGTGTCTCTGGTTTATAGCTGCTTTTTGATTTTGCTCAGTGAAATAAGCCAGAAAGAAAAGAAAAATATCAGATGGTTTCACTCATAGCAGGAATTTAGAAAACCTAAATAAGGGACCAGGAAAAAGACAATTTATTTATTTATTTTTTTATTCTTACAATGTTTGCTTTCTTTTCTCAGGTGTTGTCCCCATAGAATTTTCACCACCAATTCACCTGGACACTATCACCATGGTCCCTTGTACTCTTCCAGCCCCCGTTTTGATCTCTCTCCCTCCCTCTCCCCTATAGAATGCCTCTGATTTATAGTTGTTTGTTTATTTTTGTTCTGTTTTGCTATTATCATTTTTTCCCTTGATCTTCTATATTCCTCCTATAAGTGAAACCATTCGGTAGTTTTCTTTTTCCTTCTAACTTATTTTACTGAACATAATCCCTTCAATTTCCATCTGTATTGTTTCAAATGGCATTAGTTTATCTTTTTGATGGCTGAACAGTATTCCACTGTGTATTTATACCATATCTTCTTGATCTGGACTGGGAGTTTTAATCGTGGTCTTGCAGGGACTTCTACAACTGTGCTTCCCCTCCACTGTGCTCTACAGGAAACTCCCTCAGTGGTAGTTTCTAAATGTACAGTCTGGAGAAAGTTGCCAACAAGTTAAGAGAGAGAGGGGCTGGACCAGTGTCGTTGGAGGACTGGATTTTCCTTCTGCCTCTCTGGTTGCAACATCTCTGTTTTTAATGTTTCCTTCCATTCCCCAAACACCAGCTCAGATCCTCTCCTCTTCCAAGCCATGCCTGTTCTGAGGCGATCTCATCCACTCCAAAGACTTAACACACCAAACACACGCAGACAACCAGCCTCACATGCGTCACCAGTCCATGCCTCTCTTTCTTTTTAAGATTTATTTATTTATTTATGCATACAAGAACTGGGGTGTAGCCCAGAGGTGTGTGTGTGTGGGGGAGGTGAGAGGATTCACCAGAGACAGAGTGGGGAACAGAACAGGCAGACTGACTGAAATACACTGCTGAGGGGAGCAGCGGGTGAGACAGGAGAGATATGCTGTGCCATGTGGGTAGCTCCCTGGCTGGGGATCAAACTCGTGCTGCAGTGGCTGCGGACAACTTTATAGTGCTGCGTCTTAACCCCTTGCGCCACCCAGGACCCACCAGGCCTCTCTTTCAGGCTGAATTCATGTCCCTGATGGGACAGCTGCATGGGGATGACTGGTAAGCACCTTACATATGAAGCTGTTTGCTTGATTACGTGACAATGCTCTTCTTCTCTTCTCTTTCACCATTTCTGTAAACTCCAAAGTTGGTCAAACTGGACGACTGGGACCTCTGACCCCATTCTCCCTTTTTTTTTTTTAAAGTAATGTCTTTGTCTCTTTTTTTTTATAATAAATTTTATTTTTATATTCCCCATACAATTTCAACCCCCCCCCCCATTTTGACCCCAATCTCTCCCCTCCCTCCACCCACCCCCCAAACGTGTCCTGGTTCATAGATTTTTGTTGATTTTGATTTTCACTTTCTTATAGTTATTCATTTTACTGGTCCCTTATTTAAGTTTTCTAGATTCCTGCTATGAGTGAGACCATCCGGTATTTTTCTTTTTCTTTCTGGCTTATTTCGCTGAGCATGATCCCTTTCAGCGCCATCCATGTTGCTGCAAATTGCATGTGTTTATCTTTTTTGAATGCTGAGTAATATTCCATGGTGTATATGTACCACATCTTCTTGATCCAGTCATCTATTTTTGGGCATTTGGGCTGTTTCCAAAGCTTAGCTATTGTAAATAGTGCTGCTATAAATATAGGGGTGCAGGTGCTCTTTGGAATGGATGTTTCTGTGTCCTTTGGGTAAATACCTAGGAGTGGAATTGCTGGATCATATGGAAGCTCTATGTTTAGTAGGTCCAGAAATCTCCACACAGCTCTCCATAGTGGTTGGAACAGTTTGCACTCCCATCAACAGTGCAGGAGAGTTCCTTTTTCTCCACACCCTCGCCAACATTTGTTGTTGCTAGTTTTTTTAATATGTGCCATTCTCACTGGTGTAAGATGGTATCTCATGGTAGTTTTGATTTGCATTTCCCTGATGACAAGTGATGTTGAACATTTTTTCATATGCCTGTTGGCCATTTGCATTTCCTCTTCAGAGAAGTTTCTTTTTAGCTCTTCTGCCCATTTTTTGACTGGATTATTTTCTTTGCTGTTGTTGAGTCTCATCAGCTCTTTGCAGATTTTTGTGATCAATCCTTTATCATTAGTGTTGAGTGCAAAAATGTTCTCCCAGTTGGTGGGGTTTCTCTTTGTTTTTGTTATTGTCTCTTTTGCTGTGCAGAAGCTCTTTAATTTGATGTAGTCCCAGCTGTTTATCTTTGCCTTCACTATCACTGCTTTGGGTGATGTGTCTGTAAAGATGTCTTTGATGTGCAAATCACGTAGTGTTTCGCCTATATTTCCTTCTATGTATTTTATGGTTTCAGGTTTTATGTCTAGTTCTTTAATCCATTTTGAGTTGGTTTTTGTGTATGGTGTGAGGTAGTAGTCAAGCTTCATTCTTTTGCATGTAGCGGCCCAGTTTTCCCAGCACCATTTATTGAACAGACTTTCTTTGCTCCAATGCATATTCCTTGCTCCTTTGTCAAATATTAGTTGACCATAAATCTGTGGGTTTATTTCTGGATTTTCTATTTGATTCCATTGGTCTGTGTGTCTGTTCTTGTTCCAATACCATGCAGTTTTGATGATTATGGCTTTGTAGTATAGCCTGAAATCTGGGAGTGTGATGCCTTCATTCCCTTCTTTTTTTTTCAGGAGAGCTTTGGCTATTCGGGGTTTTTGGTGATTCCATATGAATTTCATCAATAATTGTTCTATTTCTTTGAAGAATAACATTGAAATTTTTATTGGAATAGCATTGAATCGGTATATTGCTTTTGGTAGGATGGCCATTTTAATAATGTTTATTCTTCCAATCCATGAGCAGGGGATGTCTTTCCATTTCTTTGTATCTTCTTCTATTTCTTTTAACAGTGTTTTATAGTTTTCTTTGTAAAGGTCCTTTACCTCTTTTGTTAGATTTATTCCCAAGTATTTGATTTTTTTTGTTTCGATAATAAAGGGGATGGTTTTTTTCATTTCTTCTTCTTCAGATTTATTGTTAGTGTATAGGAAGGCTTCTGACTTTTGCATGTTGATTTTGTATCCTGCCACTTTGCTGAACTGATTGATGAGTTCAATTAGTTTTTCTATGGAGTTTTTGGGGTTCTCTATGTATATTATCATATCATCTGCGAATAGTGATAGTTTGACTTCTTCTTTTCCTATTTGGATTCCTTGTATGTCTTTCTCTTGTCTTATTGATCTGGCTAGGACTTCCAGTATTATATTGAAAAGCAGTGGTGAGAGTGGACATCCTTGTCTTGTTCCAGATCTTAATGGAATTGCTTTCATCTTTTCACCATTGAGAATGATACTGGCTGTTGGCTTGTCATAGATGGCCTTTATGATGTTGAGGTATGTTCCTTGTATCCCGAGAATTTCAAGGGCTTTTATCATGAATGGGTGTTGCACTTTGTTGAAAGCTTTCTTGGCATCTATTGATATTATCATATGGTTTTTATATTTCTTTTTGTTGATGTGTTGGATAACGTTGATTGATTTTTGGATGTTGAACCATCCTTGTGTCCCTGGAATGAATCCTACTTGGTCGTGGTGAATTACCTTATGGATACACTGTTGGATTCTGATAGCAAAAATTTTATTGAGGATTTTTGCATCAGTGTTCATTAGGGAGATTGGCCTATAGTTTTCTTTTTTTGTGTTGTCCTTGTTCGGTTTTGGTATTAGTGTAATGTTGGCTTCATAGAACGTGTTAGGTATTATACCTTCCTTCTCAATTTTTTGGAAGAGTTTGTGAAGGATAGGCACCAATTCGTCTCTGAATGTTTGGTAGAATTCATTTGTAAATCCATCAGGTCCTGGGCTTTTGTTTTTGGGGAGGTTTTTGATTACCATTTCAATTTCGCTAATTGTAATTGGTCTGTTTAGGTGTTCTATTTCTTCTTTATCTAGTTTTGGGTGATTGTAGAGTTGTAGGAATTTGTCCATCTCCTCTAGATTGTTGAACTTGTTTCCATATAACTGTTCATAGTAGTTATTAATTATTCTTTTGATTTCTGCTGTGTCCGTTGTGATTTCTCCTCTTTCATTTATTATCCTATTTATTTGTGCTTTCTCCTTTTTTGCCCTTGTGAGCCTGGCTAGGGGTTTATCTATTTTATTTATTTTTTCGAAGAACCAGCTCTTGGTTTCATTGATCTTTTGGATTTTTTTTTAGTTTTGATTTCATTTATTTCTGCTTTGGTTTTTATTATTTCTTTTCTTCTACTGGTTTTGGGGTTTTTTTGTTGTTCTTTTTCTAGATCTTTGAGCTCGAGATTAGGTTGTTTCTTTGAGTTCTTTCTTGTTTCTTGATGTGAGCATCTATTGCTATATATTTTCCTCTTATTACTGCTTTTGCTGCATCCCATACATTTAGGAAATTGGTGTCCTCCTTGTCATTCAATTCAAAGATTTTTTTAATTTCTTCTTTTATCTCCTCGTTAGTCCAGTGGACTTCCAGTAGTATGGGTTTCAATCTCCACGAGGTAGGAGAGTACCTTGCCTTCTTTTTATGGTTTATTTCTAGTTTGATGCCTTCATGGTCAGAAAAGATGGTTGGTATGATTTCAATCTTGGTGTATCTGTTGATGTTTGTCTTGTGCCCCAGTATATGATCGATCCTAGAGAATGATCCGTGTGCGCTTGAGAAAAATGTATACTCAGATTTTTTTGGGTTTAGTGTTCTATATATGTCTGTTAAGCCCAAGCACTCTAGATCCTTATTTAGAGCTTTAGTGTCTTTACTTATTTTTTGTCTTGTTGATCTATCCATTATTGATAGTGGTGTGTTGAAGTCTCCCACTACGTATGTGTTTTCTCTGATGTCTCTTTTCAGAGATGCCAATAGTTGTCTGATATATTTTGGTGCTCCTTCGTTCGGTGAATATATGTTAATGAGTGTTATTTCTTCTTGAAGTATTGTCCCCTTGATCATAATGTAATGACCACTGGGGTCTCTTTTTATCTTTTTAAGTTTGAAATCTGTTTTATCTGATATGAGTATAGCTGTTCCTGCCTTCTTTTTTGGTCCATTTGCTTGTAGAATTGTTTTCCATCCTTTAACTTTGAGTCTATTTTTATCTTTTGCAGCTAAAAGTGTTTCCTGGAGACAGCAAAAGGTTGGGTTTTGTTTCTTAATCCAGCCTGCAACTCTGTGTCTTTTTATTGAAGAGTTTAGTCCATTTACATTTAGAGTTAGTATTGATATGTTAGCATCTGTATTTGCCATTGTGTTTGTCTTTCCTTTGATTTTATTTATTTATTCTTTTAATAACTTTCTTTGGCCTTCTTTTGTTGTTATTTGTCCCTCTGAGGTTCTGGCTTTAGGACTCCTTGTAGTATTTTTTGGAGTGGGGGTTTAGTCGTAATAAAATTCCAGAGTTTCTGTTTGTCTGGGAAGGTCCTTATTCTTTCTTCAAAGAGGAAGGAGAGCTTTGTGGGATAGAGTATTCTTGGTTGGCATCTGTTTTCTTGGAGTCTGTTGACTATGTCCCTCCACTCTCTCCTTGCCCATAGTGTTTCTTCAGAGAAGTCTTATGTCAGTCTGATTGGTTTCCCTTTGAATGTTATCTGTTTCTTCCCTCTTGTTAGTTTCATTATTTTTTCCTTGTCTTGAATTCTTGGGAGCTTTACTATTAGGTGTCTTGCTGTATTTTTCCTTTCGTCATGGAAGTTTGGTGTTCTTCTTGCTTCTTATATATCAATTTTCAGCTCCTTCTTCGCGTTTGGGAAGTTCTCTTCAATTATATCCTTGAATATTTTCTCTGTTCCTACATCTCTCTCCTCTCCTTCTGGGATTCCTATAACTCTTATATTTCCTTTCCTCATGGAGTCAGATAGTTCCCGAAGCCTTTCTTCGGTCTTTTTCCTTTGTACTTCTCCTTCCTTTTCTGTTTTAGTTCTTTTTATTTCTGTGTCTTCAAGAGTACTTATTCGTTCTTCCATTTCATCTATTCTGCTTTCATTGCTTTTCCCAGAGTTCTTTAGCATCTCTATTAATTCTTTGATCTCCTGCATTTCTTTTTTTTTTTTTAAAGATTTATTTATTTGTTTGTTTGTTTATACAAGCACTGGGTACAGTCAGAAGCGCGGGAGGGTGAGAGAATTCACCAGAGCCAGAGCGGGGAACAGAGCAGGCAGAAGGAGCGAAGTACATTGCTGAGGGGAGCAGCGGGTGGCAGGAGAGGTCTGCGCGCCATGTGGGACCCTCCTCCAGTGGCCGGGGAGCAGCCGGGGATCAAACCGGCGCCGCAGAGGCTGCGGGCAGCTTCGCAACCCTGCGCTCAACCGCTGCGCCAACGGGGAGGCCCGATCTCCTGCATTTCTTTTACTTCCCTCTTTAGGGACTCAGTTTCATTCTTCTGGTCATTAATTATTTTCCCCTTATCATTGTTTTCCTTTATGACTTCTGTCAGTTTTTTAATCACAGCAATTTTAAATTCTCTATCTGGAAGGCTCAGAAGTTCTTCCAAGTTACTGTCGTTGCAATCTGGTAGATGGTTTTCTTTTTGCAGTGTGCTTTTTTGCTGAGGAGTTGCTGGGTTGCATGTGGTTTTTCTACTCCCTACTGCCTGTTTTCTAATTTGCCGTATTCCTTGTGACACTGTGTTGCTGGTACCGGCCGGCATCTTCGGTGACCTTCCCAGCTCACCACTGGCTCCTCTGGGGAATTTCTGCTGGGTTCACAAGTCTTCAGCAAAGAAAGGTCCCTGCTGCAAAATGGTGATGCGGGAACGTGCTCCCCTGCACGCCCGGTCTGCCCCAGTGGTGGGTGCTGCTCCCCTCTGGGCTGGAACTGCAGGCTAGAAGGCACCCGGCATGGGCAAGCCTCCCAGGTTACCTCTGGCTCCTCGGTGAGCCTTCTGCTGGGTTCACACAGTCTCCAGCAAGAAAGGTCCCTGCTGCAAAAATCCATTCTCCTTTTTTCCCACATCTAATCACCCAGAAGTCCTGTTGTTGCTCTCTGTTCATCTTGCCTTCAATCTAGTGGCAAGCCACCCAGATGCAGTCTCCCCTTGTGGTCTCCTTGCTCTTGCCTTTGTTTCTTCTCTGATCCATTATGCTCACAGTAAACAGAATGTTCTTTTAGGTACGTAAAATTATCTTGTTACCTCAGCGTAAAAAATTTGTGGTGGTTTTCTTTGCCCTCAGAGTGAAATCTAAGTCTTTCCTAAAACCACAAGGTTTCATGAGATTTGACCCCTCTCCTCACTTCCTCTGGGTCTGATGTCAACCTCTCTCCTTTGCTTGCCACATTCCCATCACATTGGCCTTTCCGATCTTTGATATGAGTAAACTTCTCCCTGCCCTGAAGAATTTTCTCTTGCCTCTGGCTTTTTAATCAGGACAGATTTTGTGCCAGTAATTGGCAGTAACAGTTGGAAATAAAGGCCTGGAAAGTGCCAGATGCCAACTTGGGCTTTTGTTGAGGCTTTGGCCTTGCCTCCCACATCTCAGCCACCCTGGAAAAGAGAACTTATGCTGCTTGTCTGGAGCCTCCACTGCCCTCCGACTCTTGCAAGGTTTGTCCATTGGCGTGTCTTCAAACAGCCAGCTGAAATGTAAGTTCCTTTCCTGCTTCCTGTTCTTTCACTACAGGTTTCGAATCCTTTGGGATGAAGAGGTAGAAAATGTTGGTCCTGAGAAAGCCTCTCTGGGCCGGGTGGTCTGGAAATTCCAGAGGACCCGCGTTTTGATAGACACTGTGGTCAACATCCTGTGCATCGTCATGGCCGCCATTGGGCCGGTGAGTGGGGCTGGCCGTGTTCTGTCTTGTCTCCTAGGCCCCCAGACTGGCAGCGAACACCATGACTTACTTTCTTTACGAGCTGCTGACTTTAGTACATTGTCATTATCTCTGAGTTCCTTGGGGGCGAATTTTCATAAAGCTAATCCTTGTCAAGCACAGCAGCCACAGCCACTGAAATTAATTAAAAAGTTTGCCTCATAAAGTCAGCTTGCTGGCATTAGCCGAGGCCTCCTCTACCAACCTCAACCCCCAGTGGCCTCTCTTCTCTCCACCGCGCTGTTTTACAGACGGTTCTCATTCACCAAATCCTCCAGCAGACTGAGAACATCTCCAGGAATATCTGGGTTGGCGTCAGCCTGTGCGTAGCACTTTTTGCCACCGAGTTCACCAAAGTCCTCTTTTGGGCGCTTGCCTGGGCCATCAATTACCGCACGGCGATACGGCTGAAGGTGGCCCTCTCCACCGCGGTTTTTGAAAACCTGGTGTCCTTCAAGATGCTGACACACATCTCTGTTGGTGAGGTATGCTGACCTTGCAGAAGTAAACCCTGAGGGGGGCCTCCCTGGTGGCACAGGGGTTAAAGACAGTGCTATCAAGCCAGCCACCAGGGCATGAGTTCCATCCCGGCCGGCCAGGGAGCTACCCACATGGCGCAGCAGACCTCTCTTGCCTTGCCCGCTGCTCCCCTCAGCAGTGTATTTCAGTCAATCTGCCTGTTCTGCTCCCCACTCTGTCTCTGGTGAATCCTCTCACTGTCCCCAGACCCTCCCACACACACCTCTGGCCTACACCCCAGTTCTTGTATGCATAGATAAATAAATCTTAAAAAAAAAATAAAACCCTGAGTTTCCTAAGCAAACATGAGAAATGCTTCCCTGTTGGAGCCTCTGGCTCCCTTGTTCGTCTATGTCCTGCCCGCCCTGTCCCATCTTCCCACTAAGTGAGGTGGAGGAGATGCAGAACATGGGTTGAATTCAGGAAAGAGTGTCCCATTCAAGCTGGAAAATGTGGAATATCCCCCTGCTTCAATTCAACTTAGGGGGAACTTCATCTAATCCTTTTGATTGTCATTCAGGATACTGAAGCCTGCAGACCCACCATGGGTACTTAATGAAACTGGTGGACCAATGGATCTGATAATTCCTGCAGTGTAGTGTGGGTTGCTGACATCATAATAAAGACCATGCCTGTTAGATTTCAGAATTCACATTTTCTTTAGTCTTTAATTTTGGCAATCATAATCTTACTCTTTATGCAAGAAAGTTTCCATAGTCAGGGAAACCCCAGGTGGTGTGAAGTGAGGAAAAGGACTTGCTTCTTTCTTATAGTTGGTCTTTAAGCATCCATTATGCTATTCAAAGCATCCATTATGATCAGATTCAGTAGCATGTATGTGTGTGTGTGTGTGTGTGTATATACACATATGTGTTTATAAGCTTTTTTAAAAAAAAATCCCAAATAACAGTGTACTAAACAAGAGAAATTCATCCGACTCTATGTAAAAGAAGTCCAGAAGAGGGTAAACCAGGGCTGGCATGGGGACTTCTAGATCTTTCTATCTTCTTCCATTACTATCCCAGCACATATTTTCCATGGTTTCAGATGAATGTGGGAGATCTAGCTGTCCCAACCGTGGTGTAAGTAACTGGTAGGAAGGAGGAGAGATGAGAGGTTGGGTTGCCTCCCTTTAAGCATTCTTCCCTAAAGTCCCATTTGACAAGTTGGCTTGTATGTCACTGAACTTAGCGTAATCACATCGCCACATTCCTTCCACAAATAGGGAGATGTAGTCTTTTACTTGGACACATCACTGTCCTGAATTAAGCGGAGTTCTGCTAATAAGGAAAGAGAGATTCAGAGGAAGCAACCAGCAGTCTCTCCAGCATGCTCTTAGGTGGTGATACTGCTCTTCAGTCTTTCTTCATTAGGATTCTGAGCTCTAAAAGATTGTCCTCTCCAAGGTCTCACCAGAATGACACCCACAGAGCTCCTCATGCTAGTCCTTTGATGCCTGTCTCACCATCCCCTTTAGGGTGTTTTTTCAGAGCACCAATAGCCCCCCCCCCACTATTCTGAAAGTCTTCAGTTGAGGAAATGATTGGGGGGCCCTTCCAAAGTCTGAATCCATGTGCTTTCTTTTCAGGTGCTCAATATACTATCAAGTGATAGCTATTCCTTGTTTGAAGCTGCCTTATTTTGTCCCTTGCCAGCCACCATCCCTATCCTAATGGTTGTTTGTGCAGTATACTCCTTTTTCATTCTGGGGCCCACAGCGCTCATTGGGATATCCGTGTATATCATATTCATCCCCATCCAGGTAATGGCAGGTATTTACGGTTATAACTCTCTCTCTCTCTTTCTCTCTCTCTCTCTCTTTCTCACACACACACACACACACACACACACACACACACAACTGGATAGAAGGGTTTGTCTCTAGGACTTTGACCTGAAGCTGGTGCCCCCACTTTGAGTCAATAGATGTATATTCTTTCATTGACACACTAGCTTTTTACAAAGCTGGAATTTGAAAGCTTTGGGGAAGAGGACACATCTCCTCAGCACACCCCTTGTACATCACCTATATGATCCCCAGTAGGTCCCCATCCCCCGCCACACACAACTCAAGGGAGGGACTCAGCTGAGAATCTCGGGTCCACTTCCCTTAGAACTTTTCCTGGTACTTAAACTCTGATCCTTGGACTTGCAGGACGACTGCATCTCAGCAGTTCTCTCTGAACACAGTGTTTATACCTTGATTTCAGATGTTTATGGCTAAACTCAATTCAGCTTTCCGACGATCAGCAATTTCAGTGACAGACAAACGAGTTCAGACAATGAATGAGTTTCTGACCTGCATCAAGCTGATTAAAATGTACGCCTGGGAGAAATCTTTCACCAACACCATTCAAGGTAGGATAAGCTGCTGCTTAAAGAACCATTATGCCCTGTAAAATGAGTTCTTCTAAGGGATTCTTAAGGTTCTTGGGGCCAGGCATTCCAGAAGAGGGCAGAGGGGGATCCCTGAGCTGCTCTGCAGCCTTTTCAAAGGATTACTGAGATTTTATAATAGACCCAGGCATTTGTTCTGGTGAACCTGAGGGCTCAGCAGGTGAGCAGGTGAATAACATATGGTTTAGCTTTTACTGAGGCAAATGAATGCTAGCCTGACCACTTGCCTTTTGCAGAAATAACACACTAAAACATGATCTGAGGAAGAGCTGGCTCCAGCTAGTTCCTTGACTTAGAAGATGTCTATACGTACACACCCACCCTTACACCCACCCACATATCTCTCCCTCACCTGCAGCAGCCAAGAGATGGAATGGTTTGCTGACTTGACATTCCTTGGGCAAGTATGAGGATCATATAGAGAATTTTTTTAAAGATGATATTAAAACTATTTCAATCAAATATAAATGCAAATATAATTGTAGGAACATTTACATAATTGCTGATATAGACCCAGGTGGTTGGCCAGTTAATGATCTGAACTGCTGTTACAATCGACTCTCTAGATCTACAATTACACTTTTAGACCAGCATGTAATTAGGCCTGAAGCTGTATATTTTTTAGGGAGTGGCTACAGAATACCTGCTTTGGAGCTTGCCATGCCAAAAGAAGTACTCTGGTTTGGGTCACTGGCAGCCTTCTGGAACTCTCTATTAGTATGGAACCCTTCCTCATACATTGAACTCACTTTCGTACCATTTGTCTGATTTGATTCCATTAGACTTAACTTAGTTTAACTCAATGAATATTCACCACATTCCTACTACATGCAAGACCTTGGGAACTACACACGTGATCAGGAAAAATGGTCTTTGCTTTTAATTAAGGGAGGACATGCACACCAGGTTCAATAGCTCTGAGTTTGTTGGGTCTTCCTCCAAAATATCCCTGGAAACCATCTGCTTCTCTTCCTTCCACAACCCCATCCCACACAATTATCCTCTCCCTTCTGGACTACAACAACTTTTATTTTAAAGATTTATGTATTCATGCATACAAGAGCTGGGGTACAGGCCAGAGGTGTGGGGGTGAGAGGATTCACCAGAGACAGAGTGGGGAGCAGCAGAGGTGGATAGATTGGAATACACTGTTGAGGGGAGCAGCGGGTAAGTCAGGAGAGGTCTGCTGTGCCGTGTGGGTAGCTCTCTGGCTGGGGATCGAACTCTTGCTGCAGTGGCTGCAGATAGCTTCATAGGTTACATCTTAACCCCTTGCGCCACCAGGGAGGCACAACAAGAACTTTTAGATTCAACCCTCTCCCACAATCCTTGCTCTCCTTCCTTCCCTAAAATCCATTATGCACTTAGCAGCCAGTGACCTTTTAAAAATGTCAATTAGATCCTGTCCTTCTGCTGCTGAAAAATCTTTAGTGGTTTCTTATCAAAGGTAGATCATTCAAATTTAGGACTTTTGAATGACATCCACATTCCTTCATGTGGCCTGTTAGGTCCAGCATAATCTGGCCCTGGTACTCTCGCTGCCCTCATCACACCTCACCCCACCCTCTGGTAACTCTGCTTGAGCCAAATGAACATTCTGTCTGCTTCTATAACATCCACACTCAGGATCTTCATAGTTACTCTTCACTCTGCTTGGAATCTCTTTGGTTAGATGTTCATGGCAACTTGTCTAATTCTCTTATTTGTTTATTTATTTATTTTTTTTAGAAATACTTTTTTTTTTTTTTAAAGATTTATTTATTTATTTATACAAGCACTGGGTACAGTCAGAAGCACTGGAGGGTGAGAGAATTCACCAGAGCCAGAGCGGGGAGCAGAGCAGGCAAAAGGACCGAAGTACACTGCTGAGGGGAGCAGCGGGCGGCAGGAGAGGTCTGCATGCCATGTGGGACCCTCCTCCGGTGGCCGGCGAGCAGTCGGGGATCGAACTGGCGCTGCAGAGGCTGTGGGCAGCTTCGCAACCCAGCGCTCAACCGCTGCGCCACCGGGGAGGCCCTTATTTGTTTATTTCTTTAGTGTCTGTCTCTCTTACTGGAAGAGAGTTGATACTCTGTGCAAGATTGTGATGTATAAGAAATATATTTGGTCATCTGAATGACTAAACTCAGATGACCCAATATATTTCTCATAGACAGTTAGATTTTATCCCTAGTTTATGATTCATTTCTCCACAAATCCTTGGAATTTCCTAAGTGTTGAGAGTGATCAAGGCACCTTTTGTTATATGAATAAAGTGACTTTTGGAAACACCTAAGGATGGGGGCTGGTTGTCAGGAGAAATGACCATATATAGACAACTGTAACTTCTAGTCCATTCCTAGACCTCTAGGGAGGAAAGAGGGGCTGGGGGTTGAGTTCAATCACTAAGGAGCAGTGACTTAATCAATCATGCCTAAGAAGGGAAACCCCCATAACAACCCAGGAGGAGGTGGTTTGGGGAGCTTCTGCATTGATGAGCAGAATGGGAGAAGGCACCCCAGGAGCGGGCATGGGAACTTGAGTTCTTCCCCTAAATTTGTCCTGTGCATCTCTGTCCTTGAATTGCATCCTCTGTAATAAATTGTGATTTATGAGTAACTGGGTTTCCTGAGTTCTGTGAACCGCTCTAGTGAATTAAACCTGAGGAAGGCGTCCTGGGAATCTCCCACCGAGACCTAGTCAGTCAGAAGCACAGATAGTGGCCTGGGAGTCTGAAGTGGTGGGTGGACTTGGGAGACCCTGTGGAATCAGAGGCTATCCCTGGGGAGACAGAGTCAGAACTGAGCTCACCTCTCAGACACCTTGCTGTGTGAGAATTGCTTGTTGGTGAGCAGAATCCTCCACAAATACTACCTTGAATTACATCCGGGAACGCTATTTACCCTGTTTTTTCCTATATTCCCTTGCATCAAGCACTTGGCATGTAGGAAACATCAGGTTAAAATCTGCTAAATGTGTGAACATGAATTAATTACAGGATAAGATGGGGAAAATTGGCCAGTTAATGATATGAACCACTGTAAGCGGCAGGGGGCTGGAGAGATTGGGAAAGTCACATGGCAGAGGTGGCCTTGAGGAATAGCAAGGATTTGGACACAGAGAGAGATGGGGAAGCCCCTCGGGTAGGAGTGAGGACCTAGAGGTGGAGAGAAGAGAGTGTTCTTGGGGGGAAAGGAGGTGGCTGGGTGATTTAGAGGCGAAGGTCATGTAGACAGCAGAGCCTTGGATCCCAGTAAGTCCAGGTCCTAATACTGTGTCCAGCACCTAAAAGGCAAGTTACTAAATTTGCTAAGAATTTCCTCTCTCATCAGAAGGATGTAGTGACCAGCTTGTCCTTGTTCCTGGTGGGGGGAAGTGGGAACCCCCTAATGAGGAGCCTGTGGGGGTCTCAGAGCCCTGGGCACATAGTGAGCACCCCAGGAGTGGCTGGGCAGCATGGTGCTGATGGGAAGGAGGTTCTGCAGGAGGGCTGGAATTGGGGTTGAGGACTTTAACCACTGGGAAGGAGGCTTTGTTTAAATTTGTGAGCAGTGCAGAGGTCTCACCTGGATTGAGGAAAGGGAGGCCTTCCCGTGGCTTTGTAGCTTTCCCCAGGCCTCCAGGCCAGCAAATGCATTTTCCTCTGCCTCTACTTTATTAAAACCCTTTTTCCAATTAGCCCCCAACATTTAAAAGTAGATGCCTTTCGGGCATCTGGCTTGCTTCCATAGCTTACCTATTGTAAAGAGTGCTGCTATAAACATAGGGGTGCAGGTGCCCTTTTGAATTAATGATTCTGTGTCCTTTGGTTAAATACCTAGTGGTGCATATACACACTGGAATATTACTCAGCAATCAAAAAAGATAAACTCATGCAATTTGCAGCAACATGGATGGAGCTAAAAGGGATCATGGCTCAGCAAAATAAGCCAGAAAGAAAAAGAAAAATAGCGGATGGTCTCACTCATAGCAGGAATCTAGAAAACGTAAATAAGGGACCAGGAAAAAGACTAATTATAATAAAGTAAAAATCAAAATCAACAAGCAGCTATAGACCAGAGACACACTGGGGGCGGGGAGGGGAGGAGGGATTAGGATCAGAATAAGGGGGGGTGGGAATTGTATGGGAAATTTAACCAAGATGAAAATGCATACATTGCGCAAAAATGAAAAATGATGTAAAAAATGTATAAAATAAAAAAATGAAAAAAAATAAAAGGAGATGCCTTGACAAAGTTCAGATCTCAAACTTCAGGAGAGTGGACATGCTGGTGGTCCCTTTCTCTGAGCACATGCCCCCCAGTTTGCACTTTACATTCACCCCCTGGTCTCACTCTCTGCCCACTCGCTTCATTTGCAACTCTTGCCTGGCCCCTGAGACACAGAGAACCGGGACTGGATGGGACCTTGGAAGCCACGCAGCACCTGAAGCTGAGGGTGGGTCTTCCCCCACGCATACGCCGGGCTTCCTCTGGGTTAGGCCTCTCAACCCGGACTCCGCAGCACTCATTTGCGGAGGATCAAGCAGGGATAGTATGTTTCTTTAATGCTGGTGCTTCACATGCAAAATAAAACCACTGTGGATGGTTTTCCATTTTGCAGATTTAAGGAAGAGGGAAAGGAAATTACTGGAGAAAGCTGGATATGTCCAAAGTGGAAACTCGGCGCTGGCCCCCATTGCTTCCACCATAGCCATCGTGTTGACTTTCTCTTGCCACATCCTCCTGAGACGCAAGCTCACCGCCCCGGTGGTAAGCACCATTCTCTTGAGTTAGGTTTTTTTTTTTGCACCCCAACTCCGGCAAGCTCCTGGTGGGAAACTCTTCCGCACCTTTGCTGGGTGCTGGTGGCAGAACACACAATCTCGTGGACCTGGCTGTGCCAGAACTCCACCCTGACTTTTAAAGACATGTGCTCGGGCAGACGGAAGCCAGGACAGCACCGAGGTCCTTCCTCAGTCCCTGACAAGGTGGGGCTGGTAGAGCAGCTGGACAGTCTGGGCTTGCTCTCTGGTGGGGAGTGGTGGGTCCTGGAGTGCTGGTGCAGTGCTGGGCTCGGAGTTTAAATCCCCTCCACTACTTCCTAGCTAAGGAGCATGAATGTCTCCTGCCATGGACCTGACAGCAGGTCCTCTGGCTGTGAGTCCTGGAGTGCTTTTGTCTGTAAAGCAAGTAAGTGCTAAGTTAAGTGTCTGGTGTTCTCATTAGCTCGTGTCTCACCCTGGCCAGGTGCATTTGGGTTGAAAGCCTCAGAAGAATTGAGGTTGAATGTGAGTTGCTGAGGTTTTTTGTAGTGGTGGGGAGGGCTTGTGCAATCAAAGACAAAGAATCTCTGAGCAAGGGGATGGGCCAGGGGTGGGGCAGATAGTCCCTGGCTTGGGTAAAGAAGAAAAGAACTATGACATTAAACCAAGTGTCTAAAGGACAAATAGAGGGAAGTCAAGAAAGACAAGGAAGAGAGAAGAATAATGAAATAAGCCAGTGGGGCTGTGCTCACAGGGGAAAAATGGCACCCAAATGAGGGATCTTGAGGAGCATGTGGGGGATGTTTGAGAAGACAGACTGCTCTTCCCCAGAATCTCTTGCGGGGCTCTGAACTGTCCTGTTTGCGAGATACTTTCATTTTCTCAGGTTCTCAGATTACTCTCACACACCTGAGCTGCAGGAACCTGTAGCTAGTGTGAATGGCACAGTGCACTGAAGCCCAGGTAGAAACGACTGCATCGTTGTCACGGCTTTCTGTGACCTCAAACAACAATAATTTTTCTGCCCGACAACCCACTATGTAGGTTAATCTGAAACCACAAAGTTAATATTTTCTACGATGATGCTGTAGAAGAAATCTAGGCTGACAACAAATTCCCAGAAAGTAAGGCTCTTATTTATTTAGATTGAGAATCCCTTGCGGTTGCCTCCTCTGTTGGGGCCACATCCGTCAGAGGCCAGCCCTGGGACCCTTGTCACCTGTCAGGTGGTCTATGCACTCAGGAAAACCACAACCTGGTTTTCCTGAGTCAACATAACACTCTGGGGCCAGGGAAGCTGAGCTCCTTGTGGAGGGATGTATTTATTCATATGTGATGGGAACATTCCTCGTCATCCTTTTAATGAACTATCTCAGAGTAATTGAAATCTGGGAGGCCGTCCATGCAGCCCATTCCACCACAGGCAGGCCCTCTCTGGGTTTGCCAGTGGAAGTTGTATTATTAATTTCCTAATGGCAGTTAAGGAGAGGCCACTAATTACAAATTGGATAGGTGAGAAATGGAGTCTGAGAGATAAGCGCACACACCTCTGGGGCACCGAGGTCGCGAGAAAATTTGTCTTCATCAAAGCCACATGCGTGGCCTTTGCCACCCATCAGGCCACCTGCCAGGCTCAGTATATGGACATGGAGGAAGATACAGAGTTTTATAAGTGCTCTATCCTCTTAGTAAAAATGAGATGGTCTCTTTGTGTGGGGATATAATGGGGCCCTCTGTTCCAGTCACAAATCTTATGTCCTTTCAGGACCCAGTAAGGACTGACCCAGTGATGATGGGAGGTACTTTTTGGAATGACAGTTGGACAAAGGCTCCCAAATCTGTCCCCAGTGTGTAGGGAGGCCGGGCAGGGAGAGCAGACCCTGTGGGCGTGAGAGCCAGCAGTCACTCTCCCACAGCCAGCTGGCCAAAACGGGTCCTTGCAGGGGGTATCTGCTTCCTCTCTGGGACTGGGCAGTTGGAGAAGAATGTTCTAGATCTGAAGACTCGGGTGCTGCTGTAGCCACTGGGAGAAGGAATGATTTATGAAAATCTGTGTAAGGTTTTGGGTAACGTGGTCTGGATGGAGATTTCCAATGGCTTTCAGTTGGAAGCCTTCCTCCAGTCTTATTCCCTCTGGATTGACAGAGAAAAGTGTGTGCGTTCCCACCATGGGGTGAAAATCCAAAAGCAAGATAGACTAACGTGTTTCTCTCCCTAATTCGCCACGCCATGATTTTTGAGCCCTGAAATGAAAAAAAAATTTCCCTCTGAGACTCCCAGTCATGTCACCATTTCTCATCTCACTACGTTTAATCTCTCTGGATATAATGGTTCACAAAGGCAGCATCCTATCCTGAGCCTTACACCTCCCTTTTGTTCCTCAGGCCTTTAGTGTGATCTCCATGTTTAACATAATGAAGTTTTCAATTGCGATCTTGCCTTTCTCGGTCAAAGCTGTGGCCGAAGCCAATGTCTCTCTAAGGAGAATGAAGGTATAACTAACTATGGGTGAGTAGGGAAGAGAGATCTCATTTTTGGGGGTGGGAAAGTTCTCAGCTTTGGGAAAGCTATGGCAACCCATTGAAGGACTGGGTCACTGGTTTTCTGGACATTAGGAGATGGTTCTCCATTTAATTGGCTCAGTATGTGGACATGGAAGAAGATACAGAGTTTTATAGGTGATCTATCTTCTTAGTAAAAATGAGATGGACTCTCATGTGGGGCTATAACGGGGCCCTCTGTTCCAGGCACCAATCTTATGTCCTTTCAGAAAGGCTTTGGGTTTGCATTACATTATCCCCCAATTTCCTGCCTAGTTTGTCCCCTGATGGATGTGGTGATGGAGTGGTGAGGAGAGTGATGTGCTCGTTTAGTCACTTTTTCATTCATTTATTCACGCATCAAAAATGTGCTGTGTGATTCCTATGCACAAGGCACTAGGAGGACTGCAGATACAAGGGAGAGGTCTTCACTGTCAAGGGCCTCCAATCTAGAATAGGACTAGGTACCTCAGCAATTGCTACCCAGGGCAAGGATACAAGAGATGCACAAGAAGGGCAGACAAGGTGGTTCTGAAGTTCAGGCAATGGAAGGGAAAGGAAGAGGGAATTCCACTCAACAGAACGCCAAGGTCAGACATCTGTGAGTTGAGTAAATGATTTTGTTCCTCCAAGCCAGAAATCTGGAAGTCACCTTAAGCATCCTAGGAAACTGTATCCCCCACATCCTCACCATCCCCATCAAGTCAAGAGCCCTGTTGAATTCACCTCTTATTACTGTGCTCCCTCAATTTATGGAGGGATCTTCCACAAGACCGGATTGGCAGGTGTACTATTGAATGACCACATTTTGAACAAAATGAAGACCCGACACCACCACATTAATTGCATATATTATAACATCACATATCTTAGACTAGAGGACTGATGCTATTTTTTGATTCCTTTGTCTCTATAACCATCACCTTCATTCAAGGCCTCACCATTTCTCATCTCTACTATCCCAAGGACTTAACGAACGAATCATCCTTTCCCAGTGTCCTCTGCAAATTCAAATTGCACTGAGCTCCTAGAAAGCTGTCAATATATTGGTCTGAATACTCATATTCACCTGTTTGAAATCCTTAAATATTCATGTCCTCTCCAGCACCAGGCCTGAACCCTCCACACACTTCATTTTTTTATACCCTTTGTGAACCTCTGACCTCAATAATTCTGGGGTTTTTTTTTGTTGCTTTAAAAATTTATGTATTTTTAAATTTTCTTACATCGTTGTTCATTTTTGTACAGTATTTGATTTCTCCCCTCAGGTGTAGTCCCCATAGTTACCCCACCAACATGGCACCCGTGACCCATCACCACAGTCCCTTGTGTTCTTCCCTTCCCTATTTTGACACCCCCCTCCCTCTCTCCCACTGCATGCCTTGAATCTATGGTCAGCTTGCAAGTTTACTTATAAGTAGAATATAGGGAAACTGAACGAAGTGTCAGGAGAAAGACAGAAATTGACCTCGATAATTCTGAATTGCCTTTTCCACTCCCCTGACCCAACCAACCCTGCTGTTTGCATGTTTCACAGTTGTTCTGTGCCAGAAACCCACAGCCTCTCTTCCCAGCCTTGTCTCTGCTGGGACAGAACCTCTGCAGACTCAGCTCAGATATCAGCGACAGGGATGTCCAGGATAGGGGCTCAAGTGTCCCTTCTCTGGGACAAAGTCTAATTTCTTTATCACTGTCACATTTTTCAAAGATGATCTGTAAATGTTCCTATTTTCCCCCAGGCCTGGATCTCTTCAAGGATAGGAACCTTGCTAATTTATATTTGCATTTATATTGTTTGCCCCAGAATCTAGTGCAGAGAGGAAAGCATTTTGTTGAAATGAGCTGAGTGGGGTCTCAGGACTCCTTGGTGACCTTGGTTTCATTATCATTAATGCCAAACACCACCACCAAAGGCGGGTGGAAGCTGGCTTTTTTGGGCAGGATGGTGAAATGTAGCTGAGGTCAGCATTCTCCAATGTGGGTGGCCCACATGGGCCTTGGGGGTAAAGAGACATCTGTCCTAGATCATATGGGCTCGTGGGCTATTTCTGCAGCAGCTTGTCCTGGGAGAATAATGTCAGAACCTCTTTCCTGGATGTCTTAGGTAGATTTACCACCATTATGATTTGGGGCCAATAGCAGATGTATCGGGGTGATTCTTGCAAATGGATGATGTCTGACAAGTTAATTTTGTCTTTTTAATCTTAGAAAATTCTTATAGCTAAAAGCCCCCCATCTTACATCACCCAACCAGAAGACCCAGATACTGTCTTGCTTTTAGCAAATGCCACCTTGACATGGGAGCAAGAAGCCATCAGAAAAATTGTGCAGAGCCAGAAAAAACATTTTCTTTGGAAACAGAGGCCAGAGGCATATAGTACGAGTTCATCAGCCCAGGAAGTTGCCAGCGCCAAGGAGCAAAGTGGCAGCCCCAAGTCAGCTCTGCACAATATAAACTTTGTGGTGAGAAAGGTGGGCATGTGTCCCTGTGGAGTGGCCTCTTTCCTTCCTCCTTGCATTGTGTGGCTCTGGCCTTCTCAAGGCCTGAAACCACTCAGTTTGAACTGGACGTGGTGGAGAAATGTCTAACCAAGTGGTTTTCTTCCCCTAATGTAAAAACTATGTAAAAAAGCAGTAGAGACATTCTCTTCGAGCTCAGAAGGTTGTGGCTGTATTTGTCCTGACCTTCAAATGCCAAAGGAGTTGGGGCCAGTTGTAATGTTGAACAGATAATCCATGTCAGGTGGCTAAGTTCAAAATGCCTAACACTTGTGAAACTTTTCGGCCTGGTTAATTTCACACTGGAGTGCTATAATCGATAATAATAACTGATCATTATGAGCAGGTACATCATTAATTCATTTAACTACTCCAATAACCTTCCAAGGTAGTACTATAGTTAGCCCTTCTTTACGGAGGCCAAGGTCAGGCTGCTAAGCAGTGGCAGAAGAGGACTTCACTCAAGGCGCTCACCCAGGGGCTGCTTTTAGCCTCCACATAGCGCTGCTAGTGCCGGAAGTGAGAAGATTTCAACAAGCAACCCAGCAAAGAAAGCCAACCAGAGTGTGTTGACTGCTTGGGACGGGGAGGTAAAGTCTTCAGAAGAGGCTTTGTTTAGAAAATGCTAGACCTTCTCCTGCATGTGGTTGTCTTGCCCGAGATCGTGGCAGCAATGCTTCTAGAGTGGCAGTGTTGATTGTGCTGCGTAAGAACTCAGATTAATCTTGTGCTAGTATTTTAATCTTGCATTTTGTTGACTCACCCTTTCCCTGTGTGAGCACTATAGAAGGAAAGACTTATTATGCTATGCTGAGTTCAGTAGTAACTGTGGAGTGGTGCCCCTTGCAGCTGGCAAGGCTGTCTGCCACAGATTTATTGGAAATGCTGTGCAGTCATTTGAGTGCCTTTGAGCTCTGTTCTCAGCGAGGTCCCGCTGATTGCAACCCATGTTGCTTTCTTATCACTTTCGGGGCTGCCTGTGATGTGTATACTGGATTGCTCCAAAGCCTGCCTCAGAGCTGCTCTGGTGTCTAAAGAATTGCTTTCACTCTCCAACGGCTTCCTCCTTTTCAGTACATTGGTAGCTCCTGCACTTGGGCATCAAGGACACGGCCAATGTTTTGTGAAATAAGTTGAAGGCAGGATTGTGGATATAAGGTGTGCTCTGGAGTCTGGTGGAATCGACTTCCAATCTCAGCCACAAAACTGCTGCTTGACCTTGAATGTATTGTCAAACCATTTGAGACTCCCATCTCTGCACCTGATAGATATTTTATTTTTTTCTTTATTATTTTTTTAAAGATTTATTTATTTATTTACACAAGCACTGGGTACAGGTCAGAAGCACAGGAGGGTGAGAGAATTCACCAGAGCCAGAGCGGGGAGCAGAACAGGCAGATGGACCAAAGACACTGCTGAGGGGAGCAGTGGGCGAGGCAGGAGAGGTCTGCTGTGCCATGTGGGGTGCTCCCTAGCCAGCGGGGAGATGAACCTGCGCTGCAGAGGCTGCAGACAGCTTCGCAGCATGGTGCTCAACCGCTGCGCCAATGGGGAGGCCCTGATAGATATTTTAAAAAATAACAGTACTCGCTTGACAAGAAGGGGTGAGACTGAAGAGGTACTGTACATGCACGATAAGCTCATAGTGAGTCTCCACTGATGTTAGTTATTGTTGCCTTTTTCCTCTAACCGCATGTCCAGCTTAAGTGCTGTCCTTTCATGGCCTACATTCAGAACATCCATGGTTTTCCAAGTTCAGTTCCTTGATTCCATTAGACTGTAGCCTCCTTGAGGCTAGGGTGTAGATTTGTCTTGTGTGCAGCTAGTTATTACTCTGAGCCCTGTGCCCAGCACAGAGTAGTTTTCTGATAATGTTTTTGAAATGAACACATGAATAATCAGATATCCAGGAGTCACAGTCCTGGCTCATTATTGACTAGGTCTTCAAGGACAGCCAGGTGCCTGGGGAGACTGGATCTATGCCTGCAGTCTCTTGACTCCAAAGTCCCCATCATGCCCCAGTAACTTGAAGTCTTTTTTGTGGAATTAAAGAGGATCAGCTTCCCTTACCCGCTTTGGCTTCAAGTGACTGTGTGGGCCTCAAAAGACAGGCCCACAATTGTCTTGGTAACTGCTTTGCCCAGAGGCTTGCATGGTGCCTGACATTCAAGAAGGCCGTGTCAAAGGGAATAAGGATGACAGGTAGCAACACCCCATGCTGAGCATAGCAGGCAGGTGATGGGCCCTTCTGACCCAGCTCAGGGAAGGAGCCACATTCAGCTCCATTCTAGGCATCTTTGCTCTAAAGGACCCTAGGGAACAGGTCTTAGTGAGAATGTCCTTGGGTGTTACAGCTGCAGCATTGGACACAGATGCTGCTTGATCACAAGAGTGGGCACCTCAGACCCTCCCCGTGGGGTCTTGCTCAGATATATCCGTGGCTCAGTTGTTACCTCCCCCAGGTCTTACTTGAACATTACCTGTTGCTGACACTGTCAGTGACCTGTATGTGTGCCCAGTTTCCTGCTGCCAGGTCTGCATCTGCTCCACCACCCATGAAGTGGCAAGACAACGTGACACAGCAGCTCTCAAGCACTCCTTGGCTCCATCAACCATTGGAGGCAGGGGAATAATAATAAAAAAAATCCTCAATTGCCCAGCAGGATCGAGCTCCATTTATCTCTCATGGCAGCTGACCTAAGAGTACACGCTCAACAGGCCACTGGTCCCTTCCTGAATCATTTCCCCTCTCCCCAAGTGGCCCTTCCTGCATCTCAAGCAGGGCACTTTGACTGGAGTCCTTGATTCAGGGTCTGTTCCAGGGAGGACTCAAGCTAAGACATCTCCCTTCCCGGGGTGGGGGGTGGGGGCGTTCCCTCTGCCCTCTGCTGTCTCCTCTCTCTGTTTCCTTGGCATTCATCTGACATGCGCCATGTTTTCCTGCCGTATCCTGTGCACTGTCCATCCCCCTGGCTAACATGTGAGCTCCTGAGGGCGGACCCGTCTGTTGTGTTCATGACTGTGTTGTGCTTTTGCTGTTGTCTGAGCAGTGCCTGGCACATAGCCGCTCTTCACAGTTTTTTGGTTGAATTCATAACCTGCAGCTGTAGACGAAGCCAACATCAGGGAATGATGAATGAATCCAACATCGTGGAATAGCGTCACTTTGATAACTTCAGATTGTGTTGTTATGGTGGAAGGTTACATAGAAAAGGCTTTTGAAGAGTACCCAGCTCTTTGCACTTGAAAGGCATCCTTGTTCCCCCGCTTTGTCCAGCCTTTAACTCCCATTATTTGCTCTCCTGGAATCTGGGCACGGGACAGCCCTCAGTCCTGTGTCTTCCAGGCCAGCACCAGGCTTCTTCACACCAGCACTTGTACTTGATTTCTAGAAGCTCTCTAGGCACTCCACTGTGGGGTGTAAGGGAGGACACTGAAAACACAGGTTCCTGCCCCCTCCTGGGCTGTGTGTCAGGGTTGGGGTGGGAGGCCACAGCTGCCACTGCCTACAGCCAGAGTGACCTCTTGTCCTCCCAAGCCTGGCTGGCACAGTTTGGGGACATACATTTGGCTCAAGGGCTCTAAGAACTGGGAGAGTGACTGTGTCCTTTCTGTTTCCCTGGCAGGGGAAGGTGTTGGGAATATGCGGGAATATTGGGAGTGGAAAGAGCTCCCTCATCGCTGCTCTCCTGGGACAGGTAAGCTGTGGTGGTGCTGTGTGGCAGCACCTGACTGCTGGGTTTGGGACCCATGGGAGCTGTGCACCCTGTGGAGGGTCCAGCCACCCTGGGCACCCGCACCTCTGCCAGGGGCTGAGCTTGCCACACACTCTCATGTTAAACGGTGGCTGCTTTCTTGCTTCAAGCTCTGTCTTAGTCGAAGGAAGAGGTGGGTCACTAAGTCCATGGTTTCCCACGTGACTAAAAGGCCACCAAGGCAGCATGGCAGGGCAGGAGCCTGTGGCTGTGACAACCTTCACTGTTTTCCCCTCATCCATCTGCATCCCCAGTGTCTGCCCAGGGCAGCTGCTCCATGAAGCCTCCCTTGATGAGAGAGAGGCTGAATGAAAACATGAACTAAAGCAGTAGTGTGTTCCAACTTCTCTTCAAACCGTGTGCTGGGAAGAGAGAGGAACTCAGGGTCTCTTGTCTGCTAATTCTAGCTGTGTGACCTCAGGGGAATGGCTGAGCCATTTGTTTTATTCATGGGCCTCTAGTTTGCCCTGGTTTGTCATCCCAAATGATTAGAAACTTCTTGGGGAAAAAAGGGTGCCATCCTCCCTGCTCTGCGGTCCAGGGAGGCTGGGGGCCTGGACTTGCCCAGCCTGTAGTGCAGGTGGAGCACCCCTAAAGGAGCATGGACTGTAGGCTCAGAAGAGCACCCAAACCAAAGTAGGGCTGTGTCTTTTTTTATATAAAATATTTATTTATTTATGCATACAAGAACTGGGGTACAGCCAGAGGTGCGAGGGGTGGGGTGAGAGGATTCACCAGAGACAGGGTAGGGAGCAGAACAGGCAGACTGACTGAAATACACTGCTGAGGGGAGCAGTGGGCAAGACAGGAGCGGTCTGCTGCGCCATGTGTGTAGCTCCCTGGCCAGCCGGGGATCTAACTTGCACTGCAGAGGCTGCGGATAGCTTCACAGTGCTGTGCTTAACCCCTTGTGCCACCAGGGAGGCCCAAGGGGTGTGTCTAATGGGCTCCAACATAAGTGACTTCTTGCTCTGGACTCAACTGTAGAAAGAAAGACAAACTCCTACCCTGCCTGAGGGCAGTGGTGGAGGTTGAGTCAGGCAGCAGGACTCACCTCTGCTTCTTCCATAATATTCCTTCCTGGCCCTTGCAGAGGTGGGAATTTGAGAGCCTTGAGCTGCATAATTGGGCTCTGCAGTGTGTGGCCCAGAAGGCTTGTCTTGCACCTTCACTTGAATGCTGATGGAGAGAGTGGGTGTCTAGGGTGCGGTGGGCTCCTTAGTTGGGGAGGCTTGGCTCTAAAGGTGTTCTGTGTTGCCCCAGATGCAGTTACAGCAAGGCACGGTGGCCGTCAACGGGACACTGGCCTATGTCTCCCAGCAAGCCTGGATCTTTCACGGCAATGTTAGAGAAAACATATTATTTGGAGAAAAGTATGATCACCAAAGGTAATAGCAACTTTGAAAACATGAGGCTTTAGTTTTGGTTCATTCTGCAACCAAGGCTGACCAAGCAGCCATTCTGCAACCAAGGTTGACACCATTGGTAATGACTGCTAAGTGGGTTTCTGTAATGAATTCTGATTAATCGTTCATCAGATCCAAATGAGTGTTGGTTTTTCTCTGCCTGACTGTGTTGAGAAGTACCTTCATCTGTAAGTGGTGGATGGAACCAGCTCTCCATCCCCAGCATGCTCTGCCCTTCTCTGTAATGGAGCTTGTGTTGTCTGACTGGAGGATGAAACTGGCAATTTTGTTTTTGGCCAAGTAACCAAAATACTGCTTGAAATTGTGAGCATCAGGTATGCAAGTGACCAGCCCTGGAATTAATGGGCATCAGAGTTATCAGGATGTCCTGATAGTGTCCTCAAAGTGATCTAAAGCAATTATATAAACAAAACTCAAGTCCTGCATAGTGTATACACTCTGGACCATTATTTTGAAATTCTGGAAAGTAGGTCTTCTTACGGCTCTTTGCCAGTTTTGGTGTGCTGCCAGGTACATTCATCAGAGCCCCATAACCACCCATTTAAGGGAATCCTGGCTTCAGAGCCCAAAGAGGGAAGTTGATTTGCCCAAGTTCAAAGCTGTTACATGGCAGAATTGAGTCTTGTACTTAGGTCTTGAACTCCAGTCAGCACTGCTTGTTCCTGCTGGAGCTGCCTAATAGCTGGGTACCCTGGAGTCTCCCCACACCCCATGATGCTGGGTAGAGACACATGTTTAAGAATCGGACTTTCCAAAGTGGCCTGGACTTTCACATCTTATTGCCTGAACTCACAAATTCTGTCCTTGCTGGCCAGCCTCAGCCAGCATGTGGGCTCCCAGCAAGAGGTCTTTGTTTACTTCTCCTCTCCTCTGGCCGTGACATCCTGTCGCCAGGAGGCTCAGGCGTGGCAGGAAGGTCTGATCAGTGCAGGCGTCCTTGGCACCAGATGAACTGCTTCACTCAGCACTTCCTGGCCTGCCTTGGCCTCTGCCTCCTCCCAGCCCTGCCTGAATGATTTCTCTTTCTGCAGAAGCAGGCTAGAAGGAGGGGCTCTTGTCTACCTACTAGGATGTTTAGAGGCAAATATTTACCAAGTACTTGCAACATGCAGGGAACAACCACAGGGGACACAGAGTAGCTCAGGAGTATCTTTGCCAATGAGGTGGTCAGGTCTGGAGGGGCGGAAGGAAATGCACAGAGACGGCAGGCATCAGTGGGAAGGTGCCAAGAGGCAGAGACTGTGCTGGATCGTCTGGGTCAAAGAGAACATGAGTGGGAAGTGGGAATGGAGCTAGAATTTGGACCTAGAGGGGTGGCTCAGATACCCTTCCTCCATGGCATCCCTAGTAGAGGTTTTCTTCTAGGGTGGGCACTGTGATTCTCAGGGTACAGGAAGCAGCTGGCTGGGAGGAAGTTTAAGATGGGGTATGAGGATGGCATGGGGTGAAGGTGTGCTGAGCAATCTGCGTCTCATAGTCAAAGGTTGGTAGAGGCGAAGACATTAGTAATAGGGACACAGATGGAGAATGTGCAAAGCTTTGTGCATTATGAGTGTTTCACACACGTGTTCTGTTTCATTCCCACAACCCACTGAGAGTTATTAGCCCAGTTTTGCAGACCGCACAATGAAGAGTGAGGGTCAGGGAGGTCCAGTCACTAGTCCACAGTCACCCAACTGGATTCCAACCCAGGTTGTTCTGATCCCAAAACCTCTGATCTTAACCCCCATGTACACCAGACCCCATGTCGTGAGATGGGTCAAGTGCAGGACAGTTCCCAGTTTCTGCTCCAGGGCATTGATGCTGCTGGGGTCAGCAGGGCACTTGACGGACAACTGCTCATAACTGTCCCCTCGATCCTGTGCTGGCACCTTTTATTGAGAAAGTGTATCTGAATTGTGAGGGTGTCCGTCACTGAGCACCAAGAGAGGGTTTTGATGATGATGGTGATGATGATGTATCAATCAGTCAATCAACCAACCAACCAGTCATCTCACCAATCAGTTACTAATGCAAACTTGTGAGGAAGGCAGCCCATCAAGTGGGACAGAAACCTAGGCCCAGGGGTGAGGCCCCGTTGCTCCTTGAGTGGGGCACAGTTTGAACTGCAGAACTGCCCCCAGGAGCCCCAGGAGTTCAGAGTAGGCATCAGTTCCAGAGGCAGCTGTGTGGGCACTGGGGTGTCCTGGGGAGACTCTTAGTGCTCCCATGATGAGAGGCCTGAACATCTGAGTTCCTACCCACTATCTTATGAATTTGACTGGGTCTCTTGGTGTCAGACGTCCCCAAGGAGTAGGTGTCTCACTGGAATGATGCCCAATGACTCATGAGCTGCCAGCTTTGCTGTCCTTTGCAGGACATGGTGCTGCCTGGCTGCTGAGAGTGGGCTCGTGCCCCGCCTGTCAGACTCCTGAAGACTGGACTCCGGGGCTAGGCAGTGGGCGATGCTGAGTGGCAAAATCTACAGCCTGGGAGGTCCAGCTCACAGGTCCTATTCCTGCTTGGCCCTCCTTAGGCATCTCAGGGGCAAAATCTCTATTCTCTGCAACCTGCTGGATAAAACGAAAAAATTTAAAGGCAAAAACAAACAAACAAAAGTGCCTGGTGGGTAGAGCGAGAAGCATCCTGGAGCAGATGCCAGGGTCCGTGGTCATCTTTCCCTCACTCCTGTTCGTGGTCTCTTGCCCTCTGCAAAACCTCCGCCAGTGACCTCAGCCCCACGGGCGACTCCTTCGCTGACTCCCAGGCCCGGTGCCAGCAGCGACAGCCCCAGTTTTGCTGTAAGGGGCGGCGTGTGCTGGTCTCGGCAGGAGTCCTGTGAAGGGAAGGGCCGGCTGGGGCCCAAGGGCAGGAGTCAAGGGGAAACACCCTTGGATGTCCATGAAGAGCAACTGGCCCCCTCCCTTGTCTCCTTGCTCAGTGATGCCAGCAGCACCTCTGGAGGCACCCAGGGTGGGAGTGGTGGTGGGACCCTCTCAGAGTGCTGATTTCTGATCTTGGGCCTGCAGGTATCAGCAGACGGTTCGCGTCTGTGCTCTGCAGCAGGACCTGAGCAGCCTCCCCTACGGAGACCTGACCGAGGTGAGGCGCCCACTGCGGCGGCTCCGTAGCTGATGCCCAGAGCAAGGGGCCCAGGCCCAGTCAGGCCCAGCTGCCTCCCAGCCGATGCCCCATAGGCCAGGCCCCAGGAACGCTGGGAAGGCCAGGTTCTACCCTCCAGAAGTCTTCATCTAGGTCCGCTCTTGAGGGCTACCACAATTGCAGTCACTCCGGGGCTGCCCTCACTCTGTTGGTCATCTCAGGGAAGGTTCCTCACAGCGGGGTCCCTCTCTGTCCGCAAAGACAGAGATCGGGTGTGCTGCATTGTGGCTGGGGTCTCAGATCCTTCTGGCCTCTCTGGCTCACGGCCCAACCCAGGAGTATAAGGGTCACCTCGAAACATGGCCTCTGGGTGCATGTCCCGAGAACTGACTCAGCCCCAGGCTGAGCTTGCCAGCCCAAGTGACAGGGGAGTCACTGTGCCATTCTCCTGCCTCCCCACCCCGGAATGCCCCCTGCACTGTTGTCTCCCGGAAAGGACCAGGGCGCTTACGTGTCCTGGAGGAGGGCCGGTTCAGAACACACCGCCTTTCTTTGCCTCGATGTGCCCGGATTAAGGAGTGGACCAGCACAGCCTCTGCCTGGTGCCATTTTTATGTGGCTAGCTCACCACCCACTGTCCCCCGATAACATGTGGGCTCCCAGCAGATAGGGCCTTGCCTTTTCCTGTTTCCTGTGTCCCGTTCCAGTGCTCAACCCAACGCCTGGCTGAGCATAACAGGGGCTCATTTTGGGGTCAGCAGCCTAGGATCTTCTTCCTTTCAGCAAATATATACTCTGGCGCAGGCCTGAGGGATGTAATGGTGAATAAGCAGAGACGGCTCCATCTTCATTCAGCGGGGTTGCTTGGTGGGCTGGGGAGTTGATCTGTAAGTCAGCACACAGAGAGCTCCCGTCTACCTGCTCCAGCCAGTGCCTGCTCCGTCCGCTTGGCCACTACCCCAGGGTTTTCTACTCAAAAATTCCCTTTAGGGTTATTGGTCAAGTCAAGAGGCAGCCCCTGCCCCTGGGTTATGCTGGGCTAGGGCTATTGTGAGGCAGGTCCCTTACTCAACATCAGAAAGAACTTGCCCACGAGGCCTCCTGCAGAAGTGGCACCTTCTGCTCCCCAGAATGCCTGGTGAGGCAGGGCCCCTGGAGCAGCAAGGAATGAGCCATCTGCGGAAGGGCCTAGAGATGCCCCAGAAAGCCCAGGGTGGAGGGTGGGGCCTGTGATGGCCAGTAGCATTACCCCTGTCTGCAGATCGGGGAGCGGGGCCTCAACCTCTCCGGGGGGCAGAGGCAGCGCATCAACCTGGCCCGCGCCGTCTACTCTGACCGTGAGCTCTACCTGCTGGATGACCCCCTGTCTGCCGTGGACGCCCACGTGGGGAAGCACGTCTTTGAGGAATGCATTAAGAAGACCCTCCGGGGGAAGACGATCGTGCTGGTGACCCACCAGCTGCAGGTGACTAAGGGCCCACATGATCACAGGATGGGCATGCACCTGGTGCCAAGGTCTGCCTAGACCCGCCTCTCCCAGTGGAGTCCCCTCACTGGAGGGCTGGGGAGGAGCAGGATGCACCTGCCTGCTTCTATCGGGGCACAGCCTCTGTTTGTCCTTCCTCTGGGCTCCAGGGAGCCAGGACACTTCCTTCATGAGAAGGTAGATTGTCCAGGAGCAGTGGACTCTGTCTGTGGAGTGGACAGGGCGTCTCCACCTCTGTGCACTGTGTGGGGAGATGGGAAGCCAAGTGGAAAAGGGGATTCAGACCCACCCTTCCTTCAGGCTGGACAGGCCTGAAGCCAGGGGCACCTGCTGGGGTGGGCATGACAGGGCATGGTGGACCCCTTGGGTGAAAGGGCTGTGGTCCCGGCATCGCGGCCCAGAGGAAAGGGGCTGGGGTCAGGACTTTGGGCCTGAGAAGTGAGAAGTCCTCCCTGCTGAGGGCTCCTCAGGCTTAGGAGCAGGAATCTTGCTGAGGAAAGTGACTGAGCGTTCACTGAAAAAGCTTGAGAACTGGCAGGATGGGGCCAGTTCTTACTGTCAGCTCTGCATAAGGGTCAAGAACCCCTGGTGCGAATCCAATGCCCTCTCTACTCTGAGACAAGCCAGGTTTCCCTGTCCTACACTGCTCCCTCTCCATAGCCGGTCCCGAGAGAGAGAGAGAGAGAGAGAGAGAGGGAGAGAGAGAGAGTGTGTGTGTGTGTGTGTGTGTGTGTGATTCCTGTCAGAGGAGAGAGCCCAGGGGACAGACATGCGCTGAGGGGCCTGTTGGGACAATAAGAGCTGAAGCTCCATCTTCTTTTCTCCCCTGCATCTGTGGGGAAGTGCTCGTCAGGGATCTGGTTGGGGGTAAAAAGCAAGTCCCATGGATGAGTCAAGCTGGGGCAGTGGCCGCAGGGCAGTTGCATGGTTACAGGAAGCTCTCCCTAGCATTTTTAGGATCCTCTGTCAGTGGCCAGAAGAACCAGTCAGAGGAGGGAAGTGTCTTAAAGACCCAGGGAAGCCAGGCCTTCCCACCCTGTGGCTCTGCCCTCAGTCTGTGCCTACAAGGACCGTGTTCTCAGAAGAAGCCCCAAGCATTGGAGTCATGCATGTGGTGGCCCGGGGTTCCCCTGTGCGCCATCAGGCAGTGTCATCTGGGCTGGTGTAGGCAAAAGAGCCTCGTTGCTCTGCTGCCAGGGGTCAGGGTGGAGCAGAAGGTTGCATTTCTTCTGGAGCCACATGAGCAGACAGGCTCTTTCCCAACTAGGGAGCTAGATGTGGGGACCATAGCTCTGTACTCCAAGGGTCCAGTCCCTGAAGACCCCTGCAACATGAGGGCTGTTCTCCTGAGGGGTCCTGGCATGTGGAGGGGGATTCTTGGCACCTGACAAATGTGTGTTTCCAGGAGTCCTCACCTCAGTCTTGGTCCAGTGTTTGGACCTCACTCACCTGGCTCCAGACTCAAGCATTTTTTTCACCAAGGTCATTTTACCTTCCTTTTCACATGTTGACAATTCAAGCAGCCACCAGGTGGCACTGGAATTTCGGTCCAGCTGTCCATTGTTGGGGAGGAGGGGGTTCAGAGTTCTGGAACTGGATCTCCCGGGGGCTTTCCTAGAACATATCTCCACTGCTTTTACTCTTGGGCCCACTGGCAATTCAGATGCTTCCGTGAGCCCGGCAGTGCAATTGTTCTTCTATTACTTGAGAAAACAAATGAAATGAGGCTGGTGTCCAGCCGCTGAAATCTATCCCAGGGTCAGAAATTGTGAATTTGCAGAGCAAAACTGCTCAAATCTTGTAGAGTCTCACTGAAGAGAGCTGCAAGCTTGTGAGTCAGAGGAGCTTCACCGGGAGTTCTGGGGCTGGAGTGGACACCCCCATGCAGGTTGCAAAGGCTGTGGGGCTGTCACAAGCCCCTATCTGTGCCTCAGTCTCCCCATCTGGAGAGTGGGCTGATAATAAAGCTGTCTGCTTTCCTGACTGGGTTGGGGAGATTGAGAGATGAGAGATGACATCGGGCTTTGAAAAGTTAGAAGGTACGATGAGGAGTAGGAGATTATTTTCAGGAACAGGAGTGTCTTTCAGAAAGTGTCTCGTCTAGAAGTAAGAGCCTGATTGGGCTGTGCAGGAGAGTTCAGAAGCTGGTAGTTCAAGGGAGGCTGAAAAGTTGGAGGTGTCCAAACTCTCCAACTGCTGTCCCTTGGCCTTTTGGTCTTCTTCCCACTCCCAGTCAAGTGGACGGTGACCCAATGTAGCTCTTTCAAGCTTCTAACCAAGAGGGTCAAAGGATGACCTTGGGTGGACCTAAGATATAGGGCAGGCCTCTGACTGAGCTGGAGAGGCTTCCTCAGGCTGATTCGTCTTAATCTCCTGGCCTTTTCCCCCAAGGAGTGGCATCCTGCCCTTGGATGGGTTGATCTTATGGGGCAGGTGGGGTGGAGAATCCAGTCTCCTTCCAAAATGAAAGGAAACCCCCTCTTACCAGAACCCTTTGATCTTGGGAGTGATATGCAAACGAAGGGAGCTCAAATCAGAAAAGCAGTAGTGCTTCCTGGCAAAATGTAGGGTGCCACCATCAGACAGAGCTATAGCCTCATCCTTTGGATAAAGCTGGTGTTAACTCCTGGGGCCGGGGCGCGGCATGGGCCAGGCCCCAAGCTCTGCTTCTCCTGGCCTCTCTGAGACAAAAACATGGACTTAAAATGTCATAATGTTATAGGGCAGCTCCGATATTGAACGGGTTGCCTGGCTGTGGGTCCTCACCCGCGCGATTAAAAGGGACTTATGAATACTCCACTACAGGCACACACAAAAGGTTAATAAAAGGTTTATTTACAAGGGAAAAGGAAATAAGGAAAATGTACAATTCAGGGAGAAAATGGGGAAATAAAGTCTTTAATGCGTCCTACCCGATCCGACGACCTGGAAACCCAAAGGCACTCTCAGAGCTGGCCGGACGCTGCGAGCTGGCGGAGAGCCAAAATGGGGGACCCCCTCCAAAGCCCACATGTCTGGCTTTATACCAACCTGGCTGCTTAACCCCACTCCAGGTCCCAGCCACCTTCCCTTGGGTGGTGATGGGATTTGGAGTTCCCAGTGTCTTTGGCTTTGGCCTGGGGTGGGGGTGGAGTCCACAAAGCCTGTATGGAATTAGCTTTAGGACATGCTTTTCCCCCTAACAATTAGAGTGGAAGCCATGGCTAAGCTAGGAACCCCCTCTGCACTGGATCACACTGCGGTGACTCTGTCCATTTCACACTCCAAAGCCCCGGACCCAATTTCTTAGGGCAGCTCACACAGACAACAGTAGCAAAGGAAAACTCAGTGTGCTCTCTGTGACAGCCCCCCAGAGTGCTCATGACACCTGTGGGTGTGAGATCAGTGCTTCCCAACTGGGGGGCATTTTGGTAGTGTCTGGAGACATTTTTGCTCATTGTAACTGAGGGCTGAAGGGAGGGATGCTACTGGCATGTGGTGGGAGGAGGCCAGGGAGGTTGCTAAACATCCTACAATGCCCAGGACACCCCCACAAGAAAGAACGAGCTGGTTGTCAGTGTTAGTAGTGAGCCTGAGAACCCCCAGTCCTAGATGAGCCTGGGACGCCGCTGGGTGGGAATAGAGCACGGCATGCTCCTCTCTTACCAGAGTTCACCGTAAGTCGCTTTATTATCTCTGCAGCTCTTGGAGTCTTGTGATGAAGTCATTTTGCTAGAGGATGGAGAGATCTGTGAAAAGGGAACCCACAAGGAGTTAATGGAGGAGAGAGGGTGCTATGCAAAACTGATTCACAACCTCCGAGGCTTGCAATTCAAGGTAACTGTGAACTCGGGTGCGAGAGATTGGGTGCCTTCCCTCGTGGTTTCCAGCCAGAGACCTTCTGTCATTTAATTTCATTTTGTCTCCAGGATCCTGAGCACATTTACAATGCAGCGATGGTGGAAGCCCTTAAGGAGAGCCCTGCCAAAAGAGATGAAGATGCTGGTACAATCAGAGTTCGAATCACACCTCTCTTACTGCCCGGGGCTCACGAGTGGACACAGATGATCTCTCTCTATTTCTCACCCTAGCTTTGGCTCCAGGAGATGAGAAAGATGAAGGGAAAGAAACTGAAGCAGACTCAGGATTTGCAGATGTAAAAGGTATTTACCGTTCATTCCCTCGGTTACGTAGTCTTAAATATTCGTTGGCATCTGCCACTTGGGCTGAAGTGTGGGCACAGTGTATGTGTCCTTCTGGTGCAGCTAGAATCGTGTGAGCCTGGGGTTCAACTGCCTGAGCCCAAATTCTGGCTCCACCAACTTAATAGTTTTATGATGTTGAGGAAGATACTTGGTCACCTTACCTTCGTGTCTTAGTCCATAAGACAGGGGAGTGACGGTGCAACCTCATAGGTTCTTGCAAAGATTCCACGAGACTGTACATAAAATGATTAGCACAAGATCTGCCATAGCAGTTATTATTATTGTTAGCAGATCCACGCAGTGCACAGAGCTTAATCAGAGGCACAAGCACACACAAGAGTTGCTTCCCTCTCTATGGGGAACGTTGAGAAAGGATTGTGTGGGGCTGTGAAGAGATGGAGATAGGCTAAGGTCATTATTCTTTCAACAAATAAGGACTAAGCATTCTACTATGTGCTGAGCTAGGCTGAGAGGAAAAAATATGCCCCTGTCCTCAGGATCTATGGTCTGCTGGATGTCCCAGACGAGTAGATAATCATGGGAAACTGTGATAAGTGTAATACTGGCTTGGAGTGGGAGAACTTCACTGAGGGGGTGACTTTGGAGTGGCCCCTGCAGGATGTGTAGGAGTTTTCCAGGAGACACCACAGTGAGAGGGTGGGGGTAGGGGAGGACTTGGGGTTGAAGGCATGAGGAATTCCTGGAAGGCAGAGATGTGGGAGATGAGTCCACATCTTCTGCAATCAAACTGCTTTTTCTGTTAGGCACTCTTACCTTCCCTCCTCCACCTAGTCAGCATCTGGTGAGCACCTGTCTGTGTCCTGGCTTCTGCTGGGTCTTGACATGGCAGGAATCAAAATCTACAATCTCTGTCTTCCAAGTGCCTTCAGTGGGGTGGCTACGTTAGAGTTCTGTTCCTCAAGTACTTGTAGCTGAAAAAAAAAAAAAAACAACTCACTGTATTTCTTTAAATTGAGGCTGCATCCACTTTAAGATCGCCATCATTTCGTGTACCACTTAGAAAAATCTCTGCCAATTAGACAACATGGCATGCCACTGAAGGGAAGGCACACCCCAATTTCAGGGTATTAAAAAGTGAAAAAAAAATGTGAGTCTTTGAATTGATGGAGTTTGGCACCATGAATGGTGCTTGTGACAAAAGCAGGCACATTTGGCAAGACAACGTATTTTTATAGCTCTGGAGGCTCCCAAGGCAGAAGTGAGATACCAACCTTTTCTTCATGCTTTTCCTGGGCAGTTCCAGGCCGCCCAGGATGCAGGTTCCTATGGAGAGAATAAATTCTGCCCCTCTTTGCCCCATCGCTCCTTTTTCTGACAAGGGGAGTGAAACAAGGCGCTGTGAAAATCACAGGAAGGGAACTGGTTACAGGTGGTGGTGCCAGCCACATGGGTGCGTTTTCTAAAGTGCCAGGAAGGTGAGCAGAGCGTGGGCAGTGCGCCAGGCCGGGCTGTGGGCTGCGGGGCACCTCACCAGCTCCTTTTGAGCTCCAGGACGCCATTCATTAGGCTCTGCCAACCTGCCAAGGCATCTCCCTCATTTGCCGGTCTCAGAAAGAAATACAATGAGTGAAAGTCAGACTGAACATTTTCAAAGACATGCAAAGGTTCCCAGGCAGAGTGTAAATGGCGGCTCCATTCATGGGAGCGCCTTTGAGGTGCAGAGAGCCGGTGTGCAGGGTGCCCCCTGGCCTCCTGCATTTATCTGTTTATAAGAGCCAAGCTTGGTTCACTTGGTTCACGTCTGTTTGGAGTGACATTTTCACTCTTTTCTGCGGAGCACAAGAAGAAACATGCTTTCAGCACTGGCTGCTGTTTTACCCCGTATCTCTGTACCTCTGAATGGTGTTTCCAAGGGAAATGAACAGTCATGTTCCCTTCCCTTTGGGAAATAGAGAAGACCTGGACAGCCACGTCGAGGGACCTGGAGTCCACACAGCTGCTGAGAGGATGCTCTGGGTTTGTTCTCCTTGACATGAGCTCCAGAAAGGCTGGAGCTGCCTCCTTGTTCACCCTGCAGTGGACGCTGTGGGGGTTCTCTCTGGTGGCTGCCAGCCCCAGGTCAGGTTGGAAGTGCTGAGGTGTTCGCCCGCCAGGGAGGAGCCTTCACACAGTGGTCCATGAGAGTTGCTGCAGAAACATCCCAGAGATCCCTCTGATCACGTGTTAAACCTCTGCGGTGAATGTTCTAGAGCGGCTTGGGATTTCTCCACATGGGCTTAAGCTCCAGGCGCCCACAGGTAGGCCGGTTTGATGAGGCATCTTTTATTGTTGACATCCTATTCCTTCCCCACTCCCTGCACCCCTCAAAATTTTCGCATATTCATATCCTCTTCTTAGGCTCTGCTTCTGGAAAGCTAGACCAAGACAGCCCCTGTCTTCCCAGCACATAGTAGGTGCTTAGTCACTATTTCTGGAAAGACTTACAGCCACTTGCGCACAGGACTGTAATGAGGACCAAATACGATGAGCAGAGGCGTGTTGTAATTATAGAGCACAGGGCAAACTCAGGATGGCCTTTGCCCTTAGGTGGGTGTGTGTGTGTGTAGAAGGGGTGCATTTGCCCCCTAAGGCTTTCACCCCCACTGTGGATGCCACAGGACTTGTGTTTGTCTCCATAGTTCCTCTGCACCAGCTCGTCCAGACTGAATCCCCCAAGGAAGGGACCGTGACCTGGAAAACGTATCACACGTATATCCAAGCTTCTGGAGGTTCAGTATAAAACAATGGATTTCTTGGTTTCATTTACATGAAAAGAAATCCGTTCTTAAACCACTGGGCTCATGCTTTATGATTTCTTTAGCAATTACTCTCTGCCAGAGCCATTTATCAATGCTTTTATTTTCCTCCCTTAAAAAATCCAAAGTCTGATAATACAGCCTTTTAAATGGAATCATCCTTTATCTCCATTAAAGCTGCCAGACTCTATTTGTCGGAACTGAGTGAGCAGCAGTATGAACCAGCGAGGGTTCTTCTGCAACCTCGCTCTCTCATCGCCGGGTACAGCAGCAGTCAGCCCATTGGCTGCCTTCAATGCAAGATTTCCGTCTCGGTGTGCAAAACATACCTTGTTGTTTCATTCCCTGTCTCTCCCTAGCAAGGCTGGGGTTTTCTTTGTTTGTTTTTAAAGAATACTGAGTCGCTTCTATGAAAGCGCTTGTTGGTGGGATGTCTGCGTGTTGATGATTCCACTTTCTAACCCAATGGAATAGATGTTCTCACTGGAGTTTGGAGTGGGGGGGGGCACCCAGCCTTCTCACATCAGTCTGGAAGGTGGTCCTAGGGGTGGCGGCCCTTCTGCAGGCTCAGGATCTTCCACCAGGGTTGAGCCCTGAGAAGGTAACCCCCAGGGTCTCCTCCTCCTCTTGCAGGATACCTGCCCTCTCTCTATGCAATATCCCTGTTCTTCTTGATGATTGGCAGCTCTGCCTTCAGCAACTGGTGGCTGGGCCTCTGGTTAGACAGGGGCTCGCAGGTGAGTTTCCCTTTGGCAGCGGAAAATACTGTTTCCATAGCTGATGGAGAATCTGAGTTCTCCCAACACCACATGATGGGCTCACTTTCCCTCCTATTCCCACGGTCCCTTTGTGCAAAGTTGAGGTCAGTTGAAATCCACCTCGATATTTCAAGGTGGTTATCTACATGCCACCTTCAATTTTAAAGAGGTGGCTAAAGTACACTGTGTCTGGCAAATGTGGCCTGTCTGTGGGTCACCCTGGACAGGATGAGGACCAGTTTTGCAACCTCTATTGCAAGGCACCCTGAGTTGGGGCTGGCCCGGACCGGGGAGGTCTAACACAGATGTGTGTCTTCCTGTCCCTGAAGAGAAATTGGCGTCTTATCCTTGACAAGGCCCAGAGGCAGAGGGTTCCACTTGATTCTGTTCCCCAAAGTCCTTCTACAAGAATGAGACCTGCAAGGTCCGACTCAGCCCCTGGCTACACTGCAGAGCCCTGGGATCTGTCTCCAAGGCCCTCGCCTAGGCCATGGTTCCCCCTGGGAAGGACCGATAAGTCTGTTCTCACTCTGGCTCCAGCTTCTGGCCAATGGTTTCAGAGCTTTCTGGGAGGCCCTGGGGAATGTTGTGGGGCTGCCTGCCCACCCTGCAAGATTACATTTTGGTACAGTTCTGTTGCTATGACAACCAAAGTGAGGAGGCACTGGGGAGATGAGGGCAGGGGAGAGGCAGCTACTGCCCTCTGGAGTTTGGCACAGCTTCCTGAGGTCGTCGTCACAGGAGAAGCCAATGGGTGGCCCAGGGAGAAACCCATGAGTGGCCTGCTCTGCCCAGAGAGAGAACCATCTCTGGAAGGCACATGTCCCCCCCATCCTCACTGACACTCGAAGTGCCCTGTCCTTGGAGAGTCCAAAGTTTTGGCTCAAGGTGGAGCCTCCCCAGTGGGCCACTGGTCAACAGAGCGTGCAGCGATGGTGGCGCCCTGGCCCAAGCCTCGTGCACCCGGGCACAGAGAATCCTCCTCTTCAAGCTGGGCCTCTTGTCAATTAACTCCCCAGGGAGGCTTCTGCTTTTATGGCTGTTCATCCATCAGCTGCCACCTCTGGTTTACATTTCTGCTGTTGCTGTAATCAGCAAAATGGCATTTAGAAGAAAGATGCTTGTTTGTGCCCCAAAGGCAGTCTTGACTTTTAGCACCAGGCTTGAAGAAAAATGAAAACTGCCAATTCCTCCAGAGGAGGAGGTGGCCTCTCCCCAGAGACACCGGCAAAAACGCGTGCTCTATCTGAGCAGGGCGGAGCCACACAAGCACCTTTGAGTCCTCCCAGACCCCTTGGCTCACTGCCTCCTCCCTCTCCCCACCAGGTCCCTCAGGCCAATGGCCAGTGTCCTCCCAGGTGTCCCTGAGAACGGGAAAGGGAGGGTGCTGTGTAGCTGGCCCGTCATACAGTCTCTGGCCCCAAGTCTCCCCGAAGACATGGTGGCTCTGCCAGGCAGGCAGGTCCTGAACCCCTGACTTATTGGGACTACCTGAGGGCTGCTCAGTTAGCTTCTTGGTGTCCAAGTTTCCTTTGCTTTTGGATCTTCCTGGATCAGCCTCACCTCTGGGCTCCTGAGGTGCAGTTACTGTACAGGATGGCTGCCCTGTGTCTGCTTTGCTTTTCCTTTATACCTCCTTGGTCAGATGCCCTTTGGCATCATGGAGGCCCAGCAGGACCCGTACAAAGCTCAGAGGCCCCCAAAAGGAACCGATTTGATTTGACCAGCTCACTCATTCTTAACAGTTATGCACCTATTTTTAGTTTCTTCTTTTTGGCAAGACTCTCTGGAACATTCCCGTTCTTTGGACAGCTGACTGGTTCTTGGTGCTGTTTCTTGTTTTCCCCCAAAGATGACCTGCGGGCCCCAGGGCAACAAGAGCGCATGCGAGGTGGGTGCTATGCTGGCGGACACTGGGCAGCACGTGTACCAGTGGGTGTACGCAGCCAGCATGGTGTCGGTGCTGGTGTTTGGCATCACCAAAGGCTTCACGTTCACCAAGACCACCCTGAAGGCCTCCTCCTCGCTGCATGATCAAGTGTTTGACAAGGTACAGCTGTGGGGGCTGCACGTGCATCCGGTTAACCGCTCGACAGGGCTGTGCTGGGCTCTGCCGATACCACCTCAAGGAACCCCCGGTCCAGTGTGGGAAGAGTGTCCCAGTAGAAGATGATCAATGGTGAAGGCCAGCTCCAGGGAGTTGTGGGGATTCACCATGGGCCAACGGGCTAGGATTGGGGTGGGGTGGGGCAGTTGAACAGTTTCCCTACGGACCCCAACAGGAGCAGACACACATAGCTAAGAGGACATCTCCTTTTCAAAGGGTCCTGAGAGTTTCAGGGTCTCAGGAAATGCTCCAGACCCTTCTCATTCTACTGTAGCATTGGGGGAGGGGGGAAGGGCAGGGGGAGAACCCTGAGAGCAACTCAGTGGAGATTGGCTTTCATTGCCTTTGGGCACAAAATCCCTCTCTCCTGCAAAGGCAGTCCAGGATGATAGGGAAGCCTGGCCCCAGGGGCTCTCCCTGGGGGCGCCAAGACTGTCTCCCATCTTCACTCTCATTCCTGAGCAGTGGCCACAAGAATGGGGTGCATGCTCACTTTCCAGGGCCCCCTGGCTCTCTGGGTCAGACAGACCCTGGAGCAAAGCTCAAGCTCACCATCCCAGCCCGCAGAGTGCCTGGGGTGCTCTGAACACACCTCCACCCTGCCTCGCTGTCATTACCCACAGATCTTGAAGAGCCCTATGAGCTTCTTTGATACGACTCCCACCGGCAGGCTAATGAACCGTTTCTCCAAGGATATGGATGAACTGGACGTGAGGCTGCCGTTCCACGCAGAGAACTTCCTGCAGCAGTTTTTTATGGTGGTGTTTATTCTCTTGATACTGGCTGCGGTGTTTCCTGCCATCCTCATAGTCCTGGCTTGCCTGGCTGTGGGCTTCATCATTCTCCTACGGTAGGTGACGCTCTATTTAAAAAGGTGCAAACAGGAGAGGTCTGCTGTGCCATGTGGGTAGCTCCCTGGCCCGGGATCAAACTCGTGCTGCAGTGGCTGTGAATAGCTTCATAGGTTGCGTCTTAACCCTTTGTGCCACCATGGAGTCAGCAGTGTATTTCAGTCAGTCTGCATGTTCTGCTCCCCACTCTGTCTCTGGTGAATCTTCTCACACCCCTGCACCTCTGGCCTGCACCCCAGCTCTTGTATGCATAAATAAATAAATCTTTGGGTAAATAAAAGGAGCAAACAAAACTGATATCTATTTGGTTAATTGCACAAGGACCAGGAAGGATCTGGTGACAGTGAGTGCTTGTTGTCTTCTCTGAGTGGTGGGGTACGTTGGTTTTTAGTTTTGACAAAAATGCCAGGTGCTAAGAGCTTTTAGCCTCCAAGCATTCTTGTGAGGCAGATGTTATTGGGAAGTTAAGTCACTGGTTCCTGGAAACTAGTAACCACGGCTGGTTTCTGTCCACTGTCATGTTCATAACCATGGGGACCTGCCATGCCTGCTGCTGGAGGAGAAAGGAGACCAGGCCTCAGCTCCCCGAGCCTCACGAGTAGCCTCTTATATCCCCATAAGCATTGACACGTTGAAGAAAGGCCTCTGGCTGCAGCTCTGCACTGGAGAGTCCTCCTGAGATGTCTCTTGCCCAACTTCACCCCCACCCTGGCGGGGTTGCAGGGGACAGCGTGGGTTCCAGTCTCCCAGGAACCCCGGCTCCTCCCTGTTCCTGGGACTAGTGAGGAGACTTCTCAGCAGGCAGCATGGTGGATATTGTGTGAGGTCAAATGTGGAAGCCAGAGAGCTCTGCACCAGGCCCCTGCTCTGCAGCGCCACCAGCAGGAGGACCTTGGTGAAGACAGAAAAACACTACTCTCCTCAGTTTCTCAAGTGGTCATCATTAAAATATGCACCTCACTGGTTCCTCAGGGTGCTGGTGACCCAGTGAGTCAACCGGGCTGGGAGCATCTTGTCAGTTAGAAATGGAACACAATGTCACATGCACTTTGAGCTCCTGTAAACCTCAACAAAATGTCTAATGTGTTCCTAGATGAACCCAACCCGAGGTGGATATTGTTCCCCAAATTGTAATGCATTAAACCCACAAATCCTGAACCTGCCTCCACCTGTAAGCAGGGTTGTTTGTTTTCATCCAAAGACACCAAACTCACAGCCGAGTGTTAGAAATATGGCCACACGGGGCCTCCCTGGTTGTGCAGGTGTTAAAGACAGAGCACTATCAAGCTATCGCCAGCCACTGCAACACGAGTTTGATCCCCAGCCGGCCAGGGAGCTACCCACATGGTGCAGCAGACCTCTCCTGTCTCGCCCGCTGCTCCCCTCAGTAGTGTATTTCAGTCAGGCTGCCTGTTCTGTTCCCCACTCTGTCTCTGGTGAATCCTCTCACCCCCACACCTCTGGCCTATACCCCAGTTCTTGTATGCATAAATAAATAAATCTTTAAGAAAAAAAAAGAAGTATGCCCATGGTGTGGAGAGTGTGGAGAGCCACTGGATTGTGGAATGGGAGACTCCAGAAAGATCAAGAGAGGATTGTGGAATGGGAGACTCCAGAAATGTGGAGTCCAAATGAGAGATGGGATGTGGCTGTAGCTGTCAGAACAGAAAAGGGAGGTAGAAAGGAAAGCCGTTTCCATGCTAGGCATTAGGCGTAAAGATGGTGCCTTGATTTCCCCACAGCATTTTTCACAGAGGAATCCAGGAGCTCAAGAAGGTGGAGAACATCAGCCGGTCCCCCTGGTTCTCACACATCACCTCGTCCATGCAGGGCCTGGGCATCATCCACGCCTATGACAGGCAGGAGGACTGCATCGCCAAGTTAGTCTTGGGCTGGATATGCTCCCGGGGCTCCCCACTTCACACCGTACCCTGATCTGATGACTTTTCTGGGAAGGTCTGGGTTGCTGGGTCTCCCTGGAGATGAAGAGCCGCCAGAACCCAGGAGACGCTTTGAGGCACTTGGCCCTTCTTCTCAGTGCCTGAGGGCCCCGAGAATGCAGGGCCCTTCACCTCCTTTATATGTTTTATGCTTCATGCCAAGTAAAATGTGTACAATTCAGGGAAATAGGAAAAAGTAGGGAAAAGGAGAAAAAAATCACCAATAATTCCCCAACATAAGTTTTCTTAATATTCTTTCTTTCCAATTCACTTTCCTTTTCTGAAGTATTTATACTCATTTTTGTGTTGTATTTTTAAATAGCATTTTAATTTATAAATTTTAAAGGCCACAATCCATTTCATTTAGTGGGGATACCACTTACCTTCTTTCTAAAATGTGGGGATTAGTACATTTAGTACATTAGATTAGTACATTTAGTACATTAGTACATTAGATTAGTACATTTCTGGGGTCTTCTGGCTTCAAACTTCTAAAACACCCTATAAGTAAATTTTATCAACCATAGTAAGTTCATTATGGTGACAAGCAACTCTAAATTTTAGGGATTCAACACAATACATGTTCATTTTTCCTCAAATAACAAATTAATGAGGGCAGTTCATGGAGCAAAGGGGATTCTGTAGTATGCTCAGGAACAAAATCTCTTTCCATCTGGGCTTTTCCATCCTGAGGACCTCAGGGTCTTCTCCAGGAGCTAACTGAAGCTAAAGGGAGAGAGGTGGGTGGAGGGGACCCCAAAGGAAATTTCCATGGGGCAACCTCAATGACTGCTCATTATTTCTGCATATTCATTGGCCTGCTTTTGGTCACATGGGTTTACATCACTGCAAGGGGTGCTGGGAAATGTAGTCCAGCTGTGTCCACAGGTAGAAAAGAAAATGGAGTCCGTGAATTTATAGCACTCTCTGTTACATAAGTTCCCCTCCCCCCCCATCTTTTCCTTCCTTAAAAGCCTTGTACACATGACAAAGTTTGCATCTAAACCTTGTTTCTGTCTTCCTGCCCTTCATCGGACAGGATCTCAGTGTTCACTTAGCATCCACCTTAGTTTTAGTCCTTTCCACTCAAGTTTGACCTGAATGTCATCTCTCAAGAATTCTGCCTCACACACAGACCCTTCTGATGTCCTGGTCATGAGGAAAGGCTTCTGTCCCAGCTACTCATTGACGCATGACAAACAAAACAGACACAGGCTTTGTTTTCCCACAGATTCTTCTCCAAGGTTTTCCAGAGAAACCTGCAGGACAGCTGAGCCCCACACGATTGATGGGGTTTCCTCGCTTTTAATACTTTCTTTCCTGTCATAGACTTTGAGGAGGGCTTGGGCTTCTGACATATATTGCTTTTGTCACCAGACAAAAATGCTACAGCATTAAAAAAAGGTTTGAGGTCAAATTCCAATTTGATCCCAGACAGTACTTTTGCTTCGGCGCAATCTAACCAAACACACAGATAAGACCACAGATGACTTCTAAGTCACTTAAGCTGTCAGTTGAATTTGTAGACTTAGAGCTACATGACAGAAACACTACAGTGTGTGGACGAATATTTTAACTAAACTCTGGGAAAAGTAAGTAAGAGTGGAAACGGACAGGAGGAGGTGGCTCAGAGGTGCCTCCTGGCAGGATTCTTTGAGGGAATTTAGAACAGGAGGGGTCAGCAATGCCTGAGGTCGTTCAAACATGGGAAGATTTTCTTTCTTTCATCCCCCTATAATGTCTTCCAGTTGCTCAGTGGTAATTGAATCCGATGTTCCTTGTGACGAATACTCAGTCCAGTTAACATCTCACCCTTGGATGCGTTCGATCAGAGGCTTCCTTATGTTCTAGCAGAGACTTGGGGTGCTGTTGCTGTGCTGTGTGGAAGTGCGGGCAGGCTGGACTTGGGGAGGCATCTGGTCTGTTCTTATAAATACCTCCTCCTTTTTCTCTGATCCTGATCTCTAATGCTGGTGTGAGGGAAGGGAGGGGGCAGGGACACCCTCAGGTGACTGCCCAAGTCTGGGTCACTCTCTCCTTTCTGCTGCTCCGTCCTGCTCATCCAGCTCCCTATGCAGATGTGGTGTGGGGGCCCCAACAGGACCGAATACCCAACAGCTCTGCTAGGCGCTGTGATGGGCAAGCTCTGCCTGGGCCTTCCAGTGGGCTCTGCCTGGCAGCCTCACATTACATTCCCTTGATGTGGCACCTTTTTGCCTCATGCCACGGAACATGGCCTCAAGGCTGCAAGGACTGGCAGGATCCACTCCCCCATACATCTGGGGAATGAGAAACTTCGGGGTGGATCTTGCCCCCACCTCCCGGTGGTGTCATCTCTCTGCCCCTCTCCCCTGGGTCTCTTCTCTTTGGCTCAGGGACACACAGCAAGGATATAAGATGTCACCTTCCTCTTCTTGAAGAAATCCCAGCTTTACTGTAATTTTCTCGAATCTTCATTCTCTGATTCAGGGAAGGAGACCAGTCTAGCCCTGGTCTAGCCCTCTACCATCACAAACACGATGGCAGCTTCCTTCTTGCCCTGTCCCCACCCTTCTTATGGATCAAGGGCAAAAATTCTTAATTCGTTCAACAAGGCCTGCCTTGGGTGTGGCTGACTCCAGGATAGGTATCCTTTGAAGGTGGAGTGTAAGTCCCCAACACCTTTTGTTTTTAGCTCTGAGGTCCAGTTGCCTTTCTGGGAAAGACAGAAAGAGCCTAGTGGGCTCCATACTTATTTGATGGGATTTCTCAAAATACATGCAAATCAAAAATATTGATGGCAGCAGATTTTCAACAGCTTGGATATATGCTCATCTTTGGAGGAGATGACCGTATGATAGTGCCTTTGCCCTTGCTTAAAAATTCCCCTTGCTTTGTTTCTCCCCTAGCCCTAACCCTAAGTCTGTGGAGGTACAATATGATCTCCCATTTTGTCTGATTTCTTAATTTTAGGTTTAAGATGCTAAATGATGAAAACTCCAGCCATCTCCTATACTTTAACTGTGCTCTCAGGTGGTTTGCTTTAAGAATGGATATCCTCATGAACATCGTCACCTTCATTGTGGCCCTGTTGGTCACCCTGAGTTTCTCCTCCATCAGTCCATCATCCAAAGGCCTGTCATTATCTTACATCATCCAGGTAGGGTCTGGTGGGAGATGGGCTTGTCCTGGAGGCTCTGGCATGGTGGACCAGGAAGGGCAGATGCAACAGAAAACCCAACTCTACTGGGCTTGTGGTATAAAAAAAGCTCACGGACTCTGTCCTTAAGAGGCCTGGTGGTTATGTGGGCTTCAGGCACAGTTGGATCAAGACCCCTGGCTTTGTACACCTCTTGCAATGACTTCCGCCCTGGTTGTACAATGCCGATTGGTAGCTTCTTGGGGCTGTGACAGAGAGAAAGCTAGAGGAAACCATTTCCTGCCCTCGCCACTGAATGAAAGCCCCAACTTTACTCTTCCTGGGTTAATTTAGGCCTCAGAATTAATTAGTGACTGCATGGGATTAAGATGATTAGCATTGGTCAGGGGATGCAGTCACTCTTCATCCTGCCCCTAGGTCACACAGCTGCCCCATGATGGCGAGAGGGAGAAGAATGCCATAGAGACATCCAAATCATAATTACTGATTTCTCTTCTGGGTCACTTTAGTGTTTTTCTTTTGAAAAACAGCAATATTAAGGAGATAATAAAAATAATGGAATAATAGTAATAATGATAGTATTAAAACTGGTAATAAGAGTGGTAATAATAGTAATAATAGGGAAGCACACGCTATTTCAAGCACTGGTAAATTATCTCATTTGTCCTCATCACAATACTCAGATGGGCACTGCTATAATCCCTGTTGTCCCAATGACAAGACCGGGTACCAGGAAGACCCGGATCCCACAGGATTCCAACCCAGGTCAGCTGGGTATGTTGCCCACCTGAGTCTGTTCCTTGACATGGGGTTCAAGTTTTTGTCTTTGGGAGTTTTTCTGTGCTGGTTTTCACCCTTGACGTTCTGCATATGCATGCTCTTCCGAGACAGTGTATCTGAGTGTGAGCCTTTCCAAATTTATTCTGTTCAAGGCCGTGGGTTCCTTTAGACTAAAATTCAATCTCTTCGGCTCTGAAAAAAAGATCTCCATTTTCTTTCTTGCTTTCTTTTTTCTTTTTTATTTTTTTTGCCTCTGAACAATGTCCTCATCCCCTTTTTTTCTCTTTTCTATTTCTGTGACTCATATTGGTTGAATACTGCTTTTCTTGCATTAATACTCTGTTCCCTTTCTTTTATCTCAAAATTTCCATGTTCTTTCCTTATTTTGTTTCTGGGAATTTTCTTTAGCTTTGCCACTCAGCCATCCCTTTGAAGTTTAAATTTGGTGAGCATATATTAATATATAATTCCCACAAACCCTTCATCTCTAAGGTTTTAAAACTTATTTTTTATTATTTAAATTTTTTTTTCAGTGCACAGGCACATTTAATAACAAACAATATACTTTCAGACTAATAAGAATCAAAGGCAAAGGTTCATGAAAATTATTTTTTAAAGGAATGTGATATAAAAACATATTTTCTCTGAGGTAATTAGAGGTTCTCCCTTCAGCTGTTTTTGTTTGTTTGTTTGTTTGTTTGTTTGTTTGTTTTAAATCAGCATCAGTGTTTCTTTTTGTTTGTCTGGTTCTTCTCCTTCCATGCTATTGCTTTTGTTCATATGTACTTGACCGATTTGCTAAGAATGAGGGACTGGGTTGGAATTTTGGGGTTTCCTCTGCCTTGGCATATACCTTGCTAGGCCTCTCCTCATGGGAAATTTTATAACGTTGGCAGCATGGAAGGTGTTTTCCACAGGCTGGCTGCACTTCAGAAAAGCAGTGACGGAGCTGGCCTCCAGGCACCCAATGCAAGATTTCAAGAGCTTTTATCTGGGCTACTCTTTGGGAGCCCTGTCTGTCTCCAGACAGTTCCATTTCTTTAGAGAAAAGTACATGTGTACGTTCGTATATGTTGACCTAGGTTTAAAGTGTCCGGCTGCCTCTGGTTGGGAGGGAGCAGACAGGTAGCTGCGTATCCACAGACTATCAACGAATCAGACTCTTTGGGCCCCTTCTCATGCCTGGAGCCTGTTTTGTTCTTCTAGTCAGAAGGCGCCATAAGTCCTTGCTGCACATTCAGCCTCCATTTTATACCAAGGCTAATCTCATCCTGCAGAAATCTGTAAATCTCTCATTCAGTGATATCTCTTCCCAACTTCCTCGCCATTAAAGCTATTCTTTTCTTTTTTCTTTAAAATCTCTCCAATTTCATTTTAATAGTATTTGGGGAAGGAGGAGGAACAAAGATATATTCTCGGGATTCTAGAGTAGAAAAAGTGAATTTTCCATGAGTAGCCAGTTTCCCTTATTGATGGATGTTTCCATTTGTGGCTTCCTTGTAAAATATAAAACAGATGATGCTGAATAGATTCCCTTAATTGGTCCAAGGAAAACATGTCCTCAACTGGGGCCATGCTTTTGGAGAGGATAGTATCCACTTCCCTTTGTTTTCAAACACTCCTGGGAAGTTGGAGAATTGGCACACCTGAGGTCTGGGGGACCACTTCTTGCCTGACTGGATTTGTGGATTTCTTGGGCATTAATACCCTTTGAAGAACACAGAAGCTGAATGACAGATCTGCCTTTGCAAACAGAGGAGACTCCCTAGATGGTTGAAAAGCTGGTTGGGGTCCCACAGAGCAGGCAGCGAAGGCACAGAAGCAGCCAAGGAGAGGAAGAAGTTATGGGGGCCAGCACTGTGCCAACGCAGGGCTCCGAAACCCTCGGAGGATTGCCCAGGGACTGGAGTCACCGGCATCCTTCAATTTAACAAAATATGCATATGCTCTTCTTAAGGGCAGGATTCACTCATTCATTCATTCACCTGATATCCACTGAGCACCTAGCATGAGCTGGGATTCCACACTGAACAGCTGGACAGGTCCAGGGAGCTTTCGGTCTGAGGGATAAAAGGAACATAAAGGGAGGTGGAATGAGTATGTGTGCAAGTAAATGAATGAGAAGACTTAAGAAAATGTGTTATGAAGATGATAAATCGGGTAATGTGACTGTCAGGCGGGAAGTGATATTAGACCCCATAGTTAGAAGAGACTCTGCCAGGAGGTGAACTTTTATTTATTTTATTTTTTTAAAGATTTATTTATTTATACATACAAGAATGGGGGTGAAGACCAGAGGTGCGGGGGTGAGAGGATTCACCAGAGACAGAGTGGGGAACAGAACAGGCAGACTGACTGAAATACACTGCTGAGGGTAGCAGCGGGCGCGTCAAGGAGAGGTCTGCTGCACCATGTGGGTTGCTCCCTGGCTGGCCAGGGATCAAACTTGTTCTGCAGAGTCTGTGGACAGCTTCACAGTGTTGTGCTTAACTCCTTGTGCCACCAGGGAGGCCCAGGAGGTGGCCTTTTAAAGCTGAGATCTGAATAGTAAAGAATCAGTCAAAGGAGGATGGGGAGGAAGTCTGGGGTGTCGAGAGGTAGGAGCTTGGTGCATGAACTCGGAATTCTGTATGGCTTGAGCAGGGGTAATAAGTAAGGCTCTGGGGTTGGCAAGGATAGACTGTGAAGGGCCTCATCAGCCGTGGGCAGGGGTGTTGTCTAATTCTAACAAAGCATTCCTCAACTGCAGTGCTCTAGGCCTTTGGACTGGACAATCTTTTGTCAGGAACTGTCCTGTGCACTATAGGATGTTTAATCTCCAAGCAGGAGATGCCAGTAGAACTTTTCCTCTTCAAAGCCATGGCAACCAAAATGTCAGTAGACATTTCCCAGTGTCCCTGGGGCCATAACCAGTCCTGCCGAGAGCCGCTGCTCTAGGAGAAATGGGAACTCAGTGGTGAGTCATGCAGGCAGGCAGCAAGGGAGGCTCTAGGAGAGTCTGGGCATCCCGCGCCCGCCACCTCATTCACCTGCTCAGGCTTTGCTGCCTCCTGCATGTTAAGGCCATTTGCTGCTAGAATTTTCTTATGGGGAGTTTGCCTCACAGACTTCTGATCATGAATACCTCGGTTCACACAGTCTGCCTTACTATCCTCACTCCCCTCCCCTGTCACTCTTCCGTGAACTCTGTGGCTATATAATGCTGAATATAAGGGTAAAGCTGCAATAGTTTGGGCAACATTTTTCATTGACTTATATTCATTGATTTTATTTTTGCCACTGCTCTCCTTTATACTGTTTGACCCTTTTTTCCTTCCCTTCCTTCTTAACTTCAGAAACCTCACCTCATTTATTTTTTTTAAAGATTTATTTATTTATTTATTTATTTATTTATGCATACAAGAGCTAGGGTACAGGACAGAGATGTGGGGAGTGAGAGGATTCACCAGAGACAGAGTGGGGAACAGAACAGGCAGACTGACGAAATACACTGCTGAGGGGAGCAGCGGGTGAGTCAGGAGAGGTCTGCCCTACCATGTGGGTCACCTCCCTGGCTGGCGGGGATCTAACTCGTGCTCTGCAGCCTTTGCAGGCTGCAGACAGCTGCACAGTGCTGTGCTTAACCCCTTGCACAACCAGGGAGGCCCTCTCTCTGATCTTTCTTATTAACTTTTTAAAATTTTCTTACATCATTGTTCATTTTTGTGCCATATTTGATTTCTCCCCACAGGTGTAATCCCCATAATTCTCCCACCACCATGGCGCCGGTGAACAACCACCATAAACCCAGATTGCTTTGCAAAATGGCTGTGCCAGTTTACATTCTCACCAGCAGTGTGGTAGAGTTCCTCCTCCACATCCTCTCCAGTGCTAGCTGTTGGGGGTCCTTTTAACATGTGTGTAGGTGTCAGTCTACAACATCTTTATCACTGACGTCATAAAATGTGTTGCCAATGTTTGCTTCTATGTATTTTATCGTTGTGGGTCTTACATCTAAGTCTTTAGTTTATATCGAGCTGTTTTTATGTCTGGAGTTAGAGAGTGATCCACCCTCCTCCTTCACATGTTGCTGTCCGGTTCTATTGAAGAGTTTCTCCTTTTTCCACTATAGAACTATAGCTCCTTTGTCATAAATTAAACATTGATATACGAGTAGACTTATTCCCTTCCATTGATCTATGTGCCTATTTTGTTCTAGTACCATAGTGGGGTTCAGTTTCTGCTGTTCTATCGTATAATGTAATGTCAGGGAATATGATGCCTCCATTTATCTTCTTTCTTCCCTCAGGATTGCTTTAACTATTGAGGGCTTTTTTTAGGGTCCGTATAACTTTACTATGTTTGTTCTATTTCCTTGAAGAATATTGTTGGGATTTTAATGGCGATTGAGTTTAAATCTATATATCATTTTTGATAGAATAGTCATTTTGACTATACAGATTCTCCCCATCCATGAGCATGGAATGTCTTTCCATTTCTTTATGTCTTATTCTCTATCCTTTACTAGAGTCTTGTAGTTTTTGTTATACAAATCCATCAATTCCTTAGTTAAGTTAATTCCCGGGTATTTGAACTTTGGGGATGCAATTGTGAGCAGAATTATTTTCTTAATTGTTTTTTTCTCTTTCTCACTATTTTATATAAAAATGCAACAGAATTTTGTATGTTGATATTGAAACTTGCCACTTTGTTGTTTGTTGTTTCTAATAGATTTTTTGTTTTTTGGTGTGGAATCTTTAGGATTTTCTACATATAGTATATCATAATATCTGCAACTAATGATTATTTCACGTATTTTCCAGCTTCAATCCTATTTTTTTCCCTGTTATTACCTAATTACTCTAACTAAAATCTCTAGTACTAAATTAAACAGAAGTGCTGACATTGGAATCTTTTCTTACTCCTGATCTGAAAGGAAACACTTTCAGTTTTTCATCATTCAGCGTTCTGTTACCTGTGCTATGTGGCCTTTATTATGCTGAGGTTGGTTTCTTCGATTTGACATTCTCATGTTCTGTGAAACTGCCCTGCATGTCATCCTGCTAGCCCATTAGAAGGCAGGCAGAGATCTTGTCTCTCACATTCACCCTTGGGGAACCAGCCCCTTGGACAGTATCCAGCTCCCAGCCACTGCTTACCTAATGGAAGAAGACCTGGTCCTGCTTGGAGCCCGCCTGGAGTCACAGGATGACACTGAGCGGACACAGTGGGCCAGTCAGCTCCCTGCTGCCATGGGAGGTGCTCAGGCAGTCCAGAGCCAAGGTAGGCTGCAGATGCTGGGGGTCCTCCCAGCCAGGAGTGGCCCCAGAAATCATGAAAGCAAGTGGTAGAGACGTCCCCATTTCTCCATGATGCCTCAGGAGAGGTCCATGCAGTCTCCAGTGCCCCAGTTGCATCATACCTCAGTCACCCAGAACTGAATCTTCCTTCTTAGCTTCTCCCAGTCACCTGTCCTTTCTGGATTCATCACTTGGATTCATTTCCTGGGACTCCTGTAATAGAACACCACAAGCTACTGGCTTAAAACCTGAGAGCTATATTCTCCCACAGCTCTGGAGGTCAGCAACGTGAGCCAAGGTGCTGTGAGGCATGGTGCTGGTGCCCCATTCCCTCTGAGGACAGAGTCCTTTCCTCATCCCTCCCAGTTGCTGGTGGCTGTGGCCTTCCTCAGAATTCCGTCCTTGCAGCCACATCTCTCCATTCTCTCTCTCCGTCACATCTTTTTTTTCTCTTTTCTGTGTCTTCTCCCCTTTCTATCTGAGGACACTGGTCATTGGATTCAGGACCCACCCAGGTAATCCAGGATGATCTCAACATCCTTACGCCTGCAAAGATCCTTTCCCAAAGTGAGCTAATAGTCACTGGTCCCAGAGATTTGGATTTGGACATGTCTTTTTTTAGGGGCGGGGAGGGGCACCATTCAACCTGCCCTAAAATACTGCTGGCACTCAAATCTCAGGGTTGGCTGCTGGGACACCCCAGCTTGAGGCGGTGCCGTTAGGAATCCATACCCCCAGTCTGAACCTTGAGAGTTCTGTGTCTGAAGCAAGCAGGTGGGCGCGATGGTTTTCTGGTGCCTTCTTCCACTGATGATCTGTGGTAACTGGGTTCCTGTTGCTTCTTGGCTATAGGTGGGGTGCAGTGTGGAGAGAGTAGAGGCACAGGACCCCATCAGGTGGCAGCAGGGGGTGGAGACCCAGCTGTTCTGGGGCAGGAGAATTCCCTGGTGGCTTAAACCAAGAGGCACTTGATCAAGTAGCAGAGGGGTGACTGATCCTCACCATCTGGAGAGCCAGGAAAAAAGTAATTACCATTCGTGCCTGAATACAAAGGAAGTATTTAAGGGCAATACACCCCCAATCAGGAGTGCCTTTACTTCTGTGTACTTGGCTGGGAATATAGGCTTATTTTTTGCGTGGTCCTGAGTGAGGGGCGGAGGGTGACTCACTAGGGCCGTGTCTGAAGGGCAGGATGGGAGCCTACAAGGAAAGGGATGTCACCACGCCTGTCTGTTCATCCACAGCTGAGTGGGCTGCTCCAGGTGTGCGTGCGAACAGGAAACGAGACCCAGGCCAAGTTCACCTCCGTGGAGCTGCTCAGGGAATATATTTCGGTAAGAAAGCAACGGTGCAGGAGGAGGTGGGTTAACTCTGAGATCTGGTCTGTTTAATTCTGAAAGGGATCTTTTTAAAAACTGAAATCTGACCCCAGAATTGCTCTTCTTAAGACCTATATTTATCAGATACTCTGAAGTCTTTGATGTTGTGTGAGAAGTTCATTTTGCAAAAAAATTTCCTCAAGGGTTTTTGTGCACCGAAAAGAGAATTCAGTGGTTTACCTGAGTTTCTAAAAGTAAATGCTGGATTGATTAAAATGGTAAATTGAAATAAAAACAGTCTAACTCTTCTTAAAAGCCTTTAAGTTCAACTTACAAATCTTACTATGCTTGGAAAAGAAGTGTAGCCAATTCTAGCAATTGATTTTTAAGGGCCTTTGAATTGTGTTTGGACCCATTTACAAACTTAATTAAACACTTTTAAAGCATTTTAAACTGCATTTTAAAATTTAATACATCCCATTTCCTCTTTAAGTACCTTGATTATCTGATTCAACAAACAAACTTTCCTGAGGTTCTATAAATCTGATAAATTAAACATCAATAGAGTTTTAAGGTCACATAACAATGCCAATACTGTATATAACAGTAGCTTCTAACTTAAAGTGGTGTTTAAGTCAATTATTCAATGATACATTTTAACTTAGAATCACAAGCTCAAATATTGTTGTGATTTTCTTTCTGTTAAATATTTTTACTATTAATTTTAAAGTTTATAGGAGTTAACAATACTGCCTAGGAAGACAACTATTTTCTCAGCTGTTTGTGGTTTCTTATTGGCCAGTGATTTCAGGCTGGTCAGTGCCCCCCGACAGGACACACCAGCACCCTGTTCTCACAGCGAACAGGGACTTCGGAAACTCAGAGAATGGGTTGGCTTCCTATGTCATCTAGTTGCTCTGCTCTTTAATTAAACTTTGCTTTTCTTGGGTTCTTAGGAAACTTAAATGTCTTTTCCATGTAACACTAAAGACCTCTGAACTAGACATCCTGCTCTTTGTCATTTCGCCACTGGTAGAGCCTTTCTGACTTTTGCAAATAATGACATCATATCTGATAATTCTGCAAATCTCAAGGCTTGGTCTAAATTTGTCACAGAGCTTCAAGGTCACACTGCTGACCTTGCCCAGACACACAGGTGCTAGTGAACTATTCCTGATAGTTGTACAACCTGATAGTTCACAGAACTCTAGCCACGAGACTCTCGTTCACCTTCTCAAAGTACCCAAGCTCATCTTCATTGCAGGGCCTTTGTACTAGCTCTGGACGCTAATCTTTTTGTACCAGTGCTCATCCTGGATGTCTCCTTATTATCGATGCCTTCCCCAACCCTTGCGTTGCTTTTATTCCCCCAGTGCTCGTGTCTATCACACACATTCTATGTTCTATTGTAATATATTGTTTATTATCCTCATGTCTGATTTTTCTTGTTTATTACTTGACTTGCCCCACTGGCATGTGAATTTCTTGACTATAGTCCTTATTGGTCTAGCTCACCATCGGGGGCACTTAGGATTGTACAATGAATGAAAGAATGAAATAAACATAAGAGCAAATGACTATTGATTCTTCTGCTTTCCAGGCCTGTATTCCTGAATGCACTAATCCCCTCAAAGTGGGGAGCTGTCCCCAAGACTGGCCCAGTCGAGGGGAGATAACATTCAGAGACTATCAGATGAGATACAGAGACGACACTCCTCTTGTTCTCAACGGGCTGAACTTGAACATCCAAAGTGGGCAGACGGTGGGGATTGTCGGAAGAACAGGTTCTGGTGAGTGAAGCTTCTGATTTGGCTTCTTTCTGGTTGTTTTCTTTGTATTTCCCCTGGGGGTGCTAGTTAAGCCACACTGGAGGGTGCTGTGTGTGTGGTGAGATGACTGGTTTTCCTCTCTCAAATCTCCTTCTCTCCTTACTGTAAATTAGGATTTCAGTTGAATGGGTGTGTTGAGTTGGAAGCAAACACATCAATTTTTTTTTTAAAGATTTATTTATTTTTATACAGGAACTGAGGTACAGGCCAGGGGTTTGGGAGGGTGAGAGGATTCACCAGAGACAGAGCAGGGAACAGAACAGGCAGATGGACCGAACTACACTGCTGGCAGGAGCAGCGGCGAGACAGGAGAGGTCTGCTGCTGCCATGCGGGTATTTCCCTGAATGGCTGGGAATCAAACTGGAGCTGCAGAGGCTGCGGACAGCTTCACAGAGCTGTGCTCAACCCACTGCGTCACCAGGGAGGCCAAATGAGAAGCATTCTGGTGAAAGGAGGCCCAGAGGAGGAGGAGGCGTGAGTTAAGGGCCCCTATGGGGTGGGCAGGTTAACTCTGCTAGGGCAGCCGAGGCCCCCAACAGAGTGAGGCCCTTGCATCTGTAGGGCCATCCAGAAAGCAATTTTCACAGCATTAAAAATCCCCTTGATGGGCCTCCTTGGTGGCACAGGGGTGAAAGTCAGCACTATTAAGCTGTCGCTAACCTCTGCAGGACGAGTTCGATCCCCTGCCTGCCAGGGAGCAACTCACATGGTGCAGCAGACCTTTCCTGTCTTTCCCGCTGCTCCCCTCAGCAGTGTATTTCAGTACATCTGCCTGTTCTGCTCCCCACTCTGTCTCTGGTGAATCCTCTCACCACCTCCCGCCACCACAACTCTGGCCTGTACCCCAGCTCTTGCATGCATGCATAAATAAATCTTTAAAAAAAAATTCCCCTTGACTACGAGCCTGGATATGATGGAAGTACAGACTGATGTTTGATTTGCTGCTCCTGCTTTTATTGTTCCCAGGAAAGTCCTCTCTGGGAATGGCCTTGTTTCGTCTGGTGGAGCCAGCTGGCGGCACCATCTTCATCGATGAGGTGGATATCTGCACCGTGGGTTTGGAAGACCTCAGAACCAAGCTAACTGTGATCCCCCAGGACCCTGTCCTGTTTGTAGGTACAGTAAGGTAGCTGTTTTGATCGTTGTGCATTCCTATTTTTGGATAGTGAAATCAGATTGACCAGGAACTTTGTGCCACTCAGGGTTGGCCTGGGGCTGTTTTGTCTAGGGCAGAGGCATTGAAAGTGCTCCCAGACACTGGCTGCCTGTGCCAGCCTGGGAAGGAGCTGGGACTGGGATCCTGAGCATGACTTGTAGTTTATGAACCACATTACTAGCAAGCAAGGTATTCAAGCAAGCTGAGCAAGTGTCCCAGTTAGCCCTGGAAAGTCCTGGTGTACAGCCCCTCAGGTTTAGCAATGGCCACTCTCAAAAGTACCCCAGTTTGCACAACAAAACAAATGGTTATCTTACAGTTGGATATCCTACTGTTAGGAAGTGCATGAGTTCATTCCCACTAAGATGGGAAGAGGAAATTTACATACAAGAACTTCAGATAGAAGCTGCAATTCTTACAGGGCTCAAGATCTGATGTCAAGGCACAAGACACAATATCTTTCCCCCTTAGTCCAGCACAGTGACTGCCCCTCTGGTGGACATTTCTCCCACTGAACACCCAATGAAGGAGAGGGCTGTATTTACAGTTGCATGAAAAACACTTCTTGAAATGCTAATCTCCCTCCTGACAAGAGACCCTCACCCTCTGCAAGACCCTGGCAGCTGTAGATCTGCGTCTTGATTGTTGGGAGTGAATGAATGATAGATTGAATGGCTCATGCTCCTACTCTCTCTGCCAAGAACTTGCATAAGGTTAAATCCAAGTGGCTACTGAGAGGATTAGATGCATCTTCCTGAGCACCCAGCTTAGTGCTACCTCTCGGCAGATGTCACATTTCTCTGCCCGCCACCCTAGTCTCTGCTCCATCACAGCATTGTGGGTTCTTGGTCTCATGGCCTGAGGGTGCTATTTTGTGGACCATCGTCCTGGGCTGGGCACTGATCATGGAGCCTTGGGATCACGTGCCCCTCCTGGCCTTCCCACATGCCGTGGACACCTGCTGCCCCATCCTCTCTGCCTCAGAAATCCAGCTTCGTCTCCTTTTATTCTTTGCAGGTACAACTTGGATCCCTTTGAGAGTTACACAGATGAGATGCTTTGGGAGGTCCTGGAGAGAACATTCATGAGAGACACAGTAGGTCTCAGGGGCGGTCCAGCATGAGTCCACTTCCCAGCACCCGGGCTCCAGATACCTGGCCTGGGTTGGGGCTCAACAAGCACCTTGGCCAGGTTTATTTGTGGCCACCAGACACATGTAGGGGAACATAATCCATATTGACTATTATTAATAGCAATAATAGATAACATTTATTTGGCTTCTGCCATTTTCTGGCCAGAGCTCTACACGCATCATCTCTCATGGTCCCCCCGACAACCTCTGAGGTTCGTCCTCCTACTCCCACTACTAGGGATGAGGAAATTAAGACTCAGAAAGTACACGCACAGGTTAGTGAGTGGCAGAATAGAGATGTGAGCCCCAGTCCATCTGGCTCTAGAGCAGATGAGTGCCCTCTAGCTCTGGCAAGAGCCTCATTGGCTTACCAGGACAGAAGCCACAGGAAGGTAGGGGCTGTGGCTCCCTCGGGGTGTGACTAGAGTGGGCTGAACTCTCTGTGAGCCGGGCTTTGCCTGTAAGAGCCGAGCCACACCTGGGTCAGCAGGTGAGCATGGCCGCCTCTGCAGCCTAGAGGGGATTTTTCCCACAGAACCTGCCTTGGTGCGGAGATGAGCATCACCCGAGGTTGCTTAGATTTATGCTACTAAATCAGACCCTGTCTTTCCTTGTTGACCAGAGAACTCACCCTCCCATCCCTGTTTTGCCCATGGAAATGGGACCCTGGGCGCCATTGTCACTTGCCTATGTTTCCCTGGAGCCACGCGTGCATCCATTGTGCTCGCTTGGCGTGGTGTCTGCGGGATTCGTGACTCATACTGTGATTTTAAATTATCAATGTCTGCCTACTCCCTGGTCTTTCCCTGGTGCCTGTTTACAATATTGAAATGACTGTTGTTTTGCCCTTTCTTTTCCACAGTAAAATAAAACCTGCTGATGAATGCAAGAGAAGGGGGCAATCAATACAGACGATGCAGGACAGTTTTATAGATCATCAGCATAAATGTGGCATTTTCTGTGTTTTATAGATAATGAAACTCCCGGAAAAATTACAGGCAGAAGTCACAGAAAATGGAGAAAACTTCTCAGTAGGGGAGCGTCAGTTGCTTTGTATGGCCCGAGCGCTTCTCCGTAATTCAAAAGTAAGGAAACAGCACCGAGAATGGATTGGTCAAATTTGGATATCTCCCGTGGCACCACTCAATTTGGGAGGTAGAGCCACGCATTTGTCTTTCAGCAAAGCGAGAGCAATTGAGCCATTTGAGAACCGATCGCTTTATCTTAAGACAAAGATGTGAGGGCTAAAAATTGAAAAATAACAGCCATTTATATAGCAATAGCACCTGCCTCCCCCGGGACTCCCCCTGGGAGGGCGTGCTTCCACATTTTCTCTGTCCTCCTAAGTGGTTTGAGTTTGAGAAATCTGCCTCTCCAATTTTTCCCTTTCTTCCTGAACAATTCTGAGTTCTGATAAACAATACCCGGGACAGGAAGGAAGGCCATGAAAAAGCTAGGATACAAGAATTCTAAAATTCTGCTCATTTTTCTTGGTGACTTACCCATCCTTGCTTATGGATTTTAAGGAAGGGATAACTATAGCTTTAGAGACCCCATTCTCTGAACCCCAACTGAAGTGGAACCCATTATATGCATGCTCGTCACAGCTCCCTGCAGGAAGGGGAGCCAGGCGCATTTGGCGCCCTCTGTGGCACTAAGCATGATAGGTAGTTTATGTGTTGTCTTGGCACTTCATGTTCTTAAGCAAAAATCCCCTGTCTAGATGAGGAAACGGCGTCTTGGGGGAAGGTAGGTAATTCGGCCAAGGTCAAACGGTGTCAGGGCTGAGAGCTCAAGCTGACTTGGAAACTAGCTCTGTTATTAGCAAAATAATGCCCCTCCAAACACGCCCAGGTCCTGATAGCCCAAAGCTGTGGCTATGTCATCTTACAGGGGAACCAGGGCTTGGCATATGTGAGAAGGTTAAGTGTCTCTAGAAGGGGAGAGCACCTTGGACTATCTGAGTGGGCCCAGGTCTTTATGGAGTGACACAGGAATGTCAAAGGGGAGATATCATGATGGAATTAGATGCTAGAGCAACATCAGGAATGGACCATGAGCTAAAGCATCAGGCAGCCTCTAGAAGCTAGAAAAGGCAAGGAAACCTAGAATCTGCAAAATGTGGCCCTGACAGTACCTTAACTTTAGGTCTTCTGACTTCCAGAATGGTAAGATGATAAATTTCTGTTGTGCTGAACCTCTAAATTTGAGCTAATTTGTTACAGCAGCAGTATGAAGTGAATAAAAGTGCTGCTTCATCTTAGCACAGTACATAAAACACAAAATGCATAAATCCTACTAGTTTATAGGGTTAGAATGAGCCACTGAAGAAGAGAAGTAAAGACTACACAGCTTTATTCCTCCAGCAAGTCCTTTCAAGGAGGAGAAAGTGGTGTGACATGAGTTTTATTTTGCTGTTCTTTTTCTCACTTTTTGAACTGGATATTTAGCTCATTAGTGCTCAGTCTTCCTAATTTCTTTTTGTAATTAATGGAGGTAAGGCTATAAATTTCCCTCTGGGCACAGCTTTGGCTTTGTGTGATTTTTTTTTTTTCACAACGTTCTTTCCTACAGATCATTCTCCTTGATGAAGCCACTGCCTCCATGGATTCCAAGACGGACACCCATGTTCAGAATACTATCAAAGACGCCTTCAAAGGCTGCACGGTGTTGACCATCGCCCACCGACTCAACACGGTCCTCAATTGTGACCTCGTCTTAGTCATGGAAAATGGAAAGGTTCGTCTCACCTCTCCAGGTGCTTTAATGGCTTGAGCTCTGTGGGGGATGGATACTTTCTGACAATTTCAACTCTTCTTCTGTTTCAGGTGGTGGAGTTTGACAAGCCTGAAGTCCTTGCTGAGAAGCCAGATTCTGCATTTGCGATGTTGCTAGCAGCAGAAAACAAAGTCCGATTATAAAGACCACATCAGCTGATTTTAGAGGGGGAAGATGCATGAAATAAGTGGGATGAGGGGGAGGGGCTGTCATCTCAGCAGGCAGCCCTGTCCACCGGACCCTGTACCCCCACAGAACTGGGGGAGCTAGTAGCTTCCCTGCCCCCCAGCCCTTGCCGCCTGGCCTCTCTTAATGGGCCTTGGAGTTGGTCCTGGGTGATGAATAGATGTGGGTGAAGCTAGTGGACTAAAAAACTGCCCCTTACCTTCTCAAACCTCATGGTCCCTCACGTATCCCCATCAACACCACCTCAGGGCCTGAGAATGGAAACATTTGACTTTTAGTTAAAACCCTGTCAAAGTAAATTGAGTGGGAAAATGCCCAAGGATGGAGTTTGTCAAGGTTTCCTTGTCCTGTTATCAGAAAGAAAAAGAGCAGAGTATCCTGTTTAACTCTTATTCACTTCTACTTTGTGTGTGTGACAAGTAGTAACTACACAGATTTGTAGCATGAAAGAATGATTACAGTGTTCGGCCAAAAAAAAATTAAAAAATCATATTGTATATTCCTTTTGATCTATTAGAATAAGCAAAGAAACAAAATGTTGGCAGTGGAAAATAAAGTGACATCTCTATATCTTCTATATTTGTCATTAAAATGTCGCAGGAAATTAAACTACAGTGAAATGTTCCCCTGCAATTATTTTACTGAAGATATTCCAGTTTCTGTTGTTTCCTTTCACAGACCCTCATTGCTTTCTTCACTGCCTCAATAATCACCCCCAAAGTGTTTCCCCAATAAAAGGCTTTCTTTTCAACCTCAAGCTTTGCTATGCTGAGGCAGTAGAGATGTATTTCCAGTAGCACAGGAGTGAGTGCTGCTAATTCATGGTGGCATTTGAAAAAGAAAGAAAGAGAAAATTCTATGGACTCTGGTGCAGCATTTGCTAAGGGTGCACCGCCTTAGCAAGTCTGCTGTTGTTGGTTTCTGGACTGACCTCCCAGCCTGCAGGCTGAGCTCTGGGTGCTTGCCCCACATGGCAGCCAGATCTGTCAATCCTCACTGGGCACAGAAACCCATGCCAGCTGGGTGGGGGGAGGGGTGCTTTATTTTCTATCAACTCATTGCCAGTCAGACTGTCCAGGGTTTTGGGAAGATGTTTCCTGAGGACATGGGACAGCCAAGGCTACCAGGATCTTTGTGGCTCATTCAGATCCATCACCTTCCACCAGCTGTTTCAGCTCACACTGCCCTGGGCATGTACTGTCCAGAAGAGAACACCAAGGCCCATGGTGACAGCTGGTGAGGCCCTGTGATAAGCCAGGCTAAATGAAGTTTTGCATTTTTATGAGAATAATTTCACTGAGACATCATATCACCTCATGAGATGGGCACTTTCATTATCCCCATTTTATAGAGGTGGAAACTGAGGCTTGTTGAGGATAGTAACTTAGTATGTTTGCACAGGAAGGAGGGACAGAGCCAGAGTTTGAACCTTAACCTGTCTGGCTCTAAGGCCTCTAGCCTGTTCACAGTAAGCCCACATGCTCCTCCCCCTTGGCTTGCTAAGGCACAATGATGGCCATCAGCATCACACACCCAGGGAAGAACAACTTCCAGAGGGATGGCCGGTGTTTGCTTATGCAAAGACATGGAATACTCTCAAGGATTTCCCCCCTCTTCCCTTATTGCCACTGAAATGTCAGCCAAGGAGACACTACATTGAATAATAATAAACAATGCTTAGCCAGTATTCCTCAAAACACAGGTTTTATTCACTGACTCTTTACCATATCCCTGTGGGGAGGCACAACTGATATTACCTTTATGACTGATGAGGAAACATGCATTGAGAGATGTCACACAGTGAGCGAAGCCTGAACCCAAGCACTAAACTGTGTTCCTTGATTCCATGTAATGCTCCTGGAAACTCGCCATTCCAGCTGGGAAAATGTTCTGTGTTCAGAGTTGTAAAGCCTGCGTGTCAGTTAGGTAACAAACAGCCCCAGTGTTTATGAATCAGTTGTGCTTATATTGCTTCTCATGCTTTCCACTCTGCTACCCTGCCTGGCAGAGGACAGATAGACATGGCAGTAAGAAGTGACATATGCCACTTTATCCACATTTCATGGAAAAAAAAAACAAGAAAAAAAACAACTCATGGTTACTCCTGAGTCTAACAGAGAGGGTGGCATGAACTCTGCCTCCAGTGAGGGTCACTTTGAAGCAGACCAAGCTTGTGTCTACAGGAAGTTGCATTCCTTTTTAGGAAGAGTAGCAGAGGATCTGAGATACATTACAACCTACTGTAACTTGGTTTGTGTCTTGGTTTTGCCACTGAGTGGCTGTGTGATCTGAGAAAAACAGCTTGCCCTCTCTGATTCTCCATTCCCTCATCTGTAAAATTTGAGATTTAGATCACGTGCAAATGTCCTTTTCAGTCCTGTCAATATTGGAGACACAAAAACAAAGATAGGAAAACAGTTTCTAAAGCATCAAGAGTGAAATTCAGATTTTCAGAGGGATTAAACTGAATATTAACTATTTTTGTAAATGTTATATTTATAAAGTAAATTGAAACAAAGGTTTCTTTTTTTTTAAGTTGAACAAAGTTTAGTCAAGATCTGAACTTTCCCTTCATGCCTCTTTTGATGCTCATTTAGACATAAGAAACTCCTTGAAATTTTATCCCGGTACCCCAGTTTTGCTTTGCTCTGTTAATCTGCCTGCCTACTGAGTGATGCTATGAACCATGTTATCAGTTAGAACCTTTCTTGATAGCCTTTGTTAGATGCCACAGACTAAAATATGTTACTTAGAGCATTGTTATGATAAATCAACAACAAATTGTATTTCACTGTCAATTTTCCTTTTAGATTTCCTGAAAGTAATTTTGAAGATAGCAGAGGTGGGCAAACTATAGACCATGGGCCAAATCCAGCCTGTCACCTGGCTTTGTAAATAAAAGATTACAGATATTATAAACTTGACTGGGATACAGTCCTTCTCATTTGTTAATGTAGTAGCTATGGCTGCTTTCACATCTCAGTGGCAGAGTGGAGTAGTTGCTACCAAACACACAATCTCAAAGTCAACAACGTTTACTACCATTGTCTTTCCAGAAAGAGTTTGCTGGCTATGGGTTTAGACAATGGCTGGTGATGCAATTCTGGTTGATGACATACAAGAAGGATGTTGCCTGGGTGGGGTCTGGGAAGCATTCTCTCCCTGTGCCTCCCACTTTTGTGCTGGGGCAGCTGCTGACCAGGGAAGTGAGAAGTAACGAAGCAGGTCCTTGCTGTGCCTGGTAGCTGCTGGTTTGCCCACTCCGTGGTCACCCACCTCTCGCCATGTGAGAGGGTGCTATTTTCCTGTTGTTCAAGCCAGCTGGAGTTGACTTGCTGTGATTTGCAGCCCCAAACATTGAAATCAATGCAGAAGAGTCCATGCTGTTCCTTTCTGGGGAGATGCTCTCCTGACCTGAGGATATAGGAACCCCGCTCCCAGCCCTGAGGTCACACCCATCTTCCCCTCCTTAGATGTGGCCCCTACGTGCAGCCGTTCACCTCCAAGCAAGGACGGCTTCCCCATCCTCTTCTCCCCCACAGCTTCTGGCCTTTTATGAACATTTCTCTCCCCTTCCTTCCCTGCTGCCCAAGATCACAAGGACTCTGAAAGAGCTCACAGATTTTATTCTCGCTATTCAAGTGCCCAGATCTGAAACAGGCCCAGAATTGTTGGTAAAAATGTGAAATATTCTTTGCTAAGGGCTGGAATCTCTTTGGCTAGAACAGCATGATTCAAAATGAATTGAAAAACGCAGGAGGTCAGTTTGGGGTCAGATGGACGATCAAAGAAATCACTTTTCTTTTGGCCCTGGGTAGAAGGTCACCTCTGACTGAGGCTAAATTGAGCACTAAAACCTTCAAATAAATGCTGATTTCCATGGAGAGGGTCTGCCTGACTTCATGATGCGCCTGTTCCTGGCTCCTGCTGAAAGCTTTCTCTGGCAGGACTGGCATTAAAGGGCCAGGCTGAGTCTGTTTGTCTGGCTTCCGCACAACACTGGGTTGTAGCCAGGCTGACCCGTGCCCCCGCAATCCAATCCCGTCTCCCCCACCAAGCTCTGGGGGCCTCTGGACTCTGGGCCTCCTCCACCTCACAAAATCACTCCCAAGGAAAACTCAATTTGCTGTGTGGCAGTTGTTATATATTTCTTAAACAAATTGAATGGATGTAGGTACCAGATTAGTAGGTGCCAGGGACCATGGGGCCTGGGTGGTATGCAAAGTCATTGTTCTCAAAAAATTGTTATATTGAGATGCATGTAACATAAAATTTGTCATTTTAACCATTTCCAAATGTTTATTCAGCAGTACTAAGTACCTCACAACCAGCATTGCCATCTGTTTTATTATTATTATTTTATTTTCTTACATCGTTTTTCATTTTTTGTACAATATTTAATATCTCCCCTCAGGTGTAGGCTCCATAATTCTCCTACTACCACAGTATCATCATCATCATAGTGCCTTGTGCTCATCCCTCTCCTGTTTTGACTTCTCCCCTTCCCTTCCCTGCTGTGAGTTTTGTCTTTTCCCTGATCTTTTGTCCAGTTTCCCTATATTTCCCCTATGAGACCATCCAATATTTTTCTTTTTCCTTCTGGTTTATTCCACTTAGCATAATCCCTTCTAGCTCCTTCCATGTTGCTGCAAATGGCTTGAGTTAATCTTTTTTGATTGCTGAGTAGTATTCCATTGTGTATATGTACTACATCTTCTTGATCCATTCATCTGTTCTGGAACATTTAAGTTGTTTCCATACCCTGCCTGTAAATAGTGTTTCAGTAAACATAAGAGTGCAGTTTCCTTTGAATTAGTGTTGTGTCTGTTGGCTGTGCTGCCCTCCATTTCCACACCTTTTCCATTCTCTTTCTTGTTCTCCCCAGCTGAGGCTCTATACCCTTGGAACAATGACTTTACATCCCACCCAGGCCCCATGGCCCCTGGCGCCTACTAATCTCCGTATGTTGGAATTTGACTCTTCCGGGCACCTGATGTAAGTGGAATCACACAATGTTTGTCCTCTTGTGACTGGATCATTTCTCTTAGCATGATGTCTTGAAGGTGTGTGTCAGAATTTCATTCCTTTTTAAGTCTCTCTTAATCATTTTAGCTCTGGTTTGTCTCTACCCTTTAGTGATGTTGAGCACCTTTTCATGTGTTCATTGGCCTTGTCTTTCTCTTGAAGATAAATGCACACAGCATGTAGCAATCCTATCAGAACAGAAAGCATCCTCCCATCTTGCACAGTTCCTTCTCTAATACAAAATCTTGAATGAATATTCTTCTGTCTAATTCTGGACAGGAACTTAGAGACCATGACTTTTGCTATGGGCTAAGCACCTGACATTTGTCTCATCATGAAGTCTTTGGAACAACTCATGACATAGAATTGTTCTTCTTGTTTGCTCAGAGAGATTATATTACTGCCCGAGGTCACCCAGAGGGTAGGGAGAGTAAGCAGGCGTGGCACCCCAGTATCTCCTCTTAGTCCAAGCCTTCACCTTAAGTTTAGCAAATGGAGACTCACAAAACCTAAAAAACAGTCCAAGTTTATCCAAAGAGTGGCAGCATAAAGATTCTGAATTTCAGGTACTATGTGCATGATGCCACATTGCATCCAATTATTTTCAAAAACTTTAGAAATAAAGGAAGTAAAAAAAAATAGTAGATCTTTTCTCCAGGGACTTTAAAATATTATTGGGGAAATGATTTCAAGTGCCAAAGACCACATAGTAAAATGCCGGAGAACAGAGTATAAGGTTAGATGTGAGCTCATTCTTTCATTGTTTCATTCACTCATTCAGTATCTCACCTGATCATTAGCATTTCTGATCCTTCTACTTAAAATAAAAGCTGGAAGTCCTCCTTGGTGGCACACGGGGTTAAGCACAGCACTATGAAGCAATCAGTAGCCTCTGCAGCACGAGTTCAATCCCTGGCTGGCCGGGGAACAACCCCCATGGCGCAGCAGACCTCTCCTGTCTCTCCTGCTGCTCCTGCTCTGTCTCTGGTGAATCCTCTCACCCCCCTGCATCTCTGGCCTGTACTCCAGCTCTTATATGCAAAAATAAATAAATCTTTAAAAAAAAATAAAAGCTGGAAAGAACAGATAGTCCTTGTAGGACAAGCCAGGACCATGAAGGCCAAGGATGTTCCTGGTTGGGGAAATCATCCAAAGACCTGGAGGTGAGGATGAGTCTGGTGGAAGGAGACAGCAGGTGACTTCCTAACTAGAGCAAAGGACTATTTGGAAAACTGTCAAGTCCTTTACTGTTTGCCTCTCCAAACATTCGGAGACCACCAGCGGCTGCTTGGCTACAGTTGGCGGTGGGAGAACAGTTTGTTGTAGAAACAACTAGGGCAGGTGCTGGGAAGAGCCTATTAGCTTTCCAGGGAGTCTGGCCAAGGAAAGGCAGGGCCTCCATCAATCCCACTGCAGAGGAGCCAACAAGCTACAGGGGGACAGAGATGGCTGGGTCCGCCACATTACACCACCCCACCGCCAGGGGCTGCTGGGCATCCTGAGGGCAAATTGTCTGTGACACACGAAAGTCACCTTCGCCAGTCTGGAATGTGCCTGCTGCCCCAGAAGCAGGAAACTCACCCCTGAACAGGCAGTGGAGGAGGGAAGAGAGCCAAGTTCCTTCTTGCACATCCATTTCAACTGTGAGCTTCTTTGCTTCTGCAGTGGGTCAATCAGAGATCATCTGCATAGCACGCTCAATTAGAACATGATGAGGCTGCTCTGTGCAGAGAGCAGGCTGGCAACCAAGCCTGGGCTCTTTAGTAGGTGGTCAGAAAGTGCTACAGCACCAATCAGCTTTTTTATTTTCTCTGACATAGGTAGGCATTTTATTTTTTTTAAAGATTTATTTTTATTTATGCATACAAGAACTGGTTTGTAGGCCAGAGGTGTGTGTGGGGGGGGAGAGGATTCACCAGAGACAAAGTGGGAAGCAGAACAGGTAGATCTACTGAAACACACTGCTGAGGGGAGCAGCAGGCGAGACAGGAGAGGTTTGCTGCGCCATGTGGGTCACCGCCCTGGTGGGGATAGACGTCCTACTGCAGTGGCTGCCAATAGCTTGACAGTGCTGACTTTAATCTCTGCACCACCAGGGAGGCCCTGGGTGAACATTTTATAGCCCAGTGTCTTCCTCTAAGCAAGGTCAACATGTTCATGTCTGGTCACCTGACCTGGAAGGCAGGGACATGGGCACAGATAAGCAAGCCAGGGTGGGGATTCTAGGAGACCATGTGGTTATGCTGCCCAGACCCCACTGGTCACTTATATGACCACGTGCTTTGGCTCCCTGCAGTCCTATTCCTATGTAGGTTCTTCTTTTTCTTATTCCCAAGATCATCTGCGGCTGCTGAAACACTGTAGAAGAACCTAGACGTGCCCATTCCTGTTGGGGAGCCTACCTCAGACAGTAGCTCTGAGCTGAGAGGCACAGCTCCCTGGTTTTGAGCAATTCACTTGCAGTGTCACTCAACTTCCAAATCCTGGTGTGGAGTCAGGTTGAAAGTTGCCAACCCCTGCTGGACTTTGCCAGAATCTGTACCCTTTTGGGGTTTCTCTGCTCTCTTGGCCTATTTACTCACGGCCCTAACAGATTTTCCCTGAAGGACTTGATAAGTTGTAAGAATATCAATCCTTGTCTGAGTCCATTGGGGGAATCCTACTTAAGACAGGGGTCAAAGAAATCTGAACTCAAACTTAAGCCCATGATTTCAAGTCTCTAGCACCTCTTGGGGGACAACTACCCACTCTCTTCTTAGCCCAGCACTGGGCAATCCGGAAAATGCAGACCCTCCATTTGTCTTCAGGAGTGATCAAGCCAGTAGGAGTCACATTCTTAGAAAGTAGAATGGGGGGGCACCCTGGGGCCCCCCAACCTGCCTGCTCTAAGTGGGTTCTGCCATCTGCTGCATAAATACAAAACATGCTCTTAGTGTGTAAGACCTTCAACAGAAAAGAACTAATACAATTAGAGTGCAATAGAGAGAAGAGAAAGAATATAGTTAAAATAGTTTTCGATTAAACACCCAAAGTTACCCATCCCCTTGTGGGTAAATGCCCAGCCAAACAGTATTGGCTCAAAGCAGGGCCTCTAAAGCCGAAAAGCTTGCCACAAGTCTAAGACACCTCCTGGTGGGGACCATAGGTAAGGGGCAGAAGGGGTCAGGCAAGTCTGGAAGGAAAAGAGCAAAATCAAAATACAAGTCAAGATCAAGGCTGCCATTGTCAGCCTCCCCACAGATCTCTCATCCATGTCTCTGTGTCTTTCAGGTGTCTCCTATGTGCCCCCAAATCCCTGGTGCAAGTCCACGGCTGAGAAGCAAGGGCAGCTTCTTCTTCACAGGCCTCTGCTCCATGTGCTTCCTGCAATCTTCTTCTTCATCTCTTTTTCTGTCTTTTCTAGCGTCTCCTCGCTGCTCAGCTCCACCTTTCCTTGGGTGGGGCAGGGAATCTGGAACATCCCCTTTCTATGGATGTCACTGTTACAACATCTCTGTGGGCTGTGAGGGGTTTGAGGTGGGAGCATGTCCCAAGCCAGGCCCATCAGAGTCAAGTGCAGGATGTCAGCTGGAACCAAGGAGGAATAGGTGAGTTCTGCTTCTTGGAGAGTGGGCACACATGGAGGCTAAGGGTAGAAAATTTAGGATGGAGGCATTACAAGGCTGGAAACTGGAGGTGGGGTGGAAATGATTAACATACTTGTTAAACCTGCTATAGAATGAAGAATCCTTAGGCGCCAACTGCTACGGTAAGTCTCAGATGCTACAGAAAGTATCCAGAGGCATAGACCAGAGGTGGGATGTGGAGAGGGAGGCCATTGTAGAGAATCACTGGTCCAGACACATTAACCAAATCACATCCTAGAAGCAATTAATCCAACAATAGATAACAATCCCACAAAGGAATGAGCCCCTCCCAAAGAGATGAACGCAGCATCTGCAATGTCTGCACTGGCAGGACGCAGCTCTCCTGCCTGCCTGTGGGCGACTCTAACAAACCTGTGCTTTCAGGGGATGCTCTTCCTGCCTGCTCGGTCCCTACAAGGTCCCCTTCTTTTCTTTTTTAAATAACCATGCCCTCTCGGATATAACTAAACGTTTCTGCCTCGTGGAGAAACCCGCCACGTGCCGCTGCAGGGGAAACTTTCCTCAGAGGCAACGCAAAGACCACACTCTCTGAACCCAAATGTCTCCAAACTGACATCAGGGACATCTGACTCCCTTAAGTTTCTAACCATTTTTGATAACACAAGAAGAAAATCTTCCTGATAATGGCCCCAATACAGGGGAAAGCAGACCCAAGGGACAAAGGTGTTGCCATGTACCTGGATGTTGCTCTTCTGCTAGATAGATAGCAGGTCTCTTGCCAGGTGCTACTGATGGTCTGTCCGGGTGCTGAATCCCAGTGGCCCCAAAGCTTCCTAACCCCCACAGTACCCAAATGTCCCCATGGGACCAGGCCCTGCAGTTTGATACCTTGAAAGGTAAAAGGACCCTCCCCAGATGGTCTGCCCAGCCCATGGGGCCAGGTTGGGGCCGGCCGTTCTCGAAGGCCCAGAGCTCCCTGCACAAAATCTCCTCCTGCAAGTCAGTCCTTGGATCTTGGCTCAAATCCAAGGTGGCCCCCCTGCTATACTGTCCTACCAGCATCTGGAAGCACATAATCAACAACTCTTCAGCGCCTGCCATGGCCAGAGGCTGTTTGATGAGCATTGGCTGGACAATCTCACTTAACTCTCACCAGAGCTGGGTGAGCACAACCCGGCTTACTGAGGCACAGGCAAGTGAAGCCACCTGCCCAAGGACCTGGCATTGTTAAAGTACCACTAAGTTTTATTAGTGATTTTTTTGTCTTTAATCTCCTTTCATGTTCACAACCATCTTCTAAATTGGAATTATTATCCCTTGCTTAAAATTGAAAAAAAAAAAAAAACCCACCCAAAGAATAAAATGTTGAAATAAATTGCCTATGGTCAAAGAATGACCCAAGTCTGTGGTCATTTATAAAACCACAGAAGTACAGAGTTGGAAGAACTGAAAGAAACCACATGGTTCTGAGTATCTCATCAAGAGAGCCAGAGGCTTGAAAGAGAGAGGCTTGCCTGAAGCAGGTCTTAATCTTTTCAGTTCTTTTATTATACCTTCTCCTCAGAATGAGTGACACGGAGGCACCCACTCCCTACCTCCCCTCACCCCACACAGCCTCAGGCAGCGCAGAGCTTAAGTACACTCTTATCCAGAGGCTCCCACCCCAGTGGGGCCTCCCTCACCTCAGAGGGCCTGTGTGCTCCAGGGGCCCTCTGATGAGCCAGAGTGGATTTCTGCTCAACCCAAATGGTTTTACTTTGCCTCTGGACATTTCCTCAGCATCCAAGAGATGGTTAGGTTTCCATGAATTTTGAGGAGAAAAGCTGAGGAGGGAGGCCAGCACAAGATAAAGGGCCCAGTGCCCCTGAAGGGTGGCCAGGGTGCCCCTGTGCCACGGGGATGCCTGGGGCTCTCTCTTTTGTGGGGCAGCGGGGCACTGCAGCCTCAGGCCCTGTGGGTTATACCAGAACAGAGAAGACACAGAAACCCACGCAAATGAAAATTACCAACTGCACCAGAGAAGCAATGAAGAAAGTGAATCAGCAGGGGCCAGGCCAACTCTAAGCACTTGCTCAGCCTCTCTCCTCTCCCTTCTGGAAAACTAACACGCGTGCATTGATGTCTATCTCCTGAGTCAAAATCTGCCGCACAAGCAGAATTAATGAAGGCAAAAGCATGAACATACATTGTCTTAATAGACTCAAGCAAAAACCAAAAAGGCGAAAGTAACTTCATAAATGAGTCTACACTAGGAATAAAAAGAGGATGCATCGGGAAGGGGTAGGGGTGGGAAGACCATGAAAATGATCACCAAAAGTTATTATTTGTGGGCCTCCCCTGGTGGCGCAGTGGTTGAGCACTGGGCTGCGAAGCTGCCTCCAGCCTCTGGAGCACCGATTTGATCCCCGGCCGCCGGGTGAGGGTCCCACATGGTGCGCAGACCTCTCCTGTTGCGCCTGCTGCTCCCCTCAGCAGAGTACTTTGTCGGTCTGCCTGTTCTGTTCCCCGCTCTGGCTCTGGTGAATCCTTTCACCCTCCTGCGCTTCTGACTGTACCCAGTGCTTGCATGAATAAATAAATAAATCTTTTTTAAAAAAAGTTATTATTTGAAGCCCTCAGAGACAGCAAGCTCAGATGGGAGCTATCTGATTACACATGAAAACATGGCAGTCATTGAAGAGATGGGCACCAGAGAGAATGAGGATGAGCACAAAGGAAAATTTGAAAATCAAGAGTGGAGGGCATGCCACTACAAATTGCTTTTTGCAACAGTGTGCAAATGGAGCCCCTGTGGGCACAGTTCCACCAAGAGAGAGGTGAGTCACTGATAGGTGTGAAGGCAGATGGCTCCCTCAGTTGACATCTGAGCCCACTTACACATGGGGGTCCTGACAGGGTGGTAACTGCACTGGACAGACAGGCCAGGCACCAGCCAGATTTGAGCATTGATTCTCTTTTCCCAGGACAGATGGGATAACACAGGTGTTTCCTAAGGCTTCAATCTTCACAATTTCCTAAGAATTCTTCGGAGCCAGGGCAAAGGGTTTTCAGGCTGGGCATCCTTCCATGGCGCTGATTTTCTTGATTTGGGAAGAAATGGTTGGGAAATCTTAGTGCCTCTCTATGGCTCTCAGTGGTCTTATAACAGAGTGGACCCCAGGGAAAAGGGAGGTTCCTGGTTCCCTGCCCCGCCCAAGGAGACTCTTTATCCATGAGTCTCTCCAGCTTTCTGGAATTTCTGGTAACACATGTAAACGTCTCAGCAATCAATTTCAAGTGTCACAGGTCTTATTGACAGGGAGGAGGAAACGCTGGAGAGGGACTGAAGGAAGGAAGCAGGATGGAGAGCCAGAAGGAGACTCGGAGGAGGCACTTGCAGCAGAGAGACATGTGGAGAAGCCGCACTTGCCTCTTAGTCTTGGACTGACTGAAACAGAAGTGTGTGTGAGACTCGTGGGGGCTGACAATGGCAGCCTTTAACTTGATTTTGATTTTGCTCTTTTCCTTCCAGACTTGTCTGGCCATTTCCGTCCCTTTCCTATGAGTCCCCACCAGAAGGTGCTATGGACGTGTGGCAGGCTCTCGGGCCTCAGTGGCCCTGCTTTGGGCCAACCCTGTTTGTCTGGGCGTTTTCCCATGAGAGGATGGGTAACTTCAGGTGCTTGACTTGTAAACTTTATTCTTTCTCTTGTCTTTGTTACACACTAATTGTATTAAAATTCCTTTTCATTAAGGGTCTTACGCATTTGAGTATGTTTTGTCTTGATGCGGCAGGTGGCAGAACCTATTTAGAGCAGGCAGGTTTAGGGTGCCCCTCTCTGTCCTGTAGCAGTCTCACCAGACTTTTTATCTGCTCCTCTGTTTTCATCTGCCTACTTTTCTCAGCCCCCTTACTGTAAGAGGGATTTTTGCAATTCCTTTGCAATTTTGGTTTAAATTGAATGGAAGTGGTACATGTCAACAAGGATGGTGCACGGAACGGCCAGTGCCACGGCCTCCAGTGGTCATTTCCACTGTTTTGGCCACATTCCAGATGGCATTCCAATTGGGGCAGCTTCCATCAACGTTCATTTCTTTCCTTGCTAACACAAGGATGGAGGACTAAGCTTTTGGGGTCTGGCTCCCCGACCCCAGCCTGACTCAGCATGACCTAGCATATTCTAACATGCTACCTAGTAGGCACCAACCACTATTCAAACTGACACTTGTGAAAATCATGATACCGGTATGCTGTCTTAAGGTTTGATTATTTAAATTCAACAAGCATTTATTGAATATTTACTAAGTTCCAGGCTTAAGTTCCATGCAGTTTCGGGGCTACTGAAATGAATAAGATCCAGGGTCTCTCCCTGTGTCTGGGGAGACAGGTTCATCAGTACATAATAATGATGCGGTGGCGGGGGTGGGGGGGGAGATTTATTGTATTGGGCTCAAATGCACCATGGAGAAATCAGAGAGCTCAATCCCACAAGCTGGGGTGGGAGTGGAGGCCACGGAGACCCTACAGAAATAGAGTTCTTTGAACCTGTTGGTCTTTGAGAAAGTGTACGGCTGTATCAGGGAAAGAAGCTTCAAAGAAAACTCAAGTTAGGGCCTCCCTGGTGGCGCAGTGGTTGAGCGCTGGGTTGCGAAGCTGCCCGCAGCATCTGCAGCGCCGGTTCGATCCCCGGCTGCTCCCCGGCCACCGGAGGAGGGTCCCACATGGCGCGCAGACCTCTCCTGCCGCCCACTGCTCCCCTCAGCAGTGTACTTTGGTCCTTCTGCCTGCTCTGCACCCCGCTCTGGCTCTGGTGAATTCTCTCACTCTCCCCCGCTTCTGACTGTACCCAGTGCTTGTATAAATAAATAAATAAATAAATCTTAAAAAAAAAAATAAAGACCAAGGATTCCTTTAAAAAAAAAAAAAAGAAGGCCTCCCCGGTGGCGCAGCGGTTGAGCGCTGGGTTGCGAAACTGCGCGCGGCCTCTGTGGCGCCGGTTCGATCCCTGGCTGCTCCCCGGCCACCAGAGGAGGGTCCCACATGGCGCGCAGACCTCTCCTGCCGCCCGCTGCTCCCCTCAGCAGTGTACTTCGGTCCTTCTGCCTGCTCTGCTCCCCGCTCTGGCTCTGGTGAATTCTCTCACCCTCCCTCCCGCACTTCTGACTGTACCCAGTGCATGTATAAACAAAACAAACAAACCAGCAAAAACAAATAAATAAAGCATGCCTCTATTAAAAAAAAAAAAAAAAAAAAAAAAAAGAAAACTCAAGTTAAAGAATTGAGGAAGATTGAAATAATTTCCTTTTCTTTTCTATTGGGCTAATCTACCACATCATCTTAGGCACCATCACTCCTAAAGGCTTTTCTTCCTCCGCCCCCTCCTTGCCACCCACCTCCGCAAAACAACTCCAGTCCCAGGCTAGGTTGGTGACCTTCCTGTCCACCTCCACACACTCTAGCCCCGGCACGGCAGCATTTTGTCATTTCCCCATGTTGTCTTCCCCAGTGTTTTAGAACCTCTTCATGTTAGGAACTGTCTCCTCAGCAGAAGGTTTGGCCTATAGTGGCTGCTCAAAATTTTGTGAAAAAAGCAAATAAAAGTGGGCGAAGCAACCAGTCTAATCAGAATCAAATCAAAGTTTCATCAGGGACCTAAGGCCATCTGCTTCTATCCGGCTCCAGGTTCCAGTTGCAATGAGGAGGTGGGCGGAGGAGACAGGGCGAGGGTGGAGGGGATGGTCTACATACAGCAAGAGTCGAGGGGCCTCGAGAAAAGGGCAGTCAGGTGGGAAAAATCAGCTGGGCCAGGAGAGGACTGACCTCATAAAGCAAAAGGAAGGCAGCGATTCAGTGTGGTGAGGTCTCAGAGGTGCCAGGTGCTATTGACTTGTTAAGTCATTAGGGCCTTGGCTGTTTTTTTTTTTTTTAATTTATTTATCTATGCATACAAGAGCTGGGGTACAGGCCAGAGGTGTGTGTGTGGGGGAGGGTGAGAGGATTCACCAGAGACAGAATCAGGGGCAGAACAGGCAGACTGACTGAGGGGAACAGCAGGCAAGTCAGGAGTGGTCTGCTGCACCATGTGAGTAGCTCCCTGCTACCCACTCATGCTGCAGTGGCTGCCGATAGCTTTATAGGTTGCATCTTAACCCCTTGCGCCACCAGGGAGGCCTCGGCCTTGGCTATTGATCAGAGAACTGCACCTCTCTCTCCTACGATTTCTAATTTATCCACAAACCTCTCCAGCTTTCTGGAATTTCTGTTAACACATGTAAACATCTCAGCAGTAAATTTCAGGTGTCACAATTCTTATTGACACTTCTCCCAGGGTGCGACCTAGTGCTGATCTTATGTCTGGGAATAAACAGATGCTTGACGAGCCCTTGCTCTGGGTGAGGCGCAGAGCTAGGAGCAGGGGGACCCCATGGTCGGCTGCCCATGTCTTGACGCTTGAGCAGTTACGGTCTACTGCAGAAACAGATGTGCCTTACACTGTCGGTGGCTCCTCGGGAGGGCTGGGGACAAGCAAGCCCAGTTAGCATCACGCATTAGGATGGCCCAGGGACTGGAGCCAGGCTAGGCTGGTGTTCACCTGGAGGCTTAGGATAGGAGGGAGCCAGAAGGGGGAGAAAAGCTATTTTCTAAGGACAGCAAAGATCAATATCAAGGAAGCCATTTGTGTGTGTGTGTGTGTGTGTGTGTGTGTGTGCCTGCTCAAGTTCAAGAAGAAAGTGCAGAGCCGCAAATGGGAGAACTGTTGAAAAGTCAGTGTCAAGGAAAGACTGGAGTGGAGCACAAAGTGAGGATGAGGATAGGAAGCAAGAGAAGATGCCAGACATTGTGTTGTGAAATGGGCTGGAGGAGGCAATGCCTATTTTTATTTGTCATTAGCTATCCATTTTGGGGTGGGTGGGTTTGTTGAAAAGCTTAGGGTCTGGAAGGACAGTGGGAAGAGATGGGTGTGCAGAGTCTAGAAGTCAGGCTTTCAGGTGGCTGCTAAAGCCATGGCAGGGGCTGCGTCATGGGGAGAGGGTTCTGCTGGGAGCAGGAGTGCATCTTTCATCTTTGGCTCTAAGTTCAGAAGCTGGGCCTTCCGGTACAAACTAAAGCACGGCAGATGCGGAGGAGGGGAGCTGGGAGGCATAGCTAGTGCCCGAGAGGCCAAGTAAGCAGAGAGATGGAGGAGAAATACTCACACTCCCCCCCGGCCTGCTCTCCAGTCCAGGACTGGAGAATCAAAATGAAGACTTTAAAATGACACATCAAGGTCAAAAGACTTTAAGATCGCCTCCCCCATGCACGCACCCCCACCCCCAACCGCCGCCTGCACCACCCAGAGTCCCCGAGGCTGTTAGAAAGGGGGCAGCTCGGGGGAGTCCACTGCCCCCCACCTCTTATGTGGCTGCTCCTTATGCTTCCTTTTATTGAGCTTCCAAGAACACAGGCTGGCTCGCCTGTCTCCCCCGTCCACTTGGCTCATTGCTGTAGCAGCTCCAAACCTTTTCCCCCAAACCATACAGACCAATTTCATTTTTATTTCCCCCTCCCTGCTCCTTTCTCCAGATTCTGTGCTACAGAGTCGATCTTTGGGGCAGTGTCCTTCTCAGAGAGTGGGGAGCAGGCCCAGCCGGAATGCTCATTAGTGGGGAGCAGTCGGGAAAGATGGGGAACATTCATCTTTGAAACATTTTGTCTCATCCCGTACGAACAGACCAAATGGCAAACGTGAAGCAAATGCCTGGCAGAGGTCTGGGATCTAAAGTCTGCCTTCGGACATCACAGATATTTCCTGCGACCGTGCTGTGGGGTGTCACAGAGAGAACGTTTCATGTCTTTCTAGGGCAAGATAAAGCGTCCCAGTCCACATGGAAATTTAGAGGACATCTCTTTGTGCTCTGTGGCGGTGGGGACTTCAAACGTAGGCAAACCCCAGCGTTTCATGATCGATTTCCCTCCTCACTGCAGCCCCATCTTCAACTAACATCATCAAATGCCTGTGCTTTAATGGCTGGGCACACCTCGCATTTTGCCAACTATAAAATGATCCTATTTTATAACACTGCAGGCACCGTGTCGCCTGAATACTTCTCAGTCCAGGAATCAATCCTACTCAAGCCAAGTTGTTGGGGGCCAGAGGAGGAATCAACCTCCCCAGCTATTTTCCATTCATCTCAAATGGTGGATTTCTTGATATAAATGCCCCATCCTGAGTGTCTCAGCGTCTCTGGCTCACAGTTGGAGCAGATTGTACCATTTCCTTACAGGTAGAGGCTGAGCAGGAGGGTGAATTCCCTCACAGCCAGAAAAATAGGATTTTTTTTGGGTGGAGGGTGAATCCTTTAGGAGCTGGCCTGGTCCACATGTACACTTGAAGTGTGAGAGCGGGAACTCAGTGAAGGTGATGCGACAGCAGAGGAGTCTGCCTAATGCAGCCGCCGACCACTTCCCTGCAGACGGGGCCCTAGGAGGGGGCTTAGTCCCTGGGGTCCCCAAGCTCCAGGTATGTCTAGCTGCCGAACATTCCCTGGCTAACTCCTTTCCTGCGTCATGTCCTGATCATCCATCCATCCTTCCCTCTCAGCCTCTCCTGACAGGTCTGCGTCCTGGCCAGACTTGAGAACAATGCTTCCCAAACTGTGTTCTCTGGAACCTAGCTCCTCCAGGTGAACTGTGAGAAAGGGTTTCTCAATCAAATACATTTGAGAAAAGCTTCCAACTATGGACCTTGCTGGAGATTTACAGTGAAAGTTGATTGTGTCTTATTTACGGTTTCCTAAGAGCTGCAGAGATAGATTCCTGACTCGGGAGATGGAATAAGAGTTTGGAAGTACAGCAGCCAATGAAGGGGGGTTAGGGTCAGCTGCCCCTGTGGACTTGGCATGATCACACCGGGAACTCTGCAGCCACACTGAACCTGTGCTACACCCCGCCTGAGGGAGCACAGTACCAGAGAGCTGGGGTGCTCCTTTGCTTCTAGTTGACTACAGCCAGACAGGTTGGGAACATGGGTTCATTCTTTGACATTTCCTGCGTTCCTTGTGCGGGCAGAAGGCCTGAGGGTCAAACAAAGTCCCTAGGAACAGAAATACAGGTGCTGGCCATGGAGGCAGAGCTGTCCTGGATGAAGCAGGAAGGGCGAGGGATGTGAGAGGTCACTGAGTGTTCAGTTTATTAACCCAGTACCTTCAAAACTGATTTGACCACAGAACTCCCTTCCTCCCACCCCAGGAATATCCATTCATACAAATTTTGGATAGACCTGACTCAGAGACTTAACAGGCAGACACATCAAACCAAATGCTGAATGTGATGCTTATCTGTAAGAATAGCAGGAATTGTAGCCAGGAGGGAGATACCCAGGAGGTGGGGGAGGTTAAGAAGGTTGTCAGACAGGGGAGCGAGCATGTGTTCTTGGGAGATCAGTAAAAGGAAGAAGCAAAAGGAGCAGTCACCAAAGGGATGGGGAGCAGTGGACACCCCAGAGCTGGCCCCTTTCTAACAGCCTCAGGGACTTTGTGTGTGCGGTGGTAAGGGGTTATATTTTTTATTTTTTATTTTTTTAAAGATATATTTATTTATGCATACAAGAACTGGGGTGTAAGCCAGCAATGCGGGGCGGTGAGAGGATTCACCAGCAAGAGTGGGGAGCAGAACAGGCAGAGCTACTGAAATACACTGCTGAGGAGAGCAGCGGTTGAGACAGGAGAGGTCTGCTGTGCCATGTGGATCAATCAGCTCCCTTGCCACCTGGGGATCGAACTCTTGCTGCAGAGGCTGCGAACAGCTTCACAGTGCTGTGCTTAACCCCTTGCGCCACCAGGGAGGCCCATGAAGGGGCATTTTGACTTCAATGTGTCATTTTAAAGTTTTCATTTTGATTCTCCAGTCCTTCAGGACTGGAGAGCAGGCAGGGGGGAGTCTAAGTATTTTTCCTCCATCTCTCTGCTTACTTGGCCTCTCAGACACTAGCTGTGCCTCTCAACTCCCCTCCTCAGCTTCTTCCTTGCTTTAGTTTGCACTGGAAGGCCCAGCTTCTGAACTCAGAGGAAAAGATGAAAGCTTCATTCCTGCTCCCAGCAGAACCCTTTCCCTGTGACACAGCCCCTGCCACAGCTTTAGCACCTACCCGGAAGCCTGACTTCTAGACTCTGCACACCCATCTCTTCCCACTGTCCTTCCAGCCCACAGGTGACAGTGACTTCCTACTGCTGCTAATTTCCTGCTTACGTGGCTGTCCTCTGCTTGGTTTCTTGGCTCTTATGTGACCCATGTCACCAATCCCTATATTAAACTGCTTCTCTTTGGAAGATCTGGAGTGATTTCCAGACCAATAAAGTGAGTGCAGTGCAAGCAGGCACTGGGTAGTTTCACTGTCAGTTTGGGCAGGTGGATAAAGAAAGTCCTGGAGCTCTCAGTGGATTTTGCAGGCTTTGATGCTCTCTCAGGGAACCAGGTGCACAGGCACAGGCACAGGCTCAGGCAGGGGGGCTGGGAGGCAGGTAGGCAGCCAAATCTCCCAGCACCCCCAAACCTTTGCACTTTTTCTCCAGCCTTTCCCTGGTGTTCTCTCTGTTCTCAGTCTCGTGTCATTTCACCTCAGAGTGACACCGCCCTTTTTTTCCCTCACCTCTTAGGCAGGTGCCCATGCTTACTTATGTGCACGCCCATGATCTCTGGGCCCAGGTGTCCATAATCATGGGAGGCGTGCAAGAACATAGGTGCTGGCCATAGAGGCTGGTGGCGGGAGGGTGTACAAGAAGCCTGATTCTTCATTTGCCCTGCAGTGAGTAGTCAATACAGTGACCTGGTCCTGATCAGTGCAGTGAGTGGTCTGTATTATGAGCTGGGGACAAAAACAAAAAAATCCCTCTTACCCTCCCTTGGCCAATGAGATGAAAAACTGATTTCCTTAAATGAGATTGTGCTCAACAGATGCCAGGCTGCAAGGAGCCAGGGTCTGGGTCTGTGTCTTTATCACGCACTACCCACAGAGGCCCTCAGTGCCATAGCCCCACTGCAGTGAAGCAACCAGGTGCAGGGTGAGTGGGGGGCAGGGGAGCTGGCAGCAACCAAGCCCCCTACCCCCCAGCAAATCTTTACACTCTGTCTGGGCTTTCTGGTGTTCTCTCTGGGTCTCCTCTTTTGTAACCACTCATTCACCCCTAGCTGTCCCTTTGTGACACCACACTTATAGCCCTGACCTCTTAGCTCAGGTGTGCACCCTTACACATGCCCACACCATACTCCAGGTGTCCACCATCAGGCATGAGAGCCCGGCGCCTATGCTTCCAAGCATCTTCTGCATCAACACAATCAAGGCTGCAGGTGATAGCCACACCTGGCTAGTGGCGTAAAAAGCCTGATTAAGCCATTTACTCTACACCCACTATTTCCCTCTGCCCCGACCCAAAACATTCTAGGATTGGCACTATTAGTATCTGGTTTTACAAGCAAGGAAATGGATCCCTAAGAGGGGAAATCTTTGCCAAAAGTCAGCGTGGGGTTTGAACACAGGCAGGCTGACTTCAAGGCTCGTGATCCTGAGCACTAAACTATGCTGCTCCCCTGACTGTTCTCTGCAAGGTCCCCCAATAAGCGCTGCCCGAGGCCCTCTGCCTCTGACCTGCTCATACATGCCCTGGTTTCTTCTGGCTTTAAATGGAAGTAAAGACGAAGAAAAAAACATGCCCGATTTAGATCTCATTTGACTCTAACCAAGCTAAGTTGTTAATTAGTCTAACCCGGCAGAAAGAGCCTCCTGATCCTGAATGCTGAGGCTGTAACTGTAGGAACCGCTTCATGGACAAAGATGCGCTCTCCAATTCAGCAACAGCAAGCCACCCTCCGCACGCTTACCATTTTTATGAACACTCTGAGGGCATTTACATGATGCTGGCTGAGGTTAGGGGCTGGACTCCACTCACAGAAGAGAGCAAAGCTCATTACTCTACGAGGCATGGAGCCATGGCACCAGCCTCATTAGCAAATGTCTCTAAACATTGATGCAAACCCTGTTTCCTCCAAGAATGTTTTAGGCCATAGACTAAAAGGCTGTGTCCCTATCCATTCCCTTGGAGCCAGGCCTCATTAAGAAAAGAACTTAGTTGTGCCCAAAAGTTACTCAGAATGACAAATTAACTATGCTTTTTATAAACTGTGGCCTCGGGAATGAGGAGGAACTGGGTTATTCCCAGTGAGTCTGCTCCATTGATGCGGGAAGCCTGTTGTCTTGCAGAGGACTGCGTGAGTGACTGGGAAGGCACAAGGCTCCTATTGGGGAAGAAAAAAATTGCAGTGATTGAACTGGGACTGACCTGATTTCTGGTTGAGGAAGTGTTGGCTGGTGCTGGGAGTACAGACTTTTTTTATTTTTTTTAATAATTAATTTTATTTTTATATTTCCCATACAATTGCAACCCCCCCATTCTGACCCCAATCCCTCCCCTCCCGCCCCCGCCCCCCAAAAAGTGTCTCTGGTTCATAGTTTTTTGTTGATTTTGATTTTCACTTTCTTATAATTATTCATTTTCCTGGTCCCTTATTTAAGTTTTCTAGATTCCTGTTATGAGTGAGACCATCCGGTATTTTTCTTTTTCTTTTTGGCTTATTTCGCTGAGCATGATCCCTTCCAGCGCCATCCATGTTGCTGCAAATTGCATGTGTTTATCTTTTTTGAATGCTGAGTAATATTCCATGGTATATATATGTACCACATCTTCTTGATCCAGTCATCTATTTTTGGACATTTGGGCTATTTCCAAAGCTTAGCTATTGTAAACAGTGCTGCTATAAACATAGGGGTGCAGGTGCTCTTTGGAATTGATGTTTCTGTGTCCTTTGGGTAAATACCTAGGAGTGGAATTGCTGGATCATATGGAAGCTCTATGTTTAGTTGGTCAAGAAATCTCCACACAGCTCTCCATAGTGGTTGGACAAGTTTGCACTCCCACCAACAGTGCAGGAGAGTTCCTTTTTCTCCACACCCTCGCCAACATTTGTTGTTGCCAGTTTTTTTAATATGTGCCATTCTCACTGGTGTAAGATGGTATCTCATGGTAGTTTTGATTTGCATTTCCCTGATTACAAGTGATGTTGAACATTTTTTCATATGCCTGTTGGCCATTTGCATTTCCTCTTCAGAGAAGTTTCTTTTTAGCTCTTCTGCCCATTTTTTGACTGGGTTATTTTCTTTGTTGTTGTTGAGTCTCATCAGCTCTTTGCAGATTTTTGTGATCAATCCTTTATCATTAGTGTTGGGTGCAAAAATGTTCTCCCAGTCAGTGGGGTTTCTCTTTGTTTTTGTTATTGTCTCTTTTGCTGTGCAGAAGCTCTTTAATTTGATGTAGTCCCAGCTGTTTATCTTTGCCTTCACTATCACTGCTTTGGGTGATGTGTCTGTAAAGATGTCTTTGATGTGCAAATCCCGTAGTGTTTCGCCTATATTTCCTTCTATATATTTTATGGTTTCAGGTCTTATGTCTAGTTCTTTAATCCATTTTGAGTTGATTTTTGTGTATGGTGTGAGGTAGTGGTCAAGCTTCATTCTTTTGCATGTAGCGACCCAGTTTTCCCAGCACCATTTATTGAACAAACTTTCTTTGCTCCAATGCATAGTCTTTGCTCCTTTGTCAAAGATTAGTTGACCATAAATCTGTGGGTTTATTTCTGGATTTTCTATTTGATTCCATTGGTCTGTGTGTCTGTTCTTGTTCCAATACCATGCAGTTTTGATGATTATGGCTTTGTAGTATAGTTTGAAGTCTGGGAGTGTGATGCCTCCATTCCCTTCTTTCTTTTTCAGGAGAGCTTGGGCATTTCAGGGTTTTTTGTGATTCCATATGAATTTCATCAATAATTGTTCTATTTCTTTGAAGAATGACATTGAAATTTTGATTGGAATAGCATTGAATCTGTATATTGCTTTTGGTAGGATGGCCATTTTAATAATGTTTATTCTTCCAATCCATGAGCTGGGGATGTCTTTCCATTTCTTTGTGTCTTCTTCTATTTCTTTTAACAGTGTTTTATAGTTTTCTTTGTATAGGTCCTTTACCTCTTTTGTTAGATTTATTGGGAGTAGAGACTTAAGAGGGAGTTTGTTCCAGCTTTTTATCATCATCATTATCCTCAATATTACCAATGCATTATCATCCTTAGTGCCAAACAATATTATTTGGTCTGCTAGACCTGGCATCTTTTTGTTTTAATGTTTATTTTTCATAGAAGAACTGGGGTATGGGCCAGAGGTGCGGGGGATTAGAGGATTCTCCAGAGAGGGGAGCAGAATAGGTGGATCCATTGAACTACACTACTGACGGGAGCAGTGGGCCAGATACGAGAGGTCTGCTGCACCATATGTGGGTGATCTCCCTGGTCAGGGATCGAACTCAGGTCATAGTGGTGATAGCGCTGAGACTTAACCCCTAGACTACCAGAGAGGCCTAGCCCTGGCATCTTATGACTGCCAAAAAACCAGGCAACAATTAACTATGAAATCTGGGTCCACATCTGGACTCAGGTCAATCAACCAAATACCCACCAACCATCATCTGAGCATCTGGTGTGCTGAATCAGCAGTTCTGAAACCTGGCGGCATATCAGGAAAACATGGAAAGGTTTAAAATAAAATCAAGATCTGGGCCACATAATCAGGTCAATTTGACTCAAATCTGGTTGTGGGACTTGGTGTGTGTGTTAAAAAAAAAATAAAAACACCTCCACTGGGCATGGACTGTGTAGTCAAAGTTGAAAGAGCTATAATGAACGATGTGCTAGGATGCAGGAGAAATTGAAAACAACTGACTTCTGGGTTTTTTTTTGTTGTTTTTAAAGATTTATTTATTTATTTATACTAGAACTGAGATACAGGCCAGATGTGTGGGAGGGTGAGAGGATTCACCAGAGACAGAGTGGGGAGCAGAACAGGCGGATTGACTGAAATACACTGCTGAAGGGAGCAGCAGGTGAGACAGGAGAGGTCTGCTGTGCCATGTGGGTAGCTCCCTGGCTGGCTGGGATCAAACCTGCGCTGCAGAGGCTGAGGAGAGCTTTACAGTGCTGTGCTCAACCCACTGAGCCACCAGGGAGGCCCTGACCTCTGGGTTTTTATTGACTAGCTAGGGAAATAACAAAATGTGTGTTCACTATAAAAGAACAATTCAAGAGACATTTCACATTAGCGCGCGCGCGTGTGTGTGTGTGTGTGTGTGTGTGTGTGTGTGTGTACACGCGCGCACGTGCACACAGTACCAGTAACCAGGTGCAGAGCAGGCCAGGGTGCTGGGAGGGAGGCTGGCAGACTTCTCAGCCCAGCGAATCTCTGTGCTTCCTCTTTGGACCCTCTGACATTCTGTTGTGGTCTCTTCCTCTAGTGGTCATCGCCCATCCTCTCATAGCTGTTCCACTGTAACCATTTTTCCATCCGAGTGACGCCGCCCTTATAGCCTCCGTCTCCAGGCTCAGGTGTGCCCACTTACGCACGTCCACACCACATTCCAGGTGTCCACCATCAGGCATGAGTGTCCCAAACCCACACTCTCAAGTGCCTTCTGTGTTCAAGTTCATAGGGATAGGCACAGAGGCCAGTGGCATAAAAGCCTGACCAGTTCACTTACTCTATGTAGGGCCAGCAGGAAGGCACAGAGCAGGTTTTCTATGATCCGAGCAGATGGGTGAAGGAGTGTCCTGGAGCCCTAAGTGGCTTTTCAGGCTTTTACTGGGCTTTTGCCAGGTACACAGCAGGCCTCCCAGCCCCCCCCCCCCCCCCCCCCCGGCGAGTCCCCACTCTTTCTGGGCTTTCTCCGGCATTCTCTCGTGCTGTTGCTCCTTCTCGTTAACTGCTCTGCTCTCTTGTTTTGCTACTCTGGGTTCCTTCTGCTGGCGTCCCCATGATGCCACTCTTATAAGCCCAGTCTCAGCCCAGGTGGGAGGGCAGAAAAGCCTGATGATTTTTCACTTACCCTACACCCTACAGTGTGTGTGTGTGGTGAGAGAGAGAGAGAGAGAGAGAAAAGAGGTTGAAAGAGATTAAAAGCGAGTCAGAGAGCAACTGGATCATTCCAAACCAAAGGTGTCCAATAGTTCTAGAAACTCAGGTTAAATTTGTTATTTTTCTGGACATGGTGGCTAGATCAGAAATGCATTAAACAATGAGTCAATAAAAGATAAGATAAAAAAAGATTAAGGCGGCCATGGGTTTCTATGACTTCATGTATAACTGAACCTTTATACCAATTGAACATATTTCCTATATGTAACAATATTGTATTGTGCACTTGAATATTTGAAACCTATTAAGAGGGTAAATCTCAAGTTAAATGTTTTTACTACACATACAAAAAGTTCACCAGGAGGCTTTTAAAGGTGATGTGCCTGTGTATTACTTTGGTTGTGTGAATGGCTTCATGTATGTCCAATCTCAGCAAATTGTATACATTAAATAAGTACAGTTTTTCTGTATATCAATATTACTTCAATAAATCTACTTAATAGAGAAAGAGAAAAGAAAATGGGCTTGATTGCAAGCTTAGGTGCTTGACTTTTTTCCTGTGGAAGAACTGCTGATTTCTGGGCAGGGAATAACAGGAAGCAGGGATTGTTTTGATTTCTCTTTATTGGGGTATTGAATTTATAATATAATGAAATGTCATTTGTACAGTTATGGAAGGGTACGAGCCAAAGAAAGGGAGGGAATTTAGAAGGTTGTTGAATTATTAGGAATGAGAAATTTGAAAAGACAAAGCTTACATAAATAGAGGAAGATTAAAGAGACACTCTGGATGGAGAGCTGACGGAACCTGGGGCTCGATGGGAAAGGGAAGGTGCTGGCTTGGAGACTGACGGGGACGATCTGTTTGCCAGGCTGGGAAGTAGCCATCCTGGCAGAGTGGAGCGTCAGGGTTTGGGGACAGCTGGTCTGAAGCTTGATGGTGGCTCAGTTACTAATCAAATAAGTTTAAGGTCTTTGAGATTCTGTTTCCTCATCTGCATAGTGGGGCTTATAATATCTGCCTTGCATGTCAGTTGGGAAGATTATAAATAATGTACATATGATGTCCACTGTCGGGTTTTGCAGAGTAATAATTCCGCTGGTATTACTAACTTTACTATTCTTGTGAAGCGTAGGATATGTTAGGAGGATGAGGCCACATACAGAGCTGAGTTTTATTTACTTATTTATTTTCTTTCTTGTTTTTCTGAATTTCTTTTTTTTTTTTTTGAAGATTTATTTATTTATACAAGAACAGGTACAGGCCAGAGACGCGGGAGGGTGAGAGAAACTCACCAGAGACAGAGCGGGGAACAGAACAGGCAGACAGACAGAAATACACTCCTGAGGGGAGCAGTGGGCGAGACAGGAGAGGTCTGCTGCACCACATGTGTTTCTCCCTGGCCAGCCGGGAATTGAACCCGCGCCACAGAGGCTGCGGACAGATTCACAGGGCTGCGCTCAAGCCGCTGCGCCACCAGGGAGGCCCCTACTTATTTATTTTCTTTCGTAAAGTTTTGATTGTTTTGAAGATCAGTACACAGATATTTCAATTTGGACACAATTGTCTATGTACAGAGAATCTAAAAAGTCAATGAGCTGGGATTCTTTTCTAAAAAGTTATTCCAGTGACTTTTCCAACTTAAAATTTGGAGGCAAATTTTCCTTAGCTGGATCTCAAGTGCCAATATCTTCAATTGCTGATGAGTAGTAACATTAAGTCCTACTCTCATAATTGAGTATCATGCATACTACATACTCAAATTTTCAATCTTACCTAGCACATAGATAAAGTTATTAGAAAAACCAGATTACCATGACCAAAGGTGTTACAGAATGCATGGAATTCTGGCAGGGGAGCCAAGATCAAAGAGAGGTTTTCTTTAGGAAATAATCCTACCAAAAATGAACACGGCAATAGATGTGACTTTGACATGAAATGTGTACCTCTGACTCTAAATTGCCATTCAGTATGCTTTGTACACAGGATATAAAAACCAGGTCCACCTGTGGGAAGCTCAGTGGGCACCTAGGACCACCAAGTCCTCCCCTAGTCAATATCCCACTATTTTCTGGTTGTACCAAAAAAATAAACAACCAGACAATGATTTCTTCCCTTTTTTTTTTTAAAAAAAAAAAAGCATTACACTTAAAAAATGGGATGAAGTTGATTTCCCTCCTTCTTAAAAATGTTTCTAGAGCTACAAAAAATCTTGCATTTATAAAATAATGGATAGAAATAGTCCTCTGGGCTGTCTAAGGAGGAAGACGTGGAACACTGGGGAGATGTGGTACACGACACCCATCAGACTTGGCTTCTCTCTCTCTTGCTGCTCAGTGGCTGGACTCTCCTGGTTGTTATTCTCTCTGTTCTCTACAGGAAGCCTTTAGTTTCTTGGTTAGCCACTTCTTTTTTCTTTTTTAAAGATTTATTTATTTATGCATACAAGAACTGGGGTATAGGCCAGAGGTGTGGAGGTTGAGAGGATTCACCACCAGAGACAGAGTGGGAAACAGAACAGGCAGACTGATGAAATACACTGCTGAGGGGAGCAGTGGGGGAGTTAGGAGAGGTCTGCTGCGCCATGTGGGTAGCTCCCTGGCCCTGCCTGGATCAAACTCCTGCTGAGGTGGCTGGCAATAGCTTGAGAGGGCTGTTTTTAACCTCTGAGCCACCAGGGAGACCCCTCAGGGAGGCCCATCTTGGTTAGCCACTTCTGCCTGCTTTTCCTTAGCTCTCCTTTTCTTCTTGGCTTGCGCTTTTTTGTTTGAAGATTTATCTGACCAGTCTCTTTTTGGACTTTATTTCCACTCTTGCAGGAGCAGGTTTTAGCTGACAACCCGGCCAGTCACCTCTTGGGCTCCTCCTTGGTCACCCCATGGTGGAGCCGACCTTCCTCTTGGCATCACAGTGGTGGGCAGACAGATCCCTGTGGGAAGAAGGGTATTGAGAGCCTTAGAGATGCTGCCTTGCCTGGGCACCTGTGGAGAGACAGTGAAAAAACCCAGGAGTGGCTTCAGACATGTTGTACTGAAATATATCCTGGGGAAATGTTCTGAAGGCCATAAGTGATATGGACCCATGAAATTAGTGCCTGAGCTACAGAAATGAGGGTCAGTTACATAGAGGTAATAGCAGAAACTCATGGAGGTGGAAGAGATTGTCCAGGAAAAGAAGGAAAAGAGAAAGTTCAAGATTGAGTTTGTTTTTGTATCAGTCAGGACTTCGGTTAAAAGTGACAAAAAAACAAACAAACAAAAAAACCCCCAAAAACCCAACTCAAAAGAATGGAGAAGGGAGAAACATTTGCCAACTTCCATAACCAAAGGTACAGGAGGAGGCCTATATGGTGTTCACAGGGCTGTGTGGCATTGAAAGACGTCATGAGGATTCTTCCTTCTGTTCCCTTCTCCCTGGGTTCTCCCTTGGAATGTCTCCTCTGCTGATCTTGGCTTGGAAGTTAGCTCCTGAGAGCCCATACTGCCTGCTCCTATGTCCATCCATATAATAACTGAGGAGCACACCACTTCAAGTCCGTGATTAGAAGGATCTACTGTGTTTTGGCAAAGAAGGTCCCGAGGCTTTATTCTGTTGGCTTAGAAATCCCCACAAAAAGAAGTCGTGTCTTTCCCAATAGTTCTAGAAAATGAACCAAAGCTGATTTTCATTGCTCTTGTGTCCATCCTGAGGCAATCACTATGACTCTTGTCCGAGTGTGGTCATATGCCCACCCTGCTCGGGAAGACAACCCCAAAAATGTGATGATCTATTGATCTGTGAGTTGGCTCCAGGCTTTTGGGGGTTCCTTACCCTCATTTCTGTTCATGAAGTTTGTGCCTTCTCTCCTCCCAGAAGCTGTCCAAGGACATAGCTTTGAGATAAATTGTGTTGTTGAGACCATCCCCATGGTGCACATGACTAAGGCCAGTTAAAGCCTTGACATAACCTTTAGGATTTGGAGGGTAAGTGTGAAAAGCTAGTTTCTCTTGTAACCTCCCAAGACAAGCCTTATAAGTTCTCTTGGTTTTTGAAAGTGCCACCCACCTCTCTGGAGAGGTCTACCTTTTCCTTTGGTCTCTCTTTGCCCTCCACGTGTAGGGGCCAGTTTGAGATCAGACCTGGGGTGTTCCTGAGGTTGCAGCCCAACACACCCTTGATCCTGAGGAGTGAACTCAGGCCCACCCAAATATGAACTGAGAATATAAAGAAAGGGTGTCTGCTCAAAGGAAAATTGGAGGTACAGTCAATTCACAAGAACAGAGGTCCACAGAACAAACCCTTCCTTCCTACAACCCGTTTCTGTAAATAAAGATTTACTGGAACTCAGCCCTGTCCATATGTTTGTGCATTGTCTGTGGCTGTGCTTGAGCTATAGCAACAGAGCTGAGTAGTTACTGCAGAGACCATCTGGCTTGCTAAGCCTAAAATATTTACTATCTGGTCCTTTACAGAAAAAGTTTGCCAACCCCTGCACTAGAATCAAAGTTGCTGAGAGCAGGGACTCCTCTCTGTTATACTCACTGCTGTATCTGAGGGCTGGAAGATCGCCTGGTACTTAGGGAATATTATGGAATGAATGGATGCAGGGGAGGTGGGTACTGGATTGGTACAAAGTCTGGGTGGCTGGTACAAAGCCACAGCGAGCATCAATACTTCAAGGGCACTGACTGGTTTGAGGGATTTGAAGAAAAGAGACTCAAGTAGGGACCATGTCTCAGGACCTCCCCAAAACAGCTCAGAGAGGGGCATCAACTTCAGATCAAGAAAGGATCTGGATGCTAAGAGGGCTCTCAACATGGTGAGTTTCCTCAAAGCTGTTGTGGTAGCGGAAGGGCAGGTGGTGAGGAGGTGGAAACAGTTCATGGGATACTTTTTAGGACCGATGCTCAGCCTCCGAAGGTCATGTGGGAAGAGACAATCCTTCACATTCAGGTTGATAAGAGGGTGAGGGGGATGAGGCTAAGGTTGGTAAAGGGGAGAGGTCCCTTGGGTGGGTTTCCTCTGCTGATCTTGGCTTGTAAGGTAGCCCCTGAGAGTCCAGCCTGCCTGTTTGTACGCCCATCTGCCAAATAACCAAGGAGCATGCCACACCAAGTTCAAGATCACACATGGTTAAATGAATCTACTATTCCCTTACTGACTATTCACATTTCTCACCAAGATCCAAAGCTCTTAGCTTTTCCCCTGTGGGTTTAACATCTGAGTCTTTGTCATCAGCCCTGGGAGGATTGCCCTGTATGTGTTGTTATAATTCAAAGCTGGTTTTTCTTCTTTTTTTCTTGATCTTAATTCAAAGACTCCTTCAGCTTACTTTATTGGAGTGTCCTTAGTTCATGTCAAAACCACCCAACTCAGTTTCAGTTGTATTTGAATCAATGGGAACATGTGCAGACTCCATTCAAGGCAGGATCAAGGGTTACAGTCCCATTGCTCCAAGTGTCAATTTCCTCCCAGAGGAGTGCTTGGCATGCTGGTTCTCTGCACCAGTCTAAAGAGTGCTATAGGGGCCTCCCTGGTGGCATGAGGGGTTAAGTGTCAGCACTGCGAAGCTATCAGCAGCCACTGCAGCACAAGTTTGAACCCTGGCCAGGGAGCTAACCCACATGGTGCAGCAGACCTCTCCTGCATCATCTGCTGCTCCCCTCAGCAGTGTATTTCAATCAGTCTGCCTGTTCTGTTCCCCACTCTGTCTCTGGTGAATCCTTTCACACCCCCACGACCCCCGCCCCATACCTCTGGCCTGTACCCCCAGTTCTTGTGTGCATAAATAAATAAATTTTTAAAAATAATAATAAAGAGTACTACAGTTAGTGCAAGCAACCTCCAGTAGCATCTCAGCACTCAGTAGGCATTCTCCATTTTCCCTTCCCCTCCCAAAGGGGGCTAGGAGCAAGCTGGTGATTCCCTGCCATCCTTGATTCTAGGAAGGGGCTTGTGGAGGAACTCAACTGCTTAGACGCCCTTTAAGGGGATATAGACCTGGGACCTGGTGTCCAAGGATCCCAGGGGATGTTGTTTTGAATAAGCTTTTGCATTTAGGCTTTCTCTAAGAAAAGTTGTTTAAATTGTCCTCCAAGGCAATGGGTGTTTGAAATTTTGTTAAATCATTCCCTGGGAAGGGGAAAAGCATTCTGCGTCACTCTGATAGCTGATTTTTCGGAACAAAAATTCAGTCAGAGCCGGGCTGCAGTTTCACAAGACACAGGACATGCTGGAGCTGTGAACACAGGAATCTTCAGCCACCCCCTCTGCTGCCCTGCACCCCTCCCCACCCAGGGCGTCTTGACCCGGGTGCCTCTCTCGCTGCAGTGCTTGTGTGAGCGTGCATTGTGCGCATTGGCTGAAAAACCACAAGGCCGGCCTCAGCCTTTAAGAAATAAAAAAATTAAACCAATGGAGGTGAGTGGGGAGGGTGGAAGTGGGGAATGTTCTGGGCTCCTGTGACAGTCTGCAGACATATTTAGAACATTCTAAACTAGAAAGCCCTGCCTTTGGGATCTTTTTGTAGTCCTGCGTATTCCCGCTTGCTGCCACTAGGGGCCGCTGTGGTCAGGGAGTAGTATTCAGACTGGAGAGCTGCTCATAAAGAGGGGGAGAGAGAAAAAAAGACAAAGCAGTGGTTATTGCAGTTCACGAATATCTTTGTGATTTCAGAGGATTTGGGTGTGTGCTAGCCCTCTGGCCCCGCTTTGCAAGTATGGGACTCCTTTCCTACACAGTCGTCCTGCCACGATGACCCCAGCAGGAGGACCCTGTCACTACACAGGCCTCTGGCTGCGGTGGTGAAGGGCTGGCTGCTTCTCCAAGACAGCGCTTAGGGAGAAAGCTCTTCCAGGAGGCAGAGTGAAGTTGGGGTTTCAATTATACATCTCTGGTAATGAAGCTGCCAATTGACAGCACTCTCGATTCGGGGTGTGAGCACCCGGTCTCCCCAGATTCCATAGTTCTTCAATGAGCTAACACCGAGATAAGGAGCTGTCAGTGCGTCAGTTGAACGCCAAGCAGCCTGTGCTGCACACCTACTATGTGCAGGATACCTTACTCTAATTCAGCGATATTTGTATAAGCCTGTTTTTGAGAAGCTGAGTAAGAAATTTAGAGGGTAGAGTGGGGAAGAGTTGAAACCCTTCTGAAAACAGAGCTCACAGAAGGAAGGAAAGTAAGAAAAGCAGGAAAAGTCTGTAAATTGCATCTATTTAGTTTACCAGGACATAGAAACTGGGTGGGGGAAAGTGAATTAAAGGGTAGGGTGCAATGCTTTCTTTATTTCCCGTGGCTAAAAAACATGAAAGCTGGGGAAATGAATTGCTGCTGAAGAGTGATTTCCTCCACATTGCTCAAAGGTCATGTTGGCATTGTGATTATTATTTTTTGTCATCCTTATCTTGGACATTTTTTTGGCAGTGTGAGCAATTGTCCATAAAGGACACTCATCGTTGCTTACTAATCCCGCCCTTTCCAATTTGCAAACAAGACAAAAACCCATACCTCCCCTGTTGGAAATAGACCTGAAATCAGCAGCATTAATAATGGGGCCTTCATGCCACAGGATTCTGGCCTAGGCTCCACCACTGTTTCTCTCGGTTACTTCAGGCTGCAAGGGGGATCTGTAATTTGTGTGAGGGCATTGTCCGGCAGGATTTCTGCATTTGCTCTCTGCAACCCTCCCCCTGGGAGGAGACAACACTGGAGGAAAATGACAGCTTGGCCGTCACCTCCAGGTTCTCCTTGTGAGTCAGGCGACCTTTATGTGGGCATGCTGGAGTGTGCCCTGGCCGCCCAGACACAGAGACACTGGTCATCGTGAGAGTGGCACCTGTGGGTAGAGCAGAGGGAAATGGTTACTCACCCCTGATGCCCACACATACAGAAAACAGCTTCTTTTTCTATCTTCCCCTCCATTTCACTAGCGGTGGTGCAATGAGCCTCAGGAAGATGTGGGCAATGAGCCTGGCCTGTTGTTTGGCAGGTAGTAGTGATTTCCTCCTCTATTCTCCCCTGTTGGCTTGCAAGGCCTTTTCCCCCACTGTCAGTACAGTGATCTTTGAGGACATGTGTTCGGGCCTGAACTGAGAATATGACCCTGACCTAAGGCACCACTGTACTACATTCCTCAGGCCATCCTGGTGGGATGCCTGACGGTTAAGACATCTTTTTATTAATAATAATTTTATCTATTTTAAATATATTTTTTACATCATCATTCATTTTTTTTTTTTTTTTTACAATGTTTGTTTTTTCATCTCAGTTCTAGTCCCCATGAAATTCCCATCACTTGTAATCAGGGAAATGCAAATCAAAACCACAACGAGATACCACCTTATACCAGTGAGAATGGCACATATTGAAAAAAAACTGGCAACAACAAATGTCAGAGAGGATGTGAAAAAAAGGAACTCTCCTGCACTGCTGGTGGGAGTGCAAACTTGTCCAACCACTATAGAGAACTTTCTGGGGGTTCCTCAAACTGCTAAAAATGGAGCTTCCATGTGATCTAGCAATTCCCTTCCTGTATCTACCCAAAAGACACAAAAAACATTAATTCATAAGATATTTCTATTCCTTCCAAATTTGCTGATAACATCAGTGCCTGGTGAATAGTGAGGCTTGTTTGCTACTATCATAATCTTGTGGCTGACTACCCCTGGGCTGCCAGCGCCCCCTGGACCTGAGAATGAAGAAACTCTCCCACCCCCCATGTCACCCCCTTCCTATCATTCCTACATAATCTTCCTTCTCTTGCCCCTGGGGAGGCTGTCTTTTCTGAGCCCTGACTCTGCCCTACTCCCTACACAGTCACTTGCTAATAAAACAATTGCTCTGTGGAAATAGCCTTGGGTTTCAGAGCCTGGCTTTCTGAGTGCCAGCTGTCTGACCCTGTTGGTGGGTAACAGAAGGACTGACCTCCTACCTGGAGACTGCTGCCAGCAAGGGGCTGGACTGGCCAGTGTGGTCCACTCCAGGGACTGCTCTGCTATTTCCTGGGCTTTCTACGGCCAAGTTGGGGAGCAGCCCCAACATGGGTGAAAAGCTGATAACTCAGAGAAACAGATCTAATGCAGAGGCCATGTGAGGATGAGAGTCCTCGTTTTACTGAGTAACAGCAAGAGCCTTTAAGTGTCTCCTGGGTTCTGCATGAGTTCTGTATTTTTTGCCTCTCAAGCACTTGACAGGTTTTAAATGCATCGAACTGAGCAGATTTGTTGTGAAATGCAGTACACATATGCTGAGTATTTTAGTAGAATCATAGCCACCAGGAATGCTTTTCCTCTGGTGTGAAAAATACAAAGACAAATAACTCCTCCTTCCTTTGATCACAGTTCTCAGCACAGAAATCTCTAGATTTACATAAAAATAAAGATGAATTTGTATGTCTGGAAACCACACTCTATGAGATGTCTCAACTTTGTCTTTTTCATGGAAGGCTCAGGACTCAGGGACTCTTGGAGATGGAAGTGACCGAAAATGATTATTGACACTAACCTTTCTGAAGAATATCATCTATATCCTTATGACAGCAGCTGCAGCTGCACCTGGCGGCAGGTTGACAATGCAAATCTCAGCCCCACCCCAGACTTCTAATGAATCTGCATTTTAACAAGCCCTCCAGGTGATTCATGAGCAAAGTGAAGTTTGAGAAGCACAGTTCTTGATTTCTGACAGATGCCTCCCACCTTACTTCCCCCAAAGACTGCCAGCTCTTCGAAACTTTTCCACTCACTAGCTATCATTGAGCTTTCTGAAGCAGCATGTAGCAAATCAGCCCCCTCTTTTCTACATGAAATGATTAATTTACTCCTCTAACAGCTATTTATGGTGTCCCCACTCTGTTAAGTATCTACAGGGGAGGAAAGACAGGGATGAATGTGAAGAGAGTCGCTCTGAAAACCATTGCTCTTCCTTCTCCAGACTCAATGTCTTCAGCTCCTTCTCAGACGACCTGGCTCTCACAGCCCCCGGTCATTCTTCAACTCACCCAGCTCGTCAAAGTAATTCTTTCAACATTATTTATTCCAAAAAGTATTTATTGAATTGCTTTTAAAATCTGGCAGCTAGGAAGCCTCCTTGGTGGTGCAAGGGGTTAAGCACAGCACTGTAAGTCTACCTGCAGCTTTTGCAGCATGAGTTCGATTCCCGACTGGCCAGGGAGCTACCCACATGGTGCAACAGACCTCTCATGCCTTGCCCGCTGCTCCCCTCAGCAGTGTGTTTCAGTCAGCCTACCTGTTCTGTTCCCCATTCTGTCTCTGGTGAATCCTCTCACCTCCCACACCTCTGGCGTACACCCTAGTTCTCATATGCATAAATAAATAAATCTTTTTTTAAAAAAATCTGGTAGTTAAATAAGACCATGTATTTTTCTTTTCTTCTTCATTTTTTTAAGCAACTAATCCCACTTTTGGGTATTTATCCAGGAGAGTTGAAATCAGGATCTTGAAGAGAAACTAGCATCCTTGTGTTCATTGCAGCAATATCCTAAATATCCATCAGTGGACGAATAGGTAAAGAAAATACCCGGGTCTCCCCTGGTGGCACAGCAGTTGAGTGCTGGGCTGCGAAGCTGCCCGCAGCCTCTGTATCACCGGTTCGATCCCCAGCTGCCGGCGAGGGTCCCACATGGCATGATAGACCTCTCCTGCCGCGCCTGCTGCTCCCCTCAGCAGTGTATTTCGTCCGTCTGCCTGTTCTGTTCCCCACTCTGCCGGCGAGGAGGAATTCTCTCACCCTCCCATGCTTCTGACTGTACCCCGTGCTTGCATAAATAAATAAATCTTTAAAAAGAAAGAAAGAAAATAGCCTACGTATAGGACGGAATACTGCTCAACCTTAAAAAAGAGGGACTTTGATATGCAGTGACAGTGAGGACATCATACTAAGTGAAATAAGCCAGTCACAGAAGGACAATGATTGCATGATTACACTTATACGAACTATCTAAGATAATCAAATTCATAGAATCACAGAGTAGAACGGTGCGTTCCAGGGGCTTGGGGGAGAGGGAAACCGAGAGTTTCTAATTAACAGGTATAAAGTTTCAGTTAAGCAAGATGAATAAGCTCTAGAAATCTGCTGCATGCATTGAATCTTTCATTAACAACACTGTATTATAGTCTCACACATTTGTTAAGCAGGAAGAGCCCATGTTAAGTGTCCTTGCCACTTAAAAATTATATACTTCTAGTATAGCCTGAAAAAATGAATAACTTGGGGAAAGTTCTATTTCTGTGGTCTGGATAGAATTGTCTTGGGTGGAGGGCAGGCTCTCATTTGAGTCCCATCTCTACCACTGCCTAGCTGGGTATGTTGGAGGTCAGGGAGGGGACAAATTATTTTACTTCTCTAGGCCTATTTTCCACAAAGTGAGGTCATGGGACACATCACTAGATCCCTTCATGTCTATATTTCATTCCAGATGTTGTGAAGGGAAGTTAAAGAGACACCCCACCCTGGCATGCTTGTGCACACTACTTTCTTTCTATCCTATTTATTGACCCCTCCACCCCAGTGCCAGGTACATTTCTGGAGATACACAGGGACTAAGAGCAACCAGCTTCTGCCCTCATGGAGCTTCCGTTCTAGGAAGGCCAGACAGCAGACAGAGGCATCCATTTATGAGCATCTGGCAGGTCAGGGTGTTGCAGGTCAGGATGTTGCTGGAAAGTCTAGAAAAGGCTAAGTCAGGAGAAGGATTTGCTGCTATCACTGTCCCCCTGCAGTTGTTGCTCATCACTGTTTTACAAGCAGTCCTCGGGATGAAGGAATTAATAAAGTAAAAGCTTTATTGTTCTTGCCAAACTGATTCTTTGACTTAACACTGACTCCCACGATGAACATCTCAATCGCTATCCTGGGCAGCAGAAGCGGCAGGAGGAGAGAAGCACACAGCCCCACCTAAGGGACAGTGTTCCTTTGCTCTACGGGCAGCAGGGAGGAGCAGAGTGTTGTGAGCTTGGAATTGTGATTTACAGAGGCTTGCTGGCCAGGCCCTCTGTGAGTGCTCTGAAGCAAAGCTCCACCATAAAATGGAAAATACATGTTGATGAACAGCTCCTGGGAGTGCACAGACCCCAGAGCAGGGCTCAAGGCCGAAGTTTCAGGCTTGATTCATAGACCTCTCCCCACTCCCCAGGGTCTTCCAAGCATCTCCGCAGCAAACTGCAGTGAGAATCAGAGGGCAGCCTTCCACAGGATGCTTGCCATTCTGCTAGTGCAGAGAACAATTTACGGGAGAAAAGGACACCCAGAACAAGCTTTGTGCTGGAGAGGCATCTCTGGAATGTTCCTGAACCAAGCCTGGGTCATTACTTATCGCAGCCTTTGCTCCCAGAGTCCCCTTTGGGCCTGGAATTGCGCTATTTGGCCATGAACCTAACATCCTGGAGGCTTCAGGGGCTTCTCCCTGTGATTCAGCCACGACTGCTGAACCCCTGCCAAACACAGGATCTGCTCACCTACAGCTGTGTGGCCCAGGAGAACCGCGTCCTCTCTGCTCTCTTACTATATCCTTGGCTGTCCATCAGGCTCAGTGGCCAACTTTGGGGCTGGCTCTTTGGAAAGATGATATGACTTGCCAAACCCTTTGCATCATTAGGATTTGGGACTCATGCCATGAAGAAAGCAACTTTGTAACCATGGAAATTATGGGGAAGAGGCACAAGGCAGGAGCTGCGCCCTGGGGAGCAGATGCCCTGGCCATGGCCTTATGGCCACAGCGAATGACTTCCAACCCTTTACACACTCCCTTTCAGCACTTTTTGAGATTCAAGGTCTAGGAGAAAGCACCTGGCCCAGCTATCCTAGAGCAGATTTGGCACCCTGAGTATTTGGAAAGCAAGGTGATTATTTGGAATTATTTCTCACCACGACTATCTGTAACAGGGCAGCCCCAGGGAAAAGGGAGTTTCCAGGTTCCCTGTCCCACTCAAGGAAGGGTGGAGCTGAGTAGTGGGCAGGAAGGAAGCTCTAGAGGAGACTGGAGAGGGAAGCAAGCAAGATGGGGAGCAAGAAGGAGACCTGGAGGAGGCACATGGATTAACATGTGGGGGACCTAGTCCATCTCTGCTGTCTCCCAGCTTGGTGTCCCTGTCTGTGAAGTAGAGCAGGCCCCTGGGCCCCGCAGAGTGTCCGTGAGCAGAGCGAGGCCCTGAGAGCAGCTTCTGGAAGAGCAGAGCTCTCCTGTAACTGAGAGATGCTGGGCGCCTCTGAATGGGCCAACTGTGCCTGATCACCAGCGCTTCACTCTCTCCCAGTGTCCCCGCCCCTCTGCTTCACTCTGATTTATGCATTCAGGGAGTTTTACTTTGGCTTGCTTTTGGCAGTATTTCCTCCCACTTGCCCTGGTAGGCTGGCTTTTACTCAACACCTGTGATTTTACAGGGGCTTTTGTCTCCTGCTTTGAATTCTGTGTGTAGCTGATCCAGGGGATGAAGTGAGGGGATCCCCCTTTCTGGGCAGCCTTTACATTGCACAGAGAATCAAGAGTACTGATTCCTCATCTCTGTGCACCAGTTGTTACCCCATCCCCACCCAACACATTTTCCTCCTTTTCTGTCTTCTTTTTTTTTTTTTTTAAGATTTATTTATTCATGCATACAAAAACTAGGGTACAGGCCGGATGTATGGGGGATGAGAGGATTCACCAGAGATTGGGGAACAGAACAGGCAGACTGACTGAAATACACTGCTGAGGGGAGCAGCGGGTGAGACAGGAGAGGTCTGCTGCGCCATGTGGGTAGCTCCCTGCCTGGCTGGGGATCAAACTTGTGCTGCAGAGGCTGTGGACAGCTTCACAGTGCTGTGCTTAACCCTTTGCGCCACCCAGAGAGACCCCTTTTCTGTCTTCTTCTGAGCATGACCGGAGGGAGCACTGAGCCCCAACAAACCAAGTAAGATGTCAGCTTCCCTGCCCAAGGTGCTCAGGCTCTGGATGTCACACACCTTCCTAACCGGTCCACTCTGACTGGATGTCATTCCTGTAAGATCAGCAGACTAAAATTCTCACTGGAAAGAACCACAGAAAAACAATACACCCAGGACCTTGGATAAGAATGTCAAACAACAAAATGCAGCCAATTAAGAGAGAAGTCAAAATAAAGAACTCGGGGTGCAGAGGCCAAGGGAAGGGGTGGGTTCTGAAAGCTACAGTCACTTAAGTATGAACCAGGAATAAATAACTTGGGAATGATAATTATAGAATAACCTGCAAATGTCATAAACGTTGAAAAGTGAAAACAAAGCCAAAATACAAATAGGGTAATTTCTGTAGAACAGAATATTATTTAAAATTGATACAGCTAAAGAAATGAAATTGATACAGATAGCTTAAAAATGGCTTAAACCTTTTCAAGTTTAAATTTTATTTTAATCTAAGAGGAGTGATTTAGGTATTAATACCTCTGGGGGCACATAACTTTAACTTGAAATTCATGTTCACATTCAGTTTAATGCCAATATCTTTTTCCTTATAAATCAAGTAAAATAAAAAAAATGCCATGTATAGTACCATTCATTTCCCAGAAACATATTTTACTTGATTTATCTGACCTCCCATCTATATAGACACAAAAGAGAAAGATATTTGGAATGATCTTATAATTTTAAAAAATATTCACATTATTTTAATGATCCCTATGTGTAAGGATTAGGTTTGGGATAATTATTTTACTTTCTTTTTATAGATTTGACATTGCTTAAATTCTTTATAATTAACACAAACTTAAAAAAAGAGCAATACAATCACAATTCTGAAAAAAAGCATCTTGAAGAAAAAATTCTGGGTTAATTGGAAAATAAAGATGAATAATTTAATGTGAATTCTTTGAACAACACCTGATTATTCCTATTTACAGACTCCTTGAATAGATCTATAAATCCTGCTGATTTACAACTTGGATACATATTTTTTAAGCTTAAAGACTTCCAATTAGGAAATTTCTCTGCACATTAATATATGGCTTTGTCAGCATTGAAGTATGAGACCCATAATTTCTGAATCCGCGATGGGGTGCAAAGCTGGTGATAAAGTCGGTGCAGAAGGTGAAGAATGAGTTCCTGTGGCAAAGGTAAATGAATTAATTATAATCAGTACTACCAGAGCGAAGCAAAAGGCGAATAGACCATGAATGAATGATGGGAGGAAGAGCTGATGGGAAAAACTTCTGTGAGTGGCAGCAAGCTTAACAGCAGGCCCAGTTTCTCTGCCTCCGCCACCTCCAGGTTGGGTTTGATATAGTGACAGCCCCATGCTTCAGGACTCTTGCTCAAGTTATTTTTCCCTGGGTGGCAGTATTTCTACTCTCAATTCAGAGACAGCGAGCTGAGAGCAAGTGGGTTGCCTGGAGGAGGTGAGCCTGTGGGACTCAAGGAGGTGATAGGCTGCTTTCCCTAAACCCCAGCCCCGACCCAGGGAAAGCCCTGCACAAGTTGATAACGGAAACACCCTCTGTAAAAGTGGGTGGTTTTAAATTTCAGTTGATCTCAGCAAATTAGATTTCTCCAAATTTATGTCAACATTCTGATGCAAGCCCAGACATTGCTGTCACCCTGAACACTGATGTTTAATCAGGGCCTTCTGAATTTATGCCAAAAAGCAAGAAACAAATGACTCAAGTACCCTGTCCATTTCTGCAAAAACCATGAAAAGGCTTAGAAATTGTAGTAAAGGGCCTCCCCGGTGGCTCAGAGGTTGAGCGCTGGGTTGTGAAGCTGCCCGCAGCCTCTGCAGCGCCGGTTCGAGCACCGGTTCGATCCCCGGCTGCTCCCCGGCCACCGGAGGAGGGTCCCGCATGGCGCGCAGACCTCTCCTGCCGCCCGCTGCTCCCCTCAGCAGTGTACTTCGGTCCTTCTGCCTGCTCTGCTCCCCGCTCTGGCTCTGGTGAATTCTCTCACCCTCCTGCGCTTCTGACTGTACCCAGTGCTTGTATAAATCAATCAATCAATCAATCAATCAATCAATCAATCAATCTCTAAAAAAAATTAAAAAAAAAAGAAATTGCAGTAATAAAATGTCAAGAATGCGTATTTTCGTTTACCCATAGACAATCGTGTAGCATTATTTTGTGTGTATTTTAATATAAATTGTATCACGATGTATATTTGAATAAATGCATCTATAAACGTCTACAGATCTCACCTCGTGGTGATGGTGGTCTTCAGGGAGGAGGAAAGGGATCAAGATTGGGGTTGGGGAGCAAAGAGTCCAGTGGGACATAGCTAGGCCTCCCTCATCTATCTTCTCTTCCTCTCCTTTTCCTTTGTTTTTCCTTTTTTTTTTTTTTTTAAGATTTATTTATCTATACAAGCACTGGGTACAGTCAGAAGCTCAGCAGGGCGAGAGAATTCACCAGAGCCAGAGCGGGGAGCAGAGCAGGCAGAAGGACCAAAAAACACTGCTGAGGGGAGCCGCGGGCGCAGCAGGAGAGGTCTGTGCGCCATGTGGGACTCTCGCCTGGCAGTTGGGGATCAAACTGGCACTGCAGAGGCTGCGGGCAGCTTCTCAACACAGCGCTCAACCGCTGCGCCACCGGGGAGGCCCTCTTTTTCCTTTTAAGAAAAATATAGTCATATGTTTCTTCTACAACTAAAATTTACTTTAAAAGATTTGGGAATAACACTCTCTGGAAAAGTCCATTTATAGCCACAGTGCCTGCTGAAATTTTTTTTTTGATTGTTTTAAAAACTGACTTCTGCATGGTAACTATGTCTCATGAGGCAACTGATTCCTCATAGTCTCTGGGATGAATGAAACTATCATAGAGATGGCTTTGATTTGATGTTTGTACGTGAGTAAATGCCGTTTGCAGCTGTGAAGAATGAGTCTGCCCATGAGTGGCACAAAGCATTCACTCAATGAGATGTTTGCTAAATGAACAACTGGTCAGCCGGATCGGCACATGGATGGATAGATGGGTGGTTGAATAGATGACTGCTTAATGTGGTATTGTTACAGGGCGGGGAGCGGGCACCCCCAAACCTGCCTGCTAAAGGGGTTCTACCATCTGCCACATCAGGACAAAACATACTCTAAAGAATATGCAATGGAACAAAGAAAGTTTGTTCAATAAATGGTGCTGGGAAAACTGGGCTGCTACATGCAAAAAAACAAAGCTTGACTACTACCTTATACCATGCACAGAAATCAACTCAAAATGGATTAAAGAACTAGACATAAGTCCTGAAACCATAAAATATATAGAAGAAAATATAGGCGAAACACTACATGATATACAGTAATATCTTTAAAGACATATCACCCAAAGCAAAGATAGTGAAGGAAAGGATAAACAGCTGGGGCTATATCAAATTAAAGAGCTTCTGTACAGCAAGAGACATGAACCAAAACAAAGAGACAGGCCACCGACTGGGAGAAAATTTTTGCACACAATACTAATGATAAGGGACTGATGGCAATGATCTACAAAGAGCTGATGAAACTCAACAAAAACAAAGTAAACAACCCAGTCAAAAAATGGGCAGAGGCGCTAACACACTTCTCCAAAGAGGAAATGCAACTGGCCAACAGGCATATGAAAAACTGTTCAACATCATTGGTAATTAAGGAAATGCAAATCAAAACCACAATGAGATACCATCTCACACCAGAGAGAATGGCGCATATTACAAAAACTAGCAACAACAATTGTTGGCAAGAATGTTGAGAAAAAAGAACTCTCCTGCACTACTGGTGGGAATGCAAACTGCTCTGACCACTATGGAAAGCTGTTTGGAGACTCTTCAAGCTGCTAAAACTGGAGCTTCTGTATGATCCAGCAATTCTACTCCTAGGCACCCAAAGGATTCGAAAGCATTAATTCAAAAAGACACATGCACCACTATGTTTATTGCAGCACTATTTACAATAGGTAAGCTATGGAAACAACCCAAATGCACAAAAATAGATGACTGGATCAAGAAAATGTAGTGTATATACAAAATGGAATATTACTCAGCAATCAAAAAGATAGACTCATGCCATTCGCAGCAACATGGATGGAGCTGGAAGGGATCATGCTCAGTAAAATAAGCCAGAAAGAAAAAGAAAAATACTGATGGTTTCACTTATAGGAGGAATGTAGAGGATCCAAATAAGGGACCAGAGAAAAAATTAATTATAATAAAGTAAAAATCAAAATCAACAGGCAACTATAAACCAGAGACATTCTATGGGGGGGAGGAGGGAAGTAGGATCAAAGCGGGTGGGAAGAGCACAAGGGACTGTGGTGATGGTACAGGGGTGAATGGGTGGTGGGAATTTCACGGGGACTATAACTGAGATGAGAAAGCATACATCGCACAAAAATGAAGAATAATGTAAAAAATAAATAAAAGAAAAAGAAAACATACTCTAGTGTGCAAGCCCTTCAATGAAAAAGAACTTTAAAACAATTAGTGCACAATAGAGAGAAGAGGAAGAATAGAGTTAAAATAATTTCCCAAGGGCCTCCCCTGACGGCGTAGTGGTTGAGCGCTGGGCTGCAAAGCTGCCCACAGCCTCTGCAGTGCCGGTTCGATCCCTGGCCGCTGGCGAGGGTCCCACATGGGTGACAGACCTCTCCTGCAGTGCCCACTGCTCCCCTCAGCAGTGTATTTCGTCAGTCTGCCTGTTCTGTTCCCCGCTCTGGTGAATTCTCTCACCCTCCCGCACTTCTGACTGTATCCAGTGCTTGCATCAATAAATAAATAAATAAATAAATAAATAAATAAATAAATAAATAAATAAATAAATAAATAAATAAATAAATTTATAAAAAAAAATAATAATTTCCCAAGAAAGTTACCCATCCTCTCATTGGTAAATGCCCACACTAACAGTGTTGGCCCAAAGCAGGATTGCCGAGGCCCAAAAGCTTGCCACAAGCTTAAGGCACCTTCTGGTGGGGACCCATAAAAAGAGAGGCAGAAAGGACCAGGCAAGTCTGGAAGGAAAGAAGCAAAATCAAAACCTAAGGCAAGATAAAGGCTGCCATTATCAGCCTCCCCGTGTATCTCTCACCCACATCTCTGTCTCCTTCGAGTGTCCCCTTCCATGTCTCCCAAGTTCCTGGTACATGTCCAAGGCTGAGCAGCAAAAACAGCTTCTTCACATGTCTCTCTGCTGCATGTGCCTCCTCCAGGTCCTCTTCTTGATCCCCCATCCCCCTCTTCTCCCAGTTGTCTCTAGCTTCTTCCTTCCTTGGGGTGGGGAGGAAACCCAGAACCTCCTCTTTTCTTGGGGACCACCCTGTTACAGTAGGAGAATCATTTGTCAGATTAAAAATGATCTTGAGCACAGATTATAAATTTGAAAAAAAAAAAGTCATTTGTTTATTTTTGAACAATAGTGGAACTTGATAGTATTTCTTTTCTTAAAAAATCAGTACAATGAGGCATTGGATGAGACAAACCAATACTAAGCAGAAGCTGAGACTTTGTGGTGCGGATGCCACCGGGGAGCAATCAGCTGTTCCTTCTCTCTCAGTAAAATGAGAGGAAAACACACAAACGAACACCACGATCATTTAGGAACATAGTCGGGTGATTACACGAGTAACAGGGAGGACAACAGTGCCCAGAGGTGCAGCAAAGCAGTCAGAAAAGCTGAATCCTCTGTACAAATATGAGTTTCATTCCAAAAGGGACAGCAGAAGGAGACAGGCAGCCACTGGCAGTTTGCTCTGCAGCCCAAATATGATAATGGAACCCATAATCCTGTAAAAGGAAGCAGGAGGCTCATCTTCTCAGGGGCTCCAGCCAGCGTCTTTTGTGCTTGACCAGAGCAAAGTCTTTTTCCTGAATGATCACCTCCTGCTCCCCCACTTTCCACTTCCTGCTCCTCCTCCCCACAGAGGCTTTTTATATTTTTGCAGCTGTGGATGTGGAGAAAAATGGAGGCTGAATGTGAAGCATAAAACTTTCATCCCGTGTCTCCACTAGCCTGCTCCATTCCCAACCCACCAGGGAAAACTAATTCTTTCCTGTAAGCTCGAGAAGGCTTTCAGCAGGCATCTTGCCAGGAAACACCTCCTGGTTGATGCAGCAAAGATTGTCCAGGATCAGCTGGAACAGCTCAGTGCATGCCCCGGGGCCCATGGTTTTCCAGGAGCTGCTGGATTATCTCAAAGGGAACACAAGTCAGAGGGTCATCTTGGAAATGAGTGGGGTCAAGAAGCACAGGGGTTTGCTTATTTCATAGAGCCATCTAGAGAGGGCAGGGGGAGGCTCCAGGTGGAAAGAGAAAGGAGAGAGAAAACAAGTTCCCCTCTCTCCTTACTCTCACCCCACACAAAGACTGGCAGTGATTGACTTTGGAAGTGCCATATACACATCTCTGCTTAAAACACATGCTGTCAAACTTGTTTTTCTGAGCCCTGAAAAATTCTGTCAAATGCCATAAGCCATTCTGTCAAGAAAACTCTTGTTTTTAACTGCCAGCTCGTTTGCCTTGCCTCTTTCTTCTTCAAAGATTTAACCTTCTTCATGGGCTGTTGGCCAAATATGACGGAGAAAACGGACGCTCTAGTTGATCACCCCAGTGACTGAACGTGCTTTTTAATCTTCCATGAAGCGTAGACCTCAAGCACTGATTGCTACAGGGGTCACACCACCACACCAAGGGGCGAGCAGGCGTGATGGGGGTTTTGACATAATGGACAGTCCTTGTCCTACCCGAAGGGGGAAGCCAGTCCTCAACTGACTGTTGCCCTGCATGCCTGGTGGTCGTTGGATTCCAGGACCTGTGCCATCAGCTTCAGAAACAAAATGATCTCACCCTTTGTGTTTCTCTGATTTTTATTTCTTTGAGGTTGCTGTTCAATTTGCAGTGATTGCTCCTGTGGCAGAGCTGTGTTAACCCTCATAATTTAGGAAATAGTTTTGTTTTTCTTTTATTTCATGTCTCTAAAATGCAATTTACCAGAAGCTACTTGACCATCCTGATGGCCCCCACACCACAGTCACTTCTTCAGGGATGGGCATATAGTCCCAGGGGCGGGGTGATCCTAGCTCCTCATCCCCCGCCCAGTGGCACAGGGATTGGTCTAGTGGCTGGGCACCTTGACCCAAGTGGACCAATCAGTGTCTTTTCCTATTTTTTTTCCTTACTTTTTTTTTCATTTGGAACTTGGGGCTGGGATCCTTCTTTTCACTGTGAAACTGGAAGTGTGTTCCCTAATTATTGGCCCTGCTGACTCAGCCTTGTGGAAGAAGCCAATCCGGGGGAACCATGACACACTCAGCAGAGAGTGCTGAGGGCAGTCATGTTCCCAACCTCCACTGTCTCCAGAGCCTCTTCCTTCCTGTTCTTTCCCCCTACTGGCTTTTTGAGGAAACAGACTCTCTCTTTTTCCTAAATGATGGGAGTTGAGCTGCTGTCACCTGTCATTCCAATAAACCTGATAAGAATTTGGTCTGGAGCAGGGCTGCTTGATTCAGTCTGCATCTGGCACTTTGAACTGTGTGATCTTAAGAAAGATCATTAGTCTCTTTGCCTCAGTTTCCTCATCTGAAAATGGGAACAATAACAGAATCTACCTCATCTGGTTGCTGTGAGGATGAAGAGTCAATATATTTAAAGCCCCCAATATATAAGTGTTGCCATCAAAGGATGACCCAGTGGACAAAAATGGTTACGTACCTCAAAGGGATGAACCCAAACTGTCTGCACTTGTGCTCAAGGAAAAATTTGAAACTTGGAAGATAATTCCTCTTCTCTCGGTTTCTTGCCCTTCAAAGAAGAACAATTCTTCACAAGAAAGATATTCCTCTTTTCCGTCCCCAAAGAGAAGGTAAAAAGAACTTCAAACAATCAGATTGATGTTACATCAAAAAATCAAGATAAACTAGACCGGAATTCTAGAACAGGTGGAATCTATTAATATTCTGAGAGGGATGTAAAGTTGAAGAGATAGTAGAGTCATTATAAGACATTTAAACACCCACCACAAAGAGAAGTTACTAACGGGTGAGTGTAGGTATAATTTAATGCTTGCATTTATGACAAAATCCAGGAAATGACAGGCCTGTAATTTTGACTTCAGTAGAGGAGGTAATGGAAATGCTATTCAGGCTTCGAGTAGCAGAGAGCTGTGAAAGTTATTATTTAATTAGGAACTGTAAGCACGGATTCAGACAAGGGAAGAACGCTCCTTTTGCATGTGGCAGCTTCACTGGCATCCTGAAGAAGTGAAGGAGCAACAGAGAAGGGAGCTGACTTCTCCAGGAGGGTCTGCCTGACTTGCAGCCCAGAGGGTGCTGGGGGAGGAGATGTCCCAGGAAAACTTTCTTGCCAGCTGCCTGTACCCCCTAGCACCTTGGTGCTGGTCTTCGCATGAAGCGTGACCTGAGTGAATACAAGGGAGAAGTCGACAGTGATAGCCATGTCTTAGGGACTGAACTGAAAAAGAGTGAATGAACATTGAAGGAATTGCAGTAGGAATTGCAGTTTTGGTAGGAGAATCAGATTTGTGAAAGGCTGGTGATAACACATCAGAGTGAGGATAGGAGTTAAAACTTGGAATCTTCCCTCTTGGAGACCTTCAGGAAGGGATGTGATCACCCTCTGAAGACAATGGCTGGGGTGATAAGACAGGTCCACTAAGGAGGATTTTATGACTTTCACTCACCTCCACAGTAGTGTCAGCGTGAGTTATATTGACATTGACAGATGGTCACAGAAAGTTTCAACACTACACCTCTTTTTTTTTTAAACATTTATTTATTTATTTATACAAGCACTGGGTACAATCAGAAGCATGGGAGGGTGAGAGAATTCACCAGAGCCAGAGTGGGGAACAGAACAGGCAGACGGATGAAATACACTGCTGAGGAGAGCAGCGGGCGCGGCAGGAGAAGTCTGTCATGCCATGTGGGACCCTTGCCAGTGGCCGGCAGGGATTGAACTGGCACTGCAGAGGCTGCGGGCAGCTTTGCAGCCCAGCGCTCAACCGCTGTGCCACCAGGGGAGGCCCAACACTACATCTCTTTTCAAGATAAAGATTTCAGGCAAAGCTCATGATGCCTGGGAAGCACTGTCTCAAAATAGTGGGGGAAGGTAGGTTAGCAAACAGAGGAAGCTCTTGATTACAAGTGCCATGATTATTTCCCCAAGGCTGGACAATGACTTTAAAAAGAGATTATTTCCAGGTGAGACATTTCCTCGCAGAGGGTCAGGAACAGAGTAGCCTATCAGTCCCAATGTTGATTTTACTCCTTTTTTTTATTTATATGTATATTTTACATCGTTCATTTAAAAAAAAAATTTATCTTTTATTTATCCAAGAGCAGGGGTAAAGGCCTGATGCACAGGAGCATGAGAGGATTCACCAGAGATAGAGCGGGGAACAGAACAGGCAGACTGACAAAATACACTGCTGAGGGGAGCAGCGCGTGAGACAGGAGAGGTCTGCTCACCATGTGGGTTGCTCTGAGGCCGGCAGGGATGGAACCGGCACTGTAGAGGCTGTGGACACCTTTATAGTGCTGCACTCAACCGCCTGTGCCGCCAGGGAGGCCCTACACTGTTCATTTTTAAACAATGTTTGCTTTTCTTTCCCTCATCAGGTGTAGTCCCCATAGAATTTCCTTCACCAGTGCACCAGTGCATCATCACCTCAGTGCCCTGTGTTCCTCCCTCCTTCTCTTTGATCCCTCTCCCTCCTCCCCTGCAGGATGTCTCTGGTTTATAATTGTTTGTTTGTTTTTGTTTTGTTTTGTATTGTTATTATTTTTTCCTCTGATGTCTTATTTGGTTCCCCTATAGTCCTCCTATATGTGAAACCATCCAGTATTTTTCTTTTTCCTTCTGACTTATTTCACTGAGCATAATTCCTTCTCACTCCATCCATATTGTTGCAAATAGCATGAGTTTATCTTTTTTTGATTGTTGAATAGTATCCCATTGTGTATATACGCTACATCTTCTTGATCCAGTCATCTATTTTGGGGCATTTAGGTTGTTTCCAGGTTTTACCTATTATAAGTACTGCTGCAATAAACATAGGGGTGCAGGCATTTTTTTGAATCAATGTTTTTGTGTCCTTTGGGTAGATCTCTAAGAGTTGAATTGCTGGGTCATTTGGAAGCTCCATTTCTAGTAGACTGAGGAATCTCTATACAGCTTTCCATAGTGGTTGGACAAATTTGCACTCCCACAAGCAATGATTTCACTCATTCTTATTTGCAAATGAAATAAAGAAAGCCAGAGGCTGACCTGGAGAATCTGGAGAACGTACCCCACTGGGCAGTCTAATTGACCCTGGGACAACTCCGTCTGACTGCAACCCCAGGGCCCCATGGTCGGGAGTGTTTCTAGATTTTCCCACAGGACACTAATCTTTTTTTTTTTTTTAATAGAGGCATGTTTTATTTATTTATTTGTTTGTTTGTTTTGTTTATACATGCACTGGGTACAGTCAGAAGAGTGGGAGGGTGAGAGAATTCACCAGAGCCAGAGCCGGGAGCAGAACAGGCAGAAGGACCAAAGCACACTGCTGAGGGGAGCAGCGGGCGGCAGGAGAGGTCTGCGCGCCATGTGGGACCCTCCTCCGGTGGCCGGGGAGCAGCCGGGGATCGAACCAGCGCCGCAGAGGCCGCGGGCAGCTTCGCAACCCAGCGCTCAACCGCTGCGCCACCGGGGAGGCCCAGGACACTAATCTTAATTCAGAGAACTGCCACCTCTATTTTTAGTGCCTGAATGCTCCTGTCGCTGTGCCGTTGTCAGTTTATTCTACAGGTTATAACAGGAGGTGGCCAGGTGCGGAGAAGCAAAGTTATTTGAATCAGAAGACACAGATTCTTTTTCCAGCTCTTGTTCCAATTCTCGTGACCTTTGGAAAGCCACTTTCCTGTCTGAACCAGATTCTTTTACTATAAAGCTTTAGGAATGAAAAGTGGTTGGCTTCTAATGTCCCTCTCAGCATTAAATTTCTATAAAAATAAATCTTTCCTATGGTAGAAAGAGAGGATATAACATGAATTACATGAAGGTGTATTTGGGGGTAGCAGCATATTTATTAATGAATGAAATGTTGCCTGAGAAGTTAAGGAGAACAAGGCCAGCTCCAGGATTTCTGGAGAGTAGGAGTAGGAATAAACACTTGTTAAGGAAGGTCTCCCTGGTGGCACAGGGCTTAAAGACTCAGCACCCTCAAGCTATCATCAGCCACTCTGGCATGAGTTCCATCCCTGGCCAAGGAGCTAACCCACATGGTTACCCATACACACACACACACACACACACACACACACACACACAAATGCACGCAAACACAATGCTAATCCTGGGGCTTTATTCTCTGAAGTACCCAGAAGTAGACTATGTAATATGCTTAGGTGTAGAAGAAAAATAAATCAAATTAATCAACCAATTATTTAGAGTAAGATAAAATCATTATGTAATATGTGTGTGAGAGGTATGTCTATGTACTCCCATTGCTTGGGGTTAGATGCCTGCAAGATTCAGTATCAGATTCAGAGTGTAAATAGCACCAAGCAAACATTAGCCACTTACTAAGAAATATTTCCCCTTTCTAGCTGGTAGAGGGAGGGAAACTAATAACAAGTTATGTGGAGTATAATTGGATCGTTTTGCTGAAAATGATCACAGCAGTTGCAAATTATATCCATATGATGGATCTCTAGCATTACCAAAATTTTTGTCAGATTTGCAGGCAAATTATTGTCTTAAATCCAAAATGATGTATCCAAAGATTTGTTAATGCGAGCGTGAGATGCAATGGAAATTCATAATGAAACTGAAAGCAAGATGAATGCCTAACATCTAGTGCTTCTATTTTTCCTTTATCAAACAGAATTATTCTTCTCCCATAAATTGATAAAAATATGCTAGATGAGATGAGATGTTCAATGGAAAGGAATGCCAGAGAATTCAAAGCATTGCTGATCAGTGATTTAAAAATCACCATTTCAGAAAACTGAAATTTTTGCAAATTTCAAATTTGCCTCTGAGGTCAGGTTTGAGAAACAGACTTAGAAACAAGCGAAACTGCAGCATAGCTGGAAGAGTTTTAGGTGATATTTTTCTGTGGCAGTTTGACCTGCATCCTATCCTGTGGTATTGACAAGATTAGTTTATCTCAGTATGGGGGAGCACTTCAGCTTTCCAACCAGATCCGAGGCTCCTGGAGGCTATAGGCAGCCTCTGAACACTCTGTCTGACTTCACTGCCCTGCCACAGCAGCCTGTGCACCACGGGGGCCTAAATATTTATGATCACTTGGCTGATAAACATGCCCAACCTATTTGCCACCAAATGCAGCAAACCTTCATATAACCCTCCTAGAACAGCAGCAAGCTCTCAAAGCTGGGAAGGCAGTGGAAAAGTGAATAGATTCATAAGGAGAGCTTTTGTCATTAATAATTCATGCAGGAGTAAACTATAATTGGAGAACAGTCCTCACTCCTAACGCTGTGGGTAAGTTTCTATAGCATTGCCATGGAAAAGCTACATAGGCGGGAACCTTGGAAATGGGAATCGGGATTTCTGTATTGACTGATTGCATCAACTCAGATGTACTTGTTCTCTTGCAGAGAGGGCATTTGACCTGGGAATACCAAGGGAAATAATGATATAGAATATAAGAATGCTGTAGCCTTATTTCACAAATCCAGAATAAACTCACTGCAATCTTTTAAATATCATGCAGGTTACTAGTCCTTGACCAATTAGTTATTGAAACCCACAGTTGTTGAGGTCCACAGCAATGAAGGTGTGTGGTAATTAGATTATTTCCTAGCAATCCCCCAGGCCCTTGGGAAGAGTGAACTTCCCTGTCCCTTGACTTGGGGCTGTGTGACATGTTTTGTGCGACGGGATGTTAGTAGATTGGACCATAAGCAGAAGCTTAAAGTAGGCCTGAATGATTGGTCTTACCCACTTGTACTTCTACCATTGGCATGAGGGACAGGCCCCAGGGGGGGCATGCCCCTTCTGCCAGGGTCCTGTGCTCAGGCCTGTGAAGCAGAAGCACTTCAGAGATCTGTAGCATGTGAGGTTCATTGGGGGTGTTCTGCAACATAATAACATGCAGCGCTCTTCTGCCCCAGGGCAAACCACCAGTAGGTGGTGTTGTATATACTGTACCTGGGGGCTTGAAGATTCACGCCATCTCAGCCCTCCATGGTGGGGGCAGGAGGCACACACAGGGAACTGGGAAATTCTGTCCTTGGAGACTTGGAAACCAGTGGCAGGACAGATAGAGCAGCTCTGGGTGCTGACTCCGTTACGGAGCAGCCCCAATATAAAATGGGTTGCCTGGCTGTGGGTCCTCACCCGCGTGCTTAAAAAGGGACTTATTATACTCCACTACAGTCACACACAAAAGGTTAATAAAAGGTTTATTTACAAGGGAAAAGGAATTAAGAAAATGTACAACTCAGGCAGAAAATAGGAAAATAAAGTCTTTAATGCGTCCTACCCGATCCGCCGACCTGGAAACCCAAAGGCACTCTCAGAGTTGGCTGGACACTGCGAGCTGGCGGGGAGCCAAAATGGGGGATCCCCCAAAGCCCGCGTGTCTGATTTTATACCAAACCTGGCTGCTTAACCCCACCCTCAGGTCCCAGCCACCTTCCCTTGGGTGGTGATGGGATTTGGAGTTCCCAGTGTCTTTGGCTTTGGCCTGGGGTGGGGGTGGAGTCCACAAAGCCTGTATGGGATTAGCTTTAGGACATCCTTTCCCCCTAATAATTCTAGAATTCTAGTGCTGTGCCCCAGCTACACAGGTGTGCTCAGTAGGTCTACCACTTTGAAAAATGCTATCACTGCTGGTTTTCTTGCTTGCATAAATAAATAAAATAAATCTTTTAAAAATGCTATTACCAAGAGCTACATGAACAAACTGATGAGTTGCTGCCTCCTCCCACCCCAGTTTTCTCTCTCCTGCCAACCTCCTCTCTCCCTTCTCCTTTCTTCTTCTCTCCCCCTTTCTTTCTTTTATTTATTGAATTAATTATTTTACATATTTTTTCAATTTTTTTACAATGTTTGCAAAATTCCCCATAGAATTTCCACCACACAAAAAAAGAATTTCCACCACCAGTTCACCTGTGCACCATCACAACATCACCATAGTCCCTTGTGCTCTTCCCTCCCTCGTTTTGATCCTTCTCCCTCCCCCTCTCCTGCAGAGTGTCTCTGATTTATAGCTGTCTGTTTATTTTGGTTTTGTTGTGTTATGTTTTTTTATTGCTTTTTTCCCCCAAAGATTGATTTATTTATACAAGAACTGGGGTACAGGCCAGAGGTGTGGGAGGGTGAGAGGATTCACTAGAGACAGAGCAGGGCACAGAACAGACAGACCAAGAACACTGCTGAGGAGAGCAGCGGGAGAGACAGGAGAGGTCTGCCGCACCATGAGGATATCTCCCTGGCCAGCCGGGAATCGAACCCTCACTGCAGAGGCTGCGGACAGCTTCATAGTGCTGTGCTCAACCCTCTGTGCCACCAGGGAGGCCCTTTTGTTATTTTTTCCCCCCTGATACCTTGTTTGGTTCCACTATAGTTCTTCTATAAGTGAAACTGTTAGAAGAAATAGTTCAAAACCATCCGCTATTTCTCTTTTTCCTTCTGGCTTATTTCACTGAGCATAATCCCTTCCAGCTCCATCCACTTTGCTGCAAATGGCATGAGTTGTTCTTTTTTGATCCATTGTGTCTATATACCATCACCCAAGAATTATTGTTAGCAGAGGAGAGCACCACTTATTCTCCAGTCTGTTCTTTGACCTGACTTCTGGCTTCCGACTTGGGGGCAGGGGTGCCCAGGTATCCTTCTTGGAGCTTCAGTGAGGATTGAGCCTGACTCTATTTAAGTCGCCTTCCCTGACCACCTGTGAGGCAGACAGAAGGGTCTCGGCCCCAGCCTCTGCGGGGTGTGTGTGCCTGTGTGCGTGTGTGTGATGCCCCAGTGCAAAAGGCCTTTACTAGGAAGTGTTCATTTGATGGAGGACAAGAACGAAAAAAAAAAAAAAACTTAAAAGGAGGAGCCACAAAGACCAGAAACCTGGCTCACACAATGCCCAGAACTGCAAGTGGGGTAGGGGATTAGCATAGCCATTGACCCAGCTATAGAAACCAAGATCCTTAGGTGCCAAAGCCTAGATTACAAAGCACAAGACCCAAGCAGGTATCAGACAGCTATAGGGAGTGTCTAGAACACAGGCCCAAGGGTAAGTATATGGAGACTGAGCTCATTGTAGAATCTCCCAGTCCCTTTCATATTTTGCATAGTTATGCAAAATCAGCAACTAACTGAAGGGCACAGGAGTGAGCCCCTCCCAAACAGAAGAAGTCTATTATCTGTGCAGTCTCTGCACTGGCTTGGGGCAGCACTCCGTCTGCCCACCTGTGACTATGCAGGTGTTTCTTTTCACCTACTCTCTCCCTCTGCAGGGCAGCAGCCTCCTGCCTGCTGGTGACTTGTACCTGCCAAGGTTTCTCCTCACTGACCTCCCTCAGCGGAGGCAGCTCTCCTCAAGGCTGCCCGCCTGAGACCATGCAGGCCTCTCTCAGCAAAACTGTCCCTTTCAGGGCAGCTCTTCTTGACTGCTTGTCTCTATGCAAATATCTTTTACTCTTCTATCCATTTTCTAATAAACTGCTCCTTAAATATAACTAACATCTCTGTCTCAGGGAGAAACTTGCCTGGGAAACTCACTGCATGCCACCAAAACGGGAGCTCTGGTGACACCTTTCCCGAAGTGAAACCAAGGACCCTGCACTCCAAACCCATTAACTCCAAAATGACATCACATTTATTCAACAGGTATTTACTGAGCAATCCCCTGCTAAAACACGGGAGGTTCACAAACATGCCCAAATGAGCTCGTGGAAGCTTGAACCCCCCAAAAAATGTAGTGCTGCAGCCATCAATAAAAAAAGAAACACAGAGGGCCTCCCCAGTGGCGCAGCGGGTTGAGTGCCACTCTCTGAAGCTGTCCGCAGCCTCTGCAGCATGGGTTCGATCCAGGCCATCAGGGAGATACCCACATGGCATGGCAGACCTCTCCTGTCTCACCTGCTGCTTCCCTCGGCAGTGTATTTCAGCCAATCTGCCTGTTCTGTCCCCCTGCTCTGTCTCTGGTGAATTCTCTCACCCTCCCATGCTCTGACCTGTACCCCAGTCCTTGTATAAATAAATAAATCTTTAAAAAAAAACACCACAGAGATTTAAGTGATGCAAAGAAGTTGGGACTTTATTAAAGGGAATGAGAGTAGGGTACAGTGGGCGGGGGGTTGTCTCCAGTGAGATGTCCATGAGGTAATTTCTCAGGCTACTTTATATTCTCTTTCTAGATGGGCTTCTGGCTTCCTGCTGGGTCAGGTGCTGCTGAAGGCTGGTGCTTTTCTCCTTATTGTTTCTCTCCTTGGTCAGTAGATGGTTTCCTCTGTTATACGATTTGGGGGGGTGTGTGGGTCTCCGGGCAGCAGAAACCTACTGGGTACTTATCTTATTCTCTGTCTCAAATCTACTGGGGGCTTAACTTACTGCCCACCTCACCACTACATCCAGGCTTTCTGCCAGGCTGCGCAGGAATGCTGTGGGGATTGAAACAAAGATCGTGAAGACATTTAGTCTGGAGCAGCCCAGTCCAATAGAAATATAATATGAGCCATGCATGGAATGATGTTTTCCAGTAGTTATATTAAAAAAGTAAAAATGAACAGGTGAAATTAATTTTAATAATATATTTGATGTAACCCACATACTCCAGATGTTACTTCAACACCGCATCAAGATTTTTACGTCTTGGGCCTTCCTGGTGGCACAAGGGGTTAAGCACAGCACTGTGAAGCTGTCTGCAGCCTCTGCAGCAAGAGCTTGATCTCTGGCCGACCAGGGAGCTACCCACATGGTGCAGCAGACCTCTCCTGTCTTGCCCACTGCTCCCCTCAGCAGTGTCCTTCAGTCAATCTGCCTATTCTGTTCCCCACTCTGTCTCTGGTGAATCCTCTTACTCCCTCACCTCTGGCCTGTACCCCAGTTCTTGTATGTATAACTAGATAAATCTTTAAAAAATGATTTTTACATTCTTTTATTCATACTAATTCTTTGAAATCCAATGTGCACTTTACATTTAGAGCATCTCAACTTGGACTGCCACATTCAAGTGCTCAGCGACCATGTGTGGTGTTAGCTATGTCACAGGACAGCACAGGTCCAGAGAACGAGGTAGACAGTGGAGGTGATGGGCACATGCCAGGGAAGAGAAGGAGGCAGGTGAGCTGGGCCACAAAGGTGAGATATTGAGAGAGATGTGTGGGTGAAATGCCACAGTCAGGTGTCAGGGGTGAGGCAGCCAGGTGTCCCCCTGGGGTCAGGCAGCCAGGAGATGGGGAGCAGGGGGGAGAGGGTGGGTCAGAGATGCTGGAATGGCACAAAGCATCACAGACACAAAAACATCTTGCAGGGAGAAAAAGTAGGTGGGAGGACCGGGGGCTCAAGCATGCGGTTTGGCCTCTGAAGATGGATCCATATGCTATTTAGGCACAAATATTTATTGGACACCTACTAAATGCCAGGAACTGTGAAGATAGTGGTGAATAAGCTGATCCCTTCTCCATGGAAATCACATTATACTGGAGGGAGGTAAACAGTCATGCAGCAATAAGCAAATAAAATGTTTCAGATAATGGTAAGCACATGATGGGGCAGGAAAGAAACACTAGATGCTATACTTGGGGGAACCCAGGGCAGGTGGTGAGCTGGGCATTCCCTACGTGCCCTGTGTCCTAGGAGGCTGACCTCTGTGCTGTGCGAGCAGCAGCCTGTCCTCTGGCTCTCTGTTCACTCTGGCCAACAGGGAACATGGACAGGAGACCAAAGAGTAGGATGGGAAGGTTAATGCAACCCAGCACTTACCCCTTACCTGGCCGCAGGGTTTCCTCACTGGTGGAGCTCCTTTATCTGAGGTCCCAGTTTTTACCTGAGCTGGTAACTGTTTCCTTCTCTTTCTCCTTCAAGTGGGTTTAGTAACAGCCCCTTTCTGGCTCCACTCCTCCTGCTCATAGTTCCCATGAGCCTGTCTGTACCTGTAGCGCACACAGTTTCCTTCAGCTCTTCAGTGGTCCCTCAGTGTTGGTGCCACTTCACACGAAGTCTAGAAGGCTCTGAGCCTTGGTCTGGAGGACACAGAGATAACCAACACCACTTCTGGGTAAGTGAGCTCCAGAAGGGGTGCAAGAGCAAAGGACTTGCAGAGGACAAACTAGACATGTCACAGGCATAGGAAGAGGCCAGATGACCTGAGGTCAGCAAGAACCGAGAGAGCAGAAGGTGAGGGCAGATGTGTGCAGGACCAGACCACACAGGGGCTCCTGTGCCAGGAGAACTCTGGGGCTCCTTCTAAGCAAGGTGGGAAGGCTGTAGCGGGTTTGGAGCAGGTAAGTGGCAGAGTATAACTGATGTTTAAACTCCATGTCCTGTGCCAAAAAAGAGAAGCAAAACAGAGAAAAACAAAATCAAAACCAAACCCCAAAAGCATGGGACACATGACAGAGTCACAGAAGTCAACTTGAAGAGATCCCAATGGTCAACCTGGAATATTTCAAGCAACAAAATAAATAATAACGGTATTGTGTTACAGCTCAAAGAGGAAAATACATTTCTGTGAGTCCATACTGATATAAACAATGATGGAATAAATAAATAAGTGGAGGGGAAAGACTAACTCTTCTTTACAGAAGAATTCTAATTAATAAATGATAAAGGACTGAAGGAATTAGAAATATACCATTAGAGCATTGCCGTGATCATTGCTACAGGTAAGACCCACCCATGAATGCAAAAATTAGTGTGAACTTAAAGAAAAGCAGGATATTTGCATAACTTCACTGTATCTCCCTTAAAATATTTATTAATTTTGGTGGTGACTTTAACATCTATTTTTTTTAATAAGTTCTTTTTTTTTTAAGTTTCATTGCTTTTTTTTTTTTAATTTATACAAGCACTGGGTACAGTCAGAAGCACAGGAGGATGAGAGAATTCACAGGAGCCAGAGCAGGGAGCAGAACAGGCGGAATGACGAAGAACACTGCTGAGGGGAGCAGCGGGCACGGCAGGAGAGGTCTGCGCGCCATGCAGGACCCTCACAGGCGGCCGGGGATTGAACCGGCGCTGTAGAGGCTGCAGGCAGCTTTGCAGCCCAGCGCTCAACCGCTGCGCCACCAGGGGAGGCCCGACTTTAACATCTATTGGCAAGTCTTTGACACTCCTTCCACCTGGAGGGGAGTTTATGCCCACCCCTATGTGCGGGTGTTTCTTTGACTCACTTCGAATGCACAGGGCGCCGCAGGGGACAATGGCAAATTTACAGTGAAGAAATATGGTTGACATCACGCTAACCAAGTGATGGAAGTTAGCACCACCAGCACTCAGACATATTAACCTCGAGCACCTTGTGATGGGAGGGCATGTGGAGGCCTCTTTCTGTGCTTGCCCACATCTAAAAGCTCAGTAAAATCATGAAAGTCAGCAGTCAAGTTCAAATTGAGGGACAGCTTACAGAACACCTGCCCAGTAGTCTTCAAAGGTGAACTGTGACAGATGAGAAGATTAAGGAAGCTTGAGGACTAAAAGGGTATTCTGTCCTGGATTGGATTCTGGAACAAAGAAAGGAAATCCAAATAAAGTCTGCATCAGTATTAGTTTTGATAATTGTACTACGGTTGTGTAAGCCATTAACATTAAGGGAGACTGGATGAAAGGTGTCTGGAAACTCTGCTATCTTTGTGACTTATCTATAAGTTTAAAATTATTCAAAATAAAAAAGAATTTTGAAAAAATACGTGGTTGTACTTTTGTACAGAACCAATAATATATATGTATGTATATAGATGTGTGTATACATAATTATAGATTATTATAATATATGATTATATATACCACCACTGTCTATATATAATTCTCTCTCTATATATATATAAAACTATGTATGTCAATCTTTCATTCTATATATCGCCTTTGTAGGGAAGAATTATCCTTTCTACTAAATAGATGACAGATAGACAGACAGACAGATAATGGGGAGCTGGCTCACACAGGTACAGAGGCTGAACAGTTTATTATGTTGTCGGCAAGCTGAAGATCCAGGAAAGCCACTGGTGTAATTCAGCTTGAGATCAAAGGCCTTAGACTTTGATCAGCTTCAGGAGGAGCTGATGGTGTGATTTCAGGCCAAGGGAAGGAGAAGACTGGTGTCTCAGCCTAGCAGCTAGTCAGAGGCTGCACAAATTCTCCCTCCTCTTCCTTTCTCTCTATCCAGACTCAGTGGATTAGATGAAACCTCCCATGCTGGGGAGGGCCATCTGCTGTATTGAGTTCACTGATTCCAGTGCTAATCTCATCTGGAAAGACACTCACTGACACACCCAGAAATAATGTGGAGCCCAAACCTAGGTATCCTGAGATCCAGCCCCATAAAAGTACCACAGTGGCCCAAGATACAGGAAAAAGAAATGTACACTCAGTCACATCTGCAAGAGATTCACAGGGAGATGTTAGCAGCGTCCTTTTTACCCCACAGAGTGGGGCTTCAGGTGCTTCTGTTTAGAAATCCAGTCAGCACCCCCTCAGAGTACCCCTTCCTCCTGCACAGCCTTCAACACTGGTGGAATGACCCTTGGTCCACACGCACCATCCCCCAATCTGTGGCGCCTGCGAGGTGCGCGGTTCAACTTGGCCTCTCTGTGCCTCAGTGATTTCATCTGTCAAGTGGGAAGAGGGACTGTGGGATCTCTCAGGCTGCTGGGTTTGCAGTGTCCGACTTTGAGGGCAGATTTGCTGGATGAAGATCACTTCCCTTCCCACTGGACCAAGAGTTACGAGCCAGACAGCTAGTTGTCCCCTGAAAGGCTCGCCGTGGAAGGAGGCAGACATACCAGCTGTAAGAATCCCCACCAAACTCTTGCCGTGCACACTATTGCAAACAGTTTACAAGTTTTAACTTACTGAATTCGCAGCTCACTATCATTATTATCATCTCCATCGTAGAGATGAGGAAGTTGAAGGCCAGCGAGGTGAAGGGAGCTGCCCAGTGTTCTGAGCTTAGGAGCGGATCAGCAGGCTGTGACCAGGCAGGGGTGGTCTGTGCTGCGGGGAGTAGCAGGCGCCTCTTGGAAGATGACTGAGTCCTGGTGAAGTCAAGGACAGAGCCTGCCTCCAGCCACCCAGCGGGGACAGCACCCACCAGCACTGTCTACTACCCTGGTACCCAGCACCCAAGGGGCCATATTCTCAGGCCAGACCTGGGCGCTGGCACAGAACACTGGGGAGAAGGAGCCCCCTCCAGAAGGAGTTTCTTTTCAGCTCCTTTTCTGGGGACTTGGGGCCACCTACCTCTCCCATGGAGTCTCCCTCCCACTTCTTCATCTCCTCCTAACCTGGCTCTTCATGGGGGGTGCGTGCTCTCAGGTGCACACCCTTCATTTATTTTGTTTTCTCTGCTGGCCCTACAAAAATCACAAAGTGATAAATATTCAAATAAAATATTTAATAAAAATATTCAAATAGCACAGGCATTTAGAGCAGAAGAGGAGCAAACACTGCCCTCCTGCTTTCCTCAAGCCTGGATGTGACACCACATTTTTTTATGGCCCTAATAGGCCCCAGGAGAACTGGAACTCAGCGCTGCTCAGCGAGGTGCTCCCGGGAGAGAGCCGGCGGCGGAGGCCAGTGATGTTTGCTGGATGCAGGGTGAATGAATGATTTGTTTTGCAGCTTAACTTTTTCCCCCATGAAACAGTGACTACTTCATTGTATTTTTTTAGGAACTTCCAAGCATTTGTAATCCAGATGCCCCTTAATGTGTTCAGCCATCTCTTTATTAATAAAGACAGGTGGTTTGCAGTGTTTCTATTATGAACGTGATACAGCCAGCCCTCCTTCGCGAGTAACTTAGCAGTTATGAATGAGATTATCTGGGATGGAATCGCTGAGTCACAGGGCACCTAGAGTTTAAATTCTGTCCTAGGAAATTATTTGTTTTTGTTTGCCTTCATTCTAGCGTTCTTTTTTCCTCTCCCCCCGCCCCTTTTTTTTTTTCTGTTCTTGCATTGCTGTTCAGTTTTGCACAGTAATTGGTTTCTCCCTTCAGGTGTAGACCCCATAGTTCTTCTGTCATCATATCACCCATGAACCATCACCACAGTCTGTTGTGCTCTTCGCTGCCCTCTTCACTCCCTCCCCTGATGTATGCCTCAGATCTATGGTCAACTTGCTACTTCTGTCTTTTTCTTGACCTTTTGTTCAGTTTCTCTACATTCTCTGTGTTAGTAAAACCATCCGATATTTCTTTTTCCTTCTGACTTATTTCGGTTAGCATAATCCCTTCCAGTTCCATCCGTCTTACTGTAAATGACATGATTTTATCCTTTTGATCGCTGAGTAATATTCCATTGTGTAAATATACCACATTTTGATCCCTGTGCCTGTTTTAAATATAAATGACCCTGTGGGAGCTGGACAGAGGGTGCTGGGCATCTGCAGGGTTTGAAAGGCCTTGGTCACTTCCCAACTGGTTAGATTTGCATCTCTCTGCTCAGATTTGGGTTGGGGTTTAAAAGGCAACCTAGCAACCTGCAGGTGGCTGAGGGGGCAGACGAGGGGGTCCCCACATTTAGAATTTTTTCTTGTAATTCCTACTGTAAGTGCCAGTGAGTTTCAAAATGTCTTCATTGATTAACCTTTTTGGGTATTTTGATCCCCATGTGGCAGGCTGGAAAGTCAAGGCAAGCCCCATTTCAGAGGAGAGGTAAATGACAGCACAAGGTCACCCACATCAGCTGGTGCTCAGGGAGGAATAGAGGGTAATTGGAAGTCATTGTTTCCCTTGAGCAACATATAAAGGCAAAATGTCCTTGGGTACCCAGTCTTAGGTGGAAAAAGGAGTGAAACCTATCAAGTGTCAAATCTGCAATAAGTTGTCTGCCCCCAGATGAATGTCCCCAAAAAGCTCCCCAGAAGAGGTGGTACAAGTGGAGAAGTGACTTTATTTTTTTAAGATTTATTTATTTATGCATACAAGAACTGGAGCACAAGCTAGTGGTATAGGGAGAGTGAGAGGATTTACCAGAGACAGAGTGGAGAGCAGAACAGGCATGTACTGAAATACACTGCTGAGGGGAGCAGCGGGCAAGTCAGGAGAGGTCTGCTGCACCATGTGGGTCAGCTCCCTGGCTGGGGATTGAACTTGTGCTGCAGAGGCCATGGACAGTTTCACAGTGCTGTGCTTAACCCCTATGCCACCAGGGAGGCCCAGAAGAGACTTTAGAAAAATAAACTAGGTTGTAGAGATACCAGTAAAAACATGCATGGGCCTTTGGGTCTTCTCAGCTTGGGGCTTTGGACACTTCAAGTACTGCCTCATAGAGAGACAACGGTTTAAAATTTATTTAATTTTGGGCTTTCCCAATGGCGCAGGTGGTTGAGCGCAGCACTGTGAAGCTGCCCACAGCCTCTTCAGTGCCAGTTTGATCCCCGTTGGCCATGGAGCAACCCACATGGCGCAGCAGACCTCTCTCCTGTCTAGCCCACTGCTCCCCTCAGCAGTGTGTTTCAGTCAGTCTGCCTGTTCCGTTCCCCACTCTGTCTCTGGTGAATCCTCTCACCCCCAAACCTCTGGCCTGTGCCCCGGTTCTTGTATGCATAAATAAATCTTTTTAAAAAGTTATTTAATTTTGTCAGAGTTGGTTTTCAATTCAGTTAAGTCAATTCATTTCAGTGTCCCCATTCAGGGGACTTAACAAGAAGATCAACAGCAACAACCTGAATGGACGCGGTTTGACTGACGTCTCCGGGCACCCCCTCCTTCCCTCACCCAAGAGAACTCAGCATCAACCACAGGGCCTTTGCAGAACTGACCAGCAGAGGCCATCCCAAGCTCAGGTTGCTAAGTGGGTAGCTGGCACCCTGGGCTGGCACCCTCTTGCCAGCGTTTGCGGGGAGAATAGTGATGACTCTCTTAGCTAGAGAAAGTCCTTAAATCCCTCTTTTTGTTTAATCTAATTTGATCCTATCCCTGAAGGAGTCCTCATTAAGATCTATTTTAGGACACAAAATCTTGAGCACAAACAGAATAATAATCATGATTTTCAGTGGTCATTTTTTAGGAGTCCAGCATATAGAGTACAGTTCAGATCTTAAGCCATCAATGCACACTCGCCCCTATCAAGGCACAGGGCGATGCTGTCACCCTTGGTTGCTCCCTTGAGTCCCTTCCCAGTTCACTGTCCCTATCTCCACTTCAGGGGCAACTCCTGTTCTGGTGTCCTTCATGATAAATCAGTTTTCCCATCTTAGGACTTCTCAGTGAAGCCATACTCAGGGGCTCCCTTGTGTCAGCTTCTCGCTTCTCATAACATTTCAGGGTTTATCTCCATTCTTGAAAATGACAGGCAACACTTCCCAGCCTTCCCAGCGAGCCAGCACTGGCTCCAGCACTTGCGCCCTTTCTGTCTCTGTGATAATCCTACGGTGTGAGGTTATTATCTCCATTTTACAGCCAAGGAACCAGAGGCCGAGAGAGGCTAAGTTGCTTGGGGTCTCATTGCTAAAGTGCAATGGGTTGGAATTTGAGCTTGGGGGTCTGACACCAGCTGGAAGAAACCAGTGCACATCATGTCTGGGCACCTGGCAGGTGAGACACCTGGGCGAGAAGCAGGTCTTCAGCCTCCTTCCCTGGGGACCCCCAGAAACTCTGAGCTGCTGTATTGGGTTCCGCGTTCCCTCTCCCTGTGCAGGGCTGAGGTCCTTCCTTCTGTTGCACCCCGGAGGGGGTCACCTTCACCCACCCCGAGCCACGGGGAGGAATTGAGCACTGAAGGAGCTTGGCTGTTCTGGTGAGTTACTGCTCCATCTCCCTTCTCTGAGTGATCGTTGTGTGCCAAGCTGACCCATAAATACAGTTACATTTCTGGGCCTGTCTGTGGAAAGAAAGATTATCAGCAGCTATAAAAAGGGTCAGGCGAAGTTAAGAAAAACAACTGCCACCCAGATAACCCAAATTAAACAAAAGCCTTTTCCGTCTGAGGTGACACCTGACTCAAATGGAATTTTTTTGAAGGGTGTGAAGTGATTCATCTTGACTTACAGATAAGCCCCAGAGCTGTGCCCACCTCACATTGCGCCTGTCACATCCAGTGACATGTGTCCTCACAGTATCCAGGAGCGCTGGGCAGCCAGCCTACTCGTATTGAGGGCCAGGCCTTGACCATGGCTATAGAAAGCTCTCTGTTCAGAAGCACTAACCCTGCTCCTGGTCCTGGGGACATCCTCCCACACTCTCCCGGTCCTCGGCCTAAACTCCTGGAGATCAGGGCCTGGAAGAGATCATGGAGCTTCTCTGAGTGGGATAGAGGGATGAGCAGGATGCTGTGGGCAAATAAAATTGGGAGGAATAGGGGCCAACCTAATTGAGACCATGAAACAGAGTAGGACCAGAACTCCCTTTTCTGGCCTTGAAGGACCTGTGCTCTCCAGCAAGTTGCCCAACCTCTGTGTCAATTTCCTCAGCTGTAAAATGGGGATAGTAATAGTTGCCTTATATTGCTGAGGGGCAGAGATGAGTACACACACACACATACACACACACACACCCCTACATATAACATATAAACACGACATATAAACATGCCTAGCATGGTTTCTGGAGGATAACAGGCACGCAAGAAATGTTTATTATCTTGCTATTATTTTTATTATTGTCAGTAGAACTGTGGAAAAAGCAGTTTGAATTGGGGGTGGTCAGTGTGGGCTCTCATTTTGACTCTGCCACTGTGTGGCCTTTAGCACATGGCCCCTGACTCCCAGTCCCACCCTCCATGTCTGGGTCTGTGAGGTCTGTAGTTCATCTCAGCTCACACGCTTTCTAGTCCAGACTCCTTGGAAGAGCAGTGTTCAACTTTCCATCTCTCCCCGCTGCTCCCCCAATTTGTCCCCAATGCTAACCCTGCCTGAAGAGGTCAGCACGCCCCTTGCATCTCAAGATAAAACAGCTGGGACAGCTTGCAGCCTGCTTGGGAGGACCACCTTCTCCTGGATGGAAAGTGCATCTGTGGGCTGCTTCCCTGAGGACGATGCTTCAAGTCAGACCCTCCCAGTCCTTGCGGGGCCACAGGCCCATGCCTGACCCTGGGCTGGTTGTTTTTCATCCCCAAGTCCCAGATACCTCTTCTGTAAAAAAAGGTAAGGCCTTACTTTACAGTAACTTTACAGTAACTTACTTTACAGTTACTTTACTTACTCTACAGTAACTTTTCCCACCGTTACTGGGAAGAGAAAATATGAGTTTTGCAGGGAAGTTGCTTAACAGCATGCCTCCTGGGGTAAATGAAGTGCTCAGCAAACATCAGTCCTTTTTCCTGTTAATGTGATCAGCATCCACATCACATCTTCACGTTTTTCTTTCAATCCTGGGGCTCAGGGACAAGCAGCAAACTCTCTGGGAAAAAGGCCTCCTTCTCCTCTGCTCCAAGACGTCTGCTTGTGCTGCCCTGCTCATGCACACGCATGAACACACGTTCACACATGTGCCCACACACGTCCTTCCCTTCACCACCTGAGTCTAGAAGCACCTGGAAGGCTGTCCTTTGGGGTGAGGGCAAAGGCAAGGAGCTGGCATGCAGCTACTGGCCTCAACACCATGATTTGCAGGCCAAACTGGGCTCTTTTTGCGGGTTCACCGGCAGTTTTGGCTGCTCAGTAAACACAGCCTGTGAGTCAGGAGTTGGGTAAACTGTGCACTTAGACCCGTATTTAAGATCGTCCTTGGACAGCAGTTGGCAGTCGGCAAACCAAGTGTATAATTTTCGATTAGTGCATCAAAGCTTCCAGGTTTGCCTGGGCCACAACAATCTCTTCTGGAATTTGTTTTGCAAGTGGCTGTATTCTAAAAACAAATGAGCCCTGGACTTTGCAAGGAACACGTGAGGATTTCTGAGGCTGGCCACCCTCCAGCACATACCAGCTCTGTTGTGGAACCAGCACCCTCCCCCGATCCATATGGGGGGGTCCCGCCTCTTCTCGCTTCACTGGGACACAGCCTCCTCTTTCATCCAATTGGTTTTATGTTTTATCCAACCTTGAACTCCTAAATAGCCACCCTTTGATGCACATGCCTCCTACATCCTTTAAAAGCAACAATTGCACAACAGCAACTGTGAGATGATGCTAATTGTCAGTGAGTGGCCACTTTCTGCATGTCAAGCACTGGGCTAAGTGCCTTGTAAGCATTATTTCATTTAATTTCCAGGCAGTTCTCAGAGGTGGGGTACTACTGGCCTCATTCCCTCCCTGCTAGTGAGGAAATGAGGATTAGAGATGTGAAATAACTTGGCTGAAATCTTCACAGAAGTAACTGACAGTCTTGAACTTGAACCATGAGAGTCTGACACCGGAATCCAGGCTCATAACTTCTATGTGTCACTGTCTTATAGAGTATCTTGATCTTGGGTGGTATTTTTCCAATGGTGGCTTGTGACCCATGAAGTCATTTTCATGAATCATGCACCCTTAAAAATAGTGCACGCTACGCTACAGTAAGGAATGTCAAGTGCATCATCCAGATTAAGCGTAAGCACTATTTCATGACACTTTTATTTCAGTCTGATGCACCTGTGTGAGTTTTGTGTACTGGGTGTTTTCAACACCAACTGTATCTCCCCCATGTAGTCACAACCAAAAACAGTTTGAAGGTCTTCCCTACCTGCCTGATGATGATATTAGTGGCAAGGATTTCTTCCAACTCTAAAGGATGTGGACTGGCCTAGCAAATCATAACATGTTGCACATAAGTCAGTTCTAGGTTGATTTTCACTTTGCAGAGTGCTTTTGTTTACCTATCTGGGAGTGCATGGAGGGGTTCAGTGCTGTGGGACCCCACCTCGGGCTCTGAGGGAGAGTCCCCAACTCACTGCCCTGGGGCTGCTACAGACTTGGGCTAATGTTTCTTCCAATTAGAAGCTCAATGCCCGGAGGTTAGCTGCTTAGGTGACAGGGATAGAAAAGCTTCTAATCATTTGGGATGTGTTTCAGGAGGATTTAGCCCTGTCAGCCTTTCCCCAGACATGCAAGGGCTAACCAGGGCCTAAATTCACCCTTCCCAGAAGCTGGATCTCAGCTTCCTGGGGAAACTGCTGGTGGTGCCCCCAGGGTCTCTGCTGAACTGTTCTTTTGAAAAGCAAGCGTTGGGACCCAATTACCAACGTAATATGGGATTTCACCACCAGTGCTAAGAATCTCAGTTCTAAATTCACCCAGTAAGAGGGGATTAGGGAATTGGGGGTGGAGGGGAGAGCAATCTCTTCAACATTGGGCTCATTTCTTCCAAGGTCGCTTTAGTAGGTATGGTTTTCCCAGCCAATTCATGACACTGGCATGGGATAAAAGAAGGGATCATGCTCAGTGAAATAAGCCAAAAAGAAAAAGAAAAATACCGGATGGTCTCACTCATAGCAGGAATCTAGAAAACTTAAATAAGGGACCAGGAAAATGAATATAAGAAAGTGAAAATCAAAATCAAGAAAAAACTATGAACCAGAGACACTTTTTGGGGGGTGGGGGGCGGGAGGGGAAGGATTGGGGTCAGAATGGGGCGTTTGCAATTGTATGGGGGAATATAAAAATAAAATTTATTATTTAAAAAAAAAAAGATGATAGTTTGGAAGTTTTGGCCTGATTACCTGTAGCGGGGGTGGGTTGGGGCTGGACTTGTCTGCAGTTTAGCTTTCCAAACCTCCCCTTTGATTTCTTATTCCTATTTTCATGATCACCTTCCTAAAGAGCATTTTTATTTTATTATTTTTTATTTTTTAATTATAAATTTTATTTTTATATTCCCCATACAATTGCAACCCCCTTATTTTGACCCCAATCACTCCCCTCCCCGCCACCCACGCCCCCATAGAGTGTCTCTGTTTCATAGTTGTTTGTTGATTTTGATTTTTACTTTCTTATATTTATTCTTTTTCTTGGTCCCTTATTTAAGTTTTCTAGATTCCTGCTATGAGTGAGACCATCTGGTATTTTTCTTTTTCTTTCTGGCTTATTTCGCTGAGCATGATCCCTTCCAGCGCCATCCATGTTGCTGCAAATTGCATGTGTTTATCTTTTTTGAATGCTGAGTAATATTCCATGGTATATATGTGCCACATTTTCTTGATCCAGTCATCTATTTATGGGCATTTGGGTTGTTTCCAAAGCTTAGCTATTGTAAACAGTGCTGCTATAAACATAAGGGTGCAGGTGCTCTAAAGAGCCTTTTTAGACACAATCCCTACTTGTGCTCTTCCCCATCCTTGAAATGTTAATCCCACAGATCTGCTGTATATGTGTTTACATACCTTACATATCTCCATACATCAAAAGAGTTTCACCCTTACATCCCCAGGAACCAATTCTTGCACCTTAGGGTGATTGTGCTCTGTTGGGAAAACTGACAGACCCCAAACTCATGAGGCCCCAGCTCCACATTTGCACAGGTTTTCAGGACAACAGTAGCACCTCCTCCTGGGGCCATGTGTGCATCAAAGTCCACATGGCAAGTCAAGTGCTTATGATAGAGGATAAGGATAGATAACCTGGAAAGGAGGCACCACAAGACCAGAAACCTGGCTCGCACAATGCCAGGAGCCGGAGATGAGGGTAGAAGTGATTAACATAGTTATTAAACCAGCTCTAGGAGCTAAAAATCCTTAGGCGCCAAGGCACAGGCCCAAGCAAAGTGTCAGATGCTGTTAGTGTCTTGGGGGTACAGATCACAGGTAAAGATATGGAGACAGAGGGCCTCAATCTCAGGTCCCTTTCAAATTCTACATCGTTACCCAAGATCAACAGCAAACAAACCACTCTATGATGCAGTGAGCTCCGCCCAAAGAGAAGACTATATCAGTGCAGCCAGTCTCTGCACTGGCACGGGGCAGCAGCCCTTCTGCCCACCTGTGACTATGCAGGTGCTTCTTTTTACCAACCTTTACCTCTGCCGGATAACAGGTCTTCCTGCCTGCTTGTGACCTGTACCATGTCGGGGCTTCTTTTCACTGACCTCCCTCAGCAGAGGCAGCTTTCCTCAAGGACTCCCGCCTACAATCGTGCAGGCCTCTCTTAACAAATCTGTCCCTTCCGGGACAGCTCTTTCTGCCCGCTTGTGTCTATGTAAGTGTCCTTCATTCTTCTCTCCCTTTTGGATATGACTAATATCTCTGTCTTGTGGAGAAACTTGCCTGGGAAATTCGCCGCCTGCCACTGAAAGGGGAGCTCTGGGTCTCCCTGGTGGTGCAAGGGGTTAAGATGCAGCCTATGAAACTGTCCGCAGCCACTGCAGCACAAGTTCAATCCCCGGCCAGGGAGCTACCCACATGGTGCTGCAGACCTCTCCTGACTCGCCTGCTGCTCCCCTCAGCAGTGTATTTCAGTCAGTCTGCCTGTTCTGTTCCCCACTCTGTATCTGGTGAATCCTCTCACCCCCCCCCCCGCACCTCTGGCCTGAACCCCAGTTCTTGTATGAATAAATAAATAAATCCTGAAAAAAAAGAAAGGGGAGCTCTGGTGAAACTTTTCCCAGAGTGAACCCTATGAGGACACCACTCTCCAAACCCAACAATTCCCAAAACGACTTCACTTGCACTTGGCACCAATTAAGCACTGGTAAGTGCTGTCCCACTAATATTAGTGATAATCATGGCAGTTAACATTTATTGGGAAGTTATTGTGCAATGTGATTTTCGACTTTTCCCTCGAGTAACTTAGTTTTTAGAACAACCCTGTTAAGTACAGACTATAATTCTTATTTTCATTGTTGAAATGATATTTTCCTACTATTGAATATCAAATCTATTGAACTGAAACACAAATAAAAGTGACGAGGAAGAATGAAAAAATTAAAAATCTGGAAGCAGCTCAATCACATAATGCCTCAGTGTAGACAAACATCACATATTTTGAAAGGTAACTCATGCATCAGATTTTCAGTCAAGAGTTTATCATATAATTGTAGATTTATGTGGCAATCATCATTTCATGCATTTTTGCCTACTTCGTTGTTTGTATGACCACATGTCCACCAGCATACTGAAAAAAATCAACTGGGTTGCAGATAGTTTATACAAAGTATCATCATTTTAGCTATTGTATACATCTTTCAATCAGTCAATTCTTTATGACTTTCTGAAAATGGACAGTTTGAACACACATCTGACAGAAAATAAAAACTATTAATGGGAAATTTGGTGCCAATATGGATATTTTGAAGTTCTAACATGTACTGGAGCATTAATAGAGTTAAACGTTGTTAAGAAGAAGTCTTAGATTTGACATGGTTGTGACCTTAAGAAAGGGAAAAAATTGTCAACAAAACTAGTAATTAAACTAATCAATGATGTTATCTTCAGAAATGTTATGCTTATTCAAAGAACTCTTTCAAACTTATTCATACACAGCTTTAAAAGCCACCCTGTGCATAAATAAAAATATTAGCAAAATACGTGCCTCAAATTTTTCTAATTCAGAATCCAACTTTTTTGAACCATTTTGGTTGAGAATTATTCAAGTCTGTGTTTTTCCATTACATGGAAAACATGGAAACATCTGGGCCATCAAAAATGTTGATAATATAGCTTCTGTTCAAAGAATGCCCACTATTGTCTTTGAAGTTTTCTATTTATCCAGCAACACATTCTTGTAAGGCTTGCTGCCTGTGCTTTCTTAATCTCACCAGAGATGTCAAGTGATGTCAACTATGTTATGACTGCTACTTGGTCAATAGCCTTTGGGGGAATAAAAGATTCATCCTGGCATTCAAGCTATAGAAAGCTCTCCTGGGGAAACACTTGGTGGGGCCACTCTTGCTGCCCCGGGTGCCACTGACTCTGAAGCAGCTGCTACAAAACCTGTGCTGACACTGTTCCAGCTTTTCACTTTTTGTTGTTAAAACAAATATCCTCTTCAGATTCCTTTCTGTTAGCAAAAACAGGTAGTAAAGTAGGTCTTTTGGAAAAATAAAGTGGCATAATGCAAACCTTCAAGCTGCAGGGGGTACCTGCAAATGACCTACTTTGTTTTGGTTTTCCACATTCTTTCTTTGTCACATTTTTATTGTTTCTCACCTTGTCCAGTCCATTCTTGATTGTTTTACCTGAAGTCAATAAGTTTGCTCATTCCTTTAAAGCTTCCTGAGAAGTTCAGAATTTCACTCCAGCCAGTTCTAAAACAGGAATTCAGGCTAACAAATAGTTGGAACCAGAGGTGACTTTTCATTACATTCAAAGTGACTTGGGCTTGAGATTATATTACCACATACTATAATTTTCTTCAGGTCAGCACCTGGCAGTGATAGATGCACCATACAGAAGTTCCTGGAATCCTGAGGCAGCTCTGGGGACCTCAGAGCTTAAAGATACTGAAGTAGGGAGACTTTCCTTGACTCAGCTAAGGTCCCTGGAGCTCAGAATCCAGAATTAACCTCTTTGCAGCTCCTTTTCCATTTTTTCACACAGTGAGATTTTGACTAAGCAGACTTTGAATTTGGTTATTGTAAACAAAACACTTCCAGTTCTGATCCCCCACCCCCTAAGGCAGGAGCTATGTCTTGAGGTGAAGGGGTCAGTCACCTCTGAGAAGTACTGAAACTCTACCCTCTTTCACTTGTTTCCGGCCTCCATGCCCCTTGCATCCTTTCTGATCAAACTGGGAGGGATTATTCTTACAGGTTAGAAAAATCTTTTACAGGTTAGAAAAATTGAGGCACAGACAAAGTGACTTATCCAGGGCCACACAGCCAGTAAGTGACAAAGCCTGCACCTGAATCCAGAGCACCAGGTGCTTATGCTCTGAGCCACCATGCCGTGTGCATTGGTGTGAGTGCGATGCGAGTGCAAACATCAGGATTCATTCTTTAACCTCTTCACAGTGGCAGTGACCTCACTAGTACTATGACGTCAAGTGAGTCAGCCACCCACGTGGTCATCTTAGGGCTTTGAAATAAACTTTTCTGATTCTTCCACTCCCGGTAGAGCTGCCTGAGCTACTGATCAGAATCTGTTATTTGAGCTCCCACTTCCCAGGCTGAGGAAACTACCCAGACATCCCGTACAACCATTCCTCCTTCTTTGGAATCAAGATGGCGCCAAGCGTGGGCTGCTGCTGTGGAGATGCGTGTTGCTATGGCAGCAGCTCCTGCCTCCTTCCTACCCTCTTGGAGGTGCTCTGACATAGGCAGTAGTTTCTATGGTAACAAGCTGAGTGGAGGGTCCACAAAGAAAGGACTGTGTGTGTTCTGACACGGGGGGAATTGAAAATGAATCCTCAACATTTGGAGGGCTCCCTGGCCCCATGTCAACCGCGAGCAGCGCCAGCTCCACAGGAACGCGCCAGCAAGAACAGGGCCAGAGACTTCGCTTTCTTAGCTTATTCTCCCTACGGGTTCACCTTTTGTCTTTCTTTAAAAGGTCCGTTTCAGACTTTAGATGAGGAGAAGGAAACCTCAGCTGATGTGAATTCTCAGCGGCGCCTATACAGGCAGTGGGTCCACAAACAAACTTTTCAACATGATTCTCACCCCCTCAGAGAAATTTGAAAAGGTGAAGGGGTCAATGCCGTGTCCTACTTGAAGCTGTTCAGTGTTCAGTCACAGAAAACCCTGCGGGTGACTGACAGCCTGCGCCCACGGCCGTGCCCCTTCAGAGCCCACGCCTCTCCTGCTGCCAGGAAGGCTGGGCTGGGCTGTGTTTCGGGATCCAGGCCTCACAGCAACACTCACTTTGCCCTTTGCACGTTTTCAAGGTAACAGGAGGTGTGGGAGGAAAGCCAAGTTTGTGTCAGCTCAGTGTTCCACAAGCAGGCTCAGCACCGAGAGACATTTGGCGGTGGCAACTGTTTTGCTTCTCTTCCTGGGTCAGCATATGGGAGAAGAGAGGGATCCACTCGCTGAGGCTTATTGAGAGTTTCCGATGTGGCAGGCACCATGGCAAGCAATTGACATCCATTGACTCATTTAATTTTCCCAGCAACCTGATGAGATAAATAGTATCACCCTCATCATTTTGCAGATGAGGAAATAAGGAGAGAAAGCTCGAGGAACTTTCTCAAGTTCTCACAAGTAGTAAACAGCAGAGTTGGGATTCAAACACACATTAGGAACCTGGGTTTGGATTGTAGCCATGGGAAGAAGCCAAATTACTAGGCTCAGAAAAGCCTGGGCAGAAAGGGAGCTTGCTGCCAGAAGGTGGCAGCCACATTAGGGGACCCTTTCAGTGACAGAAATCCAGCTCAGGCGGTCTAGAGGGATCCAAAGGAATTTATGGGCTCCCAGCAAAGAGATGCCTAAGGACACATCGAGCCCAAAGCACAGGTGAATGCAGGTGCTCAAGCCCCTTCCCGCAACCCCGGGTTCCCCTCATTTGGCTGTATGCTCAGACTCTCTCCAGGTAATGCCAAAGATGCCTGCTGGCAGCTTCAGACTGACATCCTTCCAGATTAGTGGTCCCAAGAGGAAAGGAAGATGTGTTCCCCCATCATTCCAGACAAGTATTGTAGTTGATAATGCTGGCATGAGTAGTTCAGTTTGGGTCACATACCAACCCCCACATCAATCATTTGGTGGAGGCTCTTCTCTCATCAGCCACGCCTGGGGCACATGCCCAACTTCGGAGTAATAGAAAAAGCTAAGTGTTGAAATGGGAGTCCCCAAATAAAAGTGAGGTGCTGTGTACAACGCAAGAGTGGACAGCAGCTGGCAGGTAAACCAGCAGCTGTCCTTAACTCTTGTTCTCTGGAATATGCAGGGAGACGGTGGCCAGGCACTTATCAAGCTAAATTCTGTCCCCTTTGCATCTGCCCACTGAGTCCTCAGCTTTAGAGCACCCAGACACACACTGATGTCTTCTCTCTCCAAGAAGGGAGTAGCCAGTCAGTGGGAACCACACCGGGCTGGTCTCTGCCAGGAACGTCCCTTTGCACTTGACGGGACACTCTCCTTTTGGATACTTGCTCTCTCCCCCACCTGCACGGCCCCATTACCTTTGCTTTCTGCATGTGTCATCCACCTCTTTTCATGTTCAACGCACTTGAGCCTTTTCATCAAAAATGCTTCAAATCTCTCATCTCCCTCTGTCTGGCATTTTCCCAGTGTCATTAAAAACCAGAACCTCCTGAGAGCTCCTTGCAGCCTCAGCCCAGGCACATGGGAGCCCAGAGGCTTTTCTCGGGGGGAATCTGAGTATCTTGAAGCCTGCGCTTCTGGGAACTGAGATCCAGGGAGATGAAACGTCTCTCTTTGGGGTGTGGCTGCTGAGGGAGGGCAGTCGCTGGGAAGTCTGTAATGCCAACTTTGTCTTTTTCCTCTTTCATGCCAAACACTTTCAGCTCAGGCCAAGCTATCCCTCAAAATGCATCGATTCCCTCCCTCTTGTATTTCATACACTATGTGGTTTCTTCAGTTTCCAGGATCTTCTTCCCCTGTGACTCCTAGGGTTGTAAGGTAATGGAAATTAAGTACATTTGTATGACTTAGAGGATCATCAGGGATTTTTCCGTCTGCAGTAGCCCTCATTCAGGGGGAATTAGAGTGCTAAGAAATAAATTTGGCTTTAAAAGTCCATGTGATTGGAAGTACTATTATGGACTGAATATGGTCCTTGGAAATTCCTGTATTGAAGCCCTAACTCCCAATGTGATGGTGTTTGGAGGGGGGCTTTTGGGTAGCAATTAGTTTAGATGAGGTTGCCAAGGGTGGTGCTGTTGTGATGGGATAAGTTCTTATAGGAAGAGGAAGAGAAGTGTTTTCTCTCTCCACCAGCTGTGTCCAGCACAGGCCTGGTAAGCAGAGGGAGGGAAGGCAGCCATCTCTGAGCCAGGACCTTGGCCTCCCCGTCTCCAGAACTGTGAAGATGACGTTCCTATTGCTCCAGGCTTGCAGTCTGGTACTTTGTTAAAGCATCGTGGGCATACAGGGATGTTATCAGCCTTCCTTCTTGATTCATAGAGCTCAAATAGGCTCTGATCAAATTTCTTGGAGCTTAATGACATTCTTCCACCCCTTAAAAATTCTTGATTTCATGTACCAGCACCCTGCTTTTCATTTGGGTGTCCCTTTACCAACACTTAGCTTCTTCTATTACTCCAAAGTTGGGCATGTGATCGGGTTTGGCTAATGAGGAAAGAGCATTAAGCAAATGATTGATTTGGGGGTTGGCATGTGACCCAAGCTGGACCAATCATGCCAACATTATCACCCACATAGAAGGGAGTCATTAGTGCTGCTCACGAAACAGTTCTCTTTCTCTGGGTCCAGAGGAGCTCTTGGGGCTAGGTGTGCACATGTGACCCCCTTTGGTCAATAATATAAATATGGCTCCTCCAGGGGGAGGCCAGTGTGCTACCGGTCACGTCCTCTCCTCTCACTTTCTCTCTGCTATAAGACCAGCACTGAGATGACAGTGGCTCCATCAGCCTGGGACCTGGGTGAGGAGATAGGGAGACTTCCCCACCCCACAATCTTCTGTGGACATGTACCATGAGTGTCCTGGAGACCTGTGTTGCTCGCAATCACTGCTGTTTGGAGCACCTTATTATTGTAGCCTAGCCTGTCTTTTTTTTTTTAAGATTTATTTTTTATTTATTTATGCATTCAAGAGCTGGGGTGTAGGCCAGAGATGTGGGGTGGTGAGAGGATTTACCAGAGACAGAGTGGGGAACAGAACAGGTGGATCTACTGAAATACACTGCTGAGGGGAGCAGTGGGCGAGACAGGAGAGGCATGCAGCGCCATGTGGGTTGCCCCATGGCTGGGGATCGAACTCATGCTGCAGTGGCTGCTGATAGCTTCTTAGTGCTGAGACTTAACCCCTGTACCATCAGGGAGGCCCAACCTAGCCTGTCTTGACTGGTCTTTTTACAAGAGGGCTGTGAGCTCATCAAGGCCTGAAGATATATTTGTTTAAAGGAGCTTTCCTAGCTCATAAGCCTAAAAGATTGTCTTCTCCACTCACTATATCTCCAAATGGCTCACTTCTAATCTTCTACTCTGTAGGGAGACTTCCTTGACCAGAATAGGTAAGGAACTTTCCTCCAAATCACTTCATCTCATCATCCTTCATAGCCCTTGTCAAAATCCAATATAATCTATTTATTTTTTTCACCACCAGAATAAAAGCTCCTTGAAGGCAGAGAATTTATTTTGCACACTGCTTGGTGCTGAGGACTCTGATAAAGCTTATTGAGTGAATAAATAGATGGGAAAGAAAGCAGCAAAGAAAGGCCTTTGTGTGCACCTGTGTCCTTCAGAGTCTTGTTGGCTAAAAATACATCTTAGACTTGAATATAAACATGGCAAAGCTTGAAACTCTCCTTCCTTCAAGCTCATCATTAATGCTGTTTTGATATAAGGCCTTAATTAGAATGTCCCATGAAAATACTCCAATTGAAGTTCACTTCCCCAGACCCTCCCCAGGGAACTTGCCTCTCAGAAAGGCTGCCCTCACCTCCAGTGGGCTCGTTGTTTGCTTCCCTGGGCAACACTACTCTGCCCTGCTACAGTTTATCACAAGGTTTTGGGGTACATTGTGTATAGAGAGATCTTAGACCAGGAACCCCTTGAGGTCAGGGATGGGATCTGTATACCTGCATTTCCTGAGGCTCCACAACCCTTTAGAAGAAGTTTAGGGGACACTTGTTGAAGGTATGAGCTGCCAGCTATTGTCTGTGATCATTCCCGTGTCAGAGCATTCAAGCCACAAAGTCTGGAGTCAGGTTGCTGGAGGACAGCGTGTGGTTTTCTCTTTGTGTCTCCTTTGTGTCACTGTGTAGTAAATACTCAATAAATATTGACTGACTTCTCCCCTTTTTGTCAGGGCCGACCGTGTTCTGTCTTTCTCACTGCATGTGGAGATAGGAGTTCACAAAAGGAGCCGGCAAGCTTGCTTTCAATCCCACCGGCCAGTCTCTGGGCCACTTATGGGAAAAAGTAAGTGGAGGAGGGGAGAGAAGGCAGCTACACAAAGGGATGTTTTATTGCCAAAATTTCTCAATCCTGTATCAAGACTAAGATTTTGTCGTCATGTTCAGGTGTGTGAGGTCATTTTGGAGTTGAAGTTCACAGCCAAAGTGTAAATAGATAAATGGCAAAACTGAGATGAGCTGCAAAATTAAAATTTTCTATCTTACAGGCAAACAGAATCAAGAAAATCAATTATTCCTGCAAAGGAATCTCCTCATTTAAAAAAAATCCTTCAAGTATATCAAAATATTCTTCAAACAAAATTGAAACAAACTGATTCTCTCCTTTGATTTGAGATCTTGCTGCGAAGCCCTCCAAGGTCCTCAGAAGATGCTTGGCTGTGTCTGCTACAGTGTGATGGGCCTCAGTGCACACAAGGGATGCCCCATCGATGGGTGTGGGGTCAGCAGCCACCCTGTGCTCTAGCTGAGCACCCCCACACTCTGCACAGTGCAGATCTGTGACCTAAGGAGGGACCCCAGGGTCACCCCTGCCTTCACTGAGCCAGTGACAAGAGGTGGGGACATGTAAATAAATGCTGATCATGGAGCTTGATCCTCACCGAGGAGGAAATGGTTAAGTCTGCTTAGTCAAGGGAGGCTTTGCAAGAGACACTTGTGCTGAGCCTTGAATGATGCATAGGAGAGGACATTCCAGCTCACGGAGCCCTGATCGCAAAAAACGAGTGTGAAACAGCATGGCACCAGGAGCCTGCCTGGGAGCAGCAAGTGGCTCAGTATTACTGGAGAACGGGGCATTTGCATGCTTCCTTCAACCTGCCTTTCACCAGGTTTTTCTAGCCTTGCCAGCGTAGAGCATCCAAATACACACTCACACATGTGCGCACACACACACACACACACACGCACACATACTTGATGGCATGAACCCAATCTAGCTCTGCGTGTCTCATGAAGTATCTTTCCAAGGCTTGGAACTCCGACAGATGCACACGCCCAGGAAGCTGGCTGTGTCTGTCCTTCTCAGTGTCTCACTTGGCACCTCTGTCCTGCCTGTGTCACCAAAAGATATAGACCTGGATCTTTGTCCAGAGAAATACTAAGGAATTATCACAACAAATGTAGCAGATATATAATTCTCTGAATAATTCTCACTTTTGATTAAAGAGTGTTCTCGCCTCCACATTTGTTGTTGTTACATCAAATCTAAATCTGCATACCTCAGAACTTCTCAGCTGCCTGAAAGCCAGAGGAACACTAACTCCATCATCCTCTTGCTGGAAAAAAGTGATTGCAAGAACCATGAAAGCACACGGTTAACATGACCGATGATTGGGGGTCATTTTGAATGACAGCTTTATGGGTTTTTATATAAACTCACCTTTCAAAAAGATTAGAATTGTCAGGGTCAGCAATACAGATCTGTGTGTCACTTCAGCATAAAAACACAGGTTCTGAACTCCTACTCCTCAGCTTTGTGCTGGTGAGCCTGGCTCCACACAGGGGAGTCCAGGGTGCAGACAGGAAGTAGGAAGTGAGGCCCACCTGGGAGCCATCTCTGTGGGGGGCAGTGGGCCTGTGACAGCATGTGGTTTTGGTTAAAGGTAAAAATGTTTTCTTTGTTTTAATACCAGGTAGCTTTGCAACAGAGCTATAGGGGGTCTATAACAGGTCGAAGGACAGGGTCTGTCAGAGGGCAGGTCACTGTAGATTATCACCCCCACACATTGCAAGACCACTCAGATTCAGGGAATGGGGTTTATTCAAAGAGTTTCTAAGGCAACAAGTAGCTGACAATCTCACCCTAGGTAGTGTCCATAATGTCCACAACTCTCAAACAAAAGCTCACTCATCCAAGATGGTGCCATCCTGTCAATGAGGGACTGGAGCTCGGGGGGCCACAGTCGAAAGCATCTTCCAGTGGGGACCCACAGAAAAGGGTCAGAAACAACCAGACAAGCCCAGAAGGAAAAGAGCAAAATCAAAAGCAAGATAAAAGCTGCCATTGTCACCTCCCCACGGGTCTCACTCACATCTGTGTCACCCAGTCCACAACCAAAAGACAAGTGCAGTTTCTTTACATGTCTCTAGGCCACATGTGCCTCCTCCAGGTCTCCTGGCTCCATCCTGCTTCCTTCCTTCCTCAGTCTCCTCTTCAGCTTCTTTTCTCTCTGCTCAGCTCCACCCTCCTTTTCAGTGGGGCAGGGAACCTGGAACCTCCCCCTTTCCTGGGGACCATCCTGTTACACTAATGTGGCCCCAGGATGCTCAGAAGGGAACGATTTTACTTCTTCATACTGCACAGCCCCACGAATCTCGCTTTCCCTTCAAAGTCCTGCAGCCAGCTTCACATGACGGTGATTTATTTCAATCCTGCTTTTATTAATAGCTTCTCATATTTGGTAAAATCAAATCATTTCGCTGCCACCCAGAATGTTAATTCGAGGCATATCAGCAGAGCTAGCCGGTTAGGGCCTTCTCAGCATACACACACGCACATATTTAAAGCCCAGGGACTATAAAAATAACACTTTGCACTTTAAAATACCTTTTGTGTTTGCCTCAGCAAAAGAGGAGAGTTTCATGAGCAGGTCTACTACTCCTGGCCTCGTTGCTGCTTCCATGTCTCTTAACACTCAAACTCATCTTCTCCACAAAATGTTATTTAAAAATAATTTTCAACATCTTTTTCTACTTTCACCCTTTTCAGGAGATTTTCGTTTCTGCTGGATTGAGAGTCCTTCTGGGTGTTTTGTTTTGTTTTTTTTCTCCTGCATTTGTGGTGTCTCCTCATTTCTTATGTCTCCTCATTTTTCGTTTTTATGGGTTGTCATGGAGCTAGACACGTAGACCGTTGTCTTAGGACCTGCTGAAATAACCAGAGACCTGGTATCAGCAAGGAGGACCTGGGCCCTGGGCACCAGCAGTCACCTCCAGTGAGCATCAGGATTTGGGCTCCCTATTGTGCCAGGGGCACCCCAGTTGTGTGGTGGGCTCCACAGTGATGCCTCCTCTAGGCCAGCCCCTCCTCTTAGTGACCTCCTGCTTCTGTCCACCTCCACGCTATGCTGTGCAGGGTCAGAGGCGCGAGCCCCCTTTTCTTTTCTAGAAGCGAGGCTTTATGGGGGCTATGCATGTTTGCTCCTGTAGAGGCTTTATGGGGGCTATGCATGTTTGCTCCTGTAATTAATCGGTGTTTGAGCTGTAGTTTATGCAAATATTCCTTTGTTATTTTGGTTTTAGCCCTGGGGGAGTGGGAGGTGGCAAGTGGTTTGAATATCCCACTCTCCACTTTTGGGCAGCCTCTTCCCTGAAGAGGCACAGGTGATCCCACCTTGTTCTCCCCTCTGTTCCATATGAGAGCATGAGGCTCAGGCCTGTAATCCTCACTCTGTGCTCCACCCCTGTCCTCTCCAACATGCCCTTCTGTCCTGGACTCCAGCCTGTGCACCAGTGAGCGAGGTGGTGCCAGCAGGGCCTCAGGAGCCCCGGATATTGTGTATGCCCTAAATTAGCAACTGCAGGGGCGGGGGGAGGGGACCTGCACACCAGTGACCCTCCTGTTTTAGTCTGTGCTGCCACCCTATCACTGGAAACAAACCTCACTTAGTTTTCCTGCCCCTTTCTGCTACAGTCTGCTCCTAGCGTGAGCTGCTTTTCCCCTGGGTTTTTGGCTTTGTTCTGCCATGACCCTTTGTTTGTGAGTGTGTGGAGGTGGCTAGTGATGTCTTCACTTTGCCACCTTCTTGCTGGATTCGCCAAACCATCCTTTTCACAAGTCAATTCCTTTATTTTTTTGAAAAAGATTTATTTATTTATGCATACAAGAGCTGGGGTACAGGTCAGAGATGCCAGGGGAAGGGGTGTGTGTGAGAGGATTCTCCATAGACAGAACAGGGAACAGAACAGGCAGATTGACCAAAGTACACTGCTGAGGGTGTAACAGGGTGGTCCCCAGGAAAGGGGGAGGTTCCCTGCCCCACCCAAGGGAGGGTGGAGCTGAGCAGGAAGAGAAGAAGCGGAAGAAGAGACTGAGGAAGGAAGCTGGCTGGAGCCAGAAGGAGACCTGGAGGAGGCGCATGGAGCCTAGAGACACGTGAAGAAACTGCGCTTGTCTTTTGGTCGTGGACTGGGTGACACAGATGTGGGTGAGACCTGTGGGGAGGTGACCATGGCAGCTTTTATCTTGATGTTGATTTTGCTCTTTTCCTTCCGGGCTTGTCTGGTTGTTTCTGACCCTTTTCTGTGGGTCCCCACTGGAAGATGCTTTAGACTTGTAGCAGGCTTTGGGGCCTTGCTCTGGGCCAATCCCATTTGGATGGACTTTTACCCACGAGGGGACGGGTAACTCTGGATGCTTCATTTAGAAACTAGACTCTTTGCCTTACCTGTATTGTTTCCTAGTTGTATTAAAGTTCCTTCCCATTAAAGTCTCCTATGTTTTGTGTTGATGCGGCGGATGGCAGAACCCATGTAGAATAGGCAGGTTTGCGGGGTTTGGGCTGCCCCTCTCCCTGTCCTATAACAAGGGGAGCAGCGGGCAAGTCAGGAGAGGTCTGCTGCGCCATGTGGGTTGCTCCTTGGCTGACCGGGCATTGAACTCATGCTGCAGAGACTGCCTATTGCTTCATAGTGCGGTGCTTAACCCCTTGCACCATCAGGGAGGCCCAAGTCAATTCCTTTAAAGGAATTTTTGTAACAGTGTGATGTCCATAGAAAGGGATGTTTCCAGGTTCCCGCTCCACCCAAGTTGGGGTGGAGCTGAGCAGGGAGGGGAAGCTAGAAAAAGACTGAAGGAGGAGGGAGTAAGGAGACTGGAGGAGACACTTGGAGCAGAGAAACATATGAAGGAGAAGCTGTGCTTGCTTCTTGGCCTGGGACTTGCACCAGGGACTTGGGCAACATGGAAGGAGACACTTAGAAGAGACATGGGTGAGAGGCCCGTGGGGAAGCTGACAATGGCAGCCTTTATCTTGACTTGCATTTTGATTTTGCTTCTTTCCATGCAGACTTGCCCCTTCTGCCCTTTCCTATGCACCCCCCACGCCTGCCCCCGGCCCCACCAGAAGGTACCTTAGACTTGTGTCAGGCTTTTAGGCCTCAGCAGCCCCACTTTGGGCCAACTCTGTTTGGCTGGACATTTACCCATGAGGGGATGGGTAACTTTGGGTGTTTAATTGGAAAATATTTTAACCATATTCTTTCTCTGTTCTCCTGATTGTGTAACAGGGTGGTCCCCAGGAAAGGGGGAAGTTCCAGGTTTCCTGCCCCACCCAAAGGAGGGTGGAGCTGAGCAGAGAGAGAAGAAGCTGTAGAGGAGACTGAGAAGGAAGGAAGCAGGATGGGGAGCCAGGAGGAGACCTGGAGGAGGCGCATGGAGCCTAGAGACACGTGAAGAATCTGTGCTTGCCTTTTGGTCATGGACTGGGTGACACAGATGTGGGTGAGACCCGTGGGGAGGTGACCATGGCAGCTTTTATCTTGATGTTGATTTTGCTCTTTTCCTTCCGGGATTGTCTGGTTGTTTGTGACCCTTTTCTGTGGGTCCCCACTGGAAGATGCTTTAGACTCGTAGCAGGCTTTGGGGCCTTGCTCTGGGCCGATCCCATATGGATGGAGTTTTACCCACGAGGGGATGGGTAACTTTGGGTGCTTGATTTAGAAACTAGATTCTTTGCCTTTCCTGTATTGTTTCCTAGTTGTATTAAAGTTCCTTCCCATTAAAGTCTCATGTTTTGTGTTGATGCGGAGGATGGCAGAACCCATTTAGAATTGGCAGGTTTGCGGGGTCTGGGCTGCCCCTCTCCCTGCCCTGTAACAATTGCACACTAATTGTCTCTCTATTGCACACTAATTGTATTAAAGTTCTTTTCCATGGAAGGTCTTATGCCCTAAGATTGTTTTATCTCTATGTGGCAGATGAACCCATATAGAGCAGGCAGGTTTGGGGGTCCTGGGGTGCCCCTTAGTAAGTCCACTAACATTTTGAAGATTCCTATTTTTAATAGCATATTTTGAAAACAGAAGGATTTGTCAATTTTTGGATAAGAATATTATACATACAAACATAAAATATTTTGACTTCTGGAGGACAATGCTATGATTTGTTTTTGATAACTTTTTCCAACAAGGCAAAGGGAAATCAGCTTTTGAATTTTCTTTATTGAAATCCTGTCCTTGTTGATTGCTTTGCCTCTGGCTGAACTCTTGGTAAAAGCTTCCCCAAACAGGAGATACTGCTGACCTATCTCCTTATCATCCTTCTTCAATTGACTGGTTTGGAAGCCTACAGCTGAGACAGTGTGTGGCATGTTTCAGGGACTAGGCTGTGTCCATTGGAAGTCACCCTCCCCAACTTCAGCCACACAGAAGGATTTTAAAATCAAGCTGTGATCAAAGCCTTTGTCTCTTACTCTTTGGGAGACCCCAGGTGCAGACGGAAACCCTCCCTCCTGTGGATGTGCCACTGCTTAGGCTACTGTCAGTTGTGCTGGAGGTGGCAGCAGCAGGATTGAGCACCCACCTCAGTTCTACTAGGCTTTGGAAGGACTTGAACATGGAGTCAATGTGTGTTTTCTAGATTTCCTGTTATAACTTGAACTCATGAACTTCAGACTATTGAGATAAGGGCACACAAAACAGGTATGGCCAGTGGGGGCACCGAGAAGGGACAGGGAAGAGCCAGACTGGGTTTAAGAGAGTTTTGAGCTCAGTCACAAAGCTGATATGAAGAAAACAACTGGTCATCTCAATCCACAGTGAGGCTTGCTCTTGACTCTGAGATTTGGGGAAGGTATATATATATTTTTAAAGATTTATTTATTTGTACAAGCCCTGGATACAGTCAGAAGCATGCGAGGGTGAGAGAATTCACCAGAGCCAGAGCGGGGAGCAGAACAGGCAGACTGACGAAACACACTGCTGAGGGAGGCAATGGGCGTGGCAGGAGAGGCCTGCATGCCATGTGGGACCCTCGCCAGTGGCCAGGGATCGAACCAGCACTGCAGAGGCTGCGGACAGCTTCACAGCCCAGCGCTCAACCGCTGCGCCACCGGGGAGGCCCTGGGGGAGGTATATTTTTGCTTTGTTTTTCTCCAGGTCATTTTTTGGTGTGTGGTAAAATACATATAACATAAAATTTACTTTCCTAAACATGTTTAAAGTGTATAGTTCAGTAATGTTAAGTAAACTCTTCTCATCTTGCAAAACAGAAACTCTAAACCCATTAACTAGCCCCCGTCACCCCAGCCCACCCATCACCATTCTACTTTCTGTCTTCTCAGGACCATTTAAGTGTTAGGACTCTTGCATGTTAGGACTCTTAGCCATAAGCAACAAAAGCCATTGAAATAGCTAAGGGTGTTTATAGGTTCAAGTGAATCCCAGGAATTGTTAGTCACAGAAAGGCAGGGATGGGTCAGAGGAGCAGATGGTGGAGTCTGAATCTCAAATGCTACCAAATGCCTGTTTCCCTGCTTCCTTCTTTCATATCAGTTCTGTCCCCTCTCTCTGCAGAGGGACTTGTTATACGTGACAGAGAAGGTAGCAGCCAGCAGCTCTATATTAACTTCATCCACTAGATAGACATGGAATTGACAAGCATGTTGGTTCCAGTATAAACTCCTAGGGAATCAAGACTAAGCACTCATGGCCTGGAAGGTGAGGATACTGTTATTGGCCCAGCTTCCATCCGGTGCCCACTGCTGGCCAATCCGCTATGGCGAGGGGCAGGCCATGGGAGATCATGACAGAGCCCATGGCAACCACAAGAGCTAAGTGCAGGGCTAAAGGAGCCCCCAGCAGAAAGCACCTATGGTGCTGGTCAGACAGCGCTGACAGCATTTACTAGCCTGCTCTTCACCTCCTTGTCATCTACCAGATGGCCATGGAGCTCCAAATCACTCATGTGCTGTTTTGCTCCCACCTGCTCACTGTGACAAGTTCTTTCCAAGAGGTACTCTCTTCTCTAGATCTTTCTTTTTTTAAAAAAAAAAATTATTTATTTATTTATACAAGAACTGGGGTACAGGTCAGAGGCAAGGGAGGGTGAGAGAATTCACCAGAGAAAGAGCGGGGACCATAACAGGCAGATAGACCGTAGACACTGCTGAGGGGAGCAGCAGGCGAGGTAGGAGAGGTCTGCCATGCCATGTGGGTTTCTCCCCAGCCAGCTGGGAATTGAACCTGCACTGAAGAAGCTGCGGACAGTTTCACAACGCAGTGTTCAACCCACTGCGCCACTGGGGAGGCCCTCTAGATCTTTCTTACCAGTAACAACAGATAGCAAGGTTATCATTCACATAGTGCCTGGCACACATGCACCTATATTCTCTGTCTCTCTTTCCAACAAAAGACTAAGTTGGGATTTTAAAATTTGATTCTTCCCAATGGTATTCTTGTACTTGTAAAACAGAAAATAAAGGCCAAAATCTGCTGAGGCTCACTGACCCCAATTCACACCTCGTGGTAGAATTTCTCAGGTCACCTACTCTTCACTCCCTGATCCTACGCAGCCGCACTCCTAGTTGGAACAGTCTCAGAGCTGCTGGCAAGAAGACAGAGGAAGGTTTCTCCTCCTTCTTGTTATTATCCTAATTCCCTTGCTTGGTGACATTTAACGAGGCAGGCTCCATCTGTGTTTTTATATTGGTCAGATTATCCTTGTCTTTAAAGAATCGTCTCGGCATTTGGGCTGAGCAGATTTACAAGCAGGCAAACACTTCATCTCCACAGCATAGCAGCTGAAGAGCAAACCCCATTTGTGTCCTGTGCTCTATCCATCCGAGGCTGGCCAGGACCATAAACCTGCTATGGCAGTGCCCCCACAGGGACCCCTCAAAGTATTGATAGATCATAGACACTAGACAATATCCATATGGAGGGCTATTTGCAGTAATTCCACCAGGCCTGGGTGGTCCTGCACATATTTAAAAAAACATTAGGCCCATCTGAGAGTTTCCAAGGACACCTTTTGAGATCTTCTGCTCAGTCTGAGGCTGCTGAGCACCATGCCCAACTTGGAACAAAGCTTGTAAAAGGAGGTTTTAAAAAAAGCTTATGCCATATTTCTGGCCACAGGCTTGCACCAGGTCTTTCTGCCTAAAAAGAAAGATGTGAGCAAAGGATTTAGATTCAAGGAGTTTTCAATATGAAGCAGAATTAGGAAAAGTCAGGATAAACAAAAATCATTTCTGGAGCACTATTATGGGTTCACAACACCTAAGGCTGTGCTCAGAAGAGCATGAGATGTGACCTGACCTCAGGGGACTTCTTCGGGGGACTGTGTTCATTTTCCTTTATGCCACTCAAGGCCATCTGACTTCCTTTTTGGAGCCAGCCCTACTGTTCTCTCAGATTGTGTGGCCTTTTATTGCCCCTTTTCAAATTTCATGGTGGTCACATGACAATCATGTTGTTCCATCCCTCTGGGTCATAAAAGGGTATATGACCCACATCTGGCCATTCAGCTGGGATTCTTACAGGAATTATTTGAAAAGAGCCTTGGTACATTTTTGTGTTCTTTCAAATGGCAGTCTGGAGTGTCCAGTAGTTAAATACTTCTCCATCTTATGGATGAGGGTACAGAGCACAGAGAAAGTAAGTGACTGGCCTAAATTTACAGGGTCAACTTGAGGGATATCAACCAGACAGACTGGTTCTGTTGCAGAATCCATAATTCATAAAAAATTTTACTCTCATTACCAAGCACAGAGAATGTTCTTCCCATAATTCCTTTTTCCAGAATATTCTTCCTGATTTACCAGAAGCAATGATCGCTGCCTTTTGTATATAACATGAATTAGTAAGACTGATCTCTGGGTGAAGAAATCAAGGATCACAAAAGTAGGAGGAAAATAAGGCAAATAACCCAAAGAGAGCCTCAAATAAGGATTCTCAACTTGCCCAGTGAAACCAAGCAAACTTGGGGGGATGACTCAGTAGGTGGGTCCTCACCTCTGTGTTTTTGACTCCAGGACACAAATGTAGGCACAGTGTGAAACAATAACGAATTTATTTACACTGGGGATGAGGAAATGGGAGAGATATTTACAGGCTGCTGTGTGGCCAGATGCTGTCTGTCCTACCCCAGATGGCATCCACTGAGCAGAGACCAAGATCCTAGCCAAAGCCCTATGTGGCAAGGGTGGCTTCTCAACAGACACCTCTTCTTACCAGTGGTTAACTGCTAGAAGCCAGTAACTTCACTGCCAAAAGCTGCAACAATTCAACTGCCAGAACCCCCTGCAATTTATCTAGTCAAAAGCCTCAGCAGTTAAACTGGTCAAAAGTCCAGAGATTTTAACTGCTCAAAAGTTCAAGAGCTTAACTGCCCCAAAGTCTCAGCAGTTCTAAGGGCCCTAAAGCCTCAGAAGTTAAAAGGTCTAAGCTCCCAAACAGTTTAACTGACAAAAACCTCAACTCTGCTCTTGTTTTCCATCAGCTCCCTTTCAGAAGTAGAGTTCAAAAAGCTCCAACTTGAACCATTGAATTGACATCAAGGGGTAGAGTCTAGAAAGGTCCACCTTCTACCATCAAGTTGGTTATTAGTGCCACCTACTGGTTTGGAGCTTACTCCCCATTGTTCCTCTTACACCTAAGGTCCCTGACCCCTCTGAGCAATAGTGTCCCCAAAAACGTTTGTATACATCTAAAGGGTTGTAAAGGATATTGTTCTTTTGATTACAAGTGGCAGAAACCAAATTTGAGACAGCAATTACCAATACATTATGGTTCACATAATGGGCAACACTAAGGATGCAGCTAAACATAAGGAAACTGGAACCAGGGCTATGACTCTAGTTTTTATTTTTTTTTCCCTCTGCCTCAATGTATTGGTTTCATTCTCTCTGAACCAATGGTAAACAACATGGCTGAAGCTGAGTCTCATTTCATGTTGTAAAGTCTCATCTTTGCCCCAATTCAAAAGTATTCTAGGAAAAGTCTCCAATTCATGGATTCTAGACCTATCTCTGTGGCTGTGGGAGCAAAGAAAGAGGGTCAGCCCTCGTTCCCTTCCAAAGAAAAAGGCTCACATCTTCAGAAAAGAGAGGCTTTTGTTTCCATGTCCCGCCCAAGGAAAACTTATTTTAGAAAACAAAAAGATCTAGAATACTACTGGGAAATATGGTACTCTTGTGCGCATGAAGTTTATTCTGTTTCCACACTTCAAAAGAAAAATAAAGCACATTCATTGTGCAAAATAGTTAGGAAATGCTCAAGTGAGCTTTAAAAAGTCATCCTCAACTCCAGGTTTATCCCTTTTCAATCTCTCCTATGTATCAATAATGGGATAATTTGCTAAAACGTTTGTTATGATTCTGCATGAATTCCTAGCGCTCAAAACCACACATGATGGGTATCCATTCTTTAATTAAGCTTGCCTCCAGCTACTCCATCTGGAGTTGCCTCAATCCTCTAGAACTTCTTCCTTGTTTCACTACTGAGATCCTTATCTACTCCTTTCAATGTACTCCAAACCTGTCTCATTGTTTTTTTGTTTTTTGTTTTTTTTTGTGGGACCCTTGCTGGCGGCCCAACAGGCACTGCAGAGAAGCCCAGTGCTCAACCGCTGCGCCACCAGGGGAGACCCCAAACCTGTCCCATTGTTACAAACCTGGTTCATTTCCACCTTTGTGAGGATGACCAAGTGTCATAACATGTGCTAGTCATTTACCTTTTGTTCTTTGACTCACTTACCTATGCTTTATTCAGTTCTGTACTTAGATAACTGACCCCTGCAAACTCTGTTTCCCAGTCTTTTTTGCTAAGTGACCCCCAGGCAGGTTTAGTTTCATCAAATGTGGGGTGAGAAACCAGAAAACGTCTCTGGGGAGTAGCAGCTCTTGTAGTGACTAATCTCCATAGTCAGCCCTGGATTCTATTACTAATCTTCGGGTTGCCTTGCTAATCCTGTTCAACTTGTAGATCTTCCAAATACATCTGTCCCTTCGTAGTGAATCTAATGTCCTGTCTTGTGTGGGAGCAGCTTGAGGAACTGGTTTCTGTCTTTCTGGACTTGGAACACTAATGGTGCTGGTGTCAGAATTTGGAGTTTTGAAAACACAGGTAAAAATGACAGGTGTTAGAACTACAGTTCTGCAAATGGGTAACAAAGGAACAAGAAGTCAGAAAAGGTTTGAAATATCCCAGGCTATTGTGAAGTTCTTTCCCTGAACAAAGTCTGTCCATAAAGACTGTTCACATGCACAAATATCAATAAAATATCATAAGGCATACACAGATTCAGGGCAAATGGGTCAATCAAAGGAACAAAATAAAACTCCATAAAATGGACCCTAAAAATGGAGATCTACATGCTGTCTGAGAGAGAATTCAAAATAACTGTCAAAAAGATACTTTAAAAGAATTTAAAATAGCTGTTCAATGAGTTACATAAGAATACAGATAATTAAATGAAATCAGGTAAACAATCATGAACAAAATGAGAACATCAGTAGAGACAGAAACTATTAAAATGAACTAAACAAATTATGGAGTTGATAACAACAAAAATTGAACTGAAAAATTTATTAGGGGAGTCAGTGGCGGACTCAATCAGGCAGAAGAATGAATCAGCTAGTTTGAAGTAAGTGATTTGCAATCCTTTAGTTGGAGGAACAAAAGAACAAAGAAAAGTGAAGAGAGTCTAGGGACTTATGGAATAGTATAAAGGGGATCAATACACATATTATGGGAATCTCAGAAGGACAAGAAGCAGAAAAGGAGAAGAAATTTTGATGTAAAAAATTTAAATTGGGTGAAAGTGGGCATACTGATTCAATAAATTCAAAGACTCAAATAAAGATAAACCCAAAGATCTACACTAAAACATAATCATAACTTAAAATGTCAACTCACTGTCAAAGAGAATCTTGAAAGTAGAAAGAGAAAATTGATCTATCATATAAAGAGAACCTTTGAAAGATTATCAATAGTTTTCTTAGCAGAAACCTGAAGGCGCTAGAATAATATATTCAGAGTACTAAAAGAAAATAAAAGTCAAGCAAAGATATTATATTTGGCAAAGTGTTCTTCACAATGAAGAAGAAATTAAGACCTTCCCAGATAAATGAAAGCTGAGGGAGTTCTACAAGCTGCTGAAGGGAGGGAGTCTTTCAAAGGGAAAGGATGCTAGACAAAGCTGTGCAAAAATACTCATTCTCTAGTAAAAGTAAATGCATGAACAAATATAATAAATGATATTATTGTAATTTGGGGGCACAGAATTAGATGACAAAACACAAATATAAATCTGTTAATAGATATGCAGCCCATTATACAAAAATATAATTTGTGACATTCAGAATGTAATTTTTGATGTCAATAATATAAAATGGAGGAGGAAGATAAGAAACTGTAAAGGAGTAGAGTTTTTGTGTGTGATTAAAGTTGCTATAAGTTTAAAATGTAATGCTTTGAATGTTTCATGTGGTTACAATGGTAATCACAATGAAGATTTCTATAAAATACACACAAAAGGAATTGAGAAGAAAATCAAAGCATGTCACTACAAAAAATCAATGAAACTCAAAGGAAGGCAGTAAGAGAGGAAAGAAGGGAAAAAAACTATGAGATATACAGAAAACAGTAACAAAATGGCAAGAGCATGTTATTTTAATTGTAAATAAATTAAATCTTTCAATGAAAACATATATATTGGTTGGAAGGATAAAAAGGCAGTACCATCTACAAACTGTCTAAAGAGAGTAAAGAGACTCATTTTAGATCTAAGGACACACATAGGCTGAAAGAGGAAGGATTGGGAAAAGATATTTCTTGCAACTAGTAACCAGAAAAGAGCAGGAGCAACTATACTAACATCAGGCAATAGATATTAAGTCAAAAACTTGAGACGAGACAAAGAAGCATATTATGTAATGATAAAAGGGTCAAGTCACAAAAAAAGATTAAGTGTATGCACTGAATTTTAGAACTTTTAAATATAGGAAGCCAACTTTGACAGAATTGAAGGGAGAAATACACAAAACACAATAGGAGGCTTTAATGCCACACATTCAATAATGGATAGAAAATGAGACATAATTCATGTTTCCTCCTGCAAAAAAAAAAAAAAACAGAAAGAAAATGAGACATAATATTAATAAGGAAAAGAGGACTTGAACAATTTTCTAGATCAACTGGACCTAACAGACACATGTGGAACACCCACCAAAAACAGCAGAATATCCATTCTTCTGAAATACACAGGGAACACTTTCCAGGATAGAGCACTTCTTAGGCCACAGAACAAGTCTTAACAAATTTAGGAAGATTAAAATTATAGGAAGTATTTTCTGATCACCATGGAATAAACTTAGAGACCAACAGGGAAAGAAATCTTGAAAATCCACCAATATGTGAAATTAAATAACACAGTCTTAAACAACCAGTGGGTCAAATAAGAATCAATAAGGAAAATAAGAAAATACCTTGATAGAAAAGAAAATGAAAACATGAGCTACCAAGCTTATGGATGACATGGAAGCAGTGCTGAAAGTTACGTGTATATTCTTCGCGATCTAAACACTAAGTGCTGACAGTAAGGCAAGAAGGACCTCAAATCATCAACAATCTAATGCTTACACTTCTAGGAATTAGAAAAGTAAAAACAATACTAGGCCCAAGTTTAGCAGAAGGGAGGAATTAATTACTATTAGAGCAGATATAAATGAAAAAGAGAATGGAAAAAGAATAGAAAAAAAGAAACAAAAATAAGAATTGGATTTTGAAAAGTTCAACAAGAAAAAAAATTTTTTTTAATAAAGTAGCATTGGTTTACAACAATGTGTATGATTCAGAAACACAGGATCACACCTCTTCAGTTGATTGGCAAAATCGATTCCCAAATCAACAATACTAATTCTTAGAAAAGATCAAAATTGAAAAGATCAACAACCCCTTCGTTAAATTCACTAAAAGCAACAAGGAAAAACACTCAAATAAATTAAATCAAAATACGAGGCCAGAACATTACAACTGTTATCACAGAAATTTAAAGATTAAAAGAGAGTGCTGTAAATAACTGGGTGCCAATAAATTGCATAACCTAGAAAAAAAAATGAATAAATTCCCAGAAACACACAACCTACCCAGACTGAATCATTAAGCTTTATTTCACCCCTGCTGAAAGGTCATTTAAAAGGAGGTAATATCTGTGTTGTAATATGAAAGGATGACATAGGAATCAAGCAGTCTGGCCAAGGTCCAGAGCTACACTGTCCTCAGTGGTAACCACAGGCCAAACAAATTTTACTAAATAAATTAAATTTTAAAAACTAAATTCTATTGCCTCGCTTGCCCTAGTCGCATTGCAACTAATCAGTAGCCACATGTGGCCAGTGGCTACCACATTGGAGAGCATCCATATAGAACATTTTCACCAATACAGAAAGTTCTATTTGGATAGCACTGGTTGGATGAAGCAATTTTCAGGCAGAAGAAAAAGTGGAAGCAAAACTAAGATAAGAATTACCTTGGCACTCTGCTGGATGAATAGAAAATCAGCGTGGCTGAAAGGATCTGATGGGAGGGAGAATGGTAAATGATGAGGTGGGAGAATCAGTTAGGAATAGATTATGTTGGCACTTGAAGGCCCTGGAGAGAAGTCTGGATTTTTCTTCCAGGGGTGTTTAAAACAGGATGGTGGTAGGGGCAGTAACATGTCTGCTCTTAAGATCATTCTGAAGGTTTTGAGATAAAGGATTAGCATATCTTGATACCAAATAAGTTTTAAATTCAGTTGTGAATTTCTTGCTCTTTGAACAAGATGTTTTGTAACTGTGTTGTGGCACAAATAAAATTAAATCAGTAATGCATGCTATTTGTGGGATACCAAATATATATCAAGTTTAATTGTGTTATTTATATCATTTCTACACTTTTTCCATTTTAATTGATCTGCCAAATTCTAATAATACAGTTCTACTAAATTCTTTATACATGTCTAAGTGTTTCCACTAAATGTATTTCCTTGCTTAGTTTGTTGCATGAAGAATCCTATCCAGGGCCTCCCCGGTGGCACAATGGTTGAGCGCTGGGTTGCGAAGCTGCCTGCAGCCTCTGCAGCGCCAGTTCGATCCCCGGCTGCTCCCCGGCCACCAGAGGAGGGTCCCACATGGCGCGCAGACCTCTCCTGCCGCCCGCTGCTCCCCTCAGCAGTGTACTTCGGTCCTTCTGCCTGCTCTGCTCCCCGCTCTGGCTCTGGCTCTGGTGAATTCTCTCACCCTCCCGCGCTTCTGACTGTACCCAGTGCTTGTATAAATAAATAAATAAAATCTTTAAAAAAAAAAAAAAAAAAAAAAAGAATCCTATCCATTATTTTCTTCTTTGTATATTGTGATTTTTGCTAACAAACAAATGTTTCTGTCCCTTTTCATGTGTTTAGTCCACTATGTTCTCCTTAGTAGCTGCATGTTCATAACCTGGCCTATTACATCTAATCAATTCTCTATAGCTAGATATTTGGATTGTTTCCAGTTTTTGCTATCTTCAACAATGTTCTTTATCCTAAACCTATTTAGGCACATTACTTTCAATACTGCTCTGTTGATGAAGATTTAAAAAAAAAAAAACACACAAATCAATTTTTTTAAGACATTAAGAGATATTTTTATTAGTCAGGACCCCAAAGGATCTGTATGATGATTTTTTAAAATCAAACTTTCTCCTCTGTTGATCCACCGCTATAATTCTTGACACTTGGGAATCAATTTTACCATCATCTTATTAAAACTAGAGGGCACAAAATAAATTATGTTGAATAGTTTCCTTTAAATTAGAAATTTAATACTAGTGATAAATGTACAGAATGATTCACCATATAACTGAGAGCAAACTCAGAGTTTTCAGAATAGAAGAAATCTTGCAGATGGTACAAAGACAACTTTGACATTTAATCCAACAGCATAAAACTGAATGAGATCAGAGGGACTTTGAAATCACAGTTCCATATGGCTGCTGTTATAGAAAATCACCAGGGACTGTTATCAAGTTTGTTGAACACTACTTATAATAAAAAATTATTATCATCTAAGGAAGGAAGAAAAATCATTGATTGCAAAGGTAGATACTCCATTGCTGTAATTCAAACGAAATCACTGGCATATTTGTCACACTGCAGAGAACACCGTCTCCAGCCTTTTCCCATCGAATTATTAATGGGGGATTGGAGGTTATTTGATAAAAGGCTGGAAGGGAACTACTTTGAGCAAAATAAGTGTCAGTGACACTCAGAGAAGCAGGTGCTGATGAATAAAACATGGAGTGGCGGAGCACAATGAGGTGTGCAGATGATTTGGACATTCAGCCCACTCGGACGGATTGGAGTGACACAGCCCATTCTAACTGGAGAAAAATAAAACAATCACAGGCTTCAAAACAGATTTCCTGCCAGCAAATCTATAAATGAGGTGTTGTGGGCTTCTTTGTTTGTTTTTGTTTTTGTTTTTTTTTTTTTTTTAGGAAATATGACATTTCTTTTATAGTGATTCCTGCCTATAAGATGCAACTCAGGTCAACAAAGGATTCAAGATGAGAATAGAAATGGTCCTGGAGAAAGTATCTTCTACCCTTACATTCTGGGATGAAATTCAATTATGCTCTCCCTTTGGATCAGAAATCCCCATGGGGCTCTGTGCTGAGGGCATGCTATACCTGCAGCACATCTGCGGAGGAGGAAGAATCTCAAAGAACTATTAGAAAAATGCACTAAAATTTAGCTGCCAAGTCATTTGTTCAATAGTCAGTACCTTTGGTGGGAAGATTTCTCTAATTTAGTGAAATTTATTTTAAAGATTTATTTATTATACAAGAACTGGGGTACAAGCCAGAGGGGTGGGGGGTGAGAGGACTCACCAGAGACAGAGCAGGGAACAGAACAGACAGACTGACTGAAATACACTGCTGAAGGGAGCAGCGGGTGAGACAGGAGAGGTCTGCTGCACCATGTGGGTAGCTCCCTGGCCGGGGGTTGAACTCGTGTTACAGTAGCTGTGGACAGCTTCTTAGGTTGCATCTTAATCCCTTGCACCACCAGGGAGGCACCACTTCCATTTTATATTCAAGAAACTAAGGTTCTAAGATGGACGTAACTAGTCCAGACCATACAACCAACAGCTGGGAAAGCCAGAGTTCAGCCCATGTTGACCCTAAAGGCCAGTGTTTCCATGACACCTTGCTGCTTGTGAAGGCAGGTGGGCTGCTACAGAGAGGCCATGCTGGCTTTCAGGGAGGAGTTTCTATGTTCCAGAAACCATGCTAAGAGCAGGAAGGGGTCAATCCCTCCCCCAGTATTTGTGAAGAAAGTAGTATCATTGGCTACCCATTTGGAAACCCATTTCCCATTGGGAAACCCATTTGAAGAACTGGAAACTCAGAGCTATGGATCAAATCAGGCAAGCAGGTTCCTGAAGTCCAGTCACACAACCTCAGAATGTGCTACTTTCTTCCTGAGGTGAGGAGAAAGTGAGTTACTGATCAAATCAACACCCTTTGTCCCAGCAACAGTTAGGGGCTCCTTCCATAAAGGGGCAAATGAGTCCCAGGGCAAGTTCAGTAGGTGGCTACAGGGACAGTGCAGGCAGGGACTTCAGGAGAGTTAAATAGGCTTCTAAGGACAATAAATTCTAGAAAGTGCTAACCAAAATATACTCCAGAGATGAGGTCAAAAAGTCCAGAAGGGGGTCTCCCCTGTTGGCGCAGGTGGTTGAGCACCGTGCTGTGAAGCTGTCTGCAGCCTCTACAGTGCAGGTTCAATCCCAGCCGGCTGGCGAGAGTCTCAGATAGTGCGGCTGACCTCTCCTGTCTCGCCCGCTGCTCCCCTCAGCAGTGTATTTAGTCAGTCTGCCTGTTCTGTTCTCTACTCTGAAACCTCCCCCTTTCCTGGGGACCACCCTGTTACATGTCTCTGGTAAATCCTTTCACCCTCCTGCGCATCTGGCCTGTACCCCAGTTGTTGTATAAAATAAATAAATAAATCTTTAAAAAAAAAAGTCCAGAAGGACTAAACACAGTAAAACTTGAGAAAATAAGACCTTGGACAGGGGAGGTAAACTCTAAGCTAAGAGCAGAAAAAATGGGCACATCTGCCCAGAGGAGTATAGGTACTAGGAAAAAGAGCCAATCACAGAACAGGATGATGAGATTTTAGAATAGGAAAAAAAAAAAGGTTTAAATACCCATAGACATGAGCCCACAATGGCTTCCTTGCCTCTCCCAAGTACAGCATACTTGGGAATCCTTACTTTCTTTCTTTCAATAAACTTTACTTTCTTAAACAAAGTTTGTCTCTCTCTGCTTACTTACCTAAAACGTCTACAAATTCCTTTTTATGACTTCATAAAACACCATGCCATGGGGGTCTATTGACTAAAACTCAGCACTGCCACTCTAGCCTAAAGTCCATTCCTGGCTGGGAGACTAGGCCTAAAAAATTACAATATCAAAAGGAGAGGCTGTTACCTTCTCCCAAAGCTCCCTAAAGGCATAGTGTTTACATCAAAACATCCCTCACAGAACACTGGTCTTGCTCTTACTGACAAGGTGCAATTTTGGTAGCAACCTCCGGGGACACATAACCCCACTGAGGCTGAAACCCCTTCCTGGGACCACAAGCCCTGTGCACAGTCTTCTGAATACAATACACAGCTGACTTCACCTCAGCTGCCTCAGGGGGAGAAGAGGGTGAGGTTGCCTCCAGTTAGCAGTCCTTTCCTAAGGCTGCCCATCAGATCAAGGGATCAAAGAGCTTTCTTCCTGCTCATGAAATTCCATTAAAGCTGGTTTATGCAACCATTGTCCACCAGACCTGTTCTCCAAGCTCAGGGAGACCTCCAGCCATGGACTTTTACCTTTTTGCTCTCTCTCTCCATAAGTTTTCTCTTCTCCCCCCACCAGTTACACCCAAAGGGCATGACTGTTGCCTTAAGTCCCCACCTCTTCTGTCCTTTCAAATCTCTGACCCTGACTCCATTCCTATACAAATCTCACTACCCGGCCTTCCACGGCTGCTTCTGGACTTCTGGGCACCGCCAGAGAAAATCACACAAGTGAGCTGAACAGAATCACCAGAAAGTCATCACTAATACTAACTGTCCATGAAATCTACTACATTTTTCTGGCAGGTTTGTTAGGGGGAAAAGGATGTCCTAAAGCTAATTCCATACAGGCTTTGTGGACTCCACCCCCACCCCAGGCCAAAGCCAAAGACACTGGGAACTCCCAATCCCATCACCACCAAAGGGAAGGTGGCTGGGACCTGAGGGTGGGGTTAAGCAGCCAAGTTGGTATAAAGGCAGACACCTGGGCTTTGGGGGATCCCCCATTTTGGCTTTCCACCAGCTAGCAGCGTCCGGCCAGCTTTGAGAGTGCCTTTGGGTTTCCAGGTCGGCGGATCGGGTAGGACGCATTAAAAACTTTATTTCCCTATTTTCTCCCTAAGTTGTACATTTTCCTTATTTCCCTTTCCCTTGTAAATAAACCTTTTATTAACCTTTTGTATGTGTCTGTAGTGGAGTATTAATAAGTCCCTTTTAAGCACGCAGGTGAAGACCCACAGCCAGGCAGCCCATTTTATATCGGGGCTGCTCCATAACAGGTTCACACTTCTATTAATTTTACCTGTTAACCCACGATTCTCTTGCCTCTTCACTTACTGATTCTTCTTTAATTCAGATACACAAATGTTCCTGCACTGGCATTCTAATCTGTGTTGTTGGACCTCCACCCGGATCTCCTTTGGAGGGAACTGGTTGCCCCTGGTCCCCAGCTGCTGTTTGAATTGGCTGTTAAAGACTCACACCTGCACCCTTTTCTGGAAGATTGCCCTTGGGTACAGAAACTGCTCCCTGTGATGCCTGGGAGATTCTTCACACCTCCCCAAGTCAAGAGTGCAGGCACTGGCTTATAACCAATGGATACAGCCTATTTGTCTCAGACAAACTCCTTCCGTGGGAATAGTCCAAACACCAGAACTCCCTGAGAGATGATGCTCGATCCTGAAACCATGTATGAGTTTTGCCCTGCTCCATCCAGCTTCCCATCCTCCCTTATATATTTTTCCTGAGAATATTCCTTCAATAAATCACTTGCACAGAAATGTTGGAATGGAGCCATCCATGCTCCCGATCAAGGCCAGTGCTTCCTCCAGTGTTCTCAACCCTGTTACAAGGCAAACCCCAATAAAAATGGGGTTTCCTGACTGTGGGTTCTCACCCACGCTTAAAGGGGACTCATGAATGCTAAACTGCAGACATACACAAAAGGCTGATAAAAGGTTTGTTTGCAAGGGAAGGGGAAACGGGAAATGAATAACTCAGGGAGAAAAGAGGGAGATAAGTTCATAAATGCATCCTACCCGTTGCGCTGACCTGGAATCCCAATGACCCACAGAGCTGGCAAAAACCTAGCACACCTCGTGGCCAAGCCAGTGACCCCTGGTCACAGGCCAGTTAAATACCCAAACCAAGAGCCTAGTTGCTTAACTCCGCCCTCAGGTCCTCGCAACCTTCCCTTTGGTGATCATGGGATTTGTAGGACATCTTTCACCCCTATCATTCCACGGAATCCCGCAAATCAGTAATTTTTTTTTTTCTTTTCTTGGCTCCTTCTTATCAGGGAGACAAATACAAGCCTCTCCCATCTTAAAAAAACAACTCTGCCTTCAATCCCACCTCCTTTCCAGCTACTGTCTCCTCTTTCCCATTCATAGCCAAACTCCAGCATTAAGTTGTTGGCTTTATTTATTTATTTGCACAGAATAACTGGGATGTAGGCCAGAGGTGCAGAGGGTGAGAGGATTTACCAGAGGCAGAGTGGGGAGCAGAACAGGCAGATTTATTGAAATACACTGCTGAGGGGAGTGGCGGAGAGATAGGAGAGGTCTGTCATGCCATGTGGGTAGCTCCCTGCCTGGGGGTCGAACTCAGGCCACAGAGTTGATAGCACTAAGACTTAATCCCTAGGCCCCCAGGGAGACCCTTTAATTTTTTTTTTTTTTGTTTTATGCTTACATTTCTCCCTCACATGTAAAATATAAAGGATCCACACTGTGGAAACTTAGATATTTTGGAAGACTCAAGAGATGGCCGGAAGGGAGCCCTTTAAGGATGCCCTGCCACTCTCTTCTTGTTATTTTGAGCTTTTCTGGCATATAAGCTGGTGGCTGCTACCCTGGTGCTATTGACATGCATCTCCTCCGTGTCCTCGCCTCCCACTCCTTTCTCAGCCCACGCCAATCTGCTGCCTTTCTCTGCCACTTCCCCTCTGACCTTATTGCCAAATCTAATGGACACACCTTTCAGTTCCCATCCTACTCAGCTCCTCTCTTGCTCTTTACTACCTTCTCTGTTGGCTTCTCTTCCACCTGTCTTACTGCTCCTTTTTGGCTCCATTTTCAGTTCCTCTTCCTTTCAGCACCTATGAAGTGATGGGATCTTTCCGAGATCTGTCTGGACCTAGCAATTTTAAGCATTTCCAAGGATTTAATCATATCTTTGTACAATAGGTTCCCAAATATCCAGCCCAAAGCTTTCTTCTCAACTCCACATCATATATTCAATAGCTTTTATCACCTCTCCCTGAGGATCCTTTAAATATGCCTTAAAAAGAAATGTCCAGAATCAAATGCATGCGTTTTCTACAATTGCTGTATCCCCAGTCTTGATAGCCTTAAAAAATGGCAATACTACTCATAGTTCAACTCAATAATTTATGAGTCAGTTGTTATTCCTCCTCAACCTCTTAATCAATCACTAATCAATCATGTATTAATTCAATCTCTTAAATATCTCTCAAAGTTATTCTTCTACTCATTCACCCATTATAGCATATTAGTTTATCCATCATTTCTTGTCTGAAAATGCAATAATCTCTATGTCTATAGTCTCTATATCAAATGGGGGTTAGTTGTAAGAGGTAGCGATCAATTTTGCTTTCAAGTAAAAAGGGATTTAATGTAGGAAAAAAGGAGCATGCACAACCCTGGAAGGACGAGAATGTTCTGGGTGAAGCTTAAAGTAATGACCTCCAGAACAACACTATAAAATGAACCCAGAAGCGGCACCACTCAGAAAGGGAGAGTCAGGGAGCCGAGAACAGTTGACTATAAGAACACCACCTTAGATGTGATCCAGTAAAATTGCCTCTCCTCATCATTTTGCTGATGATCCTCTCTGGACTTCAGAGGAAGTCATTGGCCATGACAAATCTTGCCAACTGAGATAACTTCTGAATTTTGGAGAAAATGCATGTCATTGGAATCGTCTCTGCTCCAGCACTAGGGCTGGAGCCTGCCCTTCTGCCATATAGGAGGAAGGCATGTTTGAGGAAAACTGAATTAGATCTGAATCATCCAGCCTCTCAAATAATCCTCATCTTCCCGCTGAACGCTTCATAACTCCTCTCCCCTCCCAGCCCTTTTGCTCTCTGCTACCAGAACAATGTTTTTGAAAACACAAAACTGATCAGAACATTCTCCTGAAAAACACTGACAAAAGGGATGCAATTTCTCACTGCTTTGAAACATGATCCAAATTCCTCGTGGTGTCTAACAAGGCATGCATAGCATTTATAGTGTGCTTCCCCTGTGCCAGCACTGTCCTAAGTGATTCTTGTGGATTAGCTCATCTACTCATCAAAACAAGGCTATTATCTTGGTTTTAAAGATGAGTTAACCTCAAGAGGTTAAGTGGCTTCTCAAGGTCACCCACTCAGGAGGCAAGGCTGTCAGACACGCTGGCTCCATCCTGGCTCCACGGCCAGTGTCTTAGCTCCACACTGAACGAGCTCCATTCAGACAGGTCCTGGTGATGTCTGCAGCCTCATTCTCACCACTGTCTCCCTCATTCCCTGTGTTCTGCCCATGCTGGTCAACGCCAGTTGTCCAGGCTCCAAATGTTTCGATGTATTTGTCCATTTTCTAAAATGTTCTCCCTCCTCTTATTCCCTAGTTGATGGCTGCTCTTATTTTAGTATAACTCAGCAAATACCTCTTTGAAAAGCTTTTCCTGGCCTTTTGGAAGATGCCAAGTCTCCACATAACGTGCTCAAGGAGGACGTTACTGCAGCATGTAACAAATTAGCCACCAAGTTATAATAACTTTAATGTCTGCTTCCCCCCCCCGCCCCCCCAAATGGCATGATGTCAGCCACAGGGCCTGTCATGTTCACCACTCTCTTCCAGATGCCGACAATTTTGTCTGCCACAAAATTGACACTCAATAAATATTTATAAGCCCACAGATTGGCAAAGGAGAAGAAAAAATTTAAACAAAATTGAAGATAATATTGACAAAAATAAAAACAGCTCAACACAAAGGGTAGAGAAGATCCCTGTGGAAAAGAAAGGAGTAATAGCAGAAGGAGGGAATGTTTGCAGACCTCCTCAACCGCTCATGTTCATTGAGGTGCAGATTGCAGGGCGAGACAGAAATGGGACTGCCATGTGACTAGATCCCCGTGAACAGCCCTGATTCTCATTCCTTGCTCACCTCCAAGAAGGGCTGAGCAGTTACTCCTTCTAGAATTATGTCCAAATCTAATGTTATGTTCTTGCATCAAAATCTAGATTGATATTAGACCCAAATTCAGACTGAATTTCTAGGAGGTTGGGGTAGGAGGAGAGAAGATTATTTTAGATTATTTTTACAACTTGTAGCTAAAATTCATAAATATTCCCTTTTAATCTCTTTGCTGTGTCCTCAAAGTCCCCTCCTGATGCCAGCCCCTCCCACAGCCTCCCCACCACTCCAGATTTCACTTCCTTCCTACCAGAGGGTACCTATATTCTGAGTGTCCCTCTCTTCCTTTCTTTGGGCAGGCCAGTGAAATTCATACGCTCAGCTTCTCTAGGAAATATCCTTGCCCTCAGGCCCTACTCAGTAACAAAGGATTGTCCTTGGTATTTACTCCCCTGGAGGGCAGACTAGATTGTAAACACAATAGGGATATTTGAGGGGAATATTAAATCAGTGTACTTTGTCCCTAACAAATCCTTCATTCCTAGTCATCAGAACCATGCCCAGCTCAGGTCATAGAGTTTCTTCCATGATGTAGTGAGGATGGTCCCTCTGCTGCTAGTGAGACTGAGCTATGAGACTCAGTGCCCAGGAAAATGCCTTCCAAAGAGAAAGTGTGAAATGAAACACTTCTGCCGTAGAGAAGCATGGAATGAAGGAGGTGAAAGTGTCAGACACATGTCTTCCTTTCCTTCCCCACTTGGTAGAAACTTTGTTGGGGTAGGTAGACAAGTCCTGAAAGGTCAGGGAACCCAGATCCTCCCAGGGCTGGGGATTTGGAGGAGAAACTACACACTTCAGTAGGCATTGCCTGGGGGAAAACAAAAAACAAAAAACACATAAACGTAGGCCAGGACAGCAAGTCTCAGAAGGACAGAAAGCAACTGGACCTGATATCATGGACTGCATCCCAGAAGGACTCAGAGCTCCTCATACCCAGAAGTAAGGCAGGAGAAGAGGAAAGTAGAAATAGTATTTGATTTGACCAAATATTTATGTGGCAGAGACTCTTCTAAACTAAAAGAGACTTTCAATGGCTCAAGTTGGAGAAACCATTATTTGGCAAGTTTCAAGTTGACATACCTTCTACTCCCTCCCCACTTTCTAGACCAGTAGACAAGGCTGGAGAACTCTTGAGTCTGGCAACCCCAAGGCAGCCTGATATTTCAAGAGCCTTCATCCTTCAGGACCGAGGCATGAGTTCCTGGGGTACACTCCAGGACCCACATAGTCCTCGCAGGGATTCTGAGGGAAGCCGTGTCAGATCAGACTTCTGACTTCACCTGAATAACCTGGTTATTAGTGATCCCTCACCGCTCTCAAGGTAGTTGCTGTCTGCAGCTAGAAGGCTTTAGAAAAAAAAAAAATTACATTTTGAAAACACATCATTGTTTCTAGCTGAGAGCCCCATCCCAGGAGATGAAGGTGCGGGGGTGGGGCGGGGTTGGGGGGGTGGGCAGCTGCTATTTCACATGGAGAATTGGTCATTGGAGCTCTGAGGAACAGGACAAGGATCTTGAAGACCATCGAGTTTTAGATTGGAACACGACATTCAGCAAAGACAGTAAAGCAACAAAGAGGAGGCCAGACATGGGCTTTATTTGATGCTATCATGGTAGCTTCTTACTGTTTTTAAAACATGGTAAGTGACGGAATGGGGGTGGGGGTGGCAGTTGGGAAGGGCTGAGCTGTTAGAAGGACAAAAGTGCCAGGAGCGGGCGCTTTGGAAATGCCAGTTCAGCTTTTTAAATGCTATGGTTGGTTGTTCAGAATGATTGTTATCTCGAGGCCTAAATTCTGCTGATTCAATTGCTCTTATTTGGATTTTCGAATTATTCCTGACAAGATAATAAGTCTCTTTCAAAACATTAAATCGGATAAATCTCCCGGCTGGAGGTCTCCAGTTCGATTTAATTTTCTGCAGATAGTGTAAGGATCTAATGAGAAATCAAAATGAAAGGGCTTAATTGGAATTCCTCTAATTCCCCTACACGAGGTCCTGCGTAAAAGAACAGAGAAGCAAGCGGCCGCCTGGCAAGACGCTTCCTTTCTCTCTCGCTAGCTGAGTAAGTCCCACTCCTGACCTTTAGACCATCTTGTTAAACTTCACAGTCTGCAGAAGGCTGAGCATTAATTACAGAGCTTGATTCTTACTTGTCTTTGTGGCCAATTTTAATGCACTCCCCGGTTCCTCTAGATCTATTTAGGGCTGCTATATCTTCTGCAGAGCCACATGGACATAGCGAATCACATGAGGATTTTCAGATCTGCTACTCTGTAGAACTTGGAGGGCTGAGAACTGAGCCGTGAAGTCCCCTGAGAAGCAGTTTGACAAAATTCATTTCTTTGGTTCTCAGGAGCTTCCCTGGAGAAGCGCCTTTGGGTGTTACCATTCCTGCTAGGTAATAACCACAACTCTATCAAGCACTTACAATGCACCAAGTATTTGCTCAGCCAAATCCCTGCGTGTTTCATTTACTACATTTCCACAGCCCATTCCCATGAGGCGGTGCTATAACATCCCCATTTTATTGATAAATAAGTCGATCCAGAGAAAAGCCATTTATCTTGGCCACACACTTATAGTGTGGTTGGTGAGTTGGGCACAGTTTTGAGTCTAGATCTGTCTGTCTTCCAGATTTCACTCTGTTGTTACCCTAGAACTAGGCCCCCTAAGTTACAGGAAAATTGCTTTGAAAGAAGTTCCAGGAGAACATCCCAACAGACTACCTCTTCAATGATTTGAGCTTCCACAGAGATGGACAATGAGGCAGGAGGAAAGAGAAAGACTAAAGTTCTTTCCTGGCAAATGGGGCCTCGTTTCCTCCCCAATGAAGCAGCTGCCACCCAGATTAGGAGAGAGCATGACATGACAGTGATGGCTCTCATGTTCCCAGTGTCATGGGAGGGGACAGAGTAGTCACATTAGCTGTTCTTGTTGGCAAAGCTCCTACCTCATTAAAGATGACATGGGCTGTTTTAATGGTCCTGGGACAAATATGGGGACAGTGACTCACTAGACAGCCATGTCAACAGATGAAAGCATATGGACCCGTAGACTTTATTTTCTCCCCTGTTTGCTGCCTGATCTGACAACTGCACCCCTGATTTTCCTGTGGCCTAATCTCAATGCCATCAATAAAGTCAGAAGGGGACAGGCCAGAGTGACTGCTTTGGGGGGTCATTTTAAGAGTAAAGTCTGCTCTTCTGTCACTTCTCAAATTTTATCACCCACTGGCCATGATGATACAGAAAAAAAGTTTGCTCAGCCAGGACACTTCTCAGACTGGGGCTTGCTCACATAATTTCACTGTTAAATATGAAATGGGATGTGTCTATGCTCTTCAATCCATGGGGAAGAAGTACCATGAGAAAGTGTAGAAGGAGCTTACTTTGTCTTAATCGGCACAAAAACTTTCAAAATGAGAGATGTCAGGGAGTTTCAATTTAGGAGACAGTGACTTCATCATAATTGGGTGACTGAGGGAGGCTTCAACACTGCATCTGGAACTGCAAGAGCTGTGCTTTCCCCAAATCTCCCACCTCTCCACCGCTTCCTCTCCACCCCAACCTCATCCTACACCCTGATTTTCAACCTTCCACTTGCATCTAAGGCATTTGAGATGCTACCAAGTTAAGGGAAACCACCTTTGAAATGTTTGCTGCAAGGTCTAGGATTTAAGTTCTTCAGTGGAGCGAATAGCTTCTCCTAGTCTTCTATATCTATCCAAGGAGCAATCAGGGAATGAATAATTCAAGTGGCAACATCACAACAAGCAAGGAAGGAACTCTGGGGCAGGCACTGTGGTTGCATGTATACTGACATGGGTGAGACTCGATAGCACTGTGTCCCGTCCACGCTCGCTGAGACATCGTGTGAGCATTTATTACTCACGCCCGACTCCTTTCCAAAAGATGGGAAGTAGCTTACACCAAAAGCCACACACCCATTAATCCTGTAAAAGAAGACTCAAATGATAAGAAACAGACATTGAAAGAAACAAAGCAGAAGATGTTGTAAAACCCTAGACCATAATATGTATAAAATGGCACTTTGAGTGTCCTGCACTTCCAAGAATCATCTTAAGATGCATACATTTTAACATATGATTTTAAAAGCATGACAAGGGCCTCCCTGGTGGCGCAAGGGGTTAAGCACTGCACTATGGAGCTATCCACAGCCACTGCAGCACGAGTTCAATCCCCAGCCAAGTAGGTGACCCACATGGCACAGCAGACCTCTCCTGTCTTACCCGCTGCTCCCCTCAGCAGTGTATTTCAGTCAGTCTGCCTGTTCTGTTCCCCGCTCTGTCTCTGGTAAATCTGCTCACCCCCACCCCCTAGCATCTCTGGCCTTCATCCCAGCTCTTGTATGCATAAATAAATAAATCTTTTTAAAAAAAAAATAAAAGCACAACAAATTGTCAGGGCTTGGGAACAACTTTTTACTCTGTCATGACTGCTTGCTATAGCCCAAACAAAGACCAGACAAAACAAGACCTCAGAAATGGGTTAGGCAAGCCCTCTGCCTTAAGCAAAATTGAATGTGGTTGTAACAACATCCTTTCTCAACCTGTGACATCCTCTGATCATTTCTTTCACGGGGAAGAAAGAACATTTCTTCATCTGCAGATAAACCCTCAGAAGGTTTAAATTCCTGCACGGAGGTGGAGAAGCAGGTACCTGGAGCATTCACTGAGTTGATCTCTTCTGAGCCTTGTGGGAAGGAAAGAAGAGGTCAGTGACAGTTTCCCAAGAGGCTCGATGGGACTCCAGAGAACATGGACAAAGGATCAGAATCCTGAGGTTCTTGTCCCAACCAGACAACTAATGTAAGTGGGTGATTTGGATAAACTCCTTCTCTCTGAGCAGCACTTTCCCATCTGCACCGAGAGAAGCCTGAAACAGCCCAGGGGTTCTCGACTCTGACTGCACATAAGAAACACTCAGGGAGTTTTTTCAACATGCACAGGCATGGCTTCCTGCACAGACAGATCAACAATTTACACACACAAATTAACAAATCACACCTCAGGGCAGAGCCAGGCATCACTGTCATGAAGACCCTCAGGAAATCCTGCCCAAGTCAACATCGTGGATGAACTCGAGGCATTAAGCTACATGGAATGTGTCAGACAGAAAAAGACAAATACTATGTGATCTCATATAGTGGAATCTGAAAACACCAACATCAAACTCAGACAAAGAGATCAAATTGATGACAAGAGGGTAGGGGCAGGGGAGTGAGGCCCTGGAGGAGGTTGGTCAAGAGGCTCAAACTGATTTATAAGATAAACAATTACTAGGGATATAAAGATCCACGTGACAACTACAGTTACACTGCTCTGTGCTGGATGTGAAGGTTGCTAAGAGAGTAAATCCTGAGTTCTCATCACAAGGAAAAATGTTTTTCTTTTTCTTTTTTTCGTATCTATATGAGATGATGGATATTAACTGAAATTACTGTAGCTATTATATAAAAGATATATAAGTTAAATCACTCTGCTATACACATTTCAGTGCTGTGTGCCATTTATATCTCTATAGAACTGAGCAAGGAATGGAAATTATTGGTTTGAGACAGATGATAGATACATACATGCATAAATACATACATTGATCAGTCAGGACATTACCATGTGTAGCCAGGACTGAAGCCACTGGATGGGGTGATTTCTACGTTCTCTCTCTAGATCCGTGCTTCCAAGGAGGCATTCCTATTTTGAGGGATACCTCCATTAATAACTCCCTTGGGCATGGAGCTCTTTCTCACAGAGTCAGCTAGGTTTGAAAGAACAAACCAGAAAGGTCCTTATAAATCATGCAAAATGAGCTGCCTGCTTCTGCAGCTGCAAGACAAAAATACCTCAGTACACAGCATCTCCTTCCCCCTTTTTGTTGATGATAAACAGCACCCTTCTCTAAGAGCTCAGCTCCATCATCTGTGACCTCAGTCTACCCTTCTGGTTTCCTCTCCCCACATGTGGAACCTCTTACCTCACTTCACAGCCCGGCTCCTTCCCCTTCATAGCTAATGAGTAGGAGCTTGCAGGCTCTAATCCTCGAGGACTACATGCGGATAAAACGTTAAATTGTTACTTGCGTTCTGAAGACTTTAAAGCAGTATCTGTGTGCAAGAGGTTGGGATAAGCATGTTTCCTGCTACATTTTAAGTATTTTAGTGCATTTGTAGATAAGATAGCCTATCTCCTTCCCCTCTGATTACCACCATTAAAAATGAAGAAATAGATTTAGGAGTACACTAGACACACACCACAAGGTCTCTTTTCAGCTGGCCTTGAAGTAGCCTCTTCCAAGGGACTGAGCTTGTTGAGGATGGAATCTACCAGAAGATCCTCTTCAGGGAATTTGGAGGCTGTTTTGCTTCTCCCAGGACTTGGAGGCCAACTTGCCATAGCCATGATTGGCCAGTATTCCTCAAATAATTTGTTCAGGTTACATCCTAACCTCCCATCCGTTGGCCCAAGACACTGTTAATATTTTGTATCCCCGGGATCACTTGAAAATAATATAGCATCTATATTCTGACACAGCCCCCCAAAATGATATACAATAAAACAGATTAATTACTATAAAAACCTTCTGACAAGAGCTCCCAAACATAGAATGAACATTGAGTTATTGAGGGGATGTAGTTCTAACATAAGATGTAAATATGTAATACACTAATAAAATAATATAACCAACAGAAATTGAGTAGTAAGGGAAGAAGGAAGCAAAAACACAAGCAAGATATCAACTCATCTACCATAGTCAGGGTCAAAAGTCACTTCTAAAATGAAATAGCATTAATAATAGAGTTAATTCTTCAAGTTTTTTTTATAATTTATTTTCTTGGCCTTAAAGTAATCTTTTGGTTATTAGTGATTCCTATAAAAAAAAAATGTTCAACAGAAGTTTGGAAATTCCTACAATTTTGCACCAGTTTATTTCCCTTTTTGTTAAATTCATACAGAATTTAATGTAAATATTCCTATTTTCTAGAAAGCACGTACCCTTACAGAGCTCTCTCTCTTGCTCTGTAAGCATGGTCATAGATACTACATACATATACATGGAAGTGTCTAGAAATATGGTCACTGAGTGTTCATACTGATTTCTAGGCAGTATGAATTTAGTTAATTTGTCGCTTTAATATTTTTCTTTTTATCTTATTCGTACTTGTTTTTTTTTTACTGTGATCATATACTATATTTTTTTTTAAATGAAATCATACTCTGGGTCCATGTGTGGCTTCAAGTGAACTCTGAAATTATATGCAGTATTTTATGTATAATACATATGCAAGTGCATTTTTTTTCTGGAAAGCACATCATATTCTCATGAGACTCTGGAATGTGGCTCTTTGCCCTTTATATTGCTTATATTTTCAGTTTTTAAGCTTCCGGCTATTAATATGTAGCTGCCCTTGACTATTAACTAGTGCCAGTGAATGTACTAGACACTTTATATGTATTATCTCTTGGTTTTTGCATAAATTTATATGATAGATATTATTATTTCCATGTTATGGAAGAGAAATGAGGATCGGGGTCCTTGGTCATTTGCCCATGATCACATAGCAATCAGAGGTAGTATTTGTAATCTGAACTGAGCTCCATCTGGATTTGAAGTCTACACTTGCTATACTACATTTATTTGTCAACCTCATCAAAAAGTCACCTGGAGTCATTTATCTGCCTTTACTCAAGGGTCTAAAATGGCTGGAAACACAGCATTGAAAAATGGACAAAAATCTCTGCTTTCCTGGAGCTGATATTTGAGAAATAGCTCATTATAGTTTTAAAATGTGTTTGTAGGGCCTCCCCGGTGGCGCAGCGGTTGAGCGCTGGGTTGCGAAGCTGCCCGCGGCCTCTGCAGCGCCGGTTCGATCCCTGGCTGCTCCCCGGCCACCGGAGGAGGGTCCCGCATGGCGCGCAGACCTCTCCTGCCGCCCGCTGCTCCCCTCAGCAGTGTACTTCGGTCCTTCTGCCTGCTCTGCTCCCTGCTCTGGCTCTGGTGAATTCTCTCACCCTCCCGCGCTTCTGACTGTACCCAGTGCTTGTATAAATAAATAAATAAATCTTAAAAAAAATGAAATAAAATAAAAAATAAAAAAATAAGCAAAATGTGTTTGTACTATATTTTTGATAGACCATGACTGAGCAACTATATGCATGTTTATATTATTTTGTTTAATCATTATAATAATCATTTGAGGCAAGAAAAGAACTGCCAATTTTTACAGAAAAGTCAACAAAATCTAAGAGAAGTTAAAGATTTACCCAATGGGATGATAGAATCAGATTGGACTCTAAGTCTCATCTTTAGGTTTAAAATATACATACACTTTATAATTACATTGCAGCTGTATACCCATAGCCTGTGGTGCTACAGGCAAGGTGGCCTTGTTGGGTCTGAGGCCAGCCTGCCAGGGCCCCCAGCTGCCCTTGCCAGCACCCCATTGATGTTCCCCCACCCAGCCCTCAGCAAGGCTAGCTCCAGCCAGGAACCAAGAGGCCCACCAGCCTGCCTAGAGCTTAGTATAGGCCAGGCTTTCCCTCCCGCCCCTGCTTTGATATCTGGCTTTAAAATTCAAAAATGGACCAAGCAGGTATGAGCTAAATGGACAAGTCAGGTTCAAACCCACTTCAGTATCTAATTATTCAGTTTGAAAAATGGAAAACAAGCTGATTGGTGCTAAATGGTCCAGTCAGACACCATGATTGAAAATAGTCAGTCAGGCTTATAGGGTGGAGAACACTGAAGGGGATACAAGGCAGAGCAAGAGATAGCTTGAGTGAATCAGCAGCCAGACTCCAGAGAGAGGCATTCTTTGCACCATCTTCAAAGAAGAATTCTGCTCCCAGTCTCTGAAGAGAGAGAGATGCATCGAGCACTTGACCTCTGTGCAATTCATTAGAACTTAATATGAGAGGAGGAATCAAACAGCATACAAAAATGAATGATATAAAAACAAATGACAAAAAGAACTTAGCAGACTACATAGAACAAAAAGAACTTTGCAGACTACATAGACATTCGCAGAGACGTGGCCACTGTACCTGCCTCTGGCATGGCCTGTACAGAGTACCATCAGGCTCTGCCCAGCATCTCAAATTGCTGACACAAGCTGTGGGGCTCCCGCACCACCTCCTGGTGCCTCTGAGACCATCACTGTCTGGTTGGCATCTGGTCCAGCCTTCAGACTGCTGCTGTGGGCTGCAGTGTCACCTCATCTTCCACGAGCAGACTTTCTTTGGGACTTCTGGACACTGGGGGCACCATCTGGGGTGAGATAGACAGCCACTTCTGCCTCTGAAACTCTTTACTTTTGCCATTCTTTTCTTTGTTGAATAAGCCCTGTTGGACCATGAGCCTGAGTGGTCTTGCAATCGTGCATGCAGGTGAGACCCCACCAAGAGTGACTGGTCCCCCACCCTGAGCACTGATCCTTAGCACTCTTTAGTTCTATTTGAGCACACTTTTGTACTGTTTTAAAATCATATCCTAATAGTAAATCCTGGAGGTAATAGAATATAAAAATAAAGAGATTTGTTCCCAGTTGTGCTCACTCTTACCTGACAAAAGCTATGTGAAAGGGGCCTCCCTGGTGGCACAAGGGGTTAAGACACAACCTATGAAACTATCCAGACACTGCAGCATGAGTTCGATCCTCAACCAGGGAGCCACACACATGGTGCAGCAGACCTCTCCTGTCTCACCTGCTCCTCCCCTCAGCAGTGTATTTCAGTCTGTCTGTCTGTTCTGCTCCCCACTCTCTCAGGTGAATCCTCTCACATCCCCCGCCTCCCCACACCTCTGGTCTGTACCCCAGTTCTTGCATGCATAAATAAATAAATCTTTTTTAAAAAAAAGCTATGTGAAAGAGACTCTCCCTTACCTCATCCCAGTTTATTTTTCAGGGTTGTCCTCTCCATTTCTGTTGTTCCTAGTTAATCACCAGTGGTCCTCTGCTTACCTTCAAGTTTTTAAACACAAATATATAGCTTATCCCTTCTGCTCATACTCCCAAAGTAGGAATCAGATGATATACTTGGTGCATATATGTCTTTTCTACACAGTCATTGATCAGTGAATACCTGGGGACTTCCGGGCATGGTGCCAAGTAGAGATACATTTGTAAAGACATGATGCAAGTTTTCTCCTGGCAGGATCCTGTATTTGCATCTTAAATTGGGATTTGTAATCCTAAAAAGAGTTTCAAGACCTATAAAATGGATCTCAAATGGTGGATTTTTAACTATATATTAAGTGCTATATTCAATTGGAGTAATAAGGACTTGTCTCCTGTTGTCTAGGAGCTTGCCGTGAATACACATTCCCATGTTCCTCCCTCAGAGACCATAGATCTGGGGTGGTGGCAAGGAATCTGCATGTTCAGCAAGTTTCTCAAGGTCCATGCACTGCATTTTTGAAAAGCATTTGGTCTATAGGGAGAGAGGCATTGAGCACTGAACTCCAGGTATCCCTGCATCATGATACGTCCATGAAAGCACTTATCCCATTCTGTTGTGATTGTCTGTTTCTGCTACAAGACAGTGGAATCCATTCCTATTTATCTTTGTAGCCTTAGTCCCTGGTGCACAGTACTTATTTAGAAACACTCATTGAATGTTTATCAAATATGTGAAGAATGGTCCAACTTCACATTAGTCAGACACACACCATATGCGCACAACACACACACACACACACACACACCATCACCCACTGTATTCCCATTGAAAAAGCTGACCCTAGACTTGCCTGGAGTGAGCACCTGCTTTTGCAATTAGCTACAAAAGATTTCATAAACCCATATTTGACCTGGCAGCTGAGGGAAGTAACAAAGCATATTGTAAGAAGAGTTAAATTCCTGATGCATTTTCATGCCCACTATGAATATAGAGGCATAAAACGTGCAAAAATAAAATTGAGCATCTTGGTGAAGATCACGGTGCAAGATGCTCAGACCTAGGAATAGAACTATAATTCTTTTATTTTATTCTATATGTTTTTATTGCTCAGATCAAGCCCAAGAAATTCAAATATTGTTGATCTTGTGCCACTATCAGTAAAAATAGAGTATTTCATATAAAGCCTCATTTTTATAATGTAGATATGGTAACAAAATATATAATTTCTAATCCTCTTGTAATCATTTCATTTTGGGAACCCCTAGAATGTATTAGCAATCTTAATCAAAACAGAAAAATCTAGTTTGGGAGTTATAAGGGAAAGAAGTCCAACATATTATGTTGAAAGAAAATAAAAAGAGAGAAAAGAGAGGAAGATAGAGGAACAAAATGCAAGAGGATGGGGGAGAGAAAAGAGGTAAGGAAAAGAGGTAAGGAATGCAAGAAGGGAAGAAACAAGGAGGCAGGAGGAAGAAACAGAGGATGAGAAAGGACATGAGGAAGTGAATGTTGATGCCAACTGCATTCTTGGATTCTTTTTACTAACAATATTTTTTAGGGTGGGATTCTTTTATTAACATTATTGATAATGTTGTTACTCTTACTTGCAAACAAGCTTGGATTAGTGAACAGAACATCAAAATGATGGTATTTGCAATTTCCCACACTTTCTTTATTCCAACTTACAATTGGTTACTCTTGGTAAAACCAGAGTAACCCTATCCCCACTTCGTGATTTACCTGCCGCTTGTGAGAGTGTGTGGATGTGTTTATGGCCAATATCTCTATACTTCAGAAAGCAGTCTAGCTACTGTGTTTGTTTGTTTTTCCCCATTCAGTTTCCAGCCCCTTGATTGAGACTCCAGCACAATGCAGCTCTGATAATAGAACCGATAAGATACTTATTATGTCTAAACTGAGACAATCCATTTGTGAATGTGCCACAATTTGTCTTTATAGAACTAAATAAGGTCAACACTGCTATGAGTGCAGAAAATCCCTGCAAGTGCTGAACCAGTTTAAAATACTTGGCTTTGTGTTTCATATATTTGGAAAGAACTTTAAAGGTCGTCTGGTTCAATCTCCAAACTATGAATTAATTAGTAAAAACCAAAATCACTTTATCTTTTGGCAAGCCTCAGTTTCTAGATCTGTAAGATGAGAGAACTAAGTAAGTCAATATCTAAGATCATTCTGGTTCCAAAAATCTCATAACCTACCAGGAACATTTGGGAACAGTAAGCAATCACAAACCCCTTGGTGTGTGGACAAACATATTGAATAAGAAATGAGAACTATGCCTTACTGCTTCCAAACATCGACAAACAAAGGCTAACTTTAATTTGAAGAGCTCAAAGGATATCTAATCTAGTCTAGAAATCTTCTAGACTAGATAAACATTTTCATTTCTTTCAGACTGGTGAAGAGTTAATAATAGGCACTGATGGATAACCTTTTATTTCTATGATTTTATCTCACCCCTTACCAAATGTGCAACCCCAATAGAAGTGTACAAGGATTTTCAAAGCTCAAAAAAAAAAATAAAATAAAAGGGCCAGGTCTTCTTAGACTTCCATAAATGTTAATTACTCATAATGACAAGTCATTACCCAAAACCATTTCTGGCAAGTCACAAGGACTTGACAGGTCAAAACAAAAATGTCATTCCAGGCTCTAGCAAGAGACTCTGCCAAATTAACTCTCAGCATACGCGTATTTACCACCCTCTTTTTCCAAGGAAGAAGAAACAAATATAATGGATGTTCAGTACCTTGGAGAGAGAAAACCAATTCAAGTTATACACTTGGGAAGGCAAGAGCAATATTGAGATCTAGGGGACAGAGGCTTGTAACAAGAATGTCCTAAGCATAACTTTACCTATGTGGCTAATATGACCTTTTTTTAAAAAGATTTATTTATTTATACAAGCACTAGATACAGTCAGAAGCGAGGGAGGGTGAGAGAATTCACTAGAGCCAGAGCAGGGAACAGAACAGGCAGACTGACGAAATACACTGCTGAGGGGAGCAGCGGGCACGGCAGGAGAGGTCTGTCGCGCCATGTGGGACCATCGCCAACAGCCGGGGATCGAACTGGCTCTGCAGAGGCTGTGGGCAGCTTCGCAGCCCATTGCTCAACTGCTGCGCCACCAGGGGAGGTCCTAATATGACCTTCTATCCAGGGCAGAACTCACATCAGACAGAAACGTAGCTAACTGGAATTCAGAAGTGGGAATATGGGAAGGTAAGACCTCTTTGGGGAGGGTCAGGGAGAGGCTAAGAAATTTGGTTGCCCATAGCAATGGATCTTATAAACCAATGCTGGTTCTATACAGATTCCTATTCATAAATGTATTAATTATTTCATTTATGCATTCAAAGATTTTCTGAATACGTTTTGCCAATGCTATTCTGAAAACTTTTTGTCAATATTGTTCTAGGTTCTAAGGATACAGTGGTGAGTAAATGGGTAGTGTTTAACTTCATTGAATATCCAGAAGGAAAATTAACAGTAACTAAATAATCACACAGATAAGTAAAAGCAGCTAATGTCTACCTTATGTTGAGTGCAATGAAGAGAATGAACAGGGTAAGATGAGCAATTTGAACAGGGCCACTTGATCTTGTCAGCAGAGGGGGAATGAATAAGAAGGTAGATAATGGCTACTACCTTCTTAGTGGATAGGCGGTAAGATCAAGAATAAGGAATAATAGCTTTCCAGATGGAAGGTATGCTTTGTGCAAAGGCTCTCGGATGGGCACATAGGAACTGGCTAGAAATGGCAGTGTGGTTGGAACATTAGTTGAGTGTAACAGTGCAGAGTGTAGGGCCTAGGGAGGTATAAGGAATCCTCTGGTTGACAAGGCCAGTCTGAACAAGAGAGTACAACAGCAGAGGGCAAGAGATAGCATGTTCTAAAAAACCTACAGTTGCTTAGGTGAGAAACTGTATAACTGAAAACTACACAGTGTTGTAGGCTAATGCTACCTCAATAAAGCAATAAATGAATGAATGAGCAATGACATTTGAGAAAAAACCCATAGTCAGCAATAGGCCAAGACGGGCACAGAGTAGCACATCACTAGAAAAAAGAAAACTGGTAGTAGAGTCTGGTAGTAGAGGTAAGGAGTTTGGGATTTACCCTGAATTCCATGGGGAGCCACAGAAGTATTTTAGTTGAAAACTGATATGATTTCATTATTTTTAAAAATCACACTGGGTATACAGTGATAAAAATGAAGGAACAACTACATGCAACAACTTGGAGCTTCCTAGAGAAATGAGGTATTTAAAAAGTAATCCCCAAACTCTACACACTGTGAGATACTATCTTTATAAAGCTTAAAACCAAGGCAAACTAAACAATACATGATTTGAGGATATAGGTGGGATGAAAGGATATTTTTTTAAAGACAACTATAAATAAGACATTCAGGATGGTGGTTACCTCTGGGAAGTGGGAAGGTTTGGGGTGGGGGACACATAGGGAGATACCAGGGTCACGGTCCAGTCCTTAAATTGAGTGGTTTTTGAATGTTCATTAGATTATACTTGATCACATTTATCATATACAGACAATTAACATATGTGATACATATATTTGACACATCATATTATGCATTTTATTATATACATTATATTACACACACAATGTGTCATATATTATGTTTAAGAGAAAAGGAGGTCATTCTGGCTACTGTGTGGAGAATGGATTTAAGGGGAATTTTATGAAACTAGTTAAGGGCTGTTTCAGTGCCCAAGCAAGGCACCTCAAAGTTTTCCTTGTGCAAACTCCAAGATATCTGAGAAAGAACCCACAGTCCACCAATCACACCTGGCCAGTACATGGCACCAATCTATATATAGTAGAGTGTCAGTAAAAATTTCTTTAATAAAATCAGGAACAAGTAAAAAGAACATTTAGATATATTGAAACTCAAGACACAAACTCAAAACAGTGATTGAACTGTCAACTGTTGCAATTAAATGTTTACACATCCCTTTCACATTCAAGATCTGCTTTTATAGGCAATCCATACAACATGTAGAAGTGATGAGTGCAAGTTCATACAGCAAGATGAGGGTGGAGTCTGAGCTGGACTTCTCTGAGTCCTGTTGGCATGCTCTTTACACTCTGTTTGACTCTTCTCAAACACTGAATATCAGCAATTACCTTGAACATTACATGACCTCACCCACAAAGCACTCTGGTTGAGCTCTGTCACATTTTGGCAAATATCATTCAAACTCTGAGCCTTTAGAGTTTTTAGACATACGTGCATGCACACACTCACACACATATATATAAAACTTAAAACTCTACAGTCTTGACAAGCTCTGTCAATAGCATATATATATATATATATATATATATATATATATATATATATATACTGTGTACATATTATACAATTATCTGATGCTATTTGTCCATCTCCAACAACTTCATCACATATTGAAGGCAATGTTTATGATTTTCCTTTGCTGTAACCCATAAAGTATCAGGGTGTTGAAGTGCTACCATACATCACCCCATGATCAGCAATGTTAATGTAATTGCTCTAAAGCCTAGGTGGCTACCCCTTCTCTCTATATCAATATATTGATAATGATAAAGACTTTCCATGTATAAGTAGACTATTATTTAGACAGAGCTTGTCACGACTAGCTGTACACTCATGGTAGAAACGTCCTCAGTTCTTTTTTTAAGATTTATTTATTTATTTATTCATTTATTCATTTATACAAGAACTGGGGTACAGGCCAGATGTGTGGGAGGGTGTGAGGATTCACCAGAGACAGAGTGGGGAACAGAATAGGCAGACTGACTGAAATACACTGCCGAGGGGAGCAGCGGATGAGACAGGAGTGGTCTGCTGCACCATGTGGGACCCTCACCGGCAGGCAGGGATCCAACCGGTATTGCAGAGGCTGTGGACAGCTTCACAGCGCAGTGCTCAACCACCTGTGCCACCAGGGGAGGCCCACTTCCTCAGTTTTTAAGACTTGCTACCAGACATACAGTAGTTGATTAATAAGTTATCCACTGCATTTCGGGGCAGCAATTTCTCTTTTTTTCTTAAAGAAGTCTCAGTTGGAATTGTCTTTTTTAAATTGAGGTAGCATTGGTTTACATGCTCTGTGTGATTCATATATCCTAGTCTTCATTTTGAGTTAATTTTTATGTAAGGTGTGAGATGGTGATCTAGTTTCATATTTTTTATGTGGTTATCCAGTTTTCCCAACACCATAGGCTCACACCTCCTCAGATGCACACCACCAGGCTATGCCCACCACGAAGGCATCTGCAGTCCTCCACCAGAGGCCACTACACCCCTCCCCACTTTGCAGCCTCAGTTCCACAGTCAGATTTTTCGGGTTTGTCATTTAAGTGTCATTTAAGTCTACATTTAAGTGTAGCCATTTGGTATTTCTCTTTCTCTTTCCGACTTATTTCACTTAGCATTATCTACTCCAGTTCCATTCCATGCTGTTCCAATGGCAAGAATTCATATTTTTTAATAGTTAAGTATGATTCTATTTTTATGATTAGAAATTTTTTCTAATATACTCATTTATATATTCTAATATATGCAATATTCTAATACACCACATTTTTCTAATATACTCATCTGTCCTTGGGCACTTAGGTTTTTTTCCATACTTTGCTATTGTAAATAGGGTTGCAATGACATAGGAGTGCATAACTCCCTTCAAATAAATGTTTTTGGTTTTTTTTTCATTCTTTAGATAGATAACTAGGAGTGAAAATGCTGAGTTATATGGTGGATCTATTTTTAATATTTTGAGAAAGCTCCCACCATTTTCCATAGAGGCTGGACCAGGTTACATTTCTACCAACAGTGTGCAAGGGGTCCTTTTTCTTCACCAACACTTGTTTTTTGGTCCTTTTCATGTGTGCCATACTCACATATGTGAGATGGTATCTCATTGTAGTTTTGATTTTCCTGATGATGAGTATTTTTTAATGTGCCTATTAGCCATCTGTATGTCTTCTTTGGAAGAGAATCTATTTAGTTATCTTGCCTATTATTTTGACTGGGTTATTTATTTTCTTTTTGTTGAGTTGTATGAGTTCTTTATTTATTTTTTAAAAAAATTATTTATTTATTCATGCAGGCACTGGGTACAGTCAGAAGTGAGAGAGGGTAAGAGAATTCACCAGAGCCAGAGCGGGGAACAGAACAGGCAGACTGATGAAATACACTGCTGAGGGGAGCAGCGGGCCTGGCAGGAGAGGTCTGTTGTGCCATGTGGGACCCTCGCCAGCAGCCGGGGATTGAACCGGTGCTGCAGAGGCTGTGGGCAGCTTCGCGGCCCAGAGCTCAACTGCTGCGCCACCAGAGGAGGCCCATGAGTTCTTTATATATCTCAAATATCAGCACTTTGTCAGGTGAGTGATGTACAAATATTGTCATTGGGGTATCTTTTTGTTATATTGACAGTTTATTTTCTGGGAAGATTTTTAGTTTATTGTAGTCCCATTTGTTTATATGCAGTTTTGTTTCTCTTGCCATTACAGATGAAGCTGCAACATCACTGAAGCCAATGTCATGGAGTATTTTGCCGTTTTCTTCAGTGTATATTATGGTTTCACATCTTACTGCCTAGTCTTTAATTAATTTTGAGTTAATTTTTGTGTAAGGTGTGAGATGGTGATCTAGTTTTATCTTTTTCATGTGGTTGTACAGTTTTCCCAACACCATTTTTTTGAAGAGGCTCTCCTTTCTCTAATGTATACCATTGGCTCCTTTGTTGTAGTTTAATTGTCTATAGATTTGTGGGTTTATTTCTGGGCTCTCAGTTTTATTCCATTGGTCTACAGATCTGATTTTGTTCTAATATCATAGTGTTCTGATTACTATAGCTTTGTGGTATATTTTGAAGTCTGGGAGTGTAATATCACTATTTTTACTCTTTTTTGTCAGGATTGCTTTGATTATATGGGGTCTTTGTGGTTCCATATAAATAACGGTAATGTTTGTCCTATTCATTAAATAATTAGAAACTTAATAGTGGTTGTATTAGGTAAGATTGTCATTTTAACATTGTTAATTCTTAAAATCTATGAGCAAGAAATATCTTTCTATTTTTTAATGTGTCTTATTCTATTTCTTTTAGCAATGTATTATAGTTTTCATTGTATAGGCTGTTCACCTTCTTTGTTAAATTTACTCCAAGGTATTTAATTCTTTTGGATGTGATTGTGAATAGTTTTCTTAATTTCTTTCTCTGTTACTCATTGTTTGCATATGCTGTAGGTCAGCAATTTCTGATTTGCCTGATTCTAAGGCATCCGATTTCTTTTTAGAAGTGCCCAAGATCCCTTCCAAAAATTTTACTAATTAGAATCCAGGATACAACTCACCATCAAGAATTCCAGAAATTTATGGCTGAGCAAGGAAGCAATCAAGATTCAGGATGCAGTCCTGGGTCCAGAAGCAAAACCACAGAAACCAGAATATATAATATTGAGGTGGATGGAGACAAAAATTAACTACGGTCAGAAACTTAATACATCAGAGTCTGAATTACCATATCCAGGTAGGAGCCTATAAGAGAAGCTGAAGAGTTAGGAAATATCATAATCCAATTTCATCATGCTGACCAGACCAAGAATGGAGGACAGAAGTCAATTCTTAAAGGAGAGGAGTTTCTTTGAAGACCTTAAACACCTAGTGGATTCTTTTTTTCAAGAATAAACACTGTTGGGGCCTCCCTGGTGCAAAGGGTTTAAGCACAGCACTATGAAGCTGTTCGCAACCTCTGCAGCACGAGTTCATTCCCCTGCCAACCAGGGAGCAACCCACATGGGGCAGCAGACCTCTCCTGTCTCACCCGCTGCTCCCCTCAGCAGTGTATTTCCGTTGATCTTCCTGTTCGGCTCCCCACTCTGTCTCTGGTGAATCCTCTCCCCCCTCTCCCCCACACTTCTGACTGTACCCCAGTTCTTGTATGCATAAATAAATAAATTTTTTTTAAAAAAGAATAACTATTAATATCTGCTAGGTTTTATGTACCAAGCTTGCATAGATTCATTTAATCTGCACAAAATGATTATCCATTATTTTCTCCATTTACATATGAGGAAACTGAGGTTTTAAGAAACATATGAGGTTTAAGAAAATGATGTTACTTACCCAAGGAAACACAGCTCTTGAGAGAGAAGAGTTATCATGTGGGAAGAGAAGGGAGACAAAGAGACAAAATCTAGACAGTTTCACTCTTAATCCACCATCTCCACCAACACTAATGGATGCTACTCTCAGATAAAACTTTTTCTTCATATCTGTGAAGATTTTCTGAATATATATCATGAAAATATTAAAATTAAAAGCAAGTTTACATTCATTTCACTTTGACAGTTGAACAAAGATGTTCAACTGTCCTTTGAGGTTACTGGAGAGAGCTCAGGATTGAAAACCTCTGCTTTACATTAAAAAGACTCCACAGATGAGGACATCAGAATGCTTCGTTCTTGAGTTACCCTTGGAGAATTCAGTGTCTCCATCATAACTCTGCCTGATCTCCGCAGTCTGCTATGGTTGGCTGTCATGACCTGGAGTGTTAACAGGAAGAGAGTAGTGGCAAGTTAGAAGATATAGAAGGACGAGTGGAAGCATTATAACTTTGATAAAAAAAAAATCAAGACACTATAAAAATTCTATTTCTGAACATTTAAATGGTGTGAGGACTTGAGATGGCTAAAAAAAAAAACCTACTTGGAAAGCAAATAGAACTACTGGATTGTGAATATGGGAGCATAGAATTTAAAACTATTTTATATGAAACTTCCATTTTTTTTGTATTTTGAAGTAAAAAAGTCAGATAGTATCAAGTGAATTTGAATCTCATAAGGCTGAGGACACAAAGAACAAGGAGAGGAGCTAAAAAGGTTTCTCTTTGCAGAGCTACTGAAAAGGTTGCCATCAGCAGGGGGTGACTTAGGTTAACAGCCTGGCTGAGCCTCCACTTGACTCTGCTTCTTGCTGTGAAAGATGTGCCCCCATCTCTCTTAGTGTCTGCAGGATTCTCCTGTCCTTCCCTTTGGAAAGTCTGCTAAGACTTCTGTGCCGATCTGTGAAACTGGCACCTGAAATTCACACTTAATAGTGCCATGGAAGGTATTATCTTCTCATTCCCCTCCCTCCCCACGCCCTCTCGTGTTAAATTTCTTTTTGAGTTACAAAAAAGCTCTTTTGGGGTAAAGACATTCTCAAATGCTTCTCTTGTTGTCTTGTTCTCCAGCTTAGTGCAAGATTTTTTTTATTTTATACATTTCTTGCATTATTTTTCATTTTTGCACAGTGTATGCATTTTCATCTTGGTTATAGTCCCCATACAATTCCCATCACCCTTGTTTTGATCCTACTCCCTCCCCCCCCTCCCCCCGAAGTGTATCTCTGGTTTATAGTTGCTTGTTGATTTTGATTTTTACTTAGATTGGGGTTTGAATTCTGAGTCTGTGAGATGTGAATAGGTCACTCACTCTTCTTCTGGAAAATAGGGATTAAATGGGCAGAAAGTTACAGGTTTTTTTTTTTTTTTTTTTTGTATATGTGCTTCACACATATTTGGTATCCAGGAACTTTATTTATTATCATTATCTTTATGTACTGGGAGAAGTGGCTTCAGACCCTGACATACAGCTCAGACCCTCTAACAGATGATGTCCCCATTCCTGCTTCTCTGAGTTCTTCGAGAGCATCCCTCCATTTTCAACTTTAGGAGATTTTTGTCATAAGAAACCCCCTCCCTGCTGCCACTACAATTTCTCTCCATCTGATTTGAGTGTCTGTTATCATCTCATTGAGACACCACTTAGGAAAAACCCTAAAATGTGGAACTGCAGAGGGGGCTGGGTGGATGCTGGGGGAGAGCCCTGCTCCATTAACATTCAATCCACAATAGGGACCATTATCTTGGCAGCAAAATACCCCAGCAGTAGTGATGTGAGGAAATGGGGGTGGGTTACCAAAGCAACAGAGAGACTTGAACTGCACCGTTTCTATGGCAACAAAGAGCCGGCATGAGCACTTTCCTGGTTGGAATGATGGTTAGTTAGACTCTCACCAACAGAATGGGTGACTCATCAGGTGGATTGCGTTGCAGAGGGTTAGTACAGCTTTCATTTGGAACTTGTGCCAGAATAAAGCCCACAGTAGAGACCCTAACTGTTCAGGCTGGACTCGACTCCTCTGCTATTAAGAATTGCTCTTCTCTCTTTGGCCAAATCAATTACCTCCCCAGTATCTTTAATTCTTATTCGTGACCTGTGATCTCCGAGAAAGGCCTGCTTGAACAAAATCCACTTATGGAAATCCAACTCAAAAGGTACATAAATTAAGTAGTCGACAATGCCTGTGCTATTTCCCCCCATATCCTCCCTCAAATTTATTTTAGCCAAGAAAAGTTAGAGAAAGTTAAATAATTTTAGAGAACATTAGATAATCTTAGAGAAAAGTTTAAATAATTTTTTGGCTTTTATATTTTAAGGTCTGAAAGCAATTTAACCATTTGGCCTTATCTACAGCCCTATCCTAAGAAAATAATTTAAGACAAGCACTAAATGAAATTGATGGTTGCCGTGTGTAGCAGCAGGATGGGTACAGGGTAGGATCTCTATGACCCTATGCAGATGGATGAAGGAGGTGTCCTAGAGCCCTCAGTGGCTTTTTCAGGCTTTTATTGAGTTTACCAGGTACACAGCAGGCAGAGGTGCCTGGGGGCCAGGAGGCTGGCAGGCCTTTCTAGCCCCCAGCAAGTCTTCCCCCTTTCTGGTCTCTCTAGTGTTCTCTCATGGCCTCTGCTTCTCTGCTGCTTGGCTTCTGATCTCTCTTTCACCCTGTTGGTGTCCCCGTGACGTCGCCCTTATAAGCCAGTCACAGCCCAGGTTTACCCACATACGCATGCCCACATCCTGCTCCAGGTGCCCGCCATCAGGCATGCATTCAGGATCTCAGGGATCCATCATCCATCCTAATGGTGGGAGGGCAGAAAAGTCTGACAATTATTTACCCTACACTGTGTTAACTATAACAGGGGTCCCCATATGTATACAACCCCCCCACTTCAATTCCTAGAGACAACAGCCTTTAGCAATGTTAGCTTTATTTACCTTAATATTTCCATATGATACAATTTCCTATTAAAGTAAATAGTTAAAACTCTCTCACACCCCACTTCTCTTCAACTCAAACTTCTAACATGGTTATATCACGATATTTGAATAATTACATGTGAAGTATTTTCAACATAGTTTTGGCTCACTGTTGAATTAATTAGGGAACTAGAATGACAAGATTTTGCCCAGGCAAAGGGCTGGAGGCCTTACATTGATTCTGTATACTGTGGACAGCCATTTCTAATTTCCTGATTCTAAGACATCCGGTTTCTTTTTATTAAGTGCCCTAGATGCCTTCCATAAATTTACTAATTATAATCCAGGATAAGCTCACCATCAACAACACCAGAAATTTATGGCTGAGCAAGGGAGCAACCTTGTAGGAGAGGCAGACCTTTATCCAATCCCTGATGTTTCCTCTGCACCATATCTAGAGGCCATCTATTCAGTTCCTCTCAATAATCACCTCCTAATTTCTTGGGAATGGAAACATCTGGGGGCCCTTCCTGCCCCCTGTATGGATTTTCACGTCACTCCTTTGCCTTTAGCTGCTGCTGCTAAGTACAGCAATGCCTGGTGTCTCGGATTCCTCAGCCTTTCTTCAGGCACTGAGCTGACCTCCCTCCGGTGCCCTCTGCTTATGCACTGGGGATTCTGAGTTACAGATCTCTTCTGCTTTTGCTCCCAGTGGAGTTACATTTCCAGCTCTTATTCCCTTGATGCTTGAACATTATTATAATAGAAGAGGGCAAAAATGCCTTTATGCCATCCTAATCCAGGAAATTTTTCAAAGTGTTTGAGACAGAGCTCATTGGAATGATTTGGGGACAGAGTTAGATGATATGAAATATCTTCTTAAATATTTTATTACTGCACTATTATTTTAAATATATGACTAAACTCACCCAGATGAATGATTTGATTTAAAAAAACAATTGAATTAAAAAGATCTTACCTGTAGAGCCATTGAGCTTCTGTCAACAAGCAATGGATGCATTAACTGACATGAGCAGAAACTGACACCTGGCATCAGGCTTTAAGAAAAGAAAAAAAGTTCTTATTGCAAATCAGCTGGCAAGAAAGTAGGTGGTAAACTCAAATCTGTTTCCTCAATTAAGAAAGAGAATGAGGACTTATTTTTATTTATTTTATTTATTTATGCATACAAGAACTGGGGTGTAGGCCAGAGGTGCGGGGGTGAGAGGATTCACCAGAAACAGAGTGGGGAGCAGAACAGGCAGATCTACTGAAATACACTGCTGAGGGGAGCAGCAGGCAAGAAAGGAGAGGTCTGCTGCACCATGTGATTTATCTCCCTGGTTGGGGTAGACTCAAGCCAAAGTGGCTGGAGAGAGCTTGACAGCGCTGAGCCTTTAACCCCTGCACCACCAGAGAGGCCCTGGGAGTGAGGATTTATAGGGTTGAGAACAAAGGAGTTAAATTTTATTGGCAAAGCTGTGGACTAAGAATAAAGAAATGTGGACCTGGCAGAAGTTCATTGGCTAGTACTGGGCAGTTCATACATGAAGAACATGAAGCTTTCCTCCCGCAGATCACTGGGGGTTTGAATTTCTGTGGAAGGGTTCCTTGCCTCTGGGTAGCCCCCTCTTCTGTATTTGTGTCTCCCAACTCTAACCAGCCTTGGAGCTCAGCTTGAGGATCATCAATAAACCTCCAGTCTCTGCTGTTTATAAAAGAAATCTTAGTGAAAAGTTTAAGTAATTTTTTTGCTTTAGTGCTTTAGGGTTTGAAAGCAATTTAAGCACTTAGCCTTGGTTACAGCTCCATCCTAAGAAAATAATTTAAGACAAGCACTAAATGAAATTGATCGTTTCTGTGTTAACTATAATTATGAAAAATTATGGAGATTACCTAAATGTCCAATGAGGAGAAAACTATAAATCTGAATGCAACGGAATAATACATACAACATGGAAAATATGCCATTGTATTAAACTGTCTATAAACCCTGGTTACAAGCGCGTAACACATCTGTTATAATCTTTGTGTTGTGAATTTCCCATGTATAAAATGAGCTAACTTTGTCACGAGAACGGGAGGAAAGGATGCCTGTCAAGTTTTAGCTCATGCCTGAGACATAATAAACTTGGAATAAGTGTGATTTGCTGCTGCTGGTGGTCTTGTTCAGCAGTACACAGGTGTGATGTAAAAGTTATGGGATTGTATGTGCTATTTCCATTTTTATTTCTCTGGTATTACTTGTACAATTAAAAAAAACCTAAAACATCAAAAAAATTACCTATATAACAGTTAAGAAAAAATTTTATTATGGCATTTTTGTAAGCACTGAGGTTCTCTGGCTATATCGTTGGCTTAGGACAGTGGTTCTCAAAGAGTGATGTCAGAACCAGCACCATCAGCATCACCTACGAAGTTGTAAGAAATGCAAGTTTTGGGATGCACCCCAGACTTTCTGGATGAGAAAGTCTCAAACAGAAAGACTTTCTCATCCAGAAAGTCTGGGGTGGGGATCACCCTACAGGGAATTCTGATGGATGCTAAATGGTTCTCAGCATTGACTGCACGCTAGAATCATTTTAGCTTAAAAAGTAATGATGCCTGGTCCTACACAGATCAATTTCATCAGACTCTTCACAGAGAGCACTCAGGCACTGGTAATTTTTAAAAGAACCAAGTGATGCTTATGAGTGGCCAAGACAGAGATGCGCTGATTTGGAGATTACTATGTGGAGAGGCCAAGCTTGACGGGAGGAGCCAGCAGCCTCATTGACAACATCTTAGTCTTATTCCACCACCCTGGGTTCCACTGGGCCCTATTGTTCCTATTCCTAATTGGCTCTAAGTCCAAGAGAGAAGATGGATGATTAATAAGTCTCTTCTAACCCAAGATCATTTCTACCTGATCTGCAAGATCTGCAAGATCAGGTAGAAATAGAAATGAGGGAAGTTTTATGTGGTAATGTGAGCCAAGAGGACATGACTCTCTATACCTTTCAGAAAACTACCTGTCTATAAAGTGAGGTGTGGGCACACTGGTCTCCAGGAAATACCGACACCAGGCCAGAGGCAGCCTCAGATTCTTTTTTTTTTTTTTAATTTTTATTTATTTTTTTGTGCAGAGAACTGGGGTATAGACCCAAAATGCAGGGGATGAGAGGATTCACCAGAGACAGAGTAGGGAGCAGAAAAGGCGGATCTGCTGAAATACACTGCTGAGGAGAGCTGTGGGTGAGACAGGAGAGGTCTGCTGTGCCATGTGGGTCAGCTCCCTGCCAGGGATTGAACCCAGGCTGAGAAGTGATAGCGCTGAGCCTTAACCCTTAGGCCACCAGGGAGGTCCCAATATTCTTAGGTATTTTTTTTTAGGAGCCTAACTAAGAAACCTTCTAGATTCACTCAATTTTCTATTCAACCGCTCACTTCCCTTTGAGATTTCAGCTGTGTCCCATCAGAGAACAAGGAATAAATTCTAGTTCTTGCAAATTTTCTGAGTTTCATCTTGGTGATTTGTGGCCATTTTCTATCAGGAAATGACAAAGAAATAAACATTTCTGGTTTTATTTTATTTTCCCTTCACTCCAATTTTCTCACTTGTTTGCTTTTATCCTGTTGAATCTTTTATATTTTGATAATCCTCCTCAAATCCTTTTAGACTTTGGTGGTAAAATAAATAAGAAGCTATAAAGGCCAATCAGACATATTCTACATTTCCTTTTTATTGAATCCTTCATTTATGCGACCAGTAAGCATTTATTCCATTCTTTTTAAGAAATTTCTATTGAGAATCTCTAGGTGTGCTAAGCTATAAAAGAAACACAAATATAATGCCCTTCTTTTACGCAATTTATTTACCATTGTTATTGAATGAAAAGAGAAACACCTGAAACAAATAGGAAACAGTTTGTGATAAATTACTGTGCTAAATACAATCAAACGTGGAAGGCTTCCTGGTTACTGAGTTCTTGCTACAAACCAGGCTGCTGTTTGCCCTACATGATTCCACATATTCTTGGTGTAACCCCTGGGGTGTTTTAGGGTGGTTCAGCCTTGGGGGCAGAACCTGAATTCTGGATTCCGCCAGCACATACTTAACCTCTGCATGCCTCACAGCCCAGATGTGAACAATGCAAATACTCTCTCCATGGGTCATCACATTGATGTAAAGCACCCAGCACAGTGTTCAATAAATGTACATCTTAATGACTTAAGTCATTAAGTGTCGGCACATAGAAGCATTGTTAATAAAACAAATGAATAAACAAAACACTTTTTGACAAAATTAATGTTTGTCATTTTTTTTTGAGGGCATTTTAATTCCATTTAACAGAAGATTAAACTGAGATTGAGAGGTTAGTGATGTCCTCCACAGGTAGCTAAACACCCAAACCAGTGGACTTTGTTTTGCTTGTAAAAGCAGTGCTAAAATATTCAGCATAGGTCCTAAGTGATTTATTCTGTTTGCATTATGAAAACACTCACTTGCAACTGCCCAGGTCAATTCTGTTTCTTGGTTTTTAATATGAGAAATAGTAAGTGCCTCCTTTGCTAGCAGACCTCCCCAACTCACCACAACATGAAGTCTAAGCCTCTGTGGTCTGTTTACTGGGTGCCAGGCCCCCTACTCATCTATGTGCCTCCCCATCCATCACCATGTGTGGGGTCTCAGCCACTAGCGTGCCCAGTTCTTGATGGCAGCAGATGAGAAAGCAAGTGTAAGGGCAGGAACAGGACATGGAGCAGGTTTTCTGATCCAGCAGACCAGGTAAAGGAGGAGTCAGAGTCCTCAGTGGCTTTTGCAGGCTTTTATTTAGATTTACCAGGCGCACGGCAGGCAGGGGTGCTGGGGGGCTGGGAGGCTGGCGTCCTCCCAGCCCCCAGCAAATCTTCACTCTTTTCTGGGCTCGCTCTGGCATTCTCTCTGCTTCTCTTCTTCTTCTCTCAGCTTCTGCTGGCGTCCCTGCAACGCGGCCCTTATAAACTCAGTCTCTCAGCCCAGGTGTACCCACTCCAGGTGCCCACCATCACGCATGCATTCAGGACCACAGGGTTCCCTCATCTGTCCTAATGGCGGGAGGGCAGAAAAGCCTGACACTTTATCCTTGCCCTACAGCAGGTCACGGAGCCCACATTGGGGAGCAGAAACAAGTCTTTATTATAGCAACAGGAGACACTCAGTGTTGTGCAACCATCCCAGGCCAGGCAGGTTTATTGTCAATCTGGACAGATGAAAGAGATTTTGGGAGCCTTCAGTATCTCTAACATGCCTTTAATGCTGAATCTGGGCACGGACACAGGCAGACCAGACGGGGAAGCAGCAACAGAGTCCCCCAGCCTCAGAGTGATGCCGCTGCAAACACCAGGGCTGAGGAGCCCCTTTTATCCCTGACTTCTTGGCCCAGGTGTCTGCACTTGCCTATGTGCGTGCCCAGGGCTCGCTGGGTCCAGGTCCGAAATCACAGGTGTGTGTGCCCTGCACCCACGCCTCTCGGCCCTGGGCATCCGCGTGGGTAAGGTGACCCAGGAGGACTATAAGAGCACAGGTGCCAGCCATAGAAGCTGGAGGTGGAAGGGTGGGAAAGAGCTGAGCCACTCCGTTTCCCCTACACACAGGTAACAACTGCATTACCTGCCCAGCTCGCCTGGTGGAACAGCAGGCCCAGGGGTTCAGGTGGCAGCAGCCCTGTGCCTGCCCTGGTGCTGGCATTCCCCTTGCACCCCCCTTGGGCTCTCTTTGCCCCCCGGGCTCCCCTGGGGCCCTTGTCCCTGGCAGTAGCAGCAGCTAAGGCAATAATAGCATTAACAGTAGAAACAGCGCTGGCAGCCCTCCCCACCCCCAAGCCCCTGGGCTCCAGCCGCAGCCATGGCCCTGTGCCAGTGAGTGGTCAGTGAGAGCCCCCCTACCCCCACCCCCAGGAGGCCTATTAGTTTTTATATGATTTATAGACAAAGCTGGCACAGGATCAAGTTTAAGCCTAGTTTGCAGAAATTTGTCTTCACACCTGTGAATTATGTACACCAAGGTTACATATTAGTTACTGCTGCCCCCGCATGCAGACGACCTCTCAAGGCTACATGTTACCTACGAGGAAGCTGTGCTGGAAGGTCATGGCATAAAAAAGTCTGAGAAACTGAGAAAACTCTATGTTTTCCTATGAGCCCTACACTGTGCTTCTGAAGTCATTCCTTTCTCACCCAAGCCAAACTCCCTTGCTGACTCCGCCTTTTTCTCACTGAAACCTGCCCTCCTCCCCTTCTCTTAGCCCTCTCTTTCATGTTAGTCCCTCCTTCTCCGGCCCCATAAGCCCCCACAGGTGCTTGTCAATACTGTGAGCCTTTGCTCTCCGTGCACAGGATCCCACACATATAATCTCATTGAATCCTCAAAGCAACCTCGATTTTGTGATCCTCACTATACAAATAAGGAAAGGGGTGCAGAGGGGTTAAGAAACAAGTTGGAGGCTTCACATCTAGAAACTGGAGGAGCCAACTTGAAACCAAGCTCTCTAGCTTTGTGCTGCAAGCTTACCTCCCACTCATTCGTGCTGACCCTTCCACTAAACTGCAGGTTCCTGGAGTTAGTAGATAAGGACTGGGCTGCTTGACATCTAGTGACTACTGAAGTGATCCTTCAAGAGAATGCTATACTCTGGTATAAATGTCCTTCCCATCACATGCCCCATTTAAGCAATTGAAGAAACCCCATTGAGTACAGACTGGCACTGGGGATTACTACAGAGAGTTTCATGACACAGAGCAGAGACCTGTCTCAAACCAGACTTTCTAAGTTGTCTTCTTTCCTCTCTAAGTCTCCCCAGAACTTGAGGTCCCGGGGAGGCTTATTGGGTTCAAGTCTTGAATGACATCAGTTTCTTCTGGGTTCCGTTGATATTTTTTCATTTTAAATTATTTATTGAGTCCCAACCACATGTGTGGTCACTGGACTAGTGCTGCAATGTAATGACAAGCAAAAAGTGATACCGTCCTTGCTCCTGTGGAATACAGCCAAGTAATCAAAGCATCCCACAAATCCATTACGATAAGTACTGTGGTCAAGGGCACGAAGCCCTCTGAGGCCCTCGAGGGGAACTTGAACTGTCTGGGGAGGTGAGGGGAAGCCTTCCTGAGGAAGTGATAACTGAGCAGAGATCTCAACATGCATGAACATCATCTAAAATGAGGGGAGAAGCACAGAATGCAGAACAAGCAGCTAGTGCAAAAGTCTTGCCTTCAGGGTCACAGAAACACACAGAGGCGAAGAGAAGGCAGGCTGGGGGTGTGGCCGGAGAGGCAGCTGGAGAGGTTGGGCTAGGAATGATCTTTTAGATATGTTGAGGATTTGGGATTTTGCCTTCAGATCAATTGGAAACCCTGAAAGATTTTAGGCAGAGTGTAACACAGCTAGAGTTATGCTTTGGAAAGCACACAGCCTGGGACACAGATTGGGGCCAGGCACAAAGTGAACCAGTATTCTCACTCAAAAGGGCAATGTGGGTCAGGGTGCTGGGCCTGAGTGCAACTGAGTGGACCAGTGTCAAGTTACTCATATGACAGAACTGAGTGACTGGGATAGAGTGTGTAGGGGAAGGCAGAAGAAGAAGCTGTCACAGAAGACACTTTGGAGGTTGGTTTGAAGGTTGGTAGATGGGACTGCCTTTCTGGAGATGGGTATCTTGAAAGAAGTCAACCTTCTGAGGGGGAGCACTGAACCTGAACATTAGCAGGCTGAATTCAAGTAGCCTTTGACATGTCAAATTGAAGGCAGTTAGGCCACTGGGTTTGAGAGTCAGTGGAGAGGTTTAGACTCATAAATCTAGAGTTTGTAAGACTTCTGCCCCAGAGAAGGTCATTGAAGTCATGGGGTGGACAAACTCATAAGAAGAGCTAAAGATTGCAAACAGAAGAAGGACTGGAATTGGGTCATACCCAAACTTCCTCAATACTTAATGACTTAGAGAAACCTATGAAAAATAGACATAATGGTGAGAGCGATAGGAAGAAAACTAGGACAAGGAAGGGATTTTTTTAAAGGACAGTTTTATAATGTGGAGGTCACTGGGGCCTTAACCTGAGCTTTGCAGTGGAGTGGAGCCAAGAGCAGTAGAGATGGGATCTGTTGTCATCAGTGATTGTCATAGATGTCGATGCCAGAAACCCCAGGCTGCAGCCCCTGCCAAAAACTAATAACCTTGCTCTTGGTATCTGAGTCCAAGCCATGCTGTTTGCAAGAAAGTTAGTCATTCAACCCTCCAAATTCTAGCATTCCAATTCAGCAGAAGAGAAAAAGACACAAATCTGAATTTGTTGATAATCTTTGCTCTGGGGGCTAAGCCAAGAAAGGGAATAATTATCTGCACCTGAAATCAAATCTCTCTCCACCAAAGGTGGCGAATTCCCAGGTGGATGCAATGTGCACACCTAATGAAGAGTCCATCTGTTACAAGATGAATTGTGGCAAAGCTCTGAGAGCACCGCAGCAGCCCATGACAAGGCCACTTTGTCCCTTCAAGCATGTTACAAAGACTCGGGAAAGGCTTCATTTTGCACCTGACATTAAAGCACCATTAAAGGATTCTGAATACAATCTCAAAGCCAGGCAATTCCGAGGATGGCAGGAGTCATGAACTCATTCCATTACTTTTAGAGGGACAGAAAACATAAAAAAAAAGAAAGGTCTGTTTTAAAAACAGAAAAGCCCAGGAATGAAAGCAGAGGGATGTAGCTGCTTGTAGAATCTCAGCTTAAAATAGCACACAGTGTGACCACCATCCTGTGCAGGAGCAGAATCTTCCAGAGTATCTATGCTCTCAATCTGTGTCACATGGGTGTGACTCTTGCACCCCTTCCCCAAAACCATTGATGGGCAGTTACCACAATACTGGGACAGGTAGTCATGCTCCCTTCCCAGTTTTTTCTGAGGTTCTGTAATTATACACAAATCATGCAATGATTGCGCCTGAGTGGCTCTTCCCCTCGGATAGTCAGGAAGTTCATCATTCATCATGGAGGAAGCACAGAGTGGAAGGCAGTAGGAGGGAGAGAGGAGCAGGTCTGGTTCTGCTCCATCAAGAAGCCTGATGCAGCGGCTGCCATTTATTAAGGGCCTAGTGTGAGCCAGACACTATGCAAAGCACTTTATTATAACAGATTATCTCTCGTTCTCACAAGAACCCTAAAAAGTTGGCACTATTTACCTCCATTTTACAGATAAGAAAACTGGATCCAAGAAAGATTAAGTGATTGTAAACATCTGCTCCAAGGTCTACCCTCTGCGCACTGCACCACCACCAGACTGACGTCTGGCTGGGAATGTCATGTGTAACACCAGGAGAAAGGATTAGAAAGTAAACCCAATGGAGGAGATATTCATTATCATCTGTTAATTTGGCATCTATTGTGTCTTTTGGGACATTACCTCACCCCCCCCAGATTAGATCATGCTGGAATAGAAATCTAGGCTCCTGCCCTTACCTTGGAAGCTGCAGAAACCCTCAGAAGCTCCTTTTGCTAAATCTCTTCACCACTATGCACCAACAAGCATTTGGCTTGTGACCTAGGCTCAGTCAACCAGGATCTCTCTCCTGATGCCTGAGCTGAGGCTCATGGACTGAATCATCCTCAGAGTGCATGCATTCCAGCAGCAGAACCCAGGAGAGACTGTTGAGTACTTCCTTTTCCAAACCTGATTTCTCAGACACATTCCACCCAGTGAATTCTCTACTTGCAACCAGTTTCTGTTGTTTAGAGTTGAAGAGCCCTAAATGAAAACACTCAGTATGTAAGAGTTCTGATATTTTATAAAACAAGGAGAATGGATTTGGGAAAACATTTCAAAGGACATATTAAGGGGATGGCGGCCATATGGGTCCTTGATGGGAAAGTGAACACAGTCACCACTGTGAGGAATAAAATATGGCAGATGTGGTACTATGCCAGTCGTAGCTTTGGGCTTTTCATGGCCTTGGGATCTTCCTAAGTGAAACTCATCTGGTCAACCTGTGGATGTGTGAGCAATAGTTAATAATAACTTTTTGTTGTAAGCCAATTAGTTTGAGGGGTGTAGGGAAAGTGGATTAACTCAGGTTCTTTTTCACCACCTGCCACCAGCCTCTACAGCCTCACCCACAGCCTTGTTTTCCTCCTAGGTTTCATTGCCCACATGTGATATTGTGTTATTATAAAAAGTGCTTGGGAATGTGAGCATGGGGCGCACACACCTATGAATAGACACTCGGGCCAAGAAGCGAGAGACACCCAGGCCAAGAAGCATACGTATAAGTCCAGATGCCCAGGTCAAAAGACCAGGGGGATCATGGGAGATATGAAAGATGAAGGAGAGATTCCCAGGCACTAGGAGGCTCAGTTGCTGCCTGCCTCCTGGTCTGCCTGTCTGTTAGTTCCTTGATTTAGCATTAAGGGATGCTATATATACTGAAGGCTCCAAAATTCTCTTTCCATCTGCCAAAATCAACCATGAACCTGCCCAGCCTGGGATGGTACATAACAAGGGTGGTTTGCTATGCAGCAGTAGATGACCACAACAGAATGCTTAGAATCAGGATTACTGAATGGAAGGAAATGCTCTTACAATTTGATAGATATTGGAGGAAAAGGAATTGTATACCTTGAAGGAGGAGAAGTTGCATTCCAATACACATACCCACCAAGGGTAGGTAACATAAAGATGGAATTCTTTAGCCAAACTGCTTTTATTTTTCATAGCTATAAGACCAAGCTATAAAACTAAGAGCACTCATATATCACCAACTAGCCTCATTATTTCAAAACTCTTGTCAAGAAAAAAGAATGGTGGAAAAGAGATTTGAAAAGAAGGGCAGGCTGTTCTGAATTCCTTTTAATAACTTACAATATATTTTCAGTCCCTCACTCAATTTACCTTGGGTCCTGACAATAAATCATGCCATCATTTGTGATGAGGGTAACTAAGCCATGATGCTCTGCCATGTCTAGCTTTGGGTTTTTCCTTGACTTGGCTGCTAATTAAATTTCTTTGATACAAAAAATGCCTACCACTCTGCAAAGCACTGAGGGGGTCCTGGAGGTGATTGAGACAGGAATGGGGCAGAAGCTACAGTGCCTCCCATAAAAAAATCAGGCCTGCCTCTTCTGTTCTGCAAAATTAAAGATGCTGAATATTACCTCAGCACCACAATCCTAAAGAGGGGCCATTCCTACTTGTGAGAGTTTCCCTGGAGATTACCGCCACTCCTTTCTTGCTACCACCAATTCCTAGCTCCTTTACAAAATGATTCTGTAGGAAGTTGGAATTTTCCCCTTTCTCCTTTACATTTCAGTACACTTGGTTCCCTAGATGTTTCAGTGTGTGTGTGTGTGTGTGTGTGTGTGTGACAGAGAGAGAGATTTTATTTTATTTTTTTTAAAATTTTTATTTATTTTTAAGGATTTATTATTTATCTATATAAGCACTGGGTACAGTCAGAAGCACGGGCAGGTAAGAGGATTCACCATAGCCAGAGCGGGGAACAGAACAGGCAGACCGACGAAATACTGAGGGGATCAGCGGGCGCGGCAGGAGAGGTCTGCACGCCATGTGGGACCCTCGCAGGTGGCCGGGGATTGAACTGGCGCTGCAGAGGCTGCAGGCAGCTTCACAGCCCAGCGCTCAACCACTGCGCCACCAGGGTAGGCCCAGGACTGGGTTATTATAAAGACTCTCGTACCCAGGCTCTAGACAGTTTACTCGGAGTCCTCTTACAGAGCAGGCTTCAATCCCAACTGTGGCACTGTCCTGCCCTGTCTGGCCTGCTCCGGCCAGACTAAGAAAAGAATCCTGCTAAGTCACCCCCCTACTCTGACTTTGATGACTGATCAAGTTCTCTGTCCTCCACCTGTGATGTCTAAGTCCTTGGCCTACTTTTAGCAAGAATCCTGTTATCTCAGTTTAGTAAACATTCCCCATGCTTGATGTCTCTTTTAGTCACTTTCTATCTGCTTACCCCTTCCACCTCTTCCTTGGCTATAAATCCCCACTTGTTCTTGAACAATTCAGAATTGAGGCAATTTCTCTCTGCTATTGCATCTCTCCTGCTTCATAGTTTTGAATAAAATCTGTCTACAGTTTAACAAGTGTCAAAACAAATTTTTTCTTTACACATCCAGAAAGCGGAAGGCCTCTGCCCTCTTGTGCACCTGGCAAAGTTTTATTCATCCTTAAATTCCAACATCACTTGTTTTCTACCTTCCCCTGAGGACCCCACACCACCCTCAATATTAGGAAAGGCCCTTATTTTAGCACTTGTCGCATGGCATTATGGTGGATTTTTTAACATGTCTGACACCTCTGCTGTGAGTTTCTGGAGGGCAAGGCAGATTGTGTCCTGACATCTTTAGGTCCCCAGCCTCCAGCATGAGCCTGGCATGGAGAGGAAGCTCACTTTAGGACAGTTAACAGAATTGCTTCAATGTACAGCCAAGTCCATAGGGTCTGCTGTGGCCTGTTTTTGTCTAACCCCCCCAACCCCCCATTCATATACTCAAACCTAATCCATGTGGCGATGGTATTTGCAAGTGGGGTTGTTGGGAGACAACTAGGTTATGAGGGTGGAGCCCTCATAATGGGATTAATGACCTTCTAGAAAGAGTCCAGAGAATGACCTCTGTCCACCATGGAGGACACAGTAAGAAGGCAGCCGCTGGGAACTGGGAGATCTCACATCAGAAACCACATCTTACAGCACATTGATCTTGGACTTCCAGGCTTTCAGAACTGTGAGGAATACTTCTCTGTTGTTTAAACCAGGTGGTCTATGGTATTTTGTATCCCAGCCCAAGTGACTAAGACAGCCTCGAACAAAGGAAACCTTTCTGGGCTAGGGGAGTCAGACAGGGCTTCATGGAGGAAGGAAAAGCTCTGGGGAGCAGAGAGCACAAGGGAGAACTTCACTGAAGTGGGGGCACCATGAACAAATGGGAAGCAGTGAGGTAGTCATCTTGGAGGGTCGGGGGAAGATATGGCTCATCAGGCATCTTCGAGTCTCCAGAAACAGTGGCCCACTCAAGATTTGAACAATTTTCTGTATGTAGTTTATAGCCTAATAAAAAAGTGGACTTCTTATGAGTTTATCTCCTAATATCCAAGTTAAGAAAATGTGGCTTTTAGAACAGATCAAGATCCTGGACAAATACTCTTTCAAATGCCCAACTTCTCCCCAAACTGCATCATTTGCTCCACCTGCAGAGTTCAGCATGGACACCCCTGATCTACACCCAAACTAAATAGAGTCTGTGTGAAACTCTCCAGACCCTCTTCCATTCCACTGGACTGTGGTGTGGGAAGGGATGTATGTGGGACCCTCTGCTGCCATGGTGGGTGAACAGTAACTACATGTATGTCAACTGCAGGGCACACCATGGAGATACACTGGATCAGAATAGAGGGTTCGCACTAAAAATAACTGAGCATGGTGACGGACCATTGAGGCTGGCCAGCAAAAGGTCTGTCAGGGTTTGGTATCATTTAGGCAAGAGAGATATTTGCTGAAGAAATACTTGAATATTGGGTTCAGCTTCCCTGGGGGTATATCCTGCCCCTCTTCTATAAATGCCTTCCAGTAGAGAAGACCAGAGAGAGCAAGTCCAAGCAGTCCAGAGCTCAGTAGTAGAATCATTTTCTATGAACAGAAGTGCTGTTGTGAGCATCTAATGACCTGCCTTATCTCATTACAGACGCTGCCTTCCTCCCCACCCAGAGGAGCAGAGACCTGAATATCTCCTGCCCACCGTGGCAGGTGCACTTCGCAATTTCTGGGCCTCCAGATGGGGCTGTGCTGACTGGCCCTAATTGCCATTTTGAGAAGTGGACCTGTGTCATCTCGAAGGACTCACCCCGGGGTGGAGCGTGTCCCTTACTAGCAATTGAGTATAGAGCAGCTCCCAAAGGAGGGTGTGGAAGCGATGAAGGGAAGCTGGTCAGGGTGAGCATTTATGGTCACCCCAATCTTCTCTCTGGTTAGGGGTACTGGTCCCTACTGGAGCAGGCATTGGCCAAAAGGGGAAATAATAATAATAAAAAAAGTCTTGTGGAACCTCCTGGGTATGGGGACAGATCAGAGCCAGGGGCTGGAGTCCTGTAAGGAGCTCAGGGGGCTCCGTCTCTGTACCCTACCTCGATATCTCCTAGCATACCTACTGCTTTCTTTTTTATACCCAGATGAGTAACCAAGTCCACTTTCCTGCCCACGGGGCAGAATAGCTGTCACCAATAACTCTCAAACTCACATGGCCACATTTATATTAGAATTTATTTATTTATTTTCTTACATTTGTTGTTAATTTTTGTACAGTATTTGATTTCTCCCTAGAGTTCTCCCACCATCATAATACCTGTGATTAATCTCCACAGTCCCTTGTGCTCTTCCCTCCCTGTTTTGACCCCTCCCCCAACCCTTCCCTGCTGTATGTCTCAGGTCTATGGTCAGCTTGCAGGTTTTGTCTATTTCCTGAGCCTTTGTTTGGTTTCTCTATATTCCAGATACTGGTTAAACCATCCACTATTTATCTTTTTACCTCTGACTTATTTTTCTGAGCATAATCCATTCTGGGTCCATCCATGTTGCAGCAAATGGCATTAATTTATCTTTTTTGATTGCTGAGTAGTATTCCATTGTGTATATAGACCACATCTTCTTGATCCACACATCTGTTTTAGGGCATTTGGGAGGTTTCCATATCATAGCTATTGTAAATAGTGCTGCAATAAACATAGGAGTACAGGTTTCCTTTTGAATTAGTGTTTTTGTGTTCTTTGGGTAGGTTCCTAGGAGCCAGAGTCACTGGATCATATGGTAGATCCATTTTTAGTGCTTTGAGGAACCTCCACACAGCTTTCCATAGTGCACTTGGCCTCCTTCCAACAGAGCTGTACGGCTGAGCCTGCTTGGTCTTACTTTTAGTCTGCATTTATTGGGAAGCAAATGACTGGCTGGGGGAGTCTTGACCACCGCGGGCCAGCCAGCTGTGACCTGTGGGATATGGCCATGCAATATGAACATGGTACCTTTTGCTGTAAAACAGCAGCTAGGGTCTGGGAGAGGACAGTTATCTGATGGGGGTCATTACACACTGACCTGGGAGATGCCCCAAGGTTGTCTTCTATGGCCTCACTGTGAAAGCACCTGCCACGTGAAATCCACTTCTTTTATGTCACCAGATGTTATTCTGTGTTTCTCAAACCACTTTGACAATTCTTGCCATCTCTGAATACCACCACTTCCTCCTAACTTTTTAAAATCAACTCACTGCTTTTCTTAAATTTTGGCCTTGGGCTAAACAATAATGGTCATAAAATTATGGGCTTTGTGTGTTTTTAAAATATTTTTATAACAGATTATAATAAGTGCACCCCATTAAAATAAAAAGTGTTTGTCTGTAAATTCTTGAAATGCTCCCACGAACCCAGTGACATGAGCATTGCCCTTTGGGGCTATCAGCCTCAGAGGATCTCAGTAACGAGAACAGCAGCCCTGTGCTCAAATTCCCTTTTAAGCTATTTAGTAAATGACACAATCTCCACAATCCCCAGTTATTGCAATAATCACCTCAAAGAAAAATTCACCTCAGGGGCCTTTGCCTTGGTACCCTCTTGTGCCCACACCTCTCAGAAATCACACTCCATCCTGGAAGGTGAACCAGGGTCCTGGATGAACACCCCTCTCCTGGCCCTGCTCGTGCCTGGACAACACAGGAATTGCAGACCCCTTATAGGGCTTAAAGTACTGAAATTTGTCATGTTACCAGGCAAGGTGAGGGGTACCCAGGGCCCCCAAACCTGACTGCTCTAAATAGGTTCTGCCATCTGCCACCTCAAGACAAAACATACTCTAGTGCATAAGACCCTTAATGGAAAGAACTTTAATATAATTAGTGTGCAATAAAGAGATGGAAGGGAAAGACCAAAAATACAGTTTCTAAATCAAACCCCGAAAGTTACTCATCCCCTTGTGGATAAATGCCCAGCTAAACAGAGTTGGCCCAAAGCAGGGCCATTGAGGCCTGAAAGTCTGTCCCACCTCCTGGTGAGGACCCATAGGAAAGGAGTAGAAATGGCCAGGCAAGTCTGGAAGGAAAAGAGCAAAAGCAAAATCAAGATAAATGTTGTCATTGTCAACCTCCCCATGGGTTTTTCACCTACGTCTTTTTCAAGTGTCTTCTTCCATGTCCCCCAAGTCCCTGGTCCAAGTCCAAGGCCAAAAAGCAAGTGCAGCTTCTTCCATGTCTCTGCTCCATATGCCTCCTTCTTGATCACCATCTCTTCTTGTCTTCCCCTAGTCTCCTTTCCAACTTCTCCCTGCTCAGCTCCACCCTCCCTTGGGTGGGGCAGGGAACCTGGAACCTCCCCTTTTCCTGGGGACCATCCTCTAACAGGCAGAGCCAGATGGAAGTACCATCTCTGCCACTTACTGACTGGGTGACTTTGAGCAAAAAGCTTCACTTCTCTGGGCTTTCATCATCTGTAAAAACCATGATAACAGTACCTGCTCCCAAAAGGTTTAGTGAGGAGCAAATGGGAGCCAGCCAGCCCTCACAGCCTCTCATCTGCCTTATTCCACGCCAGCAGTGTAACCACGGCGGTCACCTGCCATTAGCCACCATGGCTGTGACATTCCTACATACGTCTTGACAAGAGCTGCTATTTCAGGGACGTGATGAGCTGAGCTGGCTGCTAGAGAGGGACTCCGTGGAAAAACAGGCCTGACCATCAGCCTCATGAGCTCTGACAGTAATATGTCTAGCAATGAAAACAGTCATCATTTTCCACAGCAAAAGAAGAAGAAAAAAAGCATCTCCCAAACCTTTACAAATGAGAAATAATTCATGCATGAAGAAAGTCATTCCAGGGAGATATTATTAAAATTCTATCCTTTCTTGCTATTAGGAGAACAAAATAGGCAGAAAGAACTGGGGGAAGAGGGGGGAGATTCTTCTCTCACATCTACAGCTTCAAAATAAATAGGAACTGGCTTCCTTTTAAATTTTGAAAGTATGTCTCTCTGATTCAGGACCAGATACAAAGGGGACTACTCATGGGAACTCTTCTACAAATTTTGTTCTTGTTTATAAAACCACTGGAGACCAGTTTTGTGTGTGTGTCCAGATGCAAAATTGACCCTCATGGGTTTGCCTTGGGGATGGAGGTGAGAGGAAGCAGATGCAAGAAGAAGAGGCCATGGATGGGGGAGTAGAGATGCTTCTTAAAGAACTGAGACCTCACCTTAAAGTCAAGACAACAAATTTGAATGTCAACAGGGCCAGGAGGGTGATTTAAATGAATGACAGAAGAACAGAAGGGATTGGAGAGTCTGTTCTCATCTAAATGAGGGCAGCTGTTGTTGCACTCAGCCAAGCCCTCATGCTGGAATACAGGCTCCGGATTGCTACCTTTCAGTCTTTCCCGAAAACCCCAGAATCTGCATTTTTATTCCCAATTTCATTTTAATTCACAATTTAAATATTTTTAAAATACTAAGCCAAACTTTCACCCCCAGCCCCTCAAGTTGCACATTCCTGGACATATCTATTCCAGAAAAAACCAGTGAGCAACTTCTAATTTACAAGTTAGTCCCATGTCCCTGGGGTGTTTCCACAGGTACAGTCAAGGTGTGTCTTTGTTTGTTTGTTTGTTTTTGTTGTTTGTTTTTTAAGATTTATTTATGTATGCATACAAGAGCTGGAGTGTAGGCCAGAGGTGCTGGTGGGGGCTGGGCGTCGAGGATCCACCAGAGACAGAGTGGGGAACAGAACAGGCAGATCTACTGAAATAAAATGCACTGCTGAGGGAAGCAGCCGGCGAGACAGGAGAGGTCTGTTGCACAGTGTGGGTCACCTCCCTGGCTGGGGATCGAACTCGTGCTACAATGGCTGGCGATAGCTTGAGTGTTGTCTTTAACCCCTGTGCCACCAGGGAGGCCTCCAAGCTGTGTCTTTGGAGAAGCCCCATCTCATGACCAACAAGCACAGGCTACAAGATTCCTGCCCGATCCAGGAACGAACAGTTACATCTCTGCCTGCCTACCCACCCTTTCTGGAACATCTGTCCCTCAAAACAGCTCCATTTTTTGAGGAGGAATACTTTTCCACCTCAGATGTGCTTCAACCAGCAGGACGTTCTCCTTGACACCGGCATAATCTTCTATGACATCGCCGGTTTGTTTGACAAACGACAAGACTTGGACCTGACGATTGGGATGATCCCAGACAGGCCCCGGCGCCCATGGCTGAAGGTCCTGGGGGCGGGGCCCCTGGCTGCTTCCTCCACCCCGCTCTCCCCGGGACAGCTTTCTGCTTCTTGTCGTAAATCCAAGAGATGCATTTTTCTGTTTCAGTCATTTAACCACGATTTTGAGTTGGCCCAGCCTCCCCTGAGGGTGATATGTTTTGACATCCCTGTTCAGAAGACTCCTGAAGACACAAGCCTGACTGCTGTCTCTGCTGAATGGGCCACGTGGGTGCAAACTGCTAGAGGCAGCTTCTCACCAAATGATCCCACAGAGTGTGAGACTCAGGCATCTCGGAGAATACAGGTTATCTGAGGGTCAAAATCAACTCTGTAGCTAACAGTAAAAGTGTAGATAATAGGGCCTGCATGGTGGTACAAGGAATTAAGTCTCAGCACTATGAAGTAATCCGCAGCCTGAGTTCGGGAGCTGACCCACAGGGCCCAGCAGACCTCTCCTGTCTCACCGGCTGCTCCCCTCAGCAGTGTATTTCAGTCAGTCTGTCTGTTCTGCTCCCCGCTCACCACCCACACCCCAACTCTGGCCTACATCCCAGCTCTTGTATGGGTAAATAAATAAAATAAATCTTTTTAAAAAAAGTGTGGATAAAAATGCTTATTTTGGGGGTCCTGACAAAGAATATCTATCTGTAGTATATGATTTTACATAACAAATGTTGGTTCCATTTTGTTTATCTAGAAAAATGTTACCCCCAAAATCATAATGAGGGTAGCATTATATTTATCATATTTTAAACTTTGCTATTAGATATTACAAAATTATCTTTCCATAAAATCAGAATATCTTGGATTTTCTGAGCAGCTTTCTTCATCAAGTCCCCAAAGCTCTGGTGCACCCCTCCTCACATGGTAAGGGGTCTGCTCTGGTGTGTCACTGATACCCTCTGAGTTTCTGAAGTGGGATTGTTTAACGCTAGATTGAAGGCTCAGGGCCAAAGCTGGAGAGCCATGAGAGCTGTGCGAAGCCTCTTTAAAGAGCCTGAGACACTTCACACAAGCTCAAGGTCAGTTTGATCCCCCAGCCTGGTGGGAGTTCCCGGAGTGTCCCATCCTGTGACATGTCTGGTGGGGCCCAGGTCCTGCTCCTCAGAGGCTGAGGATGATTCCTTCTTGGAAAGCAGCAGACTGTGGGGCAGAAGGACAGAGGAAGGGCCGGGAGCTGGAGGGGGCTTCAGGGGATGGGAGGGATGCAAGGATGGGGGAGGCGGTGGAAGGAGGGAAGGCAAGCCTGGGGCTACGAGGCCAGGCCGAGGCCAAGCAACACCATTGCTCACCCCATCTCAGCGCCCTCTCCCCACCCCAGCCATTCTCTCAGCAAACCCTGTGGCTTCTTCAAAGGGCTCCCACTGGGACCGCCTCAGAAGTGCTCACAGCAGCCTCCTCACTGGTGGGTTTCCCTCTGTGCCCCTGCAGTCTACTCTGTAAGCAGCAGCCAGGGGTGTCTTTCACAATCAGAGTCACATCAGGGGCCTCTCTCTGTCCTGCTAACACCTCCCATGCCTACTGCCCCCCATCTCCTGAGGACAAAGCCAGGGCCAGTTCCCTCGCCAGCTTCACTCAGCCCAGCCACACAGAACGCCAGACCCCTTACATTTAATCTCCCCAGTCGCTCCCAGAACAGTGGACTCTGATACCACCTTACAAATGAGCAAACGCATGCTCCGGGAGGTAAAGTAATTTGTCAGAAGTCCCGGCTGTGGGAAATTTGGGGGTCAGGATTTTAACTCAAGTATTCCCTTATGCAGATCTTATTTCTGTCCACACTGTTGTCTCTATTTTATAATTCTCAAATCCATTTTGAAGCAGGCAAGGAAGGAAGACACTATTTTGAGTGCAGGACCACCTATGCCCCTAAACCAAGATTCTTTGTGGCCAGAAAAATTAATCGCTTGGTAAAAATCAGTCTAAATGTGACCCGAGTTTGTCTCTGCTTCAGAAATTTCTGCAGACACAGAGAGAAAAGGCATATTTCCACCAGCAGAGAAATCCTGACTAACCAGGCTAGCATTTGAGTTAACGGCACAGGAAATGTAGTTGAGTCATCAGAAAATTGTTTTAATGTCCAGAGTTTCTCCTATTGTGCTGCCATTAACATGATGCTAATGAAATGTAATAAAACGTGGCTTGAAAAGGAAACCCATCTGCTCTGAAACTTCGATGAATACGATTAAGGTGTAACTTGTACACAATAAGCTTACATCTGATGCACGCCCCACACTTTATAGATTATTACAGCAGCGCTAATGTAGTCGCATAAAATTAGGTTGTGCCCAATTAACATTTGCAGCCAGTTCTAGAGCCCAGAGCCTTGCTGAGGAAGAGCGAGCAGACGTGCCTGGACTTGACCACCTCACTGAATGGCACATCACCTCTGTCCTCACTCTTCAGGTGCCCGCTATCTTCTGCCTCTCTCCATTTCCCTGTGGCCAGCACTGTGGCCAAGCAAATGCAGGCCCTCAGACAGAGAGAAGAATGTCCCCCTGTTTTGACGTGGAGGAGCAAGAAGTTGGTTGGCAGGGATTGCATTTTTTTGCTTTCTTCTCTCAATCTTCTGCCATCAGATTCAACGTGTTTTTCTGAGCATCTACTATGTACAAGTCGCTGAGGGAGGAGGTAGAGAGATAAGGAGCAAAGTCATCCCTGAGCCTCGGGATACATGGAGAGACTTTAGGGGTAAAATATGGACCATTATGAAAGTTGTCATGTGAGTCTTCTGCTTTCCTCCATTCCTCCAAACTCCAGTAGAGTTCAGCTGGGCCAAGGAAGACAGACGATAGAGGAAGTCGAGAAGGAAGGCCGGCCTTCCTTTTCCTCCATGCTAGGGAAGCACTCATCCACAAGCCTGGGTCTGTAATGATAACTGCCCTGGGTTGAGTCCCTGTATTTGGGTGGGGCTGGCCCTGCCCTGCTCCCTCTCTTTTCTAAGCATGGCCAACCAGGCAGTCTGTGCTTCTGAGCATGGTGATTTGGACTAGGGTGTGCATGTGAGTAAGTCAGAAATCTAGGAGTCAAGCCGGGCTTGCTCAGGGAATTGCTAGAGAACTGCTCTCCTTTGACCGTTATGCTAAGCTGGGCAACGTAGGCTTAGAGTGGCTTGGGGTTATGGTTGCCATTATGGGGGCAATGGAAAAGCAATGCCAAATTATGGGGGAAGACAGACTCTTGATGATACTATCTGAGCACCTAGATCCAGCTGTGACTGATGGCAGTTTATTCCCCAGCCCACCCAGTTGTCAGGCTTGTCTACTCATATTTTCATCTTTTGAAAAATAGTTCTTAGCTCACCATTGCACCTGAAGAAGTTCTTACTGTTACTGAGGCAGATATCATTAAAGTACCAGAATTTTCTGGGCCTATGTGCTGTTGAAGGGGCTTCTCTTTCCCCAGAAATGTTGCAGAGCTGAGGTGGAACCTCTCGGAGTCAGATGGCTGCTCCGGTCAGTGGGTCTGGACAGAGGCATCAGCCTCACGTTGCCTACACTCACCCTGTTTCTTCCCCTATGATTCCTTCCTCTTCCTAACTCCTTTACACAGAAATAGTCCATCAACCTTCAAAACTGTGGCAGGGACTTCTGAGGACTATGTCTTGCATCCATGGATCCACAATTCCAAACCCACATTAATAGCCCTCAAAGCTGAGTAAGGTAGGAAGACATAAGAATATGAGGGAAGAGACTTAACAATTATTTCTAACTGGACAGACGTAAAAACAAAACCCAGGCCAGCATCTTACATCAGCGGGAGCCTTGGCAAGTTACCTGACCTCTCCAGACATGTTTCCACCTTAGCAAAATGGAAAACCCTTATAAGGTCGTTACAAGGATCCCATGAGTTAAGGTTGTGTATCACTTTAGTTCAGGACTTGCCAGACTCTATGCTCTGTAAATTTAGTTTTTATATTCCGGGCACCAAGTTAGGAATGTTAGCATACTTTCTCATTGACTCATCACAAAATCCATATTAGGTAGCTATTATTATTCTTGTCTTATAGGCAAGGACTGTGACATTCATATTGTTGACACACAAAAAAATAAATAGATAAGCAGCAGAAACAGATTGGCTCTCTTTGACAAAAGGGAAAATAATGAAAGGATATGGTGGAAACAGTAGAGTCATTGAGAGGTCAGAGGAACAGGCTTGGGGCTGCGTGGAAACCACGATCAGGAAGCGGGATCTGTCTGGCCCACCCTCCCTACCAGGATGGCCAAGCATCCAACTTACAGACAGTCCCTCCAGCTTTTACCATCTGGCAAGGTCATAAGTCATGGAGGGAATTAGCCAATTGGCTGAGCTTATACCAGCTTTTTATCCCCAGGCTGGGGTGGGGGATAAAGAATAGAGGTAAAGTAGAGAAAAGATTTGCATCCTTCAGAGGTATATAATGGAGTAGTTCCCAAGTGGAGATCAGGGTGTTAATAGCAGAAATTGTATTTGATTTGATTCAGGACAGCTTACCATTCTGGAGCAATCTTGGGCAAATAGAATGGGGATGTTTAATGACTTGCTCAGTTCTCTCTCTCCCCTCCACTCACACACATGCTCCCCCCCCACACACACACACACTCACACACACACACATTATTAGCAGAGAGCAAGGACTTGAACAACCCTTTCCACCTTTCTGGAACACTTGAGGGGAAGTATGGGGAGCATAGCTCACCATGCGGGAAGGGAATATTGAATGGGGTGCACACATGAATCTTATAATCACACAGAGGGAGATCTGCAGCTGATCAATCCAGCCCAGCTGAGAAGAAGGAGGGAGGTTATATGGACTAGGCTGAGGGTCTTAGGTATGTTTTCCAAGAGAACAGCAAAAAGGCTAGAAATGCCAGAGGTAAAGTGAGCAAGGAGTGAGGAGTAGAACACTCCTTGGGCTCTAGTCTGGGGCTTTGGTGTGGACAATGACCACAAAGTCACCTGTGTCCCAGGAGATATGGAACATCAGGACAGGGCTGCCCTTGGGGTGCTGAGTCAACACAGCGTGAGCTCCAAATACAGGAGCTCATAAATCACAGCTGACGTGGTGGGGGCTCTATGCTGTGCACGCCTTTTGTTTCAGGGACAGATGGCCACAGGCGTACATGTGTGGATTTGGGGTGGTTTTGTTATAGGGCAGGGAGAGGGACACCCCAGACCCTGCAAACCTGCCTGCTCTAAATAGGTTCTGCCATCCACCGCATCAACACAAAACATGTGAGACGTTAATGAAAAGGAGCTTTAATACAACTAGGAAACAACACAGGAAAGGCAAAGTATCTAGTTTCTAAATCAAGCACCCAAAGTTACCCGTCCCCTCGTGGGTAAAATTCCATCCAAGCAGGACTGGCCCAGAGCAAGACTCCAAAGCCTGCCACAAGTCTAAAGCATCTTCCAGCGGAGACCCACAGAAAAGGGTCAGAAACAACCGGACAAGTGTGGGAGGAAAAGAGAAAAATCAAACTCAAGACAAAAACCGCCATTATCACCTCCCCACGAGTCTCACCCACATCCGTGTCACCCAGTCCACGACTAAAAGGCAAGCACAGATTCTTCACGTGTCTCTTGGCTCCATGCGCCTCCTCCAGGTCTCCTTCTGGCTCCCCATCCTGCTTTCTTCCTTCCTCAGTCTCCTTTGCAGCTTCTTCTCTCCCTGCTCAGCTCCACCCTCCTTTTGGGTGGGGCAGGGAACCTGGAACCTCCCCCTTTCCTGGGGACCACCCTGTTACAGTTTGAGAGCTGTGCATGCATCCTGGAGTGATTATTAGGACAGAAAACTGAAATAAAAAAAGATTGTCTCTGCCCCCATCCAGCTTTGGTCACAGAGGTCTTTCCCAGACCTAATAAACATTTTCTTTTTATTCAAATTCATTTTTTAATCAAAATAAGTATATTTTGAAAAGATGTTACAGACTTCTGGCTTCTGGCCAGCAAGTACGAAGCATGAACATTGTCACTACATTCCAACAATAAGTAAAAAGCTGAGCAAGTTGAAAAATGAACAACTTTTCTTAGGTCTATTAGAGATGTGAGGACACAGGGCAAACTAAAGCCCCCTGAATTGGAGAGATGAATAAGTAAATACAGGGAGTCCTAGTTTACTAGCGCAGAAACCTTCTCAGAAACTGATTCCCAGGTGAGAAAACCTAAACTGTAATTTATAAAGTGCTGGAGGCTCTGTCTGAGAGTAAAAACTCCAGGGGGATTTAGTCATAGGATGGCCTCCACAATTTCATGAGTTTTATCTCTTGTGGCTTAGCCAGGTTCTTCTAGTAAATATCAGTAAAAATACCCTAATGTTTCCAGCTGGGGGAGGGCAAAAGGAACCACTTTGAAATATGGCAGAGCACTCTGTGCTTCTTAACAAGACCTGATCTTGAGAGAAACCATTTACCAGAGCCTAAACTATTAGGATTTTATCAGGGCCCAGTGAACCTAAGAGAAGAAAAATACTCAATTTCAGTCTCCTCTAGTGATTCATGTAGGGAAGAGAAAAATACTCAGTTTCAGCTTACTCTAGCCATCCTCTCCCTAAAGGGTAGAGGAAGAAACTAAAAACTATTTGTGGAGTTCACAGATGAACTTCACAGGCTCGTCAAAAAACTAAGACATAATCATTGGACTATAGAACGCTTCTCCTCCTCTCACTGCATCACTAAAACTCTATTTACTTAGTTCCTTTGACCCAGTACATCATGTCTGGATATCAAGAAAAAAATTACAAGGTATATTAAAAGAAAAACAATATATGGTGTAAAGAAATAGCAAGAAGCGGAATCAGAATCAGAATCAGCTATGATATTAGAATTAACAGATCAAGAATTTATACATATATATGTATTTATATATAGATAGATATAGATAAATATCTATATAGATAAATATCTATATCTATCTATCTACATATATGCATGCTAGGGGCACTAATGGAGAAGTAGACAGCCTATAAAAACAGATGGACTATTTAAGCAAAGAGATGGGAAATCTATAAAATAAATAAAAAAGAAATGCTAGAGATAAAAAACCTTATAAAAGAGGCAATGAATGATTTGATAGGCTCACTTGGTATACTGAATGTGGCTGAGGAAAGACTCTCTGAGTTTGAGGATATGTCATTGGAAATTTTCAAAACTAAAGAGAAAAAAAGACTGAAGAAAATAAAACACAATATCCAAAAACTGTGGAACAACTACTGAAGGTGTAACATAAGTATCATGGGAATACCAGAATTTAAACAGAAGATGCCAGAAGGGAAAAATTTCCTTACTATAGAGGAGCACAGATAAGTATTATCTGACTTTTCCTCAGAAACCATACAAGCAAGAATAGCATGGAATAAAATACTTAAAACAGAAAAAATTCTACTACATAGAATTCTGTGGAATTATCTTTTAAAAGTGAAGAAGAAATACAAACTTTATTAAGCAAACAAAAATTGGTGAAATTTGTTGCCAGTAGATTTGTCCTGTAAGAAATGTTAAAAGAAGTTCCATATAGAGAAGAAAAATTACATGTCAGATCTAAATAAAGAAGAATATTGGGAAAGAATAAATGAAGGTAAAATGAAACTTTTACTTTCTTATTCTAAATTGATCTGATAACAATTGCTTAAAATATTAATAGCAACAATATATTCAGTCATGTTAATTGCATGCATGTGTAAGCATATTTATGTGATTATGTCTAAGTGAAATGAATAATAGTAATGACACAGGGATTGGTGGAAGGACTAGGATTAATTTTGCTATTATTAATTTGCTATAACATTATACCCATGAAGTGATACCATGTTATTTGAAAAGTGGGCTTGGATTCATTGTAAACATATTGCTAACTCTCGGGCAACCAATAAAAAAAAGTTTAAAAAAAAAGTTATCAGCTGAACTGATATGTTAAGGAAGGCAAGAAAATGGAATCATGTAAAATGTTCAATTAAAACTACAAAAGACAGAAGAAGAGTGGAAGAAAAAAGAGCCAAAAACAAAACAGAAAAGAGTAGCAAATATATTAGCTATTAATCCAGCTATATCAATAGCCATCTTAAACATCCATGATTGAAATATAGCAATGTTAAGACAGAAGTTATCAGGGTGGATTGAAAAGCAAGACCAAATTCTGTTTTCTATGAGAAAACAACTTTAAACATAAAGAGTTATATAAATTAAAAGGAAATGGGTAAATAAAGATATAACATGCTAACATTAATCAAAAGAAAGATGGAATAACAATACTAATTTCAGACAGAGGAGACTTCAGAGCAAGGAGAGTTATCAGGCATAAATACTAGGTTTACACAATTATGAAATAGTTGATTTTCTAAAAAGATATAGCATTCTTGGGCCTCCCCAGTGGCGCAGCGGGTTGAGCACAGTACTGTGAAGCTGTACACAGCCTCTACAATACGGGTTCGATTCCTGGTCGGCCAAGGAGAAACCCACATGTCACGGCAGACCTCTCCTGCTTCACCTGCTGCTCCCCTCAGCAGTGTCTTCCATCTGTCTGCCTGTTCTGCTCCCCACGGTGTCTCTGGTGAATTCTCTCACCCTCCTGTGCCTCTGACTGTACCCCAGTTCTTGTATAAATAAATAAAGCTTAAAAAAATAGCATTCTTGGGCCTCCCCGGTGGCGCAGCGGTTGAGCGCTGGGTTGCAAAACTGCCCACGACCTCTGCGGCACCTGTTTGATCCCCGGCTGCTTCCAGGCCACGGGAGGAGGGTCCCACATGGCGCGCAGACCTCTCCTGCCGCCCGCTGCTCCCCTCAGCAGTGTGCTTTGCTCCTTCTGCCTGCTCTGCTCCCCGCTCTGGCTCTGGTGAATTCTCTCACCCTTCCGCGCTTCTGACTGTACCCAGTGCATGTATAAACAAAACAAACAAACAAACAAATAAATAAATAAAAACATGCCTCTATAAAAAAAATAGCATTCTTTAAGGCTTATGCACCTAAAAACAGAGCATCAAAATACATAAGGCAAAAACTGTAAGAACTACAAACAGAAATAGAAGAATCCATTATTATAAGTAGAAACTTTAATATCACTCCATAAAAAATGTACAGATACAACAAGCAAAAAATCAGTAAAGACAAAATTGTATTCAATAACACCATCACTAAACTCGATATAATTGACATCTATAGACTACTTTATCCAATAGCAGCAGAATATATATGAGTTCACATAGAACATTCACTGAAATATACCACATCCTAAAATAGACCACATTCTGTCTGTAAACACAGCTGAACAAGTTTATTAGACAGAATGCATACAATGTCTATTTTCAGGTCAATGAAATTAAACTAGAAATCAATAATAGAAAGGTAGCTGGAAAATACCAAAGTAGTAAATTTATAGTGTTTAATGCATATGTAAGAAGATAAAAAGATCTAAAATCAATACTCTAGGATTCTTACTTAAGAAATTAGAAAGAAGGAGAGAAAATTAAATACAAAGTTAGAAGAATATCCAAATGTTATCAGGAGAATATCTGGTCTTAGTACCAAAACCAGAGAGAGGAATAAAAGAAAAAAACTATAGACTGATATCTCTCATAAACAAAGGTGTAAAACTCCTCAACTAAACAGTGACAACTAGAATCCAACCATGCATAAAAATAATTTTATACCACAACTAGTGGGATTTATCCCAGGTGTGCAAGGCTGACTCCACATTGGAAGTCAGTTAATCTATCACATCACAACTGAAGAAATAACACACGATTATATCAATAATACAGATAAAAGCATTTGACCCAATCATTATAAAAATTCTCAGTATACTAGAAATAAAGGGAAGAATTTCTCAACTTGAGACAATCTACAAAGACCTGCAATTATCATTATCCTTTGTAGTGAGAAGTTAGAAGCTCTCCCACTAAAATCAAGAACAGAAGCTCTCCCACTAAAATCAAGAACAAGCCAAGAAAGTCCCCTGTCACTACTCCATTGCAATGCTAACTGGAAGTCCTAGCTGAGACAAGATTAAAGGTATCTTGACTGGGAAGGAATATAATTCATGTTCATTGATAACATGATTATCTATGTAGAAAATCTGAAATAATTGACAAAAATCCTGGAACTAAAAAACAATTATAGAAAGTTGCAGGATACAAGTTGAACATATAAAAGTTAATCACTTTCCCACATACTAGCAAGCACCAAGTGGAATTTGAAATTTAAAACATGTTACCATTTATATTAGCCCTACCAAAAGTGAAATATTTAGAGATGCATCTAACGAATCATGTATAAGATCTATACAAGGAAAACAATAAACTCTAATAGAAGAAATCAAAGAAGAACTAAATAGATAGGGAAAATTCTATGTTCTTGAATCAGAAGACTCAATATGTAAAGATGTTAGTTCTCCCCATTTTGATCTACAAATTCAATATAATCCCAATCAAAACCCCAAGTTTTGTGTATATCAACAATACAATTCTAAAGTGTATATGGAGAGCCTCCCTGGTGGCACAAGGGGTGAAGATGCAACCTATGAGGCTGTCCTCAGCCTCTGCAGCACGGGTTCCATCTGTGGCCAGGGAGCAACCCATATGGTGCAGCAGACCTCTCCTGACACGCCCGCTGCTCCCCTCAGCAGTGTACTTCGGTCAATCTGCCTGTTCTGTTCCCCACTCTGTCTCTGGTGAATCCTCTCACCACCCCCACCCCATGCCTCTGGCCTGTACCCTAGTTCTTATATGCATAAATAAATAAATCTTTAAAAAAAAAGTGTATATGGAAAGGCAAAAACCCCACAATAGCTATCACAATATTGAAGGAGAAAAAAAAAATCAGAGTTGATACTACTGCACTAAAACTTCTGTAAAGCTACAGAATCCGTACAATGTAATATTACTGAAGAATAGAAAAACAGGTTTTGTCTGAATGTACCACAGTTTATTCACCCACTCAACGTGGCATCCATGGTTTTGGTTCCAAGTTTTGACTATTATGAATAAAGCTGTTATATACATCCTTGTGCAGGATTTTGTGTGGACATAAGTTTTCAACTACTTTCGGATAAATATCAAGAAACGTAAATGCTGGATCATATGGTCAAAGTATGTTTAGTTTATAAGAAACCACCAAACTATCTTCCAAAGTAATTGAACACACCCTGATTTTCCCCCATGTCATTTACCGTATTCACAATGATATGTTTATTTCTGTTTATTTAGTATCTATCTTCCTAACCTGTAAGAAAAAAAAAAAACTAACTTTTTGTTCCGCATTCTACTGCCGTTGTGAAATATAATGCCTGCCATCGGAAATTCACTGACAGATTATGTGCTAAATGAAAACAGAATGACTTCATAGCAATGTAACACTGTAACCTATGTGTCTCTTTGGAAATGAGGCTGGGTCTGAAGTAGGTAACAGGAAGCAGGAAAATACAGTTTTCCACCTATATTCCTATCTTATCACTTCTTGACTATGGGTTCTTATCTCCAAGACAATTTTTTTTTTTCTAGTGAGATAAACTAAAAAATAACTCTTTGTTTTCTTGGCTTCATAATTTCACATCAGTTCCTAATATGTGAAGTGGGGATGCAGCTTCTCTGCATGGTGTCTGGGAACACACAAGAAGATCTCTTGAGAGACATCCCTGTCCTAAATTACATCTGAGTCATTTTCTGTCTAGGAGGCTGGTTCCCTTAATGGCAAATTTATAACTAAATAGCTTACTACAAAGGTTAATTGCACAGAAAATGTAATCCGCAGACCACCAACTTTCCCATCTCCTTTTTCTGCAACTAGGCTGCTGTGAATGCTTGGCTTAAAAATGTCCTAAAATATTGACAAGGAAAGGAAAACAAGGAGAAATCTAACATCTGAAACCCATAATCTGGATCATTCTCTGTGTAAAAAGGAGTGTTGATGTTGCCCTAGAGGGAGAGTGGATGCTCATTGGAGCCATCACTACACAGCCTGGCAATGAAACAAAACCATCTTTTCTTTAGCAATTCCCAGCCCACAGCAGAGAGATGGGAGACAGATAGGTGTCCTACTTAGATTCATAAAATACCAGAGCTTTAGGGGACTTCACAATTCTCAAGCCCAAGTTCAAAAGCTCCTATATGCAGAAGCAAGTTTGGAGGACTTAAACTCAGGTCTCCACACTTGCAACCACGGCCTTTCAGGGAAGCATAGCCACTGCAGCAGATAATAGAGGATTAGAAGTGATTTCATAGAGCATTTCTTTATTGCCTCCATACCCAAGGGTGCCCCATCAGCAGTGACAGGCAAGAAACATGATCAGGGTTCTGTCATCAGGATGTCAGAGGACATCCTCCATCCACACCCACCCTGAGGACCCTACATTTGACTCTGGCTTGGATCAAATCAGGTTGTCAGAAGTGCTGTATTTTTAAACCACACACCTGCCTCCTGTCCTGAGTCAGCAATAACTCTCTCCTGTACTCCAAGAATAACTGTTTCCATTATAAATAAGTGAAGGCATTGGATCCTGCTTGGTCATAAGTTTCCCATGTCATGACATAGTGCAGGACCAACTCCATCCCTCTACAACTCAAGGCCCTGACTGGATGCAGGGACCCAGGGCAGGAAAGTGGTCCTCTCCGTTATATGCTTTCAAGAGGATGATTTCAATTTATCTGGACTCACGCCTAGAGACAAAGGATTAACCAAAATAAAAACATATTTTGTCTTTTCCATCCTCCTCTGGGTAAAATGAGTCAGGCACCAGCTCTAGGAAAAGGAGTGACTGATGCTTGGTGATATAAATATTGGAACAACTTCTCAGCTGAGATCTCATTCAGTCTGCAAATAATTCCAACAATACATTGTGTAAAATTACTAACGTGTAAAATTATTAAACACAAAGTGTAAAATTATTAAAGTTCCCAAGATATAGTTTGGGAATCATGGTCAAAGTGGCCCCATGGCAGGACCACAGTTCTGAGTACTAGAAAGGAAAGTCACTGACAAACCATTGTCTTCATTATTCCTCCACCCTCTCTGTGTTTCCATCTACCTGTATCTTTGCCAATCTGTCTGTCCATCTGTATCTCTCTCTCTCTCTCACACACACACACCTCAAGTTATTTTCATGTTACATTACAATGTAGGATGAGACTACTCCATTGAAGAAATCTAAACATTTTTCCTCAAAAGATATACATCAGGATGCAGGAAAACAAAGAGATAATAAAGATGGGGCTTCCCTGGTGGCACAAGGGTTAAGCACAGCACTGTGAAGTTATCCAAGCCACTGCAGCACAAGTTCGATCCCCGGCCAAGGAGCAACCCACATGGCGCAGCAGACCTCTCCTGTCTGGCCTGCATCTCCCCTCAGCAGTGTATTTCAGTCAGTCAGCCTGCTCTGTTCCCCACTCTCTCTGGTGAATCCTCTCACTTCCTGCACCTCTGACCTGTATCCCAGCTCTTGTATGCATAAATAAATAAATCTTTAAAATTAACAAAGAAGTAATAAAGATAACCTAAATTAAGTGAAGTTTGGTCAACTTGAATTGAATTCTATCTGCCATGGTTACTAGAGAGACAACTACGATCCTTTATTCTGCTACACAAACAGTGAAATCTCATTGGATTTCCTGCTGCTGTTTTCTGAAAACCATTGCCTAAGCCACCAGCAGGGCTGCTAATTGAAGAGTTGAGCAGGTTTTTCCCTAAAAGTCAGGATGACACGGTGAAACTGGGCACATTGCCTCAGCTCCCCAAGCATCCTCTTGGAAAACATGCTCTTCTTCACATAAATGAAACTTGCAAGGCACAGCAGACAGAAGGCTGAAGGTCAAGGGATAAATTCCAAGTGATAAGACATGCTTTACTAGCTAAACTTATGTTCCCTGTGCCTCTGCTTATATGAGGCAAAACTCCAGGAGTGAGGAGCAGAAATTCACAGACTTCGGAGATGACGAATCTGGGTCAGAATTGAGAGAAGACTGTTCCCTGGCTGGGAAGTCGTCACTATTTATTGAAGAACAATATACCAGATAAATAGATGATAGGTAGGTAGATGGATGGATGGATGGATACAGACACACACATACATACATTTAATTCCACACAGTAATGCAAGAATTTGTGTATCTGTGTATGTATATATACGTGTGAGTCCGTATGTGTATAATCTTGTTCTTATTTCTTTTAAGATTTATTTATTTATGCATACAAGAACTGGGGTACAGGCCAGAGGTGCGGGGGGTGAGAGGACTCATCAGAGGCAGAGTGGAGAACAGAACAGGCAGACTGACTGAAACACACTACTGAGGGGAGCAGCAGGCAAGGCTGGAGAGGTCTGCTGCGCCATGTGGGTCGCTCCCTGCTGGCCAGGGATTGAACTCTTCCTGTAGAGGCTGCGGACAGCTTCACAGTGACCTCTTCTGTCTCACCTGCTGCTCCCTTCAGCAGGTGACCTCACAGAGATCTTCTCTTCACAGTAAAGAGAAAAATCAAAACTCAGAAAAAAGTGAGTAAGTATATTGGTTTGTCTGCATATCAGAACTTGAGGCATCCACTTGAGTGTAGATAGTCTATTTCAAGATAAGCCCATAAGTAAGGGTAAGGGGTTGAGAGGCTGGTATCTTCTGGGCTGTACCTGCATGTCTGCCAAGAGAGGACCCCTGGCTTTGCTGGAGACCCTCAAGGCAGGAAAACTGACAGACTGACTCATTTGAGAAAAATGTTATCTGTGTGCATGGACCTATTCTCCATCATTATAGCTGAAATCAAAGGTGGACTAAATGGAAATGATGTGAGGCACAAACACCTATAAATGATGCGAAGCACAAACATCTATTACAGTGACCGGCCCATCTTCAAAGCCCATGCTCTCTGCATGCTCTCATATTATTTTTCTAGAACTGGGCATCAGCAGTATCAGGATATCCTTACCTTCCTAAGTATTCATTCCATGGCCTGTTCTTGCGGGTCCTTGCTCTTAAGGAGAAGTCACGGCTCAGTTGAAGACAACTCATTATTTTCCCCATGCCCTGGGTTCTTAAGTTTTAGAGAGGACTCTGGAACAGTTCTTGGAGATACATTAAATACACAGGTAATGAGTTCTCCATCATTAATTCATCATCAATAAACCCACAGTAAGTGAAAGAAAGTCACATTGTCAATGTCTGCATCCGATGGTGAATTGAACTTAGTTGTTAAAGGAAATTCCAAGACAATATTCCAATTCTAGGATTTTCATGAGTAGATTCATATTTATGCTCATATGTGTATGTATGAATGGACACTTATACGTGAACAAGTTACAGTTCAACATTTCTTACAATCTAACAATATATCTTACACATTGTCTTAGTCTGTTTGGGAGCCTAAGAAATATACTATAGGGCCTCCCAAGTGGCGCAGGGGTTAAATATCAGAGCTATCACCACCATGGCCTGAGTTCGATTTCTGGCCAGGGAGCTAACCCACATGTTGCAGCAGACCTCTCCTGTTTTGCTCGCTAATCCCCTCAGCAGTGTATTTCAGTAGATCTGCCTGTTCTGCTCCCCACTCTGTCTCTGGTGAATTCTCTTACCCTCTGCACCTCTGACCTACACCCGTTCTTCTATGCAAAAATTAAAAAAAAATACTATTTCTCACAGTTCTGAAATTTGGGAATTCCAAGATCAAGGCGTCATTATATTCAGTATCTGGTGGTTTGAAGTTGTCTGTCTTCTTGTATTCTCATGGTGGAGTGCAGAAAGAGGAAGCAAACTCTTTCATGCCTTTTCCTATAAGGGCACCAGTTCTACCATGTGGATAATTATTTCCAAAGGCCCCACATCCAGAACCATCACACTGGGGATGAGGTTCCAGCGCATGAATTCTGAGGTGGACACAAACATTCAGTCCATAACACATTATAATCATTCCCTATCATTAACATTTGGATATTATTTTACTGTATAAATACCATATGATTTATTTAATCAGATCCTTACATTTATATTATTTCTAATTTTTGTTTCAATGAACTTCTTTGCACATTAATCACTTGCAAAGTCTACCTGTAGGATATATTGCAAGCAACTGTTTTTGCAACTTGCTATTTGACAGATATTGCCAAAGTGTCTTACAAAGGCATTATACCTACTGATAATCTCCATTTAAATATATAAATATGTATCTCATTACCCCCTCACCAATAACATATTTCATGAATGCTTTATTCTTTAGGGAGTCTTCTTTTTATTTTGACATTTTCCAATTTATGATAATTTCTAGGTATTGCATGAAGGTATTGTCTTTTTTTTTTTTTAAAGATTTATTTATTTACTTATACAAGCAGTGGGAACAGTCAGAAGTGCAGGAGGGTGAGACAATTCACCAGAGCCAGAGCAGGGAACAGAACAGGCAGACTGACGAAATACACTGCTAAGGGGAGCAGCGGGCGCAGCAGGAGAGGTCTGCTCGCCACGTGGGACCCTTGCCGAGCGGCCGGGGATCAAACCTGCGCTGCAGAGGCTGTAGGCAGCTTCACAGCCTCGTGCTCAACTGCTGCTCCACCAGGGGAGGCCCCTGTCATTTATTTTTGCCTTGAAATTTATAGAATGACTTTCCTCCTACTGCTTTAACACTGTTTCTATTTGTATCTGCCATTGTACCAATTAGCTTTTGCTGTGTGACAAGCCACCTCTAACTTAGTCACTGAAAGCAACAGCCATTTATTTATAATAATAATTATTATTTTTAATTATTATAATTATTATTTATATTATATTATTTATAATTATTATTTATAATTCTGCAGACCAGATAAGATGGGTTCAGCTGGGTGGTTTTCTATCCAGAGTGAATGTACTCATGAAGGTCATGCTAAGGTGGTTCATGTGTTTTTCAAGGTGTTTCTCATCTTTCAGAAGGATAGCTTATTCTAAAGAACCTAGTACAGCTCCAAAAAAGAGTAGGAACATGCAAAATGTATGGAGGCGTCAGCTTAGAACTGGTACAATATTACTTCTGTTACATTCTGTTGGTTAAAGCAGGTGCCATGGTCAGCCCAGAACTGAGAAATAGGAAAAGGCATTTTTCATTGACCTTTTTATGGGAGAAGCTAAATTCTTAATTTTAGAATCAAGACATGTGATTATTTTGGGCAACTCCTTTGCTTTATAAATGAGCAAATGAGATTCGAAGTAGATGAGTAGTTTATTCATCACACAGGGGTCACACAGCTTGATAGTGAGTATAGCTGTTCTCTGCAATGGACTGATCCAATGAGAAAATATGGTAGAGGAATAAAATGACAATGAGGTAGGCAATATGAGTCATTGGTGCTGAGAATAATGAAAATTTCTGTTTCATCTGCTTGCTCGGGGTAAGTCATAAAAAACTGCCCTGCCCCCACTTCGAATAACATTACTGCGATATTTCCTCAGTAAGCTTATTTTTTAAGATAGGTGATTTATGGCATGAAGCCTTGTAATTATAGGCACCTTTAAAGACCTCTTCGAGACAAATGGCACAGGTGTTGAAACACTGATATGAGCCAATTTGGGTTTTTCAAAACAGGAAAAGGACACAAGGGGCAGAAATGTTCAGTAAAGTTATCATTTTTCATTAATATTCCAAGAAGAGTATGGCAGTTCATTGCTTGCAATTCATCTTTGTTCTTTTGTATACATTTCAATGAGTTTTCTTAAATTCCATTGGTAAATAGCAGATATCATGGTCCCTATATTAAAACTAGGGAGCAACTAAGCATAAAATGAAATATGACTTGTCTCCAACAAGCCCAGCGTTACCATTAAAAGGAAAGTTTCATCAGCATAGATTGCACTTGTAAATTTTGCTGAGTTATATTTTTATACTTTACAGCTCTGATCTGAAATTAAAAAAAAACACACACTCAAGCTACCATTAGGCAGAGTACGTGATTCACAACAATAAACAATAAAGATCCTTTCCTTATACTAGTTATTTTGTAGAACCTATAGCTTCAAGCTGCTGTTTGGACCTACACAGTCACGGTTGAAGAGGAGTGTGTGAGCAGTTTGTGATACATGTTTTGCTTTTATTAATGTGAAGTTTTACCGAACACCCGATTTTCATGGTAAGAAAAAATACAATGTAGAAGTGAGGATAAATATACACTTTTGCCCCATCCACTTCAAATCTCTGGTGGTGCAGCGGGTTGAGCACAGCACTGTGAAACTGTCCTCAGCCTCTGCAGCACCAGTTTGATTCCCAGCTGGCCAGGGAGATACCCACATGGTGTGGCAGATCTCTCCTGTCTCTCAGCAGTATTTTCAGTGTGTCTGCCTGTTCTGCTGCCCACTCTGTCTCTGGTGAATCTTCTCACCCTCCCACACCTCTGGCCTATACCCCAGTTCTTATATAAATAAATAAATAAATCTTTTTTTTAAAAAATGCCACTTACTTCCTATGAAGTAATCACCATTTCATTTTAGTATATAGCTTTCTAGATATAAAACATAAAGTTTTTTTTAAACATGAACAAAATTCTTCCCTACATTTTTGTTTAAACTCACTTTTCTACATTTAATCATATGCCCTAGGTATCTTCCCACGCTGTTATGCAGAGATGGGTACTTTTTCACTGCTACATAATATTTCACAGTTTAGAATTTTCATAATTTGACTATCCCCTTGCTGATGTACCTATACATTATTTTTTATGTTTTACTGTTACGAGTAATGTCACAGTGAATATTCATATGGTATGTATCTGTGTGTTGTTGTTGTTATTCCTAAATGCATGAGTATTTCTGTAATACAAATCCTTGGAATGGATTGCTAGGTAAAAGGAATAAGCATGTTAGATTCAACAAATCTTGTCAAATTGTGCTCACAAAAAAAGACTGTATAAATTATGTTCTGTATTTTTTGCTACAAATGGGGTTCAGAAAGCTCTGCCCCCCTCCAGAGACTGTTGCACACAGATTCTAATGGACCACTCCTAGAGATGTGACTGGGGCAATTTGAAATGTGACCCAGAAAGTCATACTTTTTAATATACCTTCCAGAAGCTTCTAGTGTTCTTAATCTTTGCTTCACTCTCTGAGAATTGCCTCTTTAGTAGGTAAGTCCCAACCCACTGATGACTTCTTCCTGATGAGCAGAATACACTTAATATAGATAAATAGGTAATTTCCTGTCCTTATTCCCAGCTATCCGTCTCTGTCCTTTCCAATAAGAGAAGGGATGGGTATATCTGCATACATAATTTGTTAACCAGGCCTGGGAACCCCATGGACTTGGAGATATTATTCTGTTTTGAGACAGAAAATTTACATAATATGTTTATAATAATAATAATTGCTCTTGGAGAGAAATAGTCCTATAGTCAGCTGCAGGAAATGCCATATTTAATCAAATCTAAGATGCTAAGGAAGAAAAATGTTGTCATTTATAAGTGTAAGATGTCTTCTATTTCAGTAGCATTCTAATTTCAGAGATCTTAAAATATGAGAAAATCTCGGACTTAGAATTGTTGAAATATGGATATTTGTACAAGCTGTTGGACGTGCACAAAGGGAACCACCAAATCACGTGCACCTACAGAAGAGGATCATCATGTCACCTTCTGAAGGAGTGAGCCTATGGAGGTCATTTGGTCTGCTGAGCATTTATCCATGTATATGAGTTGGGGAATAGGTAAGGTAGACTTGCTATGCTTGATAGCGGACAAACAAGAAGGAAAGTCAGTGAGTCATACCAGGAAAAGGAAGAAAGGTAAAAAATCTGGGAACTGCAGGAAGAAGAGCAAGAAGCTTAAACACATATTCACACGCATACTCACACACACTCTCACTCAAACACGCACAGGGGAATCCTTAGGTGTGGGAAGTACATTGAAATTCCTTTCTCCTTCTCTTTACCAGATCTTCAGTAAGGTTGATATTACTCATTGACAGTGTTTATATGACTGGGTTCTTTGGGAATGCTTAAGTTTTATTTCCACCTTGCTGGCAAGAAAAGACAGAGAAATTCAAAATGGGGGGAACTGAAGGATGAAGAAATCATTGACAGCCTGTTGTCAACATTGAATTTCAGGGCCTCCCCGGTGGCACAGCGGTTGAGCGCTGGGTTACGAAGCTGCGCTCAGCCTCTGCAGCGCCGGTTCGATCCCCGGCTGCTCCCCGGCCACCGGAGGAGGGTCCCACATGGCACGCAGACCTCTCCTGCCGCCCGCTGCTCCCCTCAGCAGTGTACTTCGGTCCTTCTGCCTGTTCTGTTCCCTGCTCTGACTCTGGTGAATTCTCTCACCCTCCCACACTTCTGACTGTACCCAGTGCATGTATAAACAAAACAAACAAACAAATAAAATAAATAAATAAAGCATGCCTCTAAAAAAATAATAAATAAAATAAATAAAAATAAAAACAAAACATTGAATTTCAACTTGTTCATCAAGAATGAAATCCCATCAGAAGAGCTAAGTGGCTTGTCTGACGTCATCACTGCATCTAAGCTCCACTAAGAGCTCAAGACTCCCGGAGTCCTCACTGCTTTCAGATCTTGAGCTCCTTCCAAATCATGAACTTATGTCTTCTGTAGACGTCAGCGGGTGTATTTTTTGGTCATTAAAACTAACTATGGGGAGGCCTCCCTGGTGGCACAAGAAGTTAAGCACAGCACTGTGAAGCTAGTCATAGCCTCTGCAGCATGAGTTCGATCCCCAGCCTGCCAGGTTGCTGCACACATGGTGCAGCAGACCTTTCCTATCTTGCTCACTGCTCCCCTCAGCAGTTCAGTTTGTGTTTCAGTAGATCTGCCTGTTCTTCTCTCCATTCTGTCTCTGGTGAATCCTCTCACCCCCTACACCTCTGGCCTGTACCCCAGTTCTTGTATGAATAAATAAATAAATCTTAAAATAAAAACAACTATGGGTAGAAATTTCTGGACTCCAGGAGACCCAGGAAATTCAGTGGATTATTCTGTTGCCTCTTTCTCTGTTCAAACAATATTACACAACCTCCAGCAAGGACATTGGCTGTAGTCCTTTTGTAATTTCTCCCCCCATATTTACCCATATGTCCAAACAGTTGTACTACTCCCAACCTGACCCTGGCATAAAAGCGCGGTGGTCATGGAAGCAGAGTCTTGCTCTCACAATTGAGTATCTGCTACCAAAAGGTGTGGTTCATTAAGCTCTCTTATGAGCCCTGCTGAAAAGGAATGATGGCCATGGTGTGGGCCAAGAGTCCAGCCACGACATCTCTGAGTGTGCAACTCACAGCAACTCCTCTACTCTGGGTGCTCCCAGCCTAAGACCCAAACTGTCTTAATGGAGACAACCAGATCCATTGGTATAAAATTTTTTTAAAAACAGGAAAATTGGACTTTATCAAAATTAACAATGTCTGTTTGTCAAACAATTAGGAATTTAAAAAGTCAAGACATGAGAAGAATATGTAAACTGTATTTGGAAAAGTGCCATTCAGAATCTATAGGGAACTCTGATTACTCAATATTAAGGAGATAAACGTTTGATGTAAAATAAAATGTGCAAAATATTTGAATGAATTCTATTGAATGACTGCAAATTACCTGAAGACATGCTCAATAACACTAGGCTTCAGGGAAATGCAAGTTAAAACTACAGTGATATCAGTGATATATCTCCCCACCCCTACTAGACGATGTTAAAAAGAATGAACATTTCAAGGATTAGTGAAGAGATAGAGCAAGAAAGAAGTGAAACTTGTCGGAAAAGAGGCAGGCAATATTTTGTAAAGTTAAATGTGTACTGGCGATGTGGCTCAGCAATTCCACTCTCAGAAACTACCCAAGAGAACTGAAGACCTAACTTTCTGCAAACAGTTGGACACAAGTGTTCACCGCAGCTTTATTTTAATAGTCCAAACTGGGAACAATCCGAATGTTAACCACCTACTGAGCAGTAAACAGGTACTATGGAGGAATATTAATCACCAATGAAAAGGAACAACCTTACAGAAATTGTGCAGAGTGAAAAAGAATGTGTGACATGGTATCACTCATATTAAACTATAAAAGAGGAAAATTGAATTTATAGCAACAGAAATAGATCAGTGATTTTTCTGGATTATGGATGGCAGAGGGTTTAACTACAAATAAGTAGAAGGGAACCTTCTGGAGTGATGCTAATATTCTGTGTTTTGATTGTGTTGGTAATATGTGTCAAAGTTATTTACCTGAACACTTAAAATGGGAGTGATCTTTTGAATGTACGTTTTACTTCAATAAATTTGATCACAGCAAACAAATAGGCATGGATCTACTAAGGATGACTGTGTAAATGAGCTTCTCCACCTCTCCTCTGTCTCCTGGTGAGAATTGTTCTTAGGAAGAGTTCTCTCATGTACCTTTCATAGGGATGCTATTCATCTCATAAGAGCATGTTAGGGCTCTATGGGGGTACTGGTGATTTAGTTCTCCATTATGCTGCAGAAAATGAAATGAGAAGTGGATTCCATGTGACACTTGCATTTATTTGTACAGAAACAAAAGACTTGCTAAGAAGAATGACACTCTGTTGTGTGGATGTCACTTCTGATTGTCAAGTTGCAGAAAACATTCAGCTAAGTCTTCAGCTTGTTAAACCTGAAAGAGCTGTTTACAGGTTTTGTATTTTCCTCATGTGAACTATTAGCATCCCATTTAATTTGCAAAGGCAGAACAAGTTTTCTTGATGGCTTGGCTCCTTTGGGATGAATGTTGAGAACAGCACTCAATTTTATACCAGTGGATCTGGTTGACTCCATTAAGACAGTTTGACTCTTAGGCTGGGAGCACCCAGCATAGAAGAGTTAAAGTGCCTTGTGCACTCAGAGATGTCGTGCCTGGACCAATGGTTAGCCCACACATCATTCCTCCTCAACAGGGTTCATGAAATATGAGTTTACATATTTTTCTCATGATCTATGACTTGACTTTTAAAATTCCTAATTGTTTGACAAGCAGATATGGTTAATTTTAATAAATTCCAATTTAACAGATTTTTAAAAATATTATTTGTAAAAGCATATCATGTCTAGAAATCTCTGGGTATCCTTGGTCATAAACTCTCCTATCTTTCCTTCTAGAATTTTATAGTTTTACCTCTTGTGTTTAAGTCTATGATCCATTTGAAAAACACTGTGGTAGTTTCTTATAAATGAACACTTTTCATATAACCCAACAATTCCACTCATAAATAATTATTCAAGAATAAAATATACTCACAAAATAAAAATATATGCCACAAAAGACTTTAGTATCAATAATCATAGCAGCTTTATTCATAGGACCCAAAGCTACGAAAAACCCAAATGTCCAACCGCAAAGGAATTGATAAGCTGTCTGTGTATCCTCATGTATACATTCGGCAATAGAAGGAAACAAATTACTTATAAATACAGCATTGAAGACTCTCACAGCTATTAGGCTGAGTGAAGGAAGCTATCCTCAACAGAGTATATATACTATATATTATTGCATTTGTGTGAAATTCTAGAGAGGGTAAAAATAAAATCTAGTCTAATTTCTATAGTGATATAAATCTAATTTCACTGTAGAAATTAGATTAGTGGTGGTAGATAAGTTGGAAATTGAGCAAAGGAAGTTCAGGAAGAGATATGAAGAAACCCTGAACAGAAGGGGAAAGTGGAAGAATGTTCTGTATCTTTCTTAATTGGGATGGTAGTTAAATGGGTGGTTGTATTTGCCAAAAGTCATTGACTTTTAAATTTTAAATAAATTTTAAATAGGTGAATTTACTGTGCAACTTTATACGATTTTATTGTATAAAGTTTGACACTTTAAATGTTGCAATTGTATTAGGGTCCTCTGGAGAAACAGAAAAATAGGATGGATGGGTGGATAGAGAGATGACAGATAGATAGAATGATAGATAGATAGACAGATAGATAATAGATTGGAACATAGATGGATAGATAGATGATAGAGAGAGAGAGAGAGAGAGAGAGAGGTTTAATGTAGGGATTGCAACGTGTGGTTATGAAGACTAAGAAGTCCCACTTCTATAGTCTACAAGTTGGAGAACTTGGAGAATCAGGAAAGCTGGTTGTGTAATTCACTCAAAAACAAAGTCCTGAGAATCAGGGAGCAGATGGCTGAAGTTCTGATCTGCATCTGAAAGTCAACGTCCAAAGCCTGAAGAAGATGGTGTCTCAGCTCAAGCAGAGAGAGGAGAATCTGCCCTTCCTCTGCCTTTTTGTTCTATCGGTGCCCTCACCAGATTGGAGGTTGCCCACCCACATTGGAGAGGGCCATCTGCTTTATGCAGTTCACAGTGAAAATGCTGATCGCTTCAGGAACAACCTCACGGACACATCCAGAATTAATTTCTTGCTAGTTATCTGGGCATCTTAGACCAGCCAAGTTAACACATAAAGTTAATCATCACAGTAACTACCTGCTTATTTGGGTGAGTGCCCTTAGAGTCCTTCCTTGTTAGCCTCCAACCTTCCGAGATCAAGGACCACATTGATTTGTGGCTCACCATTGAACCCTCAGCACCTACAAAGCACAGTATCTAGCAAATGGAAGGTGTTCAACAAATAATTTGTTAGGGAAGGAAAAAGGAGGAATACACAATCATATTTACAAGAAATACAGGAAATTACATACCTTAGTGTAGGGTTGAATCCACCAAGTAAAAGAAAAGGACATCCGAAGTTCAGGGAGAAGAGAAATAAATCTGTGTGTTCCAAAGCAGTGGCAGAAGACAATTTGAAAGAAGTGAGTTCTAAAAAGGATTAGATGGTGCATGGGTGCATTGGTGAAGGAAATTCTATGGGGATTAAGCCCAAGGGGGTGGGGGAAAAGCAAGTCTTGTTTAAAAATGAAATAATAAAATAATAAAAATAAATAAATAAATTTACCATCTAACAAAAAAAAAATGAAAAGGATTAGAATTTGAAGAAAAGGAGTATTAGAGAGATGGACTGCCTGGCGGAGTAGACTTCGTGAATAATGCCATGGAGGTAAGTGAGTGATAAATGAAGAAGCAGAACTTCACGAATCTCTGTCTCCCTCCCAGTGCCTGCAGGTCAAGACTCCATCCTGCTACTTTAGCCTCACGCCCCAAATCCAGGCCACTCTCCTTCCCTAGCTACCTGTGCCAGGCGACCTTGGGGCGACTGCTGTGACAGCTTGTCTCACCCATGCTGAGCGTGGGATGACTTTGAACCTTCTCACTGCTGCTCTGGGAGGCCCTGGTGCTTAATGGAGGTCCCGGGCCTGGGGCACACAGCAAATGGGCTTCAGAGAGAGCATCTCGGGTCTTCCCAGCACCGCGCACACCGGAGACAGCAAATTACAAGCTAAAAATTCATTACATTTGTGAAAAACCTGAATTTATTTAGACAAAAGCAGATGGAGAGGATGGATAATCTCGTTACATTTCAGCACACTACACTTTATTCAGAAGAAATGAAACATAACGCATTATGCACTGCTTTCTTTCCATCTGCTTTCCCTTGCTAAAATTCAGGTTTATTATTAATACAATGAACTCATCTTACCTCCCTCTCAATTCCATTAGCCCCTATTCCTAATTAAGTTTTGTTCCCCTTGTCCTTTTTCAACAGCTCAGAAATTCTCTTTCAATGTAGTTATTTTCCCCAGATCTCAAATCATTTCTACAGATGAAATGCTGGTTTGAGGCATATGAAATGTCTCAATCAAATTATCATTTTCTCAAATGTTAAGAAATTATCCAGGCCCTTCTGTTCCCCCAAAAGCATTTGTACTGGCTTAAAGGACAGATTCTACAGAGGATTGAGACCAACTCTTGACTTAGGTTTCGGGAAGAGGACGGCAGAGTCATCTCCCTGAGGTTCTGAGTGTTGGGCTGTGGACAGCCTCGTTATGCGCCAGCATATTCGTTTTCCTGTTCCTCCCCCCAAGCATTGTTTTCCTCCAAAATGAATATAATGAGTAAAGCACATCTCTCAAGAAAATTCCAAGTCTCTGATATGGTACAGACAGAAGAAAAGTTTGTAAAACAGTACTTACAGGGATGCAGTGACTCGAAGACAAATCCGAGCTCTCCCTGTAATCAAGTTCATGTTCAAATAGTTTAAGATTTCAGACCGTTGCCCCTTACCAAGAGCAGTGTGAGTAGGATTGTCATCAGCTGCTCTGGCCTGGGGAGCCAGACACAGACCAGACCCGCTAACGCTTTTCCAGTCAGGTGGGAGCTGAGCCCACCAACCTCAGCCAATATCCTTTGAGGTCACATGTGCCTGTCTGACAAAAGGAGTTCATCCTGGGGATTAAAACAACACACTGGAATCAGCTCTCAGATTTCACCTGTATCCCATCCACTAAGGTGAACATGCTCATCAGTTTGTGCCTCAGTTTCCTCATTTGTAAAACAGGCCTCGTGATTCAAACCCACTCAGACTTACTGTGAAGATCAGACATGAGGAAGCATGAAAGGCACTCAGCACGGTGCTGGCACACGAGAGCTTGCAAATATTGGCCATTGTGAATATGGCAACTACTTACTCCATGCCTGCTACTATCCAGGGAAACCATAAGTCTCGAGAATCAGACCCTAATTCATGCCTGCATACGTACTTCTGTACCCAAAGATGTAGGAAATCAGCCTACAACTAAATCTCAGCCACTTACACCAAAAATGGAAGAGACCAAAATTTGGGGTCAACCCCTCTTTTGGCTGTTGCATTCCTTAGGCTGAGAACACTGGGAGGTTTGTCTTCCTTTTGTTTTTGTCCTAAAGATTCGGCATGGGTACAGAAAGTCTGCTATTGGCATTCGAAAATCGACAAGGAAAACCTATGTACCTCTCTTCTTCAAAATCGGGAGCTGGATCACAGAGAGCTGACCTGGCCTCTGGCCTTTCACTCTAATTGATTCTGGGTCAGTGGCTGACCTCTAAGACAGCAAGCTGCCGTAAGTAGCCCAGACACTCAGGCTCAATTAACAAGCATCTTTACTTGCTATCTGTTTCATGCCTTGGACAAGGTACCTCCCTGACCAGGTGCTGTTCTTCCTCAGAGCAAGCACCCTGCTGACCCCAGGCCAGTTCATCCCACACTTTCAGTCAACAACAGATTCACTCGCACCTTTATTACACCCTTGGAACCTTCCAGAATGAACCCACATAAAGCACTGCTGCGGAACTGGCGAGCAAGTTTGTTTTTTATGACTGCTCCTGGGTTCTTAGAAGAGAGCACAATTTCCCAAACTTAAATCTTCTAAATTGGAATTGCCACCTTTAAAGGGTAAGCTGACCCAATGTCCTTGCTGGTCAAAGAAACTTCCTCTAAATGCAGAGGAAAATTAACACATTCCTTTTCAGATACTGGGCGGCAGAGTCCTTGTGTAGGTGGGAACATTGGCTCAAATCAAATTGTTGAAGGTGTTTTATTTTTATAGATAGAAAAATTACACAATGTTAGTGCTTTCTCCCTCCCCCCTCCACCTGGCTCTCTCACTCATCCATCAAATGGCTGTTCGTTGGCACTTCTGAATCCTCCAAAATGGGTCTGCCCTCACTCTTGGAGGAGACACAGTCTGGTTGGAAGGGCTCAGAGGAATCACGTACCTGCAGTGATGTCAGCTCCAGAGAGGGCAGGAACAGCAGCTAAGTCAGGAGAAAATGTCACTGCCGAGCATGCACACAGACCAGCCCCCTACCCAGGTGACAGCAGGCTGCACGGTGAGCTGCACCGTGTTATAGGAGGTAGGGAGAAAATAAATACCTCTGATCTGTAGGTGTGTGTGCTCGGGTAAGGATCTAGGCTATGGCCCCTAGGAATAGGGAGATGACGTGAGGACAAGGAAGGCAAAGCATTACATGAGACCTAGGGCTCCTGAGCCAGGTCCCTTGGTTCACACACCATCTCTGCCTGCTAATTGTGTGATCTTCTCTATCCCTAAAACCACATGGGGTTGGTATAAGAGCTGAAAATTAGAACATATGCACTATATGGAATTAGAACATATACACATATACACTGTTGATATGTTGAAAAGCTTTGTGACAATGAACTCTAGTTGAAAGAGGCAAGTCTGGTCTCAAAATGGAGATAAAATCACCACCCTGTTTCCACCCAATCAACACTGCAGCTATTGCCAGCCAGGGATTGGGGGTGGCCAGGGGTGTGAGGAGGCAGGAGGTGGGGGGAGGGGAGGGTCATGCTCCAAACAAACCAGAGCAGTTGAGAAAACTGTTCACTGGGGATCTGGGCTCTGAAGCTACAGATGATGGTTTAAAGGAACATTTACAGATTGTCTGGTGGTGAGACTCCCAGGGGCTCTAGCTGTGTGAATTGCTGTTGTGTGGAAGAGGTGGATGCAGCGATGTGTGCTCCATCATGCAGAGTTGATGGGTCTGCAGTGGAAACAAAGGCAGCTGTTTCTAGACAGAATTCCATAAAGCCTGATCTCACCTAACAATGAAGACGATTTTTGATGATAGTATTAAAAATTCAGAAGAACGTCATTGGAGAGACTACTTGGGAAATGTATGGCAAAACTGAAACCATAGCAGTAAGGCCTGATCTCACCTAACAATGAGGATGATTTTTGTTGGTAGTACTAAAAATTCAGAAGAATGTCATTGGAGAGACTACTTGGAAACATATGGCAAAACTGAAACCATAGCAGTAAGGAAGTCAGACAGAGAGAGGGGAAAAGAGAAAGGATTTGCTTTTATAGCATAATGATTATGACGCAGTCGATTATATTATCTAGAAAGACTACTCTCTTGATGAGCACAGGTGTGTAGTGAGAACTTCTCTAAACAAGAAATGCAGTCTGCTAGATGGTAAATAGGTCATGGAGGTGGATCTGGTAACTTTATGGGCAGAGGAGGACACTTTGGAGATGGTGGAGATAACTCTGGCTGCAGTGGAAATTTTGGTGGAAGAGGAGGTTATGGTGGTAGTGGACTAGGATTTAGTAACCGAGCTGGTAAATATGATCGTAGCATGGAGGATATGAAGCTTACAATGAAGGAGGACATTTTTGTGGTGGCTAGTGACTAACATGGTGATAAGAACTATGGTGGTGTTGGAAATTACAGTGGACTACAACCATCAAAATATGGACCCATGACGTGGGGGCAGTCCCCTTGGTTCTGGTTATGGATCTGCTGGTGGAAGAAGTGATTATGGTAGCAGAAAGTTCTAAAATTTCAGCAGAAAAGGGCTATCATTCTTAGCAAGAGCGTGAGAGGAGTTGTCAGGAAGCTGGAGGTTACTTTGAGATAGACATCCCAAAGCCATTAGAGGAGCTATAAAAATCTGCCACCGAGGGACTGATGATCTATTGTCAGAAAAGTTACTGCAGCTTAAACATGAAACCTGGTTCAGGGCTCTTATAGCCACATTTTGCAATGAGTGCAGCTCTTGATGACTGCAGGTGAATTGGGGTTTGGGGGAGGGAGCAGGCTCAGAGACTGAGGACCCCAGGCAGGCTCTTTCTCTGTTCTTGTCTTTGGTGAGGAAAGAACTCAACATCAAGACCAGAGTTACAGAAAAGCAGGAGATTTAATGAAGAAGAACAGGAAAGCTCTCTGAATGGAGAGAGGTCCTGAGTGGTCACCACTGAGGGGGCGAGAAATAGGTGCTTATATGGGTCTCTTGGTCAAGGATAGGGGTTTGGTGCTTGGGTGTCTTTGTATTGCATCTTGCTGAATGGCTGCACCTGCAGGGTCTCCTAGGCTACGGAGGCCCACTGAGTTGGCCCACATTTCCTGGCCTACCTTTTCAAAACTAACATCGGCCCATTGATATAGCATTATGTTATTGTATTGGTGTTCTAGACATTCCACTCTTAACTGGGTTGGGGTAGGAGGGGGCACACTCCTGGCTCCAACCTATTGTTTCTCATTCAGTCTGATAAATGGACTTGGGCCTTAGGGGACCCTGTTCCTACTGACTACCTATTTCCTAAAGTCCTCCTTCACAATGTCCAGTCAATTTGATATACGTTCCTGAGATCTTTTATGTGTGGTAATATTTTTCTCATTTCACCAGGTATATTGTCCTGTAAATGAAAACACTGGAATAAAAAATTAAGGAATTTTCAACTTAAAAAATGAAATAAAAAATTAAGGAATTTTTATCTCAACAAAGAACCTCATTATCTCATGTCACTCCCTGCCCTCAACAGCCTCCTGTCACAGAGAGAACAGGAAGAGCCAAACCTCCCACTGCGAGCCTGGACACCTCCCCCTACTGATTTTTCTAGCCTCAGGTGCCCTGAAGCTCCCCTAGTGACTCAGTTCCAGCAACAATAACTAAGGTTGTTTGCTTAAATACAGAGACCTTTCTCCCCCTCAGGACTCTAGCTGGGTTGTTCTTACATCTAAATGGCTGCCCGCACCCCACTCCCACCTTCTCTGGGCTTGTTCCTGAACTTTACTCAATGCTACCTCTCTCTGTCCCTTTAAAATAAAAATGCATTTTTATTTATTTATTATTTTTTAATTAATTATTTTTTGTCTTGTTTTGTTCTTATTCATCCCTCTGTTGGGTGTGGCTTTAGGACTCCTTGTAGTATTTTTTGGAGTGAGGGTTTAGCCGTAATGAAATTCTGGAGTTCTGTAGATGACTGGATCAAGAAGCTGTGGTACATATACACAATGGAATATTACTCAGCTATCAAAAAATAAGCTCATGCAATTTGCAACAACATGGATGGAGCTGGAAGGGATCACGCCCAGCAAAATAATCCAGAAAGAAAAAGAAAAATACCGGATGGTCTCACTCATAGCAGGAATTTAGAAAATCTAAATAAAGGACCAGGAAAAAGACTAATTATAATAAAGTGAAAATCAAAACCAACAAGCAACTATAAACCAGAGACACACTGTGGGGTAGGGGGGAGAAGGGAACAGAGTCAAAATAAGGGGGGTGGGAATTGTATGGGGAATATAATCAAGATAAAAAGACATACATTGTGCAAAAATGAACAATGATGTAAAAATACATAAAATAAAATAAAAGTAAAAATAAAATATAATGAAATAAAAATGCACGATCCCTGCTGCTCTATCCCTTTACCATTTGCCTTATCAGTTTTTATAGATATTCACACCAGAAATTACATCATTTATTCATTTTGTACTATTCCATAGCATCGTCGGGGCTTTCTCGATTGTCTGATAGAGCTCGGCTCTCTGTGAGCGTCTATGAAAGAGTGAGTGTCCGTGCTCAGGCACGCAACAGAGTGAATGTCCCTCGTCGCTTCTCTGGCAGGTGCCAACCACCTCTCCCAAGACAGCCTGGTTTGCTTCTTGTGGGGTTTCCCCTCAAGTATTCGGAGATCTACCTCAGGCATCGGGGACTTTACTAAATCAGAACCCAGGTGTTGTCCCTGAGGGTGAGGTTAGTGCCCTCAGGGCCACCACGGAAGCAGGCGCCTCCACTGCGCCTCTGCCCAGCAATGGGTGCTCCAAGTTTTGCAGGCCCCAAGCACAAAACCAGGACCTGAGTGCCACCCTCACTCCGACTCTGAATACCTGAACTGACTTGAATCTAACAACACTTGACCTGAATCTAACATGACCAGGCTGTGGTGGGTAAGCACGGAGGGCTTCCTGGAGGAAGTGAGCTCTGGATTTAATTTCAGAGGAGAGGAATGTGGATTAGCAACTCCAAAAAAGGCCTCTTGGGCTGTGGGGTTTCAACTCCCAAAGACTAAGGAGGAAAAAGCAGAAAAGTAGGTCCACATGGACCACGCGATTGCCCCTGTGAAGATGGACACCTGTGGCTGCAGGCTTCCTACTTTTCTGTCTTGGCCCTTCTTCAGAGAGACAGGATTTATAAAAATGCTCTTGCCTTCCTAATGAAAATTTAGCCTTTCAAGTCTTATTAACTATAATGGGGAAAAATACTTCAATCTCTTTTTTTTCCGGAGGTAAGAGCAATGATATTAAATGATCCAATTTACCCACTTCTAATACCACTCTGGTCACTAATGAAGATGCATCTGCGACGAGATGTGAGAAGCACACAGGCGGTCCCTGCTCAGACGAGGCTGCGGCTGGCTCCGTGCAATAGGGAGGCGCTGGGCGCAAATTAAATTTTTGTGAATCAAATATTGCTCTCCTCTGGATTCACATGATTGTTTAAGAATCATAATGTTTAACAGGCAGGTTTCCCCTCATCACCTCTCCTCACTGCAGGGCCACTGCAGGTCCAGAAGGAAATCCGTGCAGAGTCACCTTTGTCAAGGAGCCACGCAGCGGTCTTTGGGCAACCCAGAGAATTTGTACTAGTGTGCAGATAATGACTGTGTTTTATAATAATCACAAACATGCTAAGTGCCTCGCTGGTAATACCTCAACCCACAGTCCAATGAGGGGTCTATGGTCTAACTTTCATTTTTATAGCTGGGAGACCTGTGACTGTGAGGTTAAGTAAATTGCCCAAGGCCCCGCAGTTGGTCAATCCTAATTCAGCATATAGGCTATACATTCATGGGATAGACTCACTTAGTTTCACAATTAAATGAAAGGCGTTTATGATTTTTTTTACCTTATATTTCATATTCTTTAGTCCATTACCAGACATTTCTTGAATAGTGATAAAATGCCAGGTGCTGTCTGGGGCTTAGTATGCAATGATTACCTCCAATTAGCATTCTTTTGGTGACTCTCTCTGTCTTAGGCCTTGTCTCATTTAATTCTCACAATTACCTTGTTCTCATCAATGTGGAGATAAGAAAACAGCAGTATGGAGAGGATGGATTCACAAGCAAAGTCACACAGCAGTAAAACTGAGATTCAAATGCAGTCTTGGAGACCCCAGAGTTCTTATGCTTAACTCTGTATTTCCTCCAAAGGAGAGAAATTAAAATTCACACCTGAGTTCTATGATCCCCAAACCTATGTTTTTTTGCTGCTCTTTCACACTGTGACATAAGATTTGCAAAGGATATTATACACTAAGTTCTGTGTCTACTGATATTTGCTGTTGTGACTGCATTAGCAGATGCTCAGATCATATGAAAATGGTAGCCACAAATATCACAGTCGAAGTCTTCTCTCTGGTCCAATGTTTCTCACAAATGAACATTCTAACCCCATGTTTTTCAAGCCTCTGGAGGCAGAACAACAACAAAAAAGAGATTGAAGTATCTTTTTTCTTCATTATAGTCAATAAGACTTGAAAGGCTAAATTTTCATTAGAAAGACAAGAGCATTTTTTATAAATCCTGTTTCTCAGAAGAAGGGCCGAGACAGAAAAATAGGAAGCCTGCAGCCACAGAGTCCAGCCTGGAGGCAGGCTGGATAAAAATGAAAATAGTGGTCTAGCAGAATTCCAGAAGAAAATCCCAGTCCACATGAGCCAGGGCCATATACCCAAACTTGGACCCACGAACACTCTGGTTCCCTTAACTGACATTTTAAAACACAAACTGCACGAGAGAATCGAGTTTCTCAAGAGCAATGTGAGAGAAATGAAGTGACTTCTCAAACTCAGCAGTTGTTCCTCCTTGGATGAATCTTGCTGCCAAAAACATTTACTGCCTTTGTGGTTCTGGTTTCTTGGGTGAAACTATGACACAGATTCCTCCCAAATCTATGTAAGAAGCCTCAACTGAGCACCATCTCAAAAGCGGATATGTGAGGTGGACCAAAGAAAGACGAAAACATCATCTGAGTAGATCTATTTGTAATAAAGTATGAGGTCAAGTGTTGAAGGGGAACAAGGTTGTAAGAGAAGAGTAACCTATTCTACCAAAAGTTATCAGGAGACTTAATTCACTCAAAAGCAGAAGAGGCATGGGATTTTTCTGCATATTCAGTGCACAACAAAGAGCCATCTGCCCCAGATGATAATGATTGGAATTGACAGACAATTCCATTAAGTACAATCTTCAAATTGCGACTTTCAGGAACAGTATGCCAGAAGAGGGGATGTTAAAGATTTATTATGCTTATGAACTGTTTTTGCACAATTATTCAATACAGACTGAGAGTAAATTATTTTATAAAATATACTTGAAATGAGTGTGTATATTTAGGCTTCTAAAGTGTGTGCATTTATTAAAGGGCTCTTAACATCCTGCTATTTTATTTGGCATGCAGTTTGTGTTTTAAAATGTCAGTTAAGTATTTCTTTGTTTAGGATATTTTTCAAGCATTTCTTTAAGCACTAAAAAACAAAACATGGTTTAATTCAGTAAAATGACATCAGGGGGCATAGAACTCTGCGTGTGCTCTGCCCAGTGTGTAAATGGCTGAGTGAAATAGCAGTGGCAGTTGGCGTCTCTTAAATATGGATGGGAACTAAGTAAGACAGGCACTAATATCTTTATATTTTATTTATAATGCCCTAATCTCATGCTTTCAGAAACTTTAGCCACACTCTTGTGCCATAATTCAAGCTAAACTTCATTCACTCTCATATCTGTTCTCCTAATGATATTTCCTATCCCTTTTGTTTCTCCAGGCAGATTCTGACACTTCCCATTACCTTCTTCACTCCATCACTTTGATCTTGTAGGACTTGAAGGTAATGGAGCCATTTTCTTCTCCCTCTGAAGAGCCAGTCCTAAACCATTGGATCTGATATCTGCAATTATGCTCTTGAATCTGATGCACTTGTTTGTCTTTTGAAAGCATGTTCCTTTTGGGGGGCAGGGATAGGGGAAGACCAGTGCCTCTGAGAGAGAAGGGTTGCATGCTGTTTCTGCTCTTGCAGCCAGGAAAAATAACTTCCCCTGCCCCCAACTCCTGCATTGTCAAAGAAAGGAATTCTCATGAGTCAAGAGCGAGTTCTTCTGAGTCTACCTTTTGGCAAACATTTTGGGAGCCAACTGTGAGCTGTAAAATAAATTCCCCTAGAATCAAATATCAACTTAACTAAAAGAGAATTAAGAACAAAAATGAATTAAGGGTTATTGTACCCCCTGAGACATAAAGAATGAACCAGGTTATTAGTATTTTTGTTTAATATTTAACCAACCAAAGCTCTCTCCTTGTCAAAACTACTCCCTGGGTGTAAATCTGGCCCAGATGGAATGGGAGGTTTCTTTTCCCTATTGCAAAATCTGATTTTTATTGTTCTCTCTGCATTCCTAGAAATTGTCACATGCTTTAAATTTACTCTCTATCTATCCCAGTATACCGAAACTCAGCCTGTCCTTCTTTTTGCCCTTGAGTTAAATACATTCTAAGTCGTTGAAATACTTCAGAGCATGTCCCACAGAGCCCGCAAGTCTCCTGCTATTTTTTTTCCCTCCCCTGTATCATGTTAACTTCGGGGAAAGAACGAGAGTTTGTGAGAAAATCAGAAAGCTAGAGCTGGTGGAGGTTTTACAAGGGTAAGTTGGGGAAACTCAGATATTCCAGAAGGAAGTGACTGAGTCAAAGACACATTGTCAGCAAGAGTCAGATCTGGGGCTGAGCAGACCATGAGGACCAAGGATGCTGGATCTCAAGGATCTGGCTAGCAGAGACCATGCTGAGCGTCCTCTCAGAGGCTCAGTTTTCCCACCCATAAATTAGGGGTAATATTTGATATCTTCCTGCTATTAGAATTCTGTGGGAGAAAATAGAAATATAGAAAGAGCACAAGTGGGTCCTCCCTAGTGGCACAAGTTGTTAAGACACAGCACTGTGAAGCTATCCACAGCCACTACAGCATGAGTTCGATCCCCGGCCAGGGAGCTACTCACATGGCATAGCAGACCTCTCCTGTCTCGCCCACTGCTCCCCTCAGCAGTGTATTTCAGTCAATCTGCCTGTTCTGCTCCCCAGTCTGTCTCTGGTGAATCCTCTCACCCCACCCCCCCACACCTCTGGTCTGTACCCCATTTCTTGTATGCATAAATGAATAAATCTTTAAAAGAAAAATAGAAAGAGTCCAAGCAATGATTATAGAGTGACTATCCACCCCACAAAAATCTCTCTTTACTCAAATGTTGCTCCTGCAAAACTCAATTTTCTCTTTTCCTATGATGAGTTTCCATGTGCCCCTCTTCTATTTCATCTTTAAAATTTTGATCCTCCTTATTTAAATTTGAGAATAAATGTTAGAGCAGCAATCTGCCATCTTTCTGTCTCAAGTAGTCTCAGAGGCATTAAACAATGTTCTCTGCTGCCCTTGGTGACTTAATAAAAGTCATCTTTAAAGTGGTGGGGAAGGGGAGGGGAGGAGGACAGAGACAGGTCAACAAAGGAAAGGAAATGGAAAAGAACTTCCTAGGAGAGGAAGGGAATGCGAGGAGGGAGGGCAAGGACAAGATGACTGTACAGGAGCAAGAAGAATTCTTCTCTGGATAGAGTTTAAGAAATCATCTCATCTAATCCTTTGCATTTTATTCAGAGAAATTAAAGCTCAGAGAGGGGGTGTGTCCCTGATGGCAGAGATAAGAACCCAGAATCCTGGGGCCTCCCTGGTGGCACAAGGGGTTAAGACACAGCACTATGAAGCTATCTGCAGCCAGGGAGCTACCCACATGGCACAGCAGACCTCTCCTGACTCGCCCGCTGCTCCTCTCAGCAGTGTATTTTGGTCAGTCTGCCAGTTCTGCTCCCCACTCTGTCTCTTGTGAATCCTCTCACCCCCCACACCTCTGACCTGTACCCCAGTTCTTGTATGCATAAATATATAAATCTTAAAAAAAAAAAAAAAGAACCCAGGATCCAGTTTTCCAAATTGTCCGTCCCTCTGCTTAGGATGCTGTTTATTCTATGCCAGCCTCCCCAGATGGCCCTCTTGCCTAGTTAATACCTATGAATTTTGAAATCACAGTTCAAATATTTCTACCTCTGGCAAGTCTTCCCTGAACTTCCCCCACCACTTGCTCCAGCCCCCCTCCCCTCATGCACACTCATCAGCACCTGTCAGTGTGTTTCTTCCTCACCTCCCACTATCCACCCACCCACAGGGCCCATAATTTGCATCCCATAAACACAGGCTTTAAATAGGAAGCAGGGAACAGAGCCCTTACCCCTACCTGGGGTGCTTTTCAAGAGCAAAGATACATCTCCATAAAATTCATTCATAAAGCAACAGACAGAAATAGTTTTCATTGATGCATCTTTTATTTTTTTTTTTTTAAAGATTTATTTATTTATTTACACAAGCACTGGGTACAGTCAGAAGCACGGGAGGGTGAGAGAATTCACCAGAGCCAGAGTGGGGAGCAGAGCAGGCAGAAGGACCGAAGTACACTGCTGAGGGGAGCAGCGGGCGGCAGGAGAGGTCTGTGCCCCATGTGGGACCCTCCTCCAGTGGCCGGGGAGCAGCCGGGGATCGAACCAGCACTGCAGAGGCTGCGGGCAGCTTCGTAACCCAGCGCTCAACGCTGCGCCACTGGGGAGACCCATTGATGCATCTTTTAATAGCAAGTTTCATGTTGGATTCATTAAATAAAACTTAGTTAATTGTGATGCTGTCTCCTGCAGAGTCTTTCTCTGCAGCCAACTCCCTCCTCCCCAGCCAGCAGGGCTAGAGAGGACAAGAACTAATAAGCAAATTCCATCAATTGTTCTAGTGCTTTGTGCTTTTCTAACACTTGCTCTTATCACCCCAGACATACTTTATATGGAACAAATTGATTAAAACATAAAACACGGATTCACTTTCTGTTAGACTCTGCAGTGTGTAGTTATTGGGATGTAAAAAGATCCAAGTGGCTTAACTAAATCCAAAAAAAAAAAAAAACTCCATCTATTGCTCTTTTATCTTCAGCTATAAAGTTTAAGTTCCCTTTTGTGAAGGGTGGAGGAAAACCAACATTTATTGAGTGCCTACTGTATGGATGAGGCAACTTTTACCATTTATTCATTCAGCAAATATTTGAGGGCCAGGCACTGGCCTAGGAACTGGGGGACAACAATGAAAAATCAAAATTGTATTGGTGGAGATTCCATTGCAGTGAGGGGACACAGGCAGTAGACTAACAAAAACATACAATGTCAGAAAAGAATTGTGGCTATGGAGTGAAATAAAGCAGGGGAAGGAAATTGGATATAGTTTAGGTTGAGGGTCAGCAAAGGGCCCTGTAGAGAGCTGGCCCTGGAGCAGAGTGATGTGAGTGGCAAGACTTATGACTTGTTGGGGGAGAATGTCTCTGTAGAAGTAGCCAGCACTGAAGTCTAAGGTGAAAATGTGTTAAAGCTGCTGCAGAATAAGGAGTAGGCCAGGGTGTTGGGAACACTAAGGCGATAGGATCAGAAGAGGTAGACAGACAGGTGAGTAAGGATCAGATCACATCACCATGCCAAGACTCTGAACTCTATTCAAATTTTATAACAACCCTTTGGAGGGTTTTGAGTGGTGGTATGTCATGATCTGATTTATCTTTAAAAGATTGTGTCTCATTTAATCCTCCAAATGACCTTAAGAGAAAAGCAGCATTAACCTCCCTTTATAGATACAGAAACTGGCCCTTGGGGAGATTGAATCTCTTGCCCAAATTGTAAATGGTACATTTGTGATTCTGACACGGGGTAATGTGATTCCAACCTTGAGGCTCTTTATGCTGCCTACATCTTGTGAGGACAAAACGTGTGTCCTGCGTGGTTCAGAAACACAGCCACAGAAGGCAGCCTAGGCCTGAATGCTATGACTCAAACTACCAAATTCTTGGGATGACTGGGTGTTTGAGTCATTGAAGAGGTAGACATGGAGAATAAAGTGATGTTTGCAATCAAAAAGAGAATGAAAAAGTTAAATTGGTTTGATTTGTGCTTTATTTCAGGCAATACCCTTCCATGGGGGAGGAAAAAACCATGATTTTTTAGTGCTTCGATTTTTACCTCATTTGATACTGAAAATTGTCTCTTCTATGTAAAGAGTTCTGTGCATGAGCATACATATCCATTTTGACAAAGATAGTTTACTTGCTGTTCAGTCCTAGGGCTTGTTGGAAAGATACCATTAAAATTTATCTGAATTTTGGGCCTCCCCAGTGGCGCAGCGGTTGAGCACTGGACTGCGAAACTGCCCGCAGCCTCTGCAGTGCCGGTTAATCCCCGGCCGCAGGGCGAAGGTCCCACATGGCGCGCAGACCTCTCCTGCCGCCCGCTGCTCCCCTCAGCAGTGTACTTTTTCAGTCTGCCTGCTCTGCGCTCCCTTCTGGCTCTGGTGAATTCTCTCACCCTCCCGCACTTCTGACTGTACCCAGTGCTTGTATAAATAAATAAATACATCTTAAAAAAAATAAAATTTATCTGAATTTTGAGTTTACTTTTAATGACTCTTCATACACATAGATCAGGTCAAGAAAAATAGACCATGACTTGACTGGATCTTGTGGCCTTTCTCCTTTCTGCATTCATATAACCCACCATGAAGTGGCTTCTTTTTACAGGAGTGAACTGAAAGAGAAAGAGTCTCTGATTCAAAACCCCTCAGTGAATACGCCAAGGCTGGTTGCTGGTAAACGCTCACTCAATAAAGACTAGTAGGTAAGTAGCTCCTGCGGGAAAGAAATGTCCTTGCTGCTAGAGGGCCAGTGTTCCTGTCCTTGCTCTTAGGAGACACACAGTCTTGTCACAAGCATGAGGCCAAAACCATTTTCACACAAGCAGTAGATGGCAAAGGTGGGAAGGCACTGAGGAAAACAAACCAGAAGTTCTAAGAGCTTCCAGCAGGGGTCTTACTTAGTCTGGGGTGCAGGCACAGAGAATTCTCTGATGATTGACATACAGAGGTTGGATGAAGAAGATTCAAGGCTAGGACCTTTCTCCCAGCTCTGAAAAGGGCAGGATCAAGGGATGCTGGAGGGCCTGAGAGAGCCGGTGTGACCGGGAGCCTGAGAGCACCAGAGGACTGTGGGAAGGAGGCAGGACCCTCAGGGTCTGATATTGATGTTTTCTTTGCCCCCCAACCCCCACCATACTGAGTGGTGACACAGCCTTCAGAAGAGAAAGCACAACAAACAAGCAAAAACAGTCAGGATATCCTATATGCTCCCAGGTGTCTAGACACAGTGATTTTACAATCCTGCAAGGAGACAGGGGTGGAGTGGGATTTGCAAAGAAAGCCATTAACATCACTTCCCCCTGGGAGAGGAACTCCAGGTGAGGCTCTCAGGGAAACCTGGCCGTGGCAGTCCTCCACATCCCGGGGCTCCTGGATGAAACGAGAAGCAGTCATTAGCACAGCACATCCTTCCTTCTCCATAATAACACTGTCACCAGAGGATGGAAAATTACCCTGATGCCTCTCTATCTCCAAATTACACTTTAGAGAGAGGCTGTATAAGGCAAACAGACCCCGAGTGAAAACCTCCTGGCTAGACTTCCAAGCCAAGGACTCATAAATAACCCTGAAATACACGATCTGACTGACTGCAGCTTTGCTCTGTGTCTCGTGGCTTCTGCCCTGGGGAGGACCATGAATTGCAGGATCTGACAGATGGGTCAGAAGAGTGGTGTCTGCCTGGTGGGTGGAGGACCTGAAAATTAACCCTGTGGTGGTTTCAAAACAAATGGGCCTGCTTCCGAGGACACAAACCTCCAAGAGGGGAGCAGGCCTGAAGGTAACGCCTGCTGGGCAGGCAAGAATCAACCTTGCCCACAAAGTGCAGGAGGCACCACGTTGATGGAGGGGGCTCTGTGAGTCACAGGAGGATCGAAGACCGCAACAAGATTTTTAGTGGTCATTGAAAATGCTTGTTAGGAGACAGACTGTGCAGCATTAAGTGAGATGCAACTGAAAGGAGCAAATTTTCATAAGTCTGGGTTTTTTCTTTCTAAGTCAAAACCTCTCCTTTGCCAAAGCACTTTTGCATTCATTTGCAAATTGGTCTGCCAGGGTCTTCATGAGAATGTTAAATGACAAGAAGAAGAATCAATATCTCATCATTGACGCAGGGGTAGGCATCCGTGTGAGAAACAGATTCAAAGCACCGATGGAAGGATGCAAATAAGTCGGTTCCCTGGGATGAAAAATAGTTAAGCAAAAGGTGCCAAATGCCAACTGAGAGAGAATGAGCTAAATAACTAATGTGAGCAAATCTAACATAAGGCAGCTATAGATCTTGAAGGGTTTTTTAAAATTTATTTTGTCAGGGACTACTGATAAGAATTTATATTAAATAAGATTATTAAGAATGAATTGACACTCGCTTAAGCAATGGCTACACAAAATTGTGATGTGAATTATAAAGAAAGCATTTGTGATGTGAATAATAAAGAAAACACATCTTTCCTATCTTCCTTTGGAGACAGGAAACTTACAGACAGGTTAGTACAAAATCTGGATCCCACACTGCATTTGGGGGTGGTGACTATAATGTGGGGACCAATATTGCCATCGTTTATCAAGTGTTTATTAAGGAACTATTGTGGGTTTGTGTGTGTACATGAGCAAGTGGTTTGGTGAACATTCACCAAGCCCTATGAAGTCATAGGGCAAGCAGATAGCTTCTAGGGTCAGAATAGAATAGGAAAAGCTTCAGAGGAATAAGGAAAGGCTCCAGAGATAAGGGCAACAAATTCCAAAGGGGACTGATCCAATACCCCAGGACTATGGGCAACAGGATATTTCAGAGCAAGGACCATAAAGAAAAAGAACTCTATGATAAGGGCTGAGATGCAAGTGTAATTCTGAGCACAGAGACAGTTAGGCAGTGAGTGAGACCACTGAGAACTAACCAACCACAAAGAGACAGGTGGGGCTCTAGAATAATCAGGGGAAGAAGGTCTACATTCCCTGAGACATGACTCCACTTCGGTTTCTTTGCCCCTCCCTGGCCTGGTTCCAATGGTTCCTTGTTCCACTTTATTTCTGTTACTTGTCTTCTTAATAAACTTTCCCTTATAGCCATTTCTCTAAAAAAAATTTGCCTCTTTTTGGGTGCTTTCCTGAGAGTCAAAGAAGTTCCCGCTGAGGCTTTGTGAGACCCAACCCATGGAGGGCTAGTGGCTGGGACTCAGCACTGGCACTGCAACCTGGGATCGCTTCCTGGCTGGGAGACTAAGCCTGAAAACCTAAAATTATGGTGTCACTAAGAAGTGTGAAGGTTATTATCTCTGTTTTGTAGATGAGGAAACTGTAACACAGAGAGGTTAACTATTTTATCCAAAGTCACACAGAAAATCAGAACTGGGACCTGCCTCAATCCCAGGGCTGCTGCATGTAGAGACTTCATAATTATCTACCCATTGGGCTAGTTCGAGAAAGGGAGAATTTGGGGAATGTTCTAACTTGTAGTCCCACAAGAACAAGAAATAGCTTGCTAGCTTTACCCAAACAAACTTTTTTTTTCTGGGAATAGACTGAAATGCCAACAAATAGGAAAACAGAAAACTGACACTGCTTGCAGGCTAGAGATCATCGAGTCTGTGCTCTTTTCCCTCAGTACCATTTTAGAGACTTCAAGCTTCTGGCTGGGACTTCAAAGAGAATCGTGTGTTTCCTCTAAGCCCAGTTATACTTATTTATTTTTTTAAGATTTATTTATTTATGCATACCAGAGCTGGGGTACAGGCCAGAAGTGTGGGGGGGTGGTGAGAGGATTCACCAGAGACAGAGTGGGGAACAGAACAGGCAGATTGACTGGAATACTCTGCTGAGGGGAGCAGCAGGCGAGTCAGGAGGGATCTGCTGTGCCATGTGGGTAGCTCCCTGGCTGGGGATCAAACTCATGCTGAAGTGGCTGCGGACAGCTTCAAAGGTTGCGTCTTAGATCCTTGTGCCACCAGGGAGGTCCCAGCCCAGTTATATTTAGGTAAATAAATAAAAAAAATGGGGAGCAAGGGAGAAGTATTATTCTTCATAAGATAAGGAAATATCTATATAAGATATTTATAAGATCAGGAAATATTTTTAAATAACTGAACACAAAACCAAGGCGCCAAAACAGTGTCTTCTTTTTCAAGGAATCCTGACTCCTTTGCATTTCTATTTTTTCTGGAACAAGAAAGCACTCTCTATTTCTTTTCTGTTTTAGAAAAACTGTACAAACACCTCTCAAGTTCATGTCATACTCCTCTCAGCAAATTATCAGTGTCTCCTGAAATATTTTTTTCAAACATTGCAAAGGCTGGTAATCGGAGCCTTCAAGAATGAAACAGAACATGTATTTTTTTTTTCCTTTTTGGTTCATGGTCTTATACTTCCAATATCTTCTTTTTCCTCCCCAGTAATATGTGAATAAAATTCTCTTCCCAAATTACAAATGAACCATTTTCTTGTTTGATTTTAGACAAAAGGACTGGAGTGACTGTTGTTATGGGTCAAGCCATTAGCTTCCACCAGTAGATTCCAATAGTCCCACTCTCTGTGCCCTTAATTGCCACATTGCTTTTTTTTTTTTTTTTTTTAATGACTCTTGGCAGTGGATGAGGGCATTAAGTCAATTAATTGTGTCTGGATGCTGCAGTCCTTGGGTTCTGTAATCCAGCAGAGGATTGCAAGCTTGGCTGTGAAGAAGAGGCACCAGAGAGGGGGAAAGAGGATTAGTGGTTTTATGGGGAAGGTAATGAAAGAGCGCTCACTGCCCAAGTGGCCCAGGTATGAATTAAATGGCCACAGGGAGGAGGCAGGTCTGGCAAAAAGAGCAGGTGGGCTGGGTGGCTTTGCTCCTTCTGGCCACAGCTCAGCGTCTCCCTCATGAGATCATGGTCCTTTGAGTCTTTCTCTTCCCCCTAAATTCCCTAGCCCTTCAGAAAGCCTTTTCCTTCACTCCCCCCTCCTCTTTCTCTGGCCTTCCCACCTCCTCTGTCTCTGTCTCCTTCTCTCCTATCTTCCTTTTGTCACTAATGTTTCTAGGATACACTCCATTTGGCTGGCATTTCCCCCACCAGGGAATTGATGTGCAATCTTTTGTTCTTTCAAGCTGTTTTTGTTTCCAAGAGACAAAATACCTACTTTGTGTCATGTTTCTCTGTGTGACTAATGACAACAAAATAGTTATGAGCTGTACATTTGTATTCTTAGAAAGCTTAAATTAGTACCATTTTTAATATAACAATTATATTAGCATAAATTGTTTGCTTCTAAAACAAAACATGTGAAAGCAAGTTAAGTGGCTTAAATTATAGATGTCCACTGACTATTAAAGCATTAGAAAATAAAGGCGAGGAATTCTCCATTCAAAATGCAGCCCTGTTTCCATGGACTGAACAAGATGTGTTCCCCTGCCTTCTAAGAACAAGAGAAAATTATCTGAGCAGGAGAAAAGAGGAAATGTCATTGAAGCCAGTCATCTGCATCTGATCTCATTTCTGATGCTTTCTGTGCTGGTTCTCTCTCTTGACATTTTTGATACAGCAATTAATACTAGTGGTAAGATAAATTGACTTTTAGGACTATAGACTTTGCCATAATTGAACTAGTGTTTAATAAACTTGCACTGGGAGTGTGAATGAGTGGATGGATGGATGGATGGTTGGTGGGTGGTAGATGGATGGATGAAGATGGATAGATGGATGGGTGGATAGTGGATGTAAGCAGATTCTTGTAATGAGGTCAGATCATGTGAAGAACATTAATTATCATTAGGTTTGCTGAACTCCAATTCCCAAGTGCCTATTCTACTCAAAACACAAAGGTAGTGAATGAGACAAAAGTAGAAGATATGGTCCAAGTCCTCAAAAGAGTTGCCATCTAGTTAGGAAGTAATATATAAATAAAAATACACATTCAATGGAACATAAAATTATGCAGTTTAGAGAAAATTCAGGTGTGAAAATACAAAAAAGGGATTTCAAGTAAGGAATGGTCTTTTCTGTCATTGTACACTCAGCCCCTCGCACAGTATCTTGCACATTTGGATCTCAATTAATATGGAGTGAATGAAGTAGTTGAGCCAGTAAACAGAGTTATAGCTAAAGTCCCCACCTATACTCTGAGCTTTCCTTGGAATGCTTGGCTAAATGAAGTTCAGCTGCATACTAGCCTGGATTATACAATATTGATCAGATTGTTCCTGCATAAAAGAGCCCTGATAGCAAGCTTACAGTACAGATCGGGAATAAGTCTATTAAATAAAACTTGAATTTTAGCAATAATAGAGATAAACTAGTTTCTTTACATTTTTCCAAAAGGAATTCTTTCATATTTAAAATGAAAAGGGCCAAAGGGAAAAATTGAGCCATGCTTTGACATGATCTTAATTAAATAACTTCACTCCTAGCTTTTTTAGAAAAATCAAATCTAATAATATTTTGCCGATGGATTGTTCTTCAAGGGGATATCATACCAAATCACTCCACTGGCTTTAGCCTTGCAATCAACATGGCACTATAATTTAATTAGCTGATTTCTGAATCAGCAGTTTCGAGACTGCAACTGACTACCCTCTGAATTAAACAGGAAACTTTGTTGGGAACTCATAGCAGCTGCCTCTAATGTCCTGGACTGTAGGTGACATAGGGGTTCCCAGGTTTGGAAAATTATGGAGTCAAAGGAAGGAAAGTTACTGTCTCCAAGAAGAGACAGGGCCTTTGCATTTACTGTCTATTAGAATAAGCCCTGCTCACTATGACTCAGCCTTCCCTCGTCTCCTCACCGACCTCTGGCCCCTGATCAATGTTATGGCATGATTCCCTTGGTCAGACTAGCTTTTATGTTCCCTCTTCTATCCTAACCTTTCTTCTCTACCCCTTATCCTGCTGCATCTTCCTCACAGCACTTATTACATGACATCTATCTTTGTTGCTTGTTGTCAGTTATCTCCCATGAGAATAGGATGAGGATAGGTGGGGCAGGACCTTGTCACTTGCCAGTCATAGTCATAGTTAGCCTTGTGATTAAGCAGCAGCAGGCATAAAGAAGACTCTTTCTGAGTGAGAAACGAGGTAACAAATTTGTTGAGCTTTGTTTTGCATATTTGAACTCCTTTAAAACTAATTTGAAAGCAAGGGTTCTAGTAAGACTCAGAGCCAACATTTCTTGAGTGGTGTTGATCACCTTACATGCATGCACTCTTCGAATTCTCACAACGATGCTGTGAAGTAAATATTCCTATTGCCCTTTTATAGGTAAGCAGACTGAGGCAGTCAGCACTTGCTATGATTTGGGCTGCTATGGAGAGATTCCATAAGCTGACAATCATATTTAGGACCATATGTGGCAGCCTGGGTATATTGAAAATAAAGAAATTATTCAAGTTGATGATGATGGTGATAACCACAATGCAGATCCAGCCTACTAGGGTCGGGCAATCTTCTGGATACCTTACATTGTGTTATTCTTTTAATCCTAACTCCAGTCCTGCAAAGAAGATCCTGATATTATCATCATGCCATAGGTCAGGAAAATAAGCCAGAGAGAACTAGTTCAAGGTCACACATTCAAGCTAAATGTCAGAGTCTGACTCCAAGGTCATGCAAAGATGCCATTAAAGCAAAGAGAAAAGATGGCAGCCAGAGGAGGAGAGAAGCTCAGGGTTGGAACCCACAGCATCCCCATGGACACACGTGCTGGGACTCAGCAGGAGCTGCCGTGAAGTGGGCTTGCAAAGAACCCAGAGACAAGAGCATTACTTTTCCCTGAATAAACTCATGCAATATTTACAGAAAACTGCTCATTGAAGAGACCATTAAAGGTGGATCTCTTACCAAAGGGGATTTTATATTCAATAATCACTAGATAAGTGAAAATATTCATGCTCCATAGAGCTAAAAACGCTCTCCCTAGGGGGAAGGAAAAGCAGTCCCTAAAATAAAAAAGGACACGAAGGATAATCATTATGCTAAATAATGTACATGAAGAAACAAAAAAATCGCTCAGTCCCTTGCATTTAGCAGAATACTTTTTTTTGTTGTTGAATGAGTTCCTTTTACTTGCTTCTAAGCGATTTCTTTTTCCACTTGAACTGTCTCAAAAGGAGCCAGTCAGAAAGAAAAGTTACTGTGAATGGAATTCAATAATATTTAGGGAGAAGCGAAATTAAATATTATTCGATGCCTCAATTCCTGCTCTGCGGCTTGTCTAACACAAGAGCATGCTTAGCTGAGCTTTGGAAAGCACATCCCATGGGTTGTGATTTTACACACACATACACACACACACAAACACACAAACATGAGGGGCAGGGAAGGAGATAATAAAAGGGACAAAACCAAAAATAGTCTGATTTGTCTAGCAGCTTCCACATGGCACTCAGATGCTATGTCTATATTTATGTCACTTTTCTTCAACCAACTATACCTCAGTAATTTAAATATTAATAGCTAATATTTGCTGAACTCTTTCAATGAGCCCAGAACTATGCTATGTGCCTTCTGATTGTTTAGTCCTCACAGCAAGCCCATGAAAGAGATGGGGAAATTCAGTTTCAAAAAAAATGAGCAGGACTCACCCTGGTAGCTTCGGCTGGGTTCAAAGCCCACCTCCGAACCTCCCCCACGAGGCCAGGTGAGATGCGCTTCCTCCAAACAAACAGGTGGGCTCTCGGTCAGGAAGAGACTGTGGGGGAAGTGACACCAGCTGGCAGCTGGCATCCCCATGTGGGAAGGTTTGTATAGCAGGTCACTTTCCTCCTCACTGGGCAGATTAAAGGGTTGTCTAGAGATACGGTCTAGATATGATGTCCGCCCAGACTCCTGCGCTCTGGGGCAGAGGCCATCTCAAGGCACAAAAACCCTGAAGACAGGCACCATTATGCTGGGTGAGGGCCACAGCCTCCTCTGTGCTCGAAGAGTGGTTTGTCATCTGCCCTCTTGAGCATCACCCAAATGTGATCTCGAGGACCTCGGACTAGGAGACAACCAGAAGGTCAGTCAGCTACAGGATCTTTCTTATATCTCCCTTTGGGATGGAATGAGGCATGAGTGATGGGTTGGGATCCCTCAGGTACAAGCCCTGAGTTGATGACTCAAATGCAAGTCATGTATTTGGGAGGTTATCCCAGGAAAACCAGGAGGAAAAGTATGAGAAGGGAAGGGAGCCAGTGGGAGTGTTTGTGAGCCTTCCCACAGAGGGCAACTAGCTTCAGTCCCACTGGGGATCTCAGGGAGCCACTTAGTGACTCAGAGTCTGGCCGTTGATCCACCAACTTCCATCCATTAATTTTGGAGAGCTGCACTCAGGGGCAGCTCCTGACACATCTGGCAAACCCTGTGGGTAGGCTGAGGGTGCTCAGGTAAGCAAAGAAAGTCCCCAGGGGAAGGAGGGTGGTGAGAGCAGTGAGAAGCGATCTGACAGGGTACAAGGAAGGGGCTGGCCACCAGTTCTGCCTGACTTACATCCAGAAGACTAGTTCTTTACTGCAGGAAAGGCCTTCCTGTCAGAGGGAAACTGCAGCAGTTATTAACTCCAAACAACAGCTGACCGTGTAAGAACATGGACCCAGTGTTCAAGAGAAACTGCACATCCAAATTTTATTTGAAATTCCTTGATGTTTAAACGCATTAGTAATGATTTCAAAATCTTAAAAACACAGCACAGTCTAGACGAAGTTTGTCTGCCGGGGCCAGTTGATAGCTCCTAGGATAAAATAATGATGCCATTGTTGGTGCTGGCAAAGCAGTAAATGTTGTTCCTTTTCCATCTGTCATCTCACAAGGTCTTCAGCCCATGCCAGGGAAGAAACCATATTCCGTGAGAGACTCCTGCAGAGCGCACACGGCAGAGTTGTCCCACTTGTGAGGCAGAATTCAAGGTGGAGTTCTCAGCTGAGGGATGTTCTACCAGCCTTGCTGTCTTCCACCAAGCCAGCCTCCTTCAGGTGAGCCCTCATCCAGGTGGCACCTGAGAGCTTCTGGAGCGTTCCTCCTCCTTTCTCACCCACCTTACAGAGGGGGGATTTCTCTGGGACAGATGGCACCATCAGCTGGTAAAACTCTCGCACTAAGAAATTCTGCTCTCACAGACTTCCAACAATATTCTATTTTTTAAATTTTCTTACATTGTTATTCATTTTTGCACAATATTTGATTGCTCCCCATAAATCTCCCATCACCACCTCACCTGTGAACCCTCACCACAGTCCCTTGCGCTCTTCCCTTCCCTGTTTTGACCCTCCCTCTCCTTCCCCCGCAGGATGCCTCAGATCTATAATCCTGCTAGTTCTGTCTTTTTTCCCCCTCTGTCTCTTTGTCAGTTCCCCTAGATTCCCTGTATAAATGAAACCACCCAATATTTCTCTTTTCCCTTCTGACCTATTTCAACGATATTCTAAAAAGAAGGGAAGCAGCGTGAGCAGCAAATATGACAGTGGTGATAAAAATGATTCTTGGAACACCCACAACCCCCCAGCACCTCTTGAAACTCCAGAAAGACCATGATAGGAAGATGAGGACCGGACTCACCCCCTCATTCAGCGACAATTACCAGTGCCCAGCATGCCATGCCCTGCCCAGTGCCAGGGTCCCAATGGACACGCTCCCTTCTCTCGTGGCTCTCTGTCCTCTTCAGGGAAGTGCATGTCCACTGCGGAGCATGAGAAAGCAGCCCCAGCTCAGCATTAACCAGCTGTGGGAGCTCCAGAGCCAAGGAGGGTAACACCCACTGAGCTGCATGTACCTGTGTCAAGGTCAGAGGAGGCCCTGGGTGTAACAGTGAAGAAGCTGAGGGAGCCTTCACGTTAAGACATGTCCAACACTCACATCCACCTGCACACCTGTCCAGGTAGAAAAGGACAATTGTACCTTTTGGTCACTCTTGGAGATGTGACTAGGGAACATCTCCAGGTTTTCCCAGAAGTTAAGCCTGGGTGGGATGGATGACGCTTTATCAGTGTTTAGAGTTTGTAAGATAATGGACTCCCATTTCATGGCACATTAAGGTGTTTTGCCCTATAAATTAATATTGGGGGATTTAAATCAAAGCCTGCAGCCTTATGTTTGGTGTTTCTTACAAAATTGGGTCAGTGAATATTATTGGTATTCAGGCAGGTGAAGCTTGGAAAGTGTCATCTCAGCCCTATTCCCCATTACAGCTGGAAAAATCGAGGTCTTGAGACTGTGACTTGTCAGAGGCTGCCCAGTTGATGAAAACAGCCGGCTTGGACCAGGACTTAATTGAAAACCCTCTCCACGGGGGTTTCTTTTGCATTCTTCTGGAAAAGCTGCATCAGACCATAGTAAATAATTTGATGGAAGTACATACGAGATACTTCTTTTCCTATACAAAAATGACCTGTCTGAATTGTCTAGCTCAATCAATGCGTCCTACTGAGCCCTGTTCCAGGCACGGTCCTTGGGGAGGCCCTGAGGAAATCTTTCTTAAAACAATCTTTCTTAAATCTTTTCCGGGTGCTCTCAAGCTGCTTTTTATTCAGGAACTCTGAGCAGGGCCTGGGAGCCTGTATTTATAACAAGTTGAAGAGCCAGCAAGGCATGGAGCGGGTTTTCTATGACCTGGGCAGATGGGCCAAGGAGAGTCCAGGAGCCCTTGGTGGCTTTTCAGGCTTTTACTGCTCTTTCTACATCGTTTGTAGTGAGTCAACGAGGTGCCAGGCCAGTAGAGAGGGTTGGGGGGTGTAGGGTAAGGAAAAATGTCAGGCTTTTCTGCCCTCCCACCATCAGGACAGATGATGGATCCTTGCGGTCCTGAATGCATGCCTGATGGCGGGCACCTGGAGTAGGGTGTGGGCATAGGTAGATGGGATTCACCTGGGCTGAGACTGGGCTTTTAAGGGCGGTGTCACGGGGATGCCAGGAGAAGCCGAAAGCAGAAGCCGAGAGAGAAGCTGAGAAGGCCGGAGAGCCCAGAGTGAAGACCTGGGCCTCCCAGTCCCCCAGCGCCCCTGCCTGCTGTGTACCTGGTAATCCCAATAAAAACCTGCAAAACCACTGAGGACTCTGACTCCTCTTTACCCGGTCTGCATGGGATCAGAAAACCTGCACTGTGTCCTGTCCTGCCCCTACAGGGGGCCAGGACGCTGGCACTCTCTCTGGGCTCGCTGGCCTTCTCTTGTGGTCTCTCCACTGCTGTCCGCCTCTCTCTGATGCATGATCCTCTACCGCCCACCATCCTCTGTGGCGTGGCCCCTATAGGCTCAGCCTCTCAGCTTAGGTGTTCCTACTTACGCATACCTACACCCTACTGCAGGTGCCGCCATCCGGCATGTATGCCCCAGCCCATGCTCCCAAGTGCCTCCTGCATTCAAGGCCGCAGGTGATAGCCACAGAGGCCAATGGTGCAAAAGCCTGAGCAATCTTCACTTACCCTACAATGTTGTATCAAGACAGGAAAATAAATGCCCAGGACCTTAGAAATGTGGGCTTTGAGTATTGAACCTTAGGGAAGGGAACCTATTCTTTAACAGGGTAATCCCAAGGGAAAGGGGAGGTTCCAAGTTCCCTGCCCCACCCTAAGGAAGTGTGGAGCTGAGCAGGGAGAAGCTAGAGAAGACAGAGAAGGAAGGAAGGAAGAAGCGAGAGAAAGGAAGGAGACCTGGAGGAAGCACATGGAGCAGAGAGACATCTGAAGAAGACACTCTTGCTTCTCAACCGTACCGGGGACTTGAGGGACATAAAAGGAGACACTTGAGACAGAGACATGGGTGAGACCCGTGGGGAGGTTGACAATGGCAGCTTTTATCTTGATTTTGATTTTGCTCTTTTCCTTCCAGATTTGCCTGCCCCCTTCTGACCCTTTCCTATGGGTCTGCACCAGACGGGTCCTTAGACTTGTGGCAAACTTTCAGGCCTCAGAGTCCCCGCTGTGCGCCAACCCTGTTTGCTGGGCACTTACCGCAAAAGGTTGGGTGACTTTGAGTGTTTCATGTGGAAACTATTTTATCTCTTCTTTCCCTTCTCTTTATTGCACACTAATTTTATTCAAGTTCCTTCAGTTGAAGGTCTCACTTGTTTTGTCTTGATGCAGTAGATGACAAAACCTATTTAGGGCAGGCAGGTTTGGGGGTCCCGAGGTACCCCTCACCTTGTCCTGTAACAATTCCACCTTGTAAAAACCTCCTTCCCCTCCTCACATCTAAACCCCAGTCTTCCTCTAAGAAGACTGAGGGGCATCCTGTAGTGCCAGCAACCAGGGGAAGGAAGAGTCTGGAGTTACCTTTGCATTCAAGGCAAGCTGCATGTTGTGGATTTCACAGAAAATCCCCAAATGTTCCAAGGTTACCCAAGAACACTGCTAAACTGACAGAGATGCTCTGAATCAGGCCACCGTTTTAGCAACTTCCCTGATTAGGGGTTACCACGAGGCATCCATTTAGGTGTTCTGCAGGGAGATTATCCTATTCCAGGGGATAAGACTATTTCAAAGGAGCTAAGAAAATAAACACATTTTCCCTGTATTAAAGCCTCTGCCTTCTTTGAACTTCTCATTTTTAGAATATCTCCACTGATAAGGACAAATGCAATTTTCACCATCAGTGGATCTGAACAGACAATTACATTAAGGCAAATAAGACAGGGTGAGGCCAATGATGTAAATCACATTGTGTGCATCTAATGTGCAAACAAAACCCTCAGATAAAAATGAACCCTCAAGAAGCAGTCAACAATTATTTCTTTTTCTTTTTTTGCATCTCATCAGGATGCAATTTGCATAAGCATTCCTCTACCTACCACCTCCACAAAATCATTTACTGGTATTTGGAGGTTTGGGGAGAGGGGAGAATTCAGCCAATTTTCAAAACATTTTCCCTGAGAAATTGCTGGACCGATTGGGAAAGGCTTACAGTTACCTAGCAAAACAAAGCCTCAGTGTTACAGCATTTCAGGCTCACAAGATGCTCTCGGGCTCACCCCCCCACCCACCCCAATAAGTCCCCACTGCAACCTTTGAATTTGACAAAAGTGATAGCTTCTTATCTTTAAAGTAGATCAGCCTGAGGTCATGAGCAGGAGGCTGGGCTGGGCTGGAGTCTTGCTTTCCAGTGGCCCAGGTGAGGTTAGCCACTGAGTCATTGCCCAGGTGCCAAGCGTCACTCCATCCTGTAGATTCCCCACAGCCTGCTATTGTCTGCACCCCTCAGCACAGAGCTAGATTTAGAGTAAAGCAAGGAAGCTGGAAAGGAATGGCAGAGCCTGTACTCAGCCCGGCTGAGATTTACATTTTTGCTAGTGGTGTTCGAGCCCACCAAGCTGGGAAGCAAAAGGTCATGCTCACAGAATGAACTTCATGTTGAGTCTTTGTGTGCAGGAGAAAAGGAAAGAAATGATATTCAGGAAAGGTGTTTCAGGGAGACCATGGGGAGGCTGGGATGGAGCGAGGCATGAATGCACATGCAGAGAAAGGCAACAGCCTGCTCTTTAAAACCTCCCTGGTGCTTGGCATCAAAGAGAGCAGAGACCAGGCTGATGTGCCTCTGAAAGCAAGCTCTTGTGTGGGCTTCCCACGAAGGGCAGTCCGCATCTGATGGAGGTCTGGGTTGCCAGGCAGTGTTGGGGTGCCCTGTGTCCCAAAACAGGGTGTCTCTGCAGCCCACCCTCCACTGCTTGGCCTGCTACACCCTTGCACCTCTCCTGGGGCACTGATGCTCTGGTGTGGGACACGTGCTATTAATGCTTCTCTGGAACAGGCGAGCACCAGGCAGAAAAGAAAAGGACTCACGTAGAGGTTTCCAGACTGAGTGTCTGGGGAGATACTCGGAGAAATGAGTGTCCATGAAAAGGTTCAGAGCAGCCCTGTGTTATGTATCATTTCCAACTAAAAAATGAAAACATGGTGAAGGGAATGACGAGACGGCATCGTTGGTCGGAAAAACAGCTTGCAAGTCACTGCATGGGCACTTACTAAGGTCCCTGCAGGCTCTGGGGTTCTAAGACTCTCCCCTTTTTAGGATCTGCTTCATTCTCTAACCAGAGGTTTTCTTGAAGTGGGGTAAACGGGCTCTCAGTGATCCTACATGACACTTGGAAGTTGTTAATTCCAGTTATGGATGCTTTTTAAAATGGTATCTCAGGCTTAGAGTGACTGAGCTGCTTTTGCATTTATGAGAGTGCTGTGCAAAGTCTTTTCAAAGTCATTTTATTTATGCCTTTAAAAAGTGAGTTGTTTTTGTTATTGGGTGATTATTAAGTACTAATACATGTTGCACATGATGGCAAACGGGCAAGTGGTCTGATTCCCAGCAGTTTGGGACGCGCTGCTGGTGGGCAGACTCGCCCAGCACTGCCACGGAAAGCAGCTGAGTGCCCAGTGGGCCTCCCAGACCCAGGCATACTAGACCAAGTCACTGAAAAGCCATCACTATCACATGGGCATTCACGACTGGCCACTGGGTGCCCCTATCCTAGTGGCAAGAACAGGCTAAATAAACAAGTCACCAGAGGAGGCCCCAAAGCCAGAGAATCCAGAGGATGGAGCAAGGCGGCAGCTAGGGCAGGAAAGGTCAATTGTGCCCTCTAGCCAGAACATCATCACTGTCCTGCAAACCCACTGTTAATTTTCACCTTCTATTTTTCTTTTTTCCAGCCAGAAATGCTCTCTGCTTTCCTCTTTCTTCCAGAGCTCACATTCTACCTTCTCCACGAAACCATCCCTGATAGCACAAACCTTCCAATAACACAAATGTTCGGGTATCTCCCACTGACATTTCCATGCCCTGGCCTGGGCTCTGCCCTGGTTCCCCTAAGCAGGAAGCACACCCCACTGGCTATATGTGTCATGATTTAAAAGTAAGAGGATGCAACATTAAATTACATTAAATCAGAAAATAAGAAAGTCACTCCCTGCTCACTTCCAGTTCAGAGCACCTGACTGAAGAAGACAGTCAGTTTGGTGAGAATAAGCCTTTAGCGACGGCACTTGCTGATCTCCCTTTGCAATAAGGAGAGGGTTCAAGATGAAAACCTCCCGGGTGGCACAGCACTGTGAACCTGTCTGCAGCCTCTGTAGTAAGAGTTCGATCCCCGGCCAGCTCGGGAGCTGCCCACATGGCGCAGCAGACCTCTCCTTTCTCGCCCGCTGCTCCCCTCAGCAGTGTATTTCAGTCAATCTGCCAATTCTGCTCCCCACTCTGTCTCTGGTGAAACCTCTCACCCCCCGCACCTCTGTTCTGTACCCCAGTTCTTGTATGCACAAATAAATAAACCTTTTAAAAAAAGAAAACCTTCATATGTATTAGTAGCCATCTAGAACTTATGAGATTTTGCTTTTACTCTATTCTAATTACATTCTGTATTTTCACTGAAAATGTGATTTTCAAACCAATGTATTTAAATAAAAATCTCATCAATGTACAGCAGAATGTGATAGCACATCTTAGTGCATTTATATATACAGTGTGGAGTGGATGTGGCAAGTGTCGGCTGGTGACATACGAATGACTGGACCTTGGAAAATACTAGCTGAACTTTTCCTGTGGGCATTATTAATCTGTTCAGCTCCACATGGCAGAGGCCAACCAGGAGTTAGAACCTGGCGCCATCCTCCCCAACTCCTTGATCCCATCTCTCATCAGCCAGACTCCCTGATCCGCAAAACACTCCCTTTCGGTGCCCCCACACCTCTTCCTCATTCTCCTATTAGGAATCAAGCTGTGGGTAACAGAAGCAGGTTGTATCTCAGGCAAAACCAACAAACAACAGCAACAAAAGACAGAGACAAAAGAAATTTACTGGAAGAATCAGGATTTACAGAGCCAAGATTAGAAATTAAGGCAGCCCCCAAAGACTGAAAACCAGGGGGTGCCATGACTGCCATGAAAGAGTCCTCATGGGCCACCATCTAGGTGGCCATCTCAAGTGAGGAGGTCTAACTGGCTAAGCCCACGTCACAAGCCAGATGCTGCCTTCCTGCCAAGGGAGGGAAGAGGAAAGGCAGGGTCCTGCGCCTCCATGACAGTCAGGGGCCAGGGCCTGCTCCCTCCACAACCATGCCAAGTGGGCGACCCTCATGCACAGGAGAGTGGGTAGAAACTGAACAGGCTAAACATGACCAGCAACCATAGCATCGCCCAATCCTGCCTGTGCTCTGTGTCTTGCCCCTCCCCTTTTCCTAAGCACCCCCTTTCTCAGTCGCCCCCTTTCTCCTGCAGTTGTATTGAGTCTCTTCCTCTCTGCTCTTTTGCTTTAGTCTATAAATATTGTTTGAATTCTTTCCACTATTAAAAACCCTTCTTCATCCATGCTTTACTTATAATGTACTGCTTAATCTTTCCCTACCAAGAATCACAAAAAATATCTTTCACTCACACTTACACTTCCTTACCGCCCACTCACTGCTCACCCCAGCGCAGTCCACTTCCGCCTCCCCAGCCCTAGAACTTCCCTGAAGCTACTTCCAAAGTCAGCAATACACTGAGCCATTCCACCTAACAAGCACTTTCTAGTCCTGCTGTCTCTCGGGACACTCTCTGCTCTCCTGGACACTTCCACCTTGGCCCCTGCTCCCCTACATCTTCTTTTTCAGTTGGTAACTGGATCAACATGACATGCTAGAGCAGCTCTCTGGTCAGAACTGGGAGAAGCAGGTGGCTGAGTCCCACCCTGGAGCCACTAGAGCGAGACAAGCACATAGACGTACGTCATGAAATCTGCTACCGGCGTGTGATTGGATTATTGTCCCCAACTCTTTATTCCCTTCCTATAATTGTAACAGCGTGGTCCCCAGGAAAAGGGGAGGTCCCAGCTTCCCTGCCCCACCTAATAGAGGGTGGAGCTGAGCAGGGAGGAGGAGAAGCTGGAGAGGAGACTGAAGAGGGAAGGAAGCAGGATGGAGAGCCAGGAGGAGACCTGGAGGAGGCACAAGGAGCAGAGACAAGAAGCTGCACTTGCTTCTTGGTCCTGGTCTGGGTGACACAGATGTGAGGGAGACTCGTGGGGAGATTAACAATGGCAGCTTTTATCTTGGTTTTGATTTTGCTCTTTTCCTCCCAGACCTGTCTGGTCGTTTCTGACCCTTTTATGTGGCAGGCTTTTGGGCTTTGCTCTGGACCCATCCTTTTTGGCTGGACATTTACCCATGAGGGGATGGGTAACTTCAAGTTCTGGATTTGGAAACTTCATTATCGTGTCTATATTGCACACTAATTGTATTGAAGTTCCTTTCCATTAAAGTTCTTATATATTTTGTCTTGATGTGATGGATGGCAGAACCTATTTAGAGCAGGCAGGTCTGGGGGTTCTGGGGTGCCCTTCACCTGCCCTGAAACATAATGGGATTGTCCCGTTATGGAGCATGGACTGCAGCATCTTTTTCATCTACATCTCTGGGCAGTCTCAGCTAGCCTTGAGTCTTCCTTCACCATCTCCATGCTGACTTCTAAATCTCATCTCCAACTCAAACTTTTCAAGCTTTGGTGTCCCTTCTCCATACATAATCTTAATAAAACTGTCATAGTCAGCGTCAGCGTGTCCTAGGTTTACCTCTTAGTCCTCAGACCTGCTCTTAAAGCACTCCTGATCTCACTCACCACAGCTTCCCCGGCCCCCAGATGCCAAGGCCTGAGGGCTTGGCTTCACCTTAGAGTTACCTGTCTCTCACCCATCAATGCAGTAGGTTAGGTTAAGCCCATCTCTTTATCTCCCAAATTTTCTCCTGACTCTCCACACCTATTTCCACTGCAAAATAGTCATAGTATTAGCGGGCCTTTTTACCTTATTCCTGGTTTTAGTGGGAATCTCCTAATAATATCACCTTGATGTATGTAAGAGATTTCCAATAGTTATACTTTAAAATTTTTTCTTCCTATTCTTATCTTACTGACAGTTTTTTTAAACATAGATGTTAATTTTATAAATTTTTTCCCTGAATTGATTTAAGTGATCACACAATGTTTATTGTTTAATCAGTTACTGAAGTCATATCCTAAGGTATACATAAACCATACCTGGTCATCATGCAGTACCCCTTTAACTCAGCTTGATTTTATGGAGGAATTGGTTCTGTTATCATTCTTTCAAGAATAGCAAATAGCAAAATAGAAATAGAAATAGCAAATAACAAATGATCCTCAAGTGCTTAGTAATATGGTCAAATATTTCCACTGCAAAATAATCATAGTATTAGTGGGCATTTTTACCTTATTCCTGGTTTTAGGAATAAGCACTCAACCAACACCTTCTCTCAACCAACACCTTCTCTCAACCAACACCTTCTCTCAACTCAACACCTTCAACTCAACTCAACACCTTCAACTCAGACTTTCTGCATTTATGTTTATGAGGGATATTGACTTAGGTTTTTCATTTTTTGTAACTATATTATAGACATTACATAATATTACAACAAATATTTGGCAACACTATGATGAACTTATATAGTAAGTTAGAATTCCTCACATCATTTTCTAGAATCTTGAAAGTGATGTATACATACACTGGATAATGGTGATTGTACAATATATGCATACACGAGGGGTGATAGAAATTATTCTCTAATGGTTTAGTAGACTCACATAAGAAATTAGTTGTACCAAGTATACTTTTAAGATCTAAGATTGTGTTTTCAATTTCTTACATGAGCATCAGACTTCTCAGATATTTTTAAATCTCTAATCAATTTAATTCTATTAATTAAGTTTGTTTCCTATTTCATTAAGAAGAAGTTTTTTAAATTAATTTTATCAAACTCTTTACTCTCTTTGGTTTGTTATTTTTTCTAGTTTCCTACGGTGAAGATGAATCAACTAATTTTAAATATTTCTCGGCTTCCAAAATATGCACTTACAGCTATCCATTTTTCTTTAGGAACCATATTGATCATCTCCCATTGGGTTTGATTTATAGGGCTTTTACTGTCATTCATTATAAATGGCTATAACATCAATTTGACTATCTTATGTGGTAAGCTATTTTTCATTGTTTTCTGGCTAGTTATGGACATTTTTCACTGTCAATATGAAATAAACAAAACAAATTTAAGTTTCCTATTGTGATTTTTATTGGGATGTTATAATTAAGAGTTTATCATGTAATTGGGAAGAGTTAATATCAGATTCCTCAGTCCATGGTATGTGTTTCCATTGTTTGGGTTTCCATTAATGCACATCAGTAAATTTCAGAGTTTCTTTCACATAGGTCGTTGGCATCTTATTAAGTTTGTTCTTGCTATGGTAAATTGCTTTGTGTTTTCTAACTGGCTACTAGTGACATACAGGATAACTAACAATTTTTCTAGTGATTTTTGTATTTGACCACATGACTATGCATGTGAGGATCATTTGCTATTCGGTTTATTCTCTTGAGTTTTCTAGGTGAACAACCAAATCATTCACAAAGTATTGCAGAAAAAAGGATGTTCAATAAGCCTTTGTTAGGTGAGTATTTATTGAGTTTCTGTACTGATCTTCCAGGAAGTACAGACGATCTTTTATCATTTGGGTGTCCGTCAAGAACCTTGTTCTACAGGAATCTCTCAAGTTTTCTGTGTAACACCGAACTGTCTTGACAAATTCTTTGCACTTCTGTGATTTAATTCACCACACTACATAGCTACACTCTGGTCTTGAATAATTTAGAAGAAACAGAATGTCAAGAATTTGAACAGTGTTCTCACAAATACTGGCACCTCAATGGTGAATACTTTCATATTTCTGAAAGACCTTCCACACCAAGCCTAACCCTAAAGAGTGGGAGTAACCCTCCGCTACCACTTCATGAAAGGATGCCGTATGTCCTGTCTCTGCTCAAAAAGGACAGCTTGGCTTTTGGGCTCTTCATGCCCCTCCACACACAGTCTCCACAGAGAAGGAGCAGAGGAAAGAAATGCCTTAACTTGCCCTGACGGCAACATCCTTCCAGGAGAACTTGAAAAATTTGAGAAATACAAACCTTCCTCCAAGAGACAAATTTGCTTTTCCTATATTTGATTTAAGAAACTCAAACTTTAAAAAAAAAAAATCAATGAAGGCAAGAGAGGAGAAAGGAGGCAGGAAAATGAGCCCTTTGAAAATTTCTCTAGAGACTCAACTGAAACCTATTAATATTAATACACGTTACCTCTACCCTTGGATGCTTGTGGAGATTCATAGGCTGGCTCTCAGGAATCCTGCTGTGCATAGTTCTTTTTGAATGTTAGGAATAAAACCCACAGCCTCTGAGTTAAGCAGAAAAATGTCCACTTTCCTTTGTGCACATACTTTTATAGGAAGCTGCCTCAGGCGTAGAAAAGAAGGAAAACGTTGAGAATTCTTAACAGGCTGTTCCTTGGCAAGAAAAACCCTTATTTAAGAATCTTACAAAGTGAAGGATGAATAAGAGACAATGAAATGAAGCTCAAATTCATCTTGGAAAATTATTTCTTTCTGAGATAGACTCAATTACTGATACCGCGTGGTGACTTGGAACCATCTGTCCCAAAGCAGGACAATGAAAATAGCATGGGACCGTGGGTGCTACACAGGAAATGACTGGAGGGAGAAAAGACTGAAAAAAAATGAGAAGAAAGGAAAAATAAGTGCCTCGGCCATTCCCTCAGATATATAGAGCTTTTCAAGGAATTCAGACCTGACCTCGAACACAAAGAGAGTCTCACCACCAGGCACCCGGAATGGGATGGGACTTATTGATCAGTCCGCCATTACCATTCCACCTGGAGTTCTCTGAACAAGCCTGCTGCTCAGAGCCACCCCTGCCAGCCATGCTCTCACATGCCGCTTAACTTGATATGTCCTAGCAGTACTTAAGAATAAAGAACTAGTTAGCAGGCAGACTGAGGGGCACCCCAAGACCCCAAAACCCAAATGGGTTCTGCCATCCACCACAATAAAGAGCCCTTGATTGATTTTTACAGGCCTTTTATTATTGAATCCAGGGAACCTGGTGTATAGCACACCAGGCAGGGAGGCCAGGCAGGGAGGCCAGGCAGGGAGGCCAGGCAGGGAGGCTGGGAGGCAAGCTACCTCCCAGCACTGCCCCCCACCCCCCAGTGAATCTCTGCTTTCTCCCCTCTCTTTCGTGTTCTCCCACTCAGTCTTGTGTCAGCTCATTTCTCATCTTGCCATCTCCTCAGAGAGAAGCCGCCATTTTACTGCTCCCTTCTAGGCCCAGGTGTGCACCTTTATACATGTGCTCCCCCTTGTTCTCTGGGCCCAGGTGTCCATCATCCTAGGCACACATGCTCTGCACCCACACCTCTCGGCCCCAGGCATCCATCCACCTAGGAGGAGTGCAAGACCACAGGTGCTGGCCACAGAGACTAGTGGCAGGAGGGCATCAGAAGCCTGATAACTTCATTTACCCTGCACCAGCCAAACAGGGTTGTTCCAAAGTAGGGCCACTGAGATATAAGCTTGCCACAAGTCAAAGACTGCTTCTCTGGGTGACGGTTGAAAGGGGTAGAAGGGGCCAGGTAAGTCTGGAAGGGAAAGAGCAAAATCAAAACCTAAGTCAAAATAAAGGCTGCCATTGTCAGCCTCCCATGGGTCTCTCACCTATGTCCATTTCAAATGTCTCCTTCCATGTCCCCCAAGGCCCTGGGACAAATATAAGGCCAAGAAGCAACTGCAGCTTCTTCACACATCCCTCTGCTCCCTGTGTCTCCTCCAGGTCTCCTTCCCTCTTTTTCTTCCTACGTCCTCTCCAAAGTCTTCTCCCAGTCTTTTGTTGATTCCCCTGGACATTCAACTCCACCCTTCCTGAGGGGGCCAGGGAACCTAGAACCTCCCATTTCTGTGGGGATACATGATTACAATTCATCACTTCCTCCACAGATTCTCCCCTATCTTCTAGAGTTGTGACTACCTCCATTGGATACTCCATCACACGGGGGTAGAATTATCCACTTAGCTATCAGTCTTTCACCCACACATCCCATGGCATAGAGTTCTGCTCACCTGACACAATGCCTGGCGTGTGCTAAGAACTCAATAAATATTTGTTGCATGAATAAACAGGGTACAGACCAGCATAGCAATTCTGGGTGAACTGTTACCCTCGTCCCCTAGACCTACATTTCTGTTTGAAATGAAGGCATTCTCAAGGTTAAATATATTCTTGGAGTCATATCTAATTGGCCAGCATCCCAAACACTAAATCATTTAGTTCCAGGAGAAAGGTTTTTTTTTTCCCTCCCTCAGCAAACACTTCCTAAAGGAAAGCATATGAGGCGACTGTTGGAAGGAAACAAAACATTACTGAGGGTGCAGAGATGTCCAAACACTGCCAAAGATGCCCCACGGGTGTGCCCACTCGGGGAATATCTATAAATATTTCCCTTAGTTAGGCTAGTAAGAAAAAAATGATCTTGAAAACATTTTTCTAAACATGAAATCACAGATGTTTGCAAATGATTTGTTGCCATTCCTCACTTTCCAACACAACTGGATAGGAGCTGTGACCTTTATGTCAGGGGCTATGTTGGAAATCTTTGATCACGCAAGAGAAAAGTGAAATACTTAAACTTTAGAATTTGGTTCAAAGATTCTTTAACTCTGAAGTTAGGGCAACTAGGTTGTTGCTAGGACTTCCTTGACAAAGCTGCACAGGCTGGGTGCCCTAAACAACAAAAGTATTTTCTTACAGTTCAGGGGGCTGGAAGTCTGAGGTCACCAAGGTGTCTGCAGAATTGGCTTCCTCTGAGGCCTCTCTCCTTGGCTTGTGGATGGTCTCTTTTCCGCTGCACCTTCACACCTGTGTCTGTCTCCAAATGTCCTCTTCTAAGGGTCCCAAATGTCCTCTTCTTCCAAATGACCTCATCTGAACCTAACTACCTTTCAAAGGCCTATCTTCAAATACAATCACATTCTGGGGGGCTGAGGGTTAAAATTCCAACACATGGATTTGGGGTAAGGGAGACAAAATTCCATCTATAATATCAGGATATAGTTCATTTCCTCTGATATGGGTAGCAAGAACTGGAGACACAGCAGCATTTCCTACTTTCCTTCCAGAGTGAAAAGCTTTGTATAAATCTGTTGGAAACCCAAGAGAAATTAATCTGATCACTCAACTTGATCTTCAGTAGAAAGTCCAAGAAGGGAAAAGGAACGATTTGATTTTTTCCAGGTTTAAAATTTCCAGGAGGCCCCACCTGGGCCTCCCCGGTGGCACAGCAGGTTGAGCACAGCACTATGAAGTTGTCTTCAGCCTCTGCAGTGCGGGTTCAATTGCCGACCAGCCAGGGAGCTACCCACATGGTGCTGCAGACCTCTCCTGTCTCGCCCGCTGCTCTGCCTGTTCTGCTCCTCGCTCTGTCTCTGGTGAATCCTCTCACCCTCCCATGCCTCTGGCCTGTACCCCAGCTATCGTATATATATAAATAAATCTTAAAAAAAATAAAATAAAATTGCCCCACCCTATTGGAGTAAAAATAATATTACTGTGGATTTTCTTGGGGTCTATTTCCCTTTCATTCCCAAAGTACCAGGAGGCTGGGGACAAGGAGGAGAGTTGTCAGGGAGGAGTGAGCGATGTCCCCTTCCAGTCCCTTCCCCATGACGCAGATGCCCCTGTTATTAGCTTCCTTCAGGACTCACATGGGGTGAGGGGTTGCTCTCCACCAAGGAGAGAAAACCGGGTGAAAAGTGACTTTTGGTGGTTGCAAATCACGTCTGTTCTGACTTTGATTAAACGCACTGCTGACTGCTTTTAGGAGATAAACTGTGTTTAATAAGATAGCCTAAACATGCCATCACTCTTCGCCCAGACATGGAGATTTTTCTGAGCAGATGGGAAAGCAAGTTGTCAGAAACATCACTTACGCTCATTTGACAATAGCAGGAAGACTTGGAAAGAAATATCAGAGAGTCCTGGGATGTGGCCCTGGAGTGGGTTCTCTGGTTATTCCAGAGACAGGTGCCCTCTCTTTGGTTTCCCTAATTTTTCTCTGGACATCTTTTGGGGGAAATCCCCGATGTTTCTCCTACTGAGAAATTGCCATAGTTGCTATTTTTTCCAATTTTTTTCAGAATTTCCTTGGATTCTGTGAATCCACCCAGACTCCTCCCTCAGACTCTATTCACATATCCAACGGTAATTTGACACATTCACTTAAATATTTAGCAAGCTCCCCAAATTCTTTTTTTTTGTATCACTTTTTCTTTCATATTTTTTATTTATATATATTTTACATCATTCTTCATTTTTAAACAATGTTTGCTTTTTTTATCCCCTCAGGTGTTGTCCCCAAAGAATTTCCTTCACCAGTGCACCCCTGCACCACCCCCGCAGTCCCCTGTGCTCCTCCCTCCCTCCCTCCCTCGGATCCCTCTCCCTCATCCTCCCCTGCAGGATGTCTCTGGTTTATAATTGTCTGTTTGTTTTGTTTTGCTGTGTTTTGTATTATTTTTTTCACACTGATGTCTTATTTGGGTCCCCTATATTCCTGCTATAAGTGAAACCATCTGATATTTTTTCTTTTTCCTTCTGACTTATTTCACAGATCATAATTCCTTCTAGCTCCATCCACGTTGCTGCGAATGACATGAGTTCAAATCTAACCTGATTTCCCCCCAAACTTGCTCTTGCCACCGTCTTCCTCATCTCAGGGGAAGGCAACTCTGTTCTGCCACTTACTTGGGGTCCAGAACCTTGGGGTCCAGAACCTTGGGGTCCTCCCCCCAAGGACCCCTCTTGGGATCCTCTCACATTCCACATGCAACCTGAGGAAGCTTCTGCTGGTTCTTCCTTAAAAATATATTCAGAATCCAGGCCCTCCCCACTCTTCGGTCACCATCACATCCTGCAGGATTTACAGCTCCTGTCCTCCTGGCTTCTCTAGTCCATGCCCCGCAGCAGCTAGGATGAGAACCAGAGCACATCACTCTGGTCAGACACTCGGGCTGCCCATTTAACTCCCTGCCACGGCCCACAAAAGTCCCTGTGATTTTGGGCCCCTTCCTGCTTCTGTGATTTCCTCTATTACCGCTGCCCCCGAACTCCCTCTGTCAGCACAGGGCCCTCCTCAGTGCTCCTGGAACACAGCAGGCACATGCCTGCCCCAGCACCCTGTCTGGCACAGCTAGTCCCTCACCAACATCATGTCTATCTCCCTTCCCCAGTGTGGACTGCCCTAATCACCCTATTACAAGTTCCACCCCTGGCACTCTTGATCCTTTTGTCTGCTTTTCTGTCATTTGTTCCATATGACTGATCACTTCTCATATAAACTTTCACCACTGATTTTTCTTTATCGTTCACTGACTGCCCACCGACCATTCTACTTCCCAGCAAGAAATTAAATTCTCTAGGGCCTCCCTGGTGGCGCAGCGGTTGAGCGCTGGGTTGCGAAGCTGCCCGTGGCCTCTGCGGCGCCGGTTCGATCCCTGGCTGGGCCACTGGAGGAGGGTCCCACATGGCGCGTAGACCTCTCCTGCCGCCCGCTGCTCCCCTCAGCAGTGTACTTCGGTCCTTCTGCCTGCTCTGCTCCCCGCTCTGGCTCTGGTGAATTCTCTCACCTGCCCGCACTTCTGACTGTACCCAGTGCATGTATAAACAAACAAACAAACAAACAAACAAATAAATAAAACATGCCCTCTATTAAAAAAAAAAAGAAATTAAATTCTCTAAACTCAGGGATATTTGTCAATTTTTTTTTTTTCTCTGAAGCATTACAACACCTAGAATAGTGCCAGGCACCTATGAGGTGCTTAATAAATAGTGTTGGTTTTTTAAAAAGATTTATTTTGTGCATTTATGCATATAAGAGCTGGGGTATTAGCAGGTAAGATGATTCACCAGAGACAGAGTGGGGAGCAGACAGGTGGATTGACTGATACACTGATGAAGGGAGCAGCGGGCAAACAGGAGAGAGCTGTGCCATGAGGGTAGCTCCCTGGCTGGGGATCGAACTCGTGCTGCAGTGGCTACTGATAGCTTCATAATGCTGACGCTTAACCCCTTGAGCCAACAGGGAGGCCCCTCAATAAATAGTTTTTCAATGAATAATAATGAATGCATTCTAATGCAACCTAGCCCCAGTCTGTTATCTTGCTTGTAAGCTAAACAACCAAACTGAGAACTGTTCTGCTCCACATACCATGACCCTCAGGGTGAACCTGATAGATGTATTTTTTTTTTTTTTACATTTAAGGAAAAGGATCAGAAGAAGTGAAAACAGAAGAGATATCAACCTTCTGTTTATGCTGAATTCAGCTCTGACCCAATCCAGCTGGTCCTGACTGCCTTCCACGTGGGTAGAAATCAGTGGAAACATCACAGAACGAGGATCCAGGAAACTGAGTTGGGTACCCAGCCCTGCCATTGTGGGGTGGTGCCATTCAGCTTTCCTGGGCCTCAGTTTCCTAATCTGCAAAGAAAAGCTAATGATCCCTAAGCCTCAGGGTTGTAGTGAATATTTAATGAGGTGAGTGAGACAGACCCACATGGGCCTGGGGCTGGGAAAAGGATCCCACTCCTTTGAGTCTCAGCAACTTGTTGCATTGACAACACCACACTGACAGAAAGGAGCCTTGGAGCAAACTATGCAATGCAGGATGCTCCTGATAAAGCAAGATCCTGGCTTTTTATTGATAGAATAATCATATAGCATCAATTATGCAGGGTAGAGGACAAAGAGAAAAAGGGTGGGTGAAAAGGAAAATGTGCTTGTCTCAGCTAGGGCTTCAGGGGGTGGTGAGTCTGCTGACTAGATATTGATCACCTGGTATTGAATTGGAAATCATGCCCCAGACCCCCACCCCTGCTTCCAGTCTTATGAACAAAGTGTTCCCCTGATCTGCTTCTGGGATCAGCTTCTAGTTATACATTAGTCAACATCCCCCTGCGTGCTCTTGGTCATGCCTTGTGATGTATATACGCCCTTTGTCCCAGGGTGATCAAGCTTTCTGCACTTGATTGACTTGAAAGGCACCTTGTGGGGTTGGGCTACATTCTTTTAGGTCCTATAACTGACCAGACAGTTCTGCCCTTGTATTTGAGTGCAGAACTGCACGTAACCAAGATGGCGGTAGAGCAGGTCGTTTAAGTCCAGTGAACCCATAGCAGGTCAGCACTCGGAGCAAAAGCATGGATTCCAGAACACCCAAACCAGGCCAAACCCCATCTCCACTACTTATTGTGATGAACTTCGACTCACCACTTGACCCCGCTGAGCCTCCACCACCTCCCCTTTGAAATGGGATCATTAGAGTAGCCTGCCCAGGAAGGCAAGCAGAGAAATCACCGAGCTCCTACCTGGTAAGCATTTGGCACAGTAATTGGCACATACCAAGTACCAAATAAATATTGGCTGCTATCATCCCTGGGGCTCAGTAAATACGTGCTTTCCTTCCCCTGAGAGAACTTCCCTAGTCACCTATGCCAGGCCATTTCTTTCTTTTTTTCTCTTTTGATGCCAGTGATGACACATAACTTGCCTCAACAACCTGGCTCCCCTGGAATATTTTGATGGGATATCAAAAAGGTGTTTCTTGTGCTTCCGGCTGCTACAGCATCCTGACTCCTGGCCTGGAACTGTCAAAATAAACCTGAAACACAGGCTTTCTGCCAAGTCCTCTTTGAGAGGCAGAGATTTAGCTTTCAATCCTTCCCTTCTCTCTGTGCCATTCCCACCCCCACCCAACCCAATTCTTCTGCTGCAGCACACGTGTCAGCCCTGCTGGAGGGGTTGGTAAAACAAGGGCTTATTTTAGCAGCAGGGTACAAGGTGGTGAGTGGGGAAGGCCCTAGGGCAGAGGCATGTCAACGGGTTCAGAATTGCCTGCGCCAGTGCAGGGGCCAGGGTTCTGGTGACCGACTTGGAGTCACAGTTGAGGAAGGTCTGCATGCTGACAAGGAGGCAGAGCAGCTAAGGACAGACAAGGATGCGTGTCCACCTTGGCTCAGGGCTTTTGGGATGATGTGAGAGGCCAGGGGGCAGCAGCTGGCTGCCGAACCTTGCCACGACAACATCATATTCCTTTGTCATTGTGATATAAATCTTGTAAAATAGAGACTCTTTTCCTTCCTATGGGGTCAGGAACCTGTAAGAAGAATTTTCCCCAGGTTCACACCATTTCCATGACCCTGACCCCCTGTTCTGCCTGTGGAGACAGGACTAGCACATGTCAACCCTCTGCATGAGAAATGGACCCCTTCGAAAGCCACTGTATTCCATCCATGAATTATGAGTGATACAAATGTAGACTTCTGGTTGACACAGAAGTCACTTGCACAAATCCCCACCAAATAGACAGAACTCTTTGTCTTTATCTGGTTCCTTTCTAACTTAGATTTATACTGATCAGGATCTTGAGTGGAGAGGCCAGAAACCCAACTGCATTTGACTTAATCAAGGGCCCCCCCAAGACACTTGCTCACCCCCCCCAGGTGGCACAAGGGGTTAAGTCTCAGCACTATGAAGTTAATGGCAGCCACTGCAGTATGAGTTCGATCCCTGGGCAGGGAACTTACCCACATGATCCAAGAGACCTCTCCTGTCTCGCCTGCTGCTCCCCTCAGCAGTGTATTTCAGTAGATCTGCCTGTTCTGCTCCCCACTCTGTCTCTGGTGAATCCTCTCACCCTCCCATCCCTGCACCTCTAGGCTATACCCCAGTTCTTCTATGTAAAAATAAATAAATATTAAACGAAAAAAAAAGGAGAAACTTAGTGGGGATTCAGCTTCAAGCACAGTGAGATACAAATGTAAAAAAATGTATACATTGCCAGACACCAGTCTACTTAGGGTCTACACTCTTCCACGCCAACTCATTTCTCAGGAGGGATGTCTACAGGGATGACTAGATCCCGGCACTCCAGTTCCAAGCCTACATCTTGCCAGTGTAGCCTCTCCAGGAGGGAAAATTTTTCTTTGCCACTATTTCCAACAAAATCCCCTCAAAGAATGGCCATGGCTGATTGGGCCTGCTTGGGTCACAGGCTTACTTACCCAAGAACCAACTGCTCCGGCTTGGGGCATGCAATGTTTTCATACAATTCCCATTTTTAAAGCTGTTGTTTGCTAAGTGCCAAGTGCATTATTTCCTTTATTACTCCATTTTCAGGTGATGAAGCAGGGTTAAAGAGGTTAAACAACTTGCTATACCTTTACCGATACCCAGCCATCTCAGCGATGGGAGCTGGCAGGAGCAGTGGTGTTTTCAACCTGCTGCTCCATCACAAGTCGGTTGTGGCAGTTGCTCCTCCTCAGAGCTCAGTAACTGCCTTTTTGTCAGTTGTGGCAGTTGCTCTTCAGAGACCTTTTATGTAACAGTGTACTTCCTGGATTGTGGAATGGACCAATCAGGTGTGAGCTATGAACTAATTGGTGCTAGATGGTCCAATCAGACTTTTGTTACCAGGACCCAGCCTCTCACCACATGTCAGCTGTGGCAGTTGCTCCTCAGAGCCCTTTTATGTAACAGTGCACTTCCGGAGTTGTAGAATGGACCAATCAGATGCTATGGGCTGATTGGTAAATGGTCCAATCAGCCACAGAATTTAAAAATGGTCCAATCAGACTTGTGGGTGGGGCATCCTGAAAGAATATAAGCCAGGATCAGAGGGAGCTGAGGGGAGAGATGATGCCAGCCCAGAGATGACAATGCCAGCCCCTGAAGAAAAGAGCATGCAGCAGCCCATCTCTGAGGAGGAAAGAGAAGCCAAAGGATTCTGTCACAGACTGGGCCCTTGACCTGTCTCTGACATCACCTGAAAGGAGCACCAAGGCCCTTGGGCCTGGTGTCTCAAAGAGCTGTTTGTTGTTGGGATAATCCAGCAACTCACAAAGAGCTGTGAACACTGGCTGTCTCTGGCACCACCTCTTCAGCACCAGTGGTGACCACCACTACTGGCCAGTGCTGTCTAGCACTCCTGGTGACTAGTGGCAACCATCACTGATGCTACCTGAGTGAGAGAGCCACCAATTGAGGATACCGTGAGCTCTTTGTTCCCCCTGTTTGTAAAATAATCCCCATGGTTGTTCTTGGAGCCTGAGGTCTCTTGCAATTGCGCACATGGGTGCTCTTATAGGGCACTGTCCTTTGCTAGGTTAGAGCCCAATAGGCCCCTATTGTGTGGCTGTTTTATTGCTATAGCCCTTGGTTTTGGTTTTTGGCCTTTTGGGGCTTTTTGGTAGTTCTCTGGTCTCAGAGCGTGGGCAGGTGGGTGGCCATTCCATCCTTTCATCCAGCCTCCTGCCTGTTGCCCTTCTCTGGCCTTCTCTGCCCATGTTTCAGTACCTCATGTCCCAAAAATGGGGAAACCAAAATTTTGCATGAGGCACATGTTCTGAGTTTGCCTTAGCCCATTCCCTAGTGCCTTCCACCCTGGTTATTTTACTCATTTACTTTATCTGCTGAGTGAGCAGAGTAAAATAAGAACTAGAGATTACAAGTAAGAGTCGATAGACATGCAGAGAAAGAAGCAATTAATTCTCCTGGATGGAGAAGAAGGAGAAATGAAAAGAGGTTCCAGGAAGGGGTAAATGTGAACTAGGCCTTCAAGCACAAGCTGGATTTTAAATACAAAAGTCCTCTTCATAAGTAAAATGGAGTGATATGGACAAAGTGGCCAAGATGAGTGAAGGGCATGGGGACAGGCACAGGCAATGTCCACTTGAGATTTGGGGAGACCCCTTACTGCAGAAACAGTATTTTAGGAGATCACATCACAGAGGTCAAGCAAGGTGGCGACCAGAGACCAATGGGACTGAATTCTCCAGTGTTCGGTTACCCTTACTTCGGCCTCAGAATAGTGACTGGAGCTCATGGTCCAGAGATGCCATAGAAAGCAGCTAACTGGCTCACCCTATGGACCGTGAATGAGGCCTCGGATTGGGGAACAATGCTCTACACTCAGCAACCCTTCACTGCTCCCCATAAATGTGACTGTATCATCCGCAGGCCTCATGGACACCTTGACCCACATCCTGCTACAACCACGGTCACGTGCTGCCTCTACTGCTTCTTTCCCTCCCCACTTCTTCCCTTGATGTCCTTCGTAAAGGGAGAGTAGACCCCCTGATGATTCTGTGTCCCCAGGGTTCTGCTGGCTGTGGCGCTGGAGAGCAGTGAGTATGACAAACGGAAAGCCAGTGACAATATGCCCAGCAGTCGGGAGCTGTCCTGCAGCCCTTCTGAGGCTTTGGCACGATCATTCCAACTTTACAAAGGAGGAAACTGAAGCTGGGAGAGGTTAATGACTGTGACCCTGGGCAAGGCCTCTCAGCTTCCATTTCATCCTCTGTATAATGAGGCTAATTTACAAATCTCCCAGGTTTTTTGTGAAATTTAGACAGCGTGCGCAAAGCGCCGGGCTATGCCTCTATGCATTCATTTGTCTGAAATAATTAGGGACTATCTTGTCCCGCAGCACAGGGCTGGGCGCTGAGTTATAGCAGCTCCTGCAGGGCGGGGAGTTAGAATTGGGGGGGTGGAGTTCTCACCTCCACCATAGTGTGGATGTGACCCTGGAGACACATTCGGGAGGGGGCAGAACATGGCAGGGACAGAGATCCTAATTGGGAGTTCAGGGACCGTGAACATGAAGTTACAAAACCTGAAGAAATTCAGTATGACTGGAGCAGAAGGTGTGCCTAGGTGTGAGAAGAATGTTGGCCTCCAGGCAGGACTGTGTAATGTATTAAGGTGGACTATTTGGGGGTGATGGAAGATTGTTTTAAGTGTGGTAGGGGAGGGGACGAAATAGGGGATTCCATGCAATAACCTTCCAACTTATTCTTTGGCCTCTATAATTATCACTAACCAGCAGGCAACACGATACTGTTAAAACTTGATGCGGGGAGGAAGCGGTTCCCTGGGGACACAAGGGGTTAAGACGCAGCACTATGAAGCTGTCCACAGCCACTGCACCATGAGTTTGATCCCCAGTGGTCAGCAAGGGAGGACATGGCACAGCAGACCTCTCTGACTCGCCCGCTGCTCCCCTCAGCAGTGTATTTCAATCTGCTTGTCCTGCTCCCCACTACGTCTCTGGTGAATCTTCTCACCCCCGGCACCTCTGGCCTGTACCCCAGTTCTTATATGCATAAATAAATCTTTAAAAAAAAAAGACTTGATCGGGGGCCTCCCTGGTGGTGCAAGGGGTTAAGCGTCAGCACTATGAAGCTATCTGCAGCCACTGCAGCACGAGTTCGATCCGTGGCCAGGGAGCTACCCACATGGCTCAGCAGACCTCTCCTGTCTCGCCCCCTGCTCCCCTCAGCAGTGTATTTCAGTCAGTCTGTCTGTTCTGTTCCCCACTCTGGTGAATCCTCTCACCCCCCGCACCTCTGGCCTACACCCCAGCTCTTGTATGCGTAAGTAAATAAGTCTTTAAAAAAATAAAAATAAATTTGATCGCGTCCTGTCTCTGTTTGGTACTGCCCACAGCTCCCCATTTCCTGCTGTATAACTAAGTCCTCATAAGACCTGCTGTGATGTGGTCTGTCACTGCTCTGTACATGTGCATGCTCCATAGCAGCCTGGAGGTTCCTGGACCGGCCAGCCGGCTCCCCTCTCAGGCTTTCTCTCTGGCCGCTGCTTCTACCAGGAATGCCTTCTCTTCTTCCCCTTGCGCCTTCACCTCTTTCCTCAAATCTTACCTGCCCAGTGAGGGTTTCCATGATGACCTATTTAATACTGAACATTGCGCCCAGCACCTCTAATTACAACCCCTCGTATGCTTTGCTGTGCTTTTTCTATTGTGTATTTCTCCTAACTAACTGTTGGCATCCTCTGGCCAGAAACAACCAGGGACACATCTGCAGTGGGACCCATCCAGGGTGTCACTGCTGTGACCACGGCAGTTACTTATCAGGGAGCTTGGAGGGCAGTTCCTTGGGTACAATGAGTATTAAATCCCCTGGCTCCACCACATCTGTGTCCTGAGGGGTCTTTGCTGGGAGACATTGACACTGCAATAGACGATACTTGTTTTAATGTTTGATTTCTGTCTCCCTCCTAAATTCCTGACACTAGGGATATTTTGGCATCCAAGTGTCTAGGACAGTGTTTAATTGTTCAATTCATATTTGTTGAAGGAAGTAATTCATTCCTCCAAGGGCTGATGGAGAATGAGTGGAGCCGCAGGTGAACACCAGATCATCGGCTTTGAGATGTGGCGGTTGGCCGTGTCATTTGCGAAAATGGGGGTGACTGGAAGGTGAGCAGGTTTGCAGGGTGGAGGTGGAAGTGGGGAAGAATAGACAAGCTTGAATCATTAGCTCATCTTCCTCTGTCAGCCTCACCCACCTCTCCTGTGATCACCACTCCCACCACGCCCCTGCCTACCCCCCAGCACACCCCCGCCCTCAGTGAGTCTCCCAGCAGCAGGGACGACAGCAGCTCAGGAGCACATGGGACACACTGTACTAAAGGCAGGGTGAGGTTATCTTACCTGCAACATCTTAATGATTTCAAAGATGAGGAAACTGAGGCACATGGAGGAAAATAAATTGTGATTGACCAAGCTTTGAACATAAGTCGTCCAGTTCCAGTATCTGAACTACTGCAGGGCATTCGGCAGCCATGAATTCAGATGCCAGGGGGAATGGCAGGGTACAGCAATGACATGGCACCAAGGCAAATTGGATTGGGGTCTAGCAAAGGAGTCCATTTTTCCATTGGGAGGGGGCTGTTTGCAAGAAACACTGCTGTGTCCTATGGGGAACCCCAAAGTCTACCCAAAGCCCTTACGCCTGTCATGCGCACCCACTGAGCAGGTGGGCTGGGTTATGTAACAGGAAGGTCCTGGCACCTCTGACATGGTGCACCCACTGGGAAATTCATAACATTTTTTTTAAACACCCAAGCCCGGCCCTTCTCTCCCCACCAAAGGAGAGCAGCTGAGATCTGAAAAGCAGGGCTATTAGCTCCACCAGGCACTGAGTTGCCATGGATACCACCAGCCCCACAAAAAGCTTCTTTTGCCCCTTGGTCCTGAAACTGCTTTGCTCCTGAGCCCTGACTCACACGGGCAGAGAGGACTTTCTCCACCCCTTCCCGAAATGAGTCCGAAAGTACAAAAGGCACATGAGAACTCAGAGCCGGGAGGGCGGCTCCTGTGTCCTGTCATCTTGTTTATCATTAATTTCTTTCAAACTCTGTTCTGCATCACACCAGCTGTGCTCACCCTGACAAGAGCTCGCGTGTGCGAGTACAGTTGTGCTCTTCGAAAGCAGGTGCCTGTGTGAACACCCTGCTGCTGGAGAGTGAAGTCTTGGGGGTCTGAAGAAGGGGAGCAAAGAAGCAAATTGACAAGTTGAAGTGTCTGTGTCTGTAGCTAATACAAAAAAATGGCCACCAACGCTCTTGGGAGATGTGCTACACTCCAGAGAGCAGCCTAGTAAAGGAAATCTAAACTTTGTCCCCAAAGTGAAGCCCCTAAGTTCCTCCAGTAGGGGGACAATGACTAATATCTGTGGCCTGGAGACAGACACGCAAACTGCGCCTGTCACCAACATTCTTCAGACATTATCACATGGATGCACACTTTGGAGCTGCTTTTAACTTTGGAATATTCCTTATCTCACTCAAACCTCACCACTACATGGAGCCACTAGCACAATTGTGTGGCCCAGGCTGAAATCAGTAACGTGAATGCTAACCCTTTACTGCCGTGGAGGGAGTGCACCTGACATGCCTCCGTCCTAAGTGGATTGATGGAGGCACAGAGAGGTGTGAACAAGTAAATGCAGCTGAACAGGAGTCCTTTCACTCCCCCCGAGTCTTTTGTTTTCATATTGATTTCCTCAGCATTTACCTGACACTTTCTATAAAATAAAGACAAGATCCGTTTAAGATTGAGCTTTGCAGCTGCTCAGAATTGAGCCAAAATACATCAGCTGGAGCTCTTCTCCCGAGGTAGCAAACATCACTAAGCGCTCAGGACTTAAAACTACAGAGTTTATCTCCTGCTCTCACTCCATGTCCCCCGCAGGTTAGAGAGGGTGGGGGTTGCAGGGCACCCCAGGACATGGTCATCTTCCTCCTCCTTGCTCAGGGCCAGTTGACAGAGAAACTCTGTCCTTGTCCAAGAGAAAAAAGAGAGTCTGGCCAAGCACAAAGCCCTCCTGGGTTTGCTCCTGCTCCTTCGGCTGAGCAGGCCCAAGGTCTGGATAGGGGAGGCAGGAGCTGGACAGGCACAGCCCTTGGGTAGAGAAATGCACCAGCTGTTCTATCCCGGTGACAAGTTCCTCAAGATCAGTCTCCAGGGGTCTTTTTATTTTCCTAACTCTGCAAGCGACAATGCCTAGAAGCTTTCTACATTGCAGACACTCAATTGAACTAATGCCATTGATCACTATTGGATTTCCATCTTTACCCTGCAAAAACAGTATCTTTCTCTCTATATATTTTAAGGCTTTAGTCACATTTACAAAAATATATATGTTTTAATTTTATTTCTTTTTTTGCATAGAAGAACTGGCCAGAGGTGGGGGGCGTGGGGGGGTGAGAGGATTCACCAGAGACAGAGAGGGGAGCAGAACAGGCAGACTGACTGAAATACACTGCTGAGGGGAGCCATGGGCCAGAAAGGAGAGGTCTGCTGCTCCATGTGGGTCAGCTCCCTGGCTGGGAATCGAACTCAGTCTTTAGCAGTGGTAGTGCTAAGACTTAACTCCTATGCCACCAAGGAGGCCCCTTTAGTCACACTTATTAACTGCACTAAGTTGTTAGCAAATATTTTAAAGTACTACAGCTTGTCTTGGAAGAAGGCTTACCATCATTAAAGTTTCTGGCAGCCACTTTCAGGGAACTTAGTGTCCTCAGTGTCTTTAAGGTTTGGAACATGGGTGCTATTACCAGCTGTTTCTGAATTTCTGCAAACACATCAAGGTAAGCAGATTCCTTGACTGGCTTCAACAGCTTTGTGTGTGTGTGTGTGTGTGTGTGTGTGTGTGCAAGACCCTTATTTTGTCAGCTCCAGTGTGAAATTCCATAGATGGTGTTCAAGGCAGGTCTTAGAATCTGTGAAACAAAAGCCTTTCATGGTTTCCTTTTCCTGGTTGAGATTTGAGGTTCAGCGATATGATGGTCTCTCTTTCTAGAAGCTCACAAGCTAACCTTTTGCTCTCCTGCCAATGCAGCAGGGAGCAGGAAAGAGGGAATCACTTAAGGACCTATGGGCTCATGTGGAATCTCCACAAGGCAGAGGTGATAATAAAAACTCAATGGAGTGGGAGTATTGGGAGGCTGGTATCCATTAGCAGCCTGACAGGGAGGGGAAATGGCTTCAAAGAAACCCTGAGGTCTGTTTCCAAGGCAAAGACCTCTTGTCCTCCCCTCCCATGCTCGTCCCCTCCACGGACATCTTTGAGTCTCCTCTTGGCGGTGATGTACAAGGCGGCCCCCTCCCCAGAGGCCATTGAGCTGGATGATTCATGCTGTACAACCTGGAACATTCTGACACAGGCTTCTGTGAAAGCCAGCTTGTCTCTAAAGCTGCAAAGTACAAAGCCCTTCACAGCAAAAGCCAAACAGGTACATAAATGAATCAATACTCAAGTGCTCAGCACATTCACACATATTTACTACAGAAACACACTGGCCCCGGCCCAATACCGGGACCCCTAACTGTGCTAGTCAATACCACTCATCAATTAAAAACTAAAGGGGTTTTATCACTCCCCCTGACGCCCCAGACTCCTGGCTCATAAAATGGATTTCAAGTCAGTGTAAATAGCTTGCTTTGCCCAGCAGCTGTGTTCCTGAAAAGTTTCTTATAAATCAAATCCTCTTTTAAAATTCATGAAACTTTCCATTTAAAAGGAACCCTGTGATTAATCCTTTTGTAAGGCAAAGAATCTTTCTAGAACATAAAAACTCCACTACCACCTGCCCCTCATCTCCCTCTTCCTCCACCTGCCCCCACCCACTGCATCCTGCCTGGTCAGCTTTGGGCGTAAACAATATTTTCAAAGAGGACATAGGTCTTTGTGACTTGGAAGCAAACCAAGTACCCATCTTTTTAACATGTATCTTACAAACACCCTGATAGCGAGGCACGGAACACATATCCCTTGTCTGCAGATGCCACAATGCACAATCACCAGAAATGCTGACGAGCAGGGCTGTGAAAGGAACTGGCGACGTTCTCTGTAAGAATGGCTCATCATCCCTCGCTCGGAACAAAACCAAAGCCTGCATCTCGGGGACAGGTGGACACAGCTGAGCACGCCTTTATTCCCTCCTCCCCAGTGCCCGCATCCCTTCCTGCCAGTGCAGGCTGAAAAACAAAATGAAAATAGGATTTTCCAAATGCTGTTGAGAACATTAGTCTATAATTCTGGAGGCCAAAGACAAGCCCAGGGTTCTCATTGCTATTCATTTGGGAGTTTTACCACGTACCCTCCCATAGCGTTGTTCACTAAGAGCTTTAGTGGCATTGACTTTCTGCTTTTCACTTAGCCCCACCACACGATGAGATCCATGAAAACACAGGTTTGTGACAGTTGTCTTTATTCTAGAATATATTAAAATAAACTTATCAGAAGTAAAAAATAGTGTTCATGTAGTTGCCACCAAAGTACTCTGGGGGTTACTAGGAAGCCCAGGCCACACTTTGCCAAGACAAAACCAGGCAGCCTTGTAAAGGGCTAGTCCCCAGGGAAAGAGGAGGTTTCAGGTCCACAGGGTGGAGCTGAGCAGGGAGGAGAACTAGGAAAGACTGAGTGGGGTATTGAAAAAGAAACCTGGCTAAGGAGCAGCAGAGAGAGAAGAAAGGCTGGAGGAAGCACATGGAGCAGAGAGACATGTGAAGAAGCTGTTCTTGTGTCTCAGACTTGGGACTTGGGGGACATGGAAGGAAACACTTGAAACAGACATGGGTGACAGACCCATGGGGAGGTTGACAGTGGCAGCCTTTATCTTGACTTTGATTTTGCTCTTTTCCTTCCAGACTTGTCTGGCCCTGTCCTGTGGGTCCCCACCAGAAGGTGCCTTGGACTGGTGGAAAATTTCTGGTCTCAGTGGTCCTGCTTTGGGTCAACCCTGTTTAGCTGGGTTTGCCCATAAGGGGATGGGTAATTTTGGGTGCTTGATTTGGAAACCATATTTTTCTCTTTTTTCTCTATTTCACACTAATTATTGCACACTAATTGTATTTAAGTGATTTTCTACTGAAGCTCTTATGCACTGGAATATGTTTGTTTTTATGTGGCAGGTGGCAGAACCCATTTAGAGTGGGCTGGTTTGGGGGTCCTTGGGTGCCCTTTACCCTGCCCTGTAACAGTCTCACCAAATATGATTGACTTATGATGCCCCCCATTCTCTTCTTTTATTTACGTTCTTGCACCCACATTCCTTCAACAACAGTACTCAGGATTTAGTATTCACCGTCCGTGCCCACTGTGCTGGGTATGAGTGACAATAGAGGAAGAGCTGACAATTAAGAGGGTGTCAAAGGCTAAAAGAAAGAGTTGCGTATTGTACAAAGGCCTGGGGGAGCACAGTATAGGAGATATGAACTTCCATTAGGAATAGAAGCCTTGAAGAGAGCATTTGTCTGAGTTTGGAAGAGTGGATGAGACTGCTTTTGATGGGGGGGGGGAGACAGTGAACAGCCATATGCCAAAGCCCAGATGTGCATGACAGTTAATGTGACTCTGGGGAGCAGGAGAGGGTCAAATTTCAAGGTCAACTCATAGGGATCTATGTATAAAACATTAGGTGATGACACCCTCAAGGTTCATTGTCTGGTGGATGTCACAGGATTTCCTCCCTGGTTAAGTCTGAGTAATATTCTTTTCCATGATTTTATGAACTGAATGGATCCCTCATGTTGAAGCACTAGACTCCATGTGACTATGTTTGTGGTGTCCTTAAAGAAGAGGAAGAGGTGCTAAAGAAGGCACTGGCAGGGGAAAAAGTATCATGAGGACATGGCAAGCAGGCAGCTTTCTGCAAACCAAGTAAGAGAAGCCTCAGAAGACATCAACCTTGCCAGTATCTTGACCTTGGACTTCTAGTCCCCAGGACTATGAGAAAATATATTTCTACTGTTTAAGCCTCCGGTTTATGGCATTTTGCTACGGCAGCCCTAGCGCATTAATACATATGTATATGTCACATTTTACTTATTTATCTGTCAATAGACACTTTGACTGCTTCTACCCTATAGCTATTGTGAATAATATAGTTACAAACTTTGGGGTACAAATAGCTCTTCAAAAACCCAGCTTTCAATTCTTTTGGATATATATCCTAAAGAATTGCTGGATCATATGGTAGTTCTATTTTTAAATTATGAGGAAACTCCATACTGATTTCTGCAGTGGCTGCACCATTTTACAGTTCTACCAACAGTGCTCAAATGTTCCAATTGCTCCATATCCTTCCCAATATTTGTTATGTCTTGTCTTTTTGGATAACAGCCCTTCTAACAGGCGAGAAATGATACCTCATTGCAGTGTGATGTGCAGTAATGATGGTCACATGTGATTAATGATGTTGAGCATCACATACTTCCACTTCCTTATTTGTTGACCATCTATATACTAGCCAAATCACAAAACCTAAAAAACTATTAAAGTCTAATGATCAGGGGTAACACTAAGATCCATAAAAGAAAATTTAGACAAATTGAAATTTATCAAATTTAAAACTTCTGTTCTTCAAAAGATTCTGTTCAAAATGAAAAGACTTTTCAATTTCATGTTATGTGTGTTTTACAACAACTTTTTAAAAATGGAAATAAAAAGGTAAAGATGCTCCATGGTATAAGAGAAAATATATGCAAAGCATGTATCTGGTAGAATATTACTCAGCCATGAAAAAAGAAGGCAATCTTGTCATTTGCAACTATATAGGTGTGCATTGAAGGCATTATACTAAGTGAAATAAGTCACATAGAGACAGAAAAATACCATATGATTCTCACTTACATGTGGAATCTGAACAAACAACAAAAAATAAAGCTCACAGATGGAACATATAGGTGGTGGCCAGAGGGGAGATATGGGGGATTTGAGCAATGGATGAAGGGCATCAAAAAGTACATTCTTTCAATTATAAAATAAGTGTCATTGGTATGTAATGTACAGCAATATACATCATATTTTAACAAATATGCAAAAATACTTAACACTGTTTAGGAATTTGCCGAGATTGCTGAAAATGTCTCATGAGCAGAAAAAATTTTTAACTATGTATGTAATGAATGGTAACTGGACTTACTGTGGTGATATTTCACAGTACATACAAATATTCTATCTTCATGTTAAATGTCTGAAAGTAATATGCTATTATATGTTAGTGATAACGAAAATAAAATTTTAAAGATCTTCAAGTATATAAATCATGCATAAATGCAACCTCAAATTAAAACACAAAAAATGAATGCATCATGCTAAGAGAAAATAGGCAGACTTAAAGGATATATAATTCTCTGTATATGGTCCCATCTATATAACAAAAAACAGGTCAGTGGTTGCTGGGCCTGAATTTAGGGAGGCCTATAAGCAGTATTGTAGTAGTTATGTGTGCTTTGTTAGAACTCACATAATTGCACACTAAAGAGGATGAATTTTACTATATGTAAGCTATACCTTGGAAAACCTAACAGATGAGATATGTTATTTTATGAGCTTTATAAGCATACCACTAAGTGAACAATATTACTAGTTCTTAGGAAATTTCAAATTAAAACCACAATAATGTCACTACACACCTATTAGAATGACCAAGATTATTAAAATAATATCATATATAGAAAGATATAGGCTATATATCATATGCACACACACAGAGCTGTTTCATATTTTTGTCATGCTCAGTCTTATTACACTCAGCACAGAGTAATCAGAGCTCAGCTGGACTAAGAATGCCATCCACACTGAGACAGTCCAGCATAAAATGCTGGTGCCCAAGAAGGATGATACAGACTCTGGTGTTGTAGGGAAGGGCAACTTGGCATCGAGTCCTGAGGTGTTGGCAGCCCAGCTAGAATGTCAGAGCATGGTGAATGTGTGTCTTCAGGCAGGGTGAGGGGTACCCTGTGACTCCCAAGCTTGCATTCTCTAAATAGGTTCTGCCATCTGCCTCCTTAAGAGAAAAACATACTCAAGTGCTTAAGAACTTCAATAGAAAATAACTTTAATATATAATTAATGTGTAAAAAAGAGAAGAGAAAGAATATAGTTAAAATAATAACCCTATGATTCAAAGCTACTCATCCCCTCGTGGATAAATGCCCAGTCAAACAGGATGGGCCCAAAGCAGGGCCAGTGGGGACCGAAAGTCTGCCACAAGTCTAAGACACCATTTGGGGGAGACCATAGGAAAGGGGCAGAAGGACCCAAGCAAGTATGGGGGGAAAAGAGCAAAATCAAAACCCAAGTCAAGATAAAGGCTGCCATTGTCAGCTCCCCACGGGTCTCTCACCCACATCTCTGTCTCTTTCAAGTGTCTCCTTCCATGTCCAAGTCCCTAGTACAAGTCCAAGGCTGAGAAGCAAGCACAGCTTCTTCACATGTCTCTGCTCTACATATCTTCTCCAGTCTTCTTCTTGATCCCCTTCCTTCCTCTGTCTGTCTTCTCTAGCTACTCCTCCCTGCTCAACTTCACCCTTCCTTCGGGTGCAGCAGGGAACCTGGAACCTCCCCTTCCCTGTTATGTGTAGAGTTTTTCTATAGGGCTACCCCATATGGGGTCACAAGAAGCTGACTGGGTTGAGGAGATGCCTGTGTTGGCAGTAGCGGGAGCTAGTGCATACAGAAGAACTCGACGATAAGTATGGTCAGGATCCCAGCAGGCTGGTTTCGTTTTTAGGCTTTCCACCTCTGTCTACATTGCCCATCTGTTCTTACATAAGAGCCCTTAGTATATTGATACTAGTTGTGTTAAATATCTGGTGTGCTAACCCCAGCAACCCTGGCATGTCTGGCCCTGATGTTTGCCTTGTATGTGTTGCCTTTTGTCATGGCATGTGATTTTTTTCTTGATGGTCAGACAGGTTGTAAGAGTACAAGGATATATACAAGGATTCCATAGTCCTGTGAGTAGGTCTCAGTCTTTTAGTGAGTCTGCTTGCAGGCTGAGAACTTGACAAGAGCGTCTTTTCTCCCCCTTTATGCAGGACAGGATCCTTCAAGGGGATTGGAATTGGTTATTTCCCTTCCCCAGGACACTTAGGCTCTGATAATACCCTGGCCAGTTACACTCTGGTTAACCAGCACCCCTGAGAGCAGGTCTTTTTAAGGATAAAGTGTGCTCTGGCTAGTTTCAAAATGGTAACTTTTTCCCTCCCCCTGCCAGAAGCCAGAGAAGATTTTTCTGTTATTTGCTGTGGGAACATGATTGAGTTCCTAGAGATACATCTCACAATATTTTGGAGGGGCTTCCTATGAGTCTTTAATTCCCTCTGGTGTATTTAACTCTCAAACTTGTCTGCACTGAACTTTCAACAATGATCAGTCACAGTTCATGTTTTTCTACTTTGGCTCTGACTTCAGCAGTGGTTTCTACTAGTGCATTTGTGCGCTATTGTGCGGAGTCCCTGTGTTAACCTATCTCTCCAGTCTTCAGGCAGCAGTTTGCTCCATGCCCTCCCTTCTCTTGATCCAGGAGGAGTTGTTGATTTTTCAGCCTGCTAAGCTTTCTACTTATTAGGATGCAGTGACGACTTCCAATCTCCTTACCTGCACGCCAGAAATCCTTGGAGGCAGGTTCTTATTATCACAGAAGGGAGTTACTGTCACGGTATCGTTGCTAAATTTCAAAACCCAAACCCCATTCCTTACCCAGCAGGCAAGTTTGGGAGGCTTGAATGAATAAAGGGAATGGATGGAACTGCCATGGAAACCTGGGTATTAAGCTGATGATCTGAAGAGCTGGTGACCCTTTATGCTAATTAAGATCTTCCCTCGGGACACAGCCAAGACCAGTCACCCTAATCAGTCAATGATGTCTGGAGCATAATAGAGCTTTGGGACCCTCACTCTCTGCTCAGCAGAGCCCTCCTGTCTCACCCACACTGCTCATTTTAACAGTATATTTCAATAAATCCACCTGTCCTGTTCTCTACTCTGTCTCTGATGAATTCTTTCACCCCCACGCCTCCCACCTACACCCGATTCTCCCCCATGAGTTACAGACATGGAAAGGGAGAACATTAGAATGGCAGGTGGCATTGGTATGAATTTAAGGTTTTCACTAAAGAAATAAGTATAGGTGCAAGTGTGTACAAAGAAATTCCTTAACTGCAGAAGCCTGGAAGCAGCGATACCCACTATCAAGAGACATACCAAATGTGGGTTTCTAAATGCCATTCTTCATAGGAGCAAGGCTCCTTGGAGAGATCATTGATTTCAGGACAAGGGCAGGGCAAGAAAATCTAGGTCTTATGCCAGAAAGTAAGAATGTGCTCATACATTCATGGGAACATATCAAAAGGGCCAGAGGTCAGCATAAGGCACTCCCCCTATGCAAATGTAGGGGAATCTGAGCATCAAAATGAATGATGATGGTAACAGACTATATATAATTGGCTAAGATAGGAACCGATGAATTAAAGCTGATATAAATAACAAATTAAAAGTTTGAGGAGAAATACAATATTTACATTGTCTCAAAGTATTCCCCCTAAGAAAGACTGGTCAGTTACAAAGGGGAGAAAGCCCAGTCAACTCCACCTTATTTAATGATCAAAGTTAACAGCACTGGTTGTGGGATAAGCCCTGATATGTACCACCTGATAAGAGGCAGTAAAAAGCATATTGGATCACTTCTTAACAAGTTCCCCCAAAAGGTGCATAACATATCTAATTGTAGGGAAACACAAAGCAAACCCAAATTGAGGGACATTCTACAAAAAAGTCTTATAATTCTCAAATATATCAAAGTCCTAGAAGTCAACAAAGACTGGCTCAGTTGATTGAGAAGACTAACTAGGTATGAAAAATTAAATATATGTCATCCTGAACTGGATCCTTTTACTAAAAAGAGCATTGGGATATCATTTTGAAAAGCCTGGGAAAAAAAGGGCATTTGCACACCTGGCCATTGTAGTGATGTATCGGTTCTTATATCCTGAGTTCAATGGCTGGGTTATGGTTTTCATGTTACTAAAGAATGCAAGTGCTTCTCAGTGGTTTGTATTATTTTGACAACTTTCTGTAAGTTTGAGGTTATTTCAAAAATGAAGACTGAGTTAGTTTAATAGTTGTTCAGATGAGCAACAAATGAAAACATGAATATGGAAATATCAGGGCCATTTTCAGAGAGAGGACACGCTGATGGGGTGAAATAGACAACACTTGGAGACTGTTGTGGGCGAGGCAGTGACGGCAGGTGGAGTTTAAGAAGATGTCAGTTTTTCAGCCTGAAAGATTGAGAAGATATTGCTGTGCATATGGCAATGGTTTACAGGTGATATGGCAGCAGGAGAACTATGAGGACTACAACGATGCAAGAAAAAAATTTAATAGAAAAATAATAATGATAAATAAAATAAAAAAGAAATGTAGAAAAAACTAAGTCAGGAAGAAATGAGGGTTGAGGGAGGACAGGAATGAGTTTAGTTTGGGTATGTATTGGAGAGGTTGAGTTGAAAGAGTATTCACGGTGTGTTCGACTTTAGGTTCCTCTGAAGATATGGATGTGATACTAAAACAATGTGTGAGTGAGTGTGTATGTGTGTGAGGGTGCGTGTACATTGTGTGTGTGCATGCATGTGTGTGATTATGTGCATGCGTATATGTTGTGTGTGTGCATTTGTGTGAGGGTGTACTTACGTCATATGTGTGCATGCATATATGTGTGTGTGATTGTGTGAGTATGTGTTGAGAATATTATGTGTGTGTGCATTTGTGCACGTGTGAGGAGCAGATCAATGCTGGGTTTGACTCATCCTGGGTCCACCTCCAATGCCTGAGTGTGCACCCTTCCCACCACACATTATCCTTTTGGCCTGCACCCTGATCCTCCACACCTGTGGGGAATGAACCTAAATATGTAACTAATTATTCTTGGAAGGATGCCAAGAGCAAAAACTAAAGCCAGAAACTTCCCAAGCTGTCTCTAGAGCATGATGTATTTTTAGCTCACAGAAATGCCCTGTTGCCAAGTGATCTGTCAATGGCCTGGGCATTTAAGAGGCTGACGACATTTCGGTTGCTCCCATGAGTCCTTTGATTGCCTTCTTGTTTAGTACCCTCTGGAAAGGTAAGTTACGGCCCCAGTACCTGGTCTTGGTATTTGAGACGCTCTGCAAAGCGAATCCTGTGGCTCCACTGCCTCTCGTCTTCCACCCGAGTGCCCACTCTGGTCAGCCCTGTTCCCTTCCATTGCCAAAGCTTGCCACGCTCGCCCTGTGAGCTGAGAGCACTCTGTGCCAGACAATGGGGAGCCGGAGTTCAGTCAGATACGACCGCTGCACCCAAGGAGTTTGTAGCCTCAGCAGAAATGTGTAGTGTAGAGGTCTCCACTGGGGCGGCTGTGGGAGGGGCGCGGGCACGCTCAGCTTCCGCTTGGACACACACTTTCACAATTGTGACTTGAAGGCATCAAGTCAACCTGTCCCCACACCACTCCTTTGCTCAGGCTTTGCCATCCTCAGTGTGCCAAATTCCTCAGGCCCCAGCTAACAATAGACATTCCCCTTTCCTGAGCCACCCCTGCCACCAAATGCAGTACAATGAGAAAATCCACACTCCCTCCTCCTTCCTTTCTCATCAGTGAAAATAGTCGTGTAGTGGTAGGAAGGGAACAGGACAGGTTCGCTCTGACTTGAGCAGATGGGGGTAAGGGAGGATTCCTGGAGCCCTCCGAGGCTTTTATTGGGATTTACCAGGTACACAGCAGGCAGGGGATGCTGGGCGCTGGGAGGCTGGCAGGTTTTTATTGCATTTGCCAGGCCCCCAGCAAGTCTTCACTCTCTCTGGGCTCTCCGGTTCTCTCTCTGCTGTTCCGCTCTTTCTGCTTTCTTTTTTGCTCTTTTTGCTCTGCTGGCATCCCCGTGACACCGCCTTTATAAGCCCAGTCTCAGCCCAGGTGTACCCACCTACGTATGCCCACATCCCACTCCAGGAGCCCGCCATCAGGCATGCATTCAGGACCACAGGGATCCATCATCCATCCTAATGGCGGGAGGGCAAAAAAGCCTGACACCTTTTTTTTTACCTTGCCCTACAGTCAGGTACATTAGAACTGGAAGCAAGAAAAATCAAAAAAGTTCCCAGAACCTCAGCACTGGAGTAGACCTCAGCCATCCAGCACCTTGCTGGGCAGATAAAGAAACTGAGGTTCAGAGAGTGAAAGTAACTTACCAAATACCACTTAGCATTTCAGATGCTTTTGGACACAAGAAATAGCAATCTCAATCCAAACTCGTTTACATGAAAAGAAAATGTGTTGGATCATATAACTGCAATGTCTGGAGTAATATGTAATTTAATTAGGACTTGATCAAGGGCCCCTAAAATGAGAATGACAATAGTGTTTTCTAGATCTCTTTTCCTCTTTCCCTCCTGTAGTAGCAGGAAGGGCTCAGGGCAGGATCTCTATGACCCGAACAGACGGGTGAAGGAGGAGTCCTGGAGCCCTCAGTGGCTTTTTCAGGCTTTTATTGCATTTACCAGGCACACAGCAGGCAGGGGTGCCAGGGGGGCCGGGAGGCCCCCAGCAAGTCTTCACTCTTCCTGGGCTCTCCGGCGTTCTCTCATGGCCTTTGCTTCTCTGTTCCTTTCGCTCTACTGACGTCCCTGTGATGCCGCCCTTATAAGCCCAGTCACAGCCCAGGTACACCCAACTATGTATGCCCACACCCTACTCCAGGTGCCCACCATGCCAACTGTGGCATGCATTCAGGACCAGAGGGATCCATCATCAATCCTAATGGCGGGAGGGCGGAAAAGCCTAATACTTTTTTACCTTACCCTACACCGCCCCACCCCCCAAAATGGGTCCTAAGTCATCCCAGACCTACTTGCTTCCTCACTCCACTTCCCCAATGTTCCAACCAAAGTTCTAGAAGTTGGTTTTGTTGGTCCCCTTTCACCTGGCTTAGTACAGGGCACATCTCTGAACCCATCACTGTGACACTGAATGGGACACACAAACTGGCTTAAGGCAAACAGAGCCTTGGGCTTAAAGCTGGAATTAGGATCAGTCCCCCAAATCTCATGACTGAGAAATGTTGGGTGCTACTGTGAAGGGGAAAGGGAGCTGGATGCCGGGAATACCATCCAGGGGTATCCGTCACACAAAGTTACTGGTACAGTGGGGGCTAAAAGCCTGGACTCCTGACTCTGGCTCAGTTCTGAATAATTCCACATTCTGGAAAAGCTGGCTAGTTTCTGTGGCACCAAGATATAGCCAATGAAGCTTTGCATTCCGGAGATCCTGCACGGACTCTGCAGAAACCATGCTAAATTTACCACTCCTCAGGCAGAGAGAGAGGAACTCTAGCATCTGAGTCCAGATGGATGGGGCACAAGAAGAGGAGAGGTGATTACCTTGAACAAGCTGTAGATCTAAATCGGGAATGGGAAATAGACAACCTGGGTAATAATTGTCCCACATGTGCAGCCAATGGAATCAAATCAGCATAATTGATTTAATCTACGCAGAATGAGACAGGGCTTCTGGAAAACTGCCCATGAGTAGATCAGCAAGACCTATAATTGGCATATTAAATAAAAATAAAGTGAGAACAAAAGGTGGAGTTCTTTCAACCTGAAATACCCAGAGCAATGCAAACAGAGCCTGGCGAGCTAGAGGAAAGCACGAAGAAGGATGACAGGTGTTATTTATTCCAAGGGAGTCAGGGTTCAGCGCTGGCTCCTTTGGGATCTTTGCGTATTGTATTAAAAGTAAAGCTCACACAGAACACATTTCATTTCAAATAACATATAATTTAAGCTGTGTTTGTTTCTTGGTTTAGCCGTAAAAACACTGCATCTGTTAATTCTCTTGGGGTTTTCCCAATCCCAAAATGATAACCTCTCTTGGAAAATAATACTGGCACCACATAATTAGAAACAACTGAAGTCTTTTGATAATTTCACCTCTATCATTCTTAAATGTTGATCTAGTGAAAGGACTGGGGAGATGGAGGGAAATTCTACCTTGGGCGGCCCCTTTATAGCACATTTCCAATCAGGACAGTGTAGGGCCAGAAATGGACACAGTGCAGGTTTTCTGATCCCATTCAGAATGGATGAAGGAGGAGTCAGAGTCCTCAGTGGCTTTTGCAGGTCTTTTATTGGGATTTACCCAGTACACAGCAGGCAGGGGTGCTGGGGGGCCGGGAGGCTGGCAGTCCTCCCAGCCCCCAGCAAATCCGCACTCTCTCTGGGCTCTCCGGCGTTCTCCGCTTCTTTCTCGGCTTCTTCTGCTCTTCTCGGCTTCTCTTTTGGCTTCTGCTGCTCCTGGCATCCCTGTGACGCTGCCCTTAAAAGCCCAGTCTCAGCCCAGGTGAATCCCATCTACCTATGCCCACACCCTACTCCAGGTGCCCGCCATCAGGCATGCATTCAGGACTGCAAGGATCCATCATCTATCCTGATGGCGGGAGGGCAGAAAAGCCTGACATTTTTCCTTACCCTACAGACAGCTTCTTGGCAAGGCTCCACACCATCTAGTCTTGCTGAGCTTTCAAGTCACTTGAGTCCCTATTGTGGCAAAGCTGGAGCAAAGCATTTTCCCATAAGACTTCCCGGCTGGTCAATGTGCTGTCCTGGCATATCTGTAGCTCAAATGGTGACCTCCAGCTTTGTGATCTCCAGATCACATGTTCTCGGTGGATCCTGTTTTGATTTCTAAAAAGAGGGCTTGACCACTCTCCATTTTGCTATTCTGGTCACATTCTTGCCCTGCATCGTTGTGATTTGTGTATCCATTTTATCTTTCATGCAAATCTCTGGATTTCTCACACAGAAATCACAGTTGATTTCTCTCTCTAGTTCCGTGATGCCCAGGTTGGATGGCTTTCTTGATGAAAATTCAAGGGTTAAAAACTGGATTTTACTAACTACAAAAGTTTGAACAAGTGCAGTCAGAAAACTGATGAAGACTTTAAGGGTAAGAAAACAGAGGGAGTTTGGATTCATTCTCTGATGGGATGCCCTATCATCTCCCTCATTGGCCCAGCCCTGAGTTTTTCACTGTGGAGGCATTTTATCATGCTTAGTCCAGTGGAACTTTCACTTACTGAATTATTGTTGATCCCAGGCAGTTAATAATCTGTGAGCTATTTTCAGAGCAACATTCCTTGAGGCACTAATCATCTCCAGGTACTGGTCACCAGAAGGACCAGAAGAACCAGGTGAAAGGGGAGAGGTCTTAGTCCAGATCAACCTCAGTGAGAGGAAGGGCACTGGAGATTGAGTTCAGTCACATGCCAAAGGATTTAATCAATCACACCTATTACTAAAACTCCAATAAAAACTCCAGGTACCCCCATCGGTAAGAGTTATTGTGAGGTAGTGTGTAGCTGGTAACATACCTCAGAGTGGGATGCTTCCAGAAAAGCCTAGACTAAAAAATAGATTAACGTAACCAGTCAACCAGTCACAGAATTAGATTCTAGTACAATAGACCGTTTGTGCTTTTAGATTTTCCTTCCCCTGTGTTGCTACAAATTTACCTCAGCACTCCAGCTACCCAAAGTGCCTTGTCCCTGGGCCAGGAAAGGGTGATTCTCCCAGAGGTAAGGGGAAAATGGAAAGATCTGTACACAAAATATTCTTAGCATCAGATAAAACTAATCAGCAACCCATATGTGTCATTAAAATTAAAATGGAATGTGGTACATTGTTAACCATTAAGTATATGGATTCTAGAGTTAAGACCCAAGGTTTGAAACTGGCACCATTAGTGAAGGGATCTTAAGGAAGTTATCCAACCTCTCCAAGCCTCAGTGAACTCAACTGCAAAGTGATAAAAGCAATAGTGTCTACCACAGGTTTTGGAAATTAAGTGAGATCATTTAGGAAAGCTCCAAGCACAGTACCTGGAACATTATAGCACTCAAATGCTGTCAGTGATTGTTTTATCTGCTTTATTATTGTTATCAGTAAATTTTCTGGAGCCAAAAAGTTCTAGATTCACAGCTAAGAAGAGTCATAGGCATAACTCTTGAGCACCATCTTCCTGGAGCTGAAATTCTCAGGTTATACAGGCTCCTCTTCAGATATCTGTTATCACACATCCATGGAAGAGCATTCCACAACCTTCTGTCATTCCTCACCTAAGTTCCAGGACCAGACCTTGAACTGCCAGTTGGGAAATATGAGCAGGCTGGTCTCAGTGTGACAAAGAACTTCCTCACGGATAGGACTACCTATAGCTGAGACAGGCAGCCTTCAGGGATAGTGGACTCCCCATCAAGGGAGATATTCAGGTAAAAGCTACATGAATATTTGTTGGAAATACTGTGAAATAATTCAGGTACCATAAACAGGAATTCAACTAGAAGATCTTGAGGACTTAACTAACTTGAGAATTCAGTGTCATATATTTTTTCATTCTTAGCTCTTTCTTGCTGAAAAAAACAATTTGGTAACATTGGAAAGCATACAAAATAGCTATTTCAGCTTGGGACCTGCTTTGTGAAACAGTGCATTTTGCAAACAAAGATTTCAAAACTGTTATTGTTGCGAGCCAGCCGCAGCAGTCTGGGTGTCAGGGGTTCCTGAAGGATGGGAAGGCGTCGGCGCAATAGTAGAGAAAAATGGTAAGGGAAGAGGGAATGAGGAGACTCAGACACTTGATCAGGGTGCTGACATCATCCTACTGAGGGTCTCAGCAGTCCTTTATTTATACTAAGCAAATTGTGAGTACACAAGCATAAGGTAGGAAGATAACAATTATCACATGTCCTTTTTCAGGAGCCGCCAAGGGTCTGTTTGCCTTCCAGCAGAGGTGTAACATTTATTATTTTTTGTCTTAAAGAAGGCACAGTTGCTAAACAAATGTTTTCAAAATAGTTATTTACTTTAAACAATTTAACAGTTATTGTATTACTGGCAAAAAGTGTATGTGTCTACAATTAACATTTCTAAGTTTGCCATGGTGAACGATTAACTATGGGCTGAGGGAAACAAAGGGCAGGAAGTTACCTGGGGGAAGGGAGACAAAGGAATTTTTTCTAACTAACCTACAAAGTTTAGACCAACATATAACTAATTGATTAAAGTAAAAAACAGAAGGCTTTTATTTAGAAATCATTATTTATATTGTTTTAGCTCGACCAGTCATAAAATTGCTGTTGACTTATTCTTGAATGCACACTCTAACAGCTACCATACCAATTGTCACCTCCAGGGGAATCAGCCCTAAACAAACAGGGAGAATTTAGCAGGAGTTAGCTATGGCGCCTCCTGGCTCATCAGGAATGTTCTTACACTTGGAGCATGGATCACGTCTGCCACCCAACTGCTATCTTTAAAGTAATAGAATTTCTTTCTCCAATTAGCTCTTGCCTCAAAAGACCACATCTCCATATTAAAGACTTGGCCAAGGGATGTTTACAGCCTTTTGTTCCCAGAAGTTTTTTTACTTGTTAATGTAAGGCCAAATGTTGACTGCCTTTTGGCAGAGAAAGACTAATTTTATAAAAAATGTAATAATTGTATTATGCAGTGCCATTTGCCATCAAATTGGTTATTGAGTAATTGATCAGTATTTGCAGTTTTACTTTTAAATGCGTATTTTTAGCAATGGTAGAAACTAGCCATAAACAAATGAGGAGAATCTTGGAGTCAGCTAACGAGATTCCTGATTTTTCAGAAATCTGCCCCAAGCCCGGACTTTTGTCAGACGGACATGAGTAGCATGGCTCCCAATATGTTATCTTTGGATAATGAAAAAGAATTTCTAGTAAACATGCTATCAAGGCTTATAAAACTCACAACTTGGAAAGTCAAAGAAAATTCTATTGATAAACTCATTTTTAAAAGGCATTCACTGAGTTGCTTAGCTATGTGTATCTTGAGTTGAATTAAGTTGGAGAGCAAAATAGATTCCCCCTGCTAAATGCCTGTCTTCTCTCTTTTCCTACATCATACCTGACTTCAGAATATGTATTTTATCTTCTGAGGAGAATACAATCTCTCATTTTAATCAAAGAGCATTTATTTGATGGTGTTGATATAATGAAAAATTCATCTGATCTTTGTCCTGAGTACCTAGCAGGGAGCTTCAAAAATCTTTGTAATTTCATAAACAGTAGGAGTATCTCTGTTATGCTAATGAGGTGACTCATAGCAGTTCTTTAAATATCTTCAGGATGGATGCTGGTCACCAGAAGGACCAACCAGGTGAAAGGGGAGAGGTCTTAGTCCAGATCAACCTCTGGGAGAGGAAAGACACTAGAAATTGAGTTCAGTCATATGCCAAAGGATTTAGTCAACACACCTATGAACTAAAACTCTGACAAAAACTCTAGGCACCCCCAAGGCACACAAAAACACTAATTTGAAAGGGAGCCTGCACTATTATGTTTATTGCAGCATTATTTGCAATAACCAAGATATAAAAACAACCTAAATGCCTCAAAATAGATGAGTGGATCAAGGAATTGTGGTATGTATACACAATGGAATACTACTCAGCAATCAACAATGATAAACTGATGCCATTTGTGGCAACATGGATAGAGCTGGGATGGATGATTCTAAGGGAAATGAGCTAAAAGGAAAAAGATAAAAATTGAATGGTTTCACTTATATGTTGAATACAGAGAAACTGACCAAAAGGTCAAGATAAAGACAAAACTTGCAAGCTGAGCATAGATATGAGGCAAACAGCAGGGAAGAGGGTGGGGGTGGAAAAGAGGGTTGTGGGAAGACCATGGGGACTATGCCTGAGGGGAAAATTCAAATAATGTACAAAAATGAAGAATGATGTAAAAAATAAATTTTAAAACTGAAAAAAATAAAAAAAAATAAAAAAACCACCTCTAGGTACCGAAGCTTAGTGGATCTTCCTGTTTGGTAAACACTTTGATGTGCCAGCAAGGTTAAGTAGCATAGATGCCACAACATAAAGCTATTTTCACTGAATATGGTATGTCTTGGCTCTTCCTTTTAAGAAAGTTGGGGCCACCAGGACTTTAGAATAGGAACATAATTCTTGGAAGGTAATGGGGGAGGAGAACTAGAGAACTGTGAGGAATTTGTAGATTCTTGGGAGGACATTCCTCAAGCAGAAGGCACAGCTCACAAGACGGCCTTGCTGGTCATGTAGATTCAAAAAGGGTGGCAACGTGGACCAAAAGGGTGTATTTACAAATTATCACTGGATTATTCTATGAGCTTCTAAGACTGTCATCATCAATTTCCTTTTACAGAGGAGAAAAACAAGACACAAAGAAATTAAGTATAGTCTTTCATCATCTATGTTCTGGTCTTCCCAAGGGCTCTACGCCATAGGCTATGTGTGGAGTAGGCTACACAGTCAGGTCTGAATTCCCCCAATGATGACATCATCCAATGATGGATTTCTTGGAATGTACATCCATCATTAAGTGATGTAATAGATCAAATTTATAAGTGTCAGAGCCAGAGTTTTTAACCTACATCTATTTGATTTAAAAACCCTTGCCCTGTGCAATGTTACACTGTTCTTCCCTGCTCGGGTAACAGGCGGTATCAGCACCACTGTCTGTGACAGGGAGTCTCTGTGCAGGAGGCTGGGACATAGGTACTCTGCCAGGACCAGGGAATCTTAGAGAGGAGAAGGGAGCCTGAGGAGGGATTTTGGGGGAAAGTGAAGCATGTGACAAGGTTATAATGACAAGGATTTTCATGTGAAGGTCTGGCGCTCTGACTATAGTGAGGGAGGGACTCAGTCACAGAAGCAATCAGAGAAAAGGCAGAGTCAATGCAGCAACTTCTTGTTAACCTTGATGCTGAGCAACAGGGAATCCTCCTGTCAGAGGTCAGAATTAATACCAAATTCCAGTTTAGGGCTCCAAGTGTATTTAGGCAGTTAATGAAGCCATCATTCTAAAAGTAGCAGCTAGCAGAAGTACAATAGTCAGGATGTGCTTGTATTGTGATGAAGCCTAGCACTGCTTGACTGATATAGAATCACACTCTTTAAAACATATCATAATAGTGTGTCACTCCAGGGCAAGTGAGCGGCATTGTGTTCATATGGGGTAAAGAAGGCAAATTGAGCGAACTGATTTCTCCCTTCCGACATGGTACAAGACAGATACAGACCAATATTTTTCTAAATTTAAAGAAGAAAATGCATTGACATTATAAACATAGGGGTGCAGGTGCTCTTTGGAATTGATGTTTCTGTGTCATTTAGGTAAATACCTAGGAGTAGAATTGCTGGATCATATGGAAATTCTATGTTTAGTAGGTCAAGAAATCTCCACACAGCTCTCCATAGTGGTTGGACCAGTTTGCACTCCCACCAGCAGTGCAGGAGAGTTCCTTTTTCTCCACAACCTCGCCAACATTTGTTGTTGCTAGTTTTTTTAATATGTGCCATTCTCATTGGTGTAAGATGGTATCTCATAGTAGTTTTGATTTGCATTTCCCTGATTGCACGTGATGTTGAACATTTTTTCATATGCCTGTTGGCCATTTGCATTTCCTCTTCAGAGAAGTTTCTTTTTAGCTCTTCTGCCCATTTTTTGACTGGATTATTTTCTTTGTTTTTGTTGAGTCTCATCAGCTCTTTGCAGATTTTTGTGATCAGTCCTTTATCATTAGTGTTGGGTGCAAAAATGTTCTCCCAGTTGGTGGGGTTTCTCTTTGTTTTTGTTATTGTCTCTTTTGCTGTGCAGAAGCTCTTCAATTTGATGTAGTCCCAGCTGTTTATACATTTCATTAAAATGGCCATCCTACCAAAAGCAATATACAGATTCAATGCTATTCTGATAAAAATTTCAATGTCATTCTTCAAAGAAATAGAACAATTATTGATGAATTTCATATGGAATCACCAAAAACCCTGAATAGCCAAAGCTCTCCTGAAAAAAAAGAAGGGAATGGAGGCATTACACTCCCAGACTTCAAACTATACTACAAAGCCATAATCATCAAAACTGCATGATATTGGAACCAGAACAGACACACTGACCAATGGAACCGAATAGAAAACCCAGAAATAAAACCACAGATTTATGGTCAACTAATCTTTGACAAAGGAGCAAAGAATATGCACTGGAGCAAAAAAAAGTTTGTTCAATAAATGGTGCTGGGAAAACTGGGTTGCCACATGCAAAAGAATGAAGCTTGACTACTACCTAACAGCATGCACAAAAACCAACTCAAAATGGATTAAAGAACTAGACAAAAGACCTAAAACCATAAAATACATAGAAGGTAATATAGGGAAAATACTACATGATATGCACATCAAAGACATCTTTACAGACACATCACCCAAAGAAAATTCACTGACATTAAAACAGAAAGAATCACTTGACTGTCAAGAAAATAAACAGTGAAAGACCAACGGAAGCTATGTGAAGAAGGCAAAACACAGGTTCACTTTTCTTTTGATGCTCGAACTTATGAGTTTGTCCAATTCTGACATCACATTACCCAGTCTTGCAACAACTCCTGTCATGTCAAAGAACTCTAAATGGACTTTCAATTTAGCTGAATTTAAAGTTGTCACCTATATCCTCCTAAATAATGTTGCCTAAAATTGGAATCTAGACCTTATCTACTCAAAGGCATATATTTTTTGTAAGATTTATTTATACAAGAATTTGGGTACAGGCCAGAGACATAGGAAGGTGAGAGAATTCACCAGAGACAGACAGAGAACAGGCAGACAACCGAAAACACAACAGAGGGGAGCAGCAGGCGAGGCAGGAGAGGTCTGCTGCACCATGCGGGTATCTCCCTGGCCAGCCGGGAATCAAACCCATACTTTGGAGGCTTCAGACAGATTCACAGAGCTGTGCTCAACCCACTGCGCCACCAGGGAGACCCTCAAAGGCATGTATTAAAGCAACAGATATTTTTGGTTCCCTTACTACTCTGTGATTCTTTGTCTTACCCAATTTTTAATGTTTAACCTTTTTTTTTAAATTATGCCTTATACCACATATACAGAAAACTGCATTATTCTGATTTTCTTACTTTTCTTGTATTAGTTTTAATAAGTTGCAATCTAGAAATTTGTTTATTTACTCTTTTTTGCCTACAGGATTTGAAATGATGCCCTCCTTTTTTCACAGCTGGGTTTGGTTATATGCACATTCTTTCAGCTTTTTCTTGATCAGCTTCAATAAAGGTATCGATTGTTACTAATCTTGTCAATAATGAATAACATTTATTGATTCTTCTCATATTCATTAACCCCCCCCCCTTTTTTGTTCATTGACTCTCAGTCTTCTTTTGTAATATGTACTTAAAGTTATATTTTTCCTCTAGGTACAACTTTAACTACAGCCCACAAGCAAGTTTTGAATGTAGTTTTAATTATCACACAGTTCAAAACATTTCTAAATTCAATTGAGACTTTCCATAGATATATAGGAATATATAATCTGCATTTTATAATTGATTTTCTGCTTAAGTATGTTGACCCTGAGAACATACTGTGGATTATTTCAGTCCTTTGAAATTTATTGAGACTTGCTTTAAGGTCTTTAAATGCAAGCAATTGTAAATAGTCAATTATTGCAAATGATTCCTTTGTGGTTGAAAAGCATAAATAATCTGAGTTGTTTTGATTTCACAAAAACAAGGGCTATTCAAATATTTTATAGTCTTAAGACTTTTTTTGCCTGCTTTTCCAGGAACTTACAAAAGAAAAGATGGTTGAAATTTCCCATTATGATTCTAGATTTTGAGCGCTGTAATTTTTGCTTTATTCATCTGGAGGCTATGTATTTTGAGTGGATACATATTTAGAACTGTAATAACTTTCTGGTGATTTGAAAATCTAATCATGTTGATGTATATTCATAGCAATTTTTTTAACTGCCTCATTGTATGGTTTTTTTAATGGCTGTTCTAGAGTTTGTAATAATTAAACAGTCATAAAATCCTTTTATTCACAGATTTAATATTTGTAAATTTGTCTGAATTTGTTTGCAACTGCAAAATCAATACTTGTGCAGTTTTATAATCATTCATAGACACATGCAGAACAGTGACATGCCTGAGCACCAACATCTATATTCTTAGCTGAGGATGAACAGGTGATTTTTTCAGATTTCATGTTGTAGCCAGGTGTCCTTTTCATTGCTTATTTAGTGACATATTTTTCACATTTTGGTACTTTTGGGGGATGAATTCAACGTTTAAAATGGCTCCCAATAACTGTGCTGAAATGCTGCCTCATGTCCCTAAATTTAAGAAAGCTGTCATGTGCATTACAGAAAAATCAAGTGCAGTACATAAACTTCACTCAGAGATGTTATCATTTTATTAGCTATAAGTGAAATGTTAATCAATCAACAACATATAAGATGTCTTTAAACAAAAACACACATAAGACAGTGCTATAAATTGATGAGTTGATGCAAATGTTGACCAGAACCTTGGACACTTTTCGGAAACTCTCATAACATAATGCTAGATCTTTTGTCAAAAGCAATTTTATTTTTCAATCTTTTCAGTTTTTCAGCTTGGATACTATCTATCTATCTATCTATATATCTAACTATCTATCTATCTTCAAGTCCACTGACCCTTTCCTCTGATGTCTCTTCTCTGCTATTGAATATATTATATGAGTATTTTATTTCAATTATTCTTTTTGAGTTCTGAAACTTCCACTTTGATTCTTTCTAATAGTATCTATTTATTTGTTGAAACTTTTCATTTAAATAATTTATCTAAGAAGTCCAGTATCTGTATTATCCTGGAGAAAATATCTGTTGGCTGCTTTTTCCTTGCATATTGTTTTAATTTTCTGGTACTTTGAGTTTTGAATAATTTCAGGTTTTATCCTGGACTTTTTGAACACTATGTTGAGAGATTCTTAGTCTTGTTTAAATCCTATGGAAAATATTTGTTTGTTGTTTTGTTTTGTATACAATAGGCCCAGTTAGGACCAGGATGAAAGTTTTGACCCACCTCTTGTGGACTGTGGTTTCAAAGTCAGTTCTGTTCTTTAAGTTTCTGCAGTATTATGCAGATGTTTTCTGGGTGTGTGCAACCCAGGAGCCACTGAGGTCATTGGGGGTGGTCTATTCTTAAAGTTCAGTTCTCAATGTAGCTGGAAGGCTGTTTAGAATCAATCAGATCCACGCACATGTAGCTTAGAGGGTGAGCCCAGAGTTCATGTACAATCACTTCATGGGATTTCCCCTTCTCAAGCTTTCTCCTCCCTACAGTTTCCACCCTCTCCCTAAGAACCCCATACCTATCCTCTGGCCAGAAACCCAGGGTTTAGTCTCCTAAACCCAGGGCATTAGTCTCCTTAAATTCTATGCACTTCTCATCACTGTGCTCGTGGTTGAGATTAGAGAGAGAGAGAGAGAGAGAGAGAGAGAGAGAGAGAGAGAGAGAAAGCATTGGGGAGCTCCTCTAGTTCAGAAACCAGCTATAGCTAGGCTATGGAAACAACCCAAATGGCCAAAAATAGATGACTGGATCAAGAAGATGTGGTACATATACACCATGGAATATTACTCAGCAATCAAAAAAGATAAACACATGCAGTTTGCAGCAACATGGATGGAGCTTGAAGGGATCATGCTCAGCGAAATAAGTCAGAAAGAAAAAGAAAAATACCGGATGGTCTCATTCATAGCAGGAATTTAGAAATCCTAAATAAGAGACCAAGAAAAAGACTAATCAATACAAAGTAAAAATCAAAATCAACAAGCAACTATAAACCAGAGACACATGGGGGGGAGGGGCAAAGAGAGAAAGGACTAGAGTCAAAATAAGGGGGGGTGCAATTGTAAGGGGAATATAACCGAAATGAAAATGCATACATTGTGCAAAGATGAAAAAAGATGTTAAGAATTATATAAAATAAAATACTAAAAAAAAAATACATGGGGAGAAGGAAAAACAAAACCAGAAACCAGCTGTGACTAGAGGGGATCAGTCTTTCTCAGAACTTGAGATGCCAGCCTGGCCATGGCTGCCTGCATGGCCTCTGCCAGCCTTCACCTTCAGGGACAGGGAGAGAAAGAAAAAAATGCAGGAAATTTCTTTCTGGTAGAGGCTTCCTACTCCCCTGACAAGAGAAGGAGGGCTTCTATTGGAATTCTTGGTATGCACTGTCAATGAGTTGCACCAGGATTCCGGTGCCTGTGGACTCACACCAGAATAGATGGGGGAGGTGGGAGGAGAGAGGGAAATCACCACATGTCAATCATACTTCCTGTTCATGTTCAGGTTTTCTTCCCCAACATTCCTAATACCATTTACTTTTCAGAGTCCTCAGATAGTTGGCCCATGTTTTCTGTCTAGGGTTTTTAGTTGCATTCAGTGGGAGAACCAGGATGAAGTAAGTTTCCTCCATCTTAACTGGAAATGTAAATGTTTTGTGTGTTTCTAAATGTTATATGAATTGTATCATACTGTATCATCTACTTAATATTTCATTTGATTTTATATAGATCTCATATATATAGGTATGCTAATTGCTATATATATTTACCTACTGATGAGTAGTTTCTCTTTAATTGATTACTGTTAAAAAGTTGTGGCTAACTCCCTTGTATTCCTGTGTCAAAGTTTTCCATAATCTATGCCTAGAAATATCTTTACTGAATAAAAAAATACATCCTATGTATTATGTTGAAAGTAGTTGTGTCAATTAACACTCCAACTGGCAATGGATGAACATTCTCCACTCCTTCCCATCTCCTTCCAAGCAAATAGTATTATTAGATATTTTTAAATATTAAACATTTAAATTGGTATAAAATGGTATCTTTTGATGGTTTTACTTTGCATTGTTTCTTTAAATTATTTTCTGACAGCAAAAGTACATTTATTTATGCTATAAAAATAATGTTAATAGAGAAAATTTGGGGAAAAGATTGTTTTAAAAATCTAATATACCAAACTATTGGAATGATTTTCTCAGAGAATGAACACATTGGTTAGGTCTGCCCACAGCAGTCAAAGAGACTTTTCCTTAATGTAATAATTTGAATCTTGACTCTTGGGCCTCCCAGGTGGTGCAAGGGGTTAAGAACCATACTATGATGCAATCTGCAGCCACTGCAGCATGAGTTTGATCCCCAGCCAGCCAAGGAGCAATCCACATGGCGCAGCAGACCTCTCCTGACTCACCTGCTGCTCCCCTCAGCAGTGTATTTCAGTAGATATGCCTGTTCTGTTCCCCATTCTGTCTCTGGTGAATCCTCTCACCCCCCTGCATCTCTGGCCTGTACCCCAGATCTTGCATGCATAAATAAATAAATCTTTAAAAAAATAATTTGAATCTTTACATTAAAATGTTTATGCATTTCTTATAATTAAAAATTAATTTTTAAATAAATCACAATTATTTATTAAAATATTTCTTTCCATTTTATGCTATATGTTTATGTTAAATATTAGTACATAGATATATGTAGACTATAGTTGTAATTTAAAATCTTGATTTTTAGTTACTGACTATGCCATAATAATCTCTTTGTGTGTGTGTTGCTAAGAATGCATACTTTTAAAATATTTACATGTATTGGGCCTCCCTGGTGGCTCAAGGGGTTTTATCTCAACACTATGAAGCTATTGGCATCCACTGCTGTATGAGTTCCATCCCGGGCCAGGAGCTACCCACATGGTGTGGCAGACCTCACCTGTCTCACCCCCTGCTCCCCTCAGCAGTGTATTTCAGACAGCCTGCTTGTTCTTCTCCCCCCTCTCTTTCTAGTGAATCTTCTCGCCCTACCTCCTCTCCCCCACCACTTGCCTACACCCCAGCTCTTGTATGCATAAGTAAATAAAATAATTTTTTTAAATATTTACATGTATTTTGTTGAAGTATAATTGATACACAATGTTGCATTAGTTTCAGGTATAGAAAAAAGATTCACCACAATGTCTATTAAATTCATCACCATAGGTAGTTACAATTTTTTTCTTGTGCTGAGAACCTTTAAGATCTACTCTCTCAGTAACTTTCAAACATGCAATTTAGTATTATTAATTATAGTCGCTAAACTGTAAGTTACATCCCATGGCTTATTTATTTTGTAACTGAAAGTTTGTACTTTTTGACCCCCTTCATCTATTTTGCTTATACTCCATGATACTATCTTTAAATACTTTGTAAACATCATTAATGTTTGCACAAAGACTCATCTGGGACCTCCCTGGTGGTGCAAGGGATTAAGCACCACACTATGAAGCAATTCACAACCTTTGCAGGTCAATCCCTGACCTGCCAGGGAGCAACCCACATGGCGCAGCAGACCTCTCCTGTCTCGCCTGCTGCTCCCCTCAGCAGTGATTTTCAGACAATCTACCTATTCTGCTCCCCACTCTGTCTCTGGTAAATCCTCTCACCCTCCCATATCTCTGGCCTGTACCCCGGCTCTTGTATGCATAAATAGATAAATCTTAAAAAAAAAAACCCAAAGGCTCATCTGTATAAATACATTATAATTTACTGAACCATTTACCCCTTTATGGGCATTGGAGTTAGTTTCAGTTTTTCCTCCTTAGAAAGGTACCTCTCTGTCAACATTCTAGATTATTTGCTGAGGTTAATTCCCAGAATGACTGCATTAAAGGGAACAAACATTGTTAAGGCTCTGGTTATATTTTTCCTTGCTCTTCAGAGAGATTCAACCAAAAATATATGATTTCCTCTTGCCAGTATTGAGAAGTTTTGTTTTTGAACAATTCTCCAATTTCTATTTTTTTATGTTTCTCAGAGGAATTCCATCAAACATTCCCTTAATTTGTCTAAAATGTAATTTCACTATAAAGTTTGGGTATGCATGTGGGGTGGAAATAGGGAGATGAGGGGAGCACTATTTTCCTAGCTAAAATATGGCATATGGCAGTAGACAAACACTAAGTGAATTAACTCCCAGGAAGAGCAAATAGAACAAAATTAAATTAATTTTCTTCGTGGTATTTTCAACCACTTTATGCTACAAGTCAGACACATTACTTCTCTTAATCCTAAAACCACCTGGTAAGTCCCAGCCACATGCAGGCAAGACAATAGTGCTTCTGTATTTTGTCCACATTTTCCATCCTGCAGGTGAATGGAAGCCACAGCTGCCGCCCTGCCTGGCAAAACTCACCTCTGCCCAAAAGAATGCAAATATAAATGAAATTCTTTTCTTAATTTTTTTACTTCTTAGTTATCATTTGTATATTAAAAAGCCATGGACTTTTGCATGTTGATTTTGTAAGCTTCTATATTCAATTACTGTTTCTAATAACTTGTTGATGGAGTCTTGTATTATATAACATCATCTCATTTGCCAAATAGTGATTGTTTCTCTTCTTCTTTTTCTATTGCCATTCCCTTTATTTCCTGTGCTTATCTTATAGCTTTGATCAAAATCTCTAATACAAAGTTGAATTGGGACATTGGCACCCTTGTCTTGCTCCTGATCTTAAGGAGAAAACTTCTAATTTTTCACCATTAAGTACTATATTGGTGGTTTTGGTTTGTGATATATGGCCTGTATTATATTGAGGTAGGCGCTGAATCTTATCAAATGCTTTCTGTACATTTCTTGCTATTACCTTACAATTTTTATCTTTACTTTTGTTGATAGGATGTACTGCATTGATTTACATATATTAAGTCATCCTTGCATCCCTAGGATAAAGCCCACTTGATCAAGGTGTATACTGCTTGTGATATACTATTAAATTCAATGGCTGGTATTTTGATTTTTCATCAATGTTCATCATCTTTTCTGGTGCTACCTTGATCTTATTTCAGAATTAGGGTAATGTTGGCATCGTAAAATGTATTAAGGAGTCTTAATTCTTTTATTTCTAAAAACAATTTGATGGGCATTAGTTATTTTTTAAAAGTTTTATAAAATTCATCTGTAATAAATATAGGGGTGCAGGTGTCCCTTTGAATTAATGTTTTTGTGTCCTCTGGATAGATTCCTATGAGTGGAATTGCTGGGTCATATGGAAGCTCCATTTTTTAGTAGTTTGAGGAACCTCCACACAGTTTTCCATAGTGATTGGATGATTTTACACTTCCACCAACAGTGTAGGAAAGTTCTTTTTTCTCCACATCCTCACCATTTGTTGTTGCCAGTTTTTTTTTTTTTAATATGTGCCATTCTCACTGGTAAGCTGGTATCTCATTGTGGTTTTGATTAGCATTTCCCTGATTACAAGAGATGTTGAACATTTTCCCACATGCCTGTTGGTAAGCTATGGAAAGAACCCAAATGTCTAAAAATAGATGACTGGATCAAGAATATGTGGGATATATACACAATGGAATATTACTCAGCAATCATAAAAGATAAACTGATGCCATTCACAGCAACATGGATGGAGCTGGAAGGGATTATGCTCAATGAAATAAGCCAGAAGGAAAAAGAAAAATATCGGATTGTTTCATCGATAGGAGGAATGTACAGGAAACAAATAAGGGATGGGGGGGAGTAATTATAATAAAATCAAAGTCAACAGGCAACTATAAATCAGAGACATTCTGCAGGGGAGGAGGAGGGAGAAGAATCAAAACAGGGGTGGGAAGAGCACAAGGGACTATGGTGATGGGACACAGGTGAATTGGTGGTGGGAATTTCATGGGGACTACACCTGAGAGGAGAAAGTATATAGTGTACAAAAATGGAGAATGATGTAAAATATGTATAAAATAAAGAAAAAAATCTTTAAGCAAAATGAAAAATTAAGAAAAGAAAAAAAATTCATCTGTAAAGCTGTCTGGTCCTTGGTTTTTATTTTTCAGAAGTTTTTTTTTTTTTTTATAACTGCTTCAATTTCCATGCTTGTGACTGGTTTGTTCAATTCATTTGTTTCTTCCTTCCTGGGTTTGTCTTGGTAAACCATTTAAACCATTTCATTTAGAAATTTCTCTTTATCTTCAAGGCTATTAAATTTGGGGGCATATAGTTGTTAATAATAATCTTTTATGATCCCTTATATTGTTGTGCTTTCTGTAGTGAATTCTCTTTCATTAGTGATTTTGGTCATTGCTGTTCTCTCTCTCTCTCTCTCTCTCTCTCTCTCCCACACACACACACCGTTGTTAGCCTACCTAGAGGTTTATTTAACTTTTTGAGCTTCTCAAAGAAGCAGCTCTTAGTTTCATTGAATTATTTGTTTGTTTGTTTGTTTGTTTGTTTGTTTGTTTGTTTGTTTATACAAGCACTGGGCACTGGGTACAGTCAGAAGCGCGGGAGGGTGAGAGAATTCACCAGAGCCAGAGCGGGCAACAGAACAGGCAGACTGACGAAATACACTGCTGAGGGGAGCAGCGGGCGGGCAGGAGAGGTCTGCACGCCATGTGGGACCCTCGCCGGTGGCTGGGGATTGAACCGGCACTGCAGAGGCTGCAGGCAGCTTCGCAGTCCAGCGCTCAACCGCAGTGCCACCAGGGGAGGCCCAGTTTCATTGAATTTTTGTATTTTTTTAAATCTCTATTTCATTTATTTCTTCTCTGATCTTATTTATATATCCCCCCTTCTACTAAATTTGGGTCTTGTTTTTTTTCTTTTACAAATTGTTTTAGGTATAGTATTAGAATATTTGGAATTTTTCTTGCTTTCGGGTATGGAGCTATATTGCTATTATCTTCCTACTTAAGGCCACTTTTGCTGTATCTCATAGATTCTAGGAGACTGTATCATGATTTTTGTTCCTCTCAAAGTAATGTTTAATTTCTGCTTTTATTTGCCTTTTATGCAATAGCTATTATACAGCATGTTATTTGGTCTCCATTAAATTCCTTTTTTTTTCTTATAGTTGATTTCTAACTTTAGGCATTATGATTAGAGAAAATACTATGCATAATATTGATTTTTTATAATTTTATTGACAATTGACTTGTGTCCCAAGATATAGTCTATTTTTGAGAATGTTCCATAGGCACTGAAAAAAAAATGTGTATGAAGCTATTTGAGGGGGTGGAGTAGATGGTAGACCTATTTGGTCTTGTTCCTCATTTAAGGCTATTTATTTGCTCTCTTGTTGATCTGCCCATTGTTGTAAGGGGGGTATTGAATTCCCCTTGCATTATTGTGTTGTTATTAATCTCTCCTCAGTTCTGTTATTAACTCATTTTGTTTTGCATAACTTTCGTTTCCATCATCTCATGTGTTGCTTCTATTAATTTTTACTTAAATGTTCTACTGGGGTTGATATATTGAATATGATGGGCTATTTGAATAACTTTGGGTGGTCTAATCTCTAGCTCATTCTGAGGGCTACATGGTTACTCTCCTCCTCCACCATGTTAAGTGATTTAGATGTCTGCTGCATTGGTATTTGTTTTCCTATTGCTTTACAATAATATCTTAAGAATTTCTTTCATGTATGTCTTGGTGTTGATAGGTTGTTTTGGCTTTGGCTTTTCTGTGAAGCTCTTCACTCTTTCTTCTATTTTGAATGTTAATCTTGCTGTGTAGAGGATCCTAGACTGAGAATCTTTAAGTACTTTCAACATCTCCTTTCAGTCCCTTCTTGCTTTTAATTTCTACTGAAAAGTACACTGACAGTCTGGTTGGTGTTTTTGTCATTTTTTTCTCATGCTGTTTTTAGCATTCTGTCCTTGTCAATGGTTTTCAACAGCTTTATTATAATGTGACTTGGTGTGTGTCTGTCTGGCATTATTTTGTTTGGAAGTCTTTGGGCCTCTTGAATCACAACATCTGGTTCATTTCCCAGATTGAGATGATTTTTAGCAATTATTTCTTTAGATGAATTTTCTATGCCTTTTTCTTTAAGTTCTTCCAAAGGGCTCTTTCACTATTTTCATTTTTTCATTCTTTTTTTCTCTACATTGTCCTATTTGTGTACTCCCAGCATTGTAACTTCAAGCTCATTAATTCTCTCCATTGTGTCTGTTGAGGCCCTCAATGGTAGTTTAAAATGAGTTACTGTGTTTCTTAGGTCTCTTATTTCAAGTTGTAGCTGCCTCATATTTCCTTTATATATAGCCTTATTTTTAAAAATTCTATAAGGATTGTTATAACTGTTACCTTGAACCTACCTTCTGTCATGTTCTGGGGTTCTACTGGGCTGGGACTCCTCTTGAGGATTTTTGCTCTGGTATTTGTTGTATGTTCTTCTGTATCATCATTTCAAAATTTTTGGGGGGTGTTGTAATAGGGATAGATTTTCTGACTGTTGCTTTTGCACCTGTTGATGTAATTGGAGGACTGGTACTGGTCAGGGGTAGGAGGTATAAAAGTGGACACTAAAAGACCACCTCCTGTGAACTCAAGAGGAATCCAGACTTACTACTTTGTGGTGGGTATAACCACAGTGATCCTCTCCTCAAGGCCAGATCCACATTTTTAGAGTCTCTTATGTTCCCATGTCCACTTCCATTCTAGGCTATCTTAAACACTTGATGTAACACTAGCCATGGACTGTAGTTGATATGGAGTCACAGGTCAGTTGTTTTTGCTTCCAGCACAGACCTGTGTTCTGGGGTATTTATTCTCATTACTGATGGGTGCTTGAGGTCTAGTATGTTCAAACATTTCTTTGGTTATAGCTCTGGGGCAGGGGGTGGGGTGTAGCAGGTGGTTTGTCTACCCCAGCCTCCTCTTGAGTAGTATTCTCTTCTCTGTGGAGACCAGGTTCTCTCACCTGTTTTCCCTGCCCATTTAGCTCCAACTGTTCTATTTGAGAGCCTCTTTGCTCTGCAGTCCCATCGCTGCAGCCCTCCAACAGTGTTCCCCCTGCTTTCAATGCCAACTCATGCACCCCCCTATCTAGTGTCGTGCTGAGTCTCAGGAGTCTACTGTACTGGCAAGTGCCAGAGTCCACAACTATAGGAGTTTTTGCAGGGAATGTGACCCTCCATTTTGTGGCCATTATCAATATAAAGAGAGTTCATTTAAAGGTTGTCGTACTATTGGGCCTCTCTGGTGGTGCAGGTGATTGAGCACCACACTGTGAAGCTGTCCGCAGCCTCTGCAGCATGGGTTCGATCCCAACCAGCCAGCAAGAATCCCACATGGCAAAGCAGACCTCTCCTGTCTCACCCCCAGCTCCCCTCAGGGAACAGTCTGTCTGCTCTGTCCCCCGCTCTGTCTCCGGTGAATCCTCTCAACCTCCCATGCATCTGGCCTGTACCTTGGTTCTTGTATAAAAATAAATAAATATTTAAAAAAAATAAAGTTTGTCCTACTCCTTTCTGCTGGATCTTTGCTCCAAGTGTGTGCAGTGGGTGTCCATTTTTCCATCAGGGGTATTTTAATTTTGTTCTACTACAGTCTAGTTGTGAGTATCTGGAGGAACTAAGGAGGCATCTTCACTTGCTACTTTCTTGCCAGACTCCCCTATAAAGAGAAATGATGTTATTAAGTGTCTGTATTCAAGACATTGTTTTCGATTGCATATACAAAAAAGCAGCTTTTGCAGGTTCTTTTTGAAATAGTCAAGCCTATGAAAATGACTTTAAAAAACAGTTATATAAAACTTAATTCTAGAAGCTAGAATGTGTTAACATTTCTTCATTAATAAGAAAGCCATTTACAACACTGCTTTATATTTTTTTCTATGAAATTTTAAATTATTGAAAGAATAGCCTATCAAAAATATTTATCTGGATTTTTTTACTTAACATTTTAATGTAAGTATTTTTCCTGCCATTCATCACTCTCCATAGAATTATTTTTAAAAGAAGCAGAATATACTACAATTTATTGCTTGCCTTTCATTACCAGGAGGTAAGTAAAATACTATGATCATCCCCATTTTACAGATAACACTGTTTTACAAGGTCTGGTATCCTGTTTCAGGACTGGAAAAATCACATCTAAATTGTGATCCTTGATGACTGTGATTTCCATAGAAACTGAGAGTCCAAATAACCACTGTTTAAAAACTTCAGTTATCTTGCATTTGCTGAGCTGATATCCATTTCCATGGAAACAGGAGTAATAGCAGAGTGAGACTTGGCTTTGGTGAGCATCTGAAACAATTGCTGCCTGAGAGCAGGACAGTCGCTTCCCCAATTGCACCTGCCCAGCCCGAGGCAGGAGACACACGGCTGGAGTTTGTAGATTATTGACTCTGGAAAATAAAAAAAAAAGAATTCTGCCAGATCTGACACCCAAGTCCCCAGCTAAGCCTCACTAGTCAGTCTAAATAATTCAGGCAAAATTAGACTATTTTAACTCAAAATTTGCAGAAAGACCACCCATTGTAGCCAACATTTTTTAGATAATTACTGAATATTCTTTGTTCATGTGGGAAAAGCTTACTGTCACCATAAGTTCTATGCACAGCAATAGAGGGTAGGAATATGCCCTCACTTCTTAAGAAATTATCACATATAACTTCAGGCACAAATATTTTAATGTTTCATCATGGAAAATTTAAAATAGCTATGAAGTTAGGCTGAATAAAGGATGGGTCAGCAAATTTTGTCTCATGGGCCAAATCTGGCCTGCCACCCATTTGTGCAGAGTTTTATCAAAACACAGACATGTTGTTTCATTTAGTATCATCCACAGCAGCTTTCTTGCTACAAGGGCAGCGCTGCACAGTTGCAACAGAGACCATGTGTCCTGAAAGCCTGAACAATTTACTATCTGACCCTTTAAAAATGGCAGACTGGCCTCTAATCTAATGAACCTTATCAGCCTTCATTTAGTTTCAGTAATTATCAACTCATGAGAGGCAAAAAAATCAGCAAGTAAACCTGATTGTTATTTAAGTCTCCCTTTGTGCCCCTAATAAGGGAATCAATGCTTTATACAACATAAATATCAGCAGTTAAATATAATGACAACTAGTTCTGATAAGTAAAATCAAGCGTTAGGATGGCCATGTGACATTGCAGACCTCCCCAACCCTTGTGTCACTCTGGACCTAGTACTGTGTCTGAAGAGGGGGGAACAGAGGGTCAGGCATGGTCTCTGACCACAAAATTCAGAAAATCAGCTTGGAGGACTACACACAGATGAGCTCTTGAGAGCACCCTACCTACACGGTGCACACGAAGGGTCACTTGTTGAAACCATGCAAACGATGCTCAAAAATTGGGAGAGAAACAAACCAACAATAACCAACAACAAAAACAAGACAAAGAGGCAAAAATTCTTGCTTTGTTGTCCTCGTATCTTTTAACGTTTTTCAATATGCTTTCAGATTTATCCATTTATTTGAAACTCAGGAAGTGTCTTTAAGATATGGAGGCAATTTATCTAAACCCACACTTTATAGATGAGAAACACAAAGCGGTGGGAAGCAAATGCCATTTCTCAAGGCCACGTGGGGGAACAATGAAGCAGGCAGCGCAGATGAGGAAGTGGATGGAAAGGACTCTGACTTCTGATTCTAACACCTTCCATCTCAGTCTCCTTGAACAAGTTCTTACCCCCCTTTTAACCTCTTGTGTCTTCTTTTTTTAAAAATCTGGATAATACTCACCAAGTGCTTAGTTTTCCCATAATGTGTGTCTGAGATTAGAAGGGACTAGAAGGCATCATTTTTGTTTATTTATTTTAGGGTTTCTTTATTTATATATATTTTATGTCATTGTTCATTTTTAAATAATATTTGCTTCCCCCACCCCCTCAGGTGTAGTCCCCATAGAGTTTCCTTCACCCGTGCACCATCACCACAGTCCCCTGTGCTCCTTCCTCTCTCCCTCTGATCTCTCTCCCTCCCCCTCCCCTGCATTATGTCTCTGGTTTATTATTGTCTGTTTTTGAATTGAAAAGATATGTAGGAATGTGAGGAAAGCAGGGTCCTGTGCTGACTTTGGGAGAGTAGTAAATGCAGATTATTAAGGCGAAAGGCAGAGGAGAGTTGGTGTTCAGCCCTTGGGAGACTGCCCATGCCCACATCTCACATACTCTGCAAATTGGTAGCTCAAAATAATAAGACTACAGAGCCTGAGCTATTAGCCTTGACTTTTAGAAACTTAATCTTTACCTCAAACTTAAGCCAGATAACTTTTTAGAAAGTACTAGAAATTCAAGAATATTCTTGCAGATTACTGCATCCACTTCAGCCACGGAACCTCTTTTTGAGAAGTTTTGAAAGATTCTGCAGACTCTCCCCTGGAAACACAATATGAGCAGAAGCTAAGGCAGACATGCAGCAGCTGTGGCACAAGAGATGAGGGGCCTACAGGCTGGCCTGGAGTAGCCACGCACACATTCCATCAGCATCATTAGGATCAGCCTTCTTAGAACACGCCTCTGCATTCTGTTTGCCATGGTGAGAATTTCTTCTCTTCAGCCTATTATCCTAACATTCATCTGTCCTGTCAACACATCATAAATTGTTTATAATGCATGGCTCCAGCACAGCACTGAAGTAATGAGAATAAATAGATCCTGATAGACATATTGCTACCCACTGAGATTGAACTGTTAAACAGCTCATGAATATTTAGGAGGTGTTGACTTGCTTCTCACCTCGTAAGGCATTTGGGAAATTTTGCCATAAATGTTCCCAAATAGGGGTGTGATGTTTGGGGGGCCATGGGGAGAGGAAATGAATGGAAAGAGTTGGGAGCAGGTATGTTGTGAGCTGTTACTAACTGGAGTCACTGGCTGGGAGTACTTTTTATGAAGTCCCTTAAATTCTCTGGGACTTAATTTGCTTATCTCACCTAGATTTGAATTTCTGATTCTGGGGGAAATAGGAGCCTTTCTTTGTCACTTCAGTCCCCTAGGCCTGACCTGCCTCAGGGTTCTGGGTGGTTGGTCCAGCCCCAACCAGCTCTGGCAGACCAGCTCACCTCCTCTTCTGGATTTCAGAGGCTACCACTTGCCAGGGGCTCAAGTCTGTACCTCACAGCTTCAACCTCCTGCCCTGGGATGGCCCCTCTGACACTGAGGTTTGAACTCCTGCTGCATACAAGGGCATCCCATTTCAATCGATGGGAGCTGGGATCTGGCAGCAGTTCTTCCTTACTCAACCAGACGGACTGTTCAGAGAAACATCTTTGTATTTGTCATTGCAGAGGATGTAATTGAGAAAGTGCCATCAGTGACACTTTCCAAGTGGAGGTTTATCAACACATCCTCATGCTGACTTCTCTCCTCTGCCTCAATCCTCTTGTCTCTCACTCCTATCCCTTGGGATTTTATTCTCTAATAAAAAGGTAGCACATGAGCTTTGCCTCAGGCCTTGCTTTCTGGGGAAACTAGCAAAACACTGGAAATATTCATGCATCAAATTAGATATGTATAATTTGTAGTTCAATATAAACACCCCAAGTCTTATACTTGCTTTGTGACTATTTATAAAAGGTAACGTATCATTGGGCAATTATTTCTACCCATCTATTTATCATCTATCTACTTAACTATCTACCTGCCTAAGAAAGTGATAAAATTCTTCTTGGAACTTATATTTAAGTGGGCTAAGAAAAGATAAGGCATGGACTCCCCACTCTGAACTCCCACCAACCCCCACCACAATCACTCATTCATTTCTCTATAAGGGGGACAATAACCAACACTCTTTCTTCTATGGCTGCCTTGCTTGGCTTGAACCCAACAAGGTAGTAGCTCTTCCCACTGGTTGCCTGTCCTCACCATCATCATTCACTGCCACTAAATCCAGGATTTTGATACTGGCTTTACTCAGAAAATAATTCTACCCAAAATATTCCAGCATTTTTCTATGTGGCCTTACTAGGATCCTGGTCATGAGAGAATAAAGAGGTTCTAAGAACAGAAAAGTGAATTCAAAGATTCCACACAAAGTGTATTGCTTCAGTATCCTTTGTGTTATTTTTCTCTTGGGCCCCCAAAGATGCTCTCCAAGCTTGCAAAAATTCATCTGTGGGGTGTTATTGTTGTCATCTGTTCAGCGTGATTTTTCCTGCCCCAGCTCCTACTTTCTCTGGCTACAAACCTTGTTCCCTGCACAGGACTGGGCATAGGATCCAGGCTGGGCCAGTTGTAGTATTTAATTTACCCTTCAAGTCAGAAATTGGCCCTGGGGGAGTGTTTTTGACTCCATCTAGATCAATCAGAGGTTTTCATTATTACTGTTTTTGTTGTTATCTTAACTAACACAAAAGACCATTTTTCATTTGATAGAAGCCTTTGAGACATGATCCCAGGATTTTTCCATCTGGTGAAAAATGGAAATAGAGAAATTTTTTTTTCTCTACATGAGAATAAAACCACAACAAAGAGAAAAGCAAAGATAAAAGATGTACAGAGGGAGACAGTCTGGGTATCATGTCCCTAGCTCCGGTTTCTGAACTCCACATATTCCTGAAGTTTGTTCTGATTCTCTGAGATGCCTTAGTATCATGTCACTGAATCCCTTCCTTGCTTAAATCTCTTCCTTGCTTAAGCTGACTGGGATTGTGCTTCTGTCACTTGCAATCTAAAGAACCCAGGTTAATATAGATGTGTATGAAAAGCAAAGCCCTTTCTCCACTTTAATATGCCTTGTTATTTTTTTTCTTTTCAGTGTAAAAGAATGAATTTGATGTAGGGATAAAGCAGGACCTTCCAACTAGCTACTCTGTGCCCTAGTTAGTTAAGCTGGATTTGTGGATCACCTTTGAACCCTTATCCATCATTCCTTTTTCATGTCATTGAGGGGTTTTATTTGTATGTCTGCAGAAAGAATAAGAAGCCATAGCTTAAGATGACAAAGAAAGGGCAACCAAGCCAGTTAGTTCTGCTGTGCTAATGTTAAATTTCATTCATGTTTTCAACGGATGGAGGAAACCCCAAAATCTTTAGTTTGTTTTGTCGGATCCAGACACATTGCCAGGTCAATAGCAAGTCCAAGCTTACTCTTTGAAGGAAGTCTTTTCACCATGGATTTTCACCATCATTTATTTTCATATCTTTCAGAGCCACAGATAGCTGAGTAATTATGCATCATGGAATACCTAATTGCATTCAATAATTACATGGGAAGCTGCAGTGTGGAAAATAAAGAGTTACCAAAATAACACATTGTTTCTGACAAAAGGAGAGGAAAGTATAGTTTTGGCTCCAGCAGGAACAGCTGCCTGCCACGAGACCAGTGCCCCTGCTCATCTGGGCAGCTCTGCCACCCATGTGCATGGGTGTGAATCCACCCAGCACACTCTGAGAGCTAACTCTTGTGGCAGGAACTGTATTTTCTGAAACAAATTATGTGGGCTCATTTCAGCCTTCAAAAGTTGATTCTCAGGTATCTGTTGTTCTAGCTTCTGAAATGTTTTCTTCAAAGATGCAAGCACTTTGGTGTGGGGCCTCACAGCAACATGCCCAGCTTAGTTGCCCAGCTCTGGCAGGCCTACCAATGCGTACTTTGAAGGGATCTCCGAGATCCCATTTACTCCAATAAACAACACAAAATTACAAATCTCTAAGTCTTTCCATTTGAACTTGATTTTTACCCCATTAGGCAGGAATTACTATCACTTTTTGATGGAGAAGAAAGATATGGGCTATGAAAAGGTCCAGGTTGATTTAGGACTGATCCACATTCATATAGAATGTATGACTTCCCTATTGTTACACAAACACACACACACACACACACAATCAGTAGGAAGGGTCAATTAATAGTGTTCATCTATTTATTTAGTACTCACCTAATTATTTCCTCCTCGAGGTATGAGACCATTCCAGTGCTCCCTTATATTGACCATGGTTAATTCACCACTGGATAAAAATTTAACTGTATTAATCAAAGTACAGACCTACCTGTGATCTCCTTCCTTCCTTGTACTCATCAGCCAAATTAGAGGTAATTGTATATCATAAATCCTTACATCTTTGCAAGAAGAAAAACATAATAATGCTATACTAGAACAGTCTAACTTGAGTCTCAGAATTCCTAGTATTAGTGTGTTAATTTTGCAAAAATTAAAGTATCAACAAAGAGTTTTAGAAAATTCTTCAAAAAGATTACAGAGATAGGCAAAGAGAATATAGACACTAGAGGATCACCAGACAGTAACTGAAATAAGCAATTATCTTTTTATTGAAAGAACACCAGAAAAATATTGCAAACATGAATTTTTTTAAATGTAGTAAAGTCACCTGTTATAAAATGTTTAAGTCATTGCACATGAAATCATTCAGGGGAAAAACTTAGAGATGGCAGTAAAAGACCTACATCAAAGGTCTGGAGTGATCTTGCTACATCCTTGTGATTTTGTACAATGTGAAATATCACTCACCCTATAAGAGTACCAGAGAGGTGGTATTCACAGAAATCTTCCTCCACCTGCACTAGATGTCACAGTGTTCACTGAGGATCCATGACGGGTCTCCACATAAGATCAGTGGGATGGGGAAGTTGTAACAGACTGAAGCCTGAATTCATCAGACAGTGGGTCAGCACAGATGAGCCATCCCTGCAGATCAATGTTCTATGACAGTCTAGCTAACAGGTTTTTGTTCTTCTGGGTGTTTCAAGATCATTGCTGAGAGGCATTCTTAGTAACTCACTAACCTCAGAGAAAAGAGGGAAAGGCTTGGAGTAATTTTGTGAAGAAAATGGAAAAATAGATTTCTGCACAGATAGGGAAATTTCTTTCTGTTTTTGGCTTTGTGAATATCACATTGTTATAGTTGGTGTTTCAAGTCAACCCATGTTGAGACAGGGGTACTATAACCATGTGTAAATGAAGTAGGTGGATATCCATAGTGTGATTTAAGGGGTAGGCAAATTCCAGCCTAAAATAGTTCTTCCCCTGGCTTGACAGGGCACATTAAGTAGTGATTGCTTCAGGTTTCTCTATTTAAATGCAAATAACTCTGGAAAGATAATACATTATGAGAGTCATTAACCATGGGTAAGGTTAACTTAGCAGATCACTTTCTTACTAGACTCCTAAGAGATTCCAGTTCAAGATTGACCTTGACTTAGGTACTAGTTTGTGATCTTGGGTAAGTTCTTTGGCCTCAATGTGCCCCTGTTTCCTGTTACACAAACACATGGTTTGTCCCACTTGCCTTTCAGGACACTTGTAGAATTGATTGAGCATATATGACAGTAATAAAGCAACATAGACACCAGTGAGTCGTTACAGCTAGAATTGGAAGTGCTGGAAGCCTGAATGGAAAGTGTCTGAAAGACAAGAACCATATTACAACTAATATTACAGACACACTTATTTTCATAATGTATATGCCTTGTAGGTCAAAGAAAGAACTTTAATTTTAGAGTCAGAATACCTAGATTACAAAACTGTCAACAAGAAAGTAGGCAATGGGCCTCCCCTGGTGGCACAGGCAGTTGAGCGCCACGCTGTGAAGCTGTCCACAGCCTCTGCAGTATGGGTTCGCTTCCTGGTCGGCCAGGGAGAAACCCACAAGGTGCGGCAGACCTCTCCTGCCTTGACTGCTGCTCCCCTCAGCAGTGTCTTCCATCTGTCTGCCTATTCTGCTCCCTGCTCTGTCTGTGGTGAATCCTCTCACCCTCCCGGGCATCTGGCCTGTGCCCTGGTTCTTGAATAAATAAATCTTTAAAAAAAAAAAAAAGAAAGTAGGCAAAGATTATGAGAAGGAAGTTAAGTAAAGAAGGATATAGATGCCAGAAGTACTTGAAAATGTGCCCACTCTCACTAGTAACATAAAAAAGGCAAATTAAAACAGTAAGATTCCATTTTCACCCATAAAATTTTTAAAAACATATTTTAAATAAAAATAGTGTAAGTATAGAGGGAAAAAAACTGCTTATGATTGTACAAACTAGACTATATAGCAATGGGGCTCAAAAAAACTTAAATTATGTGGCCTAGCATTTCCAATTGTAGAAGTTCTCTTGAAGAAATAAGTATGACTATAAGCATTTAGCTACAAGAGTTCTTGTTATGGTATTGTTTATAAACACAAAGACAACAGAAATTATTTAAAATATTATACATAGTATTGATTATGGATCTTCTTTCCATCCATTTGTCTGTCAAAATCAAGAGATATTTATCAAAAAATTAATAGTTATTTCTGGGTGTCAAACCATAAAGTATTTTCATTTTATCCTTGATTATCTGTAATTCCAAAAGGTCCATAATTTACATTTTTGCATATATATAAATAGTTTTTTGAAAGATTTATTGTATTTATTTATTAACACAAGAACTGGGGTCTAGGCAAGATGTGCGGGGGTTGAGGGGATCCACCAGAGACAGAGTGGGGAACAGAACAGGCAGACTGACTGAAATACACTGCTGAGGGGAGGGAGAGGCAAATCAGGAGAGGTCGCTGTGCCATGTGGGTAGCTCCCTGACTGGCGATTAAACCTGTGCCACAATGGCTGGCGATAGATATTGCTGAGACTTCAATCCCTGCACTATCAAGGAGGCCCTAGAAATAGTTTTAAGAGAAATTCCACTAGTAGTGTTTGTTTTTTTCTTCTTTAGATTCAAGCCAAAGATTCTCAAACTATAAAATGGGATTAGGCAACTACAACGTTTACAAAATTCTGAGGAAGAAACATAAGATATGTATGGGGAAAAATCTGAACTCTTTCTGTAGTGACAAAACGGAAGAAAATGGAAATGTTATTTCCAATCAGCTGCCTGCTGAAAGAAATTTTTTCAGCACCATGGACAGTGGGACTGCAGCCTTACTTTTGAAAAACTTGGCCCATCAAAGCAAATGAAAGAATTTCAAACCAGCTTTTAAGTGCACATGTGCACCAATTAATGCAAGAACTTATTACTTGTTAAAGTGGCTGCAGAGTGATTAGTCAGTCCATTCAGGCACTAAAATCTATTTCACCATAAGTGTCTGCTCCTTCTACCATGGGTGAGAATTACAGCTGGCAAAAAATCCTATCCCATGTGGCTCACTAGGAAATTCACAGAGAGAACAGGGAAATCACAAAGAATTTGCCTTCTCCTCAGCAACACAGCTGCCCTTTCTGCTTTCTCAGACTTTACCTCAATAAAATTTAGTTCATTTCTTCACATGAACACAATAAAATAAAGGGTTCCAGAGTACAATGCGACCACCGATGTTATATACCACCACCCTCCAAGGGTACCCAAGCAGCTTGCAGGGAACAGCCATTCACATGGATCTTCTCAGACTCCAGTCACATCTCCAGGGCAGTAAGGAGTCTGGAGCCAAGAGAGGGCCTGTGCATCTGGAGATGGGAGACATGGTGGGAGGTCTGCAGAGATGTTCTCTCACGCAATCCCCTGTATTCTCCCTTCTGCTTCTCAAAATTTTGAATTTCACCTTTGAGGACATGCATTCATTTTGGAGATATTTAATGAATACCAACTATGCGGCAGAGAGTATTATGGGAACACGGGGTATCAGCAATCAAGATAGAAGATAAAATCGCTGCAATCAGAGTTGACATCCCAGAGGGAGTGACAGACAACACACAAATAAATGAGATAATGATCTCAGCACTATCACCTCTGTCGCCTGAGTTCAACCCCTGGGCAGGGAGCAACCCACATGGTGCAGCAGACCTCTCCTGTTTCGCCCCCTACTCCCCTCAGCAGTGTATTTCAGTCAGTCTGCCTGTTCTGCAACCCACTCTGTCTCTGGTAAATCAATCCTCTTATCCCCACACCTCTGGCCTACACCCCAATTCTTCTTCACAAAAAAAATGAAATAAATTTAAAAATAAGATAATGACAACTACTGTGAAGAAATGAAAAGAAGATCATGAGTTACAGATGACTGGGGATGAGATGAAGAAGCTATTCCAAAGGGCACTTTTAAAAAATGAGAGGCAGCCATGAAAAGAATCTGAGGGGAAAATATCTCAGCAAAGGGGGACAGTGAGTGCAGAGTCTCTGAGCTGTGACTGAGCTCAGGGTGTTCAGAGAAACAAAGAGTTTAATAATCAAGAAGAGAGTGCAGTGAGATGGACCAGGAAGGTTGGCAGAGGCCAGATCCTGTAGAGCCTTGCAAGCCATAGTGAAGAACTAGAATTGTATCCCATGTGCAATGGATTGTGACAGAGGAGTAATACTTGGGTTGCTGAGTGATCCTATTTCAGTGACTTAAATGTCAAATTTCCCAGGTTCCTCATTTAAAATGCAAATACCCTTTATGGAGGTACCATCTTAATTGGATCTACCCATCATACCCTGTTTCCCATTCCTGTTGCAGCCCAGGAGGGGGAAGAGATCTGAGCGTCTAGCCAGAGTCTCTGAATCATGGGAGATGTGTTTCAAATGGCAAGAAGTGTACCTGGGACCAAACAATAGTGCCAAGGGCAGACAGACTTTGAAAACAGATTCCCTGGCATAGTGAGAGGAAGAGATTATACATTTTGGGGTCAAAAAGTACTAAATTAAAACCTGCAAGTTCTGGTTTTACACAGTTGATTACAAAATTTCATGCAATAGGCATTATTTGATATTATGAACTGAATATTTATCCATATGGACTGCATACGTGGCAATCTTATCCCCCTATGTGCTGATCCCAGAAGGGGGAATCTTTGGGAGATAATAGGATTACACGAGGGTACAGTTCTTCTGAATGGGATTAGAGGCCTTATAAGAGTCACAAGAAAACTTGATTCTCCTGTCTGTTCTCTGTTCAATGAGAAATCAGCAGCCTGCAAACCAGAAGAGGGCTTTCAATAAAAGCCAACCATGCTGGCATCCTGGTCTCAGACTTCCAGTCTCCAGAGCTGTGAAAGATAAATTTGTGTTGTTTGTAAGCCACTCAGTATTTGGTATTCTGCTATAGCAGCCTGAACTGACTAAGATAGTTGGAAATGTACTGAATTTATCTCAGTCATCCCTGTGAGTTCCTGAATTGACTACAGCACTATTGGTGCATGCTAGGATTTAATTGAATATCATAACAACTGAGTGTTTACAATATGCCCAGAACTGTGTAAGGTGCTGGAGTTTCAAAGATGAATCAGACAACAATAGTATCCACATGCTTCCAAGCACATGATTTTTCTCAGAAAGGGATGAGGTTTTGGAAACAGACTTTGGCAAAGAAATCTTTAGTTAAAAATGGGGAATAGATATTCCAAGCATTTTTAAATGTCTAGATGACCCTCTCCCAGTATGAAAGTACTGCTTTTTGAGCTACCTTCTTCTTCTGAATTAATTAGGAAGGTGAGCTGGAATCCACATTTAATTCTTGGGGAACTTGGCAAGATGGTAGGAATTGTACAGCATAAATTGTTTACAACTTAAGCGACTGCCTGCTCATTTGAATTAATGTGTGATGTGATGTGCAATTGCTCCAGGGAAGGAGATAAGGGGGGAAGGTGACTCCTTGTAGTCGATCTTGTCCATAATTGCCATGTCTGTCTGCCAAATGAATTTAGAAACATTAAAAAAACAATTCTATGAAACAATGAGTTGAGGAACCTGAGAAAATTTGCCACAACATGAATAGAAATGTGGATGAAGTGGCAGAAGCCTTTTAGTCTACTAGAGAGATGAAGTCATGTAGGAGCTTAAAGTCAAAAGTGAGAACCACATTCCAGAAAGGACTGGTGACAGAGGAACTGAGGGGAAGGAAGAGGGTTAGGGAGGAGGAAGACCTGTCCTCCTAACGAGAGCTCTTGGAGAACTCTCCCTCAGATTCTCTCTGCCTTCCAATGCACCACCATGGATGCCATGCCCTCAAAGAGAAGGGTGATGCTGGGAGGAGACATTTAGGGGCAAACCCCACACTGGTTAGATGTCTGACTTCTGCCTCTGCTATTCCAAATAAACAAGCTGAAAATCCCACCACATGTTTACTCTCTCTCTCCCCAGTCACAGCCTTACCTTCAAGGAGTCTTAATGATCTAAAATAAACAGACCCTTCTTCCTCTAGCTCAAGTAATTAGGAACATCAACATATTTGATCAAAACCACCTTTCTTTAAAAGACGTAATTTTCAGTAAGAGCTTAATTTTTCCTTAAAATGTCAGCTGATAGAGAGCAGGATCAAAATTTCAGTTTTCTGTTCCTTTCCAGTTCACTACTAAATCAATTTTAATTTCAGTTCTCTATAAAAATATAATATGACTCAAATAAGTGACATTTTATCCACCATTACAAAAAAAAATACAAAATAATACCAAATAATAATTCTTAAAAAATCAGGTCACCCGTGGGGAGATGGGATTATTTGACTGGGTCCTGGAGCCACTCACAAGATTCCAAACTGACAAAAGGATCATCACAAATATATGGAACTGATCTCGGTAACTGTGTCTAAGTGAGCATTTTCCAATCTAGTGGAAACTCTGGGATGGAAATGGAAACTCTTGAAGTATCATTTGTCTTAGGTCAGTTTTCTCGGAGACAGGCCAGGCTGGAGAGTTACAGGCTGCAAATGTACTAGAGAGTGACTCAGCAGTCAGGACCTGATTGAGAGTAAAGGACAATGGAAGAGGACAATGGAAAAGCTGAACTTGGTTGCACCCCCAGTTAGGCCTCAGAGTGCCAGGTGGAGATCTGGCACTGGGATGGCCCTTCAGAGTGGCCCAGCCTGTGGACAAGCAAGTTTTATACTCCTTCATGTCCCCGGGGAGGGACATGAACTTGCTGAGGGCAATTCCCAGAGATTTGCTCAGCCAAGAGCCATTGGCTGCCACACTAGCAGCAGCGGGGAGACGGGGTGCCTTAACCATAAAGAGAAGATCTGGGCAGCAAGCCAAAGTGGCCATCCTATCACTGAAAGCCAGAGGCATGCCTGAGTCCACACTGCCAATTTACCCTCGCACACCGCCTTCAAATGTTTGTAATGTCCATCCTGCCCTCTTTCCTTGGATTAGAGTATTTTCTCCAATAGCACCTCTTTCTGATACTGAGTCTGCAAGGTACTGAACTGTTTCTTAAATACACTTCTGTTCTCATGTCCTCAAGTTTCCCTTGTGGAGGCAAAGACTTCATGCTCCAATGACACTACCTCATCCTTATGCCCCCATATAAACAGCACACATCAGGCTCCTGATGCTGCTGGCTCTACACTCACCCTGGGACTTGCGAAGATGAAAAACACACCAGCCCTGTCCTTGAGTTCTTCGCAGTGTGTTGGAAGAAACAGTGAAAATAAATTTCAAAACAGTATGGTGATAATAATGATAAATGAGGAGCAAAGAATATGCAATGGAGCACAGAAAGTTTGTTCAATAAATGGTGCTGGGAAAACTGGGTCACTACATGCAAAATAATGAAGCTTGATTACTATCTTACACCATGCACAAAAACCAACTCAAAATGGATTAAAGAACTAGACATAACATTCTTCAAAGAAATAGAAAAAATATTGATGAAATTCATATGAAGCCTCAAAAAATCCCAAATAGCCAAAACCCTCCTGAAAAAAAAAAAAAGAAGGGAATGGAGGCATCACTCTCCCAGACATCAAACTATAATACAAAGCCATAATCATCAAAACTGCATGATATTGGAATCAGAACAGACACACGGACCAATGGAACCAAATAGAAAACCCAGAAATAAACCCACAGAGTTATGGTCAACTAATCTTTGACAAAGGAGCAAAGAATATGCACTGGAGCAAAGAAAATTTGTTCAATAAACGGTACTGGAAAAACTGGGCTACTACATGCAAAAGAATGAAGCTTGTCTACTTCCTAACACCATGCACAAAAACCAACTTATAATGGATTAAAGAACTAGACATAAGACCTGAAACCGTAAAATATATAGAAGGAAACATAGGTGAAACACTACATGACATGCACATCTAAGACATATTTACAGACACATCACCCAAAGCAGTGATAGTGAAGGCAAAGATAAACAGCTGGGACTACATCAAATTAAAGAGCTTCTGCACAGCAAAAGAGACAATAACAAAAACAAGAGAAACCCCACCAACTGGGAGAACATTTTTGCACCCAACACTAATGATAAAGGACTGATCACAAAAATCTACAAAGAGCTGACGAGACTCAACAAAAACAAAGAAAATAATCCAGTCAAAAAATGGGCAGAAGAGCTAAAAAGAAACTTCTCTGAAAAGGAAATGCAAATGGCCAACAGGCATATGAAAAAATGTTCAACATCATGTGCAATCAGGGAAATGCAAATCAAAACTACAATGAGATACCATCTTACACCAGTGAGAATGGCACATATTAAAAAAACTAGCAACAACAAATGTTGGCAAGGATGTGGAGAAAAAGAAACTCTCCTGCACTGCCGGTGGGAGTGCAAACTGGTCCAACCACTATGGAAAGCTGTGTGGAGATTCCTCAACCTACTAAAGATAGAGCTTCCATATGATCCAGCAATTCCACTCCTAGGTATTTACCCAAAGGACACAGAAACATCAATTCCAAAGAGCACCTGCACCCCTATGTTTATAGCAGCACTATTTACAATAGCTAAGCTTTGGAAACAGCCCAAATGCCCAAAAATAGATGACTGGATCAAGAAGATGTGGTACATATACACAATGGAATATTACTCAGCAATCAAAAAAGATAAATTCATGCTTTGAAGCAATGTGGATGGAGCTGGAAGGGATCATGCTCAGCAAAATAAGCCAGAAAGAAAAAGAAAAATACCAGATGGTCTCACTCATCAGGAATTTAGAAAACCTAAATAAGGGACCAGAAAAAAACTAATTATAAAAATCAAAATCAACAAGCAACTATAAACCAGAGACACACTCTGGGGGTGGGGGAAGGGAGTAGGATCAAAACAAGGGGGTGGGAATTGTATGGCAACTATAACCAGATGAAAATGCATACTTTGTGCAAAATTGGAAAATGATGTAAAAATATATAAAATAAAATTAATTTAAAAAAACGAATGATAGGGCCTCCCCGGTGGCGCAGCGGTTGAGCGCTGGGTTACGAAGCTGCCCGCAGCCTTGGCAGCGTCGGTTTGATCCCCGGCTGCTCCCCAGCCACCGGAGGAGGGTCCCACATGGCGCGCAGACCTCTCCTGCCGCCCGCTGCTCCCCTCAGCAGTGTACTTCGGTCCTTCTGCCTGCCCTGCTCCCCGCTCTGGCTCTGTGAATTCTCTCACCCTCCCGCGCTTCTGACTGTGCCCAGTGCTTGTATAAATAAATAAAAATAAATCTTAAAAAAAAAAAATATTTATAAAAAAAAAAAAAAACGAATGATAAATGCCATGTACTTTTTTTGAGAACAAAAGGAGCATCTTCTTGGGGACAAAAAGAGAGTGATTTCTCCTGGAACTCATGCTTGATCTTGTCTTTGAAAGTTGGGTTAAATTCAAGAGGTGGAGGGTGTGTTTGCCAGGAAGGCTGCTGCAGACATGAGTGAAGCCAGGATTCGCTCAGGTCTTGGGAAGTTCCACGGCTGGAACCTGCCATGCAGATGCCTGATTGTGTTAAGTTTCTAACTCTATAAGAAATGGGAAATTAATCAAATGGAGGTTTTCAAGTAGGGAGTTGACAGATCATATTTATTACTAGAGTATTTAATGGAATTTTGGAGAAGGGGTAGGAATAAAAGGGAAAGTAGAAGGCTTGAAAAAAACTTTTTAAAACTTTTGACCCTCTCCATACATTTCTCCTTCATCTCTACCTGTAAAAATCTGTTATCTGTATCCATGAGCTTGGCTACTATTGTTTAAGATTTCTTGTATTCAAGATATCATACTTCATTTGTCTTTCTCCATCTGTCATAATGTCCTCAAGGTTCATTAATATTGTCACAAATAACATGGTTTCATTCTTTTTATTAGCTGTATAATATTTCCCTCTCTTTTTCTGTGTGTGTGTGTGTGTGTGTGTGTGTGTGTGTGTGTGTGAGAGAGAGAGAGAGAGAGAGAGAGAGAGAGAGAGAATTTCTTTACCTATTCATAGACACTTAAGTTTCCATATTTCTATACTCTGGCTATTGTAAACAATGTTGTAATGTTTCCCATGGGGCTGCATCATTTTACATTTCCACCCACATCCTCACCAACACTCGCTATTGCTTGTCACTTTTCATAAGAGCCATTCTAATAGGTGTGAGGTGATATTTCACTGTGGTTTGGATTTGTTTTTCCCTCATGATGAATGACTTTGAACATCCTATGATGCATCTGTTGGCCATCTGTATGTCCTCTTTGGAACAATGTCTGTTTAGATCTTCTGCCCATGTTTTACACATTTGTCTGATTTTTATAGTAAAAATTTAAACATATAACATTTTCCAGTTTCAATGAAAAAAATTGTTTAACCACAATGCATATTTTAATGACTTTTGAGATAATTATTAAATGACCATCTAGAAAAATTGTACCACTTCACATATTCATTAACAGCGAGATATGAGCACTGGATGTTATTAACAAAAAGTACAATAATGCATTTTTCTTTTAGCAAATTTTATCACATTTTTCTTTTATACAAATAGAGTATTTTTTTGCTATTGCCATTGAAGGATATCTACCAGGATTTCTGGCCTTCCCCCCCTCCCCCGCCCCCATTTGCACAACGTATTGAATTGAATTTAATTGAATTAAATTAAGATAAATGAATTGAATTGAATTAAGATAAATTATTTGCTTAGTTTCTCTCAGTAAGTTGCCTTTTCCTTTGGTTGATTATTTACTTAGCTGTTCAGAAATATTTTAGTTTGGTATATAGTTCCACTTGTTAATTTTTGCTTTTGTTGCCTTGCTTTTCATGTCACATTAAAAAAAAAAAAAAAAAAAAAAAAACTAGGGCCTCCCCTGGTGGCACAGCGGTTGAGCGCTGGGCTGCGAAGCTGTCTGAAGCCTTTGCGGCGCCTGTTCGATCCCCGGTCATCGGCGAGCGTCCCATATGGCGCGACAGACCTCTCCTGCCGTGCCCACTGCTCCCCTTAGCAGTGTATTTCATCGTCTGCCTGTTCTGCTCCCCACTCTGGCTCTGGTGAATTCTCTCACCCTCCCATGCTTCTGACTGTACCCAGTGCTTGTATAAATAAATAAATCTTAAAAAAAATAAGAAATTTAAAAAAAAAAAAACAACTATTGCCAATACCTACGTCATGAATCTTTTTTTTTTTTTTTTTTTGTATAGAGGCATGCTTTATTTATTTGTTTGCTGGTCTGTTTGTTTGTTTTGTTTATACATGCACTGGGTACAGTCAGAAGCGCGGGAGGGTGAGAGAATTCACCAGAGCCAGAGCGGGGAGCAGAGCAGGCAGAAGGACCGAAGTACACTGCTGAGGGGAGCAGCGGGCGGCAGGAGAGGTCTGCGCGCCATGTGGGACCCTCCTCCGGTGGCCGGGGAGCAGCCGGGGATCGAACAGGCGCCGCAGAGGCCGCGGGCAGCTTCGCAACCCAGCGCTCAACCGCTGCGCCACCGGGGAGGCCCTACGTCATGAATCTTAACACATCTTTTCTTCTAGTGTTATGATTTTAGGTCTTATAGTTAAGTCTTTAATCCATTTTTGAGTTAATTTTTCTATGCCATCAAAGTTTCATTCTTTTATTTTCTCAATACTATTTATTAAGGGATTGTCCTTTTCGTGATAATAATTTCTTGGCTTCTTTGTTGTGAATTTATTGACCACATAACTATGGATTCATTTCTGTACTCTTTATTCTGTTCCATTGATCTATGTGTCAGTTTTTTGTGTCAATACCATATTGTGTTAATTAATATAGCTATGTAATATGGTTTGAAGTCAGGGAGCTTGAAGCTACAGCTTTATTTTCTCCCGATTGCATAAGTTATTCAGGGTTTTTGTGATCCAATGCAAGTTGTAGGATTGTTTTTCCATTTCTGTGAAAAACACCTTTGGAATTTTGATAGGGACTGTATTGAATCTGTAGTTTGCCTTAGGTAGGATGGACATTTTAACAATATTAATTCTTCCAATATATGAACGAATAATATTTTCCCATTTATTTATTCTTTCATTAATGTCTTGGAATTTCAACACACAGGAATTTCACCTCCTTGGTCAAATTTATTCCTAGGCATTTTATTCTTTTTGATGTAATCATAAATGGATTATTTTCTTAATTTCTATTTCTGATAGTTCATTATCAGTATATAGAGATGCCACTGACTTATGTGTATTGATTTTATATCTTGCAACATTGCTGAATTCATCTATTATTTCTGAAAGTTTTTTGATGGTATGTTTAAGATTTCTCTGTATATTATCATATCATCTGCAAAAAGAGACAGTTTTACCTCTGCCTATCCAATTTGAATGGGTTATTTCATTTTCTTGCCTTATTGTCCAGTTATGGGAGCAACAGTCGAATGAACGTGAAAGTGAGTATCATTGTCTTATTCCTGATCATAGTGGAAAGGCTTTTAGCTTTTCACCATTGACTATGATGTTAGCTATGGAGTTGCTATATATGGTTTTTATTATGTCAAGGTATATTCTTTATGTACCCACTTTGATATTTTTATCATAAGCGGAGATTGAATTTTGTCAAATGCTTTTACATCTATTGAAATGATCAAATAACTCCATTTGTTAATGTGGTATATCACATTGTAAGATTGAGGATATTGGGCCATCCTTGAATTTCTGTAATAAATCTCACTTGATCATAGAGAATGATTCTTCTAATGTGTTTTTTAACTTGGTTTGCTAAGATTTTGTTGAAGTGTTTTGTATTTGTGTTCATCAGGAATATTGGCTTATACATATTTTTTGTGGTGTCTTAGTTTTACTTTGGTATAAGGATAATGCTGGCCTCATAAAATGAGTTTGGAAGAGTTTCCTTCTCTCTTATTTTCTAAAAGAAAATATTGGATCTTTTTTGAATACTTGGTAAAATGCACCAGTGGAGTCCTCTGGTCCTGCACTTTTGTTTATTAGCTTGAATCAGATTGTTTGAATCAGATTTTGTCTGTTTGAATGAGATTACTGATTCAACCTCCTTGCGACTAATAGGTATGTTTTGAATTTCTATTTCTTCACTTCAGTCTTGGTATGTTGTATGTTTCTAGGGAATCTACCCTTTTCCTTAAGGTTGTTCAATTTTTTGGTATATAGTATCTATATAGTCTCTTACGATGCTTTGTATTTCTGTGGTATCAGTTGAAACACCTTCTCTTTCATTTCTGATTTATTTGAGTTCTTTCTAGTTCTTTCTTGGTGAATATAGATAAATTTTTCTTATTTTTTTATTTATCTTCTCAAAGAACCAGCTCTTAATTTCATTGACCATTTCTACCTTCTTTCCCATCTCTATTTCATTTCTTTCTGCTCTGATATTTCTTCCCTTATACTAACTTTGGGCTTCATATGTCTTGTTCTTCTAATTCTTTGAAGTACAAAATTGGTTTTAGAAACATTTGAGACTTTTGTTTCTTGAGGGAAGCATTTATATCTATGAACTTCTCTTTTAGAAACGCTTTCTCAGCACCCCATACATTTTTTTCATGTTATATATTGATTTTTGTTTGTCCTAGTGCATTTTTATTTCTCTTCTGATTTTCCTTTGAGCCATTGATTTTTCAGGAATATGTGTAGTCCACATATTTGTGAATTTTCCAGCATTCTTCTTGTTTGATTTCTAGTTTAATACCAGTGTGGTTAGAATAGATGCTTGACATGATCTCAGTCTTCTTAAATGTATTATTTGTATAGCTTAAACATAGTCTATCCTAAAGAATGTTCTAGTTGAATTTGAGAAAAATGTGGATTCTGTTGCTTGTGCGTATGTTCTATATTTATCTGGTAAATTCACAAGTTCTAATGTGTAATATTAGGCCAAATATTTATTATTAAATACTCCAAACACATTGAAAAATAGAAATAATGTATTGAACATCTTGTCCAATCACACAGATTTAATACACTTGAAAAATACACCTTCAGATCTTCTAAAAATATTAAATAAAAACCCACAGATACTTCTGGAGCCTCTTTTGTATGTCCCCTCAGTATTCTGTTTCATTCAGGAGCCCACAAGTGACAAGAGACCCTGAAAAATAACCCATGGATAAGAATATAAAGAATGGTTCAATGGATTCAAGAGATTTTCTAAGGCATACCTGATAAAATTTGAGAACAGATTAAATGGAGAGAAAGATTATCTCAGTCTCTTTGGAGTGCTATAACAGAATACCATAGATTGAGTGACTGATAAACAAGATAAATCTTTTTCTCAAAATTCTGAAGACTAAAAGTTCTAGATTATGGGTTAGTTTGTTGGTATTAATTAAGGCCTGTTTTGTTGTTTATAAATGGTGACTTCCCACTGTGTCCTCACATGGTGGAAGAGCCCTCATCTTGTGGGGGTTCTTCTTACAAAGGCATTGCTCCCATTCATGAGGTTGGCCCCCTATCTTTGTGGGAATAGATTTTAACATGCATTTACAATATTCAGTCTATGACAAAGAAGAAAGGAGAAAAGAGCAACTCATAAGTTTTTAAGTTGGACTATGAGTTTGCGAGTGATACCATTAGCTGAAACATGAAAATAGATATTGCAAATTACATTTGGAGGAAATGATAGTTTGACTTAGGGTAATTCTGGAGCTCCAAAGAGAAGTCAGAATTATAAGGACCCTCCTGGTGCCCACAGAAGAATGATATTCTGAACATGGGTCTGCCTTCTTGTTTTTATTTTTATTTTAAACAACATATGGGTATAATTTTGAGTGAATTGATTGCCAGAACTGGAAGTACACAGTTACAGGGAAAGGAGCATTTGGCATCCAGGATTTGAACAAACCAAGGATATGCAGGAATTCCTCTTACAGCTCACTCTTGCCAGAATTGGCTATTATCATTTTGACAAACATTTGCTAATCTGATAGGCAAAGAATGGTTCCGTTACTGTTGTTTAAATCTGCATGTCTTTGATTATACTGGAAGCTACACATTATTCCATATGTTTGTTTATTGATTTGCATTTCTTATTTTGTGAATCATCTGTTCCTGTCCTTTGCCCATTTATCTAGTTCAGTTTAAATGTTTTTATAATCAGCTTCAGGATTTCTTTATATAACAAAGCTATTAGCCCAACATCATATGACTTGCAAATATATCTTCTCAGAGTTTGCCTTTTCATTTGAGTTGTGGATTTCATGTTTGTTTTGCATACATATATTTTTCATACTTACTTAACATTTTTTTGCACTCAACTTCTGAGCATGGTATACAAGGCCCTTCAGAGTCTGTCTGACTTCTTCCCCCTCTCAACAGGCAATACATCCCACAAAAATGCATGCTCTATGTCTTCAACTATTGCTCCCTGCAGAAATGCAAAAGCTCTTTCCATACTTCTGCTACTTGACACATCTGCCCAGAATGCCTTTCCTGTCCCATTCAGTCGATATTAATTCTAGTGCTTCAGAATCCCGCACTAGCCTCACTTCTTCTAAGGCAGTGTGATGGAGGGTAGTCTCTGGATTGAAAATTCTGGGCCTGGAATCTCAGCTCTGTAATTTACTAGCTACATTGACCAACTTCCCTAACCTGCCCACAGCTCCTTTCCCTCACCTGTTAAGTTAGATAAAATAGTGGTTCCTCAAAATATTAAACATAAAGTTATCATATGAATCAAAAATTCCACTTCTAGGCATATACCTAAGAGACTTAAAAGCATGCTTAGAGCCAAAATTTGTATATGAGTGTTCATTGCACATTTTTCATAATAACTAAAAAATGGAAAGAATCCAAATGTCCAACAATCAATGTAAGGATAAACAAAATGTGGTAGGTCAATAAAATGGAATATTACTGAGGCACAGAAAAGGAATGAAGTGTAGATACATCTACAATATGGATGACCCTTAGAACCATTGTGATAAGTGAAAGAAGTCAAACACAGAAGATCACATGTTATATGATTTCACTTAAATGAAATATCCAAAATAAGTGAATTCATAGAGACAAAAAACAGAGTTTAGTGGTTGCTAAGGGCTGGTGGATGAGGAGGTTGGGGGCGGTGGCAGAGTTTGTGTTTGGGTGATAAAAAATGTTTAGAGCTAGATAATGATGGCAGTTGCACATAATGAATTTACTAAAAACTAAATTGAGCACTTAAAGTGACAAAAACTTTAAAAATTTAAAGTGAGTTTCATAGTGTATAAAACTTACCTCTTAAAATAAAAAGTAGCACTTATGCAACAGTAAGATCATGTACTAAAAATGGCGATGGTACGTGTCTGGGCCAGGAGTATGCTTGGTCTGCTGTGCCAAGCTCACAGGACATTTGGTATAGGGCTTGTCACAGAATGAGTCCTTCCCATAGCTCACCAGCAAGAGGCTGTGGGGCCCTTGAATTAACTTTCCCTCCTCTAACCCAACACACCCACACCCAACACTTATACTTCTAGCAGCTTTTGCTTTACCTGCCTGGGAACTAGATTTAAGAGGGACTGGGTTATGGTCAGCTCCATGTCCCTGGTGTCTATCACAGAATCTGGAACACACATCTATTATTGGGTAAGTTGAGTGTTACCCAAGTCTTCAAAGTCAACTGGGAATAGAGCTGTGTTTAAGCCCTAGGATTATATATGTCTGGTGAGTTTGTGTCTGGAGGATCAGTTGAATCCCACAGTTAAGTCAAATCAAAAATATCACTTTGTGGGTCTCCCTGGTGGTGCAAGGGGTTAAGCAACTCACTACAAAGCAATCCGCAGCCTCTGCAGCCCGAGTTCAATCCCTGGCCTGGCCAGAGAGAAACCCACATGGCGCAGTGGATCTCTCCTGTCTCACCCGCTGCTCCCCTCAGCAATGTATTTTGTCAGTCTGCCTGTTCTGTTCCCCACTCTGTCTCTGGTGAATCCTCTCACCCCCTGCATCTCTGGCATGTACCCCAGCTCTGGTATGCATAAATAAATAAATCTTTTAAATAAATAAATAAATATCATTTTGTAATGTCTCCCTTTATTACAGGAAGGAAACAAGACCTGTAAGGATGTATAAAAATACTCATTCCAGCCATGAAAGGGACACAGAGAGAAGATGGATTCAAGAAACCTTCCTGAAGATTTAGCCCTGACACACACTCAGCATCTGTAAAACCATGCGATCATCTTTATGGACTTAATTGTGCCCCTCCCCATCCCCTCAATCCCCACTGTGACTGTTTTGGGATAAGGCCTTTAAAGGGGTAATTAAGGTTTACAATGAGGTCGTACACATGGGGCACTAATCCAGTAGGGTTAGTGGTGTCTTCATAAGAATAGGAAGAACAATAAAAAAGGGACATGTGAGGACATAGTGAGAAGGTGGCCATCTGGAACCAAGGACAGAGGCCTCAGGGGAATCAGCCTACTAACACCTTGCTCTCAGATTTCTAGCCTTTAGAACCATAAGAAAATAAATTTCTGTCGCTTAAGACATCGAGTTTGGGGTGATGTTATGGCCACCCCAGCAGAATAATACAGTCTCCAAGAGGCCATTGGATACCTGCTCAACTGTCCTACCTACAGGAAGGATGCCACTCATCTGAGCCTTTCCACTCACCTGCTGTCTTTGCCCATGTCTGTGGCTTCTCTGGCTTCAGGGCTAATTCTCAGGCACTGTTTAACAAAAGGAAAGCTGGTTCTGTGAGGAGCCAGGGAAGAGTATGAGGAAACATATCCCAAGGCTAAAGCCACCATCCTGGCTCATGATTCAGATCAGCCTCCTGCTCCTCCCACCCCCAGGATGAGCTTCTCCTGTGAATCGATCCATGAATGGTTCAAGACCCAAGTGCAAAATTCAGCACATCATTTCTATTGCAAATTCTCCTTACTGTCTACTTTATATGCCTGAAATTATTTTATTTTTAGTTAACACATTTAAAAAAAACAGAATCAAATGCAAATCCTTGCAAAGCTTGTCCGACTCCTGTAATGCTTAACTACATAAAATTTTCAATGTATTATTTATATCCAGATATGCTGCAGCTGAATTTCACATGCAAATGTTCAGAATTCCAAGTTCCTTAACTGAGAGAAAAAAATCCTCTTCACTGCCACTTACTCTCTCCCATCTTTTATTTAAGAGTCTGTTAGCACTTTAAAATGTGGCCCCCTTGCACACCAGAGATATCAAACCAAATTAAAATCTTGCATTAATTCACAAAAGAGTGAAAATAAAGCACATCTGAAAAATGTTCAAACTGTATGTAAATACCATAGGTGGAGAAAAATCTGCAGGAAATGTTCTGGGTCCTGAATACTCTCTGAATTCAGAGGATACAAGAGTTTTTTTTCCCCTTAATAGCTTATATATTCTGTGAATTTCTAGCCTGAAGTCAATTATTTAACTCCTGAGTGTGTGGTAAGACTCAGAGAGAAGTCAAATAGATAACTCTGAGCCTCAAAATGTTCAGACCAGAGCCTCTCTGGTGGCACAAGGAGTTAAGACACAGCCTATATAGCTGTCTGCAGCCACTGCAGCATGAGTTCGATCCCTGGCCAGGGAGCTACCCACATGGTGCAGCAGACCTCTCCTGTCTCGCCCGCTGCTCCCCACAGCAGTGTGTTTCAGTCAGTCTGCCTGTTCTGCTCCCCGCTCTGTCTCTGGTGAATCCTCTCACCCCCACACCTCTGGCCTGTGCCCTAGTTCTTGTATGCATAAATAAATAAATATTTTTAAAAAATGTTCAGACCAAACATAATCATGGAAGCAGGGATGCTGAAGGGAGTATCCCAGGATGCATCAGGATGCGGGACGAGAACACACCTCGCTGCGGGCAGAGATGAAGCCAGGTTTCAGTGGCCAGCAAGCAAAGCTGGAGTGAGGGGGAAGAAGCGAGGGGAAATAAATCCCCTCCACCCTCTCACCCCATGCCAACTGCCTTCTCTAGGCCCCTTCTACTGGATAGTTAATGTTCCAGTGTATTGAAACATACTGCCTCTTGTTGAGAGAACTGCAGATGGGGATGGCAAGAGAGGAGGGGGAGAATGAGAGGGGCAGAGAGGAGAAGAGAGATCGGTTGAGAGAATCAAAGCCACACAACTTGGAATTTTGGGGAGTGGGCTTGCTGCGCAGGGAGACAAGAGCTCTTCTGGTGATAATTCTGACCAAGAAGAAGATGGCCCGCATATAATTCTTTTTGCTTGAACCACATGACCCTGTTGTAGCCTTATCATCTCAACAATATGAATCTTTGTCAATGAAGATAAGTGATTATTAGATGTTCCTTGCAATTCTGAGTGCTTGGATTTTCAGAATTTGCCTACGACCATAGAACACTGTAACAGAAAGGGGTCTGGGAGGCTCCTTCCTTCTCCTCCCTCCAGTTATGGTGTCTCCACCGCTGCATTCTCCAGAGGTGGTTTCCTCCCCAGGCCGTGAAGACAGGAGTGAGTTTGCCTTGTGAGTAGGCTGGATCTCTGGGGAGTATCATTGTGCTGTCAACTATTCAGAGAACATTTCCTGGAGGAGGTAGGTTGAAGGAACAGGCAAATGGAGAATTTTCCATGAGTGATCGAAAAAAAAACCCAGAAGTCAGAGAGAAGATAGAAGCTCTCAAGGTTAAAGAGGGGGGCATTTACCCACAGAAAGTTCAGAGGTTCAGAGGAGAGACTCCAGCTATAGAGGGTCTCCCCTGATGTCACTATGCCTTATATCCATGCTGGCCACTCCAGGGCACATTGGTTCACACAAGCAACTGTCCAATATGGACACAGAGGGGAACGCTCAGTGCCAGGGTGGGAGATTATTCCCAAAGGAGGGGGTAGAGACTTAGGAGCTTCATTCACAAGGGTCAGGAGAAGAAAGGGAGGAAGGGCAAAGAGAGCTGGAAAGAGACTTTTGTGAATGGTCAAAGATCATGGGTAAGGGGGAATGAAAAGACCCCAAAACTGCAAACAGTAATAATAGTAACAATCCTGACATTTGTGAATCACTTGTATGTGAAACTGAAATTGTACAAAGCTGGAGAAGCCAAAATGTGACATTGGTGGGTTCTTATCCATATGCTCAAAACTGCAATTAATTGCAGGACACAGTCAGGCTCAGGGTTCAGCAATAACAGGGTTTATTTATAAATGAGAGAAAGAGAGAGAGAGAGAGAAGAAAGTGTTAGAAGAAGCGCCAGCAAAGGTCTGTCAGGTTGAAGGTCTCTACAAAGGTATCTCCTGGGAGTGGCACCACAGTGGTCAGCAACAGCAACCCAAAGGCTGGGCCAGGCAGTACTGGACAGCAAACTGGTCAGCATCAAATGTGTCAGAGGCAGGGGCCAGTGTTACAGCTCTTAAAGATGTTGGGCAAAAAGCCAACAGCAAACAGCTCTTTTAGAGACACCAGCTCAAGATCAATGGTGTCATTATTCAGCAAACAAAGTCAGAGGCAGAGTTGGAGGTCAGGTCTGTGAAAGTGCATTGCCAGAAGACGAAGGTCAGTGCTACAGCTCAACTAAGGTCTTCTCAGGAGAGATCTGGGTGAATCTGACTGCCTTTTTGAAGCTGACTGCCTTTTGAAGCTAGAGCCAGATATAAATGGAAAAGGCCTGGCCCCTGCCCAGACTGGACCTACACCCAGGCCAGGGCAGGCTCATGGGCTGGAGGCTCAAGGAAACACAGCCCGAGCTGGTCTCAGTGGGGCCAGGGGCAAGTTGCCCCAAACAGCTTATATACTCTTCAGGTGGCCCACCTTTCACTCTGATTGGCCCATTTTAGTTGATTGGCACCTATGAACACTCCCATCAGACTGGTCTGTTTAAAATCCCAGTAATTTGATTGGTGCAAAGTCAAACGACACCATTGTGCTCAACCTGGCCTATACTGAGATTGTGCTTCTTATGTGCTCTTCGGGGTACACATCTTTCAAACTGATTGGTCCCTTTTAGTTGATTGGCACCCATGGGTGCTCTCCAGAAACTGCAGCACTGTGCCCAACCTGACCTATGCTGAGGGTGGGCTTCATAACTGACCACTAGGAACCAAGAAGGGGACAGGAGGGTCTCCAATCCCAGCTGTTTGATTAGTGCTGGGCAAACTCCAATCCAACTGGTCCATTTTGAAGCCCATTTTCAAGCCCATGCTGGTCCATTTTCAACCTCACATTAGCTATTTCAAAACTGAAACTGCACCAGTGTGCCCGACCTATCCTACACATGATTGGGCTTCAAAACCGAACACCAGGAGCCTCTCTGACATTGGTACAAGCTCAAACTTGATTGGTCCATTTAGGACCCTGGAGCCAGGTATCAATGGAAAAGGCCTGGCCCCTGCCCAGACTGGACCTACACCCAGGTCAGGGCAGGCTCATGGGCTGGAAGCTCAAGGAACCACAGCCTGAGCTGGTCTCAGTGGGGCCAGAGGCAAGCTGCACCTGACGCCCCTCAGTGGGGCCAGGTTTAACAATATAGGGAGCCCCGCTTCAAAGCCACAACGTAAGCAACCTAAAATTATCTCATTTAATCTTTACAAAATTTCTAAGACACAGATATTATGAAATTGCTGATCAGGAGTATAATCCCACAGGATCAAAGAGAACTTGATTTTTAATCCTTTTCAAGATTCCGTAAGCTTATTGTTATCCCATTTGGCCCAATTTCTTCCTAACAAAAAAAGGTGGTTGGATGTTTGTCTTAAGAAACCAGGAGGCCCGAAGATGAAAATGCATGCATTGTGCAAAAATGAAAAATTATGTAAAAATATATAAAATAATAATATAAAAAGATTATAGACTCCACAAGGGTAGCACTGGTGTCTATTGGCCAAAAAATAATAATAAGAAACCAGGAGGTTGGAGCTAGGGAGATGATACTTCCATTTATATATATATTTTTTTTTCACATCATTGTTCATTTTTAAACAATATTTGCTTCCCCACCCCCTCAGGTGTAGTCCCCATAGTGTTTCCTTCACCAATGCACCCCGTGCAACCATCACCACAGTCCCTTGTGCTCCTCCCTCTGAGCCCTCTCCCTCCTCCTTCCCTGCAGGATTCTCTGATTTATGCTTGTCCATTTTTGCTGTGTTGTGTTTTATACTGTTATTATTTTTTACACTGATGTCTTATTTGGTTCCCCTATATTCTTGCTACGAGTGAAACCATCCGATATCTTTCTTTTTCCTTCTGGCTTATTTCACTGAGTGTAATTCCTTGTAATTCCATCCACGGTGTCCAGCAACCACTTTTGGATTAAAGTATTGCCTTCAGAAAAATGTGAGGGGATAAGGAAAGCCCTGGGCAGTGAATTGGGTTCATAGGCACGAAAGGAATGGTTGCACTAGACAGCACAGGAAGGAATCCCTGAAACCGGCAACATCCTTTCCCCAGGATAAGTTTTCTCTAAAATGACAGAGGAAAAAACAGTTGACTGCAGATCTTTCTCTAAGGGAGCCTGGGTCACCCCACAGTTCAATCCCATCCCCCCAAAACAGGCAGATAAAGTAGGAGCAAACCAACCACTAGGTACTGCTCCACTTGCCACTGGCTGCAGGACTGGACCAAGGTGGTCTGCTCCCCAAGCTGGGGGAAGGGCTCTTGAAAGCTTCTGGTCAAGACTGAAAAGATGACTCTGCAGACAGTGATGGGGGCAGGCAAGGAGTTAGGGTTTATTGATTTTAAAAGAGCAAGAAAATGCTCTGGGGACACCTCTCTGGGCATGAGACATGCACCCAGGAGCCAGGCGTAGGGGTCTATGTAGATCTTAGGACAAAAGTTTGAAAACAGCAAAACCCAGAGAAAGCAAGGCGGTGGACTTGGCCAAAGTCCACTTCCTGTCGGTGGTTGTGATCACAGGCAGTGGGGACTCCGTGGCCACGCAGACTCTGACCACCTCCAGGGCAAATTCTCCTGGAGGCTGTCTGCCCGCAGCTCCGGTTTGAACTGCTCTGGTCTCAAGGTCTGTGAATCCTTCCCTCTGGGTCTGCATTTTCTTTTCCTTCCCAGAACAGCCAACTTGATAAGCTTTGGAAATAGCTCGGAAATGGTGAAAAGAAGCAAAGAGCTGAGGAGATTTCTCGCAGCACATGGACGTCCAGGCCAAGAGTGTGCAGGTTTTTAACCTCTTGGTTACCAGCCTGTGGGAGCAGCAAAATTATTGCAACTTTGTCCTTGAGTCCTGCCCTGTCCCCATTGGGGGTTCTTCCTGTCTCAAGGTGATGTCCAAGTCACAACTTGATAAACCCACCATTGCTTGCAAATACTGTAAGTTGAAAATGCAGTTACCACCCCTAAACTGATAGGGGTTTAGGGAGGAAGAGCAGGGCACCTAGCGTAGGGATATGCACACACACACTCTCTAATAATCTGTGTTCTTTAAAATAAAACTCTTGTTTTGAACTGAGATTCTTGCACAGATGATGCCCAAAGGAGCAGGGGACATGGATGCCATCGGATATACTGGGTCAAGATAACCAGGAGACTGATAACAAGTGCCGGGTGCTGAATGTGACAAATTCCAGAAACATCAGCTGTGACAGGCTGTTCTGAGGGCTTCTGACTGTCTTTGTTTAACTCATTATAAAAGGCCAGCTCGGGATGAGATGGCAGAACAGTCTCTTCAGGGTGCTCTGCCCCCCATTCTCTCAGATCAGTGGCCAGTGAACTGAAAAATAAAGTGCTTTTAGCTTCAATTCTAGAAGACTCTGCCTGTTGGTTTCTTGGTAGTGACAGGCAGCAGAAGCCAGGCCTAGTCCCAGTAGCAAAACTACTGACCAGCCTAGCTTAGCCTTGCTGACTTCCAGCATGCTCAGCACGCTTACATTAGCCTAGAGTTGAGCAAAGCCACATAATAGAGTGCTGAGTATTTCAGATGCAGATGAGCATTTTGCCGACAGGAAGGCATGAGCAAACACCAAACACAGTATTTGTGCAAAAACGGCTGGCATCCCAGGACAGTGTGGCATCTTAGTTGTTCGCCTTGCAATCCTGTGGCTGACTAGGAGCCATGGCTGCTGTCTTTTCCCAGTTTCAGAGGAAGGACCGGGCCACTAGTACACATACCACTAGCCCGGGAGAAGACCAAAATTCAGTCTGATTTCTACCAAATGCTTAAGACTTTTGCACAATAACAGTTGAAAAATCCTAAGTCAAACCTTTGAAGTCTGGGACCATCTGTTGGGGACCGCTGTGACACACTGAGCCTGAGAATTTGAGGATTGGATTAGTCCCGGTCTGTTAGGGGTTGGATGTTTGTGTCTCCCCCAAAATTCGTATGTTGAACCAACACCCAAGGCTATGGTATTAGGAGGGGGGCCCTGGGAGTAACAAGGTTTAGATGCAGTCGTGAGGTTAGAGCCCCCTGGCTGGGGTTAGGGTCCTTAGGGAAGAGGAAGAGAGCTCCCTTTCTCTCTCTCTCTCTCTCTCTCTTTCTCCACACACACACATGCACAAACACAAGCACACGCACACAAGCACACGCACATGCGCATGGAGAAGGGGATCATGTCAGCACACAGCAAATAGATGCTCTACAAGCCAGCCCGAGGGCTCTCACCAAGAACCAAATCTGCTGGCACCTTGCTCTGGTGCCTCCAGAACTGTGAGAAATAAACATCTGTTGTATTAGCCCCCAGTCTTGTAGTAGCCTCAGTGTCTTCGGTTGCAAGCAAGAGAAACAAAGGGAATCTACTGAGCATATCAAGATGTTTGTGTGGAGCAGCAAACTTCATAAAGGTCAAACTTCATAAAGGTCAGCGGACCAAAGGGCATCATAACACCAGGAGTGTCGTGGGGAGCACAGCAGCTTCTCACACTTATGGGGGACAGTGTCACCTCAGGAGGCAGGGCCTCCCACTGTCCCTCTGGTGGGGTGTCCTCCAATTCCCAAGAAGCCATTCCAGTGGCCAGCCTGTGGTAAACCAAGACTGGGGAGATGAAGGCTCTGGTGCTTCCGTGTCTGGGGTGGGGGGACATAATCCCGGGGCAGGCTGGTCCTGAGGCCACCCACGCTGGGAGAAGGGGCTGCCCAGGAGCGATGTGGAGTGACTGGCAGGGAGGTGAATTCGGTGCAGGTAAAAGTGAGAGTGTATACGTAGATGCAGACACAAATGCGCCTGCAGGAGAGTCTGCGGGAAAGGAAGGACACACCGTTTCCTTGTCTACCCCACCAAGGGATGCCCCCCTCCAGGTGCCAGTCTCTGGGGCTCCATGGAAGCCCACTGCCCAAGGGCACTGTTGTCTGCCAGAGACAGAAGGTTGGAGGGAATGGGAGCAAGAGCTGGAAGACTCCAGTCTGAAGGAGCAGCGGGCAGGCAAAATGAGCCCCAAGAAAGGTTCACTGAGATGGAGTGACTGTCTAGTCTGGGGAAATGACTAAAAAAAGAAATCATCAAATTGTGCATTAGGGGGAAGACCTTTTAGCCTCAGCTGGCATGAGGCCAGGAAGCCAGAGGCCAGGATAGAGCAAAGCCAGCAGCACTCAAGCCCCTTCTAAGGAGCCCCTGGAAGAGATTGTTCCATCTTCTATTTGCATACCTTCCTGGCCCCCTGGGGAAGCCACTGATGCTTCTTAAAAACCCATTACATTTCTGTTTCCACTTCTATGCGACCTCCTTTTGCATTAATTTGCTCTTTCTCTCTCTGAGGCTGTTGGATTTAGAAAGCAAGGGTTGCGGGCTGCAGGCAGAGACCAAGGTTAACTGAAGGTGGGTTAGGGACAGAGGGGCGTGGACAGTAAGTGGGCACCATAGATGAGTTACAAGAGTTAGGAGACCTGGCCTCACTTCCCAACACTGCCATGACCCACCTCCCCACTCTGGGCACCCGCTTACCCCAACCCCTTTGTGCCAAACAGGAAAGGTATCCCTTCCTCCAGGCAGATGAGGTCACTGAACAGTCCGATGGACTAGCACATTGTATTTCCGCTCTACTCAGACCTCTGCTGGGTTCCCTGTGCAGTGGAAAACCTGCCCAATACACATGGCTGCTCTGTTTGGTCAAATCACAACCTCTGTGCCTCTGGCTCCCCATCTGAAAAAGGGAAAATACTAACTGTTTGAGTTTTATATAAGTATTCTTTTATCTTTTTATTGTGAGGTGTAATGTACAAACAGAAAAGTGGATGAAATAAATGTCTGAGGGTTATTTCAGGGGAAAATAAATTAACTCCAGAGAAGGGGCCTTGGGGAGCTAAGAGAATTGGATTTATCGAACTGGTCCTGAGTCAGAGCCAAGGATTTTTGTGCTCTTTAAGGGAGAGTCTAGGCTGATTGTCTGCTGCCTGCTCTAAACTGCATCCTTCCGGACTCTCTTAGGGGACGCCACCGTGGCCACAGGGCTGAGATACTACATTGGAACAAGCAAAAGGCCTAGTGGCTGTTGGGCGCTCAGGAGGAACTGCTGGTAAGGGTGAGGGGCAGCAGCTAGGGAAGTGACCCTTTCTGCCTCAGTGTTGCTGCTCTGTGGCGCTGGGTTCCAGGGTGAGGAGGGATGATGCAAAAGTTGGACGTCAGCATGCCCTTCCCTCCTCCCTTCACAACTAAGTATGACTCACTCTGAAGTAGGGGGCCTGAGTCACTCGCCACCCACACACCCAGCGACTCAGCATCATAACTAGGAACTTATTTGGCAGAGTCAAGTGCCTCCATTGCCTCCAAACTGTGTGACGGGAGGAAAATCACCTCACCTCTCTGAGCCTCCCTGCCCCTATCTGTAAAACAGGAATAATAGCACCGACTTCTCTCAGACTTGTCACAATTTTACGTAACTGAAGTAGTTGACAGGCTCTTGCTGTCACTGTGATCCTATGGGACTAGAACTTAGCTCGTTGGACACCAGGCTCACTGTCCTCTCTGACCCCAAGCTGCTCAGTCTCTAGCCTCCCAGGTGTGGCTGTAATGAAAATCCCTGATAGAGAGGCCAACCTCTCTTCCTCTCTCTCCTACGTATATAAATAGCAAACCAGAGGTGTATTTTTTATGTCATTTTTCCAGAGACTGCTGGAACTTGTGTGTTACCCTGTGCAAGAGAAAAGATGGAGGACAAAATAACTTTTGCTAAAAGAACTGATAGCTGTCTTACTGTTAATATTTGTGAGCTTTTAAAAAGTGAATTAATATGATTGTTTTCTATTAAAATAAAGAATGTTAAGGCATCGGAAAACTTAAACCCCAGCAAGACCATCTCAATGAAGATAAATCCATTTCCCACAGCTGTGCTCCCTTCTGGCCATGAGGACTACTGTGAGATTCTGAAAAATTAGCTCCAGTTTGGAAAGATTACTCTTGGCTGATCTTTTTTTTATTAAGATATAATTTAATTAACATATAATTAACATTACATTATATTAGTTTCAGGTATATAATCTCTCTACCTATCATCTATTTATATCTGTATCTGCAGCTGTCTATATAGAGAGATCAATATCTATATATCAAACTATCATTTATCTATATGTACATCTATATACCTACCCTTCTATATCTGTATATTTACATCCAGAGAGAGATAATTCAAGGAATTGGTTATGTAGTTATGAACACAGGCTAATTCCAAGATAGGGCAAATAGTCAGTTCCCTGGAGACCTAGGGGAGATGATCCTTCAGTCCAGTCCCAGTTCAGAGGCTTGAGGTCATGAACATTGATGGTATAGTTCCAGTCCCAGGAAGAGCCAATGTCTTAGTTTTAGCCCAAAGGCAGGAAAAAGCCAGTGGAGCAACTTGAGGGTAATCAGGCAGGAAGAAGTCTCTCTTCCTCAAGAGAGTCAAGATTTTTGTTCTCTTCAGGCCTTCAACTGATGGGATGAGCCAGCCCACATTAGGGAAGGCAATCTACCAATTTCAGTGTTAATCTCATTCAGAAGCACTCTCACAGAAACATCTAGAATAATTTTTACCTAATGTCTGGGTACCAAGTGACCCAGTCAAGTTAATGCATAAAATCAACCATCACAGCTCTGCTTATTCAGCCCTCTGAAGATTCTGTAATTTTCCTCTAGCTCTTAGGAAGTATCTTTTGCATAAACTAAGTCTGACTAAGAATCTCAACCACTAGAGTAAACCACATTTGTGGTTGCTTCAAGACCAAAGAATCCTTAAAGGAACAAGAATATGGAAATGGCTAACTCACCAGCTTGAGTTCAAAGAAAGTGAAGATCTGGTGACCCCAAGCAACTGCATGCACGATCCTTGGCCCCAAGGGGAAGGGGCCTGTGGTCACTTGGAATCAAGGGTCCACTGAAATCAAGACATGGACAGAGTGATGGAGGAAATGCATTGTCATGGCTCAGGGAGAATGCAAGGGATTTCTCACTGTTAGATAACTTAAAGAAAAAGGCTATAGGTTCTGACATAAATTTTTGGCTCAAGGCGTGATAGGAGAGTTCTTATAATCACTACAAAAACAATTTTTTTTAAGATTTATTTATTTATGCAAACAAGAACTAGGGTGTAGGCCAGAGGTGCCGGGAGTAAGAGGATTCACCAAAGACAGAGTGGGGAGCAGAACAGGTAGATTTACTGAAATACACTGCTGAGGGGAGGAGCGGGCAAGTCAGAAGAGGTCTGCTACACCATGTGGGTAGCTCCGTGGCCACGGATTGAACTCATTCTCCAGTGGTTGCAGATAGCTTTATAGTGCTGAGACTTAAACCCCTTTGGCCACCAGAGAGGCCCTACAAAAAAAAAATCTTATTTCTTATCTCCACAGGGTTGACATAAACACAAATAAGTAGCCAAGTCTGCCCCTATACGCTGTTGAATTCATATTCTTCCAATACTTTATATGGGAATTAGGGCATTGAATGGGAGAAATGACATTTAGAGAACTTGATTTGGGAGGAGTTATTTGACTGAGTTTTCTGAAGCCCACACCCCACTTTTGCAGTAGAAGCAGTTGTTCCTAATCCTAATTGTGACCTATGGGTTGAAGAGCTGATAACAATCTCACCAAGGTGATTAGCTTGCAAGGGAGACATTCATGCTTCTCATATCCCATACTAGACACCTTCCATTGCATTTAGGTTGAACTCTAGAATGCAGATCTAGAGTGAGATCAAACTCAAAATGCAACCCAGGTGGAGAGGACCAAAACACAAAATAATTGCAGGATTTGCAAATTTACTAGCAAAACCTGAGAGAAATGTATGAACTGATTTTTTTTTAAAAGATTTAAGATTAAGAGGAGCAGAGGATGAGACAGGAGAGGTCTGCTGTGCCATATGTGGTCACCTCCCTGGCCCAGGATTGAACTCAGGTCATCGCAGTGATAGTGCTGAGACTTAACCCCTAGGCCACCAGGGAGGCCCATGTGAACTGAATTCTGAAGGTGCAAGGCACAGAACGCTGAAGTAGTTTTAGCTCAGGCTGCATCTATCAGTGGGGACGTGCTCACCAGACTCTGCACTCAGCATGCTGGCTGCAGTCGACCGTGTTTGCTTATTTGGTTGAGTGAAACCGTTACAGAACTTGAAGGGTATTGTCTGGCTTTCACTATAATTCCCCTTAAATCTTGAGGTTTCAAGTGAGGAGTGTATCTTGTGGATCACACAATCCACCCCCTCAGGGTTTTCTGCCATACAGTCTATATACAAGCCTTTCACTTGCCTTGGAATGGTGGGTGCCCTGGGCTGGTCAGGGCAAGGCATCTGAGCATTGTAAGGGCAGGATGGGCACAGAGCTGGTTCTTTATGATTCAAGCAGACCAGAGGGTTAAAGAGGAGTCCTGGAGCCCTCAGTAGCTTTCTCAGGCTATTATTGAGCTTATATATGTAGCACAGCAACCAGGAACATGGCAGGCAGGGATGCAGGGGTGCCGGGGGGCCACGAGGTCTCCAGGCCTCCAAGCCCCCTGCAAATCTTCACTCTTTACTCTGCTCCCTGGGTTCCCTCTTTCTCCCCTTCTTGTTCTCTCTCCTGCCTCTGCTTCTCTTGGTGAATATAGCAGTACTTTAGCCATGGCCCACAGAAGTCAACAATACAGCTTATAACAATGTAACAAGATGCAGGTGCCCACCATCAGGCATGCAATCCTAATGGCTTGGCAGGAGGGCAGAAAACCCTGAAAATTATTTACCCCACAATCCACCCCCTCAGGATTTTCTGCCATACAGTCTATATACAAGTATATACAATTTTCCCTTAGCAAACATAACACTGCAGCCATGGCCCACAAAAGAAAATACAACTGAATAATGAAACACTACAACAGAACACAAATAATTCCAGGCAGGGCACCAACCTAGTGGCAAAAGACGATTATTGGCACCAGCAGATGATCCACCACTTCTGCTGCCGAAAGCACTGCTCATGCAAGGCGGGGGGAACCACTCAGGCATCTGCCATCACACGCCAGGAGCCGTTAGGCCACAAGCCACACACGGCATCCACCCCCAGGAGGCACTCACTCCTGGATTGGCGATTCTATACCGTTGGGGGTAATCACCAACCCTCAGGGTTTCTGCCTGCAGTCACTTCAACACTCGGCCTTCATAGCCACCAATGCCACACGCAGACCCCTGCACTCAGGCCAACCCATTGCTCAAGCACATGGGCCGGGGATGGGTGGATACAAGCTTCACATGCAGCCTTTCTTGGGCCCCCTCTTCGGCTGTAGGCCCCAACACAAGCCACGTTCCCCACCCGTCCCCCAAGGACCGGTTCCTCAGCTCCTCACCCTCACTCAATAGTGAACAGGGCATCACCCACAGGTGAGTTTAAGAGACTCACTGGCCTTCTTTAGCATACTTAAGCTGCTTAACAGCTGCTCAGGGCTTCCCAATCTCAGCAGCAGCTTTTGCCTTTCTAAGTTGGCTTTTTGATCTCTCCCCTGCCTGGCTGCAGAGAAACGGGCGAGGGCTTCCTCCCTCAGCCTCTTGGGCTCTTCTCATGCCTGCCCCTTCCTCTACTCCGGCCATTGCCTCTCCGGGCTGTGGCCCTAAGATTGCTGGGCAGTGCACAGGCTGCTTTTGGCTACCGAGGCCCAGGGGCCACCCCCAGATTCCCATCTCCTGGGGTGTACAAAGAATACCATCCTCCTTCAGAGTCTCCAAAACATAACATTACCCACCAAAGTTCCTCCGCCTTCTCACAGGATTGTCAGTCCAAGTCCATCCGTTGTTCCTTGTGTCAGCACAGGCGAGCTCCGAATCGTGGTCCTTTCTACCCCGAGGATTCTGCTGCCTCAGGGGCCGTGGGCTGGTCCTCGCGGGCTGTCTCCTCCACTGGAGGTCTCGTCTCACAGCTCCCAGACCTCGTCCACCTCCTGTGCTCCTGCAGCGTCTTCAGCTCTTTCCACAGCTCCTGGACTTTGGTCACCACCCGTGCCACCATGGTGCCCCCAGCGTTGTCATGGGCAAACACAGTCTGCTACTCTGCAGTCCTTCCTGAGGTGTTCAGAGGGCTTGTGGGGGAAGTAGGGGGGAAAGCATCAGGCTTCTCCGCCCTCCCACTGCGCCTGCACACTCAGCCAAACGGCTTGGTGCTGTGTGGCGTGGCGTGCGTGGGTGGGTGGTGCAGCATGGCGCAGTGCAGTGTGGTGCAGTGCCAAGGACAGAGGAGTGGAGTGGAGTGGCAGAGCGCGACGGAGCAAGGCGACAACTAAAAGCAGAGGGCATGAAGACACCACCAGGCCTCTATAACCGGTAACGGACCCACCCGGGATGGGTTGGTTGCATGACAGGCTCCACACCCATCTGCATCAGATCATCCTGCTGACTTCCGCCAGCTGTAGGGCGGTGTAGGGTAAATAAAAGGTGCCAGGCTTTTCTGCTCTCCCGCTATTAGGATGGATGGCTCTGTGGTCCTGAATGCACACCTGATGGCGGCCACCTGGAGTAGGGTGTGGGCATATGTAAGTGGGTACACCTGGGCTGAGAGACTCGGCTTATAAGGGCGGCCTCACGGGGATGCCAGTGGAAGAGAAAACAGAAGAGCAGAGCAGGAGAACGAGAGAGAACAAGGCCATGAGAGAGCTCCAGAGAGCCCAGATAGAGTGAAGATTTTCTGGGGGCTGGGAGGACTGCTGTGCACCTGGTAAACCCCAATAAAAGCTTGAAAAAGCCACCGAGGGCTCCAGAACGCCTGCTTACCCATCTGCTGGATCACAGAGATCCTGCTGCAGGCAGGATGGGCACAGACCTGGTTCTTTGATTCGAGCAGACCAGATGGGTAAAGGAGAGTCGGGAGCCCTCAGTGGCTTTCTCAGGCTTTTATTGAGCTTTTACATGTAGCGCAGCTACCAGGTACACGGCAGGCTAGGGTTCCTCTGTCCTCCAAGCCCCTGGCAAGTCTTCACTCTTTACTCTGCTCTCTGGGTTCTCTCTTTCTCCCCTTCTTGTTCTCTCTCCTGTCTCTGCTTCTCTTGGTGCATATATCAGTACTGCAGCCATGGCCCACAGAAGTCAACAATACATATTTTAGGCAGAAGAGCAACATGCTTCTTCATGCATCACATGCCTCATTAGTATTTGAGTCCACCCAGAGGTGAGAGTTTTAGCAGAATAAAGAGACCTGGTCACTTCTGAGTCAGTGTTCTGCCATCTGCGTCTGCATGGCCAACAGCTTTCATCTGGTTCTGGGCCGGTTTCCTGAAGTCAGGAAGCCTGTGCAGGGTGGAGAGTCTGTTTCTCACTGGGGATTGACTGGCCAGGTCTTTTAAACATAAGGGCTCGACCTCCCTGGTGGCACAAGGGGTTAAGTCTCAGCAGTATGAAGCAATCAATATCGTCTGCAGCATAAGTTCCATCCCCGGCCAGGGAGCTATCCACATGGTGCAGCAGACCTCTCCTGTCTCGCCCGCTGCTCCCCTCAGCAGTGTATTTCAGTCAGTCTGCCTGTTCTGCTCCCCACTCTGTCTCTGGTGAATCCTTTCACTCCCCACACCTCTGGCCTACACCCCAGCTCTTGTATGCATAAATAAATCTTAAAAAAAAAATAAAATAAACTTAGGGGTTCAATAACAAGCAGTCAGGGGGGCCTGTAATGAACACTAGTGAAGTGAACTCAGTGTAGTATAATTGTGACAAATGTCTTGGTACACTTTAGAAGAAGAAATTCACAGACATAGAAAGATGGGTGTGTTGAAATGGGTTTATCATGTGTGGCCTGCTCACCTAACCCTCCACTGACACAATTCAATAAGGGATTGAGAAACTCATTGCAGTTCCACATGCCCAAACCTTGAATCAAGCCCAACTCTTTTTTACCCACCCCACATCTAATTCATCAGCAAATCATGTTGGCTTTGTCTTCGAAATGCATTCATATTCCAAACACGTCTCATCATAACCACAGCTGTGTCTCTCCTGCGTACTACATGAGATTCCTGATTGGTCTCCCCCCATCTTCTGCTATTAGGCCCCATCATGCTATTCTCCAAATAGCAGAACAGAATAGTCCTGCGTTGTGTCTTTTTTCTAGAGATAACCAATTCTCTGATACCAATTGAGTGTTCTACAATGCTCTATAATTCCTAACTACCTAGAGTTACCACAGATTTCACACATTAAGGGTTCAGTCCCATAAGACTGTCTCCACTACAGAAATCACCTATAAATGGGATCCCTGGGCTACTTTCATTTCTTCCCAACCAACTACAAATTCAAGAGTTCCGATGACCCATCCTTCCCTCATGTTATTAACTAGAATGACTCACAGAACTCAGGAAATCACTGTACTTACTACTACAACTCTAGTAAACGGATGCAACTCAGTAGATAAATGGAAGAGATGTATAAAGCAAAGTATGGGGGGGGGGGGTGAGATGGGGTGGCCAGAGCTTCCATGTTGTCCTTGCACACAACCTTCTCAGCACATCAATGCGCTCTCTCCCTTAGCCTAACTGTGAGTTTCAACAAAAGTTTCATTATACAGTCATAATTAACCATCAGTGAATTAACTCAGTCTTCAACCCCCACCTCTCCCCCCACCGCTCTGCCATACCAGGAGGTATGTTATTAATTTACAAGACACTCCAATCATGCAGGAAATTCCATAGATTTTAGGAGAAAAATCCCATGTATTTTGCTGTTATACATAATTCTGCTAAATCACAAACTGTATCTTGTCACAACACCATTTAAAACCCTGGATTTTTTTGGAGCAAAAGCCAAAGACTCTGGAGTGATTCACAATACTATATATTCCGGTTCCACTTGCCTTCCCCTAACTGTTTTCCAATCACAGTGGCCTCAACTATGCTATGTAGGTTCCCACTAGAGACTTTTGCAATGGCTTTTCCTCTGACCAAGTGCCACCTGAGCAGTGACTATTATCTGACCACCCTATTTAAATTGTGACCTGTCCCCAACACTTCATATTCCCCTACTCTGCTTTTTTTCTTCCTAAGTATACTTCGCACACTGCATGTCCTATTTTATTACCTGAGTCTCCTCACTAGAATGAATATATGACTCCTTATAATTATATACATTTTGCCCTATGTATTTTGATGCTTTGTTGTTAGGTACATACACATAAGGAATGTTATATCTTCTTGTTATATCTTTTTTTTCTTTAACTCGGACTATTTTCCTTCCTCTGAAGTCTGATTTCTCTATAATTTAGTATAGTTGCCCCTGTCTTAAGCAGAGTGTCAGGTATATCTCTCTCCATCCCTTGAACTTTTCTCCTTTATTTTGATTGTAGTAAAAAAAAAAAAAAAAAAAAACCACAGGTGGTAACATAAAATTTACCGTCTTAAACATTTTTAAGTGTACAATTTATTAATGTTAAATATCTTCACAATTTTGTGCAATAGATCCTAAGAACTCTTTTATCTTGCAAAACTGAAACATACTCATTAAAATAAAGCTTTCATTTCCCTTTCCACCACCTCCAGGCTCTGTATCCATCATTCGATTTTCTGTTTCTATGAATTTGACTTCTGCAGATATCTTATGAAAGTGAAATCATACAGAGTTTGTCTTTTTGTGACTGGCTTATTTCACTTAGCATAATGTGCTTAAGGTTCATCCAGGTTGTAGCAGGATTTCCTTCTTTTCAAGGTTAAATAATATTCCATAGTGTGTACATATCACATTTTGTTTATTCACTCATTATTTCTGATGATTTTATTCTTTTTCATGAAATGGAATTGAAGTCCTAATCTCCTTTTTGAATTTCTTGTTTTTTGCTATGCAAAAATACAAGTGATTTTTATGTGTTAATTTTGTGTTGTTGCCCTTTTGCTGAATTCATTTGTTAGTTCTGACTTTCTGTTCTATCTTTAGACTTGTGTACATATAAGATTATATCATCTGTGAACAGAGATCATTTTACTTCTTCTTTTTGAATTTGAATGTCTTTATTTATTTTTCTTGACTAATTATCCTGGTCCAGACTTCCACTAGTATGTTGAATAGAAGAGAGGGAGGGAGAGAGGTGAGAATTGAAGAGAGGGTGGAGAGAGCACAATGGACTATGGTGGAGGACTATGTGTGTTTTGGTGGTGGGAGGGCTAAAGTGACTATACCTTATATTGTCAAAACACTAACAAAGATGTGAAACAATGGTACTTCAATAGTAAAAAATAAAAGAAAATTGAAGTTCTGGGGGACAAAAATATCCATAGCATTGTCGTGCTACTGAATTTCAGAAGTTTTTGATCATTAACCTTTGAGTATGGATATTTAATATGTGACCCATCCTTTATTTTTATTCTATCCCTTTATATTCAAAATAGTTTCTTTGTAGACAATCTATAGTTAAGCCTTGGCATCTGTTCACTCTATCTGCCTTTTCATCTGTTATTTAGACTATTCACATTTAATGTGATTAGTGATATGGTTTGATTAAGAGTAACTATACTCATGACTATTTTATACTTGTTAACATTATTCTTTGCTTCCTTTTTTTGTTCTTTTGTGGTTTTAGTTGAGTATTTTATGTTTCCATTTTAGCTCTTCTACTAGTATATTAGTTATACTTCTTTTTACTGAATGCTCTAGAATTTGTGATAAATATTTTTGGCTAATCCAAGCCAACTTTCAAATAATACTATAGCACTTTCACAGGTAATATATCTTATAATAGATTATCCCCAGTTCTTCCCTCCTGTGCACTGTAATATGACAGGCATCGTTCATTTCACTTACCTATCAACTGTGGCCACTAAAAGTACTATTGTTGTCATTCTGAACAAACTGTCATCAATTAGGTCAATTGGAAACAAGAAAAATTAAAATTCTATTTTACCTTCATTTATTCCTTTTCTAGTGCTCTTCTTATCTTTATATAGATTTGTGTTTCTGATGTACATCATTTTCCTTTTCTCTGAAGAACTTTTGACAGTTTTTGCAAGGGAGGTCTACTGAGAAAATTCCCTTAATTTTAGTTGTCTAAGAAAGTGTGTATTTCTCCAATTTTAACAGGTAATTTTGCTTGATACAGAATTCTAGGGAAGTGGGTTTTTTCTTTCAACACTTTTAGTAACTTACCCCACTCTCTTCTTTCTTGAATAGCTTAGAAGAGCAGTTCGGTATAAATTTTTAACCTTATTCCTCTATAGATAAGTTGTTTTTGTTCCCTAGTCTTTTTCAAGATTTTCTCTTTGTCTTTATTTTTCTGTAGTTTGAATATGATGTACCTACATACAGAACTTTAATATATATCAAAGGAAATAGATCAAAAGAAACTGAGTGAGTTCCTTGTGGTTTGTGGATCTGTGGTTTAGCATCTGTCATTCATTTTGGAAAATTCCAGTAATGGATCATTCTCAGATACATTCTACTTCAAATATTTCTTCTGTTCCTTTCTTTCTTCTCCTTCTGGTATTCATATTACATATATGTCGCACTTTTTGTAATTGTTCCACAGTTTTTGCATATCTGTTCCATCTTGTTCATTCTTTTTTTTCCCTTTGCATTTCAGATCTGGCAGTTTCTATTGACTTACCATTAATTTTCCTTCCTTCTCTTGATTTCAGCTTATTTTGCTTCTTTTTCTTAGGCTTTTGAAGTGGGAGCTTAGATAATTGGTTTGAGACTTTTCCTTTTTTTTAAAATGCATGCATTTAGGACTGTAATTTTCCCTCTTAGCAATTCTATAGATTTCTTACATATATTTTGACATGTTGTATCTTAATTTTCATTCAGTTAAATGTAGTTTTTATCTGCTCAAGGACTTTCTTTTGTACACATGGATTATTTAAAAGCATATTGTTTAGTTGCCAGATATTAGAGATTTTCCTGTTATCCTTTCTCTTACTGATTTCTAGTTTGATTCTGTTGTAGTTGTAAGCATACTCTGTATTACTTCAATTCTGTTAGTCTTATGCTCCATGGCTAGTGATATGGTTCATCTTAGTATATGTTCCAAGGGTACATGAGAAGAGAGTGTCTTCTGTTATTGTGGGTAGAGCTTCTACAAACATCTATAAGCTCCTGTTGCTTGATGATGTTTTTCAGTTCTTCTACATGCTTGCAAATTTTCTGCCTAGTTGTTCTTGCAATAAAGAAGCATTTAAATTTCCAACTGTAATTAATATTTTTCAGTCACATCAATTTTTGCTTCATGTTTTGAAATTCTGCAATTATTTAGTTCTTACACAGTTAAGATTATTATTATTACTTTATGAGTTGACTTCTTTCATCATTATGTAATGTACCTCTCTCTGGGACATTTTGTTACACAGTCTACATTATCTGATATTAATATAACTACTCCACTTTCTTTTGATAAACTTTGGCATGAAGTATCTTTTTCTATCTGTTTATTTCGACCTGCCTATATTGTTGCACTTGAAGCTAGTTTCTAGTTGACATGATATAGTTAGAAATCATTATTATCTACTCTGTCAACTTTCAGTTGTAGCATTTATAGCATTTATAATTAATGTGATTATTGACAGGTTAGAATTTAAGTCTGGTTTAATGTTTGTTTGTTTGTTTTCTGTTTGTTCTCATTTTTTGTTTTTTTTTTCCCCTGCCTTCCTGTGAGTTACTTCCACATTTTTTTGAGTTAGGTTTTGATTTATCTATAGTGATTTTAAGTTTATAACTATATTAAGCTCTTAGTATAACTTCTTTAGTGGCTGTTCTAGATATTATATTTTAGATACATAATTTATTAGTCTACTGGTGTTACCATTTTATCAGTTTGAATTCTGTATAGAAACCTCACCTCCTTTTATTTCCCTTTGCCCTCCTCCACTTATATAACTGTCTTAAATATTTCCCTATAAACATCAGAGAGTGTTATAATTTTTACTGCAAAAGTAAAACATACTCAAACGAAGGAGAATCTGTTGTTTCTAACTATATTTTTTCTTTCCTGTTGTTTCTAGATTACTGCTTTTATCATCTGCTTAGCAGATGGGATTTGCTCTGCTCCTTACTGTTTAGAAAACTTCCCGTGTTTTAGGGTAGGTCTTCAGTCAACAAATTCTCTTAGGTTTACCATATCTCGATTTCCTCTTCATTACTGAAAAGTACATTTTGATGGTATACAGGAATCCAGGTTGATAATTCTTTTCTTTCAGCCCTTTCAGCAAAATATTATACTACTTCTTTCTTTATTTCTTTTAGAAATTTGTTGTCATTCTCATTTTTTTTTCCTATGTGTGCATAAAAATAAAAGAAGTCACAAAAAAAGTCCACCAAAGGGACAGCCTAGAAAGAGAGAAAGCATTTTGACAATAACCACTCTACTCCAGCCAAAAGAAATGAAAAGATTCATGGTCCCTATACCCACTCATGCCATTGAAGGCCATTGGAACCTAGACTTCCACCCTCATTAAGCTGTAAAGAGCACCCTAAACACCACCCCCAAATACGTGGTATCTGGAAGGCCAAATATGGCTTTAGTACTCCCTACCTCCTATCAGACAATGAGGTCCAAGTCATGTGGTATAAAGTGAAGACTATGTGGAGAACCTGGACTTCCACCTCACCCACAGTTCTGAGGCGCCCTGCCTTTCTCAGTGAAGAGTCGGACATTCTGCTCTATTCCAGTGGCGACGAAGCTAACCCCACCACCGTGTCAGTGGTGACCACGGGGGAGTCCGTCTACTTTCTCTCTGTTTCTGAGTCTTCTTGTTTTATTTGATTATATACAGTGTTCAAGAATTGTAGTCATACTTTGAAAGAAGAGTAGCAAAAAATACATCTACTCCATCTTTCTAGAAGTTAAAGGACTGCTTTTGCCAATTTTAAAAATTGGGTTTGTTCTATTATTGAGTCATACGAATTCTTTATATTTTCTGGTTAGGGATTTTTTTTTTAGTGGGGTCCATGCCAAAGCTTGTTGTTATTTCTCTTTTTTTTTTTTTTGTAAGTATTTCTTATTATTTTTTAATTTTTTACAACATTATTCATTTTTAAACAATATTTGCTTCCTCTGCCCCTCAGGTGTAGCCCCCATAGAGTTTCCTTCACCAATGTACCCATGCACCATCACCACAGTCCCCTGTGCTCCTCCCTCTCACCCTGGTTAGGAATTTTTTTTTTAAGTTTTATTTTTATTTAGTTATGCATATAAGAACTGGGGTCTAGACAAGAGGTGTGGGGGGTAAGAGGATTCACCAGAGACAGAGTGGGGAGCAGAACAGGCTAATTGACTGAAATACACTGCTGAGGGGAGCAGCATGTGAGGCAGGAGAGGTCTGCTGTGCCAAGTGAGTCATCTCCTTGGCCAGGGATCGAACTCATACTGCAGTGGCTGCTGATAGCTTGATACTGCTGAGACTTTAACCCCTGTACCACCAGGGAGTCCCCTGGCTAGGGATTCTTTTTCATACTTTTTATTGCAATTATTTTCCTTCAGTTTGTGCTCAAACTTCTAGATTTCTTAAGAGTATCATTTAAATTGGTTTAAAATATGATGAAGTTCAAATTGTGATTTTAGAGTGCTTTTTATGTCATATTTAAGAAATTTTCCCAAATCCAGAATAACTAGAAATTCCTTTTGTGTTTTCTTACATAAGCTGTATCATTGTAGGTTTTATATCCAGTTCTACAATTCATTTTGTGTTCTAATATGCTTTTTAAATTTCTTGTATATTTGTGTGTGCTGTGAAGTGTAAGAGTATTCCCTGGACCCAAGAAGATCTATAATTCTTCCAGCACCTATATGTAAAATATTAAATGACCATGCAAGTGTGGATCTATTTCTGGATTCTATTGTATTCCACTAGTCTATATATCTATTTTAATCCAGTAACACACCATTTTGATTATTGAGGCTTTAAAATAAGCCTGGAAATCACTCAAGACGTCCTCTTTTTTTATCTTCAGATAATTTTGGTGATTATAGGTCCTTTGCATTTTGACATAAACTTTGAAATCAGTGTATATTTTTACAAAAATGATGCCTGAAGGCTTTGGTTGTGATTGCATTGAAACCATAGATCAATTTGTGAAGAACAGATATCCTAATAGCAGGGAATCTTCTAACATGTGAGCATGGTATATCATTCTATTTCTATCAACAACGTTTTATAGTTTTCAGTGCACAGATCTTCTACATCTTTTTTCCATTTTGCCCCTATACTGATTCATATATTTTAATATTGCAAGTGGTATCACATTTAAAATATAAATTTTGATTGTCTAATGCGATGGTATAGAGATAGCATTGATTTCTCTTTATATTTTCTATAAGGTATTGATCTTGTATCCTGAAATTTTGCTAAACTCACATATTTGTTCTAATAGTTTTTTGGTAGATTCCTTGGAATTGTCTGCATAGATAAACATACCATTTGCCAATAGCTGATCACATAACTACCCAGCTTCTTTTGATAGGAGGCATGGCCATACGACTAAGCTCTTGCCAATGGGATATAAGCAAAAGTGATCCTTTAACTTTCAGATTGTGTTCTTTGAAGATGTGGAAGTGCCCTTCCCTTCCACTGTCTGGAATGCAGGTATGGTGTGTGGCATCTTGGGTTAGTAGATGAGACAGCAGAAAAAATAACACAGAAATAGCATAGATGCCTCTAACACCATGGACTGCTCTGAGGGGTAAAAAGTTAAACATTTATAATATTTTAAAAGAGCTTTTTGAGGGACATCTCATTAGAACAGCAAAAGCAATGTCCTAAGTCATGCATAAATTATATACTACAAGTAAAATTAAGACAATGAAAGGGAAGGGAAGACATGTGGCTTGGGAGTCAGGAGGCAGACTCTTGCTTCAGCAAGACTACAAATTGGATGGTGACTTGAGCAAGTCCATTACCTTCTTGGACTTTCAACTTCTCCATCTCAAAAAGCAGCCCTTGTCCAGAGGAACAAACAATGGATAAGATGAGAATGTGTTGTGCCAAACACAGCAATGAAAAAGAGAAACAATAGACAAAATCAAGTCCTGCCAGAGGTAAACATACCCTTGAAAAACATCAGAAATGAAAAACAAGTGATGCGTATAATAGAGGCAACTCCATGTCATTTTTTCCCTTTTTACCCCTTGGTGTTATTCTTTAAGACATTTGTGTTTTTGAATAAATCTTACAGATTCAGTGCCAAAATTCCATCTGCTTCTTCCTGCTGAGAAGTCATAATGCCATGTTTATAACACCAGGCTCTGTTTCCATGGGAATGATTGTGTCAATGTAATTCCAGCATTATGACTTCCTGGGTATGGTTAAAGCAATGAAAAATCTTTGAATATACACACTTGTTGTTATTCTGATAACTCAGAGCTACAAGAATGATGATGCTTAAAATAGAGAGTATACCCACTAAAGACAGAGATCATTTTTTTGATTGATGGAAAAGACACTTAATTCCTAACCCTACCTCCTTGAGATTTTTGATTTGCTTCATTTTTAAAGTTTTGCTTACGTTTTTAATATGACTTAATTTGCAAGAGACAACTGTAAGGTTTTTATATGCTTCATTTCATTACCTAAATCTTTCATCTGGGTAAGGATAGCATTCAGCTCATCCTGAATAATGGTTTCTATTATTTAAATCCATTATTTAAATTTTATTTTGCCAAGAAGTTATCACTCCTACTCCATCTGCAAATATGGAAACTTAAATGTAGAGGTTCCTCCTGAAATTTTCCATAGGGAAAATATGTCATCCATTTAAATGCATCCTTTGAGCACTGCAAATTCTGTGAGCAAGCTATTTTAAACTTATTTCTTTGTTATGTCAAAATTGGGATTATTTTAAATTTTGATGATTATAAAAGTAATTTGTGTTTAATATAAAAAAACAAACAGTAAAGAATCTAAAGTATGCAGCAGTGATCAGCTCAAGATTAGGTCCCATAGAAACACTGTTTAACCTCTATATTTTTTCTAGATTTATAAGTAAAGAAGCATCAATATTTATATAACTTGCATCATACAATACTGTGGTATAATCCATTTTCCAAAGATAGACACAACAATATCTCCATCTTGCATGTTCTTCTTCAAGTGCTCTTGCCACTCTGCCATCAAGAAAAGCTATTTCTCTTCCTTGAATGTCAACAGCCTTTGGACTACTTCAGTCAATGGAATGTGACAGCCATAGTGTTCTGTACATAGTCCTTAACTAACAACATTCACTTCCTACTTTTTGGAAGCTGGCCACCATATTACAAGTAGTACTATCCTGAGGCCATGATGTTGTGTGGCCATTTCCAGGCCATTGAGGCCTGGAAAAAGAGATTCCATGATGAGAAGTAAAGAAACCAAAGTGCAATAATGGACCAGACATGCAAATGAAGAAGCTACCAGGGAAGTGGATCTTTCTAACCCAGATGACCCAGCTGAAAACACGTAGGTAAATGAAAGACAAACCACCTACCAAACCCCTCTTACACCTGACCAACAATATCAGAAGTACAGTAAAATAGTCATTTTTAACTCCGAAGTTCTAGTGTTGCTCATAACACAACAGATACCCAGAAATTATTCTTTGATTTTTTTAATGTTAAATAAAATCCACCTCAACTCCTTTAGTGACTCTCAAAGCATTCTATTATATGTATTTAGCATATGTCAATTAACTCACTCCAACTGATATATTTTTAGATTGTTTTCCCTTTATTGTCATAAAAAGTGCTTTGAAGTAGGCCTTACTTTAAATATGCAAACATTATATCTTTTTTTTTTCTCAGTCTAAGCTTGCTTCTTTTTTTTTTTAATATTAAATTTTATTTTTATATTCCCCCATACAATTGCAAACGCCCCATTCTGACCCCAATCCTTCCCCTCCCGCCCCCCACCCCCCAAAAAGTGTCTCTGGTTCATAGTTTTTCATTGATTTTGATTTTCACTTTCTTATATTCATTTTCCTGGTCCCTTATTTAAGTTTTCTAGATTCCTGTTATGAGTGAGACCATCCAGTATTTTTCATTTTCTTTTTGGCTTATTTCGCTGAGCATGATCCCTTCCAGCGCCATCCATGTTGCTGCAAATTTGCATGTGTTTATCTTTTTTGAATGCTGAGTAATATTCCATGGTATATATGTACCACATCTTCTTGATCCAGTCATCTATTTTTGGGCATTTGGGTTGTTTCCAAAGCTTAGCTATTGTAAACAGTGCTGCTATAAACATAGGGGTGCAGGTGCTCTTTGGAATTGATGTTTCTGTGTCCTTTGGGTAAATACCTAGGGGTGGAATTGCTGGATCATATGGAAGCTCTATGTTTAGTAGGTCCAGAAATCTCCACACAGCTCTCCATAGTGGTTGGACCAGTTTGCACTCCCACCAACAGTGCAGAAGAGTTCCTTTTTCTCCACACCCTCGCCAACATTTGTTGTTGCTAGATTTTTTAATATGTGCCATTCTCACTGGTGTGAGATGGTATCTCATGGTAGTTTTGATTTGCATTTCCCTGATTACAAGTGATGTTGAACATTTTTTCATATGTCTGTTGGCCATTTGCATTTCCTCTTCAGAGAAGTTTCTTTTTAGCTCTTCTGCCCATTTTTTGACTGCATTATTTTCTTTGTTGTTGCTGAGTCTCATCAGCTCTTTACAGATTTTTGTGATCAGTCCTTTATCATTAGTGTTGGGTGCAAAAATGTTCTCCCAGTTGGTGGGGTTTCTCTTTGTTTTTGTTATTGTCTCTTTTGCTGTGCAGAAGCTCTTTAATTTGATGTAGTCCCAGCTGTTTATCTTTGTCTTCACTATCACTGCTTTGGGTGATGTGTCTGTAAAGATGTCTTTGATGTGCAAATCCCGTAGTGTTTCGCCTATATTTCCTTCTATGTATTTTATGGTTTCAGGTCTTATGTCTAGTTCTTTAATCCATTTTGAGTTGATTTTTGTGTATGGTGTGAAGTAGTGGTCAAGCTTCATTCTTTTGCATGTAGCGACCCAGTTTTCCCAGCACCATTTATTGAACAAACTTTCTTTGCTCCAATGCATAGTCTTTGCTCCTTTGTCAAAGATTAGTTGGCCATAAATCTGTGGGTTTATTTCTGGATTTTCTATTTGATTCCATTTGTCTGTGTGTCTGTTCTTGTTCCAATACCATGCAGTTTTGATGATTATGGCTTTGTAGTATAGTTTGAAGTCTGGGAGTGTGATGCCTCCATTTCCTTCTTTTTTTTTTCAGTAGAGCTTTGGCTATTCGGGGTTTTTGGTGATTCCATATGAATTTCATCAATAATTGTTCTATTTCTTTGAAGAATGCCATTGAGATTTTGATTGGAATAGCATTGAATCTGTATATTGCTTTTGGTAGGATGGCCATTTTAATAATGTTTATTCTTCCAATCCATGAGCAGGGGATGTCTTTCCATTTCTTTGTGTCTTCTTCTATTTCTTTTAACAGTGTTTTATAGTTTTCTTTGTATAGGTCCTTTACCTCTTTTGTTAGATTTATTCCCAAATATTTGATTTTTTTTGTTTCGATAATAAAAGGGGTGGTTTTTTTTATTTCTTCTTCTTCAGATTTATTGGCAAACATTATATCTTCAATGGTAAATTCTTGTAAATTATGTTACTGGGTCAAGAAAATACAATAATTGAGCAATCACAGGTACACGTTGACCCTGGTAAGACCACGCCTGGCCCAACACAGGTGGAAGAGGCAACTCACCACCACAACAGTAGAGCCTCAAAAGCAACAAAAAAGGGGGGGAAGGAGGAGATGGAAAACTATAACAATACAACAAATGACATCATGAGTCCACAGGAGACCTCCATAGCACAGAAGGAGAACAAATCTACAGAATCCAGTCACAAAAAGATGGGAGAGCTATTCTTCCTTCAGAAGTTGAATTCAAAATTGCCATGATAAAAAAAAATCATAGAAAAGGAGGAAGTTCAGAAAAACAAATGAATGTATTGAGAAATAAAATTAATCAAAGAGAAAATAAAAACTGAAGTTTTAAATAAGAAAATAATGGAGATTCAAGATATAAAAAGCAATAAAGGACATGAGAAATTCAGGAGAAAGTTATGGAAGAATGGATCAAATGAAACAATGAATTAGTGATCTTGAGGAATCAAATGAAAAAAGAATATGGGTATAAAAGGAAAGAGAGAAATGAAGTAAGAAAAAATGAAGAAACACTCCCAGAATTATCTGACTCCATGAAGAAAGGCAATATGAGAATTATGGGTATACCAGAGGGGTAAGAGAGAGAGAAGGAACAGAAAATATATTTTAAGAAATAATACAAGAAAATTTCCCAAACCTGAAGAAGGGATTAAATATACAAATCCAGGAAGCTAAAAGCACCCCAAGTTTCCAAAACAAAATAAGACCTAAACCAACATAGATGTTAGTGAAACTTGCAAGAGTTCAAGGCAAAGAAAGCCTATTGAAGCTTGCAAGGGGAAAGAAGCAGATAACTGATAAAAATCACCCAACCAGGCTAATATTTCTCTGAAGAAACACTGCAGGGAAGGAGAGAATGGCATGATGCAAATACTTAAAGATAAAAACGGTCAGCCAAGGGTAAAATCTATCTTGCAAATATCTCATAGCTGAACCAAGAAAAAGAACACACACACGAAGCTGAAAATGACTCCACTGAAAAAGTAATTGAAACAATAAGTCTGTAAAGAGGAAAGTTATAAAATCAATACACAAAAAGCAGTTGTCTTTCTATATACAAACAATGAGCAAGAAAAGGAAGAAATTAAGAAAATTATCCCCTTCACAATTGCACCAAAAAAAAAAAAATTAGGTACCTATGAGAAAATTTAACAAAGGAGTTGAAGGATCTGTACAAAGAAAACAATAAGACATAGTTAAAAGAAATAGAGGAAGAAACAAACAAATGGAAAGTTATTCCCTGTTCATGGATTTGAAGAATTAACATAGTTAGAATGGCCATTTTACCCAAAGCATTATACAGATTCTATCTAATTCTTATGAAATTTTAATGGAATTCTTCAAAGAAACAGAATACATGTAGATCCAAAAATGATCCCAAATAGCCAAAGCAGTCCTGACCAGAAAATATGAAAAATGGCGGTATAACAATCTCAGATTTCAAACTATACTACAAAGCTCTAGTAGTCAGAACACAATGGTACTGGAACAAAATCAGATCTGAAGTCCACTAGAATAAAATTGAGAGCCCATAAATAAACCCACAAATCTACAGACAGTTAAACTACAACAAAGGAGCCATCAGAGAAAGGAGAGTCTCTTCAAAAATTGGTGTTGGGAAAACCAGCCAACCACATGAAAAAGATGAAACTAGATCACCATCTCACACCTTACATAAAACTTAACTCAAAATGAATTAAAAATTTGGATATAAGACCTGAAGCCATAAGATACATTGAAGAAAACAGGCAAAACACTCCACAATATTGGCTTCAGTGATGTCTTTGCGGATTTGTCTCTAATGTCAAGAGAAACAAAAATGCATATGAGTGAGTGGGACTACATTAAACTAAAAGTCTTCTGCACAGAAAAATAAACCATCAGGAAAACAAAAAGACACCCTAGTGAATCTGAGAAAATATTTGTACTTCATTCAACTGACAAAGTGCTAATATTCAAGAAATATAAAGAACTTACACAACTCAACATAAAGAAAATAAATAACCCAATTAAAAAGTGGACAGAATTGCCAAATAGGTAGTTCTTAAAGGAAGACATACAGGTGGCCAATAGGCACATGAAGAAAAATAATGTTCATCATCACCTATTATCAGGGAAGTGCAATTCAAAACCATGAGATAGAACCTCACTCCTGAGACTGACCCATATACGAAAGACCAAAACAAAAAGTGCTGGTAAGGATGTGGGAAAGAAGGGTCCCTCATGCATTGTTGGGGGAATGCAGGTGTACAAAGAAATCAGTAAGACATTGTTAAAAGAAATAGAGGAAGACAAAAAAATGCAAAGTTATTCCTTGTTCATGGATTTGAAGAATTAGTGTAGTCAGAATGGCCATTCTACCCAAAGCATTATACAGATTCTATGTAATCTCTATGAAATTTCAGTGGAACTCTTCAAAGAAACAGAACAAACATTACTGAAATTCATACAGAACCAAAAATGACCCCAAATACCCATAATTCCTTGAACTTACATATACTCTAAACTTTGATTTGGAAAAAAATGAAAAGGAAGCTGATATGCATCAATTCCAGGAGAAAATCTTTACTTACTTTCTCCTTGCTGCAGCAATAATATAAACACAAATTGACAAGAAAGTTCTATAAGATCTGAATGGTCTGGAAGGCTAAGCCAAACTGTTGAGAAAATTGCTCTGGATTATCTCCCAGACACTCAGACTTTGTGAGCAAGAAGTAAATGATTTTTTTTATTATTACTCATACAGTGAGCTGCTATTGAAGAATAACCTGACCTATCCTGACTGATACGATATATACTAATCAAATACTTAGGTTTCCATCTGGGTTGCCAAGCAACAAATGAACAAACTAACTAAAGAGCAGGGTTGGCATTTACAACACATGTACACATATATTGGCACATACAACATGGGTGACAATAAAAGAATTTAAAAATCTGGTATGTATTCTCCCGTGATTTCTTTCATGCTTAATACTATATAAAAATAAATACACAAATGTATGTATGTATATAAAGTAGGATTTTAATCTTTTTTAAAAAGTGGATTAATATACACACATCTGCATCTTGCATTTCTTAATCATAAGGGGTGGAATAGTTGCCTATGATAGTTCCAATTTACTTATTTTACTCATTGCTCAGGAGAATGGAGTATGCACGCGGTAGGATTTTTGATGGCCCCCCTTGATTGGCCTCCCCTTTGATCTAGTTTTGTGCCATTAGAAATAATGCTCAATAAGCACCTTAGTGTTCATGTCCATTAACATGTGTGCTTTTATTTCTATGGGCATTTGTGGGAAAGCCTGGTAAGGTTAAATGATATATGCATTTTTATTTTCAATAAATGTTGCTCTATTACTTCTGCCAAGGGTTATAACACTGTACATTTCCATCAGGCATCTGAGAGGGAGTGTTTCTTTAAATCCTGAGGAATATTAAGTGTGTAGCTCTTACTAATGAATGTAAATTGGTATCGAATAGCTTTGCATATTTGCACTCGCCTGGCTACCAGTCAATTTAAGCATCTTGTCATATACCTGTGACCATTCAAATTTGCTGTTCTATAACTTGTTCTCAGTCAATTATTTAACAGTTTTATATATATATATATATATATATTTTTTTTTTTTTTAAGTTTGGAGAAATGCTTTGATGAAATGGATTACTTAGCCCTTGTCTGTCATTTGCATCACACTATTTTTTCTGATCTATTTTCCCACTGATTTTAATTGCTTCTCTAGCCACAAAAAGGTTATTTCATTTCTTTTATAGCATCAGAATTCCTGTCTTAGGAAGATCTCTGTAACCCCCAGGTTGCAAGATTTTCTTGCAAAAGTAATATTTTTTTGTTTTAGCTTTTCATATTAAGCATTCATCATGAGGAAATTATTTTCCCATTTTTTGGTTTTTAAAAGTTAAGGTATTATTTATATAAAGTGAAATGCATTTATTGTGAGTGTACATTTTCATGAATTGCAGTAATTGTATATGATTAAGTGATCACAATCAAGATAGAGAATAGTTCTGACACCATAAAATGTTTCTTAGACCCCGCTACACTCTCCTAACCCCGATCTCCAGGCATAAGCAACCACCAATCTGAGTTTTGTTACTAAAGTTTTATATTTCCCAGAATTTTGTATAAATGGAATCCTCTAGTGTAGATTTTTCTTCACTCAGAATGATGTTTTTGGTTTTCATCTATGATGTTGAGGTTATTATTCTTTTGTTACTTCTTGTTGTCATATAAAACAGATTTTAAACTTTATAGTTATAATACTATAATCGTTATAGTATAGATAACCACAATTTGTTTATCCATCCAATTTTCTATCTATTGTAGATTGTCCATCTATGAACATTTACTTTTGTGAATATATTTTTCTTTCTCTTGGGTAATACTTAGGAGTAGAACTTCTGGATCAAATGGTCAGTATATGTCCATTAAAGATTCTACTACATTGTTTCTAAAATGGTTGTACCATTTTGCCTTTTAACCAGCAATGAATAAGACTTACAATTTTTCTACAGTTTCACAACACTTGGTATTGTCATTATCTTTCAATTCAGCCACTCTAGTAGGCAGGCAGGCCATTGTGGTTTTTACTTGGCATTTTTCTGATGACTAGTTATGTTGAGAATCTTCATATACTTATGGCCATTCCTATATCTTTCTTTGTGAAATACTGTTCACTAATTTGGTCCTTGATTTAGAATGATATTCTGCCCATTTTTTATCGGGATATTTAGCTCCCTATTCTTGATTTGTAAGTGCTATTTATATATTTTATATACAAGTTCTTTTTTAAATATATGTCTTGCAAAGACATTTCTCCCAGTCTATAGTTTACATTTTTATTTTCTTAACTCTGTTTCTTAAAATCTAAAGACTCTTAATCTGAAGTTCATTTTATTAATTTTTTTCACTTATATTTCATGCTTTTTCTATGTTTTTTAAATGTAACCCTAGGTCACAATGGCTTTCTCCTGTACTGTCTTCTGGAAGTTCTATTTTAGTTCTTATTTAGATATACCATTCACTTGGATTAATATTTTTGTACAGGGCCTCCCCTGGTGGTGCAGCGGTTGAGTGCTGGGCTGCGAAGCTGCCTGAAGCCTCTGCAGCACCGGTTCAATCCCCGGCTGCCGGCGAGGGTCCCACGTGTCATGCAGAACTCTCCTGCCATGCCCACTGCTCCCCTCAAGCAGTGTATTTCCTCAGTCTGCCTTTTCTGTTCCCCGCTCTGGCTCTGGTAAATTCTTTTACCCTCCCACGCTTCTGACTGTACCCAGTGCTTGAATAAATAAATAAATAAATCTTAAAAAAAATTTGTATTGTGTTAGATAATAGTGTAAATTTATTTTTGGAATATGAACATACAATTATTCCAACACCATTTGTTGAAATGATTATACTTTCTCCATTGACTTGCATTGGCCTTCAATTGATAATATGTGAGTTCATTTCTGAAGTCTGTTTTTTCCCATTGACTTACATGATTATCCTCATATCAATATTGATTGTTATAGATTTATAGTACCTTTTGAAATCAGGTAGGATGAGCTTTCTAAATATATTCTTCTTTTTCAAATTGTTTTAACTATTCTAAGTCCATCACCCTTCTATATAAACTTTCAACTTGCTTGCCAATTTCTTCAAAAAGTCTATTGGTTTTAATCATCTTAGACCCCAGAGCATCTTAGATGAAGAGCTCACAACTGGAAGGAAATGGTGATTGAAGGAAGCCAGAGTAGATGGAGTAACAAGGAACAGATTTGCTTTCCTGCCTGAAAACTATGAACTAATGTATTAAAGTTTCTGAAGATATTGACGTCTGCTAAAGGACAGTGATCTCGGAGAGATAAGAAACAAATGAGGCAAATTCTGCAATTGCCCTCACTATGACCTGGAAGAATTTCCAGGCAGAGAATTTCAGCACAGTGGTCTCAAAGTTGAAGAGATAGAGCCGGAATTCAGGAATGCTAGGACAGCTAGAATTAGCAGGGCAGTGTTGAAAGGAAGAGAACTGTAAGGAAAGAATTCTCCAGAAATCTACAAGCGTTTCAGCATTCTTCATTACACGTCTGCGAAAATTATCAAAAGGATTAGTCCATTACAAAGGACAAAAATAAAGCCCTTTCCCATCCCCTGGAGTGGAAAATCCTCATGATAATAGGGATTGGTAAAATACTGAAAAGAATTTTGCCAAAGCAAAGGGGAAATTTTTACCTTAGATTATTTTTTAGAGATTTATTTATTGATACAAGAACTGGGGTACAGGCCAGAGGGGTGGGAGGGCGAGAGAATTCACCAGAAACAGAGGAGGGAGCAGTACAGGTGGACTGAGGAAAACACTACTGAGAGGAGCAGCAGGTGAGACAGGAGAGGTCTGCCACGCTATGTGGGTTTCTCCCTGGCCAGCCAGGAATTGAATCGGCGCTGCTGAGGATGCTGGCAGCTTCACAGCGCTGTGCACAACCCACTGCGCCACCAGGGAGGCCCAATTTTTACCTTAGATTAAATGATGATCTCTTTCTTCCTAACAAAGCTTAAAGCAAGAGCCAAAAGGATCAAATTGTTTTCAAGTAACTTAACTGTATCTCAGAGTGATATTTATAGGAATACAATAATGCAGATCAGTCAAATTTCACAAAGCCTGGCATACATTCAAATGTGTATGCAGGCAAAGAAGGAAAAAAATGTAACTGATGAAGAGGAGAAAAGTCAATCAATTACACTGACCCAGAAATGACACAAATAGTTGTAGACAAGAACATTAAAATCATCATTATAACCACATTCCGCATGTTCAATAATCTAGAGGAAAATTGAACATCATAAATATATACCTGAAAGAGATTTTTTTAGATGATGAATTGAACTGGTTTTTCTCTTTTCAATCTTTTTTCTGTCCCTCACCTTGGATAATATTTATCTTTCTATCTTCAATTCACATATATTTTCTTTCCTCACACATATTTGGATTTTAAGACTGTCTGGTAGATTTTTAATTTCTGAAATTGTATTTGTTATTTCTGTAATTTTCATTTGCTTTCCTTTTACTGACAGTTTCTTTTCTATGCTGAATTTTTCATTAATTGAAAATATATTCTTGTTTTACTTCATTGAGATATAGTTGTATAATCTTGCCTGTTAGCTGTAAGATCTGGTTCACACAAGAGGGGTCATTCTTTTTTTGAAAGGTCATTCTTGATTGACTTTTTTTTTCTCTTGAGAATGTGCTCCATCTTTTAAGGTATTTATGTGTTCGGTAATTTGGGTTTATATCCAATACAGTATGAATATTAAAATGTGAAAATTCTGGATTCTGTTATTTTTCTCTTATGAGTGTTGTTAGCTGATTAAGTTCTTATGTAGGCTTCAAACTTGTCCCTTGAATAGTGACTCTAATCTCAGTTCAAATCATTTGTCTTTGGCTGAGCTGCTTTGAGTCTTCTGCATATGCACAGTTTGGGAGTAAAAGATGTGGATATCCCCTCTTCCAGTTATCTTCAGTAGTCACTGTATTCCAGCTTCAATTTCCTGGTTCACAAAGCCAGTAATAAGGCAAGATTTCCCAGACACCATCACCACAGCTGCTGTGTGCATGGCTGTGTGGAGTGGTTGAGAAAAAGTTGAGGATCTTCACATTTAAGCAAGTATGAACTAGAGTTCCCCTCTCCTATAATTTCAGATCATTGTTTTTATATTATGTCCAAGTTTTATAATTATTTTTCACAGCAGGGGCAGGGGCAGGCAGATTATCTTAGTGCATCATAACTGGAGAGCAGGAAGAGCATGTGAGGACCTTGTCTTTGGATATGGTATCATGGAGAGCCAATTTATCTGTATGGCTAATTGTTCTAAAATATTTATTAAATAACATCTTCTTCCCACAGAAGTAACCATTTTTGTCATATGTTAAATTCTCAAACACTGGTTCTTATTTTAAAGTCTTTTTCTATTTCTCTAACCTGACTATTTCCATGCCAATTCCATTATTGATTCAAATATAGGGACTTTGTGGCATAATCTTTAAATTGTGATTCTCTATCATGGCTTTTCTTCATGATTTTCTAGGCTATTCCTAGGCACTTATTGTTTAATATATAATTCTAGGATTCATTTAAGATTTTTTTAAAAGTATTTGTATTACTAATTGGAATTGCATGAGGTTTATATGTTCATTTGAGAAGAACTGGCAGTAGCAATAACTCTTCTATTCAAGAACAAATTTCTTGGGAAGATCTTTCTATTTGTAAGAGTTTATAATTATCTTCAAATAAGCCCTGCGGCTTTCTTTAACTTTATTCTAAACACTATCTAATCTGTTTTTATAAAAAGTGCTTTCACATTTCTTGTCTGAGTATCATTTAATGAGGTTAAAAACTAAGCCCCCACCCCCTGCGCAGCAGGAAGGTTTGGGAGCCTTTAATAGGTAAAGGGAATTCTCTGAAGAGGAAATGCGAATGGCCAACAGGCATATGAAAAAACGTTCAACATCACTTGCAATCAGGGAAATGCAAATCAAAACTACCATGAGATACCATCTTACACCAGTGAGAATGGCACATATTAAAAAAACTAGCAACAACAAATGTTGGCGAGGGTGTGGAGAAAAAGGAACTCTCCTGCACTGTTGGTGGGAGTGCAAACTGGTCCAACCACTATGGAGAGCTGTGTGGAGATTTCTGGACCTACTAAACATAGAGCTTCCATATGATCCAGCAATTCCACTCCTAGGTATTTACCCAAAGGACACAGAAACATCAATTCCAAAGAACACCTGCACCCCTATGTTTATAGCAGCACTATTTACAATAGCTAAGCTTTGGAAACAGCCCAAATGCCCCAAAATAGATGACTGGATCAAGAAGATGTGGTACATATACACCATGGAATATTACTCAGCATTCAAAAAAGATAAACACATGCAATTTGCAGCAACATGGATGGCGCTGGAAGGGATCATGCTCAGCGAAATAAGCCAGAAAGAAAAAGAAAAATACCGGATGGTCTCACTCATAGCAGGAATCTAGAAAACTTAAATAAGGGACCAGGAAAATGAATAACTATAAGAAAGTGAAAATCAAAATCAACAAAAAACTATGAACCAGAGACACTTTTTGGGGGGTGGGAGGGCGGGAGGGGAGGGATTGGGGTCAGAATGGGGGGGTTGCAATTGTATGGGGAATATAAAAATAAAATTTATTAATTAAAAAAAATAGGTAAAGGGAATTGATAAGGTTGCTATAGGAACCATGAATGGGGGTGGGGAAGCAGGACCAGGACAATTTCTGTGTGAAAGTTCAATGCCCAAGACCAGACATCCCCAAACCAACTGGCCCAAACCGATTCCCCAGACATAAAAAGCCCGCAAAAATAGTTTATAAAGGGAACCCCAAATCCTCCTTTGGGCACAGACTTCTCCCATCTCACCTGATGCTTCTCTTAGCAGTGAATTTCAATAAATCTGCCTTTTCTGTTCTCTACTCTGTCTCTGGTGAATTCTTTCACAAGTACACCTCTGGCTTGTACTCTAATTCTTTCCCCCAACATTTCTATGTACATATTTCTAGAGTAATGTAATCCTTTTTCATATTATTTATAATCAGCCACTTTACCAAGTTCTGATAGCTTTTTTTTAAAAAAAAAAAAAAAAAGCTCCCTCTACAAAACGTAACCTTTTGATTTTCTAAGTTTGCAGATTCCATTAGCAGAAGCATTGCTGTTCTTTTTTCCTTTGTTTTTACCAGTTCTATTTCAAGCTTTATATTGCTGCAGTTTTTACACTACATTACATACTAAATACTAGTGTAGCCGTCATCTGTCTACTGTCATATCAGTTGAAATAGGTTTATTTGGTGCTTAAATTTGTTTTTGTTTTTAGTGTTTATGAGCTATGATTTATAGTAATAATCCAAATAACCTCACTTTATTGCTATTTTACTCAAAAATTTAATAATAATTGAATTTTATAAAATATTTTTTTATCTAGTGTATCTCATATGACCTTCTTGTGGATTACACTGATAGATTATAATTTTGACCTTGCATTTATTGTTTTGATGCAATTTATATAAAGTAGCAAATAGAGTCCAGCAATACTGATAACAATATCGGTTGATAGTATATTCTATGCAAGAATGACGAATCTGAAGTCATTTGGAGAGGTGTTGGGGTGAGAGAGTGGTGTCCTTGGGTTGTCTGTGAGAAAAGTTTCACCAGAGTTCCCCTTTCAGCAGCACATGGTAACTTTCCCTATGAGGATGAGACTTTTGGTAATATCCAAAAGGGTTCATTTATTATGAAAAAAAAAAAGGAAAGAAGACCTTTGCAGAGACACAAGTGGCAGGAAGAACTGCATCTGAATGGGCAGGTTTGTTGAAAAGATGCCTGCATAGACACAGTCTTGGGACAAAATCTGTGTTTTGAAAGGGGTAGGTTTAAGACAGGGACGCCTACAGAGACACGGGGCTGGGGGGGTGGGGGGCAGGGAGGAGAACTATGTCTTTTCTGTGCAAAAATTGTACTGACATTTTTCTTCCTCTTGGAGTGGTTCCTTCCTTTGTGAAATTGTTGTCTATTAGTAAATAAATTACTTCTAGGGTATGACTAGGTTGATTTGTAAAGACTGGTGATTCTCTACATATCCATCTCCATGGCCCCACCTCTGGTCTGAGCCTCTACACACTTTCAGTAAGTCTGATACTTGCTATAGCAGTTGTGGCCAAAGGACTTTTCATTTCTGTAGCTAGTTTTAATGACAGTGTTAATCATTTCTACACCCACCTCCATTTTCTGGTCTTGTGATTCTTCTATCCTAAATACTCTTAGCCTCCATCAATTGGGTGTTAAAATTATGCTGTGTTACATACAGTGAAGGTGAGAACTTTGCATTTTTCATGACTATTGAAATAACCCATTATCCATTAAATTAATCTTGACCATGGTGCCCTTAAAACTTACACAAACTTCTATTTTTCTGTGGTTATTAGTTTATTCAAGTTTCCTAATCCCTAAGTAAAATTCAGTGATTCTTTTTTTGTTTTGCTGGGAATTATCTATTTCCATTAGGTCTTAAATCTGGATGTTATAACGCTGCATGTGGCATTCTTTTATATTTTTTAAATGGCTGTAGCTTCGCTCTTATTTTAATTAGATTTGAAAATGTTTCTACTCTATTGGTTTTTTCAAAGGAACCGATTTCTGTATCTCTTTTTCTGTTTCATTATTTCAACCTTTATCTCATTAATTCCTTCTTCTTAGTTATTTTTTTTGGTTACTTTTTCTAACTTTATATGAGTGTTTCATTCCTTTAATAGTTTTATCTTTCTTGTTTAAAAATAAAGACATTTTGGATCTGACAATATGAATACACTGTTTGCTCCTCTCCTCTGCACATGTATAATAAAACTCATGAAAAACAAAGCCAGAAACCCCTGAGGAAAACTGATTACCAGCATACACAATAGGAGCATCAGTCCAGCTCAAAGGAGTAGGGAAAACTGGAAGTGAACTTTGTGTAAAGTAATAACAGTCCAGTACAACCCACAAGCAGGAGGAGTGACTGCTGAGCTGAGTCCCCTCCAACTAATGACTTGGGCACATGCCAACATCAAGTGCTGCTGACACACAGTCAGCTTGCTCCATTTTTGATCAACATAATACACTCAAAGGTTTGAATGGATCTGGAGCCCTTGAACCTGATCGCTCCATTCATGATCCTAGCACCAGATTCAAAAGGGAAAACACCAGCACTTGCCCTGAGGTTAGGGCAAGCTCATGGGCTGGTGGGCTCTGAGAAGCCATAGCTGGAGCCAGCCTCAGTGGGGCCAGAGGCACACTGCATCTGGCACCCCTCAGTGAGGGCAGGTATAGCAATGCAAGGGGCCATGCAGCTGGTGGGGAGTCACCATGTTGGCCTGGCATACTACCGGCCTTTCTTCCTGTGGCTACAGGGAGCTGCAGTGCTGGAGCTGCCCCAAAAGGGCCCAATGCACCTTCCAGTAGTCCCCAGTTAGGAGGTGCAGGGCTTAAGGGTCACCTCTGCTGCCAGATCCCCAGTGCTGGCTTCTTCTAGAGTGGGGAAACAGCTGTTGTCCACCACTGCCACTGTCAGAGAAGCCCGGACATTGCCTGCAGGTGGTGCACACTAGGGCTGGGGGAAGGGCAGGCTGAGGAAAGCATCATAGCCTCCACAGCTGCCACCAGAGCAGTACAGGGAGTACACACTGAGGTGGTGTGATGCCAACAAAGACAGAATGCCTTACTGCTTGAGTGACAGGGACACTGTTTCAAAGAAAATAAAAGTAAAGAAAATAGACATAGAAACACTCAAAAAAGGACAAGCAAATATAACAGCAGCACACAAAAAGGATTAAATATCATAAATAAGTAGGATTTAGGGCCTCCCTGGTGGCGCAAGGGGTTAAGCACAGCGCTATGAAGCAATTGCAACCTCTGCAGCACAAGTTCAATTCCCAGCCTTGCCAGGGAACTGACCCACATGGCACAGCAGACCTCTCCTGTCTCGCCCACTGCTCCCCTCAGCAGTGTATTTCAGTCAGTCTGCCTGTTGTGTTCCCCAGTCTGTCTCTGGTGAATCCTCTCACCCACCCCCACCTCTGGCCTGTACCCTAGTTCTTGTATGCATGAATCTTTAAAAAAAATTAAAAATAAGCAAGTAGGATTTATACCAGGAATCCAAGTTTGGCTTAATATCTGAAAATTAATATATAATAACATCAGTAGTATAATTTTTTTAATTCACAAGGTTATCTCAATAGATGTAGATAATTTGGCAAAAATCCAAAATTTCATTTTTTCATGATAAACTAGGATAGAAAGACTCTTCCTCAACCTGATAATGGACATGTAGGGAAAAATCCACAGCTAACATAATATTTAACAGTAAGAAACTGAATGCTTTGCCCAGATATCACAAACAAGACATGGATCCCAACATTTCTATTCAACATTGTACTGCAGTTTCAAACCAGGGCAATTAGTAAAGGAAAGAAAGAAAAAGGCATCTAGACTGGCATGAAACAAGCCGAACTATATTTACAGATAACATGATTTTATATACAAACAACTCTAAAGAACCCACATACACAAAAAGCTATTAGCCTTAATAAATGAGTTCTGTAAGGCTGCAGGATATTGGATCAAAATGTAAATATTTATTTCAATATACATCAATGAACAATTTGAAATTGAAATTAAGAAAATTCTATTCACAATAAAATAAAAAAATAAAATTCTTAGGAACAAATTAACAAAAGACTTTTACAAAACTATAAAATGTTGCCAAAAGAATTCAGCAGTAGTAATTATAATACTCAAATATAAAAACCACACCAAGTTCATCTTTGAGGAATGGGCAAGCAAAGTGTGGTGTATACTTACAGTGGAATGTTATTAGGAAAGAAATGGTGTTATGTTCTACCTGAATGAATCATAAAAAATATTATGCTAAGGGGAAAAAGCTGGTCACAAAAAGTCACTTGTAAGACTCCATCTATATGAAATGTCCAGGTCTGGCAAATGTATATACATGAAAAGATTAGTGTTTACTTGGGGTTAAGGGGATGGGAACTCTTGGAATAGCATTTCTTTTTACAGTGATTTAAATATTGTAAAATTGATTGTGGCAATGGTTGCAAAACTGCAAAAACTGCAGTACTAAAAATATTGAATCATACACTTTAAATGACCTTGAGATCTTTTTAAAATACAGGTTCTGATTCATCGATCTAGGATGGGTCTGTGAGTCTGGGTTTTTAGTGTGTTCCTAAGTGATGCCAGTGCTGCTAGTTTTCAGACTGTATTATGAATAGCAAGAATCTGAAGTAGAGCTCTCAAGCAGCCCACAGATTTGTAAGGTTTTCATTTGGTTGTTCTATTGCATATTTCAACATGAGTTGAGTCAACATTTCAAAATCAAGAGGTTTTCCATATAAATTCACATTTCTGATTTCTCTTGGAAAAAAAAAAATTGAAAGATCCTGTGACACCAGTTCTGCATTTTCATAGATCAGCAGAAAGACTTATCAAGAAGGCAAAGAGGGTTCTCATTGCTGACAGTCACAGTCCGGGGTCCATCCCTTTCTGAAAACTCCAACAGGGTAGCTGGGAGACAGGGGTGGAGCTGAGCTGTCACATTCACCTTAAAACACAGAACACAAGAATGCCTGGTCTCTGTGCCTTGGCCACTGCTCAGGATATGCCATCTGGGGTGAGATGATATCTGCCACACGCCAACCAGTAAATTTTCTCCTCCTTTTTCTACTTTCTCTCTACTTTACTTCCTATATAAATAAATCCTTTCATTTTTTTGTTTCAATTCTCTCCATGTATCCTGTATTCTTAATTGAGCAGTGAGGACTTACCCCTGGGTCATCCCTGGTCCCTAAGTTGACCCTATTTCAATCTATCAATTTATTTGCATATAAACCATGCAACCCCATGGTCAGCTCAGGGAGACCCCAGGTCTTCTGACCCAAGTCAACACTCAAAACCTACACAGGAATCTGGGCCCCAAATAAACAATGCCCAGTACTCATACCCCAAACCTACAGAGCCTAACAGCTCATTTAGTAAGACAGAGGGTTAGCAACCAGTGCCTGGGAAAGACCCACTTCCATGTAAACACTGACAACCAGCACAAGAGCCTGGGGAAAGTGTGCAAACATGAAGGTACCACACTGAGTGCCCAGATGACCAGGAACACCACTGGCAACCATGCCCACGAAGTCTTGAGAAGCCGCCCATGCTGGAGCCTGGCCAGTCAAGGCGTCTGAACCATGCCGGGGACTCATGTGAGGCTTCAGCAGCTCTCTGCTCCTGGGTGACCAGGCGCAGTCTCCTGGGTAACCTTAGTGAAGATGCCTGAGTCAGCCAATTCTCTTGAACTGGGCATGAGCCAACTACCTGAACTTCCGTACCTGGAGAAAGATCTGCCTTGTTCTGTACTAGTACCACTGGCAGCAGGTTTTCCTGTGGCCTTCAAGTACCTTTTGATACAGATGCCTAGTGACCCGGAAGCTATGTCAAGAGGTGACAGACTACACGGGCTATAACCATGGGCACCGAGAATGAATGGGCCAAGCTCTGTGTTCATCCTGCCCTGCTGTGTCCACTACCTGTTGATGAAACTTATCTTGGCCAAGAGTTACCATTTTGCTGTAAGCTCCACTGCAGCACCATAGCTTTCCAGGAACTTGCCTCCACAACCGATGTGCTAAGGATGCCTTCCTTACAGTGCCTTAGCATGTCTGCTTCCTGCCGCGAGCTAGTGACGTGCCAGGAACTGTACCCAAGGGGCTGCAGAAGTGCAGGTTGGGTCAGCCCAACAAAGAGGAGGTCCGAGTATAGCCAGGCACTGCAATCAGCACAGAAAAGTTCCCAGTCAGCTTCTGATACACGCACCAGGATCCTTACTAATAAGCATAGCTAAGTTTTCAAGAAGGATCATTCTCCTCCCATTTCACCTTTTCCCACCTAATTATGTAGCTTTTGTCTCCATGATTTTTGCTGAGCACACACGTGCCCCTTTTTAAATCCCGCTTTAATGCTTTTACCCTTAGATCCCACTTTCCTATTTTAGGAATTTTAGGCCCAAGCAGGACAATTTTAGGCCCAAGACACACGTGGCTTCTACATGACTCTAGGAAAATGGAATCTTAGACACACTCTTGCTTCTCTCCTTCACTCCCCCTTCATGGACTATTTCACAGTCACCAATGCTTTGGGGCAACTGGAACTTTTGCTTCAACCTTCACTCCTACCTCCCAGCTCACGAATTTATTGAGCATTTATTAGAATTCTCCCCCACAGTCCCAATCAGCTGGAAGAATGTTTGCCTTTTTTCTCTCTTATTTCACAATGTCAGTGTGTCTATATCCGTTTATAAATAATCTGTTGTTGACCAATTTTTCTGGTCTTCTCCAATGTAAGTTCCCTAGTATTTTTTTTTTTTGTGGTCAGTCATTTCCATATTTTCTTTATGTTTATATTTATGTTTTCTTGCATGAAAAACTATGTTTAGATCCCTGTTTAAAGCATTTACTACTTCCTAAGTCACAGGAGTTATGAACAATTTACGAAGTCATTAATGAAGAGAGAGTGATTCCACACTGTCTCTCCAAGTCATTTCTGCAGGAGGAGAAGACCAATTTTCTGTCTAGGAAAGGTGAAAGTTTTCCATGAAAGGCTTAGAAATCATGAGGTGTGAAGGCAGAAATTGGAGGTTGCTGGAATTTACCTGTCTGGAGCAGCCAGAAAGTATTAAGTACAAATGTTAGTACAATCAGCAAAACTGAAAGGGCAACTTGAACTATCAGAAAAGGGATGTTTGAGAAAAATAGATCAGTCTCAGGCACTAACTAAGGGGCGGTGGGGGGCAGCCACGCAACCCAGTAAGTTCCCTCCTTTCAGAGACCTACCTCACTGTAGAGGCAGGAAGACACAGGGCAGGGTCTCTATGACCCAAGCAGACAGGTGAAGGAGGAGAGTCCTAGGAGATTTTTAAGGCTTTTATTGGGATTTACCAGGTACACAGCAGGCAGGGGTGCCGGGGGTGCGGGGCCGGGAAGCTGGCAGACCTCCCAGCCCCCCGCAAGTCCTCTCTCTTTCTGGGCCCTCTGGGGTTCTCTCGTGGCTTCTGCTTCCCCCTTCTTGTCTCTCTTTTGCTCTCTTTTCTGCTGGTGCGCCCTTATAAGCCCAGTCTCTCAGCCCAGGTGCACCCACCTACATAGGCCCACACCCCACTCCAGGTGCCGCCATCAGGCCGGCAGGGTTCCCTCATCCATCCTGATGGTGGGAGGGCAGAAAAGCCTGACACTTTCCTTACCCTACACTCACCAAGCAAGATTCAATTTTTTGAATAGTCTTCCTCGTAGAAAGAAGCCATGCCTCAGTAGAAATGAATTCTTTACCAATATTGTCAAATTTATTTAATTGTTCCAAGGAAAGGAAGGGGAGAGAGAAAAAGGAGCCAGAGAGGAGTTTCCATGTCTGTCTCCATGAGAAGCCACTCAGCTTTCATAGGAATCACACCTACCCTACCATGATTATGAAGAGAAAGTCTGGTTTCCCGTTTTCCAGAGAGAATGGCGAGTAGCTATAAATTTAATAGAGCCAGAGCCAGACACACAGACAAATTTTAAGACTCCTTACAAGCTCAACTTCAGATTTGTTTTCATTTTCTTTTTTTGTTAATTTTTTTATTTTTTACCTCATTGTTCATATTTAAACATTTGCTTCCCCCCACCCCCTCAGGTGTAGTCCCCATAGAATGTCCTTCGCCAATGCAGGGATACAGTAGTGCCTGTCCTGTACAAACTCTTTCAAAAAATTGAAAAAAAAGGAATACTACCAAATATGTTCTACGAAGCCAACATTACACTAACACCAAAACCCAACAATGACAGCACAAAAAAAGAAAATACAGCCCAATCTCCCAATGAACACTGATGCAAAAATCCTCAACAAAATCCTTGCCAACAGAATCCAATAATGCATTAAAGGGATAATACGCCATGATCAACTTAAAATTTTACCAGGACAGGTGGGGTGAGGTGAGTCCTCTCTCCCTACATCCTGACATGTTTTAGGGGATATTCTAGGATCTTTAGGGTCGGTTGCTGGACTGGCCCCAAGGACTCATTGTAATGATTAGAACAGTCACATTTTTTTTTTTTTTTCAGTTCTCAAGGAAGATCCCTAGGGCGTATTTTTAATTATAGGGTAGACAAAGCATTTGGCCCATATAGATCCTGAAACATCCTGGGCAAAGTCAGACAGGTGAGCTCTAGGGCCAGGTGGGAGTATTCATATAGTCTTAGATTAGGCACTTCAGCTCCTCTTATCCACAAAGCTGCTCTCACCTCGTCATTTGAATGTACAACATCTGTGCCATTGTTCGCAATTGCGCGCTCTGATGGGAAGCTGGCTAACTTGATCTCCTGCACATTATAGGTGTTTCATTAGGATTATCATTTAAAACACAGGGAAAAGGCACACTCCAGGGTGCTACATATTAAACATTTTATCTCTTCTCTTTAAAACAATCAGAGCTAAATGTTTTTACAGATAATCCCAGATCTCATTACAGGGGAGTAAATGCACACTCTTATGAACCACTTCTCAGATTCCTCAATAACCTGGCTTATTAACATTTTCCTCTTCTCTTTCCACATCCCGTCTCACCGCTGCTTCCACCTTTTGAAATTCAGCTGGAGCAGCTCTGCCTCATGCATCCTTTCTGCTCCCCTGACTTATCATCCAGATGATTTCTATGGGCTATTTACTTAATGCCACCCACACAGTCACACTCACAACACAAAACTTTGCCTGCAGTGGGCTGTCAGGAATTGAAATCTTTATGTAATTGTCATGCTTTACATTTTGTATTTTGGAGAGGAAAGAAAACAATGACACTAATCTCCGCTGCCCTTGTTCCATCTTCAGGCATTGTTATTACTAAGAAACAGTTGAGTCTGCAATTGGACAGAATTTGCTGCTTTAAAGGGCAAAGCTGCCTGATGAGTGAAAGAGCCATCAACCTCTACCCCCCTGCCTTTGGAATGGGCCCGGGTCCTTCTGGAGCTCCAGACATTACTTCTCCCACTGCTTGGGAGAGTTCATCTTCATGCTCACTTGAGTCACTTTCCTTAGTGTAGCAAAGCTTCTCAGACATCCCCCAACTCTCCAGACCGAGCCCTCCCTGATCCCTTCCTCAAGAATATAGTTTGAGGCTGCAGAGCAAGATCCCTGCCGGGTAAACGCTGGCACTGCAGGCAGCCATGTCTTCCATGAAGTGAAACTGCAGAACAGAGGAAGCAGTTCTTGACATTTGGTACATGTTACAATCATTTGGGGGAGGTTTAAACAATAGTCATCCTGTGTTCTAGGCAAGTTAAAACAAAATCTCAAGGAGTGGGATCCAGATATTAGTTTGTTAAGCTTCTGGAACAATTTTAACAATGCGGCTCCATTTATGAATGAGAGAATCCAGGCAGGCCTTCTCAGTCTTTAATGAGTGGACAAATGTTCTCGAGCTCTTATTAATTTTCTAAGTTCTGATTCATCAGACCTAGGGGTGGGCTTGTGAGTCTACATTTATAGTAAGTTCCTAAGTGACGCCAATGCTGCTAGTTTTCAGACTATACTGTGAATCTAAAGAAGAGCTCTCAAGCAGCCCACACATTGTTTTCTAAGGTTTTCTTTTGGTTGTTCTATTGCATATTTCAACAGGGGTTGAGTCAACATTTCAAAATCAAGATATTTTTCATATAACTTCACATTTCCAATTTCTTATGAAAAAAATGAAACATCCTAAGGTACCAGCCCTGCCTTTTCTCAAAGACCAGTGCTAGAAGGTGATTGCACATGAGGAGCGCAGGTAGCTCTCCATGGGAGATGCCTTCCCCTGCACTTGTTTATGAATAGGACAAATGTATCTTTTTTCCTTCTTCATATGAACTGACAGGTCTATGTACATGAATCACTGGTCTCCTGAAGGATCTGCCACTTCCTGTGAGTTGTGACTCTTGTCTTGAATCTCAGGATTTTCATAGGAATTGCAAATCAAAGGTCCCCAAATATTGGGCCTCCCTGGTGGTGCAGTGGTTGAGCACTGGGCTGCGAAGCTGCCCGCAGCCTCTGCAGTGCCAGTTCGTTCCCTGGCCACTGGCGAGGGTCCCACATGGCACACAGACCTCTCCTGACACCCGCTGCTCCCCTCAGCAGTGTATCTCCTCAGTCTGCCTGCTCTGCTCCCTGCTCTGGCTCTGGTGAAATTCTCTGACCCTCCCGTGCTTCTGACTGTACCCAGTGCTTGTATAAATAATTAAATAAATCTTTAAAAAAAAAAAAGGTCCCCAAATATTGCTGGAAGACTTAAGGGGAAAGGGATTGAAGCAGAACAGTATTTAAAAACAATTATTTAAACATTGAGTGTGGACATTTTAGGAAAAAAAAAAAAACTATTACAGCCAAAACTAATCAATGACACAGTACAAAGATTCCAAACTCACAGGGCTGGCCAACAAATGCATCTGGAATAACCTTAGGCATCTGAAAATCCCATCCCTTTAAAATATAGCCAAGTTAAGAGAGAAAGAGAACTGAATAACCAAGGCAGAGCCCAGAGAGAATGGACACCTAAAATTAGAGGTAAGGAAAATATCTTTTAAATTCTGACACCTAAACTTATACTCTAACCTCATCACTCCTCTCTTGCAGCAGTCAAAACAAGCCTTTTCTGTTTTTGTTTTTTGTTTTTTTTTTTTTTTGGTTTGTATCTGTGTATATATATAAAATTCTCCCAGTGTGATAAACTACAAACAAAAAAACAAGCCTACAGCCCTCTAGTCTCCCAGTATCCATGGGGTTCGCAAGGTGACTTTGTAGTTCTCTCCCACAAGATTCTGTTACCCACCCTTTGAATCTGAACTGGCCTGGGGAATTCGTATAGTGACTAGAATGGCAGAAGCGACATCGTGCCAATTCTGAGCCTGAGCATCAAGAGTTTGTGCTCACTGCTTCTCTTTTGGGTGCCTGATCTGCAATTTGAACAAGATGCATTAGGTGAACTTGGAGAAGAACTCAGGCCTTCCTAGACCAACTGACACTCAGCTCACTCCCAAACATTTGGTCAAGTGCAGTCAATATCAGCAGAGTCACTATGTGCCCCATCACTGACCCAGTATGCATGAAGACACCCTAGTTTGGTTTGGGCGCTTGTTGCATAGAAAAGTTGACCGCCATGCTCATCCTAAGGTGTTTCAACTTAGGCATTAAATTTCTTCAGGAGTCTAACAACTAACTAGAAAATAATCAAGCTACAATAGAAAAGGCTGAGGAAAGAATGATAATTTGCTTTCATCAACTTCGTTCCTTCATTGGGTCATGTTGGGATTGTTGTTACTTTGCTGAGTCAAGGAGCTGAGGAAAAATGACTCTAGCTGGCTGCATGTTAAGGGGCATCCCTGTGACCCGCTGCAATGATTTCTTATCCACTTTCTAACTGCACCTTTTATAGGTTCTGTTTTTTTTTATATTTCCATCCCAACATTATTGAGCATCTTAATTTAAAGACCCAAATTTAAATGTGAACCATGGATGATGTTCTCAATAACACCAAGTGTGTGGATTCAGACTTAAGAACTTAGTGAGAACAACCATCAAACCACACCTCTTATAGTATCTGTCTCTATACCCACGTTCTCAGGTATGTCCATCCTATAAAATTAGCAAGATGACTCAAAAAAAACCATCATTATATGTCCTAACGTTTTTTGCAAACTTCCTAAGAAAATGGAACTTTTAGAAAAAAACCTGCTTTTAATATTCTTGCTGCTTCTGAAAATCAGTTTAAAATTTAGTCCAAATGGCGAAAGAAAAAATTAATTCAGCATTTAAAAGCTATCACATGCACCACAAATTTGTCCTCCCCCTCCACTAACAATGCAGGAGTGATTCTCAATCATTTGAAACTGGGTAGCATCATAGAAAACAAAATTATTTGTATGTAGCTCCTTGTCACACAGAATTAAGGCTATCTTCAAACTCCTCCTAGTGTTTGTAGCTAATGTGCTTTTTGCCAAGGAAACAAAATTAGCCACATAATTCCAACTTGAGGCCATCCATGGCTTTTAAGGAAGGTTGATGGCTGCACATGATAAGAAGCAGCCCAAAGAGACAGCCTGAGGTTAACAAGATTCATAAGGAGAATCCAGATCTACCTCAGTCTCACTTTCAGGTGAAAAGAAGATGAAAGAAATTGATTTTTTTTTTTTACTCTTAATAGTGAGGCTAGCAAGTCAAGTACTTAGTACATGATTTGCATGTGGCTCTTTTTTTTTAAGATTTATTTATTTTTATACAAGAACTGGGGTACAGGCCAAAGGTGTGGGAGAGTGAGAGGATTCACCAGAGACAGAGTGGGGAGCAGAACAGGCAGACTGATGAAATACACTGTCGAAGGGAGCAGTGGGTGCAACAGGAGAGGTCTGCTGCACCATGTGGAACCCTCACCGGTGACCAGGATCGAACCTGCATTGCAGAGGCTGCGGACAGCTTCGCAGTGCAGCGCTTGACTGCCTGCACCACCACGGAGGCCCTGCATGTGGCTCTTTGTTCTAGACACTGTGAGGGAGACAGATGCCATTCCCATGTAGTTACTACAGTCCAGGGGCTAACAGATTGCTGGAGGACCCAAGATGGGTTTATCTGACACCAACGGTGTGTAGATCACTGCTGCCAGAAGGTGCACTTCAGCGGGAGACTGGTCCACAGTCACCAGAGTCAGGGGACAGAGTGGCTGTGAGGTGGGTCAGCCAGGGGAGGCCAGGGAAGAAATCAAAGTCCTTCAGTGGAGACACCATTTCTATTTTAAAGAGTCTTACTGAAATACAATTGACACAAATTGTATATATTTAAGGTGTAAACCTTGATTTTTTGATAAACAAGTATGAACATTGTGAAATCACAACAATCTAACATATCCAGCCCTTCACAGAGCTACCATTTTACTTCTCTCTCTCTCTCTCTCTCTCTCTCTCTCTCTCTCTCTCTCTCTCTCTCTCTCTCTGTGTGTGTGTGTGTGTGTGTGTGTGTGTTAGAACAATTAAGGTCTACCCTCCTAGCAATTTTCAAATATTTAATGCCATATTGTGCAGTACCATCACTAAGCAGTGTAGTAGCTCTCCAGAAATTATTCTTCTTGCATAACAAACTCTGTAGCTCTTAAATTGCATCTCCCTATTTCTATCTCCTCATTCTACTCTAATCTTCTGTGAGTTTGACTATTTTGGATTTCACATGTAAGTGAGATCATGCAGATTTTGTCTTTCTGTGTGTGGCTTAGCAAAATGTTCTCCAGATTCATCCAGGTTGTGCAAATGGCAGGGTTTCCTTTTCTCTCCTCTCCCCTGCCTCTCCCTCTCTCTCTTCCCTAGACCCAAAGAATGCAAGGTGTTAGCCTGGTAAAAAAGTAAAACAGGAGCAGCATTAAATATTTTCTTTTTTATTGAACTGGATCTCGAGATAACAGTAAAGTATTAGCACTAATATCCCAAACCCCAAGCAAGAAACTTGGTTTGTAGGGGGTCTTACAAGAAACTGTTCCATAAAATGTAATGGGCAGACACTGAAATGATTTCCTGTGGTGCACAGAAGGAGCTGTCATTTATCACTATAATCTGAGGAAGACACATGGCCAGCTAAGACACTGTTCATTAGGAAGGTCCTGGATCATGAACCACTTACTAGAGACAGGTCTTTTACTTCTTTGAGTCTCAGTTTTCTTACCTGTGCAATGGGAAGGAGGAAATTCATTCCAGTTCAGAGGATATCATTAGATGAAATAATTTTTTTTGTGTGTGGGAAGCTTCCCAGCACAGAACCTGGATTTCCATCTCTTTAAAGACTGAATAATATAATCATTCCAGTGGTGGGTGTGTCCATGTGTGTATATCAAATTTTCTTTATCCATTTATTCTGGATGGATGCCAGGGTGTTTTCATGTCTTGGCTATTATGAATAATGCTGTAATATATATAAATTGCAGCTCTCTCTGCAAGAGTCTGACTTCCTTTCCTTGGCTATGTACCCAGAAGTGGAATTGCTGGATCATATAGTGATTTTTAATTTTTGGTGGAACCGCCACATTGTTTTCCATAGTGGCTGCTCCCACTTACATTCCCACTCGCAAAGCACAAGTGTTCTCTCTTCTCCACATCCTCACCAACACTTGTTGTTTTTATCTTTCAATCATAGACAATTAACAGGTGTGAGGTGACAGTGTACCTGGTTTGGATTTGCATTTCCCTCGTGATCAGTGACATTGACCCCCTTCATGGATCTATTGATTTTTCTATGGAGGATCCTGCTTATGAAATTTTTCTCTAGAAGGATGTTCTGATATCTTCCTGGTGCGCACTTGTGCACACACACACACACACACACACACACACTCATTGCTATATTTGTCTCATTGAAACATCCCCCTCTTCTGAGAGTTTCAGGAGACACAACTGTCTCCTGTTGTCACTTCTTCACATTATCTTGAACATGACACCCCTGGGATGGGTGAGCGCCCAGAGAAAGAAATTGTCCCGAGTTACCCATGAAACAAGAGCAACCCAGACATGCGAATGAGGAACACACAACAAAAGCATCTTTTGATAAGTCCCCACGAATAGCAATTCTTAGAAAGCTTCCTAGGGGTGCCATCTGGATGCGTAACTGTCGCCGTGATAAAATAGCTCTTGCTGCCACTGTAGCCACGCACATATCATTATCTATATTCCCAAGTTTTCTGAGGCTTTATTTTTAAAAATTAAGAGAAACTTTATCTTTGCACATTTGGTTTGCAATATAATTGTAGCACATTTTCCAAAATGCCAAGTAATCCAAACGTAATTTACATCTGAGCTAGGAATATGTCGGATTTTTAGGACATTTTCTCTCTTACTTCCTGAACTGTGCTCTGACGAATCTAGTAGTAAAATTAGTTAAATATTCAACTAGGCACAAACTGTATGATTAAAGAGGATAGCTGAGAGGGCTGGAAGGAAACCAGACTGATTTAAAATTTATCAAGAGATCATTTAATTCCATGCAATGAGTATTTCCGGCACTACCAGGGAACCAGCTATCATTTCTTATTAAGATACAACTCACATGGAGCTAGATTAAGGGGTGATCATTCAGAGGCCTCACTCGTTTTTACATACAAATGCTGCCCCATTGTCTTAACAAGGCAGACCAGCCTACATATGGCAATTTCACCTTGCAGGTTATTAAAGTGAACCTCTCCTTCGAGCTTTATCCATCAGACAGCCCCTGAGCCACTCTACAATCAACTGGAGCGCCGAGCACATTGCATGGCGCCGCCTTAATTAAAGTACACCAATCACCCAATTACACTGCAGGATTTCTGAAGCCTCTCTTGAAACAGGCCTCTGGAAGACCAGGAGGAAAACTCAAATTAAAGAAGGAAGCCCCAGGATTTCAATAGGTTCTAACCACAGAGGTTTCCATTTGCTCCTAGGCATTTTATAAGAGGTAGAAATGAAACAAGGTTTTTCATCTCCTGCATGGCCTAGAACAGGTGGGGGCTGAAACGTGCACATGCTCAGCCAGACCCACTGTCTAGTCACATCTGGCCTCTCAATTCTTTCTCTCCCTCTGGGCTGACCAAACTGGGTGGCCTCACTGCAGTTATTAAAATATAAATCTTTAAGAGGAAGCAGCTTACTTCCCTGACTATACACTAGCAAGACCGATCTTTAACATTTGATGAAGCAACATGCAAAAGAGGTACGCCCAATGTCTGGCAGCTGATGTGCATCCAAATGTCTCTCTGGAAACCCAGACCTGGTGCCCACGTGGAAACTCTGCTTCAGAAATATACCAAAACCCCTGCTCTATGACTGCACAAAGACTCAGCGGGCGGGATTCCTTTCATATAGAGAATAACATGGGGGATTTCAGAGCAGGTCAATAATTTCCTTAAGGACAGACAGGAGATAAAATACAAAATAAGAAAATTTTTTGGACAATTTGAGAAAATAAGTTCAAATTCCAGTTCTTCTCAGAGGAGATAGAGACACCGTTGGGAGCATTGTCTCTGGAATCAGGCCGATGTGGGTTTGAGTTCTAATTTTATCACTTTATGACTTTGACAAAGCTATTGAACCCTCTGAGCTGGTGGCTTCTTTGTCATTATGATGGAGACACTTCCCTCTACCTTTTAGAGTTTCAGTGAGGATTAAGATAGATAATTCCTGCAAAGTGTGGAGCACAGTATCTGATACACAGTAGCCGTCAATGCTGGCCATTACTATTTATTATACTATTTGCCTTGATCTTGTCTTTTTTTTTAGTGCCTTATGAAATAACTTCAGAGTGTCAGCTAAAGCAACTTCCATCAGATGGATGGAAGAGGCACAGGATGGTGATCAAGGCATGATGGTGATAAAGCAGGAATTAAATCAGAATAACCACCCAAATTCAGCTGGGCAGAGACTGTCAGGTGGGTAATCTGCTCTACTGCTTTTATCAGAGGAAGAGTTGTGTTGGGGTGATGCTGGAGTTGGCAGCACAAGTGTGGAGAGCCGAGCACAGGCAGGAGTCCTCATCTCAGGCTGCAGCCACCAAGATGAAGTCTCCATTCTTTGCACCCCACCCTGGAGCAAGATGAACCTCAGACTTGGAATGTGCCACAAGAGACCCCATTTCAATCTGCTGGCTCCCAGGGCAGCCATCTGCCACATCTGATCAGGGAACAGAGATGAAATTAAACTGAGATGAAATTAAATTGCTGTGGCATGGCTCTCACACCCCCTCAGCTGCTCGGTGAAGGACAGGGTGGCCAGCTGTGGCCACTTACGGGGCGCACCACACAGGGTTAATGGAGCAGAAACGAGCAGCACAGCAAAACTGGAAAAGACACATTTGCGGAGTTGTTTGTGAAGGGACCTTGGGAAAGACAAAATCTCATTGCAAAGTAAGAAATCAGAACCATGTTAGTACAGCCACATCTCCATCAGCTCAAAGTTTCCTAGAACAGAGGAACATGGAAGACTTGGCAAAAAATTAGGAGAGGTGCTACTAGAAAGTAGTAGAAGCACTTACTCATGTGGCCACTGCCAAAATGTATCATTCACCCCAGCATGGGGAAGGAACTGAGAACATTCACAAGACACAGTTGGGCCAGGAGCAAAGGAACCTTAGTTCTGGTCCATCCAGAAGCAAGAGAAGGAGGCACATCTCTGTAACATGTGCTACAGAGATGGTACTTTTCAACTTTGTTCTCATTAATCTTGACTTAGATGAAAAGACATTAGAGAGCAAAAGCGTGCAAGCGAGCCCAGGAGAGCAGAGCAAATAGGACACGGTGGCCTGTGCCCGCTCTAGCCTCTCTCCCCAAACACAGGTGCCAGGCTAGCTCCCCCCAAGTGCCGCCTGCTTACACCTGCACCCACTTCTGCCATTAGCCAACTATGGAACCCATTTTCCCCTACCATTGGGGGAGCTGCTGCTTGTTTTGCCTCCGAAACTTTATGAGGTAGATTCATTTAGGACTTTCTCAGAAGGATATTTGTCCTCCACAGAGGCACAAAGAAGAAAACAAATACACCCAGGCTTGGGAATTGGCGATTGGGAAACATCTCACCCCTTTTCACGATCATTTTGTAAGAGAGCCAGCAAGGCTTGGGAAGACTAGCTGAATTCTATAAAATTTCCACAGCTTTAGGAATAAAGCTTCAGGTGAGAAACATCAGAGCTGCATTGTGCACAGATGACTGGGAATGTCCTTTAGAACAGACATGAAAAACTGCGCTGATTTCTTAGCTGTGGCAGATCGTGGAAGTCAAAGTACTTTCCAGGCCAAAGAGTCTACAGACCCAGGAGAGCAGGTTACAGACCCAGACAGGCAGGTTTGCGGAGCACAGTGGGGGCCAGGTGTTAGGACACCCAGGTGGATTGTAAGGAAGTCGGGCAAGTTTTCAGAGAATATCAGTCGAGGTTGAAATTTTACTGCAGTTTGGCCTTAAGCAGAGAAATATGATCTTCCACTAAGCAAGACGCCTTCAAGGAAGAGGGAGGAAGGGCAGAGAGGGGATAATGCCATGCTGAGCCTGGATCCAGAGGAGCATCAATTTCCTGTGCATTATCTCACAGCAAGCCGCTGAGCTAAGTGATGTTTTCCCTACTTTACAGACAGAGCCTCAAACAGGAGCAGAGAGGGAGTGTAAGGCGTTTGCTCATTTTGTTCCTCTGCCTCCCCAAATTTAGCTGGAAAGAGTAAATACATAGGGAAACTCGGGTGCATTCACAGAGTTGACAGTTTAATAAATCTAAAGACTGTCAGATGGAAAAAGGAAATAAACATTATCTGGAGTCTGTGCCCCTTACCTCTGCGCAGGGATGGACGTCATCTTACAGCCCCTCACTCTGCTTCCGTCTGGAAGGGGAAGCATGCCCTCCCCTCAGCAGAGGACAGGTTGGGGACTTTGTCCAAGAAGTCTGGACTCCATTCTGTCAATAGGGGTGACTGAGCAAAGGTTTCTGAACAGAAGATGAGCTGGAATGGAGAGAAAGCTTGTAGGGAGGTGGGCCCCAAGAACAAAGCTCAGGTCTGGAGACATCCGGGAGGAGGCACTTTGAGTGGTCCAGAGGCAAGTGATGAGTGGGTGATGGAAGAGAAAGAGGAAAAAGGGTGGAAATCAGTTTAGGGCCTTCTCTTCAACAGCCTGTATTATTAGTCCACAGAAGTTGGGTTCTATGATTGGTACCATTAGCCAGAGCAGGTATTTAGCAAGAATCTCCCAGAGAGAATGGCTTTGAGTCAAAGGCAGTAACTAAAGGTAAAAAATGTACCCCAGGGGCCTCCCTGGGGTACAAGGGGTGAAGAGGCAGCAGTATGAAGCTATCCACAGCCACTGCTGCACAAGTTCGATCCCTGACCAGGGAGGTGACACACATGGCGCAGCAGACCTCTCCTGTCTCGCCCACTTCCAATATCTTCCCACTGTACTTTGACCAAAAATCAAACTACTTACAAAAATCTGCAGGGTTCTCACCAGAGTTAGCTCCAGCACTGTCCTCCAAACTTGCGTCTGCCCATTTTCCCCTCAGCAGTGTATTTCAGTCGATCTGCCTGTTCTGTTCCCCACTCTGTCTCTGGTAAATCCTCTCACCCCCCACACCTCTGGCCTGTGCCCCAGGTATTGTATGCATAAATAAATAAAATATTTGGGAAAAAAAGTACCCCAGTTGGCAGCTGGGTGATGCAATCTTTCTGGGAAAAGAGACCCTCAAACTCTCAATTCCTGGCAAGGCCTCTCTTGCTTTCTTAGCTGGGAGAGGCCCATGCCCAGAGAGCACCTCAGACTCCTGGAAAATGAAGGGCCGGTTTTTGCGGTCCCCCCATCTGTGTCCCAGTCCTTCCCCCTGGCCCATCTTCTCATCCAGAGTGGTGTTCAGCCAACCCTCGTCTCCTCGCTGATTCCCTGAAAAGCAGGCAGCATCAGGCAAGGCCTCCGAGGGACTATTATGAAAGCACTTTGATGATGAACTTTTTTTAATGTGCAGAAGAGATTTTAAAATCATCCATCCTATTAACCGGTCCTATCACTGGGCTTCACTCAAAGCTAACCCCATGCCCTACTTTTTCCATCTGTCATAAACATAAAAGCTGTTTAAAGATTCCTTTCCTCCTCCCGCCTCCCATTATTATTACTTTAGTTCTAGCTGTCAAAAGATCTTGCTAAAGAAAAGAATGCTATAATTCAATATTAGCTTACCCGAAATCACTAGTGGGAGTTGAAATCACAAGCAGGCAGAGAATAAAGTAGAACCAAAATTCATCAGGAAGGCATTTTCGCCTCCCACACTCCTCGATGACCCAGACAATAACCCTCATTTGTGAAGAACATAAAGAGTTGCTCCTGCACATCATGACAAAACATCGTGATGGTTGGTTGCTGCTATTTTTTTAAGTGTCAGGGTTTTCATTCCACCCTAGAAAAGAGCGATATCTTTTCAAAATGCTCTGATCTCTTATCTACAATCAGCAGGAAAAAGGGATAATTTAGCTCACTTTGAGGAAATGATGTTTGGACTGAATTTCAGAAGCAGATGACGTGGATAATTGGCAATTCTCTGCCTCTAAGAACCGTGACAAATGTCGCAGAAGAGCCTTGGCCAGCACTTCAGCAAGAGGTCCCTGGAAGCCCGTAGGTGCCTTCTTACCCCGATAGAAGGAAGCCACTGGTGGAGGTGGGAGCCTGGCTTCAGGCACCCAGCAATTCTGTGACAGCAGTTTTACAAGGTAGAGAGCTAACTGCAAATGTGGCCAAGTCGTCTTAATTAAGGCCAGTGTCTCTTCATTAAAAAGGAACAACACTTGAGTTCAGAGATCCAATAGAAGTTGCCTTAACAAATTGGGAAGGCAGGGGGAGGGAGCACTGGCTAAGTATGCAGCTACAAGTTCTTATGATATTTAATTTAATTTAATATTTAATCCCATTTCTTAAAGCTGGTTTTACATGAAAGGCCAAGGGACGCTGTTTAGTGAAAGCTAGTGACACTGGCACTTGGCTTTGACACTACAGCAACCAGCACTGGCCGTGGCCTTACAAGGGGCTGTCCCTTTTCGATCCTTCGAAGAATCTCCCAAATTCTTCTCCCCCACTCCCAGGCATTCACGTCACCCCCTGCTAATACCTTCCAATGTATTCCCACTGTACTTTGACCAAAAATCAAACTACTTACAAAAATCTGCAGGGTTCTCACCAGAGTTAGCTCCAGCACTGTCCTCCAAACTTGCGTCTGCCCATTTTCCTTCATGCAACTCTCATATTCTTTCTGTTTTAGAAGCACAACTAACTTGTTCCTATTTCAGGACCTTCCTGTTTGCAGTTCCCTGCTCTTGGGTTGCTCTTCTCCTGAATCTCCACATGACTGGTTCTTTTCCATCATTCAGATCAAATGGCACCTGTTCATAGAAACCTTGAAGAGGTGCCCTATAGAAAATATCCCGTGCTTCCTGCACCCCTATATTTATAGCAGCACTGTTTACAATAGCTAAGCTTTGGAAACAACCCAAATGCCCAAAAATAGATGACTGGATCAAGAAGATGTGGTACATATACACCATGGAATATTACTCAGCAATCAAAAAAGATAAACTCATGCCATTCACAGCAAAGTGGAAGGAGCTAGAAGGGATCATGCTTAGTGAAATAAGTCAGAAAGAAAAAGAAAAATACCGGATGGTCTCACTCATAGCAGGAATCTAGAAAACCTAAGTAAGGGACCAGGAAAAAGACTAATTAATACAAAGTAAAAATCAAAATCAACAAGCAACTGTAAACCAGAGACACACTGTGGAGGGGGGAGGCGGGGAGAGGAAAGACTAGGGTCAAAATAAGGGGGGTGCAATTGTATGGGGAATATAACCAAAATGAAAATGCATACATTGTGCAAAAATGAAAAATGATGTAAGAATTATATAAAATAAAATATTAAAAAAATTTTAAAATTAAAAAAAGAGAATATTCCGTGCTTCCTCCACAGTGCTCTGACCACCATCCTGTTAGCTTTTAATTTTTTTGTCAATTTCTGACATTATCATATTTTTTGTTTCTTGTGTTGTTTCTCCATTGTAGAATATACGTTTCTCGACAACAGGGACCTTACTTGTCTTGTTTACCAGTAGATCCCTAGCACCTATTACAGTGCTCCATCATTGTTTTTGAATGCATGAATAAATGTATTTGTTAGAAGACTTACAAAATAATTTTAAAATCTAGAAATACATATACATGTGGAAATAGGCCAATCTGGCAAAGCTTTAGGAGAATTCAGTTCACGTCTCCGTCAGGACTATCACTGCAGCTTACTCGCCCTGTGCTTCCAGCTGACATCTGACAGAAGACAGAAGTCACTTGTAAGAAGTCACATCACAACAAAAGCCAGCGTTCTAGTGTTCAGTCCCCAGAGCCACTATGTGCATTCGTGGTACATTTGCCCAGGGATGCGCCTTGCAGCCAGCCCCTCTAATATCTTACATCAACAAGCCACCAGGGACATCAGCTGGAAAGTTCTTAAATAATGTCTCATGCGGTCTGTGCACAGGCAGTAATGTCAAAGCCAGAGTGTTGCCTCTGCTTGGGAAAGAGGAGATTGTGATAAAAGGGAGAAACTAGAATTGAGCCCCCCTTCCAAAGTGCACCTACCTATCTCTTCCTCTTATACATCGTCTAGATGCCCATAGCAGCCACACATGCACGCAAGGCACACAAATGAGGCTGTTTTTCAGTTATGATGCAAATCGTGAGTCTGCTTACTGAAGCATATTTAGCTTCATCCCGAGGCTAGTGATCCCGAAAGGAAAGTAGAAAGAGAAGGATCAAATGAGGCCAAAGTCATAGATTACTATTGGTTCTCTTTAGAGTAATTGAAAAATAAAAAACAGGTTACTGCTTTGTAGGAAGAAGAGGCACATGTTTGGTCTGAATTCCCTGCGATGGCTCCCTCCATGACTGATTTATGTTGATTACAGCTCTTCCTTGTGGTGGCAGAGATGAGCTTGGTACTTCTGTGGATCCATACCAAAGGAGCTGTGCAGGAGGGGCCTCTCTGGTGGCACAGGGGTTCAAGACACGCTATCAAGTACTGCAGCACGAGTTTGATTCCCGGCCTGCCAGGGAGCTACCCACATGGCACAGTAGACCTCTCCTGCCTCACCCGCTGCTCCCCTCAGCAGTGTATTTCAGTTGATCTGCTTGTTCTGCTTCCCACTCTCTCTGGTGAATCCTCTCAACCTCTGCCCCCTGAACATCTGGCCTGTACCCCAGTTATTGTATGCACAAATAAATCTTAAAAAAAAATTAAGTGTTGTACATTTCAGGGCCTTTTCCCATGTATTACCCTGACTCTTCATCACAGTGACCTCTGAGGTTTGGTGGGTTGTCCCTGGTTTTCCTCATGTATCTGATAAGGAGAAGGCAGCTGAGAGACATGACTTAGTCATGTCTTAGACATGACCACATCAGTGTCTTTGTTTTAAAGACTGTGTGGCCTTGACTAAGTCAAAGAGAATAAATGCTTGTTTTATGTGGACAAGCCCATGTTTCCTCCTAAAGAAGACAGCTAATGCAAAAATGTTTCTTCCAACAAATACTATGCTGCCTTGGATCTTTTCTTAGTAAACAACCCCAGGATAATTCAACTGGTTTAATGTATTTTAACCAAATTGCTGTCCGCGAAACTTGTCAAGGATATGGGGCACTGGGCCAAAACCAGAAGGAATTTCTTTGGGATCATCCTCGCCCTCCACAACAGAGAAAATTAATGGCACTGCCCTTGATGCATTTGAGAGAACTAACTGCTGACTCTGCTGGTTTAGTTATTTACTTCCGTCTTCAATAGAAGTTGAAAAATCACTCGTATTATTAATTTGCGTAAAACCTTCCAGCTTCAGATTGTAACTCTAAAGCTATTTTTACAAAGCAAAGTTGGAATTCTCAGCTTTTTGCTTTCAAGTGACTAAAATCATTCATCAGCTATTCTCATAAACATTGAGTTTACAATTTTTTTACCTTCCATTTTCTAGATGAGATAAATATGTATAGGTTTACTGAATTTCTCTCTCACTGCACAGCATACATGAAACTACAGAAACAGCCTCTAGTCTCTTTCCTATTTTCAGACAGCCAGATAATTACCCCTTTAGCAAAATCCCCATTCATATTAAATATTATCCGCTTTCTTTGCTGTCCTTCAAAACAAGCATTTATTCGGTTTCTGCTCCGTGTTCAGTAGTGGGTAGTGGGTGGAAATACCCAATTTACTTAGCTTTTATTGCATGCTGGGCCTCAGAAGCCTTATACTTTATCTGAAGAAACCACTGGCCTCATGAAAAAAGAGTGCACCAGTGGATAGTCTATATTCTACAATTTTGTGGAATTACATGGCCTCCTGGGCATTCTGAGACAGAGGAGGAGGAAGGGGCATGAAGCAGTAAGGACTGAAGCAAGAGAAGGATAGAAATTGTATTTCATGGGGCCTCCCTAGTGGCGCAGGGGGTTAAGACGCAACCTATGAAGCTATCCACAGCCTCTGCAGAACGAGTTTGATCCCCAGCCAGGGAGCTACCACATGGCGCAGCAGCCTCTCCTGTCTCACCTGCTGCTCCCCTCAGCAGTGTACTTCAGCCAATCTGTCTGTTCTGCTCCCCACTCTGTCTCTGGTAAATCCTCTCACCCTCCCGCACCTCTGGCCTGTACCCCAGCTCTTGCAAGCGTAAATAAATAAATGTTTAAAAAAAAAAAGAAATTGTATTTCAGGCAAGGAAACCACATCTGTGTTTTTGTTTTAAAGACTGTGTGACCTTGACTAAGTCAAAGAGGCAGACAATAGAGAGTTATTGATGGTGTATTTACAAGATGAATGAGTTGTTTACAGACATTACATTTGTAATGACTAGGAGGGAACAGATAATTAGACATCAGTCCTGAAACTGGGCACAGAATATAGTCAAGACAAAATATTTGGCAGTGGGAGAGATCATTTAATTTTTTTTTTTTTTTTAGTTTTTTTAAACTATAGTTAATGTTGGCTTACAGCACTGTATATGATTCAGAAATATAGAATCACACCTCTTGATTATTTTAGGGACAGAAAGTGACTCCTTCATCCAAAGCCAGTGGAGGAAACCAGGAGGAACAAATAAATCCCAAAGGGTATTTGGGGTATGAGAGGGTGGAGGGGAAAGCAGATAAAGCCAGAGCAGTTTCAGTGCAGGAAATGTCCTGCAGTTTGATTACAATGTCCCTCAAGAATCTGAGACTCCCGTGACAACATCGTTTCTCTCCTAAAGTAGTAAGAAAACAATTTTTTTAAAGATTTATTTATTTATGCATGCAAGAGCTGGGGTACAGGCCAGAGGTGTGGGGGGGGGTGAGAGGACTCACCAGAGACAGAGTGGGGAGCAGAACAGGCAGATTGACAGAAGTACACTGCTGAAGGGGGCAGCGGAAGAGTCAGGAGAGGTCTGCTGCACCATGTGGGTAGTTCCCTGGAGGGCTGGGGAATCAAACTAGTGCTGCAGAGGCTGTGGACAGCTTCATAGGTTGTGTCTTAACCCCTTGTGCCACCAGGGAGGACCAGAAAACTATCTTGGTAGCCCTATGTCCAAGTCACTATTGTCTTCCATGGGCCTGTGGTGGAGGGCATGTATGGGCTATAGCGTGTGGGTAAAGGGGGGGTCTTCCTCTGGATGTGCACCTCCAGAAGGGAGCCACGGGAGCCTTCTGGACTGCTGCCCCTTGGTCCTTCAGTCACCTCCAGGCAGCAGCATCTTTCCTTGCTGATGGAGACCTGAGTCCTAAACCACAGTCTCTCTTTGTCCATTTGTCATTTTGTGATTACAGACAGTGAGGCAGGAAGGCAGGCAAGCAGCCCCTACTCCCTGCTGAGGGCCGTCCTCTGATTCAAGTCAGACAATAAGTGAGTGTTTACAGAGAAACCAGGTAATCAGGGTCCAAGCAGTGGGATCAGAAAGGAGATGTCAGATTCTGAAAAAGTAAAAATTCATATTTAACAGACTTGAGGGAGAGGGATGTTAACTATGAGAGTAAATTAGGGGATAATAGGCAAGATAATGGAGAAAAAAACTTGGTGGTCAGAACTGGGAACTGTATATTGGGGGGATAAACAGGTTCTATATCAATGGGATAAGAAAGGGATTTCATGGAAGATGGTAGAACAGATAAGTGGGAATTTCCAGTGGACAAATAGAGATACTGTGTGAGGCTGTGTATCTGTGGGGGTGTGTGTGGGTTATGAGGATAGAGGTAATATCCAAGGCAAGAGAACAGAGGAGCTCTTTGAAAGAGGTAGGTCCTTCCATATGATCCAGCAATTCCACTCCTAGGTATTTATCCAAATGACACGGAAACATTAATTCCAAAAGGCACCTGCACCCCTATGTTTATAGCAGCACTATATACAATAGCTAAGCTATGGAAACAACTCGAATGCCCAAAAATAGATGACTGGATCAAGAAGATGTGGTACATATACACTATGGAATATTACTCAGCAATCAAAAAAGATAAACACATGCAGTTTGCAGCAACATGGATGGAGCTAGAAGGGATCATGTTCAGCGAAATAAGTCAGAAAGAAAAAGAAAAATACTGGATGGTCTCACTCATAGCAGGAATTTAGAAAACCTAAATAAGGGACCAGGAAAAAGACTAATTAATACAAAGTAAAAATCAAAATCAACAAGCAACTATAAACCAGAGACACACTACAGGGGGAGGGGCAAGGAGAGGAAGGATTAGGGTCAAAATAAGGGGGGATGCAATTGTATGGGGTATATAACCAAAATGAAAATGCATACATTGTGCGAAAATGAAAAATGATGTAAGAATTATATAAAATAAAATATTAAAAAAGAGGTAGCTCCTAGCAACACAGGGAGTACAAGTTTAAAGGAAAGGGGATGAACACAGGTACGTAAATGGAGGGTGAACTAATAAAATGGCAGATTTGTAGAAAACTTTGCAAAAATCTAGGCGCCCAACTGTCATTTCAGGATAGAGAAATTGAGTTCATAGAACATCAAGGTTTTTCCAAACTGGTCACGACATCCAGAAAATTGGAGATCCGGGGGCTTGGGGCCACGTTCTCAGACTCACAATTTTGTCCTTTCTCATAGCTCTAAGCTAAAGACTATGAAATGGCTTTATGCAAGGAGAATGTTAATTAATATTGACCCCCAGATTGAAATCAGCAATCCTGGGACTCTGAATTGGGGTAAAATTAACTGAAGAGTCAGGCAATTGTGAATAAAAAAGGTGAATATATTTTGTCCTTTAACATAGCTCAGTAAATAACAACACCCACAAAAATCAGAAAATCATCTTAAAAATGAAAAGGAAATCTCTTTAACTGAGAGTGGGTTAATGATTTCAAAGACTGTAGAATCATTCCTATTTTTCGCAGGCTGAGGATGTAGCAGAAGAAATCAAATTCAAAACATTTTCCTTTCTGCTTGGATTCAGCCTGCTCCTTTCCAGCCCAGAGTCTTGCATGAAGTTGACCAGAAGGAAAACTTGATCTCACTCAGACTTGGAGGGCATGAGCTGTGCCCTCGGGATTTGCAATATCTCTATCAAAAAACAATTGAATCTGAAGAGCCACATATTGCATGAAAAATTTCTGATTACAGCATCCACTCTGGGCCTCAGATACAAACACTCATCTAAATGATCCAAACCTCTCTGAGCCTATCATCCTTACTGGTGCACAGCCAGTATTTGAACCAAAATTGCCACTTAAACCTGTCCAGGTGGTTCACCGTACTGAGTGCATAAGATGGGAGAGTTAATTATCCTCCTTGTGTTGTTTCTCTACCGAACACTGGACCAAGGCAGGGAAGGCACTTGATGGTGAATGATGTTATTCAGTGTCTTCTCATTCTGTCGTGGGCTCAAAAAAGAGAGAGAAATGCACTCATGTTATGATGTTTTTGTGCTGGTTTGATGCCTCTCAGTGCTTTCAGTAAGATGGAACTGGGATGCGTTTTCTGTCAAGTGGCTCTGATTCGGGTAATTTTTTCAAGGAAAGGTTCTGGAATAAATATACTTCTCTCGAGGTTTCAGGGCTTCCGGCTCCCTCATTTTAGGGTAACTGCTGCCCTGCGTCCCTGCCCTGCAATTCCAGAGATGCCTCACACATCACCAGGGAACGATGCTATTGTTCCTAGGGGACAGCAGGAGAGTCCCATCCTGCCCCAGGTTTCCCAGATTTTCAACCATAGATGAATGTTTCTGAATAATCTTTGAATTTGTCATGTTACAAGTTTGATAATTTTCTGAGGTTAATATGTATCACTTGAGGTTTACATTTAAATTTTCTTCTGGACCTGTGATCATTTCATCTTTCTGAATTCTAATTTTATGATCTGGAATTTGATGGTTCAGTCATTCACTGTGGTAGGATCTTCAATAGGAATCTTAAAGTGTTCCTTAGTTTCCTTTTATGCAAAATGAGGATACTGATAGTTCCTACGTGACAAGGCAGAGCTAATACACATAAAGCACTAAGCCCAGTGCCTAGCATATCAAGTGCTCTGTCACTGTCCCTGTTATTTATTTATTTATTTATTTATTTATTTATTTTTGTGGGACCCTCGCCATTGGCCGGGGAAAGAACCAGCGCTGCAGAGGCTGCAGGCTGCCTCGCAGCCCAGCGCTCAACCGTTGAGCCACCAGGGGCGGCCCTATTTATTTTTTTTTATTTATACAAGCACTGGGTACAGTCAGAAGCGTGGGAGGGTAAGAGAATTCACCAGAGTCAGAGCGGAGCGCAGAGCAGGCAGACTGATGAAGCACACTGCTGAGGGGAGCAGCGGGCGGCAGGAGAGGTCTACGTGCCATGTGGGACCCTTGCCGGCGCCTGGGGCCTGGGGCCTGGGGCTCGAACCGGCGCTGCAGAGGCTGCGGGCAGCTTCGCAGCCCAGCACTCAACTGCTGCGCCACCAGGGAGGCCCTGTCCCTGTTATTACTCAATTAGAAGGTATAGCAATCTAATATTTTCTTTTAAAAAAGCAGCTCTAGGACTTGCCCAGTTTTCAAATTAATTAACTTCTGTTTCACTTCCATCTTTTTTCTTTTTTTAAACACAAATTTTATGACATTCTGATTCAGTTTCGGAAGTATTGCTTCACACCTCCATCTCTCCACACCTTCACCCGCCCACCACCACTTACCATTTGCCCACTGTGCTTTCCTTTTGTGTATTTCATTATAATTTATAATTTTTTTTAAAAAATTGTTTTGTAATGAGTATTTATTCATTCACTTTTATTCTATCTTGTTTAGTACTATATTTCAAGATATGAATTATTTTCTAAATGTGGTTTTAGCCTCCTTAGTATAATAATTTTTAGTCTAGATATTCTGAAATGTGAGTTTTGGTTCAATTTAGAAAGGAATTTCAAAATCTCCAAGATACTGTGGTTTGTTTTTTTTTTCTATGTTGGCTATTAAACTGCAGGATTTTTTTTTTCTTTTGCTTGGCATAAAAGAATGCTGTCTTTACTATTTTTAATTTTGAAATGCATGAAGGCTTTCTTGGGCAGTCAAAATATGGTTTGCTCTGAAATGTTCCAGGGAACTAGAAGGTGTAACTGTTGTTTGGACATTGACTTTATGAATCTTGATACTTGTACGGGTTTGACTAAATTATACTGCTAGAATAAATACGATGTTTCATACAAGCACACTCTTTCCATTTTCCATTTTATATCTAGTTAAACAATTCTTTATATTACAATCTTTCTGAGCAAATAACAGGAGAAGTTTTGGTCTCCTGAGAGAACACTGGCTGCACAGGCACTGGTGAATGTTCTAGTAGGCAGAGTGGGGTGTGGAGAGGATGGTGAATGCCCCATAGCTAATGGAAACAGCCTGGTCCTCTTGAACTCATGGCTACCACATTCATCTTCCCTTCGTGACCCCAGCCCATAGCAATGGGGGAGAGCAGGAGCAGCCAGCAGGAAGGGCTATGGGCCAGGCCTGGAAGTGGCGCTCATGACTTGTGCTCACATTCCATTACAGAACATTCCATTGGAACCCTGAGACCAGAACGAATGGACTGTCTTGCCCTGGGAACATTCTCCTACTAGAATATTTCCCAGTGTCTATCCAAACAGCCATGTGTCCAGCTGTAGTTCTGTTACCCTGGAAGCAATTTCTTCCATGAAGCTGACTTTTTGTTTTGTAAATAAATTTAGGTCACTTGTATTCTAGTTACAGATTTACCACTTTTTAACTTTTAATTCAATGTTTTCTGAATAGTAAAGTGAAGAATCGCTGTTAAGGTGGCTGGGTTGTTTGTCCTTTGTTTTCTGTTTTGTGCTATCTGGTTAATTTTCTGCACTCCCCCTACCCAACCTTCTCATAATTTAAAACTACCTTTGTATTTTCAATGCTGAACTTTAAAAAAAATTATTTCTTGATTTATTAACTTTTAAACAATGAAGTGAATATTGGCTTTTGCTGTGAAAGACAAGCATATTAGCTCACTCACTCTCTTCAGCCCCTAATGAGTTATGCCAACAAACTAGGATTTTGGTCCCAGTCCACCATTTGCATTATTTTAAATTGTGGAGTTTTTCTTTCCAGGTATGTTTACAAGCTTTTCTGCAACTGTAAATGTCATTGTTGCTTACTATTAATTTTTGCTTTAATGAATTAATTGTACGTAAATATTTCTTATGCATTAGGTCTTCTCCATTGTGATAATCTTCACAATGATTCTCTTGGTTGACTGGATTTAGTCAAACAGTATTTTTAAGAAAGGGTCACAGTTGTTGAGATTCCTGAGTCCTGCATAAGTAAGACCTGCATTTGTACTGGTTGGCAAAAACAAACCTTAGATCACACATATTGCAAAATATGGAACTGACGTGTGGAAGTTGAGCACTGGAGTTGGATTAAAACTTTTCCAAGATGCTTCAGTGTTGCTTATTTTGTATCATTTTTTCTTCTGAAACATGATGTGTTCTTACTTCTTTCTTTAAGAAAAACTATCATATCTTTGAACTTTTTTGGGGCACAACATAGCCTTCTCTGCCCACGGGCACCATTTTTCTTTATGTTGGGTCAACCTATCCACACCATCTCTGTTCTATTCCTTCTACATTCACTGGAATTATCTTTCTGATCAAATATCACAGAATAAGAGATGAATAAGGCCAACCACAGGAAAACTAGTAAACTGTGCCACTATTTCCCCCTATCCTATCTTATTTTTCTACATAGACTTACTACTACATGTTATCTGTGTCCCCAATCCCACCTAGAACATAAGTACCATTAGAAGGAGTTAAGGAGTTGGTCCTTTTTTGCTATCAACATGCCAGAAGAGTACTTGACACATGGTTAATATTCAATAAGTATTTGACTGAATTATCTCAGCTTTCCCTGCATGTCAGCAACTCAACTTCCAACCATGTATATTTTGTTCTTTGTTGTTTATAATTTATGCAACTTGTTTCCACAGCTCTATGTTTCTATCATACTGCATTGTCTCATTTTGTTTTTGATTTCTCCTTTTATTGATTCCTCTCCTCTTTAATTTATTTTGGAGTCCAAGGCATTTGGTGTGAAGGATTTTCCTAATTTTCAGAACAGGTTCTATAACTCTTTTTTTAAAATTTCTTCCTCTTTTTTTCCTGTAGTATTTTTACATAGCTTACAGGAAATTTCTTTCAATCTTTCTCATGGCTGGCACAGCAGCTTTGTGCACAGCCAAATACAGTGCGGGCGACCTTTGGAGCCTCTACCTTGAAGTCTTCTCTCCTAGCTGCTTCCCGTTGAGTCTCTCACTCGGGCAGAGTAAGTGCCAAAGTTCACCCTGGCCAGAGAAACAATCTCATACTCTAAGGCACTGAATTTGGAGACAGGATATGCCCAAGACTACGTAGAGTGAATTTAGGACTTTTAAGACAAAACCAAAATGACAGGGGTGGGAAGTTATCAAATCCCTCAAACCCCATTCTGAGCAATACCAATTCTCAGACCATTTATCGTTTTTTTTTTAATATTTTATTTTTTATAATTCTTACATCATTTTTCATTTTTGCACAATGTATGCATTTTCATTTTGATTATATGTCCCAAACAATTGCACCCCCCTTATTTTGACCCTAGTCCTTCCTCTCCCTGCCACCAAACCCCTCCAATAATGTGCCCCCAATAATGTGTCTCTGGTATATAGTTGCTTGTTGATTTTGATTTTTACTTTGTATTAATTAGTCTTTTTCCTGATCCCTTATTTAGGTTTTCTAAATTCCTGCTATGAGTGAAAAAATGGTATTTTTCAGACCATTTATTGCTGGAGATAACTTGTCCTGGTAGATCATACTCACCCTTGCTTTTACTCTGTCTTCTCAGATAAAAAATCAAAATGTGCCCCCGGTCCAATAATTATCCCCTTCCTTAGGGAACATGACTACACTAATCATACTGTACACTAGTTTGTGCACAGATGTGCCCAGTGAGAGCGCGACAGTGGGCTGAAATCCAGTTTATGCTTAGCTGTCTGAGACATGTGTCCTGATGTGGGATTGTATCTGCTCAGAGAAAGGAATCTTCTTTTCACAAAGGTATTAACCTTTAGTAAACTCTGTGGTGTATGCAAAAAGGATCCTTTATTCTAATTCACATAGCCCACTTCTAAGTTTTCTAGCCCTTTAGCCCTGCTAGCGAATAATGCAAGATGGTGGTGGAATAGCACTAAAACACCAAAAAGAGAGCTCCAGCAGAGCTCAGTGCCAGTGGACAGTGACCAGGGTGGGAACAGCTCATCGTCAGCAGGTTCTAACCTGGGCGCACAACTGCAAGACCACTCAGGCTCAGGGTCCAACAACAGGGTTTACTTAACAAACAGGAGACTGGGGGGAAAGAGTTTCTAAGGCCACAAGTGGCAGGCTGTCTCACCCCAGATAGTGTCCTTAGTGTCCAGAAATCCCAAACAAAGGCCCCTCATAGCAGCTGCTCACAGCAGCAGTCTGGGTTGGATCAGATGCAGAATCGGATAGTGACAGACTCAACAGCACCAGGAGGTGGTGCCAGAGAACCAGAGGCTGTTGTCAGGTCTTGGAGATGCTGGGCCAAGCCTGAGAGGGCTCTTTGCAGAGGTAGGTGTAGTGGCTTAGTCTCTGTGAAGGTCTACTGAGGTGTGGAGATCTAGAAGTCTGTGAAGGCCTAGGAAGTCTAAGAAGGTCTGCTGAATTCCAGGGAGGTTGATAGCTTGAAGTGTCTCTCTCTTCAGAAGCTAGGCGTAGAATCCTTCTTCTTCGAAGGGGGTCCAATTAATGCTTCCTCTTTGAAGACTGGCTGCTTACTTCTAAGGTGGTCTGAGGAATGCTGCTTCTTCAAAGTCCAGCAGCAGAATGAATCAAACTGTTTCTTGCTCTGCCTTAGTTCCCCTTCGGGGTCCCCCACCCTACAAGCCTCATTGGACCATTTTTCAGTCCTAAGTGTCTGATTAGACTATTTAGCACCTTTTAGCTCGGTTTCCATTTTTCAATCTGAATAATTAACTAATGAAGTGAGTTTGAACCCAGTTTAGTTCACAGCTGATTGATCCATTTTTGAATGCTAGAGCCAGATCTAAAAGGGAGAAAGCCCAGCCCCACCTGCACTCAGGTCAGAGCAGGTTTGTGGGGTTGTTGAGTCCAAGGAGCCATGGCTGGAGCCAGGCTACCGGGCCCTCATGGGTGGTGGACTGAGGCCAGCACACTTCAGCCCTAAAAAAGCTGTCTTGCCCCTCGCCTCTGGGGCCGGGGGGATTTGATAACAGTAGGGTGGTATGGGTGGTGGGGAAGAACTTCTACCCTCAATGGATATTTTGCTATTTTCTCTAGATGCTGTTCAACTTTAATCTGTTTCCCTCCAAATGCATTAGGTTTTTCATAATTTATCTAATGACTTTGTCTTCACACTGTGTAACTTCTGGGAGCCAGAATAAAGGAGCCAAATACAAATGTCAGTGAGTCTTTTGTCTTCCTGCTACATTCAGCGTTTATGCTATGAAATTGTTCTGCTTCCTTTTCTGAGCACTGTCAGTGTTGTTTTGCTGGTTCCTTCCCCCTCACTTTTCATGTATGTTTTTACTTTCTGAGGAAAGCAGTTTTAAGATATGGCTGCATACCACTATGCCATTTCGTCTCTCCTTGATTTAAATGTGGTCTCTCTATGCTACTTTTTTTTAACATTGAGTTGATTCCTCCAACATCTATATGCCGTCTATTCAACATGCAAGTTCACGAAGGCCTAAAACATGTCTTCATATACTTACTCTATGAAACAGAGCTATAGAGGGGCTATAGCATGAAAGGACAGTGCCAAGATAAAGAACAGGTCACTGTCCATGGGTTCTAACCCACATGCACAATTATAAGACCATGCAGGTTTAGGGAATAAAAATGGGGTTTATATAACAAACAGGGAAAACAAAGAGCTTCTAGTCACAAGAGGCTGACTATCTCACCTCAGGTAGTTTTCACAGTGTCCCGAAATCCCAAACAGGAGATTTCTCATTCAAGATGGCTCATTCAATGGGGGCTGGAGATCACGGCACACCAGCAAGCAGTGGGCCAGGATCCAACGGTAGGTCTGCTGAGATGATACGGCAGCAGCCCACAGCAACAGTCTTAAGGCTGGGCAAGACAGATATATTCTACTCCCTTTCTAATCTTGCCTATTTCTCAGACTTAGCTTTGCTAAGTCTTCTAGCCCATGTTGACCAGTCTTCCAGTCATGGCCCCAACATTCTCCTTGTCTCAGCACCTCATGTCTTGGGTCTCCACCACTTGCCTTCAGCTTTCAGCTCCAGGTGCAACGGTCACCTAGGCAACGGGCCTGGCAAAGGTGAACAGGTCCCACAGTTTGTGCCGTGAGGCTCTGGTTTCACGTAGAGTTCTTGTGAAAAGATAAATTTGTTCAGGTGTTCAATAAATGTTATGGACACCTACATTGGTGTCCATAAGGTGTCCACTGGTGTCCAATGTAGGTGTCCATAAGGCGCCGTAAGCTTATCACATATTGAAGATGACATCCCACACTCTGATTTTTCAAACTGAAATATGATGTTTTCACACTTAAATAAAAGGAAGGAAATCTGGAAAACACCAGGTTTCTTAAAATGATGCTCAGGAAATGTAGTTGAATTTGATATTCAGTCAGGAGTTTTCAACAGACGTTGCTTGTACAATAAACTTACACAATGAATCTGCCATTGTGATAGAGGAAGTTTTAAATCAGATTTAAATCTTGTCATGCCTGGATATATGTGCTAATATTTTCAGTCAGTGTCTAGCACAGCTGTTAAAACACTTTGACTCTGCCGCCCAAATGGGTCTCCTAAAATTCATTCAGTTCTGTGTTCTAATTCTTATTATTTTTTTGGCATTTCTAATTAGAGGTGAACATCAAGCTTTATTGATTCTGATGTATCTTTGACAATAAATTGTGAATTTCATCAAAACACCAAGTTGATACATATGTCAACGATTCTTAATGCCTTCAGTAGCATGGGAAAACTTCAGAATTCTGCATATGTAACATTTAAGCAGGAAGCTAAAACTCATTTGGGAAATAAACATTTGCAAATGATGTTTGATTTCAACTGAGCAGCAGATTTCTGATAAGTTTTTCAGCTAATCAGACTTTTTTTTAATTCTTAAAAATGCAACATGGTTTACTTTCCTACCAATTTCAGCAAATATTAAATATTTCAAGTTTTTTTCTTCATTTTCATTTTCTAGCAATGAAGTTTCAGTCCTCATTTCTTACTGCATTGCCTTCATGTTGTTTTTCTTCATGCTTATATTTTATAAACTAGCTTCATCATTACATTTTCATAAACTTTCCTTTAAGAATATATCAAGTCATTTCAGTATCTTCTTTGTGATACTCATCTTAATATGTTCTATAAGGCCATATTTTACCTCATTCTCTTCCATTTTGCCAACCATGATTTCATATGAAAGATTTAGGGTTGTACCTCAGTTATGGGAAATGTGACTGACTGTAGATCTTCCATGTGTTCACACCTTCATTTATTTGCTTTTAATTTAATTTGTTACTGAAGCTACTCGCGCTCTTTTAGATCCTTTTAAGACTCTACAAATAGGTTGCATTTTTTTTTTTTTTTATGTGGCAAGCCTGACATCCCTGATAGAACTCCATTAGACTAGTTAGAAAAATGACTCTCTTTGGGGCCAGTACTCAAACTAATGGGTTACACTGTAACATTTGGTAAGGAAATATATTTACAAGAGTTAAATGTTTAATCCACTTTCTATTTTTATTGAGCAAATTTGGCAGCAAAATATGCATGATGGTAAGTACCATAGAGTCTCCTCCATTTCATTTCTGATCAATTAAATGAAAACATTCAGGAATAATAAACTCAGTCCGCAAACCTGAGAACAAAGAATGTGTCCAGATATATTCATTATATCAGAAATAAAATTTAATGACTTTTAATTTTGTATTTAGTAGTATAAACTGTTAACAGTCCATATTCCTGAATAATCTTACAATGTTCTAATTTTAGTAAGAATTCAAAGTCAAAAATGTTTGACAAGGTATAGATTTATTATACTGTCTTTTAGTCCAATCCTATGGTTAGCACAAATACAAAACTACAGTCCTGTTTATAAAATAAAAATTATACAATAGTTCCAATTACTAAAATATTAATGTTGAAGTTTCTGAGAACCAAAATATCAGATGGTTGATTTTGCTTTTTTGAGGCATATTGACATTTTCTTCTAGCATGACAATGTACTACAAGACAATGTTCACCATTTCTTCAATACCTTTTCATCCCTAGTAGCATTAGTAGTCGGCAAACTCATTGTCATGGCAGTAGGTGGGAATTTAGTGCAATGAGCAACAATTTATTTTGATGAGTTATTTGAGCATTACATGCATGCAGTAGTGAGTGTCCAATTCATAAACTATTTCTACTGTTCAGTAAAAATTATTATTGCAGTTGGCATAATCTGAAGAACTGCTTTCCATCTGATTAAAAACACTGTCTACCACTGGGTTGGCAACAGCATGCCCAATAACTTTGTCAAGGGTGTGGCAGCCACATCACCAGCATAATTAGTCCTACATTAGCAGCTGCCTTAACTAAAGGCAATCCAAACTTGTTTTTGTTGACTGCAGCACAAATCTAAACATACTTTCTAGAAAATGACTTTCCACAGAGCTTCTTTCACCTTCCTTCCTAGCTAACCACACATGGGTCATCATTGCTTGGCTTGACTTCTCCTTCCAGCAGCGAATTCATCACAACCTTTGTCAAGTAGCTGCAGGTCCCTCTTTTCCCCAGTGGAGGAGTATTATAAAAGGCAGTCATGTCATCCTACCAAGGAAAACAGTAAGCAAGTCATTTGATTTTTTGTTTGTAAAAAGTTGCCAGGTAAAATTAGTGTCAGCCTAGGGGGAAAATAAATTCCCAGGAAGATTTCCTCATGGAAAATAGGAGCTTCTTGAGCATCTCGTTTGTTTTCCTGAGGCATCTTCTCAGCAGATAAAACAAAGAAAAACACTTTCAGTATTCTCTCAGTTGCTGATAATTTTTATTTACTTAGGGAAACTTTTCAGAGATGAGCATAAAATATTAAACAGAGCGCCTGGAAGGGAATACCTCAGGCGGGACCAGCACTGATGAAGTTTATTACCCAGTCCCATCCTCCCCAGAATTTAATTTTATTGCCTTCTAGAATCTATGTCTCCTCTCTGGTAAAACACATTTTAACTGCTAACTACATAAAAGAAATTTATCTCCTCCTAGATTTCATTTTAGTCAGAACTTCATAGCTGAAGAGACTAGTAATTAACTAAAAAGTAACATCTTCTCAACTAGGTCAGACTTCCCCTGACCTTCAACTACTTTCTTTTGTACACCATGAATATGTTTTATAAGTTAAGTAAGAGATTAAGAATATTTTGAAGAATTGAGACATTAAAAAAACTTCTCAAAGAGCTTTTTTTCTCTACTTACTTGTTTTTCAACTTCCTTTAGTCGACTTTCATCTCTTTGAAATTCATGAAATGCTTCTTTCACCAGTTTGTCAAGATCTACTTTGTCTTGAAATTCTAGCTCGGGGTTTCTTTCCAGTACAATGGACACAACCATTAGTAACTAGAAGAGACAGCCATTGAAAGTCAATTATATGACCCATAAAAGTGACAGAGTCTGGACATGTTTTCATTCTTTAATCAGACTGATGGATGACCTAATATTCCACAGTGTGTTCTATACAGTCAGAGGCTTTAGGATTATCTATGGGTGGAATCTTCCCTGATCTTTCAAACTAATAGCCCAAGTTCTGCTTGGACCCTGCATTTTTTTTTTTTTTTCATTTCATGCATCCCTGAAATTGTACAGAAATGTTTTTAGTTACTTAGTAAAATGAGTAATTTAGAAATATGACTCTCCTAGCCCCATACATAGTACATAGCACTCTATTCACCCAAGTGTCTGGACTCTTTAGGCCTTTAGATATCAGTCCTTGCTGGAAAGACAATGAAACCCAGGTCTACTGGAGCAGAGGCTGCCACATGACAGGCTGAAGGCAGCAAAGCTAGAGAAGGTGGGTGAATTCAGTGGAAACTCTGGATCTAGGCTAAGATCAAATGATTTGGAGGTCAGCACCCCAAAAAATCTGTGACACCATAGCTGTTTCTCAGGGGATGGCTATATTTTAAGAAATACACTTCATCCTGCTCATGTATGAGTATTATTTGTTCTGTATAAACTATCATAGTTTAATGTATCATCCTGTTGTTGGGATACCCACACATTTATCTCAAATGATAAACTTTTATATGTAAAGATTGAGTCTGAGGCATACTATGTTTGGTAAAGACTTTCTGATGATGATTATGTTTCCTACTTAGTATATGAAACAGGAAACACACCTCATAATTCCCAATTTGGGAAGCTTACTGACTCTATTTTACGAAAATGCTTTCAAAGTAGGATCTGAAAGAACTAACAGAAACACCTCCAGTAAAATGCAGGAGTTATAACGTGGGCAGGGATTTTGCCAGGAGAACACAAAGTTTTGCTCGAGTTCTAAAGGAGAATTTCTTCTGCAAAGAAATGACCTTGTTTTGGTCAAGAAGAAAGATCCTCATCTTTTCCTGCTTCTTTTCTTCTATCTCAGCCTCATTCCCACATGCTATGAAACTGATCACGGATACTGTTTCCAAATCCTGATCCAGCAGAGATAAGGCTCACACTTAGCTCTGACTGAGACCTCAAATGGACTGGATTTTAGGTGTCATATCCATCTCGGCATTTACTGAGAGTTTCTGTATCAGTAAGATATAGTACCTACCCGTAACAAACACAAAGTCTGATAGAGACATTCCAAGAGAAAGAGACAAGTAAAGATAACTACAGATTAAAGTAATTCTTTTGGGGGATTCTCTATCTTGGTATAATGTTTTAAACTGGCAAAAGAACATGTATGTATTTTAGCAGCAGCCTTTCTGTTGATACAAAGCAATGATGACACAGCACAATATTACGTCTGCTTTGTTTACAGAGAGATATGGAAAGATGTTTCTCAAAATATCTTGTTAGTATGTAAGGAACTTTTTTTTTCCTTCTATAATTCTCTGAACTACTGAAACTTTCTATAATAGTCACATATTATTTCTGTAAAAAGAAAAAAACTAGAAACAAAATAGGAAAAAGTCATTTCCGTTTTATGGTGCTGCTGGTGTACTATGATGTGCCTTGATGTGGGTCAAGGTCGGCCATCTTCTGCAGGACTCAACTGGAAGGGATTTGGAGTAGGTGAAGAGGGGTGTGCCTGATCTCCTGGGCAGTTTCCTTTGTACTAGTTTTCAAGGAGCAGATACAGATAGAAAGCACTTATTCAGCAATTTACATTTCTTAACACAAACCTCCACAATGATCTGTCTGTACTTTGGCTGGTCAATACTCCCCAACATGTCTTCAACGAGGAGAGAGAAATTCATCTCATACATGGTCATATCTGACAGGGTTGGTTGCTAAAAGAAATAACACAACATAAACAGGCTGCATTGTTATATTCTGGTTCCCACTTAACAGAAGAATTTCATTTTCTAATCAATAATCTTTTTCAGTTGCTATAAAGCCATAGAGAACATTGTCAACTATACAACTGAATTTTATATGTGTCAAGCTACTGAAGCCAGCCAGCTTGACTATTGTGATAAATTAAACTCCTGTTTTTTGCAATTGTCTTCACTATATTAATTTTTTAGGGGAAAGGTCTGTATTAGAAATTCACTTTTATACACAAAAGGAACAGCCAAAAATTGAGACAACAAATAAAGTACATATTGCCTTCAGAATTAACATAAGAAGTTATGCTTGCTGTCAGACTTTAAGCATGTAAGTTACCAGCTATTGACTTCATATCACTTTTGGGGCAGGTCCTTTCTGAGCTAGCAGCACAAAAATGCATACAAAGAAGCAAAAACAATATCATGTACTGAAATGGTAAGCAATCAGTAAAAAGCAAAACCAAAAAGAATTTTCTCGATTCTAGCCCTTTTATGTTTCATTTAAAACAAGAGTATTCCATAGCTCCCAATTCACTTTTCACAAACCAAATGAAAGTAGAAAGTACACTCAAATCTAAACCCAAATCTGTATAGTGAATAACCCTTGAAGAATGCTAGGGAAGTGTACTTACAAATCTTCATTTGTAAGGTAGAAAACAGTTGGAGTTACCAGAATTACTACCAAAGAAGCAGAACTGATGAGTCATAATTATTTGCTTTTATCTCAACGATGATTTACAGTGAACTTAAACATAGTCTCAGAACATGTATTTACTTACAACTCAAAATAGGATCCGAAGAAATGTTCCCTTTCAACCAAATGACAGCATATATATTCTGTCTGTATAATATTGTCTCAGTCCTACATTCAATATGGTCCATCTATTGTATTCTAAATTCAATATAATCCAACACATTGCTAATTAGATTGCAGTTAATTTAGGGAAAATGAAGCCTGGTTGCTGAATATAGTAATTATAATTGTTTAGCTGTACAGTAATGGGATTAATGGAAGAACCTTTTATGGCTTCACATCAATTTCCTTTTAATGTCTCATTTGACATGTCAACCTAGCTGCTATGCAACTGTGACAATTAAGCCTAGAGAAGAGATATCAAGCTTGCCATATTTCCTCCTCTCTGAAAGTCCCCAGGGTAAGCTGTAGAGCAGAAAAATTAAACAGAAAGGCTCAGAGGTCAAGCTGCCAAGAGGTCACACTTCAGTTCAGCTACTGCCTAGGTGTGAAACCTGGGGGAAGTCACTTAGCTATGCTTCCATTGCTTCATCTGTCAAATGGAAAGAATAAAGTACCTACCTCAAAAGATTGTTGTGAGGATTAAAGAACACTTAGAAAAGTGCCAGGCCCATACAAGTACTTCACAGGTACTTATGTTGTTAGCAAAGAGAGGATGGTAATGTAAGTGGCCCAGATATTCATACAATGAAATGAAAATCTGGCAGCTATTAGTGGGGCTGAGGAAGCAGCTGTGAAGAGGTTGCCATAGTCCACTATGGAGACAGGTGCTACCAGAAGCAGTGGGGCATGAACAGCAGGGGGGCCTGCACTCTGCCTACAGGGGATGGTTGTACACCACAACCACAACCACAACCACAACCACAGAGGCTTGGGACAGGGCCAGGACCTGTGCTGCCATCAAGGACAGCCACTCAGCAGCTTGCTAGTACCAAGAACACTTTTTAAAAGTTTCTGTTCATTTTTTTGAATGAGTAATACATTCTCATTGTTCTAGATTTGAAAAGGTTTTGAGAAAGGGTTTTCAAAACAAAGGAAAGAATACTCTGAGTTTTGTAGTAATTTACACAAGGTGAAAAGATTTCAACAGCTCTAGCTGCAAAATAGCAATTTCAGGATTAAACAGCGACAGTAGCCACATCCACACGGGCAGCCACATCCACGCCGGAACAAGCTGGTTGTGACGTCACGCCTGAAGTGAGGCACTCTTAGGGAAGGCTTTCATTACAGCTTTCAAAATGTTCAGTATGTCTACAGTGTGAGGTGGACCAGGGGGCCAAAATATCTGTAAAGCCAAGAGGTACCCCTTGTGGAAAGTCTGAAGACCCAGAGTTGGCTGAGAAGTTTCCTGAACCTCCAACCTTCCGTTATGTTTCCTATTCACAGAATGAACCCCAAGATCAGAATGCACTCTGAAAAGCTTATGAACTTCCACAGTCCCCTCCAGAAATTGATACCCCACATTCTTCCCTCATTTTCCTCTCTGATCAGAGCTGGACAAGGACTTTATATAAAAGAAGGAGGAAGATAATGAGAAAGAACATGTACTCATTTAAATTTTAGAAGTAAACATCTTGCTTAGGGGCTTAATGAAAGGATTCAGTAAGTAATCACTAGGAGGTAAGATGGTATAAAAATTCTTGAATCTTTTGAAGGACATACTAAGCAGTCTCCTTTTTAAAATAAGTATATTAAAAAAACAAAAACAAAAAAATAGGTTTTCAGTGAAAAACCCATCCTGTTCCTCCAGACTCAGTTCTTTTACTCAAAGACAAAAGAATACTATCCATTTCTTGTGGTCCTTTCAGAAACACTCTACATGCATGTAAGCAAAATGTAAGTGCGTGCATATATTTAAGATCCTTTATCTGTATTAAGACCTTCCTTAAAAAATTTTGCTTGACATTTCAACACTAGGAACAAACATAATGTAGTACCCTCCATTTCCGAAGGCATAATTATTAATTTTTGTGTATAAGCAGCATGATTTACATTAAATAAAATAACCAAATTGAAGAAGAAGGCCAGTTTATATAACTTGGGAAGCCATGTGAATGGGGCATTAATTCATTTGGACCAAAGGTAAGTCACATCTTGAGTAAAATAAGCAATTGTCTGTCTAATGACCTAAAAAATAACTGCATCTTCACATTCAGTCTCCGTATCCACAGCATTATTAACACACCTTGCTTTATAGACATGGTTAGGTTTGGTCTTTTCAAGTATGTGTCACTGTTTGTGAGGTCCCTGGCACTGCCCTCCACTGCCTCGAGAAAGGAATCCCACCACTCATAGTGACACCAATATAAGAAACACAAAAATCCACGAGTAAGCAACCACAGGAAGGACAGCTTGTTTGGCAAAAGGTTTAGTCACGTGGATCCTTTAAATAGAGAACGTTCCTTGAAACATTTGCAATATGATAATACAAAAGACTGTTTTGAATAAATATAACTTTTAAGCAATAAATCCATTTGGTATAGCAGAGATTTTGTGCAAAGGGGTACTGAAATTAAAAAATAGAAGTAACTCACTTTGGGGAATAATATTTCCAATTCAACTGATTATGTTTCTTATTTTTCTGAGCCTTCTTCACCCCTTCCCCCTTTAAATACTCTTAGAGAAAAGAAGGAACAGACAGGTTATTTGCATAGTGGGGTGGGAGGGCGAATTTGCCTTTAGAAGTCCTTTTTGTTGACATGAACAGGAGGGAGCTGTACCTGTGGCAAATGTTTCCCAGCTACCATGATGCCATTGGGTGTGCGCTCCAGGATCTGCCACACTCTGTCATAGAACCCAGCGGGAGTTCGATTCAAAGACCCATCGATCTGACGCCTGTTCAGCCAACATCTGTAGGCCAAAGGAAAATACCTCAGAGCTGAAAAAACAAGTTTGTTCTAGCAGAAAGCAAGGCTTTCAATATGGTTTAATTGTTCCAACTGGGTGAGCAATAAAAGCCAACTTTATCAATGATGCATATACACCATGTGCTACAGAGGTTACTAAATGTTTCATAGTGAAAATAGAGCTTGCAGGGAAGTGAAAACCCCCAAGACTTTAAAAAACTTCATATGCAAAATGTTATTCTCTAGTAAGTCACAAGACTGCTCACTCTGTGAGTAAATGACTTTCTAACATGCAAAGCAGGTCCATTGAAAAAAACAGAAACAGTCAACTTCAAAAAATAAGTCTATGTGGCCCTTACACACAATAAAATCTAGATTCTACGAAGGCATGGAAATCAAATAGTTCAATCACTCCTATATACCACTCCTGAAATGGTGCTTAATCAATATTTGAAAAAATGAGTGAATAAATGAATGCTCAAAAAAGCATGATGTATCTAATGAAATTGCCTTATTTTAAACCTATAAAAGTTTTCTATACAAAGATGACTTAAGTGCCATTGCTGAAAAATCAGCTACAAAACTCTTACATGTCATAATTAGAATGTAGTAATAAGCCAAATTTTTAGGTCTCTTCTTTTCATGGATCAAGTATTAAATCTTAAAGATATAATACTTATATTCACAAGCTGCTAAAGATAAAGAATTTTCATAATTTAAAAAGAACACACAAGGGCCTCCCCTGGTGGCGCAGTGGTTGAGCGCTGGGCTGCAAAGCTGCTCGCAGCCTCTGCAGTGCCGGTTCGATCCCCAGCCACTGGCGAGGGTCCCACATGGCGCAACAGACCTCTCCTTCCACGCCCGCTGCTCCCCTCAGCAGTCTATTTCGTCATTCTGCCTGTTCTGTTCCCCGCTCTGGCTCTGGTGAATTCTCTCACCCTCCAGCGCTTCTGACTGTACCAGTGCTTGTATAAATAAATAAATAAATAAATCTTTTTAAAAATAAATAAATAAAAAGAACACACAGGGGGGGCAGAGCAACATGGCGGCGAGGAGACGCTGCCAGTAAGATCTCCCATTAAAAAAAAGTTAATAGGGAGGAAAAGCGGCAGGTCCCAGTGAGAACTGGGACACGGAAGATAAACGGACGACTCCAGCAAACTGCCCGAAGAAGAAAGTTGCCATAAAAGAGGACGAGAAGGGAGGGAAGCGCAGAACCCTGCTCCCCTCCCCCGCCCACAGAGGCGGCACTCTCCCACCGGCAGAGACGAGGGAAACAACAAACCAAAACGCCCAACAAGAAAAACGGATGCAGCAAGCGGGACTGTGAGTGGAAAGGAACTATTTCAGCCACCACACCCCGTGAACGGGAGCTGAGGCGAACCCTGCAGGATCCACCGCGGAGGTGAGCTCCAGGCGCCATTAAAGAGAGCCCCGCCCACCAGGAGGAGACCAGCACCAGCACACAGCCCCGGCCGCCCGGTAAGCTTGCGGGAAAGCGGCGCTCGGATTGCAGCTGCCCAGGTCCCCGCGCCTGTGACCTAGGCTTGCGGGGAGACGGCGGAGGCCCTCCCTGAGTGAGCAGGAACAAGGCGCCCAGGCAGGGGAGCGGGATTCAAAAGGCGCCATTCCCGCGCCACTGATCTGGGCTACAGCCCGCGTCCTGGAACTGAGGGCTTTGGAACTGAAACCCGGGGCACGAAATTAGGGGCGTGGGTTCCCCACGACGGTGGGGCACAAGGCAGACACAGCACCCCAAAGCCGTTGAGGTGTACCCTACCATCCCCGCTCTGCTCCCTGTCCCACGGGGTGGAAAATCAGCTCCCCAAGGGCTCTAGGAGAGATCTCTGGCGCCACCTAGCGACTTGACCCCAGCACAGGCTACTGAAGGAGCTAGTGGCCAGCTGGGGAGTTAGCCCACACCGGGCCCCTTCTGAACAAGTAGTCTGAGCCCACAGGGAGAGCGAGCACCCACAGCCGGGGCAGACCAGGCGCGCAGAAGAGTGTGCCTGAGACCAGAAGCGCAGGGAGTGTGTCCCACATCACCATTTTAGAACAGGGACATTTCTTCAGTAAAGACTACCTGCAGAAGACTTCCTTAGGAGCCAGAGGTGAGCGGGGTAAGTTCGCCCACGCCAGACCCCCTCTGGCCTGCAGTCCAAGCCCAGAGGGGAGCAGGAACCCACCGCCGGGGCAGACCAGGCGCACAGGGGAGTGTGTCCCCACATCGGCATTTTAGAACAGGGACCTTTCTCCAGTAAAGGCTGCTTGAAACTGACAGATGACTCCTGGAAGAACCAGAGGGGAACAGAGAAGCCCACCCAAGATGCCGGCAAGTCCCAACAACACAGTGTCCCAACGCATACGGCAAATTAGAAAACAGACAGTAGGGAGGAGAAGAACCACACGCAACCTAGCAACTCTCCAGAGAAAAAGCACACCACAAAAAGAAAGCCAGCCCCCAGATTGCAACGACAATAACTTGGAAGAATTTCTGAGCCTTCCAGAAAGAGAATTTAAAATTGCCGTGATTAAAAAACTGACAGAAGTCATAAAGGAAAACAATGATAAGGGAAAAATAATCAACGATCAGAAGAATGCAATTGAGTCCCTAGAGAGGGAAAACAATGGTCAGAAGAAAGAAATTGAGTCCCTAAAGAGGGAAGTAAAAGAAATGCAGGAGATCAAAGAATTAATGGAAGAACTAAAGAATTCTGGGAAAAGCAATGAAAGCAGAATAGATGAAATGGAAGAACGAATAAGTAATCTTGAAGACACAGAAATAAAAAGAACCAAAACAGAAAAGGAAAGAGAAGTACGAAGGAAAAAGAACGAAGAAAGACTTCGGGAACTATCTGACTCCATGAGGAAAGGAAATATAAGAGTTATAGGAATACCAGAAGGAGAGGAGAGAGATGTAGGAACAGAGAAAATATTCAAAGAGATAATTGAAGAGAACTTCCCAAATGTGAAGAAGGAGCTGAAAATTGATATACAAGAAGCAAGAAGAACACCAAACTTCCACGACGAAAGGAAAAATACAGCAAGACACATAATAGTAAAGCTCCCAAGAATCCAGGACAAGGAAAAAATAATGAAGCTGGCAAGAGGGAAGAAACAGATAACATTCAAAGGAAAACCAATCAGGCTGACATCAGACTTCTCCGAAGAAACACTATGGGCAAGGAGAGAGTGGAGGGACATAGTCAACAGACTCCAAGAAAACAGATGCCAACCAAGAATACTCTATCCCGCAAAGCTCTCCTTCCTCTTTGAAGAAAGAATATGGACCTTCCCAGACAAACAGAAACTCCGGAATTTCATTGCAACGAAACACCCACTCCAAAAAATACTACAAGGAGTCCTAAAGCCAGAACCTCAGAGCGACGAATAACAATGAAAGAAGGCCAAAAAAAAAAAAAGTTATTAAAAGAATAAATAAATAAAATCAAAGGAAAGACAAACACAATGGCAAATACAGATGTTAACATATCAATATTAACTCTAAATGTAAATGGACTAAACTCTTCAATAAAAAGACACAGAGTTGCAGCCTGGATTAAGAAACAAAACCCAACCTTTTGCTGTCTCCAGGAAACACATTTAGCTACAAAAGATAAAAATAGGCTCAAAGTTAAAGGATGGAAAACAATCCTACAAGCAAATGGACCAAAAAAGAAAGCAGGAACAGCTATACTTATATCAGATAAAACAGATTTCAAACTCAAAAAGATAAAAAGAGACCCCAATGGTCACTACATTATGATCAAGGGGACAATACTTCAAGAAGAAATAACACTGATTAACATATACTCACCAAACGAAGGAGCACCAAAATATATCAGACAACTGTTGTCCTCTCTGAAAACAGACATCAGAGAAAACACATACGTAGTGGGAGACTTCAACACACCACTATCAACAATGGATAGATCAACAAGACAAAAAATAAGTAAAGAAACCAAAGCTCTAAATAAAGACCTAGAGCAATTGGGCTTAACAGACATCTATAGAACACTAAACCCCAAAAAAACGGAGTACACATTTTTCTCAAGCGCACACGGATCATTCTCCAGGATCGATCACATACTGGGGCACAAGACAAACATCAACAGATACACCAAGATTGAAATCATATCAACCATCTTTTCTGACCATGAAGGCATCAAACTAGAAATAAACCATAAAAAGAAGGCAAGGAACTTTCCTACCTCATGGAGATTAAAAACCACACTACTGGAAGACCATTGGACTAATGAGGAGATCAAAGAAGAAATTAAAAAAATTTTTGAATTGAACGACAAGGAGGACACCAATATCCTAAATGTATGGGATGCAGCAAAAGCAGTAATAAGAGGAAAATATATAGCAATAGAAGCTCACATCAAGAAACAAGAAAGAACACAAAGAAACAACCTAATCTCGAAGCTCAAAGATCTAGAAAAAGAACAACAAAAAAACCCCAAAACCAGTAGAAGAAAAGAAATAATAAAAACCAAAGCAGAAATAAATGAAATTGAAACTAAAAAAACAATCCAAAAGATCAATGAAACCAAGAGCTGGTTCTTTGAAAAAATCAATAAAATAGACAAACCCCTAGCCAGGCTCACAAAGGAAAAAAGGGAGAAAGCACAAATAAACAGGATCATCAATGAAAGAGGAGAAATCACAACGGACACAGCAGAAATCAAAAGAATAATCAGTAACTACTATGAACAGTTATATGGAAACAAGTTTAACAATCTAGAGGAGATGGACAAATTCCTACAACTCTACAATCACCCAAAGCTAGATAAAGAAGAAATAGAACACCTAAACAGACCAATTACAATTAGCGAAATTGAAATGGTAATCAAAAACCTCCCCAAAAACAAAAGCCCAGGACCTGATGGATTTACAAATGAATTCTACCAAACATTCAGAGACGAATTAGTGCCTATCCTTCACAAACTCTTCCAAAAAATTGAGAAGGAAGGGACAATACCAAACACGTTCTATGAAGCCAACATTACACTAATACCAAAACCGAACAAGGACAACACAAAAAAGGAAAACTACAGGCCAATCTCCCTAATGAACACTAATGCAAAAATCCTCAATAAAATTTTAGCTATCAGAATCCAACAATGTATCCATAAGATAATTCACCACGACCAAGTTGGATTCATTCCAGGGGCACAAGGATGGTTTAACATCCGAAAATCAATCAACGTTATCCAACACATCAACAAAAAGAAATATAAAAACCATATGATAATATCAATAGATGCTGAGAAAGCTTTCGACAAAGTGCAACACCCATTCATGATAAAAGCCCTTGAAATTCTTGGGATACAAGGAACATACCTCAACATCATAAAGGCCATCTATGACAAGCCAACAGCCAGTATCATTCTCAATGGTGAAAAGCTGAAAGCAATTCCATTAAGATCTGGAACAAGACAAGGATGTCCACTCTCACCATTGCTTTTCAATATAATACTGGAAGTCCTAGCCAGGGCAATAAGACAAGAGAAAGACATCCAAGGAATCCAAATAGGAAAAGAAGAAGTCAAACTATCACTATTTGCAGACGATATGATATTATACATAGAGAACCCCAAAAACTCCACAGAAAAGCTAATTCAACTCATCAATCAGTTCAGTAAAGTGGCAGGATACAAAGTCAACACGCAAAAGTCAGTAGCCTTCCTATACACAAACAATAAATCTGAAGAAGAAGAAATCAAAAAGACCATCCCTTTTGTTATTGAAACAAAAAAAATCAAATATTTGGGAATAAATCTAACAAAAGAGGTAAAGGACCTATACAAAGAAAACTATAAAACACTGTTAAAAGAAATAGAAGAAGATACAAAGAAATGGAGAGACATCCCCTGCTCATGGATTGGAAGAATAAACATTATTAAAATGGCCATCCTTCCAAAAGCAATATACAGATTCAATGCTATTCCAATCAAAATTTCAATGTCATTCTTCAAAGAAATAGAACAATTATTGATGAAATTCATATGGAATCACAAAAAACTCCGAATAGCCAAAGCTCTCCTGAAAAAAAAAGAAGGGAATGGAGGCATCAGACTCCCAGACTTCAAACTATACTACAAAGCCATAATCATCAAAACTGCATGGTATTGGAACAAGAACAGACATACAGACCAATGGAATCGAATAGAAAATCCAGAAATAAACCCACAGATTTATGGTCAACTAATCTTTGACAAAGGAGCAAAGACTATGCATTGGAGCAAAGAAAGTTTGTTCAATAAATGGTGCTGGGAAAACTGGGTCGCTACATGCAAAAGAATGAAGCTTGACCACCACCTCACACCATACACAAAAATCAACTCAAAATGGATTAAAGAACTAGACATAAGACCTGAAACCATAAAATATATAGAAGGAAATATAGGCGAAACACTACGTGATTTGCACATCAAAGACATCTTTACGGACACATCACCCAAAGCAGTGATAGTGAAGGCAAAGATAAACAGCTGGGACTATATCAAATTAAAGAGCTTTTGCACAGCAAAAGAGACAATAACAAAAACAAAGAGAAACCCCACCAACTGGGAGAACATTTTTGCACCCAACACTAATGATAAAGGACTGATCACAAAAATCTGCAAAGAGCTGATGAGACTCAACAACAACAAAGAAAATAATCCAGTCAAAAAATGGGCAGAAGAGCTTAAAAGAAACTTCTCTGAAGAGGAAATGCAAATGGCCAACAGGCATATGAAAAAATGTTCAACATCACTTGTCATCAGGGAAATGCAAATCAAAACTACCATGAGATACCATCTTACACCAGTGAGAATGGCACATATTAAAAAAACTAGCAACAACAAATGTTGGCGAGGGTGTGGAGAAAAAGGAACTCTTCTGCACTGTTGGTGGGAGTGCAAACTGGTCCAACCACTGTGGAAAGCTGTGTGGAGATTTCTGGACCTACTAAACATAGAGCTTCCATATGACCCAGCAATTCCACTCCTAGGTATTTACCCAAAGGACACAGAAACATCAATTCCAAAGAACACCTGCACCCCTATGTTTATAGCAGCACTGTTTACAATAGCTAAGCTTTGGAAACAACCCAAATGCCCAAAAATAGATGACTGGATCAAGAAGATGTGGTACATATATACCATGGAATATTACTCAGCATTCAAAAAAGATAAACACATGCAATTTGCTGCAACATGGATGGCACTGGAAGGGATCATGCTCAGCGAAATAAGCCAAAAAGAAAAAGAAAAATACCGGATGGTCTCACTCATAGCAGGAATCTAGAAAACTTAAATAAGGGACCAGGAAAATGAATAACTATAAGAAAGTGAAAATCAAAATCAACAAAAAACTATGAACCAGAGACACTTTTAGGGGGGCGGGGGCGGGAGGGGAGGGATTGGGGTCAGAATGGGGGGCTGCAATTGTATGGGGAATATAACAATAAAATTTATAAAAAAAAAAAAAAAAAAAAAAGAACACACAAATGTGTGTTCATCCAAAAGCGGAAGATATGAACAAATACACATTTTTAATATTTGGTACTAAAAACGGCAGCAAAGTGACATGTGTTTTCAGCCACAGGGAGACATGTCATAACCAACAACATTTTTAGGTATGAAAATAGCTAATACAGTAAATGGAAAAAGACATTTCTGTTCTGGTGGAAGAGAAACAATGAGATTTTATGAGTAAATAAGTAAGAGGGGCGTTTTTTTAGATGTACAGTTTCTTTCAGCCAGCCCAGAACCTTTTGGCTGCATTCAGTGCTAGGCTGAAGAGAAGGCCAAAGAGGCAGGGTTTGTGTGGTGATGTTTGACTTTGGATGATGGGTATGCAGACTGAATACCTTACACTCTTCATTTGATTTTTTCCTCTCCCTTTGGCAATAACAATGAAAAGATATTTCCAATATTCTATGAAGTCATGGTTAGCACTATAAAGAGATGTTTGCTTAGAACTTAAAAAGTAGAAGTATGTGAATACTCACAATGGAGGTGAAGAATTATTTTAGAAAAACTTTGATTTTTATTTTCTGGGTCTTTATTGTGAAAAAATTTAAACTTACAAATAAAACAGAAATTCATAATGTTCCTGCATATGAACAAAAGTCAGCTTTCCTGACTTTTGTCACCTCATGTAACCAAAAGCACAATGTCATAAACAGGAAAAGAACATTGATATAATACTATTGACCAATGAACCTTATTTAAATTTCACTAATATTATCACTAAGTTCCTTGTTTGGGGCCCAGGGATTTACCTAGGACCCCACAGGGTACTCAGTTGCCATGTCTCCTCAGGCCCCTGTGCTATGTGACAGTTCTTCCATCTTCCTTTATCTTTCATGGCTTTGACACTTTAGAAATGTCACTTACATTGTAGAATTTTCCTTAATTTTCTCATGATTAGACATATACATTTTTACAGAATACCCAGAAGTAGTGTCATGCAGGGAGTATGTGATGTCATATTACTGGTGATGTTAACCTTGATCATTTGGTTAAGGTGGGGTCTACTGTTTCTTCACTGTAAAGCTGCTATTTTTCTTTAGTAGAAATACTTTGAAATTATGCAAAATGTCCATTACTCATCATACTTTCATCCATTAAATTTAGCATCAATTCATGGTTCCTGTCTACACGGTTATAACTGTGGCATTAATCTAATGGTGAATTTCTAGTTCCATCATTCCATCGACACTAATTAATCAAAATTCTACTCTAAGAAACATCCCCTTTCTCACCTTTATCTATTTTTATCAGTATAGACTCTTGGATATTTATTCTGTGGGTTATAATCCAATACTAGCATTATTGATTTTTTTGTTCAAATTGTTCCAGCTTTAGCCATTGAGCCTTCTACAAATTATCTTCAGTAACTTTCTCACACATCTTATTTTTTTCGAGCACTTGTGTAAGGTATAAAGTATGGATTTGATTTTATATTTTCTTAAATGACTATCTCGTTGTCCTGTCACTATTTTAAATCTATCCTTGGTTCAGTGATTTAAAATGCTACCACTATTATACACTGAATTTCCCTATGTGCTTGGGAATCTATTTCTGGATATTCTATTGTGTTTGACTGGCCTATTTGTTATTAAAATCACGTACCAGCATGTTTTAATAAAGGAGGCTTTACTATATGTTTTACTGTCTGCTAGGGCAAGTCCTTATTTTATGTTTTCCTAGATATTCTTGCATGTTTGTATTTTCATATTTATTATTAATTTTTCTAACTCTGTAAAAAAGCTTGGTGTAATTTTATTGGAATTGCATTAAATTTATAATTGGCATTTTCATTATATAAGCACAAGGATGCTTTTCCATTTGTTCAAATCTATGTTTTTAGAAGATTTCTAGCCATTTCTAGGCAAGAAACCAACTATAATACCTTGGAAAATATCAGGTACACAAATAAGGCTCAATAAATGTTTGCCTACATAAATATATTATAAAAAATAGTATTCAATTCATTGAAGATGGAGTCACAGGAAACATATTTAAGTAACGCTAATCAAACTTTATGCCAAAATGTTTGGAGGAGATGGTGACTACAACTAAGACTCAGAAAGGGAACTAACCAAAGTGGTATGAAGTATACTCTGTGCAGAATAACAATAAAAACTGAGAAACATTTAAAGAACTAGATTTGAAAAGAGGTATAAAACTCAAATCAACACAAAATGACAACTTAAGACAGATACTTAATTAAAATCCTTGTGTATAGTGCCTATCTAATAAACAGCCTTATACGTTGATACTCTATTTTTTATTAATATGTTATGAATTTCATATATATATGTCAACATCATGATGCTAGTATAAATTCAGAGGGTCATATGGTTAACAAAGGACTCCTTTTACCTCCCATTCTGTAGAGGCTGGAGAATATCCAACAGGAGTTGTTTGACTTCACTAGGTGACAGCTGATATAAGTCTATTGCTGGCTTGTCTCCACCACGAATCTGTAGTTCGTATTTCATAGCATGGATGATCCACCTGAAATAAGACAGGGGGAGCGTGAATGAATAACCCTTGAATATCACCTTGTGCTTCTCATGGTGATGCCCTCAATAGCACTGACCTATCCAAAGGGAAATGAAGACAAGGCCACTTGAATTTCCTGAACCACTGATATAATTACTTCCATCAAGATTATGTGACATGATCAGACTCTTGAAAATGAGACCAGCTTTTATATGTGGTTAGGCAGTAAAACAGGTAAGTATTTATATTTACTTATGTTCTTACCTAATTCTACCAATTCAGTATCATAGCACACTGCCTACAAACAGCTGTCACACTGGTTTTTTGTTTGTTTGTTTTTTAATACTAGGGACAAACAATAAAAAGAATTTATTTAAGATACGGGCTAAAATATGCTATTATATAAATAATTCTTTACCAGAAAGAACAAGCCATCTGTTACCCATTTCCTTTACTTTGCAGTCATTCCTTAATGGGAGGGGACAGAGAAGTATGTGCCTTTGAAATATAGGTCATGATTAGTAATAGCTTAATTATATTAGTATATTAGAGAATATGCTTTAACCAACAGACTTCAGAAGAATCTATTCCCAAATAGATATTCCACTGCTGCTCATGTAACTATTCTTAAAAAAATTTCTAGGGCCTCCCTGGTGGTGCAAGGGTTAAGTCGCAGTACTATGAAGCTATCCGCAGCGAATGCAGCACAAGTTCGATCCCTGGCCAGGGAGCTAACCAACATGGCACAGCAGACCTCTTATGTCTCACCTGCTGCTCCCCTCAGCAGTGTATTTCAGTCAATCCACCTGTTCTGCTCCCCACTCTGTCCCTGATGAATCCTCTCACCCCCTGCACCTCTGGCCTGTACCCCAGTTCTTGTATGCATAAATAAATAAATCTTATTTAAAAATCTAATCTTTAATATTTAAATGCTGTTCATAAAACATTTTTCATGATAGAGTTTTAATATGATTACTTAGACAAGCATCTATTGAGTGCTATTTGTATGGCTGGTGTGTTCCAATGTAGTATAATTACAAGTCTAGAAATGCCTAAAATATTTAATTATTCTATGGTTGGCAAATCCATTTTTTATTTGAGAAGCCTTTAATAAGTATTCTTAGAGCTTCATCTCATTTCATTTACTGTATTCTGAGGAAATAACTCACATAAACCAGTTACACAAACTAAGGAAAATCCTAGGAGTGATACTGTACCTTAGTGGACCAGAACTCTACACATCATTAGGAAAAGCTAAGGAATTAGTTTTGTGCAGCAAATCCCTATGCTCTTAAATCCTTTGCTGAACACTGAATAATAAGCAGAGACAATTCAGTTCAGCATCTGGAAAGAATGTATCTTCATTCACCCTTGCTGTCAGCCTCCCAAAGTGGGGGGCTGGGTAGTGAGCTCACTGGGAGAAACAGTCTAGATATAACAATGAAGATTTCAAATGGTTCTTGACATACCTCTTTAAAATATAACCCACAGGGTTACTGCAGATACAGAATTGACAAGACTTGCTAGATATAATGAAAAGATTGAAGCCCTTCTTTGAGCCAAGGTTTGTGGAATAGGAATTGTGGCAAAGGCAGGAGCCCCCCATCCCCACACCTTTCTCCATCCAGTAACTCTGGAAAAACAGCGATGGATATTCCAGAACAAAAGAACCCACATCCTATCAGTTTAGTCCCCTATCTCATACCCAAACCCTGTAGGCTTGACCCTTATCTCATACTAGTTTTAAAACTTTATCTATCTTATTTAACCAAGGGGATGATGGGGCCCAGTGGTTGTATTGAACAGAACTGGTCAGAACCCAATCCCATTTGTGAGCCCCTGCCCCATCAAACTAAGCAGGTATCTAGACCAGCAGCCTTAAGACACAAGGCTTCATTTCTAACTCACCTATACTGACTCCTACATTAATTCTTTCCTACAAAGAAGTCAAGAATCTCCAGGGTCCCTCAGCACCTGTGGGGCCTATCACTACTTCATGGGATGACTTAAGTACTTAAATGTCTTTCCAGTTGTAACAGAGGCATAACTCCCTGCCAGCTGCGCCAAGCCAGGGTCAGCAAGGCAAAGTGGCCCCCTCTGTGACTCTTAAAAAATCTCGCTGCCCTTTGCAAAGACAACTCTCAGCTGTTTTTCCTACCTCTCCTGGGTTGGTTTTTTTTTTTTTTTTTTGGTCATTATTGCCATCTTGGAAAGTTAGGAATTTAGTTTACCAGCTAACTGCGAAGTATGTGCTGCAAACAATGAGATAATTAATAGAGGCCTGAGAGATACACAAGGATGGAACGTAATTAAAAACCATACATATTGCTATATTACCATTGATAGTTCTTTATAAATATTTAACAGTTGCTCATTGGTAAGAACAATAAAGATGACAAAGTATCTACAAACAACAAAACAAGTATGTCAGTTTCTTGCACAATAATAGGAAATGTGAAGAATTAATGTTTATAATTTGTATTTCTTTAATCAGTTAAAAGAAAAATTATACTAAAGCTATGCTATTGTCGAAAACTAGAATTTTGTTAGTTTATAGTTAAGTGCTCCATGCACCTTTCTTTAAATTAAAAAAAAAAAGGGCCTCCCCTGGTGGCTCAGGCGGTTGAGCGCAGTGCTATGAAGCTGGCTGCAGCCTCTGCAGTGCTGGGTCCATGCCAGCCGGCTGGTGAGAATTCCACATGGTGAAGCAGACCTCTCCTGCCTCACCCGCTGCTCCCCTCAGCAGAGTATTTCAGTCAGCCTGCCTGTTCAGTTCCCCACTCTGTCTCTGGTGAATCCTCTCACCCTCCCGAGCATCTGGCCTGTACCCTGGTGCTTGTGTGCATGAACAAAAAAAAATCTTTAAAAATAAATAAATAAATAAATAAAATCTATGTTTATTTGATAGGTTAGACAGAATTGTCTCCTATTTGTTATTTTTACTTCATTCGTTATTTAACACTTAAAATTTACATTTGAAGGAGTTTAGTGTAATAATAAAAGGTACATCAAGTTAAAAATATAAAAAATTCTTTCAATCTCAACAAGTCAATAGCATAAAAATTAAAGTGCAGGTGGGAGGTATGGCTCTAGATTTAAAGTGATTTAAGGAATGTAACAACAAATGTTTTGTTTTGTATCTTGATTCTTTATTTAGAAAGTCTTTTTGGGGAAATAGATATACGAATAAGAATTGGATATTTAGAGTTACTGCTAATAAAAAGACAAGCACATACAGCCAATGTGAATTAGAAACAATTGCTTATACCCATTTAAATAATAGGCATAAGGGAGTTTACCTAATTATTCCATTATTATATGTTAAAATTTTTTCATAATGAAAACCAAAAACAATACAGATTCTGAATACCAGTTCTGTCACTTACCAACTGTACCCCACTGGCAAGTTTTTTTTTAAATGGGTATATTGTTATATTTGTCCAGCTCAATTTATGGAATTATTTTGAAGAACAAATAAGACAAAGTATGTTAAAAGGCCTTATGAAATTACAGTGTCACAAAAATGTTAGCAATCTTTTATTTGCTGCCTCAAGTTGACGGGAGGTAATACAAATTTGCATTAAAGTCTTAGAGTTACTTAAGCAAGTGCCATATCCAATCTGCAGGAGATTCATCTTCTAAAATAAGTAAGCTTTTATGTTTAAAATCCTTCCTTTTAAAAGTCCTACAAGTTCTTGAGTTATTAAACCTAAACATAGTCTATCACACTTACCTTTAAAAAATTTTACACCATAAACAAAGATGGAAATCTAAAACTTCCCCCTTAGACTTCTTGCTTCTATTTACACAATTTCAGCAGTTCTCTGAGCAAATTATAGAAAACACTGTATTCAACAGCCACCAAAGAAGGTGACTCTGTCATTTTTTTGAAGAAAAATGAGTATAATTTTTCAGATTATTAAAATACATTTGTTCTTTAAAATATATTGGCCAATCTAATCTTTTTGCTTGGAATTCTTCAAAAGACTATGACAAAAAGACAACCAAAACTTAGACATAAACTACAGTATAGTAATCCAAGATAGAAAGTAAATTACTAAGTAAGTAGCACAGATAAGAAAATTAGATATTTTACCTATTTTATAACTAGTAATAAAAAAAGGGCATTAATTCCTTTGCATGGCAAACTCTGATTTCTTATGTAACCTCATTCCTGCTGACAAAGTCACCAAATCTGATTTGATAATTCCGATGTAAAAGCACTTAATGCAAAAAAGGGAAAGCAGGAAGCAAACAAATGTGGAAGGTCAAAAGAATGAAGGGTATTCTTGGACCAGATTCTTATAAACTCAGCCTGTCTAAATAGCCAGGGACATGCTCTAGTTGCCAATAAGCAGATGAGAAAGTGGCAGATACACATGACTGGCTAGATCAACCTTCATATGTGTCTAGGTTTGACTTGAGGATAACAAATTTCTCATCATCGCTGGAAAAACATGAAGTGGTGGACTAGTATTCCTACAAAGCCCTGGAAATAAGCTTATCCTTCTAAAAACTTGTGGCAAATTTAGTAATCACACAGTTTATGTGTCAGCATTTTTCCTTCCAAAATGCCCCAAAGAGTGAAATATAAAATAAAGCACATGAAAACTGATATCATTGGTATACCAGCATGGTTAACATTTTCTGAAAAAAAATACCATAAAGAGTAGCAGTGATCCAGTGCAAGAAGAAATTTTTTTTTTAAAGATTTATTTATTTATTTATTTATACACGCACTGGGTACAGTCAGAAGTGCAGGAGGGTAAGAGAATTCATCAGAGCCAGAGCGGGGAGCAGAGCAGGCAGAAGGACCGAAGTACACTGCTGAGGGGAGCAGCAGGTGGCAGGAGAGGTCTGTGCCCCATGTGGGACCCTCCTCTGGTGGCCGAGGAGCAGCTGGGGATTGAACCAGCGCCGCAGAGGCTGCGGGCAGCTTCGCAACCCAGCGCTCAACCACTGCGCCACCAGGGAGGCCCAAGAAGAAATTTTTTTAAATAATTATTTTGAGGGTATTTCAAGATGTTAAAGGATTTACCAAATTTTCTGTTAAACTACTGAATGAATGACTCTGTGCAAGCAATTTATTAATCCATATAATAGGAGAAAGGAAAGTTGCAGGAAGGTACTTTTTTTTTTTTTTTTACCTAATACAAAGGTGACAATTTGATAAAGCAAATGAAGTGTCTTACCTGGTAACTGGAGAACAATGTACCCACCCACTCTATCCTTGAACTACTATCAGAATGAGGTAGAAGAACTCTATCATCTCTCTTCCTTATCTTATGAAAAATGTCACAAGCAACTTATCAAATCATGCCAATGAACTCAGAGCGGCAATTATCTCCTTTCCTGTACTCCACAAGTAATGTTATAGTCTGGTACCTAGGATACCAATGGCTTTCTCTAAGCACTGGATGTGTGATCCACAGATGTAGTTGCGGCATTAGAAGACAAGACATACCTGGATCATAATTCCTTACAGGGGATGTCTTGGCAGTATGAAAAGCTAAGATGCAAAAGGCTTGATAACACATCCTCAGGGGTTATCTCCTACGAAAGTCTGACTGACAGAACTAGCACAGAAAGCTGTAGATTGGAGGTCTTTACAGTAATGGGCCTGTCAAGAACTTGATCTATTTCAACATGAAAGCTGGAGCACAAATCAATAATGAGACAGAAAATCAAATCATTATCAGACTGAAATACCATTCTTGTGAGCAGGTTAATTTTGTTCACTGGAGTGCCTGATAGCAGTAAAGTTGAAGAAACTGCACTGGCAGGATTAACCTTGGAAAAGGGAAGAGAAATATGGTGGTATTCGTTTCAAGCAACTGGAGCAGTCAATGATGTAAATAAAAATTAAAAAACCCAAACACTTCATAGAGACACAGGAAGAGAGAAAGAGAGAGAGAGAAGTAAAACAGAGAAGTAAAAGTATGTACAGTGCAAGGGGATTCTGGATAAGATGTATCATGACTAAGACAAAAAAAATTTAAGTTCTATTTCTTATGTCCATTCAGCCTAGTGAATGTTGGCATTTCAGAAGAACATGGTATTAATAGCAGACTGAACTATCAATCTCTTTAATTATAATCAATATTATTATAAGGACTACATAAATGAGTGATTCATTCATCAATTTTAAGCAAATTAAAACTTTCAGGGATGTTCAAAGCAAACTTTGTAAAGGAATATATTGAATATATGTGTCTGTTGCTGGCAATAAACTAATGTGCAAGGAAGCCAATCACTTAAGGAGCAGAGGTCTTGGTAAAGCTTATTAAGGATGAAGTGCAATAAAAGTATATTAAAAAGATACAAAAATACATTTTTTTTTCCTTTTCAGAGGGGCACTATCACAGTCCTACAGATATGATAGCTGCCATTTTCTGAAGCTGTCTGATATCCACGGCCCAAAACTCTTCTATAAATGTAGTGGAAGAGCGCAGGGGCACAGGAGGGTGTTCGGTCTTCACCATGTTTCACAAGGTCCCACCAGGTGATGGAGGACTGAAAACTTGCTAGAGGGCAATGGAGAATCCAAGAGATTTTGAATTACAATTTTGTACAAAATGTATGGAGATCACCCCATTGGGCCCTAAAGGGAAAAAGTCAACCGTGGCTGAAAGGGATAGACACTACTAGGGTGACTGTTGCTTGTGGGAGCAGAAGAAGGTCTTTGCAAACCAAGGACTGGATGGCAAGAGTGAATGTATGTGTTTGTTGAGAGGGGACACATTCTTCCTTCTATAGACTCACGGGATTTGTGGTGTGCCAAAAGAAATCCCCAAAGTACACATGTCCTTTAAAAGCCATAGACAGAGGATCTTAAATTACCAAATGTCACCATAATACTGTTGACGTTTTATCCTTTGTGGTACAGCTTCACATTCCTGACCCAGAATCAGCAGAGTCCAATGAGAAAGTCAGAGCAGACAGCCTCCCTATTTTATAGACAAGGGAGTTAGAAGTGGGGGTGGGGAAGCATGAACTCTTTAGTCATAAACCATAGATTCAAATCTGGTTCTTCGTTTATGACCTTCAAATTGCTTAACTTTGCTGAATTTTCATAGAATCTTAATGTATCTCTTGCAGTGTACAAGGAGTAATTTAGAATAAGCCCCAAATCCTCCCCATTTCCTTGGTCTCCTAGTGAATGAAGGTACAATATCTCATTTCTTTTATTTGCTGACTTGTCTTTATTCAGTCTCCTTGGTATCCCCTGCACTGCACATGCTCAGCTGTACTGATCCTAGATTGGAGTGACAAACTAAAGAGAAAAACATCTGAGCTAACACATAGTAGCTGCTACATGAACATGTGAATACAAAATGGGTCATAAGTCGAAATCATGTAGAAGGTACCATAAATGTCTTAGAAATAAACAGGAAGGCTTGCTTCCCCAAGAAAATAACAATATGCTTAAGTGAAAAGACACATGAAAGCACACAGAACTTAACAAAAATGTAGTTCAGACAGACGTGGGCACAAATTCCAGTTCTTTTATTTACTGTTTTAACTAAAACAGGACAACTAAGCTCTCTGAATCGGTTTGCTTACTTTAAAATGGGAGTCCTAGTGCCTACCTCAAAGTTGTGCATGGACTAATCAGATACTATATGTGAGCATTTTTAGCACATTGCCTACTAATATAATAATATAATGGTGAGAGACTATTCAGCTATAAAATGAAATTTTGCCATCTGTTGCAAAATGGAAGGAACTTAAAGGAATTACGCAGAGAAGTTAGTCAGAAAGAGGAAGAGATACATTGAGTGATTACACCTATTATGTGCACTATTAGGAAACTAAGGAGACAGATGAACAAAACAAAGGCAAAATAAACAAGTGACATTGAAAACTGAAATTTGGTTACCAGAGGTGAAGAGGGTGGAGGTAGAAGCGAGAGTACAGGGGGTATAATGGATAGTGGTGGTCTTTTGTTTTTTCTGTTCGTGCCCAGTATGCAACATGAATATAATGTTTTTGGTTTTTTTTGTGTTTTGTTTTTTTTTTGCAAAAGAAAGAAAAAAGGAAAGAAAAGAAAAAACAAGTGTTTAATAAATATTAGTAGTTATGTTGCTGGAGGAAGAAGAAGAAATGGTTTACTACAGTGGACTTTTGAATACAATAACCTTGTGCTATTCATATTTATATCCCTTTAGATCCTTACTGGAATGCTGCTTAGAGAAATACCCTTATAAAGCAACTGTATCATAGTCTGATTTGATTAACTGCATCATTCCATTAACAAATGCATGGAGAAAAGTAATACATGCTTCTACCCCTCCATGTGCATGACTGGATTTTCATATAAACAAGATTCTGTTTAACTTGGTCATATCCTGAAGCACATGAATTTTATAAAACAAGCTCACTATTAAAATTAAAAGTTCTTTATCTTCTTCTCTAATGAATTTTGCTAAATTCTAATCTTTTGTTTTTCCTAAATTCCATTATAAGCTTCCTGGACCTGCTTATAACTATATATCAAGCAATGTGTCAAACATTTATTGAGCATCCTCTGTGAGCTAGACCCTGAGAAAGGAAGATCTGGTCCCTAGGTAAAGTTCTTAAATAAATTAGTCATTATTGAAAAAACTGGGCTTCTCCCAATTGAAATGTATCAGTGTTTAGAGCCACCCATTAAGTCCCTTAACACATAATAAGTTGAGTAGGGACACTGCTAGTCCTCACATGGGATATAAATACTACAATTAATTTTAGGATGAGTTTCAGGTCAGTGAATAATTAAGATTTCATGGCAAGTGTCTTTATAGGGAAATTTAGTTTTCTGCTGTAGGAGTCACAGGTTACTATCATAACGTTTTCATTTTGGGTGACACAGTTTAACCAAAGTAAGTTACTTCTCATGGAAGGCAGTGCAAATACAAGTAGCAGATACAAAAGACAAGAAGGAAGCTATTTTTAGAATAAACTATCATCCTTTATTCCCTTAAAGAGAAAGAAGCTGCTGGACAAACTTGAATTCAAGAAACAAAATTAGATTAAACTTGTCACAGAAACAAATCAGCCTAAAATCCTGAGTAAGTAGTAAAGGAAAAACTACTAGAGACTGAAAAAAAAAAAAAAACAGTACTGTAAAATCTTGGAAAACTGTTAACTTTTACTGGAAGGCTTTGCTTGAACCTCTGTAAGAATAACTATCATTTAACAAGGCTCTCCTGAACAGAACATTTAATTAAAAAATGTGTTTCAGAAGAGTTATAACCTACACCTCTCAGTCTGCCTCAGAGAAATGTTGAGTCTGTGACAATAGAGTACTTTTCATGCCCTCTATGGATATGGAGAAGCATATTTCTTTTCATTTAGAGACAACTCACTTGAAAGACCCACTTTTGTATTCTCATATGTGGTCAAAAGTTTGGAGGTGAAAATATTACAGCAAACAGTACTGAACAAATCTTGGTATGATTTGAAGTTCTTATAATTGATGTGCAATACCTCTAAATCTTTGAAAGGAAAAATTCTAAGGGATAAAAATGAAAGTCAAGTTCTATGCAAAGTGAATTCACTTCTTGATCAAAAGAAAGAGGAGATAAAGAATGGGACAGTCACCTGAAATATACTGTAATTGAAATTAGTCAAAAACTTTAAAAAACAGTAACCTCAACTAAAAATTTTAAATGACTCTGAAAAACAATGTAATTTACAAAGTTGAATCTTCTAGAGAAAAGAACTGATAACAATTTGATATATACCTTTAGGTATTTATATATATATATATATATATGCTACACATGTATGTACTATATCATTTTTCTTTTACAAAAAAAGTAGAGCAATATAGATGCAATTAATTTTTTCATGGACATTTATAAATGCCAGTAATTAGTCTTTATCTTGTTATTTGTAATGGCTGCACAATATTTTGCTGTATGACTCTAACAATTTAAACAATTTCTTACTGATATCTGGGCTTTTCCCAAAGTTTCATTATTTTAAAGAATGCTGCAGTAGACACTGCTATAAAATGCCTAAATTCCTAGAATTATTGGATCAAGAAGCATAGAGATACTGCCAAATAAGTGGCTTGTTTTCTGAATGTAATTTCCTAAGAAAAATACTGGTAATCATTTTTCACAAAGTACTTTTTAAACGTGTGCAAAACTAAAACTGAGGAACGAAATGGTAGTCAATCCAACAATAAACAAAAAAGAAAAAAAAAACAAAGAAAACATGGTAAAGAAAAAATATAAAATGGCAGAAGTCAAAACATAAAAGAAATGGCACAAATATGAAATATACAATTCCATTAAAAGATAATCTCAGGGCCTCCCCGGTGGCGCAGCGGTTGAGTGCTGGGTTGGGAAGCTGCCCACAGCCTCTGCAGCGCTGGTTCGATCTCCGGTGGCCGGGTGAGGGTCCCACATGGCGCGCAGATCTCTCCTGCCACCCGCTGCTCCCCTCAGCAGTGTGCTTCATCACTCTGCCTGTTCTACTCTCCGCTCTGTCTCTGGTGAATTCTCTCACCCTCCCGCGCCTCTGACTGTACCCAGTGCTTGTATAAATAAATGAATAAATCCTTAAAAAAAAAAAACCAACTAACAAAAACTCTTAAAAAAAAAAAGATAATCTCAGATTGGATTAAAAATAAATACATAATAAATGTTGAATATAAACATATGTAAACAAAATGAAATGGAATATAAAGGAATGTCTGAGAGTATACTAAGACAGAAAAAGAAAGCAGCCATGGCAGTAATATTAGTGATTTTTAAAAAAGATTTATTTATTTATTTATACAAGCCCTGGGTACAGTCAGAAGCACGGGGGGTGAGAGAATTCACCAGAGCAGAGCGGGGAACAGAACAGGCAGACTGACAAAATACACTGCTGAGGGGAGCAGCGGGCATGGCAGGAGAGGTCTGCGCACCATGTGGGACCCTCGCCAGCGGCCAGGGATCAAACCGGTGCTGCAGAGGCTGTGGACAGCTTTCAGCCCAGCGCTCAACTGCTGGGCCACCAGGGGAGGTCCAATATTAGTGATTATTAATTAGTAAGAATTAGTAAGCACTTCAGTAAAAAAGTAATTAAGTGCTATTTTTTATGCACTAGTAATGGCATCACAGTTATGTTTTTTAAAAGGTATAAAAATGAAGGTCAAGTATCTCTTAGAGATACATATTGAAGTATTTACAGCTTAAATAATATGAGGGGTTTGCTTTCAATCTAGAGGGTGTATGGGTGGGGTGAGTAGGAGTTAGAGGTATGAGTGAAATAAGATTTTACTCAAAGGTCTTATGATGATATTGTTGAAGCTGGGTGACAGTATAGGCACATAGGACTTCATTATACTATTCTCTATACTTTTGTAGATGTTTGAAATTAAAAGAAAATTTTTAAAGAATTCAAGTTGAAAAGCAATAGTGACCAAAAACTATAAAGTCACATGGACAAAAGCAACATGTTTATATAGCAAAACTGATATAAAATAAAGCACAAGAAAAAACCGACAAGTCCATACTTAAAGAGAAAGTTTTAAGATTTGTTAGTAAGGATTAAACAGAACAGAAATAGTCAATACTGGTGATTCAGTTAGCAAGTTATACATATATTCGCACTTACACACATCACATCCACATCTGTACCCAACAGAGACTATACATTCTTTTCAAATACTTGAGAAACACCCCCAAAATTGGTCACAAATTAGGTTACTCTATATACTCAGGTATTGACTTTTCTATAATTAGAACATATTCAAGTAATACTTGTACTATCAAAAAATATTTGGAAAAAAAGAAACATTTATACTGTATTTGGTTGTGGTAGGCTTTTAAAGCATATTATCACATTAATTTTCACAATGAGCAATGAGGTTGGTATGCAGTGAGGCAAGAGAGCTTCAGTCGTTTGTCCCAGGTCAATGAGATGAACAGTCGGCATCAGGTCATGTACTCACCTCTGGAACACACTGCCCCATGGAATTCTCACTGAAGGAGAGTCACTATCACCATAGCCATACTTTCAATTTCTTCTCCCAACAGAACACTTAGGACTTTAATGATTAAAAATTAGATTTTGGTGGAACACAGATGTGGCAGAATGGTCATAAAAAGCAACAAAATTTTGTCTGAGTGTGTCCTGACACTTAGTTTTACTGAAAATCATTCCCGTCTTAAGGCTTTTCCATTTTATTTTTTAAATTAATTTTTATTTATTTATACAAGCACTGGGTACAGTCAGAAGCATGGGAGGGTGAGAGAATTCACCAGAGCCAGAGCAGGGAATAGAACAGGCAGAGTGACGAAATACACTGCTGAGGGGAGCAGTGGGCACGGCAGGAGAGGTCTGCGTGGCATGTGGGACCCTCGCCAGCGGCCAGGGATTGAACTGGCGCTGCAGAGGCTGCGGACAACCTTGCAGCCCAGCACTCAACCGCTGCGCCACCAGGGGAGGCCCAACTTTTCCATTTTATATACGGAATTTTTTTTAAAGCATTGTGCTTAGTTACTCTGTGTGTGCGTGTGTGTGTTTTAAACATGATCCAGCTGTTTTAAATCCTGAGAGCATGATTGATTTTACCAGAAAACAGGTTTACTTCCCTATGTCTAATGTGGGGGTTAAATAAACAATAAAATTCGCCCAACCACTGATAAGTGATTTCTTCATGCCAACAGATGTTCCCTCTATGACTTAGAGGAAGACACACTTTCCTAAATGCCTACCAGACCTGGGGTAGCACTTCATTCAGAAGGACCAACTCTGATAGGAGCAACATGAACAATTCTCTTTATGCAAATGCAAGGTACTCTACTTACCCAATTCGTATTTTCAGCATGCCAATGAATAGCTCGGGGTTATTGGAGATGATCCAGCCAATATGGATGACCAGCTCTTGCTGAATGACTGCCTCCCTCTCATCATGGGTGTTACACTTATAGTAGATGATGTTCTTGATCACTCTTGGAGACAAAGGATTAGAGATAACCTCTTCTTCATGCCCAAAGGCACCCAGAGTTACCTAAAAGTGGCAGAATTTTATTGTAAAAATTTTCTAGCTATTAAAAGATAAAAGAAAAAATTCAAGGCTCAGGATGACTGGCAGGCTGAAATTACTCTATGTGAGCTAGGGAATTAGGTAGAATAACTGTTCTTGCTATTTATTAAAATGGCTTTCAAAATATAACTCCCACTGGAGTTCATGATGGTTTACTCTGGTCTAAAATATAGGGGCAGGTTGAAGGTCCCAGCTAGGGGAGTGGAGGTGAGTGGATAAAAGCAGGGCAGGAATATAAATAACTATTAAAATTAAATTATTCTGACTTTAGTACTAGAAACTCCCCAGAGAAATCATAATACATTGAATAGCTTTACTTTACTGCACAGTCTACACAATATAGTGTTTGAGAGATATTTTTCCACTTCTTTAATAATTTCTCATGTGGAACTTTCTGCTCTTTAATAACACTGTAACCTTTTCAAAGGCAGGTGCATGGTCAGATAGTTGCAGTGCAGCGCCCAATCTTCCTGGCACAGTGCTAGACAATTTATAGTGAGTGCTCAAATTCCTGGAAGAGGATAGAGTATGCTGCCCACAAGCTGGGGGAGGAGCAAGCACAGAGGAAAATGGCAATGAAAATTCGAAGCAGAAAGTGTTGCTGAAGTTGGCAAGAGGGTACCCAGGTCTCTCTCCTTCCTCTTTCCTTGGTATATGCCTTCCAGAAGAGTCTGTGGCCCCTCCTTTCTTCCTACTACCTCCCTCCAACTCTCTTCCATGTACAACATGCAATTATAAGAGTCAAGAAAAAGAAGAGCCAGTCAAAAGGCCCTTGTCTTTTCAGAGATGAGGGGAAAGAGCAGAACATGGGATCTTCTGCCCGCACTTTGTGATGGAGTGAAAAACTGAGAACTGCTGGTTTATTTTTTCCACAAGTGGTACCAACCAGATAGTCCAAGTGCATTTTCTTTTTTCAAAAGATTAGAAGTAAAGAAGATGACAATCAGAAGGCACATCATGCTTTCAGCTTGACTGATCCACTGTTTCATTCCAGAGACCTTAAGGTTATCTGGAGGAGCTTTGTAGGAACAATATTACTTCAGTTCTTGGGGTGGTATTTCATAAAGGAGTGAATGCAAACTTCAAATGCACCAATTTTCTTCCCCCCACTCCCGGTCTGTGTTTTTTTCTTTTTTAATTTCTTTTTTATTTTTTATGTATTTCTTATATCATTTTTCATTTTTGCACAATGTATGCATTTTCATCTCGGTTATAATCCCCATAAAATTGTACCCCCCTTATTTTGACCCTAATCCCTACTCTCCCCCCCACCCCCCCGTAGTGTGTCTCTGGTTTATAGTTGCTTGTTGATTTTGATTTTTTCTTTATTATAGTTATTCTTTATCCTGGTCTCTTATTTAGGTTTTCTAAATTCCTGCTATGAGTGAGACCATCTGGTATTTTTCTTTTTCTTTCTGGCTTATTTCGCTGAGCATGATCCCTTCCAGCTCCATCCCCCATGTTGCTGCAAACTGCATGAGTTTATCTTTTTTGATTGCTGAGTAATATTCCATTGTGTATATATACCACATCTTCTTGATCCAGTCATCTATTTTTGGGCATTTGGGTTGTTTCCAAAGCTTAGCTATAGTAAATAGTTTCGCTATAAACATAGGAGTGCAGGTGCCCTTTTGAATTAATGTTTGTGTGTCATTTGGGTAAATACCTAGCAGTGGAATTGCTGGATCATATGGAAGTTCTATCTTTAGTAGGTTGAGGAATCTCTCTCCACACAGCTTTCCATAGTGGTTGGAGCAGTTTGCACTCCCACCAACAGTGCAGGAGAGTTCCTTTTTCTCCACCTCCTCGCCATCATTTGTTGTTGCTAGTTTTTTTAATATGTGCCATTCTCACTGGTGTAAGATGGTATCTCATTATAGTTTTGATTAGCATTTCCCTGATTACAAGTGAAGTTGAACATTTTTTCATATGCTTGTTGGCTATTTGAATTTCTTCTTTGGAGAAGTTTCTTTTTAGTTCTTCTGCCCATTTTTTGACTGGATTATTTTCTTTGTTTTTGTTGAGTCTCATCAGCTCTTTGCAGATTTTTGTGATCAGTCCTTTATCATTAGTGCTGGGTGCAAAAATTTTCTCCCAGTCAGTGGGGTTTCCCCTCATTTTGGTTATTGTCTCTTTTGCTGTGCAGAAGCTCTTTAATTTGATGTAGTCCCAGCTGTTCATCTTTGCCTTCACTATCACTGCTTTGTGTGATGTGTCTGTAAAGATGTCTTTGAGGTGCATGTCATGGAGTGTTTTGCCTATATTTCCTTCCATATATTTTATGGTTTCAGGTCTTAAGTCTAGTTCTTTTTTTTTTTAAAGATTTATTTTATTTATTTTATACAAGAATCGGGGTACAGGCCAGATGCACGGGATGGTGAGAGGACCCACCAGCTAGAGCGTGGAACAGAACAGGCAGACTTATGAAATACACTGCTGAGGGGAGCAGCGGGAGTGACAGGAGAGGTCTGCAGTGCCATGTGGGACCCTCGCCGGCCGGCTGGGATTGAACCTGCACTGCAGAGGCTGCAGACAGCTTCACAGTGTGGCGCTCAACCACCTATGCCACCAGGGGAGGCCCTTATGTCTAATTCTTTAATCCATTTTGAGTGGGGTTTTGTGAATGGTGTGAGTAGTCAAGTTCATTCTTCTGCATGTAGCAACCCAATTTTCCCAGCACCATTTGTTGAACAAACTTTCTTTGCTCCAGTGCATATTCTTTGCTCCTTTGTCAAAGATTAGTTGACCATAAATCTGTGGGTTTATATCTGGGTTTTCTATTCTGCCCCATTGGTCCATGTGTCTGTTCTTGTTCCAATACCATGCAGTTTTGATTATTATAGCTTTGCAATATAGTTTGAAATCTGGGAGAGTGATGCCTCCATTCCCTTCTTTTTTTTTTTCCGCAGGGTTTCAAATCCACCAATTTTCAATTCTTTTTCATAAAGGGGCAGATGCTGTTAATGCATGGACTTCACGCTCCTGAAGTGCAGCTGTCCATCTGCCAGGCCTAGCCCAGTTCTGTAAATGTGGACCCAAGTGAATGGTCCGGTCAGTCTCAGGTTAGGCTCTAGATTCCCCAGATGTGGAGAGCAGAGAGTCAGCATCTCAGAATGGACACGACCAACTCTAACCTATGCCCTTGCCTAGTTCAAGTCACCTCAAAGATCTCTAAAACCTTCTCATAGGCTCATATCAGTAAAATTAGTGATATTTTTAGATACCCCTGCAGGAGTCTAAAATCCAAGGAAGAAAAGCTTCCCAAAGAACTTTTACTTTCATAGTGGTTGAGTCCAGGCTAGACTGTGGTAGTGAGGAAAGGCACTGGATAAATTATGTCCTGTGGTCTATTTAAGCAGATGAATGTAGTTAAAATTATTTTTAATAATTTAAAGAAAGCAGAGAAAATAACATATGTAAAAAGTGAGTTAATTTTTCTCAGGAGTTTTTTATTAGTGCAATCATTTTCATCATTGTTATTAAAGATTATAGGATAAAATAAATAATTTTCCTAACATCTTAAAGGTTAGATATCAGGATGAAATAATTTTAGTTTTAATAAATTAAGAGTCCTAAGATATGAGTACTGGGTAGATTCCACTGAAGAGGGTTAAAGTATTTCATATTATTCAATATTATAAGAGGTAAACTGTCAGGAAAACACATTAAAGCACACATTTTCCCAAACAAAAAGAAAGCAAATAGGTTTCATTCCAACCAAATGGCGTTTCAGGCAGGTAATTAGAGCTTATGGAAAACAAAACAAAAAACCAAGCAGCCACATCTCAGCATACATACATGTACAAGCTCAATTCAACCCATGTTCACCAAGTGCCTATCTAAGTCAGGTCCATCTTGGACCCCTAGTGGCAGGTGCTGGACAAGACCTGGGTCCTGGCCTCCAGAGATTCTCAGCCTGTCCTGGCATGAGAGGCACTTTCAAATGAACTGGCACCCAGGGCAGACTGTGACTATAAGAAAAGTCACAGCCTGTTGTGAGAACCCAGAGGTGAGAGGGGCCACTGCTACTGGAGAAGGCCATTGGGGAGGAGGTAACAAGAAGGGGCGCTGGGGGAGGGGAGGAGCCAGCAAGAGAGGTGTCCCAGAGGGTCAAGGACCTGCAGAAGCAAAGCATTTCTAAGGGGGAGAAGAATGTCATGTGAAGCAAAAGGTAAATGTACTCTTTGCTATTCAATTGTCTTTGCTCTCCTTGTCCTGAATCTGCCTGGAATGCTCCTGTAGTTATTATTCAGCTTTCTGCATCAGCTTCTTCATTGACCTCAAGTTAACACAGAAGTTGAAAAATTTAAGAAGTGGCAGGAAGAAGGAAGGCCTATTTAGGAACTGTGCATCTTTAAGACTAGATTTTGCTTGGGGAAGAAGCCTTTTGTACAAATGGCCTAAGCTGTTATGAATATGCTTGTGAGAGGCCTGTGAAACTAAGGCTTACCAGGTCTGAAAAAGAGGGTCCTACCCAGAAACTTTTGTGACTGTGACCAAGTAAGAGTCTGAAAATAAGATACTTACCTGTTTGCCCTGCACTAATACATTAGTAATAGATGGGGCCAGGCTGTCCACTACTTTACTTAAAAGACTTGCTGCGCGGCGTACAACCGACCTGGGGGCAAAGAAGAGAGCAGGCCAGACATTGACAGATCTAAAAGATGATCAATGAATGGGGTTTCTGGTTAAGGGGTCTTAAAAATATGCACAATTAGATCCTGGCACAATAATTTGGAAGGAACATTGAGTGCAAGAAAGTAGACCTAGCAGTTGAAATTTCCTAGAATGCAGAGCCATCCAAAATTGGGGAGGGATCCCTCATCTTCACCTCTGCTACCAGCATGACCCCAAAAGCAATATTGGTGCCACTGTCAATTTGAAAAGAAAGAAAAAGGAGCCTAACTATTTATTTGATGGGGACTAAGGTAAGGATCAAGTGGGTAGTTTGATTTTGCATTGATATAATTTATGATTCAGTGTAGCACTGGTACATGCCACCTATTTCTACAGCCACATGAAGTCATATTTCTTTTGGTATTAGATAATTAAAAGCCTGGATTAGGGAAATCGCTTAGCATTCAATTTTAGGAAGTGCTAGAGTGAAATATCAGCATTTTTTTCCTTGATAAAGTCAGAATGTTGAGGGACGGAATTCACACTGCTATCCTTTTACATTTCTGAAAGTCTCAGACTGTAGGGAGAACATATATTTTTTTAAAGCATATCACATGCAATAAATACGACATTTTTTTCTGCAAGCATTTAAAAATTCATGTGGAACTTCTGGATGGAGAAAAACATGTAGGTTACAACTGTTTTCTTATATTTCAGGATATCCATGGTAGCTGACCTATAGAAAGTATTTATATTCTTTCATCTCAAAATAGAAAATTCAGTCAACAATTGTAAAGTTAGTGAACAAACACTTCCAACTTTTAGAGAAGCTTTCATCCACACACTATAAGACCAAAAGACATGTTTAACCCTCAGGAATGCAAATAAGCCCACACATTTCAAGCAGTTTGAGCTTCCACATTCTGTGCATGTTACCTGTTTCCCATGTACCAGTAAAGTAGTAATGTGTGGGGCTATAGAGGAAGAAAATTTCTGGGTAAACGCAGCCCCATAGCGCACCGTCAACCTGGGTGTGTCAGTAGAAAGTCATAAAAGGGAAAATGCATTAAGGCGTTTGTTCTTTTTAAGCATAACAGTCAGCATTCTAAATGTTTGCTAGTTAATGGTTTATCTAATGTGCAAGTACCATATATAAAGGAAAAACTAGTTGGCTTAGCCAAAAATAAGATTACAGACCATACTTGTAACTAACTGGCTAAAGAAAGCAACATCTCTTGGCTGCAAGCCTTACTGTGCCAAGAATTTACAGTGAAAACTTGAGATTTAACCATAGGATTATTACATTATTTCTTCTGGGTCAGAATGGTATATTTAGATTAATTATAGAGCCAAAATACTGCTAAGAGATTGTTTTGTCTAGTCCCCTTATTTTAGAAATTAGAAACCTCAGACTCACTGAGGCTGAAGGGGTTCTTATGACATTGCTTGAGACTTTTTTTTCAGAATTAGATAAAAACAGATCATTAAGTATATATAAATATATATACATTCAAAGTGTTAGGTTCTGCTAGTAAAACTGTTAGAATTGCTTCAAAATGCAGAGGGTCATGCATTTAGGCATACCTACTCCATTGTGAATTTAAACAATTTTATTTCAACTTACCAGAAAGTTTTTCAATCCCTAGAAAGAGACTACCTCTGTAGAATATATCAATTACTTTTTATGAAGTACCTGCAAACTCTGGTATTCATTCAACTTAAGTGGCAGGAGAACTACCTTCTAAGTACATTACTTTGGCTTATGATTAAAAGAACCACTGGTCTCTTCATGGCCTTTCATAACAGAACACCTTTCCTGAACACAAAGCAGCAAAGCACCTTGCTGGGACAGAGGAGGTGCAGGGCAGGGAAGAGTCATTAGCATATCATTTCAGGAGATACTCTCCAGGTTCTATTCCTGTGGAGGTCTTTTTTTTTTTTTTTTTTTTAATATCTAGGAAAAGCCATGATACAATGGAATATAGGCAGAGCAAGTAGACAGTCATGGTACTGTAACCTCAACATTTAGAAGAAAAATAAGGATAAATCTTTAAGATTAGTCCATTGGTATTGAATATGACAACACACAAAAAAAAATAAAACACAGTGACAAGGACACCAATACGAACCAAAGCTTTTTGCTGCCAGCTCTTCTATAGACTCTCTCAATGTGATCAGATACGGTACCTAGACATTAGATAATAGAGTCTTTGTTGAAGTAAGTTTTAATTAAATGTATAACAATTATGTTCCTAAAAAAAAATCTGTGTCAATTTTCCACTTAGAATTGATACACTCATCCATTAGTGTTCTGAACTACCTGACATACTTAAATATGCAACCCAAACATCTAGCATGAATGTCACCAGCCCTTGGTACTGTTTAGTTTGAATATGTTATTTCGGTGAGTACTGTATTTCTTAAAATTTATTTTTATCTAATTAGATGTATCTAGAGCTTATAACACATAAAAATAAGTTATTTTAATTTACTGTAAAAAATTAAAAAACAATATATCAAATGAGCAAACACTGTAGACTCTGAGTACATATGGTTCTTCATTTGTTTGTTCAACAAAACTTTATTGAGACTGATATGTAGGTGAGCATTCCAATAAATACTAGTTCTCAAAAGAAACCACTGGGCTACATTCTTTAGTCACAGTTTACTTGTGGTCTTGCCTCATGACTGGTTTGCCCATAAATGAACACATGACTGGACAGAGCAACCAAAAGCAAACAAGGGTAAAGAACAAATTTTTATAATTTTATCTTGAAGTTACTTTTATAGCTTTATAACAAACTGGATGAAATTACATTCAGACTCTGTAGATACTTAGGATTTTCAATGTATCATAAGGTTTTTACAGATTTAGTCTTTTCAAACATCTAAGTAAAAGATGTGTATTACTCCCAAATTTATAAAAGTTATTAAAAAGAGTTGCTTCATTATTTTCATTAGAAACTATTTTATGCACATTTCATTTTAAAGAATTACTAAAATAACTATTTTGAATTCTAAGTTCCCAATAAAATATCCATTTTTTAAAAATCCCATTGTTTTGAGGTATAAAATTCAATGAATAGCCTCAGTATGATTGGCATTCTGCTTATACTATCAAGACTACTAGAAAGATGATGAATTTTAACTGAAATCTGCCTAAAATCTGCCTTTGAACCAATTAAGAAAATTAAGACTATTTAATTCATCTGTTTAATGCTCAAGAAGGTAAGCTGTTAGCTATAATAATGCAAAAAATAGATCTCAATTGAATAAACAATGAAGTATGGTTCACAGCAAAGCTACAAGTCTTATTAATTACACTGCTATTTATTAACTCAATTTCCATTCCTAACTAAACCAACATGTCCCTCTGGACAGGGGATTTTCAGATGAAGCAAAAACTGAGTAGCTAGACATCAAGTACTTGAAATGTATTCTGCATTATTCTGTACTATAAAACACCAGAAGCAGACCATGATATAGAATTCAAAGATTCCTTACAGTAGTAATTCAAGATACAAGTGTGGATTTCAGGAATAATTGGCTTTCATCCTTAAAGCAAAACAGACATGGACATGATTTGAAATGATTTAATTTTTGTTAACAATCTTTACAGCAGTTTTATTAAGTGCCATCTTCCATTCTAAATGGCTGCTACAGATCATGAGAGAACTAATCTTTATAGATATAATGATTCAATATTGTTCTTGAAAACTTCCATAAAATAAAACTGGAACAGAAACTGTCAATAAACAACTATGGAGTCATCAGAGGTTAACTGTCATAGGGAGAATCCAGGCTCCAGCACCATTCAGATAATAAGAGAAACAATTAAGCATCACTGCATGAGAGCAATTTAGGAGTTCATACATCAGTCTATTCCACTCTAGGGGGTATGAATGAACATCTTCCATTTAAAAGTAAGAAAAAAAAGGTTTAATGAGGAGAAAATAACTTGTAACATTTTGGTGGATATTCATTATGCATATTTGATATATGTTCAAGAACAGAGTGGTTTTATTATTTAAAATCTTCGCTTAGACTTACACTCTTACCTTCCTTTGTGATGAAGTTGGGGCCTTCTCTTTTGAGCAGTATACCCAGCAAGATGGCTTGGCTAGCCAGACAACTGCAGTCCTGAAATGTAAATCACTATGAGTAACTGGAATAAACTGGGGGCAAAGTTACTACAGGGGATAGATAAACATGAAACCACAAGATGGAAAGAGGAAATATTCTTTCCTGGAACTGAGGAAAGGCAAATATTATCAATATACTACCAAGCATAAGCTGACATTACATAACTATTTATTTTGAATACCTTGGAGACATATAGGGTAGACAGGTTGACTTCCTGGGGTAGCAGGATTTAATCAAATTTTTGAGGAAACAAAATAAACCATATTATCTTACAAACATTAATACTAAAGTGCCACTCTGTGTGATTTAGCCAAGTCATTTAACCACTGTCTTCCTGACATTACATTCTTAAGTGGAAGACCATGTGGCTATCAACCTACTGTGAAGAAATGGATAAAGGGGGAAAGAGATTGACAAAGAGGGAGAGGGAGAAAGAGAGGGGGAGAGAGAGAAATACATAGATTTATATAGACATATTATAAATCTATATAGACATAGATATAGACATATATTATAAATATGCTATATATGTCTATATATTAGGGCACAGTGCCATGTCGTTTACACCTACTACATCATACTCATACTTATGTAGATCTATTGATAATGTCAATCAATAACAAGGACTAATGATGTCTGGCAGGACATGCTCACATTTGTATGATCCAATGGTATGTCACACTGTTTATAGTTCTACCACTAGACTTTTACTCCCCTGACAAGTACTATACTCTACCCCCACCCTCATCTTTAAAAATGCAAATAACCTTTGGGAAGATAAAACAGTAGATTTCTAACACAGCATTAATATGCATGTGGTCATAGGATTGCTTTCTTCAGTGACTGGAAGACTTAAAGCAAGCATTAGACCAAAAATGCAGGCAGAAGAGAAGATTCAGTTTGGGGAAAAGAGATCCTGAAAGAGGATCCAGACAACTCATGGGCAATTATCTTGATTTAATTTCTGTCACGGTCCATACAATACCTTTACATCCATGGTGACTCAACTCATCCCCACTCTTGAAGAATCTTTGAGGCATCCCTGATAATGTCAGACCATGAGAACAACCTGTTAGTTCTGCCCCATGTAGACAGGCTGTCTATCTCCAGGTTAATTGCTACCTTTTCTGAGAGGACAAAATATGGCTTGCCCCTGGGAGTTCCTGCTCTGCCAACCTCACTCAGGGACTGTGGGAATTTTTCTCACATTCAGTTTTTGAAGAATTTCGTGGGTAGGTCTGTTTTTCCATTCTGTGATCACGATATCCGGCTCCTGTTCCACTTCAGGAGCGTTGGGGGTGCTGCTTTGTCGTTTGACTTTTGAATGTTTGGGAAGGTTTAGTTCTTCAAAACTCTTAAATTCTGGAACTCTAGAAATTAAAAGAAAAAATTTCAAATTTCCTGCACTTGTAATGTGAACTCGGGAAACATAATAATCACCCAAAGGGACTTACTCTTCCATGTCACTGATTCGTAGGAAGTCAAGTTGTTCTACCACAGCTCCAGAGATCAATGTCTGAAACATGATGGAAAAAACATTTACAGTTCTTCAGTTCATCAAGCTATACCCTTCGGATCTGAGCATATGCTACTGTAGAAGTACATAATACTTCAAAAAAAGAATTTATTTAAAAAATACACAAAATTCTTAAGTAGTTTTATTAAATTGAGAAAACACTGGCTAACAACAACTGCACATGATTCTGAGGTATAGCATTTTATTTATTTATTTAATTTTTTAATAATAGCTATCTTTTGTTTTAAGATTTATTTATTTATTTATACAAGCACTGGGTACGGTCAGAAGCACAGGAGGGTGAGAGAATTCACCAGAGCCAGAGCGGGGAACAGAACAGGCAGACTGATGAATTACACTGCTGAGGGGAGCAGCGGGGGCAGCAGGAGAGGTCTGTCACACCATGTGGGACCCTCACTGGCGGCCAGGAATTGAACCTGCGCTGCAGAGGCTGCGGGCAGTTTTGCAGCCCAGTGCTCAACGGCTGTGTCACCAGGGGAGGCCCAGGGTAGCATTTTAAAATCAGATAGGTTTTCTGATTAGAAATAGAATATATTTCCCCCTGAAATAGAACAAACACATGAAGCTACAAGTTTTTATAGGTATAATTGTTCAATATTGTTCTTGAAAACTTCCAGAAAATAAAACTGGAAATAAACTGTCAGTGGGAAAATCAGTCTGAGATGAACTGTATTTTCTCCCTGTTCTTAGAATTGTGAACATTTACTTTGAAATTGGAAATGAAATTAGTACCTATTAAAATGTTTAAAAATATTTTGAAATAAAAAACATGATATACCAAAATTTTTTTGGAAAAGACTGTGAAATTGTACTTTGGATTCTGTTATTACAATGTATTTCAGTGCTATGCATGGATGGTAGACTGTCAAGTCTCTATTTTTCAGGCTCAAGAAGGTGATGATTATCCAGGTCAGAGCTTCATTCCTGCAACCAATATTTGGCAATTGTATTTTCTAATAGTTCCTGATTATAGTTTGAGCAAACTAAGTAAGGCTAAAATCTACAAGCATAGTTATTGTTTGTCAGTGGTTCATACTGAACAATATAAATGATAATGAATGGTAACCCCAATGATTTTTAGCAACATATGTGACTTCTAATTACCTGATGAATTGTCAGATAAAACTGAAAAATCGATTACATAAAAATCATAAATTATTATTTTAAAAGGCAATTTTTCAATCAAAATTATCTTACATTTATTACTTTCTCTGTTTTTCTCACTGCACATTTCAGATATGAAGCAACGGGATATAGGGAATGTTGTTCTTTCTGGCTAAGCACCCAGAGTTGTGCTGTTTTCTCTAGTGGAAATTTGTAACAAAGTAGATCATGAGCCAACAGCCACCACAAATGGCATGAGGGCTAAATGACCTGCAACTACACAAAAGGCCTTCTTGTACAATCTGAGTCACATGCAACTGACATGCACATTTTTATGTGAACCAGCATTCAGAGTCTTTGCTGGGTAGAGAGCAGTGTTAAACACAATACAAGTTTACTGAGTGATACTGCCTAAGATGCAAGCTTACATCTACATCTTGCTGTTTAGTCAACTGGTTTGTTTGACAAATATTTATGGAACACCTACCCTATGTTAGATACTATGCAAGATATCATATGAACAAAATACACAAAATCCGTGCTCTCTTGAAATTGACCTTGGTGATGTATAGGAAATAGACAAAACCAAACAAATCATATGTGTTAACTCAGATGATGAGAAGTTCAAGGAAGAAATAAGAAACGGAGGCAGTGACTTAGTCCAAGGTCTTTCAGATTTGTTCTTTCTCTCCTTCCTGGCCTGAGTTCTTTCCCACAACCATACTCTGTCAGATCCTCAGGCAGGCCAAGAAGTAAACTAGCATGATCCCCTCTTTGTATGTATTGGATCTGGAGGTACTAGAGTAGCACTGCATGTCATGAATCTAGCTTTGTTCAATTCAATTCAGATGTTAGTTGGGACCTAAAGAATAATCTAGAACCCAGGAAAAACACTGGGTCACAGTGGTCAAAACAAATTCTACTCAGAGAATGTAGATTACAGCAAACTGAGAAAGAAACTCCAGACATTTTTAAAAGTAATTTATCCTTTTAACTGTAGTAACATTAGGTAATACCACCGTAGGGGAACTGCCAATAAATCATCCAATACCACCACCTTAGTCCTTTGTGTTTCCTTGCCTCTTTGTTCCTACTCCTCCAAATACTCCCTTTGGATGCTTTAGCTCCATAGTCACTTTTCAAAGTTAGATTTTAAGGTTGTCCTTCTCTGGTTCTTAGTTTGGCTCCTCTATACGCCACATATTAGTGATACCGTCTGGTATTATCTTATTCCTTGTGACTTATTTCACTTAGCATTCTCTCCTCCAACTCCCTCCATATTGCAGAAAATGCAATTGACGAGAGGGAAGGTATACCTAAGTTGTTTCTTGATGTGGCTCTATATTGCTATTTATTTCCCTCTTAGTACTGTGTTTGCTGCATACCATAAGTTTTGGAAAGTTGTGTCCTTGTTATCATTTGTTTTGAGGTATTTTTCAATTTCCTCCTGATTTCTTCCTTAACCCAGAGATCCTTCAATAATACATTGTTCAATCTCCACATTTTATAGGATATCCCTGTTTTCTTTTGATAGTTGATTTCTAGTTTGATACCTTTATGATCCTAGAAGATACTAGGATTGATTTCAATCTTTTTGAATTTGTTGATATTTGTTTTGTGACCCAGGGTGTGGTCTAGTCTAGGGAATGTCCCATGTACATTGGAAAAGAATGTGTATTCTGATTTTGGGGGGGGCACTGCCCTGTAGATGTTTATTAGGTCCATATGTTCTAAATCTTTAATTAATGCTATCGTATCCCTGTTTATTTGCAGTCAAGTTGATCTGTCCATTGGTGAAAGTGGGGTATGAAGTCCCCAACTACAAATATGTTTTTTCCCTATATCTGCCTTTAGAGTTAGTAGTAGCTGCTTTATGTATTTTGGTACTTCTTTATTTGGTGAGCATATTTTGATGAGTGTTATGTGTTCTTGATGTATTGTTCCCTTAGTCATTAATATAGTGTCCCTCCATGTCTTTTATTAGCTTTTTTAATTGGAAACTAATTTTGTCTGAAAAATAATCCCAATCTTCTTTTGAGTCCTATGTGCTTGTAGAATTGTTTTTCATTCCTTTACTTTAAGCCTATGTTTGTCTTTGGAGCTTAGGTCTGTCTTCTGGATTCAGCAAATGTTGGACTCTGTTTCTTGATCTGACCATGCTTGGTGTATGTTAGACTCAGTGAGCAGGACAGTGTGGTTGAAGCAGAATAAGGAGAGAAGGGGAGAATGATAGAACTGAGGCCAGAGAAGGTGATCCGGATCAAGGATAGCATGTAAACCCCTGGAAGAACTTTGGTTTTCATCTTGTATGAGACAGGTCATTGGCGCCTTAGGATATATAATCTAATTGCCTTCTTAACAGACAGGATTAGAAGAAATTTGGCAGACTACTGCAAATATTTAGGTGAGAAATGATAGCAGCTTGGACCATCAGGCTAGTGCTATTGGGCTCGTGAGTGAGGAAGTGATAGAAAGTGGTTAGGTTCTGGATTTAATGTGAGGGTAGAGAAAAAAAAATGGATTTGATACTAGCTTATAATGTAGGGTATGTAAGAATGAGTCTAGAATTATTAATTCTGTAAGCTTACAGTTAATACTGGGAACATAACAATTTTGATTTAATATTTTCTATTTTTATTAGCTTAACCACCCTAATATGCTAATTCAGCCCATAAAGTAAATGTTTAATTTGAGTTAACAGGGACATGCTAAATTCTATTAGCAGTCTCTAGAGCTTTGATTAAAAAAATTCAATTGGTTGCTGAAACTGCTAAGTCTTGTTTTATATATTCATATTTATGATTATAAATATATATATAAGATTAACCAGTTTACATGGGGAGTGGAAAACAGGGCTGAGAAGCTACTGCTTGGAGAGATTTCCTGGGTAATGGAGCTGGGGAGGGAAACTGGACCACAGCTAAGGAAGTTTGAAAGGGCCTGAAATAAAACCCAAGAAAAGCACTGGGTGCCATTTTCATTTAGTGTGTTAAAGAAAAGACATGGATTGAGGAGAGGGAAATAGGGGAGGTATTTAATGTGTTTAGAGTTTCAGTTTTATAAGATGAAAAGAGACTTACTCCCTGGTTAAAGACTGTATTCAAGAGAGAGCAGGAAATACAAAGATTAAACAATGGGTAAGTTGGGCCTCCCCTGGTGGCACAGGTGGTTGAGCGCCATTCTGTGAAGCTGTCCACAGCCTCTGCCGTGCTGGTTCAATCCTGGCCAGCCAGCAAGGGTCTCTCCTGTCACACCCGCTGCTCTCTTCAGCAGTGTATTTTGTCAGTCTGCCTGTTCTGTTCTCCGCTCTGTCTCTGGTGAATCCTCTCGCCCTCCCACACATCTGGCCTGTTCCCCGGTTATTGTATAAATAAATAAATAAATAAATAAATAAATCTTTAAAAACAATGGGTAAGTTAGGAATTATGCACAGCACAGTGATTCTCTTCCTCCACACTATTCTTGGGTCATGAGCAAAATGATGTCCCTAATCAGGAAGTTAAATGTTTATTTTTTGGAGAATCTGAAGATCCCAGGGAAAAGAAAACCTCCAAATATCAAAAAGTGTCCTTGCCCCCAGACCATGTTGTAAATGAATCCAAAACTACAAGATTCTGGTTTCCAAACACACAGTTTCCTTAAGATGTATACATTTTTACTCAAATGCATACATTGTACAAAAATGAAAAATGGTGTAAAAAATATATATAATAGGAGCAACATGGCGGCGAGGAGACGCTGCGAGTAAGATCTCCCATTAAAAAAAGTTAATAGGGAGGAAAAGCGGCAGGTCCCAGTGAGAACTGGAACACGGAAGATAAACGGACGACTCCAGCAAACTACCCGAAGAAGAAGAAAGTGGCCATAAAAGAGGACTAGAAGGGAGGGAAGCGCAGAACCCTGCTCCCCTCCCCCGCCCACAGAGGCGGCACTCTCCCACCCGCAGAGAGGAGGAAAACAACAAACCAAAACGGCCAACAAGAACAAACGACACAGCAAGCGGGACTGTGAGTGGAAAGGAACTATTGCAGCCACCACACCCCCTGAACGGGAGCTGAGGCGAACCCTGCAGGATTCGCCCCGGTGGTGAGCGAACAGCTCCGGGCGCCATTAGAGAAAAACAAAGACCCCGGGAGACGCGCACACAGCCCGGGCTGCCAGTAAGCTTGCGCAGAAAAGTGGCGCGCTCTGCACGCTTGAAAAGCAAGTGCAGACCGGGATCACTGCTGCCCAGGTCCCCGCGCCTGCGACCTAGGCTTGCAGGGAGACGACCTAGGCTTGCGGGGAGACGCATGGAGGTCCTCACTGACGTGAAGGTCCCTCCCTGAGTAAGCAGGAACCAGGCACCCAGGCACGGGAGCGTTGCAAAAGGCGCCATTCCCGCACCACTGAACTGGGCTACAGCCCGCGTCCTGGAACTGAGGGCTTTGAACTGAGACCCAGGGCACGAAAATTCGGGGCGTGGGTTCTCCACGACGGTGGGGCACAAGGCAGACACAGCACCCCAAAGCTGTTGAGGTGTACCCTACCATTCCCGCTCTGTTCCCTGTCCCACGGGGTGGGGGGAGGCGAAAAACAGCCCCCCAAGGACAATAGGAGAGATCTCTGGCGCCACCTAGCGACCAGGAAAAAAAAAGTCACTAACACCCCATAGAACAGGAAATTTCTTAAGACTGCTTGAAAAGGGCAGAAGGCTTCTGGAGGACCCAGTGGCCAGCCGGGAAGTTATTCCACGCCAGGCCCCTTCCGACCAGCAGTCTGAGCCCACAGAGGGAGCAGGCACCCACGTCCGGGGCAGACCGGGTGCGCAGAAGAGTGTGCCTGAAACTGGAGGCGCAGGGACTGCATCCCGCTTCGCCATTTGAGAACAGGGACATTTCTTCAGTAAAAACGGCCTAAAACCAGCAGAAAGCTCCCCCAGAAGACAGAGATGGCTCCTGGAAGAGCCAGAGGGGAGCGGAGAAGTTCACCCAAGATGTCAGTCAGTCCGAGCAACGCAGTGTCCCAACGCATACGACAAATTAGAAAACAGACAGTAGGGAGTAGAAGAACCACACGCAACCTAACAACTCCTCAGGAAAGAAGCACACCACAAAAAGAAAACCACTCCCCAGATTGCAACGACAGCAACTTGGAAGAACTTCTGAGCCTTCCAGAAAGAGAATTTAAAATTGCCATGATTAAAAAAGTGATAGATCAGAAGAAGGAAATTGAGTCCCTAAAGAGGGAAGTAAAAGAAATGCAGGAGATCAAAGAATTAATGGAGGAACTAAAGAACTCCGGGAAAAGCAAGGAAAGCAGAATAGATGAAATGGAAGAACGAATAAGTTCTCTTGAAGACACAGAAATAAAAAGAACCAAAACAGAAAAGGAAAGACAAGTACGAAGGAAAAAGAATGAAGAAAGACTTCGGGAACTATCTGACTCCATGAGGAAAGGAAATATAAGAGTTATAGGAATTCCAGAAGGAGAGGAGAGAGATGTAGGAACAGAGAAAATATTCCAGGAGATAATTGAAGAGAACTTCCCAAATGCGAAGAAGGAGCTGAAAATTGATATACAAGAAGCAAGAAGAACACCAAACTTCCACGACGAAAGGAAAAACACAGCAAGACACATAATAGTAAAGCTCCCAAGAATCCAGGACAAGGAAAAAATAATGAAGCTGACAAGAGGGAAGAAACAGATAACATTCAAAGGAAAACCAATCAGGCTGATTCAGACTTCTCTGAAGAAACACTACGGGCAAGGAGAGAGTGGAGGGACATAGTCAACAGACACCAAGAAAACAGATGCCAACCAAGAATACTCTATCCCGCAAAGCTCTCTTTCCTCCATGAAGAAAGAATATGGACCTTCCCAGACAAAGAGAAACTCCGGAATTTCATTACGAATAAACCCCCACTCCAAAAAATACTACAAGGAATCCTAAAGCCAGAACCTCAGAGGGACGAATAACAACGAAAGAAGACCAAAAAAAAAAAAGTTATTAAAAGAATAAATAAAATCAAAGGAAAAACAAACATAATGGCAAATACAGATGCTAACATATCAATATTAACTCTAAATGTAAATGGACTAAACTCTTCAATAAAAAGACACAGAGTTGCAGCCTGGATTAGGAAACAAAACCCAACCTTTTGCTGTCTCCAGGAAACACATTTAGCTACAAAAGATAAAAATAGGCTCAAAATCAAAGGATGGAAAACAATCCAACAAGCAAATGGGCCAAAAAAGAAAGCAGGAACAGCTATACTTATATCAGATAAAACAGACTTCAAACTCAAAAAAATAAAAAGAGACCCCAATGGTCACTACATTATGATCAAGGGGACAATACTTCAAGAAGAAATAACACTCATTAACATATACTCACCAAACGAAAGAGCACCAAAATATATCAGACAACTGTTGTCCTCACTGAAAACAGACATCAGAGAAAACACATACGTAGTGGGAGACTTCAACACACCACTATCAACAATGGATAGATCAACAAGACAAAAAATAAGTAAAGAAACTAAAGCTCTAAATAAGGACCTAGAGCATTTGGGCTTAACAGACATCTATAGAACACTAAACCCAAAAAACTGGAGTACACATTTTTCCCAAGCGCACACAGATCATTCTCCAGGATCGATCATATACTGGGGCACAAGACAAACATCAACAGATACACCAAGATTGAAATCATACCAACCATCTTTTCTGACCACGAAGGCATCAAACTAGAAATAAATCATAAAAAGAAGGCAAGGAACTATCCTACCTCATGGAGATTAAAAGCCACACTACTGGAAGACCACTGGACTAACGAGGAGATCAAAGAAGAAATTAAAAAATTCTTTGAATTGAACGACAAGGAGGACACCAATATCCTAAATGTATGGGATGCAGCAAAAGCAGTAATAAGAGGAAAATATATAGCAATAGAAGCTCACATCAAAAAACAAGAAAGAACTCAAAGAAACAACCTAATCTCGAAGCTCAAAGATCTAGAAAAAGAACAACAAAAAAACCCCAAAACCAGTAGAAGAAAAGAAATAATAAAAACCAAAGCAGAAATAAATGAAATTGAAACTAAAAAAACAATCCAAAAGATCAATGAAACCAAGAGCTGGTTCTTTGAAAAAATAAATAAAACAGACAAACCCCTAGCCAGGCTCACAAAGGAAAAAAGGGAGAAAGCACAAATACACAGGATCATAAATGAAAGAGAAGAAATCACAACGGACACAGCAGAAATCAAAAGAATAATCAGTAACTACTATGAACAGTTATATGGAAACAAGTTCAACAATCTAGAGGAGATGGACAAATTCCTACAACTCTACAATCACCCAAAGCTAGATAAAGAAGAAATAGAACACCTAAACAGACCAATTACAAGCAGCGAAATTGAAATGGTAATCAAAAACCTCCCCAAAAACAAAAGCCCAGGACCTGATGGATTTACAAATGAATTCTACCAAACATTCAGAGACGAATTAGTGCCTATCCTTCACAAACTCTTCCAAAAAATTGAGAAGGAAGGGACAATACCAAACACGTTCTATGAAGCCAATATTACACTAATACCAAAACGGAATAAGGACAACACAAAAAAGGAAAACTACAGGCCAATCTCCCTAATGAACACTGATGCAAAAATCCTCAATAAAATTTTAGCTATCAGAATCCAACAATGTATCCATAAGATAATTCACCACGACCAAGTTGGATTCATTCCAGGGGCACAAGGATGGTTTAACATCCGAAAATCAATCAACGTTATCCAACACATCAACAAAAAGAAATATAAAAACCATATGATAATATCAATAGATGCTGAGAAAGCTTTCGACAAAGTGCAACACCCATTCATGATAAAAGCCCTTGAAATTCTTGGGATACAAGGAACATACCTCAACATCATAAAGGCCATCTATGACAAGCCAACAGCCAGTATCATTCTCAATGGTGAAAAGCTGAAAGCAATTCCATTAAGATCTGGAACAAGACAAGGATGTCCACTCTCACCACTGCTTTTCAATATAATACTGGAAGTCCTAGCCAGAGCAATAAGACAAGAGAAAGACATACAAGGAATCCAAATAGGAAAAGAAGAAGTCAAACTATCACTATTTGCAGATGATATGATAATATACATAGAGAACCCCAAAATCTCCACAGAAAAACTAATTCAACTCATCAATCAATTCAGTAAAGTGGCAGGATACAAAATCAACACGCAAAAGTCAGTAGCCTTCCTATACACAAACAATAAATCTGAAGAAGAAGAAATAAAAAAAACCACCCCTTTTATTATCGAAACAAAAAAAATCAAATATTTGGGAATAAATCTAACAAAAGAGGTAAAGGACCTATAAAAGAAAACTATAAAACACTGTTAAAAGAAATAGAAGAAGACACAAAGAAATGGAAAGACATTCCCTGCTCATGGATTGGAAGAATAAACATTATTAAAATGGCCATCCTACCAAAAGCAATCTACAGATTCAATGCTATTCCAATCAAAATCTCAATGGCATTCTTCAAAGAAATAGAACAATTATTGATGAAATTCATATGGAATCACCAAAAACCCCGAATAGCCAAAGCTCTACTGAAAAAAAAAAGAAGGAAATGGAGGCATCACACTCCCAGACTTCAAACTATACTACAAAGCCATAATCATCAAAACTGCATGGTATTGGAACAAGAACAGACATACAGACCAATGGAATCGAATAGAAAATCCAGAAATAAACCCACAGATTTATGGTCAACTAATCTTTGACAAAGGAGCAAAGACTATGCATTGGAGCAAAGAAAGTTTGTTCAATAAATGGTGCTGGGAAAACTGGGTCGCTACATGCAAAAGAATGAAGCTTGACCACTACCTCACACCATACACAAAAACCAACTCAAAATGGATTAAAGAACTAGACATAAGACCTGAAACCATAAAATACATAGAAGGAAATATAGGCGAAACACTACGGGATTTGCACATCAAAGACATCTTTACAGACACATCACCCAAAGCAGTGATAGTGAAGACAAAGATAAACAGATGGGACTACATCAAATTAAAGAGCTTCTGCACAGCAAAAGAGACAATAACAAAAACAAAGAGAAACCCCACCAACTGGGAGAACATTTTTGCACACAACACTAATGATAAAGGACTGATCACAAAAATCTGCAAAGAGCTGATGAGACTCAGCAACAACAAAGAAAATAATCCAGTCAAAAAATGGGCAGAAGAGCTAAAAAGAAACTTCTCTGAAGAGGAAATGCAAATGGCCAACAGACATATGAAAAAATGTTCAACATCACTTGTCATCAGGGAAATGCAAATCAAAACTACCATGAGATACCATCTCACACCAGTGAGAATGGCACATATTAAAAAAACTAGCAACAACAAATGTTGGCGAGGGTGTGGAGAAAAAGGAACTCTTCTGCACTGTTGGTGGGAGTGCAAACTGGTCCAACCACTATGGAGAGCTGTGTGGAGATTTCTGGACCTACTAAACATAGAGCTTCCATATGATCCAGCAATTCCACTCCTAGGTATTTACCCAAAGGACACAGAAACATCAATTCCAAAGAGCACCTGCACCCCTATGTTTATAGCAGCACTGTTTACAATAGCTAAGCTTTGGAAACAACCCAAAAATAGATGACTGGATCAAGAAGATGTGGTCCATATATACCATGGAATATTACTCAGCATTCAAAAAAGATAAACACATGCAATTTGCAGCAACATGGATGGCGCTGGAAGGGATCATGCTCAGCGAAATAAGCCAAAAAGAAAAAGAAAAATACCGGATGGTCTCACTCATAGCAGGAATCTAGAAAACTTAAATAAGGGACCAGGAAAATGAATATAAGAAAGTGAAAATCAAAATCAACAAAAAACTATGAACCAGAGACACTTTTTGGGGGGTGGGGGGCGGGAGGGGAAGGATTGGGGTCAGAATGGGGCGTTTGCAATTGTATGGGGGAATATAAAAATAAAATTTAATATTAAAAAAATAAATAAATAAAGATCTACCACATGAAGAAAAAAAATATATAAAATAAAATAAGAAATGAATAGATGCTAAAAATTATCAGACATCGGATAAATGTCTCCAATATGAAAAGTAACCCCTGAAACAAAAGAAATCTTCAAGAGATAATACAGAGAGGAATTTTCAAAATTCTTTAGTTAACATTCTCAAAAAGATCAGACAAAATATAACATCTAGAAAATAAGAACAGGGTACTTTGAAAAACGAAAATTAAAAATAAAATAGCCAAACTACAAAAATCAGTGGAGAAGTTGCAAGATAAATATAAAAGAAATTGCCCCAGTGGAAAAAGATTTCAAAAACTTAAATAACATTCAATCAAGTATGCAAAACACAAGAACCTGTGAATGAGTATATAAACCACCACTTACTTACATAGACTACTCTCTCTTACACAGTATTGAGTACTTTCTACTTTATGAGGTGATCACGAATTTTATAAGAAATGATCCATTTAAGTTCACGATAGACTACAATCTATTTTTTTAATATCCTTGCTTATTTTTTCACAATATAGTATTTCTCCCCTCAGGTGTGGTCACCAAAGTTTTGCCACTGCCAAAGCACCCATAGTCCTCCACCGGAGTGCATTGTGGTCTCCTCCCCCTGCGGTTTATATGCTTCCCTTCTCCTACCCTCTATTTTCTCCTACCTTCCTGAACGACTCAGATCTATGGTCTGCTCTCAAGACTTGGTTTTAGAATTTGTTTTCATCTGATCAGTTGTTTGATTTCTCTATATTCCATGTATAATTGAAAACCTCTGGTATTTCTTTCTCCTTTTGGCTTACTTCACTGAGAATAATTCCTTCCAGTTCTATCCATGTTGCCTCAAATGGCATGAGTTTCTAATTATTGAGTTGAATTCCATTGCATATATACACCATATCTTCATGATCCATTTGTCTGTTTTGAGGCATTTAGACTGTTTCCATTTCTTGGCTATTGTTAATAGTGCAGGTTTCATTTTGTATTTTTTAGATAGACACATAGAAGGGGGATTGCTGGGTCTTAATGGCAGATTCATTTTTAGTCTTTTGACCAACAGTGTAATAGAGTTCCCTTTTCTCTACACCCTCACTTGGGCCATTCTCACAGGTATGAGGTGGTATCTCATTGTGTATTAGATTAGAATTTCCCTGAAGATAATTAATAATGAACTTTTTAAAATATGTCTGTTAGCCATCTTTATGTCTTCCTTGGAAAAGTGCCTATTTAGCTCTTCTGCCCATTTTTTTGATTGGGTTGTTTTCTTTTACTTGAGTTGTATAAGCTCTTTGTAGATCTTTGATATTAATACCTTTTCAGATGTACGGTTTGCAAATATTTTCTCCCACTCAGTAGGGAGTCACTTTGTTTTGACCACTGTCTCTATGACTGTGCAGGAGCTTTTTGGTTTGAAATAGTCCCAGTTTGTTTTCTCCTTTGTTTTCTTTGATGCTGGAGATCAGTCCACAAATATGTATCTGAAGTTTATGTCGTGGAGTACTTTGCTTATGTTTTCTTCTATTGATTTTACAGTTTCAGGTCTTACTACCAAGTCTTTTATCCATTTTGGGTTGAATTTCATGTATAATGTGAGACAACGATTTAGTTTTATTCTTCTCTATGTGGCATTCCAATTTTCTCAGCACCACTGGTTTGTTTTCCCAGCTTGTGACTGGTTTGTTCCTTGTTCTAATGTATAAACTTTTCCTTTCTCATATATCAGTTGCCCATAAATGTGTGGTTTTATTTCTGGGCTCTCAATTTGCATTGGTCTGTATGTCTATTTTCTAGTACCATGCTGTTTTAATTACTATGGCTTTTAGTATAGCTTGGAGTCTGGAAGTATGATACTGCCATTTTTCTCCTTTTTTCTTAGGAGAACTTTGGCTATTTGGGGTCTTTTGTGGTTCCACATGAATTTCAGTAATCTTTGTCCTAGTTCTTTGCAGAATACCATTGTGTTGTTATTAAGATTGCATTGAATCTACAGATTGCTTTGGGTAGGATGGCCATTTTGACAGTGATGATTCTTCCTATCCATGAAATGGGGAATAACTTTTCATTTATTTGTGCCTTCCACTTATTTTAACAATGTTATATAGATTTCCTTGTATAGATTTTTTACCTCCTTTGTTAGGTTTATTCCTAGGTATTTATTTTTTTGGTGAGATTATAAATGGGATGATTTTCTTAATTTCTTCTTCTAGTTCATTATTTGTATATAGGAAGGTGACTGATTTTTGTGTAATGATGTTGTAACCTGACATTTTACTGGTTTATTGTTTTGATTAGTTTTTCTGTGGAGTCTTTGAGTTCTCCATATTCATTATGATATCATCTGCAAATAATGATACTGTACTTTTGCTTTCCCAATTTAGATTCCTTTTATGTCTTTTTTTTTTTTTTTTTGCCTAATTGCTCTAGCTAGGTCTTTCAATACTGTGTTGAATAGCAGTGTTGAGAATGGACATCTTTGTCTTGTACTGATCTTAGTGGAAAGTATTTCAATTTTTCCCCATGAGAATGATACTATCTGTGGGTTTGTCATATAGGGCTTTTATTGTGTTAAGATTTGTTCCATATTACTTCCATTTTTCAAGGGATATCATAATAAATGACTGTTGAATCTTATTAAAAGCTTCCTTAGCATCTGTTGATATGACCATGTGTTTTTTGCTTTTCTTTTTGTTGATGTTTATTACATTGATTTATTTCCAGATGTTGAACCATCCTTGCAGTATATATCCTTCTTTGTCATGGGCAAATCTTAATCTTTTCAATACATCATTGGATTGGTTGGCTAAGATTTTATTGAGGATTTTTGCATTTGGTTTTGGCCTTAGTTTTCTTTTTCTATGTTGTCTTTGGCTTTGGTATTAGTGTAATGTTGGCCTCATAAAATGTGTTTGGAACAATTCCTTCTTTCTTGATTTTTTTAAAAAGTCTGAGCAGAACAGGTATTAGTTTGCCTTTAAAGGCTTGGTAGAGGTGCAGCAGACCTCTCCTGACTCTCCACTGCTCCCCTCAGCAGTGTACTTCAGTCAATCTGCCTGTTCTGTTCCCCACTCTGTCTCCGGTGAGTCCTCTTGTCCCCCGTATCTCTTATCTGTACCCCAGCTCTTGCATGCATAAATAAATAAATATATTTTTAAAAAAGGTTTGGTAGAACTCACTTGTAAAGGCATCAGGTCCTGGACTTTTGTTTTTTAAGAGAGATTTGATTACTGTTTCAATTTCCTTGTGATTGTTCAGGTTTGCTATTTCTTTCCTATTCAGTCTTCGATGATTGCATAATTTTAAGAATCTGTCCGTTTTGCCTAGGTGTTGAATTTTTGCATATAAATATTCATAGTAACACTTTTTTATCTACTGGATTTATGCAATTTCTGTTGTAACTTCTTTCATTTTTGAATCTGTTTACTTGAGTTTTCTCCCTCTTTTTCTGTGTGAGCTTAACTAGAGGTTTATCTATTTTTTTGATTTTTTTCAAAGAACCAGTTTTTGGTTTCATTGATCTTTTGGACTGTTTTATTTCTATTTCTTTTATTTGTGTTCTAATTTTTATTACTTCTTCCTCTTACCAGCTTTTGAACTTTTTTGGTCTTCTTTTTTTTAGTTCCTTGAGATAAGAGACAAGGTGATTTGTTTGGGCTCTTTCTGGTTTCTTGATGTAGGGATGTATTGTCATACACTTCCCTCTTAGAATTGCTCTTGCTGTGTCCTATGTTTTCTGAAAAGTTGTGTCCTCATTACCATTTGTCTTGAGGTTGTTTTGATTTCTTCTTTGATATTCTCATTAATCCAGTGGCTATTCAGTAGTTCATTTGGTCTCCATGTACAAAATTATTTCCTTGTTTTCTTTAGATAGTTGATTTGTGAACAAATCAGAGTCAGAGAAGATAGTTGGTGTGATTTCAGTCTTCATTATATTGTTGATGCTCATTTGGTGACCAAGTATGACATCAATTCTGGAGAATAATTCATGTACACTTAAAAAAATGTGTATTAAGCTTTATGGGAGTGTTCTTCCCTGTAAATGTCTATTAGACCCATGGGGTCTAGTTCTTCGTTTAGGGTGATCATGTCCTTAACTATTTTCTGTCTCAATGATTTGTGCATTGGTGAAAGTGGGGTGTTAAAGTCTTCAACCACATATATATTTTCTCCAATGTCTATTTTCAGATTTGATAGTAATTGTCTGATGTATTTTGGTGTTCCTTCATTTGGTGAGTATATATTGATGAGTATTATGTCATCCCTTTGTATCACTCCCTTGATGACTGAATAGTGTTCATCACTGTCTTTTATTAACTTTTTAGTTGAAAGTCTATTTTGTCTGATATAAGTATGGCTCTATCTGCCTTCCTTTGGGTGTCATTTGTTTGCAGAATTGTTTTCTATCCCTTTACCTTCAGTCTATGTTTATTTTTGGTATTCAATTGTGTTTCCTAGAGTCAGCAAAAGGTTGGATTTTGTTTCCTAATCCAATTAGATACCAAATGTCTTTTTATTGGTAAGTTCAGTTCATTGATGTTTACAGCAATTTTTGATATGTAAAGGTCTGTTACTGCCACTTTGCTCCTAGTCTTATGGTTCTATTTAATCCCTTATTCGGGTCTCTGTGTTCATTCCTCTTTGGTTTAAATCTTAGTTACTTTTAATATTTCTTGGAGGGGTGATTTTATGGATGCAAATTCCATAGACTTTCTCTGAGAAAGTCCTTATTTCTCTCTCATACAGAAAGGAGAGCTTTGCAGGATAGAGTATTCTTGGCTGACATTTGTTTTTCTTGGAGGCTGCTGAATATATGTTGAATATGTCACTCCATTCTCTTCTTGCCCATAGTATTTATTTAGAGAAGACTGATGTTAGCCAAATTGGTATTCCTCTGTAGGTTATCTGTTTCTTCTCCCTCATAAGCATCATTATTTTTTCCTTGTTTTAGATTCTTGGAAGCTCAACCACTATCTGTATTGCTGTAGTTTTCCTTTTATCTAGGTAGTCTAGTGTTCTTTTTGCTTCTTGCATTTCTATGTTCATTTCCTTTTTCAAGTTTGGGAAATTTTCTTCCACTATTTCTTTAAATAGATTTTCAGGGCCTGCCCTGGTGGCACAGCAGTTGAGCACTGGGCTGCAAGGATGCCCACAGCCTCTACAGCGCCAGTTCGATCCCCAGCCACTGGCAAGGGTCCCACATGGTGCACAGACCTCTCCTGCTGCGCCAGCTGCTCCCCTCAGCAGTGTGTTTCGTCAGTCTGCCTGTTCTGTTCCCCGCTCTGGCCCTGGTGAATTTTCTCATCCTCCCGTGCTTCTCACTGTACCCAGCGGTTGAGCGCTGGGTTGTGAAGCTTCCCGTGGCCTCTGCGGCGCCGGTTCCATCCCCGGCTGCTCCCCGGCCACCAGAGGAGGGTCCCACATGGCGCGCAGACCTCTCCTGCCACCCACTGCTCCCCGCAGCAGTGTACTTCGGTCCTTCTGCCTGCTCTGTTCCCCGCTCTGGCTCTGGTGAATTCTCTCACCCTCCCGCGCTTCTGACTGTACCCAGTGCATGTATAAACAAACAAACAAACAAATAAATAAATAAAATACATGCCTCTTTAAAAAAAATGAATAAATAAATAAATAGTTTTTCATAGTTTTTTCTCTCTCTCTTCTCCTTCTAGGATTCCTGTGATCCTTATATTGCCTTTACTCATGATGTCAGATAATTCTTGAAATGTTCCTTTTTTTCTTTTTTATTTATTTTTCTTTATGATAGACTACAATTCTACACAGTTTATGCTAAAGGTCATTAAAAGACATTAAGGTACAAAAGTGTGATTTCTGGTCTTGAAGAACTAGCCTTTAAAGTTTCTAAGACTTCAAAGTCTATAGAGATCTTGGAAAGAAGGCAGGTTAATTGTAAGCAGATAACATAGCATGAGCAGAGGGACAGAGACTCACAAAGTTCTGAACATAGTATTTGATTTATATGAGCTAAAGAATAATGAGTGTTTAGTAGGAGATAATTTTGAACAGAATAGCTGTTATGGCTAATAGAAAATCACATAGAGCTTCTGTTATTTAGATGTTGTGATTTTCTGAGTGGAACAAGGATTATCTCAGGTTAGCTATTACTGTGAAACAGTGAAAAGAACACTGGATCTAGGAACATGGCAACTTGTACCTGTACCTAGAAGCCCAAGATTATATAGTGGTCATTTCACCACTCTGCTCTCCAACTCACACAGATGCAGAATTGAACTTAGAAATGAGTTATTAAAGTCTAAATTCTGGCTGTATCATCACTATAATAGTTAAAGCATCAGATTAAAGGGATCAGATAATCTAAGATGGTGACATGGAAATAATGGAAAGATAGGTACAATATAAAATCTTAAGACAAAACCCTTAAATTGAACATATATTAAGAAACATATCTATATCTGTGAATTGTCTTGAAAACAAAAACACATTTATGATCAGAACACTACCTGTAGACGATCAACATGAACCTTGACTCCTCCAACGACTCCTTTTTTAAAAGCTGCCAGCATGTCTAATATAGGGTTAAATCGGCTACCTCTAAAAAAATACAAACAGATAAAGAAAATATGCATATAAACAACAAAATGAAAAAGGAGTAATCTAATCTAAGTGTCTTTCACATATGCAAAGCACCCTGCCACAATGTTGAGAGGGATAGAAAAAAATATAAGGAGGCCCTGCCTTCCAATGGGTTCAGAATGTTATTTGACAAACCTACCTTATATTGTCTTCCCGAATCAGAACAAGGAAAATTGGACGTCCATGCATTTTCCAGTATTGTTTAATGAATTGTAGTGCATTCTATCAAAACAATAATGAGTTAGGAATAATGTTACAATATCTGAACTGGTCAGGATGCTTAACCATTAATGGCAAAAAGTCAACAAAACTCATCTATAAAGATAATTCACACTCAAATCTTGGATAGTATAGACTACTTAGAGATAGAAATGTTCTAAGACACATAAGTGTACAAATATGAATACATACAAGTTAAGCTAGAAACCATTTTGATTTCAAGAACTTTGTTATTGAAAGTAATTGGGTCACACCTGTTTTAAGGCTTATTTTTGTAACCTAAAAAATATAGTTCAAGAATGGCTCCAGGGAGGGAACAAATCAACCTAAGGTGATCATCTAGAAGACTAGTTCTCACTCCACATTATTGTGGATTTATTATTAGGTAGAAGAGATTGGACTGGTAGAAGAAATTGGACTGAATGTATGGAGACCATCAGAGATGCAGAGATAGTTCTTTTTTGATTAATTTTCTACTGTCATAGAGATAATCATCATCATATCAAAGACATGGAAATACTTCACTTATGTGCCAGGCACTATTTTGAGGGTTTTACATATATTAATATATTTAATTCTCAGAAAAGCCCAACATTACATAATTAGTGAGCTAAGTGGAGCTAAGATTTTAACAAACACAATCTGGCTGTAAATTTCATGTTCTAGATCATGACTCTAAGCTCACCTCAGATGGAAAAGGAGGTGGAAAAGACTGTAACTAACTGGGTGTTATGAGTTGGTTGAAGTTTTACTTAGCATTTTTCATGAACAAAATTATTTTCCTAACTCTTGTTCAAGAAGAGATAAACTATTACTGTGATGAATATGGTTTCTAAATCAGTTCCCCTTCTGCTTTCATTAACTATATCTGTTCATTTCATTTGTAGAAAGGTATAATAGGCAAAGTCACACAATTTTATATAAAAGAGTCCATCTATTATTCTAATACTACTACTTCTAACTCTTTAAAGTTTCACTGATCTTGTTTGACTTTCAAGTTTTATTTTTAAAGATTTTATTTATTTATACATACAAGAACTGGGGTCTAGGCCAGAAGTGCGGGGGGTAAAAGGATTCACCAGAGACAGAGTGGGGAGTGGATCTATTAAAATACACTGCTAAGGGGAGCAATGGGTGAGATAGGAGAGGTTTGCTGCGCCATGTGGGTTACCTCCCTGGCCTGCTAGGGATTTAACTCATGCTGTTGTGGCTGGGGCCACCAGGGAGGCCCCTGACTTTCATGTTTTACATGTTGTTATCCCAGTGTCCCAGACACCTAAGAGTACTCATTTAATAACATGTGATAGGGCCTCCCCAGTGGCACAGTGGTTGAGCGCTGGGTTGCGAAGCTGCCCGCAGCCTCTGCAGCACAGGTTCGATCCCCGGCTGCTCCCCGGCCACCAGAGGAGGGTCCCACATGGCGCGCAGACCTCTCCTGCCGCCCACTGCTCCCCTCAGCAGTGTACTTTGGTCCTTCTGCCTGCTCTGCTCCCCGCTCTGACTCTGGTGAATTCTCTCACCCTCCCGCGCTTCTGACTGTACCCAGTGCATGTATAAACAAACAAACAAACAAACAAATAAATAAATGAATAAAATACATGCCTCTTTAAAAAAATAAATTAAAAAAAATGTGATAAAACCAATAGAAAAAATTCATCAAATCTCAATAAAAATGTGTTCTGAAGCTACCTTTATGTCATCTATCAGCAGTAAAACATCTTGAGACATGTAGAAGTCACTTAAGTCAAAGATGATAGGGTAACAAACCACAGTCTTTCCTAGAATGCGATAAATCTGTAAGGAATGAATGATTTTATAAAAATAAATACAAAACAGACCAAAGGCAAAGTAATAAAGACATAGTAACACAAGTCCTAATAAAAATTAGAAATGAAGTTTATTTCTAAATAAGCTAATAAAATACCTTGTAAAACTTGTAAACTTTCTTAATATTAAGAAATTTTATTTCCTTGGTTGAATCAGTATAATCAATATGCTAATAAACCTAAAGTAACCCACCTTTATTATGATGAGAAAATATCTCTGAATAAATTCTGTTATAATCAGGTATCTTACAAAACTTAGAAATAATAAAGTGGTGAGATTCTTATTCATTCCTAGAAGAATGTGATATCATGTAAAACAATAAGATTTACTTATAGAAAGTAATAATTCAGCCCAAGAATATAACAAATGTGAACATGGATGCATAACAAGTCAACATCAGTTCAGTCTGTGGTATTATAGTCTGAACATTGCCCTACATGGAAATTTCTTAAGCACCTTTGATGTACCAAGGCAGCCAATGGGTCTATCTGGCCTTCCGGAGAGTCCCAACTTTTCATTGATACCCAGATGGAAATAAGCCTGTAAAACATAAATTTGTAAAGCAGAGTGAGGCAGGAATCTGCTTTTTCTCTTTTGTTTTGCACCTTCCCCACTATTGCCCCGTTAATTTCTAATGTTTCTAAAGAAAAAAGGCCAGGGAAACTTTTTTCAACAAGAAATCTTGTGCAAAAGTAAACTAGCAATGAAGTCAACTTAAATTTTGAAGCACTGAGAGCTCTTATAGATAGATCTATATGACCATATTCTAAAATTTTACAAACTCACAACTCACTTGGCTCTACTCAGTTCACAAAAGAACCCAGTTTGCTCATCTTCAATGCTGTTATGCAGTGTGAGAATGTCTGCACAGTAGGTCAAACGTTACTACAGCACGTGGTATTTCAATCCAAACATTTCTCTATTAGGAAATTCACAAGGGGCTGTGATGTGCCATGTTGTTTATATTTCTTCAGCTATACTTAGGAAGGAAACTGTGTATTGTTTCCTTAACAGCTTTTTGACACCAATATTAGTCTAAGAATAGATTTCCCCTCGCAAAGGTTGTAAACTGTTCTCCCAGGGAGTTTATATTTAAATCATTTTAAAAATATTTAAATCCTTAATCTTTCTGGAATTTATTTTTGTACTTGATAAGAGGTAGAAATCTAACCTAAATTTTCCTAAATGGAAAATAAATTGTTTCTACACAATCTACTGATTGTGATTTGAATTGATTTCAAATACCAGCCTCATTGTATACAAAATTAATGTCATTACCAGCACCCTCTGTTCATTCTGCTATGGCACACACATATGACAGCTTAACTCTGATGTCTATTTTTCCTTCTGCAGTGTGTTTTCCTAGAGAACAACATCCCCTGAGCTGGCACTGTCTAACATAGAGCTGGTACTCAGGAAATACTTGATGGATAAATGAGGCAGCAACTGAATGTCCTCCTGAGCCACATGTGTTGTGAATATTGATTCTGGAACAGCAGTAGCTTTGGACAAAGTCAGCTGGCCAGGACAAGGGCTTTATAAGCATGAAGTTGCATCGCTGCCTTGAAGCTATCGTGCACAACACTAGATGGAGCCCCCATCCCCGCAAATATTTTCAATTTTTCAGAAATAGATGCAAACCTAAACTACTTTCGATTTCCTCTTTTAGACTAATGATTATATTAATCTATCATACCTAGGTTAAAGTATACTGATCCCTGTAGGTTTCCTTTAATTACTACTCTATTACAGCAAAAGGATTTTCCTTCATGTTCTGAGTCAAGGTATAACAAGTCTATAAAAATTAAGTAGATGGGTCTAAATTGTTCCCTTCATTTCAGGATGCAGACAATACTGTCCCCCTGTTGAAAACACTGACACTACTTAAAACGCTGAAACTAGTAATAACCAAATGGCCCAAAAGTACTTTACTGAAGATTTGCACTATACTCAGATCTTCCATGAGGCAAGTCACAACACAATCATTAACTGCATGTACCAAAAGCTCTGCTCTCAGCTGTTCGTCCTCACATCCTCTTCAGTGGACTTAGAGAAGGTGCAGCTTCTCAGAAGAGAAGGCTCAGTCATAGTCAAAAGAACACTGTATTAAACAAGATGTGTTTCAAAAGCAGCTAGCTGAAGCACAAAGACCATTGCCACCATCAGACTCTTCATCTTGACATGTGCACAGGTGGGCTCTTGGTCACAAATCCGTCTTCGAGCCACACCACATACCCAAACTGAAAACCATTTGTTAAGACCATCTTTAAAACAGTCAAATATACAATAAGACAGGATCTGTGATAAGTCTTCACCTTACTCTAACAGAGTGCTTCCCACCACATCTATGATTCCATAGCACCTTGCATAAACATCTACTTTGGTATTTTTCAAAGTGGGCAGTAATTAACTATTTTTCTGTCACACCACTAGACTCAGAGTCACTGAGAACAGGGACAGAGTCAGTTTACCTGAGTGCCCCACACAGTATTCTGACAGGAGAGGTATTTGCTGAGGAATGAAAGAAGAAAATACCATATTCAAGTCATTTGGAGACGCTGATTTTTCAAATCTTGTATGTTGTCTACGAGAGTTATAGACTCACCTACCAAAACACAGTTGCTAATATAAATTATGTATAAAAAGTCAGATTCAGGTTTATTTGCTTCGAGAGCAACTTGATCAAAGAACAGCCACCTTCATTACTATCTCTGGAGCTTTAGAGAGACCACAAAAGTGTGTCAGCAAACACAGCCTGTGCCTGAGGGAGCAGCGCCACGCTCCGGGACCTCAGATCTCCTTCACCCCTCTCTTCCTCTTCTCTTTGCCTTGTGGAGCCTCAGTTCCCTCTTGATCTCATTTACAACTTCTCTACCATAAAAAAAAAAAAAATCCAGCTTCCCATCATTTACATCTTGATGTGATTTTAAAGTGTTACCTACTCTAAGAATCCTTGCATCCAGCCTTACACTCTTTTTTGAGGGATGGCGTGAGAAGAGTTCTAAATTTATTAGAGGTTTATGGGCTCTGGAAGAGCTGGAGCTCTGGGTCACCAGACCCCCCAGAGTCTAGTTTTGTTGCCAATGCACATGGTCCTGGCAGAGTGGCAGCAACTCTGAGGACCACGCAGAGTTGTCTGTCAGTCCTCTAAGCTTTTATTCTTTTTTGCAACATTAAGGCTTTGACCACAACCATTTTATCAACCTAATTGACAATTTTGATCACTTCAGAGACTGAGCACATCTACCAAACACTGCAGCGTTTTCGCCAATGTTTTTAGCAATTGCCAAATAAAAATGCTAGTTTATGAATACTTAGTAGAAACTCACAATTTCCTACCCCCAATGAGAAGGAATATTCCTAAATATAAGCACTTTAGGATCCATCTGCACATCAGCACATGAAAATGGCCTCAAAAGTCACCTTTAAATGCCTTCCCAAATGGGCATGTAATGGTAACAAGATAAATTCAAATATTACCTTATAATTATTTGGGGACCCAGAAAACCAAAGGGGTAGGAATATTTCAGATTTCAAATAGTAAGGCAAAATAAAAAGAGATGTAGTTATTACCGTCAAATGTTTAAGTTTCCTTAACAGTTAATAAAAAGAAAAATGAATAAATGTAAAGGTTAATTTTACATACAACTACTAAAATAAAGGCTAATTTGTTACTTAAGTGCTCAGTTTAGGTTAGTAATGGATATTTTAGCAAGGTGTAGGAGTCAACAACACCCATGAATATTATGTGTACACACACACTGCAGTTATCTTTTTAGTAACAATGACTGATAAAACAGGTTTTTCAATTTAATTAGAAATATTTCTACATTAATAATCCTATGTCAGAACTTAATTTTAACTATGCTTCTTCACTGTAAACTAGTACTTCTACAAAGGAGAAAGTAAAGCATAATCACTTACTTTCACAAGTTCCTGCTGAGCCCATATCTGAATGGGTTCTACCTGTTGAGGAGTTTGAGTTTGAATACCATATGTGTTGAGGAAAACTTGCAGGCTAAATAACAGAGGAAAAAAGAGAGACATTTTTTGACAATGTATTTATAGTTTGAAAAATGTGAAGGAGGAGGATAAGAGGGAAGAGATTATGCTAATTTGGGGCACTTTATTAATTTGCTGATGTGAGTGACATGCCATCTGCTTTGGAATCCAGAGGCCCTTGTGGGTTCTTCACAAAATATCAGATGGGCACTCTAGGGGTGGAAAAAGAAGGTAAGCACTGATTTTGGGAATCTCCATAATCGGTTTGCACTAATTTCTCAAAACTATACCCCAAGCAGCATTGGCATTGGTCACAGTCTTTAATATTCACATCAACAAAATCAAAGTATTTAAACATGAGCAGACTTATTTCTGGTACTTAAAGTGACATCAATGACCTTAATGACATTAAAGCCCTTTCAAGGGGCTTATGATATTAATATCTACTATCATACTCAATAGTATAAGCATAAAGCAATCTGTTCCTCCCACCCCACTCCCCCACCTCCCACCCAGGAACACGCCACCCATCTGGATTTCATACCGTTGGCTTTCTGCTACAAGTGCTACATGAACTACCAAATCATTTTCCAGTGGGCCCTGCAATACCGAATAAGAGAAAAAGAAACACATGTTAGAAGATTTGGTTATCATCAACTACAATGAGAATAAAGAACAATATTAACCATCTCTAAGCAGTTCATTAAAATGATGGACACCAGCTGGCTCTATGCAATTGCTTCCTTTTCCTTGCTCTTCACTGCCTACTAATCAATTTGATGGTGCAGATAGAGTAATGGAACGCCAAGGAATGGAGAGTCATAAATCTTACTGCTACCAGGGGAACTAACCTGTCAGGGCTATTTTGAATGATGCATAAGAGTAGTTTGGAAATTGAGAGTCATTTTCCATCATTTAACACTGAAGGGAGGAGAAGGAACTAAAAATAAAACCCAATTTATGTATTCTCTGTAAAAAAAGATTGTGAATTAAAATTGTTCATATATGTGACATCTTAACCACATAGAAGGCAATTACCTTTCTTGTTAGTCAATTTTCCTTTGGCACCTTATATATCAAAATAACTTATTCTAATATATAGTTCCTATGGTAGAGAGAACTACCCAGTTGACTATATAATTAACACTATGTTCATTAAATACAAGCTGTTGGGTTTAATAGTTCTAATCAAAGATAATGTTGGATATTTGCTACTCTTTTTTGTGTGGAAAAGATTCACTATTAACATATATTATACATTGTTAAAATGAACCCAATTTTTAGTCTGTATATAATTAACAGAGAACATTAAGACAAACCAATAAATTAGAGTGTAAGGAAGCTCCAAAAATACTGATCAAATATAATATCTTTATAGAAATGAATCCAACATTCCCAATAATATGTTGTAAAATGCTTGATTTACCATCAGTCAGTTCCTCTCTGTGGTAGTTAATATGCCACTAGAATTTATGTATGATGGAAGGCAAGAAACACTAGGACACATATATCAGCAGTAAATATCATACAATCAAAGGAATGGTTCCCAGAATTGTCATGAAAATGCCATTTCAGGCAGACTTCCATGTGATTTAAATGAATATTTTAGAGAAAATATGGTGTAACAATCCAACAAAAATAAATACACATTAAAATGCTGTAAATTCTATTTTTATTTGTTAAAGACCTTAAATGTTAATGTTACTCAAAAGGATGAAAAAAATTATTCAGTATCTCATCAAGATTTCTAACAAGAAATGAAAACATTCAGCCTTATTTCTCTTCAGTGAAACCTATTATTTACTTCATCAAAAGGAGGAGTTATCTTAGAGTGGGTCATTATCTACAATCTTCAGGACAATCAAGGATTCTTAAATTAAAAGCAAGTGAAAACATATACTAGAATGCTGACAATAAATAAGGTAACTTATAGATCTTAATTGGCAAATTGATAACTTCTTTTTGATTCATAGGCCTGCCCGGGATGTTTCCATTTGTGTAACAAGATACTCAGATCTAAAATGCCTACTAGATATGGTGAATCAGTGTGAACATTCTGTGGGGGGACCATTAGATAGTAGAATTGCTTACTGTTTGATAGATGCCTACCTAGTCAAGTTTTTCAATTTTCTGTTTATCTGTAAGATGGCAATAATGATACTTAGGTTATTACATAAGGGTAGGATCAAACATCCAGAATATATTTACATACTTTGAACTGCTAAACAAATGTTATTTATATTATTTATTCTGTACCAATTAACCTCATTAAGCCTCAATTTCCTGCCTGGTAAATTGAGATAACAAAAGATCTACTTGTCAAAACAGACAAGAAATAACAAGTATTGGTGAGGATGTGCACTATTCATGTGAATGTTAACTCAGTGCATCCACTATAGAAAACAGTATGAATGTTCCTCAAAAATTTAAAACAGAACTACAATATGATCCAGCAATCCCAAAAATGGACCTCTGAGTATTTATCCAATGAAAACAAAAACACTAACTTGAAGAGATATCTGTTCAATGTAACATTTATAATAGCCAGGATATGGAAACAAGTATACATTAATGAATGAATGGATTAATGAAGAAAATGTGGTGTACACACACACGAACACACTCGTGCACACTGGAAAGCCACACACAGACACAATAAAGAATGAAATCTTACAATTGGCAACAACACAGATGGACCTTGACGATATTATGCAAAGTGAAATAAGTCAGACAGAGAAAAAAAAATGATGTATGATCTCACCTATATGTGGACTCTAAAAAACAAAATCCAAGCTTCTTTTTTATAGAAAAAAGAACAGACTGGTAGTTACCAGAGGTGTGGGGTGAGGAGTGGTTAAAATAGGTGAAGTGGTCATAAGGTACAAACTTCCAATTTATAAAATAAATAAGTCCTAGGATATAATCTACAGCATGGTAACTATAGCTAGTAATATGTATTGCATATTTGAAAGTGGTTAAGAGAGTAAATCTTTAAAGTACTTATCAAAAGAAAAAAATTGTAACTGTATGGTGACAAATGTTAACTAAATTTATTGTGGTGACCATTTTGCACTATGCACACTATATATACACATAAAATAATTACATTGTATACCTGAAACTCATATAATGTTATATGTCAGTTACACCACGTTAAAAAAAAAAAAAAAAAAGGGATGGAGATCACCAAGATGGTGGCTGGGTGAAAACAATGGAACTGCTTGCTCCACATATTCACAACTAAATTACAATAGAACAAAGTCAAAACCACTGAGAGATAAACAGATGACTACTGCACACATCAGGAATCAGGAGAAAGGGTGCAACACGATAGTGCTACCCAAGAGACAAAGGGCAAAGCCCCTCTGCTGTTGTTAACTCAGAGGCTCCCATTCACACTGGGGACTTTGGAGACTAGATATTTCACTGGAGAAAGGTTGCAGAGAGTTGACATATAGGACAAAGTTTGCACTATGGGTTAACCAGAGGTGATGGATACTGGCTTGAGCCTGAGGGTCCTAATCTAGAACAGTTGGAGCCCGAACCAATGGGGTCAACTGTGTCTCCTTCTAGACTACTATTTTCAGCCTGATGCTGTGATATTTGAAACATCTGCTTTACCCTTACCCCAGGCAAAAACTGAGACAACTGAATTCTTTCAATAATCAGAGTTTAAGCACTTGGATCTTAAGAACTAGAACAAAAGCTCCCCATGGAAAGGCTAAGTGAGGGGATCACTGTCTATCCTCACCACACAACTCAGGTCCCACAGCTCACTGGAGGTGACCTTGCAGTGACCTATTGCCCCAGTTCATTCCTATCTATTTCTCTTTACTGACATCAGTATCTCAGCCATATGAACAGGAGCAAAGGCAGCAATACATGAAATAACAGGCATCTAAAGATCCTTGGTAAGATACCTTTGATTATATCTAGCTTCTTATGGGTGGGTTATAAGGACATTTATTAAGAAAGGGAAACTCTCTATTATAACCCATAACAAAAAAAAAAAAAAAACAAACATGAAGAGACAGGAGCATATCAGAAATGCTCAAGCAAGAGAAAAAAAAAAAAACTCTAAAAGAAGTCTCAATCCAATAGGACTAAGGAATATGCCAGAAGAGTTTAAGGTAACAGTTATAACCATGCTTGCTGAATTAAGAGAAACAACGGATAATGTAAAACAGGAAACAATAAAAATTGAGGAAATACAAGACAGGTACAATTAGAACTATGGATCTAAAAAATACTATAACTGAATTAGAAAAATACAGAGGTTACTATTTTCAGACTGATGCTATCGTATTTGAAACACCTGCTTTATACCTACCTTGGGCAAAAACTGAGACAACTGAATGCTCCAATAATCAGAGCATAAGCGCCTGGATCAATACTAGATAAACATAGATAATGTAGAGAATTAGTGAGCTTGAAAGCACAATGGTGAAGAATACACAAACACATCAACAAAGAGAAAAAATAAATAAATACATGAACATAGTGTAACAATTCTTTGGGATAACCAAATGAGAAATAGCATCCATATCTAGGGAGTATAGAAAGAGAAAGGCATAGAACATTTTTTTTAAATAAATAATTGCTGAGGATCATCTCAACCTGGGAAGTGAACCATAGTTATGAAGCAAGAGGTCCAAAGAGTTGCAAAAAACAAATAATAATAGCACACTGACACATTCTAAGACATTTTAAAATAAAATTGTTGAAAGCCAATCACAAGGAAGAATATTAAAAGAATCAAGGGAAAGAACAGTAACACCAATCAGACTATTCATGTACTTTTTAACAGCGACCTTACAAGCAAGAAGGGAATGGCATAAAATATATGAAGTACTCAGAGGACAAAGATGTCAAGTTTAGAATACTTTACTCTGCAATATTATCATTCAGAACAACAACAACAACAAAGAACATTATTGAAAAGCCAAAACTGAAAGAATGTATGAACACCAACATAGATCTAAAAGAAGTACTAAGAGGGCTAATAACAAGCAAAAAATATATAGAGGAAACAGACAATTAAATTAAATGTGCAAAGGAGGAGAGAAATAACATGACCTTGTTAGAATGAGCTTGATATCAAACTGACCAACAGTCCACAAAAATAGTCTATCATATATATTAACCTTTAAACAAAAATCAATAGAAGACAAACATAAGATAATGGAAAACACATAGTTTTGTAAACATTTATGTAATGTTTAATACCATTTTTATACTCCAAATACAATACTCCCCTCCACCCAAATCCCAGCTTCCCAAGGGCTTTACAACTTCACTGCTACCCGTAGTTTCCTGCGTGTCTCCTGTTGGCCTTAGAACACTCCACTGCAGGGGCCTCCCTGGTGGCCTAGGGGCTAAGTCTGCAGCTTGAGTTTGATCCCCGGACAGGGATGTAACCCACATAAGACACAGGAGACCTCCCTGTCATGCCCGCTGCTCCCCTCAGCAGTGCATTTCAATAAATCCACCTGTTCTGCTCCCCACTCTGTCCCTGGTGAATCCTTTCATCCCTGCACCTCTGGGCTACACCCCAGCTCTTCTAAGCAAAAATAAATAAAATTTTTTTTAAAAAAAAAAAAGAACACTCCACTACAAAAAAACAGTTCACTCACTTCCATTTCAAGCTTCTGTCCACTGCCCTCTATCCGTTCTATATCCTATTGCTTCTTTTGTTCTATTCAGTTACTGAATCATTCTATCCAGTCTCCTCCATAAACTTCCCCAAACATCCTGTCCAGCTAGCTGTTATACCTATTAGCAAAAGCAGGTACTGTCTGTATGAGTCACTTGACAACATTCTTTATTCTCTTTGTGTGCTTACGAGGGGTCTGTATAACCACAGCATGAGACCTTGAGAGGCCCGCATGCTCATCTCTATTACCTCGCCTATACACAGCACTAAAGAAAGGCAACTGGTACTCATTTGATGGTCTGAAAACTGGTTGCTGTTTGTTTACTATTGCTGCTTATATTTATTCACAAAACACCAGTCCTCTGTGAGCACACATGACAAATATTTACAAACATTAACAGGGCACTTTTAACAAAAGGAAATAAGTATAACTAAATGTACACATATTTATATAAGCTATCAAGGAAGGTACACAGGCCATTTTAATCATATGACTGAGCACCAACAACTTATGAAAAAATATTCTAATTTTAAAGTTTCATTTCTGGGTCTCCCTGGTGGCCTAGAGGTTAAATATCAGCGCTATCACCACAAGGGCCCACCACGACAGCCTGGGTTCGATCCTTGGCCAGGGAGCTAACCCACATATGGCGTAGCAGACCTCTCCTGTCTCATCCACTGCTCCCCTCAGCACCTTTGACTTATATCCCAGCTCTTCTACCCAAAAATAAATAAATAAAATCTTTAAAGAGAGAGACAGAGAGAGAGAGAGAGAGAGAGTCGGGCCTCTCTGGTGGCACAAGGGGTTAAGATGCAACCTATGAAGCAATCCGCAGCCACTGCAGCACGAGTTCGATCCCCGGGCAGGGAGCAACCCACATGGCACAGCAGACCTCTCCTGACTCACCCGCTGCTCCCCTCAGCAGTGAATTTCAGTACATCTGCCTGTTCTGCTCCCCACTCTGTCTCTGGTGGATCCTCCCACCCCTCCCACGCCGCTGTTCTGTACCCCAGTTCTTGTATGCATAAATAAATCAATCTTATAAAAAAAGAGAAAGAGGTACAATTAAAAAAATAAAATAACAACAAAACTTTCATTGCTATAAATGAGTAAGACAGATTAGAGATTTTTTTTTACATTTTTATTGTGATAATAAATGACATGATATAAAATTTACCACCTTAATAATTTTAAGTATACAGTGAAGATGAGCTTTTGTACAGTACAACTTGCCTATAAGCTGGGCACTACCTGTGTTAATATTATAACTCATCTTGCTCAAAATTTAAAACTACAGTAATTAAAACACTGCATGTACATCTGTCTAGATTCTAGTTTTTAAATTACTCAAATCAGGTCAAAGCAGCAAGGCTGGGAGATTTGCAGCTGGGAGCTATAAATAAAACAGTGTAACACAACTTTCAAAGGGCGTACTGAGACACTTAAATGTGACTATGCCCTAATGGTTTTCCTCCCCCTTGTTCTTTTTTTAATTTATTTTTTCCAATAGATAACTTATATGGTACAAAAATTAAAATTTTTTAAGTGTCTCTCCCACCTTTGGTCTCTGCATCAACCCTGTTCCCTACAGTCTACTAGTCAGGTAATTGCTATGATTATGTAATCCTCTTTCAGAGTTTCCTTTTGTCTATGAAAATAAACAATAATCTATATATTTACGTCCTCACATTTTTAGACAAAAGGCAGTATTATACTAGCAACACTTTTTCTCCTTAATTATATATCATAGTGTTCTTTTCATTTATTAGTACACAGACATCTTTATTTTTGTTAAAACTTCTTAGTATTCCATTTTGTAGATGTAACATATGTATTAAAGTCATCTTTTCACAACTTTTATCATTTAAGGCTAGTCAACTTTTTATACTGAAATCACTGTACATAGCTACGGTTACATAGTAGAACCATTAAGCATTAGGTTTTAATTTTGCTTATGGAAAGAGGAACACACCCTCAACCTAAATTTTTCAGCAGCACTACTACCACTGGATTACAGGGTTACTAAAAGGCTGCTCTCAGGGAAGCCCAGAGGGGCTGGAACTGGGGAGGGAGGCAGGTAGAAGAGTCTGAATCTTTTTTAGGGGAATGGCTGGAAAGTCCATTTGTAACTTACTCATGAAAGCAACATGACAGCTTATTCATATGATTATTATTGTATTGCTTGTATCGATTTGGTAGTCCAGTGTAGAATGTCAAGGAACTGATAAGTGTTGAGTATGCGATGTGTCATGTGTTGTTTAAGCTCTATGCCATGTATATATAAGAACTCCCATTTTTAAAAATCAGAAAAACTGATTTATAGTTTCTACAATGCTAATTTTTTTATTTATTGTTATTTTTTTTCTTATCCCTTATTTGGTTCACCTATATTCCTCTTATAAGTGAAACCATTCTATATTTTTCTTTTTCCTTCTGATTTATTTCACTGTTACTGCAAATGGCATGAGTTTTTTTCTTTTTTGATTGCTGAATACTATTCTATTGTGTATATGTACCACATCTTCTTGATCCAGTCATCTATTTTTGGGCATTTGGGTTGTTTCCATAGCTTACCTATTGTAAATAGTGCTACAATAAACATATGGGTGCAAGTATCCTTTTGAATTAATGTTTTTGTGTCCTTTGGGTAGATTCCTAGGAGTGGACTTGCTGGAGACATTCTACAGGAGAGGGGGAGGCAGAAGGACCAAAACAGAGGAGGGAAGAGCACAAGGGATTATGGTGATGGTTCACGGGTGAATTAGTGGTGGGAATTTTACAGGGAATATACCTGAGAAACCATTCAAGCATACACTGTAGAAAAATGAACAATGATGTAAAAAAAAAAATATATATATATATATATATATATATATAGAGAGAGAGAGAGAGAGAGAGAAAATAAACATACAGAAAAGTTTGAAAAAAAATCAGAAAACTGAGGTGGAGGGAAGTTAAATTATTTGTCAACGATCACACATCTATTCAGTGGTAAAGTCTCTACCTGACTGAAGCTATGTCTTCATAACAGTCAACGTGGCTCACGTCAGTATCACCCAGTATTATTTGCTGCCTCATGATTTATATTAGTTATCAATGAAATTATGAAATCTGGCATGTTCCAAGATCTTCAGTTTAAGTCAACAAGCTGGAGACCCAGGAGAGCTCCAGTTTGAAGATTGGAGGCTTGTGAGCAAATTCCAGTCCAAAGGCAGGAAAATAGTCAATGTCTCTCTTACTCAGAGAGATCCATCTATTTTCTTTTCTTTTCTATTTCTTTTTTTTTTTTTTTTTTGCATAGAAAACTGGGGTATAGGCCAGAGGTACAGTGGGTGAGAGGATTCACCAGTGACAAAGTGGGGAGCAGAACAGATGAATTTACTGAAATTTACACTGCTAAGGGGAGCAGTGGGCAAGACAGAAGAAGTCTGCTGAGCCACATGTGGATTAACTCCCTGGCTGGGCATTGAATGGAGGCCGCAGTGGAGATAGCACTGAGACTTAACCCTTGGGCCACCAGGGAGGTCCAAGACATCTATTTTCTCATCTGCTTTTTGATAGAACATAATTATTTAGTTCTTAGTGATTCAGTTTTAAAATGACCTCTTCTGTAAGTAGTGTCTACAGTATGCAAATTTCACACTTTTTATTTTTGTAATGTTGTACTGAGTCCTGTCCTAAGTAGTTTTATTTTTAATACATCCTATGAGTTATAAAATAACTGGTTATTGCTAGTTTCAATATGGCCTTTATTGAAAGAAGGGCAAGGGTGGAGGAGAAGAAAGAAAGAAAAAAGTCAACAATAAATGGGTCACACCTGACCCGTTGATGGTCATGCCTCGAGGGCAGTGCATTTGAAATATTCTATGCCTGTACTTTTGGGGTCTTACAGAAACTCATTTATGCTCATTAGCTTTCATCAGTAGGTCCTGCCAACATCCAAGATTTTTTCATTACACTCATTTTTCAGCAAAACCTCATTAGCTGAAGAAAGCAGGCAGATGCTTTATACATCTCAATTCCAACTTGGAGACACCACACCCGCATTATCTCTCTTGCAGGAGCCAAGTAACAGGCTGCAGCAGTTTGAACACAGGCACATCCTGACTGGAACACACTGGCATCTTGTTCTGACATTTCCAACCAAGCCAAAGCAGCAACGTGGAGAAAATTGATAGGGGAAGCAGAGGAAAGTAAGTAGAAATATCTAAGGAATAACAACAGTAAGCATGGTTAAAAGCTAAACTAAGCTCAAGTTATAGAGTTTTCCAGGAAGAAAATGGTCTTTAGGATCCTTATTTTATTTTTTTTTAAGATTTATTTATTTATTTATATAAGCACTGGGTACAGTCAGAAGCACGGAAAGGTGAGAGAATTCACCAGAGCCAGAGCTGGGAGCAGAACAGGCAGAAGGACTGAACTACACTGCTGAGGGGAGCAGCGGGCGGCAGGAGAGGTCTGCGTGCCATGTGAGACCCTCCTCTGGTGGCCGGGGAGCAACCGGGGATCGAACCAGCGCTGCAGAAGCTGCTGGCAGCTTTGCAACCCAGCGCTCAACCGCTGCACCACCAGGGAGGCCCTAGGATCCTTAATTTTAAGCGGCTATTGTATTAGTGATTATATAAGCTTTCTATGCAAAAGGAAAACAAATGTGATCTTAAAAGCATTCCTCCAAAAAGTAAAAATTCATGTAAACAAAATGTTCCCACAGACAGAGTTTGAAATGCCCAAATGAATAAATCAGCCAATGCTTCTTGAAAGTAGTCTTTTCAATGAAGAGAATACTGATCATCACTTTATCACAATGACTGGATTTGTAAAACTCTTTACACCCCTTCCTAAAAGCTTGCTATAAGTGGGTTTCTATAATTTTTACCTTAAAGAAATGGCAGCACTAGTCTTAAATGCTTCCTAGAAACGCTAAGATGACTAAGGACCTGATAGAGAAATGCTGACTCATGGTACTCACATAGCTTTAATCACAGCTAAATAGAAGAATAAATGGTAAGAAGCTCAAAACACAACTGGAGAGATCAACATTGGGGAAGATTGGGGAATGAGAGTGAGGCAAGGGAGGCAAAGGCGTATAGGTTACAAAAATCTCATTATCAGATGCTCAGGGTTCCTGAGACCTTTCAAAGGACATCCATCCGGTGGGGAGTTATCATGAAAGGCACCAGTGGTAGACTTAAAGAACCCAGCTATTCAAGTCATGGAGGAAGGAAGCAAGTACAGTAAGCCAATTTGATTTTTTTTTTCCTCCTTTGTGTACTTACAGTGACTAAGTCAGTTTTCTGGTATCTGAATTGAAAATGTCAGAGACAGAAGAGGCTATTTTTATCATGTGGATGTAGGTAATGGAAAAAGTAGTATAAAGAAAGGCCTTAAGATGAATATGCTTGAAGTGATTGAAGAACTGAGAGGACTCAAGTAATGTGTCTGGAACATAACAGCAAGCAAAAGAATGACAAGAGACCAAGGTATAGAGAGTTATGTCCCAAGAGGGCCCTAGCAACCAGGCATTTGGAATAAAAGGCAAATTACTAAAAGGACTTCAAACAAGGAAAAGAGTCAATGAAACTTACATTTGTAGAACAACAGTAATAAACACATATATAATTTATATTTTTAAATAATAAGAATCACATATAGTACTTACTATGGAACAGGCCCTGCCTAAGTACTTATTTATTTACGTATTACTTTCTATTAAAATGGTTGCTGTATGGACATGATTTGCAGAGGGCAGAGTAGACACATGGGGATTATTTGGAGGCTGTAGTTGAGAGACAATGGTGGCCTTGGACTTTATGGTGGGAATGAAGAAGGAGCATGTGAAAAGATGTCAGGAATATTTAGGAAATAGAGTTGGTAAGATTTGATTTGGAGGAGAAGTAGAGATGGAGTCAGAGAGGAATCAAATATTACTTCTATGTTTTTACAGAGTCTAAAGGGGAGTTTTCCACAGTATTGAACATCCGAGATGAAATAGACTAAAATCTGAAAAAAGATCCGTGGAGATATATTTTTGGAGGTCACCAGTAATCTTTTGCTTGTAGTTTTAGTAGAGCAATGGTATAAGCAGCCAGGCTATGTAGAGTAAGGAGTGACTGGGGATTGAAGAAATGGAGATGGGACAAGTATTTGTCCAAGATGTCTGAAAAGAAGGGAAGTGAGAAAATCACCTGAGAGAAGGGTTCTATTGAGGAAATGATTTTTGTTTTTTAGGTTCGGGAACACTTAAACATGGCCTTTCAAGAGAAGAAGAAGAAAGAGGCTGAATATAGAAGAAAAATGAATATCAAAATTAGCTTAAAGGTCAAGGAAAAAAAATTTCAGTGAGTTAATGCCCAGGAATGAGGGGGTGCGTAGGGATGTTTCATAGTCTTCTGTTCTGGGATTTAGAAGGTCCATTTATAATTAGAGGAAAGGATATCTCAGCATGTACTAAAATCCACTTGCCTAGTTTTAATCTTTTTAGACCTTTCTGAGGCCCTAAAACTTATCTCCCACTATTAACAATTTTGACCTAGTACTAGAAAGTGTTCATGCTCTGATAGACAGGTCATACATTCTTTATGGCCACATATAACTCATGTTCTTGGGCTAACTTTATTAGTTTCTTCAGTGTTTGATTGATGATATGATAAGAAGAGTCATAATCAGGGTCCAGTTATCTGACCACACCTAGGTGTCCCTTTACAATTTGTCTTTATAAATCACTGGGCTAGGCTGCCATGATGGAAGATGTTTTTAAATAAAGTTGGAGAAACAACAAGAGGCTCACAAAAATAAATATGGAGAACAATAAAATATGAAGCCTATTATATATTTATAAATATTAGGATATGTAAAAATAATATAAAATGACCTTCTACCTTCTCAAAGTGATTTTCAAAAGGTTTATTTTCTCAGACATTATATTCTGACATTTCTAAATCAATATCATTAGTAAGTATGGGATGCAAAGGATAATGCAATCTGAGAAAAGACAATAGGTTGTATCTATACCAAACCAAAACTATCAATATATGACTACTTTAAAGAAATTGGCTTGTTTTTAAATGGAACCATAGTAAAATTGAAAAACAGAAGCTTTCCAGATTAAAATGTTGGTTTGACTGTGTCTAGGAAAAGTCTTAATTAGAGACATATGAAGAGATAAAAGGAATTTAACAAGTCAAATACTTAATTTAATTATTTCTAAATAGAATATAATCTTAAAAATTAAGTCAAATGGCTCCTTATTTAATAAGACTAGTGCTTCCTTATAAAATTCAGTTTAAACAAGAATTCTACCCCCATTGACTGTCCCCCCTTTATACACTCTTGATATCTTTTCAGGTTTCCCCCCCTTCCATCACTCCCCAGGTGATGTCTGATCACCCTGGCCTGTCCACAGCAAAGATCCCTGTTCAGGTCAGTTTAACCAGAATTCCCCTCATCTTTGATGTTTTTCCTCTTAGTAATTTCTATCCAACTGCACCCCACCCTGCTCCTTGGCTATGAATTCCCACTTGTACATGCTGTATTTGGAGTTGAGCCCAATCTCTCACTCCCCCACTGTGAAAACCCCATTGCAGTGGTCCCTATACCTATCCGTGCGGTCCCGAATAGGCTGCCTTATCATCTTTACTGTACTATCTGTAGCATGTGCACCAGAGTGTTCATGGTTTACACTGACCACACTTCAGGAGCACATCTGGTTTCCAGGGCACCTGTGTGACCTCAGTCATGGTACTTTTCTTTGAACATAGGTTTCCTACTCTATAAAATGAGGGAGTTAATCAAGATGCTCTTGACAATCTTAATAGTTCTTAATATATTTTTAATATTGCAACATGTATATGAAATACAGGTAATAAACACAAGAATATGACAAATTATTTTAAAATTATTGTGAAGCTGCCCGCAGCCTCTGCAGCACCAGTTCAATCCCCGGTGCTCCCTGGCCACCGGAGGAGGGTCCCGCATGGCGCGCAGACCTCTCCTGCCACCCGCTGCTCCCCTCAGCAGTGTACTTCCATCCTGCCTGCTCTGCTCCCTGCTCTGGCTCTAGTGAATTCTCTCACCCTCCCACGCTTCTGACTGTACCCAGTGCTTGTATAAATAAATAAATAAATAAATAAATAAATAAATCTTTAAAAATAAAATAAAATTTATCAGTAAAACAGGAAGAAAAGAGCTCCTCTCTGTTATGAAGGTATGGATAGCTTTATCGATTTTAATTACAGAGAAATTTGATTAAAAAATAAATCATTTCCAAATCTGGGATAAGATCTATAACAATATATTTTTAGATCAAGTATATCTTAGGAAAGAAAAGTTTTTTAGAGAGTTATTTTCATTTTTATTATTTTTATGTAAGTGTAAACTTGAGTTTTTTTAATCTTATAATCTCTTGCCTTCTTTTCATTAGCTAATCAACATTATGAAATATATTTCATCCAGGAACAGAAAGCCATTAAATGAGTAGAGATCTTTTAGTGAAAGCCATTTAGCCACATCAACAGTCTTAAAAATGCTGCAGGAAACATCAAATTTTAATTGGCTTTATTAGAATAAACTTCTAAAATGGAAATTATTATATTACAGAACACCCATTAAAGAACATCTTGAACAAGAGAAAGACATACAAGGAATCCAAATAGGGAAAGAAAAAGTAAAACCATCACTATTTGCAGATGATATGATAATATACACAGAGAATCCCGAAAACGCCACAGAAAAACTAATCAAAATCATCAACCAGTTTAGTAAAGTAGCAAGATACAAAATCAACACACAAAAATCAGTAGCTTTCCCATATGCAAACAATAAATCTGAAGAAGAAATCAAGAAAACCATCCCTTTTATAATTGAAACAACAAAATGTCAAATACTTGGGAATAAACCTAACAAAGAGGCAAAGAACCTATATAAAGAAATTATAAAACATTGTTAAAAGAAATAAAGGAATACACAAAGAAATGGAAAGACATCCTCTGTTCATGGATTGGAAGAATTAACATTATCAAAACAGTCATCCTACCAAGGGCAATTTATAGATTTAATGCTACTCCAATAAAAATTTCAATGACATTCTTCAAAGAAATAGAACAAATATTGATGAAATTTTTTTCACATGGAGCCACATAAACCCCCAAATAGCCAGAGTTCTCCTGACTAAAAAGAAAGGGAATGGAGGTATCACACCCCAGACTTCAAACTATACTACAAAGCCATAATAATCAAAATGCATGGTACTGGACACACAGACCAATGGAATTGAACAGAAAACCCAGAAATATACCCACAGATTTATGGACAATCTTTGACAAAGGAGCAAAGAATATGCAATGGAACAAAGAAGTCTGTTCAATAAGTGGTCCTGGGAAAACTAGGCTGCTACATGCAAAAAAATGAAGCTTGACTACTACCTCACACCATGCAACAAAACCAACTCAAAATGGATTAAAGAGCTAGACATAAGACCTGAAACCATAAAATATATAGAAGATAATATAGGCAAAACATTACATGACATACACCACAGGAACATCTTTAGAGACACATCACCTAAAGCAAATATAGTGACAGAAAGGATAAATTGCTGGGAATATATCAAATTAAAGAGCTTCTGTACAGCAAAAGAGACATTAACCAAATCAAAGAGACACCCCACTGATCAGCAGAAAATTTTTGCACACAACACTAACAACAAGGGATTGATCACCAAGATCTACAAGAAGCCAATGAAATTCAATAAAAACAAAATAAATAACCCAGTCAAAAAATGGGCAGAAGAGCTAAAAAGGCACTTCTCTAAAGAGGAAATGCAAATGGTCAACAAGCATATGAAAAAATATTCAACATCACTCATAATTAGAGAAATGCAAATCAAAACCACAATGAAATACCATCTCACACCAGTACAATGGCACATATTAAAAAAAATAGCAGCAACAAATGTTGGCGAGGATGTGAAAAAAAAAAAAAAGGGACTCTCCTACACTGCTGGTGGGAATGCAAACTGGTCCAACTACTATGGAAAGCTGTTTGGAGGTTCCTCAAACTGCCAAAAATGGAGCCTCCATACGATTCAGTCATTCCACTTGTAGGTATCTACCCAAAGGACACAAAAGCATTAATTCAAAAGAACACCTGCATCCCTATGTTTATTGTAGCATTATTTACAGTAAGTGAGCTATGGCAACAATCCAAATGCCCAAAAATAGATGAATGGATCAAGAAGATGTGGTCCATATACACAATGGAATATTACTTAGTGATCAAAAAGGAAAAACTCTTGTCATTCGCAGCACCTTAGATGGAGCTGGAGGGATCATGCTCAGTGAAATAAGCCAGAAAGAAAGAGAAAAATACAGGGTGGCCCCACTTTTAGGAATGTAGAGGATCCAAATAAGGGATCAGAAAAAAAATAAACAAATAGTAATTATAATAAAGTAAATATGAAAATTAACAGGCAACTATAAACCAGAGACATTCTATAGGGGTGAAGAGGGGAGCAGGATCAAAATAGGGGTGGGATGAGCACAAGGGACTATGGTGATAATATACAGGTGAATGGGTGGTGGGAATTTCATGGAGACTATAACTGAGATGAGAAAGAATATATATAGTACAAAAATGAAGAATGATATAAAAAATGTATAAAATTTAAAAATTAATATTAAAAAGTGAGAAAAAAAGAACATCAATGAAGAAGCATTATATATATGGTTAAAATAATATAAAAAATATCTAGGATAAATCTTATTGAATGAAAAACTAAATAATAAGATTGTAATAAGATTGTAAACACATAATAATAAAGCCTATGCAGAGTAAATAGACAAAATGTTAAAAAATATAATGTTGGGCCTCCCCGTTGGTGCAGCAGTTGAGCGCTGGGTTGAGAAGCTGCCCGCAGTGTCTGCAACGCCTGTTCGATCCCCAGCTGCTCCCTGGCCACCGGAGGAGGGTCCCACATGGCGCGCAGATCTCTCCTGCCGCCCGCTGCTCCCCTCAGCAGTGTATTTTGTCAGTCTGCCTGTTCTGTTCCCAGCTCTGGCTCTGGTGAATTCTCTCACCCTCCCGCGCTTCTGACTGTACCCAGTGCTTGTAGCTTGTATAAATAAATAAATTTAAAATATATATATATATATTATGTTTTCCTCCAAAATTTTTCAGGAATTCTCTCATTCTCTTAAATGGTACTTTAATAGTACTATTTATAAAATGGATTATTTGGAATGAAATAAAAATGGTAATATTTAATTCATAATGTATCATATCATATCAAAGTTATTTTTAATAACTTTACATAATCATTTAATCATATAACACTACCATGAGTTAGGAATTACTATCTATCTAATAGATGAAGTGAGACTGATAATTGTCCAAGATCTCAATAAGTTGGAGAGTTAGGTTTTAGAGTTAGGCCTATATGATGCAAAGTCACTATATTATATGACTTCATTAAAAATAAAAAATGTAGCAGCCTTCCCTGGTGGCACAGGGGGTTAATTCTCAGCACTATCAAGCTATCACCAGCCATTGCAACACAGGTTCACTCCCTGGCCAGGGAGATAATCCACATGCCGCGGCAGTGGGTAGGCAGTGTATTTCAGTATATATGCCTGTTCTGCTCCCACTCTGTCTCTGGTGAATCCTCTTGCCACCCTGCCCCCATGTACCTCTGTCCTAAACCCCAGTTCTTGTATGCATAAATAAGTAAAAATAAATCTTTAAAAAGAAATTTAAAAAATGTATCACTTATAGATGTGGCATCCTTTAATCTTCAGGAAAATAATTTATGAAAAATTTTATGGATCTGTTTTTTTCAGGAAACAAATCATAAAACCCCCTTTACCTCATGAATTTGAAAAATGAGAGACCAACAAATTGATGTTTTTAGCTCAGAACTGTATAAATGGACATGATTCAGTAAGTCAGCACTGACTTTCATCCTAAATTTAAGACCTTTGCAGCTTGGAAAATAAGCTATTACTACTAAAAGGCATTCCCTTCATACTGGTCTTTTCTCCAAAGACTGTCAAAGTAGATCAATCCATTTTAATTGGCATATTAAATGTGCTAGTTTACTTCTCAGATTCAAAGCTTGGGTGTCACTGAAAATGATAAATGTGAAACCGAATTCTCTCAAGGGTGCTTCAACACACATGACCTGCTCTATCATGATAATTATGCCATAAATGTAAAATACTGCTTCAAGCAGCTGACCAAAAATACTCATATTTTATTCACTAGCACAATGGTAAAGATACCTGGGACTCTCCAGGGACCTCAGGAATGAACATCACTCTTCTGGGATACAGGGGCTCCCAAAGGCCAGCTCACTGGTTCAGAGGAGGGCAGTTCCCTGAAATATGGATCATTAACTAAGGGGGCATCGATTAGGACTAATGGGGAGGGTTTTCTTCAAAGGTTGACAGACCTTTCACATTATTTATACATTCAAAATCAGAAAAAAGGGGGGATAAAGCAAAGAAGCCCAGGTAAATCCAGGAATTTATTTATACTTATGAATAAACATGACTTATTTTTCCTCAGAGAAAACTGTTAGGAATATAGGTTCGTTCAGTGGGTTGGACTAAAACAGGGGTAAGAACTGAGCTCTGCAGTAGATTCATTAAAACAACACTAGGTCATAATATTCCTTGTAGACCTTTACTCGGGACCACAAACCTTGCTTTCTTATTTGGATCTACTTCTTTTATATTTCAGCGACTACAAGAAGTTTTCATCTTGCAAATGAAAGATTTCATTTCATTTCATGCCTATTATTGGAATTTTTAATTTCAAAAGTTCAATGGGTTAATTAGAATGATGCTAATAATGTGTTTAAGCTCATTTTTATACTTCCTGTTAAACTTTTCTCAGTGTGGGATATTTTTTCATCAAGGCATTTAATTTTCATTGACTCTGTAAATACTAGTTGATAGGAGATTCTTATTTCCCTTCAAAACTGCAGAGAGTATTACCTGAAGAGAATCTCTGTGTAGATGTGGCTGGGTAGGCTTTCAGAAGTATTTTTGATGCCTTGAGTATTTTATTCTGCTTTATTATGATAATCATAAGAACTTCTGTTCAGTACTTAAATGCACTCCCATGCTTGTAGATAAATTTGGCTTTCTAGTCCCACACAAACACTTTCCTTCTTTGCAGAGCTAATGAAATGGAGGTTTTTTTTTTTAATCCTTTAAGTAGAAATTATGTCTCAAACTGGTTGAATTATTTGAAAGCATTAGAATGAACAACAACAACAAAAAAAAAAACCTGAGCCACATGCAAATTTTCTAAAATCATCTAAGATTAATAAAAAATATTTTAAAACTATGAATAGATTTGAAACAAAAATTTAAAAAAAGGATGTAGGTATAAAGCCATATTGTAGGAGTGTTATATAACAAAATACTAAATTAAGAGAGGCTTATAACCTCTCTTGGATTGTAGCAAACTCACTTCCTGAACAGATGGTCTTTCACCATCTAATCACTCTTTAACTCCCTACAATCTGGCTTCTGGGCACACTATCCACTAAAATCATTCAAAGGTTACCAAAAACCTAGATTATAGATGCCAGCAACAGAAGTACTAGAAGGAGATTTTTCAAATCAAATCTACCCAAATCATTCTATAGATCAGAGAACTACACTCCAGACACATTAGATCTTTTCCAGATGATACTGCAGATAAACCATGCAGAGTGTGAAGTGCAGCACCTGAACTTCTGTTGGTGGGTTGTTGCTCCTCCCAGTCAAGTTTAGGTAGTCCTTCTTCTTGAAAGACTATCTCAAAATGTGAATTCTCCACACTTCCACTTCCACAGATACTATTTTACTTCTTGTTAGATTTTTTTGTCCATCCTGCTCTTCCTCAAACATCCTTTTACTCTGCCATTATTCACACCTTAGCAAAGAACTAAGACTCAAGATTCACGTTCTGAGAATTGTCTGCTTTTTGTAGTTTCAATTTTTACTAGTCACATTTAAAAGCATTATGATGGGCCTCCCCTGGTGGCACAGGCGGTTGAGCGCAGCGCTGTGAAGGTATCCACAGTCTCTGCTGTGAGGGTTCAATCCTGGCTAGCCAGAGAGACTCCCACATGGCACTGCAGACCTTTCCTGTCTCGCCCGCTGCTCCCCTCAGCAGTGTATTTTAGTTAGTCTGCCTGTTCTGTTTTCCCCGCTCTGTCTCTGGTGAATCCTCTCACCCTCCCGCACTTCTGGCCTGTACCTCAGTTCTTGTATGCATGAAAAAATAAATCTTAAAAAAAAAAGCATTATGATCTTGTACCTTTTCTCTTAATTAATAGCTGGGCACCTCAACTAACTGCCACGAATGCAGCGGAACTATCAAAATGCAAAAATAATAATAGCTAACATTTGCTGAGTACTTAACTCTAAGCCAGGAGCTATTCTGAACCCTTCACCTATGCTAAATTACATAATCTTAACAACAACTCTATGAGCTGTTTTTACATGTGAGGAAACTAAGGTACACAGGGGATTCAAACCCATACAGTGTGGCCCTAGAGGCTGTGCTCGTAATCATTTTGCCTGACAGAATATCCAGCAGTATGAAAATTCTATTATTTATATTTGTGAATATTAAAACGGCATTTTCATATCAGTGAGCTCTTTCTTCTTTGACTCTTCCTTTGATATCAAAAATGGCTTCTTTATGTAAAAATTCTATTATATTCAACATCTATTTCAAGAAACAAGATGATTTTTTCCCTCAAATTTGGCTTTAAAATGAAGGAAATAAAACAATTCCTGGCAGTTTTTATGCTGCTGCTTGTTAAATGTTAGTTTCAGGCAAAATCCTGCAAATATTTAAAAAGGTATTAAGTGTGTTTTCCATTAACTAGAAATCTTCTGCATTCTGATTAGCTTCATACATGTTTCAAAATAAAGTCCATTTGCTACATAACTCCAGAAACCTCTAGTGGCCATAAAGGATGTCCTCCATAGGGTCATCTTATCCCTAGTGGACAACTACAATGTACAATATGATGAATGGTAACATGTACATGGTCACTGCTTACAGTTTCAGCAGCTATCAAAACATTGCCAAATATGAATGAGCAACAAAGGATAGAAACAAACACAGTCTTCAAGAAATCATTATCTCACATTAACACAGAGATGCTGCGGTGAGAACAATGAAAGTCTCACTCACAGATAATCAGTAGGTAGCCAACCCAGAATTACCTAGGCACAGAAAGTAAACCCTAACAGGAACAAGTTAGGGTGAAAGGAGAGGGGAGGTAAACACTCAAAGAAGCTTGCTAGCTTCTAAGAAGTGTTTTCCTTTCAATAAGAAACGAGGAAATTCCTAATAAAATTACTGACTTTGTATGAACTTGGTCTCATCTGAGTGCTAACAGGAAAGGAGAAAGAAGGTAACTTACTCTTTTAACATGATAAATGTTACATGTACAATTCCAGCAAACATTTTATAACAATGTGACAACTTTGCATTTAATTTTTCAGATCATTGCCACAGGCCTCTCTCAGTGTCCTAAGACTTGAGTGCACTATTTTTCCTGTGTGTTATATTGAGCCAGGTTGTTCAGTGAACAAGTAATTTTTTTTAAAGATTTATTTATTTATTTATACAAGCACTGGGTACAGTCAGAAGTGTGGGAGGGTGAGAGAATTCACCAGAGCCAGAGCGGGGAGCAGAGCAGGCAGGCTGACGAAGTACACTGCTGAGGGGAGCAGAGGGCGGCAGGAGAGGTCTGCGTGCCCTATGGGACCCTCACCCGGCAGCCCGGGATCAAACCAGCACTTCAAAGGCTGCGGCAGCTTCACAACCCAGCGCTCAACCGCTGCGACACCGGGAGGCCCAACAAGTGATTTCTTGTGTTAACTCCTTCAAACCATTACAAAAATCATTGCTTCCAGTTAACACCTTCATATTGGGTCTGTGACTTTGGAAAAATTAGCAAACCTCTAAAGGTTTGCTTTTGCTATCTGTAAAATGAACATAATAATATTTATTGCAGAAAAGTGTTAAAAATCACATATAGTGCATGTATGGTAAACAGTAGGAGCAAAAAACAGTGGTGGTTATTCTTATTTCTCTTACTTCTTTACCCTGTCAAATACCAAACTAGGTGAACAGAAATCAATGAATAATAAGACACATTCTCTACTCTGAGGCCCCCTGCCAGTGGAGGCAGGTACATAACCCAACTACCTAAAATAAGGTGTGAAGTGTTGTGACATGAAGTGTGCAAAAGTATAGGAAAGCAGTTTTAATTGCATAGAATTTACCAAGCTGAATTTACATATACAATTAAGAGCATCACCAAAATTCTGCCACAGGTGTGGAAACTAGCTACCAAATAGAGGGGACCCAGAAGGGAACTTGTTTTATAGGTACAATGGAACCAGATAAGACAAGGAAGATATGACACAAAACTAATTAAAGACAACAACGGTGAGCCCTGTGTCCCATACAGGGAACCACTTTCAGCATTTAAACAGGACTTTTATCTTAATGTACTGAAAAAACTGGCTTGGGTGCATTAATGCTTCCAGAACCACATGATTTGTTTTCGGAGAGTAACTTAGAAAATTGGCTAATATAGTTTTTTGTATAATTTGTCTTCAAATCAAAAGCAATGTAGGAAAGTCAATTGTCTGTATATAGAGCTAATTCTACAATAAATCATTTCACTATTTAGCATTCAGATATATTAAAAATGATCTCAATTCTCTGCTATCAAATTGCTCTGCGTTCATATTTTCCACTAAAAAGAAAATGTGTGTTTTTTGAATAAAAGTTTATTAAAGCACAAAAAAACCCAAAATACAAATGCAATGTAGGAAAGGAGTAAGGGAGTAAGGGAGCAGCCATTGCTACCCTATTAATATGAATAATGGAGCATGATGAAGGATTTGAGGGACTTTGGTGGTGGTTATCATGTGGAAACATGCATTTATAGAGGCTTTAAATAGAAGCCCTAAAACAAATACAATGATATAAAACCAATTTTACCTTAAAAAAGAATAAAGAACATACTAATTAACAGTTTGGAGTAAATTATTTTCTTTCAAATGTTTCCTTACTAGACAATACAATTTTGGAATTCAATTTATCTGGTTTGATCCACTAGGGATGATCACAGCTGTGCAATGAACATCTTATTCTACTCATATTCCAGTATTAGGTTGCCCCAGATCTGAAGAAATATGGCATGCAGCTAGAGTAAAGAGACAGCAGAAACAACGAGCTTAGGCTCAAGCATAGGAGGTAAGGTCTGGCCTCCCAGTTCTAGAGAGCAAAGTGAGCACATGTGCCTGACTCTCCTCCTCTTCAGAACCCACAGGAATGGCCATATAGATGTTAAAAATAAACAATGACGAAAGATATAGCAATGAGCAGAAAAGAGCGAGGACCCTTTCATATTTCAGCACATTTCTAGTATAAAAGATGGCTAATGGAAGAAACCTAATGAACAATGCAGAGAAGCAGAAGATTATGTAACCCACACTATTGCACAGAATTGAACAAGCTGAACTTACATATACAATTAAGAGCATCACCAAAATTCTGCCACAGGTATGGGAGCTAGCTACAAAATAGAGGGGTCCCAGAAGGGCACTTGTTTTGTAGGTACAATGGAACCAGATAGGAGAAGGAGGATATGACACAGAACTAATTAAAGACAACAGTGGGGAGCCCTGGGTCCCATACAGGGAACCACTGTCAGCATTTAAAGAGGTCTTTTCTTTTAATATACTGAAAAAACTGGCTGGGGTGCGTTAATGCTTCCCAAAGTAAAGTCTTTCACTTTCCGGCATTTGGCAAGGGTGATGAGGATCCAGTTTGTTCCTTATCTGATTCCCTTGGAGACAAAGCTCTCAAATACATCTCTTGTTGAGATGTTGGAGGAAAGAGACTACTTAATATCCCAAGACTAATCAGACCATCCATCACATTAATAACAAGTGAATATAGGAAGATCACCAGATATGTGATCAAAAAACAAAACAAAACAAAACAGTAGGAGACAAAGAAACACATTAATAAAACACAAAAATACTGAGGACATTATGCTTAGTGAAATAAGCCAAGCACAGAACGAAATATCTCATGTTTCCACTTATATGAGGGACCAAGCACAGGCAAATTCAGAGAGACACAAAATAGAATAGATATTACTAAGGCCTGGAAGAAGAGGGGAAAGGGAAAAAGAAAGAGGACATTCTGATATTTCATTCACATTTCTAGTATAAAAGGTGGCAAATGTTTAAGATTTCCAGTATAAAAGATGTTTAATGTTCCAGTATAAAAGATGTTTAATGTTTAATGTTTAATTAAAAGATGTTTAATGTTTAGTGGTTACATAGTTTTTGTTGGGGATGATGAAATGCTTTTGGGAAAAAAGTGATGGTTATACAACATGCAAATGTACTTAATGCCACTGAATTGAATACTTATGAATTATTAAAATGATAAAGATACATATTTTACCACAATAATAAAATAGAAAAAATTACTCTGGAAATTCTACAAATGGTTTGTGTAACTAGGTATCATATGCAAAAAATAAACTATGTAACAGTTCATATATAAATATTAACTAAAAATTGATCAGAGATCTAAATATCAGAGCTAAACCTACAAAATTTTTAGAAGAAAACAGGCATAAATCCTTATGACCCTGGATTAGGCAATAGTTTCTTAAATTAAATGACAGTACAAACAACCAAAGAAAAAAACTTCATCAAAATGGAGAGATTCTGGGCCTCCCTGGTGGCTCAAGGGGTTAAGACACAACCTATGAAGCTGTCCTCAGTCACTGCAGCACGAGTTCGATCCCCGGCCAGCCAGGGAGCTACCCACATGGCACAGCAGACTTCTCCTGACTTGCCCGCTGCTCCCCTCAGCAGTGTATTTCACTACATCTGCTTGTTCTGCTCCCCACTCTCTCTCTCGTGAATCTTCTCAGCCCCCACACCTCTGGCGCCTTTACCCCAGTTCTTATATGCATGCATAAATAAATCTTTAAAAAATTGAGAGCTTCTGTGCTTTCAATAAAATGATCAAGAAAGTATAATGACAACCCACTGATAGGAGGAAATATTTGAAAATTACATAAGGGGCTCATATTTAGAATGCATAAAGAAATTTTACAATATAGTATTAAAAAGACAAATAGGCAAATTTAAAAATAGCCACAGTAACTTAATAGACATTTCTCCAAAGAAGATATGGAGATACACACACACATACATACACACACATATCTGTGTATATATAATTGTGTGTACATGTATATATAATACATACACATACACACCAATCACACATGAAAAGATGATTAACAGCATCAAAAACTAGGGAAACGCAAAACAAAATCACAATGTACCACTTCAACCATGAGAATGGCTATAATAAAAGGACAGATAAAGTAACACGAGTTGATAAAATTTAGAGAAATGAACTTCTCATACATTGATGATAGGAGTGAAAAATGATGCAGTTACTTTGGAAAACAGTCTGACAGTTCCTTAAAATATTAAACACAGAGCTAGTACATGATTCAGCAATTCCATTATATCCAAGAAAAATAAAAATACATGTCACACAAAAACCTGTACATAAAACATTACAGCAGCTCTATTCATAATAGCCAAAAAGTAGACAAAACCCAGTTGCCCATCACTTGATGAGTGGATAAGTAAAATGCACTATATACATACAATGGAATGTTATGGGATCCATAAAAGGAAATGCAGTATTGATACATGCTACAACATTGATGAACTTGGAAAATACTACAGAAAGTGAAAAAAGCCAGTCACAAAATGTATGTTATATGAAAGCATTTATATGTATATCTAGAATAGAAAAATCCATACAGAAAGAAGATTAGGAGTTGTCTAGGGTTTGGGTAGGGAGAGAAAGTTTGAGGAAAATGGAGAAGTGTTTAGGTTATTGGGTTTCTTTTGTGGGGCAATGAAAATGTTCTCCAATTGTGGCAAATATACTAAAAACCACTAAATTGTTAAATTAATAAATTGTATTGGATGTAGGTTATATATTAATAAAGCTTTTATTTTAAAAATGCTTGGCAAGTTATAGCAACTATTTTATTGAAAAATTGCTTTCAAGGAAAAATGATGATTTAAGGGACAGAAGAATTTTTAACTCTAAATATTACTCATAAAGTCTTACAAAGATAAGCTGCCCATTAAATTAAAATGGGAAATGGGGAAAAGATGGTTTAGATTTAGTTTTTCTTTCTGCTCCAAATACAACTATTTTCCATGGAAATAATTCAATGGATTATTAAACAAATCTGAAAGTTGACCTGAAGAAGGCAGACCGCACAGGCTAAGGACCTCACGACTTGAAGAACAGTGATGTGGTGAGATTCGTGAGATCCCACACATGCTAGGTTGAACACCAAAGTCCTACAGCCTGAAATAGGACTCAACAAATAGGATTATGAGGATTGTAAGGTGTGGAATTGGGAGTTTCTGGATTTTAAGTGCCCCTGGGGAGCTGTCCTTTCTGCGGTGATTAGGAGCAGCTGGGGCAGGTGGATGGGTAGGCTGCATTATGTGGACCTCAATAGGCCTGGTGCCACCCCACTGACAGGAACATATCTCCCAAGGAACCTCATTGTGAGCTCCTCAGAGCACATGTCCTGGCCCCGTGCTCACCCAGCTCTGGTGCTGCACTTTCAATCAGAACATACCCGAGAGGACCTCTGAGGTAAACTCCCAGCAGCCCACGCCCAGCCTGAATATCCCCTAGGCTCTGCCTCACCACCAACTAGAACCCAGCACACAAGAGCTACGGGAGAAAAACTAGCACACCCTAGACTTCATGAAGATACACTCTCCTGAAGGGGGAATATATTTGCACACCATACATGTACAAAGGATTAATAGTAAAGATCTATAAAGAGCTCAGACAACTCAAGAATAACAAAACAAACAACCCAGTTTAAAAATGGGAAAAAGAGCTAAACAGGCACTTCACCAAAGAAGACATACAGACCTATAAAAAGCTGTTAATGCCAACAGGCATATAAAAAGCTGTTAATAATCCATTATGATCAAGGAATTTAAAATCAAAGCTGCAATGAAAAGCCACCTCACACTGATGAGTGTAGGCCATATTAAAAAAAAAAAAAAAGGAACCATAAGTGTTGGTGAGGGTGTAGAGAAAAAGGAATCCTCTTACACTCTTTTTTTTTTTTTTAAAGATTTATTTATTTATTTATACAAGCACTGGGTACAGTCAGAAGCGGAGGAGGGTGAGAGAATTCACCAGAGCCAGAGCAGGGAGCAGAGCAGGCAGAAGGACCGAAGTACACTGCTGAGGGGAGCAGCGGGCGGCAGGAGAGGTCTGCAAGCCATGTGGGACACTCGCCCAGCGGCCGGGGAGCAGCCGGGGATCAAACAGGCGCTGCAGAGGCTGCGGGCAGCTTCGCAACCCAGCGCTCAACCACTGCGCCACCAGGGAGGCCCCCTTCTTACACTCTTGAGGGGAATGAAGACTGGTCCAGCCCCATTGGAAAGCAGTATGGAGGTTTCTCAACAGACTAAAAATGGAGCTGCCATACTACCCAGCAATTCTACCTCTAAGTATATACCCAAAGAACACAAAAACATTAATTTGAAAGGCAATTGCTATGTTTAGTGCAGCACAATTTATAATAGCCAAGATACAGAAACAATCTAAATGCCCCAAAATAGTTGAGTGGTACAAGAAAATGTGGTCTATATACACAATGGAATTCAACTCAGCAATCAAAAAAGATAAACTTATGCCATGTACAGCAACATGTATGAAACTGGTAGGGATTATGCTAAATGAAATTAGCCAGGAGAAATACTGAAAGGAGTCACTTACATTTGGAAAATAGAGAAACCAAAAGGTCAAAGACAAACTTTAAAGCAAACCCTTGAAAGCTGACCATAGATCTGTTGCATCCTGACAGGAAGGGGAGGGTGGGTTTAGGAAGGGCGAAGGCAGAGGTGTGAACAGGAGGAGGGAGAGCACAATAGACCATGGTGGAGGATTGCAGGTACTCTGGTGCAGGGAGGGCTATGGTGATGGCACATGAGGGGAGAAATTCTACACTGTCAAAAAATTAACAAGGATGTAAAATAATGGTGCTTCATTAAAACATAATAAGTAAAATAGATGAATAGATACATCTTACATCAAAAAAATCAACAAACATAACAGCACTAAAAGTCTATTCTCTCAAGTCCAGTGCAATGGAAACAGGAGACACAACAGAAACCAAGTGGGGAGGGGTTTCAACCCTTGCTCTCACTAAGGAGTAAGTTAATCTATTTGCCTTCCATGGCAGCTTCAAATCCCTAATGGTCCGAATCAAATTCTGCTTCACAACCAGGCACTGCTTTGTCAGTGCAAGTGCAGCATTCACACACACACACACACACACACACACACAAAAAAAAAGCCTGTCCTATAAACCTTGTTTTAGTGAGCTGTCTAATTCACTTGTATCAGCAGTGGTGAAGCTCCAAGAGTCATCTCAACCCCTACTCTACAGCCAATACATCCTCAGGCAGTCAGAGGCACTTGCAGTAGCAGCTTCCCGGCAGTGAGAACCCTACACAACTCCCGCTGCACACGTGGGAAGCTAGGGGGTGGGCCAGCCCCCATGTCTGCGCGAGTCTGCACACATGGGTCTCGGCCTTCCACCCAGCGAAATAGGGACTCAGCAAAGAGAGATACATCTATAAAGTAGCACTGAGAATAGATATACCAGTAAAAGATGAGCTGAGGATGTATTTTTCATTTGAAATTGGAGGAAGTGCACAATAATTCTTGGTGCTGAAAGAAAAGAACTGTCAATCAGGGATCCTAAATCTAACAAAAATATCCCTCAGGAATGAAGGGAAAATAAGGACATCAAGCAACGAAACATGAGGACAACAAGTTATCTAAACAGCAAGAAAATGGTAGCAGAAGAAAAGTAGATGGTGAAAGTTGAGACAAGCACAATTTAAGTATCCTTTACCTCATGAGTTTCTTTAATCAAAGTTTATTGTTGGGCCTCCCTTGGTGGCGTAGTGGTTGAGCGCTGGGCTGCAAAGCTGTCCCTGGCCACTGACGAGGGTCCCACATGGCGTGACAGACCTCTCCTGCCGCACCCACTGCTCCCCTCAGCAGTGTATTTAGTCAGTCTGCTTGTTCTGTTCCCTGCTCTGGCTCTGGTGAATTCTCTCACCCTCCCGTGCTTCTGACTATACCCAGTGCTTGTATAAATAAATAAATAAATCTTCTAAAAGAACAAAAACAAAAAAAAGTTAATTGTTGCACTAAAAATTTTCACACTTTCATGTGCTACTCAATGAATGCAAAATAAATGCTTAGGAAAATTATTTTTAAGAAGCGATAAAGGGAAAGAAAAGTAAATTAAATTGAAGTTATAACATTTTATTCAAAATTGTAAAAAGTTGATAACAGTAGACTTTTGATAACTTAAGTATATGGTAGTTCCTAGAACAACCAACAAGAAAACCAACAAGAACACACTATACTTAAAAACGTTATAAATAGTTGCTTGTTGGTTTTGATTTTATTATAATTAGTCTTTTTCTTGGTCCCTTATTTAGGTTTTCTAAATTCCTGCTATAAACCGGAGACACACTATGTGGGGGGAGGGGTGTTGAGAAGGGAGTAGGAAAAATAAGGGTGGTGGGAATTGTATGGGCACTATAACCAAGATGAAAATGCATACATTGTGTAAAAATGAAAATGATGTAAAAATATATAAAATAATAAAAAAATGAAGAAAAAAAGAAAGAAAACGTTATAAATAAATATATCAAAATGGAGTTGTATAAAATGTTCAAAACCCCCATATAATGCCTTTCTATAGGTGAATGGTTAAATGATGGCATAGTCATCTATTAAAATACTACTCAGCAATAAAACGGAACAAACTTGATACATTCAAAGTCTTGGATGAATCTCACTGGAATTACACCGAGTGAAAAAAGCCTGTCCCAGCAGGTTGTATATGAGGTACTCCCATTTAGATGAATTTCTTGAATGACAAAATTATAAAATAGAGAAGAAATTAGTAGTTGCCTAAGGTTAGGATGTGGGTGGGGCAGTAGGTGTGATCATAAAGGGGTAACACAACCAAGTCTTCTAGTGAAGTGTCACAACTAAGGATCTTGACTAGCCCTGTCCTGGCTTTGTGAATTTTATCTCGTATCCTGTCATTGTACAAACCTACTGGTCAGTATTACAGGTTCTGAGTCCTGGGAATCCTGCTAGTTGAGTCATAGTAGTTGTGGGGACCCCAATACACTTCCTTCCAAGTCAGGGATTTCTCTCATTTCCAGGACTTACCTGAACTCTACTGCCCTTTGTATACTTTGTGTAACATTTGCATCAAGCACCTGGTCATACTTCTGAATGTTAAATAATTTTTTCCATGGGGTCAAAAGGGACCTTAATATATGATCGCAAGTGGGAAAACAGAAGAGAAATCAGGTATTGGCAGTTTTTTCATTTCCATTTTTGTTTGAATTTTTAATATAAATGTGAGGACATAAAGTAAGTCAAAATGTTTGACTTAAGTATATGGTAGTTTCAGCAGTTCAATTTTATAGCAATTATAAATCAACCTGTTAAATTTTTCTGGACAATGCCAGCATTTGGATTTTTTTTAAACAAATAAATTTGTTATTGAGAGCAACTAAGTGGTGTTTGCAGCATTTTTATCATACAGCACATTTCGTCCATTCACTATACTTTTCTAACTGAGTTTTCCTACATGTAAGTATTTTCTTCATGTTGTCTGTCTTCTATGCTGTTCCTGTAAGTTTGCTATTAAAATTCATTAAACTGGGCCTCCCTGGTGGCGCAGGGGTTAAAGACAGCACTATCAAGCTATCGGCAGCCAGTGCAGCACGAGTTCAATCCCCAGCCAGGGAGCTACCCACATGGTACAGCAGAACTCTCCTGCCTTGCCTGCTGCTCCCCTCCATAGTGTATTTCAGTAGATCTGCTTGTTCTGCAACTCACTCTCTCTGGTGAATCCTCTCATCCCTCCCCCCCGCCCCCCCCCCCGCACCTCTGGCTTACACCCCAGTTCTTGTATGCATAAATAAATAAATCTTAAAAAAATAAAATAAAATTCATTAAACTATAAAAAACCTGAAAAAATAAAATACAGTGCTTGATCAATCCCCACAGATCAGTTAATTGCAAAGTCTGACCTGGTCAATTATGACCAAAAAGCCACAGACATCAACATTTCAAGCAGAGGGCTGCACACGAAGGGGGTATGTCTGACTTCTGCATTTCATAATCCATGTCACCCAGCCCTGCAATGACATGGGGTTGCTGGGTTCTGGCTATTATTGAAACTGAGAAAAGGCAATGGGCACCTCACCATTTCATATAACACCACACCAAGCTGCCAAAGGATGGGGCAAGACAGCTCCCAGCAAGTTTTGCTTTCAATCCCTTTTTACCTCCCTCTGAGAAACTGCACACAACTTTGCAGAGATGTGACTTGACCCATGGCCACAGGGGAGAAGCCCCTGTCCTTACTCTAGAGTAAGCCTCTTAGTAATGGTGTATCCTACCTGGAGGCACGCCATGGGTAATTTAGTGGCAACCTTAGAAAATGATTCAGTATGGAAGGATTCTGTCTAAAATTCATTCTCATTCACTTGTATTCTCATTAAGTTCTCTTGGAGAGAAAGTGTTCCAAGTTTAGTCTGTCAAAAATTACACATAAACCACAACCTTCCTTCTATTTTTCCGGCACAAAGTACCTATTTAAATTGTTGATTTTGTTAGCCTTGTGCTTTGATGTTCACTGGCTCCTGCTCCCACAGAAACCTGGGAGCTATTAACTGATTTTCTAAGAAAAAGCTTTGAGATCCCATCACCATAGAGAACTATGTTATATATGTGAAATGCTCTGTAAAAGATACACAGTAATTTTGAAATGGCTCAGAGTCACAGAAGTGGGTAATGTGAAATTAAACATGTTCCCTATTTTACCATTTCTTCAAGTGAAATTGCCGATATCAAATTTGTACAGAAAGTACACTTGTACTGTACTGACAGAGGTAACAAGGATAAAGGCCAAATTCCCACCTAAAACAGGAGCTAACAGGACAGTAAAAAATTTTTATCACATATTAACATAGGGATTTTATCTTCTTGAGAAAATCTTGACATTTATTTACAAGTCTCCCGAAGACAGTCTCATCTATAACCCACTCAGGATAATTATCAATGCATGTTTTGTTGAAGATCAGCCAGAGAATCAGAGAAATAGTGTGCTAGAATCTAATGTAGCTGCTTGGCTCTCCCATTCTCTCATTAAAACAAGCACGTGGGGGGGGGCGGGAGGGAGGGAGGAAGAGAGAGAGAGAGAGAGAGAGAGAGAGAGAGAGAGAGAGAGAGAGAGAGAGAGAGAGAGAGACGTGCTTGCATTTTTTTTTTTAAAGGAGCATTTCAATTTTGTAAGCATGTCTTCTGTGAGTGCTGATGCTGTTCTTATTAAATGAACACTAACTGCTTGAAATCCCAGGCACATACTCGGGTTCATTCCCTTTCTCCTCAGGCAGTTACACAATCCACATTTTCATTTTAACAGTCCTCATTACTGGTATCATTTAATACTTGAGGGTTTGTTCAAGTCAACATCAATCTTGCTGATCCTGCAAACACTTATTTTGTTGACACAACAGTCTGAATCTCCAGCTACTAAAAGTAAAGAATTTAGAACTATGCCTTTGCCCAATGTGACCAGGTGCTAACAGTAACTGTGAGTCACTCAGTCCTGCCAAGGAGACTCAGCTAGAGAGACCTCAAACATGGGCCCTTCATGGGACTCCATCCCTGCCAATTGCAGTGCTGTCTCACCTGTCTCCCTGCTGGCCACACTCATTGCACATTCTCAAAAGACATGTGGCACCTAAAGGCAGTATGGAGATGAAAATACTTTCCTGGAAGATATCTAGTAGGACACATCTGACTCCTATTTCCTCTTCAACAAATAGCCCTTTACCATAAGTGAACCTAACTAACCAGAAAAGGGGGAAGCTTTGCCCTGGGAAGGAGCAATGAAGATCCATCCAGAATAAAATCCCTTCATTGATCAATGTTTAAATGTCCTTGGTGTGTCTAAAGCAAGAAATAAAATGTCTCTTTACCTGGTTGGAAAATCTCATGCTCACATTACGTTGATTCTGTAGTGGAACATAGCGCTGGACAGGATCAATGTCCATGGGACTGATTAATTCATCAACTGAAAAAAAAAAAAGGAAATGCTGGTGAAGTGATTAGAGGTAGGTAGGGGAATGACTATCAAGGATATAAGGTTTTTTGGGTAGTGATAAAAATTTCTAAAATTGATTGTGGTGATGGTTGTACAACTCTGTGAATACAGGGGAAAACTGTTATTTGAATTGCAAACTTTAAACTGGTGAGATGGGTAGTATATAAATTATACCTCACTAAAGCTGTTTTAAAAACTGTGCTTTTTGGGGCCCCCCTGGTGGCGTAAGGGGTTAAGCTGCAACCTATGAAGCTATCCGCAGCCGCTGCAGCACGACTTTGATCCCAGGCCAGGGAGCTACCCACATGGCACAGCAGACCTCTCCTGACTCGCCTGCTGCTCCCCTCAGCAGTGTATTTCAGTCAATCTGCCTGTTCTGTTCCCCACTGTCTCTGGTGAATCCTCTCGCCCGCCACACCTCTGGCCTGTACCCCAGTTCTTGTACGCATAAACAAATCTTTTTAAAAAATAAAAATAGAGCTTTTGTTCTAAAGGAAACTTACACACCTATGTTTACTGCAGCATTATACACACTATCCAAGATAAGGAAACGACCCAGATGCCCCCAAACAGATGAATGGATCAAGAAGATATGGTAAAAATAATGCATTTGTGGGCCTCCCTGGTGGCGCAAGAGGTTGGGATGCAACCTATGAAGCCAACCATGGCCACTGCTGCACAGTTTGATCCCCTGTCAGGGAGCAACCCACATTGTGCAGCAGACCTCTCCTGGCTCGCCCACTGCTCCCCTCAGCAGTGTATTTCTATCTGCCTGTTCTGCTCCCCACTCTGTCTCTGGTGAATCCTCTGACACCACCCTGCACCTCTGGCCTGTACCCCAGCTCTTACATGCATAAAAACAAAATAAATCTCTAAAAAAAAAAAAAATGCATTCGTATCTCACAGAAGGAAACCGGTTCATTAAGAGAAGACAAATATTTCCTAATAGTGAATTCTAAAAGAGATTTCTGAAATGGGGAGTCCCTAAGATGGGACACCAGTCACCATGAGGGCAATGTCTTCAATTGCTGCTGAACTGTGTGCATGGAAGCCCTTTTCATGTTTTCCTTGAGGTGAATTTGATACAGTCCAATGATATAACAAGGGGGCAATTTAGAGTTTCGGGAGAGGAGGGTGCAAAGAAGGTACAAAGGCAGACAGTGGTTCTGTCTTCTGCTCTAACACACTTGAGAGCTCAGATGAGGCTCACTGAAGCAAATTCTCCATGCCTGCAGGGGATAATGCTGGGGAAGAGTGGTAGAGGAACCTGCCTCCCTGAAATGTAATTCTATCTAACCTCCCAGGAGTGCAAAGTTGGCCATATCTATGCAAATTTAGTGAGCAGACTCTCTGATCAAGCAGCTGCACATCCTGAAGTTACCTTAGTTATGTTCAGAAGTGTGAAAGTTAATTGAATATTAAAAAAAGGAACCCAACTTCTCCTCAAGTAACTCAACACACTTTATTTTATAGCTCTTAAGCTATGAAAATGTGCTCATTTCATTTTTATCTTCACTTCTGCACTGGTCATGCAAAAGCAACAGCATGCTGAGTTTTGTACAAACCCTCTTGTGCACAGTATTTACTTAAAAAAATTGTACCTCATTTTTTCCAGAGCTTTTTAGGTGCAGCTCTTAGGCAGTGAATAATTCTGAAAAACAGAGCAGGGACTTAAATACAAAAATGCTTGTATATTTCTATGCTGCTTTGGGTATGTTTCTCTTTATAATTCTACTGTGGGGTAACTTCAGGTATGTGTGTAATGTTATCCAATAGACAAAATCCCCAAAGATATTCATAATAAAAGCGCTATTAATAACAGAATAACAAGGAAAAGGAGGAGCAACGGAAGCCACAGAAGCCAGGACAGTCTCTGCAGCAGCAGCTACAGGAACTAACCCAGTGCTCACTACATTCCTGGCTTGTTTACACACGTCACATGTATTAATTCATTAATCTTACAAGAACCTTCTCATTTTATAGATGACAAAATGGAGGTGATGTGTGGCTAAGCAACTTATACTCAGCTAGTCAATGACAGAGCTAAGAATCAAACACTGGTAGACCCTCTCTGGAGTCTGGGTGCTTAATCACATATGAATCTTGCCCCTTTAGAACATGGAAATTCTACACAACACAGAAAGATATCGGGAGCAAAAAAAAAAAGCAACTTAGGTCTTGGTGTGTTGTATTTTCCTATCCAAGTCAGGGAGCATATTGCAAAACATTCTTCTCTCTCTGAAAAAATATACTTTTGCAAAATTTGAACCAAAATGATATAGACGTAATTATGGCAAATATAGACATATAACTTTCATTAATATCAGTTTAGCTTATGATGTAGGGTTGATTAGTGCACTGATATTCTAAATAGCAGCAAATTATTTCCCGATCTCATTTGTCTGATCATTGAGTTGTGAAAAAATTTCCACTACCAATAAGCATTTTACATAATTAATGTTTCACTGTCATTCTAGAGAAATGAAATTCTATCTTTATTATTTTCTTATTTATAAATTATGGCAAATAAAGAAATCTCATATCCTTGGAAAGCACAAATGCAGATCTTTTGAAATTGTTAGGAATCACATTAAGTAAATCTTTTTTTTTTTAAAGATTTTACTTATTTATTTATACAAGCACTGGGTACAGTCAGAAGCGCAGGAGAGTGAGAGAATTCACCAGAGACAGAGCGGGAGCAGCTCAGGCAGACTGACAGAAGTACATTACTGAGGGGAGCAGTGGGCACGGCAGGAGAAGTCTGCGCACCATGTGGGACCCTTGCCAGGGGCCGGGGATATAACGGGCACTGCAGAGGCTGCAGGGCAGCTTCGCAGCCCAGTGCTCAACCGCTGCGCCACCGGGGAGGCCCAATTTTTTTTAAGATTTATTTATTTTATTTATATAAGCACTGGGTACAGTCAGAAGCGGGGAAGGGTGAGAGAATACACCAAAGCCAGAGCGGGGAACAGAACAGGCAGACCGATGAAATACACTGCTGAGGGGAGCAGCGGGTACAGCAGGAGGGGTCTGCGCGCCATGTGGGACCCTCGCCGGCGGCAGGGGATCGGAACCAGCGCTGCAGAGGCTGTAGGCAGCTTCGCAGCCCAGAGCTCAACTGCTGCGCCACTAGGGGAGACCCCATTAAGTAAATCTTTTGAAAAAGCTTATTTCTTTGCATTTCCTTCTCATTTTTCTCATTTACCACACATGTGTATCTAGTTTCATGATGCAGCCCATACTCAGTACTCCCCACAACCCAAGAGGCTCTCCTCACAGCTTCCCCCACCACCAGCACAGCACCTGGCATCAGGTAGGCATGCAAGGCACTTACCAAACAAAATAAGGAATTGGTCAATTAACTAATTTGGACAAATTAATTGCCATAATCATTGAATTCCATAATGCTGAAATTGACAAATACCTTAAAAGGTCAATTAATAGATTTTGTTTTACACTGCATTGATTTTTATCATTCAGAAAACAATCAAACAAAACAAAACAAAAAAAAAACCAGAGTTCCTTACTGTGACAATTCTATGGCACTTGTTTTCTGGTAAATAATGACAAGCCTGCAAAGATTTACACTTGACCACCAGGGAATATTGAAATGAAAATAAAAGAAGCATAAAGGAACAATGGCTTTCTACATTTCACAAAACAGTACCAAACCTCACAGACAATAAAGCTTTTATATAAATAAGAGACAGGTTAGTTTCATTAATATTTGCATTTTTATGGCAAAAAGATTTATGAAATATACCCTAGGTTTACCTCAAACAATAACTGTTGAGGGTAAAAAGAATATATTCAGAAGAGTTTTTGTTTCTTCAGTGCAATGAAAATTTAAAGAAAATTTAACAGAACAAGTGAGTTTTTTTAATCAGGACACCAAAATTACATAGTACACACTAACATGAGTTCAGTAGATAATCCCTGGGGCAAAATTATGTGCTTCAAAGTCAAACTGATTTTCAGCTGCAGCAACACATATAAGCAATACATGTATTAAACACATAAGCAATACATGTATTTTCATATAAGCAACACATATAAGCAATATGTGTATTTTCTTTGTGGAGAAAAAGAGATTGTAGATCCTAAACCTCATATGATACACCAGAAAATTCATACACATACATATATATTAACTGATATATATTTAACTCAATTAAAAGGGACAGAATATCTAAAATGAAACTTAAACTCCATGGTAAAATTTAAAGAAAAAACAATGGGAATATATAAAGATTTCAAATTTCATCATCAAGAAACAGCAGAAGAAAAGTTTAGAAGTGAACTAGTAAAATCACAGAAAAAATATATAAATGACTACAAAACATTCATGCAGAGTAATACGAGAAACTATTAAAACCAAGGTTAAGTAGACATAGTTAAATAGACAAGGTTAACTGGACAATTCACAGGGGATACAGAAGTGACTAAGAAGAATGTTTTTAACAAGCATGGGAATGCAAATAGTATATAATTATTACCTTATTATTAGGTTAGCAAAGTTTTTGTCTTTAATGAGCATATTTAATGCTACTACAGTTACAGGTAACATAATCACCCTGAAGACTTCTGAACAAAGCAATAAACTCTCAGTGATGAGTTATGTGACCTTGGGCAGTTGCTAATCTCTTTTGAGTTTCGCTTATGACATAAAGTACCCATCTCATAGAGAAGTTAGGAGAATTACTTAGGAAAATATTTGTAATGGTCTGAGTAAATTTTAAGGCACATATTAGTAGTATCCATTGGAAAAGTCAGAACACTCTGTATGAAGAGTGTTCAGATTCTAGGTATCACTGCTTTCATATTCAATATTACCAATATATTTGAGGGTAGGACTGCACAATTTTTATATGTTTGCTACGCTTAGTATCAATTTATCTAGAAATTCTAATTTTAAGAAATTCAGTCATTTATGCAATAAGGTGGAGGAAGAAAATTCTAAGTGAAAACATGGACATAATACTGTATTACATGTGTTCTCAAGATGGTTTTAGTGCCTGCTGGACCCCCCACTTTAAGTCACTGGCAATGACATGGATGCCATAAAAAAAGTAATTAAAGTGCTCAGAAATCAATGTCTTTCTGCTTGAAGTTTCCTGAAGTGTTAACAGGAAATCTCTTAGCAACCACAATGTAGAATTTTACCTGTACACTTATCTGTTCACTTTATCTTTAACTGATCAGTAACAAAGCCTTGTGTTATACTGAGTAAGGAATTCACTGTATCTGAAGTCAACAGATAGGTGAAAATCAAGACTTCCATTTTTCACATCCTCATGCAACTAGGAGGCAATGATCATACTTTCCAGGCTCCATCAGTGGCCTGGAGGTCAACTGGGTAAGAAATAGCATGAATATAATCAAATGCAAATGGATTTCTCTTAGTTACAAACACTGGAATTAGGAGATAGTATATATAAAATAACTAGGCTACCAGCAGAGGGACAGGAATATTTCCTATGTTGTCACATTTGAGTAGGTCTCTACAAGCAGCAGCTGAATCACTGAGTGAATGAATGGTTTAGTAGCAGCAAGGGAAGCATTTTCTTCCTGTGATGAGTTTTGCAGCAAAGGGAGTATCTGCAAGGAGGGCCCAGGAGCATCCCGAGCTGCCTGGTTAACAAGAGCTATGATACATTTTTACTAAAATACTATCTCTTAAACTGTGCTTGAGAGAGGGAGGGAGGATAGAAGGCCAGGAAGCAGAAGTATTTAAGTATGTATTTGCCCCATAGTATATATACTTCATGTGTATTTTCTCATCAGTTAATGCTTATAACAAAAAAAGAAAGAAAGAAAGAAATTAATGGCCATGGAAGTTAAGAAAATTCTTCAAGTATAAGTAGTATGTGGTAGAACTGGTATCAGTGTAGTTTTTTTTAGGATTTATTTATTTTATGCATACAAGAGCTGGGTACAGGCCAGAAATGGCGGGGGGGGGGGGGCAGCGCTGAAAGTATTCACCAGAGACAGAGTTGGGAGTAGAACAGGCAGACTGACCAAAATACATTACTGAGAGGAACAGCGGGCGAGACAGGAGAGGGTTTCTTGTGGGTTTCTCTCTGGCTGGCCAGGGATTGAACTCGTGCTACAAAGGCTGTGGATTGCTTCATAGTGCAGTGCTTAACCCCTTGCACCACCAGGGAGGCCCCAAACAGTGTAGTTTTTAAAGTTCATAACCCACAAACTTGATCTTTTCAGTACAGTCCAAGAAAAATGAAAAAAAGAGAAAGAGAAACTGCGGAAGGAGGAAATAGAGGAAGAAGATGATAGGAAAATAAACTTTATCCTGTACTTAAAATTTGCCAGGTGCTAAAAATTATTTAAAATGTAGTTTTTACTGGCAAATAAACTCCAAACAATGACAGACCAAAGAATGACAGGGAGTCAGAAATTCAAGTTAGGACCTTTATATGTGGATAGTATTTTGGCTACTTAAAAGTACTTCTATATCTATTTTATCATGTTAAAAGTCTCTTATCAGCATTCCTAAGATAATAGATAGTACCCATCCCCAAAAGAAAAATATCCCTTTGTGAAAGTCAAGAAAAAAAAATTGAATATTCTGGAAGTTTGAATGCAAGAAAGAGAAACGTAATTAAAATTGCTCAATAATTCAAGTTTAATCAAAATACTACCTTGTTTTAATGCTTTGTTTGTGAATAATGTTCTCAAATTATCCATCCTGAAAAAATTTTTTCATTCACAACTGATATTTAAGGATCTGAGATCTTATGGTGGTACCTGAATGGAGGACATCACTGTGAATGTCCACTGTACAGGCGAAGGCAAGAATATGTCATCTATATGGAAAAGACAAGTTAATGTCTAGAAATCAGAATTTTTTTTAGAGATAAACAAATGTTATGCTAATTTCTCTTATAAAATGTTAAGTAAGAAAATATGTTAAAGTTAAGTATTGGCTTTGTGGAAATAGCAAAGTTAATAATAACCTTACATTACATTTCTCTAATTTTCTTAACCCAGAAAAATTTCAATCCAAAGATCATGATTTTCAAGTGATTTTTAAGTGATAAATATTTTTTTAACATTATTTTTGCCAAGAACTCAAAGAAGGCACACTACTTTCTATAGACTAATCATAACTTACATGGATAGCTTTCTAAACTTCCAAATTAAATAACAATCAAGGGTATAACTAATAATCATTTTATTCTAAAATAAGTCAAAAGTTTTACCTTAAAATGTCTTACCTCGTTTAAAATAAACATTTTTAAATTTATTTACCTATTTTAATACAAACACTTATTTACTAAAAGTCAAAATTTTCTAAATTAAAAAAAATTGTGAGTACTAATTATTTTCTAAGAACACAGTAGAGAGCGCAGATCCTGGTCCAGGAAACCATATACACAACATTTCTTCCTCAAATAATGGAATAAAAGTCATTTAGGTTTGTTGTATCATTTTTCACTAAGGTATACATAAAATAAAATACAGTATTCTTACTAGACTTCACCAGATACAAATTGCACTGAATTAGCAAAAGACATAATAATTTAAAGATTTGCTGTTCTATTATTTGCATGTAACTGTGTATCTATGACTAGCTGCCCACAAATTGCTATCAAGCAGATATCCAACTGTTCCTTTAATGAATAAATAAGACTTTGTAAATGTGATGTCTGGAATCTTAATAACACCCATAGAAGTTTGACAGTTCTTGGGGGACGTGTACTACAGTTTAGAGCAACTAAATGAATCAGTCTTTTGAGATGGTATGCACCTTTACCAGCCATTGTTAGCCAGATGACACACAGCTTGGGTCTGAGTACTCATGCCTAAGCAGCATCTCCTTTTTAAGTGGGAAAAAAATATATGTGGTACACTATCTGCATGTTCTTTTTCCACAAATGTAGCAAGGAAAAGAGGGATTGATTCATTCTTTGAAGACTCATTCCTCTTCCTTTGAGTCATAAAATAGAGATGAAGGCATGACCTGTACTATTTCTATTCACCCTGGTCTTAACATAAGAAAATGCTAACTATATTCAAAATCTGTGTACATTCAAAACATTTATTTTGGAGTAAAAAAGCTCTAATGCTTTTTTCATTGGCTGTCAATGTTTGTTTTCAATTTTTTTTTTGAAGCTCAACATGCTTATGTAGATTACCATTAATTCTATGTTCCCAATTCATTAGTCTTCTTACTTTTATCCAAAGACTTAGCTCAAATAGGATTCTTTCTAGCAGTATCAATCTGAGGCTGAATATGCCAAAAAAAAAAAAAACCCAAAAAAACCCAGAATGGAGAAGATTTAGATCTCAATTTCCAGACCCCAAGTATCAGTTTTCAGACTCAGAATCACAGAAAAATTTCATCATGCACATATATAATTTCCAAGTGTAGTATATGGAAATGTATAATTCTGACATTATAATTGTTGTCCTTAGGTAGGTCAACTACTCCTCCATAAAATCTGTTTTATTTAACTATTTATTTTATTTATTTGAGTGCGGTATTAACAAGGTTTCTTTGAACCCATGCTAGTGAGTGGGAAATAAGTTTCTAACCAGAGATAACCTTTCCAACTTGACTTGATTTTAAGAAAGCGTGCTCTCTTGTTCGTTCGCTCTTTCTCTCTCACTTTATACATATATATGTATATAAATGAAAACCTAAAAGCAAAATCTATATAAATAATATCACCTACTTATCAAAAAGATATCCCTTTAAAAGAAGAAAATTTTTATACAGATTCTCAAATTAGAATTTAAATATACATGAAGATCAAGAAAATACAATTGAGAAGCAAAGAGGAAACAGTATTAACTTACTTTCTCTTTTTTGATTAATTTCTGTCTGGATTTATATATCATTATGTAAATCTTGAATTGAAAATATGGATTTCAAAATAGTCTTACATATTGAAATGTAAAAAAAGATCCAAAGATGATTACTCTTACAGCACAAACTTAGCATTTATATAGTAATACAAAAACAATAACAGAATTTCATACAGAAAGCAGGTGTTTTAGTGTGGGTACAATATTTATAAGCAGTCTGTTTCTTAATCTGTCATAAAGGAAGTTTTACTCAAATATGATAGCTTTTTTTAATACACCTATCACATATGCAACCATTGTTTCTTTTTATTTTATTTATGTATTTACTTTTGAGAAGAACAGGGGTGTAGGCCAGAAGTATAAGGGGGTGAGAGAATTCACCAGAGACAGAGTGGGGAGCAGAACAGGCAGATTTACTGAAATACACTGATAAGGGGAACAGCAGGTGAGACAGGATAACCCATGTGTGCCATTTGTGGGTTAGCTTTCTGGCTGGGGATTGAACTCGACCATAGTGGTAATAGTGCTGAAACTAAACCCCTCGTCCACCAGGGAGGCTCCCCTATGATAGCTTTCTTTAATCAAAATGTAATAATACATGAAATTTTAGCAAGGAATAGTACAGAAAGATGTACAATGCTTTTTCTGGGTTCATCAAATTACCTTTAAATTCAACATGTCCAACAAGTAATGTTACTCAGTTGAAATTTTAAGAGAAACTGAAAACTAATTCTTGACAGAATTATGAGTAATAGTCTCATTAATCCTCTAGTTTACTGAATAAATTGTAAATATGTATTTATTGCAAAGAAAATTTTGAGGCAACCAGATAACCAATTCCCTTTGGTAAAACAATGACAAAGTGTGACTATCATAATAAATCAGAATTTTATTACACAACCTAAATGTAACTCAAAGTTCCCATGGCCATCTGCAAGAATGTATACACTGAGCTGAATGCTGCCACTTAAATTATCATAATGCTACCATACCTATTTTACTTTTATTTTTGTTTTTAAGATTCATTTATTTATACATGCAGGAACTGGGGTACAGGCTAGAGGTATGTAGGGTGAGAGGATTCACCAGAGACTGAGTGGGGAGCAAAATAGGCAGAATGACTGAAATACACTGCTGAGTCTGTGGGTCATATCCCTAGCCAGAGATAGAACTCATGCTGCAGTGGCTGCAGATTGCTTCACAGTGCTGTGTCCAAACCCGCTGCGCCACCAGGGAAGCCCTATTGTACTTTCTTCCCAGAAATTGTCCATCATCATTCAGTGAAATAGACTTGATAATTTACCTTCACATACTAAGAAACACCCCCCCCCCACCAAGACCTCCTAGCAGCATGAAACACCACCCAAATCCAAGAAAAAATGTCAGCATAGACATACTTATTTCTAATGACTTGATAAGGGAAAAAAATTCCCTACCTCTCCACTTACCTAAGAGTTTTGCAATGATATACAGAGCTTGTCCCCAAAGAAACAGTTTTCCATCACGGCCACAGTTGCTAGGAAATCGCTTTTGACTACCAGGGTTTCTTTTTTCATATTCTACAAAATCAGCTGGCACATAATAGTACTTTGGTATGACAGGGTAACCTGTGGAATTTAAAAATAAATATTAAAAAATCTATGAAATCAGCATCATCATCCAATTTTCCCAGAAAGAGAAAGGAGGTAACAGATTTGATAGGCTAGAAAAAACTGGGTATTTTGATTCCTTTCAAAAATTGCCAGTGGAACATGTTGAAAAATCTTGATTTTAAAACACTTATTTGACAGCGTATATTCTACTTTAGCCAACACTGTGTACATAGTCTTCTTTAACAATATTTAATTTTAACACCCTTAATTGAATCAACAAATACATAGTGTGCAAATATTTAGAACCATTAGAGAAGCTATTTTATTTTAATTTTTAAAGATTTATTTATTTACGCATACAAGAACTGGGGTACAGGCCAGAGGTATGGGGGTGAGAGGACTCACCAGAGACAGTGGGGAACAGAACAGGCAGACAGACTGAAACACACTGTTGAGGGGAGCAGTGGGCAAGGCAGGAGAGGTCTTCTTCGCCATTTGGGTCACCTTCCTGGCCAGGGATCAAACTCGTGCTGCAGTGGTTGCAGACAGCTTCATAGTCTGAGACTTATCCCCTTGCACTACCAGGGAGGCCCCTAGAGAAGCTATTTTATTAGGACTAGTCTATGGAAGCTTTACAAGTGAGAAATTGTAATCTTAAGGGAAGCACTATGACCCTGAAACACTGCTTAAAGCAAAGAAATCTTCATTTTAAACATTAAGCCCGTTATCTACCATTCAATATCAATGAGGAGAAAAATCCATCTTTCCCTGTGGTCCAATCATTTAAAAATATAGCTTGGTAGACATAATAAATTATTATTTAAAGATAAGAATATTTGTGGATGACATAAGATGGGGCAACATTCTACAAGAGTGCTACAGAAGACCTCTTACAATTTCAGCCCAGAATAAACTCAATTTTCCTATCAATATTGTACAGATTTACCTAAAATTTCATTCTGTCTTCATGCATCAATCAACAGTGATATTTGTGTCCATAATCAGTAAAACAAACAAACAAACAAACAAAAGTCTATGATGTATAAAGAAAAGTTTGAACAGCACTCTCTGAACATGACAAAGTCTAAAGTATGGTACACAAAACTACCACTTCCATGCAGCAATGACATACCACTACATATAACAAGACTGGATGCATGGAAATTCTAATAGTACATTCATTACAACATTTATTATTACATCATATTTCACACTGGACAAGTGATTATTCAGAGCCTACAATCATAAATAACTGCTTTAAAAAATTAATACCTATTTGGAACTCAATGTTTATCTATATACATGTCACTACTTTAACATTAAATTCTGTTTTTACAAATACTTCCAAACTCCCACAATATCTGGAAATTTTCTGGAATTCTTTTGAGAATTAATTTTTATTATACAGAAAAATCAGTTATGTTCTTTTACGATCCCTGCTGGTATTTAACTGAAATCAAAATACTCTTATTCATGAAACTTGATCTTCTGGCCATTTATAAAATATTCAGTCTATCCTCAAAGATATTTCAGCACCACCACGGATAGATAAAATAACATTTTAAAAGTCTTAGAAGCAATGTCAGAGAGGAGCCAGATGTTATTGGCAATGGTAGCACCTTTAGGCTGTCCAGAGCCTTATAGGAGGAGGTGACACTCATATGAATACAGCATTTCTAGGGACCTGGATAAAACTCAGTCACTTCATATTACTGTCACAACACACAGGGAAAAAGTTATATAGTAGGCTACAAATTGGAGAATCTCTGTCAACTTGACAAACTATTTTGTAATTATTATTGCCATCAACACCCTGAATTTATCTCTGTCTTGACTAATGGATTCCTCTTATAAAAAGCAATTTTGGGGGCCTCCTTGGTGGCACAAGGGGTTAAGCACAGCACTGTGAAGCTATCCACAGCCTCTGCAGCATGAGTCCGATCCTGGCTGACCAGGGAGCTACCCACATGGTTCAGCAGACATTTCCTGTCTTGCCCGCTGCTCCCCTCAGCAGTGTATTTCAGTCAGCCTCCCTGTTCTGCTCCCCACACTGTCTCTGGTGAATCCTCTCACCCCCTGAACCTCTGGCCTGAATCCTAGTTCTTGTATGCATAAATAAATCTTTAAAAAAAACATTTCTTTCTAATTCATTTGAGACCCTATTCATTTTTTTCATGAGTTAGTCTGTTTAAAAAAAAATCACCTATACATTTCAAAACAGCATAAAGGAAATACCAGTAGGGAGAATTTCTTGGGGAAAAAAATTCAACTATACCTTCTGTGGTCTGATGCAGTACTGGAGTCAGAAGATCCTGATAATCCTTTACTTGTTTCGGATTGCCTCTAAAAACTCCTAAAATGTAAAATACACAATCCAATAGCAGCTGAACTCAAAAGCATCAGAGAACTTAGAAAATTTTAACTTAGAAAAATCTATTTGTAAATGCCCAGTTGAAATATTTTGGTAATTTTCTATGAAAATGATAAAAATAGAATGTAAAAGCTAATGCAATGTGGTATTTTTCCAGGAAATTGATTTTAGAAGGTCATGTTATAAACCCAAAGAGTCAAGCAAAACATTGTTGGAATTTATCAATTATTTAGTTAAAGTTACAAGTTATAATATCAACCCACACAAAGCGGTGGCCCTCCTTTACACTAATTAGTAAGCACTGGAAAAGGAAACACAGAAAACCATCCCATCTGCAATAGCACCAAAACAATAAAAGAGTTAGGATAAATTTAACCAAGGGAAGTAAAAGATCTGTACAACAGAAATTATAAGACTTCAAAGAAAGAAACTGAAGAAGACACAGACAAAAAAATTCTGCATTTGTAGATTAGAAGAATTAATATTGCTAAGATGGTCACACCACCCAAAATTATCTACAGATTCAATGCAATCCTTATCAAAATAACAAAGTCATGCTTCACAGAAATTGAACAATCTAAAATTTTGCGTGGAACCAAAAATATCCCAAATAGCCAAAACAATACTGAGAAAAAAGAACAGTCAGAGTTACCACACTTAAATATATATATATTTAACAACAGAACAAAACAGAGAGCCCAAAATTAAATCTGGACACATAAGGTCAACTAAAATTTGACAAGGGAGCTAAGAACACCCAATGTGGGAAGGAAAATCTCTTCAAAAACAATTCAGGGAAAACTAGAAAAACAAATAAATACAGTACAATGAAATTAGACCCCTATATCATATCATTTACAAAAATGAACTTAAAATGAATAAAATAATTAAATACATGATACCATAAAACTCCTAGAAGACAACATAGAAGTTTATCTTAGCAATGAATTTTTGGACATGAAGCCAAGAGCACAAACAAAAAAGCATAAATAAACAATGGAACTACATCAAACTCCAAAGCTTCAGAAACAACAAGATGAGATTTTTGTAAAACATATATCAGATAAGAGGTTAATATCCAATATATATAAAGAACTAATACAACATAATAACAAAAACAAGCAATCCAATTCAAAATGAGTAGAAGAACTAAATATTTTTCTAAAAAGATTATCAAAATGGGCAACAAGCATATAAAAGATGTTTAACATCACTTATCACCAAGGAAATGGAAATCAAAACCACAATGAGCAATCACTTCACACCTGTCAAGACAGCTATCATTAAGGAGACAAAATACAACAGGTGCTGGTGAGGATATGGTAAAAAGGTCATCATTTTACACTGCTGGGGAGAGTGTAAATTAATCCAACCACTATGGAAAGCAGTATAGAGTACCTCAAAAAAATGAAAAATAGATCTATCATACCATCTCTGAGAATACACACAAAAGAAATGAAAATGTGACCTCAATGAGATTTACGAATACTTTGTTTACCCCATCATCCATAATAGCCAAGATACAGAAACAACCCAAATTTCTATCAATGGATGGTGTATAAAGATGCTTTCTATACAAACTGGAATATTAATCATCAGTGAGAAAGAAAGCTTTTCTGCCATTTGCAGCAACATGGATGGAACATGAGCACATTATGCTCAAGTGAGATAAGTCAGACAAAGGAAGACAAGTACTAAATGATATCACTTATATGTGGAATTTTAAAAAGTCAAGCTTATATTTAGAAAAAAAAATAGACAGTAAAATGGTCATTACCAGGGAGGGGGGCTTGGTAAAATAAGGTTGGTGGTATTTAAGGTTGCAAAGTTGTAATGAATAGCAATAAGTCATGGGGATCTAATGCATAGTGTATTATATAATATAATATATAATTAATTTAATATTATGCTATAATGATACAATGTGGTATTGTATTAATGGCAATTATGTTATAATATAGATACATCAAAGCAAAAGTTGTATAATTTAAATTATAAAATGTAACATAAACGTATCAAATTAAAAAAGGTCATGTTAGTATTTATAGTTGAAAACTGAATTTTAGTTAATATTTCTCTATTCTTAAGTAAAAATGTTAATAGATATTTATAATGTCACAGATTATAATAGTCATGATTTCTATTCATAAAAATTTTTCTTTGCAAATATGAAAATACATTTGTATCATTTTTAAAAATACTTGAAAGCATATTTAAAGTCTTTAAATGATAGAACATTCACTCAGAGAACAGACAAGCATATAAAAACACAGAGCAGTTAATATCATTGAAATGCAGTATATTTTGCCAGCTAAAAGGAGTCATATTTTATTTCTGCTCTTCCTTAAACCATTTATATTCTATAACTTAAGTTTCAGGGGAAAAGTCCACTTACCATCTATCATCATGTAAAGAAAAAATATAGGAAATTCACATTCAATGCCATCAAATAGCTAAAATGGAAAATAAAATATTAAAAACCTCACAATTAATTATTAATTAGAACAATTATATTTAGGACATACATAAAATATTTATAATAACAATGTTGGACAGATTTTATATATTTAATTATACTTCAAAATGTTCAGAACTCTTCTTAGTCAAAAAAAAAAAGGCACATTCGTTTAAACCATTATGCAGCAATCAATAAATATTTACTAAGTACTTAGTGATGCCTGACACCAACTAGACAAAGAGCTATGAAGACAAAAAGGTAGAGAATAGGTTCTCAAGGGCTCAAGAACTAGTGGGGAGGCAGACATGTAAAGAAACCACTACAAGGCCTCCCCGGTGGCGCAGCGGTTGAGCGCTGGGTTGTGAAGCTGCCCACAGCCTCCGCAGCACTGGTTGGATCCCCAGCTGCTCCCTGGCCACCGAAGGAGGGTCCCACATGGCGCGCAGACCTCTCCTGCCACCCGCTGCTCCCCTCAGCAGTGTACTTCAGTCCTTCTGTGTGCTCTGCTCCCTGCTCTGGCTATGGTGAATTCTCTCACCTCCTGCGCTTCTGACTGTACCCAGTGCTTGTATGTATGTATGTATAAATAAATAGATAGATAGATAGATAGATAGATAGATAGATAGATAGATAGATAGATAAATAAATCTTATATATATATAAAAAGAAACCACTACAGCATATTATACTGTCTATATGAAGCACACCAGGAATACAGGGAATGAAACTGAGTCTGGAGTCAGGGAAGCATTTCCAGGAAAGTAGATGCTTCTCAAGTAATGTTTGATGGCTTTCTCTGGGAAGATGAACTAGAGGAACTTCACAAAGGAAAGACAATACAAACTATAGATGCACGGAAGCACAAAGTTTGTTAAAGACATTATCAACATTTCAGTATTTTTGAAATGAGTAAGGAAGAAGTAGTAAAAGCTGAAACTCAATGGGTGGGCCTGTTACGGGGAAAGGATGTTCTGAGCTAATCCCATGCAGGCTTTGTGAACTCCACCCCCACTCCAGACCAAAGTCATCAAGACATTGGGAAAGACAAATCCCATCACCACCAAAGGGAAGGTGGCTGCGACCTGAGGGTGGAATTAAGCAGCCAGGTTGGGTATAAAAACCAAACACGTGGGCCTTGGGGGGCTCTGTCGCTTGCCTCCTGGCTTCAGGGCTCCTGGCTTGCAGCCAGCTCTCAGAGTGCCATTTGGGATTCCTGATCAGCGGATCGGGTAGGACGCATTTAAAACTTTGTCTCCCAATTTTCATTCTGAGTTGTACATTTCCTCATTTGCCCTTCCCTTGTAAATAAACCTTTTATTAACCTTTTGCGTGTGTCTGCAGTAGAGCATTGATAAGTCCTTTTAAGCACGCGGGTGAGGACCCACAGTCAGGCACCCCGTTTTGTATCAGGGCTGCCCTATAACAGTTCAAGCCAGCCAGATCAGAAAGGACCTGAGAAGTCTTGCTAAGAGACTAAGACTTTGATCTGTAAGTGGGGGGAAACCACTGGTGAATACTGAGTATCAGATTTATTCATTAGATTTACTTGCTAGTATTAATTAGAGTTGTAGGACAGGAAAAACGGAGAGCAACTAGAGTGATCCAAAGAGAAAAGATGACAACCAATGCAGGTTTTTCACCTTCATCGCTTTTGACATTTTGGCTCAAATAATTCTCTATTGTAGACTGTTTAGTAACATCCCTGGTCTCTACCTCCTTGATGCCAGTAGTGCGTATGAAGTTGTGATCATGAAAAATGTCTGTGAATATTGCCAAATATCCCCTGGAGAGCAAGCCTGTTCTTGGATTTGAACCACTAGCATAAACCAAGGAGTTAATAGAAAGGTATATGTGTAAGATTTAAAGATTAAATCTGTCAGCTTTGGAGAATGACAAAGAGGGATAAATGAGAAGGAAGAGCCTAGAATGAGTCTCAGATTTGGAGGTTAACAAGATGTGATTTGTGTAAACCATATATCAGCTAAGGGGTTAATATCCAATATGGTTAAGATCCAATATTGGACAGAAGGAATAGATAAGCTGTAGGGCTCCAAGTGAAGATGTAGGACACCTTCTGGAACGCTGTAGGACATCCAGAAGGCATAGGGATACATGATAGGGCATGCAGGGGGAGAAGTATCACTTTGGGATAGATATCTGGGGTTAACAGTGATAGCCAATACTATAACAGAGAACAGAACTGAGGATGGAACTCAGTAGAAGAGCAAAGTTTAAGAGGAAGTGAGTCATAGGGAAAGTTAGGATAATCAGGTAGCTTTAGGGACACTGAAGGTGGGGACTTCAGGAGAGTTAAGGAAGGCTCCAGAGATAAAGACAACAAAAGGAATAAAGGAAAAGGCAACTGATTCCAAAGGGAGAGAGTCAAACACCCAGGACTAAGGTCAACAGGACATTCCTGATGGAGGACAATGAAGAAAAAAGATAGGGCTGGAACATGGAGACTTAATTCTGGGCACAGAGACATTTAGGCAGTGAATGAGACCATGAAGAACTAACCAATCATGAGGAGACTGGTGGAGCTTTAGAATAATCAGGGGAAGAAGGTCTACATTCCCTGAGGCACAAGTCTATTTTGCCTTCCTGCCCCTCCCTGGCCTGGTTCCACTGGCCTGGGAGTCCCACTTTATTTCTGTTCCTTTTCTCCTCAATAAACTTTTTCTTTTGCTAAACAAATCTGCCTTTTCTCACTAGCTTGCCTGAGCATCAGCAAAATCCCTGCTGCGGCTTCATGAGACAACAATCCGTAGTGGTCTAGTGGCTGGCCTCAGCACTGCCACTGCAGCCTGCGATCATTCCTAGCTGGGAGACGAGGCCTGAAGATCTGAAATTCCACTATCCGAAGTAGAAGAAGAAACTGAAAAGACTGCTGAATACTATTTCGTTGTGGATATATACCACATCTTCTTGATCCACTCATGTATTTTTGGGCATTTGGGTTGTTTCAAGATTTTACCTATTATAAATAGTGCTGCAATAAACATTGGGGTACAGGTATTCTTTCAAATCAATGTTTTTGTGTCTTTTGGGTAGATCCCTAGGAGTGGAATTGATGGGTCATATGGTAGCTCTATTTTTAGTAGACTGAGGAATCTCTATTTTTAGTAGCTTTCGATAGTGGAACAATGATCTAAAATATATATAAATTTCAAAAAAGAAGAAGAAACTGAAAAGAAAACTAAGACAGTGAATAGAGAATTAGGAAAAGAATAAGGTGACTAAAAAGAAAACTCAGTTAAGATGCTCAATTGCCAAGGAGAGGTTTAGTGAAATATGGTCATGGGGCCTCCCTGGTGGCTCAAGGGGTTAACGCAACCTATTAAGCTATCCGCAGCCTATGCAGCACGAGTTCAATCCCTGGCCAGGGAGCTACCCACATGGCGCAGCAGACCTTTCCTGTCTTGCCCGCTGCTCCCCTCAGCAGTATATTTCAGTAGATCTGCCTGTTCTGTTCCCCACTCTGTCTCTGGTGAATCCTCTCGCCCCCTGCGTCTCTGGCCTGTACCCCAGATCTTGTATGCATAAATAAATAAATCTTTAATAAAAAAAAGAAATAAGGTCAGAAAAGCATCTATTGTAACATGGATGAACCTAGAGGATATTAGGCTTAGTGAAATAAATCAGATGGAGAAAGACAAACAATGAACGATTTTACTGATAAGTGTGGTACATAAAGAAATAAGATGAAGAGATGCAGTGAAGCATCTGCATTCCATGGCAGACAAGCAGTGAAAGCAATGAGGAAGATGAAGCCAAGAGATAGACAGTCTGAATCAGAGTGGTGTCGATCCATTCTGCTTTCCTTAGCAGTGCTCAGCACCAGCACTACTGCTGCTGGGCGGATCCAAAGTGGAAAGTGTGCAGGGTGAGAGTTACAAGAGGTTCAATTCAATTGTAAATGTTGTCAATCTGCACAGGAATTGTATTATATAGAAAGGAAAACAGTATTTAAGAGAGAAATGGATCTCTTGGTTCAAACTAACACTGCTGAAAAGTTTTTAAAATGTACACAACAAAAATGGCTCCTCGTGCTCCCAAATGGTAGTTGTGACATTAAGTACAATGACAGCTTGTCTAGTTGTCCTACAAACTAAATGTATGTAGTTGACAATTTACAAGGTACAATGTTATGGAGAACATTTTTAGAGAGACAGACTATGGGACTTTACCTATCTTTAGTGAGCAAGTCAAAGTTATCACTATGCATAAAAAGTAATTTCCAATCTACTTCACTAAAGCAAAGACTTCAGCAATGTGGATGGATGCTCACTTAGCTTTTTTTGAGTGTTATAATTTTCAGAAAAGTTTATAAGCAGGTATTATAAAGCTAGATATATTGGTATTTAAAATGTAAAATATTATAAAAATAAATATTTAGAGGACTATATTTCAGAATGAAGGGTCTAAGTAAAACAGAAAATAATATTGGTTTAATGCATTGAAAGTTATATCACAAATATACATTTTCTATTATGTATGACAAATGGTATAGAGCAGGCAGGCAAAGCACAGAAATGCAACAGAAAAATGATGAGAGTTCTCCTGCCTGCCTGTGACGATGCACATGCCTCTCTTTTTCTTTCTCTCTTTCCTAATAAGTCTTTCCTTTTAAAATGTAAAAGAAAAAAAGAAAGAAAAGACAAATAATCACTCAGTGAACCAACATGTCCTAATAAGAGCAAATAGACCTCCCTCACTGGTAGTAAAATGTATTGAGTGCTAACTATATGCCAAGCACCTTTAACATACATCAGGTTATAAAAACTTCCATAAGAGAACCAATAATAGAAGACGGTACAATTATTTTCCCAATGAAGAATCTCAAACACAGAGATGTTAATTAATTTACTCAAAGCCATGGCAGAGCCAGAATTCAAACACAAGAAATCTGCCTCTTGCTCCTGATCACTCTGCTATGGCTAGGGGATATTTGCTGATACCTTAATTTCAGCTGGTTTGTAATAACGTCTGTTGGGATCTTCCAATGATGTTCTATATCCATCTCTCAAGAAACGCTTAAATCCATATTTTCCTTTCAATTTTCTAACTACTTTGTCAAGTGTCTGGCTAAACAGAGCTTCATCATCCAGGGCAAATGCAGGATAGCTGATGCAGGGGAGCAGGGCAGCATCTGTGTTCTGGGGCAATAAGAAAAAGAAGGCAATGTAAGTACCTACAGCATTAGGATCAACATAGCTCAAGAAGAATCATGGAGATGAAAACTCAGCTAGGTTATCTGACAGTGAGACTACAGATCTTGGTGGAACAGACAGATGTTTATATGGCATAGTTTAGTGAGGTGTAAGTGAAATAAAACTTCATCCATTAATAAGGTGTATTTCAAGGTTCAATACTGGACCCATACTTTAAAATTAAGGCAGTATGTAAAATTTAAGACTAATAATTAGTTATTACAACTTAATTTGTCATAACAATTTGTTTATAATAGTAAAAAACAGAAAATAATCTAAATATCCAACAATTTCATGAATAAGTTTGCAGTTATTAAAATTTACATTGTAGAAATGCTTGTTGATATAGAAATACATACATTCATAGAACTAAGTCATCAAAGCAAAATAAACAATAATTTTCCAGCTTTGTAAAATAAAAATGTTACATAATTATACAAAAATTTTATGTGAAAACATATAAACTCAAGTGTTGTCATGCTAAGATATAACTGAGTGTCAAAATAATGCATGGACATTATATTATCATTTGTTTATTTTTGGAATTTGTTATTCTTTTATAATAATCTTGCATGACTTCTATAAAACTTATTTTTAAATAATTAAATTATTCTTAAATAATTATTTTAAAATAAATAAATTATTTTTAAATAATTAAATTATTTTGGGTGCTTTCTAAGAATAAAGTCACAGATAACCCCTAGAAAACTCTGTATTTGGGTTATACAGGGCATATTAAAGTTTGTCAGAAAGAAACGTGGAAAGTAATTTTACTCAAACAAAATATAAATTATGGAAAAGCATTTTTCTAATACTTCATGATAAAAAATTCTTTGTTGCTACCACCCACAGCTCTGCTCACTTCCTGAATAAGACCTCCAAGGCCAGGGGAGTGTGGGGCAATATTCTATATTCTCTTCTCATCTCTTTGGCAACTTCTAGCATTTTAGAGCACTTTCTTGGAAAAGTAAACAAGGTTTCATATCATAAACAATTGATTATATTAATTTATTATAATACTATCTCACATGAGATCTTGATTCTCTGGGTAACAATGAACACAACGTTTGTCTATTGCGATTGTGAGCATCGAGATCCACAAATATCACTGACCAGGAACAGCCCTGGAATAAGAAAGAGAAAAACATATCCTAAATTAAGAAAAAAGAACTTGAGAATGTTGGGCATTCTGACCGAAGACATTTCTTAAAAGTACTAACACTGGCTGCATATGAGAGTAGCATTACAGATTTAAATTTTCTTTTTTATACTTTCAGTATCTCTCAAACTTTTTGCAACAAACATTAATTTTATAATCATAAAAATATTATTTTTACATTTTCCTTATTTCTCCTTTTCTTATAAGTAAAAATGCATTGATTACAAGTAACTAATTAAGAACACTTGTTTTAAAAAATATACAGATGATGCATCTAATTTTTTTTACAAAGATTAAAGCAACTATTAACTGATTCACAAATTCTAAATTGTACAGTCCTAGTAAAGAACATTGATTATATGATCAAGTTAAAGAAACTTAGGTATAAATTAGGATTATGGATTAAAACAAAAACTACTTGATTAAAATAGAAAGACAGGAGAATCTCAAGTATAACAAGGCAAATAATATGAGCTGAATATTCAGTGGCAGGCACTGTGCTGCATGCTTCACAGAATATCTCATTTAATCCCATATGTTGATATATTATCCTCATTTTATGAAAAGAATTCTAAACCTTAGTTTGACAAGCAAGGGCTCAAAAAACAATTTTGGACACAGATGCCTCCACCTTAACCATTATATAAACATTAGTTATACAATTTTGTACACTGAAAAATATCTTTCAAGTAGAATCAAAAACTTGAACAAAAAGATAGCTGTAACCAAAAAAATGTCACTGTGTCTGTTAACCAAGTTAAATTTTTTGAATTATTTCGCCATTACAGCTTTCCACATTTAAGAGCACAGTCATAGATTATACATGGTTTTGTTCTATACTTAGGAGCTAAATGTTTTACAAATGCCAAAGAGTGAAATTTTATCCTAAAGACTCTTCCCATCACAAGACAATATTCAGAAAAGTACACAAGGAAAAGAAGAAGACAACAATCATAAATTTCATATTGCTTCACTATTACCTTCTAAATCTCACCCCAAATCTCACCAAATTCAAAGATGCATTCACCCTGAAACTAAAAAACCTTCAACTATCTCAAAAGTGTTTGCTGTGATCATGGAGATTGGGATAGATGGTTTAGTGCATCTCTATGCCACCACTGGAACTTAAAGTCCCCATGACAGTGGTTAGACTGAATCATCTTCTAGTGTATTTACTAGAATACAATCACAGAAACTCTGTTTAGGAGTTAAGTTGAGCTGCCAGTCTTAAAACAGGTTCTTTTGATGGAAACAGAAGAGTTGTGATTTCAGTAAATGGAAGATAAAAATATCCAAAATTAATCAGCTATTCTGTAGTGACATATACATACAGAACATCCTTTCATATTCCTGTGTTTAATTGGAGAAATCAAGATACTGACAGATGCGCTAAGGCCAGAATCGAAAAGGTGATGACGAGAAAGACTGCTCATGTTATGCAAAGTATTCAGGCAATACAGACGTATCGAGCTTCCTTTGAAAATTGTAGGCCTAAAATTAATGCCTGAAAATTTAAAGTAGGTGATAATTAATTTCAAAAGTAGGTTCTCCTTGATGGCTTAAAAAAAATTAACTTCTGAGTAGGAATAATAGCTGCCCAAAGTATTGGGTGAGTTTTATCCTTCTATAAATCCGAACCATAAGCCAAAAGCATGGTATATTTTTTATTTAGGAAAGCCAAACAATATATAGTTAACTAACTAGCTTTTGATCTCACTGTTAAAATATGGCAACACTATGAAATTATTTTTCCCCTTTGCACATATTTCTTATACTGGCAGGGAAGAAACTTGAACAAATGTTTTGATGAATTTAGATATATAAGTCATTTATTTGTGGTCAGAACATAGACATTGGATGTTTATATTAATCAAATTACAGCAAGAATTTCCAAATTTTCCATTTCACTTCATTATTGATAAATTATTCTACTCAGATTGTATCTTTTAAAAATTCAATTCACAGCAAACTGATGTGGCATTCAATTAACTTTATTAATTACCAGCCTAAGGATAAATGATAAGTCCTATTTTTTTTTTTTTATTCACAGGTTTCCAGCATCTCATATTCATTTCTGTGCTGTTTTGTTCCAACCATCCTACTTGCTTTCCCACTAAATTCCCCAAATTCAGATCCTAACTCCGGTCCTCACCTTCTCTATAAGTGCCCTCCTGCTAACATTAGAGGTTTATTATCATCATTATTCTTTCACTCAGAAACTCACTGTATTCATAGTCATACCCTGCCATGCACAGCCTTTATTTTATTTAATAATCATCAGGTTTTTGACTGTGTATCTCCTAAGTCAGCTCCTTGAGAGCAAAGGTAAAATTTCACCTTGATTGTGTTCCTCAAATCAGAGCTCTGACAATACTGACAATAACATCTATGACATGAAGCTGTTGAGCTAAATTTCATAAATAGACACAAGAAGTAGGGACTTTCATATAGGAAGGACAGTTTAGCATTAATCTGGTTGTTAGGAGACAGCCTCACTCATGGTTCATTAACATACTTGACAGAGTTAAAAAATATTAAGAAATTATGTGAATATGAAATTATTGCATTCTGTGTGCTAATATTTTTTTTACAATTTTTTTAAAGATTTATTTATTTATTTGTTTGTTTGTTTGTTTGTTTATTTGTTTATTTATTTGTTTATACAAGCACTGGGTACAGTCAGAAGCGCGGGAGGGTGAAAGAATTCACCAGAGCCAGAGCGGGGAGCAGAACAGGCAGAAGGACCAAAGTACACTGCTGAGGGGAGCAGTGGGCAGCAGGAGAGGTCTGCGCGCCATGCGGGACCCTCCTCTGGTGGCCGGGGAGCAGCCGGGGATCAAACTAGCATCATGGAGGCTTCGGGCAGCTTCACAACCCAGCGCTCAACAGCTGTGCCACCAGGGAGGCCCTTCAATTTTTTAAAGATTTATTTATGCATACAAGAACTGGGGTACAGGCCAGAGATACAGGAATGGGGTTGAGAGGATTCATCAGAGACAGAGTGGGGAACAGAACAGGTGGATCAACTGAAATACACTGCTGAGGGGAGCAGCGGGCGAGTCAGGAAAGGTCTGCTGCACCATGTGGCAGCAGACCTTGGCTGGCCTGGCTGGCCGGCGATTGAACTTATGCTGCAGAGGCTGCGGATTGCTTCATAGTATGGTGCTTAACCCTTTGCACCACCAGGGAGGCCCTCTGTGTGTGTGCTAATATTTATATATGAACTTGGGTTAACAGGAAAAATACACAAATAGTGATTCTGATATGACTAGTGATAAAAACAAGATGAAACTGGTCTATATATATATATATATATCTTTCTGGAAGAAAAACCATCCCATAAAACTATGACCAGACTTTCTTCCCTAGTTCAGTGCTGGGCTGTCTTCAGTTCTGTGCAGAGCCTAAAGAGAGCTATTCTTGCTGAAAGCATATTTAGTGAAGGAAATTTTCCCTCTGTACCATAGTTGTGGTGGCAATGAGTGTGCAAATAGCCAACAGAATCTTCCAACAGCCCCTCTCTCACACTATAATTCTCTTCTCTATAGAAGATCCCATTCACATACAGGAATTTTTGAATTACAGACAGATAAACCTGAGTGTTAATTTTCAGAGTTTCAGAAAAGCAGAGCTGAGACCCAGACTTAAGACTCACAAAACTGGGCCTCCCCTGGTGGCGCAGGCAGTTGAGCACAGTGCTGTGAAGCTGTCTACAGCCTCTGCAGCACTGGTTCGATACCGGCCAGTCAGCAAGGGTCCCACATGGTGCAGCAGACCTCTCCTGTTGCGCCCACTGCTCCCCTCAGCAGTGTATTTCATCAGTCTGCCTGTTCTGTTCCCCACTCTGTTTCTGGGGAATCCTCTCACCCTCCCGTGCATCTGTACCCTGGTTTTGTATAAATAAATAAATAAATCTTTAAAAAAAAAAAGAATCACAAAACTGTTGCTTATCATGCCTATGACTTTTACTGAGGGTAAATTATGATTTATTTAAATATTATTTAAATATTGTGAACTATTAAATAGTATTTGTATATATTTATCATTATGGTTAAAGAGAAAATATTTGAAGCTATGACTAAATATGTGATTTTCATGTTAAGCATTATATGAATATGTTTCCAAAAGATCTAAATAGTCTCATAGATTTACCATTAAAGAAATTAGGCATTTGAATCATATTTTCTCCCAAAGAAAAATAACTTGTGAAAATAGCTTCAGAGCAAAAATAGAAAGAGGGTTTTTCTCTTGAATAAAAAGCAAGTCTGATGTTTTTTAAAAAAGAAAACAAAATGCAGGAACACAATTGTCATAACCAAAGCTAAAGGTTCTTTCTACCCAATAATTTTCCATGTCTTATTTCATACCCTGACTGAAACACAAAAAGGGCAAGACTTTCATGCTGCTTGTCAAGTGGATACCTCCTTCAGAAATTCATTACTTAAGAAAAAGTTGTGTATTCAAAGGTACAAACTTCCTGTATAAAATAACTACATCTTGGGAATATAATATAAAACATGAAAACTACAGCTTGAAAAACTGCATTGTATATTTGAAAGTTGCTAAACAAGTAGATACTAAAAGTTCTCATTGCAAGAAAAAAATGTATAACTGTGCAGTGAAGCATGGTCACCACTTACTGTGGTGACCATTTTGTATTATGTACAAATATCAAATCATTACATCACATACCTGAAGTTAAGATAGTGTTATATCCCAATTATATCAAAATTTTAAAAAACTAAATTAAATTTTTAAAAGAGGAAAATAACTTAGGAGTTTTCAGAGAAAATACTTCTACTTCTAAAAGTAGAAAGCATTCAGAGCCCAAGGTATCCTGTACTAATAATCGATATCCCAGGTTCATTAATAAGTCGCTTTGGTTTAATTCTGGTTCTACATCTCTGTTGTATGCCTCATGGAAACCACCTCATCTCTGACCATTCATTTTGAGAGAAGGAACTTCTGGCTCCAAAAATCTATAACTGAGTTGCTGACAAGGAATGCACTTTTTGAAAGTTCTTAATTAATTTAATTAAAGACACACATATAAGAACGCTGTATCAACAATGTTCTAGAAATAACCGAGAAAACCCATTTGATCTGAAATCACAAGTCTGCAGGAGGTTAACTTGGGCTTTCATCTCAATAAGAGCATTTCTAAAAAGCTTCTGTACAGCAAAAGACACAATAACCAAGATGAAGAGACACCCCACAGATTGGGAGGAAATATTTGCACTACACAAAGAGCTTACACAACTCAACAAAATCAAAATAAAGAATCCAGTCATAAAGTGAGCAGAAGAGCTAAAAAGACACTTCTCTGAAAAGGAACTACAGAAGTCTAACAGGCACATTAACAAATGCTCGGGGCCTCTCTGGTGTCATAGGTGTTAAGTCTCAGAGCTACCACCACATGGCCTGAGTTCAATTCCTGGCCAGGGAGCTAATACCGACATGGAGCAGCAGACCTCTCCTGTCTCAACCGTTGCTCCCCTTACCAGTGTATTTCTGTAGATCCACCTGTTCTGCTCCCACTCTGTCTCTGGTGAATCCTCTCACCCCCCATACCTCTGACCTACACCCCAGTTCTTCTATAAATAAATAAATAAATAAGAGCATTTCTTTGTTATGTTGGTTATTTTCCTAGTCACTGACTTGTAATTAGACCACAGTTCTTGAAAGTACATGAAGTGACATTAGCTTAAATACTAAGATCACATGCACTATATGCTACTGTTTAGCAGGTTAATTAAATTTACCTTCTATAAAGGTGAGAATTTTAACATTTTCAAAGTCAGTTTTCTGTAATTTTTCACATCAAAAACAAAGATAAAGGATATTTGTGCAACTAGGATCCTTTCTAATATTATGCTATGAAAACTAAAGATGGAGAGGCTCTGCTTACAAAATATGAAATTGTGTGGCTAAAAGAATAAAATGTCATTTGTCCATATATCTATCTGAAATGATCAAGGAGTAGGCAACTCAGGAAATATTTAGTACATAGCTCTGCCAGAAACAGAAATGAGCTAAATAAGGTCAAGAATTAACTCTGTTAGAGCAGTTGTTCTTATCCTTGGCTACACATCAAAATTCCTGGGTGGTTTAGAAAAATCTCAATGCCAAGGACTCCCCTAGACCAACTAAATCAGAATCTCCAGAGGTACATTCAGATATCAGTTTTGTTGTTAAATTCCTCAAATAATTCCAGTATGCAACCAAGACTGAGAAATTATGGCTGGAGAACAATATTGGCAGTATATTTATTATCCAGACTCAGAATGCATAGTAAAGTAATTCAGTGCTTTTAAAGTTATGGTTAAAAGATCTATGAAAGCTTCCTGAGAAAAGTAGGCTTAAGGCAGAGTTCTGAACTATGGGTAGTTAGAAAAGGTACATTGTATATGTGTGGGATATTTATGTAGGTCGAGGGGGTGCATACTAAGTATGGAGGCAATGTACCCTAAAATGTAGGTATAGCAAAGGACATGGGGTAATTGCAAATCAGAGCTAAAATTAACACATATAACAGTTGAACTAGACATGCAACACCATTAGGATCACTATTTGATATGCCATGAAAGGCAGAAAACAAGACCAATCTATAACTTTGCAGGCTGCTACTGTAACACTCCTGGTTTTGTCCATCACTCATCTCTTTGACATTATCTGTAGAGGTTTTTCAGTTCAATCTCTTCATTTCCTTCTTAATTCTGACCAGTAACTAGTTCATTAATTATAACAGATAATATTTATGGAGGGTTTAATCTTTGCCAAGCACTATGCTAACTGAGCTTTTTATTTACATGAAAACCTTCTGAAATATGTCTTAGTGTCTTGATCTCTATCTCTTTCATATAAGGAGGCTGAGGCCTAGGCAAATAAGTAGCCAAAGTATTCATTGGTGGGAGTACAAAATGACAAATGACATTTGTGTGGTTAAAGGAAAAAAAACATCACCTATATTCCCATCTGAAAGAATCAAGTAATAGTCAACTCAGCAAGCATTTGGTACATAGCTCTGCAAGAAACAGCTCCATGTGCTAAATAAGGTCAAGAATTAATTCTCCTTTTGCTTTATACCATTTATAGCCTATTCCCCCATGGCTGTTTCTCTTTTCTCACTCCTCTTCTCTCTCTCTCTATCTTCCTATATGCACACTCTTATACACAAACATAGACACACATTAAAATGAGAGAGGGATGAAAAAGGCAATGAAACATATTGAGGACAGATGCCCACATTTATTTGCATGAGTATATTGACTCTTTCAGGGAGGAATGTTGATGCAAGTCAAGAGATTTGTGCAAAAGGCACTATGAAGTCTCTAAGACAGGTATATTAACACCCATGATTTTCTGTGGGTTCACACACTCCCAAGACCCATGACCTCTGATACTTTCATTTCTCTAACTGATCTTGAAAGAGAAAGAAAAGTGTAGGAAGAAGGTGATTTAGAGTCATCACTTGGGCACCCAGAATGAGGTGCTGCTCCCCTTGTTCCAATCCTTCCATGTTTGTGGTCATCCTTAAATCTTCAAATCCTGGACTTATCCAGAGTCCATCAACCAGAGGAAGTTGGAGCAAGAAGAGAAGAATTTGTATATGTAGAGAGAGGAAGAGAGGCAGCTGTGCTACCATACTCCAACTTGAAAGTATTTTATATTTTAGACTTCAGGCACATAGTTTTATATTTGGCTGATAGTATTTCATCTTCTGTAACAAAAACCTTGGCACACTTTACATGCCTGCATAATTTCCTAAATTATCTTCAGTGACTTAGCATATTACCAGTTAAGGATTTTTTAATATAGTTGGACGTTTCCTTTACCCTCTCCATGACAGAAATATTTGTAAAAATTGCTATAGATAATGAGCCTATTTCTTGATCCAGGAAAGTAAACCTGTATTCCAACATTTTATTCTCTTACCTGAACAAGTCAATCATGGTCACTTGATTAGAAGCAGAAACTGGTTAAAGATCATATGAAAATTTAAGGCAACCCTTAGGGTTTTCCCTGTTATTCTGAAGAAAATGAGATTAAGACACATGACTAAAGGCAGCTGAGGGTTCCAATTCTTTGTCTATACATGTTACACAAGTTCCTCTCTGTATGAGATCATCATGAAACTGAAACCAGCATGAGAACTAATATGGATAATGTGAGGCACATAGTAGGAGAAATATTCAAAAATGTGAAAGCCAATAAGACACTTTAGAGAAAGCTATCAAACAAAAAAAAATGAGAATTCTTCATCAATAATTTTATTTTAAATTAAGCAGTGTTTTTTACTTAGACAACTAAAATTTAACTGTTAAATTATCATTAAGGGTAAGATAGTTCACAATGGGCTATAACATAAGCTTTAGATATTCTCTGATCGTAAAGAAAGACTTGGTTAATGAATGATTACATTAATTAAACACACAATTCAAAAAATAATTCGCTATTGCTATTTTTACCTGATTGCCAAAGAGGTTGAATCCATTAATTGCTTCTAAAGCTGCTTTTGCTAGACCAACAGAGCTAAAAGAGAAAAGGAAATACCTTATAACTCTAATATATCTGGCTACAAAATAAGAACCATTACCTGATGAATATTCACGAGCAAGATTCTTTATTAACACTTATAACAACTTCCATAAGAAGAATAATGTCTAAGAGACTTCAATCTGACATTTCACTATTTTAATTTTTCTTTTTTATAGCTAGTAATCTTCTGGGGAAAATATTTCCAAGTTCACCTTGATCTAGACAAATGGTCATACTTTTGATGGAAGTAGTTTTAGTTCCAATATCATTTGTACTCATTAACTGAAGAAAAAGGGAAGATGAACTTTAGAGGAAGGTATATTATGATGACATGTGCTCAGGGATAACCACTATCAGTTCATAGCAGCGTAAGAGAGTGTTTCTGATGTCAACTTAGAAACTTTAAAAAGATCTTGCATGTCATACATTTACCATAGAGTACAGTTAAATGTATCCCTTAAAATGCTCTTTGCTTGGGGCCCAATAAAATAAGGATTATTTTATGGTCACAGAATTACTGATTACCACACCTCTCATTTTTTTTATATATCTTCTCTTTGTAACAAAATGTGTACTTCTTTGACTCTCAAATGCCACATACAATTGGATTGGAAAATGAGAAGACCCAAATTACATTAAAAACATGAATGTCATCTTATAAATATCAACCTTTAAATATTTTAGGACTAATATTCAGTTTATTTTTACTTAATCAGATTTTTTCTCATTTTTACTCAAAACAAATATATACAAAAATATAATTTAAATGTAAATATGTAGGGCTTTCCTGGTAGCACAGGGGTTAAAATCTCAGTGCTATCAAGCTACTGCTAAGCACTGTAGTATGAGTTAGATCCCTGGTCAGAGAGCTGATCCATATATGTCTCAGCTGACCATTCCTGTGTCGCCCCCTGCTCCCCTTAGTAGTTACTTCAGTAGATCTGCCTGTTGTGCTCCCCCCTCTGTTTCTGGTGAATCCTCTCATTCCCTGCACCTCTTGCTAGAGCCCAGTTCTTATATGCATAAATAAAAAAATAAATCTTTAAAAATAATAAAATTAAATATCTATCATCATTTTAGATCTTCTCTATAGTGGTGATTATCAATGTTTGGTTCTCAGAATTACCTGGGAAATTGTTAAATATGCCAGTTCGCATTCTTCACTGGGAGTGGGGCCCAAAAACCAGTATTTAAAAGTCTTTCAGATGCTTGAATGTACTTTAAATTTAAGAATCACAGATATAAGCTACTCAAAGGATCATGATCTACATTTTCTATAGGTTATTTATATGAGATGTTCCCAAGTAAGCATTATTTTTATTATAGAACAGTAAATAGGTGGGAAACTTACTGTAAAATACATGAATAGAAAAGTGGAATGGATGTAAGTTTCCCTATTCCTCATACAAAAAGGCTCAGAAAGATGAAAAGCAAACTGGTCAGTACCTCGGCAGTCTCAGAACAATACTAAGGTAAGTTTCCTGAGTTTCCTTTTTGCCTCCATCTACCAGATTTAGAGCTGAAAAAGCCAACAAGCAGGAGATGTTAGCAGGTGCATACAAAAAACCCTGCAATGTCTAGCCAAAGGACCAGGAAAAGGGCAACCTAACAAAACAGAAAACCTTTGGATAATAACCACTCAGAAAAAAATGTAACCCAACCCTAACCCTCTCCTGTGTAGGCTAAGTGGGAAACCTAGACTTCTATATTCACAAGTCTATAAGGAGGAATCATGCTCAACCCCCAACTCTCTCACCAATGATGGTACCAAAGAATTCCTAGGAGGAAGTCATATCATTCATTCCTGATGGGTGTTACCAAGTCACCTCCCTCACACACACCTCAGTGTCAGCGGATACCACAAATAGAGGCATGATTCCACAATATACCCCCTATAGTAATAAGGTGAACATTCCCTTCCTGTTGGTGAATATCCCCCTCCTGCTGGGATAGTGTCAAAGGAAGTCAAATGGAGGGTCAGTACTTTCAATAATGACTAGCTATAAAGAAGTCACACAGCCATAGAGACAAACTAAGAATCAGTAATGAAGGATTCTGATGTTTCCAGACAGGGAGGTCTCAATAGAGGCTTATTGGGACATTAGACATCCCACCCAGGCCAAGCAGTAATGAGGAGTCCCTGTTTTGGGCACTCGGAAAAAAAAAAAAAAAAAAAACCTGGTCTGACATTCTCATTTGGCAATACTGGAATGATACCTCTGTCCCCTTCCCTTGCCAGAGTGGTATCAAAAAAATTACGGCTGAAATAGAAAGTCAAGATAAGATTCATGATCTTTACAACATGATGTTCATAATATCCATGTGTCAATCAAAAACCTCATCATAACTAAAACCAGTAAGATCTCAAGTTGGATGAAGAAAGACAATCAATAGATTCTAACACTGATATGAAAGGGATGTTAGATTTATCTAAGATTTTTAAAGCAATCAGTAAAAATTCTTCAATAAGAATACTGATTATTTCTGAGACAAATGAAAAGATACATAAACCTCAGCTAAGAAATAGAAAGTTTCAGCAAACTTTTTAGAACTGAAAACACAAAAATTGAAAAAAAAAACTCAGTAGATAAGATCAATGGTAGAATGGAGGACAAAGAAGTAAATAATAACTGAACTGGAAGATAAAACAAGGAAAATAAAGAACACAAGAGAGAAAATAACCTGAAGAAGAAAGTGAAAAGACCATCAGGGACTTGCAGGGCAATGACAAAAGATCTAACATTAATATTATTGGACTCCATGAAGGAGAGGAGAAAAAGGGCAGAGCTTAAAAACAAATGTTTAAAATAATGGCAGAAAAATTTCAACTAGCAAGCAACAAAAAGCTTTATCTCCCTCCCTACCATGTAAGGACCTAGGAGGCAGTAATCTATATGCCTGGAAAAACTTCTCACCAGAGAATTGAACAGGCTGGTCCCTTCACACTGGATTTTCTAGACTCCAGATTTTGTGAATTTATTTCCTGTTATTTAAGTTAGCCAGTACAATGTTATGGTAGTGCAAACTGACTAACACAATTCTGTATTAGTCAATTCTGCATTATACAATTGAATACAAATCTTTTTCCAAATGCCCACGGACATACAGAGCATTTATCTTATCTTGGACACACACCCACACACACTCCAAAAAATAACTGTCAAAATGTAAAAGAAACCATACTGTGTTATCTGACCACAATGGAATTGAACTAGAATCAATAACAGAAATAGAACAGGAAAATTTTCCAATACTTGTAATCAAAACAAAATTCTTCAATATAATCAACATGGGTCAAAGAATGTCTCAAATGAAATTCAGAAGTACAGTGAATCGAATGACATGTAACAGCAAAGTTCAAGCAGTTCTGAGAGGGAAATTTACAGCACAGAGTGTACATAGAAGAAAAGGAAAAGAGCCTCAAGTCAATTATCTAAGCCTCAACCTAAGGAGGTTAGGGAAAAAAAATCAAAATAAATTCAAAGAGGGCCTCTCCTGGTGGTGTAGCGGTTGAGTGCTGGGCTGCAAAGCTGCTGGCAGCCTCTGCAGTGCCAGTTTGATCCCTGGCCACCAGCGAGGGTCCCACATGGCGCGACAGACTTCCCCTGCCGCGCCTGCTGCTCCTCTCAGCCGTGTATTTCGTCAGTGTGGCTGTTCTGTTCCCCGCTCTGGCTCTGGTGAATTCTCTCACCCTCCCATGCTTCTGACTGTATCCAGTGCTTGTATAAATAAATAAATAAATTCAAAGAAAACAAAAGGAAATAACAGATAAAAGCAGAGATCATTGATACCCAAAAACAGAAAAATCAATGGAAAAAAAATAACTGCTTCTTTGACAAGATAATGAAGATTGACAAACCTCTAGCAAAACTGACAAAGAAAGCAAAAGACACAAATAATCAAAGGAACAAAATTTGAGCTATCATTACAAACACTATACAATATACCAAAAGAATAATAAGAAAATACTATGAGAATTCTACATACATAAAATTGACAATTTAGAAGAAATGGATCATGTCTGGAAAATCAAAAATTACCATTACTCAACCAATCCAAAATAGATAATTCAAATAGCTTTATAACTATTAAAGAAATTGAATCCGTAATTTAAAAATGGTCAGAAGAGAAATCTCCATGCCTATATGATTCATTAAAGATTTCTACCAAACATTAAAAGAAAAGTTAAAGTGGGAATTTAATGGGGACTAAACCTGAGAAGAGAAAGCATACATTGTACAAAAATGAAGAATGATGTGAAATATATAAAGAATAAATAAATTTTTAAAAAATTTAAAAAAGAAAAATTAATGTGAATCCTATATAATTTCTTCCAGAAAATAGAAAAGGAACTATGTTGGAGTCCATTATTTAACATTGCATTGGAGCTCTAGCAGGTAGTAAGACAAGAAAAGGAAATCAAAGGAATACAGTTCAGAGGGGAAGAAATAAAATTGCCCCTATTTACAAAAGACATTATTATATATTTAAACTTGTACCAAATTTCTTTTTTTAAAAACTCCTAGAATAAGTAGGTTCAATATAATCAAAGATACAAAGGTCAACATTAAAGAATTTATTTTTACACATTAACAATGAATACATGGAAGCTGATATTTAAAATATAGTACCTTATTAAGAAAAAAAAATGAGATGAAATAATTAAGTGTAAAGGTACCAAAACATGTATAGGACAGCCATACTGAGATGATCGTGCTGAAGAAATAAATCAAAGGTGATCTATATAAATGCAGACAATATATTCATGGAATTAAAGACAACATGATAAAGATGTCAAGTTCTATCAATTCCAGCAAGATACTTCCTATACAGACAAGATTATTCTAAGATACATATGGAAAATCAAAGTAACCTACAATGCTCAAAACAATTTCGAAGACAAATAAAAAGTGGGATGAATAAGTCTACCCAATTTCAAAACTTATTACGTAGCTAGAGTAATCAAGTCTGTGTGGGTTGGCAGAGGGTTAAACAAATAGAATCCAGCAAGAGAATGATGCAAAAATATCCACTTTACTTGTAACAAGGACACAAAGGTATTTCAATGTAGGAAAGATAGTCTTTTTTACAAATGCAAATGAAAAGAGTGAAGATGGTGGAAGACAGGATCCTTGAGACATCACTTCCCTCAGAAATATTAAGGATAAGCACTCAAAGGAGCAGCCACATTTAGAATAAGGTAGGGGAAGTGAGGATCAGTGTTTCAGCAAGAAAGAGAGCCAGAAACCACTGGAAAGCAAAGGAAAGACTGAAAAACAGTAAGTCAGAAAAGGTGCAAGTTCATTAGAAAGGCTGTGGGCTCTTCCTTCAACAGTCCTGCAGGCTGTTGCACTGGGAAGAAGAAAGCATAATTCACTGTGAGAACACAGTCTGTTTGCTAGTTGAACAAGAGTACATCCAGGGGACCAGAGACCAAGTTCAGTAATGGAGAGAGCCACATGGTTAAGCCAGCATGTCTCTGGGCTCTGAAGATTGTCTGTGACTATCCAGCAGCAAGCAGGAAAACACTTCCCCCTCCCCCACTGAGACCCCTAGTAAGATCTCCACTCTGCACTTACTGGGATGGCTAGATGAGGCCACAATGAACTGGGTCAGCTTGGGGCTTCTTCAGGAGTGCCACAGAGCATGTCATACACGTAGACATTTTTGCAGTGGGGTTCTATACCATGAGCTTTTCCAGAGACAGAAGATGTGGCTACTACTCTTCTGCCAGCTCATAACCTCTGCTTATACTCACAAAGAACGCATAAGCACGGGCACTTGTCTAGCTCTACAGTAAGGGAAAGAGCAGCCATATTTTCTCATAAACATTTTCAACAGGGGGCTTCAGGATATCAGTTTTTTTTAAAAAAAAAGATTTATTTATTATTTATGCATACAAGAGCTAGGGTACAGGCCAGAGATGCGGGGGGTGAGAGGATTCACCAGAGACAGAGTGGGGAACAGAACAGGCAGATCTGATGAAATACACTGCTGAGGGGAGCAGTGGATGAGACAGGAGAGGTCTGCCTCGCCATGTGGGTTACCCTGGCTAACAGGATCGAACTTGCACTGCAGAGGCTGCAGATTGCTTCACAGTGCGGTGCCTAATCCCTTGTGCCACCAGGGAGGCCCCCAGGACATCAGTTTTAGAAAGACTCAGGAAACTCTGCACCTGTGACCAGTGTGTGTAGTCAGAAAAATATGTAACCACAGGGAACAGAGACTGCAAATAAAGGGTTTCCTGATTGCCAGTAACCAGGGTGGAATGTCAGGAGAGGTACCCACCTAACCTCCACCATAGTGCTCTCATAGCTGTCCTCTGAAGAGTCTAATATGTTACTGCGGGAGAGTGCAAGATTCCAGAGTTGGGGGGGGGGGAATGGGCAGCAAAATGGTGACACACACATGAAGAGAGAGAATACAAGGCAACTTGAGACCTCAAGGGAACATGTCACCACAAGGAGGAAATAACTTTAGAACTCAGTCACAAAGATGTGGAAAATCTTATCTTCCAATCAGGCAGAGAGTTCAAAATTGCCATAATGAAGAAGTTTTAAAAATGGAAGAAAACTCAGCCAATGCAGAAAAAAATTAATGACTTGAGAAATAATATTAATGAATTTAGAAACTGAAAATTTTAAATGAAAATAAGGAAATAAGAAAAATAAGGAAATGGAAGCTTACAAAATGATCAATAGATGAAATCAAAAACAATCCCACAGAAAGCTGTGGAAGCAGACTAAATTAAAAGGAGGACCAAAGGTAGATGGAAGATCAGGTGGAAGAAAGCGACATACACAGAAAACAGAATGAAGAAACACTCTGAATCTATCCAATTCCATTAGGACAGGCAACAATATAAAGATACTGTGATTCCCAAAAAGATAGAAATAAAATGGAACAGACAATTTATTTAAAGAAATAACAGGGGAAAACTTCCTTAACTGGGAAAGGAAATATACAAGTCATGAGGCTTAAATAACCTGATGCCCTGAGGGTTCCTGTTAGCCCTCAAAGCAGAAACACTCCTATATATTTAACTGAGTAAATCAGCAAACCTCCACTTACAGTGTGAGATATAAGTGTTATTAAGACTATTTCCAGAGTTTTGAAATATGAGAGAAAGTAACTTGTTCAAAAGGTGAAAACACAAATAATTCTGCACTAGAAGAGATACACGATATAGCTTGTCCAAGGTTCTATTTATAACAAACGATTCAAAAAGATAGCTAGAGTTTATCTTTTTTAATTGCTGAATAATATTCCATTGTGTATATATACCATATCTTCTTGATCCAGTCATCTATTCTGGGGAATTTCGATTGTTTCCATAGCTTAGCTATTGTAGATAATGCTGCTATAAACATAGGGGTGCAGGTGCCCTTTTGAATTAATGTTTCTGTGTCCTTTGGGTAAATACCTAGGAGTGGAATTGCTGGATCATATGGAAGCTCTATCTTTAGTAGGCTGAGGAATCTCCACACAGCTTTCCATAGTGGTTGGACCAGTTTGCACTCCCACCAGCAGTGCAGGAGAGTTCCTTTTTCTCCACATCCTCGTCAACATTGGTTGTTGCTAGGATTTTTAATATGTGTCATTCTCACTGGTATAAGATGGTATCTCATTATAGTTTTGATTTGCATTTCCCTGATTACAAGTAATGTTGAACATTTTTTCATAAACTCATGCAATTTGCGGCAACATGGATGGAGCTGGAAGAGATCATGCTCAGCAAAATAAGCCAGAAAGAAAAAGAAAAATACCGAATGGTCTCACTCATAGCAGGAATTTAGAAAACCTAAATAAGGGACCAGGAAAAAGACTAATTATAATAAAGTGAAAATCAAAACCAACAAGCAACTATAAACCAGAGACATGGGGAGGAGAAGAGGAGGGATTAGGGTCAAAATAAGAGGGGTGCAATTGTTTGGGGAATATAACCAAAATGAAAATGCATACATTGTGCAAAAACAAAAAATGATGTAAGAATTATATAAAATAAAATATATTAATAAAAAAATTTAAATGAAATAAAAAATAATAAAAAAATAAAAAGATAGCTAGAGAATAAATTTGGAAATTGTCTCCTAAAGGTATACAAAAGAAACCTGAACGAAAGTAAATATTGAATTCTTTCCATTTTAACATTCTTTCCTCATGCAAATGGTTTGAAAAATGGACTTAATTGAAATTCATAAATATGTTAATTTATTGGCAGTGGTTGTTTAAATAACAGCAAGTTATTTAAAAATTCAAACACACTCCTAATACAATCTTCTATTTTACTGGTGAATATAATATATACATTGTGTAAATTAAAAATATTTTACTAGAAGAAGAAATTCACAAAATTAAATTATTGTGATTACGATTGAAGCTGTTAATAGTCAATGATTTATTAATAGATCATTTACCAATTTGATTCTGGAGAGGAGTAAAAGTAAAATTTGCTTGTAAGATAGCTTGCAATAAGATGATTTGTTGCAAAAATCAAGCCTTTTCTAGAAAACATGGTATTTGGGCTAAGTGACTTATAACACACCAGGGAATCCAAAAAATCAACTGGCAAGCATAGGAACTAAATTCATAATCTTCTGCTCAAACACTATGTTTTCACTTCCTGATCTACCCAATGAAACTTTCTGAAAGAATATGGACTTTGAGGGGGGCGGAGCAACATGGCTGCAAGGAGACGCTGCGAGTAAGAACTCCCATTAAAAAAAGTTAATAGGGAGGAAAAGCGGCAGGTCCCAGTGAGAACTGGGACACGGAAGATAAACGGGTGACTCCAGCAAACTACCCTAAGAAGAAAGTGGCCATAAAAGAGGATTAGAAGGGAGGGAAGCGCAGAACCTGCTCCCCTCCCCCGCCCACAGAGGCGGCACTCTCCGACCGGCAGAGAGGAGGGAAACAACAAACCAAAACGGCCAACAAGAACAAACTACGCAGCAAGCGGGACTGTGAGTGGAAAGGAACTATTGCAGCCACCACACCCCGTGAACGGAGCTGAGGCGAACCCTGCAGGATTCGCCGCGGCGGTGAGCGAACGGCTCCGGGCGCCATTAGAGAAAAACAAAGACCCCGGGAGACGCGCATACAGCCCGGGCTGCCAGTAAGCTTGCGCAGAAAAGTGGCTCGCTCAGCGCGCTTGAAAAGCAAGTGCAGACCGGGATCACTGCTGCCCAGGTCCCCGCGCCTGCTACCTAGGCTTGCGGGGAGACGACCTAGGCTTGCAGGGAGACGACCTAGGCTTGCAGGGAGACGCACGGAGGTCCTCACTGAGGTGAAGGTCCCTCCCTGAGTAAGCAGGAACCAGGCACCCAGGCACTGGAGCGGTGCAAAAGGCGCCATTCCCGCGCCACTGAACTGGGCTACAGCCCTTGTCCTGGAACTGAGGGCTTTGAACTGAGAACCAGGGCACGAAAATTCGGGGTGCGGGTTCTCCACGACGGTGGGGCACAAGGCAGACACAGCACCCCAAAGCTGTTGAGGTGTACCCTACCATTCCCACTCTGTTCCCTGTCCCACGGGGTGGGGGGAGGCGAAAAACAGCCCCCCAAGGACAATAGGAGAGATCTCTGGCGCCACCTAGCGACCAGGAAAAAAAAAGTCACTAACACCCCATAGAACAGGAAATTTCTTAAGACTGCTTGAAATGGGCAGAAGGCTTCTGGAGGACCCAGTGGCCAGCCAGGAAGTTATTCCACGCCAGGCCCCTTCCAACCAGCAGTCTGAGCCCACAGAGGGAGCAGGCACCCACGTCCGGGGCAGACCGGGTGCGCAGAAGAGTGTGCCTGAAACCGGAGGCGCAGGGACTGCATCCCGCTTCGCCATTTGAGAACAGGGACATTTCTTCAGTAAAAACTGCCTAAAACCAGCAGAAAGCTCCCCCAGAAGACAGAGATGGCTCCTGGAAGAGCCAGAGGGGAGCGGAGATGTTCACCCAAGATGCCAGTCAGTCCGAGCAACACAGTGTCCCAACGCATACGACAAATTAGAAAACAGACAGTAGGGAATAGAAGAACCACACGCAAACTAACAACTCCTCAGGAAAGAAGCACACCACAAAAAGAAAACCACTCCCCATATTGCAACGACAGCAACTTGGAAGAACTTCTGAGCCTTCCAGAAAGAGAATTTAAAATTGCCATGATTAAAAAAGTGATAGATCAGAAGAAGGAAATTGAGTCCCTAAAGAGGGAAAACAATGGTCAGAAGAATGAAATTGAGTCCCTAAAGAGGGAAGTAAAAGAAATGCAGGAGATCAAAGAATTAATGGAGGAACTAAAGAACTCCGGGAAAAGCAAGGAAAGCAGAATAGATGAAATGGAAGAACGAATAAGTTCTCTTGAAGACACAGAAATAAAAAGAACCAAAACAGAAAAGGAAAGAGAAGTACGAAGGAAAAAGAATGAAGAAAGACTTCGGGAACTATCTGACTCCATGAGGAAAGGAAATATAAGAGTTATAGGAATTCCAGAAGGAGAGGAGAGAGATGTAGGAACAGAGAAAATATTCCAGGAGATAATTGAAGAGAACTTCCCAAATGCGAAGAAGGAGCTGAAAATTGATATACAAGAAGCAAGAAGAACACCAAACTTCCATGACGAAAGGAAAAACACAGCAAGACACATAATAGTAAAGCTCCCAAGAATCCAGGACAAGGAAAAAATAATGAAGCTGACAAGAGGGAAGAAACAGATAACATTCAAAGGAAAACCAATCAGGCTGACATCAGACTTCTCTGAAGAAACACTACGGGCAAGGAGAGAGTGGAGGGACATAGTCAACAGACTCCAAGAAAACAGATGCCAACCAAGAATACTCTATCCCGCAAAGCTCTCTTTCCTCCATGAAGAAAGAATATGGACCTTCCCAGACAAAGAGAAACTCCGGAATTTCATTACGACTAAACCCCCACTCCAAAAAATACTACAAGGAATCCTAAAGCCAGAACCTCAGAGGGACGAATAACAACGAAAGAAGACCAAAAAAAAAAAAAAAAAGTTATTAAAAGAATAAATAAAATCAAAGGAAAGACAAACATAATGGCAAATACAGATGCTAACATATCAATATTAACTCTAAATGTAAATGGACTAAACTCTTCAATAAAAAGACAGAGAGTTGCAGCCTGGATTAAGAAACAAAACCCAACCTTTTGCTGTCTCCAGGAAACACATTTAGCTACAAAAGATAAAAATAGGCTCAAAGTCAAAGGACGGAAAACAATCCTACAAGCAAATGGGCCAAAAAAGAAAGCAGGAACAGCTATACTTATATCAGATAAAACAGACTTCAAACTCAAAAAAATAAAAAGAGACCCCAATGGTCACTACATTATGATGAAGGGGACAATACTTCAAGAAGAAATAACACTCATTAACATATACTCACCAAACGAAAGAGCACCAAAATATATCAGACAACTGTTGTCCTCTCTGAAAACAGACATCAGAGAAAACACATACGTAGTGGGAGACTTCAACACACCACTATCAACAATGGATAGATCAACAAGACAAAAAATAAGTAAAGAAACTAAAGCTCTCAATAAGGACCTAGAGCATTTGGGCTTAACAGACATCTATAGAACACTAAACCCAAAAAAAACGGAGTACACTTTTTTCTCAAGCGCACACGGATCATTCTCCAGGATCGATCACATACTGGGGCACAAGACAAACATCAACAGATACACCAAGATTGAAATCATACCAACCATCTTTTCTGACCACGAAGGCATCAAACTAGAAATAAATCATGAAGACCACTGGACTAACGAGGAGATCAAAGAAGAAATTAAAAAATTCTTTGAATTGAACGACAAGGAGGACACCAATATCCTAAATGTATGGGATGCAGCAAAAGCAGTAATAAGAGGAAAATATATAGCAATAGAAGCTCACATCAAGAAACAAGGAAGGAAATGGAGGCATCACACTCCCAGACTTCAAACTATACTACAAAGCCATAATCATCAAAACTGCATGGTATTGGAACAAGAACAGACATACAGACCAATGGAATCAATATAAAATCCAGAAATAAACCCACAGATTTATGGTCAACTAATCTTTGACAAAGGAGCAAAGACTATGCATTGGAGCAAAGAAAGTTTGTTCAATAAATGGTGCTGGGAAAACTGGGTCACTACATGCAAAAGAATGAAGCTTGACCACTACCTCACACCATACACAAAAATCAACTCAAAATGGATTAAAGAACTAGACATAAGACCTGAAACCATAAAATACATAGAAGGAAATATAGGCGAAACACTATGGGATTTGCACATCAAAGACATCTTTACAGACACATCACCCAAAGCAGTGATAGTGAAGACAAAGATAAACAGCTGGGACTACATCAAATTAAAGAGCTTCTGCACAGCAAAAGAGACAATAACAAAAACAAAGAGAAACCCCACCAACTGGGAGAACATTTTTGCACCCAACACTAATGATAAAGGACTGATCACAAAAATCTGCAAAGAGCTGATGAGACTCAGCAACAACAAAGAAAATAATCCAGTCAAAAAATGGGCAGAAGAGCTAAAAAGAAACTTCTCTGAAGAGGAAATGCAAATGGCCAACAGACATATGAAAAAATGTTCAACATCACTTGTAATCAGGGAAATGCAAATCAAAACTACCATGAGATACCATCTCACACCAGTGAGAATGGCACATATTAAAAAAACTAGCAACAACAAATGTTGGCGAGGGTGTGGAGAAAAAGGAACTCTTCTGCACTGTTGGTGGGAGTGCAAACTGGTCCAACCACTATGGAGAGCTGTGTGGAGATTTCTGGACCTACTAAACATAGAGCTTCCATATGATCCAGCAATTCCACTCCTAGGTATTTACCCAAAGGACACAGAAACATCAATTCCAAAGGGCACCTGCACCCCTATGTTTATAGCAGCACTGTTTACAATAGCTAAGCTTTGGAAACAACCCAAAAATAGATGACTGGATCAAGAAGATGTGGTACATATATACCATGGAATATTACTCAGCATTCAAAAAAGATAAACACATGCAATTTGCAGCAACATGGATGGCGCTGGAAAGGATCATGCTCAGCGAAATAAGCCAAAAAGAAAAAGAAAAATACCGGATGGTCTCACTCATAGCAGGAATCTAGAAAACTTAAATAGGGACCAGGAAAATGAATACAAGAAAGTGAAAATCAAAATCAACAAAAAACTATGAACCAGAGACACTTTTTGGGGGGTCGGGGGCGGGAGGGGAAGGATTGGGGTCAGAATGGGGCGTTTGCAATTGTATGGGGGAATATAAAAATAAAATTTAATATTTAAAAATAAATAAATAAAATAAAATATTCCATGTGGAAAAAAAAAAAAGAATATGGACTTTATGGTACTGCAGTTTTAATGGATGTTCATGAATTGTATAATATGGTAAAAATATATAAAATGAAGCAGAATTGATGGATAGTTGCTTCTATCATAGTTAAATGACTATAACATCAAAAAAAGACTTACGGAGACTAAGTAGTTACTTTAAATACGAAGCACTGTATGGAATAAAATTGTCACCAAAAGCATCTTAAGCTGAGTAAAGTGGTACAATGATGGTTACTTATCTGATATTTTAGTGATGGCTTTTTTTTTTATTGGAAAAGCCAAGAGAATATAATATAAAGCCATCAAAAGCCTCAAAAACTAAGATTTAAATTCTCTTTGCTTCTACAGTCTCCTTTATCTTTGCCTTTAACAAAGTAAAGAAAGGAAATTATGCTGATAAATGTAAAGTTCTGTTTAGGAGTTAATGTAGATATATGTCCACATTACTGAATTATTAAGTAAAGTTTTACTTTTTGCTCCCCAATTGCAAAATATTCAGTTAGGTTAAGGGTTCGGTTAATATTTTATAGAAGACTCATCCATTCTCCAATGGAAAAAGCTCTGGTTAAAGGCAGCCCCAAGGAGTAGGAATATCTTTACATAAATGAGGAGGGGAAAATATAAAGATTAAAATACTTGAATTAAACTTGGAGCAGTAGAGAAGACTTACTTGAATATGAAACACTAGGGGTTTAAGAATTAGTGCTACAAAAAAGAGTTGTATCAAAATGATATAAATGTAACTAAACAAATAATATGTGAATTTAAAATGTATAGGCCTTTGTTAAAATAAATACTGACTGAACAAGAGAAAAGAGAATTATCTGTTAAAGTTCCAGATACTAGAGGAAAAATTGGAAAGGGCATGTTGCTTGAGAAGTCAACGGAAAAATCAGGGAAGCAGCATATGGATTCTTAGGAAACATTTTAAGGAAATGATATTGAGCTTATAGCCAAATGGACCCTTTTATTAAAGTCCTGAAAGGGGTGAAACAATTGCTTGAATGGGGTTCAAATAAACGTACTGAGACCACTTTAGAGAAAACTTCTGGGGCCTCCCCTGGTGGCGCAGCATTGAGCCTGGGCTGCAAAGCTGCCCGCAGCCTCTGCAGCGCCGGTTCATTCCCCGGCCGCCGGTGAAGGTCCCACAAAAAAAAAAAAAAAAGAAAGAAAACTTCTGGGCTTACCTAGAAATACTAAATAATTCAAGAACCTGGAGTAAACAAAAATACCCTTAAAACACATTCACCACGAGTTCATACCCCACTGTTCTTTCAATTTGAGGAAAACTTAAGACTTTTTAATATGACATGATACAGTAAAAGCAACTTTCTTTCAATTTGCCAACCCCTGGCATCCAGTTCTGATTCTACTACCTACAGTTTCATTATTAAAGGAAGTGGAGGGAATCGCAAAACCTAAATTTTAGTTTCCCTCTGTATAAAAGACAGTAATGTTCTCTAGTTGGCCAAAATAAAAAATATTCTGTAACTATATGCCACAGATTGGCACTATTAAAGGATAACTTTGTATAGATACTGAAGAGGGAACATATTACATCAGAATTCTGTGTGTGTGTTTGGGGAACCCAGGGGCAGTAATCTTTGACCTGGGTAGAGCTTAGAAGATGTGCCCAGTGTGGCAAAGGAAGGAAGGGATATTTACCAACGCAGTCACTATAGCCAAAGCATTAGTGAGTATCTGGGCAATAATGATACTCTGTTCACTGTGCTTCCTGCTCTAAGGAGTAGTGTAAGCACAAAGATGAAGGAGAATGACAAAGAAAGTCAAAAGGAAAAGGGCAGCATGAGTACTTATAGCAAGGAAGACTATCCAATTTTAGGCTGTCTGAAATTATACGAACAGCTTAAGGATATTACACGAAACAATAAAGATGAGATCCAGCTAATCACAGAGAGTTCTGAAATGTATAACAGCAGCAATGGAGTATGAGTTGCAACTGATTCACTGGCTCTACATTTCACTACTCAGTTCTAAGTAAAGAAAAATATTGCCCCCCACCCCCCACGTCTGCCATCACTGTATCGATGAGTGCCGTGGGTTCAGTTCTTCTGCAGTTTCAAAACAGACCCTTCTGGCACCAGAGGTGACACATCCAATACAGGTTTGTGGAGCACTGTGCTCAGAAACATTTGAAAAATAATGTTTAAAGTTCTTTTGGGGAATTGAAAGTGTCATATCATGGAAAATTAGAAGATGAATGTTAAATGTATAAAACCCATCATCCAAATCTAAACGGCAAACTTCATTTCCCATCCATCTGAATAAAATTGGCTGCTACAATTAAGATTAATTTTGCATGCAAAAGGTAGCAAAGAACATCACATAATGATCCTCCAAGTCTTGAAATAAAATCCTTAATGATTCAATTTAAAGATTGGCATCTCAGTTACAGGAAAACAAATTGGAGCTTTTGATTTTTTACTAGGGATCTTCCAACACCCTCAATCTAGGGCTAATGGTAACTTTTACTCAAGGTTCTTGCCGAGTTTACTATAGTTCTATAAATAGAAACATACCAATTCCAAATATTTTACATGGAAAATAATGTCAGTTAAAGCACATCATCACATTTGAAATGATTACTAAAAAGCAGAGAAGGGACCTGATACATAATAAACATTGAAAAGGTAGAAATTTTAAAATCACCTTATCTAATAAGAGTCATTTTCATATAATGTGACTGATAGTCCAGAATATTGAGAACTTACTTTGAATGATAGTTGAAATATAAGAATATATTCCTGTTTTCAGTATTTGCCTTAATGTGCTTACTGTTTGAACTATATTTTCCTACAAATTATTCCTCTTGCTAATTTCTTTACTCAGTACTAGTATTTTATTCTATATTACAAAAATGCTCATATGAATCATAAAATTTATAGAAAAATATCTGCACATTACATATCTGGAGTTAATCAGAAAATCCTTTTTATTTCAATCTTTGTTATTAAAATATTCTGAAATAAATAAGTATACTTGTATTCAAGTAGTTATGCCATATATTAAAAAATTTTATATAACATCTTTACAACAGCTCTGTAAGAGAAACTATCACTATTTTCATTTTATAGTCAGGGAAATTAAGGCATTGAGACATTACACAGCTAGCAACAGTCAGTTTTTAGTTACTAAATATGTTACATCAGCTCAATTTCTGTGTGTGTGATTAGTACTATGTATGTATTCTGTGTGATTAGTACTTCAATCATCACTTATTGTTGTTTACTCAAATCCACTGTACCACAGATCAAGATGCTGATCACACCTCTTAAAGAAAATACTCAATGTTAAGTTTTACATGATGGGTATGAGAGTCTATGATTAGGATAAAAATCAGCTCTATAAGACGGAAGGGAATTCTGCAACCAACGCATATACAATTGGTGTTTTACAAATTTAATGTACTTGATCTTTTAAATTGCATCATTACAGGAAGATAAGGAAAATGACTTGGCTGAGCAGAAAGGCCAAGCCTTGGATCAGAGGTTGATATGCATGTACTGACACCTAAGAAGGCTGGAAAAGATACCCTGTTCCTTTCCTGCATCTGCTTATGGGCACTGAGAACAGATTCCTGCTTTAATTTTAAGTGAATTTCATCTGCATCACACATAGGAAGAAAAAAAGAGATGAAAATTAACACCAATCTAATACTTTGATTTTTATTCATTTTATTCATATTCAAATTCCACACATTTAAATTAAAAAAGCACTCAGAAATCAGCAAATTACCTTGAATGTAGCTCTGTGCTGCCATTATTATATTTGCTTCCTCTTTCCCAGACACCATAATCAGGGACACGGTAAACTCTTTCAACACAAAATACAAGGTTTTGAATAAAAGAGACCTAAAAGAAAAGAAATGGAGCATAAAGACACATGAAATAACAGGATCTCGAGATACTAATAACAACAATTAGATACCATTAGAAATCCAAATACACACTTGTTTAACAATACTTTTTAACAACATTATTAAATTACTATGAGTACTGTTATAGCTGGTTTTTCTAAGATAAAGCTTAAAGTTAAAACCTAATACCATACAGTATAGAAATAAGATTTAAATCATCTCAATGCTCCAACTATAATTCTTTAATAATTCACTATTACTGTTCATGAGAACTTAAGATCATATTTCACATCTAAAATGTCCATATGAAATGTTAAATAAAATTTGGCAGATAAAAGGGTATATCTCAGTTTTACTATGAGTCAGTCCCATACTAGATCAACCTGAAGCCTATTACTCTCATAATCTATTAATTAGAGCCTATTAATCCCACAATCCTCCTGCCTTCTACAGGTTCCCATTTGTATAAAGTCAATGGAGCAAAAATAGTTTAACATATGGTGCTGGGCCAAATGGACATCCACATACAAAAAGAAAAAATAAATCTAGACATAGTCTGTATACCCTTCACAAAATGAACACAAAATGGATTATAGACTTAAATGGAAGAGCAAAATAATAAGTTCTACAGGGTAACAGGAGAAAATCTAAATGACCTTGGTTATGATGTAATCTTTTTAGTCATAACACCAAAGAAATTATTAAAGAAAAAATTTGATAAATTGGATTTCATTACAACTAAAAATGTCTACTCAATGAAATACAATGTCAAGAGAATTAAAAGATAAGGCACAAACATGGAGAAAATACTTGTAGAAGACATATCTTGTAAAGCACATTATCCAAAACATATAAAGAACACTTAAAATTCAATAACAAGAACATAATCAACCCAATTTAAAAATGGAACAATGACCTTAACAGAAACTTAACAAAAGGAGATGAACATATGAAAATATGCTTTATATGTCATCAGGGAAGTGAAAACTAAAACAACAATCAGATACCACTGCACAACAATTAGAATGGCCAAAATCTGACAACATCAAATACTAACAGGAAATCTCTTACACTGCTGGTAGGAATTCAAAATGGTATACCCACTTTGGAATCGTTTGGCAGTTTCTTACAAAATTAAACATACTTGTAACACATGATCCAGCAGTCACATTCCTTTTCCTGAACTCTGGAGCTGAAAGACTTATAAACACATAAAAACTGCATTTAGATGTTTCTAGCTTTATTCATACCTGCCAAAACTGGGAAACAACCAAATGTCCTTCAGTAGGTAAATAGATAAACTATAGTACATCCAGACAATGAAATGTTATTTTAGTGCTTACAGGAAATTAGCTATCAAGTCATGAAAAGTGAAGGAAGGATCTTAAGTACATATTAGTAAGTGAAAGAAACTAATGTGAAAAGGTTGTACATTATAGGGGCCTCCCTGGTGGTGCAGGCTGTTGAGCGCCATACTGTGTAGCTGTCCGCAGCCTCTGCAGCGTGGGTTCGATCCTGGCCAGCCAGGGAGATTCCCACATGGCGAAGTAGACCTCTCCTGTCTCGACCGCTGCTCCCCTCAGCAGTGTATTTCGTCAGTCTGCCTGTTCTGCTCCCTACTCTGTCTCTGGTGAATCCTCTCACACTCCTGCACATCTGGCCCGTACCCCAGTTCTTGTATTAAAATAAATAAATCTTTAAAAAAAAAAGGCTGTACATTATATTAGTGACATGACATGGAAAAAGTAAAACATGGAGACAACAAAAAGATTAATGGTTGCCAGGAGTTGAGGGAGAAGAAGAGGCAGAGCACAAAAGATTTGTAGGGTAGGGAAAATATTCTCCATCATGTTACTATGATGAATATAATGTACCTTAAGAGTAAACACTAAGGTAAACTGTTGACTTTGGGTGGTTATGTCTTTGTAGAATCATCCTTGCAAGCAAATGTAGACTTCTGTTGATTAATGTTTCTACTGGGGGAGATTATGTGTGGGGGATTGAGAGTATATGGGAACTCTCTAACATTCTATTTTTATAAACCTAAAACTGTTCTAAAAATAAAGTATAGGGTCTCCCTGGTGGCTCAAGGGGTTAAGCACAGCACTATGAAGCTATCCAGCTCTGCCTCTGCAGCATGAATTCCATCCTCCCATGGGCCAGGTAGCTACCCACATGACATAGCAGACCTCTATTGTCTCTCCCACAGCTCCCCTCAGCAGAGTATTTGAGTCAGTTTGCCTGTTCGGTTCCCAGCTCTGTCTCTGGTGAATCCCTCACCCTCCTGCACACCTGACCTATACCCCGGTTCTTGTATGCATGAATGGATGAATCTTTAAAAAAGAATTATTTATTTATGCAAGAAATGGGGTACAGGCCAGATGTGAAGGAGGGTGAGAGGATTCACCAGAGACAGAGTGGGGAACAGAACAGGCAGACTGACGAAATACACTGCTGAGGGGAGCAGCGGGAGAGACAGGAGAAGTCTGCCTCGCCATGTGGGCATCTCCGCGGCTAACGATTGAACCAACATTGTAGAGGCTGCGGACAGCCTCACAGTGCTGCACTCAACTGCCTGCGCCACCAGGAAGGCCCTCAATAAACATTTTAATTTAATTTGTACCCTCACCACACTACAGAACTACAGTTGCAAAGATTACTAAAACTATTATAAATTTGCCCAAATCCTACAAAATGTCTATCATCCATTCTTCCTATCAATTAGAAAATAGGTCACTTATATCTTCTTTAAAATTTCCATCCCCTGGATTGACACCCCCATCCTCCCTCCACTTGTCCTTTCTTCCTTCCACCCTAGTGGACACTCTTCAAAGTTCTGTGTTGTTTCCTGCATTACACATACCTCATGCCTCCAGAAAGCTCATTCATTATCACAATTTCAACAACAGACAGTGCTATAAAAGAAAGTACGCATGGACCAATGCAAAGGCAAGGACACTGCATATGAAAGATCTGGTACTGTTCTCAGCTATACAGTGAACTTGCTATGTGATACAATTAACTGTATAGCTATGTGATACATGAAAACCTAGCCTCACTAGGCCCTGGTCTCCATGAAAGGGAATAAAGTATTGCTCACGCATGTTTACAATTCTGTGAGTTGTAGCTCTGAATAATTACAACTCATACCTTTCTTTCTATAACCAATTATAACACATTTCCAAATGGATTTCCCACTACATTCTAAACTCTTCCATAGTTGGTAAGCAGTTCTCAATTCTGTTTTTCTCCATAAGATTACTGGTTTTCTAAGTTCTTGGTCTAGAAATATGGAAATGATCTTTGGTTACTGTGAGTCCTTCGTCCCCCCTATAAATCTGACACTCCAATTTTCTATTTTTCACATCATTTCTTTGGTCAAAAGTCTCATGTCTGACAATCAAATCCCCCATTATCTTCCCACTCTGGTCCTACGTGCCACTACATGGTGCTACATAAACCATAGGTTCCAGGTGGGCTGGTCAGGTTCAGTTTTGCTCATTTCTAACTGAAACACTTCTATGAATCTTTTTTCAGTCCCAGTTCAAACATCCCCTCACTGGTGAGGCCTCTAACTTCTTTCTCTTAATTAAAATTGCACATAAACCAAGACCACAGATTTAAATTTTCTTTGTTCATGTGTTCTTTTTCTCCCACATCTAATTAGTATACAGGCCTACCATAGCTATTTGCAATATAAAAATCCCATACTCTGAAGCCAATTGTTTCATTCTTAACTCATTTGTCAAGAAAACTCAAAATTGACATGAAGTTATCTGCTTTACTTACCCTCTTTGTGTGAATATGCATACGTCTTATAAATGAAAATATATTGTTAATGGGGTATGCCTTACACCCTGATGAGATTTTTACATAAGATACACAGTATTTCTTTTTTAAAATAGAAAACATTCTGATATCTAAAACTTATCTGCTCCCAAAGCTTTCTTCAGATAAGGAATTGTGGATCTATATAACTTCTCTGACCTCAGAAATATATATTTTTTATGTTTCATACACAAAAGTAATACTAGGCTTCAGAATGGATTGGGTGCGTGGGGAGATACAAGATTACTAGAATATGAAAATAAAGATCTCTACTAATTCCAAGTTTAGGGCATTCTGTGTACTAACTTCAATTCTGACTCTAGTCCATGTATCCAGTGTTGCTCTTTGCTACATTTTCACACCAATTTCCAGTTTGTGTTACTGTTACCTGGCTTTGAAGGCATATATCTTTGAAATTTACTTTTCTGGAAAAAAGGCTCTTTCTCGCACTCCTTCCTCTCTTTTTTTCTCTCTCCCTCTCCGTCTGCCTGTCCTCCCCCTATATGGCTGAAAGCATTCACTACAATAAATCAGTGTGAACAAAAATTTATAATTTTTCAAATTTAAGGCAGAGTATATATATATATATATATTTTTTTTTAAGGATTTATTTATTTATTTATACAAGTGCCGGGGTATAGGGCAGGTGCTTGGGAGGGTGAGAGAATTCACCAGAGCCAGAGTGGGGAACAGAACAGGCAGACTGAATGAAATACACTGCTGAGGGGAGCAGTGGGTACAGCAGAAGAGGTCTGCCGCGCCATGTGGGACCCTCGCCTGCGGCCAAGAATCGAACTGGTGCTGCAGAGGCAGCTTCGCAGCCCAGCACTCAACTGCTACACCACCAGGAGAGGCCCTAAGGCTGAGTATATTAAAAACATATATGCCAGGACAATTTGTGAATAAGAAAGTTCAGATATTATGGTGAAATCAGGTAAGAAGGACTGACATTGCAAATGATCCAATAAAAATTCTTTAAAAATGCCTTAAATAAACATTCATCAATTAGACAATTCAAACCAAACACCAAGCTCTAAATTTAAATTATGGTTGAATTATACATGTTAAATTAGTAATAATGGCAAGAGGGAACTGATTTCTATTTGCTACTCTTTTCCTATTAGAAATGTTTCAGGCCCTCCCTTCATACTTCAAAAGCCAACTCTCTTCACTGTTTCAAAGGGCATTTGTAAATTAATTTTGTTTAAATGAGATAAGCAAATACTGAAAGGTTTTTGTTCCTGCACCTTGCATTCATCCAAACATTTAAAGGCTTTTATGATTTCATACACTTTAATGTGACTAAGCCCTACATCAGTCAGCAGTTGCTTAGGAGGGAAAAAGTAGCCTTAAGTGACTTCATATACACTTTCCCTGATACTCAAGGTTAAGAAGTTTTAGCCCTGGCACAATACCTACCTGCCAGAGCACATGCTACCAAACTGCCTGCACAGCAACCACTGCAGTAGGGCATAGACCTGGGTGTGAAGGTAGTTTCCATCTCTTTCTCTTTCTCTTTCTCTTTTGCAGTGCTTTCAACAAAAAAAAACCTCCATTCTTGACTTGCCTTCTGCTTTTATTTCTCCATTTTTTTCCTAATTCTTAATTCCTTATTTTGCTAAGTATTCCTAAACAAATATGATGCAAAATTCATGTTAATCAGAACCCCAATCCTCACAGTAAAAGAAAGAAAGTTTAAAGACTAAATTCAAGTGTGTTGGATTTAGAGTAGTTGCTGCTGGTTAGGAGAGCCTTGTCAAAAGGCAAATCAGCTTTCTTTCTGTCAAGAGAAAATGAAATGGCCCAATATACAAATAATACTTTTCTCTTAAATTAACCTATTTGGGGGCAAAGATTTTGTACTAAATTTCTCACATCTCAAAATCTTTGCTCTTTAATTGGGATTTTTTTTTCTTTGTTGAGTTGTATGAATTTTTTGTAGATCTTCTACATTAACCCACTGTCGGATATATACCATATGCAAATATTTTCTCCCATTTCATAGGGTGTCTTCATTTAATAACACTTTTTTGTGCTGCAAAGTGTTTCAGTTTAATGTCATCCCATTTGCTTATTTCTGCTTTTGTTTCCCTTGCATTTGAGTCAAGACCCCAAAGTTATCTCTGGAGCCAAAATTATAGTGTTTTGCTTTATTTTGTTCTATGCACTTTATGATTTCAGGTCTTACATTTAAATCTTTAATCCATTTTGAGTTTAATTTTTGTGTATAATGTCAGATAGTGGTCTAGTTTCATTCTTTTACATGTAGCTGCCCAGTTTTTACAACATCATTTGTTGAAGAGACTTTCCTTCCTCCATTGTACACTCTCAGCAGCTGTGTCAGAAATTAGCTGTTCGTATATGTAAGGGTTTACTTTGGGCTTTCAATTCTATTCTGTTGGTCACTGCATTTAATTTTATTGATGCCATGCTGTTTTGATTATAACATGTCTAACTGTAGTACAGTTCGAAGTCTAGGAGTTCTGATAACTCAATTTCTTTGTGAGAATTCAGTCCTCAATTCTGATGAGATTGATTGTCTTGGCTATTCAAGGTCTTTTGTGGTTCCATGTAAATTTTAGTAATTTTGCTCTATTTTGATGAAGAATGTCACTGAAATTTTGATAGGGATTTCACTGACTCTGTACATTGCTTTGGATAAGATGGTCATTTTTTTTTCAATTTAGCTACTTTTATTTAGTGTTAAATCTTATTACTTCAGTTTTATTTGTATATTTGATTTTTGTTTTTTAATTTTTTTATTTTTTTACATCATCGTTCATTTTTAAACAATATTTGCTTCCCCCACCCACTCAGGTGTAGTCCCTATATGTTTATTGCAGCACTATTTACAATAGGTAAAACCTGGAAGCAACCCAAATGCCCAAAAATAGATGACTGGATCAAGAAGATGTGGTATATATACACAGTGGAATATAGGGGAACCAATTAAGACATCGGCGTAAAAAAATAATTACAGTACAAAACAAAACAAGATGGTCATTTAAAATATGTTAATTCTTCCAATCCATGAAAAGATATATCTTTCCATTTCTTTGTGTCTTTTTCTATTTTTTTAATGATGTCTTATAGCTTTGTCGTACAGGTCTTTCACCTCCTTTATTAAGTTTATTACCAGTTATTTAATTATTTTTTCATGCTATAGTAAATGTGTTTGTTCACTTGATTTCTTTCTGTTCCAGATCACTATTTGTATATAGGAACATAACTAATTTTTGTATATTGACTTTGTAGTATGCCACTTCACTGTATTGATTTATTGTTTTAAAGGCTTTGTAGTGAAGATTTTTTTTTTGTGTTTGTGTATTTCATTTGGAAAAATGGATACTTTTACCTCTTGCCCAATTTGGAATCCTACTACGTAAAAATCTTCATTTTTTTAAATGTACAGAATAGGTATAAGTTACCTATGTTAAAAATGTCTCGGGTGCAGCAGACCTCTCCTGTCTCTCCCGCTGCTCCCCTCAGCAGTGTATTTCGGTCATTCTGCCTGTTTTGCTCCCCACTCTATCTCTGGTGAATCCTCTCACCCTCCTGCGCCTCTGGCCTGTACCCCAACTCTTGTACAAAAATAAATAAATCTTTAAAAAAAGAAGTCTCAACACTACAAAGAACTCAGTTGAAGGATTATATTTTTAAAACTATACATTACACATATACATATAAATACAATAAGTAACAGACACTATGAAACTATCAACTAAATTTGACAAATGTTAACAATGTCTTCTCTGCTTCAGATCTTATTTTAAGGGCACAAAACAAACAATTGAAGCTCTTTTTCCCATAACCATAGCCACCACCTACCACCACCACCCCAAAAGTAACTATTATCCTGGAATTTGTTAATAATTCTTTACCATGTTTCTATACATTCATACTGTATATATGAATAACATTGTTTTGGGACTAATATTCCATTCATTTGAATATGCCAGAGTGCATTCATCCATTCTCATAAATATGGATATTTAGATTAAGAAAATATTTTGAACTAATTTTAGACTTAGGGAGAAGAGGTAAACAGAGTCAATTCTATATTTTTCATATAGCTTATCTTAATGTTAACATTGTATTAACCCTGATAAAATGATCAACCCAAGAAATTAGCATTGCCAAAATGCTATTAATTAAAGAATGTATTAAAATTTTATCAGGCTTGTACTACTGTCATTATTCTCTTTTAGGAGCCTATCCAGCAAACCTCACTGTATTTAGTTTTTAATTAGAAGAGACCTAGCTTATTTCTTCCTCATTCTTTCCTTATTTTTTCATGATGTTAACACTTTTGAAGAGTATTGTTCAGCACTTTCATCACAATTTCAGTTTGCCTACTTTTTTTTAAGACTGGATTCTGAGATTATGCTTTTTTTGATAAGAATATGATAGAAATGATGTTGGGATGCTCTTAGTGCATCCTAGAGTAGGAACATGATGTCAACAATGCCTTCTTATTGGTGGTGATAACCTTGATCATTTAGTTATGGTAGTTCCTGAGAGGGTTCTCCTGTACAGTGCTGCCATCTTTTCCATTGTAGTTAATAAACATTATAAGTGAGATGCTTTGCGATTAAATAAATTCTATTTCTCTTCGTATTTTCACCCACTAGTTTCAGCTAATTTATAGCTAAATTATTTTAGGTAATTTTTCTAATTTATAAGCAGATCATGTTAATAATAATTAGGCCTACTGTCCTTGCCTAAAGGTTATTTTCTATTTTCCTCTTTACTTTCATATATATATTGGAATTCTACTCTAACAAATGTTTTATGTGATACTTAACAGTTTCTAGGAATATTTCTAGAAACTAGAAACATTCTAGTCTTTATTCTACTTCAAGAATAGAGTATGTTTCTTGGAAAGAGTTTCCCAATCACACTGACAACATTATGCACTTACAAATTTTTGAACAGACACTGAAAACCTGGACAAGACTCCTGGCAGCCAGAACTATTGTCCTTGGAGGTATGTCCCCACAAACATCTTTAAGACAAAGGAATCACCACCTTGGCATATCCATAACTTGTCTATGGTACCCTTATAGGGAAGCTCTTGTCTATGACAAGTATCTTAACTGATTACTGTTTTGGAGACTAAGTGCACCTCCAACTTCACTAGCTATTTTCAAATTGTTATCCAAAGTAGTTTAAAGAACACACGTCCACTCTAAGGGAAAAGAGAGCTCTATTTATCTCATTGCTTTATATCCTTTGCTGAAATGTGGAATTATCCAACTCTTTCATTAGACCATTCTGAAGGAGCATATCACTTGGGTTTTAATTTGAATTAAAGATTCCCTAATTTTTCACAGTAACATATTTTAATGATGAGTGATCATTCTTATATGTTCCAGATACTCTGCATATGCATATGTCCAAATATCTTTTTTCAAGTCATGGTTTATTTTTCCATCCTTTTATTATAATTATTTTTTAATAAAGTGAATTATCAATTCAATGGATCAAAATCATTTTGTGTGTATGTGTGTGGTTTATACTTACTGTGTTTTTACTAAAAAAAAAATTGCCTATCGGAAAAAAATTATCCTGTAGATCCCCCAAAATAGTTCTCAAAGAGTGGTATAGGAAGCTTGAGGTACCCACAAAAAATTTTCACTGTCATTCTTTAAAAATTTACAATGGAGATTTCTAGAGGCTACACAGCATGTGATACTATAATAGACTGAAGATAAGAACAGGTATGAGAATTCAGTTGTCTTTTATTAAGCAAGAAATTAAGAAATTTGCAAAAATATAGAGCAATGTTACTATTCTCATGAGTTACTTTTGTTTTGAAAAACAGCTATTTTTATAAAAATATGGTATTTATGTAAATATGTTATGGGTTTATACAAAATAAACATAAACATATTCAAACAACTAAAAGCTTTAAAGGATTCTCAAAATTTGGGGAACATAAAAAGAGATCCTGAGATCAAAAAGTTTGAACTCCATTGCTCTAAAGTATAACCTTTTAACTTGCACAGTTCACATCTAGGTAACCTTCATGTTAAAAGAGGCATCTAACATCACGATCTTTAATAAGACTACTAAAGTCCATCCTACCACTCCTTAAAGTCTACTCTATCATAAGTCAAGCTCCATATATGTACCTAGGTCATGTGTGTATGTGTGTGAATATGTTTTTGACTCTCAGGTCTCTTTTACAGGCTAAATGTCACTGTACCAGTATCACCTTGTCAAATGTCTATGTGTTTTTGGTAGGGTTTCATAACTATCAATATATTCATATTTATATCATCCTAACAAAAATCCTACTGAAAAAAAATCACATAAACTTTGCCAGACCCAGGACACTGCAACCAATGGAAAAATAATAGCTGCTTTTTAATATCATTAAGTACTGAAAATAAAGTGAGTCTCTCTTGATTCCCTCTTGACCTTGCCTATTTTTATATTTACTGTTCTATAAGATTATTCAAATTGGTTTATCAAATTCCATCAGATTTTTAATGAAAGTTATGCTAAATTTAGGGACTGACATTTTTATAATTTTAAGCCTTCCTCTCTAACCATAAGATTCATGTTACTATTTTTTAGATTCTTTAATAACAACCAAAGTTTACACTTTTGCTCATGTGCAATCAAGTTCATTGCTAGGTACCTTAAAGTAAATGGAATATTTACATTACATTTATTTCTTACATCCAATGTCACCTTGCTGTTTACAGTCATTAAAACAAAAAAATACATTTAAATCTTTTAAAGCACAAGTTGTAGGGGCAGATTAGTTCTGCAGTATAATTTAGAGACCCTGGGTTTTTTTTTTTCATTAATTGTTCTATATTTTCCCCAGTGGTTTTCTGGCTCAGTGTGGAGAAAAGGCAAAAGGGGAAAGATTATTTTTATCTATTCATGTTTTCCTTCATTCAGACTATTAGTCATCATCTCTTGCATATACTGTCTTTCCTCAACACTATTATTACTTTCTATGAAACATATTTGGACCTTCTCATTCTATCTTTAATTATTCTTAAACCCTCATATTCTCTTCTTAATTCTTTGTTGTATATTCTGGAAAATTACCCAGAGTTATCTTTGAGTTATGAAGTTCTGTCTTTAGCAATGTTCAGTCTACTCTTCAAATACCCACTAACTTTTTAGCTATTCATATTTTTTATTTGTAATAATGTCTGGCTCTTTTATATATTTTCTTCCTAGATTCTTAATTTTTTCTACAATATCAATATTCAAGAATTTCAAAATTTTTATTTTAGAATCTCTTCTAAATATGTAATGTTTTTGGAATTCAAGCTTTTCTATTTGCTGTACCTGTTTACCCATTTTGAAACTCTTTGTCATGCAATTTGTAACCATTTAAAACTATTAGTTGTGTTAGTTATTGATAACTCATTTTCAATAAAGGTCTTCATTTGTGCATACATGCCAAAAAATCAATTTTATCTTTGTTTCAGATCTGACATCAGCTGATGGCACAGGCCTGGGGTTTCATGCTAGAGTCCCAGACAACATTAGTTTCCTGTTTGCTGGGCAAGTGGGCTAAAGTTTTTGGTTTTATTTCAAAGAAACAATGACTCTTTATAACTAAAGGTACAGGAGTCACATGTATCACCTCATCTTGAATGAGCCCAAGGCAGTATCTCTGGATCTTCTGTGAGTTTTTAAAAACTGCAGCCCCTTGCCCATAAGATCCATAGTACATTGATTGCAGAAATGGTCTCAATTCTCTTTATTTCTCTTTTCTTTATCACACCCTTTGCAATATGATTTTACAGTTCTAGCCAACAAAAGGTCAGACAAATGATTTGTTTTAGCCAGAAAAAGTGGCACATGTGAGTTTGCTACGTCTAACTTTAGGCCTAAGGCAGATTCACATACCTATGCTCTCAAAAATGGAAAATTTTCTGGTAGAAAAAAAAAACCCAAAAACCTAGCTCCTTTCTGAGGGGCAACACACTAAATGGAGTAAAGAAGTCTTATGCCAATCAATATCATTGTAAATTAGCGGTCAGTCTGTCAAGCCACCACCGGCATGAGTTAAGCACCGCCAAGATCAGCTGAGTCTCATCATATCAGTAGAACTGGTCAACCCTTCTGTAAACTGGTAGTAGACAAAATTTGCTTATAAGTCACTAAATTGTGAAGTGCTTTTCTAAGAAAATGTAATAGCTAAGTGATACAATATATCTGAATAGAATACAACTATTAGGCCCCAGGGCTTACCTACACCCCCAGGGCTTACCTACACTATTAGGCCCCAGGGCTTACCTACACCACCAGAACAAATGCTAATTGCATATTCTCTCCTGACTTTCTCAATTGGGGACTCCTTTTATTTGTGCTTGGTTACTTACTTGGGTTTTTAAAATAAACTAGATTTGGTTTATATAGTATTCTGCATTTTTGGAGTGAGAGAGGCTAAAAAACCTGCTTATTCAGTTTTATCATCACATTTATAGAAACTTGACCAAATTTTTCTCCTAACAGTTAACCCACCAACTTTCTGATTGCCCACAAAATGTCACAAATGAAATTTCTTCCAGTTCCTGGAATAATCTAGGTTTTTCTCAAGTTCAGTTATTTCTTCATATTACTACCTCTCCCTAATATACTTTCACCTAGATAATTCCTATACTGCCTTCAGGTATCAACCTGAATGAGGAAATTTCCTGGAAGAAAAAAGTTCCCAAGTTTGTGTGTGTGAGATGTCTATCTTACTCACCATTTTATCCCATCATATATACTAGATTTTTACACATGGAAATTCACCAATAAATATTTGTTGAATAAAACTGGCATATGTTTACACATTTTAAACACAGAGTGAAAAGCCATTTATCTATTTAATGCTTTGGCATTACTGAAGAAAAAGCTATCATTATACTAAAACAGTGATAATTTATGTGCATAAATTCCCAGAATGTGAAAACCAAAGAATAAGCCTTTTCTTGACCAAACTGCTTTCTTCCCAAAATATTTAGTTTGTTCCTGATGAGGAATTATTCCTCTAACTCAGTTACACTGTTAAAGGTGCAGGCTTGTTTTCTAAAGAATATTTTTTCAGGGATTTCAGGAGAAAATTCATTACATCATCCTAACAACTCCTTGCATTGACTTCATCCTTGAGGTCTCAAGTTGCTCTGTGTGTTGTGTTTTTTGTCTGCCTATTTTGCTCTATTGGATCTTCTGCCCAAGAGTTCTGTCCTCTCCAAAAGTAGTAAATTGGAAGCTTCAGGGGAAACCCAAGAGAGCTGCTAGGAGGTACTAGTTTCCACTCGTGGCTCTCCACACTGGCACCAGCAATAATGCCATTTGTTTGCATGCTCAACTAACAGTGGTAGCTTACAATTGGACTATACACTCTGGATGTAGGCCCAGAGGTCCCGTGGGGGGAAGAATGGAGGTGTACCCATGCTTTTTGAAGCCCCTTGTGTAGGAATTCCCTGCCAAAAGTGCTGTGTCCAGAAGGGCTGCATTCTCCCACTGTGCAGTGAAACAGGCACCAGAAACAGGCACCAGAAATAGGCTATTCTCAATTTCTGCATTCTAGATGGAGGCTGGAGGTCATGGGGTGAGGGTACTCAGGCTATGCCAAGTCCACAGTCTAGAAATCCCCTGCCTTAAAGGCTATGTGCCTGATAGGCCAGGAGGTGCTACCCTCTCCCTGAATATGCAGCAAAGTAGGTGCCAGAAATAATATGGGATCTAGAACTGTGCTTCAGATGATTCTCAGGACAGGCACAAAAGAACTCACTAGGCAGACTAAGGTTACTGTGGCCACTTGCATTTCTTTGTATGCACTGGATGCCCATGCAGGAGCTTGCACAGTGGGGCAGGGTGAGGGAAGCCGTCCATGGCTCCCTGAGGTGGGCACAGACATTTCTGAGAGTCCAGAGACCACCAAGGGAAAGATGAGTGGCTCTCTCCACTGCATAAACCAGTTCCCAGTCACATGGGTGTCCTTCATTGAACTGCTGATCAGACTGTGCTCTCACTGAGAAGCATGCACTCTCCTTCCAGGCCAGGAGCACAGGAGAGGCCAAAAGACTAATGCAGGGGAGGGCATGTGTCCCTCCCAGTGATCTGGCACCTTTCCAGATTTACTGTTTCCCAGTCTTTCCTACACATTCTGATGGTTTCTGTCTTTCCTCCATGCTATGACACCGGTCCTCATGTCCCTAACTCAGTTCCAGATGTGGCTGATTCCTCCAGCTGCTTATCCTCAATATCCCTGAAACAAGCAGTGACTCAATGATATTGTCCATCCACCACCTTTCCCACTCCCTGTTCTAAATCATTTAAATTAAGCTCTCCAACAGCCTATTTTTCTAATACTAAATTCTAATTGTTACTATAAATTGTAATTCTAATACTAAAAAATCAATCTCTAATGTTTGTAAATTCCACTTTGTTTATAACAGCCCAAACTGGGTGTGATATTGCAAGGGAGATTTGACCACTAATGAGCATTAATTTGCATTTAATTCTTTCAATAACACATCATAGCTCCTTAAGTAACACTACAATAGAGTCTGAATTATGTGTATAAGAGCAGGATTACAGTGGATTACAGTGGATTACACTGTAAGGTAAGAAGAAAAGTTTCAATAACATGAAAATATGAAGAGATAGAATGTGGGTGGGAGTGGGGAAGAGACAATATAGCAGCAATGGTGAGACAGTATGGTGATTCAATGGGTCCTCTAGAGCACAATTTTCCTTCAGAGGGTTAATATCTTGTCAATTTTTAAATATCACATATATTTAAATATATACAATACATAATATATAATATATGTGTTTATGTGGTTGGTTTAGGAGACACTAAATCTCATGAGACACTACCATCACAACAACAAAAAAATGAAGTAAAGGAAACTTTCTTTAATTAAGAAAACGCAAGTTTTAAACTATCTCAGTGAAAGTAATTTCCTAATAGATAACTTACATTATGAAAATTTAATATATTGTAAATCACAGGTAAAGAACACAAACAACCACATGTAATAAATAAAGTAAGCATTAGTTACACTTGGCCACAGAGCACTTGCCATGTAGCTACTTAAAACTGAGATGCACTTTTTGTATAAAATACACACCAATTTTGAAGACTTAGTACAAATTATAGGAGATAAAGTATCGCCTCAATAATAGTTTATATTTGTTATACATTGAAATTAAGTATATTAAATAGTAAAACAAATCTGATCTGCCGTTTTCATTTTTTAATTACTATGGGGTTCACATTATATTCCCCTTGGACAGCACAACTGTAGAGACTGGAACAAGAAATGAATGCTTTCTCAGACTGCCTACTCAGCTGGAGGTGGCCTCATAATAATTCTGACTAGTAAGGCACATGCAGAAGTCAAAAGGAGACATGTGATTTTTTTTTTTGTTGTTCGTTTTTTTTTTTAATAGTTGCTTTTTCAGTCTTAACTTTTTTTTTTAAAGATTTATTTATTTATTTATGCAAGCACTGGGTACAGTCAGAAGCATTGGGGGGGGGGGGTGGCGGGGTGAGAGAATTCACCAGAGCCAAAGCGGAGAGCAGAACAGGCAGAAGGACCGAACACTGCTGAGGGGAGCAGCAGGCTGCAGGAGAGGTCTGCGCGCCATGCAGGACCCTCCTCCGGTTGCCGGGGAACAGCCGAGGATCGAACCGGCGCCGCAGAGGCCGCGGGCAGACTCGCAGCCCAGCGCTCAACCGCTGCACCACCAGGGGAGGCCCGAGACTTGTAATGTTTTTGATGTTTCTGATAAAATGAATAACTTCTGATGAAAAGTACTTAAACGTACCATTTTTTCCAAGTTCCCTCTTCTTTTTATTATAAATAACAACAGCCAGTGTGAGATAATATAGAAAAGAGAAACCGACTAACCGACAGCTAGCCAGTCTCTAAGTAATACATTATATAAGAGAAAAAAAAGGCACCTTTTAATTTATGCCACTGCAATAACCACTGACACATATAAAAAAAAAAAAAAACCTACATAATTACCTGAAATTATCATTTCAGTTTTTAAAAAATTAAAGATACTGACTTGGACATGATTATTCGATTACAGAATCAATAATGTGGCAGCAATCTCAAGGTAATAGCTGAATTCTAAGAACCTCCCAAACACACAGTTCCAAAATCAGTACAATATATGACAAAAGTCATTTATCCTACTCTACTGATTTGTTATTATTATTTTATTTTTATTGCAGTAGTATTGTTTTAGGTATAGGTATAGGATTACATCTCTTCAGATGTATATTACCACCACTCCAACCACCAAGACACATACCCACAGTCCTCTTATAAAAGAAACAGAACATCCTGCGGCCTCCCTGGTGGCGCAAGGGGTTAAAACACAACCTGTGTAGCTGCCTGCAGCCTCTGCAGCATAAGTTCGAACCCCTGGCCTGCCAGAGCAACCCACATGGCACAGCAGACTTCTCCTGACTCGCCCGCTGCTCCCCTCAACAGTGTATTTCAGTCAATCTACCTGTTCTGTTCCCCACTCTGTCTCTCGTGAATCCTCTCAACCCCACACCTCTGGCCTGTACCACAGCCCTTGTATGAATAAATAAATAAATCTTAAAAAAAAATAATGTTCAAAGTAAATGCCTGGTGGTACAACAGACATTCATTAAATATTTGAAAATAAATGAATACTAGGAATTTAGTTGCATGATTCTAACATACGTGACAGGCAGCCATTAAGTGTGTTGTTAATAGATGTTTAAATGTGGCAAAATGGTTGAAGCATATTGAAGTATTTAATGCAGTTAAAAATACATTAGGAGTCCTGTCTTAATTGATTTTATAGAATGAGTGAACTGCAAGATAAAAGGCTGCAAGATGAAAGGGAGGGATATGTATAAATAGAAAGCTACACTAAAAATAATTACAAATGGGAATTCAATGCACAGAATGGCAAAGGCCTTAGAAAATCTACTCATCCATAAAAGCAACAAGAATACTAACAAAAACTATCAAAATCACCTTTTTCAGGGCTCTGGAAATTAAACAAGAGCCCTTGTAAACAAGAACTTCCAATAATCCAAGGCCATTTAATCAAGAAAAATGACTGATCCCCTCCTCCCAGCTCTGTTGTAGCCTTAGTCACACAAAGATATAGTCATGAAAACCAGCAGGCTAGCAACCACCAGAAGGGACGGAACAGGTTAGAACTTCCCCAAAACACTATCTCAGCAAAATGTGACTATTTTGATCTGACAAACTACTTGAAAACTGATACTTGCACAACATTTTAAAAATGATCAGACATGGAGTTTGCTCAAGGCACACAGTCATTCCCCCCAAAGGCAAATGTTGAAAACAATCACAGGCAACAATTTAACGTTTCAGCTGCCTAGAAAAAATGATCTAAATGATAGGGGTGAGGTACACAGGGGACTTTGGAAAGTGCCAACATATTCCTGTACAGCCAGAGGGCTGTGTATATGTGTCGGGTTGTGCCCATAACCAAGAATTGAGACACTAATCTCACAGCACTGGCTGAATTTGAAGGTCTGCAAAAGCAGAAATTGAAGGCTAAAAAACAGTTACATACTATCTGTGATACCTTTCATGTGTACCCCAAAACACATAAAGAGGACATTGGGAAAGATCAGAAAATCTATTAGTTCAACGCATTTAAGTATATCTTTGTTCAGTCATTAACTAATCAGTAAGTTATGTGAGCAAAGACATCAAAGGCTTCACATGACAGAATACAAAAATACAAAAAATTTTTCAAGAAATACACCAAACAAAAAAATAACATAAATACGGGGCCTCCCTGGTGGCACAGGCAGTTGAGCGCAGCACTATGAAGATGTCCGCAGCCTCTGCAATGCCAGGTCGATCCCCGCTGGCTTCCGAGCAACCCACATGGCAAGCAGACAGACCTCTACTGTCTCACCTGCTGCTACCCTCAGCAGTGTATTTCGTCATACTGCCTGTTCTGTTCCCTGCTCTCTTTCTGGTGAATCCTCTCACCCTCCCGCGCATCTGGCCTGTACCCCGGTTCTTGTATAAATAAAATAAATCTTTAAAAAAAAACATAAATACAACACTGACAATACTGCTTAAAGGAGGGGAGAGGGGGCCTGATTCTAAAGTTGAGGCACTGCTATATTTTAAATGAAAATAATTGTATTAAAGAATTGGATTAAAATCACTCCAAGCTATTCTCTAATGACCATGGAAACTAGGGAAACTCAAAAATATGTGAAAATGAAACAACACACTAAATAACCAATAGTTTAAAAAATAACTCACAAAGGAAATTAAAAAGTATATCGAGATGTAAATATAAAAAATAGTGAGATGTTAGCTAACCAGAGTATAGAGATAAATTTACAATAATAGTAAATGCCTTTATTTGAAAAGCAGAATTATTTTAAATCATAATCTAAACTTACCTTAAGCTAAGAAATAAGACCAACATAACCAAAGTAGAAGAAAGGAAATCATGGCAATTAGAAGGAATATAGAGACTACAAAATAATTTAAAAAGGCAATGAAATAAAACATTGATTCTTTGAAAAATCAATAAAATTGATGAAAGTTTAACTACACTGACAAAGAAAAGAGATATGATTCAAACTACTAAAATGAGGAAACAAGGGATATACTAATACTAATCTGAGAAGGAAGAAAAAGGATTTATGACCTAGATAAAATGGAAATTCCTAGAAAGACACAAACTACAAAAATTGACTCAAGAAAATATAGAAAATCTGAATAGACACAAAATAAATAAAGAGATTGAAACAGTAATAATAATAAAACTTCCCATAAAGAAAAGTTCAGACCCAGCTAGGTCCGCCAATGAATTGTACCAAATATTTAAAGAATTAAGATCAATCCTTCATAAACTCTTTGAAAAAGAGAAGCGCATACTTCCAAATCCATTCTATGAGGACATTATTACCCTAATACTAAAATCAAATACAGATGTCCCAAGAAAAAAAAAAGATTTATTTATTTATGCATACAAGAACTGGGGTATAAGTCAGAATGGGGGGGGGGGGTAGTGAGAAGATTTACCAGAGAGAATGGGGAGCAGAACAGGCAGATTTACTGAAATACACTGCTGAGGGGAGCAGCGTTCAAGACAGGAGAGGTCTGCTGTGCCATGTGGGTAGCTTCTTGGCCAGCTAGGGATCAAATTCATGCTTCAGTGGCCGATGATATCTTGATAATGCTGTCTTTAACCCCTCCGCCACCAGGGAGACCCCCCACCAATGTACATTAAGAATACTGCTATAGGGGTATCCCAGGTGGCCTATGGGTTAAGTCTTAGCGTTATCACCACCACAGTCCACCACAGCAGTCTAAGTTCGATTCCTGACCAGGGAGGGAACTTAGCCAAATGGCGCAACAGACCTCTCCTGTCTCGTCAGCTGTTTCCTTTAGCAGTGTATTTCAATCTACCTGTTCTCCCCCACTCTGTCTCTGGTGAATCCTCTCACCTCATCCCCCACCTCTGGCCTACACCCCTGTTATTCTATGCAAAAATAAATTAAAAAAAAGAAGAACACTGCTGTAAAGATCCTCAACAAAATACCAGTAACCTGACTATAACAATATTTTGGAAGGACTATGTATCATGACTAAGTAACAGAAAGTGTGTGCCTATCCCATGTACTTTAAATTTGTTTGAAATAAGAGAATCAAGCAGTATAATATATCATAACTATAGAATACAAAACAAAATCATATGATAAATTTCAACAGATGTAGAAAAAGCATTTGCAAAAGATCCAACAGACTTTCATGATGGACACACTCAAAAAACTAAGGTAGAAGAAAACCTCCTCAATTTGATAAAGGGTATCACATTAATAATGAAAGATCCCCCCCCACGCAAGATCAGGAATAAAATAAGGATGTGTTTTCTCATCACTTAATATTCAGTACTTTCTTGGACGGTCTAGTCAGAGAAATCAGGTAAATAAAATTTATATTAAAAATGAAGATGCACCCTACCACTATTTGCAAATGATATGGTATTCTTTATAGAAAAGTCTTGGAAATTCATAAAAACTATTAAAACTTAAATATAAGCTCATCAAGCTTTCAGGATATAAGATAAATTTATAAAAATTGCATTTCTATAAATATGTAATGAATAATCTGAAAATAATATTAAGACTCCACTTATAATACAAAATAAAATGCTTAAGAGTAAATTTTTAAACGAATGAACAACATATTAAAAACTACAAAACTTCACAAGAAAAAATTAAGACCTAAGTGACCTAAACCACATGCAACAAAATAAACACTAGAGAAACTACACTTAATCAAAAATTTTAAAACTGCTTCAAAGAACATTATAAAAAAAATAAAAAGATAAATCTACAGAATTGGAGAAAATATTTGTAAATCTTTAACTGTTAAGAGCCAGCATCCATAGCATGCCTTTAAAATTTCCTATAAGTGCTCAATGAAATAAGTCAGAAGGAAAAAGAAAAACATGGGATAGTTTCATTTATAGGCGAAAACAGGGAAACCATACAAGAGATCAGAAGAAAAAAAAAGACAATACTAGCAGGCAGACGATATATTAATACATTGGAGATATTCATCAGGGGAGGGAAGAGCACAAATGTCCATGGTGACGGTTCACAGGTGTCTTGGTGATGGTAATTTTATGGGGACAACACTGGAGAGAGGAAATCACATATTATACAAGAATGAAAAATAATGTAAAAATATATAAATAAACAAAAAATAAGACAAAATTTCATATAAGTCAACAATTAAAGGACAAGTAGCTCCATCGAAAATGGGCAAAAGATTTGAATACATAGTGCCACCCAAAAACATAAATCACAGAAAAAGATACTGAACGTAGTGGGAAACGCAAAACAGAAGCACAATTAGAAGTCACTCAACACCTTCTAGAAAGGCTATAACAACAAAAAACAAAACAAAAATTAAAAAACATGAACAAGTGCCAGCAAGGACACAGAGAAATTAGACCCTTGTTCCTTCCTGATAGGAGTGTAAAATAGTGCAATTGCTTTGGAAAAAGTCTGGCAGTTTTTCAAAAAGTTAAATATTGAGTTATTATACATATATATGTATATAATCTAGAAATTCTACTTTTAGATAATATACCTAGGAAAACTGAAAATATACCTACCTACACAAAAAAATTTACATTTGGATATTTATAACATCATTATTCATAATAATCAAAAAGTAGAAACCAACCAAATGTCCAGGTACCTGCTGAGTGGATGAACAAAACGTGATATGTACAAAACAATATTATTTATTCATAAAAATAAATGAAATACTGCTATATGTTACAACAAGGATATTCCTTACAGAGAATAGGAAAAGTGAAATAGCCATACACAAAAGCACCTGGTTATTTGATTCCATTAATATCATAGTTAACTATAAGAAAAATAATTTTAAAAATGAGAATTCCAGTAGAAGACATTAATCTAAAAAAAATTAAATGTAAATTTTAGAGCTAAACATAATGCCTAAAATGAAAAAATTCAATGGATGGTTAAATAGACACATTAGAGTACATAAACAGTAATATAAGAATAAATCAACAAAGAAAATTCCAAATGAAGCAGAGACAGTAGAAAGGAAAGAGAAAAGGATAGAAAAAGAGATCAAAAGAGATGAGAAAAGGTGTCAGGGTCACATATGTAGTTATTGTCTCAAAAAAGAAAAAAGACAACAAAATGGAGTACACAAAATTTTGAGTAGATCTAGAGAACAACTTTCTGAATCTTATGAAACACATTAGGCTAAGATGTGAATACTTCTACAAACCCCACAAAAGATAAAGAACAGTACAGCTAGCACATCTTACTAAAACTATTGAAAATCAAAGGTAAACATTTTAAAGCTGCCTAGGAAGACAATATTTTTATGCACTATAAACACAATTACAGCTGATTATTAGCAAAACAATAGAAACCACAAGACAATATAATGGCATATTTAAAGTGCTGAAAGAAAACGTTAAACAAAAAATGCCTTTCAAACTGAAATATAAACAAAGACATTTTCAGAAAAACAGTAAGTAAGGAATGGACCATAGTACCATAAAGAATATCCCAGGAATTTGGGGCCTCCCCTGGTGGCGCAGTGGTTGAGCACTGGGCTGCGAGGCTGCGGGCAGCCTCTGCAGCGCCGGTTCATTCCCCGGCCACCAGCGAGGGTCCCACAAAAAAAAAAAAAAAAAAAAGAATATCCCAGGAATAAAAGATGATCATCTAAATTGTATACATATCAAAGTGCAAAGCTGTACTTCCAAAAATTACAGAGTATTGTAAACCAATGGTAAATCAATAAAAAATTTATTTTAACAAAAGTATAGTAAAATTGAAAGCTGCAAATAAGACCAATAACGAGAGATATACTAATTATTAAATTCAGGTGCTGCAATAGAACATCACTACAGAACCAATAGATATTAAAATCATAAAAAGAGAATTATGAACAATTTTATGCCAACATTTTTGGGCATTTAGATCAAAAGAGAATATTTTCTTGCAAAACAAAACTCACAAAAACTATTTATTCCTGTGATGCAGAGCAAATAAATAACAGTTGAGAAATATTTGGTTGGAAATAAGTGGGAGTTAAGATTAGTAAAATGACTTAGAACTTTGTATTTCTTTGAATCACCACATAAATCATGAACTATGATTTAATATTTGAGTAATCTTTAAAATATATGTTTAATAAAGGACAAGGAAGGAAACAAAACAAGAAAAAATTATACTTAAATCTAATAGTTCTATTTTAAGATGCATGGTTAAGTAAAATGACATCATTGAAATGGTTACCACAATGATGAAGGGCCTAAAATGTCACCACACCTCAGGCAAAGAGAGAGCATTGAGAAAAAATAAAAGCCTCTGATAAACTATGCTGCTTCACAGAAAACACAATTCAGCTAAGTTATCTCATTTGACATTCACAATCAAATACTTCAGTACTCACAAATCTGTAACATTTCCCCTAAGTAAATGACTATCAGGTTAATTTTCCCATTTGGGCTAAAATTAACAAAAACATGAATATATATTCTGATTTGCTTTAGGAACTATTATGCTTGCTGATTAGTCTAATACATAGAACCATTTTCATCATTAATACAGATGTTACAAATTCAAATAGTTAAGATGACTATATGATGAAATATTCTTTCATAGATAGAACTAAGGAATATTTTATTCAGTCAAAGTTGTAGTTTACTGTGCTTAATTATTTATACAAACTATCTTTTGGCATAAATAGGTGTTATGCTGAATAACCTGCTTTCCTTCTGAGAGTCAGAAATCTGGTACCTTCTAGGTAGAGGGTGTTTGTTAATATGACCAGCCTCCCAATAAACACCTGGGTAACAAATCTCTGAGCTTTTCATAACCGGATGCTGGAAGAACTATCCATGCAATGTATGGCCACATGGGCAGAGGAATATTGGAAGCTTGCACCTGATTATCTCTGGGTTTTGCTCCATGCATTTTTTTCTTTGGATTTTTTTTCTTAATATTCTTTTCCTGTAATAAGCTTTACACATGGCTATGAACCACACTCCTAATTCTCCCACGGAATCATTAAAACTAGGGGTGGGCTTTGGAACCCCCAAAATAATACTATTTGTTTAGTTTTAAGTTACATCATAGTAGTATTTCAAAAGAGGGTTAAGACTATACAACAATGATATAACTGACCTAGTTCAAAGAAGTCCCCCATTGATTCGAAGCAGCATTTCAGGTGAATATATAATCTTATGAGTTGTTCTAGGCATAACAGCATTGCCAAATCTTTAAAACTTTAGATTGGGTTAAATGACTTTTGCCACAAATATCAAGAGTTAGTAACTGAAGACTAGCCCTCAATCATACAGTCATATGGAAATTAGTTATCAGAATGGTCCTTAGAATTATCAAATTCCATGCTAATAGAATTACAAGTCTTTATGACTATTTCATCCCTCTACATCTTGGGCGCTTCATATCCTGTGGCCCCTTCTCATATTCAGCTGTTTATTTCATTAGTAACAACCAGAAGAGAATTTCTCATCTACTAATACCTATGGCTAAGTATTGACCATCATACCTATATGTATATCTATTATATTCATATCCCTTCCTAGTATATGTCTTAAATATTAGTGATAGCTAAAATCATTCCCTCTTCTGATGTATTATATTTCATCCAATCTTGCCTATGTAAGAATTTTCTTCTTTCAATTACGCTTCTGTCCTGAACCATCAAATTTGTTCATTATACTGGATGTTTCCAATCAACCTAACTCCTTCTCTAATTAATATCCTCCCATGATTTCCATCCTCCTCTAGTTAACTATCCCATTTCTGTGACCTTTTTACCAAAGAAAACAAAATGCCTCAAATGAGTTATCTCCTTTTCTTGCCTTCTGTTCCTCTAATCAGGATGTTGTTGTTCTCATTGAAGCTAATTCCATAGTTTACCAGTGACTTCAGTGACATTGTTTACATAGTCATTATTTATGTCCATTGCTTGAAATAATTATTAACAATGACCCCTTACTCTTAAAAACATCCTGGTTTGGAAATGACCATTACTATAAATTACCATATTGCTATAAAAGCAACGATCATTCTCAGTCCTCATCTGACCGCTGGATATTATTGGATCTACCTGATTATTTCCTCCTTGAAGCACTTTTTTCAGTGAACTTCTCAGGTATCTCATTCTCCAGTTTCACTGACCTATCTTCCTCAGTCTCCTTTGTTGGATACTCTTGTCACGTTGCATATCTGGTGTGTGCAGGATTTAATCCTTCCCATCTCTAGCTATCTCCAGAGATTACATATCTATATTTTACTGCTATCCAAAAATTGTCTCTAGCCCAGTCCGCTCTCCTAAAGTTCCCACTTGACTATCCAACTGCTTATGTGACAGCTCTCCCTCAATGGCCAATAGGCACCTCAAATTCAAAATATCTAAAACCAAACTTCCAATGGCTACCCACAGCACTTCTACACAGTCAAACTCTTCTACCTTCTCTACTATATAATATCATAAAATTGTTCAGTTCCACAACCGTTTTCTGATCTTTAATTCTTTTCCTTTCATACTGCTTATCTAATCCATAAGCTAATTTTACTGATCTTACTTTTTCATTGTATGCAAAATAAAATCTCATCCATTGCCAAAGCAATTTTATCACTACAATTAAAAACAGTGGGAAATCACTGGCAATCATCAATTTTAGTTGCTATTTATTGTAAATTGTTATCACACAGTGTTCTGCTGGGACCTTGGGTGCTTTGAAGCTTGGGTGGAGAGAAATGAGAAGCAAAGTAAATGGGCTGCTTGTGGGTGTCCTCCTTAGAGGCATGCTTCTTCATTTGTTTTATATTTAGGATTCTGCTTAGGATTATACCACCCAAAATGTTTGAATACCACTACTTCACAGTAACATGAAAACTGAACACTATTTGTATGCAATGAAAACGTAATTATTTGATGAACCAAATATGAGAAATCGAAAGTGGGTATTATTCATTTCTTATTATTATTTGTTCTTTATTTATCTTATTTATCATTATTTCTTCACTTATAAATAGAAATACTGTATTAAAACACCATGAGTGGAAGGAGTTAACAAAAGTGTAAACTACATACATTTAATTTATAGCACTCTCCATGTAGTCAAAAGATGATTTTGGTATTCAGTGTATGATACGATTATTCTCACAATATGGACAACAGGAGATGAGTAATAACAGCACGTATAGCATATCAACCCTTAGATGAAGTTCTCATTGTATATGAACTTTTTACTTCCACCGTAGCACACTGCAAAATGTGCCTGTGTATTTGTTCAAGCATGAGTGTCAGTGGTATAAATGCTTCTCAATTCTGGGATATAAATTCTTTTCAAATTCCTAATAAAAATGAGAACATGGTATTTTCAAAAACAAGAATCCTACCAAGGTTCCACAAATACTACAATATGATAAAGGTATCTTTTTACTTTTAAAAGGATGGTTTATGAAAAATAACAACATGAAGATATAACTGAGTCTGCTAACCTCATTTTTACTTTCATTGTTACTAAAATTTTCTGAAAGTTACAAGTTTTTATTTCATATCACCTGGAATAAAAATCTTTCATAGAAGTGAAGTTTTATTACCTATTCTATATTTTGCTCATTTTGAAAATTATTTGATTTAGAAATACAAGGACTTTTTTATTCTATATCCAAAATCTAGCATCAGATTATATGACTTTAAAGAATAACAAGTTGCTGTGAAAAGTTTTAAAAGAGAAAAAAATGTAGATATTCTCTGAAGTGAAATGTAGTTCTAGAGAATCTGGAGAAATCATACCTCATCAGTATTATAGATAATCTGGAGTCCTGAGGAAATCATTTCCACAAGGTAAAGGAGATAGAGTGACACTGCATTTATCTGGAAACAAACAGCAACAATGAAATATTAAAGGAAATAACAAAAATGTTAACCATAAAAGCTAAAATTGGGACTCCCGGGTGGCACAGAGGGTTGAGCACAGCGGTGTGGGGCTGTTCGCAGCCTCTGCAGAGCAGGTTCAATTCCTGACCAGCCAGGGAGATACCCACATGGTGCAGCAGACCTCTCCTGTCTCGCCCACTGCTCCCCTCAGCATTGCTTTTGGTCCTTTTGCCTATTCTACTCCCCACTCTGTCTCTGGTGATTCCACTCACCCTCCAGTGCCTCTGGCCTGTACCCCAGCTACTGTATAAATAAAAAAAATCTTTAAAAAAAAAAGCTAAAATTACAAGTTATTTGCTCTAATAGAAGCATATAAAAATATTCTTTCCTATTGTACAATGAAGACCTGTGGATTTAGTTTATAATTAAAACCCTAAAATCCTCAAATTGATTGTGAGGCACCTGATTAGAAAAATGGCTGCAAATAGAACTGGTAGCAACTGTTTCTATCATATTTGCTTTCTAAGATTTATTTTCAAACCCTGTATCTAAAGTGCTTCTGCTTTGGAATAGCTTTTGCCCCACAGGCAACTATGGAATGTCAATTCATCTCAAATGTATGTAAATGAAAAAGTGATTTGGCAAGTAAGACATTAAAATTATGCCAGTACACCATAAACAATAAACAGCACATCTTGGAAAAAGTCAAATTTTCAGAATACAAAATTTATGCAAGTAACTGCAGGGACATACTAATTTTAATCAATGGCGTAGCATATAATTTAAAATATATTTGTGAACAAATGAGTTTTATAAACAAATGAGATGTTTTTCTTCTTTTAGTTTATTAATCTATTAAAGGCAGAGATTAGATGATCTAAACAAAACAAAATGACAATAATGTTCATTTTAACAAAAGAGATCCAGAATTCTGAATGGGATGTGTAAATTGGTTGAAGTAACAAGCAGTGAAAGATAAATGCCGCAAACATAGATAAACTCTGAAAACATTATGCTATATGAAAAGAGCCAGTTACCAAAAACCATATATTGGGTGATTTTATTTACAATGAAATGCACACAATAGGCAGATTATGGATAGAAATAATTGGTGGTTGCCTATGGCTAGCTTTTGGTTTTAAGTATTTTAGGCTGACATAAACTTTTAAGTAAACTTTCTCAGAACATGGTGGAAAATATATTCGTCACACTGTCAGGTTTATCCAAATACTTTTTAAACCATTGACACTGGTATGTCAGATGATGTCAAAGGAATTTCATTCCTATGGACAACCATTTACAGCTACATCTCCAAGAATTCTCTGCATTATCTCTTTTTTTGGTTAAGATTTATTTATTTTTTTTTTAATAATAAATTTTATTTTTATATTCCCCATACAATTGCAACCCCCCCATTCTGACCCCAATCCTTCCCCTCCCGCCCCCCGCCCCCCAAAAAGTGTCTCTGGTTCATAGTTTTTTGTTGATTTTGATTTTCACTTTCTTATAGTTATTCATTTTCCTGGTCCCTTATTATTTATTTATTTATATAAGCACTGGGTACAGTCAGAAGCACAGGAGGGTGACAGAATTCACCAGAGCCAGAGTGGGGAGCAGAGCAGGCAGACTGACGAAGTACACTGCTCAGGGGAGCAGCGGGCAGCAGGAGAGGTCTGCGCACCATGTGGGACCCTCACCCGGCAGCCGGGGATCGAACTGGCACTACAGAGGCTGCGGGCAGCTTCACAGCCCAGCGCTCAACTGCTGTGCCACCAGGGGAGGCCCTGCACTATCTTTTGAGATGCTTCTGTGAGAAACTATCAGAAAGTGACTGACAAATGAAGTGATTGTAAAGAAACTGATAAATAACAGGTTGACCAGTTTTTATTTAACACCTACTATGTAATAGGCTCTGAGTTTAAAGTATGGGGCAAAAAAAAAATGAGCCATTACCTCCTAAAATCCCTGCTTCAGACAGCAAATATATTGTCAGAGCAAAAGGTACATAAAAACCTGATATGTGAACATTATCAAGAGGCTAAAAAAACAACATAGTCATATAGCATTAATTCTCCAAGAAACTGGTTACAAATAAGTATGAGTTTCTACTTCACAAAAATGGGGACACTGTACTTTCTGTGACTGGAGGAGTCAAACTAAAGTTAGAGATTTTAGATCTCTAGAGAGAGGGGAACTATAAAAAGGAGATACTCCTATTTTAGAAAGGAATATATGAATAATAAGTATTCTGTCCTAAAGATAACAGAACCAAATGATAAGCAGGAAGAAAATCCATCAGAAATTGAGTATATATTTATATCCTAGAAACAAAGTACTACTGTCCAACTAAAAGCAGTACAGGGCCTTCCTGGTGGCGCAAGGGGTTAATATGCAACCTATGAAGCTGTCCACAGCCACTGCAACACAAGTTCGATCCCCAACCAGGGAGCTACCTGCATGGCACAGCAGACCTCTCCTGGCTCTCCGGCTGCTCCCCTCAGCAAGTGTATTTCAGTCAATCTGCCAGTTCTGCTTCCCACTCTGTTTCTGGTGAATCCTCTCACCCCCCACCCCCCACACCTCTGGCCTATACTCCAGTTTTTGTATGCATAAATAAATCTTTAAAAAATGAAAAATAAAAATAAATAAAAGCAGTACAGATATGTGAAAGAAAAAGTAAAAACAAAGCACAAAATCCTACAATGTATCTTAGCCCACGTATGCAGCTTAATATGCTATATAAGACAACATTTATAAATATCAGAAATGCATTTTGGAATTACATTTTACTGGAATTTTTTAGCTTTATTGAAGGTTGTTATGTAAAAAATGAACTGTCATGTAACAAAACTTCTGATTTATGGTTACATGACTACCAATTGTCTTTTATTCCCTACTTCCTAAGTATTCAGATTCTTCCAAATTTGATAACAAACACAGGCTTTATTCACTGAAAGAGCAGTAGGTTTCCTTTTTTCCTGGATAGTAATAATATAATAATTCATCCACTTGCTCTTTTGGCTTGAGGATCAGGTCAGATTTAATGCACAATAGAAATAATTAATTCAGCCCTGGTGGTTAGCATTTTATTTAATTTCATGGTTGGTCTTCTTCTATTTTGAACAAGTTATGAGATAAACTTTTTAAAAACTGTATATAGTCTCAAATCTTCTGTAATGTAGAATATAAAGTCAGAAGAAAAACCTCTGTAATCTGTTTTTACCTGAAGATGACCATATTCTTCATAGGAGAGCATCTCATCCCCTGTATGCACATTGAAGATAGAGTGAAGGCAAGTTGTTGGGCGTGGATCCTGCTTAAACTGCTGGACCTAGAAACAAACATAAAATGTAAACATTGCTAGTAATTCACATTCTCGTCCAAGTTTAGAAGTTAATTTTCATGAAACATTTTAATGAGGAAAGCTATAGCTTATAGGCAGAGAAAAGAATAAAGGAGAAATGTTACTTATTCTAAAATAAAACAAAACAGAAAACTCATAATCAGGGCCTCCCTGGTAGAGCAGGTGGTTGAGTGCAGCACTGTGATACTGTCCGCAGGCTCTGCACTGCCAGTTCAATCCCCACCGGCCAACCTACATGGCACAGCAGACCTCTCCTGTCTCACCCACTGCTCCCCTCAGCAGTGTATTTCGGTCATTCTGCCTGTTCTGTTCCCCACTCTGTCTCTGGTGAATATTCTCAATCTCCACACCTCTGGCCTGTACCCCAGTTCTTGTATACATAAGTAAATAAATCTTTTAAAAAAGAAAACTCATAACCACTATCTTAACAGAGTTAACATGATGAATACTTTATTGACATTTCACAAACAGCAAGTCAGTGTGATGGAGAACATGTCAATGCAGTGGCAGTAGCTTTGCTATGATTTGCACCTTTTATTTTTTTTAAAGATTTATGTATTTATGCATACAAGAACTGAGGTGTGGGAGGGTGAGAGGATTCACCAGAGATAGAACGGGGAGAAGAACAGGCATATGGACTGAAGATACTGCTGAAGGGAGCAGCGGGTGAGCCAGGAGAGGTCTGCTGCGCCATGTGGGTATCTCCTTGGCCAGCCGGGTATCAAACCCGTGCTGCAGAGGCTGCAGACAGCTTCATGGCGCTGTGCTCAACCCCCTGTGCCACCAGGGAGGCCCACGTCTTTTATTTTAGAGTCAAGTAATGGTTCATTCTATGGGAGAGGACTACAGGTATTGTAGCCCTTGGACTACTATTTGGAAATGCTTACATGAAACTCAATGAAAAAGTGCTTCAGTCACATTCTAATTCAGTAAGTATTCAAAACTTCAAATGTTACTTCTTTCTCTGAGGCTCACAAAGTATAACCTATGTTTCTGTCAACATGTTTCCATTTCTGCTTCTGCACACTCATTACTAAGACACAAATTCCAAGAGAACATGGGCTACCCCTTTAGCAACTGAACATAAAAAAATTAACAATTTTAGGATACTAAGTAAACTCTAACAGATCTAACAAACTCCAAAGGCAAAAATGATCTTTAAAGGTCTGTTCAACTTGGCAAACACAGACTGATGCCAATATATGCAAGAAACAGACAGTCCCCAACTTAGGATGGGGTAGTTCATGATTTTTCAACTTTACAATGGTGCAAAGGCTATATGCATTCAGTAGAAACTGTACTTCAATTTTTTAATTTTATCTTTTCCCAGATTAGGACTATGTAGTCCAATACTCTCTTGTGATGCTAAAACGGCAGGGCTTCCAGTCAGACACATAAAGACAAGAGTTAACAACTAGTACTCCATAGTATATACCGTGTGGCCAGCATTTTCTGGTTCTGATATTTTCAATTTGCAACAGGTTCACTGGGACAGAATGCCATCATAAATCAAGGAAGAACTGTACTGACCTAGTCTCTAGAAGTATGAGATGAATAGAAATAGAGAATGAATAGAAAGACATATAGCACTATGTAAAGGCAACAACAACTTCTGAATGGTTAGGATCTTGCCTCATTTAACTTGAATAAAGAAGCATATAAAACCACATTCTCTTCTCTACCTTCAAATAAAATTCTTTCCTCTCACCTCCCACATCAGGATGCCTATCCCTGGCTTTGTGTTTTTATTAGTTGTATCTCAGACTATCTAATAGTCTTCTGGAAGCTACACTATCCAGTACAGCAGCCACCAGCTATGTTTCACTAATTGAAATATAATTAAATAAAATTTAGAAATACAGTTTGCTTGCCACACTGCAAAAGAACAAAACTGCAAGCAGTCAATAGCCACATGTGACTAGTGACAGCTATTTTGTCCAACTCAGTAACAAAGAACATTGCTATCATCACAGAAAGTTTAATGAACATTACTATTCTAGAGAGCTAATACAACTTTGTACATCCAACTTTGTACATCCTCCTACTCCACCAGGGATCATGCACAAATGCAGCCTTCCCTATGATGAAGTCAACAAAAGGAGAGTCAGAATCCATCAGTATGTAATCAGGCAAGAAAGAATGACGGTAAAGGGTAAAGGCAGGGATGTATGTTCTCTACCTACATAAAGTGACCAAAACATCCAGTGTTAACTCAGAGAAAGTGAGAAGGCCAGACTTATGCAATATCTGAATTTGCTGGCAAGAGTGTTAGACTACACTAATAGAAACAAGTACTGTCACTTCTTTCAAATTACCACAATTATTATCTCAAAACATTGAACATTATTCTGGGGCTTTTATATAAAATATGGTTATGTTAAAACAAAACACATTCTGCCCACTTGGCAAGAATGTAAAAAGGAAAGACTTCATCAGCTTAATAAAGTGTTTCAGTTGACAGTGTTTGTCATTTATCTTCAAGATACACAAGTACCCAGCATGAGAATTTATATTACATCACTGTGCCAGAGAAAAAGCAAGCTACTAAATAATTAAAGATGATGAAATGGGGAAATACATAACTATGCTTTGAGTCTTAAAGCTGTTAAAAGATAATTTAAAATTTCAGAAAAAAATAAGACTCCAACTCTATATTGAAAATCAATGGGTCATATTGATGTGAAAATTATTCTTTAAAGCAGTCAAAAACAAAAAATAGTATTTCATATGAAGTATGGCATCTGGCAAATAAAGATAATAATCAAAGTAAATATTTTAGATAAAAAAATCTAGAATGTTTTCTCTGCTTGTTATTTTATTAAGATTTTTCCCCCTGAAAACTTTAATCTTTGTGAACCAAAAGCTTATCATTTAGGAAAAGGTAACTGAGAAATTTGTACTCATTCTTAAATTTATAGCCTTACAATATACAATTAAATAGAAAATCACCTCACAAGGAAATTCTCTAAGAATAAATTTTATAAAATTTCTTGTAATTATTCCTGTGAATAAGAAAATGCTCAGGTTTCATTAATTTTTTTATTTTAATAAATTTTATTTTTATATTCCCCATACAATTGCAATCCCCTTATTTTGACCCCAATCCCTCCCCTCCCCACCCCCCACCCCCCATAGATTGTCTCTTGTTCATAGTTGTTTGTTGATTTTGATTATTTTCTTTCTTATAGTTATTCATTTTCCCGGTCCCTTATTTAAGTTTTCTAGATTCCTGCTATGAGTGAGACCAACCGGTATTTTTCTTTTTCTTTCTGGCATATTTAGCTGAGCATGATCCCTTCCAGCGCCATCCATGTTGCTGCAAATGGCATGTGTTTATCTTTTTTGAATGCTGAGTAATAATCCATGGTGTACATGTACCACATCTTCTTGATCCAGTCATCTATTTTGGGGCATTTGGGTTGTTTCCAAAGCTTATCTATAGTAAACAGTGCTGCTATAAACATAAGGGTGCAGGTGTTCTTTGGAATTGATGTTTCTGTGTCCTTTGGGTAAATACCTAGGAGTGGAATTGCTGGATCATATGGAAGCTCTATGTTTAGTAGGTCCAGAAATCTCCACACAGCTCTCCATAGTGGTTGGACCAGTTTATACTCCCACCAACAGTGCAGGAGAATTCCTATTTCTCCACATCCTTGCCAACATTTGTTGTTGCTAGTTTTTTTAATATGTGCCATTCTCACTGGTGTAAGATGGTATCTCATTGTAGTTTTGATTTGCATTTCCCTGATTACAAGTGATGTTGAACATTTTTTCATATGCCTGTTGGCCATTTGCATTTGCTCTTCAGAGAAGTTTCTTTTTAGCTCTTCTGCCCATTTTTGACTGGATTATTTTCTTTGTTGTTGTTGAGTCTCATCAGCTCTTTGCAGATTTTTGTGATCAGTCCTTTATCATTAGTGTTGGGTGCAAAAATGTTCTCCCAGTCGGTGGGGTTTCTCTTTGTTTTTGTTATTGTCTCTTTTGCTGTGCAGAAGCTCTTTAATTTGATGTAGTCCCAGCTGTTTATCTTTGCCTTCACTATCACTGCTTTGGGTGATGTGTCTGTAAAGATGTCTTTGATGTGCATATCACATAGTGTTTCGCCTATATTTCCTTCTATGTTTCAGGTCTTATGTCTAGTTCTTTAATCCATTTTGAGTTGATTTTTGTGTATGGTGTGAGGTAGTAGTCAAGCTTCATTCTTTTGCATGTAGCAACCCAGTTTTCCCAGCACCATTTATTGAACAAACTTTCTTTGCTCCAATGCATATTCTTTGCTCCTTTGTCAAAGGTTAGTTGACCATTAATCTGTGGGTTTATTTCTGGATTTTCTATTCCATTCCATTGGTCTGTATGTCTGTTCTGGTTCCAATACCATGCAGAAACTGCTCAGGTTTTAAATGAATAAATATTTTAAGCAGAAAATTAAGAACAGCAACCTTCACACCATATTGTAAAGCAATTATCTATCCTCCAAGCTATTAACTGCAAATTAAATTGATTGTTTAAAATTCTGGCTGCTCCCCCTGAAGGAGTATTAGAAAAGAAAATAGACAAATACGCATATGAACATTGAGAGGTAAAAAATACCTAATGTTATTTTTTTTTAAAGATTTATTTATTTATTTATACAAGCACTGGGTAGTCAGAAGCGCGGGAGGGTGAGAGAATTCACCAGAGCCAGAGCTGGGAGCAGAGCAGGCAGAAGGACCGAGGTACACTGCTGAGGGGAGCAGCGGGCGGCAGGAAAGGTCTGTGCGCCATGTGGGACCCTCCCCTGGTGGCCGGGGAGCAGCCGGGGATCCAACCTGCACTGCAGAGGCTGCGGGCAGCTTCACAACCCAGCACTCAACCGCTGCGCCACTGGGGAGGCCCTAAATACCTAATGTTATTAAGTAGGCATTAAGATAATGGCAAGACAATAATACAAATCAGATTGCTCTAGGGGCCTCCCTGGTGGCGCAAGGGCTTAAGTGCCAGCACTGTGAATATATCTGCAGCTTCTGCAGCATGAGTTCAATCCCTGGCCTGCAAGGAAGCTACCCACAGGGCACAGCAGACCTTTCCGGTCTTGCCCGCTGCTCCCCTCAGCAGTGTATTTCAGTCAGTCTGCCTGTTCTGTTCCTACTCTGTCTCTTGTATGCATAAATAAATCAATCCTTAAAAAAAAAATCTATAATTTAAGGAATTCAGTCACATTCAAATTTTATTCAAGTGAAAACTGGTTAGTGAGGATGTATAATATTTAGAAAAGACCATGAACAATTGGGTATAGAAGCCACAAAGGGAAAACTTTCTATCATTTCTTCTTTATGATAAATAATTTAATCTAAATCTGTCAACTTGTTTATCAAACACATGAAATTCATGACTGTCACAATGTTTCCTTGAGGGAAAAGCTGAATTCATAGACACACATTCAAGAAATGATAAGTGTGAAATAAACAGTAAACTTTTCACACACAGGCAAAAATAATTCTAATCACAATTCAATATATATGACATACTAGTTTAATTCAAGTAGGGTATAACTTACGACACACTATTATTTCAAGCACTGAAAAACTTTTATAATAATGATGTGTAAAGTCAAATTTCAGTAGACAAATTATAATTTAGTCACTTATTTCTATTACAACTTGAGAATAACTTAAATTTTTCTTCCAACAAACATTTTTTCTTGCCTTTTCTGGTGGCAGAATATAAATGACTTTTTATTTTATTTTGACTTCAAATAAAGGTCTTAAGAAGAAATTGTTGTAATTTTTATCCTTTTCAAGCATAAATTAAAGCTTAATATAATAGTCACATGATAAAGACACATAAAATGCTAAGTGATCCAAATTGCCTGCATAATTACTGATGCATCTTCGTTAATATGTATATTAGAAACATATCTGAGGCAGGTGGTGTAGAAGGAAGGAGTAACAACAATGATGATAACAACAAATATTTACTGTATGCTCACCTGGTGCAGGTCCTGTGCTATATGTTTTCTTATAAAATTTCTTAGTTTTCACAAGAACCCTACTATTATCCACATAGTACAAGATACTACTATTATCCACATTTTACAGATGAAAAACATTGAAGCATTAGAAGTTAAGCAATTTACCCAACATCACACATCTAGAAACAGACTAGAAAACAGCATGGTACGTTTATGCTGACTGTCCAGAAAAGATCATAAACACAGCCTAAGATGGCTACCCTTACAAAGACTATTTGTAAGGCTGCTGCTTGGGAAATGTGTGGGAAATTGGAATCCAGGAGTCTACCATTCCCTGAATAGAGAATGCCTAAACTGCTTATACAAACAAATATTGTTTATGCAAAACACCTGCTGCCTTCGATGAGTTGAGTTTTGGTAGAGGGTGAGTATGTGACCAGATAGCAAAGAGAAGTAGGATAACAAGTCTCTAATGAGTTTTCCAGGTAGACAACATGTTATTACAAGTGTTATCACAACTCATTGCTACAGGTATTAAGTGTATCTGTGTGAACCCACTGGGAGGGGACTCTTGGAAACTTGTACCTCTCTTCCTCCACACTTTGCCCTGTGTACTTTTTCATTTTTTGATTTAGCTTTGGCTCCCTTCACTGTAATAAACCACAGCCATGACTATGATTAACTGCTGAGCCAGGTGAGTTCGCCAAGGAATCATCAAACTTGGTGGCCTTGGAGTCCCATGGCATAATGATCTACCTATGTAGATGCACTGTATTAGGACCAGAGGACATAAAAATGTAGGTAAGCAGGGCAAGTCACAAAGCCACATTACAATTGTATAGAGCTTTACAATTTTTTTTTGAGGTAACATTGGTTTACAACACTGTGTGTGATTCAGAGTCATAAGATCACACCATTTCAGACGTATATCCTCACACCACACCCACCACCAAGTCACCCATACTCCTCCACCATAGTGCCTCAGCCCTCTGCTCACTGTTTTCTCCCTGCCTCCTCTTGTAGTCTTGATTCTTCAGTGAATTTCCTAGGATTTGTTATAAGCTTGGAGGTTTAGAAACTTAAAACTTTTATGATGTATATTCTATTCTTTAATTTCCATAATAACCCTATAAAATTTGCTGTTTTCTAAGCCTATAATTCCTGCAATCTATACATGTAAATAAACAAAGCATTTTATTTTTTAATGAACATTCACCAAAGCCAGAGCATTCACATGTCCAAAAGGAATTTTGATAAAGAGTTTCTTAAGTAACATAATACTGGTTAGAATTATCGAACTGTGAGCTTCCTGAGAAATAGAGCAGTAATCAAGAAAAACCAGATGCAAACTAACAAACAAACTCAAGCCTCAATAATAAATCTCAATCACTTCTTGCTTAAGGTGTTTCTTCAATTTCAGGATTTCTAAACCTTGGGCTGGGAAGGCAGAGGTTGTTTTAACCTATCTAGACTGACCTGTGATGTAGCTTTACCTTTTGAAAGTACATTCTTCTTCAGAAGATGCTATTGCTATATTGGTTAAATTAATCCTTTAGAATGATGTGAGAATTCCAGTCCACACTACAGTGTTTTACCTTATCGGCCTGACGCATATAGCAGTAGAGAATCCCTCTCATACATTTTATAGCCGAGTGCTCCAGCTCATGGGTCCTTCCCTTGTCATCATCAATGCGCCTGGGTGAGAGAGATAACTCATGAAACAAATTGGAAATGCATTTGAAAAGGAAGCAGAGCTTTTGATAATTAAGTATTTAACTATCTGGCTAATCCTATGTTCTGGCAACATGTACTAATTCTGTAACAGTGAAACTCCATTTTCCCAGCAGATGTAGAAACACTGCAGTAAAAAAAAAAAAAAAAAAAAAAATCCTATGATGAAACTTGTGCAAATTTCTCCTTCTTTTAAGGAAGTAAGCCAATTGCTTTAAAAATAGCATACAATATTTTCTACATTGACTTCTAAGGATATTTTTAAAGTTTCCTTTAAACTTTAAAAGAATATTTCTATATTGGAAAATTCTACCACAAGGTTCTTTAAACTCACTGTCACAGAGCAAGGCAATTTTTAATATCAAGAAATCCCTTTAAAGTTATGCATCAGCCACTTGGATTCAAGGAAGCACAGATTAAGGTAGGCACATGCCTTCTTAGTTCTGCCATGTGTTAATAATGCCAGCATGGGCACTTGAGTCAACAATGCCTTCAACTAAACACTTCCAGTACCATACACAATACTCAGGGAGGAAGTTTAATATTCTAAGGTCTTATTTATTTATTATTGATTAAACTATTTTACTTTCTTACATTATTGTTTATTTTTGTACACTATTTGAGTCCTCCCTTCAAGTGTAGTCCCCATAAATCTCCCACCACATCACCTGTGAATCATAACACAGTCCCTTGTACTCTTCCCTACGCTGCCTTGTCCCTCTCTTTCTGCCCCCACACTCTCCCTCCCCTGCTATATTCCTCAGATCTATAATTTGTCTAAGGTATTACTTAAAATCAATGGACCACAGTTTACATCTCTGGCTTTTAAAAAGAAAGAAGAGCTAAACCCTAACTATTAAGCAAGGTTAATATATTCTTCTGTCATTAAGTTAGATTTTTATTATGGAACAGTAACCTTCAAAAGGTGAATCAGAGTAACCCACTACTGAGAAATAAAAGCTGCTTATTCATTATGTCTCTTAATATTAATTAAAATATAAGGTGATGACCCTCATTTCATCATATATGCATATAGTTTATATATATATATCATATATATAGTTGATCAAGTATATCAACTATCTCCTTAAAAATGTGTATTATAATTAGCTCTTTTTTTAACATCAGATCTCATATACCACTGCTAGGAAGACTGACGATCATTTTAACATATTATGGTAAATGTCAAAAAAAGTAGGCTATTTATCATTAATATATCATCCTTCTTTTTGACATGTAGCACTGCAGTAAAACTAGCATAATTTTGCTCTATGCTCTATTTTTTCCCTGATGTAAGAAACAAATGTTTTAATAGAAGCAAATTATATCATGATTTCTGTGAACCAGGCATTGATATACAGAGGAAGAACAATTGTAATAAAATCAGCTCAATAAGATGTTCTGTGTATAAGTCCTACCTCATCTAAAAACCAAGAAGGGCCTCGCTGGTAACACAGGGGTTAAAGTCTCAGCACTATCAAGTTTTCACCTGCACTGTGGTATGAGTTTAATCCCAGCCAGGGAGCTACCCACATTGTGCAGCACACCTCTCCTGTCTCGCCTGCTGTTCCCCTCAGCAGTGTATTTCAGTGGATCTGCCAGTGTATTTCTGCTCCTCACTCTCTGTCTCTGATGAATCCTCTCACCCCCTGCACCTCTGGCATACACCCCAGTTCTTGCATGCATAAAGAAATAAAAAACAAATCTTTTAAAAAAGAAAAATAATCAGAAAAAAATCATGTCTTTCTAAAATGGTCTTTATAATAATTGTCAGCCCTTAATTTGAACAAGTATTAAAACAAGACTAAAATATTCTAGAATAATTCAGCTACAAACATCCATCTATTTTAATAAAGTATTATTTCTCCTTTCTTCTGTAAGTAAAATAAAAACCAGTAGAGTATTTCTCTTTTGACTGAAAAAGTAAGCAAGCAGCAGCTTTTTAGTAAAAATTAGGCCACTAGGCAATGTTCATTATTTTTCAGATTTATTTTTTTAACTGTTTGTAATTTTATCTAATACAAAAGGATTATTTTTCCAAAGATTCAAAAACATATTGGTAGGTTTATTTACTTGCAAAGAGTAATCCCCCAAATTTGCAATAATGTACCTTCAGTGTTCCTGAAGGTAATATCATAATGTTATCCATTCATTCATCATTCATTCATTCATTCATTATTAAAATACTATTATTTTACATTCTTGGTAATTTTTTTCACAATAAAGAGTTTCTCCCCTTAAATGTGGTGCCAGCCACCATGGTTCTCTCGCCAAATCATTCATAATCCTCCAGAATAATCTATTGTGCTCATGTGCTTCTTTTTCTCCCCCCCCCACCCCTTTCTCTGCCCCATTCCACCTCCTCTCCTGGATGCTTCAGATCCATGATCAGATTTCAAGGGTTGGTTTAAAAGTCTGTCATTTGGTTTCTCTATATTCCACATATAAGTGAATTTACCCAATATTTATTTTTCTCCTTCTGGCTTGTTTCACTTATGATAACCCCGTTCAGCTCCAACCATGTTGCCACAAATGGCATGAGTTTATCATTTTTGATCACTGAGTATGTTCCATTATGTATATATACAGCACATTTTGTTGATCTAATCATATACTCTGGGGCATTTTTGTTACTTCCTTATCTTAGCTATTGTAAATTGTTCTGTATAAACATCGTATTGCAGGTTTCCTTTCCAATTAGTGTTTTGGTGTTCCTTAGTTAGATACCTACAAGTGGAATTAGTGGGTCATATGGCAGATACATTTTTAGTCTTTTGAGGAACGTCCAAACTTTTTTCCATAGAGAATGGGCCAGTCTATATCACCAACAACAGTGTAAGAGGATTCCTCTTTCTCCACATCATCATTGGCACTTGTTGCTTCTGGTTTTTGTGATATGGGACATTCTCACAGGTGTGAGGTGGTATTTCAATGTGGTTTTCATTTGCACTTCCCTGATAACTGATCATGAACATTTTTCCATATGCCTACTGGCCATCTACATGTCTTCTTTGGGGAAGCACCTGTCAATTTCATCTGCCCATTCATTCATTGGGTTCTTTGTTTTCTTTTTTATTACATTGTATGAGCTCTTTGTAGATCTTCAATAGGAGTCCCTCATCAAATGTAAATATTTTCTCCCATTCAGGTGGATGTCTCTCTGTTTTGGTTACTGTCTCTTTTGCTCTACAGGGGATTTTTAGTTTGATGTAGTTCCTGTTGTTTAAATTCTCCTTTATTTTCCTTGCTGCTGGAGATGAATCTTCAAAGATGTTGCTGAAGGTCATGTCATGGAGGGCTTTCTTCTATATACTGTATGGTTTCAGTCTTAAATCCAATTTTTATCCATTTTGAGTAGATTTTGGTGTATAGTAGGAAAGAGTGATCTAGTTTCATTCTTTTGCATGTGGCAGTTCAATTTTCCCAACACCATTTATTTTTTTTTAAATTGGTTCTTTCAATTTATGTAGACTACGAAGATTTTGTATACTCTTGCAGTAACAACACCACTTTCCTCTATTATTTAAGCCTAATAAATTAACAGGATCTAAGTCATTTCTGCTGTTGAAAAATTACAGCTGAGTTTGCATGGGTTTTGATAAATCCGTATGTCCTATTTTTGTTTTTTGTTTTTTTTTAATAATAAATTTTATTTTTATATTCCCCATACAATTGCAACCCCCCCATTCTGACCCCAATCCCAATCACCATTTATTGAAGAGGCTTTCCTTGTTCCAGTGTGGATATTTCCCTCTTTTGTTGTAGGTTAGTTGCCCATAAAAATACGGCTTTATTTCTGGGCTCTCAACACTACAGCATCGGTTTGTGTGTCTATTTTTGTGCCAGTACTACACCATTGTAATTATTATGGTTTTGTTGTGTATTTTAGATTCTGCAGGAGTGATACCTCCATTTTTTCCCATTAGTCAGAATATTGGCTATTTGGGGTCTTTGTGAATTTCAGTAATATTTGTTCTACTTTTAAGAAGAATTCCATTGCGATGTTTATTGAGATTGCACTGAATCTGTATATTGCTTTAGGTAGGATGGCCATTTTGACAATGTTAATTAATCTTATCCATGAGTAAGAAATATCTTTCAATTTCTTTGTGTCTTTTTCTATTTACTTTTACATTGTTTTATAGTTTTCTCTTCACATCCTTTGTTAGCCTTATTCCCAGGGATTTAATTTTGGGGGTGATATTATAAATGGGATGGCTTTCTTAATTTCTTCTGCTGCTAGTTCACTTTGCATATAAAAAAGCTACTGATTTCCATGTTGATATTGTATCCTTCTACTCTGCTTAATTGGTTTATTCTTAATTAGTTTTTCCATTGAGTCACTGGGCTTCTTATATATTACAATATCATCTGCAAATAATGATAGATTTACTTCTTTTTTCCTAATTTGGATTCCTTATATTTGTTTCTCTTGCCTAACTGTTCTAGCTAGGACTTCTAATACGATGTTGAATAGTAGTGGTGAGAGTGGACATCCTTGTCTTATACCAGATCTGAGTAGAAAGGCTTTCAGTTTTTCACCACTGAGAATAATACTAGCCGTGTTTTTGTCATATATGGCTTTTATTGTGTTAAGAGATGTCCCTTTTATTCCCTATCTCTCAAGGGTTTTCTTCATAAAAGGATGCTGGATCTTATCAAATACTTTCTCAGCATCAATTGATATGACCATATGGTTTTTACTTTCCTTTTTGTTGACAAAGTGAATTATATCAATTGATTTTCGAATGTTGAACCATTATTGTGTTTCTGGCATAAATCCTACTTGATCATGATGTATAATCTTTTTAATGGGTTTTAGATTCAATTTGCTAAGATTTTATTAAGACATCTGTGTTCAATAAGAAAATTAGTTTGTAGTTTTCTTTGTGTTGTTTTTTCTTTGGTTTTGGTATTAGCTTGATGTTGGTTTCATAAAATGTGTTTGGAAGTGTTCCTTCTTGATTTTTTTTGAAAGAATCTGAGCAGGATGGGTATTAGCTCATCTTTGAAAGTGGTAGAAATCATTTGTGAATCCATCTATTATTGGGCTTTGTTGGGGGGGGAGTTTTGATTACTGTTTTAATTTCTTTGCTTGTGGTTAGTTTGTTCAGGTTTTTTTATTTCCTTCCAATTCAGTTTTAGATGGCAGTACTTTTCTAAGAATCTGTCCATCTCATCTAGGTTGCTGAATTTGTCTACATTTAACTGTTCTTAGTAATCACTTATTATCCTCTGATCTTCTGAAGTGTCTGTTGTAACTTTTCCTCTCACTTTTATTCCACTTTATTTGAGTCCCCCAACCCATTTTCTTTTAGTGAGCTGACTTAGAGGTTTGTTTATTTTGTTTCTTGTTTTCAAAGAACAAGCTTTACATTTCATTGACCTTTTGGTCTATCTTTTTGATATTGTTACATTTATTTCTGGTCTAATTTTTATTATTTCTTTCCACCTGTTAGCTTTTGTATTTCCTTTTTATTTTCCCTCATCTAATTTTTTGAGGTGAGAAACTAAGTTATTTATTTGTTTTTTTCTAATTTCTTGATGCAGGCCTTTATTGCTATATATTTCCCACCCACCACTGTTTTTGCTATGTCCCATATGATCTGAAAAGTTTTATGCTCATTATCATTTGGCTCAAGGTATTTTTTCATTTCTTCAGTGTCCCAGTGGTCATGAAGTAATATGTTGTTCAGTCTCCATAAACTACAATTCTTCCTTGTTTTCTTTTTGTACTTGATTTCTACTTCAGTGCCTTTAGGTCAGAGAAGATATTTGATATGATTTAAATCTTCATGAATTTTTATATTCATCTTGTGAAATAGTATATGGTTAACCCTAGAGGATAGCCCATGTACACTTGAAAAAATGTATACCTGGCTTTTTTTGAGTGTTGTGACATATAATTATCTTTTAAACCCATGCAGTCTAATTCTTTGTTCCTGTTTATATTCTGTCTTGTTAATTTATCTTTTGGTGAGACAGGGATGTTGAATTCTCCAACCACATATGTATTTTCTCTAATGTCTGTTCTCAGACTTGATAGGAATGGTCTAATATATTTCAGAGCTCCTTCATTTGGTGAGTATATTGATGAGAAGTATGTCTTTCCCCATTGTATTGTTCCTTTCCCTCTTGTGTTGTTAAGAGTACAAGTATTTTGAGTTCTTTGAAGATCTTTGTGATCAGTCCCTTATCAGTTGTATGGAGTGCAAAGATTTTCTCCCAATCGTTAGGGTGTCTCTTTGCTTTGGTTAATATCTCTTTTGCTGTAGAGAAGCTTTTTAGTGTTATGTAATACCAGCTGTTTATCTTTTCCTTCACTTTCTTTACGTTAGGGGATGAGCCTTTAAAGATGTTCCAGAGTTGTATATCATGTGGTATTTTATTTTCCTCTATATATTTTATGGTTTCAGGTCATATGTTCATTTCTTTCATCCATTTTGAGTTTTTTCTTTTTGCATGGTTTGAGGTAGTTGTTCAGTTTCATTCTTTTGCATGTGGTGGTCAAGTTTTCCCAGTGCCTTTTATTAAACAAACTGTTCTTTGCTTCTTTGTCAAAGATTACTTGTCCATATATGTGTGGGCTTATTTCTGGGTTTTCAATTCGATTTCATTGGTCTGTGTCTATTTTTGTTCAAGTACCATACTGTTTTAATTACCATGGCTTTAGGGGCATCCCTGGTGGCACAAAGGGTTAAGATGCAGCACTATGAAGTTATATGCAGTCACTGCAGCTCAAGTTCGAACCCCACCCAGGGAGGTGACCCCCATGGCGCAGCAGACCTCCCCTGATTCGCCTGCTGCTCCCCTCAGCAGTGTGTTTCAGTCAATCCGTCTGTTCTGTTCCACATTCTGTCACTGGTGAATCCTTCCCCCACCCTGATCTGTACCCCAGTTCTTGTATTCATAAATAAATAAATCTTTAAAAAAATTACCATGACTTTGTAGTATAGTTTGAAATTTGGGAGTGGGATTCCTCTATTCTCTTTCTTTTTAGTCAGGAGAGCTTTGGCTATTCAAGGTTTTTTGTGGTTCCATATAATTTCATCAAAATTGCTCTATTTCTTTGAATAAAGCCATTGAGATTTTATCAAGATTGCAACAAATCTCAAAATTGCTTTTGGGTAAGATGGCCATTTTAATAATGTTAATTCTTCTAATCCATGAGCAAGAAATGACCTTCCATTTCTTTGTGCCTTCTTCCTTTTCTTTTAATAATGTTTTATACTTTTCTTTGTATACGTCACTCACCTCCTTTGTTAGGTATATTCCCAGGTATTTGATTTTTTTTTTGTTTCAATTGTATATGGGATGGTTTTCTTGATTTTTTTCTTCGTATTGATTGATTGCATTTAGGAAGGCTACTGTTTTTTGTGTGTTGATTTTGTATCCTGTTACTTTACTAAGCTGGTTTATTATTATAATTAATTCTTCTGTGGCGTTTTTAGGATTCCCTATGTAGATAATCATATCATCTGCAAATAGTAATAGTTTTACTTCTTGCCCTATTTGGATTCCTTGTATGTCTTTCTCTTATCTTATTGCTGTGGCTAGAGTAGATATCCTTGTCTTGCTCGTGACCTTAATGGGAAGGCTTTCAGCTTTTCACCATTTTTAATAATATTGTCTGTAGATTTGTCATAGATGTGTTTTATTATGTTATGTCCCAAAATCTTGAGAATTTCGAGGGCCATCATCATAAATGGATGTTGAACTTTGGCAAATGCTTTCTCAGCATTTATTGATCTGATATGGTTTTTATTTTTCTTTTTGCTCATATGTTGGAATACAGTAATTGATTTTCAAATGTTGAACCATCCTTGTGCCCCTGAAATAAATCCCACTTGGTTGTGGTATATTATCCTTTTGATACACTGTCAGATTTTGCTGGCTAGAATTTTATTGGGGAGTTTTGCATCAGTGTACATTAGGGAGATTGGCCTGTAGTATTCTTTTTTGTATGTTGTCTTTGTTTGGTCTTGGTTATTATTGTAATGTTGGCTTCACAGAATAAATTTGGTAATATTTATTCTTTCTCAATTTTTTGAAATGGTTTGTGTAGGATAGGCACTAGTTCATTTCTGAATGTTTGGTAGAATTTGTTGTGAAGCCATCTGGTCCTGGGCTTTTGTTTTGGGGGAGGGTTTTGATTACGGTTTCGATTTCACTGCTTGTAATTAGTCTGTTTAGGTGTTCTATTTCCTCTTTCTCTAGCTTTGAATGATTATATAGTTCTAGCACTTTGTCCATCTCTTTTAGATTGTTGAACTTGTTTGCATATAAATGTTCGTAGTAATCTCTGATTATTCTTTTGATTTCTGCTGAGTCTGTTGTAATTTCTCCTCTTTCATTTTTGATCCTATTTATTTGTGATTTCTCCTTTTGTTTCGTTGTGAACCTATCTAGAAGTTTGTCTACTTTATTTTTTCCAAGAATCAATTCTTAGTTTCATTGACCTTTTGGATTGTTTTTTAATTTCTATTTCATGTATTTCTGCTGTAACTTTTATTATTTCCTTTCTCATAGTGGCTTTTGGGTTTTGTTGTTGTTATTTTCTTGTTCTTTGAGATGAACAATTAGGTTATTTGAGTTATTTCTTGAATCTTGATGTGAGCCTTGATTGCTATATACTTTCCTCTTATTACTACTTTTGCTTTGTCCCATTCATTTTGGAAAGTTGTATCCACATTGTCATTTCCTCATGGTATATTTTAATTCCGTTTTTGATCTCCTCATTGAACCAATGGTCTTCCAGTAGTGTGGGTTTCAATCTCCATGAAATGGGAGGGTTCCTTGCTTTCATTTAGTGATTTATTTCTAGTTTAATGCTTTTATGATCAGAGAAAATAGTTGGTATGATTTTAAGTATCTGTTGATGCATGTCTGTGGTCCAATATGTGATCCCTTCTGGAGAATGATCCATGTGCACTTGAGAAAAATGTATACTTTGTTTTTTGGGGGTGTAATGTCCTACAGATGTCTATAAGCACGAGATCTAGGTTCTTCTTTAGGGCTCTAGTGTCCTTGTTTATTTTGTGTCACGTTGATCTATCCATTGGTGAAGTCTCCTACTATATATGTATTTTCTCTATTGTCTTTTTTCAGAGATGATAGTAATTGTCTGACATATTTTGGTGTTCCTTTATTTGGTGAGTATATGTTTGATGAGTTTGATGAGTGTTTTATCTTCCTGATGTATTGTCTCTTAATCATAACATAATGACCATCCATGTCCCTTTTTTACTTTTTTTAGTTTGAAGTCTATTTTATCTGATATAAGTATAGTTGTTCCTGCCTTCTTTTTTGTAGGGTTATTTTTCAACCTTTTACTTTCCATCTATATTTACTATGTTACTGTAGTTAAATGTTTTCTGGAGACAGCATTAGGTTTTTAATCCAGACTGCTACTCTGACATTTTATTGATCAATTTAGTCCACTTACATTTAGGTTAATATTGATACATTTGTATCTGTATTTGCCATTTTATTTGTCTTTTTGTGATTCTATTCCTCAACTTGTTCTGTTCTTCTTATTTATTCCTCTGTTGGTTTTGCCTTTAAGGCTTCTTGTAATATTTTTTGGAGTGGGAGTTTAGTAGTAATGAATTTCTTGCAATTCTGTTTGTTCGAGAAAGTCCTTATTTTTCCTTCATAGAGAAAGGAGAGCTTTGAAAGGTAAAGTATTCTTGGTTGGCATTTGTTATGTTGGAGTTTGTTAAATATGTTGCTCCATTCCCTTCTTGCCCATGGTGTTTCTTCCAAGAAATCTGAAGTCAGTCTGATTGGTTTTCCTTTATAAGTTATCTGTTTCTTCCCCCTCATCATCTTCATTATTTTTTCCTTGTCTTGGACTTTTGGAAGATTTCCTATTATGTGTCCTGCTATAGTGTTTCTTTCACTGTGATAATTTGGTGTTCTTCTAGCTTCCTGTATGTCTATTTTCATCTCCTTCTACATGCTTAGAAAGTTCTCTTTGATTATCTCTTTGAATAGTTTCTCAGTTCCTATGTCTCTCTCCTCATCTTCTGGGATTCTATAATTCTTTTATTTCCTTTCCTCATTGTGTCAGATAGTTCTCGAAGTATTTCTTCATTTTGTTTTCTTTGTACTTCTCTTTCCTTTTCTTTTTTGGTTCTTTTTATATCTGTATCTTCAAGAGTACTGATTCATTTTTCCATTTCATCAATTCTGTTTTTGTTATTTTCCCCAGAGTTCTTTGGCTCCTCTGTTAATCTTTTAATATCCTGTGTTTCATTCATTTCCTTCTTTAAAGACTCAATTTCACTTTTTAGTTCATTAATTATATTTCTCACATTGTTCTTCTCCTTTTTATCTTCTTTATGTTATTTAATTATGGTGATTCTAAATTCTCTCTCAGATGGAATTCTTCCATGTCATTGTTGTTGAGTTCTTGAGGGCAGATTTTCTTTCTGTAGTGTGTCCTTCCCCAGAGGGCTTGCTTAGTTATTTGTATTTTTCCTTCTCCCTGCTGTTTGTTTTGAATTTGCTCTATGCTCTGTGTCACTGTGCCACTGATACTGGGGGGCTTCCCTTCAGGGTGCTCATACTCAGATGTCAGGAAGTGGTGACCAGACCAAGTTTGACACTGTCAAGCCAGAATTCACCAGGACAGTGATGCTGCAAGTGGGCTGGTGGGTGTTATCCCTGAAGATCAGTGAGTCTCTGTATGCTGCTGGTCTCATCCACTATATGCACACTTAATTTACAATGCCAGGCATGGTCTGTGCATATGGTAGGAGTGTTCATGCAGACTCTAATGTTGCGTGGGAGCCAAAAGGCACTCTCCCACTGGTTGCTGCTCCCTGTGGGGGTTAGGCCCTCCCTGTGCCTTCTGGCTTTACTCACTGTTCTGTATGGGGTACAGGGGCACACTGGGGTCACTGGCCTCCCAACAGCCCTGTGAGCCAGCAGATGTTTTCCTAGGACTGACTGTCCACCTTTAATTGCAGAGCCCTCACTTAGCCTTTACTCCATTCTGGAAGGGGTGCAGGGGTGGGGGGTAGTTGCTGCTTTCGAACAGTCTTGCAAGTAGGTCCATGCTTACCTGAGATCCTCTTTTCACCTTGATGGTGGACCCCTCCCTTTCACCTTTCCAAGATTTAAAACTCAAACTGGGGGATCTAAAATAAATCCTCTATTTTCAACCAGAAACTGGCAATATCCTACTTTATTTTTCTGTGAGCTGTATTATACAGATATAAATTCAAGTTTTAATGTGATCCGGAAGTTACTTTTAATTTTTAAAAATGAATAAATGAAACAATTTTAAATTTCAGTCATTTCTGCACAAAACATGTGCAAGTAAGTTATCAGCTGCTTCTATAATATGAAGCCTTGACTTTATATCTGAGTCAGAATTCCAGACTTATAAATATATAATATATATACTTATAAATATATAATATATATCATGTAATATATTTAATACTAATAATATTTTATTACTACACCTTGATGTGAAACTGACATTTTTTAAGAATCAAACATATTAAAAGCTTTTATTACCTCTAAAAACAAAGTTATAAAGTGGACTATAAATAACAGTAAGAAAAACTATTTCAAAGTCTATTTTTTTGCAAATACATTACTAATTGCCTTTAATAATAAAATAATATCTATGTCTAAGTATTTAACACCATATAGAAAGTCCTAAGTATATGAAATATAATTTTATATAGTTATACATATACATATACATATAATTTTATATAGTTATACATATATAGTTATACTTTTTAAGTCCTCAGCATACATATACACACAAATGTACACAAATTCAAGCAGATGTGAGGTTTCATGAGACTGACAAGACTGAAAACTAATGCAGTTAGAAAATTCCAATTACTCATAATTTTTAAAATCCTTAACTAAATTATGCATTCATTATCAAGAAATAGATATAAAATCTTGAAGAAAATACGACAGCTTCATTTCCATATTACATATAATGTAATTTATATTATTTCATTGACATTTACAGGTAGAATTAGAAACAAAAATTCTATTAATTTTACAGCATGGGAATTCTCTAAATAAACCATCACAAACTAATAATGTAAAAGTAAAAAGGACTTCCGAATAATTCTCTGAAAGAAAAGAAACTCTTGTGTTTTCCAAATGGTAGACAACTACCTTGCTAGTAACTCAAAATTCTTCTACTTTAACTAAGGTATTACTACAGGGTGTTAGTACACAAAGTAGTGTGCCCAGCAAAGTAAGGACTATAAATTCACTATCAGATGTTTGAAATCTTCTTCAAAGAAGGAAAAGACCAGTTCACTTGTATATTTTAACAAATTTTCCCCCAAACATTTAATGTAGAAAAATTTCACTTCTATAGAAAAGCTAAAATAACACTACAATGAATAAAACTTTAACTTTTTACTTGGATTCACCAGTTGCTAAAATTAGCTTATAATCTTAATCTATAATTTATTTTCTGCACAATTTGAAAGTGAGTTACAAACCATCACTACCCCTACACACTTCAGAAGTATCTCCAAAAGACAAGGACATTCCCCTATAGAACCATGATTTCATATCACACTGAAGGAATTTAATAACGATACTTTTTACATATAGTCTATATCCAATTTATCCAAATATTCCAAAATGTACTTTTCATATATTTTTAAATACATGATCAATTAAATATCATGCATTGCAATTGTTTCTCATATTTCTTTAATTTTTCTTAACCTAGCCATCTTTATACCTATTTTCTAATCCTCTATGATAGTGACATTTTTTTAAGTTCAAGTAAGGACTCTCATAAGTAGGCATAATCTGGCTTTGTCTAATTCTTTATCCACAAGTATATTCATTTAAGCATTTGGTTAAGATGTCAACATAGATGATATTTACTTACCATTGTGTCACATCGGGGGAATATAATGTCACTCTGTTCCCTTTCTGGCTTCACAGTTTGATTAAGAGGCTATGAGTGCTCTCTCTACTCCTAAGGCCAGTATTAGCTTGACATTTAGTGAAACTATACTGTGTTTACATGAGTATGCAAAGAAATGCTTAGAGTGACATTGCAAACAAGTGTGTTTAAGGTGATTACTTCATCTTATCTTGGTATTTGACTTTCCTTTACAACACAGCCATGATTTATGACAAGAGGGATCATTCATGTTCATATGAAAGAACATAAATTTCAAATCAGTAGTACATACATGTGTTACCTTCAGATAATTAACATTCGAATATAATCTTAATAAGTTAAAATGTATTCCTTCTCCCTTCCATATATAAGAGAAATTTTCAATCGTGAAAAGCTTTATTTCCTTCTTTATGAAATATTTAATTAACTGAAAACAAGATTTAACAAATTATATCCTGATAGAGTACAGTAGGAAAAACATAAACTAGGGGAAAGAAAAAAAGAGGTCTTGTCCCTGGCTCTATCATAAACATATCTGAACAAATAGGTTAGCTACTTTGGGCCCAAGTTTTATCATCTGCAAAATTCAGTCACCATCAATTCACTTTATGATTGAAACCCAACTAACTCAATGAAAATGGGCAGTTCATTCTGTCAAAGACAAATACAGATTTACAAGCCTAGAGATGAAAATTGTTTATCCACAAAGACACAAAATATTAAAACAAGTCTCATGGCAACCATTAGGAAAATGAAAAGGTTTAGAGGGCTTAAACAAGATATGAGCATTTACAGGTCACAGTAAGTCAGCAGCATAATCACAAGATAGCTACCCAATAGGTTCGGTTTCAACAAAACGCCATCACCTAGACTAGCACCAATCAGCACAGCACATACCAGCTTACCTGTACGCAAGTGCCAAGGCCCAGGCCCCAGCAGCGCAATACAGACTGTCCTGGATCTTGGCCTTCTGATCATCACCGCATGTTTTGGTAGGAAAGAGACCTGTGGTGGGACTCTGATACATCAGCAATGTTGCCTTGACTGCAATGGAAGACAAAACAAATTTTCTTGGGCTGATGATCTTTATAACTTTGGTTGCTCATCCTACCTCTGACAATGTTGTTATTACTAAATTTAGTGTTAGTATAAACTTCTGAAGATGAAGGGACACATTCATAGTCACTTCAACCTTTTTAATTAACTAATTTAATTTTACATCATTGTTCATTTTTGTACAATATTTGATTTCTCCCCTCAGGTGTAATCCCCACAAAACTTCTATCCCACATATCCTATTAACCATCACTATAGTCCCTTATGCTCTTCCATCCTCTGTTTTGACCCATCCTCCCCTTTCTGCTGTATGTCTTGGACTTATAATTTTCCTGCTAGGGTCTTTCCACTTTTAAGGACAGGACACAATTTGTTAGCACTAAAAAGCCTTTTAAAAAGCTTGGTTAATATTAACAAGTGTTAAAAGGTAACATCAGGTACAAAAAAAAAGATGAGCCAACAAAAAACTAAGCATATTTCAACAAATGAGCTTAATAGGGAATCATAAAGCAAATATACAACACAAAGTGGCATATATTCACCAAATCTAATTCCAACTCAATTAATGCAACTCAGAATCCTTCCTTACTTTGTGCCTGGTCTTCAGACAAATGTCTTCATTTTACTTATTACATTGCACAACTTACAGATATGTTTAACATTTCAAAACTCAATCCTACCTTTTTAGGAGATGAAAATGTCAAGTAAGTAATGGTTTTTAAGCTTTTTTAAAAAATAAAATAAGTTGAAAATCAGTGTTTTATCATGTTTTATAAATGAGTGTGAATATTATTAAACACACTAAAACTACATTTCATAAAAGCTATTTTATTCCTAATTATAATGGATGAGTAATGTTTTTCCCCAAAACACATCAAATTAACCAAATCATTAGTACATCAAGTACTTTCAGAATAGTTTTTTTAAGAGTGTAAAGCATTCTACTCTTCAGAGATTAAAGAATAAAAATTCCTTTTCACAAACTATACTGATGGTATCATTTCTTTCAGAATGCCAGGTAATGATAATAAAGGAGAGACATAAGAATATGTACCAGATTGGAATGCAAACTGGTCCAACCACTATGGAAAGCTGTATGGAGGCTCCTCAGACTACTAAAAATGGAGCTACCATATGACACAGCAATTCCACTCCCAGGAATCTACCTGAAGGACCCAAAAATATTAATTCAAAAGAATACCTTCACCCCTATGTTTACTGCAGCACTATTTATAATAACTAAGACTTGGAACAACCAAATGCCCAAAAATAGATGACTGGATCAAGATGAATAGTATATATACAGTATGGAATACTATTCACAGCAATCAAATAAGATAAACTAATGCCATTCACAGCAACATGGATGAAGCTAGATGGAGCTAGAAGGGATTATGCTCAGTGAAATAAGCCAGAAGGAAAAAGAAAAATATCAGATGATTTCACTTATAGGAGGAATATAGGGGAACCAAACAAGGTATCAGGGGAAAAAATAATAACAATAAAAAAATAACAAAACAAAATAAAAATAAATAGACAACAATAAATCAGAGACATTCTGCAGGGGAGGGGAAGACGTGGGAAGAGCTCAAGGGACTATGTGCACAGGTGAGTTGGTGGTGGAAATTCCATTGGGACTACACCTGAGAAAAGAAAGCAAACATTGTAAAAAAAAAAAATGAACAATGATATAATATATATAATATATATAAATAATATATAAATATATGTATTATATATATAAATATATATAAATAAATGAATTATTTGGGGAAAAAAGAATATGTACCAGAATCTCGATCAAAATAAGTTGAATAAGCACTTTACATAAGGTTGAAACAAACAAAAAAATCCATTATCTTAAGGGAAACAAATAAACTTTACATTATATTCCATAATATGGTAAGCAAATGGTACAAGAAGCAAATTCACACACACACACAGAATAAACATTTTAACTTATAGCCTGATGGAACAAAGAAGAATCACATAGACACATATCTCAAATTTGCTAATTCACATTACAGCATGAAATTAACCATGGTCCTGGCCAAAAAAAAAAAAAAAAAATAGGGACTTGGTATTTGTAACAGTAACCTGCTATTTCTCGATGAACTAGCAATGAATATAAAAGGTTCAGGATGACCTGGGAACCTTGTACAAATAAATAATCAAGGAATATTTCTATAAAATCTCTGCTATCTAAGTACCAATCAAGGAACAGTCTCAAATCCTCAAATCTGATAATCTTTGTGAAAGCTATAAGGACACAAAGGACATTGGTGACAGTTAAAGAATTTTTCAATGGATAGATAAAAATTGCTGAATTCCTGGGCCTTCCCTGGTGGCACAGGTGGTTAAGCACAGCACTGCGAAGCTGTGCACAGCCTCTGAAGCGCTGGTTAGACACTGGCCAGCCGGCGAGGGTCCCACATGGCAAGGCAGACCTCTCCTGTGGCGCCCACTGCTCCCATCAGCAGTGTATATTTTGTCAGTCTGCCTGTTTTGTTCCCCGTTCTGTCTCTGGTGAATCCTCTCACCCTCCCACGCATCTGGCCTGTACCCTGGTTCTTGTATGTATAAATAAATAAATACATATGTACATACATACATACATAAATCTTCAAAAAAAAATTGCTGGATTCCTTTAATGCCCCGATATCGATATGCAACTGGAAAATATAGTTGCCTAAGCACTGAACTACCCCAACATCCAAATGAGAAAACATCATCATCAACATAATATACACTCTATAAATAAGGCAAAGTAAAAAAATTAATCATAGATATTGAACAGCATGTTTTTCTTGAGTTTTGCTTACCAATTCTGTAATAATGATCTAATTTATCCCAGAGAGTTTCATTATCAGGTCTTAGAAGATTAATGCTTTTAAGAGGTTCGTAAACTGAACCTGAAAGAAAAAATGAAAACCTATCAAATTCAGTCATTTGCACCTAAATAACTTCTAAAAAATGAAGCAGTATTACTTAGCAATATAATTTTCATTTTTAAATGTGAATGACAATATTTCACTATTGGTTAAATTTGTGGTGAGGGAAGAAAGAAGAAAATATCCTTGTAACAAATATAGAAGGGTTAATAATGTGATGGAACACATCCCCACTCTCTCTCAGCAGTCAGTCCAACTAATTCATGTGGAGACTGGTCCGAAAAACTCAAATATTTCAAATACTAATGTCACAGTCAATGGTTCAATAATTTCAGTTCCCTTTGAAAAATGTATCTATTGACAAACCCTGAAATTAAAACTTTACTCCTATGCTCAATCTTCCTCAGGCCATGTTCTGTCTAATGAACATATCCCAGAAACCTCACAGGGAAAATATAATGCTCATATGTTTCTAATGTACCAACTCTACAGATATTCAAATAATTTTCACACTGAAAATTCTGAAGCCTTCTTTTCCTCCTCAGTAGATAATATTCTTGCTTTATTATCTGGACTATAGGCAGGAACCATTTGTATCTCAGCTACGAAAAGTACTTCAAGGTCTTAGCAGAACACACCGCTCAAAAACTACAAAATACACAATAATCATGATAATTTACCACAAAATGGATACAGAAAATTGTTCACTTGACTAGTGCACTTTCTCAACTGCTAACTGAAAGGAAGACATCTGAACTTTCAGCCATCAGACTAAGTACTAGCTCTCATTCTTGCTAAAAGCACTCAGATGTCACCAACATTTCAAGGTCACAATTACTCCACCTCTGGATTCAGGTAATGCATGCCACGTTGTCTAACAACACAGTGCAAGAGTGAACCTATAATTTACCTGGGGTGGAAAGGGGAGGTTGGGAATCATGTTGGTATGCATTAAGAATCTGTTTTTACAGAAAATTAAAGCATTTATGTTCACAAAATTGCTATGTCCACAATTCTAGTTTAAAGCCAAGGAACTGGAATTCCCTTTATGTTTAAGCAGAGAGTAAACATTATGAAGGAAGTAAGGAAAGTATCTACATATTTTAGCCAACAATTCCATTATCTTCAGTGGGAAAGAGAGATGATGTATAGATAAAAACAAGTAATGCAAAATGACCTGATGTGAATGAAGAGGTCTTAGGGGGGAAATGAAAGAAAGCTAAGCAATGGTATCTGCTCATAAATATTAGAGAATGATCCCATAGTGAAAAAAGGAGAACAATCAACATAGAAAACATCAGGATTCCAGCACAGAGGGGAAGTACCTAGGCTTGTCCTCTGACAACCTGAACCAAATTTGCTCTGGGTAGGTATAAGCATATGGGCAGCCTGCTGAAAGGAATAAACTTGTTTGAACATTAGAGGTATGTTCTAAGAGTCTAAACACTCTCAGTGAAGCTCATAGAGAAATTAGTAAAATCAGGCACAAAGCATAACAAATTTTCAGTTGTGCTTCTGTATATATTAGGAACTAAATGGAACATCTTCGCTGAGGTGGGTGAGGATTGTGAATGAGTAATACATCTGTTTTTATTTAGAGCTCGATTAGCAGAGCTAATATTGACTTTATATAAGAAAAAATTAAATCACCTGAAGTTGTATATGTACTTTCATTACAATTTAGTAAACAACATGTGCAAATGGATAGACAGAAATGGAACATGCAAAACTGAAATAACTTGCATTGCAATGCTAGATGAATTTATTTTAAAAGAGTTTTAATGACATTGTATCACAGCTTTTTGATCATAAAAATCCTTATTTTTAAATTCTTTACTCCATTTCAGTTGCCCTTTTTCCCTAAAAGGATTCTGTCATTTGTTCTCAATAAAATCACCCACTGAGCTTCTTAGGGGCAATAATAGGCAAAACAGAAGCTAGACTTTTCAAGTAAATAAATACATATTCATGCGTAGCTAAAAGAGAAAATATTCAAAGCACAGCAAAACTGTGTAAAAGTAAAATCACCCAATTCATTAAAAATCAGTATTTTATTATATCTATATCTACAAGGAAAGCCTATGAGGAACTATAAAGATTTTGGCTAAATGTAAACATTTTAGTGATCAACATTGTATTGCTACTGAAAATAACATGCAATTAAATAAGGATGTTCCATACAACTTACAGTAAACAGCACCACAAATCTGCAGTCTAGGCAAAAAGCAATCAATGGTAATGCTTTCAAAAAGAATTAGATGTCTGGACTCTACCCACAGCATGGCAGAATAGGGAAAGTTGGATCACTTTTACCACTAAACACAACTGAAAAGAAAATAAATTAGCTCAAAGGAAGATCTGGAGATTCAGCTACAGAGACATAAGATTTTCCTGAAGGCTTTGTTTGAAGGCTGGTGGCTTGCTCTAGAGAACGTAGGTAAAAAGATAAAGGAGGTCCCAGCCATGGCAGCAGTACAGCTTGAAGACAGGGCATGGGTCCAACCAGGTGTAGTCTATATTACCAGAGACCCGTTTGGAAGGCACTGGTGCAAATATGTGCACAAGCACACATACAATGAGCCTACAGTACATCACCAGGAATTAGGTGGACATGGGATTGGGGTTGGGGAAACTGGCAGCCATCAGTGGAGATAAGGGATGTTCCCTCCTTGGTAAGATCACAGAAAGGAAGAATCAACTGCAGCTCACAGAAAAAAACACATAGAGATGATCCCTGATCAAAGAATCTTCTAAAGTAACATGGAACATTCCCAAGGATAGATCATATGCTGAGACACAAATATCAAAAATTATATAGAAAATATAAATTATATCAAGAATCTACAATGATCGAGAATCTACAGTTCTTTTTTAAAGATTCATTTATGCATAAAAGAACTGGGGTGTAGGCCAGAGGTGCAGAGTGAGAGATTTCACCAGAGATAGAGTGGGAAGCACAATAGGCAGAACCACTGAAATACACTGCTGAGGGGAGCAGCAGGTGAGACAGGATAGGTCTGCTGTGCCATGTGGGCTAGTAGCCTGGCTGGGGATTGAACTCATGCTGCAGTGGCTGAGGATAGCTTGATAATGCTGAGACCTTAAGTCCTATGCCACCAGGGAGGCCCTGAAATAAATTTTGTTTCTCTAGTTGTTGGAGACAAATCCCACAAAGACATCACAGAGGCCTATATCCTGAAGTATATAGCTTGTTTTTGTCTATGTAATTCTATGGTTTCAGGTTTTACATCCAACTAATTATTCCATTTTTAGTTAATTTTTCCATATGGTACAAGATAGTGGTCTAGATTCATTATTTTTAATGTGACTGTCCCAATTTGCCAACAACATTTATTAAAGAGACTTTCATTCTGCCAATACATATCTTGGCTCCTTTATCATAGATGAACTGTCCACACAGGTATGGGTTTATTTCTGGGTTCTCAATTCTATTCCATTGGTCTGTGTGTCTGTTTTTGGTATAATACTATACTGTTTTGAATATTATATAGTTGAGGTATAGATTGAAACCTGGGCATCAGGAATGCTCTGGCTATTCAGGGTCTTTTGTGGTTCCTCGTGACCTTCAGTATTATTTGTATTATTTCTTTGAAAAATGTCATTGAAACTTTGAAAGGGCCATTTTCACCTTTGAATATTTGAAAGAAAGCACTAGTGACCATGTGGCTAATACATTCTGTTGGACGGGGGTTGATTACTGTTTTCATTTCCTTGATTGTAATAGGTGTGCTTGGGTTTTCTATTTCTTCCTGATTCAGTCTTGAATGGTTGTCTATATTTAAGAACTTGTCCGTTTAATCTAGGTTATTCAACTTACTGGCATACATATGTTCACAGTAAATGCTTATGATCCTCTGAATTTATAAAATGTCTTGTTGTAACTTCACCTCTTTAATCTGATTCTATTTATTTGAGTTTTCTCCATTTTTCTGTGAGCCTGGGGAGAGGAGAACTGATTAGTGTTGTGGAACATCCTTAACTGAGGATAGATACCTGAGAGGGAGCTGTGGTGTCCCAGGCAAATCAGGTCTCCAATTAAGAGGAGAAGACACAGAATGGTGCCCATCCATCCCCAAGCCACAAACAGATACTGTGAAGTGGGATAGTGAAACCCTACAGACTGCATAGAGATATGAGTATGGAAACACAATGAGGGTCTTCAATAGTACCACAAACAGAGCCACTTCTGAATACCACCAGTGACTGGATGTATAGGGCTCCTCCCTCACCCCAACTCAGCAGCAGTAGATCAGTTCTCCCTAACATACATCATCTGCTAGAAAAGCATACATCCCTTTTAAAAAAAAAAATATTTGTGAACCAGTTTTAATTTTTTTTATTTTTAAGATGTATTTATTAATGCATATAATAACTGGGAAAAAGGTGCGGGGGTGGTGAGAGGATTCACCAGAGACAAGAGTGGTGAACAGAACAGGCAGATTGACTGAAATACACTGCTGAGGGGAGCAGTGGGCATTTGGTCACCTGTGGGCAGTGTGCCATTTGGGTCACCTCCTGGCCAGGGATAGAACTTGGCTGCGGTGGCTGTGGATTGCATCACCATGCTGCGACTTAACCCCGATCCACCAGAGAAGCCCCTAGAAAAGTGTATATTCTGCACCTTAGAACACTTGAAAAAACAGCTGGAAAAAAGGGGGGGGGGAAATGGCAAAATATAACACAAGGAATATTTTGTCCCCAAGGGAATATTTCACCACAAAGAGAGAACAAATATCCATAAACCAACCACAAAGACATGGAAGATCTTTTCATCCTATTAGATACAGAAGTCGAAATTGTCATGATAATGAAATTCAAAGTAATGGAAGAAAATACAAAAAAACTGATAAAAGAAAACTCAGAAAAACTATTGAAATGACATCAAGCATCTTTTATGATCACACTCTTAGCAAATCAGAAAAAGACCACTGAAAGAAAGCTGGGGAAACGTCTCATGTGTGCAGACTGAACAAAACATGACTGCTGGGTCAATGAGGAAGTCAAAGAACTTTAAAAAATACTGCATGACAAATGAAAATGAGGATACAACACATCAGCAATTATGGGACACAGCAAAATCAGTTCTGAGTGGGAAGTATAAATCAAAACAGGGCCACATCAGTAAAGAAGAAAGAGCTCAAAGAGATCCTCATCCTAAGGAACTTAAAAAGATGACCAAAAACCCCAAAGGCCAGAAGAAGGGAGGAAAAAATAAAGAGTAGAGCAGAAATAAATGAAACAGAATTTTAAAAGACAGCCCAAATGGTTAATGAAATCTAAAACTGATTCACTGAAGAAAATCAACAAAATAAAGAAACCTCTAGCTTGGCTTACAAAGAATGGCAGAAATCTCAAATAGAATGAGTTCAAAAGAGGTCAAGCTAAAACAGACATCTCTGAAATTCAGATGATCATCAGAGATTAAGCTGCATGTTACTAAGTTGAATAACCTAGAAGAGATGGACAACATCTTAAACAGTCCTAGACTGAATCAGGAAGAAACAGAAAACTTGAACAGGGGCCTCTCCTGGTGGCGCAGGTGGTTGAGCACAGAGCTGTGAGGCTGTCCACAGCCGCCTCAGTGCTGGTTCAATCCCAGCTGGCCAGCGAGGGTCCCACATGGCACAGCAGACCTCTCCTGTCGCACCCGTTGCTCCCCTCAGCAGTGTATTTTGTCAGTCTGCGTGTTCTGTTCCCCTGCTCTGTCTCTGGTGGATCCTCTCACCCTCCCACGCATCTGGTCTGTACCCCGGTTCTTGTATAAATAAATAAATCTTTAAAAAAAAGAAAAAGAAAACTTGAACAAATGAGTAAAGCATTGAAACAGTAATAAAACAAATCTCCCAAAAAAACAATAATCCAAGACCAGGAAAAAAAATTTTAAAGCAAGTAGTGATTACCATAAAATTTTAAAAGGTTGACAAGATGAAAATGCATACATTATGCAAAAATGAAAAATGATGTAAAAATGTATAAAATAAAATTTTTAATTCAAAAAATTTAAAAAATACGTAATATATTAATAGATAACTTTCCAAGAACAGTTAAAAAAATTAATACTAGAAAATCTTATCTTAAAACATTGTTAACACTTGCAGGACTCAATTAAGATTAAAACCAAAGTCCAAGGAAATGTCTGTTTCATACAGATCTGGGCATACACCTGCTCACATTCCTCACTCTGTGAATGGAGTCCAGGGAAACACAGGCCCCAGACCCAAATCTCTCTCACAGTTCTAGTCTTCGAAGACCTGGGGATCTGTCCTGGGAGGAGCCACATGCAGGCCACCTTGATCAGCAGATGAGGCAGGGTAAAGGCCAAGTGTGACATTATACACAGTGGAGTCATCCAGGAATCCCTTAGCCAAGGAGATGGTAGCCCTGTTTTCACCCTTCCTTGGAGTGATTTCATGATCCAGTATCCACTGCTCAGGGAATTCAGCAAATCAGGAGAAGCCCATCCTAGTGAGTCAGTGCCATTCACCTCAACATGGTAAAGTATGCAAACACACTTGCCTGCATCTTCCCTTTTCCGAATATACCTATACCTGAGCAAGGAGAATTTCTACCTATGTCCCATCTATTCCCTGCTTCCAAGACTCTGCTGCCCCTTTGACATCCACCAGCAGGTCTTTCCATAACAGAATACAGGATGCGCAGGTCACCTGCGTCAGACAAAGTGTGTGGTCATTTCTGAAAATACTGACAGGTGATGTCAAAATATAAGAATTGACCCAGGCCTCCCTGGTGGCCTAGGGGCTATGTCTCAGCACTTTTACACTATCACTGCTATGGCCTGTGTTAGATCCCAGGCCAGGGAGCTACCCCACATATGGCAGAGCAGACCTCTACTGTCTCACCCACTGCTCCCCTCAGCAGTGTATTTCAGTAGATCTGCCAGATCTGCTCCCCACTCTTTCTGGGGAATCTTCTTACTCCACACACCTCTGGCTTACACCCCAGATTTTATATGTATAAATAAATAAATCTTTAAAAAATAGTAACAAAAAATAATGTAAAAAAAATTTAAAGGTTGAACTGATCCACATTTTTGAGGTTATAAAATATTGACTAGAAAAATCCATTTATTCCAGTAAATTGAGATCGTCCCATGTTACAGGATACAGTTCCCCTTGAAATACTACAACTTAACTTTCAAAAGCTATATAATAATTCTAGTATTTTACAATGTAGCACTTGGCCTACTTTATTTTCTCACAGATACAACAATTTTATATGTGATTTCAAACCAAACATAATTATATGTTGCAAAAAGTTTTAACAATAGTCAGTTTTATGTACAGTTGCATTAATGTCTCTACAAATCTCTGTGGCCTGGAACAACATATATATATTTTAATATTTTATATAGCACAAAGTAAACAGCATATTTTTATGTTTCTTTGAGTCTTGGGTTCTAGCAGAAAAATACAAAAAATTTGTAAAAGTAGAATCTTAGCCTAAGGAGTCAATTAGCATCTCCTATCTGTGTTTTACTAATGATTCTCTATCTTTGGGAATTGTGCAAGTTGAAGTTCACCGGTTCTAATGATTACAACATGATAGTGCCTCACCTAATGATGAGTGGCTAATTTTATATTTATATCAGACATATTAAGAGTTGTGAATTTTCAGAGTTAGGAACAAATCTCAGAAAGACTCAGAGTACAACTGTTTGAAGACTGAAGTATAGAGGCCAATAAGCTAATAAGAAATGTATGCAAAGAAGTAGAAAATAACCTAAGTCCCTGAGTTAATATGTTCTACAACAAGATAATCAAGATCTAAGCAGAATCTAAAGACCCTGTGGTGCAAAGGGTCATTGTAAAAAAGCCCATAGTTTCAAGACATTTGTATATTCCTTGTACTCACTTATGCATGTGGAGAAGTAAGGACAGGAGTGGTTCAGGCCAGGTAGGGATATGAAAGCAAAGAGATACTCCTGCAGCATACGAAATACATGCAAGCCACATTTGTGATTTATTAATAAATTTTTAAAATATTGATATTTGAGCTGTTCAAACAACAAGGGTTCCCAGAGTAAAACAGTCCTTCCTAATACACAATTTTGCAACCTGTGGATTCAGTTACACAAAAAGATAATCTGAAACTACTATGTACAGTAAGGGCTTTTGGAGACACTACATTCACATCACTTAAAATGCAGTGTATTGTCATAATTGTTCTTACATTAGGTATATTTGTTATTCTCCTACTGTATTTGTTTTATGTATATACATACAGGAAAAAGCCATATATACACACATACAGGAAAAAGGTATCTATATTTAGAGAGTGTGTATAGATTTTTTTCCTGTGTGCATATATATATATATATATATATATACACACACACACATAGAGAGAGAGAGGGCTTGGTCTATTTGCAGTTACATACATCCACTGTATGTGATGTGATGGGTCACAGAATGTATCGCCTGCAGATAAGGGGAGACTACTGTGATCTATATGGTTATCCTAAAATTATCTATATATGATACAATATATTTTCAAATAAATTTAAAATTTATATTACATACTCAAGTTTAGGTGATAATTTCTTCACTGTAAAATTCCCTTTTACTCCTTCATGGATAAAAACTACAGAAAAAAAAGATATTCCAATACATTATCAACTTTGTATCCCTAATTTTGGCACAGGAAATTCTAAGTAAATATTCACTGAATTGAACTGGGTGACACACATGATAGGGGGTGGTCTTTTTTAATTTCCGCAGGCAGAGTTACTTGTTTCACCATCTTTATTTCTACAACACTGTGTAACCTCTTAACTACAGCTCCTGCTTACCACATACATTTTTATTTTCATTATTTAATTAATGGAAGTTGATACTGGAAGTGGACAGATAACAGAGACCATATCTAATACAAAGAAAACAATAAATGTTGAATAGTAAGGAAGGAGAGACGCTGTCAAAAGTGTTTCAGAAAACTTTTGATGACCAGTTTATAACCTTAATCTTAAAGTTATACTATACCTTTTAATACCAATCCATATCCTAATCAAATGATCAAATCATAACTCTTCAGACTACTGTGATTAGAGAAGGTGAAACTTTTATAATTTGAAGATTAACACTATATATGGTTCAACACTTCAAGCAACTTTAAGACTACCAGTATCTGCTTGAAAACAGAAAAAAACCTTAAGTCATGATTTTGTTTACTGTTCAGTTCCACTATGCATAGATATTTCAAAGATAAGGAACAAATGCGCCTCCTGTAGGGGAATGAACAACGTATGACACCTCCATTAAACAAAGCACCTCCAATCAGTTAAAGGAATAAGATAGGTATTTGTAATATTATGAAAGACCAAAAGGTAGTGTCAAAAAGTAATGTTATACTGGATCAAGAAGATGTGGGACATATACACCATGGAACATTACTCAGCATTAAAAAAAGGTAAACACATGCAATTTTGCAGCAACATGGATGGCGCTGGAAGGGATCATGCTCAGAGAAATAAGCCAGAAAGAAAAAGAAAAATACCGGATGGTCTCACTCATAGCAGGAATCTAGAAAACTTAAATAAGGGACCAGGAAAATGAATAACTATAAGAAAGTGAAAATCAAAATCAACAAAAAACTATGAACCAGGGACACTCTATAGGGGGTGGGGCACGGGGAGGGGAGGGATTGGGGTCAAAATAAGGGGATTGCAATTGTATGGGGAATATAAAAATAAAATTTATTTAAAATTAAAAAAAAGTAATGTCATAGAACAAGAAAAACAGTATGATTCTATATGTACAAAAACAAATTTAACTATGACTGTATATGTTTACAAACATGCATGCATATATAAATAATGTTACAGAGCTAAGAGGATACACACCAAATTGCCAAAAAAAACAATTACTGCTAGGGGCCTCCCCAGTGGCACAGGGGGTTGAGTGCAGCGCTATGAAGCTGTCCACAGCCTCTGCAAAGCAGATTCAATTCCCAGCTGGCCAGGGAGATACGCACATGGCACGGCAGACCTCTCCTGTCTCTCCCGCTGCTCCCCTCGGCAGTGTTTTCAGTCCATCTGCCTGTTCTGCTCCCCGCTCTGTCTCTGGTGAATCCTCTCACCGCCCCCCACTCCTGACTCTGGCCTGTACCCCAGTTCTCGTATAAATAAATAAATCTTTAAAAAAAATTACTCCTAAAGAGAAGACAGATTTTTACTCTTTCTCACTGTCTAAATGTTATATAACAAGTTATCCATCTACTACTTCTATAGGCTTTTTAAATGGGAAAAAGAAATTCTGAATGTCTACTATACTATGCATTCTACAACACACCTTGTCCCAATTCACTATGCTGACAAAGCTGAGGTTGCTGTTAAATTGAGGGACATAGGGACCTCCCTGGTGGCGCAAGTGGTTAAGCACCGCACTATGAAGCAATCCACAGACTCTGCAATATGAGTTTGATCCCCGGCCGGCCAGGTAGCAACCCACATGGCGCAGCAGACCTCTCCTGACTCACCCGCTGCTCCCCTCAGCAGTGTATTTCAGTCACTCTGCCTGTTCTGTTTCCCACTCCGTCTCTAGTGAATCCTCTCACTCCCTACCTCTCTGGCCTGTACCCCAGCTCTTGTATGCATAAATAAATACATCTTAAAAAAATAAAAAATAAATAAATTGAGGTACACAGTAGTCTGAATTTGAACAGTGTCTTTGAAAACAAACTGTATGTGTTTTTCCCCATGCCATGAAACTTCACAAAAATGCTTAGTCAGGAAGTGTTAAGAGTCCTTAATCTCTTTAATTTTCTGCCTTAAAAAACAGACTGCTCCAAAATCATATGTATATATGCACATATATGCTTCTACAAGATAAAGCCAATTTATTATTACATTTCATCTGAACCCACAACTTTTAAGATCTATTTTTTTTTATAAAAAGCTGGGTAAGAAACACAGACTAAGTGTAAAATGTGAAAAGGCAAATATGAAATAACGCAACTTTATAAAAATGAAATAAAATTTGCCTATTCAACTTATCCAAATAAGATGTGAAAAGGCCATTTCACTGTTCCCATTTTATTTTAATAAAAAGGTATTAAGTTCTTCCAGTGACCTTTATAGAAGGAGCACGGCCTATAAAATCTATTTAAAGATATTAAATTCAGTTGATGTTTCATGTGTTGACCTTATGAATACCAATCACTCAATTAGCTATTTCATTTTCCTTTCTTACTTATATTCTAGTAGACTATCTTGCTATAATGTACCATAAATTTGTATGATTTTTGCAAGGTCAGCACTGTATTCTAATAATTCTAAACTTTCCAACATGCATTTGGAACTCGACTTTAGGAAAAAAATACATTCAGAGTAACACAAGTTACTAAGTTTTCTCAACAGTAACTATTTCATTTACTATTATAACCCCAGTGCCAACTGAGTCTGATACAGAGTGAGCAGTTAATAAATATTTATTGAACAAAATGGAATTAATATCTTCTGAAGTCTAACGGTTTTCAAAAGTTATTCAGAATCAATGAATAAGATCCATTCATCAGGGCAAATGAAGTTAAATAAGATTCATTTATCAATTACCTGAGCTGTGACCATAACATAATTCAACATGTGGGGGCCTCTCTGGTGGCATAGGGGTTATTAAGTCTTAGCACTATCATGCCATCACTGCCGTGACCTGAGTTCAATCCCCAGCCCAGGAGCAAACCCACATACGGTGCAGCAGACTCACCCACTGCTCCCCTCAGCAGTGTATTTCAGTGGATCCACCTGTTCTGCTCCCCACTCTGTCTCCGGTGAATCCTTTCACCATTATCTCCCCACCCCCCTCATCTTTGGCCTATACTCCAGTTCTTGTATGCATAAATAAATCTTTAAAAAAAAATAATTCAACATGATCTATTTTCGATGTTATTCAATTCTGCTGTGCCTGGTTCTATTCTTCTATAGAATAAAGAAGGATCTGAATGAGGTCATAAAAGAATATGATTTAAAATAATTTGAGCAATAGCAGCATCACTATAATAAAAGACATATAGCTCATTTTATAAAGGTTAATACTAATTTGAACATATAAAGTGTTTCAAGAGAAACTCAAAATCATTATTTCATAATTGCACTGGAAGTAAAAATTTTAAATTCCAAATGTCTAAGACTTAAATGATAGAGTTTTAGTTCCATATGAATTAAATCACATGAAAGAGTTTAAAAAAATCTTTATACCAATCCTAATCTCTATAAGAAATACTTGATTTTATTATATCTTCTGTTAACGTGGTGATAACAACATTTGGCATTAGGCATTTGCTATCATATGCTATTCTTCATAAGTCCTATAGAAATAATGCTTTCAAGTCATTGAGAATTTTGAAAAATGGAAGTAAGCCATTTCTATTTATCACTTACACTTTGATGAAGCCTGGTCTCTATATCTTGTCTTGGCAAAGGTCAGTAATGCATTAAATATGAATGCTATTACTACTAATTAAAAAGTGCTCTGATAACACTTTCTAGAGTCAATATGAATAGAGGAAGTCTTGAATGTTAATAGAAAAAAACCACAATAAAAATACCAATTAGCAAAGTAAGCTGATCATTGGAATAAAAAAATATTCATAATCAAAATAAAATAGAAATACTTCTGGAGGACATTACGGAGTTTGTAGATAAATTAATGTTGTTTTTTTTTCTTATCAAAATACAGTGAAGTTTAGACCAGTGGCTACATAACCAGGGCAGAGATGACACTGCCATTTCCTACTATGCACCCTTAGACTTTGGTGATTTGCTCCAAGGTAGTTCTAAGGGCCTGTGTCCAGGAACTGCTTCTGTGGAGACCTATCACAATAAAATTATCAACTGATCAAAATTTCTGGTATGGAATTTAAGTCACATATTTAACAAGTCAACTTTCACTCTTTAGTGAATAAAGTTAAATCCATAGTTCAATGAAGTAAAAGAGAAGCTCCCTGTTCTCCCTCACTTACATCTCTCCCCCAACTCCCAGAATATAAGAAACTCCTGAATGGAGATTGTCTTAATACCTGAGAGGATGCAGAAAGAACACCAGTTCTGAAAATCAATAGCTACAATCACAGTTATATCACTTTGCAACTCTCAGAACTTGGGCTCTCTCTGAGCTAGGTCTTCTCACCTGTTAAGTGGGGAAAATTATGTATCCTTACAGGGTCATTATGAGATTTAAGTGATATATTTTAAGTAAAGTAGCTACCACAGGGTATATCATATAGAAATTGTCTTTCTTTCCTCATCCTTAAAATTTTTAATTTCCTCTAGCACTTTAACTTAGGACTGACCACAAAATAGGAAATCACGGAATTCTTGATTAATTGGCTTTCCCAGATTAACATCAGAACCCTCTTATTCAATACAAGGATGACCACCCCACATGATGATTTAAAACAGCAATTTAAATAATCAGTAAAGTTTTAAGAAACATAATAAAACTTGAGTGGAATTTGAGCTACAAATGTGACATTTAAACTATCCTTTGGCTGCTACAGGTAGTTGAGTTCAGGAACTGTAGGAAACCAAGATTACCAATTTCTTTAACCCTGCCAGAGGAAGGAACATTACTTAGGCTGGAAGAAGATAAGCTCCATAACAATATGACCCTATGATATACAGCTATCAATAGGTCTTCAATCAAGATTTTATAATGAAAATGAATACTTATTTCTGAAGCACCGCAATTCAGAGTTATCCCTAATTCACAACAACCTCCAAGTCTACCTAGAGCCAACTGACAAACATCCCAGAAAAGCATGCTGTCTTTATGGGGAGACAAAGCAAAGGCAAGACTCTGGGGAACAAAATCAAACCTCTCTTTAAGAAATGTAGAATGACTACTAGGCAGTCACATCCATTGTATAATGATGATATTAAAATGTAAATTAATGTATGTAATAGTATATGCACTTAAAATTATAGAACTGTAATGCCATAATAGGTGTTTTTTAAGTTCTAAGTATTTTCATCAAGCAATACACTATTCAAACCATCCAGTTTGGCTTCAATTTTTCATGTCTATTCTAAGTGTAGTTTAACTTTGCCATATCTTTTAAGGGCTATTAGTTTCTTACAACTAAAAGAATGTAAGTCTGGGTGAACACTAAGAGTATTAAAACTTTGCTGTATTTTAATTTGCATTATAATTTAGTTATAAGGATTTTATTATAGCAAAAATTGAAATGAAAACTAGAGTCATGACAATGTATTTTTAAGGTATTCAGCTTACATTATTTCAAATGAAACCAAACTACTCCTGTAACATGAAACCATAATGGAAATCAGAGCAGAACATGATGGTTTTTGTAGTTAATTTGAAGACTGCTTGCTATTCCTCTCCTTTTCAAATAAAATTATACTCTATTACTTGAAGCACCTAACCCCATTTTTATGTTCATTCTATAAGATTCTTGAATCTTATACAATGATGCCTAGGAAAAAAAAGACTTCCAAAGCCAGTATTTACTTATATCTTTCTGATTTAAATCATGAGCTGCATGAGATACAAAAAAGGCCAGAAGGAACTCCCACCACCATCAAGGACCTCCACAATGGTCTTCATGCAATCAGTACTTCAGTTTCCCAAAGAAATACTTATGGAAAACAAATTGGACTGAAGGGAAAAAATCAGTTTAACTTCTAGTACTGATCAGTTATGTCCCTCATTCCCATTCCATTGGCTAGGCAACTCCGTGAAAATGGAGGCTGTTATTACAAACCTAAAGCAGAGCTGCTATTGAACTGAAGTCTACATGAGTCTATTAACATAGAAGGGATCACCTAACATGACACTGAAATCTTAAATGGTAAAGACTCTAGAAGGAAGGATGAATAATATCCAGTCACTTCTAATAATAGCTACCAGGAAAATTTAACTAATGTCACTGATATACAATAATGACCTCAAAATGGAAGCTCTAAACTGACAACAGAAATGCAGTGGCTCAACTGAGTAAAAGAATGTGGCCCAGGTAAATCTGGCCCAGAAGTCAGAGTTTTCAGTAGGCCAGCAAAATGGTAGATGTAGAAAGACTCAATAAAAAAAAAAAAAAGAACACTGCAGAAACAGACGGTCACAAATAAGAATAGTGGAGTTATGCTTAATGGGGATTACAAATACTAATAACAACATCAAAAGACTAAGTTCAAGATTGGAAACATAAGGATTCTTAATTCATAGTCCAAGATCTAGACTCTAAAATGCAAGACAAAGAAGAGACAAAGTAGTTACAAAGGACTGCATAGGGAAGGATGGTGCTGGAGAGAGACTTCTGCGTTCTTCAAGGTGCCTAATCCATCATCAGCAAGAGCCTCATCTAAAAGCTTGCTAGATTGCAGGCTCAGATTCTGTCCCAGATGTGCTGAGGTAGTAACTCAATCTTTTAATAAAAAATGAGAGAGGGCTGAGGAAGAGAGGGAAGAAGAGGAGCTCAAAATTAAATAGCAGTTTTGTTGTCCTGGGAAAATTCAGCTCTACAAATTCAAGATATGACCATTAACAAATAAAATAACTTTATATTGACTAATATCTTCTTCATTAAGACTCACTTCTAAAACTTTAATCACTGTAATAACCAATCCAAAGCTATCATGTCATCAACTCTACCCAATCCTAACCAGTTATAAATCTTATAAATCTGTCTTAAATCACTGTGTATAGTTTCTAAAACCCTATAAACATTCTACCCTTATCCTCTGACAGTCAGTGGTCAAGACCCATAATTTGAATTAGAAAGAAATATAAACTAAACACACTTTATATTATGGAGGTAATTCACAATTTGCTGAAGAATGAAGTGCTAGTTAAGAACAGAACAAGAAAAACAAGATCTGAAAAATCCCTTTTTGGGATTTGATTATTTTTAACTTCACTTCATTATTTTGATCTCTATATCCAGGAAAGAAGACTTAATACCATTATAATCTATTATAATTTACCAATATACCCAGAATACTATGCTATATGACACCTGTGAAAATTAATAAGATAAAAAAGGTACAGAATAAAACAATAATCTCCTTATTACCAATATAGTAATTAAAATAGCTAACATTATTTGAGCATTTGCATGTACAAAGCACCATATAGTTTTACATGCATGATTTCATGTAATCCTCACAAAACTATTATGTATCTACTATTATTATTCTCATCTTACAAATTTAAAAAACCAGTCTTAAATGATTTATCCAAGTTCATATTGCTAGTAACTAGGTGAGGTGGGCCGGCAATGGTGAAGTATTTTGTTAATTTTTTGTTTGGTTCAAGCAAAACAATATAAAAAGGATGATATATAGTTATTATTTCAGGTCTTCTGAAAATTTCATTTATTATTAAAATAATACAGATGCACAGCAATACATATCTGCTTCCAAGATAACACTCAAATCAGAAATACTGCTTTAATGGCCATTTCCCCTAAATGTTAAGCTCTTTCCCAATCAATTCCAGTATTGATCACTGCACTTTGTCCACATCAGCCATGTAAATAAGCAGTTGTAGTCATCTATTGATGCACCTGCCCTTTACCTAGATTTCACTTTCTTCTATTAAATCAAGACAACTATAAAGCACAATAATAAAAACAGCTCTCTTGTACAAGTTAAATAAATAACTGCTAGGCTCAGAGCTTAAAGAAGACTAACATAAAAACAAAGATTTTTTTCTCTAATGCATTATTCAACACTGTTTATGACTTTTACAGAAATGTATTTTACAGTGCCTCTTCTGAAATATTTTGAAAATTATTCTAAATGGCAAGATTAAGGAAGCTAATTTTTTCTCACTTCATTTAATACATCATTCTACCCTCTTTCATTAGCATATTCCTGAAAGTTAAGTACAAGTTCAAATTCCCTGGTATCATGGTACCAAGACTATACTGTGATAGACAAGGCCTATATGTTGACCACATCTATGTGAGAAAAAAAGAAATATGCTCTGATTTTGATAATAATGTAGATAAATAATCTATGTGATTTCTTCCATTTTTCCTTAGGGAAAGCAAAAATCAGTGCACAGAGTCTTCTTAAGGCTTTTTTTAAAGCAAGGGGCAAAGACAGTCAGGGCAAGGCAGTTTGGCAGTCCAGTTAAAGAGAACTGTCAAGAAAGGTCTCACTAAGTCTTAAAATTATTAATCACTAAGCTCACTATTTTGCTTCATTTATTACATTTCCTTTTTGAATTTCAACTTTGAACCTTTTTGGACTTGATATGAAAATATGTTCTCATAGATACCATCTCACACCAGTGAGAATGGCACATATTAAAAAAAACTAGCAACAACAAATGTTGGCAAGGAGGTAGAGAAAAAGGAACTCTCCTGCATTGTTGGTGGGAGTGCAAACAGGTCCAAACACTATGAAGAACTGTGTGGAGACTCCTCAACCTACTAAAGATAGAGCTTCCATATGATCTAGCAATTCCACTCCTAGGTATTTACCCAAAGGACACAAAAACATTAATTCCAAAGAGCACCTGCACCCCTATGTTTATAGAAGCACTATTTACAATAGCTAAGCTTTGGAAACAACCCAAATGCCCAAAAATAGATGACTGGATAAAGAAGATGTGGTACATATACACCATGGAACATTACTCAGCAATCAAAAAAGATAAACACATGCAATTTGCAGCAACATGGATGGAGCTGGAAGGGATCATGCTCAGCAAAATAAACTAGAAAGAAAAAGAAAAATACCAGATGGTCTCACTCATAGCAGGAATCTAGAAAACCTAAATAAGGGACCAGGAAAAAGAATAACTATAAGAAAGAAAAAATCAAAATCAACAAACAACTATGAACCAGAGACACTCTATGGGTGGGGGACGGGGAAAGGAGGGGTTGGGGTCAAAATAAGGGGGTTTGTAATTGTATAGGAAATTTAAAAATAAAATTAAAAAAATATGTTATCATAGATGGAAAACAAATTCCACCAAATTTTATTTAACAAATAAAAATGATTATTCAACATAGAGCACTGAAAAGTTCAAAATTACCAAAATTACCCTAATTTTTTAGGATGATTTGTTAACTCATTTAAGTTTATGTTCCCAGAGCCAAATACCATACAGGAGTCATTAATACAAAGATGCAAAAGACTCAGTCTCTCATCTGAAGAATTTCATAATCTAGAAAGGAGACAGATATACATAATTATCTAACAACAATTCACTGACATCAGAACTGAAGAAGCATGCAAAAAATGCCATGGGCACTAGTAGACCAATTAATTGAAATCTGGAATGCAGAGGAAGGGGGTTGTCAGAAAATATATAAAAATAAGAGAGCGCTGAAGCAGAATAAAAGATAATGGGAATGCACCAAGCTTATAAAGAAAGGCTATGATAAAGGTTCAGAAGTCAGAAAGAGACTGAACTATTGGGCATCTGCATATATATCAGTACTGCAGCAGAAAACATAAATAGGAGACTAGAAAGTAATTCCAAAGTCTAACAATGGAGGCTGATGAACAACAATAGCCAGCTACGTGTTTTATCCTTTGGATAATGGAAAGCCACTGGTGAGATTTAAGTAAGGGTGTTTTATGAACCAAACTTCAGAAAGAAAATTCTGTTGGCAGGGTAAAGGCCTGATAGAAAAGTGTGCATCCTAGCACAAGATGTGTGGTTTGTTAAGGGAATCCTGAATTATTAAGATTCAGACAGCAGGGATACACAAGGGAAGGGACATTCAAGAGATATTTAAAAGGTAGGACAAATAGACTGAGGAAAGACATATTCCAGTATATATTATGGGATACAAATACCAAAATCATATAGTGTAATACATCAGGAAAAAGATTCCAATGATAATTTCCAATCCTCAAATAGTTTTTATTCATTCAAATTATAATAATTAACTTTACATCCTGCTAGGATTTTTTTTTTATCCTTGCATTCATTGAGCAAATGATTATTATCAAAGCTACAAGCCTTTTGAGAATTGGGATTAAGTGGGTATAACAAATTAATTGAGCTTCATTGTGTATTAACATGAAAACAAGTTAATATAACCAAACATGATGAGCTCTGAACTGATAGAACAACAGATAGAAACTCAGAAAGATTCCACAAAGCAAAGATAATTACCCTCAAGAATATGTGAATTTAAAAAACAGTATCTCTGTGAAGACATTTAATACAGAAATTTCGTTGTTATCAGACCATCTGAAAGATGCTTGACACAAAAGATAAAGGTCTTGCATTTAAAAATCAATATGCTTATATCACCCATACTTAAGAGGCTCAATGTGTATGAAAACAAATCCTATCAAGGCAGAAAGAATTTCATTAGAAATGATTAACGCTCTCTACCAATGCCTCACAAAGACTACAAATATTTTTAAAATAAAAAACATTTTTAAAATATATTTAGGAGTATAAAAATTTTAAAAGTCACCCAATGGGTCCTGGCTGTATTTTCTATACTAAATCATCATCAAAGGTTCATGATACACAGAGTATTTTCTCAGGAGTTCTAGATTTTTCACTTAGTGCTTCCAGATGCAGACCCCAAACCAAATATGTAGCACCAAATCAAAACCATATAATGCATCCAATCTGAAATCAGCTATAAGATGCTCTGTTGTCCAAAATGTATTAAAAACATTAGTTTTACTTAAGGAGAAAGGAAACAGTAAAGTCACCTACAATAAATAGCAATGTCTACTATCAAATTACACATATACATCCCCACACACACAAGAGCTACTATTTGAGACATGTCCCAAAATTTCTATCTTTGAAATACATTAGCAAATGATTATATGAAAACATTTAAAATATAACAGTGAGTTCAGACATATAGACACTTGCCCTTAGTTTTCGAAGAGCTAATTTTACACAACTGCCATTTGGTTACACAGATGAAAATCACAACAGAAACATATTCACAAAACAGGAAAAAAAAATATGACTGAAACTATCCTAAGTAAGAAGTAAATTATAAAATAAACATGCTGACCTGTAAGCTGACAACTCCGTTGAAAAAAATAGCCCAGTACTGGAAGCCAGAGCAAGCCAGGGACATCTTCTTAACATAATGGTGATTTACAACTCTAATCAATCATCAGATATTTTTGACTAAGCTTAAAAATTTAATATAAATTTTTAAATGTAAGAATTTTAACATAAAAATTTAATGTATTAAAAAAAGAATTTAAATGCATAGAAAATTCTTCAATGGTTCAACAACGGGAGGAAGAGAGAAAAGTAATAAAGAATACAAAGTAAGCATCTGAGATGAGTATGTTTTCAAAACATACCAGGAAGTTAATACAGTAGTCCGCCCATATCCAGGGGGATATTTTCAAAGATCCCTAAGTGAATGCCTGAAACTGTGTACAGTACTGTATATACTATGTTTTTCCCTATATACATAATTGTGTGATAAAGTTTCAATTTATAAATTAGCCACAGTAAGAGATTAATAACAATAATGAATAAAATTGAAGTTATAATAATATAATAAAAATTATATGACTGTGTCCCCTCCCTCTCTCTCCCCCAACCCACCCTTTCTCAATATATTTTGAACATATTTTTGGACCACTGATGACGATGGGTAACTGAAATTGTGAAAGTTAAACTTGGATATGAGGGGAATACCATATATATGTGATGGAGAGCCATCCTAAGTTCAATCAAACTGTCCCAAATTATGTGCCTGTCCTTGTCAGTGTATAAACACAGCTTTGGCAGTAAGACTCAGTCTATATGCCATATAACAAGACAATCATTCATCCATGACCACTGACTACATTATGTACAAAAATTCAGTACTGAGATATAAGACTTGAATCTTAAATGACCATAAAGGAGGACAAAAGAAATGGTGTGAAGTTATTGATAATAAAGGGAGTGCAACAGAAAGTTTCTAAAAGTTAAAAACTTTTATAACTTCCTAACAAATTAAAAATTAATTATGTACATTCTGAAGGACAACAAAAACATGAGACATAGCAAATATGTAAAGGCCTCCCTGGTGGCCTGGGAGTTAAGTCTCAACACTATCACTGCAGCCTGAGTTCGATCCCTGCCAGGGAGCTAACCCACATGGTGCAGCAGACCGCTCCTGTCTGGCCCACTGCTCCCCTCAGCAGTGTATGTCAGTAGATCTGCCTGTTCTGCTCCCCACTCTGTCTCTGATGAATCCTCTTGCCCCCTAGCACCTCTGGCCTACACCCCAGTTCTAAGCAAAAAAAAAAAAAAAAAAGCAAAACAAACAAACAATATATATATATATATATATATATATATACACACACACACACACACACATATATAAACATATATACATATGTAACTGGTCAAATTTTTTAAAAAGATTTATTTAATTTATTTATGCATACAAGAGCTCAGGTGCAGGCCAGAGGTGTGGGGGGTAAGAGGATTCACCAGAGACAGAGTGGGGAGCAAAACAGGTAGATGTACTGAAATACACTGTTGAGAGGTGCAGTGGATGAGACAGGAGAGGTCTGCTGCACCATATGGGTCACCTCCCTTGTGGGAGATCGAACTTATGCTGCAGTGGCTGCTGATAGCTTCATAGTGCTGAGATTTAACCCACCAGGGGAGGCCCAAAAATGGTCATTACACTAAAGAAAAATCTCACCATGGTTTTTGGAAGTCACTTAATGCACCATATCTGTTCAGCTATAAAAAGCATCTTCCTCAAGAAATGTGTGAAATATGAACTGAAAAAACAGCTATGAAATCAAGAAATTATAAGTGAAGAAGAACTCATTTTAAAGGGCTAAGGAGTATTCTGATCACTGTTATTTAAAAAAAAAAGAAAAAGAAAAAAAAGCTAATGAAATCTATAAGGACAAGAGGGACATAGCCAATTTTTAAAAAGGAACATATCTTCTTTTAAAAATTATTTCCAATTGAGCCAGCCAGGTCTAATTTGACAAAAATGAGAACAAGTGTGTACTTATTAAAAACACATCATAGAAAACTATAATGAACTATCAGAAAGCATTTACCAATTTTTCAAGACCAAATATATAATTCTACACAGTTACAACTTTCTTTCATTTTTTTTCCCTAATCAGGTCTATTTGAAAATAGACCCCCAACACTCACAAAAAAACATGTAGTAACTCAATGTTTATCAATAATAACAAACAAAATTTTTTTGTATCTTTCACAAACTCATTATCTTTAAACAGGTAATCAAATGTTTATATGTACCTTTCAGCCTAAATCAAGAAAAGATATAATAGCACCTTGTATGGTTTTGCAGATTACTCCTCAGAAATAGAATGATTTATTTATCATTTTTTTTTTAAAGATTTATTTATTTATTTATTTATTTATACAAGCACTGGGTACAGTCAGAAGCGCGGGAGGGTGAGAGAATTCACCAGAGCCAGAGTGGAGAGCAGAACAGGCAGAGTGATGAAATACACTGCTGAGGGGAGCAGCGGGTGGCAGGAGAGGTCTGCGCGCCATGCGGGACCCTCCTCTGGTGGCCGGGGAGCAGCCGGGGATTGAACCGGCAAACCGGAGCTTCAGAGGCTGCGGGCAGCTTCGCAACCCAGCGCTCAACCGCTGCGCCACCAGGGAGGCCCGATTTATTTATCATTTTAAAAGATGGACAGATATCACCGCAATGATGTAAAAATAAGATATAAATGTATAATATTTAATATAAACGTTAAATACACATGTGAAATTTTCCTGTTAAATCAAACCACATATTAAAAACATGTTGAATCAAGTATGTAATAAATAGCAGTCAGATTTTAATTTAATTAGAATAATTAAGGTGATCACATTTTCTAAATAACAGTATCTCAGTTTTCAAAGCTATATACTGTCAAACATCGGCTGAGTGCCCCATGTGCCTGGCACTGTGCATTCAAAACAGAGACAGAAGCATGGTTTTGGAAGTCACTTAATGTACCATATCTGTTCATCTATACAAATGGCTTCTGGGCCTCCCTGGTGGCGCAGGTGGTTGAGCGCCGCACTGTGAAGCTGTCCACAGCCTCTGCAGTGACGGTTCGATCCTGGCCAGCCGACGAGAATCCCACATGGCGAAGCAGACCTCTCCTGTCTCGCCCACTGCTCCCCTCAGCAGTGTACTTTGTCAGTCTGCCTGTTCTGTTCCCCGCTCTGTCTCTGGTGAATCCTCTCACCCTCCTGCGCATCTGGCCTGTATCCCGGTTCTTGTATAAATAAAAAAATCTTTAAAAAAAAAAAAAAATGGCTTCTGCCATTAGGCTGTTCCTTGCTTTCTCACCCCTTTCCAATTTATTTACATGGTTGCCAAAGGATCTTTTATAAAAATTATGCAGGCCTTATCAGTCTATCACTTCAAATATTCCATGGCTTTTCATTCTATACATAGTAAAATCCAACTATCTTCAAAGCTCCTAATACCTTGCCCAGTCCAGTCATCTTTTCCTTCCTAATCCTGTTGTCTTGCTTTGTCCTTGGCATTCTAGGTGCTCCTGTAATATTCAGTTCTATCTGTCCCCAGATCCTATGCTAGAACTCACCTCATTGCTAATTCAAACTTGACTCCTATTTTGTTCATCAGCTAAATAAACATAACTTCCAGGTATCCCGTACATGATATCCCACCTTCATTCTGTAGGAGATGGGGAGCTGACAAAAGGTGTTAAGCAAGGAAATAACAGGCTAGTTTATTATTTTAGAAAAATAGCCCAGATAGTATAATAAGAAGCAACAGCTATAGGCAGCAAAGTTAAATAAGAAACAATTGGGGGCCTCCCCTGGTGGCACAGCGTTTGAGTGCTGGGCTGCGAGGCTGCGGTGCCTCTGCAGCGCGGGTTCAATCCCTGGCCATCGGGCGAGGGTCCCACATGGCGCGCAGACCTCTCCTGCCGCCCGCTGCTCCCCTCAGCAGTGTACTCCGGTCCTTCTGCCTGCTCTGCTCCCCGCTCTGGCTCTGGTGAATTCTCTCACCCTCCCGCACTTCTGACTGTACCCAGTGCTTGTATAAATAAATAAATAAAATATTTTAAAAAAAATATGAAACAATTGGAAGAGTCCGTATAGAGAGATTGTATGTATGCAAAATTCTACAGTCATCTTTAGTTCTGCATAAAGTTCCATAGGACTATGAGCTAAGATCAGTATCACAGAAACTTTCCATGAAATCACAGGTTCAATAAACATTAGTTAATTTGAAATGAGTGAGAGAAAAGCACCAACCAAGTGCACCAAATAAAAATCACTCACACTCATTTACAGAATAGGAGTCACCGTGCATATGAAGAAGGGGAAGCAGCAGTAGTTAGGAGCAGTGATTCCGCCTGAGTTTGTATCCTGGCTAGATTATTCACTACCTGCAAGACTTTATGTTAGTTATTTCACTTCTCTGTTTTGATTTCTTCAATAGCGATTAATAGTAATAGTACATACAGCATAGGATTGTTGTGAGATTTAAATGTATAGCATTAAGAATAGTACTTGTTTCATATTAAATACTCAACAAAAGTTAGCTGCTGAAATAGTTGTCACTGCAGTCATCACCAACATTATAATCATCATTGTTATTATTAGTACCCCTAATACAACCAGTAGGTATTTCACAGACATTATTTCATCTTCACAAAAGAATTTATAATGAATATGTACTATTATATCATTATATGATTAGGTGCCAAAGCAGTTCACACAATTTATAGATATCATATATTTATAAATTACCTGGGTTTGAGCTAATTGTCAGTCATATGTCCATACATTAAACACATTATGACACTGTCATTCAAAGGGGCAGAAGCAACTCAGGTATGATAAGTAATAGGATCTTAAAACCATTCTGATTTAATTAATTATGCTGTGGACACTCTTCTGGGCTCTAAGGAAGCAAGAGTGAATAAAACAGATGACGCCTCTTCTCTCAAATAAAACAAGAGAAGCTAAGGGGGAAAAATCAAATAATGGAAAGTACACTACAGAGAATTAAAATTAAAAGTGATGTGTCAGAGGGTCATTTCAGTTGAGTAGGCAAGAAAAGCCTTTCTAAGGAGGCTAAGTTTAAGAATTGAAAATACAACCAAAAGAAACAAGATACCCAAACAGCAAGATAGAGTTTCCCAGGCCAGAGGAAATAGCTACAACAAACACCCTAAACGGAAACAAAATGTGTCTTAAAGACCAAGGGAAGTAGGTTCAAGAGCAGTTCAAGGGAAGAGTATTCCCTAAACAGATTAGGGAGACAAAGAACAAAGTGACTAGGGGTCACCCATGAAGAGACTCTGGATTTTACACTAAAGGTGAAGGCTCACAGCAAAGTGACATGATCTGACATACATTTTTAAAAAGATTCTTACTGCTAGATAGAGAACAGATAGCAGTGAGGCAAGATTGTGAAGACAGGAAACCAGGCTATTTCAGTAGTGTAGACCACAGATGAAAGTGGCTTAATCTAGTGAGGAAGGAGTAAAGCTAGAGAAAAAATAGATATATTTTGGCACTCATTCTTGGAAATGGAATAGAAAAAACTTACAAATGATATGAACTTAAAAAGTTGAAGGAAAGAGGAATAATTTCTATACTTTTAGTTGAGCAGCTGGAAGAATAATAGTTTAATTAACTGCAAGATAGATTTAGGCAGATGTTTGGAGTAGAAATAGGATTACAAAATAAGAGTTCTGTTTCTCAGGTTACACTGGAGATGCCCATCATATATCCAGTTTGAAATGTTCAGTAGGCACCTGGATAAGAAACAGGAATTCTGGGGGGTTCCTCTTACCCTTTCTCTAGTTTCACAGAAGACCAGGGATAAAGAAAACAGCAAAGAAAAGAGCTTTTAGGATGCACAATGTTGAGTATTCTGTAACAATCTAATACAATGAGACATACGGCTGTACTCTTCATGAAACCATTTCACTTATAAAATCTGAAGCATCATCTTTGCTAAGGATAATGACACAGAAAGAGAGCAAGCTTTAAGGTCAATCAGATTCATTCCACCGGAGTTAAGTTATATCCTATGGCCTCTACTTCCTAAATCTGACAAAATTAGAGACCAGGACCTTACAAAGAGAGATCAGCGCTCCCAGCAAGATACAATTTACAAGTGCTTCTGAAAATTCCAACCTGATTCAAGGGACCTACTACATACCCAATGTAAGAAAATACCTTCTAACACAGTATATAAAATAATGACTGCTTTCCATGCTGTCAGAGAGAAGCTCCTGTGAAAATATCAGAAATAATTTCTTTAGACTTGAAGTGATGACTGACACAAAAGGAAATTAACTTACAGTAAAATGAAAGGCAGATTCTAAGTAATCCGACTCAAGTTAATTGTACTTTAATAATACAAGTTTTCTTAACCTAATGGCCACTTCAGGGCAGACATCAAAATGAAGAAAAGAGATAAGAAACCAAGTCTGTTTGTGTAAGTCTTATTCTTAAATACATTTTGGTAATATTGTAAAAGACATATTTTTAGTAAAAATAAAATTTATCAGGCAGTTACTATATATCAAGTGTTTTGCACATAGCATCTTACTTGATCCTCACAAGAATCCCTAGTGGTAGGTTTTAAAACACCATTATTTTGTGCCTCCCTGGTGGAGCAAGAGGTTAAGAAGCAACCTATGAAGCTATCCGCAGCCTCTGCAGCATGAGTTTGATCCCCGAGTTTGATCCCCTGGCAGGCCAGGGAGCTGCCTACATGGCGCTGCAGACCTCTCCTGACTTGCCCACTGCTCCCCTCAGCAGTGTATTTCAGTAGATCTGCCTGTTCTGTTGCCCACTTTGTCTCTGGTGACTCCTCTCACCCCCCCACACCTCTGGCCTGTGCCCTAGCTCTTGTATGCATAAAATAAAATAAATATTTTTTTAAATGTTTTAAAAAAATGAAACATTATTTTTACAAAGAAAGAAGTCAAGTCTCAAAAACATAAAGCAACTTGCTCAAGATGAAAATAGTAGTAAACAACAGGACGAGGGTTCTATTTTGGTATAGCAGAACACAAAATTTATACCCTTTCCTTAAGCTCTTAAAGGGGGTAACAACCCATAATAATCAAGAAGCTTCAGGCATATGGTCTCTTTAGGCCACAAAAACCCTGTTGAATTAAGCTGAAAATGAGGCTGCTATAGTTAAGCATCAAAAAAGAAGAGCATGTCAGAGTTTTGCCCAAGACATATAAAAAAACTTTTCCAGGTATTGTCATACCCATCAAATCAAATTTTAAAAAGAAAATTAGTCAAAGAACCTAAAAAATGGGCCTCCCTGGTGGCAGTTGAGCACCGCACTGTGAAGCTGTCCGCAGCCTCTCCAGTGCTGGTTCCATCTTGGCTGGCCAGCAAGAATCACACATGGCATGGCAGACCTCTCCTGTCTCGCCCGCTCCTCCCCTCAGCAGTTATTTCTTCAGTCTGCCTGTTCTGCTCCCCACTCTGTCTCCGGTGAATCCTCTCACCCTCCCACGCATCTGGCCTGTACCCCAGCTCTTGTATAAATAAATCTTTAAAATAAAAAAAGAACCTAAAAAATAATTAGGTAAAGGGAAAATTACTCAAGTCACATGTTAATAAACATGTTGATAAAAAGTGAAAATGCCAAACATTTCTTACTCATGGCAAAATGGTATAGCAATTACCATAAATAATTGAACTATAATACCAATATGACTGCTGTAGCTGAGAAACATGGCTAACCTAATATATTGTTTGTGTAACTATAGTGTCATGAGAAATGAAAGGAATCTGAAGTACTAAATGTTACACTCTTTCCCTAATAATTAGTTGATTAATTTTAGTTGCTGAATTTGCCCATAAATTCAGTGTCTTGAATATTTTACTTCAACATTCTTTAAAGAAAAATCTAGACGGAGAGATATTTAGATCTCTCTCTGAATTTAAGCACTGAAAACAAAAGAAATTACATTCAACCACAGCACAGACTGACACAGTACTCATCAGAGCATAAATCAAGCATGCATACATAGAAATGCAGGACACACTAAATCCAACAAAGAGTAGAGACAAATCCAGGAGGAATAAAGAAGGTTAAAATGCATAAAACAGTCTAGGTATGTTGGAAACCAATTCTCCAAAATTAAAATACTGGTTTTCATTTTTTATGGTATTGGATAGTTTCCAGCCCAAAGTAGCAGGGGAAAGTTCAGCTATGAACCCGAACATACTTTAAATTATTGTTAAAAGAAATTATACCATAAAACATGCTCCTAGGATGATAATGTTCAAGGGACCACAACAGTGAAAAAAAAATTATTCTAATGTAAATGTAGCATTTTCAAATTAATAATGAATAAATACAAACCACTGAGTGTTCCTCATTTTAACAGATAGTTTTAAGTGCTTCATTATAGTCATCAGTAAGTATTCAATAGAGGAACCCCAAAAAGTGGAAATATGCAAACTAATTCATAATGGCTATAACAATGAAGTTGGCTATTTTTATATTTTGTTTCTCAGTGCTTTCTATGTCAATTAATAATATGGTACTGGAAAGGCATCTTGTATATGCCTTCAAACATTTCAGTAATGTTAGAATTATTAAGTTTTGAAATTTTCAGGATTATTATACACAGAAGCATATCTTTAGCATTCTATTGCCAAAAAAGCAGAACAAGTTTGCTAGTACTGAATAAGATACCAAGTCCTTATCAGGAAAGCTACAATGGAAAACAGCCTGGTGCTTAAAAAAAGAAAACACAGTCCAAAGATCTATATCCTCTTGTTCTCTCAGTTCAAAAATTAAAGTGGCTACATATAACACACAATTTTGTCACTTAACAAAGGACAGCTAAAAGGTATTATCATTTTTGTTGCTTTAGGTACAAACTTTGTTTTCTATTGATTGTGCTTCTTCCCTAGGTTATTTTCTATTTCTTTGAAGATTTTCCTCCTGCATCTGACCAAAGTTTAACCTAAAATATGATGGAAGTAAAAGAAGGGGCCACGTCTGAATGGTTATGGTGAACCAAAAGAGGAAATCTCACCACTAACACCGTCTGAGAGGGGGTTATCGCACATTTCCCTGTTAATGATGTCCTATAGCGTACATATTCTGCTTAAGGCATATTATAGAAAAAGCAACAGGCCTCTGCCAAAGTGTTCTCACACAGAACACGTTTTTGATGGCCCAAGAAGCATCACTAACCACAAAAAAAGCCCTAAAGACTTCATAGCAGTTCTGTGGCCACTTAACAAAATCCCTTTCTCCTAAAAGCCAGAATTCCTAATGGGAATCCATACATTGTTTTCCCTATATCCATGAACTAACTTGAAACTGTTTCCAAAATCCTGGGCTCTCACTGGGGAGCAATTCCACAACTTTCATTCAGCTTGTGGAGGGTCTCACCAAAACAAAAGTATAAGACCCATTGCATCAATATTTCCTCCAGCCCTTATACCAAGAAGCCATGGAATGGAGAGCAAAGCCCAGGGATTCACCTCTAAGAAGCATCCCTTTCCTTTCTATGAAACTTACATGAAAGTACCTACTTCACAGGGGGTTAATGAACAGTAAGTAAATGATGGGACAATAACCCAAAATTTCTTATTTATAGAAGTTACTTCCATTATGCAAGACAAAAATCATTTAAGAAGCTTTTTTATGTCCCATTTGACTCGATTATCAGACACTGAGGAACAGTCCCTAGTCAAATAGCTTTCAGGTGTCAATTCAGTGGCTCTATTTGCCCTTCTCATGTCCAACAAAACAAAACAATTGGCTACATTCAACACACAGTCCAAAGTTGAGCCTACAGTAACAGAAATGGTGCTCAGACTTGGGTCACCAATGAGGAAATCAAACCAAAATATATGGTGACTTCAGTCTTCAGAAACAAAGGTATTTAAAATTACCAAGTGACCCTTTCGGGGTCTACACACTTACCAGACCTTAAGAGAGCTGGATGAGAAGAGACGACTGCATCAGGTGAGTTGGCCATTTCAAATTGTTGACTCTAATCATAAGCGTTGCAGGCTAAACTACAGCAATTTTCAAAACTGTTTAGTGAAGGTTAGAAGCAATCAGCATTAGATTAATTGAAAGCAGTGTGAGTAGTTATTAACATGATGCAGTGCGCAACAAAGGCAATAATTGTGGTTCATTATAATTTTATTTTCTCTTTTATGACTTGAAAATTTGATTTTCTTTGCTTTGATAAATTACATTTGCTTACAAGGATGTGGCAGGAAAGATATAATATCCACTTATCAAACATTATATAAGAGTAGCATGGCTGTGGAGCAGTGAAGTGATTATGCTACTATGTAACAATGCTCAGAACTTTGCAGTGGCATCTATAATAGTCAGGTTAGTCCAAGTTTCAGACAAAGCTCAGTTTATATATTTTTCTAAAATAACAAACAGAATCAAGTTGATTGAGTCTAATGATACAGAAAGCCAGTGATTGACTTAATAAGCTTTATAGTCCACACTTCTGAGTTACCAGATTCTGAAACCTCCAACATAACAACTAATTTGGAGAAATGACTTCAACTGGTATTACTTTTACTACTAGGAATATCCAACATGGATATGGTGCACTTTACTTTGCACATTGAAACTGGATTTCAGTGACTGCATTCAACAACAGTTAAATAGAATTTGAAAAAATTCAAACATTTTCAAATTCTATTTTGAGAAAGAGAAGTAAGGTTTTCAAAGCTTACTGTTACAACATGCATTTGAGAGAAAATAAGGACTGAAGAAGAAAATAAACCCTATATGCTCATTAAAGGAAAAAGAGAAATGTTGTAAAAACATTTGTTGAGAGCAGTCCCCTGTAAGAAAACTCAAGTTACTCTCTTTGACGGGATAGCATCAAGTCAACAACACTATTTATAGCCTACCCATGTTGTTAGCAGGCAACTCAAATACTTCAATATGGTAATTTTAAGAAACTGTGTGGAGCAAAATATATGGTACTTCAAGTAAATATATCGACTCTAAAGTATACTAAGAACTACTTTTTGAAAACTTCTTTCACATTTTTGTGGTAGTTTTGCTATAGTCTCATATAAGTATATGCAAAAGTTTTCAAGTTTAAAAACACTAAAGTTAGCAACAAAGATTGGGTGAATTTTCCTTGTATGATTTATAAAATTCATTAATTTCTTCAAATAATTAAAAAAAAAAGCCAGAGTGCACAATAGGCAGGACTGTCATTAGTGGAAGTTTGAAACATAAAGGGAGAATATTAGCCAAGAAAAAAAAATCTTTTCCTATCAATGCAAGTAAAAAGTTAATTTTCCTAGGGTGATGCCTTTCAATGTTCTTAGATTAGTAAGACTGACATTAGCATCTCCCAATAAAGTTTTTTAAGGGGAAATTCTTAGTTGAAGACTTGACAGTCTTCCATCTTTCCTGTCTATAAGGTACACTTTTTGTTCAAGATTATATTCAGCCAGCCAGAAGTGACAGTAAGTTTTCAATCCTGGTTTTCAGAGGAATTATCAGCCACAAGTACTAACTCCAGAATCATGACTTTGCAATCTGAACAAGTCAGTTCAGGACACTTGAACTGTCACTGGTGCCTGCACAGCCTCTACTGACGTCTGTGGTCTCAGGTTTGGGAGCCACAAAAGCAAGTTGAGGATTAGACAATCCCGGGCTATAAATTCTGGGGTCAGGGAAGGGGCCTGCTCCCTTCTGAGACCTACCTATGCTCAGTGTGACCCCCTTTGAGGCCTCTTCCCCTTGGATCTCTGCCACATAGATAACTGGCTAGGGCTCAGATCGTGGGAGGAAAAAAGCGACATACGAAACAAGGCAACGAGCAGCAGCCAGTTTTCTATGTCCAGATCGTGGTCATATCTAAGAAGGACTTTGTCTGACAGTAAAAGGAGCTCCCCTGAGCGGTCACCCTTTCTTTCCCAGCACTGTCGCCGCCTGATTTCGGAAAAGGAAGACTCCAGGTGAAGCTGGCACGGCCACCTGCTTTCTGGGGGTGAATACACACGACACAGCGTTGGGGTCCACACACGGAGTGAAGTTGGGGGCACCCCCTATGATCTACAAGTGCAGGGGAGACAGACATCAGGCAGGCGGAAGGCCTGGGCCGCCGCCTGGGTTCTATGGGGACAGCAGGAGGACCCCCGAGTTGCCTCCCGCCCCCGGCTCAGGAGGGGGCGCACCCCCGCCAGGGTGCAGGGTTTTGTGAAGGAGGCGCGCCGGCCTGCCAAACCTGAGCGCTTGGCCCGGGCTCTCCTCTCCAGGACCTTCCAGCTCTCTTCCGCCACGAGCCCCGCCGCCCCCGCCATGGCGCTCCGGCCGCCGCCTGGGCCGCCGCCCCCGGGCCGGCCTGTCAGCGCCGCCGCCGGCCCCGCCCCCCGCGCGACACTGTCGGGCGGCGCCGGCCGGAAGTGCGCGCCGGGCGGCTGCTGCGAGCTCCGCGGCCTCCCAGGCGCCAGGGGGGCGGCCCTCGGGGAGCGGCGGAGGGGCCCCGGCGGCGGCGGGTGCCTGCGTCCCGGCTGAGCGCGCTCTCCCGCGGCCGGCGGGACGGTGCTTTGCGGCTGCCGTCAAGCGCGGCACTCGGCCGGCGGGCGGGGGCCGAGGCGCGGCCATGGCGGCGGCGGGCCGGCTGCCGAGCTCCTGGGTGCTGCTGGCGCCGCTGCTGGGGGGGCTCGCGCTGCTGGGAGTCGGGCCGGTCCCGGCGCGGGCGCTGCACAACGTCACGGCCGAGCTCTTTGGGGCCGAGGCCTGGGGCACCCTGGCGGCCTTCGGGGACCTCAACTCCGACAAGCAGACGGACCTCTTCGTGCTGCGGGAAAGTCAGTGCTGGCCCGGCCCCCCCCTCTGCCCGCTGTCCCTGTGCCCCTCCCGGTGCTCCCCACAACCTGGCCGGGATGGCCGGTGCTCCTGCCTTTCCCGGCCCTTCTCTCCCGGCCCCGTCTCTGCCCCTTTATCTCCAGCATCCTTGACAGCTTGCTGCTTTTCTCCATCTTGTCCAATCCCAGGTCCTGGCCTGGCCACCCCACAGTTTGATCAGTCCCCTAGTCCCCCAAGCCCTGGAAACACCCAGTGTTTTTACTTTTTTTCTTTTTCTTTTTTCCTTGAGACGCCTGCGGTCTTCACCTACGCATCCCCCACCTCCCCATGGAATAACCTGCCTTCCATGGTCCTTCCTGATTCCCAGGAGTCTTTGTAGCTGGCCTCTACATTCTCTCCCAAAGCCCTCTCTTCCATTCAGCTTTACTTCTTCCAGTCTTCCAACCCCTTTGATGAACTGGAAAAGATGTTTTTTGACAGTTTCATCTCCCTGCATTCTCATTTACCTAATTCTGCCCCTTCCCACCTCCCTTTGTTTAGGGCCCAGGTTTCTTTGAAGCTGCTGTGCCCTCCCAAGGCCCTAAACACTCCCTAAACAGCATTTTGCAGGAACCACTGATAAACCCAATGTCTCCTTAGGAAACAATTCTTGAACTGCAGATTCTTCTCTTTCCTGAGCAGAGTAGTTACTCTGTGTCTACCTGACCCTTCCTCACTTTTGTCACGCCATGGTCTTCTAAATCTTAGCTTGCTTTTACAACTTATGGTTGTCTCAGTGTTCTTCACTCGGACATGATTAAATAAACTTTAGTAAATCTTGATGCTGACAGTGGGCAATAGAGAAACTTAGTGTTCTCCAGTACCCACGTACTACCCAGTAGTCAGATACTGTTTAAAGTCAAGACGTGAAGGAAGGAAATTAAGCCCTATAGAAAATCTGATGGACTGACAGGATCCTGGCCCAGATTTCCTGGGACCCTTGCCAGGATCCCAGAGTCTTGGACCATGGATATTTTTCCTATCTTTGTATGGCTTTTCCTATCTTTGTATGAATTCCAAAAAGGGCACCTACCGCCATGCCTGTAGCTACTCATCCAAACTAGATACGGACTCTCTCCCTCTAACTTTATTTTGTGTTTGGTAGATAATTCCAAAGGCTCCCTATGAGCACTCACTGAGCTCCAAGAATGTATTGACATGGGTGATTATTCCATGGGAACCACAAGAGAGGATCTTGGAGGATTCGGCTTTTTTTTGCTTAAATTCATGACCATGTCCTTGCGATTAGTCAGGTACCTCCCGTAGAAGTCCCTGTATCCTTGCTATGATGCATCTATGTGATGAAATAGCCTTATAATGAGACTGCATTTTTAGATTTGGCAAAGATAAGGCTTGACATGTAAGTTAGATTCTTTCTGTGATTCTTCCAACTCAGCTCATTTGACACATGGCAGAAGCTATTGGCTTCAATTTATCTTGACCAGCTACATTTTCCCATGTACATCCTTTCTATTTTTCTGCTTCTTTGAACATTGAATTTGTCATAATACTGTTAGGAATCCCATTCCATTATGAGCATTAGCCTTGAGAGGGTGAATGAACTAGAATAAAAAGTTATCTTCTTGAAAACAGCTTAGAAAGCATCTTGTAACCACTGTTTAGATGTCTTATAGGAAACATTTTTCTAATACCATATATTCGCCTTTTTTAGGAAATGACTTAATCGTCTTTTTGGCAGACCAGAACGTGCCCTATTTTAAACCCAAAGTAAAGGTGTCTTTGAAGTAAGTACAAATATATTTATTTCTGTAAAATATTAGTTATTGTTGTAACAACGGATATGTGATATGAAGTGGGATTATTTTTGAAATCAGTTTTACTTGTGTTGTGCCACAAACCCATCAGCCATGAAGTAGCAAGTAATTAGTTAAGAAAAGTAGTGAAATGATTTACTTAAAAAACAATGATATAAATCTGAGTTGGTTCTGGTCTATTCCTGCATAAACACCCCTCACTCCTTTGCAATCTAATATGCTTTCCTAATGCATTGGGATGATCATTCATCCCGGTATGCCTGTGGGAGCAGCTCACTCACAGTCTCATCAAGTCAACTGTGTTTTGTGGGAGGTGGAAGAGAGTGGCTTACAGGAGGGAAAAGGTCAGTGACCTCTGTTCTAATTTTCGTTTGTTGACTGGTGGTAGTGAATTTTTAAGTAATTCCAATCTAGCTGATGTTTTTAAGTGTTGAAGTACCAGTTCATATTTTTCTTTTTTATGACTGGTATTGCATGAGATACAGTGACCCCATCAGTAGTAAGCCCACAGTTTTGAAGCTATAAGAAGCAAGGATCGCTTGCTCTCTGGTTCACAGTGGCAACTTCTAGAAAGTCATGGGACTGGAGTTTATCTTAAATAAAATTTAAGTGAAGTATTTCCAGTTTGGGGACACAGCACTAACAAGATATGGTATAAAAAACAGCATGTTGTGAAGAGGAGGCAGGAAGATTTGCCTGGCTGAGCAAAGCATGCACTTTGGAGAGTTACAGACAAGGAAGGTGAGATCATGGCAGGCCAGAAATTTTCATCAGTCTCAGGAAGAGCTTGAACTCAACCCCCTGAAAAAAATGGGGAATCATTACAGGTTCTAATTTAAAGGAGAGATGATGAATGTTTTATTTTATGTTGATTTACTTGTTAATCCTGTGCAAGATGAATTGGTATATGGAAAGATCAGAGACTACTTAAGAAACTGCTTAAAAAAAATTTTAAGTCCTCATGTGGGCGAATAAGTGCTCAATATTTAATTTAAACTCAGACATATGTTTAAAATTTTGGCTTTGTGTTAGAACATTGAGAGCAAAGTTAAAAATGGATAAACAGGAACTTAACCCTCTTGGGAAGTGTTCTTGGGTACTGGATGTCAGCACATATAAGGAGGGAATGAAGCCGATAAATATATATATATATATATATATATATATATATAAAATGAACTGCCTACAAGTGTTTTTCTAGGAAGATTAAACATTAAGGAAATTTATGGGATGTAAAGGACTTAGGATTCACAAAGTTAAAAAAAAAATCCCATTTCTTTTCCTTTGATTAATACATTGTTTTATATATGTTTAACATTTAGAAACTGTTGTTTTTGTTTTATGTAGTATATTCTTCAAAGTAAAAAGCAAGTTTTTCTTTTCCACTCCCTTCTCCCTCTCTCATATATGGCCACTTTGAAAACTGTTAGCTGTTTCTTCTGGGTTTTATTTACATATTTTAAAATAACTTTTTATCCTGCAATTTCTGGAGTTATCTTCATCTCTGGGATTTTTTATTAGCTTAGATAGGGATTTAGCATCCTTAACTTATGTCCATAAACTCAATATAGTTATATATTTAGCTAAATCAGTCAGTTGTTTCTATTTTGCCTATAGATTCTATGCACTTCACAGCCAAGCATACAGTATTTTGTTTGTGTAGAGTTTTTCCTTCCTGGGTAAGTTATTGCTTTTTATTTTTATTTTATTTTTAACTTTTTTTTTTTTAAGATTTATTTATTTATACAAGCACAGGGTATAGTCAGAAGTGCGGGAGGGTGAGAGAATTCACCAGAGCCAGAGGGGAGAGCAGAGCAGGCAGACTGACGAAGTACACTGCTGAGGGAAGCAGCGGGCGCAGCAGGAGAGGTCTGCGCGCCATGTGGGACCCTCGCCCGGTGGCTGGGGATCGAACCAGCACTGCAGAGGCTGCGCGCAGCTTCACAACCCAGCACTCAACCACTGTGCCACTGGGGAGGCCCAAATTATTGCTTTTTAAAAAGTAAATTGCATAGTTTTTGTGTACACACCCTTATTTATTTTCAGAGAATCCATTCATTTCTGCTACACACCTAGTGTGCATTTCTGTTTCCCCCATAGAATCCTCTGCACTCAATCTGGATTCATTCTCTAGGTCTGCTGTAGAGTTACTATTTGTGGACTTTCCCTCTGCTATTCTTTGTTTGATCTTTATTTCTTGGACCCAGTTGCCATTTTGTTCTTTTCTTCATTTACTTCACTAGAGTGTGTCCTTGGGAGATTCCTGAGAAAGGATGTGTGGTATGCCCTTCCACAGTCTTTTTCTACTCATGGTTAATATTTGGTTCACCTAGTCTTCTTGCTTCACAGGTTGCTATTTTAAAATCTAATACTATTCTTTCTTCTTATCTTTTAAATAAGACGTCTTATTTTTGACATTGGAAGGTATTAGGGTATCTACTTTATTTCTTTTGCTCTGAGATTTCATGATACTGTATCTTGGTGTAGATTTTTTTTTCAATTATTATGCTGTACATTAGGTGGGTCCCTTCAAACTGGCAGTTTCTGTCCTTGAAGATATTTTGAAATGTTCTTATAATATTTCTTTGGTAATTTTTTTCCTTGTCCTTTTAAGAATTCCTATCAATTGTTTATTGGACTGCCAGGGCATGTCCTTCTATGAATACTTTTTATGTTATCATACTTTTTTTATTTCAAAGAAGATTTGTTCTCTTATTCTTTTTTATTCATAGGCTAGTTTTTAATTTTGTTGGTTTGTTTTTTATTTTTTTTTGAAGATTTATTTATTTATTAATGCAAGCACTGGGTATAGTCAGAAGCGCAGGAGGGTGAGAGAATTCACCAGAGCGGGGAACAAAACAGGCAGACCGATGAAATACACTGCTGAGGGGAGCAGCAGGCGGCAAGAGAGGTCTGGGCACCATGTGGGACCCTCGCAGGTGGCTGGGGATTGAACCGGCGCTGCAAATGCTACAGGCAGCTTTGCAGCCCAGTGCTCAACCACTGCGCCACCAGGGGAGGCCCTGTTTGTTTTTTAATGGACATACAAGTCTCTTGTGTCTTCAAATATAGTTTTGAAGTTTTCTTTTGTTCCCGCTATTATTTCTGTTTTTTTAAGATTTATTATTACTATTGATTTTGGATCTCTATAATACTCTCAAGCTTTCTTTAAAAGGGCAGTTATCTATGGGCATTTAAAAGTAAAACAGTAAGGAGCTAATTGGAGACTGCAAGGTGGAACTTGTTTCCTAACTCTTTCACTCTAGGTCTGGTCTTGGATGCCTGCTTCCGAGGAATAGGATAAAGCTGGGGCAAGGGTTTGATTACTCCTTTAGGTAGACGTTCCATTAGTTCCTATTTTTAGTATAAGAGCAAAATCTTCCTTTCCTCTATGACTTAAGTCTCTCATGCCTGAAAATTACCAGAAATTAGCTGCTTGGTTTTTGCCTTGCTGAGCAAGAGAAGGAACCATACCATAGAACAGACTTTCAATTAAACCTGTTTTCAACCTTGTAGCTCACTCTTCTCTCTCACTCCTGATTACTCCAAATTCAAAGCTTCTCAGAGGCTCTTCAGTGCAACAAACGTTCCTTCTAGAGCATTTTTCTTCAGGCACTTTATCTTTATTGTTCCCTTGTCCTGCTAAGTCAGTTAGTATCCTCCCTTGCTATCTCCTTTCATGATCTCTTGGTGTTTGAGACTTAAACACTTTTTTAAGAACAAATCCATTCTGTTATCATTTTATTGGTTTCTGTGAAAGAGAATATAAATGCATGTGTCATTTTTACAACAATAATCTGGGTGATTGTAGGACTAAAACCATCTAACCCTTTGTAATATATTTCTATTTCAGAGTAGTTTTTGCCCCCAGATCATGAATGTAGTTGTTGTGGTTGGTTTTGTTTGTTTGTTTGTTTGTTTGTTTTCTTTTCTGTTTTTTGGCTCTTTAAACTTCATCATCCATCACCAAATGAAAGCTATATACACGACTGGTAGAAATAGAAACATAATCTAAGACCGCAATGACCCACCCACCACAAACAAAAACAGAACCAAGCAATAAAACAAACCCCACCTCAAACCAGCCCTTTGGTGTTGCTGCTAAAGAAGCAAGGGGGTAGGAAATTGTGACTGTATTTGGACAAATATGTGTAGTATTTATTACTATATATGTGTGTGTGTATGTACTTGTATATTACTGTATATATATTTGTGCATACATATATTCATGTATACATATTAGATACAATTTACTACATAATAGATGTACAATTACTTTATTGTTTTTTAAAGACCAGGTATTTTTCATATCTTGCATAGCTTTCAGAAATAAAATGATTGCTTGGTTTCATTGTAAATTTGCATCAGCATTAAAATCCAAATTTAACTATTTTACAAATAAAATCTTTTAGCTGATAAAATGACAGTGGTACTCCTTGCTGCTTTGGCAAGCAATTATGTACTTCTCTTTGTTATAATCATGATCCAAATATCTTCGCATGCTTGACAAAAGAACCAAATATACTTAAACATGAAACTGACTTTTTCCTTGTTATATTTTAGATTTATCTTGTTTCTTAAAACTATTCTGTATTCATTCTGACATATTTTGTAGATCAAAGAGAATCTATACACATAAAGGATGATAGGATATTAAAAGAAAGAATGATATTAATTATTTCTATGAAACTTTGAATTTTGTACTGAAAATCTTTTTGTATAATACAAATATATAAAGGTCCTTTTCTATTACAATGCAGCTGGATGTCTTGAAATGCTTTTCTTTTAGGAATCACAGTTCATTGATAACAAGTGTGGTCCCAGGAGATTATGATGGAGATTCACAAATGGATGTACTTCTCACATATTTTCCCAAAAATCATGCCAGCAGTGAATTGGGAGCTGTTATCTTCTGGGGACAGAATCAAACATTAGGTGAATTTGTTTTAAATTTTTTTTGATATTTGTCATTGAATAGTAAATAAAAAATATGCCTGGCAAATATAACAAAAGTACTGTTCTGAAATCAGTTTGAAAATGCAGTTCTTGAGTGCCAGTAATTATCTATAAAAAACTTTTAAAAATCACATTTTCTGATCTTTATTTTTCAACGCAGAATTGATTTGGAGTCAATTCCGGAGAATAAAATTCAGTTTTGTTCCATTTAGGAAGATAGGCATTTATATTTCAGGATTTGTATGGCTTACAGAATACTGAGATTGTGGAAGAACAGACTCTAGGTTGAATTTTTGGGTACAGTCCCCACAAAACTTTCAGGGAAGCTGCTGCCTTTTTACTATCAGAAAGTGGTCAGGGGGAGGAGGAGGGAGAGGGATCAGAGGGAGGGAGGGAGGAGCACAAGGGACTGAGGTGATGGTGCACAGGTGCATTGGTGAAGGAAACTCTATGGGTACTATACCTGATGGGGTGGGGGGAAGCAAATATTGTTTAAAAATGAACAATGATGTAAAAACTAAAAAAAGATTAATTGAAAAAAAAAAAGTGGTCAAGGGCCTCCCTGGTGGCCTAGGGGTTAAGTCTCAGGGCTATCACCACTATGGCCTAAGTTGGATCCCCCACCAAGGAACTAACCCACACATGGCACAGCAGACCTTTCCTCTCTCACCCGCTGTTCCCCTTAGCAATGTATTTCAGTAAATCTACCTGCTCTGCTCCCCACTCTGTCTCTGGTGAATCCTCTCACCTCTCACCCCACACACACCTCTGGCCTACACCCCAGTTCTTCTATACAAAAATTTTTTTAAAAAGTGATCAGTTGTGTAACAACTGCCAAGTGACCCACCCTGCCAAGATTCTCACCAGCAAATGGATGTCCTTTCCTGCACCATACCACTTGATACTTGCAAATTCAGTTATCAGAATCTAAAAAATAGCAGAAGCATAGCCTTCACCTCAATTCTCTCCCTTCGAACATTCACAGTGTGTCTGAAAGGTAAGACTTCCTTCTTATTCGGAGCTCAAGTGCAAGATTATCCAGGAAGTGCTATTGTATGGTTTCTAGTCTCCCCAATACAGGAAAACATTAAAAGATTAGAGAGCCAGTCTACCTTATGCAAGTCTTATCTGAAAAGCCAATTAACGTTTGCTCATGGAGTTGTCTTTTGAGGTGAGGTGGAGGGGATGCAATTATGTTTTCTCCTAACATTTGGGAATATAAACAGTAATCTCAGTACTTCAAGTTCATTCAGTCATCAAGGATCTAGAGGAGTAACATTTGCAAAGCACTGCTTGTATAGAAGCATGGACATATTAGAGTCAGATAGTTCTTTACACGAAAACCTTAATTGTCAGCCTCTCTAGTGCAAAATTTTAAAATTCTGTGCTTAAGAAATTTTTAGATTGAAACCACAAAAGAAAGTTACTGTAATGCTGTTCTTCACTGAAGAATTTTGCCATATTTTACCTATTTTATTTATTAACTTGATGTCTAAGTTAGATTTATATTGTCTCAGTAATAGTTGCAAATACAGATGAATTTGAAAAGAATTTAAAAAATTTTCCCTGCTTATCACCAATAATATCACCAATAATATAAAATGCCTGCTTAGTTATATATTTGCTTTCTTTATAGATCCTAACAACATGACCATACTCAATAGAACTTTTCATGATGAACCACTAATTATGGAGTAAGTATGTGCTTGCTTCCCTTTGATTATTTTATACTTACAAACATAAAGTAAAATTTTTCACATAAGTAGCGTTGCAACTAAATCTATTCTCCTTTGATAGCTATTAGGGGCCTGTCCTCTTAACTATATGATATTATTTGTTATGATAGAGGAAAACTAAAAATGAATTCAGTATTTTGGAAACAGGAAGGTTTGTGTTTTTGTTTGAATATTCCCACTGTGTAATTAGATTAATGCTTGCCATGTTAACTTAAAGAATTAAGATAACTATTTTGGGGTAAAGCTATTAGTGCTTGGTTGACAGATATAAAGGATGCATGGTTCCCCCCAATGATTTAGGAAGATTTCTATATGAAAGAGAAACATTTATTCTTTTTTTACAGCTTTTCCTTGGTGTTATAATTTATTTTCACATAATAGACTCATTAAATTTGCATAAATTTAATCCAAATTTCTGTCAGGATTTTAGGTAATGAGTAGAGATAATTTTGGCTACTGATATAATATGCTACCACATTCTACTTTCCAGTGCTGCCGTTTGTATAGTCCTTAGAATCAGTCTCATCAATAGGCCAGAGGCCACTAGAAGTCTGAACTATAATTCCATGGATTCTCTGAGTTTAAATTCTTTCATGTTGCATATATTTTCATTGTTGTTACAATATTCAAAGGCCAATGTAAATTTTTATATAAGAAGAGGTTACTTCTGTGAGTTATTTCCCTAAGCCAATCTAACAAATTGGTCAAGGTTCTGAAATAAGTGTAGCCTTCTTAGGCCTCAGGGATAGACTTGGTCATAGACAACTCCACAACCTTACAACAAATGTTTTTTCTTGTTCATACTAGCCACTGTGGGTCAGTGATAAGCTCTGCTCTGTACCATCACTCAGAGTCAGGTTATTAGAGACCCTGTCATCTGTGTGATATATGGACTATCGGAGACATGTGTTCCTTTACACTGCCATGACCAACTGGACTTAGAGGGTCCGGTAAGAAAAATTGAACACTTTGACCTAAAGTGACACATGTCACTTGTACTGACATTTTATTAACTGCAGTAGGTCCTAGTGAGCATTGTAATGTCTACCACACCTCACAAAAGTTATTTTCTTTGAAAGCTAAGTTAGAAGTGAGAATTTAATAAAATAACTGCTTAATGTTTTCTCTCCAGCTTCAATGGTGATTTAATTCCTGATGTCTTTGGCATCACAAATGAATCCAGCCAGCCACAGATACTATTAGGAGGGTGAGTAAATAGAATTAAAACACATAATTAATTGCACATATCGCTGCTACAGGGATTGCATGTCTATGTAGACTGATTGTTTTAACCCTTGGAGGGTGGGGGTGGGAATCCAACTGGAAATCCTTGTTCTTAAAGATTTTCTTATAGAATATTTGGTCATTATATAGTGTTCTCCGGCATTAGGTTTGATCCGTAGCTATTTTCAAAGTCCAACTTAATCCGTTTATCATTTCTGGAAGGCAAAGATATAAATTTTAAAAGTTCCTTTTAAATATTGGTTCATTAAATGCATTTGGAGATGTAAAGGATTTGATAAATGAATTGGATAGCTGCAGTCTTGATGGGATTCTCCACCTTACACTCTTAGCTCCTACACTTTTACTGATAAGCCTTGTTCCTTCTTTTATTTCTTCAATGAGCAAACAAGAATTGCCTGAAAATGTAAACTTTCCTCTACATTCTGGAAACTTTTCCAGAAGTATACTTTATCTTTGAGCTATATGTGTGTTAGGATTCTCTTATTATCTAATCAAGTCATTCTGAAGAAAAGCCACTTGAAATCTTGGAGTTTGAATATTTCCATTATAATTCCTCTAAATTTAAATAGAACTAGGCTCTTAAAGTGAATTCATGACAAGATACTTTCTATGAGAACTTCAACTTGCTTGCTTTTTTTTTATATTTGATAAGGCAAGGAATATGCATCACATTTATTGACTTTTGTTGACTCCCCAGGTACTTGGGAATCTAATGGATTTTCTTCCTGTGTTTTGAGATATGATTCACAGGCACCTACATGAATAAATTGTCAAAATTAACTGTCACATTTCCCCTCACTTTTTCTGAAGATTTTCATGAAAGTATATGGGTAATTTGATGTTACTTTGTTGTGACCTTTGAAGGACTCGTTGCGAATCTTGAGTGGAAACTTTTTTTTTTCCCTCTAACTTCAAAATATCTGGAAGACCATCCTATTTTACAGAGCACTTTGTTGGAGATCCTGTTTTACCTTTGTGCTCATGTCTACCAGGAACTGAGTACAGGTGGGGTTCTGAGACAGAGGCCACTCCCCGCACTGCAAATTTTGTTAGTTTGCCTTGGGCTGGGACTACTCCAGTTTACTTAAAGAATGCCTGGAATATCATTAACATGATACACTTTACTTAAAGATTACCTGGAATATCTTTAACATGATATAGTTTGACTATTTAGAAATTAAAACCTGTTGATAATTCACAAAGTAAAACTCCTTTATGGATCTTTTCAGATTTTCCACTTAATCTTACATAAAACTATTTAAGAAAAGCCAATTATTTAGAATGCCATGTGATAGTGCCATACTTTGTTCTGAATTCTGTATTTGTTTTTTTTTCTAATACTTCTTGAAAATCTATAGCTTTTATAACTTACTCTGCCCAAAGACATGTTATCTTTTTTTTTAATGCATTATGAAATACTAATCTGGTATTTTATGATATTTCTCATTTAAACTTTAGTTACAGATTAAACAATAGTAGTTACCCATATTGTAAGTAACAAGTTTGTATCCAAAATTTGTACTGATGCCAATTTAAACAATGAAGTTACATAAACTGACTGAAAATAATTTGTCAATAACATTGATATGATGCCTATAGCCTATCACTATTCAGACAATAGAAGGCTAAGTTTGTTTCCATGGGAGGAAGCATTAATATGCTATTCAACTAAATGTGTGTGTGTGTATGCGTGTGTGTGTGTGTGTGTGTGTGTGTGTGCCATATCGGGTTTATAAATTACCAATACATGAATAGGTGCATAAGTGAAGAAGTCACGGACATAGACATTTTAGACTATTTATAAGACCGCTGATTATCAGCCCAATCTTCCTCATTAAGAAATCCAGCATGCCTTTTGCAACTTAATTTTTATGCCGTCTGAGTATAGCAAACCTGAGAGTATCTTAAATTTGGTTAAATATGGCCAGCATCTTAATTTTATGGGAAATTTGCAATGATCTTTAAATAGATCTTTAAGTGGATCTTTAAGTATTCCCAGAAGATTATCTGGAAAGCCCATGGAAATAGGAGATTGCCCATAAGTAAAACTAGCATGGCTTGGTTTCATTAGACTAAAGGTACAGATGGTCAATCTAAGCAGATAGGTAATAATGGTAATATGCAGAAGAATCCCTTTTAATTGGTACAATGGGGCTATCAGAAATGGACAGAAAGGGTGCTAAATCTGCAGAGGTGCCAGAAATAATTGAAGTGTGTTAAATGGTCAAATGTGAAGCTTCAGCTTGTACCTCAATCTCACTTTTTAATGACTTGAAATAATGTAATAATGTGCCACATTACTTAAAAATAACACCTAACTATTACGTGTTAAAGCACCTTTTGCAGTGATGTGAGATTATTGTTAATGAGCATTTTCTATAAAAGGGATGTTGTGTAAGCATTCAAAATATTGTTTTTAGTATCTAAGTGAAAAAACTTGTACCTGTAATTTTAATCAAAACCAAATGCAATGTTGGTCTGTTCACATTTTCTATGACTCATATTGTGAGTTCAAACATATTTCTGGGTCAGGCCCAAGTTGTATACCTGGGAATATTATTATAGGTATACAACAGATGAGTACTTTGTCCTGTCTATTTACTTGATAAGGGACTTCATAAATGATTTCCATGAAAATTTTGAATGTAATATTGAAGTTACTAAAAGCAGCCATTTTTAACTATTAGCTATGAGGGTGTTTATTTTCTCTCATTACCAGAAAAAATGTATTTTTATTTAAATAAAGTTAGATACTCTCAATTGAGGAGTACTCCCTGTTTCCATATAACCTTCCATGTTTTCTGACATTATAAGCAGTGGCTAATTTATTAATTTAACATTCATTTTTACTGCTTGTTTTGTTTATTGATACATTGCAGAAAATATTACAGGTATTTATCTTATATAACAATAATATGATATTTTCATGTAAGTCTACTGCTTAGAAATAATATGATGTGGGCCTCCCAGGTGGCGCAGCGGTTGAGCGCTGGGTTGCGAATTTGCCCGCGGCCTCTGCGGCGCCGGTTTGATCCCCGGCTGCTCCCCGGCCACTGGAGGAGGGTCCCACATGGCGCGCAGACCTCTCCTGCTGCCCGCTGCTCCCCTCAGCAGTGTACTTCGGTCCTTCTGCCTGCTCTGCTCCCAGCTCTGGCTCTGGTGAATTCTCTCACCCTCCCGCGCTTCTGACTGTATCCAGTGCATGTATAAACAAAACAAACAAACAAATAAATAAATAAATAAAACATGCCTCTATATTAAAAAAAAAAGAAAGAAATAATATGATGTTTATGATGAGATGTGTAACACAAAACCATGTAATCCCAGAAGCAGCTTTTAGCTTTATAATCAGCATTAGTATTCATAATGGTAGTAAGAAAAGGTGGCTTTGAGATGATTCATATTTTCTTAGACTTCCTGTAATAGGCCCCTCCCCTTCTCACCTCATGCAGCATTTACATATTGAACATTGTTATTTAAAGAATCTGTAAGAACTTGAGAAATAATTTGTTAGTCTTCAGATTTTCTTTCCTAAAGAAATTTTGCTATGCAATATAAATTCATATCTTGCTCCATTGTTTGTTTCTTTTCAAAAGTAAGCCACAGAAAAATAGTGAAAAAGCATTAGCAAATAACTTAAAATCATGTATGCTGTGATGATTCAAGTGGCATATCATTGAAGAGTCATAATTGTATTTGTTGGACTCCCACCGGAAGCTTTTTTATTTTATTCTTTAATCGTGATAACATTAGTGTGCAGCAATGTAGAAGTTTATTGAGGTGTACACTTGTAACTTCAGCAGCCGCATATGTTACCACACACACTACCAAATATTCAGTAACCATCCGCACCAACCATTCAGCGCCTCCTCCCCCCAACCTATTCCCTCCCTACACTTTTCCCCTCTGGCTACCACCATCTTAATGTCAGAATTTAAAAGTTTGTTTAAATTTTGTTCATTTCATTTTTTCTATTTATATTCCACAGATAAGTAAAATTATATACTACTTGAATTTCTCCTTCTGACATACTTAGTCAATGTCCATCCATGTTGCAAATGGGAAAATTTCTTCTTTTTTTATGACTTAGTAATATTCTGTGTGTATGTATGTGTGTGAACACGTATATATTTACATATACATATATACCACATCTTCATTATCTACTCGTTCATCATTGAGCACTTGGGTTGTTCCATACTTTAGTGATAGGATGCTGCAATGAATATAGGGATACCAAAAATACATGACTGGATCAAAAAGATGTAGTATATATACACAATGGAATACTATTCAGTAATCAAAAAAGATAAAACTCATGCCATTTGCAGCAACATGGATGGAGCTAGGAAGCATCATGCTCAGTAAAATAAGCCAAAAGGAAAAAGAAAAATATCGAATGGTTTCATTTTTAGGAAGAATATAGGGGAAATAAATAAAGGATCTGGGGGGAGGGACAAAATAATAGTAATAATAATAAAAATACAACAAAATTATCAGACAACCTAAATCAGACAATCTGTGAGGGAGTGGGAGGAAAGGAGATCAAAACAGGGGAGGAAAGAGCACAAGAGACTATGGTGATGATTCACAGGTTAATTGGTGGTGGGAATTTTACGGGGAATACACAAGATGTAAAAGAAATAAATTAAAAAATTAAATTAATAGGAAAATATGCAATACAACCAGACTAAAAAAAGAAAAGAAAGAAAGACAGATAAGGAAGAAGTTGGAAATGAAATCTTGGTGCAAGATGTGAGTGGGGAAAACTCAGAAGGGATCAGACGGTCCATTCCCTATGGGTGGTGGAGAGAAGGAAAAAGGTAGCAAGTAAACAATTCTGGGGTGAAGTAAAACTGACTCTGGTGACTCACACAGTTGGTAGAAATCTTGGAGAATTAGGTTTGGAAAATGATCAGGAGCCAAGAGAAATTCAGAGACCAGAATTGCAGCCAAGGTCATACGCCACAGGTAGTGTGGTGAGGATGCTATTGGCATGCCACCACTAGTAGTGGTGATTTCTCTGGCACTAAGATGGAAATTAATAAAAATTATTCTTTTTAAAAAAATAAATATAGGGATATATATCTTTTCAGGTTATTGTTTTTGTATTTTTTTAGATAAATACCTAGAAATAGGATTTGCTGGGTTATATGCTAGTTAGATTTTTAATTTTTATGAACATCTTTTTAAAAAATATTTATTTATTTTTCCCATAGAAGAACTGTGGTGTAGGTCATAGGTGTGGGAGATGAGAGAATTTACCAGAAACAGAGTGGGAAGCAAAATAAGTGGATCTACTGAAATACACTGCCAAAGGGAGCAGCAGGCGAGACAGGAGAGGTCTGCTATGCCATATGTGGGTTAGCTCCCTGGCCAGGAATGGAGCTATACCAGCCGTAGTGCTGAGACTTAATCCCTAGGCCACCAGAGAGGCCCCATATTTTTAATTTTTTGAGAAACCTCCATACTGGTTTCCACTGGAAGATTTTGAGTGGTCAGTTAAATGAGCCATACTTCCCTGGTGATTTATTATACTGCTTTCTTTTAGTTTCTGACTGGTAACATTGTATTTAAGTGAAATTATGTTTCTAAGTGAATGATTTAACATGTTAACTCTCAAAATTTACTTAACCTTGCTTTTAAATTTTACAATTTTTATGTGTGTATTCTTTGTAGTAATCAGAAAAATATCAGCTTCTTGAAAAAAGCAGTTTTATAATTTCTATGCAAAGAAATTTTATAGTAACATCTTATCATGAATATCAATATTTAGAATTATTTTGAATTCAATGTATTTCTATTACAAAGGTCAAAATTTTGTTTGCTTTCTATAACTACATATGCATTTAAAAAGTCCATTTTAGGGCCTCCCCAGTGGCGCAGCGGTTGAGCGCTGGGTTGCGAAGCTGCCGTGGCCTCTGCAGCGCCAGTTCGATCACCCGGCTGCTCCCCGGCTACCGGAGGAGGGTCCCACATGGCGTGCAGACCTCTCCTGCCGCCCGCTGCTCCCCTCAGCAGTGTTCTTCGGTCCTTTTGCCTGCTCTGCTCCCCGTTCTGGCTCTGGTAAATTCTCTCACCCTCCCGCGCTTCTGACTGTACCCAGTGCATGCATAAACAAAACAAACAAACAAACAAACAAATAAAACATGCCTCCATAAAAAAAAAAAAGTCCATTTTAAAACAAACATTTATTCTCACTTTCCTGTACACTTAAAGATGGTTAAGATGGTAAATTTTATGTTGTGTGTGTTTAACCACATAAAAACAAATTAGAAAAATGAAAACAAAGAAACATAGTTAGAAAAGCCATGTATATGGCGTGCAGACCTCTCCTGCCGCCCGCTGCTCCCCTCAGCAGTGTACTTCAGTCCTTCTGCCTGTTCTACTCCCTGCTCTAGCTCCGGTGAATTCTCTCATCCTCCCACACTTCTGACTGTACCCAGTGCTTGTATAAATAAATAAATAAATCTTTTTAAAAATTAAATTAAATTAAAAAAAAAAAAGACATTCTATTTAAAAAAAAAAAGCCATGTATACATTATTTCACTTTAGGTTAAAATGCACCAAAATAGTTTATACTTTTGAAAATACAGGGTGAGTCCTCTTTTGTTAGATTATTATTGCATTTTAAAAAAAATTATGTTGTTAAAGCAAAAACAGACAATTACAAATCAGAGACATACTGCCGGGGAGGAGGAGGGAGAGGGATCAGTGAGAGGGACGGAAGAGAACAGGACTGAGGTGATGGTGCACAGGTGTATTGGTGAAGAAAACTCTGTGGGGACTACACCTGAGGGGGTGGGGAAGAAGCAAATATTGTTTAAAAATGAACAACGATGTAAAAAAAATATTTAAAAAAATAAAAAATTATGTTGTTGAAAATGCCCTACAAATACTTAAAATTTTTACAGTTTAGTGGCCTAACCTCAAGTACCATATTAGTCCTGAGTAGCATTGTGGGGGTGGCTGTCCCCGCTTTACATTGCTTTCTGTTATAACTGCCAGCTCTAGGAGCAAGTGCTGCTAGACACATCCTTTTTTTTTTTTTTTAATTTCTCTCTATATTTGTTACGTCATTATTCATTTTTGTACAGTTTGCTTTCTCCTCTCAGGTGTAGTCCCCATAAAATTCCCACCAAGTCGTCTGTGAACCATCACATATTCTCTTGTGCTCATCCCCCCCCTGTTTGAATGTCTCTCCCTCCTTTTCCCCCTTCCCTGCTGAGTATATCTGATTCATAGTTGCCTGCTAGTTTTTTTTGCTCATTTGTTTGGTTTTTTTTTTCTTTTTTTTAAGATTTATTTATTTGTTTATACAAGCACTGGATACAGTCAGAAGCGCGGGAGGGTAAGAGAATTCACCAGAGCGGGGAACAGAACAGGCAGACTGACGAAATACACTGCTGAGGGGAGCAGCAGGCACGGCAGGAGAGGTCTGTGTGCCATGTGGGACCCTCTCTGGCGCCAGGGATCGAACCAGTGCTCCAGAGGCTGTGGGCAGCTTCGCAGCCCAATGCTCAGCCGCTGCGCCATCAGAAGAGGCCCTTGCCTGCTATTTTGTCTTTTTTTTTTTTCCATTATTTGGTTCCACTATATTAGACACCTCTCTTAAGTGTGATATTTCTGTTGCACAGACTAAGAAGTTAGGGATATTAAGACAAAGTAAGGCTATGGCTGAAAAAAATCTCCGTATTTTCTCTTATGGACATAAGATGTTATTTCTCAATGTTTCCTAAGATTTATCTGGTCCATCCCAGACCTTTGAGTACTAATACTTAATGGATAACCCAACACTTATTTACCAGAGTAACTTTGTTCTCTGGTGACTCATAAATTCTGTTCCCCACTGTGTCCCTGGAGAAGGGACATACCACAGGGTTGCCCAGCTTTTCTATCCTCTGTGAGTCTTCTGGTTGGGTGGTGAGGAACAAGAAGAAAGAAAATCTTAAATAAGCCTATTTGTTGTTCTAAATATCTAGTGAAGAACTCTGTGCTTGTCACTTTATATTAGTCATCTCATTTTTCCCTCACAACAGTTTGCAGGGCTAGAGTCTAAAGTAGGTGTTTTAAAGAGACTAAATCAAAGGTGAAGTGCTTTAAGTTCACAATATATGACTAAAGTGTACCTTGGAGATCTCAGTCTTGTCTTTCAAGATCCAAAGTCTGTGTTCTTGCCTTCATTTCTGTACAGCTATGACCATTGTTGTAGTCACAGAGAATCTTATCTGGGTCTTCTACGTGCCTGGCTTGTACTTCCTCATAGAATAGATTTCCAAAGAGAATTTCAACAGGTGTAGGCAGAAGCTGCACATCTCTTAAGTTCAGAATTTAAACAGCATCACTCTTGCTTTATTCTGTTGGTCAAAATAGATCAGAGAACTAGCAAATATTCAAAGGGGCTAGGAGAGTTTAGGCTGCCTGTTGATATGGGCATGGCAAAATCAAAAAACAAAAGAGCATGTGGAATGGAAAACAAGTTGATCCTCACTGGAAACACAACATAGTAGACTGTTTATTCACTGTATAGTAAGTAAAGACTTGCAAAGGCATATACAAAGACAATTTAAGCAAATCATTTTCTGTATCCTGCTTATGGACCCCTCTCTAAAATTTATGCGCCTGAGAATGTACCTGTTTTCACTGTAATTTTCTCCTCCTTCATATAAGGATGCCATATTCCTTACTGTTTGTAAATCTTACTGATATGTATTCCTGGAGAGTAAACACATGTCATACACTAATACACATGTCCTCTTTCTTATTACCTGTTTTTCTTAGAATGAAACTTGGCTGTAAAGGGGGCATTTTTGTTTTTCTTTAATAAACCCCAAAAGGTTTTGTTATTTGTTTTTGTTTTTGCATGGAAGAACTGGGGTGCAGGCCAGAGGTAGAGGGGGTGAGAGGATTCACCAGAGACAGAGTGGGGAGCAGTACAGTCAGATTTACTGAAAGACACTGCTAAGGGGAGCAGCAGGTAAAACAGGAGAGGTCTGCTGCGCCATATGTGGGTTAGCTCCCTTGCGGGGATAAATCTCAGGAGGCTGTGGTAATAGCACTGAGACTTAACCCCTAGATCATCAGGAGACCTGAAAGGGGGCATTTTGTTCCACATTTCAGGTATTCTGAATTCAGATGTGCTAGAGTGGGATTGTGGGAATAATAACAGTTTTTGTTTGAATGACTTTTGCCTCTTCCATCCCCTGATTACTGGGAAAGAATTCGTTATTGTTGATAGAGAATCCTAGAAAAGCAAAGCAAAGAACATTGGTAAGAAATTCCAAATTCTACCTTTCTTTCAGTTATTGTTAGTACTCAATCTCTAAAGCATATCTCTAACTGAAAAGAAGATTCCTTTTATACCGAAGTATTTTTTAATGTGACTGGAATGGTTTTACATAATTTCTTTTATATTTGGTATACATTTTTAATAATGTAGCTAAAACCTATTTTATCAACTTATATCAAGAAAATTCCATATAGGGCCTCCCCTAGTGGCACAGCGGTTGAGGGCTGCCCACAGCTTCTGCAGCGCCAGTTCAATCCCTGGACGCCGGCGAGGGTCCCACATGGCGCCCAGACCCCTCCTGCCGCGCCCGCTGCTCCCCTCAGCAGTGTACTTCGTCAGTCTGCCTGTTCTGTTCTCCACTCTGACTCTGGTGAATTCTCTCACCCTCCCATGCTTCTGAATGTACCCAGTGCTTGTATAAATAAATACAAAATAAATCTTAAAAAAAAAAATTCCATATAGGGCCTCCCCGGTGGCGCAGCGGTTGAGCGCTGGGTTGCGAAGCTGCCCGCGGCCTCGGCGGCGCCGGTTCGATCCCCGGCTGCTCCCCGGCCACCGGAGGAGGGTCCCACATGGTGCGCAGACCTCTCCTGCCACCCACTGCTCCCCTCAGCAGTGTGCTTCGGTCCTTCTGCCTGTTCTGCTCCCCGCTCTGGCTCTGGTGAATTCTCTCACCCTCCCGCGCTTCTGACTGTACCCAGTGCATGTATAAACAAAACAAAACAAGCAAGTAAACAAATAAATAAATAAATAAAAACATGCCTCTATAAAAAAATAAAAAAAAATTCCATATAAATAAAGTCAAGCATCTTATTTTGTCATTTTTTAATTATGTGGGATTGGACTATTTTTACTCTTATCCATTACCTTAATAATCCAAATTGTCACTGAAGGCATTAAAAAGGTAACTATTTCCAGTGGAATAGTTGGGAGATGTGGAAAAGTTACTGTTTTCTATCACCTGTTAAAAGAAAATATATTTACATGCCAAATCTATAGCCAAATAATTATTCTCTGATTATATTTTTGTTATTGTGGTAAAATAACAAAACTCTGGGTATACACAACATTGTATGATTTAGGGGTAGAACTGCACACCTTTTCAGATGAATCTACCACAACACTCCTATCACCAAAACACCAATAGCCCTTCACCATATAGTCAGTCCCCTCTGGTGGTCTCAGTTTTTCAGTTAGATTTCTAGAGTTTGTTTCAGTTTAGTTTTGTTTCTTTATTTTCCATACTTGAATGAAATCACCCAGTGTTTTCGTATCTTCTTCTGATTTATTTTGCTTAGCATAATCTCCAGCTCTACCCATGCTGTATAGTCTATACCTTTCTCATTTTTAAAAATGTTAAGAAAAATTTATGTCAAAAAAGTAAGGAAGCAATTATGTTATTTCTCGTTTTTATGAGCATTTTCAATTTAATTAATCCAAAGACAGACACCAGAGTATATTATTCACACACATGCAGTAAAGGGCTGTTACATCTTTTACTTCCTATATTATTATTACAACTATGTACATTGTAGTAACATAAGACCACTCATGAGAAACATGTTGCTTTACTGTCTTGTTTTTTATAAAAATAAATTTTTAGAATTATTGTAATCGTGACTGCTTTTAGTTATCTGTCCTATAATACACATTCTGTACTTAGCAGTTTTCATAATATTCCTTGAAGCTTATTTTAACACATTTAGTTGAATTGAAAAAAATAAGATTAAACTCTTTCTGAGGAAATAGCTTTCATTGGAGTATTGACTTTGCTAATTGGATTATGTGGACTGATATGCTCTATGAATTGAACTAAATCTGCAGCTCTGAATTGTTTACTTTTGTTATGGAAAATTTTATTTCTTTGTATTTTATTTATTTTTAATTTGTTATTGAGGTAATGTTGGTTTGCATTGTTGTTTGCATTCTAGAAGTATAGGATTCCACCCTCTGGTGATGTTACCATAAGGCTCCCACCTCCAAAGCATCAAGGTTCATTGTGCTTCTTCCCCACCTTGAGCTCACCCTTCCTTCCTCTGGATGCCTCACTTCTATAGTCCGCTTTCACGAGCTAGTTTTTGAGTTTGGCTTTATCTGACCCTAAATCTGGTTTTTCTGTTTCCCACATATAAGTGACACTATCTGGCATTTGTTTTTCTACTTCTGAATTCTTTTGCTTACTGTAATCCCTTCCAGCTCTGTTCTTGTTGCTACAAATGGCAAAGTTTATCTTTCAGGATTGCTGAGTAGTAAGTAGTCCAATGTGTATATTGTTATGTCTTCTTGATCCACTCATCTCTTTGGGGGCTCTTTAGTTGTCTCTATAATTTGGCTATTGTAAATTTAGTGTTACAAAAAACAGGGTACTACAAGTTACCCATCAAATTAGTGTTTTTATGTTATTCAGGTGGAGACCTAGGAGTAGACTTGGGTCATATGGTAGATCTATTTTTAATCTTTTGAGAAAACTCCATACCGCTTTCATTACAGAAAATTTTAAACCTCTGCAAAGTTAGAGAGAATAGGATAATGAGTTTTGCATGTACACTACCTGTCATCTAGCTACAGTATCAACTATTATTTCAGCCACACATGTTCCTTATCTTTCTCTTTCCTAAAAACCTCCCTTGATATTTTTAATCTGTAAATATTTCAATGTATATTCCAAGAAGTAGGATTTTTTAAAAATACTTATTCACAAATATATTTATTATACCTAAAGTACTAAAAGTAATTTGTAATATATAGTTTCCAAGGAGATTTTAATAAACATATGTAAACAAGATTTCTTAACAATTATATCTGTAAAAATAATAGGAATAGATTTTATACTGAATCCTATTTCATCTAGCAGTCACAAATTAATCTAAGGATAAATAAACTAATGTATTTAAAGTTGTATTAATCTCAAAATGCATTTCTGATAATATTTTACCTTAAGTTTAATAAGTTATCAAACTACATAATATGTGTTTTTAGTACTACACATGAATAGCTAAAAAAACCTCAAAGATTGTTTTAAATACTTGGATACATAAAACCAATTTAAGTACCAATTTTAATTTTATATGAGTTGCTCGACATATATTTCTTTGGAGATGTATGATGGAGTAACCACTCAAAAAACTTAAGTACTCAAAACATTTTACATCATGATAAAATTCTGTAAGACAAATAGAATAGAAATACAACTTCAAGGATAAAAGGGAAAGATGTAAAATTAAAGAAGAGTTTGTTCATGTGGTTTTGTGTGTTTGGAATGTACATTTGATTTCAAATGTTCAAAATTTCTAATAGATTTTTATATTATTTTATAGATGTTTAAAGTGATGAAAGCATTTAGATTACTTAGAAATGAACTTAACTGTTAAAATTTTTTTAGCCTTTTCAAAATTATTTTTCTATCTCAGCAAAATTATTTTTCAAAATTATTTAGTCTATCTGAGCAAAAATGGATGTAAACCACCAGAACTGGGCAAATTAAAGAACTCACAACCTGGAGAAGCAGGCTAGACCCGGTTTCATGCTAGACCTACCTCCAGTAACTGTTGTTACCTGGATATCTGAAGTAATGATAGTTCTGTATAGACTGATCTTTGAAAAGTGGGTGGACTAGCAGTCATTTCAAAGAGCAGTTTCCATAGGCAACCAAAAGCTACAATTGACATTAATTACATTTAAATTTATCCTTTGATAATTGTTCTTCTTTGAGATTAAGGGTGATGAGTCCCACAAATTAGAATAACTTGACATAATTATATTTCCTGTTGGGGGAAAAGCTAGTAATTGGAATTTTCTGTGGAGGTCAAGGAATGTCTAATAGACTCAACATGGCTTAGAATTGCCTACTTTTTCAAATGCTGCTTCTTTTGTAATCAGAGCAGTTTGTATTTGTGACCTTCACTTTTAAATGGAGTTGATCACATATATGAGAAGATTATAGTTTATGTGAGCATAATTGCTTGAAAATATATGATGTCTTATTATTATTGAAAAACTGGGCCTCCCCTGGTGGCGCAGGCAGTTGAGCGCTTTGCTGTGAAGCTGACCACAGCCTCTGCAGCACCAGTTGGATCCCGGCCGGCCAGCTGGCAAGGGTTCCACATGGCGCAGCAGACCTCTCCTGTCTCTCCCGCTGCTCCCCTCAGCAGTGTATTTTCATCAGTCTGCCTGTTCTGTTCCCCACTCTGTCTCTGGTGAATCCTCTCACCCTCCCGCGCACCTCACCCACCCTCAGGCCTGTACCCCAGTTCTTGTATAAATAAATAAATCTTAAAAAAAACAAAACAAAACTATGTTACATACAAGGAGCACCTTTAAAGGTAGAGGAGAAATAAATTTTACTCTTAACTGTAAGTTTGATTCTCAACCATATTAAATGCACCACAAAAGAAACAACAGCTCCTCCCCTCCCCCCCCACCTATGATAAAGTAGACATCAGAAAGATACATAAAGTTAATGGTACATGAATTAAACTAAAGGATTAGCTAACTGCATTCTAAAAGATATTAATATAAAATAGAGCCTAGGCAACAAGTGTAAAACTTAAAATGCTGCAAAAAACTTGAATATTCATTTAATATGTTCAAGAAACAAAGATTAGAGTTAATTTTTTATTAGGAGTTGCAAACTCAAATGTATGAAGTGTCTCAGAAGGAAACCAAAATGTGTGCAGCAGTTTGGGAAGCTTGGGACTTCAGCTGCTTGTTACCGCTATCTCTGTCTGATAAGGGCTACTTGGTTGCCAGATTTTAACAGAAACAGATTTTTATGTGAAATACAATTTTTTAAAAGTTTACCAGTGGATTGAAGATCTTAAAAACAATTCATGGATCAAATAAATCATATCTTTATACTCTCTGGCCCATATTCTACCACTTTGTGACTTTTGCTTTGTCATTCTTCCAGTTTCTTCATTCGAAATACACATTGTGTTAAATAATTGCAAGGACAAAATGTCACAAGTTAGTTGATGTTTTCTAAATTCTAGATATAACTTACTTCAAAGTAAACCTATGTTAAAAAAAAATCTATAGGGAATGAGATCAATAACTACTCTGGTAGTCATTAAAGACAACCACATGATTAACCTCATTGAGCTCAACTCTGTATAAGCTCATGTTTTTTAATTTACTTTAGCCTATAGTTACAAATGTGTTGGGTTCACTAGAAAAGTCTTTTAAAATGACTTTGGGTAATCTTTGTAGAATCTCGGCCTGAGTCTTATTATTTCGTTAGTAATTAAAAATGCTTTAATGCTTAGAATTTTAAAATCTGATGAATAAACTGCCTCTCTTAAAGTGAATCAACCATTATTAAAGTGAACTTATTTAAAATTGTTTTAGAGCATTCTAGCCATGTATAGTATTAAGAACATGATGTGAATGCTTGCATCAAATTGTCTTAATGTTATATACAGTTTCTCAGTTTATTTTCATATCATCTTGTTATAATAACCTTATATTTTGGAGCTTGGATGAAAAAAATTAGATTGTTTAAATAGTGCTTGGTTTTGTTTTTACTGTAGTGTCTTCAAATGTATGTCATCTCACTATACCCACCACCAATGTTTTTACATTCTTGTTTAGTTTAAAGATGAGATTGAATATGTGCTAAAAACATTATGAAAGAAAGTTAGGAAGAAGTTGCTTATTTATAAAACACAGACCCTTCATGTACAGAAAATTTTCTCCTAATGAATGCTTATTTTTCCTCCATATTCCACTTACCAAGAACAAATTAGTCAGTTGTTCTCTTCACTTTGTAAACACATCAAAACCAAATTCACAGGGCCTCCCTGGTGGCGCAGGCGGTTGAGCGCTGCACTGTGAAGCTGTCTGCAGACTCTGCAGCGCTGGTTCGATTCCGGCCGGCCGGAGAGGGTCCCTCATGGCAAGCAGACCTCTCCTGTCTCTCCCACTGCTCCCCTCAGCAATGTATTTCCTCAGTCTGCCTGTTCTGCTCCCCACTCTGTTTCTGGTGAGTCCTCTCACCCTCCCGTGCATCTGGCTGGTCCCCCGGTTCTGTATAAATAAAATAAATCTTTAAAAAAAAAAAAAATTCACAGACAGATATTGTTTGCAATTCAATTATTTGGATACTGTGCTGACCATTAAGTTAATTTAAAAAGCCCTAATTTGCTCTTCATGGACAACATATTTCAGCTTCTAAATTGGACTGGAACTTAGTGCTATGAAAATATTGCAAATTGTGACTAGTTATAGAGAATAGGATTCTGTTTGAGACTGTGATTCAGTCACTATTCCCACTTCATGGGAGCCATGTCCTGGTAAGGATTTAAAAAGAACGTGCCTCAAGTAATCCTCATACAAACCAAAGTGCTATTAGTAGAGAAAAGTATGATAGGGAAACGCAAATGCCTTTTGGAGGAAGGTTATTTGAGTAAGGTCTTGGTTTATGGGAGTATCTTTGACATTGGAGTGTTCTCTGCTGTTGAGGAACTATATGAGAATAATTTTATTTAAATTTGCTTTCCCTTCTGTAGCTCATTGTAATCTACCAGTGTTTCTTTCCTGGTTTTGATCATTGTATCATATTAGATGATGTTATTAAACTGAATGAATAATAATATGAATATTTTGTCTAACTGGGTTTTTAAATGAGATAAAATTAACCATGGTCAAGTATAAAATTCAGTGATATTTAGTGTATTTGCAGTGTTGTACAACTACCACCTAGTTCCAGCAGTTTTTCAGCAGTCCAAAAAAGTAGCCCCATACCCATTAAGCAGCCACTTTGCCTTCAACCCTAGCTACAACCCATGGTAACTATTAATCTGTTTCCTATCTCTATGAATCTGCCTGTTTTGGATATTTCATTTAAATGCAGTCGTTCAGGATATGTCCTTTTGTGCCTAGTTTCTTTTACACAACATAGTATTTAAAGGTTCATCTACATAGTACATATGAGTACCTTCAGTAATTTATATGGCTAAATAATATTTCCATATATATGTGTATTTTTAATTCTTTGGGTTATATACCTAGAAGTACAGTCATTCTGGTTTTTTATCCATTGTGTCACTGATTCAGTTCCTGAGAAATGTGGTGATCATATCCCAGGAACATCATGTAATTTTCTGCCTCTTTTTCCATCACTCATGCTGTACCCTTGACTACATGGAATACCCTTCTTCTCCCTTTCCCTTCACATCTCCAACCCCTAAGATCCTGCTTAATTCTATCCCCCAAATCAAGTGTTTCCTCTTCTTCCCTGATGAAAGTCATCTATTTATAATCTCATGGTATTTTTGACCCACTTTAGTCTTATTGTTATTTAAAAGCAATGTTATTCATCTTTATATGCTCCACTTTGCCTGGCATATAGTATTTGATTTTTTTTTTATTATTCTATAATTGTCATTGGCCTGTTCCTTAAACAGAAGAGAGTGTTTTTATCTTTTAAAACAGAATCCCTGGCTTACCTGATTTTACAGAAGGCCTTATTTGGCATCCATATGTTAGAAAACAATTACTTAAAGGAACTCATAATACTTTGTCCCAAACAGAAAATTGTGTGTGTGTGTGTGTAAACACACATGTATTATGTGTATATATAAATGATGTGTGTGTGTGTTTTAAAACACATTTTGTTTTAAAACATCTCATTTTTTACCCTACCAGCAGCCTTTAGATTCCCTTGTCCCTTTCCCTGCCCTTCTCTTAACCTCAGAGCCCATGGGGTGTTTATTAACATCTACTAGATTTTGTAAATATTTTACATCATCACATTGTCTGCAATATAAATGTCAATATTTGTTTTTATCATTCTCATTGCGCTTTGCTGCAGTAATTCTCTCAGACTCCCTCATTTTGCTGAAAATATCTGCATTTCATCTTTCTTCAACAGTGTTCCATAGTGTGGAAATCCACATCTTCTTGATCCAGTTGTTTATTAATAGGCAAAAGCTGCTCCCATATTCTAGCTATTGTAAGTAATGCTGCTATGAATATTGTAGTGCATATAGACTTTTGCTTTGATGGTTTCATATTCTTTGGATAGATGCCCGTTAATGGAACTGTTGGGTCATAAAAGGTATTTCCATTTTTTGCTTTATTTTTTTTTTAAAGATTTATTTATGGCGCGCAGACCTCTCCTGCCGCCTGCTGCTCCCCTCAGCAGGGTACTTTGGTCCTTGTGCCTGCTCTGCTCCCCACTCTGGCTCTGGTGAATTCTCTCACCCTCCCGGGCTTCTGACTGTACCCAGTGCTTGTATAAATAAATAAATAAATAAATACATAAATCTTTTTTTTTTTTTTAAGATTTATGTATTTATTTATTTATACAAGCACTGGGTACAGTCAGAAGCCTGGGAGGGTGAGAGAATTCACCAGAGCCAGAGCAGGGAACAGAACACGCAGACTAACGAAACACACTGCTGAGGGGAGCAGCGGGTGGCAGGAGAGGTCTGCGAGCCATCTGGGACCATCGCCGTGGCCAGGGATGGAACCGGTGCTGCAGAGGCTACAGGCAGCTTCGCAGCCCAGCGCTCAAATGCCTGCGCCACCAGGGGAGGCCCTCCATTTTTTGCTTTTTGAGGTAAATCCATAATGCTTTATAATGGTTGCAGGAGTTTACATCCACACTAACAGTGTCCGAGGGTTTTTCTTCCTCCATATCCTCTCTAATACTTGTTGGAAGTCTTTTTTCATATGTGGCATTCCCATCGTATGAAATGGAATCTCAGTGTGGTATTTTTTTTTTTTTAAGATTTATTTATTTATACAAGCACTGGGTACAGTCAGAGGCGCGGGATGGTGAGAGAATCCACCAGAGCCAGAGCAGAGAGCAGAACAGGCAGACTGACGAAGTACACTGCTGAGGGGAGCTGCGGGCAGCAGGAGAGCAGAACAGGCAGACTGACGAAGTACACTGCTGGAGCTGTGGGCAGCAGGAGAGGTCTGCGCGCTGTATGGGACCCTTGCCCAGTGGGCGGGGATCAAACCAGCTTTAAGGAGGCTATGGGCAGCTTTGCAACCCAACGCTCAACTGCTGTGCCACCAGGGGAGGCCCCTCAGTGTGGTATTTTAACCTGCATCTCTCATATTGGAAGTGATGAAGAACATTTATTCCTCTGTGTAGTGGCCTTCTGGATATTCTCCTCGGTACATTCTGTTCATGTTGGCTGCCTTTTTATTGTGCTTTTTTAAATTATTGAATCATGTGTTTTTTCATAGATCATGGCTTTTAACACTGATCAGTGATATATTGTATAAATATTTTTCTCCCATTTCTCATTTTAATCTTCTTGTATTTTCTTTTGATATGTAAAAATTTTTTGACTTGAGGTATCCCTAATTGTTTGTTTTTGTTTTTATTTCATTTACACTGGGGTTGGAGTCTCCAAAAACATGTTTATCATTAATGTCATGGAATGTATCACCAATGTTTCCTTCTCTATATTTTAGCAGCTTATTTTCATGATTGGAGTTAAGAGAGTGATTCAACTTCATTCTTTTATGTATGACTTTCCAATTTTCCCAGCACCAGTTATGAAAAAGACTGTCATTTCCCCATTGTATGGCCTTAGCAGGTTTATAAATATGTATATGTACATGGATTTATTTCTAGTCGTTCAGTTCTATTCCATTGATCTATGTGTTATTTTTGTGCCAGTACCACCTTGTTTTTGGTACTGTTGCTTTGATAAAGTCTGAAGTCGGGTAACCTAGTAACTCTGTTTCTCTCCTTTTCTCTAAAAATTGCTTTTACAAAATATTTCAGTATTTTTTGTTCCATTTCTTTGAAAAGTATTGTGAGATTTTGTTAAAGATTGTATTAAATTCATATATCATTTTCATTAGGATAGTCACTTAGATTATATTGATTCTCACCATCCATGAGCATGGACTATCCTTCAATATCTTTATGTTACTATCTCAGTCCTTTAAAAATGTACTGTAGTTCTTGTTGTTTATCTCCGTCATTAATTCCAAGGTATTGAATTCTTTTTTTTAAGCAATTATAAATGGACTTATTTTCTTGATTTCTTTTACTTCTTGTTTATTACTTGTATATAAAAAGGCAGTGGACTTTTTGTATGTTGATTTTGTAACCTGCCGCTTTACTGTAATCATCTAATATCTTTTTGGTGAAATATATAGGATTTTCTGTATATAATATCATCTCCAAGTGGTCAGTTTCACTTCTTCTTTTCCAACTTGAATCCCCTTTATTTCCCGTCTTTCTGATAGCTCTGGCCAAAACCTATAAAACAAAATTAAACAGGGCCTCCCTGGTGGCGCAAGGGTTAAGACACAACCTATGAAGCTATCCGCAGCCTCTGCTGCAGGAGTTCGATTCCCGGCCAGCCAGAGAGCAACCCACAAGGCGCAGCAGATCTCTCCTGACTCGCCTGCTGCTCCCCTCAGCAGTGTATTATTTCCAGTCAGTCTGCCTGTTCTGTTCCCCACTCTATCTCTGGTGAGTCCTCTCACCGCCCCCTCACCCCAACCACCCACCCCCCCCTCCGCCTCTGGCCTGTACCCCAGCTCTTGTATGCATAAATAAATAAATCTTTTTTAAAAAAACAAATGAAGTTAAACAGAAGCGGTCGCAATGGACATCCGTTTCTTATGCTAGATTCTGTACGGAACTGTTTCCGTTTTTCAACATTGAGTATCATATTGACTGTTGGTGTGTAATATGACCTTTATTATATTGAGGTAGACTCCCCCATTCCCATCTTTTTTTTTTTTTAGAGAGGCATGCTTTATTTATTTGTTTTGCTGGTTTGTTTGTTTGTTTTGTTTATACATGCACTGGGTACAGTCAGAAGCGCGGGAGGGTGAGAGAATACACCAGAGCCAGAGCGGGGAGCAGAGCAGGCAGAAGGACTGAAGTACACTGCTGAGGGGAGCAGCGGGCGGCAGGAGAGGTCTGCGCGCCATGTGGGACCCTCCTCCGGTGGCCGAGGAGCAGCCGGGGATCGAACCGGCGCCGCAAAGGCCGCAGGCAGCTTCGCAACCCAGCGCTCAACCGCTGCACCACCGGGGAGGCCCCCCCATTCCCATCTTGTTTAGAGTTTTTATCATAAGTGGGTGCTGAATATTATCAAATGCTTTCTCTGCATTTATTATTACACAATTTTTTCTTTACTTTTGCTGATATGAAGCATTACATTGATTGATTTATGTATATTAAATCATCCTCACATCTCTACAATAAATCTCACTTGCTTGTGATATTGTTGAATTTGGTTTGCCAGTATTTTGTTGAAGACCTTTGCATTGATACTAATCAAGGATATTGGTCTATAATTTTTTTTTCTTCTCCTGTCTTTATCTGGTTTCAATATTAAAATAATACTGGCATCATAAATGAATTTGGGAGCATTTCCTCTTGTATTTTTTAAAAATTCAAGCAAGATGGGTATTAGTTCTTTTTAAAGATTTGATAAAAGTTATTTATAAATCCATCTGTTGCTGGGCTTTTATTATTGGGAAGTTTTGTTGTTGTTTTCTGTTTCAATTTCCATTCTTGTGATCAGTTTGTTCCACTTAATATGATTGTTTCTTCCTGGCTTAGTCTTAGTAGACTACATTGATTTAGAAATTTTTCGGTTTCTTCAAGGCTATCAAGTTTTTGGCATATAACTGTTCTTAGTAATCTCTTATGATCCTTTGTATTTCTGTAGTATTTGAAGTTGTATCTCCTTTTTCATTTGTGATTCTGTTTATTAATGTTTTCTCTCTCCTGTGTTAGCATAACTAGAGGCATGCCTATTTTATCTTCTTGAAGAGCCAGCTATTATTTTCCCTAATTTTTAAAATGGTCTTTTTGATCTCTATTTCATTCATTTCACTCTTATTTTTACCATTTCCGCCTACTAATTTTGGGTCTTGTTTGTTCCTTTTTCAGGGTGTCTGAGGTGTGGTATTAGATTGCTTATTTGGCATTTTTATCACTTCTTATTGCAGTTATCTTCCCTCTTAGACTGCTTTTGCTGCATCCCGTAGATTCTAATAGCTCTGTCCGCATTTTTGTTCATGTCAAGGTATTTTTTGATTTCTGTTTTAATTTCTTCTCTTATCCAATAGCTGTTAAGCAGCATATTGTTTCCTCTTCCTGTAGTCATATTTTCCCTGTTTTTTCCTTTTTCTTATAGTCAATTTGTGACTATGGCATCATGATCAAGAGAGTATTTGGTATAACTTTGATATTTGTAGTTTATTAACAAGTGACTTGTCCTAACACATGGTCTGTTCTTGAAAATGTTCCATGTGCCCTTGAAAAAAAGTTGCATGCAGCAGTTTTGGAGTAGAGTGTTCTGTAAATATCTGTCAACCCTATTTGGTCTAGCTCCTCATTTAAGGCTATTGTTTCCTTTTTGTCTTTCTTGTCGGTCCATAGTTTTACATGGGGATTAGTACCCCCTAGTATTATTGTGTTGTTTTCAGTCTCTCTAGTTCTGTTATTAATTGCCTTATGTGTCTTGATGCTCCATCATCCAGTGTGTTGTGTGTGTGTGTGTGTGTGTGTATGGGTTATTTTTTTTTAAAAAAAGATTTACTGATTTATGCATACAAGAACTGGGGTATAAGCCAGAGGGGTGGGGGTGAGGGGATTCAACAGAAACAGAGTGGGGAACAGAACAGGCAGATTGACTGAAATACACTGCTGAGCAAAGTAGCAGGCGAGTCAAGAGAGTTCTGCTGCACCATGTGGGTAGCTCGTTGGCCAGGGATTGAATTCATGCTGCAGTGGCTGTGTATAGCTTTGTAGGTTGTGTCATAACCCCTTGTACCACCAGGGAGGCCCCTATGGGTTATTTCTTATTGCTATATTTCTTTTTCTTAAGATTTTTTTATTATTTATACAAGCACTGGGTACAGTCAGAAGTGTGGGAGGGTGAGAGAATTCACCAGAGCCAGAGCGGGGAGCAGAGCAGGCAGAAGGACCGAAGTACACTGCTGAGGGGAGCAGCAGGCGGCAGGAGAGGTCTGCGCGCCATGCGGGACCCTGCTCTGGAGGCCGGGGAGCAGCCGGGGATCGAACCCGGCAGCTTCGCAACCCAGCGCTCAACCGCTGCGCCACGGGGGAGGCCCTCTTATTGCTATATTACACACTTTATCCTAACAAAGTGTCTATCTCTTTCTCTTATTTTTGTAACTAGAATTCTATTTTATCTGATATAAGTGTAGTTGTTCCTAATTTTTTTTGGATTACCATGTTATAGGACCGTCTGCCAGCCTTTAATTCTGTACCTACCTTTGTTGTTAAAATACTCAAAGTTTTTGTATTTTGTGAAATCATTAAGTCATTTTGAATTCAGGACATTTACATTCAAGGTGGTTGTAAGCTTTCATTGCCATTTTGTTCTTTGATTTGGGGGTTTGTTTATTTGTGTTTTTTATTTTTTGAGGTGTTTTTGTTTTGTTTATTTTGGATTTTCGTTGTTTTTTGTGTTAAGTATATTGATTTTTGTTTAAAGATTGTTCTGAGGTTAGTATATGATGGATTATTTGTTTGACTCTTTGGGCAGTCTTGTCTCCAACTGTTTTAATGGGCCACATTGTTACTCTCTTCCTATTCCATGTTATATGATTTAGGTTATCTGTTATCTCTGTATTCATTGTTCTTTTGCTTTATGATAACCCAGTTAAGACTTTTTTTCATGTGCAACTTGGTGTTGATAAATTCTTTCAGTTTTTGCTTTTCATTGAAGTTTCTTACTTTTCCTTTTATATTAAATGTTAACCTTGCAGAGTTAAGGTTTCTAAGCTGCAAATCTTTTTCTTCAAGTGCTTTCAGTATTCTTGGCCAATCCTTTCATGCTTGTAATGTTTTTACTGAACACCTCCCGTCTGATTGGTGTTCCCTTATAGGTTACCCTTTTATCTCATGCTTTTTTTTTTTTAAAGATTTATTTATTTATACAAGAACCGGGGTACAGGCCAGATGCACGGAAGGGTGAACGGATTCACCTGAGACAGAGCAGGGAACAGAACAGGCAGACTGATGAAATACAATGCTGAGGGGAGCAGCAGGCAAGACAGGAGTGGTATGCCGCGCCATGTGGGATTCTTGCCGGCCGGCTGGGCTCTAACCCGCGCTGAAGAGGCTGCAGACAGCTTCATACTGTGGTGCTCAACTGCCTGCGTCACTAGGGAGGCCCTCATGATGTTTTTAGTACTCAACAATTCAAGCTGTTTGGGTATTACAAGTTTATTTTTATGTCTCTTGGTGTGTCTGTCATTTTGTTAGAAACTCTTGGCCTCTTGTATTATTACATCTGGTTCGTTCCAAGATTGATATTTTTTTCAGCAATTATTTCTTAAATGTATTTCCTGTGCTTTTTTTTTTTCCCCCCTTCTCCCTTTCTGGGACCTCCATGATGTGGATATTATTTCTCTTTAGGATATCTCAAAGGGCTCTTGCACTTTCTCAAAGGGCTCTTGCACTATTTTCTTTTTTGGGGGGGATTTTTTTTTCTGTATTTTGTTCTATCTGTGCGTTCTCTATCATTGTACTTTTGAGCTCATTAATTCTCCCCATTGCTTATGTTTGCTCTTGAGGCCCTCAATTTTATTTTGTTTGGTTGTACAATTATATTTTTAATTTGGTTATATTTTTAATTTGGTTATATTTCTTAGCTTTGTGACTGCCTCATGGTTTCTTGGTCTTTATTATGTTCCTGTTTTTTATCCTCTATTGTTTTTCTGAATTCCATAAGCATTGTTATTACTATTACCTTGAACTCTTCAGTCATGTTCTCCATTTCTACTGCATTGAGACTCCTCTCAGGGATTCCTTTTTACACCAGCATTTGTTGTATGTTCTTTTATCTCTTTGTTTGTGGTTTTTATGGGTATGGCAGGGATAGACTCTCAGACTGTTGACTTTCCACCTGTTGAGGTAATTGGAAACTGGTACCAGCAAGGGATAGTAGGTATAAAAGAACCTGGGTAGTAGGACATGGAAGGATTACCTCCAGTGAGTATCAAGGATTCAAGCTTCCTCCTGTGCTGTGCGTACCTCACTTGTGTGGTTAGAATCCATAGTGATCCCCTTCTCTAGGCCACATCCTAGATCTATGTAGTTTCATGTCACCTTCCACCTGTAAGCTATTTTTGAGCACCGGATGCAGTGCGGGATTGTAGTTGATAGAGGACAGCAGGTTTAGAGTAGTCTTTTCCAGCATAGAGCCTTATCTTAGGACCTTTGCTTTTGTTGTCAACAGGTGCTTAAACTCTAGCTTTTGCAAGTTATCATTTGTTATCTTCTTGGGTTAAGCCCTAAGGGGTGGGGAGAGTGATAGGTGTTTTGAATATCCAAACCATGGCTTGGAGTAGTAGCTGCTTTTATAAGAAAACCTAAGTGTTTCCTTTTCTCCCTTTCAAGTTCCACCTTTTCCTTATTGAGAGACTCAGGCTTAAGCCACTAATCCTCACTTTGCACTCCCCTGCTCCTATAGTTCCCCAGCAGTGTACCATCTGTACTGGGTGCCAGCACTGCACAACCCTTTATCTGGTACTTGTCGAGTCTGAAGAATCTCCCATACTGGCATGTGCCCACAATTCTACAATTGTAGGCAGTTCTGCATAGCAGCTAGTCCTCCTTCTCATGAGTTTTATTGCCCAGGTACCATTATAGACACAGGTCACTTCAAGTTTTTCCCACCCCTTCCTGTCCAACTATTGCTCCCTGATGTGTGTTGTTGTTATTATTTACCCCTCAGGGGATTTTGCCTTTGTTCTGCTGCAATCTACTTGTGAATATATTGAGGAGGCCAGCCCAGCATCTTTATCCTGTGCCATCTTTCTGGACTCCCCCATATGCTAATTCTATGCCTAACTTTTTTCAAGATCTGCCAAATTGTATTCCGTAGGTGATACATCATTTTATATTCTCAGCAATATACAAGAGTTTCTATTTCTTCACATTCTTTCCAACACTTGTTATTTTCTGGCATTTGATTATTGTCATCCCAGAGCTTGTAAAGTGGTTTCTCATTGTGGTTTTGCTTTACATTTTCTTAATGAATAATGATGTTGAGCATCTTTTATGTGCTTGGTAACCATTTGTTTATCTTCTTAGAAGAAATGTCTATTTCTTTGTCCATTTTTAAATTAGGATTTTGTCTTTTTGTTGTTGAGTTGTAACAATTCTTTATATAGATCCTTATCAAAAATAAGATTTGTAAATATTTTCTCACATTCTATTGAATATCTTTTCAATTTCTTGATAGTTTCCTATGATGTACAAGTCTTTTTTTTATTTTGATAGGTATATTTCATCTATTTTCTCTCTTTTTTTTTTTTTTTTGCGCTTGTTCCTTTGGTATCATAGCCAAGACTCCATTTCCAAATCTGCAATGTAGATTTATTCCTATTTTCATGTAAGAGTTTTATGGATTTATCACTTTGATCCATTTTGAGTTAATTTTTTCTATATGGTTTGAAGTAGGTTTCTAAATTCATTCTTTTGCATGGCTTTCATCTTTGGAATTAATGTTCATAAAAGAAAATCAGTATTACCCTTGACAGTCTTAGAAAAACTCTGATCTAGCTACAGGCTTCTCTGAGAAACTTCCTGTTATTAAACAATCACCATAATTCTTCAGATGCTCTTCAGGCTCTCCCCTCTCATTCAGTCTGCAGACTCAGTCTATCTCAGGATAGACTGGTGCTATAGCAGTGGCATTTAATAAAGAACTTGATCCTGTATAGAAAACCTTTGTGGACAAGATTAGAGAATACAAAACTAAGTGTCAGGCATCTGGGAGACCTATTGATACTGGCCGAGACTATCAACAAGCTCTGAATAGGGAGATTTTTTTAAAAAGATTTATTTAGGGCCTCCCCGGTGGCGCAGCTGTTGAGCGCTGGGTTGCGAAGCTGCCCGCAGCCTCTGCGGCGCCGGTTTGATCCCCGGCTGCTCCCCGGCCAACGGAGGAGGGTCCCATATGGCGCGCAGACCTCTCCTGCCACCCGCTGCTCCCCTCAACAGTGTACTTCGGTCCTTCTACCTGCTCTGCTCCCTGCTCTGGCTCTGGTGAATTCTCTCACCCTCCCGCGCTTCTGACTGTACCCAGTGCTTGTATAAATAAAATAAATAAATCTTTAAAAAAAAAAAGATTTATTTATTTATGCATACAAGAACTGGGGTACAGGCCAGGGGTGCGGGGGCGGCGGCTGGTGTGAGAGGATTCACCAAAGACAGAGTGGGGAACAGAACAGGCAGACTGACTGGAAATAATACACTGCTGAGGGAAGCAGCGGGCAAGACAGGAGAGGTCTGCTGTACCATGAGGGTGCAGCTCCCTGGCCAGGGATCAAACTCATGTTGCAGAGGTTGCAGATAACTTCACAGTGCTGTGCATCACCAACCCTTTGCATCACCAGGGAGGCCCCTGAATAGGGAGCTTTTTAAGCTTAAGCAAATATACAGCAAAGCAGACATGAATACATCCCTTAACTTCATGTTTGGAAAAAACAGATTTTAATTTATAAAAAAAAAAAAACACCCTACTCCTGAAGAAATTATGTAAAATTTATCTGGTAATTTGTCCTACGTTAGTTTTACAACTGATGAGAAATATCAGAATAAACATACATTTCACTACATGTTCTTTTAATTCTGAGTCCAAATAAATAATTTGGTGATAAAAAAAAAATCCATCGCAATATTATATGTGGTTTTTTTGTACTTAAAGAAGCAAAGAGGTAAATGTAATAGCTAAAGTGATCAAACCTTTAGACAAAAGATAGGGGTAAATCTTCACGACCTCAGATTTGGAAATGAATTTGTAGATGTGTCACAAAAAAAATGAGCACCAAAAGAAAAGAAATAGTTGAACTGGATTCATCAACATTAAACACTTTCATACATCACAGGACACTTATTAAAAATATATAGATAATGTACAGAATGAAAGAAAATACTGGCAAACCGTATATAAAGATGTAGTATCCAGTCCTTCGTGAAGAATTCTTACAACTCAGAAGTAAATTAGCAAAGAACCCAATTTAAAGATAGACTGAGCTTTTGGGTAAAGTTTCTCCATTGAAGATTTACAAATGGGAAGGAAGCACAGAAAAACTTGCTCAGAATCAGCCACCAGAAAATACAAATCAGAATCTTGAGATCTATATTATTATCTAGGATAGCTATATTAAAACAAATGGTCGATATTAACTATTAAACAAGTGGAGGTGTTGGAACCCTCCTATATTACTAGTAAGAATGTAAGATGGTAGAACTCTTTAGAAAATAGTTTGATGGTTTGTCAGAAAGTTAAGTATACAGTTATTAACATGGTTATAACCCAACAGTTCCACTTTTAGGTATCAACCCAAATGAATTGGGTTAATGAATTGGGTTAAAACATGGGTCCACATAAAAACATGTTTATGAATAGTCATAGCAGCACTAAGCCAAGAGTGGAAACAAACCAAATGTCTATCAACAGATGATTGGATAAACAAAAGATAGACCCTTATACTGCTGTATTACTCATCCATAAAAAGGAATGAAGTACTGAAGCATAGTATAACCTAGATGAACCTGGAATATTATTCTTAAGTGAACCAGACAAGTGTGTCCACACATTACATGTTTCTATTTTTATGAAATATCCAGAATAGGAAAATCCATAGAGAAAGAAAATACTAGTTCCCAGAGGCTGAATGGGAAGTGAGTAGTGGATATGGGGTTTCTTTTTCAGGAGACAAAAATATTTTGAAGTCAGTGATGATGATTGCACACTGTGAATAAACTAAAAATCATTAAATAGCACACTTTTTAAAGAGTACATTTAATGGTATGTATGATATCTCAATAAAAATACCTAAAATTACAAGGTATCTTACATGTGAAGATTGTTTGAAAAATAACAATACTTCATATTTGTCTTAAAAGATTTTTGGGTGTTTTTTTTTTAGGAACCTGTCATGGCATCCTGCATTGAACACTGAAAGTAAAATGCGAAATCCTCACTCTCATGCATTCATTGATCTGACTGAAGATTTTACAGCTGGTGAGTTGCCATGGTTATAAATATTTCTTCTGAAGCATTTAAAGAATTGTGAAATTTTACTTACTGGTTTCTTAGAAATCATTTGCTAATGAATGTTAAAATCAAAACATTAACAGATTATAATAAAGATAATTATAATGGATGCAACATAAAAAGTACTAGGTGTAATAAATATGTCTTTAATAGTTGTTGTTTTCACTCCTTGTTAACCACATCAAACTTTGAATTTTCCACTTATGAATTCAGATACTTTATATACATGAGGCCTTGTAAGGGCAGGACAGGACACAGAGCAGGTTTTCTGATCCAGCTGACGGGGGGTAAAGGAGGAGTCAGAGTCCTCAGTGGCTTTTGCAGGTTTTTGTATTGGGATTTAGCTGGTATTTGGCAAGCAGGGGTGCTGGGGGGCGGGGAGGCTGGCAGTCCTCCCAGCCCCCAGCAGGTCTTCACTCTGTCTGGGCTCACCAGGGTTCTGCTTCTCTCTCGGCTTCTGCTGCTTCTCTCAGCTTCTCTCTCAGCTTCTACTGGCGTCCCCGTGACGCCGCCCTTAAAAAGCACAGTCTTAGCCCAGGTGAATCCCATCTACCTATGCCCACACCCTATTCCAGGTGCCCGCCATCAGGCATGCATTCAGGACTGCAAGGATCCATCATCTATCCTGATGGCGGGAGGGCAGAAAAGCCTGACATTTTTCCTTACCCTACAGGCCTGATGTTTATTTCCCTGTCCATTTAAAAATGTTTGGCTAATAAATGCTATAAATTTAACTATAGTAAAAATATTTAGCTATATATAAAAAATTCCAAATACTTTTTTAAACTCTTTACTATGTAAAATTTTAAGCATAGAAAAGTTGACAGGATATGTCAACTTGTGATATGCAGATATTTAATCAGTACCTGGCTTCCACAGAGATCAATACATGACCAATATTTTTTCATATGTACAACCATTCATGAGCCCCTTCCACCCCTTATAATTTCAAAAGAGCAAAACATTGTATCATTTAGTTTATAAATATTTCAATCTGTATTTATAAATAACTTATTTTTAACAACCACGTGGTCATTTTGAAACTTGAAAAAAAATTCCTTAATATCAAATATTTATACACTATTCAAAATACCCCAATCTTCTTCTAAATTTATTATATCAAATCAGGAGCTAAACAAGGTACCTATAGATAGAAATATCTGTGTTATAGAATTTCTCAGAAGTCTAAATTTTGCTGATTCTATTCCCATGGTGCTAACATGTGACTCTGTCACCTGTATTTCCTGTAAACCAGTAATTAGATATAGAGCCTTGATGAGAATCAGATCTTTCTTGGTCAAGAATACTTCCCAGGTGTTGCTGTTTGTTTTTAGCTCATTAGCAGACACATAATTTAGGTTCCTCTCTCTTTTTAAAATGTATTAGTCAATCTTGTTTATTAGATCAGAAAATCTAAGCTCAGAAAGAGGTTTATTCACAACATTTTATCAGTGTGCCAACCTGTCTTTTGTGATCTTAAGATTAATCAGTAGCTTCAATTTTTTTCTCAGCATGGACCTTTTATTATAACGCTCTCCTAATAGGGTTAGCAGATAATTTATGATTTTTGTCAGGTCCATTATTTCAATAGGAATTGAAAATCTGTGGAACTCTAAATCTAGTGCTCCTCTGCATATATTACTAGCTGGAAATTTGTATTTTAAGAAAGGAATTGCCATCATTATCTCAGTAGTCACCTGAAGTGCAGTTGTCACAGGAAGGTTAAATGCTTGATTGTCCCCCTCTTCTCCCCATTTTTCCTACCTTGTTTTAATGTAAAATACATGCAGCATAAAATTTACCATCTTAAAAAGTGTATAGCTCACTGGTATTAAATACATTTATAATGTAAACCTTCCATCACTGCCATCCATATCTATAACTTCATTTTGTGAAACTAAAACTTTTAGACCAGTTAAGTAGCAATTCCCCTTCTTCACTCCCCCCAACCCCCACCCCACCTTCTGGTAACCACTGCTTATCTTTGTCTCTGATTTTAACTACTGTAAGTACTTTATATGAGTAAAATCATATGGTATTTTGTTTTTAACTTGTTTATTCCATGTAGCATAATACCTCAGGGTTCATGCTCTTACAGCATGTCAGAATTCCCTTTCTGTTTAAAGCTGAATAATATTCCATTATATGTATATACTGTGTTTACATTGTCCATTCATCCATCACTAGACACTTGGTTTGCTTCCACATAGTAGCTATTGTAAATAATGTGACCGTGAACATCAATGTAAAACATCTCTTTGAGACTCTGCTTTTAATTTTTTTGAATGTATACACAGAAGTGGAATTGCTGAATTACATGGTAATTTTGTTTAATTTTTGAGGAACCACTGTCACAGCAATTTCACCATTTTACATTCCCACCAACATTGCACAAGGGTTCCATTTCTCTACATTCTTGCTATCATTTGTTTCTTGTCAGTTTTTTTTATCAGATATATAATTTGCAACTATTTTCTGTCTTTTTGTGGAATGCCTTTTTACGCTGTTGATAGTATTTTTTTGCTATACAAAGTTTTTTTTAATTTTCATGAAGACCAGCTTGTCTGTTGTTTCTTTGTTGTTTCTGCCTTTGATGGCCTATCCAAGAAATTATTGCCAAATCCAGTGTCATAAGGCTTTGTCCTGTTTTCTTGAAAGTATTTTATGCTTTTATTCTTACATTTAGGTCTTTGACCCACTTTGAGCTAATTTTTGTACATGTTGTTACAAAAGTATCCAATTTCATTCCTTCGTTGTAAAGATTTGTCACTTCCCGATTAAATGATCTTGGCATCCTTGACTAAGATCATTTGACCATATATTTAAGGATTAATTTCTCTGTATTCTGTATTCTCTGTATTCTCTGTATTCTGTTGATCGATGAATCTATCTTTATGCTAATAATCAGGCTGGTTTTTTGATTACTGTACCTTTGTAGTAAGTTTTTAAATCAGAAAGTATGAGTCTTCTGTGTTCCTTTTTAAGATTGTTTTGACTAGTTCAGATCCATTAAGAATTTATATGCATTTTACTTCTAAAAAGATGCCATTGGGATTTTCATAAGGATTGCACTGTATGTGTATGTTGCTTTGGGTAATATTGGCGTCTTAATAATTTGTCTTCTATATATATCACCGTATCTGTAAGTAGAGATAATGTTATTCTTCCTTTTTTAATTTGTATGCCTTTCTTTCCTTTTTCCTGTTTATGTCATTATTTTGAAACACTTTTAATGTGCTTTTGTAATTACAATTTTATGTAGTATACTAATTGTAAATGTGTACAGCATGCCTGGTGACTGCTAAACGCAGTAAAACTTCATTCCTTAAAAGTATTCCATGATTAAACATTCTTTTTGAAAAACAGGTAACAAATATATAATTTAAATTTCTGTTAATTTGGGATCATTAGGAGTTTTGCTAACACATTTTCATTATTAATTATAATTTTCAAAGTTAAGAACTTTTTAGCACTCTGATTTATTTTGGCATTTACAGATTAAAACAACAAAATGACAGATTGTACCTTTTTCCCACTAAGCTTTTTATTTTTTTATAATATAGTTTATTTATATTTTACATCATTGTTCATTTTTGTACAGTATTTGCTTTCTCCTCCCAGGTGTAGTCCCCATAGAATTCCCACCATCAATTCACCCATGCACTATTAAGTTTTTTATTGTTCTAACTGGTTTGGATCCTGACTTTGTGTTCAGGTTGCAAAGAGAAGAGAGTTTCAGAAGAGAAAATAGATTATGTTTACTATTGCTTGTTACCTGTCATGCGAAATCATATAACAACACAATAATGAGGTTTTAAGTACATTGCTGTGTAGTTTGCTTAAGAGCTTGTTTTTCAAGATAAGGAAATTATATAGGTATAAGGCTTATTTTCTGTACTCTCATTCCACATATATAGACACAGTTTTTTGTTTACAATTCGTTTTTTAGGAACTATCTTGCTTATGTGAACTTAGAAACTTAGTTCTCTTTATCAAGATAGGCTTTGCATTTTAGTATTTTTTGAAGAATTTTGGTATTTTTATACAGTTAGCGAAATCTCAGCATTCAAAAAAGATAAACACATGCAATTTGCAGCAACATGGATGGCGCTGGAAGGGATCATGCTCAGCGAAATAAGCCAAAAAGAAAAAGAAAAATACCGGATGGTCTCACTCATAGCAGGAATCTAGAGAACTTAAATAAGGGACCAGGAAAATGAATATAAGAAAGTGAAAATCAAAATCAACAGAAAACTATGAACCAGAGACACTTTTTGGGGGGTGGGGGGCGGGAGGGGAAGGATTGGGGTCAGAATGGGGCGTTTGCAATTGTATGGGGGAATATAAAAATAAAATTTATTATTTAAAAATAAAATAAAATAAAATAAAATTTTGTGATAAAGTTAATCAGAGATATTTCTTCATAGGATTTCTCATTTTGAGCTAAACTATCTCTTCTACAAAATTAGATAAGTAATCATTTAGATGTTAAAATACGAGGAAATATTTTAAAATGTAATTGTTAGCACTGTATTATTCAAATACTATTTCTGCCTTTGAAATCCTTTCAGCAAAGAGTTATGAGAACGTACTCCATGCAAATCCCACTACTTTTTATTATGAGAAATAAGATGATGACAAAAAATTCTTTTCAGCCATCAGAGGACATAGAGTTAACTGGCAGAGGCTTACAAGTCTACTCATAGCATGTGGCAGAATGAAAAAAAAGTGTATATTAGTTAGAAGCTACAATATAATAAAAGTAGTAGGAACAAATTGCCCTACTATTCTTGGGATTGTAAAGTCATACACAGAGGAGCTAAGAATTTGACCATTGAAAAAATGGTGAGTTACTTGTTTCTCATTGTCCATAGTACATGCTTTCCTTAGAAAATAGGAGGCTTTTCCAGTGTGCTCTTGAAGAAATTCTTTTTTTAGAAAAGATTTTATTTTATTTATGCATACAAGAACTGGGGTATAGGCCAGAGGTGTGGGGGGCGAGAGGATTCACCAGAGACAGAGCGGGAAGCAAAACAGGCAGATGTACTGAAATACACTGCTGAGGGGAACAGTGGGCGAGACAGAAGAGGTCTGTTGTGACATGTAGGTTACCTCTCTGACCGGGGATCGAACTTGTGCTGCAGTGGCTGCAGATAGATTCATAGTGCTGTGTCTTAACCCCTTGCGCTACCAGGGGGGGCCCTTGAAGAAATTCTTAATATGAGTTGGAATTCCATACTATATTACCATGTAACATATTACTATATAATATAGTAATTGAATTCTTCATAGCAAATGATTTTTCAAAAATTTTGCTTTTCTATTAGACTTTTTTAAAAACTGTCAAAGCTGTGTAGCTTTTGGTGGTTATAACATAGTTTATTCCTTTTTTGTTGAACATTATTACTTTAGCTTTCTGGTTTTGTTTTTTATCATAAATAATGCTCTGATGCCTTAGTTTGTATGCATGTCATAAGTTTCCAAGGATAGTTCCTAGAATGAAATAAATGGTTAAACAAGTTTAAAGAAACATTTTTGAGGAACTGAAACATTTCCTTGTTGCACTCCAGATATGAGAATGCTTATTTCACCTTACATTGCAAATACTTGAATTTATTATGAGTTTGATGCGTGAAAAAAATATTGTATTATGATTTCAATATGAATTTTAAAGATTATCATTAAAATAGAATTTCTATTATTTCACTTTTTTTATACCTTTTCTGTGTTTTCCACTATATATCCTAGTTTCTAGTTACTTAAGCCAGTCCCTCATAGAAAGAAATCAGAAAACATAACGTTAAACTAAATAACAAATAAATACATACCAGAACCCTTGTATGGAAGCAGCTCTGTAGCAAAGCCACGCCAGAGAGAGATGAACAGTGCACATGCCCACATGTACTCAGTTAGTCATCTGTAAATTTCTTCTTTCTCAGATTACCTTTTGATACAGGTTTTGTTTTATAAGAAAGACATTCCAGTCTTGTTCCTGATCTTAGAAAAAGACTTTCATTTTAAACATTGAATATAATGTTAGCTGGTCTAACATCTTTATTATGTTGATGCAAGTTCCTTCTTTCCCCATTTTTGGAGAGTTTTTGTATTCATTTTTTTGAATCAGTTGCCTTTTCTTTTTTATCAAATAAGCTGGAAGCGATGGTAAGATTGATTTTCTTCTGGAAGAATAAAAAAATGTAATAGTGTTTAATGTGTTAAGATTAATATACAGAAAGGAGTGGGATATTGAAGAATTGGAAACTTTGAAGACTTTAAAAAGCTGTAGTATACAGCTTTATAGTATACACAGAATTGTCTGTGATTATATGTAAGAAGACTCTTGGTAGAAAGAATGAGAAAAATTTATACCAAAGTAAAGAATTTAGGAAAGAACATTTAATTTGTGAGAATTAGACAGAAATACTTTTGGGGAAATCTTGTTATACATTCAGGTGACCATTATCAATTTTGCCATAGACTTTGAGAAAACAGATTAAGGTCAGAGTCTTAATTTTTAAAACTTGAAATAGCTATTGTGAACTTGGAGTGATGAGAACAAAAAGTAAGAATTTAATAGTTATTTGTTTTGTTTGATCATTTATTCATGTTTCAAAATGTTGGAGTCATCCTTGCCTCCTCTTTCTATAGTACGCATCAAATCTATCAGGAAATCTTGTTCATTTTGTCTTTAAAAATATATCCACAACCTGACCACTTCCTACCACCTCTATGGCAACCATCCTCATCCAACACAGCATTATTTTCTCACACGAATCCCTCTTCCCCAACTCTACCCTTGCCCCCTACAGTCTGTTTTCAATGCATTATCTGCTGTGATCAGCCAAAACCAAAATCAGGTCATGTTGCTCCCCTCAAAGTTTTCCATTGGCTTCTTTATTATATTTAGAGAACTAGCCAAAGTCCATAAAATAACTCCCAGGCCCCACATACTTTGGTCTACTATCACCTCTCCCAGTTTCCATTCTATTATTCTACCAGTTGATGCCTTGCACTAGCCACATTCACTTTACTGCAGTTCCTTAAGCATTGCAAAGCATGGCCCAATCCCAAGAACTAAATCACGTAACTATTTTCTGTTCCTCCAGACAGTCATATTTATTCCTTCCAATTATTTTGCCAAATACTTTGCTCATTTCACATCTTCCGTTAAATGCCATCTTATTTCATTGGGGCTTGTTGTATTCAAAATTTCTGTTTTCAGGCACTCCCCTTAGCCCTTGCTGTGCTTTAATTTTTCTCCAAAGCACTTTTATTTGCTAAAATATTATATATTTATCACTTTTGTTCTATCATACAATAATATAAGCTCGATGTGGTCAGGAATTTTGATTTTCTCTGTACACTGTTAATTCTCCAGTGCCTAAAATATTGCTTGGCACAAAATGGGGACTTGATGGATGTTGTTGAGTAAATAGTCACATTTTTGACAGCATAGCAGAATCTGAAGGTAGCTAGCATATTTTTATTACCTGAAACTATCTCTGATTGACAGACCTCTCTTGCAACTAAATATTTAACAACTAACAAAAGGAAGTTTTGGTAAAGCTGTTTGTTGGCAGATGTTCAAACATATATTATTGAATTTTTTTTTCTTAGAAATCCACAAAGGATTTTCAGAAATATATCCACATACCTTTCTCTCTCTCTCTCTCTCTCTCTCTCTCTCCCTTTCTCTCTACACACACATACACACACACACACCCACCACCACCAGCACACAGCAATATATATGTGTGTATATATATATAAAGATATATGTAGACATTTCTAATGTAGACACACAAGTTAGGAACTTTGTCAGTGAGAATTTTATCTAAGCAGTTATAGAAAACAATGGAGCCATTTTTCAAGAATTTTGTTCTTTTTTCTAAAAATATAAGTTAAACCATTTCAACCCTTAAAATATCATAAGGTTATCTTATATATTCCTTCTAAATGCATTCACTTTGAACTGATTGAAATTCTGTACTAAATAATAGTTGATCTCTATCAGCAAAGATGAAGAGACCTGTTTACTAAAAACTGTCATTGTTTCTGATGTTATCATTATGCTCTCTGATAGGGATAAGGCAGCAGAGAGACAAAGTAATAGGAAATGTTTGTTCTTTTTTTTTTTGGTAAGCATCCTGTAACTTCTCTGATATTTACACACATTTATTCCCAAACACTTCTGAGAGAAACTTGACAGAGCTAATAGTCTGTACTAGCAATACTACATTTGCTTATTTCATAGCTACTAACATTTAATATTAGTATCTGGGCTTAAACCAGGGTTATCTACAACTTCTTCACACCTTCCCCTGAAAGAGTATATCAAACTATTGAATTTGCCATGATTTTTTTGAGTAGTTTATTTGAAATAGTCAGGAATTAATACTAAGAATGACTACCATTTATTGAGCACTTAGATGAACCTATTGGAACAACCTTCAGGAAGGAAGTTCTGTTTTGACATCAGCACAGAAATATTAAATAACTTCCCCAAGGGCCTCCCCGGTGACGCAGCAGTTGAGCACTGGGCTGCGAAGCTGCCCACAGCCTCTGCAGCTCCAGTTCGATCCCCGGCCACCGGCGAGGGTCCCACATGGCACGCAGACCTCTCCTGCTGCGCCCGCTGCTCCCCTCAGCAGTGTCCTCCGTCTGTCTGCCTGTTCTGCTCCCCGCTGTGGCTCTGGTGAATTCTCTCACCCTCCTGCGCGTCTAACTGTACCCAGTGCTTGTATAAATAAATTGATTAATTAAAAAAAATTAAAAAAAATAATAATAACTTCCCCAAAGTGACAAGATGGAACCCAAGAACATTTCTGCCTTGAAACTTTTGGTTTATTATACATTTTTCAGAATTGTATAGAGCTGTGGAGTTGTGATCCCAAGTCCCTTTGAATATCTGGAAAAGTTATAGAACTTTGCCCCCCAAAAATGCACATAAAACTAGATTTTATGTTCATAAACACTTTGAAACATATCCATAAACTCCCAAATAGGTTCCCTGTTTAAGAATGAAATAAAAGCTCATTTTAACTACTCAAACATTATAGATATATATGATGTACAAAAACAAAAGTTCTACAACCCTGAAACCCTGGATATTAACATTGTTACTGCTTTGGTCTGTGTTTACTTTATTGTTTTACTAAGAATATTCTATTAACAAAAGAAAACATAGATGATTTGGGTTTTTTTAATAAAGCAAAACCTCAGTTTATCAGAAGTTATCATGAACATAAAATTGCAAAACAGGTCATAAGTTGGGAGAAGATATTTGCAACATATGTAATCAATCATGAATTGAATTCCAAAATGTAAAACTCCCATAAATCAAAAAAAAAAAAAAACCTATTTAGAAAATTGGTAAAAAATGTGCCAAGGCATAAGAGAACAAGTAGAAAAGGCCAGCAAATATTCATGTTCAAGATCTATGGAAGTTAGAAAAATAAAGAGAAAACAACAAAATAACATTTTACACTCACCAGATTTGCAAAAGTTAATTGAAAAGACTGCTGTGTTTACACAGTGAAAATTTAAAAAACTGAAAGTCTATATACATAGATAAATCTCAGAAACAATGTTGAGTAAAAAAAGTCAGAAGAGTGATGGCATTTAAAAACTGTACAAAACTAAGTAGTATATATTGTATACATTTGTGTTTTTGTCTCTGTGTGTAAAATATAAAGAATAGGGAAATAATCAAATAGTAACCTTTGAGGGAGAGGAAGAAAGAGACACACTGGATATGAATGTGTCCAAAGGGTTTTTGTTAAGGGATCAGAGAATATTTCAGCATTGATATCTTAGTTTTTATTCTATGAGTTATTTCACAATTTTAAAAATGATTACTAAAAGAGAGTCTAATCATACATACCATTCTGTAACCTTTTTTTTCCCACTTTAATTTCTTAGAAACCATTCTATCTCAGTACTTCAATCTACCTCATCTGTGTCTTAGCTGAATCATATTCTGGTATGAATATGTATATATTTTTTACATATTAAGTCATGTCATTGAGGAAAAGGCCTCCCAGTAATAAATACAACTCAACATATTCTGGTTTATGAAGGGATTCTTCTTTGTGTTCATGAGGGCTTTATATAATGCCACCACCACCCTAAGTGTATTTACAGTTTTTATTTTGTTGATTGAAAATTTAGATTTCGTTTGTTTAAATTAACTCACACTGTAATGGTAAAAAATACACTAAATGTAATGCCTCTAAATCTGTTGTTCGTTTGTTTGTGCTTAGCACATCATGCCGTACTCAGCACTGACTTCTTTTATTTTTGTCTTTTCCCACTTTTTACCCTGAAAACTTTAAAGTGTTCAAAAAATTTAAAGACTATTACAAAACTCTTCACCTAGATTGAACAATTTTAACATTTTTATCTATTTTTATATGTATGCATATATATACATGTATGCATATACATATACATAATACATACATCTATGTGTGTATGTAAAGAGAAATCTATTTACTATTTTCCCCATGCTATTTGAACCAGAGTTGTGTACATTTTGACACTTCACCTATAAATACTTTAATATGGATCTATGAGGAATAAGGATGGTCTCCCACACAACCACAATATAACATTATTATATTCATGAAAATTAGTTATCCTGTAATATCACATAATAACCAATCCATATTTACATTTTCAAAGTTGTCCCCAAATACCTTTTGTAACCTCTTCTCTTCCCTATTTGGATTCAATCAAGACTTACATGTATTCAGTAGTTATTCCCCCCCAGTCTCTTCATCTAGCTATAAACTCCCCTTTTTTTTAATGATAGATTTTTTTCCCCAAGAGTCTAGGCCACTTGCGTTATAGAATGCCCCACACTGTGGATTTATCTTGTTATTTCAATATGATATTTAGCTTTTGAGCATCAATTTCTTCCAGTAATAAAAAAAAAATACAGTGTTGTTGGCTTGGTGTATTTTCACAAAGTAGATGACCCTTTTTATTTCATTATGAAGAAAGAAAGGAACGAATGCTATAAGTACAACAATGATGGTATTTAAGATATTTTTTTAAAAATGAAGTATCAAGTATAATGAGTGCTTATTACAGTGGATGTATTACCACATGAAAAGCAGCATGTTGATCATAAACAGTATGGATTCTCTTTGTGAACTTCTTTAAAACGTCAATTTTTAATGTTTTAAATTACTTCTTAAAGTGAAATTAATTTTAATCTAGGTAATGTTGGTTTACAATTCTAAAAATGATTTAGGACCATAGTTTGACACCTCTTCATGTCCAAAACTCAATAAACTTCAATTTTATAATTGTATTTTTAATTGAAGTAACATTGGTTTGTATCATTGTATATGATTTAGGGGTATAGGTTCATACTTCGTATATAAAACATTAAATATTTTTAAGTTACTTTTTTCTTACTATATTTGTGCGGTGAGTTATTGTAAAAAATAACATGGAATTTCTTCCTTGATTCAAGTAGTTTGTGGTAGTTGTTGGATGAGGTATGATTCCCCCCTCCCCATATTTCTGTATGTGAAATATATATAATGTATATCTAGTCTTTGGGTCTATACAGTGGTTTTTGTACTCGTGTTTTATGTTTCAAGAAGTTAAAACACAGTACCTTTATTGGTCATTTAAACCATTAACCAAACAATTCATCTATAAAAGCTGTTGCAGTCCTTGAAATCAGTCATAGGGGCTGACCAGTCTATATTCCCACCAAAAGTATATGAGGGTTCTTTTTCTCCACACTTTTGCCAACATTTGTTTCTAGGCTTTATGATATGGGCCATTCTCACAGGAATGAGGTGGTATCTCATTGTGGTTTTGACTTGCATTTCCCTAATGATAAGTAACAGCAAACATTTTTTCAGGTGACTTTTGGACACCTATATATCTTCTCTGGAGAACTGCCTAGTTATTGGGCCCATTTTTTGATTGGGTTTTTGTTTTCTTTTTGTTGAATTGAATGAGTTCTTTGTAAATCTTGGATATAAACCCTTTGTCAGATGTATGATGTGCAAATATTTTCTCCCATTCAGTTGGGTGTCTTTTTGTTTTAATGATAGCTTCTTTCACTGTTTGCAGAAGAGATGATAATATGTATAGAAAACCCTAAAAAACTCCACTAAAATACTCTTAGAAACAATAAACCAGTATAGTAAAGTGATAGTCCACAAACCCAATATACAAAAATAATTGCATTCCTATATGCAAATAATGGACTAGAAGAGAGAGAAATCAAGAAAACAACCCCATTTACAATAGCATCAAAAAGTAAATTTCTAGGCATAAACCTAACCAACAAGGTGAAAGACCTATTCAGTGAAGCATGACATTGTTAAACAGAGGACGGAAGGAAATGGAAACATGCTCCATGCTCATGGATTGGAAGAATAACATTGTTAAAATGTCCCAAAAATGCTTTTACCCAAAACAATATATAGATTAAATGCAATTCCTGTTAAAGTTTCAATGGAATTCTTCAAGGAAATAGAACAAACATTATTGAAATTTATATGGAAACACGAAAGATCTCCAATAGCCACAGTAAACTTGAGGGGAAAAAAAGGAAAGGAGGCAGTAGCCCTCTGCCCGCCTGTGAATATGCGGGTCTCTCTTAACAGATGTTTCCCTTGCTGGGGCAGCTCTTTCTGCCCACTTGTCTATGCAAGTGTTCTTTATTCTCTCCTTTTTGAATATTTAAAAAAAGAAAGCAAGCATCACACCCCCACACTTCAAAATATGCAATACTAATAAGGATTTAAAATAATGGTGCTTCAATAAAAAACAAAATAAATGTATAGAAACTAAAAATTTTTAAAAGGCTCCTGTACAGCAAAAGGAACTTTTTTGTCTATATAATGCTTACTTTCTTTGACTATTGGTTTTCTTTCTTTACAGAACCCTCTGTGGGCTCTTCTTCCTCTTTCTGACCCATAGGTAATAGTAAAGTTCAGTATTTTATTCTCAGCCCTCTTCCCTTTTTACACTAAACACTCCTTATGCTTTGATCTGATCTATTTTGATTCAGTTCACTTATTGATATGTCTACTTCCATGGCTTACATAGGTTACATTATTTTGCCCCCAATTCCCATATTATAACTTATAGCCACACTTATAACCACGCTTCTGGAATATACCACTCCTGTAACCCACAGGCATTCCAAATTCATTGTAGCCAAAGTTACCCCTCAAAACTTTGCTTCTATTTCAATGGATGACAATACCATCTCCCCAGATTTTGACCCACTTTAAGAGTTTTTCTTGATTACCCTCTTTCTTCTTACTCTTGTTATAGGGCAGCCCCGATATTGAACGGGTTGCCTGGCTGTGGGTCCTCACCCGCACACTTAAAAGGGACTTATTAATACTCCTCTACAGGCATACACAAAAGGTTAATAAAAGGTTTATTTACAAGGGAAAAGGAAATAAGGAAAATGTACAACTCAGGGAGAAAATAGGGAAATAAAGTCTTTAATGCATCCTACCCGATCCGCCGACCTGGAAACCAAAGGCACTCTCAGCGCTGGCCGGTCACTGCGAGCTGGCGGAGAGCCAAAATGGGGGACCCCCTCCAAAGCCCACGTGTCTGGCTTTATACCAACCTGGCTGCTTAACGCCACCCTCAGGTCCCAGCCACCTTCCCTTTGGTGGTGATGGGATTTGGAGTTCCCAGTGTCTTTGGCTTTGGCCTGGGGTGGGGGTGGAGTCCACAAAGCCTGTATGGAATTAACTTTAGGACATCTTTTTCCCCCTAACACTCTCAGTTTACAAATGTTGTGATTTAACTCAAACAACCCTTTGAAACCACTATTTCAACTACCCAGGTTGATGCCACTATTCTATCTTACTTTATCCTAAGTTTCTTGACTGGTCTCATAGTTCCCAGGCTGCTTCCCTTCCAGTCCAGTATCCAGGTAGCCTCCTCACATCTAAAATAGATTTTTAATTTTCTTACTTCCTTACTAAAATCTCTTGGGCCTCCCTAGTGGCTCAGGTGGTTGAGCGCAGTGCTGTGAAGCTGTCCACAGACTCTGCAGTGCGGGTTTGATCCCGGTCTGCCAGGGAGATACCCACGTGGCACGGTATAGCTCTCCTGTCTCGCCCACTGCTCCCCTCAGCCGTGTATTTCAGTCAGTCTTCCTCTTCTGTTCCCCACTCTGTCTCTGGTGAATCCTCTCACCCTCCCGCATATCTGGCCTGTAGCCGGGTTCTTGTATGCATGAATAAATAAATCTTTAAAAAATAAAATTAGGGCCTCCCCAGTGGTGCAGCAGTTGAGCGCTGGGTTGTGAAGCTGCCCGCAACCTCTGCAGCGCCGGTTCGATTCCCAGCCGCTGGGTGAGGGTCCAACATGGTGCACAGACCTCTCCTGCCGCCCGCTGCTCTCCTCAGCAGTGTGCTCCTTTGTCAGTCTGCCTGTTCTGTTCCCTGCTCTGGCTCTGGTGAATTCTCTCACCCTCCCGCGCTTCTGACAGTACCCAGCGCTTGTATAAATAAATAAATAAATCTAAAAAAAAAAAAAGAAAGAAAACACCTTGTAAAAAAATAAATAAAATAAAATGATATAAAATGAAATCTCTTAGTGACACCTCATTACCACCAGAAAGAAATCCTTGCCTCTTACCATGGTAAACAAGGCCCTTCCAGTTGGATCCCTGACCAGTGCTCCCTCCTTAGCTCTCTGTAACCCCATCTCTCTCTGTATTCTTGCTTTATGGAGCTGATATGATATTTCCTCTGCCCAAGACACAGAACTCCATTACCTCCTGTAACATAGTTACCTTTTACCTATCATTCCACTCTCAACTGAGACCTCTCTTTTTTTTCCTGCAAGCCTACTCTGACTACCAGTATATAGTCTGTAGTAATTGCTTGTTTTCTTGTCTTTTTTCCTCTGGCACTTTGCCAGAGGAAGGAATGAAAGGGAGAGAAAGTCTGTTGTATTTTTGTGATTGAAAATGCAAGCTCTGGAGTCCTGTCCCCATCTGCTCACATAATAATAATTCCTATCTTGCAGAGTAAAGAATAAGAGAATACCCATAAATATCTAGTACAGTACCTGTAGCATAATAAATAACATTGAAGTTAAGTAGAACTAAAACCATCTGATAATCACTATATTCTTTTTGAAAATGAAAACATGGATACACTCTGGTCTCATGATCTTACCGACAGATTGTTTAAAAAACATCAAGAGATAGGAAGAACGTATATGGCCTTTGATTTCTGAAAATTAGGAGAAGGTAACTGAATTCCCAGTTATCATATGAAGAAAAACAAAATCTTAACTTGTTTAGGGAATTGTGATCCTCGTTAGAGTAAATTAAAAATGTACTTTATAAATATATGCTACATGAAATAGAACAGAGACTGTTCTCTAGATGATAGAGATGGAAAGAATGTAAGATTTCTCTTTGTACTGTCTACAAAGTTATGTCTTTTAAAATGTTTTTCTCTGTTAAAATTCTCTCAATAGTATGCTCCATTTATCCTTTATCTCATTTTCACTGAATTTATTATCTATTAATAGATGATACCAATTAGTTTATTTGCACCTTTGTAGCATTTCTTATAGTTTCTACAATCTGTCAGAGTAGCCAGCCCTTAAAATTTGATCTGTGAAGAGAGTGAAACACTTATCCCAGCTGATTAAAAGTACAAGGAGAGGAATTCTCCCTCCTTTCTAATTTGGAAAGAGCTTCCCACTGTGGGTTTTATCTAGCCTGATCCATGCATGTGGCTTGGAGAATTGGGCTTTTCTCTCTGATTAATGTTCACTGAAACGTAGTCTGGTGAATAAACTTGCCCTAAGCATAAAACAAGCACTGTTGAAATAGTTTTAGCTCTTTAATATCAGTAGGCTCCATTTGGTACACTGGAGAAGGACTAAGTGACACTTCAGCATTATGGTTATCATTCTGAACAGATTAAACTCTTTGCCTGTCAGAAAGGATCTGATTTATTTGGGGGCATTATTTATTGCCTTGGTGACCTTGCTTGGTGTCTAATTTATTTCAGGGAGAGGATCAGTAAAGGCAACCTGCATTGAGTTAATTTTTTCTTAACAATAGAGTGCATTGGCTTCAGGCTTTTATAAATGGGCATCATTGTAGAAAGTAACTACGAACTTTAGTAAACCAACCTTATAGACCAGCTTAAAACAGAACAAGATGTTCATGCTTTCTTTATTGAAGTGGAAAAGTTAAATGATTGAAGAATTTTAGTTACGGATATTTTCGTTTTTATGAATATTTCCCAAATTGAGCATTATAATTTATACTCAATTTTTCAGGAAGTACTTAGATAATTCTTATATTAATTCAGGCCTTTTTTTTTTTTCTTTTCCTGCCTCATACTTACGCCATTTCTTTGTTCCTCAACATCTCTAAATAGACAATGGGAATGAAGAGAGGAAATTTAACTTTTCCATTTTTTTGTTTATTTTTAGTAGTTGACGGATGTGTGTATCAATGCTGCTAAAAGCAACACAGCTTGAAGTCTGAATTTCAGGGTAGTTCATGAATTGTGTGCATGGTCAGCTGTGGGACATCACTTCCCCTCTGGGGCCTCACTGCTCTGTTAAGATGAAGTTTGGTTTGTTTGTTTTTTTTTTTTTTTTTAAAGATTTATTTATTTATTTATACAAGCCCTAGGTACAGTCAGAAGTGTGGGAGGGTGAGAGAATTTACCGGAGTCAGAACGGAGAGCAGAGCAGGCAGACTGACAAGTACACTGCTGAGGGGAGCAGCAGGCAGCAGGAGAGGTCTGCGCACCATGGGCCCTCACCTGGCGGCTGGGGATGGAACTAGCACTGCAGAGGCTGCTGGCAGCTTCGCAACCCAGCACTCAGCTTCGCAACCCAGCACTCAGCTTCGCAACCCAGCACTCAACCACTGCGCCACCAGGGAGGCCCAAGATGAAGCTTTTAAAAGTGATTAAAATCTTGCTTAAAAATGTTTGTAAATTAAAAGACCAGTTAGTGATAAGACTCTAGTCATATAAAAAAACCCCAAACTCAATGCTGTTTATACCAGTTTTCTTGTTCGCTAGAGATTTACAACTTCCCAGACAGTTGTCCAACTCCTGCCATCATTTTAGACCATTTTCTTTTCCACAAGGTGATCCAGCCCAGCACAGTGACCTCCCACTTTAACCACTTCAGGTCATTTTTTGGTACATAGCAAGTACCAAACAATCATTAATACTTCCCAACAATCATTAATCAGATATCCCTTTATTCCACTAGCAACTCCTGTCTTTCTGTGCTACCTACTCACCTACCACTCCTGCAACATTTCTTGGACCTCATTGAGACCTTCAGTTCACTCACTGATCCTCCAACTTATATTTATGTGTCCCCTCTCTAGCCATTATTTCCCTCACTGTCCATGGTGCATTGTGACAAATCTCTTGCAAATATATTCTCTCAAACTCGGAAACTCTAATCCTAGGTAAACCTAACCACATATAGTTTTTCTCCAAAAAAATAAATAAATAAATACACTTTATAATCATTAAGTTGGTAGACTGCCCCAACCTCAATCTCACATTCTAAAGGTAAACCTTCATTTTATTTTACTCTCATAGTTCTTGAACTTTTTCTGCACTTTGTCACAGTTTAAAATTGAAATCTACTCTCATTCTAATACATGTCAGATGGTCTTGCTCACTCCCTCCCCTTCTTCTTACCTTTGGAGAAGAAAGCAAAGTACACAATCCTCTGACAGCTGTGCATGCTCCACCTTGGCATTCAGCAATGTGTCTGCTCTAACTCAGAGCCAGTGTAAATCTCCTTCCTCTCCCCACGCCCCATATACTTAAGAAAATGAAAAGGGTACAGTTGAGTGTTTTTTGCTACTATCAAATAGACTAAAGGAATGAAATATCTGTTGAAGAACTGAGTAGATGTAAATTGGGTCATCAAGTATCTAAAACATTAAGCAGTTTTTTAACCAAGTAACTGATATGACATTTAGTAGCAGATTGTGTTCCATGGTTTAATATTTCTTCACACCTGCTTTCTGAATATAGATGTGTTCTTCATCTGATATCCAGTATTACATACTGCTGACAGTAGATGCAAGGTAATAATATTGGATTTTCTGCATAAATTGGTGGAAATTTTTGAAACTCAGCTTTTTTTTTTAACATCTTCGATATTTTCATTATTAATCAAACTCTAGAATAGAAATTTCATTCTAAAATTGTATTTACTACCTTTAGACAATCAACTCTTCACAGACTTTAGAATAATGAAAACAGAATTACATGTCAGGCTTCTACTGTACTGTGTTTTCTATGTAGTAATGTACCCCAAACAGTGTTTCTGAATCACCTAAAGATTATTTTGAGGGCCTCCCCAGTGGCGCAGCAGTTGAGCGCTGGGCTGCAAAGCTGCCTGCAGCCTCTGCAGTACCGGTTTGATCCCCAGCCGCCGGGCAAGTGTCCCACATGGCGCACAGACCTCTCCTGCTGCCCGCTGCTCCCCTCAGCAGTGTACTTCATCAGTCTGCCTTATGCTCTCCCCTCTGGCTCTGGTGAATTCTCTCACCCTCCCGCGCTTCTGACTGTACCCAGTGCTTGTATAAATAAATAAATAAATCTTTAAAAAAAAAAGATTATTTTGAATCTTTGTCAATAATTGACAGACTTGTACTGTATTTTGACTACTACATTTTAACTAAGAGGGGATTAGCCTATAATACAGACTTGCAAATCAAGCTTGTTTGGGCACTTCTCCTGCATTAGATTGAATGTGTGACCTGCTGTGTCTTTTAATCTAGTCATGATCTTGTGGCATCCCCAAGCAGCATATACTAAACTATTTAAATGATTATGTTCATCATATTTTTTATTCAAATTTTATTTTTATATTCCCCATACAATTAAAACCCCCTTGTTTTGACCCCAGTCCCTCCTTTCTCTGCCTCCCAGCCCCCATAGAGTGTCTCTGGTTCATAGTTGTTTGTCGATTTTGATATTTTCTTTCTTATAGTTACTCTTTTTCCTGGTCCCTTATGTAAGTTTTCTAGATTCCTGCTATGAGTAAGACCATCCGGTATTTTTCTTTTTCTTTCTGGCTTATTTCACTGAGCATGATCCCTTCCAGCTCCATCCATGTTGCTGCAAATTGCATGTGTTTATCTTTTTTGAATGCTGAGTAATATTCCATGGTGTATATGTACCACGTCTTCTTGATCCAGTCATCTATTTTTGGGCATTTGGTTTGTTTCCAAAGCTTAGCTATTGTAAATAGTGCTGCTATAAACATAGGGGTGCAGGTGCTCTTTGGAATTGATGTTTCTGTGTCCTTTGGGTAAATCCCTAGGAGTGGAATTGCTGGATCATATGGAAGCTCTATGTTTAGTAGGTCCAGAAATCTCCACACAGCTCTCCATAGCGGTTGAACCACTTTGCACTCCCACCAACAGTGCAGGAGAGTTCCTTTTTTCCACAACCTCGCCAACATTTGTTGTTGCTACTTTTTTTAATATGTGCCATTCTCACTGGTGTAAGATGGTATCTCATGGTAGTTTTGATTTGCATTTCCCTGATTACAAGTGATGTTGAACATTTTTTCATATGCCTGTTGGCCATTTGCATTTCCTCTTCAGAGAAGTTTCTTTTTAGCTCTTCTGCCCAATTTTTTTAAAGATTTATTTATTTATTTATTTATTTATACAAGAACCAAGGATGAGAGGATTCACCAGAGACAGAGCGGGGAACAGTCAGTTTTTCTTTTCTTTTTTTTTTTTTTTTGAGTCTCATCAAGACCTGGTTTCAGGTCTTATGTCTAGTTCTTTAATCTATTTTGAGTTGGTTTTTTGCATGCTGTGAGGTAGTAATCAAGCTTCGTTCTTTTGCATGTAGCGACCCAGTTTTTCCAGCACCATTTATTAAACAAACTTTCTTTGGTCCAGTGCATATTCTTTACTCCTTTGTCAAAGATTAGTTGACCATAAATCTGTGGGTTTATTTCTAGATTTTCTATTCTGTTCCATTGGTCCATGTGTGTGTTCTTGTTCCAATACCATGCAGTTTTGATTATCATGGCTTTGTAGTATAGTTTGAAATCTGGGAGTATGATGCCTCCATTCCCTTCTTTTTTTTCAGGAGAGCTTTGGCTATTAGGGGTTTTGGTGATTCCATATGAATTTCAGCAATAATTGTTCTATTTCTTTGAAGAATAACATTGAAATTTTTATTGGAATAGCAATGAATCTGTAAATTGCTTTTGGTAGGATGGCCATTTTGATAATGTTAAATCTTCCTATCCATGAGCAGGCGATGTCTTTCCATTTCTTTGTGTCTTTGTCTATTTCTTTTAACAGTGTTTTATAGTTTTCTTTGTATAGGTCTAAATTTTTTATTTGAATTTTGAAAGAACCATCACTTTAACTCTCTGGGAAATGCATGCTTGTCAGGATCCTCCAAGACAGTGTATTTTTTTTTTTTTTTTTTTAATGTATGTTGCTTTTATTTAAAGTGAAATAGAATTTTGTTTCTGAAATAAGTTTTAAAATGGAATTAGTCTATGTGAGTGAATCACGACAGATTATAAAACAAAGCTCCAAGGAAGAGAGAACTAGCTGAAGTAGAGGGTTGTAAACAGTCAACTGATTTAAAAGCATGTAAATTTTCCCACTGATTTAGTAATGTGATTTAATAATGATGACCAGTATGCCAAATATACATATAACACACACATTTTTTCCCCCTCAAAAACAGCACAGAGAATATTTATAAGATAGCTCAGTTAGAACTAACTTAAAATTTTTCTGTCTACTTAGGCCAGAGTTAATATTTATTAAATATAAAATGCAGGGCTTCCCTGGTGGCCTAAGGCTTAAGTCTCAGCACTATCACTGCTGCTACCTATATTCAGTCCCTGCCAGGGAGGTGACCACATGGCACAGCAGACCTCTCCTGTCTCGCCTGCTGCTCCCCTCAGCAGTGTATTTCAGTGGATCTGCTTGTTCTGCTCCCTCTCTGGCTCTGGTGAATTCTCTCACCCCCTGCCCCTCTGGCCTACACCCCAGTCTTCTACACAAAAAAATAAGATGCAGATGAGAGAAATAAATGGTTTCACTGACATAAAACATTTAGAGTGTAAATAAACAAAATATTAAGTTCTTCACATACATGCGTATACTTTTTATTCTATATATTAGTCTACATATTCCTACCGGAGGATTATTAGAAACTTTTGTTTCTAGAACTAGAATAATGAGTTCTGAAGTCTTGCTTATACTGAGTAAATACTTTCCCATTGCTGACAGAATCATTTCTAGTTTACTCCTAGATAAATGGTAATTCTAGTATACATACCACAGTGTATAAAATGTTTACTGTCCCAAAGGATGGCTTTTAATCTGTTTTCATAATCAAGTACTCAGTTTACCTAAAGAGACTTAAGCTAGCAGTTGCATATTTTATGTAACACTCACCTGTAAATATATTAAGTTTAAGTTTCTTTGGGCTTATATTTAACAACTAACTATACAATGATGGTGACATAATGACACTTTTTTGGTAAGAATTAATTTTTTTTTGTGCATATAACATAAAATGTACCACCTAGCTATTTTTAGTGTACAGTTCAATGACAGTGAATACATTCTTATTGTTGTCCTGTCATCACCAGTGATGCATCACTATGCATCATTCATTGCATAGTACTACCATTATCTTGTAAAACTGAAGCTTCATACACATTTAACAATAATAGTTCCCTTTCTCCCACCCACCCAGCCCCTGACAACTTAGTGTTCTACTTTGTCTGTTGTGATTTTAACAACTCTGAGTATCTTATATAAGTGAAGTCATGGTGGTTTTGCTATTTCAATGACAAATTCATCTCATCTACCATATCTTCAAGGTTTATCCATGTTGTAGCATACAGCAGAATTCCCTTTCTTTTTAGAGTTGAATAATATTGTATTTATACTATGTTTTGTGCCTTTCTTCTTTTTTCTCCCACAATCATTTGATTGTAGTAATTTGTGCCTTTTCCCATTTTTTCCCTTATTTCATTTAATAAACGTTTGTCAATTTTGTTGATCTTTTTAAAGAAACAATTTTTTTCATTGATATTTTCTACTATTTTTCTGCTTGCTGCTTTATCTCTGATTTTTATTATTTTATTCCTTTTACTAACCTGAGATTTAGTTTGTCATTTTCTAGTTCTTTAAGTTTTAAAGTAAGATTATAAACTTGAGATCATTCTTGTTTTTTGATGTATTTGTAATTAGACATTTTCCCTTTAGCATTGCTTTTGCTGTGTCCTTTATGTTTTATAATGTTGTGTTTTCATTTTTTTATTTCTAAGTATTTTCTAACTTCCTTTTTGAGTTCTTCAATTCATTGAGTTTTTTAAGGAATATGTTTAATTTCCACAAATTTGTGAATTTCAGGTTTTAATTCTATTGATTTCTGACTATATTCTGGTGTGATCAGAGAAGATAACTTTGTATAATATCTATCTTTTTAAAACTTAAGGCAGAGACCCAGAAAAGATCTGGGAAGATCTTCCCTGAATATTTACAATCGCTGTTTAATTTCTCCAATATATGTAGTTGCTTTTGAATATGCTACTTTTGAATATCTGACTGCTAAAAAGATTAAAAAAGGAAATGAGTTGTAGGTTGAGGTTGGGTGCAATTTGAGAGGGCACTGACCCTTAAATCCTCTGGAAGTCACTTCAGTGGAAGAATGGGGCTGCAACAATGAGAAGAGATAATGCAGTGGCATCCCTCTTCTTTCTCTCTACATCTGTAATGAGAAGCAGCAATCCAAAAACAAATCCTGATACTTGTAGGGAGGGGCCCTTTTAGCCCATCCTGAATCTTGCAAACTGCATGCATGCTACTCCAGGAACACATAGACAGCTGCCTTCCAAGGAGCTAGGATATGGGGGATGGGTAACTAATACTGTGCAGAAAGCTAATAATGACCAAAATTAATTTTACCATGAAAGTCTTCTGGAAGTTGTGAGCCGTCAGTAGACTACAGAATTCCAAAATAGCTGTAGCAGACAGATTTTGCCAGTGCAGTTGCTGTCTTGGTAAGTAGTAGAACTTACAGTACAACTCTTGGATATTTATTTTGTTTGCTTATATTGTTTATACTAAATAGCATTATACTATTATCTAATTACCCTAGAGGAATAGAGCCTTAGGCACCCTCAAGTGTGATAAGGTCATAAAAGAAGTAAATGCATTAGATGGACATGTCCTTAGCTGTTGTTAGAGATTCAGGAAATTCTGGGGACCATGTGACTTTCCTTGTCATCTCAATGACAGTGCCACTACTTTCCTAGGTTGGCTTCCCTTTGTATTATTTTGTTTCTTTTCTCTCTACTAGTTGGCTGATGTTTCTCCTGAGTCTATAGTTTTAGACATGTACCTAATCACCCTTGGGATGAGAGTAGTTTTAGTAGGGCCCTGTTTGTCTCTGTCCCTGATTACATTGGGCTGTTAGGCTCCACTAATAGCCAGCTGGATGCTCTATTATTTTTAACAATACCTTGGGGTATAAATCGCTCCATAGTCTGATATAATTAAAGTTGGATTCCTTTGCAGGTTAGTTTTATTGATCAATGTTTTAGGTTGTTCAGACCTCAGGAAGATTTTTACTTCTCCCTTTAGTTTAGCTTATTTTCTTCCCTGAAGCTGACAGTTGTCTCTTAATTGCTTTCCCTTAGGCTTAAGCTTCCTCCCTTTCAAGCCAATTCCTCAAAAAAGAGCTTTGGAGCACTCTAAGATGAAGCTTGCCTCTCTTTGGCAAAATCTTTGAGCCATGGCTCCACAGCTAGCACAAAGACTCTACTTCCCTGCAAATGACACACCTACTTTAGGAGCAGAGAGCAGGTTGGGGATGGTAACTTCTAATTTTCTTGGCCTGTCTCTTTAACGTGTTTGCCAACAGCCTACAAATGAACTGGGATGTGAGTGATCAGGACCCTACTGTTTTGCAGTGCGCTCCTAAGGTCGAGATCCTCCACATTATGAGTGGAGGCTGAATTGGAGAAGGGATTCCCTGATCTCTCATCTGCACTGGCTTGGGATGTGACCTCCGCAACACATTCTGAGGGAGAACAAGAAATGTTGGCGTCTGCCCCCTTCAGAAACATAGCATACCTTGACTACACTAGAGGGATAGAATGGTTTTGATGAATAGCTTGATTGGTGGCTGGGGAGAAAGAGAGCCCTTTGTTCTTGGCTGCTGCTGCCTGGAGCAGAGTTTGCATCTCACTGACCTAGGAAAGGGAAGGGAGTGAGCAGGTCGTGGTTCAAATACTACAAACTCACATTTCTTACCAAGTTTGGATATATTTTCTTGAATGTTTCTTCATCTGCTATGAAGAATGTTTCCTCATCTGCTTCATCTTAAAACAGTTTGCAGAGACATTAAGTGGTTGCATTATTAAACTGATTCTCCCCAATTATGCTTGTTTTGCTGAGGAGCAGGTCTATGGCTCTAGCTCCACATATTGCCATCCCAGATTCCTTTCTTGTTTGTAGTATGGCATTTTAATTAGGTTTTCAGTTTTAAATGCTGAATTTCTGATTCTTATGTAAGTCCCTTTGACATTAAAAAAGAAAGGTTAAGTCTCTTGTAGAAGTGAGCACTCTTCATATGACTATAAATAGCATTCTACTGTTACAACAGGTGGGGAAGATAGAGTTAAAAGAAGATTAATCGGAGGTTTATTAATCACTATAAGGTTTACTATTTGCATTATAACTGTCTACTTCCCTACCATTAAAGATGTACTTTTGGAGTTAACATCAAATTTCTTAAATTATTTCACATAGCTCTTTGGAAGAAAGTTTTAATGCATTTAATATACACTTAATTTTTTTTTAATATACACTTAATGTTTATGCCTAATCAGTACTATACTTGTTTCTGCAGCAAGAGAAATATGTGTATAATTTCACGTGTGAAGTTTGGGGAAATAATCATATTCAATAATCTTTAGGACATTATTTACTTGTCAGAATTATTAACTTCAGATTTTGTACAGCTAGTATAGCTATTTGAACAATTTTTGTAATTATCAAGTGTGTTTTGTATATATAACAATAAGATGGTAAGCTTTACCTAATGCTTGTTTTTGAATCAGTTAGAAGCCATGAGCTATCTCCCTATTTTAACAAGTTGTTTTAAGTTCATAATGTTCTGATTGTTTGGTTTTTAACATTCTCTGTATATTTAAAGCTTTCTAAAGCACAAAATGTCATGTTTTGGATATCCTAACTTCTGACACTGATTAGCTATTAAGTTTCTGACAAACACAAATGTCACCTTCTCAGGGAAACCAAACTCCCCTACTCCCCCCCAGCCTTGCGTACTTCTGCCAATTCAGTTCCCATCATACATATTCATAAATCTAGCAGAGCCACTGCCACATGATATTTGTCTGTTTTCACATATGTCTATTCCAGGAACAGAAAGCACCTCAAGCAAGGAGCACGCCTCATTTGTGTTTGTCTGATATGAGTGTCAAGCACATAAGAGGTGCTGAAAAGATATTGAATGAGGGGAGTGTAATAGAGGAGAAACCGCAAAAAGTCACGTAGTCTTAACTACATTATTGTATAGGCAAGGAAAAGAAGACCAGGGAAGTTAATGGTTTGTTTTTTCCAAGTTACTGGAATTTATTACACAAGCATTTTATCACTATACTGTTCTAGATCCAACAAAAATAATCCATTCCAGAATGTTCCAGAAATGATGGGCAAAAACCATACATAAATGGGTCACTTAATTAAGGACACTGACATTCTAGTCTGCAGAAATATCCTGTCTGGTGCATAGAAAGACCAGTTAAGAAGAGAAGACAATATACAAATCAAGAGTTTCTAGACTGGATAGTACATAACGGCTTACTGTTTGAGGATTGCTTTTCAGTGACTGAGTTTATATCATTTTAAATAACTCACTTTGTATGTTTAACTGTCCCACCCTTGGGTTTACCAAAGAGGAAAAAATCTATTAAACTCTGCTGGTAGTCTGTACTGTGTTTTGTGTTTCAGTTTGACATAGCAGCTATCAGAGAGACCAACAGTTTTGACTCATAATTTTTAGAGCATTCATCATCATCTTGATTGAGTTGCATCACTTAAGAAATAAATTACTTTCAGGTTGGATTTGATTTTGACTGCTTAACCACTGTTTTTGTGAACAAAATTGAGGTTTCTTCTCTAATCCAAATCCCCTGCATTGGAGTTCAAGATGTAGTAAAAATTAAGAATTCCATTAAAATCGAAGCATTGAGACAGAAATGCATATGTTTGGGGGAGAAATCCTTTCACGTCAGTATAGACTGACATACATCTTTTCTTTCAGAGGAAATAAGCACTCAGAAATCCAACATGCCATGATTCAGCCCAAATTACCATTTTTAGACAATGCTTATGTAGGCAGCTGTTGGCTCTTGAGCAATTAGCAAGGCTGCCTACTTTATAATTTTATAATTGAGGAATAGGTGGACATGATAGAAAGATCAGGATTTTGGAACAAAAGGGACTAATGAAGTAGGTAGCCTTATTGCATAAACCAAATGAATGCAAACTGACTTCATTGCCTTAAGAAAAAACAGACCAACTGCAGTTCTAAAATTTGTATTATAAAACCTTCATTTAAGTAAATTTACTTTAATGAGAGTTGATGGAAAATCTGAAAATTTTAGCAGTGATTAATGCCAGGTTCCTGTTCTCCAGGTTTTTTCATCATTATGTATTATCATCTCTAATGAATTCTTTACCTTTGAAACTTAGAGGACTCTTCTAAAAGGTGGAGTGTCTTCTCATATTAGAAACTTGAATTAATATCTGTTAGCCCTTAGAAACATTACAAGATTCAAAACATTTAAATTGCAAACTCCCCCAGATTCCTTAAGACATTGACCTCATAGGAGTAGGGAAAACATGTGACATCAATTGAGATATGCATATAACATTAGAATTCAAAATATTACTAATTTGAAAAGCATTAACTTACCATATTTACCTTGATTACATTTCTCTTAAAATTCAACATAACAAGTTATTGAAAAATAAACTTCCTGTATTGAAAATGTAGTGTTTAAAATGTATCCATTCCTCATTTGTTAATAATCCTTGTCAAATGAAAATTATAACTCCTTTAACATTCTATCTGAGGGTCATTAATAGGCTCCAATCATCATTTGCTGACAGCAGCCTATTATGTGAAAATCCTATTACCTAGGATTTTCATGTTCATATACAATCTGAAAAAAATAAATGGAACCTTTTTTTTTCTTACAAGAGAAGTAGAGAAGTGCTTCTGATGATGATTTGACTGATAAAGGAAGGCAGATTAGGAATATATTATTTTACCCAGCAGTAAGGATTTTCAGTTTGTGATAATGTGTACCTGTGTTCCAGAGGCTAGTAACTGTGTCTCTGTATCTTTTATACAATGACTGTAGTTAGATGTAACCAGAAGTCTTTGCTAAGCCTAGCAAATCATCATTTTGAGCCAAATATTTCAAAATAGGAAAGAAAAAGAAAAGGAAATTCTAGATAGATTATTTACTTAAAAAGTGAAATTTTAGTAGAACCTCTCCTAGGAATGGTGGAGTCTGCTAGGAGCCACTTTTGAGTCCATTACCCATTAAAACCAGCAACATGAGACTTCTCTGGAATGAACTCTCCAGGTAAAGCTTTGACCTGATGAAAATGTAAAGCAGCTTTGATAAGAGCCTAAGTTGAGAGACCAGTCCTGGTAGAACCAGAGTTCCCTTCAAACTCCTTAGCTACTGTGACATCAACACTGAGACCTGACTGCCTTGGCATTTGCTTGTAATGTTTGCCCGACTGGATAGGCAGGTATACTCTCCGCTTCTCCTGTGGTTGAACCAGTATGTTTTTTGATAAAAACATCCTCTGTTGCAAATTCCCTTTTGCTGGACTTTTAAAGCTTAAAAGAAATATTCTGATCAAATATAAATGTCTAATTTCATTCTTTATGAAATGATTACTGCTTCTGTTTGATTTTCTAGTTGTGCCCTGTTAGTGTCTTCACTGGAATCCAACATTCCCTTCTTTTGTACTGTGTTGTGCTGTTCTCTTATATATCCTTAAAGACTGTCTTATTAGCACACAAAAAAAATGAAAATGTATGGGTGAATTAAAATTAAAATGCCCTGGTGGCGCTGCGGTTGAGCACTGGGCTGTGAGGCTGCCTGCAGCCTCTGCAGCTCCGGTTTGATCTCCGGCCGCAGGGCGAGGGTCCCACATAGCGTGCAGACCTCTCCTGCTCGCTGCACACCTCAGCATTGTATTTCGTCACTCTGCCTGTTCTGCTCCCCGCTCTGGCTAATTCTCTCACCCTCCCATGCTTCTGACTGTGCCCAGTGCTTGTATAAATAAATAAATAAATCTTAAAAAAAAAAAAAGAGTTCAACTTTATAAAAAAAAATTAAAGTGTTTTCTGTGACTTTTTTTTAAATATGGCAGCTATTTTCTATACCTTATCACATTCTTCATTAAAGTACTTCATTAAAGTGAAATTTTAAAGTGATTCTGAGGAATTTAGACTTCTTCTGAAGAATAGTCTCTTATGAAGGGGACCCACTCAAATAGGCTCTTATATCATCTAATTAGTGCATCTAAATTAGTGCATCTGTACAGAATATTATTTGGTGGTGTTATTTGATATAGGGAAATGAAGGAAGATTTGGTTCTCTACAAATAAATGTATAACCAAAGAAATAGGCTATCAGAGGTTTCACTAGTACATGTGATTCAAATTAAATCTACAGATATGTTATTAATGTTTTCTTTTTGCACATTTCTTAAAATATTTTGAATTAGGTTTCAATATTTTTTTTTTAAGATTTATTTATTTATACAAGCACTGGGTACAGTCAGAAGCACGGGAGGATGAGAGAATTCACCAGAGCCAGAGCAGAGAACAGAACAGGCAGACAAAGTACACTGCTGAGGAGAGCAGCAGGTGGCAGGAGAGGTCTGCGTGCCATGTGGGACCCTCGCCCAGCTGCCGGGGATGGAACCGGCACTGCAGAGGCTGCGGGCAGCTTCGCAGCCCAGCACTCACCTGGGGAGGCCCAGGTTTCAATATTTTTTAAATATGTTTTTGCCTATGTAAAAATCATATTTCCATAACAATTGACAAGAGCCAAAATGTTTCTGTCCTTGAACAGTGATAGGCTCTTTCTGTTTCATCTAAGTCTCCTTATTCTTTTTTTTTTTAAAGATTTATTTATTTATGCATACAAGAACTAGGGTACAGGCCAGAGGTGCGGCTTGGGGGGTGGGGATGAGAAGATTCACCAGAGACAGAGTAGGGAACAGAACAAGCAGATTGACTGAAATACACTGCTGAGGGGAGCAGCAGGTGAGACAGGAGAGATCTGCTGCGCCATGTGGGTCACCTCCAGGGATTGAACTCATGCCACAGTGATTGAGGATAGCTTCATAGTGCTGCATCTTAACCCCTTGTGCCACCAGGGAAGCCCTAAGTCTCCTTATTCTTACTGTATCCCATTTGAGTCCCTTAGTCAGTTTGTGTGCTCTGTGCCTTTTTCTAGTTTACAGTCTTGGTTGCACTAGGACATTTTATTTAACTTAGGGCCTCTTGCCTTACAGCATCTGAGTTGATGACCTCTCAGCTACTGAATGCAATTAAACTGTTGCTGCTGCAAGGGAAGTGTTGTTGACATTGACTGGTTTATCTTAATGATTTCGGCAGTCAGATGGCCTCCAGTGTACATTTTTATGAACACAAGCGGAAGCAGGTGACAGATATTTTCCTTCTATGCATTTACATTGCACTAATATAACCAGGCCTAAGAAAAACTGTACAGTACTATAGAACAGATGTAAAAACTGGCTTAACACAGCCTTCTGGCTCAAGCATGGAAACAGTACAGATTATGATTCTTCTTTGAACCATTCTTTGTGGAAATGCCTGAAGGTTGCAGAAAATGTTTCAAATGTTTTATTAACTTTATTTTTCAAAATGAACCACAGTATTACTTCTTTGGAAGTGTAGTGACTCTCCTCATCCAAGGGAAATTTCTTTATGCAGGAACTCTGAATATATTGACATTATGAATATTTAAAAATTTTCCATTGAATATTTTTCTCAAAATGTCAACACTTCACACTGAAAGGATGCAATGCCAGAAATCACAACTTTTAACCTCTTCCTTCACCATAGAATATTAAAGGGGTGTTAGGTGTTCATTTTTAATAATTAAACTTTCCTTTAATTTTTCATAACCTTGTTTAGCTCACATACATCCAATTTAACTTTCTAAAGCTCTTAAAGCTTCCTTTTGCTGCCAGCTTTAACCAAACAGCTCTTCATTTGAAGGGATGTCTGTGCCACACTTGGCAATACTAAAATGCAGTAGCTAATCCATTCACATTATGAATGGAGATAATTGAAGTACAAAACATTAAACATTTTTGTATGCACTTGCCTTTGTGTCTGTTTTCTAGGGAAGAAGCTGCATGTGCATTGAATATTTTTACTATTCTTCATATTAGAACAATATAATGGAAAAGAGTTTAATTGAGTTTGGGATTTATATCCTGAATTTTCACTAATTCATAATGAGATCTTTTGTGAAGGATTATTTCTTCAAGTGAATACCAGTGATGTCAATTATATCATATTGTATTGATCAGCATTTATAAAGTTAGTTTTCAAGATAAAAAAGGCAAACCCATATCCAGAATATGTGCCAATGCCTATAAAATGAATTGCTGCTTCTAGGGTAAAAGAAGTTAATGGTATTCATGTTGACCCAGCTTTTAACTCTATCACAATGTGCACCCCATTGTCCCATCCATCACCACTTGCCTAAATCAAGCTCTCTCACAACATATTCTCATACTATTCTCCTGACACCTGTCAGGACATGTTAGTTCCTCACCTTATTTTCACCTATATTCCCTTTCCCCTTACGTGTCCATCATATTTCTGATCAGGTTATGTTGTAACTGTAACTTAACCCTAATTTTTGGCCTAGTATCCAGGAGTGAAGGTGGAGCAGACTGTAGGAATGGGGAAACATATTGCCTAGTGTTAACAGAAACTTCTCCATCATCTCCAAACGGGAGCGAATGCCAGCCTTTAATAGTGAAGTGTAAACTTACTTCTGTAGGCTCTGTGGGTTCAAGTGAGTCTGGGGATTCAAGATTCTCAGATTGATCATCCAATGATCCCATACCATAGGTCAGGTATCATTCTTTCCCAACTATGTCCTAACTGTAGAATAACAGGCATGGAAACAGTACAGATTATGATACTTAGGTTGATAATTTAAGCTTCTTGGACGTGCTTCTACTCTTAACATTAATATCTAGTCTTGATTCTCAGCTTTCACCTTTGCTGCAGGGGGGATAAGATCTCTTTAATTGCTACCCAAAAGGCCGTTTGGTTTTCATTCTTAGCTTTTAATTTCTGATCTATCATGCTTGACCTTTGTGTTGGTTCTAGATTTCCCCTAATTGAGCTTAACAATAACTGTCTAATTCCACTGCCCATATAATTAGTGGATACCCCATATTTCTCAAGAAGCCTGAAATATCACACCCACTATTGCATTCTCTTCCACCAGAATATGCCCATGAACAGACCAGTAAAAAGATAGTTCTGCTGTTTGTGTACTGCTTCTCCCCAGTGAAGTAATTCTTACAGCCATCCCCATATTAGGTGACCCAACTCCAAAGTTTTAGTGTCTGCCTTCTCAAATCACTTTTTGCATTAACGGTTATAGAGAGGGTTTCTGGGAAGACACTGAGATGAGAATTAGTAGATAGGAAGTTTAATTTTAGGGAATGTTCTCATAGTGAATAGCAGTGGAAGGAAGGGAAGGCAGCAGTTGGGCTGATTTGGTGTCAATACAAGCCTTACCAACTCTGGAACCTCTGAATGGGACTGGCCTTACTGAGTTGTCCTGAGTTTTGGTGAGGAAGTTCTAACTTTATTCCTCTGAACTGTTATTGAATGCAGACTGCCCCAGAAAGGGACACAGCCTTTAGCAAGGTAGCATTATTCAGCCAAAGCTATTGCAAAAGGGCTGAGGACTTAGGGCAATCTGCCAAAAGGAATTCCTGAGGGAATAAGTCCTTCATTCCTCAGTGAATATAGGTGACATGTTACAATTTCATTGAGTACATTTCCCTTAATTTTTTGGTGTGAATTAGTCTGATCCATGTGGGAGGGTGAGAACTCTACTGCTTTGTTGACTGAATTTTTTTCTAGCTATTATTTCATTCTTATTTCAAAGACTGCAGCAAGATTCTTTATATTGAATTGTTAATAATTTTCTCTATTTTTATTTCTCCAGATAATGAATCATTTATTTTTCTGATATCATGTTTTTTATATAATTGAATAGTGATTTGAACTTTTTTTGAAAATCTCTTTGACAGGGTACTTCTAATTTCACATATAGCTTTGCTATTTTTCAAAGTCTTATATAAGTAATGACACGATAAAAATAGAATCAATAAAAATTTCCATTATACTTTCTATATTTTCTAAATATGAATGAAACAACAGCAAATCTTTGTTGTTCAAAAATTTGCTGAGACTAAAACAACATTAGTATCACTTTATGTTAATTCTCCAGCATAATGACAGGTTGCGGTAACTATTTGCCACTCCTCTCTATCCTTGATTGGTCATTAATGGTAACAGAGTAGCTCTTCCAATCCCATGAAGCTAATTGGTTTATCAAGGAAATGAGCCTTTGATCCCTCCTTGGAAAGATCCCTCCTCATTATTTTCAAATGGGTTAAGTATTTTTAACAACGTGATATTTTCAGCTTGAACAAATTCACCTATGTTTTGTTATGTACTAGCATAATTGCCTCTTTTCTGGATTTTGCTTCTTTCAAATAGCTCAGAGTTTTGCATTGTTATGGCTGTCAGTGATTCTTAGAAATATCTGTGTTAATCCCTAATCACTTTCTAATAATGATTATCCACATTTCAGATAATATGTAACAGCCTTTTAACAGTCCTAGTACAGTTGTTACTGTGATCAGTCATACTTTTATTTTTAATGAAATGTTCTAACATAAGACCTTTCTTTTCCCAAGAATTTCCATTTAAAGAATAGAATAATTTCCTATTTTAAAGAATAGAATAATCTATTTTTAGACAATTTTAGCAAATTGCAGGAACCACTATATGTATTTGGGACACAAATATTCATTCAACAATTATTTGAACCCATACTATTTCCAAGAACATAGAAACCACAGAGATATCAATTAGGCATGACTTCTCCCCTCAAGAAGTTTAGAAAAAAACAGATGTGTAACTAGAATATGATACCACATTGTAATGATGGGACAATAGAGATATCCTGGATTTAAAACTATACCTGGAGAAATGAAGGATGGAGATATCTAAGCTAATTTTGAAGAATTAGTTCACCATTTATCTCTGAGAGGAAACTACAAAGAGAAAGTAAGGACTTGTGCAGAAGCAAGTAAGTGGTTACTTTGTCTAGAGTTCAAGTGTCTTGAGAGGCGGTAGCAGGAAATGTAGGTAATTGGGTTTTCACATGACAGATTAGAAGACTTTCCCTATCTCCTGCAAAAGAAAGAATGAGATCAAATTTGTACTTTTTTTAAATCATGCTATGGACAACATGAAGGATACCTGGGAGTAGAGGAGGTTTGCTGTATGTACAGTATGTGTAAATCAAAGACATTATTTAGGAGAGTTCTTAGATGAGCTTGAAAGTTAACACTTTATTGGGAGTGTGTGTTTGAAAGAGTAAAGAAATTATCACCATGAAAGACTACATTTCTGTATCCACAGGCAAGCCATCCTTAATGTGGTAAAAATAAATGCAGCATTTTTTGATACATTGACATAAAAGAATGACTCCACTTACTCAGAGTCAGGAGTTTTGAGTTCCATTATTTATAAAAGTGAACAAATTATTTAGCTTTCTAGGGAATCTATGAAAATCTTCATTATAATTATTACATAAATTAGCTTCATTAAATTAATAAGAAACCCTTACAGAAAACACATTAAAATGTGAGTGATAGTTTTCTAAACATATTTAAGATAGAAAAAAATCCCTTTTTAAAAAGTAACATGGTCCTCACATCACTGTGAATAATTTCCCTTTTTTAAAATAATTGCCATTTTTTAAAACACAAGAGTAATGTCATTTTAATATTCCTATGAGTCAACTCATTATTTTAAAATTTCATATATTCACTGAGTAAAATTGCTATTATGTGAACATAATAAGTGCTTCTACTGGAATAGATTCGCAGTTCATAATGGACTTTGCTTAAATAGGATGTTTAATTTGACTGTCAATTTATTGTTTTTCAAAAAAATTATTAAAATTCTCTCACTTTTTAGTAAAAAATTTTCTTTGTGTTGAAATTCAACTAAATTTTAAAGATCTTATTGACTTCATTCAAGGATTCAATCAGCAGCATGCCAACTAGCAGATAGGAAGGAGTTCTAAGCAGTTGTACAAAATGAGACTTTGATATACAGAAGGGAGTTGGGACAAGAAGTCTAGTTAAGGTGGATTGGTTGTAGCAAGGTCACTTCCAGTAGGGTGTGAAGAGAGGGGTCTATCAGGAAGATTACCTCTAATGCTGCTCTGGTGATTCCTCAGTGACTCATTTATGATACATTTCTGAGAGAAGCTGAAAATGTGGTTAAGATAAATTTTGATTTGGTGGTGTGGGACTTAGTATAAGTGACTCCATTTTGGACCTGTTGTCTTGTTTTTAATGGAACATATGAAGGTAGTAGAATTATTTGTTCATTTAACATGGATGCTATAATAGTGTGATTTAAAATGATGCTATAACTGGGGCCTCCCAGTTAAGGGGTTAAGATGCGGCACTATGAAGTTATCCGCAGCCACTGCTGCAACAAGTTGAATCCCCAGCCAAGGAGCTACCCACATGGCGCAGCAGACCTCTCCTGACTTGCCTGCTATATCCCTCAGCAGTGTATTTCAGTTGATCTGCCTGTTCTGTTACCCACTCTGTCTCTAGTAAAATCCTCTCACCCCCCTACTACCCCTCTGGCCTGTACCCCAGTTCTTATATGCATAAATTAATAAATATTTAAAATAAAATAAAATGATGCTAAAACTTAACTATGATATATAGATAGGTAAGTGTTGCCTTTAGGGTGGGAAAGCAAAATGTGATTATGGTAAGAATATCTTTTTTAAAAAACAATCTAACTTAGGATAAAAATGTTAAAGATTTTTCAAAATGTATAAGATAATAATAGTACACAATAGGGCCTCCCCAGTGGCCCAGCGGGTTGAGCACAGTGCTGTGAAGCTGTCCGTAGCCTCCACAGTGCCAGTTCGATTCCCATCCATCCAGGGAGAATCCCACATGGCGAGGCAGACCTCTCCTGACTCGCCCACTGCTCTCCTCAGCAGTGCTTTCAGTCTGTCTGCCTGTTCTGCTCTCTGCTCTGTCTCTGGTGAGTCTGTTCACTCTCCCATGACTCTCGCCTGTACCCCAACTCTTGTATAAATAAAATAAATCTTTAAAAAAAAAAAAGAACTCATGTATATATGTCTCACATATATAATACATATAGCAGACTCGTTCTAATATATACATACTAGAACCATATATATCACATAATATATAATATATATTATAATATATAAGACTGAAGGGGGGATATATATCTATATAGTCTGAATCATAGTCTGACCAGATAAAGTATTCTAAGTTGGAAATTCTTTTCTTTAAGGGCTTTAAATATTTCCTGCCATTCCCATCTTACCAGCAAGATTTCTGCTGAGGTTTGCAGATAGTCTAATAGGTATTCCCATGTATGTAACTCTTTCTGTGGATGCTTTTAGTATCCTTTCTTTGCCACATGTTTTTGTCAATTTAATTATAATGTGCCTTGGGGTATGTGTTTGGAATTATTTTTGGGGGAGACTCTTTGGGCCTCATGGATCAGGATATGTGTTTCCTCCCCCAGATTAGGGAGATTCTCAGCTATTATTTCTTTAAATAAACTTCTGATGCCTTTCTCATCTCTTACTAGGATCCCCATGATACAGCTGTTGTTTTGCTTTAAATTATCTCAAAGAGATTTTAATGCTGTTTTCATTCTTTTTGATACTGTTTTCACTTTTCTAGTCTATTTATGTTTTCCAAGCTCGCTGATTCTATCAGCTACTTGCATTTGCCTAATTTGCCTGCTATCATATTTTTTAATTCAGTTATGGCTTTCTAATGTCCTTTAATTCCATTTGAAGTATTTTCATATTTTCTCTTTGTTATATTCCTGCTTTGCTCATCCATTATTTTTCTTATTTCACCAAGCATAGTTATAATTATTACCTTAAGCTCCTCATCAGGCAAGTTACACAGTTCTGCTGGATTCATACTTTTCTTCTAATTTTCTGTTCTATCATTTTTAGTTTCTCTGTCTCCTCATTTTTTAGTTTTTATGGCTACAGATAAGAAGAAATCTTTTCTTGTCTTGGTAAGTTGGTCTTATATGACATTTATAGGTTGTAGGATATAATCCCAGATAGTTAAAATGGGATTCCTGGGTTTCTATTGCCACAAAGACTAACACCTGAACCTGTTCAGATAACCAGAGCTCCGTTGCCAGCAAGGAGTAGGAAATGGAAGCCAAGGCAGCAGTGTACCGAGAGGTTGCTGCTAGTGAGTATAGAGGGTATCAAATGTTTAAGCCTCCTAAGGGCTGGGATATCCCAATGGGTGGGTTGGGATCTGTACTGGCCCTCTCCCCAGGCCAACTTCTCAGTCAGTAATCTCAGGATAGTGTCAACCTCTCAACTGTGGTTCAACTCTGGTATACAGAATCTAAGACCATTAATAACCCTCTGCCAATTACCCTCTGCCCCAAGGGGTGCAGACAGGAACAAAATGATCAGAGAGCTGCTTATCTGCACTGCAGACAGGCTACTGCCCTGGTTCTGATTACAGGAGAATGAGGGGTGTGTTTCTTAAAGTTTGCAGGAATGTCTCCCCTGCATCAATCCTCTCTCAATAGTTCCAGCGCCAGGATTGGATTCTGGTTCAAAGTCACGACTGTGTTTGTGTACTTCACCTTTCTGGTTTTGAATCACTTGCTGTTGTCAGGGTCCTTTGAACTCTGGTTATGGCAAAATGCTCCTTACGTGATTGTTATCTTGGCTTTGACCCTGGGAGGGTGTGATGCAGGTGTCTTGCATAATCTCACTCCCAGCTGTTTAGAAGAAGCTCTACTGTGTGGACAGGACACACAGGGGAGTTAATCTAGCCTGCACCTCTGGATCAGGCTCCAAATATTCAAGTCAGGGAGTCAATATAGCCTCTGCCCTTGTAGGCACTGGTCTACTATAGCACTGCATAGGTAGAACCCTTTGATATGCACACCAAATAGGTGTGCTCTTCTCTACTGCACAGTCCCTGTATTCTAAGGTTCCTGATGCAGACCTGAGCTCTGTAGTCAGTAACACAGAGGCAGCCACCTCTCCCTTTCTTGGGTTGCTTTGCATTCAGTAAGACTCCAACACAGTTAGATATAAATTTTTCCTGCTCTCTTTGCTATGTTTCCCCTCTTTATGCATACAATGGTCATCTGGCATTCCTCCAGGGACTGTTGTCTTTGTGTAGGTATGGTTTGGTACTAAATGAGTTGATGATATGAGCCCTGTATCGTCCCTCTTTCACCATATCTCTGGTCTCTCCTTTCTTTTCTTTGATAGGATCAAACTCATTAAAATATAATTTAAAATGTGTTTAAGAACAGGTGTGTTAATCACTATTTTATGGATTACATTTCTTCTGTTTTTAAGTGCTCACATCGGTAACAAGACTTACAATGCTGTTATTTTTCTTCTAGATTTATTCCTCACGACTTCGTCCACTTCTAACACCTTCCAGTTTGAGATATGGGAAAATTTGGTAAGAAGTCTTTTATTTGAAGCATTTTTTAATGATGGTGTTCAGTAAAAGCACACAATTTTAGAAAATAAAATGAAAGTAATCACTTGGTCGGTTGGTTTCAACAATAAATAGAACAACTTTAAGAGTCTTTGGTTGCATTGTTGCATTCAAACTGCTGAATATTGCTGAAAGAAATGATTCATTCAGCATCAATTCCTCTGCAGGTTTTTAGGCATGACTGCCAATTAAACCTATCAGTCTGCCCTAATGCACATGTTAACAGGTCCCCTGCTAGGCTGTCAGCTGTTGAAAGGTTACTGTCATTTAATTTGTCAGCATGATAGTTTATTGAAGAAACCCTTTTTAAGAGACTAATTTTTCCTCCTTGCCTTTGGGCTTATATAAAAAAGTAAGAACAACTGACACTAAACTTACTGCCACATTGACCAGGATTAAGGAGTTATCCATATTTTTAATTGCAAGTAGAAGATTGCCAATGATACCATGATTTGATTTGACTTTTTAGCTTGATATAGATTATATGAAGATCACTAATGAATAATAGACCACCTGATATCTTACAGTGAATTTCAGGGCACGCAATAATAGCAAGTAGGACTTTAAGACAGGCAAAAGCTAACTGAGTGACATTCATCAATAACAGTCAAGTATTAAACTCACTTTCTTCATATGGAAAAAGTTATGAGTGTCTATATCATAGAAAGTTTGTGAAGGTTAAATGAAATAATTGTGTAAAGTACCTGGCATACAGTAGACACTAAATTTTAGTTTTAGTTTTCTTGATTTTCTATCTATCTATTCTTCATTGTCTTTTATGAAATACACATTAAACCCCTAAAATTTATAGATTTACTACAATGCTAGTGAAAAATAAGCATTCTAAAAAAAAATGTAAAGCACAAGCTTGTGGAAGAAAATTTATTATCAGTCTTTTTTTATAGCATGGTCAGCAAAGTTGGTCATGACTCACATTTCTTTTTTTTTTTTTTTTTTTTTAAAGATTTATTTATTTATTTATTTATACAAGCACTGGGTACAGTCAGAAGCGCGGGAGGGTGAGAGAATTCACCAGATCCAGAGCGGGGAGCAGAGCAGGCAGACTGACGAAGTACACTGCTGAGGGGAGCAGCGGGCGGCAGGAGAGGTCTGCGCTCTATGTGGGACCCTCGCCCGGTGGCCGGGGAGCAGCCGGGGATCGAACCGGCGCTGCAGAGGCTGCGGGCAGCTTTGCAACCCAGCGCTCAACCGCTGTGCCCTGACTCACATTTCTTTATGGAAGGAAAGTAGGTTGAAGGGAAGAGCTTTCTTTAGATAAGATCAGGGCTTCTAAATATGATCGACTTCTTAAAACTAGACATTTTGATCCTTTTTTTACTGGGACAAAGAAAAGAGAGACAGCTAAACCAGAAAGAATTATCTTTGTTTAATTCACTGCTTTATAAAAATATATATATAAATATTTGGTTTTCTGGTGATAGAAATATGGTTGTTATACTCTTAATGATTACTATAAATTAAAACTCCCACTGATGAGGGATATCTGTTTTCATGTGATCTTCAAAATAAAACCTTGGGCCTTTCTTGTCTCAGCACTGTCACCGTGACAGCCTGAGTTCAATCCCGAGCCAGGGAGCTAACCCACATGGCACAGCAGACCTCTCCTGTCTCTCCTGCGGCTCCCCTTAGCAATATATTTTAGTAAATCCACCTGTTCTGCTCTCTAGTGAATCACTGTAAGATATTCATTGTATGATATCCCATGGTCTCTGGTGAATCCTCTTACCCCCCGCACTTCTGACCTACATCTCAGTTCTTCTATGAAAACATTAAAAAAAATTTTAAATCACCAAAAATTATTCTAAAAAGACAAAAACTTAAGTAAATCATTAGTTATTGAAAATAACAAAATGAGACAATCAATTATTTGATTGATTAGCTTATATTCATCTGTAGGGAAGCTTCATTACAAATAAATACAATCTTTATATAAAATTATGAAACACTTTTAAATATAAAATGTTCTGTCACCCTAGGGTGATTTAAGGATCATAAAGTAAAGCAACTCAATAGGAGAATAAACTGCATGAAGAAACTAGATTTTAACTGGGATCTTTTTACTTTTATTATTGTTTTCTTTAAAGAAAATTAATAAATTAGACAATGGCAACTAAAACTTATCCTTGCTATATAACAGCAGACTCAGTAAGGAGCCCAATTTAATAATAAGACCTTATTACAAATTATGGAGATTGAACTAGTTCATTTAAAGTATAGGTAAAATGGAGATCATTTTCAAGAACAGATTGTGCAAATAGTTTGCAGTAATACACTAAATGACAAAAAACAACAACCAATAAAAAAGCACCGTAAATCCGTATTAGCTAATAAAAGAGTACAGCTGCAACAAATTTTTTTCGAATGTCAGTTAGTTGGTTAATACAGCCCCATGGTATGTGCTCTGGAAGATACAGCAATGTGAATAGAACTTAAAGGCCAAAGAGGAGGGCTACAACATGAGTGTGGGTAATGGTATGAGGAGAGGTACAAACCTCATGCTACAAGGAGTTAAAGGTCAGAGCAATAGCTTCCATTAGGTCTACCTAGGATCATTAGGAATGGCTTCATGGAAGAAGTAGCATTTAAAATGTCTAGTACAGTAGAAGGTGTCTGGTTTGGGCCAGGTCGTAAAAAGATACTAGAAAAAGATTACAAGAATTGATGTAAACAAATTTAGCAAAGGCCTTGACTTCTAAAGTAAATAATTTGATCTTTTAAAATTTTAAAGATTTTAGGACTAACCAATAAATAAAGCTGTTATTATCACAGTTAACTGCTTCATACAGATAGGTCTGTATGAAAAATCTGGAGATGGGGAAATAACTCAGGTAAAATTTCTATAACCTGGGAAAGTGATGAATGACTGCAGGAATAAATTGTTGGAAATGGACAAGAAAGGACAGATATGATAAAATAGGGCAATCATTAATTCAAGTGTAGCTTGTGTTTCAAGCTGGTGACCAGTAATAGAAATAGAAAAGACAAAAGTATGTAATTTGGGGCAGGAAAAAAAGTTTTAGATAAGACACATATCAAGGACTTAGTTAAAAATGTGGAACTAGAAGTCAAGGAAGAGAGTGGATAAATGTCAAAAAAGGAAAGTATTAAGACAATGATGGCCAGACAGACTGGTCCAACCTAGACCCTTGAACAATACCCATGATCCCTTTTGTCAAAACTTCAGTCTTGACACAATTGCCATTTTGTGTGAACCAGATTCTTCTTTATTGTGAAGAGCCATCCTGTGCACTGTGGGATGTTTATGACTCTACTCTCTAGATGTTAGTAAGCTCCCCGCAGTTGTGACTAACAAAATATCTCCAGACTTTGGGCAGTGTCCCTGGATAACAAGATTATCTCTATTTGAGGGCCACTATTTTATATGAATAAAGATGTAGACAGAAAGTAGCCATTTTTATATCAAATCCTGATTTTTTAACATTACAAATAAGACAATTTTAACGTTATAATTTAAAACATGCTCACCAAAGTATAGACAGTGATCCAGGAAAATATATTTGCAACAACAGAGCACTTGTAGTTGCACTTCAAGCAAAAAATGGCAAATGGTCCCCCTATCAATAGCAAAGAGTTTGCTAACTCACTGGGGTACTAATTGTGGTAGCAGAAGTAGAAACATTGCTAATAACATTCGTAATAGTAAATATTACCAAACTTATGTTAAATACATGCTTTGTTCCTATACTGTGCTGAGTACTATACATATGTATAACTCATGAATACTCACAAAGCCCTTATAAAAGAACATTTTAGTGATAAGTAAATGAATTGCTTAGTTTAGAACTAATCTATTCAAACCTCAGGACTAGCAAGCAGAGAAGCTGAGAGTTGAACTAGGACATACATATCAAAACTTCTACTCTTTAAGTCATGCACAGTAGTCACAGAAACCAAGTAGGCTAAGGAACAGGTAAAGGATGTAGATGCAGCTGAACCTTAGGGAATTGGCCCAACGTTGGATTGTAAGACAATAAAGAAAGCCAGTGAGAACAGCAACCTAAAGTATGAAACAGAGAGGAAAGGATGAATCTCAAATAATAACTCATGAAAGAAGTATTTGCAGGTCATAAGCAGAGAACTGCCATTATAAAATAGAACTCTCTGATAAGTGTGATAACTTTACATTACAGAACACTTTATATGATATATATGTCTATATACACACATGTATATGGTTATGGAGATGTATATATAATTATAGTATCTTCATTTCTTATTTTTTTAAGGTAACATTGGTTTACCACACTGTATATGTTTCGAATCAGACCTCTTCAGATGCGTGTTACCACACCACACCCACCACCACACATCACCCATAGTCCTCCACCATGGACCATTAGACTGTCTCCTCAATTCTTTCTCCGCTCTCTTCCCTTCCCCTCTCAATTCTAGCCTCAATTCTGTAATCAGATTTCTAGGATTTATTTTTGATTTATTTTGTCTTATCTTCTCTTTTTTGTTGTTGTTTCTTTTTATTCCATATATAATGGAAACCATCTGTTATTTGTTTTTCTCCCTATGGCTTATTTTGCTTAGCATAGTCCCCTCCAGTTCCATCCATAATACTGTAAATGGCAAGAGTTCATCCATTTTATGGATATGTATTATTCCGTTTTGGTATATATACCACATCTTCTTACTATGTTCCTCTGTCCTAGGATACTTAAGTTATTTCCATAACTTGGCTTTTGTAAATAGTGCTGCAGTGAACATAGGGATGCACGTATCCCTTTGAGTTAGTGTAGAACACTACTTATTTTTCATTCCCTTGTTCCTCTCCTAAACCGTGCAATCTTTCTAACAGTTGAAGACTTAAACCCAAAACAGTAAGTTACTGTTCATTCACATATGATATAATTTATCAAGGTGCAAAACTGGAACTCATGTCATCTATGTCTAGTCCCCTTCCTACCAGGTTATTCTTTTCTCTCAATATAAGGGTATTGATTTTTTTTTTCTTTTCTACATTAGCATAGCAACTTCATTTTGGAAGATAAGTGTAGTCATACACCACTTTAAAATGTGTTGTATAATAGGTTTAAAAACATATTTGTAATAAAATGTATTAAATCATTTTTATCAAATACTAAATATGTAAATCACACTAATCTGAAATTCATTTACTGCCTGGTAGAGTAAATAATAAATAATGACAACTCTAGAAAGTTAAATTTAAATAATGTTTTGTTTTTCCCTCCAATTATGTTGTATATGTAATGTATGCTGCATTACATCACTGTAGCAAAAATATATTTTTTTCAGCAATTGTGTCTCATATATAATGTATTCTGCATTCTTTCAGCATAGTAAAAATATATTTTCTTTTTCCAGCAATTAGAAGAATGTATTGCTCTTCTTTTGAGGCTCACTATGAATGTAGCATATTAGACATGGGAGGCCATCACCTGGGTAGTGAGCAGTGTTTCTTGATGGAGATACGTCATGAGATTATATCTGGAAACATTTCTTGGCATATTTACTAAGTTTAAAAGAACCGTAACAGGGTAATTTGTTCATATGAATCAGTGTTTCAGCTTTGTGTTATCTGATGCTGATGTATTTTAAGAGATTTTTCCATTCATTCAAAAAACATTATGTCCATGCTGTACCCAATGCTGTGATCCTTCTAAAATGCAAAAGCACTTGACATTTCAGTCAGACATTTATCAACTTCAGTACATCTCTAATATAATTTCAGTTGCTCAGTAAGACTGAAGGGGAATCCTAAGATTTAAGGCACTTGTATAAATAAGATTTTTCTATGGAAAAATCATTCAGAAAGTACATTAGATACTTTAGTAGCGGTCAGGGGAACATGTTGCTGCATGTGGATAATGGAATGTTAAAGTGGTTGGAAAATTGCCTGTCACAAGACAAATCTTAGTTATTCATGGTCCTTAAGTATTTGAATTTTTGTGCTTTCAAAGTAGAAATGCTTTTCTCTGTAAATGTCAGAAATGATTTCGTAGAAAAATTAACTGGCAGGACTACAGTATCCGTAGAGGAACAAAGAAGGAAAAATATTTAAAAACTTTAAATATATGGGTATCCTATATATAATGTAGGGATCAAAGTCAGTACATCAAATAGTGAATGGAGATACCATTGACAAGAAGAGAAGTCTATGAAAAACTGAATGCTCAAAGTTACAAATTCAGTGTTTTGGTTTAATTTCTTGTGTTAGGAATCTAAAATTATAGAAAGGAAAGGCAATAGCATAAAGAAACAGGCATTGTTTTTGTAAGTCAAGTGTGGTCTGCTCCATTTGAAATGGTAACTGGAAAGAGAGCTCCCCAGTGTTTTCCCCCCCTTTTGTTCAGCTTTGCCACCTGTGGTTAGTACAAGGCAGCTGTTGTAATCCTTTGCTTACTTTCTCATTGATACACAAACTTGAGTTGATAATGAATTAGTCCTTTAGGGATCCATATAATTCTCACCTTACTTGAATACCTTTTATTAATTGTCCCCAATGAAATCTTTTTCCCCTTTATATTCGCAACCCTTCCATGGTACTTGAAAGTAGAAAATATTCGGTCTGAAATAATGATGATGATTTAGTAAAGGATACCCTACTAGAATTGGCAGCAAGGAAAGCACTCCAAATGTACATCTTCATCATTTCACAACGGTTTCTTCTGTTTTATGATAAAAGTGGAACAGGAAGTTGAGTAAGGAAAAACAAAAGGCTTAAATTATTTACTCCTCTGTTTCAGTTGAAACACTTTGTTTCGCAGTTTACAAATGAATGGATTATCATTGGCTTACTCAATATTTTCTGCCTTTAACAGGATGGAAATTTTTCTGTCAGTACTACGTTTGGAAAACCTCAAAATATGATGATAGTTGGACAGTCAGCATTTGCAGACTTTGGTAAGATTGCTTTTCTCCCCCTTTGAAATTTTTCCAAATTCTCCTCCTTTCTCTGACTAGTTATATAAATCCTCCATATCAGAAAATAATGTTAAAGTCTTCATAAGTATTATAGATTTTTTTTAAACATTCTTTTTTTTTTTAAAGATTTATTTATTTATACAAGAATGGGGATACAGGTCAGATGCATGGAAGGTAAGAGAATTCACCAGAGAGAGCGGGGAGCAGAACAGGCAGACAGACCAAAGACACTGCTGAGGGGAGAAGTGAGCGAGGCAGGAGAGGTCCACCATGCCATGTGGGTTTCTTCCTGGCCGCCGGGAATCAAACCCGCGCTGCAGAGGCTGCGGACAGCTTCACAGCGCAGCACTCAACCTGCTGTGCCACCAGGGAGGTCCAGTATTACAGATTTCTAACGATTTTTGGTGTTCTACATAACATGTGGTCAATTCCATAATATAATTAGGAGAAATTTACAACATGTTCCAGTTATAGTTTAAACTTAAAGGACTTCTGTTTGCAGAAGTAAAATACAAAACAAAGTCTACTGATACTGAGGCTGTTCTAAAGAATACCAAGTAGTAATTACTATGAGTTCTTCATGTTTATCCAGCTTATGGGACAAAACCTTGACAATTAAAAACCATTTTTATTTACATCTTAATGCCAAAGAAGAGTTACATCTTTTGAGTTTGCCACATGAAGACATATGAATTTTTGTTAGATTGACACATTAAATCAAGTTCATGTTGGTTAGAAACTTCCAAATATTTAACTCTTTTTCATCATTTATCAGTGTTATGTTTAAAAGGATGACTAGCATTTAAGAGTTCATAGCCTACTCTCATCCAGATTTTTTTTTATTCTTCCACAAAACACCTTAGCCTGTCCTCAAAATACAAATAACATGATACTACATCCAGAAACCTCCATTTACTTATTATAAAATAAGGGTGACATTCATATCCAGTTTGCAAAGCTATTGGGAATACCACAGCATGATTAATGCACAGCGTCTGGCACATAAAATTATTGTATAGATCAAGTCTTTTTATCGGACTTAGCTAATATTGTTGCTTTAGCTGCTCTTCACTCAGCTAACTAAATCAATTCTTCAGTATCACAGAAGTGAATCCCAAAACAGGTAGTATTATCTGATGCAAATTTCAACATGATTCTCTATTTTTGGATTGCATTTTAGTTTTACTACATGGAATACTACTTTGGTTTTTTTAATAAAATTTTATTGATTTATATAATAAAAATACCTAACAAAATTCTCAGTAAACTTATGTAAAACTTTTTTTTATTGTTGCTAACCACAGATGTAAATATTAAAATGTCAGTATTTTTTAATATGTAAAATGTAGAAAATAGTGAATTAAAAAACAAAACTTTATTTTTGCCTTCCATTTAATAAATTTAATTTGTATATCAGTAAACTTTTTGTGTAGTTGTAAACTTTAAATAAAATTTCATGTATTTTTAGTTTGATGCTATCAAAAAACAAGACTACTATGAATCCATAAAGCAGATATCATTGAATAAGTTTTTTTTTTTTAAAGATTTTTTATTTATTTATTTATACAAGCACTGGGTACAGTCAGATGTGCGGGAGGGTGAGAGAATTCACCAGAGCCAGAGCAGGTAACAGAACAAGCAGACCCACGTAATACACTACTGAGGGGAGCAGCGGGCACAGCATGAGAGGTCTGTCAAGCCATATGGGATCCTCAAAGGCAGCTGGGGATCAAAGCAGCACTGGCAGCTTAGCAACCCAGTGCTCAACTGCTGAGCCACCAGGGGAGGCCTTTGAATAAGTTTTTGAATACTAATCTATACAATATAATGTCTTTCCTTTACATTTGAATAGATCCAATAATTGCATTCTGCCCTGCATTCTCAACTCTCCCATTCTCTTTGTGCCAAATCAAGGGAAGTGAGTGATAACCAAGAAGTCAATATAATATCAGAGATTTGCCATTCATTTGCTTTAAAAAAAGTGCATGTTTGAATAAATGATGTAGATCACAGGGAGACTTTTGTACCAAAGAGGAAAGTTTAAATGACTTCTAGTTTACTTAAGTTGACTAGGAATAAAAAACATTTTTTACAGCTATGATTAAGTTTTTAACTACTAACATAAAGTATTTTTAATAGATACCAAAAAAATTTACTTTAAGCTTTGTCTATACTGTTATATAAAAAGGGGGGAAACTATAGGCTATAAATTAAACAAATCAGGAACCAATAGCAAATAAAGAGTGGAAGTAATTATTCAAATTGCTTATAATGTATTTATTTCCTTTATAAGATATAGAAAACTTCCCCCAAAACCAGCTAAATAAAACTTCATGGAATGGTATACAGCCAATAAAAATGAAGATTATGAAGATTTTTGTTAAGAGAACAGAACTATATGATGTACAGTATGTTCATCCAAAAATAAAGCAAGCTAGAAAGAAATAAGTCAAAATGATAACATTGGTTGTGTTAAAATAGGACAATAGGTTATTCCCTCTTTTCCAAATTTCTGTTTTGTAGTTAGAGTAGTTTGACATATTTAATAATGAAAAAAAGTAAATTATGCAAGAGTAATAGTCAACAATGACAAGAAAGAAACCAAAGTAGTTTTTAAGCATTGTTGGGTTTTTTTGGTCTCAGTACTTCTTAGTCCATATATATAATTGATTCTGTCCTCTTGAGTTGCATAAAAAACTTCATTAAATGTCATGTACTTTCACGTGGTCTTTAACTCCTACAAATAAAATGCAACACTTAGACCTCTTTTGTGCTTAAAACGTGGGACTAATTACCATGTAAGAAAGCAGAGATTTTTAAGGTAAGGCCCTTGCTTTTTAGAAATTTACAGTCATATTGGGAAGACAAAAACAAATATGTAAAAAAAATACAAGAATAAGAAATATGTAATTGTCACAATGTAAGAGAAACCAGACTGTATTTCCTTGTTAAATAGTAATGCCATAGACAAGGTGCAGTCAAAGTCTTTAAAAGAGAGGCTAGAAAGCTTCATTGAAGAAGTGGCAATTTGGAATGAACTTTGAAACAACTCAAAAGTTTGGATAAAAATATGCAGGTAAGAAAGCAGGATATGGTTAGTGACTAGTGAATAGGCCAGTTTGGTTTGAATAGACAGTTTCATTAAAATGTAAAAACATAAAAATGGGCTATGAATACACTGAATTCCTGTGAATGTAGTGGGAAGTAATAGAGCAATATTGAACAGCTCCTTGTTAATATTTTTAAAAATTAACTTCACAAAATAAAGTTGAACAAAATCTAGTGTGGTGGGATATGCTCACTCAGTATGGAACAAAAATTTAGGGGAAAATTAGGGAAATAAATTAGGAAATTTAGGTGAAGGTTACTGGAATCTGAGACTTTTGCATCAAAAGGAGGCAAATTTAAACAGATTTAAAGTATTGGACTTTCTAGGAATGGAAACCAGTCGGAAGACATGAGGTCAGGACATGAGGTGGTAAAAACCTGAACTAGCTACATCAATAATTGGAGAGAGGTGTGAGAAATATAACAAAGAAAGAATCAGTAAATTTAGTGATTACTATCTTATTAGACAGAGTAAAAAAACAAAAAAATGCTCCTGAATAACTAAAAGAATCATTTATCCTCTACTGCCATCCTTCATGGAAATATTTACTATGCAGAGAAAACTGGTTTGGATCTTAAGATACTTCAGAATCATCCATTAATTATGCTAGTAAGATAACAAAGCCAGAACATTTAAAACAAAAAGTTCAGGAATAAAACCAGAGTAACTATGAAAGTCCTCTAGGAGTTGAGAGGTCAAGACCTCAGTGGGCTCTCCAAGGAAGAGTGTGTAACTAGAGTAGATAGGAAGAAAGACAAGGAGTGACAAAAGCTTGTGACAAACTATTGGCAGATGTTAAAATATTATACAAGAGGATGGGCAAGAAAAGGCCTTTGAGTTTATAGTTTAGCAGTGGCCAAAAAGGTACTGCTTACAGAGCTCCTAGGCCATAGGAATCAGCTAATATATAGTGGATGTTACTGGTGTCAGATGAGATGCTGAGCCTTGACCTCATGGTTGGCAGATGCATAACCAATAAATTTCTCTCTAACAGTTAGTCAACTTCTAGAAAATGTGTTTTGTATGTTACCATACTATATCACCCTTTAAAACTATATGTTAGAGTTGGCTTTTTCTAGATAGGCTCAGAATATCAAATTCCACAATTTCTACAGATAAAAGTTTTCTCTTTATTAGGTTACATAGAACAAAAGGACAAGAAAAATAATGTACATTTTTTTTTAATCAAGAAAATTACATGCAGGCCTCCCTGGTGGCACAAGGGGTTAAACACTGCACTGTGAAGCTGTCTGCAGCCTCTGCAGCATGGGTTCAATCCCTAGCCTGCCAGGGAGCTACCCACATGGTGCAGCAGACCTCTACTGTCTTGCCTGCTGCGCCCCTCAGCAGTGTATCTTAGTCAGTCTGCCTGTTCTGTTCCCTGCTTTGTCTCGTGAATCCTCTCACCCACCCGCACCTCTGGCCTGTACCCCAATTCTTGTATGCATGGATAAATAAATCTTTAAAAAAATTACATGCAGCCAGACTTAGAGAAAACATATTAATTTTGTATGTAATGACAGATATAATAGAAATCAATGAAAAGCTACAAAACTGAAGGGACAAAAGAAACCTTATGGGATATCAGCAATTTTTAGAGATTGAATCATATTTTAAATCTTGTAATACATAAGTTTGTATCTCCAAATCTGATGCTGACTCTTAGGTATCAGATCATCATAAGATATCACATCTTATTCTTTAAGAAAAGCAAGAATACCAACATGTTGGATAAGAGTGAATTGTCAGTCAGTTCTCCTCAACAATCTTTTTTTTTTTTTTTTAAGATTTATTTATTTATTTATACAAGCACTGGGTACAGTCAGAAGCGCTGGAGGGTGAGAGGATTCACCAGAGCCAGAGCGGGGAACAGAACAGGCAGACTGACAGAAATACTCTGCTGAGGGGAACAGTGGGTGGCAGGAGAGGTCTGTGCGTCATGTGGGACCCTCACCAGCGGCCAGGGATAGAACCGGCGCTGCAGAGGCTGCGGGCAGCTTCACAGCCCAGCACTCAACTGCTGCGCCACCGGGGGGATGCCTATTTCTCCTAAACAATCTTATAAAATTTGCCATTCATGAAAATTAACAACACATTGAAAAGAATAACCCCCTTAAAAATGGTATCATTGATGATTGAGATGAAATCTTACTCAGTTAAGTATCACCATTGCCTAGCATAGTAGATAATCAATTATGTTTATTAAAGTGAAAGAGGCAGCAGTCCTTCTGCCCACCTGTGCCTATGCAGGTGCTTCTTTTCACCAACTCTCTCCTGAGGGCAGCCTTCCTGCCTGCCTGTGACCTGTCCCATGCAGGGGCTTCTCTTCACCAGCCTCCCTCAGCGGAGGCTGCTCTCCTCAAGGCCTCCCGCCTGCGACCATGCAGGCCTCTCTCAGCAAACCTGTCCGTTTGGGGGCAGCTCTTCCTTCCTGCTTGTGTCTGTGCAAGTGCCTTTTACTCTTCTATCCCTTTCCCTAATAAACATGCTCTTTAAATATAAAAAATAAATAACCAAATAAATAAAGTAAAAGAAAGGGAGGGAAACCTCATAGTCAAGCTCTTTTATGAAGTCTAAATTCAAATTTTAATTCCAAATTAGCCTAGGTGGAACTGAAATGCTTATTTTGAAATAACATAGTGGTTATACTTCCTCTTATTCTAAAATTAGCTGTATCTGACAATAATCTGATATAATAAAATCATTTCTTGTTAGTGTTTGATCTGGAAATAAAAGTGAAGCAAATGAGCCACATATGGAAATTTAAATTATATATTCAGCCTTTGTGCTAATGGATAATAGAATGTTTATATTCTCTTTTCAAAGCAATTTTTTAGATCAAATGCCTTAAATAGATAGATGATGATTATAGTCATGCATCACAAAATGACGTTTTGGTCAGCAAAAGGGACTGCATATGCGTCATATATGTCCCAATGGATTCCAGTATTCCTGTTGCCTAGTGACATCATTTATACCAGCAGGAGCTTCATACATCTTGTGTTTACCGCATCTGTTGACAGCATAATTTTTCCTTGTGATTGATTTAACTTTGTGTTGTTTTGTTCATCATAGCCCCTACCCATACAAAACCCACTGCTAATGTTGTCAGTAAGAAGACATGATGAGGGATTGACCTAGAAATTAAATTAAAAGTGATTAAGGACCATAAAAGTGGAAAATCTGTAATGGTTATTGCTCATCAGTCAGGCATGTCCCATTCCACCATGGCTGCAGTCTTACAGAATAAGAACAAAGTGATGGATGTTGAAGGATCTGTCTCCTTGAAAGCAGTGAGACTAACAAAATGGGGAAACTTATATAGGGAAACTTCTACTGACCTGAATTAAAGAAGAAACACAGAACATATCCCTGTCAGCACAATGATAATCATGACCAAAGCAAAAAAAAAAAAAAAAAATGGAAAGAAGGCTGGACCCCTGCTACAGTGTTCAGCTTACTGTTGGCACTGGGTGGTTTAACCAATTCAAGAAAATTTTATTTGCAATGTAATGCAAACATGAGTTTGTGAGTGCTGATTCAAAGGCAACTGAAAAAATTTTGAAAATTCTGGTTATGGAGAAAATTACTTTCCCGAGCAAACTTTCAATGTGGATGAAATCTCCTTATTCTAGAAATATAGCCGAAAACATTTTCATCCATAGGAGGCCAACTTAGTGCCAGATTTCCAGACTTTTAAGGACAGGCTAACAGTCTTGTTTGGGGCTGGAGGGCAATGTTATAGGCTACAAATTAAAACCCTTTGTGACCTGGCACAGTGAGAAGCCCAAAACCTTGAAGTATATCAATAAGCACAAACTGCCAGTGTACTATAGGACTAGTAAGAAGTCTTGGATAACCCAGCTCTTCTTTGAAGATGTTCTCCTGAATTGCTATGCCAGTAAAATAGAGAAGTACTATTTGAAGAATAATAACATATCTTTCAACATGTGCCTCTCTCCCGCTGCTCACCTCAGCTGTGTATTTTAGTAAAATCTACCTGCTCTGCTCCCCACTCTGTCTCTGGTGAATCCTCTCACTCCCACCCCACACACCTCTGACCTGTACCCTAGTTCTACACACAGAAAAGAAAATAAGTAAATAAATATTAGTACACCCGTCTAGTCCAATGCCTCATTTAAAGTCTATTGTTTCTTTATTGATTTTCTGTCTGGTGATCTCACATTGATGTCAGAAGATGGTTGAAGTGCCCTATTGACTATTGCTTTATGCCAATTGTCTGTTTTTAGATTTTTTAATTCTTTTCTATATTTTGATACTTCTTTGGTACATATATGTTGGTGAGTATTATATACTCATTTAATTGTCCCTTAATTATTATATAATGTCCATCCCTTTCTTTTGTTAACAATTTTTATCTGGAAGTCTATTTTATCTGATATCAATATGGCTAGCCCTGCCTTTTGGGGGGTCCCATTTGCTTGGAGGAGTTTTCCCACCATTGACTTTGAGACCGTATTTATCTTTGAGCTTAGATGGGTATCTTGAAGACAAAGAACATTGCATTTTGTTTTTTATTTCTCTTCCAACTGGCCACCATGTGCCTTTTGATAGGAGAGTTCAGTTCCATCAACATTTAGGGTGATTATTGACATATGGGGATTTGCCACTGCCATTTTGTCTTAAGTTTTCAGATACCACTTTATTTCCTTATTCAATTTTTGTGGATCTCTACCTCTTTAATTTAGATAGGACTGATTCTTTCAGCATTTATTGTAGGGGAGAGCTGGTGTTTGCAAACTCATCCCCTCCACCATTTGTTTTTAAGCTAATGTTATTACAAAAGTCAAGCATTTTTTAAAATTATTAAGTAAACCATTAAATTAAATTAAATTAAGGTTAATTTATTATTGAAGAAAGAAAGAATACTTTATAAAAGTATATAGTGTTTTTAAAGTCTATGGTAGTGTACCTTAATGTCCCAGGCCTCTTGTTCCTTACCACTTCATCACTCAGATTAACTTTCAATCCAGATTAACTTTCAATCTTCTGGATTGAAAGTGCATTAATCAAGTGCACTTCTGGATTGAAAGTGCATTAATCAAGTGCACTATACATGTGTACATTTTTATCATTTATACAGTATTTTTACTACACCTTTTTTTTTGTCTAGATATGTTTCGATATACAAATTACATTGTGTTACCCTTGCCCACAGTGTTCAACAGTAACTTGATGTGCAGGTGTGTAACCTAGGAACAATATGCTATGTCATATAGCCTAACTGCATAGTAAGCTACAACATCTTGGTTTGTGTAAGCATACTCTAGAATGTTTGCACAGCAATGAAATTTTCTAATGATGCGTTGATCAGAATATATCCAAATTTCCGAGTGACACATGAGTACAAGAACCAGGGTAAAGGCCAGATGTGCAGGAGGGTGAACAGATTCACCAGAGACAGAGTGGGAAACAGAACAGGCAGACTGACTGAAATACACTGCTGAGGGGAGTGGCAGGCGAGACAGGAGAGATCTGCCGTGCCATGTGGGTATCTCCCTGGCTAGCTGGGATCGAACTCGCACTACAGAGTCTGTGGTCAACTTCACAGTGCTGTGCTCAATCACCTCCGCCACCAGGGAGGCCCAGTGTGTATTTTAAAGAGGGAAAGTTCTAGGTATTATGCTGTCTGGGATTAATCTCATTACATGAGTCACTTAAGTCTGCCTTTCATTCAGAAATTTAGTAGGGAACTTTTGTTTGTTCTTTTATTCTTATAAAAAATTGGCTACTCTTTTGTTAAGTAACCTTATTTATTTTTTCACTGAACAGGGATCTAAATTCTGACTGGGAATCATCTTTAAAACAGAAAAATGTTTGAGATTTCCAATATTCTCTTGTAAATGTACCACTAGTGCTCCATCATTGCCAGTCATAATTCATTAAGTAAATACAAATATGGAATGCTTCAGTATATGAACTATGCACGGTTACATGTCAGTACTGATTCAAGGAGTTTACAATACACTTAGATCCCCTTTCAATTTTATGGTGCAGACTTACTGGTTCAATTAAATATTTTAATCTGTTCTTTCTTTCACTTTTCTTCCTGTTTCATACTGAAAAATGCGTAAGGTGTTGATCAATCTCTTCAAAATATAATTTTTTTTAAGTGCCAACTATTTGAACTGCTCTGCTCTGGTTGCTTGGCATATTTTAGTATAACGATTAGTTATTCTTCCCCTGATTCCTTCTCTGAACACTATTTGAAGTTGCATCTCCTCCTCCCAACGTTCCTTACCCCTTTCTCTCTTTATTTTTCTCCATAACATTGATAACCATCAGGGCCTCCCTGGTGGCGCAAGGGGTTAAGCACCGCACTTTAAAGCAATCCACAGCCTCTGCAGCACGAGTTTGATTCCCCGGCCAGCCGGGGAGCAACCCACATGGCGCAGCAGACCTCTCTTGTCTCGCCCGCTGCTCCCCTCAGCAGTGTATTTCAGTCCGTCTGCCTGTTCTGCTCCCCACTCTATCTCTGGTGAATCCTCTCACCCCCGCATCTCTGGCCTGTGCCCCAGCTCTTATACAAATAAATAAATAAATCTTTAAAAAAAAATCATTGCTAACCATCAGACATACTGTGCGTTTTATTTATGTACTCTTACTAGAATATGCTCAATTGGTGTGGTTTTTTGACTTCTGCATTGTGGAAGTGCCAGTCACATTGTAAATAGTCCATGAATAACTTTGAATGAACAGTTTACTTAAATTAAAAATATTCTAATTGACTTAACTAATTAATATTTTAGAATTAACCCCAAATTTAGGATGTCTTAAGTATCTTCAGCCATATCCTACATGAAAACGTTGGTATATCATTCACATGATGAAGACTGATCTAATATTACTTTTACTCATTCATTAAAGTTAAGTGATTAAGCTAAAAATTGTTCTGAATCTCAAAAATACATGGGTACTGATTTTAGTAGGATGCATCCTGGGACCTTATAAATTGTAATTTTGTTCTTTATATTTCTGTTTTTCAAATGCCTGAATTCTGACAACATATATTATCTATATTATTCACATTATTTCATATTTAAACAGAACACTTTATTTACAAAACTTCTTAATGTCCTCTTGCAAATTTAGGCAGCTGATTTGAATATAAAGACAACTGATTTAAACAGTTGTCCCCCTAACCAGAATCCTTACCTCTCTTATCCACCCTGCCCCTGTTCTACCAAAGAAAAACAATACTATTACATATTTTTGATAAAATGAAATATTGTGTGTGCACACATTGCCATGTGGCACATAAGCAATTGCAGATTCTTATTCTTCTAATGTAAGTCCGGTTCATTATTATTTCCTTTCCATTCCACGTCACTGTGGTGACTGCAGTGCAGTAGTTGCCATAGCAAAAGTAATTAGTTCCTGAGTTTCTACTTTCTAGCAAGGACTGTGAGGCATCTATCTTGTTGAGTCATGGATGCCAGATGTGATTCCAATAAATATTTTGAATACTTTTTGAGTAGAAATGGTAATTTATATACAAATTATAAAATTGCTACTTCAGACTCTTGATTTTATACATATTCAGTATTTAAAACAGACCAGGCTGTTTTCATTTCTTTAAAGTACACAAATATAAGGAAAATCTAGGACCCTAAATCCCAAAAGTTTTATGTACAGATTTATATGGGATAGATTCTTGCCTTCCTACATAAGAGAGTTGTAGTAAAGCTATACCTGTGATATACCGTATTCTCAAAACAACACTGTTCCTTTAATCTTTTAATGTACGTAATATTATGAATGTATAATTAGCACTTTGAATAATAGCAAATTTATAATACTTAAAGATTCTGTAGAATATATTTGTTTTATATTATTACATTGCTATTATGTAATTTATCAGGTTTTTTTTAATATTCTATCTATTATAACTCACAACTTAATTGGGATCCTTCTGTAAGTATGTCTTAATTAATAGAATGCATCTATGACAAGTGGAGCAACCCATAAAACTGCATTGTGAACGTTGCTATGCATTTCTCTATGTATTATTTATTTGCCCAGTATTATGAAAGTAATAATTGCAAGATCTTACCTATTCTTAAACCTTTGGGATATGTACAACCTGGGAAAAAATGAAGACAGTGAAATTTATTCATTCCCTCCTGGTAGGTTACACCCAATGGCAATTCTCTACTATCAGTCAGAATAGCATGGAAGCCTGAGAATTAGTTGAGTATTCCACTTTCGCCCCTCTCCTTAATATCCAGCTCCATTTTCAAACAATTTAGGTTTCCATTTCAATCCCATCTTCTTCAGATGGAAAGCTGTATTTTCATTTTGTGTCAATGCCCTATCCATTGGTAAGCAAAAACCAAGATACTTCCTGGATGTAGGTATGTAAACAACTCACCAGTGCTTAGCCTTTACCCATTAAATAGTTGAGTGCTGAGATGGATGGGTGGATTGTGCATAGATAATAGATGGATGGATGAAAGTACCTTTTTCCTACTGATCCCTTATCCAGAAATCCATTCCCTTCTAAAGCAATCACAAAGCAATCCTGTTTTCCTACTCTGTCCCACAATCGCAAATCAGTTCATTTTTATTCCCCGTTAAACATAGAAGCAAATGAACATAATGTGCACTTAAGTTGCCCCAGGCTGTCATGGTATTACCCCATTTAACTCATGTATTCTTAATTTACTCCATAGGAATGTTTCAAGGTTTTGTTAATCAGTGACATTTTAAAATCTAAGAATTTTAGATACTCCAAATGTTTCTTTTTCATAATGTTGGTGGTGCTTATTGTTTAGCAACAACTCTTTTACCAAAGATAGTCTAAATTTAATCCTCCCAAACCTCTCTAAGGTGAGCAATATTACTTATCCTTATCATATAGATGTGTGATCAGGGTTCAATGTGTTTAAGAAATGCCCAAGGACACATAGCTAGGAAATAGCAGAGCCAGAAAATGATCCTTGGTTCTTCCTCGCAAGCTGTGTTCTTAAACATTACATAGCCCTTCTTCTGCATTAGTTCTTAAAAAATTATGACCCTCCTTGTTGATGGTCACCAACAGTGACCTGGTATTCACTGTTTCCGTTGTTTAGAACCATATATGTTGGTGGTGAGTCTTTTCCTTCTGCTCCCTGCACATTCTCAGATTTTTCCCCTTATTATTTGTAGAGCTTTTATTCTATTTGACCATTTACCCAAGTCATTATCCATCTCAAAAATATGACTATGTATCTCAACTCTAACATATGCAATACTTATGGCTTCCAGAAAAAATCAAAATTAAGCATTAATATTTATGGTCCAAAATTCATAGATACATTAATATCTCTTTATTAAGATAGTTTTTCAGAGTACCTCTTTGTCAAGTATAATAAATGTCCAGTTATTATTAATGTCTAGTCATTCCACTGTTAGGTTTCCAAATATGTGTGGGAGGTAATTCTCTAGAAACAAACCTTGATCACCCTTTGGTTTTGATTTTTCCTCTACTTCAGTTGTTTAGCTTTGCAGCCATATATTATTATTTTATGGTTAGTTTTTGAAACTCTCTTCTAAATTGTGGCACATCATTAGAGACCAGAATATCTCTAAATTTATTCAAACATATCCTTTCTTAAACTTCCACTAAAAAAATAATCACTATCTTCTTCTAGTTCATAGTTTTAAATTAAGAAGTTTATGCTTCATATTATAGAAATGATTTATTTTTCTACTCAGATTTTATTGTATTCATTTGAAAGATTTGTTTGTATCTACTTGTATTAAGGATGTCAATTGAGTTTCCTATTCTCATATTTATTATAATTGTTTCAAAATAAGCTGCCAGCTTTAAAACGATGGCATATTTTATGATGACAATTGAAGGCAGCAGAAAATAGGAATTCAGTAAATCATAAATGACACTTTTTTTAAAAAGTCAAGTTATTAAAAGTGTCTGATATATTTTTTTAAATATATATCAGCGAAAACACATACGTAGTGGGAGACTTCAACACACCACTATCAACAATGGATAGATCAATAAGTAAAGAAACCAAAGCTCTAAATAAGGACCTAGAGCAATTGGGCTTAACAGACATCTATAGAACACTAAACCCCAAAAAAACGGAGTACACATTTTTCTCAAGCGCACACGAATCATTCTCCAGGATCGATCACATACTGGGGCACAAGACAAACATCAACAGATACACCAAGATTGAAATCATATCAACCATCTTTTCTGACCATGAAGGCATCAAACTAGAAATAAACCATAAAAAGAAGGCAAGGAACTTTCCTACCTCATGGAGATTAAAAACCACACTACTGGAAGACCACTGGACTAATGAGGAGATCAAAGAAGAAATTAAAAAATTTTTTGAATTGAACGACAAGGAGGACACCAATATCCTAAATGTATGGGATGCAGCAAAAGCAGTAATAAGAGGAAAATATATAGCAATAGAAGCTCACATCAAGAAACAAGAAAGAACTCAAAGAAACAACCTAATCTCAAAGCTCAAAGATCTAGAAAAAGAACAACAAAAAAACCCCAAAACCAGTAGAAGAAAAGAAATAATAAAAACCAAAGCAGAAATAAATGAAATTGAAACTAAAAAAACAATCCAAAAGATCAATGAAACCAAGAGCTGGTGCTTTGAAAAAATCAATAAAATAGACAAACCCCTAGCCAGGCTCACAAAGGAAAAAAGGGAGAAAGCACAAATAAACAGGATCATCAATGAAAGAGGAGAAATCACAACGGACACAGCAGAAATCAAACGAATAATCAGTAACTACTATGAACAGTTATATGGAAACAAGTTTAACAATCTAGAGGAGATGGACAAATTCCTACAACTCTACAATCACCCAAAGCTAGATAAAGAAGAAATAGAACACCTAAACAGACCAATTACAATTAGCGAAATTGAAATGGTAATCAAAAACCTCCCCAAAAACAAAAGCCCAGGACCTGATGGATTTACAAATGAATTCTACCAAACATTCAGAGACGAATTAGTGCCTATCCTTCACAAACTCTTCCAAAAAATTGAGAAGGAAGGGACAATACCAAACACGTTCTATGAAGCCAACATTACACTAATACCAAAACCGAACAAGGACAACACAAAAAAGGAAAACTACAGGCCAATCTCCCTAATGAACACTGATGCAAAAATCCTCAATAAAATTTTAGCCATCAGAATCCAACAATGTATCCATAAGATAATTCACCACGACCAAGTAGGATTCATTCCAGGGACACAAGGATGGTTTAACATCCAAAAATCAATCAATGTTATCCAACACATCAACAAAAAGAAATATAAAAACCATATGATAATATCAATAGATGCTGAGAAAGCTTTCGACAAAGTGCAACACCCATTCATGATAAAAGCCCTTGAAATTCTTGGGATACAAGGAACATACCTCAACATCATAAAGGCCATCTATGACAAGCCAACAGCCAGTATCATTCTCAATGGTGAAAAGCTGAAAGCAATTCCATTAAGATCTGGAACAAGACAAGGATGTCCACTCTCACCACTGCTTTTCAATATAATACTGGAAGTCCTAGCCAGGGCAATAAGACAAGAGAAAGACATCCAAGGAATCCAAATAGGAAAAGAAGAAGTCAAACTATCACTATTTGCAGACGATATGATATTATACATAGAGAACCCCAAAAACTCCACAGAAAAGCTAATTCAACTCATCAATCAGTTCAGTAAAGTGGCAGGATACAAAATCAACACGCAAAAGTCAGTAGCCTTCCTATACACAAACAATAAATCTGAAGAAGAAGAAATCAAAAAAACCATCCCTTTTGTTATTGAAACAAAAAAAATCAAATATTTGGGAATAAATCTAACAAAAGAGGTAAAGGACCTATACAAAGAAAACTATAAAACACTGTTAAAAGAAATAGAAGAAGACACAAAGAAATGGAGAGACATCCCCTGCTCATGGATTGGAAGAATAAACATTATTAAAATGGCCATCCTTCCAAAAGCAATATACAGATTCAATGCTATTCCAATCAAAATTTCAATGTCATTCTTCAAAGAAATAGAACAATTATTGATGAAATTCATATGGAATCACAAAAAACCCCGAATAGCCAAAGCTCTCCTGAAAAAAAAGGAAGGGAATTGAGGCATCACACGCCCAGACTTCAAACTATACTACAAAGCCATAATCATCAAAACTGCATGGTATTGGAACAAGAACAGACATACAGACCAATGGAATCGAATAGAAAATCCAGAAATAAACCCACAGATTTATGGTCAACTAATCTTTGACAAAGGAGCAAAGAATATGCATTGGAGCAAAGAAAGTTTGTTCAATAAATGGTGCTGGGAAAACTGGGTCGCTACATGCAAAAGAATGAAGCTTGACCACTACCTCACACCATACACAAAAATCAACTCAAAATGGATTAAAGAACTAGACATAAGACCTGAAACCATAAAATATATAGAAGGAAATATAGGCGAAACACTATGTGATTTGCACATCAAAGACATCTTTACAGACACATCACCCAAAGCAGTGATAGTGAAGGCAAAGATAAACAGCTGGGACTACATTAAATTAAAGAGCTTCTGCACAGCAAAAGAGACAATAACAAAAACAAAGAGAAACCCCACCAACTGGGAGAACATTTTTGCACGCAACACTAATGATAAAGGACTGATCACAAAAATCTGCAAAGAGCTGATGAGACTCAACAACAACAAAGAAAATAATCCAGTCAAAAAATGGGCAGAAGAGCTAAAAAGAAACTTCTCTGAAGAGCAAATGCAAATGGCCAACAGGCATATGAAAAAATGTTCAACATCACTTGTCATCAGGGAAATGCAAATCAAAACTACCATGAGATACCATCTTACACCAGTGAGAATGGCACATATTGAAAAAACTAGCAACAACAAATGTTGGCGAGGGTGTGGAGAAAAAGGAACTCTTCTGCACTGTTGGTGGGAGTGCAAACTGGTCCAACCACTGTGGAAAGCTGTGTGGAGATTTCTGGACCTACTAAACATAGAGCTTCCATATGATCCAGCAATTCCACTCCTAGGTATTTACCCAAAGGACACAGAAACATCAATTCCAAAGAACACCTGCACCCCTATGTTTATAGCAGCACTGTTTACAATAGCTAAGCTTTGGAAACAACCCAAATGCCCAAAAATAGATGACTGGATCAAGAAGATGTGGTACATATATACCATGGAATATTACTCAGCATTCAAAAAAGATAAACACATGCAATTTGCAGCAACATGGATGGCGCTGGAAGGGATCATGCTCAGCGAAATAAGCCAGAAAGAAAAAGAAAAATACCGGATGGTCTCACTCATAGCAGGAATCTAGAAAACTTAAATAAGGGACCAGGAAAATGAATAACTATAAGAAAGTGAAAATCAAAATCAACAAAAAACTATGAACCAGAGACACTTTTAGGGGGGCGGGGGCGGGAGGGGAGGGATTGGGGTCAGAATGGGGGGGCTGCAATTGTATGGGGAATATAACAATAAAATTTATTATCTAATAAAAAAAAGATTTATTTATACATAAAAGAACTGGGGTACAGGCCAGAGTTGTGGGGGGTGAGAGGATTCACCAGAGACAGAGTGGGGAACAGAACAGGCAGTTGACCAAAATACACTGCTGAGAGGAGCAGCGGACAAGTCAGGAGAGGTCTGCTGCACCATGTGGGTAGCTCCCTGGCCGGGGATAGAACTGGTGCTGCCATGGCTGCAGTGAGCTTCATAGGTTGGTCTTAACCCCTGTGCCACCAGGGAGGCCCCCATCACGTATCTATTAAGCCTGTTACAACTCACCTATAACACTGAGTATATTTTGTCTTTAAATATTTGTCATGGACTTTAGCTTCACATAGATCTAAATTTAAATTTCAGTTCTGGGTAAGTTATTCAATATCTCTAACCAGCTATTCCTTATGTGTAATATGGGATTGTAGCTTGGTTTGTGATAAATATAAAATAGTTATATTTTAGGAGAATTAGTGTCTTGCACATTGTACCTGTTGAATAAATGTAGGTGCAATAATAATAGTAATAGGATATTTTAGACCATAGTTTTATGTCCTCTTTATTCAAAATTTGTTTCAAATCATAGAAGAGGAAAGGATTTTCTAGTGCAAAAGTATTTCTGGGACCTTCCTGGTGGCACAAGGGGTTAAGACACAACCTATGAAGCTCACTGCAGCCACTGCAGCACCGGTTCGATCCCTGGCCAGGGAGCAACCCATATGGTGCAGCAGACCTCTCCTGACTCCCCTGCTGCTACCCTCAGCAGTGTGTTTCAGTCGATCTGCCTATTCTGTTCCCTGCTCTGTCTCTGGTGAATTTCCTCACCCCCCCCACCTCTGGCCTGTACCCCAGTTCTTGTATGCATAAGTAAATAAATCTTTAAAAAAAATTTCCTTAGTCTTTCTCTTTCCCCCTTGCTGCTCTCTGAACACCTAAACTTTTCTTCCTCTTAACTGCTCAAAACCATCAAATCCCATGGAATCTTATCTCCTTTAGTTGACTTAAAGCTATCCTTTCCCAAGGATAATTCTTTAACTCATCTCTATCTTATCTTACTGAAAGATTACTGACTTTGGTAATCTATTCTTGTACCTCTTCAAACAGTTCTCCTCTCTGTAGTGCTACTTCTGCACACAAAAAAAAATTTGAAATACTAAAATCCTTAAATAACCCTCTATGTCCAGTGAAGCGATGCAGTCTTCACTGCAGTACATACCACGGCTTTTTAGATCTGATTTCTCTCTGTACATATCTACACCATGACTTTACAATTCCCCAAATATATCATACCTCTTTCTCTGTTTCCCTTCCAGGACTTTGTAGATGGGATTCTCTTTGCCTTGAATACCCTTCCTCCTGTATTTATCCAACTAATTCCTATTTCTCTTATACTTTCAAATATTTAACAATTTTTGAGGTATAATTTGCATACCATGGAAGTCTCCCATTATAACTGAAGAGTTCAATGAGTTTTAGCAAACTGATGAGTCATGCAACCTTGACCATAATCCCAATTTGGGAATATTTTGATTGACCCCAAAACACTGCCTTATGTCCAAAAATAGTCAGTCTCCACTCATAATTCCCAAACCCAGACAACTACTAACCTATTATTTTTTAAATTGTGGTTAAAATGTTCATCACAAAAATTTGCCATTTAGTAATTTGTAATGTACAATTCAGTAGCATAAATTACACTGTTGTGCAACCATCTCCACTTTCTACTTGCATAACTTTTTAATCACCCCAAAAAGAAACTCTATATAAATTCCTCCTTTCCCCCAACCTTTGATAATCTCAAGCCTACCTGCTGTCTCAATGAATTTGCCTATGTGAAGTCTCATAAAAGTGGAATCATGCAATATTTGTCCTTTTGTGTCTAGCGTGTTTCACTTCGCATAATGTTTTCAGGGTCTACCTAGGTTGTAACAGGTATCAAAATATTCCCTTTTTGATTAACCACTCATTATGCATTCCTCTGTTAATAATGAACTAGAGTCTGTTTTCACCTTTTAGCTATTGTGAATAATGCTGAAATGAACATCGACATTTAAGTATCTCTTTCAGTTCCTGCTTTCAATTCTTTTAAGTATGTACCTAGAAGTGGTATTGCTGTGTCATCAGTCAACCACTTAACTTTATCAGGAACCAAAAACTGTTTTACACAGCAGCTGTACCATTTTGCATTTCTACCAGTAATGTACTAAGATTTCAATTTCTCCACATCATTGCTAACATTTATATTATTACTATTGCCTTTCTAGTAAGTGGGAAATGGTATGTCATTTTAGTTTTCATTTGCACTCCTCTGATGACTAATGATGTTGAGCAAATTTTCCTGTGCTTATTGGCCGTTTGTATCTTTAGAAAAATGACTATTTCAAGCTTTTTTCTCAGTTTTAAATTGTTTGATTTTTTTGTGTTGAATTGTTGGAGATATATTCTGGGTATCAAACCCTTTATATTTATTTTTAAAGATATAAATTTAAATATATATGATCTGCAGATATTTTCTCCCATTCATAGGTTGTCTTTTTACTTTTATATAATGTCCTTTGATGTACAGGTTTTAATTTTCAGAAAGTCTGATTTATCTTTTTTCTTCTGTTTTTATTAAGACTCCATTACCAAATCCAAACTCATATAAAGATTTTCCTTAATGTTATAGTTTTGTAGTATTACCTCATACTTAGGCTGATCCATTTTGAGTTAATTTTTGTATTTGGTGTTAATCAGGCTCCACTTGATTTTTTTGCAGGTGGAAAGTCAGTAACATCTATCGAATAGATGAGACTTTCCCAGCAACCAGACTTGGCACCCTTGTCAATTGTTTAGATATGTTTATTTTTGAACTCTCTATTCTATTCTTCTGGTGTATGTTTCTGTTATGCTATTGTCATATTGTGAATTTTTTAATTTTTTATTTTAATTGGCATACAACATTCTATTCATTTTAGGTATACAACGTACTGATGTGATGTGTGTGTCTGTATATGTGTGTGTGTGTGTGTGTGTGTATTGCAAAATGATAACACATTTCGTTAACATCCTCAGTTACAAAATAATTCTTGTGTGATGAGAGCTTGTAAAATTACACTCTTAGCAACATTCAAATATATAATAAAATATTGTTAGCTCTAGACACCATGCTGAACATTAAATTCCCAAAACTTACTATAACTGGGAAGTTTATACCTGTTGATCACCTTCACCCATTATTCCCACACCCTCTGACGATCTCCAATCTATTCCTATATCACTGACTTAAAAATATCAGATTCCACAGATCAATGAGATCATACAATAGTTGTCCTTTCTCTGTATGATTATTTTCACTTTACATAATGCCCTCAAGTGCATCCATATTGACACAAATACTAAGATGTCCTTCTTTCTTGTTGCTGAATATTATTTCATTATGTATATATTACTATATATATTCACTGTTACTAGTATATCTGATTTAAAAAAACATAAAAAGAAATATATGTTATGTATATATACCAAATTTTCCTTTGCTATTCATCCATTAGTGGATAGTTGTTTCCATGTGTCAGCTCTTGTAAATAATAACTGCGCTGAACATTGGAGGAGCATTTATCTTTTCAAGTGAATGTTTCATTTTCTTTAGATAAATAACTAGAAGTGGGAGCATTAGGTCATGTGCAGTCCTAGTTTTAATTTTGGGGGAATTTCCATACTATTCTATTATGTTTAGTGGCCTTACCAAGATACATTCCTACCATCAGTGCGTAAAGTTTCCCTTTCTCCACATCCTTGCCAACACTTTCTTCTTGTCTTTTTGATACTTATTCTGCCAGGTGTGATGTGATATCTCATAGTGGTTTAGATTTGCTTTTCCCTGTTAATTGGTTATGTTGAGTACTTTTTGATGTAATTGTTGACCATTTGTGTTTTCTTTGTAAAATTGTCTATTAAATGTCTCTGACCATTTTTAGATTTTTTTTTCAGTTGAGTTGTATGAAATCTTTTATATGTTTTGCATATTAATCCCTGAATTTGAATATGATTTGCAAATATTTTATCTCATTCTATAGGTTGACTTTTTATTTTATTGATGATTTCCTTTGCTCTACAGAAGATTCTTAATATATTCCCAATTATTTTTGCCTTTGTTGCTTTTGCTTTTGGTGACACATTGAAAGGATTATTACTTTTAAAGTTTTCATTATACGTCACTAATGTGTAGAAGCACAACCAAATTTTCTGTGTTTAACTTGTACCTTTTAACGCCACTGAATTCATTTATTATTACATCTACTACATATAGTGATAGATACATTCTTGTGGGTCTTCTACATTTTGTCTTTTGGGATTATATCATCTGCAATTAGATATAGTTTTATTTCTCCTTTTCTAATTTGGGTGTCATAATTTATTTCTTTTCTTATATAATTGCCCTGGCTAGAACTTCCAGAACAATTTTGGATAATATTGGTGAAAGTGGACATCATTGCCTCACTGCTGAACTCAGAAAATATCTTCAGTATTTCATCACTATTTTGTTAGTATGGACTTTTCTTAAATACATTTTTTTTTTTTGCTGTGATATATATTCTTTAACTCAAAGTGAACCAACAGTAATACACCATAATTTCTTATTTTGATACTCACAATAGTCACCCATTTTATTACACTACTTTTTGTTATAAACTACAGAAGGCTTGGTCACATATCTAAAAATTTTCCCAGGCCTTATTATAATATTGCACAGTGCAGTTGCTACATGGTAAGCTAGTGTTATGTAGAAATAACAGCAAAAATAAACCAAAGGAAATAGCCACAAATCTAAAATTGTTAAACAGTTAACAATTCAAACTTAGCAAGTATCTTTTGTCTTGTTGAGAAAGTTCCCTAATTTTCCTAGTTTTGTGAGAGATTTTATCAAAAAAGAGTGTTAGATTTTTTTTAAATGCCTCTTTTCGGTTACATGAGATGGTAATAGGGTTATTTATCCTTCATTCTTTTACTGTAATGTATTACTTTAATTGACTTACATTTTAAAAGGACAGATTTATTAGGAAAAGGCGAAAGAAAAAGTGACACCTGCATAGTCACAGGCAAGCAGGGAGGAGATCTGCCTAAATTGATTTTCTTATGATGAGTCACCCTTGCAATACTGGGGTAAATTCCACTTAGTCATGGTGTATAATCATTTTAATATGCTGCTATTTTTGGTAGTATTTTATTGAGGAATTTTACATAAGTAACCATAAGGCATATTGGTCTATAATTTTCCTTTGATGTCTTTATCTGACTTTGATATTAGAGAGCAATGCTATCTTCATAGAATGAGTGAGAAAGTATTCCTTCTTTTATTTTTTGGAAAGTTTGAGAATTTGGTATAATTCTTCTTTAAGTATTAGTAGAATTCAATGAAGAAGTTGCATGTTTAGACTTTCCTTAGTCCGCAAGATTTTGTAATGATTCAATGTCTTGTTATAGGTCTGTTGACAGTTTCTAATGCTTCTTATAACAGTTTAAGTAATTTGTATTTTTCTTTTTTTTAGTAATTTGTATTTTTCTAGGATTTTTTCCATTTTATCAAGGATAGTTGGTTAGTTGGAAATGTCCATATTGTTTTCTTATACTGCTTTTATTGCTCTAAAGGCAGTAGTAATACACCCACTTTCACTTCTCATTTTAGTGATTTGCTGACATCACTTGATCAGCTTTATGTCTATACTTTTGCCTGTTTTAGAAATTTTATACAAGTGCAATTATACAACATTTTTTTTTAAAGATTTATTTATTTATTTATTTATTTATGCACGCACTGGGTACAGTCAGAAGCGCGGGAGGGTGAGAGAATTCACCAGAGCCAGAGTGAGGAGCAGAGCAGGCAGAAGGACCGAAGTACACTGCTGAGGGGAGCAGCGGGCCGCAGGAGAGGTCTGCGCGCCATGTGGGACCCTCCCCTGGTGGCCGGGGAGCAGCCGGGGAACGAACCGGCGTTGCAGAGGCTGTGGGCAACTTCGCAACCCAGTGCTCAACCGCTGTGCCAACGGGGAGGCCCTGTACAACATTTTTGACTTCTTTCAGCTAACATCGTGTTTGTGAAATTCATTTATATTATATTATGTGCTAGTAACTTGTTTCATTTTATCACTGAGTAGTAGTCCATTGTTTGAGTTTGCAACATTTACTGTCACCCTTTAATGAACATTTTATTGTGCTTCTGGTCTGGAGCTATTATGAATAATATTGCTTTAAACATTTGCTTAAAATACTTTATTTAGACACAGTTTCACTTTCTCTCATTTATAACTGTGAGTGAAATTACTAGATCTTTATATGTTGTAGGACTTCATCACATACAAATCTGATATCATATATATCATTTATAAATCTTTATCCCAGTTTATGATTTATCTTTTTATTTCCCTAATAGTCTTTTGAAAAACAAAAGTTTTAAACTTTTCTGAGGTCCACTTTATCAGTTTTTTCTTTTAGTGTCATATCTAAGAAACCTTTGCCTAACTCAAGGGCAGAAAGATCTGTTTCCTTCTGTAAGTTTTCTACTTTTATCTTTTATTATTTAGAACTATGATTCATTTCAAACTGCTAATTTTATTTTTTTTTTTATTTTATTCATCTGATAGTGGTTTACAGCGTTGTTTGTGATTAAAAGTTATAGGGGTTGGTTGTTACCATACCACACCCTCCACCAGAACATTCACAGTCTTCCTTCCCTATTCCATTGTGCTCCCTCTCCATTGTTTTCTGACCCTCCCATCCTTCCCCTTCTGGTAGCTTCAGTTCTACACTCAGATTCTAGGGTTTATGATTGGTTTGGCTTTATCCCATCCTTTGTTTCTCTGTTTTCCACATATAAGTGATACTATCTGGCATTTGTCTTTCTCTTTCTGACTTATGTCACTTACAGTAATCCTTTCCAGTTATACCCATGTTGTCACAAATGACAAACACCTTTTTCATAGCTAAGTAGTATTCCATTATGTGTATTTATAGCACAGTCTCCTGATCCACTTATCTGGGGGTACTTAGGTAGTTTCCATGGGTAAGCTACTAATTTTAAGTAAATTATTGAGTGTTAAGTATTATCAATATTTATTTTTCTCAACAAAAAACATTGTATTATTTGGAATATTTTCTAATCATAATTTTTCTTTACATGGAAAGTATCATACACTTATGACATACTTCATTTCATAAAATTAAACCCATTCAGAGATTATGCTTATTTTGATTGTTTTCTATAACTGCAGGATAAGTAAGAAGAAAACTGTAGTAATTTCTTTGTTGTCAGAAATTACATAGACCCAAATGTCAGCATTATAATCCATCTGACAGTTCTTACCCACATAAAGATGTATAATTTGCCTAGAAACAGGGCTTCTGGAAATGAGTCATTGACCAAAAAAATTTTTTGAAATTATTACACTCTAGTTTTTTTTTAAGATTCATGGAACCTGTTTGAGTATTTAATAATATAAGACAAAAGGTTTTCTGTAACTATAAATCATCATGTAGGGAAATGGCCATAATTTATCAAGAAAGTAAGAAAAAGTATACTCCTGTGTTAAACAGAATATCTTTGGGTTTTTTTGTTTGTTTGTTTTAATGATTTATTTATGCATACAAGAACTGGGGTACAGGCCAATGGTGCAGGAGGTGAGAGGATTCACCAGAGAGAGAGTGGGGAACAGAACAGGTGGATTGACTGAAATACACTGCTGAAGGGAGCAGCAGACAAGACAGGAGAGGTCTGCTGCTCCATCTGGGTCACCTCCCTGGCCGGGGATCAAACTTGTGCTGCAGTGGCTGCAAATAAATTCATAGTGTTGTGCCTTAACCCCTTGTGCCACCAGGGAGGCTAAAGAGAATATCTTTGAATGGGAGAAATATTAGAGGACTTAGCAAAATCAGTGATTAACTTCATGGACTAGAATACAATTGAAAGTTTTCATCAATTAACACTATCATTTACAATATCTACTGGTGAGTCAATATGGCAATGTGAATGTATGTCTTGAATGTTATTGTGTTTTTCTAAATTAATAAGATCTGTTTAATCTACAGTGAAGCCATCCAGGTGTGGATATCACAATTCATTGACTTTTGAATCTCAGTTCAGGTTTATGTGTTTTCATTTTAATATTGCTTAGTAAATACCAGTCAAAGATGAAGGATACATTAACTTTCCTGTTCAAGAAGCAAAGTGGGGCAATCCCTTAAGACAATAGGAGGTTTCTTGTCCACTATGCTCTTTTATAAATTAGGAAACTGTGTGTAGGTAATAAAGCAATTTTTCTATGGTCCTTAAAAGAGAGTTCTTGGTATGAATCCCAGCTCCTCTCCATGTATGAACTTATGAAAGTTACTTGACCATTTAATATTGTGGTTAATACAGTAATAGATTTTGCTAAGTGAAAAAATTGTAGAGCAAATGTTCTTTTTTCTTTTATCTGACCAATTCAGTATAAGATGAAAAATCATATTTAAGGATGTGTTCTCCATACTGGCCATCCCTTTAAATCCAGAAAAGAAGCAGCACTCCCCAGCTGTTTGCTATAGCTCCAATTCTGCTTGAACACTTCAGAACTACTTGTCAGTTTCAGTAAAGGAAAGATACAGCCTTGGATAATAAACAGATATATTTGAATCACTGGTTTACCTTCCACTTCACTGGCTTTTTGCCTGGGTGATTAATTCACCAAGTATCGGAGTCCTCAACTGTAAAATAAGACTATTACTTTCTGTTATTTTCTTCACAGCTTTGATCAAAATTAAATATGATAGTGGATACTAGGGAACCTCAACACATAAAGAAGTTACCTGTTCTCTTCCCCTCTCCCCCAACATACTTCTCCTGTGTATGGGACTGGGACATTTTCTGTTTATGAAAATTGAGATAACTAGATGTCTATTTTCTCCTCTTCTGTGTTTCTTTTGCAGTGCTATGAACACAACTGAAATGTGTTTATAATGTGATAGTAAATGATTTTTCAATCACCTTATAGATGTGTAATCCCATATATTGCTCTGATACCTTTGGATAAACTGCTGCTGTAATGCAGATGGTAGCTGAAAAATCTTGCATTAATATTCTGAGGTTGTACAATAACTTATTCCTAATTAATTAAATGAATACCTGGTTCTTGCCATTCATAAATGATAACCATTCCTAACTAGAACCTGCATGGTTAAAGGAACATAAGACTAGGGTAAAATATTGGTTCTTCATCTCTATGTAACCTGGACAATTTAACCTCTCTGAACCTTAATTTTCTTGTCTGTAAAATGATGAAAGTAAAGGATATAATTTCTTGGTCTTCAGTATTCATACCATTGTATGATTTAAAATTGGTGGGAAGTTAATCAAGTCAAAGCTGATTATTATATTCTATTGTTTGTTACTTGAAGGGATTGTGTATGGTATGTTAGTGGATGTTAACTAGACCTACTGCAGTGATTATTTAGCAATATATAGTAATATTGAACCATTATGTTGTCTACTTTATAGTAGTACTTAAAAAATGTATAAGAGTAAGAGTAATAATAATAAGAGTAAACTGCTGATGTTTAATTCAAATCATGAGAATATTTGAATTAAACATCAGTAGTTTACTCTTAGGTAAATTTTTTTATTTTTAATTAAAGTCAATGAAATAATTGCAGAGATCACAGCTGCCATAGAATTCATCATTCACCTTGCTTATGAACTTACCAACCTCATAAAATTTGAGACTATTTCCCCTTTACAAAGATGGATAATAAAGATTTTAATCTTAAAAATAAGTATCTTGTGAGAATTAGAAATCAGTTATTTGTTTCATGTATTTCAATCTTTTAGTAAGAAATTAACAGTCTACAAGTAAAATAAGAATCCATCCAGAGCTAGAAAAAGGCAACACTGTTTCAGGAATTTCAAAAGATCCAAAAGAATTGTTTTTTTTTTGTTTGTTGTTTGTTTGTTTTTCATATTATAAGGGGGGTCTAAAAAGGGTTGCTGAACACCAGCAAGGTATCTAAGAATTCAACTTAATTCCGATATTATTTTCTGGCAGATAGTATCAGGCAAAGGGCTCAGTCTCATAAGTCCACCCTTCACTTCAGACTCCTCTCACAAGCCCAGATTGTTAGCTATGCTTCTGACCAACTCTTTATAAATCACAAGTTCTGGCAACACCGTCCTTGACTCAGTTAATTTTCTAAAATGGCTCAGAGAACTCAGGAAACCTGTCCACCCATTATATTACTGATTTGTTACAAAGGATACTACAGGATACTAAACAGTCAGATGAAGAAATACAGGGGGCAAGAAGTTTGGGATGTGACATGATTGCACATGGAGGTGTTCTGGTTCTCAACTTGAACACTATCCTTCTGGATCTTTAAGCATGATGGATTAGCTCATCCATCGGTAATGATTCAACCCCGGGAAATCAGGGGACTTAGCTGAAAGTTCCAATCACCTCTTCAGAGCAACCTGCCCCATCTTTAGCTGCTTGCCAAAATCACCTTTATCAACTTCAGCCCCATTATAGTTGTGATGTTTAAGGTCATGTTAGGAGTAAGACACCTATTTAACTTGAGACTTTTAAGCATTTTCAGGAACGACTACTGGATACTGAATATGATGCCCAAACATGCTGTTGTTATTCTTATCAATAGGAAATTCCAAAGTTTTTAAAAATTTTGAACCAAGAATAGCATTTGAAGACCTAATACATATGAAAAAAATATTTGGGCCAACTACATGGATGAATGGGTGGGTTAGTGGGTGGGTGGGTGGGTGGGTGGATGGATGGACAGATGGCTATTAAGTAAATTGCAGTATCTCAGGGGCAAAAGGTGACCTGAGACCCTGAGGGCCTGGTGGGCATTTGTAAAAATTATATTTTCGACTGCTTTCATAGCTGACGTAAATAAATCATGACTATCCCTCAGTGGAAATTATAACAACTTTATGAAGGGAATGAAGATGTTTATCTTCTGGTGAAAAGTGCTAATTGACTATATTGATTATGTAGCCAAAATGACATAAAACTTCTGAAATACTTTACACACTGAAATTTCAAAATTATCATGACTACTTTTTTCAAAAAATATTTCAAATTAGTTTGCATATTTCTGAAATTTTTAAATACTTTTTAACTACCCATGGTTATTAACAATGTTTATTTAAAATACTACCAGTTATAAAAGGATCTCGAAGGTGAATTTCCCAAAGGTACATATTTCTCTCTTTTTTTTTAAGATTTATTTATTTATGCATACAAGAACTAGGGTACAGGCCAGAGGTGCGGGGAGGGTGAGAGGATTCACCAGAGACAGAGTGGGGAGTAGAACAGGTGGATATACTGAAATGTACTGTTAAGGGGAGCAGCGGACAAGACAGAAGAGGTCTGCTGTGCCATGTGGGTCGGCTCCCTGGCTGGGGAGTGAACTCGTGCTGCAGTGGCTGTTGATAGCTTCATAGTTCTGCATCTTAACCCCTTTAGCCACCAGGGAGGCCACCCAAAGGTACATATTTCAATGAAAGATATATAAGCAGATATTGCAGGTAAACCTTATTAATGATTGTTACAATGTCCATTTTAATCAGAACCATTTCTGCCCTTTTTGGAATTACACCTCACTCCTGCTCTACTGGAGAAACTAAATGACTGTAGTTTCCCTGCTGTTTTGGAGCAGTGACTCTTGGCTTACGTAAAAGTAGCTTTCTTTGACATTGTTATATCAATATTTGACACCTTCGAGTGTTCATCATCTTAACAGTAAGTACTGTTTATTAAATTTGTATGTGCTAAGCACTGTGCAAAGGGCAGTGGCTAAGAATATATAATCTCTGAAGCCAGACTTCCTGGATTGTGTTCTGGCTCTGCCTCTTATTAGCAGTCATGGACAAGTTACTTGACATTTCATACCTCTTTCTTCTTCTGTTAAGTTGAAGTAATAATATAGGATAACAACACAGTAAGCGTTATTATGAAGATTAAAGAAAATAATGCATAAAACTTGTAACCGCTTGAACACAGTAAACATTCAATGAATGCTTACTAGTATCACTATAATCATTTACAAGAATTTTTTTGAGTAATGTGTTTATTTTACAGTAAAGAAGCTAAATAGGGCCTCCCTGGTGGCATAAGAGGTTAAGACGCCACCTACGAAGCTTACTGCAGCCACTGCAGCACGAGTTTGATCCCCCGCCAGGGAGCTACCCACATGGCACAGCAGACCTCTCCTGCCTTGCCCACTGCTCCCCTCAGCAGTGTATTTCAGTCAGTCTGCCTGTTCTGCGTCCTACTCTGTCTCTGGTGAATCCTCTCACCCCCCACACCTCTGGCCTGTACCCCAGTTCTTGCATCAATAAATAAATCTTTTTAAAAAAATTGAATCTAAGCTAAATAATGTTAAGTAATTAAGAGTAATTCTTTATTCTGACAAGGTTTTACTAGACTTATGCTACATCACAAGGGGGGCAGCACTGAAAGGGAAATTTTCCAGGCTGATGCAGGGAGCTAGGAAAGGGTTTTTAATTGGTGGGTCTATCAGACTGGGCAGAGGGGAGCAGCAACATAGCATGTTGTAAGCAGGACCACCCTGGGGCATGTGTGAAGGGATTACTTGCATCACAGGTTACCTGTTTCATTAGCTTCTTAAGTCTCCACCCAGAACTCTGTGTTTTAGCATGCTAATGGGGCCTTGGTCACTTGCGGTCTAAGTCACATTTCTTTCATTATCTGTGGGATGGGGAGGAATTGTGTTGTGACACAATCATTTGTAAGGATATGGCATCCTTTGTCTAAGTATGGTGGCTTTGGTCAGTCAAGTGAGATAGCTTGCTTAAACAAGATACTGGGCGACAACCTGCCAGCTCCTGATTTAGTTCATCTGTTTAAACAGGATGTTGGGCAACTCCATCCTGCAAATGTACAATTTAATTCACCTAGGCTATCACATTTGCAAGGCATCTTTCAGCAATAGCCATCAGGAATATTTTTTAACTGAAGCGCCATATATTTGTCATAAATTAGGTCTCATATCCTCCCCAGAGGGGATCCAAGGAGAAGCACAAGTGCCTTGAGGCACAGCACAGTGTCAGAGGTAAGGCTTGTCCAGGAGGAGCTGGAGTCACAGCCACCTTCTCTGTGACTGCCACAGATGAAGTCTCTGCTGGCTTGCCTGACACCAGAGCCTTCTGTGAGGACATGATACCATGGACAGCTTCCCAGCAGCCATCTAGAGCACAGGAGTAATTGTGGAGAGCATGTGGCTGGGGCTCACAGTGAGCTTAGGAGGGGGCTGAGTTTGCTTGGTGCCCTCCTGGCACCACAGTTGCACCTTCCCCTGCAAGCCATGCCCAGATGCCCAGGTCCACAGCAGCAGGTAGCAGATACCATCTTTCCTCTATGCTGAATGGCACTTGTGCCATCTAAACACTTAAAGAAAAAATAAAGATTTATTTCTTACAGGACCTGGTAATCACATAACACCCCTGGGGCCATACAGTGAGGTCACTAGTAACTAGTACCAGAGAGTATTTGATGCTCTTTTGCAGAGCAAGAGAGGAGAGAGCAAGGGAGAGGATAGGAAAGGACTGGAAATAGAGCTGCTAGCTAGCTTGTCCTGCTTTTATGGGGGGCGGAGGGAGTTAGGGGGACTGGAGTTTTGAAGACTCACTTTTTATTGGTGAATTTAAAACACAAAATTAAGAATTTAAAGCTTGAGAAGAAAAAAAGGGATTGATCCAAATGATCACTTATTGAAATAAATTGAGATATCTAAACCAGCACAGTAGGAGCTGGTTTTGTAGTTGGCAACATGTTTATTCAAAATAACTCTATTTGAAGTGGATATCTCAGCAATCAAAGTTTAAGTCAGCATTTGCATTACAAAAAGAGAAAACCTATCTATAAGAACTGCTAGCAAGCAATAGAGACTTGAACCCAGGTGCTTTTTTGTTGTGGGGAGAAGATCAGGGTGAGACCTGAGGCACAGGGATGAAAGAATTCACCAGAGACAGAGTGGAGATCAGAACAGGTGGATTTCTTGAAATTCCCTGCTAAGAGGAGCAGCGGGTGAGGCGGGAGTCTGTGAATAAAGGAGTATTTGATGCTCTTTTTTATACTGTGTTGGTGGGCTTTCTGACTTGGGGCACCAGTTTGCACCAGTTATCTGCTGGGATATCTGGTCTCTGGTCCTGGCCTATGACACAGAAACATGTTCTGTCCTCTGCTTCTGCATTTCCGAAGCTGCCCTGGATTTTCTGGTCATGGTGGTCGGGTTTATGGCCTTGTTCCCAAGGCAGCTTTATCTATTCCCTTATCCCAGCCTCCCAAACCTGTCTGCTGGGTTAGGAGTGGGGGCTTATAATTTAATCTTACTCAGTTGTATCCTGACAATTCTGACACCTAAATTCTTGTTTTTAAGCTGTACTGTTGTTTTAGTGGAAATGGACTCCATAGCTATTGGAATGTCATACTTGGAATCTCACGTTTTCATTTTATAGATGGAAAAACCTGTATAGGCCAAGCATCATAGTAACTTAACTATCTGAAAAGCAAACTCTTTCCCATTCCAATTTTTAACCTTTCAACTACCCCCAAGAATATCACATTTTTGGGTACATTCTTTGGGACAGCTTTCATTAGAAGAATTTTTATCCTGACCTCTGCCCAAATAAACAAAATACTGAATTATTAGCATTTAATTAAGCTTTTGAGTATAAGATTTCATTCTTATATAAACTAATTTTGCTTGTACTCTTTATTTTATGCCTCCTATTATCAAAACAAGAGTTGAGCCATTTTACTGCCCTTTAGCTTAAGTGTGGATTTTTATGTTTAAATAAATTTCTGTTCTTCTAATGTTAAGGTCTTATTTCAGATGCAGAATTATACTAATAGAAGAGACTAGCAGCTGCCTCTCCCCTATGGGGTAGGCAGTAATAAGTGTATTAAGTAAAAAATAGGATTTTTTTTAGGTTTCTTGTTTATTTTTGGAATTCAAATTATAGGTTTGACTTAGCGGGTAATTTGTCTTAATGGGTTCTTTATTAGTAGGATTAAAGACCATTGAAATCTTTCATTTAAATGAACTAATCTTAAAATAATCCCACACATGCAATTTCATGTTATATTGAAAGCACTCAGAAGGCAATAGACAAAGTAGTACTCTAAATATTACTCAGTGAAAAATAAGGAGAGTGTTTAAAGTAAGCTAATCAGTTGTACAACAAGTAGAATAGACATAAATCTTTTTCTGCTATTTGCATATATGATTTTAAATAATATATGGTTAGATTTTTAAAGATAGACCCAAAATATTAAATCATTCTTAATAGGAATATTTCTGTTCATTTCATATGATATATGAAAATTATTTTAAAAATTATACTGTGTCCATGCATAGTTAAATAAACATGGTATTCACTTTTGGTAAGGAAAGCTAAAAAGAATTGTAACTTCACAACACTTTTTTAAATTTATCTAAAACAATAGACATAGAGCTTCATATTTAATCATAAGAAACTTAACAATAATGTAGTCCAGTATTCCTCTCCTCGCCCTCATCCAAACTTTAAAAGGTAAAATTATAAGGCCATTGCAGTGTAGAATGTTTATGAGACATTTCCATCATCGTGTACATACTTACCAATAGTACTTGTTGATCCTGGACTGAAATTGGGCTTCTTTACCCCCTTTTACTCCCTACTCACTAAAAATCAGTTTTTATCTCTATGTAAATATTACAGAGACCAGAGGAAACTCAGAACAGGGAGTAAAATAGGTCCTGGCTTGGCTTTATAAAAATCTTAATTAGGAAAAAAATCATTGAGCCATAGTAGTCAAAGTATCAGTATTTTCAGCAAAACTTCAGCAAAGCATTAGTAGATAAGTACTCTGAAGTTATTATTGAAGCCTGAGATAAATTTAGGGATTGAGATTATGAGGAAAAATATTTTATCATTTCAATAACAGCAATAAATAGAATTGACAGGGGGCCTCCCTGGTGGCGCAAGGGATTAAGACTCAACCTATAAAGCTATCCTGCAGCCACCACAGCATGAGTTCGATCCCCAACCAGGGAGCTACACACATGGCGCAGCAGACCTCTCCTCACTGTCCTGCTGCTCTCCTCAGCAGTGTGTTTCAGTAGATCCTCCTGTTCTGTTCCCCACTCTGTCTCTGCTGAATCCTCTCACCCCCGCCCCCCACACCTCTGGCCTATACCCCAGTTCTTGTATGCATAAATAAATAAATCTTTAAAAAAAAATAGAATTGACAGGAGGGAAGAATGTCATTATGAAAGTCTTATTTCACTACCAACTGTTCACAGAGCCTATACTTACATTAATGCAAATTTGGTAAATATTTCTTTTGGTTCCACCTTGCATTTCAGGTATTACCCTGTTAGTAATCAGCAACATCTTAAAGAATAACTGTTTTCTAGTATGATCATGTGCATACTCTTAGAATATTTGTTTGTCATAAAAATTCTGTTATGACCCTGGCACTTTGTAGAATTGTCTTTAATCATGTAAGTAAATATTAATATCATATTTATAAGAGTATAAATGAATATTTAACCTTATACTATTTAACATCTAAAGCAAAATAACTAAACTGATGTACATGTTAATTCTGTCATTTATATCATTTGCAAGTGAATATTTTAAAGAATTTATACTTTCCACATGGTAATGTGATATATTTCTGTGCCAGTAATTCTCTTGCATTACCACTTGACAAAAACAAAGCAAAAAACCCAATCAAAAAATGGGCAGAAGACCTAAAAAGACACTTCTCCAAAGAGGAAATATAAATGTCCAACACGGATATGAAAAAATGTTCTATATCACTTATTATCAGCAAAATGCACATCAAAACCATAGTGTAATACCACCTCACACCTGTGAGAATGGCCCATATTTAAAAAAAAAAAAAGAACAGAAACAACAAATGCTGGTGAGGATGTGGTGAAAAAGGACCCCCCTTACACTGGTGGGAGTGTAAAGTGATTTAGCCACCTATGGAAAGATGTGTGGAGCTTCCTCAAAACACTAAAATTGGATCTACCATATGACTCAGCAATTCCACTCCTAGGAATCTCCCCAAAGAATATGAAAATACTTATCCAAAAGGAAACATGCACTCCTGTATTTATTGCAGCACTATTTACAGTAGTCAAGATATGGAAACAACCTAAATGCCCCAAAACAGGAGAATGGATTAAAAAAAGATGTGGTATATATACACAATGGAATAATACTCAGCAATCAAAAAAAATGACCTCATTCATGCCATTCATGGCAACATAGAGGGAACTAGAAGGGATTATGCTAAGCAAAATAAATCAGAAGGTAAAAGATAAATATCAGATGATTTCCCTTATATGCATAATATAGAGAAGCCAATGGATCAGAAAAAAAGACAGAACTTGCAAGCTGATCATAGATCTGAGGCATTCAGCAGAAGAGGGAAAGGGAGAGAGATCAAAATAGGAGTAGCAGCACAAGGGACTGTCGTGATGGATCATGGATGCTGTGGTGGTGGGAGAATTACAGGAACTACAACTGAGGGGAGGAATCAAATACTGTCCAAAAACTAACAACAATGTAAGAAAATAAATAAATTTTTAAAAATATATTAATGGTGCTAAAACAGCCAAATTCCCCAAAGAATATACAGATTCAGAGCAATCCCTATTAAACTTTTGATAACATTCTTCAAACAATATAATAAACATTACTGAAATTTATATAGAGCCATGGAAGACCCAAATAGACAAATCAATCCTTCTAAAAAGGGGAAGAACAGTGGTATCACACTCCTGCACTTCAAACTATACTCTCAATAAAATGCAAGAGTAATCAAAAGAGAATGTTACTGAAATAAAAGTAAATATGCAGACCAATGCAATAGAAATAAACCCAACACTTATATGAGCAATTAATCTATCAGTTAATTTATAAAAACAACCTAAGTGCCCAAGGACAAGTGAATGGATTAAAAAGATGTGATATATATGCACAATAAGATACTACTTAGCTATAAAAAGAAAAAGATGACATATTGCCATTTTAGACAACATTGATGATTGATGGAACTGCTGCGTAACTATCAGTTAAGGTCTCTTTAAAAGGAATAGTGTTGGTAAAACTGGACAGCAACATGCAAAATATAAACAAGACCACTGCCTCACACCTACAAAATTTAAAAAGTATTAAAGTCTTGTATGTAAGACCTGAAACCATAAAGTACTTAAATGAAAACAGAAGCAAATAATTCTATGTCATTAGCATCAAAAATGTCTTTGGGGACTCAACTGCAACAACTAGAGAAATGAAAGTTAAAATAAACAAATGGAACTCCCTCAAACTATAAAGTGTCTGTACAGCAAAAGAAACTACCATTAAAATGAAAAGACTCCTTACTGCCTGGTTGAAAATATTTGCACATTATGCATATGACAAAAGGCTAGTATCATAAAGAACTCATACAACTCAAAAAGAGCAACAATGAAAACCCCAATCAAAAAGTGGGCATAAAAACAAAATCAAAGAAGACATACAGATGGCCAACAGGCACATGATAAAAAAAAAATTTATAATTATCATCAGGAAATGGAAATGCAAACATATCCACAGTGAAATCCCATCTCACAACCGTGAGAATGGCCCATATCAAAATGTCCAGAAATAACAAGTATTGGCAAAGATGAAGAGAAAAAGGAACTTTGTACCCTGTTGTTGAGTATGTAGAATGATTCAGCCTATATGAAAACAGTATGAATGTTTCTTTAAGTATTATCTACCATGTGATCCAGCAATTCTGCTCTTAGGTATCCACACAACAGATGCAAAGACACTAATTGGAAGGGATATATGCACTCCTCTGCTCACTGCAGCATTATTTATAGTAGCCAATTTATAAAAACAACCTAAGTGCCCAAGGACAAGTGAATGGATTAAAAAGATGTGATATATATGCACAATAAGATACTACTTAGCTATAAAAAGAAAAAGATGACATATTGCCATTTTAGACAACATTGATGATTGATGGAACTGGAGGGAATTTTGTTCAATGAAGTAAGTCAGAATGGGAAAGTCAAATACCAGATAGTTTCATTTATATGTGGAACACAGAGAAACAAAACAAAACTAAAAATAAACCCTCAAAATCAAACTGAAGCACTGAGACTACTTGTGGGGCCAGGTGGAAGGAAAAGGTGAAGAACAAGGCATGGAGGGCCAGTGAAGTACAATCCAGGGTTATGGTGGTAGATACGGTGTGGTAACAGACAAATGAAGAAGTATAATCCTATACTTCTGAATCATATACAGTGTTGTAAACCAACCTTACCTCAATTTTAAAAAAATAGAAAAACAGTCTTGATACAGAGAGCTGATTGGTTCTGAATGCCAGAGTCAGGGATTACAACGTGAGCAAAATGGGCAGATTTGGTCAAAAGGTACAAATTTTCAGTTATAAAATAAATAAAGGGATATTATATACAGCGTGATGACTATAGTTAATATTACTGTATAGTGTATTTAAACTTTGCTGAAAGAGTAGGTCTTAAAAGTTCTGATCACAAGGAAAAGAATTTGTAACTATGTATTTATGTTGTATACATGAAACCAATATAATATGTCAATTATGTATCAATTAAAAATACATATATGAAAAGATAAATGTAAGGACACAATTAAAATAAGCATTATAATAATGGCTTACCACTAACTTGCTTACTCTTCTTCTGTGGCAACAATAATAATTATGTAAATGAGTCAAAAGCTGTATTTCTTAAGATTAATGATTTTAATATTAAAGGCTGGAATGGGGTCTTTTCCATCACTGGATAAATATTTAATCACAAGAATGTGTGCAATTTAAAACAAGACATAGGCCACAGAATAGGTAGCAAGGGCCAGAATAATTTTTTTATATTGAATCAAAAGCATCAAATACTTCAGTTTTATCTGTATTGATAAGGATTTTGAACAATAGGAAATTAACCTGTGAAACAAGAACACATAATTTTGTGGCTGTTGATGTACTCTTGAAGTTTCTTTTGGCAGATGGAGATGGACACATGGATCATTTACTGCCAGGCTGTGAAGATAAAAACTGCCAAAAAAGCATCATCTATTTGCTTAAATCTGGAACAAAAGAGGTATGTAAACTGGTTTTAATATAAATAATTATGTGCTTGAAAAATATTTTCAGCGGTTAGAAAAGTTATCCAAAGAATCAGAACAGAGAGAAACCAAAAATAAATTAACTTCTTCATTTTAATTTAATGGGATGTATTTAAATCTAACTTTTAGGGTTTGTTGCAGGGACACAAGTACTCTTTATAATCATTTTTGGTAAAGGATACTCCCTTGATCCAGATTAAGTGGTCTGTTTGCATTTTACATGCTGAGTAAAGTATACTATAACTATAAAAAATATTTCATATAGAACATACCTGTTTTCATGTGTGTTATCTAGACCTATTTCATTTTCTTTTTTTTTTTTTTTATACAAGCACTGGGTACAGTCAGAAGCGTGGGAGGGTGAGGGAATTCACCAGAGCCAGAGCAGGGAACAGAATAGGCAGACTGACGAAATACACTGCTGAGGGGAGCAGCGGGCGCGGCAGGAGAGGTCTGTGCGCCATGTGGGACCCTCGCCTGCAGCCGGGGATCGAACTGGTGCTGCAGAGGCTGTGTGCAACTTTGCAGCCCAGCACTCAACTGCTGCACCACCAGGGGAGGCCCCTATTTCATTTTCTTATATTGAGTTTTTACCTATAGCTTATGAATAAACAATTTAGAATCTGATTATCATAGGGAAGAATTAATATGGAAATTAAAGGTTGTGACATTGAGAATTTTCCCATATTGATAACACCTAAAAGGAAACCAGTAATGTAGTGGTTTTTTATAATGGTTTTCTCTGTATCTAGAGAAAAACTAATAAAAAATTAGTTTTATATTCTTTTTCAAGGTAATAAATAATATTGTAACATGTAAATTTCTATAGCCCTTATAGTTAGGAACCATCACATTTTGTACTAAGACACTAAGAAAACAATTCCTCATAACAACCTGTATTCTGTGTGAATGACTATAATTCTGTATGAATGTAGGAGTGACTATTTTGAGTCACTGAAAACATTAGGTCAAGTAACATCTCATCGTTGGTTATCAGGGATAAGTAAACCTAATAATTATAGCCTGTCTACAAGTGACAGAGTACTTTGAGAATATTTTCAAATTATATAGTCATTTCTCTCTGGTAAGATAAATGTCACAGTTCTTTGGTGACTGTTAAGGATGTCGCATTATATGAAAAATCATTTTACTTTTTAGACCTTAATGCATTTACCTTAACCGAATACTTTATCCTCATTAATAAACTGTCAACCTCTTCAGAAATCTGTAGTAACTTGGCATTTTGTTAAATTTTCCATCTTCTTCCAAAACAAAACCAACAATTTTTTTCAAAGTTAAATGAAATATGAAAACATTTTAATGATACTTAATGCTTTTCTACTATAAGATTGAAAAATTGATCAAAGATGTAAATCAGTTTTTTAGAACAGCTCCTTTTCCTGTAAATATGTCTTTATTATTAAGCTATTTTTTCCCTTAGCAAATTATGCCTTCTTTGGATAATCTATAAAATGTTGGGGATATTTGTATATTAAACTATTTTTCAAGAAGCTGTTTTTAATGTAGTTTGGCATAGAGCCATATAAATTAGTCACCTGCTTATAAAAAAGATAAGTCTGATAGTTGACCTCCTGCTAATTATGGGCACATCTACACTTTTGTGGCATGATTTCTACTCTTCAGATTTTTCAGATTATTCAAAGAAATAGAGTTGGTCATTCAGAAGAGAAGGGATTTCCAAAAGTTCATTTTGAAATCAACCCATTCTCTCAGTTCTCTTTATTATGATCATATAGAAATAAAGAATGTAGTGAAAATGTGGCTTCCAGCTGTTTTGATAATAACGCTCATTCTCCTGGGCAGGCAGAGCTTGCCAGGCTTGGTAGTGTCTGCAAAGCCTCAGAGCTGCTTGTCTCTGAGGAGAGTGACTAAGGTCCGCCTCATGCACAGCAGGAGAACAAGGGAGATGACATAGTCTAACTTTCTTTTTGAGTTGGTCATGCTAAAAGTACATCCGTATTAGATGATATTCCAGTTTGCTCTAGTTTTTTGAAAATTCATTTGAGGCTATATTTCTACTCGACACATGTTTTTAAATGGTCAATTCAACTATCTGATAACTAATATCAGTTAAATCCTTAAATTCTATATTTCTAGGACAGACCTAAGACAAATAGTTGTGCCAGTTGAAAGAAAGATGAATGATATGTTTTAAAGACTTTTGTCTCCAGCGTGTTAGCCATGTGTCCATCAAAGTAAATTATTATACCCTAATATATTGTAGAGTTAAAGAGCTCAAGTAAAATGATGTTTAGCTTGAGAACTTCTAATGGGTCATTTGTTTTGCAAGTGGTGAATTTTCTTCTAAAATGTAATCTTTTTCCTCTAAATCCATAGTGGGTTCCAGTCCTACAGGATTTCAGCAATAAGGGCACACTTTGGGGCTTTGTACCATTTGTGCACGAACAGCGACCTACTGAAATACCAATTCCAATCACCCTTCATATTGGAGACTACAATATGGATGGCTATCCTGACGCTCTTGCCATCCTGAAGAATACGTCTGGAAGGTACGGAAATTAAGAAAAGTCAGTATTTGTGAAGTTTTCACTGTGACATTTTGCAACAAGAAATAGCACCTAAATTTGGCTTCTACCCATTAAATAAGGAATACCATGAGCTCACTTAGTGCTTCTTTACATTGTCCCTGAACTTCTCCCAGCTGTTTTTTTTTTTTTTATAAATTTTATTGTTATATTCCCCATACAATTGCAGCCCCCCCATTCTGACCCCAATCCCTCCCCTCCTGCCCCCGCCCCCCTAAAAGTGTCTCTGGTTCATAGTTTTTTGTTGATTTTGATTTTCACTTTCTTATAGTTATTCATTTTCCTGGTCCCTTATTTAAGTTTTCTAGATTCCTGCTATGAGTGAGACCATCCGGTATTTTTCTTTTTCTTTTTGGCTTATTTCGCTGAGCATGATCCCTTCCAGCGCCATCCATGTTGCTGCAAATTGCATGTGTTTATCTTTTTTGAATGCTGAGTAATATTCCATGGTATATATGTACCACATCTTCTTGATCCAGTCATCTATTTTTGGGCATTTGGGTTGTTTCCAAAGCTTAGCTATTGTAAACAGTGCTGCTATAAACATAGGGGTGCAGGTGTTCTTTGGAATTGATGTTTCTGTGTCCTTTGGGTAAATACCTAGGAGTGGAATTGCTGGATCATATGGAAGCTCTATGTTTAGTAGGTCCAGAAATCTCCACACAGCTCTCCACAGTGGTTGGACCAGTTTGCACTCCCACCAACAGTTCAGAAGAGTTCCTTTTTCTCCACACCCTCGCCAGCATTTGTTGTTGCTAGTTTTTTTAATATGTGCCATTCTCACTGGTGTAAGATGGTATCTCATGGTAGTTTTGATTTGCATTTCCCTGATGACAAGTGATGTTGAACATTTTTTCATATGCCTGTTGGCCATTTGCATTTCCTCTTCAGAGAAGTTTCTTTTTAGCTCTTCTGCCCATTTTTTGACTGGATTATTTTCTTTGTTGTTGTTGAGTCTCATCAGCTCTTTGCAGATTTTTGTGATCAGTCCTTTATCATTAGTGTTGGGTGCAAAAATGTTCTCCCAGTTGGTGGGGTTTCTCTTTGTTTTTGTTATTGTCTCTTTTGCTGTGCAGAAGCTCTTTAATTTGATGTAGTCCCAGCTGTTTATCTTTGCCTTCACTATCACTGCTTTGGGTGATGTGTCTGTAAAGATGTCTTTGATGTGCAGATCACGTAGTGTTTCGCCTATATTTCCTTCTATATGTTTTATGGTTTCAGGTCTTATGTCTAGTTCTTTAATCCATTTTGAGTTGATTTTTGTGTATGGTGTGAGGTAGTGGTCAAGCTTCATTCTTTTGCATGTAGCGACCCAGTTTTCCCAGCACCATTTATTGAACAAACTTTCTTTGCTCCAATGCATAGTCTTTGCTCCTTTGTCAAAGATTAGTTGACCATAAATCTGTGGGTTTATTTCTGGATTTTCTATTCGATTCCATTGGTCTGTATGTCTGTTCTTGTTCCAATACCATGCAGTTTTGATGATTATGGCTTTGTAGTATAGTTTGAAGTCTGGGAGTGTAATGCCTCCATTCCCTTCTTTTTTTTTCAGGAGAGCTTTGGCTATTCGGGGTTTTTTGTGATTCCATATGAATTTCATCAATAATTGTTCTATTTCTTTGAAGAATGACATTGAAATTTTGATTGGAATAGCATTGAATCTGTATATTGCTTTTGGAAGGATGGCCATTTTAATAATGTTTATTCTTCCAATCCACGAGCAGGGGATGTCTCTCCATTTCTTTGTGTCTTCTTCTATTTCTTTTAACAGTGTTTTATAGTTTTCTTTGTATAGGTCCTTTACCTCTTTTGTTAGATTTATTCCCAAATATTTGATTTTTTTTGTTTCAATAACAAAAGGGATGGTTTTTTTGATTTCTTCTTCTTCAGATTTATTGTTTGTGTATAGGAAGGCTACTGACTTTTGCATGTTGATTTTGTATCCTGCCACTTTACTGAACTGATTGATGAGTTGAATTAGCTTTTCTGTGGAGTTTTTGGGGTTCTCTATGTATAATATCATATCGTCTGCAAATAGTGATAGTTTGACTTCTTCTTTTCCTATTTGGATTCCTTGGATGTCTTTCTCTTGTCTTATTGCCCTGGCTAGGACTTCCAGTATTATATTGAAAAGCAGTGGTGAGAGTGGACATCCTTGTCTTGTTCCATATCTTAATGGAATTGCTTTCAGCTTTTCACCATTGAGAATGATACTGGCTGTTGGCTTGTCATAGATGGCCTTTATGATGTTGAGGTATGTTCCTTGTATCCCAAGAATTTCAAGGGCTTTTATCATGAATGGGTGTTGCACTTTGTCGAAAGCTTTCTCAGCATCTATTGATATTATCATATGGTTTTTATATTTCTTTTTGTTGATGTGTTGGATAACGTTGATTGATTTTCGGATGTTAAACCATCCTTGTGCCCCTGGAATGAATCCTACTTGGTCGTGGTGAATTATCTTATGGATACATTGTTGGATTCTGATGGCTAAAATTTTATTGAGGATTTTTGCATCAGTGTTCATTAGGGAGATAGGCCTGTAGTTTTCCTTTTTTGTGTTGTCCTTGTTCGGTTTTGGTATTAGTGTAATGTTGGCTTCATAGAACGTGTTTGGTATTGTCCCTTCCTTCTCAATTTTTTGGAAGAGTTTGTGAAGGATAGGCACTAATTCGTCTCTGAATGTTTGGTAGAATTCATTTGTAAATCCATCAGGTCCTGGGCTTTTGTTTTTGGGGAGGTTTTTGATTACCATTTCAATTTCGCTAATTGTAATTGGTCTGTTTAGGTGTTCTATTTCTTCTTTATCTAGCTTTGGGTGATTGTAGAGTTGTAGGAATTTGTCCATCTCCTCTAGATTATTAAACTTGTTTCCATATAACTGTTCATAGTAGTTACTGATTATTCTTTTGATTTCTGCTGTGTCCGTTGTGATTTCTCCTCTTTCATTGACGATCCTGTTTATTTGTGCTTTCTCCCTTTTTTCCTTTGTGAGCCTGGCTAGGGGTTTGTCTATTTTATTGATTTTTTCAAAGAACCAGCTCTTGGTTTCATTGATCTTTTGGATTGTTTTTTTAGTTTCAATTTCATTTATTTCTGCTTTGGTTTTTATTATTTCTTTTCTTCTACTGGTTTTGGGGTTTTTTTGTTGTTCTTTTTCTAGATCTTTGAGCTTTGAGATTAGGTTGTTTCTTTGAGTTCTTTCTTGTTTCTTGATGTGAGCTTCTATTGCTATATATTTTCCTCTTATTACTGCTTTTGCTGCATCCCATACATTTAGGATATTGGTGTCCTCCTTGTCGTTCAATTCAAAAAATTTTTTAATTTCTTCTTTGATCTCCTCATTAGTCCAGTGGTCTTCCAGTAGTGTGGTTTTTAATCTCCATTAGGTAGGAAAGTTCCTTGCCTTCTTTTTATCGTTTATTTCTAGTTTGATGCCTTCATGGTCAGAAAAGATGGTTGATAAGATTTCAATCTTGGTATATCTGTTGATGTTTGTCTTGTGCCCCAGTATGTGATCGATCCTGGAGAATGATCCGTGTGCGCTTGAGAAAAATGTGTACTCCGTTTTTTTGGGGTTTAGTGTTCTATAGATGTCTGTTAAGCCCAATTGCTCTAGGTCCTTATTTAGAGCTTTGGTTTCTTTACTTATTTTTTGTCTTATTGATCTATCCATTGTTGATAGTGGTGTGTTGAAGTCTCCCACTACGAATGTGTTTTCTCTGATGTCTGTTTTCAGAGAGGACAACAGTTGTCTGATATATTTTGGTGCTCCTTCGTTTGGTGAGTATATGTTAATGAGTGTTATTTCTTCTTGAAGTATTGTCCCCTTGATCATAATGTAGTGACCATTGGGGTCTCTTTTTATCTTTTTGAGTTTGAAATCTGTTTTATCTGATATAAGTATAGCTGTTCCTGCTTTCTTTTTTGGTCCATTTGCTTGTAGGATTGTTTTCCATCCTTTCACTTTGAGCCTATTTTTATCTTTTGTAGCTAAATGTGTTTCCTGGAGACAGCAAAAGGTTGGGTTTTGTTTCTTAATCCAGGCTGCAACTCTGTGTCTTTTTATTGAAGAGTTTAGTCCATTTACATTTAGAGTTAATATTGATATGTTAGCATCTGTATTTGCCATTGTGTTTGTCTTTCCTTTGATTTTATTTATTTATTCTTGTAATAACTTTTTTTTTTTTGGCCTTCTTTCATTGTTATTCATCCCTCTGAGGTTCTGGCTTTAGGACTCCTTGTAGTATTTTTTGGAGTGTGGGTTTAGTTGCAATGAAATTCCGGAGTTTCTGTTTGTCTGGGAAGGTCCATATTCTTTCTTCAAAGAGGAAGGAGAGCTTTGCGGGATAGAGTATTCTTGGTTGGCATCTGTTTTCTTGGAGTCTGTTGACTATGTCCCTCCACTCTCTCCTTGCCCGTAGTGTTTCTTCGGAGAAGTCTGATGTCAGCCTGATTGGCTTTCCTTTGAATGTTATCTGTTTCTTCCCTCTTGCCAGCTTCATTATTTTTTCCTTGTCCTGGATTCTTGGGAGCTTTACTATTATGTGTCTTGCTGTATTTTTTCTTTCGTCGTGGAAGTTTGGTGTTCTTCTTGCTTCTTGTATATCAATTTTCAGCTCCTTCTTCACATTTGGGAAGTTCTCTTCAATTATCTCTTTGAATATTTTCTCTGTTCCTACTTCTCTCTCCTCTCCTTCTGGTATTCCTATAACTCTTATATTTCCTTTCCTCATGGAGTCAGATAGTTCCCGAAGTCTTTCTTCATTCTTTTTCCTTCGTACTTCTCTTTCCTTTTCTGTTTTGGTTCTTTTTATTTCTGTGTCTTCAAGAGCACTTATTCATTCTTCCATTTCATCAATTCTGCTTTCATTGCTTTTCCCAGAATTCTTTAGTTCTTCCACTAATTCTTTGATCTCCTGCATTTCTTTTACTTCCCTCTTTAGGGACTCAATTTCATTCTTCTGATCGTTGATTATTTTTCCCTTATCATTGTTTTCCTTTATGACTTCTGTCAGTTTTTTAATCACGGCAATTTTAAATTCTCTTTCTGGAAGGCTCAGAAGTTCTTCCAAGTTACTGTCGTTGCAATCTGGGGGCTGGTTTTCTTTTTGTGGTGTGCTTTTTCTCTGGAGAGTTGCTAGGTTGCGTGTGGTTCTTCTCCTCCCTACTGTCTGTTTTCTAATTTGCCGTATGCGTTGGGACACTGTGTTGTTGGGACTGGCCGGCATCTTGGGTGGGCTTCTCTTCTCCCCTCTGGTTCCTCCAGGAGTCATCTGTCAGTTTCAAGCAGTCTTTATTGGAGAAAGGTCCCTGTCCTAAAATGTCGATGTGGGGACACACTCCCCTGTGCACCTGGTCTGCCCCGGCGGTGGGTTCCTGCTCCCCCTCTGGGCTTGGACTGCAGGCCAGAGGGGGTCTGGCGTGGGCGAACTTCCCCCGCTCACCTCTGGCTCCTGAGGAAGCCTTCTGCAGGTAGTCTTTACTGAAGAAATGTCCCTGTTCTAAAATGGTGATGTGGGACACACTCCCTGCGCGTCCGGTCTCAGGCACACTCTTCTACGTGCCTGGTCTGCCCTGGCTGTGGGTGCTTGCTCTCCCTGTGGGCTCAGACTACTTGTTCGGAAGGGGCCGGGTGTGGGCTAACTCCCCAGCTGGCCACTAGCTCCTTCAGGAGCCTGTGCTGGCTACAAGTCGCTAGGTGGCCCCAAAGATCTCTCCTAGAGCCCTTGGGGAGCTGATTTTCCACCCGGTGGGACAGGGAGTAAAGCAGGGATGGTAGGGTACACCTCAACGGCTTTGGGGTGCTGTGTCTGCCTTGTGCTCCACCGTCGTGGGGAACCCACGCCCCTAATTTCGTGCCCCGGGTCTCAGTTCCAAAGCCCTCAGTTCCAGGACGCGGGCTGTAGCCCAGTTCAGTGGCGCGGGAATGACGCCTTTTGCCCCGCTCCCGTGCCTGGGCGCCTGGTTCCTGCTTACTCAGGGAGGGACCTTCACCTCAGTGAGGACCTCCGCGCGTCTCCCCGCAAGCCTAGGTCGTCTCCCAAGCCTAGGTCGCAGGCGCGTTCTCCCAGCTGTTTTGAACGCGAGTTCTTATTCACAGATTTATTTGTATAGAACAGAAATGAACATCTAATCCAAGGTAAAAACTTATTTTTCAGTCAACAAAATTTGATGTCTAACAGTTCAAAACTTTTTATAAGAAAATGAGTAGGGAATAGACATTTTATATTAAGACACTGAGAAAACAAATTGTCATACTCTGCTTTCTAAAGTTAATTAACTGTTACATGCGTTTTATCATCTTTAGCATTTTTTTAAGTTTTGAGCCACTGAAAACTTTTAAGTCTAGTAACACATCATCATTGGTCCTAGTGAAACTAAAAGCCGTGGTGGTGGAGCCAAGAGCCTAGGTTTCAGTCTCAGTTTGTCCACTTACCTCCTGTGTGACCTTGGGCAGAAAAACTAAGCTCCTCATCCATGAAATGAGACCAGTAATTGTTATCTCTTTCATGGCATTGTAGAAGAAATTGTGGCAAAAAGAATGGAACAGTAAAATAATTAGCATATCCTGACTTTACTTTCAGTAAATGTTGCCTGTTGCTATGTTTTGTAATGACATTGAAAATTACATGATTTTAAAAACTATTTGCATATATAAAATGTATGATTATGTTTATTGCATTAGCAGTGATTTGAAGTTGGTGCAGTTTTTTTCCCTTAAATCAAGATTCCAGTGGATAAAGTACATTGTTTAATTTCAGAAGTAGTGTGAATCTTGGCAGATTCCATAAGATGACTTTTTCTAAATTTTAATAGCTTTTTGTTATCATATCACAATTAGTTGTGTTTCTGGTTTCTTAGTCTTTCTTGCCGCCTATATCATTTTTATCCATCATTTTTGAGTATTGATTCATTTCTCAATTCTGATATTAGTGATGATTTAGCTCTACATTCACTTACCAAGCTCATGATGCAATTTCAACTTCCCTTGTGAAAAACCAGACCTGTTGTCGCTTTTAAGACCAAACAATGTTGTCTCAAAATATGACTTTTTAGAGAAATATACATTTTAGTGAGCATCCCTAAAATATTTATAGAAAATTATGGAGAGTCTGCATTTAACTTTTCCAGAGGGTCTTGATTTATCCTCGCTCCACATTGTAATTGTAGAATTTTTCAAGGAAATAATCATCCTGCTCTGTAATATGCACACTTTTAACCTGTGTGTGTGAAGGAAATTTGCTCTAACAAAAGAAATTTCTGTATTCAATATGATTATTACTGCTTTTAAAGTTACAGTGGCATGTAAAAACAAAGAAATATAAATTGCTTTATTTTGGGCATTAAACCTATTCAAAAGAATATGAAACTGCATGTTAAATTAAGTCTATGATTATTCATCCTTAGAAGAATATCCAATTTACATTTTTACCATATAAGTTTTTAATCAACATTTTCTCTTTGAAACTGTCATATATTTAACTTAAATTTCTTTACTTTTTGTAATAACAACAATATCAACAATTTACTCAGCTGTGAACAGAGTAACTCTACAGGAAAAATAAGATAAAAGTCTGTCTTAACTCTTGATGTGTTTCTGGGGGGGAAAAAAGTGATTAAATCCCAGGGTTTCTTTTTTGTTCTTTTGGGATACATGAGGGTTGAAGTATAGAATTCAGTGTATCTCTGTGTTCTTTAAATTACTGGATAAGAATTTGCCCTATACTTGAAAGGGAGATGTGTGTCTAAGAGAATTCAGCATAATCTTGAAATATAGTAGAAAAAACAGATATAGTGGGTAGTATAATCCTTTCCTATATGAATTCACTTTGTTCAGAAACTAACTTACAGTTTTTAACTAACTTCAAAACTGTTTAATTGCTGAGAATTAGTTCAGCGTTGATGTTTCTAATTTGAAGGATTGCTACCTGGATAATTCCATCTGCTTTTTTTCCTGTAAATTTTGAAGATCTGCAAAGATTAACTATGCAGATGAGAAATCATCTGCATGAGAAATCATCTGCATGTATTTCATAAAAAGAGATTCTGAAATCATAGTTTCTTTGGGGGGTGTTGTTTATCTTCAGAGGTGAGTTGTTTGGGTTTCTGTTTGTTTTCCATTTTGTACTGAAGACCTAATTTATCATAAATTAAATCTTTAAAATAATGTCACATGAAAAAGATCTCCATTAATGACATTTTATATAGGCATAAGTGACTAAATAAAAAAGCCATATTGTCTTATTCCTTGAATTTTCCCATTTTTTTGAGAAAAGAAAGACAAATTTAAAATGGATTTGTTCCAATACTATATTCTTTTTTTTTTAAGATTTTTTTATTTATGTATACAAGAACTGGGGCACAGGCCAGAGGTGTGGGTGGTGAGAAGATCCACCAGAAATGGAGTGGGGAACAGAACAGGCAGATCGACTGAAGTACACTGCTGAGGGGAGCAGTAGATAAGTCAGGAGAGGTCTGCTGCACGCCATGTGGGTTGCTCCCTGGCCAGCCAGGGATTGAACTTGTGCTGCAGTGGCTGTGGACAGCCTCATAGTCTGTGTCATAACCCATTACGCCTTCAGGGAGGCCCCTCCAATAATGTACTAATTCTATTTTTAGAACTAATTTTTTTTTTCAATTTCACTTTTAAAGTAACACTGAAGGGATGTTTTATGTCCTGAAACTTTTTCTTTTTAAAGATTTATTTATTTATACAAGAACTGGGGTATAGGCCAGAGGTATGGGAGGGTGAGAGAATTCACCAGAGACAGAGTGGGGAACAGAACAGGCAAATTGACTGAAATACACTGCTGAGGGGAGCAGCAGGCGAGTCAGGAGAGGTCTGCTGCACCATGTGGGTATCTCTCTGGCCGTGGATCGAACTCATGCTGCAGAGGCTGCAGACAGCTTCATAATATGTGCTTAACCCCTTGCGCCACCAGGGAGGCCCCTCTTTCCTAACCTTTTACTTGAAGTCTATGTAGATCTTCAGATGAGTCTCTGAAGAAACAAGAAATTTTGGTTTTGCTTTCTGATCCAGCCAGATATTCTGTGGCTGTTGGTTGGTGAATTCAGACTATTGAAGTTTAGAGAAATTATTGCTACATAAGAATTTATTGCCATTTAGCTATTTGTTTTCTGGGTTCATTTGCAATTTGTCCCTGTTCTTTTGTTCTTCTTTTGTTCTCCTCAATTCTATTTTGAAGCTAATTCTTGTGTAATGGTTGGATTCCATTTTTATCTTCTTTGTTTCTTCAAGGTATTTTTATCCTGATGTTCCTATGTACTTTATAGATAAAGTTCTATGCTTACAACTGTTTAAAATTTAAGGATGGCTCTTTTCTGAGTTCCTTATTCCGGTTCTTGTTTTTACTCTACCCCTTTTGCTTCTACCATTTTTCCATTATTTCTTTTCTCTTCCTCTCTCTCTTTCTCTCTCTCTCCCCTTTTCTTATAGCAGTCCCTTTAAAAATTTTTAAAGACAACTTTAGAGGCGATGAATGCCTTCAGCTGTTGTTCATAAGCTCTTTATCACTTCTTCAATTCTGAATGTAACCTAGCCAGAGAGCAATTTCTTGGTTGGCATCTTTTTCCTTTCAACAAGTTGAAAGTGTCTTGCCATACCCTTCTAGCCTGTAAAATTTCAGCTGAGAAATATCCTGATAATCTTATTGGAGTTTCCTTGTACATGACTATTTGCTTTTCTCTGATTTCTTTAAGGATTCTCTTTATCTCCAGTTCTTACCATCTTAATCAATTAGCATGGGTCTCTGTTTTCTTTGAAACTATTTGATTTTACTTGATCTCATTCCTTTCCCAGTATGAGGAAGTTCCCAACTATTATTTCTTCACATAGAATCAAAATCATACTCTCTCTCCCTCTCTCTCTCTCTCTCCCCCCGCCCCCCTTGTTCCTCTTGGTGTTCCTTTGTCTCTGGAGTCTCTTCCTCTTCTTGTAATACCAGTCTCCTATTAAATAAGGCCTCTGCCCTTATAATCTCGTTTAACTTTAATTTCCCTAAATATGGTCAAGTTGAGGGGTTAGAACTTCAAAATATGACTTGTAGGAGGGATACAATTCAGGCCATAGTATTTGCTCTACTCCAAAAGAATGCTGTGACAGAAGCCACCACTTTTCTCAATGGATGCCATGAAGACTGGGGAGTAGAGCCTTAAGGAATATGCCAACTATGTACTGACCAGTACAGGAAGCCCTCTCTCCTTCCTTACCTAGCAAAGAGATTGCAACAAAGCCAACTGACAAATTCCCACTCTCCACTAATAAAAGGACATCTCACCCTCTCCCTCTTAAGCACTTTGGAGACTTGAAATAGAGCTTTGTTAACTATACCTACCCTGTTATAAGCAAATGTTATCAATGAGTTGGTACCCTCCCACCTACCAACATGGAGTAGAGTAGAAGAAAGGAACAGAAGAAAGTCAGTCATTGAACCTGTATATGAAGTCCAGGTGTGCCTTTAAGTGAGCAATGCATGAAAATAAGCAGGGTAAATGCAGGATAACTTTTATAACTGAACTACAGTGTGGAATAGTGCCTAGGTTTCAAAATGAACTTTTACATCATGTGGTTATACCAGTAGATACTGAGAAAGATTTCATGAGATTCAACATTTATGATGAAAACCTTGAAAAACCTGGGAATAAAGGGAACATTTCTTACCATAATAAAAGCCATATATGACAAACCCACAGCTAGCATCATCATTTGTAGTGAAAAACTGAAAGCCTGTCCACTAAGATCCAGAACAAGGCAAGGATGACCATTCTCACCCTCACTATTCAGCATTGTATTGGCAGTCCTAGCTAGTGCAATCAGGCAGGACAAAGATATAAAAGGAATCAAATTAGAAAGAAGTAAAATTGTCATTATGTGCAGATGACATGATAATAGACATAGCGAGTCCTCAAGACTCTACAGAAAAACTAATTTAAACAATAAACCAGTTCGGTAAATTGGCAGGTTACAAATTCAATACACAGCAATCACATGCCTTCCTGTAGGCACACACTGAGATAGAAGAGGAAAAAATTAAGAAAACCACCCATTTATAATCACACCAGAAAGAATTAAAAACCTGGGAGTAAACCTAACAAAAGAGGTGACGGACCAATGCAAGGGAAATCATAAGGCACTATTAAAAGAAATAGAAGACACTAACCCCTGCTTATGGATTGGAGGGATCAATACTGTCAAAAAAAAGCCATCCTAGCCAAAGCAATTTACTGTTTAAATGCAATCCCAATAAAAATTTCAAAGGCATTCTTCAAGGAAATGGAAAAAACATAACTTCACGCTACTTATATGAAAACTAACTCAGAATGAATCATAAAGTTAAAATGTGAAAGTATAAAACTTTTAGAAGAACAGAAAGTCCTTGTGACCTAGGGTTAATTGAAGAACTCTGAGACATAACACCAAAACACAATCGATAAAAGGAAAAATCTTTTGATATATTGATCTTATTCAAAATTCAAGCATTTTGCTTATGCAAAAGATATAATTAAGGAAATATTTTAAGCCACAGAAGAGGAGAAAATATTGGCAAATCTCATGTTCAAAAACGACTTGAGTTCATAATATATAAAGAACTCTAAACTCAGCAGTAAGGAAAAAACAAGATTCAGTTTTTATGAGGGTTAAATGTGGACTAAATGAGAAATCTAAGAATTTCAAGGCTTCCCTATGTAGTCACCATTTCTTAAGTTACTCTCTTTTATCATATAGCTGTGCTGTCAGTGAGTAATATTTATTATGACAGTCATTCCTATGAGCTCATAATAATTTTCTGCTCTATCTGCGGGGTTATTTGCCACTCATTTATGGTGTCTCTCCCTTTCTCCCCACTGCCACTACCAGTTTTACCCTGCAGTCTCAGCATCAGGATTCCAAAATACCAGTTTCACAACTTTTCTATGCAGAAATATTTCCCATCTAAGTTTGAATGTGACAGGTCTCTAACAGAATGGCAGCTAGATTTCTGGTTCAGACAGGAATAGAAAGCACAGGTTTGCCTGCCTCTTACCCTTTCTCTTTTCTCACACTCTCTCCTCTTCCACATGGGGCTCGGGCACTTGTGCAGCATGCCGTGCCATCTGAAATGTGAAAAGAGGCAACATTAGCTGTCTGGTCTGTCCCCGAAACCACACTGACAAAGTTCAGACATGACTGGAAAGCCGCATTTGTGAATGACTTCTAGTCACCTTGCAAATGTCCCACTCTCAAAAAAAAAATCCTAACTTTTCTCATGTTTGCTTCACTTCATTCAGATATATCAGCGCACTTAGTGAATCGTATGTTCTGCCCTCTCATCTTTGTGTCTGTCTTATTTACATGAATACATGTATTATGTACTGATACTTTACACTCACACATCCCTATTTGCAATTTCTCTTAAAAGGTGATTGTTTGTTTTAGAAATCACTGAAAACTACTCAGCACCCACAAATGAACGGATACAAGTTTTAACTCCTTTTTAGGCCAGGAAATAAAAGATATTTCGGTGAATATTTGGCATTAAGTTGAAACATTTCTCCTGCCTATTATATGTAGTTTTGAGATATACTTTAATAGTGTTATTTGCCTAAGATATTCTTTCTGATTGTAGGCAATTCTGAGCTTGAACTGGAAATATAAATTCCACCACAAATCTAACAGCTAAACTATGTTTGCACATCACAACAACCATCTCCATATAGAAGAGATTCAAATAACATAATCTTGAAAACACAGTTTTGGTATTGTACTATGTGTGTATTACATATACTAATTCTTAAAAGTCCATTGTTTATCTAACACTACAGCGTGTTTAAATATGGGCTAGACACATTTCAATTGCTCAGTAGCCACATGTGGCCTCATGGCTACTGAATTAATACAGGGTTATCCTATGTTATTTCATTCTTTACAATCTGAAAATTTAAATTTGTGGTTATAAATCCAATTTTATTTGTTATTAATATTTAAAATGTCATATTAACCCTTAAATTATAGTATTGTAAACCAGTGTTACCTCATTGAAATATAAAATAAAAAATAAAATTGTGTAATAAGTAAAATTACCTGTCTAAATTTCTGTTTTCAGGTATTTTGCTTGTTATAAACATATTTTTTTATAAGTGAGAAATAAAAATGCATCTATTATAGTGCTAATAAAATAAGCAAACCTATTTTAACATAATTTTCTGTCCTTTGTGACCTGTAGTTAAATTGAATATGTGTAATATATATTTTTATATATCATAGCATGTAAGCTACTAAATATTAGTGATAACCAGTAACTCTTCTCATGTGACAAAAAAATTACAGAGAATAGGGACAATTATATTGAGTTTAATATTGGAAAATGTACATAAAGTAAATGCAAATTGCTTTACATGCAGTCTGAGTTTTCTTGATCTTATTTCAGTTATACTGATATATCCTGTTGTCATAATAAAGATACTTTTGTGTATTTTATCATAAAAGTTTAAAATGTTTTCTTTTCACATACAGGGCTTTGATCTACCTAACATTTATTTTTATGTGTTGAATCAAAGGAATCTAATTTTATTCTTTTCCTCTTAAATGAACAGTTGTCCCCATATTGATTTAGTAGGCCATTTTTCCCCCCACTGATTATGATACCTTTGTCATCTGTCAGGTTTCTCTATGCGCACGGTTCTATTTCGTGCTTTCTATTCTGGTGTCTCATTTTCTTTGTCAGTCTCTGTTCCATTTCTACATTGTATTAATTATTGTAGCTCTAAAATAAGTTTTGATATCTGAGAATATCATCTGTGTAATTTATTTCTCCAGAGTTGTCTTTACTATTCTTGTTCCTTTGTTCATCCACATAAATTACAGAATTAATTTTTTCTTATTGAAAAAAAACTTCTGGTAGTCCTTTGATTAATTTGATTACAGTATATTTAAAGATTAATTTATGAGGAGTTAGCATATTTATGATGTCTAATCTTTCAGTTCATAACATTTATTCTCCTTTTCTTTAGTCTTTGGTAATGTTTTGTAATTATCTTTCTATAACTCCTACACATCTTTCATTAGATTACTGCTTGATAACTTACAGATGTCATTGCTACCATGAATTTTTTTTCTATTCATTTTCCAATTATTATTGGTATGTGTGAAGACTTGATTTTGATGCATGGATCTGTGTGCACCAATTTTGCTTTATTCTCTTATTCTAATGTTTGTATATTCTATGCATTTCTCATGTGCATAGTCATTTCACTTGAAAATAAGGATTGTCTCTTGCTACACAATTACATCTCTTCTTTCTTTTTCTTGCTATAGCACATTGGCCCAGGCCTTCATTTACAATATTGAATAGTAATGATGTTATCTGGCACCACTGACTTATCATGCTTATACATTTTGTCTTTATTTGGAAAAGTAGTTTATTTTATTTTGTTTTTCTAAAAATGCAAATTATAGCTATTTAGGAAGTATAAATAAAAGAATAAATTAAAATCACCCATAATCACATCACCCAGAGATGACTCCTGTTTATACTTTGGTAAATAGTACAATCATAATTTAGTTTTTTAAAATCAGTGTAAATATGGCAAAATTACTCTTAAAAATTCATGAATCACCCACAAGTTGTGTGTGTCTGTGTATACACACACACATATGTACATATATATTGCATATATTTGTGTGTATATTTCTATTTGTATAACCCTCCCTATCCATAAAATATATATTGAGAAATAAAATTTGTAATAAAATATATTGGAAATAAAATTCTCTAGCTGTTGTACTTCTGAAATTATTGATCAACAGATTATATATTATCATTCTCTCACAGTATGTCAAGCAGTATGCTTATGGTTAACTTTGGGATGTTAAATGTATATGAATCGGGCCTCCCCGGTAGCGCAGCGGTTGAGCGCTGGGTTGCGAAGCTGCCCGCGGCCTCTGCGGTGACGGTTCGATCCCCGGCTGGATCCCCGGCTGCTCCCCGGCCACCGGAGGAGGGTCCCACATGGCGCGCAGACCTCTCCTGCCGCCCGCTGCTCCCCTCAGCAGTGTACTTCGGTCCTTCTGCCTGCTCTGCTCCCCGCTCTGGCTCTGGTGAACTCTCACCCTCCCGCGCTTCTGACTGTACCCAGTGCATGTGTAAACAAAACAAACAAATAAACAAATAAATAAATAAAACATGCCTCTATTTAAAAAAAATAAATAAATAAATAAATAAATAAATGTATATGAATCATGATTTTCACTTTATACTTGAAAACCTATTCTGTGTAAGATATAACTCCTTCATATAAAATGTACCAAAATTTTAAATAGCTATTAATATGTATTTACTTACTAGTATTTTTGTTTAGATTCATAATAGCCATTTTAGAAATGGTTCCCTTGGTAATTCCAAAACAGCAGTTAAAAAATTCTAATTGCTAGGGAGAAGTCTGGAATTACCACATTCCAAGAAAATATATTATTCAGTTCCAAGTCCTGTCAGGATGCTAAAGAAATTATCCAGTCCCCCTCTGGGTTCTTCTAGGCCAGAAAATAATCAAATACGGATCAGACAGATTGATAAGAGAGAGCACCTAAAAATTTAATAATAGCATGTATATATCAGAGAGCCTCAAAGTGACTGAGTAACTCACCCATGTGGTTTCACATGCCATCTTAAATACAGCTCAGCTAAGACAGAAGGATGGAGGAAAAAGGGACATCAATTAAGAGAGGTTATCAGGGAAGCACAGTAGACAAACAATATGCAGATTTAAGTGCTGCCTTATCCATGAAAAAGAGGTACAGAGATTAGATCTTTATACAAGACTTACAGAATTTTACATTTAAATATCTTGCAGAAGCAAGTACTTCCCAGCCTTCAGAGCCCCGCCCCCCATGTCAACTGAACTGAGTGTCAACTAAACTGAGTAGAAAAACAGGGCCTCCCTGGTGGCGCAGCCAGCAGCCATTGAGCCCTGGGCTGCGAAGCTGCCCGCAGCCTCTGCAGCGCTGTTTCGATCCCCTGCCACAGGGCAAGGGTCCCACATGGCGCACAGACCTCTCCTGCTTCCCACTGCTCCCCTCAGCAGTGTACCTCGTCACTCTGCCTGTTCTGCTCTCCCTTCTGGCTCTGGTGAATTCTCTCACCCTCCCGCACTGTACACAGTGCTTGTATGTATGTATAAATAAATAAATAAGTAAATAAATCTATCTTTAAAAAAAAAAGAAAGAAAAACAAGTGAACATGCTTAGGTACTAGTGGGAAATTTAACATTTAATTTATGAACATGAATGCAAGCAAAGGAAATTTAAAATACAAGTCTTGTGTCAGGTTGCACACAAACTCCACCTTACCCCCTACAGCATTTCTAAATCTTCAACAACTTATGTCTTAGCATGCTACATCCTAATGTGGAAGTCATGGTTTACTGGTGATGTTTCCTATAAATTTTCATTAGCATATATGCCATCACTTGGCAGTTTTAAAACCATCATTATCTCAAGAATAGAAAATTTTCTCAAAAAAAAAAAAGAATGAAAGAAAATTTTCTCACCTTCGAGTAATGCTGAAAAGCAATTTAGGATGATGAACTTAAATTGGGTTATATGGGGGTCACTCAAAGCTAAGAAAGACCTGACACAGTTTTATAGAAGCACTAACTGTGTTACATCTCCTTGTTCTTTCAACCTGAGTTTTAGTTAATTATCTAAAGGTTCTGTCCTCTGCTTAATATAGGGTTTAATAGCTGATTATGTATAGTTCCTGGTTTAAGCTTATTTTAAAGCATTTTCATTGATGGGATAATGCTCCCTTTTAAAGGTATATAATTACCTTAATTCAGCATGTTGTCAAGCTTTCCCCAGGAAGGAAAAATTGAAACTTAAATGTGGTTAGTTCTTTCATCTTATAGGATTTAAGTACGTAGGATTTCTTGCCTTTCTTAAAGAATATTTCATAAAAGTTGATTTTAGAATGGGGTATAAACACAAATATGACTTATGACAGAACAATTTGGTATCCTGGATCAAATTTCATTGGTATCCCAAATTACAAATGATGTGACTGATATTTATTTAAAAAAAATAATATATACAGATGAATCAGTTGTCCAGAGAAGTCACCTTGGTAGAATCAAAATTTATTGTTTAATTATTTAATAATGTTTGAAACACTTTAGGAATTCCTCTAAAAGAATTGCCTATGGTCATGTGTACCTACATGAGGGCATATGTGTGTACTCATTTCATAACTCATAACCCATTTAAAAACTCAAATTTAACTTCTTATATACTTTATATTTTTACAAAGATTATGCTAACTAACCTATTCACTGACTTAAACATGACACATAAGTTCACATTTACTCCTCACATTGAAGATTTACTGACACTGAGATTAGGCTCAACAGCTTTTAAAGACATCCTCAAAAAGAAATCACAAAATTGTGAGCAGTGACATCAGTGTAGAGCATTACAAGATTACTTGGAGGACACAATATGTATGTTATGGAATTATTTTTCATACAAATCAGTTGTATTGTTGTAGAGCAACCCCGATACAAAACGGGGTGCCTGACTGTGGGTCCTCACCCGCGCGCTTAAAAGGACTTATCAATGCTCTACTGCAGGCACACGTGAAAGGTTAATAAAAGGTTTATTTACAAGGGAAGGGGAAATGAGGAAATATACAGCTCTGGGAGAAAAGCGGGAGACAAAGTTTTAAATGAGTCCTACCCGATCCGCCGATCTGGAACCCCAAAATGGCGCTCTGAGAGCTGGCCGCCAGCCAGGAGCGGTGAAGCCGGGAGGCGAGCGATCGCGAGCCAGAGAGAGCCCTAGGCCCACGTGTTTGGTTTTTTATATCCAACCTGGCTGCCCAACTCCACCCTCAGGTCCCAGCCACCCTCCCCTTGGTGGTGATGGGATTTGTCTTCCCCAATGTCCTGATGGTTTTAGTCTGGAGTGGGGGTGGAGTCCACAAAGCCTGTATGGGATTAACTCAGGACATCACTTCCCCCTAACAATTCTCCCCTTTCACTTTTTGCCACCATTTCCATGGTGATGAAGATCAAACATATGGATGCTGGGATACAGTCTCAGATGAAAGTTTTCCAGGGTTCCAGTCTGAAAGAAAACGAATCCCTCCAGGTATTGTCCATTGTGGAAAGCAAAAGTCCTCCATTCCTGGAAAAACAGTTCATCAGTCCCAGCCGAAAGAAAACATCTGGAGGCATTAGCCAGAACAAGACAGCAGATATGTCAAGATCACAGGAAAAAAAATGTTAAAATGGTTCAACTTATGCAAAAATGAATTCTCTCAACCTTGATCCCAAACTTTAACAGCATAGCAAAAGTTTGCAATTAAGTCTACTTTTAAACCATTTTGCCTATTTTTGCATAAAATCACAGGGCAGAATAACTAAGCAGCAATTTTAGCTGGCTTTGTTGAAATACTCCATATAGGATCAGAGCGAACCATTGGCATCCGGTCAATGTAGGCTTCAGGTACAAAGTTAGTCTCATCAGACTCCACCTGGGCTTTCCTCTTCTCGAGGGTACCAGGGCATTTTCGTTGGCCGGGTTGTCCAGTCCTGCCAATGGAGGCAAGCTTCCTCACCTTCTTTGGAGGTCTCTGGAACCCTACAAACAAGGCAAACAGGTTCTCCTCTTCTTGGTTCAGCTCTGTTTCAACTTTCTGGAAGAACTCCACACAAAGCCACACAATGAAACTTATGTCCAATTTTTTTCAGTTTAAACAAAATCCCTATGGAAGTTATACAAAAACAGACTCTGAGATAAGTAGTAAAAGATTACTACCACTATTTTTATGCTGTGTTGGTATCAAGGGGAGAGAAAATGCAAATACAAGTTAGCTTTGTTGGAAAAAAAAAATTACAACCTTGCTGCAGATCCTGGTCACCAAAACAAGAAAACTTTGTGGATTTAGAGCAAAATGCAAAAAAAATCATCAGTATTATTATGTCAAGGAAAACTTAGTAAATATGAGGCGTATGTCCAAGTCTATTCAGTCCTTAGTAGAAAAGTTTTACTCTCAACAGTTCCATCAATAGGAATCTGTTGAGACCTTTTCTCCCTATATTTTCAGAAACAATTTCTGTAGATGTGAAACAATTGAATTATATAATATTACAAGGTGACAATCACCATTGACAATTTACATACATACCAGATACTGCTGTTAACATTTTGTACATACCAAAGTTTTACCATTTTCCCAAGTGACAATGCTTCCCTTCCAGTTTTACTTCATTAGGTAAAATCCAAATAGAAAAAAATTCATCTAATGCCTTTCCCAGGAGGAAAGGGAGAAACTTTGTGGAGTGTCTCAGGAGCTCTACTGAGGTTCCACAAAATTTCCTTGCATCAGCCAAATGACAGGCTACCAAATTTGTACTTGAATTTAGATTTCTGGGAAGCTTTGCCATAAATATCAGAAAAATAACAGAAACAACAATGTTCAATCTCTATGAAGGCACCGGCTTAGTTCAGTAGCACAATGTTGACAATCAAACCATAACCTTTAGTTTTTTTCTCATAACTGGAGACTCTCTTTTTTTTTTTTTTTTTTTTTTCAACGTCTATGGGCACCATGTATACCAATTAGTCAATCACTTGAGGTCAAGACAAGGACACAAGGAAAGGACATACAGACATACAACATATAGACACAAAGAGCTCATTAGTTACCATTTATCACGCGTGGGATATCTCATGCAACTGCAGTTTCACTCATTGGCCAAAGTAACAAAAAGAAAGCAGAGAAAAAAATCTCAAAGGTAAAAAAAAAAGCAGAAAGTTAAAAAAATAACAAAATCAAAATCAAGATTGAAAACCTTTCTGTGTAAAAAAAAATAGTGGCACCATATGCATGATCCTAGATGTTATTTCACGTCTCCTAAACTTTGAAAAGAAGAAGATTGGTTAGAGCATGTTAGTTTTCTCAGGGTTTCTTCAGGAAAAAAAAATGAGTCCTTGGGTATCCTGTAACAATAACTGGAAAAGAAGTCAGTAACATTCAAGTTTTTGTCTGTTTCTTAAACAAATACCTCAAGTCCTCAATGGGTTCACAAGACCAGTGGGACTTCGTCTCTGGGTCAGTTCCTCCTGGGGCTTTCTTAACTCTGGAATGATGTACCCAGGGTTTTATGCCTGCAAGTTTCAGAGAAGTATGTGTGCTCAACAAGACATCATAGGGACCAGTCCATTTTTCTGACAGCTGGTTTTGAGCATCCCCGCTCTGCCAAGTCTTCAGTAAGACCTGATCTCCAGGTTTGAAGGGATGCAATGGTTGATCAGGAGGCATAGAGATCCTTGAGGTTGCAAAGTTATGAATCACTGCCAGAACCTCCTGGATGTGTTTCACATATTGCGTGATCCGGCAATCTTGTGTTATTTCCGGACTGGCTTTCAGAACTGAGGCCTGAAAAGGTCTTCCAAACACAATCTCAAAGGGGCTTAATTGTAGCCCACTTCTAGGTGCCACTCTTATGCGGAGGAGGGCAAGGGATAGTACCTGGTCCCAACGAAGTTGTGTTTCTTGGCACAGTTTTGCCAAGGTTTTCTTCAAGGTGTGGTTCATCTTTTCTGTTTGCCCGGAAGACTGCGGTCTCCAAGCAGCATGCAATTTCCAGTTTATCTGTAACGCACTGCTTACTGCATGGGTGACGTCAGAGACAAATGCCGGCCCATTATCACTCTGGATAGAGTCCGGCAACCCAAAGCGAGGAATTATCTCTTTCAGTAGCTGTTTGGCAACCTCGGAAGCTTTTTCCGTCTTTGTGGGAAATGCTTCCACCCATCCCGAGAACGTGTCGACAAAAACCAAGAGATATTTGAAATTGCCTGTTGTTCTAGGCATTTGTGTGAAGTCCACCTGCCAGTCCTCAAAAGGACACTTGCCCCGATATTGAACCCCAATGGCTTTAGGGTGGGAGTTAGTCTTGGGGTTATTCCTGGCACATAATTCACAACCTCTGCTGATCCGTTGTGCTATTTTGTGTAAATATGGGCCCTTCAAATATGGGCGCACTGTTTCTAATAAGGCATCTCTCCCATAGTGAGATCCCTCGTGAAGATGTTTTAGCACCGGATATACCAGGGCCTCCGGGAGGAGTATCATCCCATGAGAGTTTACTCTCCAAGTAGAGCTGGGATCAAACTCAGTAAATCCCCATGCACGAGCTCTCTCCTCATCCCGCTCGGTGTATTCAGGAGCATACTGAGTCAGGTCCACAAGAGGGATGAGTGCACCCTGGAGGGCAGAATGGGCAGAACGGGCAGCGGCCTTAGCCACCCGATCGGCTTCCCTGTTGCCCTTTGCCATGTCAGACCCACCCTTTTGGTGGCCAGGACAATGCATCACGGCAACAGCTGATGGTAAAGCTACTGCCTTTAACAGGGCCAGGATTTCTAATGGATGTTTGACATCCTTGTTACTGGCAGTAAGAAGTCCCCGCTCCTTCCAAATGGCCCCATGCATGTGGAGAATCATAAAAGAGTACTTGGAGTCGGTAAATATATTGACTCTTTTACCTTTCGAGAGTTCCAATGCACGGGTCAGGGCTATTAATTCAGCTTTTTGCGCTGATGTACCTGCCGGAAGAGCCTTGGCCTCCACGGTGTTCTGGAGCGTCACCACTGCATATCCAGCACATCGACGGCCTTGGTCCATGAAGCTGCTGCCATCTGTAAATAGCTCCCACTCTGGGTCTGGCAGAGGCTGGTCAGTTAGATCTGGTCGGCTGGCATACACTGTGTCTATGGTTTCTAAACAATTGTGGATTAAAGTGTCATCCTCAGGTCCATCTGCATTGCTTGGAAGCAGTGTGGCGGGATTCAGGGAGTTAGAAACCTGCAGCTTCACATTAGGATTGTCTAACAGAGCTGCTTGATATTTTCCCATTCGCCCGGCAGTCAACCAAAGTCCACCCTTCTGCTCCAGCAATGTCAAGACCTGATGTGGCACACACACAGTGATGGGCTGACCCAATGTAAACTTCTCTGCCTCATGTAGGAGGTCACAAGTGGCAGCCACAGCACGCAAACATGGAGGCCATCCCTTGGTGGTGTGGTCCAATTGTTTGGACAGATATGCAACGGGCTGCATTTCTGGTCCCAACAATTGGATTAGTACTCCAAGGCCAACACCCTGTCTCTCATGTACATAAAGTTTGAATGGCTTCCTAAGATCTGGAAGCCCTAATGCTGGTGCTGAAATCAACTTTACTTTTATTTCTTCAAAGGCCTTTTGTATTTAAAGTATTTAAAATATGATGCTCCTCCTCTTCTAACTCTGCTCGCTGGCTGTCCTCATGGAAAGGGGAAGGTCTATCCTTTCTCTGCACCATTAGCCTAGCCTTCGCCTCCGCCATATCTAATTTATGGAGGGCGGCCTGCATCTGGTCCTGCATACCTTTAAAAGCTGACTCAAAAGTCCGATTTTGTTGTTGCACTTGAGACAGCATGCTTTGATAAGCTGACTCAAAAACGTTACGATTTTCATCCCTTATACTCTTAATAGTTAAATCAAAAACCTGATTTAGTTGTTGTATGGCCACGTTAAAAGCCTGAATTTGTTGTTGCACATTCTCAGTATGTGAAGTAGAACTTCTACCTCTCACAGAAACAAGAATGTAGCAAACTGCGCTTACACATATTACCAAAAAACCACCCAGAAGCACAGTCTGTAAAGGGATGGCTTGTAAACCACCCATGTATGTATACAATAGTAAAATCACGTGCCATACACCAGGCTTCATCAAATTATTTATATTAATGAAACTGGTGGTGATATTTAATGGAAGAAGGCTGCTCAAATTCAAGGCCGGAAGGAAACTGAAAGAACTCAGGCTAGGGATGAAACTGTATAGGCTCATGGTTGAGGCCATATTTGAGTCAAAACACACCCACAAGGGCTGTACGCACAGGGAAAAAAAAAAAACAGACTTTTCAGGACTAGAGACAAATATTATACTGCTAGTCCTGCAGAACTAGTGCGCTTATGGTGACCAACGCAAGGAATGTTACTTTGGGCTGGTCAACCGCGGGTGTAACTTGGAAACCACGCTGGGCGCCAAACTGTTGTAGAGCAACCCCGATACAAAACGGGGTGCCTGACTGTGGGTCCTCACCCGCGCGCTTAAAAGGACTTATCAATGCTCTACTGCAGGCACACGTGAAAGGTTAATAAAAGGTTTATTTACAAGGGAAGGGGAAATGAGGAAATATACAGCTCTGGGAGAAAAGCGGGAGACAAAGTTTTAAATGAGTCCTACCCGATCCGCCGATCTGGAACCCCAAAATGGCGCTCTGAGAGCTGGCCGCCAGCCAGGAGCGGTGAAGCCGGGAGGCGAGCGATCGCGAGCCAGAGAGAGCCCTAGGCCCACGTGTTTGGTTTTTTATATCCAACCTGGCTGCCCAACTCCACCCTCAGGTCCCAGCCACCCTCCCCTTGGTGGTGATGGGATTTGTCTTCCCCAATGTCCTGATGGTTTTAGTCTGGAGTGGGGGTGGAGTCCACAAAGCCTGTATGGGATTAACTCAGGACATCACTTCCCCCTAACAGTATCAACTTGTTGCACTCATTCTTTATTTGTGCAGCTTTCCAGGACTATCCTGGACCTTGTGTGATACTTCACAAGGCAGTGCAGAGAAATATTTGACCATCCTCAGATTCAGTCTTACCGTAGGTAGAGTCCCTACTCACCATTTTCCTTTTCTTCTACATACTGATCACTTCAAAAATAGAGGAATTTAGGATTAAGATGACAATGCTTCACAAGAAATTAAGTCTTTATTGCTAGTTTCGCTCACTACAAAAGCATTACCTATTAACTTTTACTCAAGAAATATTAAGGTTCTTTCCCATTAAAAGCAGATTCTAGGTTCTGAGGATGCAAGTGTGAATAAGAGTGATAACTTGGAAAAAGTAAACAAAATACAAAAAAAGCAAAAAGCAAATTACAAATAAGAAAAAGTGCAAAGACTGTGCAGTGAATTGAAATAGGTGATGTGAGATTGGTGAATGCAAGAAAATACTGATTTTTGCTTACTACAGAAAAATGCATACAAAACAAGAGAAATAAAATAAAATATACCTAAAACCCTGCCCACCAAGAGACAACCACCATAAGTCTTGGGTGTGGTATCTTTCCAAACCTGCTCTACCTCTGTGTTCTCATGAGTATGTGATATTTTGTTTGCCTTGCAAAACAAGATCATACCATTAATACTCTTTAGTCACCTGCTTTTTTTACTTAACATATTATGAGCAACTTTACATGTCAGTGATAATACTTTTATATCATTTTGATAATTGTTAAATATTCCGTTGGGTTGACTTAAACAGTCTTCTATTATTGGATGCTGGATTATCTTACTGCACAACTCAAAAAAAAAAAAAAATCACATAGAAAGATGTCATGTTTACCTGAAATTCACATATTCAAAAAAAATCATTCATTGCTAATAATGAATTACAAAAATTTTTTTCCATCACTGTAAGATATATAGCTTTCATTCTTCTGGGTTTTGTATTTTTAATATTTTTTTGCTCCCCCAAAGACATTCCACAAGATAGACACTTCAGCTTTTGACTCTTCCTGTATTTCTTCCTTCACCTTACTTCTTTCAGATTTATAACAGACATTCTCTTAAATTCTAGATGAATAATTCCCAGATGTTTATCTCAGACTTTTATCTTCTCTGCCTTGTTGATATCTGTGTCCTCAAATTTCCCTTATCTGAGAGCAAACAATCATAACTCCCATTCTCTTCAAATGCAACTGTTTCTCATAATTTCCCTGTTTACTACAGATATACCTACAGATATGGCCATGACCCCAGTCATTTTAGCCTAGAAACATTAGTTTACTTTTGACTCTTCTTCAAGCAAGTACAATACACTCTCACAATATAATTTTTTGGTTTTTTTATTTTTCATTTTCACTGTCACCTCCCTAGTTCAAGTAATTTTTCCTTACCCCAAATCATTGTTAACAGTTTCCTCACTGATTTCTCTGTCTCTATTTGATAGCCTCTCCATTTCAGTCCCTCCTGTAGCCTCTGGATCTTGCTACATTAATTATCCTTTCTCCTTTGTCTTCAAAATCTTCTCATTCCACTGTCCTTCACCCCCATCATCTTAAATATGCGCAAGTCTTCCCAAATTTACAAAGTACATGTCTTTGTGACTCTGGACAGCTGTCTCTTCCTTATTACCTCAAATTCACTCTTAGCCTACCACAGTCTGACTTTAGCCTACTCCCTCTACTAAACATCTCACTCAGTCCCAGTAACTTCTAGTTAAAAAATCCAGTGCATACGAAATGGTCTTTATATCACCTACATTTGGGGGTTGATCACATACCTCTTCACCTGAGATACTTTAAATCTTGGTAGTTAAATGAAGGTTCCATTCTTAGCTTTTGTTCTCATTCTGCATGTTCTTCATAAACTTTGACCCTTTTAATTGCCACACTTACAAGCTTACAACTTTGAAATTGCTGGATCTGGGCCTCACACTTGAATTGAATTCCTTGAATATATAACTACTGGATTGATCTACCCCTGAGTGCTGTACCTATGGCACCGCAAGCTAAAATTACCTTCTCCCCAAACCTGTTTGTTCTTAGTATACTGTTATCTCATGATAGTACCATCATTTACCTGACTCTTTCACTATTTCCTCTCTCCCGTTCATCTTACTATACTATACATCATTACTATACCCTATAGTATTAACTACTAAATAAAAGCTACTATTATTTGTTAAACAATCTTTATTCCTTCTGTTCTGTGTGGTATGTACATGAATTTCTCAAAGTATTAATGTCTACATATACCATCACCCAACTAACAAATAAAATGACCATTGTATTCCATTTCACATTTTATAAAGCACAGATTGTCATACCTAATCTAAAATGTTGTAGAGACCATCAAATTTGCAAATATAAGGAAAACCTTTGAAATAAAGATAAGTTAAAACATGACAAATCTTTCCTAACCATTTCTTTGACAGGAAATTGTAGTATTCAGTCTTATATCCAAAGTCTTGCCTTTCAGTTTTTCTTGCTCTACAAAAGATGCTTGCTTCCTCGTTTCATTCAATAAACATTTCCTGTCTACCCACTGAATCTCATATCCTAGACACCCTGGGGAGTAAAAAACCACATTTGCCCCATAGCTCAAGTGAACTTTATTTGAATATCAAGTTTATCACCTCCTTCGAACACTTTCTGATTGTCAGTAGTCTGCATTATACAAACACTCCAATAATGTTTAGTATTTCAAAGTATAATTTTTTTAATTAGAAGTTTTATTTTGTTATATCAGATTAACTGAGGATTCTGCATTTACCAGTAACTGGCAGCACAGGTTTCAAAGCAGCAATTTTAAAAAATTGTTTCATTTTTAAAGGATTCCTAATGCTCTTGTGTTTCTTCTTAATTTGCTTTTCTTTTCTGTATAGAACTGTCTTTCTTAAGGTTTGTGCAGAAAGATGGATATATAGTCAAATTGAAGCTCTTTTCCTTCCATGTGAGCCTAGGCTGATAATGAAATTGGGGAATTAAGAGGAAGAGAGTTAAGACAATCTAGAAGAGCAGAACTCACTAGAGATAGAAATGTATAAAGTGGACACACACAAGCTCTAAGCAGCCAGGGAGAAAATCAAACTTCAAGTTAAATGATCCATCAGCTACCTTTCTTAATGAGAAATAACACAGATACTCACAACATATTAACAACTTAGAATAACTCAAATTTTGTCAAGTAGTAGTGTATTGAGAAGCAACACTGATTTTATAGCTTTTCTAAAGAAATTAAAATCATCGTTAAAAGGCTGTAATACTGGATGCATAAATACTGGCCTTTTCACAGAGGATGATACACACTCACACACACACACACACATATTTATATATATGCATGGCATGTCACTTAAACATTTCCCATGGGTTTCTTTTATTGATTGTAATTATCTGCAATTATTTTTATTTTTTATTAACAGCATTATTGACATATAATACACACATACCATATAATTCTCCCATTTGCCATATACAGTGCAGTGACTTAGTTATTCACAGTTATCCAACCATTACCACAATCAGTCTGAACACATTTTCAGTACTCTATAATGAAGCCCTGCTTCACTCCCCAATCCCACCAACCCTAGGAAATCAGTTATTTACTCTGTGTCTCTATAATTTTTTCCTATTCCTGACATTTCATATAAATGTAACCATATAATACATGGTACTATATGACTACCTTGTCTGATAGTGTAATGTTTTCAAAGTTCTTCTATATGGTGGCATATATTGTTTCTATTGTTAAGTAATTTTCCATCATTCGTTTTATATATATATATATATATCAATTGATGGATATTTGGGTTGTTTTCTACTTTTTCATTATTATAAATATTGTTCCTATGAACATTCATGTATATCCTTACATGTGTGGACATATTTTTATTTCTTTTGAGATATATTTTAGGAATGAATGTACTTGGGAATGAAACTTTATACTCAAACATACAAGGTACTACCAGTCTATTTTCTAACGGGGCTGTTACATTTTATGTTTCTCATTGTTGTTGTTGTTGTTTTCTTTTTTTAAGTTGTTCATTTTACATTGCTATCAGCTATAGATAAGGGTTCCAATTTCCCACATCATCATCAGAATTTATTACCTGTCTTTTTTAGTGTAGCCATCATCGCCATGAGACCATGTGTTCTCTCATTATGGTTTATAGTTTCCTGATGACTAATGATGTCAAGCTTATATACTTTTGGTGTTTGTGTATCTTATTCATTGCTTATTATAACTGAGTAGTATTCAGTAGTGCTTATTATAGTAGCATTGTAGTATTATATATTATGTATATATATTATATATTATTGTATGTATTATATATTAGTATTATATATTATAGTATTATATAATATTATATATTATAGTACTAGTATAGTAGTATTGCTTATTATAACTGAGTAGTATTCAGTAGTGTTCATTGCTTATTATAACTGAGTAGTATACCTTTCTATAGATATATCACAGTTTGCTTATCATATCCATATACATGTTAATGGACATGGTTTCTTATCCCATGTAGCATTTGCAAATAACTTTTTTTTTTTTACAATGTAAAAGTCATTGTCTGGATATAACTTTCATTTGTCTTGGGAAATACCAACAAATGGAATAATGGGGGTCTTGTGAAAGATACATGTTTAATTTTTAAAGAAAATGCCAAACAGTTCCAGTTGCTTCACAATTTCCTCAACATTGGTCTTGTCAATCTTTTTAATTTTAGGTACTCTGTTTGTAGTGTATCGTTTTATAGTTTAAGTTTCAATTTCTCTAATAACTGATGACCTTTGAGCATCTTTTCATGTGATTGTTTGTGTTTCACTTATGTTCTTTAGTGAAGTGTCTGTTCAAGTCTTTTGACACATTCTAGTTGGGGTCTTTATTTTCTCACTATTGAGTTTTGAAATTTATTTATATACAAATCCTTTATTGTATATATTACTTTTGAACATTTTCTCGCATCTCTGGCTTGCCTTTTCATTCACTTTTTGGTCGTTTCAGCACCATTTGTTGAAAGACTTCCTTTTTACATTCAATTCCTTTGATCTTTGGTGAAAATCAACTAGCCATACATATCTTTACTCCCTACTCTCTTCCAATCATCTTTTCTCCAGCTCTGCAGGAGCATTACAATGTTTTGATTACTGTTGTTTCATATGAATAGTGTAACTCCAACTTTATTCTTCTTTGCAAAAGTTATTTTTGTTATTCTAGGTTCTTGATATTTTCAATGAAATTTAGCATCAGTTGGTCAATTGCCCCCAAAAAAGTGCTTTTGATAGATATTACATTTAATCTGTAGATCAATTTGGGGATAATTGACATCTTAACAGTACTAAGTCCTCAGATCCATGAACATTGTGTGTGTTCTTTAATTATAGGTATATAATTTATATATGACAAGTTATATTATTTAATTTTATTTACAAAACTCTATTAGTATTGCTTTATTTTGAATGTACATATTTTGCACATCTTTTGTCAGACACTTAAGTATTTCATTTTTATGCTGTTATCACTGACACTTTCTTACTGCAATTTTTGATTGCTCTTAGACCATTTATTTAGAAAATCCTATAATACCTACCAAAAGTTTAGGTAGGTAGAAGCACAAGATTAATAAACAAAAGTCAGCTGTATTTACCTATGCTACCAAACAGAACACACAGTATGTTATTTAATTTTCAATTATCTTTAAAAAATTAACTATAAAAATAGTTTTTATTTTAACATTTTACGGCCTTTAATTTTTTTGGGTGAATGTAGTTTTTCATCTAGTATTCTTTTCCGTCTACCTGATGGACTTTCTTTAACACTTCTTGTAATGCCATTAAAAAAAAAGAAAGAAAGAAAGAGGACCTCCCCGGTGGCAGAGAGGGTTGGGCGCTGCGCTGTGAAGCTGTCCTCAGCCTCTGAAGTGCAAGTTCGATTCCAGCCTGCCAGGGAGAAACCCACATGGCATGGCAGACCTCTCCTGCCTTGTCCGCTGCTCCCCTCATCAGTGTCTTCGGTCTGTCTGCCCATTCTGTTCCCCGCTCTCTCTGGTGAATTCTCTCACCCTCCCATGCCTCTGACCTGTACCCCAATTCTTCCATAAATAAATAAATCTTTAAAAAAAGATATTGACATAAATAAATGGCTATATTAATATTTTAAACCTTTTAGTGAAGGACACCAAAAAACTAATAACAACAGGTATTGAATGTATGCTATGCTGTGTACCAAGCACTAGTCTGAACCTTCTAGCATGTATTTTTTCTTTTCATCCTTACAACAGCCATTTGAGGTGATGTAGTATTTTTGCCTCCATTTTACAGATAACTATTTGAGAACAACAGGTAAGAGACTAATGTACCTAACACTCAGAGATCTCCTAAAAATCAACAATTAAAAAAATTAAGTGCCAATTCTCAGAAGACACATGAATAGCTGATAAACATAAAAGTAATACTCTGCTTCTCTCATCAGAAAAATAGATAATTTTTAAAATACCCAATTGGGAAAAATAAAGAACAATGATAATACTGACAAGATATGAAGGAAGATATACTCATGCACTACTGGAAGTGTAAATTATTACACTTTTTAGAGGGTTATTTATCTTTATTGACATTTAAAATATGCATATCCTTTGACCAGATAACTAACATATGGAAAACTTCATACAAATGCCCAAGGAAAAGTAATTTTTAAACATGTAGACCACAATACCCAAGTCTGGTCAAGTTGTAACTCTGACATAAGCAATAGTGTCAGCTCTTAGTTGTAGCAGCCTTGTTAAAGCTATAGTGTTGCAACTGCAGTTGTAACTGGCTCTCAGTGGCCTTCCTGCTCCCTTTGATTTTTACCCAGACTAGGGATGGCTCAGTGTTTGTTTTTCTTATTTCATTTATCATGTGTGTTTTCAATGAAGGACATTTAAATAAAGACAAATTGACTATCAATAGCAGGATGTTTAAACAAATGATGGCTTAGCTATTGAAAAGGAAGAGTGTGCTGGAAAATAGGCAATTTGTTATAGTTATTCATTTTCCTGGTCCCTTATTTAAGTTTTCTAGATTCCTGCTATGAGTGAGACCATCTGGTATTTTTCTTTTTCTTTCTGGCTTATTTCGCTGAGCATGATCCCTTCCAGCTCCATCCATGTTGCTGCAAACTGCATGTGTTTATCTTTTTTGAATGCTGAGTAATATTCCATGGTGTATAAGAAAGTGAAAATCAAAATTGACAAAAAACTATGAACCAGAGACACTCTATGGGGGGAGGGGGGTGGGGAGGGGAGGGGTTGGGGTCAAAATAAGGGGGTTGCAATTGTATGGGGAATATAAAAATAAAATTTATTTTAAAAAAAAAGAAAGAAAGAAAATAGGCAATTTGATTAACTCCTGCTAGGAGATACAAATGTATCTGGGGGGGAATTCTCAAAATAGATATCAAAAATCCTTATTCAAACTACATGCCCTTTCATCCACTTTACCCCCATGCATATATTATTGAGCGGGAAGAGGAAGTTGCAGAAAAATATTTGTAGTAGAACCTAGTTGTTTTTTAAGGATAAAGCTGTACTTATATGTTGCTAAAAGAAGGTTTGAAAGATGCACACCAACTTAACAGTGCTTATCCCTAGAAAGGAAGGATTTCACCATTTGAAATGTCCCTATTTCTTAAATTTTATAATAACATTTGTAATAGTTTCATCGTAGTTTTAAAATATATATTGATGAACACATGGAGAAACTGGCTCAAAAGAAGCAAAGTTTTCCAAACCATATAAATCAAGGTTCTTCCTTCCTTGGCTTATATGGAATTTTAATTTAATTTTTTTTTTTAAAGATTTATTTATTTATTTATTTTTACAAGCACTGGGTACAGTCAGAAGCGCGGGAGGGTGAGAGAATTCACCAGAGCCAGAGTGGGGAGCAGAGCAGGCATAAGGACCGAAGTACACTGCTGAGGGGAGCAGCGGGTGGCAGGAGAGGTCTGCGCGCCATGTGGGACCCTCCTCCGGTGGCCAGGGAGCAGCCGGGGATCAAACCGGCGCCACGGAGGCTTCGGGCAGCTTCGCAACCCAGCGCTCAACCGCTGCGCCACCGGGGAGGCCCTGGAATTTTAATTTTAAACGTAAGATCTTGGGCTCTGCTTATAGGTCTCATTGAAACGTAAAAGAACCAAAATTTTATAGACCTCAAGTCCCTCAGTGCACAATCAAGGTAGTTAGTAAACACTAAGACAAGAATCTTTGATGCCCAGCATTTATAATCTTGACAAACTCCTATAAAAAATTAAAATGACATTTTAAGTTGTGTAACTACAGTGAGTGTTGTAATTTGAAATTATGGCTGAATTAGTATAATAATGAAATCAGTGCATTAGCTTTGAAAAGAGAAGTCAGTGGCACATGTTCACTCAAAAGGCTGATCAATATTATGCATCAATTACAGAAGACTGTAGAAAGGTTGTCTTTATCACATGTCATAATTTTATATAATCTTATAATAACAAAATAATATAATCTTCATTTCTGTGAAATATCTATTGAAATTGTTAGCTTTATAAGTAAGATGAGTAAATTACCTGGGAAGTATATTACAAATTAAAATTTTAAAATCAGTTATTAAATATGAAACAAAGGATAAATCATTATTCCTTTTATTGGAAGAATACTATTATGTGTTGGGTCTTGAGCAAAGTCTCCTCAAAGATTTCCAAGTAAATATTATAATCTGGGAGCTTTTCCCCTTTGTTAAATAGTTCTTATAAACTATTTGTGTTGGAATTTTTTATCTAGAAAAATAATTTGAAGCCAATCATATGTTTAGTACACTGTTAAAATCAAATATTTTGTATGTAGGTTTCCTTACTGTATTGAGCACTAAGAAATTTTTCTTTCTTAAAATAAAGGGTGGTTTTCTTTTCCAAATTGTCCAGACCCAAAGTAATATTTTCATGTGGAATAAAAGGAACCTGTCTTTATCATTTTATTTCCAAAAATTATTAGAAAAAAATTAGCAATTATGAAATTTAAGCCCTTTAGTCTATTATTTTCTATGTACATAGAAGGAAGTAAAGGAATGTGTATAATAGAAAATGCCTATCAATAGAAGCCACCACATAAAACTATACTATTTTTAAAAGTTTTATAAATGAAATATTTTTACAAAGCAGCACTTCATAAATAAGAATGATGAAATACAAACACTTTTACAAAGATCTAACTGTATGACAGAAATTGTTCTAAGTACTTTATATACAGTATTTCATTTTACTTTCAACTCTCCTGTAACTGTTATTCTTCAGTTTACAAATAAGGTTTGAGTCTTCAAAGGTTAAATAACTTATTCAAAACCACATAGCTGCTGAATGACAGAATCAGGATTGAATCCTGGTAATCTGCTTTCAGAATCTTAAACTCATAACCACTTTGCCTGGTAAGTAGTATTCAAGAGTGAGGACTTTATATAGTATGCAAAGTACAATATTTGTTTTATCTGATAGGGGCTGAAAAATATCTACCCTACTGCCTGTTTGGGAAGCTGGCATTCTATCATAGATTCACTGCACTGGGCTTGCAGGACTAGGGGTTTATTGGGAGTCTCCAATTATAAAGAAAATATTTGTCTAAGGTATTACAGCCAAAGGAATAATGACAGTGTCCAGACACCCAGTTTGGAACACAGAGTGGACAGTTGAGAAATAGCAAGGGAGGAAGGACAGACTTGGGAACCCACATAAAGGAGAGAAAGATCAGCAAATCATTATACTCAGATAATGTTTGTCAAAGGCTGACAAAGGATAGTCAACAATCTAAGTTTTTCATAACCGAAAAAATAATAAGATGTGGATACTTTACAGTATACCATTTACCATCACTTTGAGTCTAGGAAATACTGCATAGCTGATGCTTCACATTATTGATGTATTAATAAATGTATTTCATTTGTCTTACAGCAATCAGCAGGCCTTCTTGCTGGAAAATGCCCCTTGTAACAATGCAAGCTGTGAGGGGGCACATCGTATGTTTAAAGTCTACTGGGAACTAACAGACCTAAATCAAATCAGAGATGCTGTGGTTGCCACCTTCTTTGACATTTACGAAGATGTGAGTTCAGAGCTCTCCCATGTGTTTGGAATCTAATTACCATCTCTACCTTGTCTCACTTTCACTTCACCCTAATTGACCAGAAATTATAGATGAGATAATGAAAACAAATGGGCTAATTGAAGAAAGCCCCCTTTAATGTTAAATGGCAGAGGGAACATATTCATTGAAACCGCCAACTTATCAGTACAATGAAATATGAAAGTGCCTTTATCTCATTTTGTACTTACTTAGATTAAGTCCTTAGAGAATCATGCTCTGAGACTGGCAAGTGTGTGTGTGTGCACCAGTGGACAAAAGTACAAATAACAGGTCCTTGAACCTTCACGAGATCATAGAAGAGTCCCTCTCTTAACTTTGTGAACCAGAAGTAGCATCTAATGCCCCAATTCTTTCTTCAGTTGCCAGGTGAAAGGCAATCAGGAACCTGGTTTCCTCCTTTCTAAATAGGAAAAGCCAATTAACCACATAGAAAAATAATGAATTCTAATGATAACATGTTAAATTTGAATATATTACAGTATATCCTTGTAAAAGAACTTAATTATTTTAAAAAGTAAAATGCCAATCAGGACTTTTCTGTCTCCTTCCCACTTTTGGTTTGGTTTGGTTTTCATGGAAAAAGCTGATTCTCAGTTCTATGAATTTTCTGAGTCCTTATTTTCCTGTCTCTCTGCTTTCACTTTTTGTTATTTTATTTTTTGTTAGCAGTTTCTAAGCATAAAAATAATTGACAGAAATATCTCAATCAAGAGTATTGACTGCAAATCAGTTTTTCATTTTTGTACACCAAAGCATCATAAGTGAAATTAAAATTTTTTTTAATTCTGTGAAATGAATATGCTATGGAAAAAGTCAAATAATTAATACTCTTACTATTAAGAAGAGCATATGCTAACTGAGATAAGTCATCAAAAATTTCCATTGCGGCCTCCCCTGGTGGCACAGGTGGTTGAGCGCAGTGCTGTGAAGCTGTCCGCAGTCTCTGCAGTCTCGATCCCGGCCTGCCGGCAAGGGTCCCACATGGTGTGACAGACTGCTCCTGCCTCGCCCGCTGCTCCTCTCAGCAGTGTGTTTCGTCAGTCTGCCTGTCCTGTTCCCCACTCTGTCTCTGGTGAATCCTCTCACCCTCCCACGCATCTGGCCTGTATCCCGGTTCTTGTATAAATGAATAAATAAATCTTTTAAAAAAAATTTCCATTGGAAAAACTGAACATAGTTTACATTAAAAAAAAGTGGCCAACATATTTTAAAAATACCATAAATGATCAACCTCTTTCAGAGTCAGCAAATGAAAATTTAAACAAGTATACCCAGTCACCTCTGCCCTCAAATAAAATTAGCAAAATTTTTAGGAAAAAAAGCATGATAACATGAGAAGTTACTGCCATCTCTGTGGTTGGAAACAGTTTGGCTGTCCATATCATAAGCCTTCAAAAATTCATGCAATTATGGCTGGTAAGAAATATACCAAAATACTAACGTTACCTCCAGAGATTAAAATTACATGTGTTTTTCATATTAAACTATCCATGGCTTTATATATTTTTAAATTATATTTTTAATTTAAATATCAAGTGAGTGTATAATACTTACATAATAAACATGCCATGTATTATCACCATTTCTTCATTTGATCGAGGACTGTGTTCCTATCATTTTATGGTTATATTTGGGTTTTTTGGTTTTTTTTAGGGAATCTTGGACATTGTAGTACTAAGTAAAGGATATACACAGAATGATTTTGCCATCCATACACTAAAAAACAACTTTGAAGCAGATGCTTATTTTGTTAAAGTCATTGGTGAGTATTTATTTTATGCGATTTATTACTAACATGTATTTATTTTTATTCAGGAAACATTGGTTTACAGCACTGTCTTGATTCCAAAGGTTCACAACTCCTCAGATTTACATCACCACACCACATCCACCACCATACCCCACTGTACCCCTCTCCCCACTTTGTTTGCTTTGTTTTGGTTTAATTTTGTTAGTTCATTTGTTTTGTTTCTCTATATTTCACATATAGAGTGAAATCATCTAGTATTTGTCTTTCTCTCTGTGTCTTATTTCATTTGGTTGTTTGCTTGTTGATTTTCTGTCTGATTGATATGTCCATTAGTATAAGTGGAGTGTTGAAGTCCCCAACTACTATTGTATAGATGTTAATATCTTTTTATGCTTAATAGTTTTTTCATATATTCTGAGCCTCCCTCATTTGGTGCATGTATATTAATGAGTGTTATGTCCTCTCAATAAGTGCTTTTCCTTAATCATTATATAACATCCATCCCCATCTCTTCGTAATGGAGGCTCTTAGAGGAGGAAAGTAGAGATGGCAACGCTGTCCCTTTTAATTGGTGGATTCATTCTAATTACATTAAGAGTGGTTGTATATGGGGGCTTTCTACTACTATACGTGTTTCATTTTCTGGTACCATCTGTTTCCTTATTCAGTATTTTGTAGATTTCCTTCTCTTCAGTTTACATAGGAGAGCTGCTTTCAACATTTTTATAGAGAAGCCTGGTGTTGGCAAATTCCTTCTGCTTTTGTTTGTCTGTGAAGGCCTTTCTTTTTCCCTCACATCTAAAAGAGAGTCTTGCAAAATACAGTATTTTTGGTTGACAGTTTTTAATCTTTGAGTATTTTGAATATGTTACTCCACTCTCTCCTTGCCCATAGCAATACAGCTGAAAAATCAAATGAAAGTTTGATGGAAGTATCTTTACAAGTTACCTACTTGTTTCTCCCCTGTTTACTTCAATATTCTTTCTCTTTCTTGAACTATTGGCACTTTCATTACTCTGGGTCTTATAGGTCCCATTACATTTAGATATCAATGTGTTGTTTTAGCTTCATAGACTTGAATATTTAGGTCCTTCTCCCTGCTTGAATTTTCCTTTATTTCTTTGAATTGGCTCTCTGTTCCACTCTTTCTCTCTTCACCTTCTGGGATGCCTATTATCCTTGTGCTTTTTTCCTTACTGGAGTAGGATAGTTCTTGAAGTGTTTTATTTTTTTTACTTCATATTTTTTTTCTTTTTGCACCTGGATCCTTTGTATGTTACTAACTTTGTAATCATTGACTCAGTCTCCCATTTGGTCTAATCTGTCTCCATACCTTTTTGTGGAATCTTATCTATTGAGCTCCGTACATTCTGAATCTCTGTTATTTTCTAATTTAAAGTTTCAATTTCAATTTTGTGTTCATGAATTTTATTTCTCAGGTCATTCTTTTTTCTGAATTTTTTTTATCTCTTTGATTAAATTTTGAGTTCTCTTGAGTCACTTTGACATGTCCTCTGTGTTTTCTTGTGCCTCTTTAGCATCTTGTGCTCTTTATCTTACAGGAAAATGAAATCTTCCATGTCGTTTTGTTGGATTCTGAAGAATTGTTTTCCCCCTCTGATCCCATATTCCCTTGAGATTTCAAGGTGATATATGATATAACTTTTTATTTGCCCATTTTGCTGCTTTAGATTTCTCTATTTTAGAAATATATTTGTAGTAGTCACTGAGAGGACTGAACTATTCCTACTACATGTGGCATATTTGTTTTATTTCATTTGGTTTTATATTTTTGGTCATTGTTGACTTCCATAGATACTGAGTCCTCTTTCTTGCAATGCTGAGTCAGATGATGGTAGAGTGGCCCAGAGAAGTTCTGCCACTGGTGGTAACATGCTGGAGGATGGGGATTGGCTGGTGTTTTTGGCACTACTTATACCTTTCTTTCTGAGCTTCCAGATTTGACACACTAAATTCTGGGCACTGTGAGCACACTGCATGAGATTAGTACCAGTCCTGATAGGTGGAGTAGGGGGAATGCAGTATACTACATTGTCCTTGTTGTTTTTACCAACACCCTGCCTGTGGACTGTACCCCAACTCCTCTGCATTTGTTTCTCCTCAGTCAAGAGTGTGTGTTTCCACATGGTTTAGCTCTTTACCATCCACAGCTCCTGGCTCAGCTGCCAACCCAACTGTCCATATCTCCTATTGTGAGCCCAGACTCCAGGAATTTGTCTCAAGTCACTTCCTCCTCTTCAGTGAAGTGTGACTCTTTTCACTATCTCTTCTTCTCCTCTGCCTTCTGTATTGGTCTCTGTTATGCAAAGAGTGTTTTAGTAGCTCCCCAAGCCACAAGACTCTCTGGGTATAGTGTCCCTCTTGGAGCAGAGGAAATAACTTCTGTCACCATCTTGGTCTGAATCCCTTCTCTAGTTTGAAGTGTATTTTTTGCTCAGTGCATTTATCCACTTCTGTGAGCATCGCTAACAAAAATACTCTAAGAGTCCCTGAATTATATGTCCTCCACCAATGGTCATCTGATTCTCTGAGTCTGAGCAGAATGTTTCCCAGTGGGTAGAAGAGAAGGGAGGCAGAGCTTATCAGACATTCTCACAGCTTTCCTGAGCCTTTTGTGTTATCTCACCATGTGGGTTCAGAGGTTTGCCCTTTTTTTTTTTTCCCTTTTGGCAATACTTTAAAATTATTTAGGACACTGCTGAGAAATCCCAGCAAATCTCCTACTTTACTTAGTTAGCAAGAACCTCCTAGTAACTAAGGTAGACCCCAGCTGAGCCTTGGCACAATGGTTCGAGGAATCTTTTAGTTGGTCCTTGTTCTCCCAGATACTGTAGCTTGCCCTTGTTCTCGGCTGTCACAGTTCTGAGGTTAAAGGTTTTTCAATGGTCCACTGAGGAATCCATCCGCTCTTGCTACATTGACTCTGATCTGATCATCACTAATTGACTATTTTCTTAGTATTACTTACTGTTTAATATCCTTTAGAAATTCCTCAGAATATCTGCCATTGATGACTACACATTTATCTTAATATTTTTTAAATAATGACATGAGGGAAATGTATATTCTGCACCTTAAATTATGTACTAAAATTTTTTCAAACATAAAGACTAGAAACTAGAATTTTTTGAAGGTCAAATTTCTTTTGAATTTGGCAAGAATTTTAGCACATTTATATGCCTGTAAAAATGTATTTATGTTTAAAAGGTTATATGTGCATAAAACATATACTACCACATTTGATTTTTAATATGTTTGCATGTATAGAAAACAGGATCAAAATTACTAAAAAGATCATTTGCATTTTACTTTATGTTTCTATACTTGTTTTTTATAATGAGCATATGATTTTTAGTTAAAAAATAATAAGTGAAAAATCAATAACAACAAAAAAAGAACTTTATCTATAGAGTGTCTAAAATAATGTCTAAATGATGAGAGGCTGGGAGGGGATCCTTTATTTCAGACATGATATTTGATTAGGAGATTTGCTTTATGTTCATATGTCTTAAAGAAATAAAAAACTGAAGATATTTTCAGAGAATGAATATGAATTGTCACCCATAAGCCAAGGAAGGATTTTTCATTTTAAACACTGCTAAAATTATTATACAGTATTGACCTTTACAGCTTTGACTCTGTTCCACTCATCTTTATCCCAACTTGAATATTGGTTTGGCATTACAGTTTTTATGCATGATTATTGCTAGTTTCTGGTTTTGTCATTTGTGTAAAGTAGCCAACATAAACTGTACAACAAAACAAGAAGCTAAGGTTTTATACTTTATGCATTTTTAAGAATGTGTAAAATACTAAGTTATTAAGTATTGTCATTTTAAAGAAGACTCATGGTTGAACATCCCATTAGTCATGTTTTAAACTAATATGATCTGCTAATAACCAGTAATATGCATATTAATTTAGTATTTTGATTACTGTTGTTCATTTAATTCTGTGGGTAGTCTATCTTACTATATCTCATTAATCTTTTTAAGACTAGGGATATTAGAAGTAAGTTTTAGAACAGTTTATTATAGAGTATTATAAATATTATAAATAATACAGTTTATTATTGTATTTATTATAAATACTCTACAATAAACAGTTTAGAACAGTTTATTATAGAGTATTATAAAACATAATAAAGCTATATTGGATTTTGTAATATTACAAATACTTATAGTTTATAAACATTTATGAAATGATTAAAAGTTCTTTAACTTCTAAAAATTAGACTGTGATTCAGCCAAGATCAACTGGTTAATAGGAAAACATTTTTTGATATAGTAAATGAACATCATAGAGAGAGATTTAAAAACCAAACAATAACAGATCTTGCCTTTAGGAAGCTCACAGTGATGAAAAACACAATGGCGGTGGACTGGAATTGTACACTGGTGTCTACCCTGCTATTTTTCCTTTTCCATAATGGCCCCTTTATGTATTTTAACACACCTTCCCAGTTGTTATAGTTGCTTAAGAAAAATAAGTTTTACTTCTCTCAAAACCCATATGCTTTTTTATAAAATATATAATGATCTCATTTCTAGGAAGTGAACTTTTGCTGTAATAATAAATTCTGCTTTGAAACATTTCATAGGGTTTCTTTTATACTGACTAAAGCACAAAAGATAGAATTTCTATTCCAATGTCTTTGGGGAAATTACATTCTTGCACTGATTTAATGGTACTTTTTACTTGTTCTTAAGCTTGACATTATGAAGTCTTAAAATTGTAATTTCAGGGTGATATTTGTAGAAACATCATCAGAACCTATCCTTTTTTTTTTTTTTTTTGGTTATACAAGAGAATTTTTAAAAATTACTCCTTTTTATTAATAAAATGTTGGTTTGGTGTTTATTATGTTTTATTTCCTGATTACAAAAATAAAGTAGCCCATTATAGAACATTTGGAAAATATGAAAAGGCATAAATACTATGAGTACTGAGCATTCTCCATGCCACATACATATCATGTGCCAGACCCTCTGATAAATGGTTTTCATGGGTTTTTCCATCCCCATGGAATAAATCTCAATACATGAAAATTTATAACTTTATAATAATGTAACCTTACATTTAATGGAAAGAAAAAAGAGAAAGCAGAGAATTACTTACAAAAATAACAAGTTATGCACCTGGTTCTGCTCTGCTTTTCTGACTTTAGAGAGCCAATATGGAATCAACTATGGCTATTCAAGGCTCCCACTTTTCTAGATAATTTTGTCATATGTGAGCAAACTTCCACAATGGGCCCTGAAACCAGACAACTTCCCTCTGTCCTGGGGCAGTGTTAAGCACCTGACACTATGGAATAGCAAGATAGATCCCAGTTTGGAATCATAAGATTGGGTAGTTTTTATAAACCTTATAAATTAGTTTATCCAACCAAATTATTTTAAAGACTTTGCTAAAACTGTAAGAGAAGTGAGGTGATTTTCCCATGTCTACACTTTGCATTGGCTCCCACAGCAAGAGATGTCTTACTTGATGGAATTTTTAAGTATGAACAGGATACCTGAAGAAAACAAGCTTATGGCTTTTAACCAGTATTAGTATTAAATAGCCACTTTGGGATTTATTTTCAATCAATATTTAGGACCTATAGACTTAATGTGTTATTAATCAGATGTAAAGAGAAACTGATAACAGAAGGTGAACCAGTGACATATAAAAATTGAATTTCTTAGCAGTATTTCTAATTCAGTTCTTCCTGTCTTTTGGAAGAAGTTATATTTAATTTTAATAAGCTATGATTTAAACTGCACTCATGAGCCCATCACATGAAAAATATGAGAGTGAGAATAAAATTTTTTCTTACATAGACTGCACATTGAAAAAGCTAACACTTCTCATACTTTTTAAAATTTTATTAAGAAGAGAAGAAAATAGCAAGGCGTAGGAATGTGAGTAGGACCATTCCTTTTTTCTAATGGGGAAACTAAAGGGTAAGTCACAGAGATTTTTACTGATAAGCCAAAGTTAAAGAGAGATGTCATTCTTCTTTAAAAATGCAGTGTAGGGCCTCCCCGGTGGCGCAGCGGTTGAGCGCTGGGTTGCGAAGCTGCCCACAGCCTCTGCAGCGCCAGTTCGATCCCTGGCTGCTCCCCGGCCACCGGAGGAGGGTCCCACATGGTGCGCAGACCTCTCCTGCCGCCCGCTGCTCCCCTCAGCAGTGTACTTCGGTCCTTCTGCCTGCTCTGCTCCCCGCTCTGGCTCTGGTGAATTCTCTCACCCTCCCGCGCGCTTCTGACTGTACCCAGTGCATGTATAAACAAACAAACAAAGAAAACATGCCTCTATAAAAAAAATAAATTAAAAAAAAATAAATAAATAAAAATGCAGTGTAATTACTGAAAGTAGGTAAGGACTTTTTTTTTATTTTTTTGCCTTATATCAAGGGTACAGTTAGTGTTGTCCAGAGGCCATACACTGAAACTGCCTACTACAGTAGCCACATAGTTGTCATTGGGCAAAGGCCAGCTTGTTCTGTAGACAAAATAATAATTTCAGGTTGACCTTTATAATACTGTTTTGGAATTCTGAATTCCTAATTAAACAATATGTTAATTAAGAATGTTAATTAAGCTCAGTGATTAGTATCATTCCTTCTTGATTCTATGGTTGCAAAAACCAAGGAAATGAATTTTCTTTTTTTTTTCTTTTCTTTTTTTTTTTAAAGATTAAGATTCTTTTTTTTTTTTTTTTGATTTATTTATTTATTTATACAAGCACTGGGTATAGTCAGAAGCGCGGGAGGGTGAGAGGATTCACCAGAGCCAGAGCAGGGAACAGAACAGGCAGACTGATGAAATACACTGCTGAAGGGAGCAGTGGGTGCGGCAGGAGAGGTCTGCGCGCCATGTTGGACCCTCTCTGGCGGCCGGGGATTGAACCGGCACTGCAGAGGCTGCGGGCAGCTTCGCAGCCCAGCGCTTAGCCGCTGCGCCACCAGGGGAGGCCTGGAAATGAATTTTCTATTTGTTTTGTGTAGACATCAGTTTTATAAGACACATACATACATATGTATGTCTAAATTTTGTCATTTTGAGCCTATTGCTCAATGTAAAACTTCAGATTTGACAGAGAAAGTCTTGTAAAATCCAGATACAGGAACTTACTTTTTTAGCTAATATACAAAATGAAAAAGACTACAGTGTAATTTTGAGTAAATAATCTTGACTGTGCTAATCAAGACAAACATTTTATCATGTACAGAAAATAAAATAATCCAATGGTTCATTGATTTTTCCATCTCTTGTGAAAGTAGAATAATGTGTTCTTTCAATGAGTCAGTGTCTGATGGCCACATGATCTTGCAAAATAGTTACATTTGCTTTATGACCTTGAATAATGTACTGGCTCATGCTTCAGTTTCCTCTTCTGAAAATAAAAGGGGCTGGAGTGTTTAAAGGGGCATCTATCTAGACTTTACTCACAGTCTGCTGCAAGGATTCAGGAAAAGCATACATATGAAAACAAATTCATGCTCAAAGTTTGGCATGTACCAGAAGATCAATGTTTGCCAAAAAGATGCTTGATAACTTTTCTAGAAGATAGTTTCACTATACTTACCAAAGGCTTTGCAATTAAACCCAGAAATAATTCTATTTCTATGAATTTATCCCAAGGAAATTATCAGAGATGTGCCAAAGATTTCTGTACAATATACCATGTATACAAAAATGAGCTTCCCTATGGTATTCTTGAAAAGAAAAAGAGTTGGATTATAGAGTAGGAGAGAACCAGCATGTCCTAATGATGAGAGCATGTGTTTGTATACACATACACACACACACACACACACATACATACAACAGAATATCATGCAGTTATGGTAGAATATATATTAAGATAGGGAAAAGTTTAAATTACATACATTAACCAAAAAGATTAAAAATATTGTAAATTATGTGTGTGTGCATATGTATACACACATATGTGTCTACTTAGGCTGCCATAACGAAGTTCCATAGGCTAGGCAGCCTAAAAAAAGGAAATTTATTTTTCTTTATTCTGGAGGATGGGAAGTCCAAGATGAGGGTGCCAGGTAGGTTTCTAGGTAGATTTCATCTTGAGTCCTCTTCTTTTGTTTTGTAGGCCACCACCACTTTGCTGTGTGCTCATATGACCTTTACTTTTGCAGGGCGAAAGGGTGGAGAAGCAGGCAGATGTCCTCTTAATTCTCTACTTATTAAGGATATTAATCTATCACACCAGAATTCTACCTTTATGACCTCATGTAATCTTAATTGCTTCTTTAGAAAGTCCTTCTTCAAACATAGCCATGTGGGGGTAGGTGGTTGGTGGAGGGAGTGGGACTAGGACCACTATATGAACTTCGGGGTGACAAAGCCATTCAGTCCATACCTATAATATCTTACAACAAATAGGTAACAGTATCTGGATGGTTGGTTTACAAGTGACTTACATTTTTCTTCTCTGTATTTCTTAATTTTCCTATAAAATATACCCAAAGTACCTAATATATAAATATATAAACAGAGTAGATGAGTAGTAAATCAGAGCAGTAAATTAATGGTTGCTCACGGCCAGGACAGGGATGGGGAAACTGCAGAAATGTGTTCCAGGGAGAATATTGCCCATTTGTGAATGGTAACGAGAAGATTTTGTCAGGGACCTAGTAATTACAGATACTTGGGTTCTCTGGAACTAAAACAATATGGCAAAAGAGAAAGAGAGAAAAAAATTATTGTAAAGAATTGACTCATACAATAATGAAAGCTGGAAAAACCCAAATCTACTGAACTGATGTTCCATTTCAGGTCTGGAGTCCAGACGCTGCTTTAGAAGGAGCAAGAATAGCTAGTGTCCCGGTTTGGTTCAAAGGCCAGCAGGCACCTGTAGAACCAGGTAGAACCAATGTCTCAGGTTGTCAGGCAAGAGAAGCTAATATTCTAGTTTGAAGGCCAACAGGCAGAATTCCTACTTAGGAGAGCGTCAGCATTTGGTTCTACTCAAGTCTTCAACTGATTGGCTGAGTCCCACACATGTTATGAAGATCAATATGTTTTACTTAGTTTACTGATTCAGATGTTCATCTGATTCATACACATCCTCACAGAAACATCTAGGTAATGTTTAGCAGAACATCCAGTCATCCATGGCCCAGTCATGTTAACTATTGTATTTATTTAAGACACAGAGTGACTGATCCAATGTGCAGATGGTGAAGGTGAATTTTGCAGCAATGGTCAAAACAAAGGAAAAAAATAAATGTCCATAATTAACAGTTCACACCCAGGCTAAATACAGCCATATTGATGTAAAGTGAGGAAACTATAGAAAGTTATAGCAAGGGTTGTAAGAGGAAATAAGGTTCCAATATATAGCTGGTGAACTCTATATGTGTACCCCTATTATTACACCCAAATTAAAAGGATATGTTTCCACTACTCCAGAAATTGTCTCATACCCCCCACACACAATGCAGTCAATACTACCTGAAGAACTATACCCACTATTCTGATTTCTGTCTCCATAGATTATTTTTCACTTTTCTGAATATCATAATGTGTAAACTCTGTATCAGACTTGTTTTTATCCATATTACGTCTGTGGGATTCAGGGAACACTTTGCAAAAAGAATCTTACTAAACATTTGTCTGCATCTTGGTTTTTCACCTTAGCAAGAGAGTATGAATACCCTTCAGCATTTACAGTCCACCCTCATTTTGAGTTAATAGCTCTATTTTATTCCATAATACCATGGATGTTTCACAATGTATTGGAGGATTTCCTCCCTCAGTAATACGTAAGTAGTTTCCAAATAGACATGAAACTGAAGAGTTGAAGGTACTTTTTTTAATGTAATACATAATACTAAAACATTACCTTTCCAAGAGTTATAGGTATTCATATGATACTGTTTACCTCACATTAATCTGATCTCTCTACATCTTTAATTTCATTAATAAAGTTGTTTTATAAATAAGTCATACATGCAAAAGGTGAAAAAAACACAAGAGTATGTGGTGAAAAGTAAATCTCCCTTTTACCACTATCTCCCAGTGGTCCAGTCTTTCTTCCCCAAAACAACCTCTTCTTTGTGTCTATTCAAAATATTTTATGCATATGTAAATATACATGATTATAAGTGGTAGTTCTATGCTTTGTGTTTTGCGCTTAACAATTTATCTTGGAGATTATACCAAGCAATATCTGCCTTATTATTTTAACTCCTGAATAGTATCACATAGTATTGATATAACATAATTTAGTGAGTTCTTTATTGATCGATACCAAAATTATTTTCAGTCTCATTATTATAAATAATATCAGAGTGAATATCCTGTAGGGTAAATTCCTTAAAATAGCATTATTAAAATTTGCATATGCATTTTAATAAACATACTATTGAAATATGACATACATAAATGTATACATAAGTGCAAAGATGAATTATTTTCACAATGTTAATGTACTCATATGATTGCCCTCAGATCAAGAAACACATGTTAGCAACCAGAAAGTTCTACATCGCCCCCTTATTAGTCACTAACCCAGTTTGCCCAAAGGTAACTACTATCTTAATTTCCAACACTTAGATTAATTCTGCCTGGTTTTGAACTTTATAGTATAAGTGGTTTTTATTTTAGTACATGTTATTTTATACATGCAGTATATGAGAATGCACACTTCCTAATATCCTCCTCAACACAATGGGTTATTAAACTTTTTGCTTTTGGCCAATTATACTGGTGAAAATAGTTCTTTTGTTTTATATTTTTTATACTGAGTAAGATTCACCATCTTTTCATAAGAGTAAGAGACATTTGTATTTTTATTTCTATGAATAACCCTTGTCCTTCATCTTATTGATTTATAAATGCATTATAGCATATGTTAGGGAAATTAATTCTTTGTGGAGTATGTTGCAAATATTTTTCCTGTTTTGTCACTTATCTTTGATTTTATTGTTCTTTCTACAGATTATTTTATTGGTCTTTTTTTTTTTTTGCCTTTCTTTTAGGTATAAAATTGATTTTTTTCCCTTACCACTGAAGATGAGAGTCTTTCTTCATGTTTTTTTATTATTTGCATTTCTTCTTCTATTACTTCTCTATCCCCTTTGTTTTCTGTTACTTGATAGCTCTTATAATTTATAGCTAAAAGCTCTGAATTTAACCAATAATATCGCTTCATTTTTTTTCAAGTTTATTACTAGTTTTATTTCATGGTACCTTTATTATTTTGCATCAGCTTTATTGAGATATAATTCACATATAATTCAATTTACCCACTTGATATATAAAATTCAATAGCTTTTGGAATATTGACAGTTGTACAAACATTACCACAATCAATTTTTAAACATTTTCATTACAGAAGAAACTCTATACTCATAGCTATCCCCTCGATCTCCCAACCCCCAAGTCCTAGACAACCACTACTTCCTATGGCCATAGATTTTCTATTCTGACACTTCACATGAATGGAATCATATATGTAGTCATTTGTAGCTGACTTCCATGTCACAGTGTTTTCAAGCTGCATCCATTTTGTGGCATACATCAAAAATTTATCCCTTTAAATTGCCAAATAGGGCCTCCCTGGTGGCATAAGGGTTTAAGCACTGCACTACAAAGCAATCCAAAGCCTCTACAGCACGAGTTCAATCCCTGGCCTGCCAGGGAGTAACCCACATGGCGAAGCAGACCTCTCCTGTCTCACCCACTGCTCCCCTCAGCGGTATATTTCAGTCAGTCTGCCTGTTCTGTTCCCCACTCTGTCTCTGGTGAATTCTCTCACCCCCTGCATCTCTGGCCTGTGCCCCAGCTCTTATATGCATAAATAAATAAATCTTTAAATAAATAAATAAATAAATTGCCAAATAATGTCCCATTGTATGAGTATCTCACATTTTGTTACCAGTTGATAGACATTTTGATTGCTTTCACCTTTTGGCTGTAATTAATCATACTACTATGAATATTCATTTACAAGTTTGTGTGTGGACATACATTTTCATTTCTTTTGAGATACATCTAAAAATAGAATTACTGCACTTAATTGGAGACTCCATGTGTAATCTTTTAAGGAATTGCCAGATTGTTTTCCAGAAGTTACACTGTTTTATATTCTGACCAGAAATGTATGACGGACCCAATTCCCCCACATCTTTACCAACACTTACTATTTTTTCACTTTGTTTATTATTCCCATCCTAGTGGATATGAAACTGGTATCTCATTGTGGGTTTGTTTTATTTTACCATCTTGCCATTTTTTATTGTAGAACCACAAAATATAAAAAATTACCACCTTAATTATTTTTAAGTGTACCAATTCAGTGGTGTTAAATGTATTAACATAGTCATGTCACAGATTTTTAGAACTTTTTCTGAAACTGTTACATTTAACAACTGCCCCAATTCCCCTCCCGCCAGCCACTGGTAACCACAATTCTATTTTGTTTCTATGCATTGACTAATTTAGATATGTCAAATAAGTGGACTCATACAGTATTTGTCTTTTTGTGCCTGGCTTCCTTCATATAGTATAGCGTCCTCAAAGTTCATCCAAGTTGTAAAAGGATTTCTTTCCTCTTTAACTTAATAATATTGCATTTTGTTTATCCATTCATATATCATTGGACATGCGTTGGGGTTACTTACACTTCTGGTGAATACAGCTGCTATAAATATCAGTGTTCATTACATTGTTTTTGGTTTGCATTATGGTGATCATTAATGATATTGACCATCTTTTTGTAAGCTTTGTATATCAATATATCTTCTTTAGAGAACTGTCTGTTCAGATTCTTTGCCAAATGTAAATTTTATGTTGTGAGCTAAAGTATAACTTCATTTTCTTCCCAGTGGCCATTTATTAAATAATACATCTATTTAAATCATACAAATATTAACAAATATTTATTGGGCAAAAAATGATGGGTTAGGGACTGAGAAAATAAGAATAAAATGATCCAGAGTTTACATACTACTACACAGACAACTTGTGAATAAATAATTACTATTCAGCAATTTGATGGTTTAAATGAAAGTTAACGAAAATTACGAAAATAACAAAAATTTTGGGATAAGTGCAAAATAAGTACCAGTATCTGCCTAAAGTTGAGGAAAGCAGAAAAAAAGGGAGAAGTTAAGTCATGTAAAGTTTCAGAATGAAAGAACCAGGCACAGTGCTGGTTTAAGAAACTTAAACATTGAAAACTGTTTTGCAAATAGGTATCGTGTGATTTTTTTTTCCACCTATACATTTCAGTAGCATCTTGATTGCTTAATAAAATTTTTGAAATATTGGCACCCTGTGATTCAGTACTCAGATCTAAAGAAATTGATTTCTGCTTGTCATCATGAATCAACAGCATATTCATAGATTTGGGGAGAAGGAATTAGAGCTCACTTTAAATATAAGCTTACATTATTATAGTAGTAATGGCTGGTTCTTTATTTTTCCACAGTTCTTAGTGGTCTCTGTTCTAATGACTGTCCTCGTAAGATAACAGTAAGTAAACTTTACTCTTGGTTGTTACTGTGTCTGTGAAAATTCTTTGCATGATAAATATACACAAAATAGTTTTAAGGGTTATAATTAAATTTTTATTATTCTTTAGAAATGATTAAGGTACCTTTCTTTAAAAATTTCTCACCTCAAGGATGACCTCCTTTATGAAGTCTTTTGATATCCTTGAAAAAATGCCCACCTCTTCCCTTGATTTCTGGGCATCCTACTACCATTTTGGCTTATGTAATACTTGATCACATGTATCTGTTTGTATCATATGTCTCTACAAAATAGACTGTAATCCCCTGAGCTCAAGTGCCATGCCATTTTTGTATATCTGGCACATAGCACAGGATATATAGTAGATATATATAGTAAATAGCATATAGTAGATATTTCTTCTTAGGTATAATCTTAATATTGAGTTGTCTGATGGGTTTGCTGCTTGTGTAATTAGAAAATGTGAAAATAATCACGCTTAGTTAATTGCCAGTTAATGTAAATTGTCATATTTTATTTGAAAGTGTGTGTGTGTGTGTGTGTGTGTGTCCCTGCTTGGGTCCTCTTAGTAGCCATTGTTTCATAAGAAATTATCCCTGATTTAAAGATGAGGAAACTGAAACTCAGAGAAATTAAATTAATCATAGTCACAGATTGTCAGTAGTAGGACTAGAACAAAATTAGTTGTTTTGATTATAGTCCCATATTTTTACTACCAACATTTTATGTGTCATTAGGAAAGTTCCCCAAACTTAGACATCTGGGAACAGACCCTAACCCAGAGATGTGCTTGCAAAGATTTGATCTAGGTTTAGCTTGAGACACCACCTCTGCATTAGTGAGGAAAGCAGGATTGCAAGAGCAGTTGATCTTGCATGGGAAAGCTGTGAAGCTGGGGTGGTTCTTCATAGATGGCCCAAATAGAGATACAGGGGCTAGGCAATAGTACTGCAGCATTGATTAGACATTGTATGCAGGCAGTCTCCAGGAGAGGGTTTTGGCTTACAGGAGTCGGCTTCTTTTGACTGAGAACAATTTCTAGGTAGGAAACTAAAAATGAGTTATGCCAACACTTAGAGCAGCTTGAGGAATAAGTGCCTCAATCCTAAACAGAAAGGCTGGTCAAACCCACATGCTTTTATATCATTATAAAATTGTGGCTGTATAATGGGGTAGGCACTGTGGACAGGGGAATGAATAGGGTATGAGAACTCTGTGTTTTCCACTCAATTTTGCTATGATCTAAAAAATAGCCTATTTTTAAAAAGTTTTTGGGTAGACTTCCTAAATACTAACTTCAGGTTTTATCTATAAAGTTTGTGAGGCCTTTTGTTATTCTCCCTGTTTCTCAGTGACCGTATTGATAATGTGTGACTCTTTCATTACACAATAAAGTGAAGAACTTTAAAAAGTGAAAATTATTAAACCCACTCATTATGCCCACAACTTCTAGCAGAAAATTTGATAGGAAAGGCTGTATGATTAAGGCAGTTTGTACTTCTAAGATCAATAATGCTCCCACTCTCCTTATCTAAAAATAAAAGCCACTTCTCTGGTATGGAGAACAGAATAATTTAGAAAGTCACCAAGGAAAGTCCAGAAAGAAACAGAGCTGTTCTTACCATGATTACTCTAACGGTTCAGCACCTTTGTGCTTTTCTGCAGATGAAACATTTGCCTCCCATTCTTCCATTTATTACTTTCTTTAAAATTCAAATCTTCTTGAACTGCCCTTCACATCCATCATTTTCCTTCCCTACTTATATCATAGATCAAAACAATGACAATCTAAGATCTAAGTGAAACAAACACACACTATTTTTCCCCAGTTTTCCATCTATCAAATGTATGCCCCCTTGTGAAGGTTTGTCTTGAAAAAGTGGGCCTTCTTCATATTGCTTAGACATCAGGTCCACTTGCCCATAGTGAGAAGTGTTAGCATATTAGGTGTGACCCGGTATGAGAATAAGAAGGGAAATGTGCATACCATGTGATGTTCTTTACCACGTGAGTTAATTCGTGACTTGAATAACTCATGACTTGAATAAATTAATTATTCAATATTAATTATTTGTGGATTGAATAATTAATTCATGACTTGAATGACTCTTCTACTGCCTTTATGTTCCCACATGATACAGGCAGCCCATCTGATTTATGGAGAGATGAAAGAATTATTCAAGTTGGTAGCCAATCCCACCCACATTCCTTTATCTCCATTTTGAAAGTCCATTTTGAGCTTTTCATTCTCATTCAACTTTAGCTACTCACTCCATGGTCATTCTCTTTGTCTACCAGAACTGTTTTACTTCTGAAATTTCAGTACCATGCATCCAGCTCTCTCACTACAACTATTTTTCCAATCCCCCCACTTCTGTAAACTCTCACTTGCCTGTTCAAGTTGAAGACCATTATGTCTTGATCTGTGTCAGCCCACTCTTGTCTTTACCTACCTCCTTATTTAGCCATCACTTTTGCTATTACCTTAGACTCCCACATGCTCATCTTCTAGACTTTGGTGGTAACATTATTATTTTCAGTTTTACTTCTATTTCTTTTCTTTTTTAAAAAAATTAATTAAATTTAATTATTTTACTTACAGTGTTATTAATTTTTGTACAGCATTTGATTTTTCCCTCCAGTTTTTCATCTTTTCAATAAGAAAGGTTCTCATGCTTTTACCTGCTCTGTGTAGGAATATTCTGACAAAGTATAAGCTAAGTAAATTTTTCTTTGTCTTTGCTTTGATTAAGTGAATTATCTGGCTGGTACTGTTTTACTGCCCATCCTTTGAAAATATCAGGTGTTACTTCAAAAATATTTATGGATCACAACTGATTTGTTACCATTTTCTTAAAATGTTATTCTCTCTTTAATACTAAGTATTTGCCTTTCTTTTATCACACCTGGCAGTGGTAATATCATGCTTCCTGTACCAAAAGATACAAAAATAATGATGTAAATATTTTTCACATTTTACACTCCTTTTTATAACCCTCTACCAAGGGAAATTACCTTGCAGTTTTAACAGAAAAGTAACTGAAATTAGGGAAAATATCAAACTTAATGTATTGAAGAAATGAGTAAGAAATATGCAAATTTAATATTGAACTAAATTGAGAAAGACAACACTAATGATGATAAGGAAAAATATCATAAACATAAACAGGATAAATAAGAAATTACCTTTGAGAAAAATTTAGTCCACACTATATGGCAGTTAATTTTCTAATAGTTTAGAATCATAAATTAATATTACATAATTAAATCTAATAATGATTTTATCTAACATATTATGTCTTGTAAATTCCTCCAGTTTTGTTTTACTGTCCAGAGCCAATAATGTCAAATACACTTGGTCTTCATCGTAGGAGCTCAGGACCTAGAGAGACAAATCCTTAGATTATCAGGTAATGGACACTGATATAAAAATCACCAAGATTTGCTCAGGCTACTGAAAAAGATAGTCTCTGAAGAAAATAAAGGTATTCCAAATTCTAACCCTGATTTTATATGTTAATAGGCATATAGAGGACAGTTAGCTTAAAAGAATCTGTATAAAACAACATCTAGGGCCTCCCTGGTAGCGCAACGGGTTGAACGCCGCACTGTGAAGCTGTCTGCAGCCTCTGCAGCGCGAGTTCGATCCTGGCTGGCTGGCAAGAATCCCACATGGCAAAGCAGACCTCTCCTGTCTCATCCGCTGCTCCCCTCAGCAGTGTATTTCTTTAGTCTGCCTGTTCTGTTCCCCACTCTGTCTCTGGTGAATCCTCTCACCCTCCCACGCATCTGGCCTGTACCCTGGTTCTTGTAGAAATAAATAAATGTTTAAAAAAAATCTAAACTGTTTCCTCAGTATGACACATCCTAGAATAAGATAAAAGGAGCCAAATGTTGTCCTTTTTTATAATAATATGGAGAAATTGAGATATCATTAAAATTTCTTAATTTAATGTGAATTCCTTCAGACAAATAGACATGCCAATAAAAAGGAGGGGTAGGGCAATATGTGAGAGATTTGTATGGTACTAACATTTTCACACAGAAAGTGAACTTGCTAGATGATGAGGTACAGCACTGAGCACTCCACAGAAATAACTGATGTCTTAATCCTTTCTTGCCAAAATTTATTAAGTCAATTTACTAAATGTTTTCCACACACAAAAAAATTTTCTTTCAAAAAGAAAGCAGTTCATTCTTATAGAAAATCTAGTATGTGTTTATTTCATTAAGCAAGAAGTCTTTGCACTTAAACAAGTAAGATTACCATTCCGCTAGGTTGTGTCCTCAAAAGTACATCTGGAGAATTTAAGTGAAACTGATCATCTGCAAAGGCACCACCAGGTCTGTGCCTAGACTGCTCACTCAGAGCCTGACCCTACCACTTATAAACTTAAACTAGGGCAAAACCCTTGTGACTTTTTCTGTTTCACTCAGGAACGTAGAAGTCTCCTTGTATGGAGGAAGAAATAGTCTATGATTTAGGGGTACAGCTTCACGTCTCTTCGGATGTATGTTATCACATTATACTTGCTACCAAAGCAGCCATGATCCTCCACCATGTCCATTGGGCTCTCTCCTGCCTCTGTCCTCATCCACAACTCTCCCTCTCTGGTAGCCTCAATTCTGCAGATATTTCAATGGTTTGTTTTTTTTGTTTGTTTGTTTTTGGTTTTGTCTGTTTCTTTATTTTGTTGCTTTATAGTCCACATATGGCTGAAATTATACAAAATTTGTCTTTCTCCTATTGACTTATTTTGCTTGGTATAATTCCCTCCAATTGCATCATATGCATTATTATGAACCAGTATTACCACAATAAAAAAAATTGGAAATTTTGACACATGTAACAACCTTAAAGATATTATATTTCTATTAAGCAAAATAAGCCAATGAAACAGTATGGAGGTTTCTAAACTATTAAAAATAGATCTGCCATATACTCCAACAATTCTACTCCTAGGCATCAACCCAAAGAATGCAAAATCACTAATTCAAAGAGATATGTGTACTCGTAGGTTCATTGTAGCACTAGTACAATAGCCTAGTTATAGAAACAACCTAAGTGCCCAAGATTAAGGAGATGTGATATATCTATGCAATGGAATACTACTGAGCTATAAATCAAGATGCACTGTTGGGATTTAAATAGCATGAATTGGATTATGGGTTATGCTGGAGAGGATTATGTTAAGCAAAATAAGTCAGAAGGAGAAAGACAAATAGAGCAGGGTTTCACTTGTATGGGGGATGCAGAGAAATGTAACAAAGGGTCAAACAAAACAAAACCCAAAACAAACCCTAGAATCTGACTATGAACTTGAGCCAACCAGAGGAGGAAGGAGAAATGGAAAGCAAGGGAGGGAGGAAGCCTAATGGACGATGGTGGAGGACTATGGGTGCTTTGGTGGTGGGTATGATATGGTGACATACATCTGAGGAGGTGTAACCTATACTTCTGGATCCAGTGTTGTGAACCAATATTACCTGAATAACTGATTACTTTAATGGCTGCCTCAAAAAGCAATAATGTTTCAAGTGTGTAAATGAGACCTCAGGTCAAAATGAATGGGAACTGCTGGTATAGAGCATTAAATGGGAAAAAAAATAAAAGAAACCAATTGCAAAAAGACAAAAAAATTATCTCTCAAATTTGAAATTTTATTGATTCAGAATATATGAAGTTAAAAGGTATTGCTTATTTTATACATTATTAAAAGTATGTTAGTGCATAGTAAGTATCTTTTCCTTAACTCAAGTGTGTGGAATACATTTCTAAATAGTAATATCTATCAATGACACATGTTAGGCCTTTTGTTAGAATTAATAAGTGTATCATACAAGTTAATAAGGATACCAGTATTTCTTAAAAGTTTATAATTCCTGCCTTATGACTCTTAGAACCAAAGGCAGCTTGCTGCCTGTTTTTGTGAATAAAATGTTATTGGAACATAGCCACACTCATTAATTTATATATTGTCAAAGAGATCAGAATTAAGAAGTTGCAACACAAGACCTAATGACCCACAAAGCCTAAAACATTTACCTTCTACCTGGCATTTTAGGGGGAAAGTTTGCCCGCTCATGGACTAGAAAAACAACTCTAATAGTTACTCTCATCTTTCTTTGATTTGCTATCTGTTCTGACCAATACATCTAAGTTTTAAACCAGGCCCCTAAGTTCTCACTTAATCAGACATTTCCTTTCCTTTTCCCTCCAAGCCATTTTTTAGCTATCTTTTGTGACAATGCATAAACTATAGGATTCTTTCATGTGAAATAGGCTGTATTTATTGCAAAAATTAAGACTGCTCCTTTCTTTATTGTTATTCTCTTTCTCTGAATTCAAGTTACTTGCAAATTCAAATTTACCTCCAAACTTTAATAAAGATTATGTAATACTGAAATAGCTACATATTCCAGTATATTGCCTCATTGCTTGTGAAGGTACTTCTGCCCTCAGACACTTCCAACAAGATCCTACAGTGCACTTATATAGCTAGCTAATAGTTTTAATTTTACCCTTAAGAGGAACGATGAAAAACAAGTATGCTGATGGTACAATAGTTTAAACCATGTGAAAAGTCACACAATAAATATTTTACAAGATCATACCTTTTAGAGCTGTATAAATTAAAATAAATCTAAACATTACATATTATTGCATATAGTTCAGGAATCTTCTAATAACCCCAACCCTGAATCTTTCTCTAACTGCCTTTCGAGTCTGTGAACCCTCACTTAACTCTTTTGCATTTTTAGTGGTTTAGAAACGAGCAATTATTAAAAAAAAAAAATTGCACCACTGAAAGCAACTGCAAAGAATGGGAAGTGTTTTAAATATTGTTTTTTATGCACTCAACTGAGTTAGTGGTTTTATACAATTGTATTCAATAAAATCCAATCATTATACAAGGTTTTAATTACACTGAATACTCTCACACGCTACCAATTTCAAAAATATACAAAATGTAGTCCCAGTAGGTGAATGGGTCTTGAAGAGGAGTCCTCAATCCATCAGCACCAGTATCTCGTGAAAACTTATAAGAAATGTTCTTTCCCGGGCCCCACCGGTACCTACCAAATAAGACAATATGGGGATACAGCCAATGAATCTGTATTTTAACAGGCTCTCTAGGTCATTCTGATGCATACTAACATTTGAAAACCATAGCACTGAATTTTTCAGACTTACTGTAAGCTTATTATATTGCTTCTTACACAGCAATGAGATATACCTGGATGTGGAATTTCATTCCAAGCATACATTCTTGCAAATAAATTACTCCTGTAGTTTAGAGTTTTGTAATCCATTAAAGAAAACTACATGGTAAACTTGATGATTCTGGTTTTCATCAAAATCAGTTTATTTACTCAGTACTTCAACATAATTGAAAATGAATAATTTTGAAAAAAGACATTTGTTTATTTGATCAAAATAAAAAAAAAATAGTGCATACATATTGAGCACTTTCAGTATTCCAGGTACAATATATTGAATTTTACACATATTCACTTAGTATTCACTACAATCCTATGCAATAGTACTACCGTTATACATACTTGAAGATGAAAGAACTAAAACAGAGAAAAGTTAAATAACTTGCCAAAGGTCATAGAGAAAGTAAGTGAAACATGAGAAATTTGGACACAGATTGTCTGACTCTCAAAGCTACCTTCTTAGAATATGAAATGCTAAAACAAAAATACTCTCATAACAAGAAATATATATGGAATAAGACCTTAAAGTTTTTTTATTTTGATCAGTCAGCTGGCTGCCATAACAGAATACAATAGAAATGTATTTTCTCACCATTCAGAAGGTTGAAAGTGTAAAGCACGGTGGCAGTGCTTGGGTTCTGGTGAGGACCCTCTGACTTGCCAGGAGTCCCACTTTCACGTGACCCTTCCTACATGCATTTCCCTGGAGAGAGACACAAGCTCTCTGGTGTGGCTTCTTGGGGCACTAGCCCTATCATGAGGCCCCCACCCTCCTGACCTCTCAAACCCTAATTACTTTCCAAATACCATCACCTTAGGGCCTGGGGCTTCGGCATAGGAATTTAGGGAGGACACAAACGTTCAATCTATAACAATTAAGTAAGCTATTTCAGAGAAGTTTTTTAGAAAGCAGTTCCATGAAACTTCTACTGATGTACTATGGTTATTGCTGGTTGATATTTTCCTGGCATGTTAGCGTTTTAGGTTTCACAAAAGGAATTTAAGATGTATGCATTAATATTTCATGAACTAGAGGATTGTTGCAGAAATTCTTAGTTCTTTTAAATTAGAAATTCCTTAATGATGTAAATAATCACTCCCCAAATTATAAATTTATAAAAATTGAGATTTCCTTTGGACTAGCACTAATATGATGCAGATATGTAAAAGACACAAAAATCACTCTAATACTCCTAGCACCTCTCCTGTATTAGAAAAGACATAAAGTAAAATTTATTCCACATGTCTTGGTACCTGCTATAAAGCATAATCAATTTTACTACATTTTGTATTGAATATTCATATGGAAGTAAACGACACTGAAAAAAACTAAAATGTGCGGTGGTGTAACATTTAGGGTAAGAAAACACTTATTGGCACAGGTATCATTCATATTTTTTTTAATAATAAATTTTATTTTTATATTCCCCATACAATTTCAACCCCCCCATTTTGACCACAATCCCTCCCCTCCATATTTCAATTGGAATAGGCAAAGTAGGAATTAAATACTCATTACGTATATGGTACAGAAAAGAATTTTTATTTATGTGAGTTACAGCTATCAAGATTACTTTCTTTGAAATTAAAAATGTCAATTTTAAAGGTTTTCTTGATTAATTTTAAAAACAATAATAAACCTATTACATGTTAACATACCTATATATTATGAAACATAAAATTTCCACTCAACCGGTGGCACAGCGGTTGAGTTACATGCTGCGAAGCTGTCCTTAGCCTCTGCAGCACCGGTTCGATTCCCCACCGGCCAGGGAGAATCCCACATGGTGTGGCAGACCTCTCCTGCCTCACCCGCTGCTCCCCTCAGTGTCTTCAGTCTGTCTGCCTGTTCTGCTCTCCACTCTGGCTCTGGTGAATTCTCTCACCCTCCCGTGCTTCTGATCTGTACCCCAGTTCTTGTATAAAAGAAATAAATCTTTAAATAAAACAAAAATGGCATTACTTTACATAGTTTTTTCAAATCTCTTTTAGTACCTAGTATAAGACAGACACACTATTCAGATAATTGACTTTCCCAAAACCAAGGGCTTATTTAGAAGTCTTTTAATTTCCACACATTTATGAATTTCTGATATTCCTGTTGTTGATACTTAATTTAATTCTATGTGGTCAAAAACATATTTTGCACAATTTTCATTACTTTTACATGTATTGTGACTTGTTTTATGATCTAGTATATGGCTCCCTCCTGGTGATTGTTCCATGTAACTTGAGCAAAATATGTATTGAATTCTGTTTTAACTGGATATGATGTTTTATACATGTATGATGGGTCTGGTTGGTTTGTATTGTTGTTCAATTATTCTCTTTCCTTGTTGAGCTTCTTCCTCAGTTCCACCATTACCTCTTTCTTTTATGTTATCTATATATTTTAGGATGTGATCTTCATTCCCTTGTCTTTTGCAATCCATTTGTTAAGTTATTTTCTTAATGGGTTCTCTCAAGATTACATTCTATCTTAATTTAGAAACACACTAATTCATATTAGTACCAGCTAAACTTTAATAGTATAAACAGGCTTTTATTCACTTATACCTAAGTTTACTCCTTCCTCTTTGTGCTGTTTTGGCATAGAAATTACCTCTTCATATATTATGTAGCCAACAACATAGTTTTTAATTATTACTCTATGCAGTGGTGTTTAAAATTAGGCAGGAGAAAAGAACTACACACAAAAATAGATTAATACTACCTGGTTGTTAATTGTATGGATTTGAGTTTAGTGTACTTCCAATTCAGCCTTCGGGGCTCCTTTAATATTTCCAGTTCGTCAGCTGGATCTATGACAAATTATCTGTTTTTATTGAGCAATGTGTTAATTTCACCTTTGTTCTTAAAGGATAATTTTGCTGGATTTTAGACTTTCTAGTAGACAATCTATCCCTTTCAACACTTTGATTATATCGTCCTGCTGCCTTCCTTGGTTTCTGATGAGAAATGAGTTGTTACACTTATTGAAGATCCCTTGAGCATGATGGATTGCTTCTCTCTTGGTATATTTAAAGTGCTCTCTGCTTTTCAACAGTTTCACTATAAGGAGTTTGGTTGACTGTGATGTATACATTGTGGCTCTCTTCCCATTTATCCAACTTTGAGTTTGTTAAGTTTCTTGATGTGCAGATTGAATTTGGGCACTTGAAGTCATTATTGCTTCACACATTCTTTCTGTCACTTTCTCACTTTCTGGGACTCCTATTATTGTTGGTATTCCTGACACTGCCTCATATGTCTCTGAGGAGCCATTCTTTTTCTTTTTGTTCTTCATTTTTTATCTTCAATTTTTTATTCTTTCTTCTGCCAGTTTCAATCTGTTATTGAGCCTCTCTAGTGAAATTTTCATTTCAGTTATTGTACTCTAGAATCTGTTTGGTTGTTTTTATGACTTCTCTTTTTTCATACTTTATTTTTTGAAACATAGCTATAATTTCCTTCAATTCTTTGGACATGATTTCCTTTAGCTCTTTAACATTTTTATAATAGCTGATTTAAAGACTCTGCTTAGTAAATTAAACATCTAGATAGTTCTTAGAGGTAATTTCTATTGGCATCTTTTTTCTTGTGTGTGAACCATATTTTACTCTGTGTGTGTGGGTGTGTGTGTGCATGGGTGCTAGTTTTGCTGAAAAATGGCCATTTTAAATGTGTTGACCTGGGAAATCCTCCCACTGGATTTGTTATTTTTACTATGTATTTTTCTGTTGCCTTTTATTAAATGATTTTTCCTGCACTAGTACTTAAAAGGCCCTATTGTTGTGTATAGGTTTTGAAGTTAGTTAACTGCATAAGATTACTTACATGATAAATTATGTGAGAGATTAGGGATTTTTCTAGGTATGAAAATAGTGTTCCACATGTGTTTGGCTTCCTGGATCTCCAGGAATATGTCTTTTTTCCATTTTTCCTTTCAAGCTTTTGCTGCCCTCTTATTAGCCTAAACTAATATCACTGACTCAGACAGATTCAATGTTAGATGATTACTGATGATTGTTTTTAACAAACTTTCCAGTGATAGAACTGTTTACACACAGTAAACTCTGTCTGGCCAATTAAAGACAAATACTGAGAATGGAGTATTTCTAGGAGCTACCAGATGTATCAAAGAGTGACAATTGTCTTATGGCACAACTTTGGGGAGCTTGAAACTTGTTCTGCCCCTCAATTGGCTACTCGGCTATTCATTTTCATAGTTATCTTAGTTATAAAGCTGTTCATTTTCATGGATACTTCAGAGCTGTTGAGGTTATGGGAATAGGGCAAATTGAAACACAACAAAACAAACTATTCTTTTCCAGACTCAGTCTCTTTTCTTGATTAAGTACTCCCCAGACTCTTGCAAACCTTTAATTTCCAGAGTCTGACAAAGTTTATTTTGATCATTTTTGCCAGTATTCTCATTGCCATTTGTGATTGTTTTGAGGTCCTATATGCAATTCCAGAAATGATTCTCCCCTACTCTATTACAGGAAAATTTTTCGGTCCATCTTACACTTTGAATGGGTTTTTTATCCATGCATGGTTTTGGAAAATATTGGTGTACTAAGTTATGTACAACTCCATCATGTTAACACCCTTCACAATATTATATTTAAAATCACATTTATTAATATCACCACCAATTTCATCAGAAAATTGCTTAAGGTTTTAATATGTCAGGCCATCGTGGCAGTTACAAATCTTTCAAAATCCCAATTTTCATTTAGAAACTCAAATTTTATCACTAGCAACAAATACTGTCAGTTGTTTTCCTAAAAAGTGACAGACTCACTTTGTCATTTTCAAGGAAAATTTGGCAAAATATCCAAGTCTGAATAGCCATAATTCAGTGCCAGTGCTCATTACCCACCCATTTTACAGAAAAGTTTTTATACTCTCAGCGGTCCTTACCCACACTTTGAGATCCACTATACAGAGAAATTGTTTCTAGGATTCTGGACCTGTCCTTAAATACTCCATGTTGAAAAATGAACTTCAGTTTTAGGACTCATGATAGAGACTTGCTGACCTGGCTTATTTAATTTAATATAGCACAAGAGAGGGAAAGCTGCCTTTGTAAATCTTTACAATAAGATAGCATGGGTAGTAGTACAAAATTTTCCATGTGTGAATTTTAATTAAAATATTTAAGAATAAGGCCTCCCCTGGTGGCGCAGCAGTTGAGCGCTGTGCTGCGAGGCTGCCCGCAACCTCTGCAGCGCCAGTTTGTTCCCCGGCCGCCCGCGAGGGTCCCACAAAAAAAAAAAAATTAAGAATAGGGAATGTTCATAAAAAAAACAATTCTTATAACCCGATACTAGTCTTCCAGAATATAGATTAATATAAAGCATAATATTCTTTCTACATAACAATATTTCACTAACAAGTTTGTTTTTATTATTCTTAAAATAAATATTCTTATTTATTTTATATTCTTATAATAAAAAAGTTAAGTGTCGTCTTGTGAAAATTTTGGTTTTTGGAGTGTGTGTGTGTGTGTGTGTGTGTGTGTATGCGCGTGCACATGCACTTGTGTTTGTACTTGGTGTGACATGAAATGTCACTTTTAATGTGAACTGTGTTCAAAAAAGTTTGAAAGCCACTGCCAGAAACAATAACATGCTTTAGTGTTATTGAAAAAAAATAGATGTTTATAGTATAGTATTTGGGAGGGAAGCACATCTCCATATATAATCCAAATTCTATATGTTTGCATGCTTAAAATAATAAAGGATATTTTATTCAGTTAATAATATAAGTAGTTAGTTCCATTTTTATAATAACCTGTATTTCATGGTCATTGAAAGCACATGGACTTCTAAAGTTCTTAAAATATTAAACAGGCAGTGGTGGGATTGATGAAATTAATTATTTCTTGCCTGTAATTCTAGAAGAAAATCATTTGTAGCACATTTACTGTACTATCCAAATGTGTGGACTTTGCCCCACTCTATTGGGAGGAACAGCAGAGCTTTAAATTTTGTGAAGTGTTCAAAACATGTCTTCAATATTTTGCTTTTTCTTTTTAGCTGCACATTGCAAACATTGGTTTATTTATAACTATCTAATTAGCCCGAATTTCTAAAGAGAATCAATAACATTATATTTAGGTGTGAAAGTATTACAGAAACAGGGAACAATAAACAAGTGGAAAAAAATCTCACCACTGTAACAAAAATCTGTCAATCATATTTTCCTTAACTTGAAACCAATGTCCTCTCTAAATCTGGTGCAGGAAATTAAATGTGGTGATTTAATCACCAATATTTTTCACCCTTTCTTAATTATGATGGATGGATTTTATTTACTTTAATATTTTAAAAGGAAAATTAAACTATGTTCACTCTATCCCAGAAGGGAAAAGCAGTATTCAACAGATATGTTATAAAACTGCTGTAGCCTATTGTAGCAAATCTAGGTGGAATCAAAACTAGCAAATTTTGCAGAAAATATTCAATCATATATAATAAGCAGTGCATAAATTTATAAACCAAATAAATTTAATAAATACAGCTATCAAATCATTCAAATTTTTAAAATATTCTAATAACAGGTTTTCTTTTGAACTGTTAATCTATTTATGGAGATGTTTTCTAAGTGCTACCTATGTAAGGATTACATGTAAGGATATTTTACTTTATTTGTAATTAATTTTCCCGCAACTTCAAAATACTCACTATCTTTCCAAGGCTTAACTATTCCCCCCTCCCTCCTTTTTTTGCAGCCTTTTGGAGTAAATCAGCCTGGACCTTACATCATGTATACAACTGTAGATGCAAATGGGTATCTGAAAAATGGTTCAGGTAAGATGATACAATGTCTATATGCATAAAAGCACCTTTAACCAATATACTGTTGAAAAGGTAAACTGGATGCCAAAATTACCATCATGTTTTCAAACCTTCCTAAAATCTTTACTTTTTATTTTTGTTTTTGTATATACTTATAATGGTAATTACAAAAGATCCTCATGAAAATTTATTAACATTAATTGCCTATGTATTCCTATTGTGATGAAGTCAAATATTATCCTTATTTTTCAGTTGAAGAAACAGATATTGGGAGAAATTCCTTATCTTGATCACAGTACAAAGTGCTAAGTTAGTTAATAAAGTTCATTTTAGAAAAAGTAAAAAGTGAAATCCATATACAATCTAGACTAATCATAGTGTTCTCATATGTGGAGTGGAAACTGGAAGTCATATAGAGGCTTTTTTGATATATGTAAAGAAAAAATTCTTACATATTTGAATAATAAAGGGAAATGCAACAAAGACAAAAAGGAAATAAGACTGAGCAAAGGACTGAGCTTTTGACAATGACTAGCTGACTGAGATGAGATCCATATTAGAGTAAATAAAACTAATGATTTTATTTTTTTTTAATTCTGTATTCATTTTATTCATCATGCGTACATTTTTTTTAATAATAAATTTTATTGTTATATTCCCCATACAATTGCAGCCCCCCCATTCTGACCCCAATCCCTCCCCTCCCGCCCCCGCCCCCCTAAAAGTGTCTCTGGTTCATAGTTTTTTGTTGATTTTGATTTTCACTTTCTTATAGTTATTCATTTTCCTGGTCCCTTATTTAAGTTTTCTAGATTCCTGCTATGAGTGAGACCATCCGGTATTTTTCTTTTTCTTTTTGGCTTATTTCGCTGAGCATGATCCCTTCCAGCGCCATCCATGTTGCTGCAAATTGCATGTGTTTATCTTTTTTGAATGCTGAGTAATATTCCATGGTATATATGGACCACATCTTCTTGATCCAGTCATCTATTTTTGGGCATTTGGGTTGTTTCCAAAGCTTAGCTATTGTAAACAGTGCTGCTATAAACATAGGGGTGCAGGTGTTCTTTGGAATTGATGTTTCTGTGTCCTTTGGGTAAATACCTAGGAGTGGAATTGCTGGATCATATGGAAGCTCTATGTTTAGTAGGTCCAGAAATCTCCACACAGCTCTCCATAGTGGTTGGACCAGTTTGCACTCCCACCAACAGTGTAGAAGAGTTCCTTTTTCTCCACACCCTCGCCAGCATTTGTTGTTGCTAGTTTTTTTAATATGTGCCATTCTCACTGTTGTAAGATGGTATCTCATGGTAGTTTTGATTTGCATTTCCCTGATGGCAAGTGATGTTGAACATTTTTTCATATGCCTGTTGGCCATTTGCATTTCCTCTTCAGAGAAGTTTCTTTTTAGCTCTTCTGCCCATTTTTTGACTGGATTATTTTCTTTGTTGTTGTTGAGTCTCATCAGCTCTTTGCAGATTTTTGTGATCAGTCCTTTATCATTAGTGTTGGGTGCACATATGGGTCGCTACATGCAAAAGAATGAAGCTTGACCACTACCTCACACCATACACAAAAATCAACTCAAAATGGATTAAAGAACTAGACATAAGACCTGAAACCATAAAATATATAGAAGGAAATATAGGCGAAACACTACGTGATTTGCACATCAAAGACATCTTTACAGACACATCACCCAAAGCAGTGATAGTGAAGGCAAAGATAAACAGCTGGGACTACATCAAATTAAAGAGCTTCTGCACAGCAAAAGAGACAATAACAAAAACAAAGAGAAACCCCACCAACTGGGAAAACTGTAATGATTTTAATCAGCTAAATAAGAAAAGGAGATGCTTCTTAACATTAATATGCTTCTGGGCCTCCTTGGTGGTGCAAGGGGTTAAGCACCCCACTGTGAAGCAATCCGCAGCCTCTGTAGCATGAATTTGATTCCCGGTGGCCAGGGAGCAACCCACATGGCGCAGCAGACCTCTCCTGTCTCACCCGCTGCTCCCCTCACCAGTGTATTTCAGTCAGTCTGCCTGTTCTGTACCCTACTCTGTCTCTGGTGAATCCTCTCGCTTCCTGCATCACTGGCCTTTACCCCAGCTTTTGTATGCATAAATAAATAAATCTTTAAAAAATAGAACATTAATATGCTTCTTAGAAACTGCTATACTTCCATTTTTATGGACCAAAAGGAAAATTCATTATATGAACATTATTATTTTATATAATGTCCTACATAAATATACCAGAGTGATCTTCCTTTTAAGCCATTTTATGAAATTAATAGATGTTTATAGTATAATATTTAGGAGGGAAGCACATCTTCATATGTAATCCAAATTCTATCTGTGTGCGTACTTAAAAATATAAAAACAAAGTGACATAGAAATGTTAACATGATTTTCGTTTGCTTGTGAGATACTTTTAATTTATTTTTGTATTTTAATTTACTACACTGATAATATATTGCTTTTTAATTTAAGAAAATGCTTTTAAAAATATTTCAAACATGTGCTGTATTTTGTGTTAAAAATGTTACAAAAAGGGAAGTGGCACTTAATTTCATCGATTTAAAGAGTACTATTGGGAAAACCTGTCCCAAGTTTTAAATGATAGAGATTTCTACTTTAAGTGTTAAGTAGATTTAACTCTAAAAATATGTTACTTGTTTAGACCTTATCTCCATCTCATCCTACCCCACCAGAAGAGAACTTCCATTCTGATAATGACTATTTTTATATACTTTAGAAACTGCAGTCTTGGTTTTCTTACAGAACAATGAAAGGGGCTGTACTGATTAGTGGGTCAGGAAACTAATTTAGTGGCTTAGAATAAAAAAGTTAAGTATCGTCTCGTGAAAATTTTGGTTTGGGGAGTGTGTTTGTGTGTGTGTGTGTGTGCACGCGCTTGTGTTTGTACTGGGTGTGACATAAAATGTCACTTTTAATGTGAACTGTGTTCAAAAAAGTTTGAAAGCCACTGCTAGAAACAATAACATGCTTTAGTGTTATTGAAAAAAAACCTCATCTTTTCTATATCGGTTGATCTTACATTATTGCCAAATACCCTGTGGTTTTACTCCACTTCCTAGCAAATCCTGAATAGCCAAATGTTCTTAGAGAGTTGCATTACAGAGGTGTCATTAATTTTCTAAATAACCAATAGCTCCTGTAACAGATTAAAAATTAAATTAAACTACATTTATCATGAGCATATTAGGAGCTAACCTGCTCTGCTTTGAATCTAGGATTTTGTTTACTGCTCTTGTAAATTAGCCAGAGATCTGCAGTGGGGCTCCAAATTCCCTAAACAATATTTGAAAGAACTTAGTAGATTGGAGCATGTTGGCGTGCTAGTAAATTGTTTGTTATTTATGAATACTAACATTATTAAACCAAGAATTGTTTCTCTATCCTTTAAATTACTTATTTGGCCCTGCTGTTAAGATCTAAAGAGAAAATCATTTCCCTCAGCCCATAGAGGTTACTGTTTGCCTCTGAGAAAAACATAAGTAACCCTTACCTGCTATGAGCCCTTCAAAGTATGCCTCAAATATAAGAGCATTTAAAATATATGGAAGAGGGCCTCCCCGGTGGCGCAGCGGTTAAGCGCTGGGTTGCGACACTGCCCGCAGCCTCTGCAGCGCCGGTTCGATCCCCAGCCTCCAGGCGAGTGTCCCACATGGTGCACAGACCTCTCCTGCCGCCCGCTGCTCCCCTCAGCAGTGTACTTGGTCAGTCTGCCTGCTCTGCTCCCTGCTCTGGCTCTGGTGAATTCTCTCACCCCCCCGCGCTTCTGACTGTACCCAGTGCTTGTATGAATAAATAAATAAATCTTTAAAAAAATAAATAAATAAATAAATAAAATATATGGAAGACTGAGCAAAGCATGTCAAAGGGCAAAGAAGCATTTAGGCTAAGGTATAACAAAATTCATATTGATGATAAACATTAGATTATTGAGGAAAATGACTTACTATATAAGCTTATGATTTTTCTAAAATTTTAATTAAAGCTATTCAGATTATTCCATTTTAATCAAAAATTTTATATTCATAAAAAAACATTTTATTCTCTATGTTCATTTCTTACATATATATTTCTGAAATTATTTTCAAAGAAATAGTTAATTTGATTGATTCATGTGTATTTATAAACAAATTTTTTAGCACTTGTTCTAAATATAATTCAGCCAAAAATTTTAGTTTGAGCAATACTAAATAAGGTTTATTTTATGTCAAAAATCATAACTCATAATAAAAAAAATGAAAAAAGGTGTTATGCCCTCCCGGAACACCTGTGATATTCTTCTTTTAAAGAATGAATTAGTAGCCAGTAGAAGAAAGGAAATAATAAAAATCGAAGCAGAAATAAATGAATTAGAAAGTATAAAAACAACCCAAAAGATCAATGGAACCAAAAGTTGGTTCTTTGAAAAATAAACAAAATAGACAAACCTCTAGCAAGGCTCACAAAGAAAAAAACGGGAGAAAACACATATAAATAGGATTATAAATGAAAGAGGAGAAATCACAACAGATTCAGCAGAAATCAAAAGAATAATCAGAGATTACTATGAACACTTATATGCAAACAAATTCAACAACCTAGAAGAGATGGACAAATTCCTAGAACGATATAATCATCCAAAGCTGGACAAAGAAGAAATAGAACAACTAAACAGACCAATTACAAGCAGCGAAATCGAAGCAGTAATCAAAGAACTCCCCAAAAACAAAAGCCAAGGCCCAGACAGATTCACAAATGAATTCTACCAAATATTCAGCAGTGGTGGTTCTCCATCCCCTTCCCTCAAAGTAATCAATCAGTTTAATAAAGTAGCAGGATACAAAATCAATGCACAAAAATCAGTAGCCTTCCTATACACAAACAATAAATCTGAAGAAGAAATCAAGAAAACCATTCATATTGAAACAAAAAAAATTAAATACTTGGAAATAAACCTAACGAAAGAAGTAAAGGACCTATATAAAGAAAACTATAAAACACTGTTAAAAGAAATAGAAGACAACACAAAGAAATGGAAAGACATCCCCTGCTCATGGATTGGAAGAATTAACATTATCAAAATGGCCATCCTACCAAAAGCAATTTACAGATTCAATGCTATTCCAATTAAAATTTCAATGTCATTCTTCAAATAAATAGAAAAAATATTGATGAAATTCATATGGAGCCAACAAAAACCCCAAATAGCCAAAACCCTCCTGAAAAAAAAAGAAGGGAATGGAGGCATCACTCTCCTAGATTCAAACTATACTACAAAGCCATAATAATCAAAATTGCAGGTATTGGAACCAGAACAGATACACAGACCAATGGAACGGAATAGAAAACCCAGAAATAAACCCACAGATTTATGGTCAACTAATCTTTGACAAAGGAGTAAAGAATATTCACTGGAGCAAAGAAAGTTTGTTCAATAAATGGTGCTGGGAAAACTGGGTTGCTACATGCAAAAGAATGAAACTTGAGTACTACCTCACACCATGCACAAAAATCAACTCAAAATGGATTAAAGAACTAGACATAAGACCTGAAACCATAAAATTTATAGAAGGAAATATAGGCGAAACACTACATGACATGCACTTCAAAGACATCTTTACAGACACATCACCCAAAGCAGTGATAGTGAAGGCAAAGATAAACAGCTGGGGCTACATCAAATTAAAGAGCTTCTGCACAGCAAAAGAGACAATAACCAAAACAAAGAGAAACCCCAACAACTGGGAGAACATTTTTGCACACAACACTAATGATAAAAGACTGATCACAAAAATCTACAAAATGCTGACAAGACTCAACAAAAACAAAGAAAATAATCCAGTCAAAAAATGGGCAGAAGAGCTAAAAAGAAACTTATCCAAAGAGGAAATACAAATGGCCAACAGGCATATGAAAAAATGTTCAACATCACTTGCAAATCAAAACTACAATGAGATACCCTCTCACACCAGTGATAATGGCACATATTTAAAAAACTAGCAACATCAAATGTTGGTGAAGATGTGGAGAAAAAGGAACTCTCCTGCACTGCTGGTAGAAGTGCAAACTGGTCCAACCACTATGGAAAGCTGTGTGGCGATTCCTCAACCTACTAAAGATAGAGCTTCCATATGATCCAGCAATTACACTCCTAGGTATTTACCCAAAGGACACAGAAACATTAATTCCAAAGAGCACCTGCACCCCCATGTTTATAGCAGCACTATTTACAATAGCTAAGCTTTGGAAACAACCCAAATGCCCAAAAATAGATGACTTGATCAAGAAGCTGTGGTACCTATACACAATGGAATATTACTCAGCAATCAAAAAAGATAAACACATGCAATTTGCAGCAACATGGATGGAGCTGGAAGGGATCATGCTCAGCGAAATAAGCCAGAAAGAAAAAGAAAAATACCAGATGGTCTCACTCATAGCAGGAATCTAGAAAACCTAAATAAGGGACCAGGAAAAAGAATAACTATAAGAAAGAAAATATCAAAATCAACAAACAACTATGAACCAGAGACACACTATGGCGGGGGGGCGGGGGGAGAGGCAGGGAAAGGAGGGATTGGGGTCAAAATAAGGGGGTTTCAATTGTATGGGGAATATAAAAATAAAATTAAAAAAAGAAGAAGAATGAATTAGTGGAAGAGGAATCACTCCATACCTTAATTACTCACATCAAATGAAGATCTGACTGAATGACCAATTTAACAAGAGATAAGCATGGGAGGCTTAGGTACTGATGGTGATTTTCTTTCGTTGAAATGAGAGAGTGGAGGGAAGACAGGGCTATATGAATACCTCTAAGCAGTAACTGGTATATCTTCTTTACGTAATTACAAAAACTGAGTGGTTAAATCCAATGAAATATAAGAAAAACAATCTGCAAACTTAGAAAGTTTGCAAGTTATTCAGCAGCAGTTAGTAATCCCATCTATGCAGATGGAAATGAGTCCAAAGAAAGTCAGAAATTTTATTGCCAACAAAAAACAAAAGATTTGCTTTATATAATTCTGTTTGCAAGCTGATTTCTAGTATTTTATTATAGTCAATATACATCATAATACTGAAAGAAAAACTGCCACATTATAGCGTTGGAAAAACAAAGTAGGAGAAAGAATATAATTTGTCTTTCCTGTGGTCTTTACTGGAAAATGTTTTGTCATCCCACCACAAATTGCAATAAATTATTCAGTAAATCCTGCATATACTGTGTATGCAAGTATATTTGGTACAAATAATTTGATTAAAATCTCATTCATTACTCTAATATCACTAATTCCTTCTAATTGCCTTAGTCTTATTGAAGGGCTATTCTCAGTATACTATTCTTCTCTAACCAGTTTTTTTACAACACAACCACAGAAAGCTACTATGTGCTACTAGTAAATGTTGAAATGTATTGTGTATACAATATCTGTAACATAGGAAACACTCATTACACCTTGAACACATGCAAAAATGAAGTAAATTTCTTGTGATGCTTCTGTCATGCATGTTTAAATAAAATACTGCCAATATAAGGAATTGTTTACACTAAGTAAAGTCTAAAATTGAAAATGCAGTGTTGTTTGGAGGGAGAAAAGAAAGCTAGATTCCTCGTCTTCTTAATTAATTTTTGCTATTCCCTATCTTAAACTCACTAGAATATCAGATAAAAGTTAAATATATGAATTTAAAGAAAAGAGGTGTTGGTTTGATTGCAAATTACATTTTTAGCCACAAACTCATAGATAATATATTGTTAGGCTAGTTAAACCCAGAAAAAAATCCAAATTTTTATTCTGTCAGTTGCTTTGCTTTTCCCATTATTAATCCTTATAAACCAGGAAAACAACATTAGAATTAGAGACAAAACAAGAAAATATGTATGATACAAACTGCTAATTAGATTGTGCCTACTCAACATAATACCTCATAGCTACTCTGTGCCTACTTACACAAACTAATCATGGATCAATATTTTCTCATTTTTTCATAATCTTAATATAGCTCATTTGTAAACTTAGATAATTGTCTGAACAGTTTATCCTCAATAATATCAGATATTAGATTTTTGAATGTTGAGACACCTTAGAAATCTAGTTACAGCTGTTTTTATATCCCTAAGTGGTTTTTTATTGCCTGACAACCAAGGATCTCCATAATTGAACCCTAAATTACCTCCCAGCTTTATCTCTCCCTGTTATGTGCATTCTTGTGCCTCCTCCACATACCCAGCTTGGTTTCCAGGACATCTGGCTTCCTTCTTCCACGTCCATGCTCAATGCCCTTGCTTACCTTTCATCCTCTGCCTCTTCCCCATCCTTGTATCTCACAACTTCCAAATACTAGCACCATCCCATCTGTTGTTCACAAATCCCACTCCTCAAACTGAATGTAAACTCTCTCCACCAAATATCAATAGAACTTTATGTTGTACTTCTCTTATAATACCTACCAGTCTACCTTGTGTCAATTATGTCTCTGTCTTACATCCCTTGAGACTACAGATTCACTGAACGTTGATCATACAACTAATATTATCTTTACGTGCATTGTCCATTGTAGAAAACCCAAGTATTTGTTGAATGAGCAATTATGTAAGATCAGTACAGAGACTTCCTGTACTTTAAAATAATGTTTAGATTAAGAAAACTTGAGAAGATAGTTTAACTAAAATAGATCATAGTGACAGTTCATACCTCATTGTCAGTTTTTTTTTTTAAGCCTAATATAAAGTAGCAAATAAAGGCTTATTAAAAAAATTAAAATTAATAGATTTGGGCCTCCATGGTGGCACAAGGGGTTAAGTCTCAGCACTGTGAAGGTATTTGCAGCCACTGTAGCACAATTTCAATCCCCAGCTAGAGCGCTAATCCACATGGCGCAGCAGACTGCTCCTGTCTCCCCCAGTGCTCCCTTCAGCAGTGTATTTCAGTACATCTGCCTGTTCTGCTTCCCACTCTGTCTCTGGGGAATCCTCTCACCTCTCCAGACATACCTCTGGCCTACACCCCAGTTCTCATATGCATAAATAAATAAATCTTTTTTAAAAAATTAATAGATCTCTGGATGTTGATTATAAAGCCCCTACCTTATGTTGGGCATTCTTTCTGACTCTCTTCATGTTATCTCCTTGAATTTTATAGCATTAGAACAGTGCTAATGGACAGTGCCACGGTGGGGACAGGACACTGTCTATAGCGCAAATCAACTCACTTCCACTTTTCAATCTGAATAATTAACTCACCACCATGAATGAAAGCCTAACTGGTACAGTGAGCTTGAACCTGATTGGTCCATTCACCATCCAGGTGCAAATACAAAAGGGAATATAGTCCAGCACCTGCACAGACTCTACTTGCCTTGAGGTCAGGGCAGGTTCATGGGCAGGTACTCCAGGGAGCCACAGCCAGAACTGGCCCCAGAGAGGTTGGAGACATACTACACCCAGTGCCTCTTGAGGGAAGGGGATGGAGAACCACCACAGCACACCTCCACTGTCTGAGCAGCCCCAGTGAGGCTGCACACAGAGGGGGCCACTGGCAGTGGGATGCCCACTTCTTTACCATTCTTTTTAGAGCAGCCTGTGCAGCCTGGCCCATAGGCTGTATGTTCTGTGGTCTGCTGTGCCAACAAGGCCTTCGCTTCTCACTGCTCTAGTGACATGATATCTGGTCACACCCCGGCCCTGTGCCATGGGGATCCAGTTTCAGATTCACTGCAAGGTAGCCCTCATTCTACAGCTGAGGAAACTTACACTCTGAGAATTTAAGTAATTTAACTGTAGTATTCAACAGGTAACTAGTAGAGGTACATTTAAACTCAGGATAATCTACCTGCAAAACCTTCACATTAACACTACTCTAATATTTTTAAATGTCATCTCATAAAGAGCTTGGGGAATCCTAAAATGAGGAAATTATCCTAACAATCTTTGTTTCATTTCTGCTTAAACCATTGTAATTGTGTAGAGTGAAATGATGACTCTAATTTAAAAAACACAAAGTGTTGTTTTATGATGTTTCTTATGTTTCTTTTGTATTGCTTTAGGCTTATTATTTTTGTATTTCATGATCTATTTTTCATAACTATTCAGAAACAACACTTAAATAATGCATACAGTTCTGGGTGAGGAGGGGTGTTGCTAATCCTGTTTATTTAGTAGTTGAATAATAATAAAAGACTCTAGGACCCAATGTTTCTAACACATTGCTTGATGTTTGTTCCTAAGTGAATTCATCAGTATCTTTTGTGATCTAGTACTAGAGGACAATTCCTAAGTAATAATGACCAATATTGGTTAGTACTTTACTCTATCCCAGCACTATGTTAAACATTCTCCATGAAGAGTCTCCTTTATAGTACTAGATGTGAAATTCCCTGTCAACTGTATGAACTACATAAAGTTTTTTTTATATTTATGTACATAAAAATAAATCTGCATTAAAATACTATATATAGATAGATCATAAGGAAGAGAAGAGATGTCCCCAGTACAATAAGTAAAAGTTAAGATCCTGGTATTTCTGCTCATGCATTTCTTTCTTCCTTGATTCAGTAATAAAGTAGATGTCCATTTTCCTAATGCATTGTAAAGATAATAAATTCACCCTAAAAGATAGATATTTCTTAACATTATTCATTTAAAACCAAAGGAGTTATGTTTCAAATTAGACTATAATTAAATTCATTGTAATCAAAGAACTTGACCATATTTACAATAAAAATATACGAAGTTTTTTTTTTTTGTTAAATGTGTCATTGACAGTATAGGATTTCTCCCCTCAGGTGTGGTCACCTTAGCTCTCCCACCACCAAAGCACCCTTAAGTCCTCCATCACAGTCCACTGTTGTCTCCCCCCATCCCCATTCTCAACCCTCCCCCTCGTACTGCCCCTCTGGTGGCCTCAGAGCTATGGTCAATTTTCAAGGGTTGGTTCAATGTCTGCTTTGACCCTTTGATTGGCTTCTTTGTATTCCACAAATAAGGAATACTATCCAATATTTATCTTTCTCCTTCTGTTTATTTCTAAGCAAAGCTACTTTTTAAAACTTTTTAGTATTGGCAGTTTTATTGTGCAATGCAGAAATAGCATACTTATATTCAAAGGTTAGAAAATGATACTAGTTTGGGCTGAATACTGAACACTGAATACCAAAGAATGTTCCCACCAAATGTTTATATGAGGCTTTTGTTACTCGTCTATATTAAACTAGCTAACAGGAAGTACTCATAATTTAATCAATAGCTATTTTAGTAATCTCTTTTAGTGATAACTGAATAATTTCATGGATGAGATAAAATTGGGTGTTCATTTATAGGAGATAAACTATTTCACCAAGAAAGATACTATTTAATATATTTGAGTAGTTTAGGAAAGGAGATAAGACTGGTGTGAACGATTTCTTATCATTAAAACCAGAAAAAGAAGGTTATTCAACCATATTGCAAATTCAGGCATAGTTTTCAGATTAGAGAACTTTCATCATTACTTATGATCAGAGAAATGCAAATCAAAACCACAATGAGATACTATCTCATTCCCATGTAAATGGTCCTCATTAAAAGACTGGAAATAACAAATGCTGGCAAGGATGTAGAGAAAAAGGAATGCTGTTGTGGTCATGTAGCCTGGGCCAGCCTCTATGGAAAATTGTATGGAGGTTTCTCAAAAGATTAAAAATGGACCACCATATGACCCAGAAAGTCCATTCCTAGATATCTAACTGAAGAATACAGAAACATTAATTCTAAGGGATAGATGTACTGCTATGTTCATTGCCACCCTATTTAATATAACTCAGTTATTGAAACAACCTAAGTGCCAAAGGACAGAGGAGTGAATCAGAAAAATATGTTGTATGTGTACAATGGAATCTACCCAGCTATAAAATATGAACTGCCATTTATGACAACATGGATGGTACTGGAAAAATAATACTAAGTGAAACAAGTCAGAAAGAGAAAGACAAATATAGGATGGACTTATTTACATATAGAATATAGAGAACATGATAAAAGGTCAGTCAAAACCATGCCAATAATAAAATCTTAACATTTGACTGCAAAACTGAGGCAACCAGAGGGAGAAGGTGGTAGGGTGGGAGTGAGGAAGGATAGGACTGCAAGAGAATATGGTGGAAGACTGGGCACTGATGGTGGGCAGGATATGAAGTTTGAACCTATAACTCCCAGAGCAGATACAAAGATGTAAACTACTTTACCTCAATAAACATAATTTGGAGAATATAAACAAAAATATACAGATTAAAACCTTTTAAATAAATTTTTAAATGTCTGTTGTTCCATCTGATACATTAATTTTTTATAATATTCTCCTAATATTCTTTTCAAACTCTACCCTATGAATGAATCGTTGTTTTAAAGGCTGCTTTGCACTTGTGATGATTAAATGAAACAATAGGAAAGCACTGATATACAGGCATTGCCTCAAACAAAATCTTAGATCATATAGGGGTGCTCAGTTACACTGGTTAGAAAAAGGCATAGGACTTGAATTGGTAATCCTCAAAGAAGATATACCAATCATTAATAAATACATGAAAAGGTGCTCAGCATTAATGATCATTAGGGTAATACAGATCAAAGCCACAGTGAATTTCCACCTCACTCCCATTAGGATGAACACTATCCAAAAAACAGAAAGTAGCAAGTGTGAGCAAGAATATGGAGAAATTAGAAAGCTTATATATTTGCTTGCTATAGGTTGAATGTTTTGTGTCTCTCAAAAATAAGTATGTTGAAATCCTAATGCCCAGTGTGATGATATTAGGTAATATGACCTTTGGGAAGTAATTAAGTCATGAGGGCTTTGTCCTCATGAATGGAACTTATGTCGTTATAATAGAGGATTTAGAGAGTTCCATCACCCCTTCCACCATGTTAGGACACAATGAAAAGGCTATGAACCAAGGCCCTCACCAGAACACAGCCATGCTGGTATCTTGATCTTGAACCTCCCAGTCTCCAGAACTGTGAGAAATAAATTTCTGTTGTTTATATCTACCCAGTCTACAGTATTTTGTTATATCAGTCTAAAGAGTTATAGTAGTCTGAACCATAAAATTACCATATGATCTACCAACTTCACTCCTGGGTATATATCCAAAAATAATTAAAAGCAAATACTCCACAAGCTATTTGTACATTCATTCAGCATTAATCACAACAGACAAAAGATGGAGGCAACCAAATGTCCACTGACAGATGAATAGATAAACAAAATGAGGACTAGACCTAAAGTGGAATACTATTCAGCCTTAAAAAGGAATGAAATTCTGACATATGCTATAATAATGCATTAGTCTTCAGGACATTATGCTTAGTAAAATCAGTCACCAAAGAACAAATATTGCATGACTCCACTTATATGAAGTATCTACAGTAGTCAAATTCACAGATACAAAAAGTAGAATGGCCATTGCCAGGGACTGGTGGAATGGGAGTTAATGTTTAATGGGTACAGTGTTTCAGTTTTACAAGATGAAGATTTCTAAAGATTAATAGAAGTGATGGCTGCACAACATTGAAAGTACTTAAAACTATTCAAGTATACACTTAAAAATGGATGAAATGGTGTATTAGGGTTCTGCAGAGAAATAGAACTGGTAGGAGTTATATATATATATGTGTGTGTGTATATATATATATATATATATAAAACATATATATATATATATAGTCATACCTCCCTTGACAGGGAATATGTTCTGAGAAATGTGTCATTTGGCAATTTTATCATTGTGCAAATATCAGAGTATACTCACACAAGCCTAGGTGGTTTAGCATACCTAGGCTATATTGCATAACCTATTGAGACCACATACGTTATTGATTATTGACTATAAACATTGTTAAGTGATACATGACTCTGTGTGTATGTGTGTGTGTGTGTGTGTATACAGACTGCAAGCTGGAAAACCAGGAAAGCTGTCTATCCAAAGTCCCTAAAAACCATGAGAGCTAGTATCTTAGGGCAAGGAAAAATGAATCTCCCGCTTAAAGCAGAAAGCAAATTCTCCCCGAACACCCCCCACCCCCTCAGTTTATTCAGTCTCTGTAAGGATTGAATTATGCCCTCCTGCACTGGAGAGGGCAAACCTTGTTACTTAGTTGAAACAGCTTCACAGACACACCTTGAAATAATGTTTTACTAACAGTCTGGGCATCCAGCCTAGTAAATTGACCGATAAAATTAACATCACAGATTGTTAATTTTGATATGTGTATTTTACTACAGTTAAAAATAAAAAGCCCTAAGAAAATATACAAGGTTCATTTTTACATACCTTTTTAAAAACATAAGTTTAACACATAAATAATTAGCCTTTTTATTCCCAATAAATTGTCCACTTATTATGGCAAAATCATTTGAACCACACTTACTCTAACAATGCCAAAGATTCACCCTTACTCACCCAGCTGCCATCACAGAAACTTCAAAACAACTAATTTGTTGCCTTACAAACTGAAAGTCTTTGAGTCATTTAGTCTTCTTAATCACTCCAGCAGTCACTGTAAAACTATGTGACTTTACAAGTTCAGAGTAATTTCTAAAGTACTTATCATTATTATCATCATTATCCCCCCCCCTAAATGCTCCTGCAGATAATAAATTCAGTAACTTAGCTACAGAAATACTTTTTGCACTTGAAAGCTTCTAGTTTTGCCTATATTTGTTTATATTTCTATTATAGCTCTTTGAATTGCTTCTCTACTTGTCTGACTTATGCAAAGAAAGTATGCACATAGTCAGGACTTGTGCCAAGTAGTGTAAAGTAAAATAAGCCTTAATGAGCATTGACAGGTAGCAAATGATAGAATGCCCAGAGTCCCTGCCCCTCTCTCTCTCTTGCAGTCAGGAACACTTGAATCAACTGTAGTGGGATGCACCAGGAAAGTGCTTCTCTAGAAGATAAAATGTCCAGATCCTTTATAACAGCCTAAATTTTATATGGATATTTGGAAGAAAATGTGTACTATCAAGATGAAGAGAAAGCCTCTTAGTTAAGGGAAATGACCTGTTAGAAAGGAAGAGCCTCTCTATTAGCCTGTTCCTTTATTATCTAAGTCAGACTTGCTGAGCCAGTTCCTTGCGATTAAAAGGTAGGAGAAAATGAGCCCAGAACCATCTAGATGTGCCTGTCCTTATTTTCCCTTTAAAATATAAGCTCCTCAACTTTCAAATCTTTTCCTAATTCATCTCTCAGCTTGCAGCACCATAAAATACTTGGCAAATAATGTTACTATTTACATAAGGTAATAGAAAGAGGGCATGGAATCCAAATATTCACAGAAGTTTAGAATCATAACTGCATATTCATGAGTTTTATAATTTTGTGAGTTTTATAGTCTGTATCAAGATTTCTCAAATAAGCATTACTGACATTTTGGGCCAGATAAATTTTGGTGTGTATTGTTCTGTTTATTATAGAATGCCAGTGACAGCTCTATCATGACAATCAAAAATGTCTCTAGACATGGTCTCTCCATTTAAGTGTTCAAGTTTTTCAGTTACACTTCACAGAAGCAACAGGGAAACATTCATCTGCTGTAGTAGTTTAGCAAAGAGGAAAGTTCAGCCTGAGTGATTCTGATCCAGAAGAAAAATTAATGGGAAAACTTTCTCGCCTGTAAGTTTTATACCTCCAACTTTAACTTTGCCAGTTCTTGTTGCTACAAGATTTAAGTTCTCAATCAAGAGAGTGGCAGTGGCAGATGTGGGGTGGGGGGAAGAGGAGCTTGGGTGTTACAGAGACAACCTCAGACTTGTTCATCCTCACCTTACTTGAAACACAATCTATTCTACAGTTATCAGCATAGCGCTGTTGAATCAATATCCCAAAATTCTTTTTTAAAGTATCTTGACCTTACTCTTAGCAGCCTTGATTTATATAACATATTTCACTTTCTAAACTTATGAAATAAAAATAGTCATCTGCCTAGTGAAAATTAATTTATGCAGTGTTACCAGACAGCTGTTTATTGATTCATTAGGGTTCTGAAGAGAAACAGAGTGAATAGGAATTCTGTAGCCATGCATCACTTAACAACAAAGATAATTCTGAGAAATGTGTCATTAGGTGATTTTCTCATTATGCAAATGACAAAGTATAATTACCCAAACCTAGATGGTATAGCCTGCTATGCACCTAGGCTAAATATTTAGCCCATTGGGACCACTGTCATGTATGTTATTGACTAAACATAGCTAAGTAATGCATGACTCTGTGTGTGCACGCATGTGTGTGTGTGCATGTGCGTATACACATAGAGAGAAATCCCACAATCTGCCATCTACAAGCTGGAGAACTGGGAAAGTTGGCAGTGTGATTCTCATGTGTGTGAAAGGGGGACATGGTAATGTCCAAGAATAGTGTATCATAGAACTGAAAATGAAGGAATTTCTGATTAATGAGCAATAGGTTTTATAGTACTTAATTGTGAGATGGTATGTTTTGGATTACAGTGAGTTAAACTTTAATTCACTTTATTAGGACCGGTAACTAAAAATGCAACTGGTTTATGGGCCTCCCCGGGTGGCGCAGCAGTTGAGCGCTGGGTTGCGAAGCTGCCCGCGGCCTCTGCAGTGCCAGTTTGATCCCCGGCCACAGGCAAGGGTCCCACATGGCACAACAGACCTCTCCTGACTCGCCCACTGCTCCCCTCAGCAGTGTACTTCATCAGTCTGCCTGTTCTGTTCCCTGCTCTGGCTCTGGTGAATTCTCTCACCCTCCCGCACTTCTGACTGTACCCAGTGCTTGTATAAATAAATAAATAAATCTTTTTAAAAAAATGCAACTGGTTTATTTTCTGTGGTATATTTTCAGAACTGAATGTTTTAACATCATCATTCCCATATAATTACTTTGACTTAGTAAAATAAAAAAGATTACTAAGATCGTAGTACAACTTCTAGCAAATCACCTAGGATGAAAAAACAAGTGCCTTTATATCGTATTCCTACCCATTGATACTCATGGTTGACTCCTAAATTAATTGAGAAAAATGATTAATAGCATTTCATTAACAATAGAAATTATTTTAGCAATTAAAATGGGAAAATGTAGTCTACATGGAAAACACGTAAAGAAAAATATGTACTATTTTATGTTAAATATGTTTCAGGCATAAAAGTAGTTCATATTAACTAGGGTTTTCTCATTAGCTATTTTTTTTCAGTTGCAATAAAATTGGTGGAGACTATGCATGTGGACAGTAAACACCACTATGATAGTGGTTTGCTCTGAAAAGATTTATTTCTGTTATCATTACCTTAAAATATTTATTGAACATCTAAAAACAAGAAGTACAAAATATTTTCATTATTCTCAAAAAAACCTGCCATTTATTTGGAGAAAGAAAACCAAAAGTAATAACATGATAAACCCTAATGAAAGATTTCTCAGGAGACTAAATAATTTCTGGATGTAGTTACTACCATCAAGAACTAGACATATATATTTTTAAATATCTCCTTAAATCACTTTGTGAAGGAAGTCTTCATTGGAAGGATTGGTACGATATGGATCAGAAGAAATGACCACAAAGAAATGCAAAGCAGCATAAGAAAAGTCAAAATACAGGAAATATTACTTTATTTAGAAGCAAAACTAAGAGACAGTAATTTGACAATCAAAAAACACCTTGATTGCTATAATATCTTTGAATATTTCCTTAAATATATGGAGGAAAATCTCTAGTATCCTAGTTATATAGAACAGCAAATTCCTGGAAAATGTTGTAGATAATATGGAATCCTACTTCTTTCTTAAGACTCCACTCTAGAGACAGGTTCAATCATTCATTAGTTAATTATTTAGATAGACAAATGGAAAACAGACTGACTAGTGATGAACAGTCTAATCACATGCTTAGGATTGAAGATGATCCAATCCAACTTGTAGGGTGGGACCCTGAAGCAAGAGCCAACTTGGTTCAGTCTGAAACTAGCCTCCAAGGATAGAAGAAGCATTTGTTAGACCACCTTCAAAGAAGACTTCTGCTCCCAGCCTGCAAAGAAAGAAGGACCCTGTTTCCAGCCTTCAAAAAGGAAGCATTTGTCAACCATCTTTGAAGAAGGATTCAGCAGATGACCTCTGAAGGAGAAGCATCAGGCACCTCTATGGTATTCAACAGACCTCCATGGACTTAAAGATTTCCAGACCTCTGGACTTCCACATCTCCATAGGCCTTTGTAGACTCAGCCACTGCACCTGCCTCCAGCCCTGCCTCTGACATGGCCTGCAAGGAGCACCTATGGACTCTGCCCAGAATCTCAATGAGCTAATCACAGCCTCTGGTTCTCTGGCACCATCTCCTGGTGCCTTTGAGTTTCTCACTGTCTGGTCCCTCATCAGGCCCAGCCTTCAGGCTGCTGCTGGTGGGCTGCATGACATCTCTTCTTCCATAAGTGGCCTTTGTTTGGGACTTCAAAATATTGGGGACACTATCTAGAATGAGATAACCAACCACTTGTGGCCTCAAAACCTCTTTCATTTTCCCCAATCTCATCTTTGTTAAATAAACCCTGTTGTTGCTGGACCCTGAACCTGAGTGGTCTTGCAGTTGTGAGTGCAGGTGAGAGCCCGCTGACAGTGAACTGTCCCCCAACCCTGATCACTGTCCCTTAATACCCCTCTGGAGCTCTTTGACCTTCTTTTGTACTGTTTTGTACTGTTTCATACCCACTAAAAGGAAATACATTCTGTTTTGTGTAAAAACCAAATATGAAAGAATTTACAGAGATAGACCTGTCAACACTGATGAAAAAGTGTGTTAGGGCAGCGCAGACTTAAGTAGACAGGAAAGGGAAAGAAATATAGGAGAGCAGAAGGTGAGAACTTGGGAGTTTAAAAGAACTTGCTTACTGACAGTCACATCTTTTATGTTCTCTAGGAAGAAGGTGTCTATGAAAGAAATTATTTTGGTAAAGGAAAAAGTATATGGTATTTTTGTGTTTTATTTCTATTGATAGCAAAGCAATTGCCTCCAGGTCTCTGCAAGTTGACTAACATGTGACAGCGACCTAGTCTAATGAGCATTTATTTTAAAATCACGTTTCAGTAAAAATAGCCTATTTTGCTATTTGGGACTGAAACATCCTCTTCTCACCTTTAGTTTATTAAGTAACTATGTGTCTTATTTCCTAGTCTCAGAACTAGGCAGTTTTTTCCTCCTGTGCTTTTTGTAACTACTAATGATCAGAGCTTATAGCTTTGCTGTAACCCATTGGTTTGTCCCTCAGAGAAGTATAGCTCTTCATCATGGCAAATGGAATACACTAAAGCATAAGCCAGGCTTTCCCAATTAGATCATTTATACCACATCATCCACTTTGGAAACCAGAGTTTATTTTTTTTTAATCCAGAGATTAAATCCTGCTGAAACATAATTGTACATAACCTGAGAAAAATTTACCTTCCTAATGCAATTCTTTACAGGAGCACTAGCCATTAAATTAGACCTCCACAGGCAATGCAATTTGGCTTTATGAGAGTTGTGGATTTATTTTATTGTTTCCCTTTGCATTATTTTTCACATGCAATGGAAATGACTTATCATTCCTTCATTAAGTGCTTATGCGCATTAAGCAATAGAAGAACAGCTATCAAAGTCACACTACTTGATTCCGGAGAGAGGAATGAACCATTCATTAATCCCACTGCTAGATGTATTCCCAAGAACATCAAGAATATATGTTACATAAAAACTGGTACATGAATATCATAGCAACATTATTCATAATACTAAAAAGTGTGTATGAACCATTGTCCATCAGCTAATGAATGGATAAAATGCTAACGAATGGCGATATAGAGATCTGTATCATTGGATAAAATGTATATATGTATATATTCAAGTTTTATCTGTATATATTTCTATTCTATATATATTCTATATATATTTCTATTCTATATGTATATATTTCTATATATAACAGATAAAACTTGAATATATATACATATATTTTTTTTTATCCAGTGATAAAAAGATGAAATATTTTAATTTGGATGAACCTTGTAAACATTTCAAGTAAATAAGCCAGACACAAAAGGCTGCATATTATATGTTTCAATTTATATAAAATATCCCAAATAGGCAAATCCATAAAGGTAGAAAGGAACTGAGGGATTTCCAGAAATTGGGGAGAGGAAGAAATGGGAAATGACTGCTAATCACTGCTAGTACAGGGTCCTTTTGAGGTGATGAAGTATCCTGGAATCAGTGGTGACAGTTGTACAACCTTGTAAATTACTAAAAAGCACTGAGTCATAGACTTCAAAGTAATACCCTCTGTTGCATGTGAATTATATATAATTTGACAAAAAAATAAAATCACACCTTTAAATCTGTAGCTGGGAAACAAGTTTACAGATAAAACTTGAATCAGGGTTCAAGCTTCCTGATTGATTTCAAAAGAAAAATTAGAAAAAACTACCATGAGAAATTGGTGTTACATTATTTTTTAAGAATAAATAGCAAGTTGAAATTAAACCTAAGGGAAAAAAAGACCATATGACTAATGATTATATGATAATTAAAATATAGTGTTTTTCCATTTTCAAATGACTATCAAATACATTAAAAGTTAAGCACTATTGTAATCAATTGCCTTGCCAAAATTATGCCTGGGTGATATTGTAATTCTAATTTTATAGGTGAAGAAATATTCAGTTATATTTTTCTGTTTTACTTTCTTTAAGAATCTCTAGGACCAGGTGGTCTTTTTCATCTCTTTATAAAGGGTATATAGTGTATATCCAATATATGTTTAGGTGAATGAATAAACAAATTAACGCTTAGAGAGGGAGGACAGTGGGCTATCTAAAGATCAAACAGACCAGTGTTTGAATACCACCTTTGGTATTCAAATCCTATTTGCTTTCCTTAATACTACATCATGAGTATCCTGTGGTAAGAAATACATTTGTTCAAGTTCCCTTCTTTAAACTGATATCATGCTATTGTTCAAAGCCCACTGGTAGTAATCATTGATATAGAGCATATTTTAATACTTCAAGGAAAACCAAAGTTAAACACGTACAAATTAAGCTTTATTATTTACTACCAAAACTTCAGTTTAGTACTACAGACATTTTCCAAGTGCCTCTTATCTGTGACCACGATGCTGTGCACGGGGAATAGGTATAAAAATAAGTAAGTCACTGGACCGGACGCATGTAAGCACCTTCTTTCATGGACTTATTTTCAGACTGGGAGGAGCTCTACCATATATTTCATCACTTTGTCCTTGTCAGTTATAGAGAAGCTGAGTTCAAACATAATTCAAAATATTCAAAAGAAATAACAGTAAAGTATCAGTGGGCTACCCATCAACTCCCAAGGAAACAAGGCTAATCATAGTTGTAAGATGTTTTCCAGGAGCCCTGGGTGGACAGTTTTCCATAAAAACTATAGTCCCTCTTCTGATAACCAGGAATTTGGCATTTGAGCAAGTTGTCTCACAAATCTCCATATACGGTTCACTTAGAATAATGCAGGATCTTTCTTTCTGGATCCATATTCTAGACTACCTAGTTAATACAAATTACTTTTAAAAAGTATTAACCACTTCCTCTACATGCATTTTGTCTTTCTATAAAGACAGTCTATTTCTTATTTTGAGCTGATTGCTAAGCAGGGTTATTAAAAAACAAATATTTATATAGTGACATTAAATTAGCATGTCTTTGATTTATGATTTGATGACATTGATTAAAGTGCTGCTACGGTCAACAGAGTGCCTGGTCTAGCTGCTTAATATCTATAGAATAAGCTAACTACTCTAGTGTAAGTCAAGAGTTCGTCTATATCCAGAGTATTTTCTTTTTTATGATCATAAGCTACGTTGATATAATTAGACTAACCTTTCCTCATCGATTTGGTGCCTATAACAGAAGATCAAAAAAATTAGCCAGCCTCCTCTCTCAAAATACTTGCATATTAGCCCGGGCTTTACATATAGAACAGAAACATAGGGCCCAACACTCAGTGGGCCACAATCATGAATTATCGCCCCAGAGCCTGTATTACAAAATCTAGTAAATGCCATGGTGACTGGAATGACTATGTATAAAATGTTACAGATTTCCAGATCATATACTAGTAGCCCACAAATATTATAGAAAGGCAAGCAGTAAAAGAAATGAACAAATGGTTTGCAGGGGGTTATTTTATATCATTCAGTGTCCTGTTCATACAGCAATAAGACAAATATTATACTTCTTTTTCAACTGAAAACAAGACCACAGGGAGTGACAAAGGGTGCTGGATTGGAATTAAGTTGCCAAAAGTAAAATCCCAGCACTACATTTTAATTTTTTGGTGAAGTGGCTTAATCTCTCAATTTCCCCATGTAAAGTGAAGATAATAATTATTGTTAATTAATAACATAAATAATAGTACTTAGCACAGTTTTTGGCACATAATAAGCATTCAGTAGCCACCAATTCTTTTATTATTGCTTACTGAAGGTTTTTTATTTAGTTTTTATATTTTGTCCTCTTTTGGTGTTCTTCACCTCCATTTTTATTAATGTCAGCGTAGTTTGTTTTGTTTTGTTTTTTAAAATTTTTATCAAAGCACTAAATGGTCTCTAACATTATATAGATTTCAGGTGGACAGCATTCTAGTTCACCATCTACATGTGCTACATTATGATGTCCTCCAAAAGTCTAGTTTCCAGCACCCATACAATGCTGGGGGCTGAGCACCCGGCACCTAGAAGCCCAGCCTGTGCAGCTGCTCGTTTCCCAGCATGCAGCTGCAATCTCAATGCAGTAGTGTTTCAAAGCTGTGAACAGATTTCTCTCCCAAGAAAAGCCATGGTTTTCTCTAAAGTTACGTAAAATATTTGCTATTTGAATGTGTCCTTTTATCTCATTTTTATGGAGATGTTAATTTTCCTCAAACCAGGGCAGGTCCAGATGAATTGCAAACATTACCAGTAGATGAAATTTCTTTGTGGCCTTGCAAGGAGATGAAATTCAGTGTTCTTTTATCTCAAAGTGAAACACACACAGACACAAGCACACACCAAGAAAGATAAAATTTCAGTGAATTCTTTTTCTTCAGTTAGTGAATTTTCCTTTTTGCTCTTCCTGCCTTTTATGCCAGCATATATGCATATGAAGCTAAAGCTGTGATAGAGTTCACATCCAGCACTTTAAATAATGAACCTGACTTCAATATCTTGCCTAAAAACAGATTGCATGGGAGTTATTACAATGGAATTCATCTCCTGTACTGCCTTGTTACGTAACTATAGATATTAAGTTATAGCATAACCTACTTTACAATGGTATTAACAATCAGAATTATGTGTAAAGTATACTCTATAAAATAAAGAAAAATAAAAGTATATCCACTTTCACTACTGCTATTCAACTGTGACCGGAATTCCTAGACATAGCAAATAGACCAGAAAAAGTAATCAAAGTCATCTAAATTGGACAGGAAGATCAATACAATCTGGTTTCAGAAAGACAAAAGAAAAATGAACAACCTCAGAGACCTGTGGAGCCCATCATGCATAAGAGGAGTCTTAGATGGGAAAGAGAGGATGAAAAGGGCAGAATAAGTATCTGAACAAATATTGGCTGATACCACCAAAATTTAATAAAAAACATTAATCTGCATAATTAATGTGAAAAGTTCAGTGAATCTCAAGTAGAATAAACTCAGTGAGACCCACACTGAGACACAGCCAAACTATCAAAAAACAAAGAGACTCTTGAAAGCAAAAAGATGCAACACATCACATACAAGAGAGTCTCAAGATAACAGTTGATTTCTCATCAGAAACCATAGAGGCAAGAAGCAATGGGATGATACTGAAAGAAAAAATATCTGTTGATCCAAAATACTGTATGTGGCAAAGGTGTCCCTCAGAATGAAAATTATTAGCCATTACCAGATAAACAAAAACAGAAATAGAAGTAACTGCTAATAGTACAGTTTCTCATTAGGGTGATGACATATTCTAAAACATTATTGTGGCTATGTCAAAACAACTCTTTGCACATACTCGGAGCCATTTAACTATACTCTTTAAATGGGTAATATTTATGGTGTGTGAATAATATCTCAGAAAGGCAACATTTCTTTTAAAAGTAAATCATTACTATTAATGAACATTTCATTTCACATTTTTATTCTTAAAAAGTAAGTTCTAACACCTAAACTTTTAACATTTCATCATTTTAACATGTGATAAGAATATTGTTTCCAAAGACTGTCTTTTTTTTTTTTTTTTTTAATATATGTAGCTGGACAACTCAGCCAGTCAGCACATTTAGCTCTTCAACTGCCATACAATGTACTTGGGTTAGGTCGAAGTGCAAATTTTCTTGACCATCTTTATGTTGGTATTCCCCGTCCATCCGGAGAGAAGGTAAGTAAAAATTTATTTTTTTACAACTAATCTGTGTTTTAATATTTGACATTCAAATGGTTCAAACATTTTTATTCCCTTTAAATAAAATAATTGATCTAAGCTTTTTTTACACATAGCACTTCATAATTTGAAAGTAGTTTCCTGCCACCTCTCCCATAAATCTCACAACTTCCTATTTCTCTTTCCTGTTTTTTCCTCTTATCATTTTCACCATCTAACATACTAACATGAAAAAATATTTTAAGTCTGCCAACAGAGCACAGAAAGTCTATTTGGGCTTTCTATATGTAAATGTAGCTTAATCCATACCTAGGATTTCAGTCAAAAAGTAAGTTTGTTTCTTACTTTTTTAATCACTGTATAAATTGGATTCTCTGTTTGAGTGTTCTTATTGTAAAAATAAATAATTCTTGCTTTTATATAGAGACAGAATTATATGTACAGCTGCATATAATTTTATACCTTAAATGAAAGAATACATTTCATTTCAAATGAAGTGACATCACTTCATTTATTATTGCCCACTAATTTTTATAAGTATTTTGCTTTGTCAAATTGTACACTATGTAAATGTCCAATATTTGTCTTTGTCATAATTGCCTCAAACCCCTTCTATTTTTCTGTAAATGGCAACATTTTGTCTTTCCTTATAGCTGATAGTGTTCCATTGTGTGGACTGACCACATCTTCTTGACCCCGTCCACTATAATTGGACACTTAGGTTGTTCCCATATATTTGTTATGAAAATAATGCTTCATCAAACATTGTAGAGCATACAATTTTTGAATTGATGATTTCATATTCTTTGGATAGATTCCCAAGAGTGGGGTTGTTGGGTTATATGGTATTCCCATTTTAGTTTTCTTCAGATAAATCCAGATCTCTTTTCAAAATGGCCGTGCCAGTTTACATTCCCACCAACACTATAATAGGTTTCTTCTTTTATATCCTCTCTAGCATTTGTATTTGGGGGTCTTTTTAATATGCGCCATTTTCAGGAGCATGAAACAATACCTCATTGTGCTTTTGACCTAAATTTTTTCATTTATTTATTGGCTTTGTGGATTTCTTCATTGGTAAATTACATGTTCAGATCTACTGCCTATTTACTAATTGGGTTTTTGGGGTTTTTATTGTTAAAAAGTGTAATTTTTTATATGCTTAGATATGGACACTTTTTTGGTTGTATAATTTGTAAATACTTTCTCCCATTCAGTGGAATGTCTTCTTAACCTACTTAGATTTTCTTTCACTTTTTAATTTGAGGTAATCTAAGTTGTTTTCTTTTACTCTTATTTTCCTTGCCATGGAAAGGAAAGTCTCCAAAACATGTTTATCATTAATGCCATGAAATGTATCACCAGTATTTTCTTCTATACATTTTATTGCTGCAGATCTTTTATCTAAATCTTCAATCCATTTTCAGTTTATTTTGTGCATGAGTTAGAGAGTGATTCAACTTCATTCTTTTATATGTAGCCATCCAGATTTCCCAGCACCATTTGTTAAAGAGATGTTCCTCTTCCTACTGTATGACCACAGCTCCTTTATCATAAAATAATAGTTGATATATACACATATTTATTACTGGGCTTTTGGTTCTGTTCCATTGATCCATGTGTGTTTTTTATTCTAATACCATGTTGTTTTGATTACTGTTGCTTCTTAGTATACTTTAAAGTCAAATAACAATTCCTTTGTTTCTTCCCTTTTTTCTCAAGATTGCTTTTGCTATTCAAGGTCTTTTATAAAAGTTTTTATATAAATTTCAATATTTTTAATATTCGTTTTCTCTACTAATTTTCTTTAAAGAATATTGTTACCATTTTTAAAGGGGATTGCATTAGATCTATATATCACTTATGGAAGAATAGTGACTTTGAGTATCCATGAGCATCCATGAGCATGGAATGTCTTTCCATCTCCTTATGTCATGATCTGAATCATTTTGTAACATCTTACAGTTTTCATATATAAGTTGTTCACCTTTGTTCAATTAATTCCTAAGTATTTGATTCTTTTTGAAATGATTGTGAATGAAATGATTTTCTTAATTTTTCTTCTCATTTATATATATAACTAGCAACAGACTTTTTATGTTGCTGGCAGATTTTTGTATGTTACAATTATTCACTTATTGTTTCTAATAGCTCTTTGGTGGACTCCTTAGTGTTTTCTATGTATAATATCATAGCATCTTCAAATAATATCTGACTTCTTCTTTTCCAACCTAGATTGCATTTATTTCCTGTTGCATAATTGCTCTAAATCTAATACTAAATTAAAAAGTAGTGCTGATAGTGAGCATCCTTATCTTATTCCTGATACCTCAAGGAAAGGTTTCAGTTTTTCACCATTAAATAGTATATTAGCTATAGGTTTGTAATATATGGCCTTTATTATGTTGAGGTTCTTTATTTCTTAGAATCTTTTGATATTTTTCATTGTTAAATATTCTTAAATTCCTTTTCCAGACTGTACGAAAACAAGAGTGGACTGCAATCATTCCAAATTCCCAGCTAATTGTCATTCCATATCCTCACAATGTTCCTCGAAGGTAATGTCTTTGGGTGAACTTAATTTGATAAAAATAATGTCAATCTAAATCATATCTACTATTACATCTTTTAAAAACTCTCTCTTCCTCGGCATCCCCTGGTGGCGCAGCGGTTGAGCGCGGGGCTGCGGGGCTGCGGGGCTGCCCGCAGCATCTGCAGCACGGGTTCGTTGCCTGGCCGCAGGCAGCGAGGGTCCCACAAAAAAAAAAAAAAACCTCTCTTCCTGTTGTGTTCCCATATGTGCTATCACTTAATTTGCTTACATCACACCTTAAATGATGAGACATATCTATATAGAAGATCTCTGACATTTTTCTTAAAGAATACATTAAACCTTATTGGAAAAACAGCAGGTTAACTAATTAGGGATTTATACATATTCTACTAAAGAAACTGGTTTTCAGGTTTACTGTTTATAAATTCTAAAACATTAAGATACTGAACATTGTAATAAACATTAGTCTTTTTAGTAAATGCTTTGAGAAATAGGCACAAAATTTGGGGGTCTAACAGATCTAGGCTAGAAACTCAGATATACTGCTGGGTAACTGTGGGATTCAGAAGTCTGACAGTCAACTTCTACACTGTAATGAATGACATTACCTACCTATAAAGATAAAGATGGAATATGTTTAATATAGTGGCTGGGAGACAGTAAGTTTTCAGTGAATAGTAGTTATTTTTATCCTTTTTTTTTTTTTTAAGATTTATTTTTATTTATTTATTTATTTATTCATTTATTTATTTATACAAGCACTGGGTACAGTCAGAATCGCGGGAGGGTGAGAGAATTCACCAGAGCCAGAGCGGGGAGCAGAGCAGGCAGAAGGACCGAAGCACACTGCTGAGGGGAGCAGCGGGCGGCAGGAGAGGTCTGCGCGCCATGTGGGACCCTCCTCTGGTGGCCGGGGAGCAGCCGGGGATCAAACCGGTGCTGCAGAGGCCGCAGGCAGCTTCGCAACCCAGCGCTCAACCGCTGCGCCACCGGGGAGGCCCGTTATTTTTATCCTTATTAGCAGAATGTTCCTTTAATTATATAGCATTTAACTCTAAATCCTTAATTTATCTTTGTTCATTTTCCTTTACTAGCTTGAGTCTGTTTTTTTAAAAAAGTAGGTGAAAAGAGACTATGGGTGCCTTGGTGATGGGCATGGTGTGGTAATATACACCTGCGGAAATGGAATCCTTTATTTCTGAATCATATACAGTGTTGTAAGCCAATGTTACCTTAATTTTAAAAATATTAAAAATAAAAATAATTAAATTTCATTGGAAGAATACAATTTGTTCTTGAGGCTGGCCTGATATTAATTTAAAAGTTAATCAAAGAGAGGGCCTCCCCAGTGGCTCAGCGGGTTGAGCTCCATGCAGCCTCAACAGTGCAGGTTCAATCCCAGCTGGTGGTGAGAATCTCACATGGTGCCACAGACCTCTCCTGTCACACCTGCTGTTCCCCTCAGCAGTATATTTCTGTGGTCTGCCTGTTTTGCTCCCCACTCTGTCTCTGGTGAATCCTCTCACCCTCCTACGCCTCTGGCCTGTTATCCCAGCTTTTGTATAAAAATAAATCTTTTTAAAAAAATAATCAAAGAGAAACAGTATAGTGCATCTGCAAATATATAACTAGTGATGTCCTGCATGTTATTTTTCTTCTCAAAATGCAGGTTGTGTTGTTGTTTATTAAATTTTTTGATGGGATGTGTTCAATACTTTTCTAGAACCAGCTCATGCTACTTCATGAGCTAGAATTATATGCATCTCCTTCTAACTCTGTTCAGTGAGATCACATTAAAATCAGTCATGATGGGAAAATTTACACCATGAAAATTGGCAAATGCCATAGATTGGGTTTTTCCTCTAGAGAGCCAGTTTATCAGCACACCACTGGATATATTTTATGGTGGATTTATTGGCTTTAGAACCAAGCTACTTAATAGAGAAAACAACTTTATAACATCATCATGCTTGAAATAAGATAACATAAATAGAAATAGTTTTAGTCTGATTTCAGACTTCCTAATAAGTCCACATCATATGTTTGATAGTGTTATGTGAAAAAAAATTCTAGAAAATCTGCATCATGAGTAGAAAACTGCATAAATTATGATAATTCTATACCATGTTGGAAAATCATGACATAGAATAATCTATTAAAATAGTGGTAAGCAAAAAAAAAATAAATAAAAGGAAAATGCATTCATATAATAAGCAATGCTTTTTATTTTAAAAACAAGATATATATTGGAATGGTGTACAAGAAATTGATACAAAAGAATGCTTCTGGGCAAGAAATTAAAAATTGCCCTTCCAGGATTCCCTGGTGGTGCAAGGGGTTAAGATGCAGCCTTTGAAGCTATCTGCAGCCTCTGCAGCACAAGTTCAATCCCCGGCTGGCCAGGTAGCAACCCACATGGCACAGCAGACTTTCCTGACTCACCCGCTGCTCCCCTCAGCAGTGTATTTCAGTCAGTCTGCCTGTTTTGTTCCCTACTCTGTCTCTGGTGAATCCTCTCAGTTCCCCCCCACACACACACCTCTGGCCTATACCCCAGCTCTTGTATGCCTAAATAAATAAATCTTTAAAAAATAAAAATAAAAACTGCCCTTCCATTCAATATTTTTGGCCAACATTTTTATATTCTTGGTTATTTAAAATCTATTTAAAAAGTGCACTCAAAAATTCTCATGAAATAATTTTTAAATATGAGGTAAAATATTAAGAATAGATAACTTCAGATAATTAATCCTGTTTACTTACTCTTATGAATTTCTAAAATTTGTTTTTTAGCTTTCTTCCATTATCTCAATATTTTTCATGTCTCACTCTTTCTCAACAAATGCTCTTTTCAAATTTATGTACATAATAAACAATTGATTTTAGTTTGAGGTGTATTTTGAGATTTATTGACGAAAGGCTAACTTAGGGGTCAGTAAATTTTAATTACCCTAAAATAAGTCAATCGCAACTTGCTATTCATTAGAATGATTTTACCTTTATTAAACTTTGAAGTGAAAATATAACTATTATCTATTTTCAGGGAGAACAAAAAGTTCTTTGTATGTAACCATCCACACAGTTCGTTATAGAGACCTTGGTTTCAGGCTTTTTAGAGTTTACAAGTACTGTATTAAGTGTTTTAGAAAGAAGAGCTAATCCTATTTATGCTAAATCTGTTTATTGCCATTAACATTGAAAGACTAAAAGTGGTTTCATAAGAGGTCTTCATGTAAGAGTCATTGTAGTAACGTAAGCCCTCTAAACATAACACAGAAATGGTAGTTTTGCATGTCATCTATCTATACCTACTTGAACATATGGTGATTTTAGTTGTCATAGTACTTTTATGAATACAGATCAAAAAATAAAATGATATAGAAAACTTATCAAAATCATTAACATATAGCCTTAAAGTCAAGATTTCAAATTCAACAAGTTAATCAAGATGTGCAATGTCTAAGATTGTCTAAAACACCTTGCATAAGTTTACTTAAGAATAGCTTTCACAAGATCAAAGGAAAATATCAAAACATCTCATCAAAAATTCTATTCTATTTTAATTCTCTGAGTAAATCTGAACCCCTCAGGATCGACCATATCCTTAGCCCTGTCTAAAGTGACTCACTTTTATTTATAATGAATAAAGAGATAGATGAATGAGTTAATGAATGGATTGGCTGATTAAGCAGTTTTGCATTTTGGTCTAATAGAATTTTATTATATTTAATATGTGTAATTTTAATTCTTCTGTTTTCACCTGCAGCTGGAGTGCCAAACTGTACCTTACACCAAGTAACATTGTTCTACTCACTGCTATAGCACTCATCGGTGTCTGTGTCTTCATCTTGGCAATAATTGGCATTTTACATTGGCAGGAAAAGGTTTGTTCAGTTAAATGAAACATTAACTTTGGTTAATTTACAGTAGTCACATATTTCTCTTTAAAAACACTGTATTTTAAACATTTTTCACATGACTAAGATTTCTGATTTTTTGATTTCTGTCCATAATGTCATCTAATTAATGATTTCTTTTATTCCCTTAAGATACTACTGTTAAATATTCAGACAAACTTGGGCCTCCCCGGTGGCGTAGCGGTTGAGCGCTGGGTTGTGAAGCTGCCCGCAGCCTCTGCAGCGCCGGTTCGATCCCCAGCTGCTCCCCGGCCACTGGAGGAGGGTCCCGCATGGCGCGCTGACCTCTCCTGCCGCCCGCTGCTCCCCTCAGCAGTGTACCTCAGTCCTTCTGCCTGCTCTGCTCCCCACTCTGGCTCTGGAGAATTCTCTCACCCTCCCGCGCTTCTGACTATACCCAGTGCTTGTATAAATAAATAAATATATCTTTAAAAAATAAATAAATAAATAAATATTCATACAAACTATAGAAGGCTATTTTAAAACTTAGATATTGTCCAATAGCAATAAAATGATCACCCCCAAATTACCATGTTTACAGAAATTTCTTTATTAGAAGAAATTTCATAATGATCTGGTTAATTAACCTTAGTCATTATCTACTGAGAGTGCCATGCATACTTTTCCTCAGGAACAACAGCTGTCTCTCCATAGAGAATTATTTTTTTTTTTAATAGAGGCATGTTTTTATTTATTTATTCATTTATTTATTTGTTTGTTTGTTTTTGTTTATACATGCACTGGGTACAGTCAGAAGCATGGGAGGGTGAGAGAATTCACCAGAGCCGGAGCGGGGAGCAGAACAGGCAGAAGGAGCGAAGTACACTGCTGAGGGGAGCAGCGGGCGGCAGGAGAGGTCTGCGCGCCATGTGGGACCCTCCTCCGGTGGCCGGGGAGCAGCCGGGGATCGAACCGGCGCCGGAGAGGCCGTGGGCAGCTTCGCAACCCAGTGCTCAACCGCTGCGCCACCGGGGAGGCCCTCCATAGAGAATTAAAGCACAGAGAAGTTAAATGAGTTTTTCAAGGTTTTAGTGAGAAGTAACAAACTCATAAACCTTTTTTTCATCTATCAAGTATTCTTTGTACTAAACTAATTTATATAATAATTGAAAATAAAAGTCTAAAAATGTAGATTTTATACAATGTTCCTGAGGAGTAAAAAAGAAGGTATCACATGACTTAGCTAGAACTCATTTCTATTTCTGTGTAAATACATATTAAGTGTATAACTACCAGGTTCCATCAGTATTCCCCCAAAAGGTTTCTTTATGTCACAAAAGTGTTTTCTCTGTTTGCACCTACTTCTCTGAATTATCATGCCTGTTGTAGTCATTTTTGTTGACTAAAATTACCTTCTGCTTTATCTCAGCTTTTTTAACACATGAAAAAGAGAACATATTGTTATGATAAATGTTCATAGGTGGTCTTTCTAAAAATTGACTCCTTTATGTGTCAGAAACAATGACAGTTGCATATTCAGTTCATTTTAATTTTGCCACTTAAAGGTGAGGCAACAAAGTATGAGGCAGCATACTTTTTGTCCAGAAGTGTCAGAGTATAATTTACAATATTATATAACTCTAGACCTATGAAGGAAAGCAAAATAGTTTCATTAATTTCTCAGACTGAGTATAGCATAAACATTGTGGGTTTAGAACAATAATGATAACAGGGGCAAAAACTGAAGTTTTAAATACAAATATGTATGTGCTTGTGTGTCCTCTCCCATGGCACTGTGCTGCTTGTCTCCTTCCTCTTTGTCTACTTGTCTTTCAACTATTTCCTAATCAGCGTGTGCTCTAGGCCTCCTTTCTACACTTTCTCTACCAATTTTATCTAAAATCATGACTTCAGCTCCTACCTCAAATAGCCCAGACCTGGCTGCTTTCTGTGGGTCTCTTCCCCCCACTTTTAATAGTCCCCCCTGGCATCTCTTCCTAGATCAATAGACACACCTCAAAACTAGAATTCTAAAGCTTTGTCTCTTTCTTATTAACCCACAAGTTGAATCAGTTGCCCTCTTATTTCTGTCTCCTTAAGAAGCTGCAGTGACCCCGCTTCTGTGCGCCTACCGGTGCTTTAGTTAGCCCCTTGCTGCGTCCTCCCTGGCCTCCCTGATTCCAGTCGCCGCCTCCCCGCTTCATTTAGCGCATTGCTGCCAGATTGCTATCATTAAGTGAGGGTTATAATCTTGTCACTCCACTGTTCAAAACGTCTGTTGACTACCGACTACCTAACATGTGTAAGCCCCTGGCCTGCCCTTCATCACACAGGCTCCCACGAGACTCCACTTAGACCTCCCAGCATTGTCTCTCACCAGCTGCTTTCACTATTCCCGGCCCCTGCAGACTCCCAGGCTAAGCTCCTGTTCTACCCAAGCTTAGGATGATACCCTCCCCCCATTTCCATAAATCCTACCTTTTCAAAACTTTCCCTTTCCTTATCCCAAGCTAAAAATAATCGCTCAGAGTAGTTTCACTTTTTTCCCTGAAATGCAGTATTTTTCACAGTAGCCTTTTAAGTTCCTTAAGAACAACATACAAAACTGAGGGGTTTTTTAATCCCTCAGAATTCCTAGCATGGTTCCTTTCTGGGAGCAGAGGATCTCTAAATATATGCTAAATCAAATGCTAACCCAAAAATAATGTTTTTTAATATAATTAGTTTAGATTCATTTATTAACCTCAGTATTAAGAGTGGAGGAAATGATTCCGGATTTACAGATTCTGAAATGTTTGCTTCTACTTTCAACTAAATATACAACAAAGTAAGGAAGGAACATTTATTGTTTTTTGAACTAGTGGAGCACTAATTGTAAAATAATGACTGTAAACTACAAAATTACTTCATGAGATTATTACATAATGAAACCACATTTTTGCCTAATTGTTGAGAGCTTTTGTTATTCACTTTCTATTTCAGAAATGAGTCTTTCCTTGACATTTTCCTGTCATTTATAAACTAATCTGTAATTTTTTTTTCAGAAAGCAGATGATAGAGAAAAGCGGCAAGAAGCCCATCGGTTTCATTTTGATGCTATGTGACATGCCTTTAACACTACATAATGGAGCGTCTATTCACTTGATTAACTGAAGTACTAAATTTGGCTTATAGAAGAAATAGGGGATTTTGGATATTATTTATAAATGATGCATCCCTTGGTAATTATTGGAAAGTATTCAAATAAATATGGTCTGAATGTATCACAAGATCTTTTTTTAAAGCACTTTGTATACAATAATTTGGGTTCTTTATTCAATTGTGCTGTACATTTTTGTTTCTTTGTGGAATGTGTTGCATGTACTCAGGTGTTTATGTATTTATAATCTTATTAGAATAATGATGATGGGAAAAGACATGTAAATAAAAATATTTAAATGAGCAGGATTTTCTGTATTCCACTTGAATTAGTCTTGCTTCTTCTTCAATGATGCAAATTATACTTTTGTGAATGTATCACAGATAAGGTTATTAACATTTACCTTCATTATAGCAGGTCTGGGGCCTCTCACTCACCACACTGGATATAATGACGGGTGCTCTGGCTTTGGAATCATAGACAGACCGGCCTTAAACTTGTGGTTCTGCCACTTACAAGTTGATTGAACTGGCTAATTGCTTAACTTCTGTAAGCCTCAGTTTTCTTGTTTATCCAAGGGAGCTAATAATAAGTTCACTTGAGTCACTGTAAGCATTAAATAGAAAGACATAGGTAAAGTACTCGCTTGGTACCTGGCACAGCATAAGTTGTCAATACATGGTAGTAGTCATCATTCCTATTTTTAGAAAACTTTTTACAGACTCTACAACTAATTATCAAAAAATATAAACTTGGGATAAATTTATTAGGCCAAAGGAAATCATATTCTTTGGAAAACCTAAATTCTTGGTAGTTGACAACTTAAAGATTTATTGCTTGGCCATATTAGCTAAAAAAATAATAGTACCCTCCAAGAATTAACATGCTCTAAAATTTTTCATTTGAACACTGATACGTGATAATGAAGAGAGTTTGATATGTTGAAAGGATTCTGCTGTAGTCAGCATCTGGGAATGCAAATCTTTCATCACATTTCTCAAAAGCTTGTAGGAGTCTATAATTTACATTCAGAGTTCAATGCAAATTTTTGTGAACGTAACCTTGCCAAAAAGTGACTTTTAGACTTAAGTCTAAGATTGGAGGGAAAAAAAGTTTATACATCAGTGTTAATAATTTTCTAATATGCAAATGGACATGTGATGGCTGTAAAACATAAAACTTATCTGAAACAGTTTTGTTCTTCATGTTATTTTCTTTACAGTTCACTGAGGATGGCATGTGTAATAAGTGGTTACTTTGTGTATCTAAGCATGTTAATGTCTTAATAAATACTCTTTACTGAAAACAAAGTATTTTGGTGAGTGTGAAAATAATTATTTTGGAGCGTGAAGAGACTTTAGAGGTTCTGAGGTCTAACTCACTTATCTGAGTGTGTGGTGGAAGTAAAGTGACTACTTTGTTGCTTCTTTATTAGGGCAAGATGGGACTCTCCTGACTACAGAATCCAGTTCAATTCACTAAAACTGTTATTGATCCCAGCATTGTACCAGTCACTATTCAATGCTGTCGCTAAATACAGGCTTAATATCTAGCAATTGACGTGAGTTTTTAAAATCACTTGAAGTCAGGCTTTTGAGGGGTCATGTTATAAGCAAACAAAATGTCACTGACAGTTAAAAATACTCTCAGTGACATTAACAGTTTCTGTATCTTGATACTAACCTCCAAATGCAACACCAATGTAAAAGGGCAGATGACCTTTATATTAATTTGCACTCAGACACCAGAGTGATGCCCACCCTCAAGCACTGTTTTGAGTCACAAATGGTAATATGTACACAGCAGTCACTTTACAAGTGCTGGTTCTTCCCTCGCATCCTTCCTCCCAGAACACTTCCTGACTGCCTTCCACTGGTCCATACTTTTATAATCCTCCTTTTTAGGAAACTGGGAGGAGTAATTAAGACAATAATCACTTATAAGATTAAAAATTACAAATACCATAAGTACAGTTGTTAAAATACCATTTATTTATACAAGTCCTTTATATTTCTCCATTTATCAGTCCAAAAAGACTATGTTTTCAGAAACTCAGTTCCAAAATAGTTTCTCATTTCTAATAGGTCTGGGGATTAAAGATGACTTAACATAATTCCTTTACCCTGTCTCCTGTTGGTAAGGAAAGTTTGGGACCTCTGATGGGTAGAGATACCTAGAGACTCACCCTCAGAGTATTAAGTATCCTTACATACCTAAGAAGAGCATCTCTATTCACACAGGTAGTGATTAATAAACTATGAAAGTGGAAAAGATCCTGTTTTCACAAGTATTTCAAGCAGAGAAACCCTATAGTAAAATGTTTAAAGGAAAAATAAATCACTAGATTCCATATTAAATTTTAGAATTTTATACAACACTCCCATGGATTTCATATGGTAATTGCTATAATGCGCTTAATTCCATGTCTTAAAAATCATTTTCCTTTTGTTCTTCAGAAGATCCCTAAGAAAGAATAGAAGTCAGAAAATATTTATACAGCTAGGACTACTCAAAAAGAAAATGCAAAAATTTGAATTGTATCCAGCAGATCCCAATGGCATACTAGAATTAATCTAAGATTCTTAATGGCTGCCAAGTATAAAGGTGAACTAAAAGTACACCAGTCCCATAGATGACCTGGAGCCTCGCTGTACATAACCCAGGTGGTTATTTTAAAAGACTAGTGAAATAGATCATAGATTAGGGGGTGCTCTTGATCAACACCTGAACAGAACAAAGGAGGGAAGCAAGATTAGGCAAAGGGAGAAATGGAGTTGTGATTCTCAATGGAATGCCTCACACAGTCCTACAGTGAGTTTTGAGATAAGTTGACTTTTTTAACACCTAACCTGTCCCAAGTTGGGATAGGAAAGATAGGCCTTTATACCAACTCATTCATCAATTACTGGCTATATAGACTGCCCCAAAGATGTCTGTCGTGAAAAAGAAAACAGGTACAAATAGTCAATATCAGAAATGAAAAAGGAAATAGAACTATCACAATTTATATATATATATGACATATATATTTACAAAAACAAATATAGGAAGCTCTTAAAAAACAATTTTATACCAATTCCTAGGAAAAGACTCAAACAGAAAAACTTACTCCTGCTAGATGCTGTGATGTGGTATCCAAGATCCTCCATTAAAAAAAAAGGATTTAGGGCCTCCCCTGGTGGCAGAGCGGTTGAGCGCTGGTCTGCGAAGCTGCCTGCAGCCTCTGCATCACAGGTTCAATCCCCCGCTGCCAGTGAGGGTCCCACATGGCGCAACAGACCTCTCCTGCCGCACCTGCTGCTCCCCTCAGCAGTGTATTTCATTGGTCTGCCTGTTATGTTCCCCGCTCTGTCTCTGGTGAACTCTCTCACTCTTCCACGCTTCTGACTGTACCCAGTGCTTGCATAAATAAATAAATAAATCTTTAAAAAAAAAAACTTTTAAAAAATAAATAAAAATAAAGGATTTAGCTTTATTATAATTAGTCTTTCTCCTGGTCCGTTATTTAGGTTTTCTAAATTCCTGCTATGAGTGGGACCATCTGGTATTTTTCTTTATCTTTCTGGCTTATTTTGCTGAGCATGAGCCCTTCCATCCACGTTGCTGCAAATTGCATGAGTTTATCTTTTTTGATTGCTGAGTAATATTCCATTGTGTATATGTACCACATCTTTTTGATCTAGTCGTCTATTTTTGGGTATTTGCAACTATAAACCAGAGACACACTGGGTGTGGGGAGGACGGAGTAGGATCAAAACAAGGGGGGGTCGGAATTGTATGAGGACTATAAGATGAAAATGCATACATTGTGCAAAAATGAAAAATAATGTAAAAAATACATAAAATTAAAAAATAATAAAATAAATAAAGGATTTAGCACACCCTTTGATAGCTCTGCTGATAGGGAAGTCTGAAGAATGAAATGATTTATTATCACAATATCTGGGAGTAACTTCAGTTACAATAATTCTATTTCCCTTTTCATTTCTGATATTGACTTTGTACCTAGTTTTTTTTCTTGATAGACATCCTTGGGCAGCAAAGTAATCTGTAATTGATGAATGTGGGGATATAAAGGCCTAGCCATCTTACCCCAACCTGACACAGATTAGGAGATGAAAATGTCATCCCATCTCCAAACTTACTATAGGGTTATATGAGGCATCCCATTGAGACCTTTGGGGTCTGCCTCAGCTGAGGAGAGCAGACAACCCAAGTTACTCTCCTTGCCATAAAAATCCTAAATGTGTATAAACTAAATATATAAAGCCAAAACAGAACAATAAGGATATATAAACAGGCTCACAATTTAGATTTAGGTTGAAAATGTCAATACTCATCTATAGTGACTGATAGAAAAAGTAAGCAAAATTCAGAAAGCTGAGAGATAATCTAAAAAGCACTATATCGATCAAGCCCACCCTAATGGATATTTATAAGACACTTCAAAAAACAACAGCAAAATACAGTGTCCTTAAGCATACACAGAAGATTCACCAAGATAAACCATATTCTGGATCATACAACAAATTTAAAAGAATAGATATCAGATGGACATTCTCAGACTAAGATGAAATTAAACTAGAAAGACACCTACAAAATACCAAGGATAATAAGGAAAGATTATGATAAATCAATGCCCATGAATTCATAAGTTAATTCATAAACAAGGATCAATTCTTTAAAAGAAACGACAAAAGTCACCCAAAGTCAACATCATATATCAATTTTTAAAAGTTAAACTTTTATATTAAAAAGCAAGCTTTACACAAAGGAAAACTCAATGGAACAGATAGTTTCAGTAGCAAATTTTATAAACACTTAAGGATGAAATATAACCTACACAATCTCTTGCAGAAAAGAAGTGAAAGGAAAAGTTCACATTTTTTATATGATTACTATTTCCTTAATATCAAAACCAGATAAAGACAGTATAAGAAAATAAAAATATACACCAATATTCCTCATAATAGATGCAAAAAAACTCTCAACAAGATTATTAGCAAAATTGAATCCAGAAATACATAAAAAGATAATTTATCATGACCAAGTGGATTTTCTACCAGACTTGCATCCCTTTCAATAAACACAGTAAAATAATTTGACAATATCTAACTCATTCCCGGCATTTTCAGAAAAACCTAAACAAACTATGAGTAGAACTTCCTTGATCTAATACAAAAAAAAAAATTCTACAGCTAATAATATAATTTTCCAGAAGATTAGGTACAAGGCAAGGATGTTCTCCCCCACTGGTACTTTTCAACATAGTACTGGAAATCTTAAGAGTAATAAGTCAAGAAAAGGATATAAAACATACACGGATTGGAAAGGAATAAATAAAACTGTCCCCATGAGCAAACAATATGATAATCTATGTTTAAAAATACCCAGGTCTCTATTTACAAACACACACACACACACACACACACACCCTCCTAGAATTCCTAGAATTAACTAAATTCTGCAAGTTCAGTAGGATACAAGGTCAACACCAGAAAATAATATCTCAATATAAAAGTAATGATTATTTGGAAAAAAGTAACAGTTAAAAAGTCCAAAAATGAAATTCTTACATAAAAATATCACAAAGAATGCCTAGGACCTGTATGCTGAAAACTACAAAATGCTGATAAAAGAAATAAACATAAGACATAAATGGAGAGATACTGTTTATGAATTAAAAGAATATTGTTTATGAATTAAAATACTCCCCAAAGTGATCTATAGATTTAATACCACCCCCATCAAATCCCAGTTGTATTTTGTAGGAATAAACAAGGTAATTGTAAAGTTTACACTAAAGAGTAAAGGAAGTAATGACAGAGTGGGAGGAGTCAAATTATCTGATTTTAAGACTTATTATATAAAAGTTATAATCATCATAATAGTGAGGTACTGGCAAAAGATAGATCAATAGGACAAAACAGAGTCCAAAAATAAACCCACCCAAATTTGATCTTTGACAAAAGTGTAAAAATGATTCAGTAGAAGACAGTCTTTTCAACAAATAGTCCTAGAACAATTAGTCATTCAAATGCAAAGGAAGAAAAGGAACTTTGACTCAAACTTCACACCTTATACAATAATTAACTCAAGACAGATCATAAACTTAAATGTAAAACAAAACTTAGACAAAAACCTGGGAGGATATTCTTGTGAACTGGGTAGCTGGAGAAGGAGTTCTTAGAAATGACACCAAAAGAATAATCCATAAAAGCAAAAAATCATAAATTTGACTTCATCTAAATTAAAAACATTTCTTTTTGTTTTTTTAATTTAATTTTATTTTATATGATTCTTACATCATTTTTCATTTTTGCACATTGTGTGCATTTTCATTTTGGTTATATTCCCCATAAAATTGCACCCCCCCTTATTTTGACCCTAGTCCTTCCTCTCCCTGACTCTCCCCCCCATAGTGTGTCGCTGGTTTATAGTTGCTTGTTGATTTTGATTTTCACTTTGTATTAATTAGTCTTTTTCCTGGTCCCTTATTTAGGTTTTCTAAATTACTGCTATGAGTGAGACCATCTGGTATTTTTCTTTTTCTTTCTGACTTAATTTCGCTGAGCATGATCCCTTCTAGCTCCATCCATGTTGCTGCAAACTTTTTTATCTTTTTTGATTGCTGAGTATTATTCCATTATGTATATGAACCACATCTTTTTGATCCCGTCATCTATTTTGGGGCTAAATTAAAAACATTTTGACAAAGATATATTCAAGGCAATGAATGGACAAGCTAAGCTACATGTGCAAAGAAAAATATTTGCAAATCACATCTCCAACAGCAACAGATTTGTATCCAGGACATGTAAGGAACTCTTAAACTCAACAATACATCAATAAATAACCTAATTTAAAACTGGGTAAGAACTTGGGAACTTCACCAAAGAACATAAACAACAACTAAGAGCAGAAGATATTCAACATCAATAGTCATCAGGAAAATGAATGTTAAAAATCATGAAGTGATAGTATTACACAAAATAAAATAGTACTAAAACAAAAATAAATACAATTCCAAATGCTGGCAAGGATGAGGAGTCACTGGAGTTCTTATATTGGTTATTACATATTCCCCTTAACCAAAAATAGTGAAGCTACTCTGGAGTACAGTTTGGTAGTTTCTATGATGAACTGTATTTTTATACACCAGCAATCAGTTACAATATGGATTTCTAAACAAAAAACATTTGTAGCTGTATCAAATAAATCATGTACCTAGAAATCAATATAACACAAGATGTGCCACATCTCTTTTCTTAGAAACATGAAAGAAATCTTCAATACATGCACATCTATACATCATGGATAGGATGACTAAATATTGTAAAGATGTCAAATCTTCTCCAACTCCATTCAATATCCCAATGGGTGTTTGGTGCTGCTGCTGCTGAATTTAATAATCTACTTCTGAAAAGTACATGGAAATACACACGGCAAAGAAAAGCCAACACATTCTTGTAGAGAACAGGAACTTGCTCTGTCAGATATCAGAACATAATACAAAGTTAAGATGATTAATATAACATAATACTAAAAAAAGTCAGGGGGGTTAGAGACCTAAATGTGAAATGCATATTTATAAGCTGTTAGTACTAATATGCATAAATTGTCTCATGATCCTAGGGTAAGGGATAGGGTTCTTATTTGAGTCACAGAAAGCACTATTATATAAGAATTTTTGACATCTGAGAGAAAATTGAAATAACTACTTTTCAACACAAATGCTACAAAAATGGTGGAGAAAGAAAAACGTCTGAACAAGTCATTCACTAAAAAAATAAAGGAAACCAAGGAACCAATAAACATATTAAAAGATGTTCAACCTACTTAGTAAGGAAAATGTAAATAAAACCTCACTGGGACATTACTACACACTCACCTCTCACCTTTACATTAACAAATGGAACAAACAGTATTAAGAGCTGACACTAACAAAATGTTGGTATAAATGTGGAGCAAGGGAAGTCTTATTCAATTTCAGTGGGATATTATACAGTATAACCGATTTATAAAACAGTGGTTGTTTTATGTTTATTTATTGACATTGAATATAGGTATATTTCACACAGCAATTCCACTCCTAATAGAAAATCTTTCACGTGTACACCAGGACATAGGTATAAAAACAGTAACAATGTTCATGATACACAAAAGCTAAAAACTGCCTAAAAGTCCATCTGCATGGATTTTTATACAAGAAATTACTACATAATAATGACATGTAATCAGCCACCACCATACATAGCAGATTAAGCAAAAGGTAAGACACAAAAGAAAACACACTCAAGAATCTGTTCACATAAATTTCAAAAGTAGGACAAACTAAATTCGAGCTTAAAGATGTATTCATATATAGAAAACTACTCAAAAAAGAAAAGGTAATGATAAAAGTCAGAATAGTGATGAACTCCAGGGAGAAATTATGATCAGGCAGAAGGACCAGAGCAGCTTAACAGAATAGGTGGAATTTTATTTCTTAATGTGGGTGGTATTTTACATGATGCTTAGCTTTATGATTAAACTGTACATATATATTTGTTTTAGGCACTTTTCCAAAAATGCACTGTATCTAACAATTTTTCTTTAAAAGTCTTTTTTCCTGGGCCTCCCCTGGTGGTGCAGCGGTTGAGCGCTGGGCTGCGAAGCTGCCCGCAGCCTCTGCAGCGTCATTTCGATCCCAGCCACTGGGTGAGGGTCCCACATGGCGCGCAGACCTCTCCTGCCGCCCGCTGCTCCCCTCAGCAGTGTACTTCGTCAGTCTGCCTGCTCTGCTCTCCCCTATGACTCTGGTGAATTCTCACACCCTCCCGCGCTTCTGACTGTACCCAGTGCTTGTATAAATAAATAAATAAATAAATCTTTAAAAAAAAATTCTATTCTAAAAAAAAAAAATGAAAAAAAGTAAAAGTCTTGTTTCCTAAGCATCCCTTTGTAGATCACATACCTCGAAATATGAGTTTCATTACAAATTATATCTTTTAGAGCCAAAAATAGTTTAAAGTTTGTTGCTAATAATTGCAATAATTTAGATACACCTGCTTTACAAAAATATTGGAGAATTTACTAACACTAATATGTACTTGAAATATGCATTTAATCACACTGTATTAATAGCATAGGTATATCAAGTGGCACAGATACTCACGGTTCACCAAGTCCTTAATTTGAACATAAAAGGAAGTTCTATTATCTAGCAAGCACTGCCAAATAACTATATTAAGAATTTTAGAGGCCTGAACTTCAGCTTGGGGAGCTGCAGTTCAAGCTGCTGTGTAAGCACAGGTTGGAGCTGGGGCTGGGCACCCTATCCTGGCCTTAGTCCCCCTAGCTGGCTTCCATGGACATCTATGAAGACCAGCAGTGGTGAACCATGCCCCCAAGCCCACTGACGAAACAGCTAAGCGAAGTATTTGAGAATGGAGCCCCAAATGGACCCCTCCCCCAGAATCTGTTCTGCTCTTGGAGGCAACTTCACTTGCTGAGTGGGACTTGCCTGGGGCAACCAGTTTTCCCTTAGGAATCACATGTCACTTCTGAGCCAGACTGAGCTCTCAAGCAGGGGTATTCCAAGGCAGAAACAGGATAGCCCTCAAATACCCATCTGGTCAGCCAGGGCTCAGACAAGTCCTCAAAGACCCAAGACACTCTGATCTTCAGGTTCAGCACAATTGACAGAAACAGAAAGGCAGGGTACTGGGGAGTTCGTCCCTCACCGGCTGCGAGATGACAACTCCTCTGTCATCAGGACAGGTAAGCGGCCTCCTCCAGAGTGAGTGTTAGGGAACCAAAGTGCTAGGGACCAGTCTGGGAGCCGGAGGATGAGCATGGGAGCAAGGCCAGGACCATGACAAAGAAAATCACGCTTTCCCTTGGCGGAGAACCAGCCCTTACTGGTTCACCTGCAGCCTAGTGATATTCGGGCCCTGCCAGCCCTTCTTTCCCTGGGAGCCTGGAAAGGCTCGTTTCTTCTACCCCCTATTCCCAAACTACCAACTGTGAGTTTCACTGATCTTTCTTTGTGTCTTACATGTTTTTGTTTACTAAAGGAAGTGATTTTTTAACATAAGAATTTTATGCTTAAATATTATGGTCTCAAATTTTTCACCGCAAACTGGCAATCATCTCAGCCTTTAATAAACAGGCTTAAGCATAAACAGATCTCCTTTCAAAATGGGATTTAGTTTTTAAGAAAAAGATGCCATGTATTTAGCAATGTTATGCTAAGAAATATAATTTGGATATCTCGTAGTTTTTCAAAATCAAAAAACAAAACAAAACAAAAAAAAAAAAACAATAACTGGCTGACCAGAAATTTTCCTCATACAATTGGGTGACTGGTTTAGGTAATAATTCTTAACAGCTTTCCTGATTTGGAATTATGCTAAGAAGAAATTTGGGAACAAGTTTAGATGACAGCGTTATTGAAAGAAGCAGTTTTCTCCCTAGAAGCAGCTCTCTTTTCAGCATTAACACAGCAACAATTTCAGTTCATGTGTGTAGGGGCTGAACTGTGTCCCCCAGTATTTTGGTGTGGAAGTCCAAACAGATGAATGTGATGCATGAAAAAATAATTTTAAACTGTCCTCTTTCCAAAAAAAAAAAAAAAAACCTATAGTTTTACAGCAATGAAATCTTTATACACTGAAATCCTAGATGATTCTGTTTTTCACTAAATTTCACCATCATTCATATCTTCATTCTGTAAGAAAAGCAGTGAGATCCTTAGTTTTCTTTACTACAAATGGATGTTCTTTGCGGCAGTTTGGTTTGATGTAAACTCTTCCTTAATTATCTCTGTACTCGTCAGCCCAGGTTGCCATAACACCGTACCACAGCCAGGCTGACTGAAGCATCATTTATTGTCTCACAGTTCTAGAGGCTGGAAGTCCCAGGTCAAGGCTCTGGCAGCTCTTTCTGGTGCGAGCTGTCCTCCACCTGCCTTCTCTCCATGTTCTGTTGTGGCATTTCCTCCAGCTGGTGCGCCCTGGGTCGACTCTTCTAACTTGGACCCTAATAGCAGCCCCCACCCTGAGGACTTCAATTGCAGGCCCCATCTCCAAATTCACTGCCACTGGGAAGTTATGGCTTTGACATCGGAAGATTATTGTTGATGGAAATAAGCGTTCAGTTTATAACAATTAAACACAACTGTCTTCCTCAGTTATCATTTAATAAAATATTAGAACTCCCCAACTTTGGCACGAGAAACAACAAAAATCTTTTCAGTATATATTGGGATAAAACACTACCTATCTTAAAATGACTCATTCCAAATAATGGTCAATGGTACACAACACTATTCAAGTACTATAGGGGACTATGGTGACCAAAATAAATAAATAAATAAATAAATAAATAAATAAATAAATAAATAAATAAAGTACAAGAATGATTCTGTAAGGAGCTGGGGAGGCGAGACCTAGGTGTGGAAGATGAAGCAGGATCCCATGAAAGCACAATCGCCTGGGAACTGGCAGGTAATCTGGGAACAGACTGAGTGCTACTGGGGGGTCTTTCAGGGAAATAATGATTCAAATACCCTTCTCCCCAGCTGGGAGATAAGCAAACTGCTTTCATGTGATTTAGTTAACATATGGTCACACAGTAGTCCCAGCTATGATCTGTGCTTTACCACGTTCTGTGAAAAATCTACTACAACTATGCACGTACATCTAAAAGATAGGTGTTTTAAAAGAAGCCACCAAATGAACATCCCCACTGCACTGCTTGGGAACCTACTCCTCAGTCAACATACGAAAGGAGAAAAGACTCTTTAGGCTTCATCAAAATGATGGTACTACCAGTAAGAGCTACTAGGCTAAATGAATAGATACATATATATATATATATATATTCACATATATAGAGAGAGAGAAGATGATTAGATAGATAGATAGATGATAGATAGATAAATAGATTGATAGATAGATATAATAGATATATGATAGGTAGGTAGGTAAGTAGATAGATAAACAGACCGACCCTCAATTCTAGGTTAAGCTTAGCAGAATTCCCTTACGTATTTAAAATGATGCCTCTAGTCTCCTGAATCAAGTACAAACTTCTCTGCCAATCACTCAGACAAGGATCTCTATAATAAAGCCCACTAGATTCAACTTTATCTTGACTAGCAGACACACTTGTCCTGCAGTGCAACATCCACTGCTGCTCACTGCCGGCTGGGAAACCTCTCCCAATTCTTTCCACTTGCCATCCGCAGTCTCTCCATTCATTATCTCCTCCCTGAAGCATTCTCTAAGGACATCACACACTGATTCTTCCTTCAATCAATTACATTAAGAACCTATTATGGGGCCTCTCTGGTGGTGCAAGGGTTGAGACGCAACCTATGAAGCTATCCGCAGCCTCTGCTGCAGGAGTTCGATCCCCAGCCAGGGAGCTACCCACATGGCACAGCAGACCTCTCCTGACTCACCCGCTGCTCCCCCCAGCAGTGTATCTCTGTCAGTCTGCCTGATCTGTTCCCCGCTCTGTCTCTGGTGAATCCTCTCACCCCCTCGCACCTCTGGCCTGTACCCCCAGCTCTTGTATGCATAAATAAATAAATCTTAAAAAAAAAAAAAACCTATTATGTTCCTTCCAGTTTTTTGTCCATTGCTGTCTGTGACTCAGACCTAACATTCTTATTACTGTCTTCTCCCAATAAGTCATTTCATATTTGTGGTAAGGCTCTTAAATGTGTTACTGACTAGCTGGTTCTTCCCTGCAACCTCAATTTAACTGTAGGTGACCTGTACTTAGGAACCCGAACACACACATCCTTATACCTCCTACAGCACATGGTAAAGGAACTAAACACCTTGGTATTAGCTGATGGTAAAGGTGTTCTCATTCGTACACCCGGTGAGTGCTTACTTTTGTGTCTTTCTTGGAGGGAGAGAAGAACTCGACATCCTTGGAAGATTTTTTTTCAGTTGCCTGACATTATCCTTAGATATCATTTGTTAGAACTCATGGAGTTCCCATTAAATGTCTGACATGGGCCAACAGTGTTCTGTCCACCACGGTTGGGCACACTGACGCTTCCCCAGCATCCATCATTGCGCACGGTTAAATACCCAGTGTCCTGGCCGCGCCTCTATGAATGCAGTCCCCCTGCCCGGGAGCAGCTTATATTTTAATGGAGTGGGGCGTCAACCGGAGGCAGGTGAGTAAAGTAACTTCAGAGCCCGACTGTGGAGAAATCAGGATCATCCCACAATCTATGCAGCAATTTGCAAACGGAGATTTGTTTCAGTGGATCCCACCAACACGGCGTAGGTGCTCAAGAAGGCAGCGTCCCTGCGTCCCTCACCTGCTGTGTGGCTCTGAGCAAACCACCCAACCTTTCTGGCCCGGCCTTCCCCATGCCCTCCAGCACCTCCCGCACGAGGTGTGCGCCCGGCAACCCCGCAGGCGGCCACTAAACGCTGGCCCCCGTGACGGGTGTCAGGTCAACCCACCCGGGGGACCTCAGGCCCCCGCCTCTGGGCCCCCTCCCGGCCCGCGCTCCGCTGCCCGAGGCAGGTCCTGGGACCGGGCTGAGCCGGGCAGAGTTTCGACCTTGAATGAAGATCCAGGGAGGCGGGGGCCGGAGCCCTCCGGCCCGCGAGCGCGGAGATGCGCCCCCGGGGCGCGCGGCGGAGCAGGGTGGGCGGCGGCGCGGCCCCTCCCCGGGCGCGGGGGCTCGAGGGCCGGGGCGGAGAGCCCGGGCGCCCCGCGGGGACGGCGAAGCGCCGGCCTCTCGGCGCGCCCCGGCCCCCGCTCGCCCCGCCCCGGCCCCCGGCCGCCCGCCGAGCAGCGCCCCCCCAGGGCGCGAGGCCGCGGGCAGGCTCGCCCGGCGATTGGCGGGGCGGGAGGGGGCCGCGGGCGGGGACGGGGCCGGGGCCGGGGACGGGGGCGGGCACCTGCGCGCGGGCGGCGCGGCCGGCACGCGGCGCTCGCGCTCGCTGCTTAAATGAGCCGGGGCTCCCGCGCCCGCCACTTCAGCGGGGCCCGCGCTGCTGCCGTCGCTGGCGCCAGCGCCCCCGGGCTCCCGGGCGGTCGCGGGGACGGGGCGCCGCGGGCCCGGAGGCGGCGCCCGTCGGGGGCCGGGCGCGCCGCGGTAGCCGAGCCCAGCCCCGCCGGCGATGGGGCCGGAGCGGGGCGGCCGCCGCGCCGGGTCCTGAGCGCCGCGCTCCGCCGCTGCCCCTGCGCCGCGCCGCCTCGGCCCGGGCGAGGCTCCGGGCGGCCGGGAACATGGCCCTGGCGCAGCTCGGCTCGGTCCTCAAAGGTAAGCGCCCAGGGCTGCAGCCGCGGACGGCGCCCCCTGCGGGTCGAGGCGCGCGGCTTCGCGCCCCTGCCCGGCGCCGGGCCCCCGACGCGCTCTTTGTCTGGAGCGGGCGGGCTGCGGGGCTCGCGCGCCGCCGGGTCCCCCTCGCGCCCCGCGCGCTGCTCCCGGCCCTGGCGCGCGGGCGGCTCCGGGCAAGGCGGCGGGCGGCGGCGGGCGGCCCGCGGGGTCGGGCGGCTGCGCCCTCGCGCCTCTACCCGAGCCTCCGCGCAGCGCTTCGCAAAGTTGTGCGGCCCCGGGGCGCGCGGCGGAGGCCGGGCTCCGGCGTGGGCTCCGGAAAGTGGCGGCGCGCCCGCCCGAGGAGCCCCGGCCGCGGCGTCGCGGGGCGCGTTTCCAAGAGCCCCGCGGAGGCGGCCAGAACGGCCTGTCCGCGCGGCCGGGTCCCACCTGCTGCGGACGCCGAGGCTGCGGCACCACTGCGGGCGCCGCCACCCGGCTCGGCCCGGCCCGGTCCGGTCCGGTCCGGTCCGGCCCGCCGCTTCCCGGGACCTCAGACCCGGAGCCGGGGGCGCCTTCTTCTCGATTCTTGCACCGGGAATGAACAGTCGCGGTGGCAGGTGCACAAAGCTCTGAAGAGGCTGCAGCCGCTTTGCATTTTCCAGGATGTGCTATTTTAGATCAAAATTGCTCGACACAGATCATCAACATCGTGATACAAAGTTGCTCCTGAAATTCGGGTGGAAGAAAGCCCTTCTCAATCCTCGGAGGAAAACAGCACTACTAATGCCTCGTGAAGGGTTTCTCCTTTGCCCTAGTGATTTACATTGAAAACTGAATAACTAGATATGTGGCCTTATGAACTAGTATTTTTTTTTTTAATATTGGGGAAGGAATAAGGTTGGATTCAGGGTGTCAACTAGAAGCTTATCATCGTATCTTATTATCTGGAGAGTGGCAAGTGTTTCTCCCCCACTCCATATTAACACTTTTTCAAACTCGTTTTATTAGAAAAGTCAGTGTAATTTTGCTTTTAGTCTTGATCGCACGCATTAGCTACTAAATTCATAATTGAGATTTCAGCCATTTCATTTAAAACGCTTCACTATCCAACTGCATACTTAAAATAGACGTTTTTGTACTTAGGGCACTAAGACTTTTTAGCTGGTGATTATTCCGGTTACCCCATAAATTCCTAATGATTCATTGTATGGAAATGGAAATTTAAAACTCTGAAATTAATGGCACGGTTTTTCCCCGGCTGTAGCTCCTGATTTATTTATTGTCGTTCCCTGGAAATTAAGATTTTGTTTTACTCCTCGAAAATAACGCCTATCACAGGATTTCTGATCGTGCCTCTTACCCAGATTTTTTTCCTAGTTCTGAACGCGGTAAGGGTTAGCAACATAATTATGACAGCCCTTCTGAGAGCCGCCCTGGGGAGAAATCTCCGAGCTCTGGTGCACAGCTTTACCTGCAGAACTTGAGAAAACTGAGCTGAATAGGACAGGCTCCCCGGTCCTCCTGGCACGGTGAAGGCATCGCAGCCTTTCTGCTGCCTTGCGTGGGTACACACTGCCCTCTCTGGGCGCCGAGGGAAGCATTCCTTTCGTTGTCTCTTTCAACGGAGGGTTCTGTGGTGATGGTGGAGCTACCATGAAAACAATGTGGGATTTGGCTTTTATTTTTTTCTTTAAATATTACCGACCCTGCATTGTTTTTACATGCTGGAGATGTTTTGAATGCTCAGGCTAAAAATCTCTGTGGTAGGATTATTGGAGAGAAAGCAAGTTATGTTAAGGCTTCCAAAGTTTCTCTGTGCTTGTAAATACAGGGAATTGGTCTGGGATGATTGAAGATATTAATAAAACTTAATTCTGAGAAGGGAATTTGGGGAGACAGCGGTTAAGGGAAGACTTCCGTTTCAGTGCACACCCAGTTGTATCACTTGTTTTTGTTTTTTTTTTTTTGTTTGCCCAAATGTGTTAATCTATACACAAAAATTGTATTTTTATGTTTTAAAAAGTTACCTTTTAAAAACTAATTGACCTTCCCCAGTGCTGCCATTCACTGTGTGCACCAAGGCATGAAAAAGGATCCCTCAAGTGTCCTGTAAAGTGAATTGCTTCAATGCATAAGGGGTTCTTATCAGGAGCAGTTATTTAACATTAGCATAATTATAGATTTTACCTACCAAAAGCTTTGTTTGGAACATTATGGTCAGTTTCTACTAAAACAAATCAGCTTAATGAGCAAGTAAGATTTTAAGTAGAAAGTGATTTTACTGTAAGATGCCATTGAATCTTTATGTTTTATTTTCAGCAGTGAGAACAAAGGGATAACTACTAGGCTTTTAAAACGTTTCACATGTTATTAAAACTAAATAGGTCACTTTCAACTATTTCTGATCACTTCAGGTTTCGATAAATTTGATTTACCTTCTGCCAAAGTTAAGCGAGCCTCATAGCCACATGAAAGTAGTGTATGGGTGAGTCATTCTGCACAGTTGATTCAGGAGACTCCTACTAGACTCAGTTACATTTAAAGTTATATAAACTGTGATTAAATTTATGATATAACAGTGCACAAATATCCCTTGGCACTGTATTATGAAAATTATGTCTGAGACTGTGACAAATATTAACTCCTGTTCTTCATACTTAAGCTTCATGCAAGAAAGGAAACTATACAGAAAGGGCTAGGTTCTAAAAACCTAGCCTTCTAAATAGTGAAGTTTTGAACCTTGTTAAAGAAGTGAAGTTTTTGGTTTTTCTCCCAGGAGATGGAGAAAATGTTTTAATACTAGCAGTTGCAAAGTTTCATTAAATGATTATATTATAGTGAATCCTCAGCTAAAATCTAATGTGTCTACAATTTATAACCAAACTCACCTTTTAAGAAAAACAGTTTTTCCTGCATAAACACACATGTGCAAGTTCAAATCAAAGCCTCTTGCAGTCCAGTTTTAGTTCATATCTAAAATTTTTAAAACAATCCAGGTTCTGCTTTCATTACTACCATTCAACACAATCTCCTATCACTTTTAAATGTATGCTTCTGCAGAATCATCATTGTGTCCCCTAAGGCACTTACAATCTTTGAGTCAGAAGGGAGAATCCAAAGAGGTGATTTTATCCAGTGTTTTCCAAACTTTCCTTCACTGTGGAACTCCCTCAAAGGAACCTTTGTGAGCGAGTACTTAAAAACAGCAAAACAACAGATAAGAGAAAGGTTGCTCTAATTGGTGAGGGCCTCACCCTCTTAATTACTAATCAAAGTGATTGCTGAAAAACTGACACTTTGTAACAAACATATTTGTTATAATGCTGGCAGAATTACAGGGTGTACTGATCTGAAAGTTCAATTCTTTCTAGTCAAAATGACATTTAAACATGTTGGTTTAAATTGTGCACTAGTGGGTGAGAAGATATCAAATACACTTTAAAAATTTGACCTGGTCATGTTACAATTTAATGGTATTTGCTGTGGGTGTCTAAGGAAGACTACTGTATAATTAGAGCATACAAAACTGCCATCTCAGGAGCATCTGGCTAACAAGGAGGTTGTCACATTCTGGAGGAAAGAGAAAGTGCTTCTGCTGCAGTGACTTTTTCTTGTAAAAGTGATTGGCAGTGTGATTAGCATATGCAGACTGGAGTAATCCCTGAGTTCACCAAGAGCCATCTTCTTTCTTATCTAATAAGTAGAATTGAGTTTGATTAAATGTGAAATGTTCTTGGGAACACAGCTTATGGAAAGCAACTTACTCACACCTTGGGTACTCTAATGAATCGCCATTCCGTTTTCATTATAGAAGAACAGCAAGCAGGACAGACCAGTTAGGTGGTTGTGATGGTCTGGCATCTCATGGCAGTTAACAAACTTTATGTTTTCCGCTAAGATGCTTAAAAAGGGAGGCGTAGAAAGAGGTACGTTTAATTACTAGCAAAGGTAAATTGAGCCACCTTGAGAAAAATAATAATGACTTAGTGCCTGAAAAGAAAGAAAAATCAATTCTCATCCCCTGATTTATGCTCATATGGAAAATACATGGATACTCTGTGGATTCTGTTGACCATGATGTATGTTTGTTAATTTGTTAGTGCAGAGCTCTCTCACTCTGTTGTAGTTATAAAGATATTCTCAGGATCATGCTTTTTTTTTATTGAGTGCTGCTGTAATAATCCGCTCAGCACTAAACACATCAGTGAATCAGACCCCTCTTTCTAGGGAGAAATACTAAGCAAGGGACAATGAGATAGATAATAAGATAATAGCAAGTAATTTAACAATTAATGTATTGTATATATCATAAAACAGGATGACAGAGGAAATGTACATTTCCTCATAAGTCAGGGAGGCCTTACAAGGTCTGAATGACAGGAAGAAACCAGTCATGCAGAGAAATTCCGAGCAGGAGGCGTAACTAGTCCCTAAGGTCAAAATTAGCTTAGTGTGTTGGAGTAATGGGAAGGAGACCTGGGTAGCCATTGATTGCAATCAGAAGATTGGGTGCCAGCTCACACAGGCCTCTGAAGTCAGAGTGAGGATTATGCATTTAGTCTAAATGTAATGGGTCTCTGTTGGAAGATTTTTTGAAAGATTGTTATGTAATCTGATTTCTGTATTGAGAGGATCACTGGCTGCTTTGTACAGAATAGACTATAGGAGACTGTGGCAGAAACAGTCAGTTGTTTCCCAGTATCCATGTTTACCCTTCAGTAATTCTCTGAATTTTAGCTAAGCTCACAATCACCCAAAATAAAGACTAAGTTTTCCAGTTTTCTTTAGGTCTACGTGTGGCCATGTGACTAAATGTAAGTCTGGTCAGTTAGTTACATTTGTGTGCAACTTTGGGAGGTGATGGTTCTTTTTCCTTCTTTAAAGTTTTTATTTTGAGATCATTGTAGATACTGGACAAGTGTTTTTAAAAGAAGGAGGAACGCCTGTGCCATTTCTTCATTCTTGCCAACTCTAATGGTGGCGATAATAGGTCTAATAATTTTCCAAGTGATTCTCTTTGGACTTACGGATTTTAAACAACCTTATCTATAAATAGGAGTTTTGTCTTCATTCCAGTATTAATTGCATTGACTAGCATAGCCTCTGTTCAGAGAGTGACCTTGATTTTTGCCATGGAAAGTAGGACCTTTAAAGTAAAAGGCCTGGGAATGAGACTCTGTGCATACAGCTAATATGACAGTGATTCAGGGTCACAGGAGGTAAACTGAAAGGAGTGGCTTGAGGATTTGTATTTTATACCTTGAATATTATGTGCCTTTGTCATTAAAGTCAGGTTTGTATGTAGGTTATTTCAAGGCTTAGACTAAACTCCAGGATCCAAAATCAGGACACCAGTGGTGGGCACTACCTTTTTCAAGAAGCATCAAGTCGCAGGTTGTTGTCTGCATAACCAAACTGTATAGTTATGGAGCTTAGAATTTTTATTTTGACATGAATTTCTACCTTAAAGAATTAGTACCTTCCTGGGTATATTTTCTTTGGATTTAGAGCACGAGGCATTTCTGGATTTGAGAAATTATTGATTCTTTCAGTAAGAGAAGGGAAGGGTGAGTGGCACATAGACTGGGGCTAGACAAAGCCCAGAGCCCACAGTACCACTTTGTCATGTGCTAGATAACTCCAGCGTGTGTCTCTAGTGGGGTTTGGTTTGCTTCAGTATCTCAGTCTGATTATAACACAATTTATAAGATCCTATTACACAACTCAGAGGAAACTATTTTATCATGACATAAATTTATTACCTATAAAATTTGGATTGATTGCTAGTTAAAACTGCATCACCAAAAACTATCACTAAATATTTCCCTAATTGCAGTGCAGATTTGCCCTATTCTTTTATACATCATTTTTATATTCAGTACTACAGCTCATGTGGTTAATTGAGTTGTGAATAATTTTTAACATTTGGAAAGAAAGAAAATTGTGAGCAGCCCTCTAAATAAAGTTGAAAAGAATATAATGGGTTCATTTAGTTTTATAATTTTGTTTTTATATGATTATCTTGGATGTGTGTTCTGTACACATTTCATGTAGCAGTTATTTTTACACAGCCAAATTTTGTTGGTCATTTTATCATATAATTTTCCTGGCACAATTGCCATTGTTTCACTGTTGCCTTCCTGGTTTCAGTTTGGTGATGTCTTAGTTACCCCGTCTGCCTGAATCTGTGTTACTTGTATACTGTTACTTATCTACTGTGAATTATAAATACGAAAACTGCTAAACTGTTATGCTATGATTCAGGAAGGATATGCCAAGCATTTCTATCAGTTGCGTATAGTCTGAATATAATGCCTTGGGAAATAGTGCCCTCTAAAAGATAAATTGATATAAATGGAAGTATTATACGCTGCATTCTGAGATATTTAATATTACCCTGAGTTTTCTATTGGCCCAGAAGTCTTCTGTTCTTAAAAAGTAGTATGTCTAACTCTGACCCAGCACAAAGAAGGGGAAAGTTTGAAGGAAGGATTGTTCCATCATAACATGAGATCTGCAACATTACTAGCACCAAGAAAGGAAATCAATGTTGAGAGAAGACAGAGGCGAGAATGGTCAGCAAGGAGACCAAAAACCAAAGATGAAGCGTCAAATGCTTAGATTCTAAAGCGTGCACAACTCAATAGCAAGAACTACCTTTACACACTGGTGACAGCAGGTGGTGAATACAGAGAACATGCTATTAGGGGAGCAGTGGAATGACCATCTGCCAGTCACATAATTGGTATCCTCTGCAGAAGCCTCCACCTCCCTCATCCCTAACATCCTGTATGTTACCTGTTGCAGTTGACTGTACATCTGAATCGTGTTATAAATCTCTCCTCCATTCCATTTCCACTACCACTGTTCTGCTTCAAAGACCTTATCATTTCTGCTTTCTAAATGACCTTCTCCCTTTCTAAACCATGGGGATTACTGGTCTGAAACACAGATGTGATAATGTCACTACCTAATTTAAAAACCTACAGTGGCTTCTCATTATAGCCAAAAGCCCAAACTCTTTAGCCTGGCAACCCAGACTTTCTGCAGTCAGATCTAATCTTACTGTTTGTAGCCTGATCTGCCACTGTTGCCCTCCACATGTTAAACATGCTGTTCCCCAGCAAAACCTGTTTTATTCAGAGTTCACTGACACCGCCAATAGATATGTGCTCATCTTTCCATGGTCTTTGTCTATGATATTTCTTTCTCTTTCCTGAGCTGAAATCCTAAAAGAGCGAACCAGAATATACCTTCTGAAGTCATATATTAACTGTTTTCCTTATGCTTTTTTATAACCTCTGTGTTATAGAGTGTATTATAGATTGTCTTCACCTTGTATTATAGATTGTCTTTAACAGTAGATTAACTTCATAAAGATGGCAGTTAGTCCTGATAACTGCCATTTATTTAACAGGATGCCTAGCTCCTAAAAAGTGTCATGTGCATCAGCTCATTTAACCTCACAACAGTCGCATGAAGTCACTTATATTAGTATAACTCCCCATATAATAAATAAGTAAAGTAAGCTATACATGTGTACATGAAATCCCAGCCTAGATCCATCTAACTCTTAAAGTCCAGACTCTATACTTTCTCTCCCCACATCTTTGTATTCTCCATGTCTGCTCTCCAGTAGGTACTATGTAAATGCTTATTGAGTGAATGAATAAATAAAACTCCAGCTCACACAAGAGTTTGGAGCAGGCTGGTACTGCAGTTTCCATTGAAAAGGGAAGTGAAAGATGCCAGTGCACCATTCATAAAAAGAAAATCTTTAAAGGAATCTTCAAAACACATACACAACACAATTCAATATGTTGTTGAGTAGGGCTCAGAAATGTTCAACTCAGAATAAAAGCTTCATTTTTTTAGATATGCTAACATATTTGTTCTAACACAGGACACGCTGCATAGTACAAGTAAAATGTCCCGAGTTGATTTCTAGGAGACTGCTGCCTCCTTACTTCTGTTTTTATTGTGGATGTTCTTTATTGTGAATTCTTTATTATGGGTGTTCCAATATGGATGTTCCTGGCATATACATTGTGGAGCTGGTCACAAGTAAACGCTTTGAGGTAGAGTACAGTAAATACAGGAATAATTAGGGTTAGCAAAGTTTGTTTCCCAAAACAGTGTGTTTTTTAATCCATCATAAACTGAAAAATGCTTTGAATACTGTGTACTGAATGCTTATATAAGGAAATACAATGTTAATTATGTTTTTTCTCAGGTTGTTTGTGTCAAACAGTAAATGAGAACATAACATTTAAACCTTAAAAATCTTGAGACTGAATGTTAGTAACAAATAGTGATTTTTGTTAACCTTTTTGTCATCTGATTTTCCTAGTAAACTTCGTAAAATGTAACATAGATTCAATTTAACTTCTCTCTTCTGTTATTTCTCTAGTGTTGCTAATCACAATACTTGTAGTAGAAGGGATTGCTGTGGCCCAAAAGACCCAAGGTAAGTTACTTACAATGGTCACTTACTATGTGTTCAGAATAGTGGGGTAGTTTATGTGAAAGGATTGCAACTTTTTTTTTAAGATTTATTTATTTATTTATATAAGCACTGGGTACAATCAGAAGTGTGGGAGGGTGAGAGAATTCACCACAGCCAGAGTGGGGAGCAGAACAGGCAGACTGACGAAGTACACTGCTGAGGGGAGCAGCGGGCGTGGCAGGAGAGGTCTGCGCACCATGTGGGACCCTTGCTGGTGGCTGGCGCTGCAGAGGCTGTGGGCAGCTTCGCAGCCCAGCACTCAACCGCTGCACCACTGGGGAGGCCCCAGGATTACAACTTTGAATACTGTTTCTCTAATCCCTCTGGGGTATTCCAGTGACCTAAGGCTTTCTGTCAGCCTATCATCCTCAATTTAACTGGATACAGCTATAGTTAACTGGACTAAATTGTCATAGTCTTGCCCTGAGAAATTTTAAAAGTTGTCATCACTAATATCTCCTAGCACACTATGGATTATGTCCAAAAATTAAATGAGATTCTGCCTTATCACTAAGGAAAAATAAAAATCTCATTTTCCAAGGTGGGTAAGTGAAATACTTCTATCAACAACTTGTCCACAGCCTTTTGGATCTGTTCTGTTGTCCTCCTTTTGAAAGGAGATTAGCTAGTGTGATTTTTGAACCAGATTTTCATGTCAGACTTTATACATTTCCTATATAATCTGATTTTTAAATTTTTCATCAAAATTACACATTATAAAAATCAAAGCATTATGAAAGTTAATTAGGAAAAATCAATCCCCCATCTTACCTGCTCCACTTTCTGCTCCATGGAGATAATCACTGATTTAGCAGATTGTTTTGGTATTTTCCCTTTTATATCTCTAACATATTACACTGTTACTTAATTATTTCAGCTTTAGGTATTAGATATGATTTCCTACCATGGAAGACAAGAGTTTAACTCTTTCGTGCACTTACCCTCCATCCCCAACTGTATATGTCCTACTTTCCATCTGCCCTCCCACCTCATTATAGCTCCATCATCATTCTGCTGACATCAGTATTCAGGATTTATATTAAGGTGCTCCGTGAACTTTTCAATACAAAATTCTGTCAGTTTCAGAGATTTTTCTTTCCCTTTTTTTCTTGTCTGATTAGTCTTTTTTTTTTTAATTCCTTTTCTCCATTTTCTTTGTTATGTCTTAAAGGAATTCCTATTATAATTATTACTGTCAGTCTTTCTATTTTCCATCTCTTTCTCCTTTTACTGTTTTCTTTCTCCTTTGTCTCTATTGGGACTTCTTTAATTGTATCCTCGAAAACAGTAATTGGAAAACTTTTTCTGTAAAGGGCCTAAGAATAAATATTTAAGATTTCCCAGACCTTACGGTTTCTGAGTGAGTCCTCAGCTCTGTGTGGCCGAGTGGACCGCAGAGCAGACGGCACCAGAAGCAGACGACACCTCTAGGGTGGCCTTACAGGCTGATGGGGCCGCAGCCGCTTGGTGCCCAGCCATGGTTCACTCTGAACTTTCTACCAATTGTTTCTTTTCTTCTGTTTTTAGAAACTGTCTTTGGTTTCTGAATATTCTTTTGCTCGAGTCCCTTTGTGCTTGTTTTACAAATGTTCTTTTTCTCAGAGGAGATCAGATAATGGTGGTGTTTCGTGTTGTCTTTTTAAAATATTTTTCTTATACAATCTGTTTTGTCATGGTTGCTTGTTGTTTTCTGTTGCTCTGTTTTGTGTTAGAGGCTTTCCTCAAATGCCTGGTGATCCCCAGATGTCTGCTTATATGTGTGAGAACGTCTGGTCATGGTGCAAGTGTAGGCATTTCTAGTTTACTGAGGCCCTCGCTGGTGAGTGGTCCAGCTTTGGGGACCCCCTAAATTGGCTTTGTTGGGTCTTTTTCTCTGGGGTGATTGAAATTCCCTAGACAAAAAGCTTTCCATTTCCTGTCTCGAAGCTCTCCCATATGACCTAGAGGCTTTTGGGCAGGGCAGTAGGGAAGGAGACTGGGGCTGTCGCTCAGTATACATTCACCTCACCTCCCTGTTCTCAGGCTGGGATTTTTAACTCCCAGTCTGGGCCTGGTATCCCCTGCTCCACTAAGTCTGTCTGTTTTCTTCAAAGAAATAATCTCCAGCTTTCTGATTGGTGATCGGACAGCAGCTACCTGGATTTGTGGAGCAGGAGAAAATATTGGAAACCAAATGGATTCTTTTTTTTTTTTTAAAGATTTATTTATTTATGCATACAAGAACTGGGGTACAGACCAGCAGTGCGGGGGGGGGGGGGGGAGAGGATTCACCAGAGACAGAGTGGGGAGCAGAACAGGCAGATCTACTGAAACATACTGCTGAGGGGAGCAGTGGGCGAGGCAGGAGAGGTCTGCTGTGCCATGTGGGTTTCTCCCTGGCCAGTGATTTAACTCGTGCTGCAGTGGCTGGCAATAGCTTGATGGTGCTGTCTTCAACCCCTGTGCCACCAGGGAGGCCCAAAACCAAATAGATTCTAAATAGACTTTTAACCGATAGACTTCTAACTGCATTAAACACCACCACCATCACCTGGGCTTTCAGAAAAACCTAGAATGCTAATTGTTACTATTGTATCTCCCTCATAGTACTTAGAGCTTAAGCCCTAAAAGAAGTGATTTACTGTTGTTATGTGACATTTGAGCAGGGAACAGAACTAAATACTTATGTTCAATAAATAATCTTTAATGAAAACCCCTTTGTAATCTTTGAATTTTATTTGACCGCTGTATTGAATTAAACATAGGTGTACCACATCAGAGATAAACTCCTGGGATTCTTTATGTCAGAACTGAATTTTATAGTGTTTTCTGATTTACATATTCTCCTTCATGATTTTGCCCTTGTACAACTTAAACATTTTACTTCCTACTCTCTTGTGTGGTTCACTTGTCCTCTAGCAGCAAGTTCTTTCAGCAAGCACAGCATTGCAATCTTTACTTTCATTTCCATATTCACTTTATTGTAGAAGTGGTTCTCACAAAATCATGTATATGTATGTATTCATGTATGTTTATACATATACTTATATACACATATATATGTAACATAGAATGGGCAATTATTTGGGGAAAAGAGAATGCTATTCTTTTTTACTATAATTAACATTTTAAATGTTGTGTATCCCTAAGATGGACAGAATATTGGAATCAAACACATTCCCACAACCCAGTGTGGCATTTGGGTTCGAACCAGCAATGGAGGTCATTTTGCTTCACCAAATTATCCTGATTCATATCCACCAAACAAGGAGTGTATCTACATTTTGGAAGGTATTTGACTCATTTGTGTCTTTCTATTGGATGAAATTTTACTTTATTGTAAGACTAAATACACTCATTGAAAATACCCTGCTTAAACCAGTTTGAACAAAGCATGTATTTAAATTAAAGTCTAGTAGTTATACATATTTCTGAATACAGAACATATTCACAAAATGATAGCTGAATGTTTACAAGAATTTTAAATTTCCTAAAGTATAATCCCACTAGATGCAATAAGAAACTTCCTGGCATCTCTTATTAGGCTTTTCATTGCAGTGCATTGTATCTGCTGAACTAGGCATTAGCCCTGGGACCCTTTAATTCTAACAGTTAAGTACATTTAACTTAATAAATAGCACGTGCCAAATGGAAAGATCATGATAGTTCTACAGAGTAGTATTGTCACTGACATAAAATAAAACATTTATTTTTAACTACATAAAACTATTCTTCTTATGATCCTCATCTACAAAGCAGAGCACTTGTTTTACTTTTCTCATTTACTGGCAGCATGTTTATATTTTTTTCTTGTTCATAGTGTCCTGATTTGCTTATTCTTATTTCCCAGCTGCTCCTCGTCAAAGAATAGAGTTGACCTTTGATGAACATTATTACATAGAACCATCATTTGAATGTCGGTTTGATCACTTGGAAGTTCGAGATGGGCCATTTGGTTTTTCTCCACTTATAGATCGGTACTGTGGTGTGAAAAGCCCTCCATTAATTAGATCAACAGGAAGATTCATGTGGATTAAGTTTAGTTCTGATGAAGAACTTGAAGGACTGGGATTTCGAGCAAAATACTCATTTATTCCAGGTAACGAAGTTTTCTTTTCAGTGGTTAGTTCTTATTCTGGCCTTAGAATCTTAAGTTTAAAAAAGAGAAAATTTTGTTGAGTTAAGCAAATCAAGGCATTAAGGAAATTGGTAAGGTGCAGGGAAATCATCCCATGAATAAATAAATGTGGAAACAGAACTTTATTATTTAAATTTTAAAACGTATAATAGATGGTATCACATTTTTTCTTAGATGTATTTATGTTTTAGAGTATATATGAAGGCCAGAAACACCAAAATGAATCTATTTTTAAAAATTCATAAAATTGTCTTAATTTCATCATCATAGCCAATGTTATATTGGCAGATTTTTCCATTAGACTTATTAAATTAACTGCTCATTTAACTAAATAATCTCTAGAATATAATGAGCAATAGGAAGACTACTGTTCTACACTGGAGGCAAAAGATCTGGGTTTGAATCCTTTCTCAGCCACCAAGCTGTAAAAAAACAGTACAGAATTGTGAGTTGCTGTTAGTAAAACAGGAATACCTCTGGGCTACTCTCCTGAGGTTGCCATGACTAAACACCACACATTGGCAGCTGAAAATGACAGAAACATTCTCTTGAATTAAAGTACTAGAGGCCAAAGGTCCAAAATCCAGTGGGCCACATTCCATCTAGGAAGTCAAGGGAAGAATCCATTCCCGCCTCTTTTAACTTCTGCTCTTGCTCAAGTATTCCTGGGTTGTCACCACCTCACTCCAACTCTGTCTCCATCTTCACACCACCTTCTCTTCTCATCAGTCCTTGATTTATCTCTTACTTTGCCTTGTAACAATCGCTCTTTATTTTTGCCATGTAAGGTAAAATATATAAGCTGAGAATTAGGGTATAGACATTTTGGATAGGGGTGACAGGGAGCCCTATTCAGTCTATTTTACCTATTTTACCTACCCCATGGTAAGTGAGAATGGATAGTCTACATAGCTCCTACGGGAAACACAAAGTAACACGAATTGCTGCTCTTCAAAGAGCTTACAAAGTCACAAAATGAAGAAGTGACAGTATAACAATTATACATTCTTTTTGCTTTATTTATTTTTGCATGCAAGGAATTTCTTAATTTAAAGAAGTTAAATTATATCCAAGTGAAAAGAAAATATTCATAATCTTACCAATCTGTATATAAAAAAGCCAGAGTGAACAATCTGGTGTGTATGCCTTCAGTTGTTTTCTGTATTTTCTTTGTTTGTGTCACGCAACCGAGCTCCTGCTGTCCATGCAACTGTACTACCTGCTTTTTTCTTTTTAATTTTTATTTATTTATTTATTTATTTGTTTATTTATTTGTTTGTTTATTTATTTATACAAGCACTGGGTACAGTCAGAAGCACAAAAGGGTGAGAGAATTCACCAGAGCCAGAGCGGGGAACAGAGCAGGCAGAGTGACGAAATACACTGCTGAGGGGAGCAGCAGGCGCAGCAGGAGAGGTCTGCACGCCATGTGGGACCCTTGCCTGTGGCTGGGGATCGAACCGGCGCTACAGAGGCTGCAGGCAGCTTCGCAGCCCAGCGCTCAACCGCTGCGCCACCAGGGGAGGCCCTGTACTACCTGCTTTTTTATCTAAACAACTTAGTCTACTTTTTTTTTCCTATAAGTACACCTGTTCAGGGAATTTTTTATGGTTACTTCAGTATTTATCTTCTCAATGTCAGAAGAATAACATTTTCAAAAAGCAAAACTTAGAGATTTTATTTTTTAGCACAGGTTTAAGTTCACAGCAAAACTGAGCAAAAGGAATTACCTTTGCCACTGACCCTTCCCTCTGCCCCCACAAACATAAGACATTCTGCACCAGGATAGCATATTCATTACAATCAATGAGCCCTCATTGACACATGGCTGTCTTCCAGAGTCCATAGTTACAGTAGGACTCATTCTTTTGTGTTATTCATTCTGTGTTTGGACGAATGCAAAATGATGTCTCCACCACTATAGTGTCAATTCAGATTATTTCCACTGCCCTAAAAATCCTCTGTGCCTCTACCTAGTCATCCCTCCCACCTCAAATCCCTGGCAACCACTAAGCTTTTTATTGTCTTCAGTCTTGCTCTTTCCAGAATATCATGAAGTTGGAATCACATAGTGGGTAGCCTTTTCAAATTGGCTTCTTTCACTTAGTAATAAACTAAGGTTTAGGGTTCCAAGTTTTAGCAATCGTGAATAAGCCTACTTATAAACATTCACATGCAAATTTTTGTATGGGCAAGTTTTTAACTCATTAGGGCAAATATAAAGGAGCCCAATTGCTGCACCATATTAAAATTTTATCCTTTTAATTTTTGCTTAAATAGATGGTGGTGATGATTCCACAATATTGTGAATGCATTTTAATGCCAGTTAATTGTACACTTAAATATGGCTAAAAGGCTAAATATTATTTTACTACAATAAAAGTAATTTTTAAAAAAGTATAAGCAGATGTCTAAAACAGAATCTTGTTTTGAAAAGTTCAAATAGAGACTATATATACTAAGCTGCCAGAATGAAAAATTGCTAGCCTAAAATGTCTCAGTCTTTTAATTAGCCTGCAAAACCTATTTCAATATATAATTTATTGTATATAATGATGCTCAATTCTTATTAAAATTGTTGTCTTTAATTTCAATATTTTAGGAATGGTTATCAAATTACATACTGAACAAATTTTTCGCAGGGGATTTTTAGCTTAATTTAAAACACATCTTTGAGACTTTTTAACTTAATAAACTAACCTTGCTAAAAGGGGTAATAACACCTCAGCTATTTGGTAAATTAATCCATTTCTTCCTATGTTAGCAAGAATTCTAGGATATTGTCATTATCAGTCAAAATTTCCAGAATCATCCTAGTTATTTCCAGGAAGTAGCAATCTATTCAGAGCCTCTGCCTTGAAAAAGACTTGGTCCCAGATCTTGCAGATTTTTTCTCTCCTTCCTGGCCTGAGGTCTCTCCCATAACCAAGCTCCACCAGACCATCAGCCAGACCAAGGAGCAACCTAGCTTGATCCCCTCTTCGCATTTATTGGAGCTGGCTTTGTTCAATCTAGATGTCACTTGGGACAGAAAGAACAATCTAGAACCTTGGACTAAACTGGGTGTTAATGGTCAATACACGCTCTGCGCAGTGAATGTAGATGACAGCAAACTGCAGAAGAGGGGCAAGATTTCTAACTGAAGTCTTTCACTATAAAGCTGCTTAAAATGAAGGTATTGCAGAAGCCATTGGCACAATTTTCAACTTAACCAGAAAATAGTTCCCTCTCAATGAATGAAATCATGCTAAAATATTACGTTGAGGTTCACACTGATTAATAAATATCTGAAACTCAAAAAAAAAAGCCTGTACTTCATCAAATATTATCAGTAGCCTTGAGAAATTCACTGATTTTTCATCATTGTTATAAGTAGGTCTTTAAATAAGTAGACAGGGCCATGATATATCCAATTGTGCCTTTCCTATTTATTTTGACATGTTTATTTTTCCTTTAGTGATAAAATTATGGAATCCTTGCCCACATTATAAAGATAACAAGGTAGAGCAAGAAAAGCTATAGAGAAAACAGAAATAGTCCTGGCTTTGCCATTCATTCTATGAGCTAAGAAAATCATATTCTCTCTCTTAATCAGCTTCTTCATCTATAAAACAGAGTATTACATTATCCTCCTGATGATGACTTTGTCATTAGCATGATTTTAAACATAATGTATGTAAAAACTCTTAAAGTACTATAAAATGCAAATATAAGGTAATACAGCCTAGGAATCCTACGTATTTTAATTTCTCTATATTTTAACCGTAAGCCATAAAAAGTTACTCTCATAGATACATAAAAAAACAGCTACTTTTTCCAAATAAAAAATTTTTTCATATAATGCTGCCTGATTTTGTTGTTTTAATACTTGAAACATTCAAATCACTACAAGCATTATTTTGAATGTCTGTTCTTTGAGATAGTCTTAAGATTATGTGCAAAGATCTTCTTGATATATAAGATTTTGTAACATGTCTTTTTGATACTAAAGTATCAATTCCTTCGGCTAATTGATTTCGTTCAGAATAAATTATCTGAACAACTTAATTAAATCAGTTATTTGACATAAACTGTTGGTTCTTAATCTTCTACAAATTACTTCACAGGCCAGAAAATCCCATGTATTAGTTATCTGTCTCTCTTAAGAAAAAAGATAAAAAGCTCACTAGTCACTACTTTTTGTAAGTGCATGATAAATTATACATAGCATAAAATTTACCATTTTAACTGTTTTGAAGTATGCAATTCACTGAAATTAAGTACATTCAGTGTTGTGCAGCCATCATTTCTTCCATTTCCAGAACTTTTTTGTCAACTCAAGCTGAAACTTTGTACCTGTTAAATATGAGCTCCCCAGCCCCTCTCTCACCAGCTCCTGGTATTTAATTTCTCTATGAATTGGATTTCTCTAGGCACCTCAGTAAGCCAAACCACTCAATATTTTTCCCTTGTGTCTTGCTTATTTCACTTATGATAATGTCTCAAGGTTCATCCATGTTGTCAGAATCTCATTCCCTTTTAAGAATGAATAATATTCCATGATATTGTATGTACCACATTTTGTTTATTCATTCATTTGTCATTGCATTAGCTACTGTTCTTGACAGAGTTATGAGTTTTGTGGTAGCACAGTTTTCATGGTGAATTCAGAAGTATAAACATCATTTTTTAAATGTTGATCCTATGAGTGAGCACTGAATATGCCTATAAATAACCAGTGTAGACCAGTAGTCTATACCAATGAAAACTTTGTTGATTTGTTATTAATGTTAAATGTAGCTTTAGACATAACTTAGGATATCAAACCTTAGAGTTTCTGTAATATATTTCAATGCAATGATTTTCTTTTTTCTGTTACAGATCCAGACTTTACTTACTTAGGAGGTATTTTAAATCCCATCCCAGGTTTAGTATATTACCTCTTTTTCCTCATGGAATTTTGGATCAGTCTTATTTTCCTTTGAACTTCATCCATCTATTCTTTCTAGATTGCCAGTTTGAACTCTCAGGAGCTGATGGAATAGTACGTTCTAGTCAGGTAGAACAAGAAGAGAAAACGAAACCAGGCCAAGCCGTTGATTGTATATGGACCATTAAAGCTACGCCAAAAGCTAAGGTACTCTTGTGTAGAGTCACTTCAGAGCAGCACATACTAAGACATGATTTGTATAATGTATCACTTTGATATATACATATGTTTACTATTGTATAAACTAATATTATAACTATTTTAAACAGTTGTTTCAGTCACATTATAGGCACCTCCTAAGATCTCAGCATTGTGTACTTAAATAAAATAGAATATATATTTTAAGAATTCCACACGTACGTAAGATTCTCATTTTAAGAATGTTTAGATTCTTAAAATTTCGACATTCGCAATGGAGAGTGTTAAGTATTGGTCAGTATGATCAATGATTCATTAAAAACTTTTTATGACAAGGAAAACAGTTCACAGAAGGTTAAAGTAGCCTGCAAAGGTATTAGAGTTAGTCATAGCTTTGTAAGAACCAAAACACAAATACATTGTTCTTAGACCTGTGTGGTTACCATGCTGATCATATGCAGCTTTTATTGGAAAATAATCCAGGGAGGGATGTTTTTAATAACTCTGGCATATTGAGATTGGTTGCTAACTACTTTTGCCTCTTGTTTTTATATTTCTACTTAGAGGAATATCAACACAATTTAAATTATATTTAGTGTGTATGGACATAAAAAGTGAGGGCAGGAGAACAAACCCTTAAAGCATTAGAAAAATTTATAGTTATGATCATATGAATGATTAGATAACCTGAAAACCTATCTGTCACAAAACACCTGGAGACACTGGATAAAATATATAAAATACCCTCTTAAAATTATGCATAAGCTCCTAAATAGAAGGTAATTCATGGACTACAGAAATGAAGAGAGACAACTGTAAACCAGAGCGATAAACTGAAATTGATGGTACAAATATCCTTTGCTGGTCTCAGTAGCCTCTGACTATTCAGTAGCCTCTGACTATTCAGGGAGAGATGTGCTGGGAGCTTGGTATTACTGGTCACGCTGGGACAGGGAGGGAAGAGAAAAGGCCTGAGGTCCATGTGACCTTTGTCAAATCACTCACACAAAGCCACAACCTCAGAGGGAGTTGATTGCCATGAAATGATAGGTTAGAAAGAATCTTCCACTACAGCAGGTTGGTAACAAAGCAACCTCTCTTTCTAGGCTTGGTGTTGGGGTATAGGTATAGATGGTGTCTCCTCTAAAACTTTATACTTAGAAGCCTGTTTTTATTAGAGTTTGGGATTTGAATTTTTATTTCCTACTCAATCCAGAAATCACTAAGCTCCCAAATTAGCAAAAAGGTTCTGGATTCATAAAATCTTTGAGGCGCCTGGAAAAAGTAAATGCAAAATAACCATGGAGGCTACAGGATTACCTTAGGTAAAATGTTGCTAAAGGCAAGCTCATAACCAAAACTGGAAAACAGGCCAGTATACAGCCAGTCACAAGCAAGAGTAATAGACATAAACAGCAGCAGGTTTTTTAGATCCTCAAGAATTTACATGTTTTAAATATCCCACAAGGAGGAATCAAAAAGATGAGAAAAAGATAACTAGGTACACTTGAAAAATAATCAAATAGAACTTAATACAAGTAAAATTTATGCCTATTGAAAGGTCTGTTGAAATTACCCAGAATGTAGTTCTGAGGAGTGGCATTTATTAAGAAAATTTTCAAGAGTTGACCAAAAGGTGACACACAGTAACTCCCAGGACAAGAAATAAAATGTTTTTAAGCTCATACCCACTGGGCACCATAGACAGTGAGAAAAATCTTTCAAACCACTAGAGAGAAAAGAGATTCCCTATGAAGGAGTGACATCAGCAGCATCAATAGCAGATTGAAAAGTCATGACTTATTTTTCTGGTTTTCAAGCAAAAAATGTGTCATGACTTTTCTGACCACTCAGTGGAAACACAAAGACAATGTACTACTGTCTTCAGAGTGCTCAGGAAAACAACTGGCAATCTAAGATTCCAGAATTCCATATGCTACTAAACTGTCCTTCCAGACTGAGGTAAAATTGAATTTTGTGGCAAAAATAATTATTGGACCAACTGCTATAGCTAAAATCCAAATATCCTGTTTCAAGATAAGTACAGGAAATTTTGAAACTATAAAAATAGGATATGTTAGACAAATACCCAAAGAGAGCTGATATAGTTGTTAAAGTAGAAATCAGGACACTGATTCACACAAGGAAGATATAATAATTTTAAATTTATGTATTAACATGGCTTCAAAATGAACAAAGCATAAATTAAAAATTGCCAGGGGTAATAGACAAATCCACCATTAAAATGGGCAATTTTTTTCACGTCAGTCATTAATAAGCATAAAAAAATTAGTAAGGCTCAGGACATTTAACAGTATGCCTAATGGGACATGGTACCTTCCTCCCAAAATCCAGAGAACATACATTCTCTGCAAGCATGATGCATGACACATTTATAAAAACTAATCCATACAGAGTAAAAAAGGGTGTCTGACATCCTACTTCCTTCTGGCCTAATCATCGAGAAATGCCAAGGATTGCTCTTAGACCATTCAAGCCCTTCTACTATAGGGGAATTGCCTAAGTGGAAAGGACAATTTATGAAGAACCAAGCTTTTCACTGTGAACTACAATAACTGGTCTGCAACAAAAAATTCAGTCATGTTTTTAACATACCCCTATAGAAATCTAGTCAAAAGCAAAAAAAAACAAACTTAACTCTATCTGTTCTTTCTCAAGACTTCCAACATTTTAAAGATGAAGGGGCTATAACCTAGTAAACGGAGAAGGCAAAGTTAAAGTCCTTATTTTTCAACTCTGATTAGACCAATGCTATAGTCCAGGGATTGAATGAACTAGTTGAAACCTAACCCGCATGAGCAAACTAGCCTGTTTAGCAATACAGTGAGTGTACCCTCTTCTGATTTTCCATATGGAGCATCAATTTAAAAAAATGAGAATTCTCAGTTTTAAAAAAAAAGAGTATCTGAAATATATACTTGCTTGACATATATATGTCAAGCACTCCTCTAACAAAAGTACAATCAAATTAAGAATCAGCAATCAAAAGATAGCCTTAAAACCCTCATATGTTTAGAAATTTAATACTATAGGGCCTCCCCGGTGGCGCAGCGGTTGAGCGCTGGGTTGTGAAGCTGCCCGCAGCCTCTGCAGCACCGGTTTGTTCCCTGGTCACTGGGCGAGGGTCCCACATGGCGCGCAGACCTCTCCTGCTGCCCGCTGCTCCCCTCAGCAGTGTACTTCGTCACTCTGCCTGCTCTGCTCCCCGCTCTGGCTCTGGTGAATTCTCTCACCCTCCCTCGCTTCTGACTGTACCCAGTGCTTGTATAAATAAACAAACAAACAAACAAATAAATAAATAAATAAATATTTTTTTAAAAAAGAAATTTAATACTATACCAATTTAGCAATTCATTGGTCACAGAAGAAATCAGTATTTGAACATATTTTAAACTCCATTTTTAAAAAGCTCAATAATGATGAAAATATTACACATCAAAATTTAAAATAGGGCCTCCCTGGTCCCACAATGGGTTAAGTCTCAGCACAGTGAAGCTATCAGCAGCCACTGCAGCACAAGATCAATCCCCGGCCAGGGAGCTACCCACATGGTGCAGCAGACCTCTCCTGTCTCACTTGCTGCTCCCCTCAGCAATGTATTTCATTCAGTCCATCTGCCTGTTCTGCTCCCCACTCTGGCTCTGGTGAATCCTCTCACCACCCCCCAAGACACACCTCTGGCCTATACCCCAGTTCTTAGATGCACAAATAAAATAAATCTTAAAAAAAAAAACCTAAAAATAGCATTTTGAGGGAATTTATGACCATAAATGCTTCCTGTGGAAGAAGGAAAAGATTTAATGAGCTATGAATCAACTCCAAAGTTAAAAGAATGACCAAAAATCCAAAGAAAGTAAAGATCAATCACTAAGAAGCACAATTAAATGAAATTTAAAACAAAGTTTAAAAATAAATACAATCAAAAACTGGCTTTTTGTAAAAACAAAGATAATACCTCAACATACTCTAATCAGGTTGGTCTAGAGAAAGAAGACATAAATTAGAAATGGAGAAGTCATAAATCAGCCACAGCAGAGATCAAAAACTTTTATAAGCCAACTGTGAAATAAATCTAAGCAAAAGAAAAACAGCCAGAGTTTTTCTTCAGTAAATGACAAGGGAGTGGAGGGAGTTGAGGGGGAAGCAGCAGGGAAACAGATTAAAAGAATATGAAAGTCTGATGTACCTGTGAATTCAAAGGGGAACTATTAATATTAAGAGACAATTAGAATTCTGAACACTGGTATTTGATACTAAGAAATTATTTGGTTTGAGGTTATTTTTAAGTGATCTTTCACAATATATACGTAACTGTTTACATTTGAAACATCACTTGAATTTTTCTCAAACTAAATACATGAAAGGCAGAAGTGGAGAGGGGTATGGTAAAGCAAGATTGATACTATTTTTTATGATTTTGCATGTTTGAAATTTTATATAATCTGTTTTTTAAGCTGTAAGAGGAGTAATATGAGTAATTCTTTGCTAATAAATTTATAAACAGCCTAGACAATTTTTTGAAATACGTAACAGATGTTTACATGTATATCCAAAGAAAATCACCAAAATTAAATAAATAGGAATTTTGAGTAAACTTTTACCAAATTTACACAATTTTATATATAAACTATACTAACAGAGGAGCAGCAAGATACAAAAAAGTAAATGTTAACAGACCTAAAAGGAGAGAGAGACAGCAACACAATAGTAGGAGCCCTTTAATACTCCAGTTTCATCAATGAGTAGGTCATCCAGACAGAAAATAAGGAAATTTTGGCCTTACGTGACATAATAGAATAGTGATCTTTGAGGCAAATGAAAGTGAAATTAAACATACCAAAACTAAAAGGGTGCTGCAAAAGCAGTTCTAAAGGTTGTTCATTGCCATAAATCCCTAAAGTAAGGAGATCTCAAACAACCTGTATTTTCCCCTCAATGAAGGAGGAAAAGAACAAAGCCCAAAGTCAGTAGAAGAAAGGAAGTAGCAAAGATAAGAGTAGAATTAAATAAAATAGAAATGGAAAAGACAGCAGAAAAGAGCAATGAAGCTAAGAGCTATTTTTCATTAAAAATAAATTTACAAACTTTTTACCAGGAGTCACCAAGAAAATAGTGAGGACTCTCATTAAGTGACATTACTGACACCAAGAGACTGAACAAAAATACTCCCAAAACTGGACAACCTAGAAGAAATGGATAAATTCCTAGAAACATACAACTTACTAAGACTAAAATATGGAGGAAAAAAAAAAAAACAACAGAAACTCTGAACAGACTGATTGCTAGTAAGGAGAGTGAATCAGTAATTAAAAACCTCTCACCAAGCACATCCAGTATCAGATGACCTCACTGAATTCTACCAGACATTCAAAGAAGGAATACCAGTCCTTCTCACTCTTCCAAAAATAAATAAATAAAGCGAGGGAACAATTTTAAGGTCATTTTACAAGGCCAGCATTACCCTGATATTAAAACCAGACAAGGATGCCACAAGGAAGGAGAATTACCCACCAACATCCCTGATGTACATGGGCACCAAAAAATGCAACAAAATGACAGCAAATTGAATGCAACAAAACATAAAGGGGCCCTGCACCATGAATCAAGTAGAATTTATTCCAGGGATGTATAGAGGTCAACATCCACAAATCAAGCAGTAGGATACATCACATTAATGAAGGCTAAACATGATTATTTCAGAGTAGATGCAGAAAAAGTATTTGACAAAGTCAGCATCCACTTAGAAAAACTCCCAACAAAGTAGATATTGAGAGAACTTACTTAAAGGGCAGACATGACACACCCAGAACTAGGATCATGCTCAGTGGTGGGAAGCTGAAAGCTTTTCCTCTAAGATTAGGAACAAAACAAGGATAGCCTCTCACTTCTACTTCACATGGTATTAGAAGTCCATGCCAGAGAAATTAGACATGAAAAAAATACTTCAAAATTGAAAGGGAAGAAATGAAATTGTCTGTTTGCAGGTGGCATATACAGAAAAACCTGAAAACGTCACCCAAAAACTATTAGAACATAAATTTCAGTAAGGTTGCAGAGAATAAAAATCTGTATACACAAACCAGTTATGTTTTTATAAACTGATACCAAATTATCAGAATGACAAATCAAGAAAAAAATCACATTTATAGTTACATCAAGGTAAATAAAATACCTAGGAATAAAATTAACCACGGAGTTTAAAGGCTGATACACTGAAAAATTGAAGACTTTATTGAGAAAGATTAAAGGAGACAAATAAATGGAAAGATATCCTGTGAATTAGAGGAATTAATATTGTTAAAATATTTCCGCCACCCAAAGTAACCTACATATTCAGTGCAATGCCTATCAAAGTTCCAGTGGCATTTTTCCATAAAGAGAGCGAAAAAATTTAAAGTTTGTATGAAATAAAAGACCCTAATTCATCAAAGCTGTCTTAAAAACAAAAACTGGAAGCATCTCACACTTCCTAATTGTACTCTATTACAGGATTGTACGAAGTAGAATGGCACTGTCATAAAAACAGATACAAAGTAATTAAACAGAATAGAAAGCCCAGAAATAAGCCCACATTTGTGGTCAAATATGACAAAGAAGCCAAAATATATAGTGGAAAAAGGACAGTCTCTTCAATAAATGATGTTGGGAAAACTGCTCAGTCATATGCAAAAGAAAGAAACAGGAGCACTATCTGATATACATGCATAAAAATTAAAATGGGTTAAAAACTTGAACACCTGAAATCATAAAACTCCTAGAAATAAACACAGGTGACAAGCTGCCATCAGTCTTAGCAATGGTTTTTTTGAATTTGACAGCAAAAACAATTGGAACTACCTCAAACTAAAAGAGATTCACATCGCATGGGAAAACATAAAATGAAAAGACAGCGGAGTAAATGGGAGAAAATATTTGCAAGTCATTTATCTGATAAGGAATTAATATCCAAAATCTAGAAGTAATTCATGCAACTCAATAAAATAAACAATCTGCTTAAGATGGGCACAGGATCTAGATAAACATTTCCAAAGAAGACATATACATGTCTAACAAGTAAATGAAAAGGCACACAGCATCACTAATCAGAGAGAAATACTAATCAAAACCAGGATGAGGCACACAGCCAAACAGAATAGCTATTATCAAGAGGAAAGAAAGAACAGGTGTTAGTATGGATGTGACTGAAAGAACTCTTTCAGTCAAATGTAAATAGTGTAGTCACTATCAAAAAATGGTATGGAATTCCTCAAAAAATTAAAACTACCATATGAATCAGCAGTTCCACCTCTGGGTATTTATATGAAGGAAATGAAGACATTAACTAAAAAAGATAGCTGCACCTCCATGTTCATTGCAAAATCACAATAGTCCAGACATGGAAGCAGCCTAAGTGTCTGTTGATGGATGAATAAAAAAAGGAAAATGTGGCATATACGCTGGACTACTTTTCAGCCATAAAAAGGAAGGAAATCTTGCTATTTTATCAGCAACATGGATGGAATTTGAGGCCATTATGCTAAGTAAAATAAGCCAGAAGAAGGAAAATACTGTGATCTCACCAGAGGAATATATAAGAAAAAACTGAGTTCATACATACAGAAAACAGATTGATTGTTGCCAGCGAGAATTGGTGAAGATGCAAAAGGTACAAACTACCAGTTATAAAATAAATAAGTCTGGGGATAATGTATACAGCATGCTACTATGGCTAATAATATACTATATATTTGAAAATTACTAAGAGTAGATCTTAAAAGTTCTCATCCCAAGAAAAACAAATTTGTAACTGCATGTGGTAATGAATATTAACTAGATTTATTGTGATCATTTTGCAATATATGCTTATATATTGAATCATTATGTGGTAGACCTGAAACTAATGTTATTTATATCTCATTTTAGAATTACATGTTAATTATATTGCAAAAGTAAATTTGTAAAGTAATTTTATATACTAGCAATGAACAATTTGGAGCTCAAAAATAAATAAGCAGTACCATTTGAAGCACACCCTCCAGAAAAATATAATCAGCATTGTAAACTGAAATTCAATGAAAACCTACATAGGGAGACATAGACTGGAGACCCTAACATTTAGGAAAACCTAAATGTAGATACATGTAGCAATGGACCTAATAATGTTAAAATATCAATTCCTCTAAAATTGATGCATTCCGATGTATACAATTCCTATCACAACCCCAGGTTTATTTTTGTAAATATCAACAGATTTTTTTCCAGAGTGTAGTAAAAACCCAAGAAATTTCAAGAACAGAAGACTTGCTACCACAACAGAGTGTGGCACTGACAAAAGAATGGACACATAGATCGGTGGAACCACAGCCCAGCCCCAGAACCATTTCTTACATATATGACTAGTTAAGATTTTACAGATATACAAAAACATTTCAGTGGAGAATGCATAGTCTCCAGCAAATAGTGCTGGAACAATCGGCCATCCATATGAAAAAACAAAAATGTTGGTCTAAACCTAGTGCTTTCCTTATGCAAAATTTAACTCGGAATGAATCCTGAAAATAAATATAAAATTTTAAAACTTTTAGGGGAAAATTTTTATGACTTGTGACTTTATGACTTTCTGTTAAGCAGAGTTCCTAGATGCAAAAACAAAGGGAGAATCCATAAAAGAAAAACTTACAAATAACACTTCATTAAAATTAAAGCTTTTTCTCTGTCAGAGACTCTTAAGTGGAAAGAAAATCCAACAACTGGGAAGTTATTTGCAAATTACTTATCAAAAAACTTTAATCCAGAGCTCAAAACTCCACAGAAGCAAACAACCCAATTTAAAAATAGGTAGATTTAGTCATTACAAAAGTGCCAATTAAAACCAGAATAAGATTGCTCTGTACTGCCCACCCCCCAACCCCCGGAAAAACTGTAATAGAAACTGATAGAGCCAAGTGCTGAGAACTATGTAGAGCAACTGAAAAATCCTAACAACTTGGATGGAAATGCAAAAATGATATAGCTACTTTGGAAAACATAAAGTTACTATGTGATTCAGCAGACTTCTGGATGGATATCCAGGAAAAATAAAAAAATAACTGGTACATATACCATTATAGCAACTTTATCCATAAAAAACAAAACCTGGAAACAGTCAAAATGGTCTTTGGCTGTTAAAAAATAAGCTGTGGTATATCCATACACTGAAATCTATTCAACTTTAAAAGGGAACAAACTATTAATACATGTAATAACAGAAGCTCAGATGCATCATGCTAAGTGAGGGAATCCAGACTCGTGTACTATGAAGTTCTGGGAAGGATGAAATTATAGGACAGCAGACAGATCGTTGGTTGTCAGGAATCAAGATTGGAGATAGGTTTTAACTGTAAAGGAGCAGCAAGCACAAGAGACCTGGGATGCGTGACGTGCTATAACTTTCTGATTAGGGTGACTAGCACATGACTATTCACTTATCAGACTTTTACAGTATGTTGCTTAACACGACCTACTGTTTCCACATGACCAAATGTCAACAAGGATTGAGTAATGGAAGCAACTCTTAACTGACTGTGGAAGGACAAATTGCTATAACCACTTGGGAAAGCCATTTGGGATGCTCTGGTAAAGTTGAGAATGCTTATGTCCTTCACTATAGGAGGTATATGTCTAGAGATACACCGAAGTGAAATCATACATATGAATAATGAGAATGCAAGAATATAGCAGTATTAATATTTTAAAAAGTCAAAGTAAGCCCAATATCCAGAATAAGTATTAATCTCTACAATTGATAAAACTTTAAAATATACAGAAAAATACTATATATTTGTATAAATATGTAAACATGAAAATAGGCATGCGTAGAAATTTATAAAATCAAACTCAGGAGGGGCCTCCCCGGTGGCGCAGCGGTTGAGCGCTGGGTTGCGAAGCTGCCCGCAGCCTCTGCGGCACCGGTTCGATCCCCAGCTGCTCCCCGGCCACTGGAGGAGGATCCCACATGGCGCGCAGACCTCTCCTGCCGCCCACTGCTCCCCTCAGCAGTGTACTTCAGTCCTTCTGCCTGCTCTGCTCCCCGCTCTGGCTCTGGTGAATTCTCTCACCCTCCCGCGCTTCTGACTGTACCCAGTGCATGTATAAACAAAACAAACAAACAAACAAATAAAATAAATAAAACATGCCTCTGTAAAAAAAAAAAAAATAAAAAAAAAAAATCAAACTCAGGAATAGAAATGTAGGAAAGATAATGGGAACATAGGGGGCTTCCGCTGTGTCTGTAATAATAGTTATTTTTTGAGAATAGTTAAGTATTTAAAAATTTAAGTGAAAATTATCATTTCTTTATTAAAATAACAAATAATTTAACATTTATTTTTAGTTGTCTTACCTGGAAAGTTGACTATCAGTGAATGTTACCTTCAGTAAAAGTCAATTGAGTTTCAAAAGTTAAAAAATTTATGCACAGGGCCTCGCCTGGTGGCGCAGCGCTTGAGCGCTGGGCTGCGAAGCTGCCCACAGCATCTGCAGCACCAGTTTGATCCCCGGCCTCGGGCAAGGGTCCCACACGGTGCACAGACCTCTCCACATGGCGGGCAGAACTCTCCTGCCGCCCAGACCTTTCCTGCCGCCCGCTGCTCCCCTCAGCAGTGTATTTTGTCAGTCTGCCTGCTCTGCTCTCCCCTCCGGCTCTGGTGAATTCTTTCACCCTCCCGCACTTCTGACTATACCCAGTGCTTGTATAAATAAATAAATAAATCTTAAAAACAAAAACAAGCAAACAAAAAAAAATTATGCACAATTGACATGAGAATTAGATAAGATTTTTAAAACTAAGTATTAAATGAGTAAGTAGATTATTTTAAGAAATTTAAATTAAAAAATGTTAAAGGTCACCATAACCCATGAATACTCAAATTGTAGTAAGTTAGTTAAGGGGTGATGTTAAAGAAAAATACACTTATAAAGATAAAAATACAAAAAAAAATTCATTGATGTTTAAGTGTATACAAGTAAGTTGTAGTCCATTTTTATCAATGACCCTTCTATAATAATTGTGGCTTATGGAGATTTCATTTTATTTCTGTCAGAGTCTTGAGGTTTCCTGTAAATAGCATCCTTTTTCCCTTCTGGAGTTAATGAACCAATTGAGTGTGTGAAGATTCAGAACAGCCCCTTTGTTGCAATAAAGGGTAGGGAAACAACTCAACGAGAGACAAATGACACTTGCTAATTCCCTATCCACCAGTTCCCCTACCACCTATGTCTGGACTGAACCATTCCACTCCAAAGAAAGTTTAGGAAACTCTCCTTGAATCTGCAAATGACACCCAGTTACCTGGGTCACTGTTTCCTACTGACTGGTCCAGGGAAAGAGGGAGGAAAAAGACCGAAATCTCCACCATTCAAGTAAATCTCCCACCTCCCTAGGGAGGGTATAAGAGACAGTTAAGAGGGCAGGTTTAGTAAAAGTGTTAAATGCCAGGAAAGCTTTTAGTAAAAGCTCATACATCTGGAGTAAGATCAGAGTCGATTCCACCCCTTCCATCTATCTCAATTTGTCAGATTCATATTGGTGAAAATATTTTGTGAAATTAGTTGAAATTAACTTCAGTATCTGGATGTGAACCACAATAAAATATCATTCTTGTCATATGACTTAAAACTTACTCTTTTGAAAATTATATTTAAAAAGCATTCTTTATTGCCTTGTATAGTATTGTTTCTTTGGATTTAAAAAAAGGGGGAATAAATACTTTTGATTTCTTGATTGTTTTGCCTGGTATTTCCCTCTACCAATTCATAGTTTTAGAAACCTGGTCACTTATCCATTATGTGTTATGAGCAAGAATTATACTGGATATGATTAGCATATGATCCTCTCAATGGAATTAGAATCTAACGGAGACAAATATTTACAGTATTACTGATACTTGCTACCACAGAACCATAGGCAGAGTGTTGATAGAGAAATCAATGAGAACAGATGATATATTTAAGAAACATTTCTTCTATGTTAAAATATATTTATGAGGATTTTTGTGAGTTTTGTAAAGGAAATCCTTTTTTGTCACCTATTTACTACCTTTCTCATGAAAGTGTCAAACTGGTTGTTTCAAATAAGCTGAAGCTACCTGGTCAGATTTAACTCTGAGCTATATTTTTTTTCATTGCTTGCTCTTAGTTTTATGTTATCAAAGTATTTTAGGATTACATTTTTGTTTTACAAAGCCATCATACTGCTTCCTCAGAGATGGCAACTAGGAAGTAAATGCTCATTAAATATCTTCATTGAAAATCAGAGGAATCTATTCTTTACTCACTAAAACTTTGTTTACATTGTAGAGCCACATATGAGCAACTAGAGCCAAAAGGTGAGCTGTGTGTGTAGAGGGCATGGGAAGTGCACACCCTAAAGTCAGACTGTTGGGGTTCTCTCTGAACCTTAATTTCCTCCCTGCATGTTAAGACTACCTATCTCATTCACTTCTTTTAGAAATTATATTCAAAGTTTTTGAAAGCTCACAACTAAAGGTTAATGTTCAGTCTTTTTAGTCCTTCCACGGAAGCAAGAATGGGCCAATTGTATTTTAAAAGGTAACTTCCTGCCTATGAAGTTTGAAGAAAGAGGTTACTAACCCAAATAGGATACTGATAGTGTTAACTTTGATACTAGAGTTCTAGTCTCTTTTACTTGCAGGGTAAAATCTTAAAGTTTACATAATAGGATAAGTAAATAAATGACAGGATTTAACAGGAGTGATTATGGTTATGAAAAGTTATAGATAAGATAAAATGTTTTATGTGCTACAGCAAAAGCAGGTTGCATTATCTTGCCATTAAATTTAGGTTTTAAAAATGTGAAGCAAACATGAAAACTCACCAATTAATCATATTGATTGTCAGAATAAAAGAATTGTGAGTGATTCTTTAATTTTCCCAATTTTCAGGAGATTGCAGGAGATTGCAGAAATGTCTTTATAGACAAAACACAAACTTTTCGTTCCTTAATGTTTGCTCCCATTATTAAGACAACCAAAGAAACAGATCATTAGTCTTAGTTCTTCTAACTACTTGAAGATGGATGGATGGATGGATGGATGGATGGATGAATACTGAGTTGTTTTTTTTTTTTCCTGTCACCATCATAATTCAGCCTACCATGTTGCGTGGATAATAGAACCAGAAGATTCAAATTAATGTCTTTTTTAAAGCTGTGTTTTTCTTTGTTTTAATGTTACAGATTTATTTGAGGTTCCTAGATTATCAAATGGAGCACTCGAATGAATGCAAGAGAAACTTCGTTGCCGTGTACGATGGAAGCAGTGCCATTGAAAATCTGAAAGCCAAGTTTTGCAGCACTGTAGCCAATGACGTGATGCTTAAAACAGGGGTTGGAGTGATACGAATGTGGGCGGACGAAGGTAGTCGGCTCAGCAGGTTTAGAATGCTCTTTACTTCCTTTGTGGAGCGTAAGTAAATAATTCTCACAGCACTGCGATCTCCTCACAATTTTCATTCATTCACAGTAACTTCTTGAGTATTTCTTTGTGATAAAGACAAGTCACATAGGTTATAGAAGTAGCAAAGTCTTTGTCCCTTTTACCAACTAATTGATTGTAATGGATGAAAAAAAGTATATGTAAATTGTAATACAATCTTATTTTGTTTTTTTTAGTCAACATATATTTATTGGACTCCCTTGTTATCCTAAACAAGGTACACATTTTCAAATACGGTACAGAGTTCTTGATGTCACAGAATGTACAATCTAGTAGAAATATATACATAACAAATACTTTCAACTGTTTCTAGTATCAAGAATGACAAAACACAAAGAGCAATGACTATGAATCACAAGATTATGACATGGAAACCAGTAATAATGAAAAGTTAAACAGAGGAATGTAAAGTTAAACAGAGACTGCAGGAGGACTAGAAGTGAGTCAATAAAATATAGGATATTGGAGAGATGCTTAAAGAATGAGTAGATGGGGTAATGAGAGCAGGTAGATATAAGTATTTAAAAATTCTGGAAGCAAGGGTGACGATGGTGATTATGGGGAGCAGAAAGATTAGAAAAGCAAGAGAAGTTCATGATAGGAAGGTAGCTAGCACATATGCTCTTATGATTTATGGCCCTTGTTAAGAATTTCTTTCACTTTACCCTAGTGAAATGGGAAGCTAAGCATGTGTTTTAATGTAGAGGAAACAAACAATTGTTATTATAAAAACCAAAAACTCATTTGCAGGATGAAGTGGATGGAATGGGCATGACTGGGAGAAAGGGAATCAGTTATGAGGATTACAATCTTATTTTAAAGGAATAAACATAAGATAGAGGACACTTCTCAAGATTCTCAAAGGTAGAAATAATTATCAGTGGTATTAGTTCAGCTTGGTGAATAATTTTGAATCTGCTAAAGCATGATCATCAAAGACTTAGATAGGATATGTTTTCTTTCTCTTAAGCTTTATTTTTAAATGATTTAAGCATATAAAAGTTATAAAAATAGTACGGGGTTCTCATACACACTTCATGCAGATTCTCCAATGCTGACACCTTACAAGATCATAATAAAACTGAAAATTGACATTGACACATTATCAACCAATATAGAAACCTTACTGAAATAGCTCTGGTTTCCTCATCGATGTCTTCCTGTTCAAGGACCACATATCACAGTTGTCATTTCTCCTTCGGTCTCCTCCATCTGTGACAGTTTTTCATGACCTGGATGCATTTGAAGAGCTCCAGCCTGGTCTTTAGTAGGAGGTATCTATTTGGGAGTGTGTGATGTTTTCTTAAGAATTTGATTGAGGTATTCATGTCTGTCAGGAATACCACAGAAATTTTGGAAAACTTTCTCACTGCGTGTGCACCTCTGAGGTAGAGCTCCACGGTGTAGGTTTGTGTTCTGTTAACTTCAGTTACCTCCTTGGAATGCTGTTTGCCAGATTTGTTCACTATAAAGTTCATCATTTTTTCCTTTCTGTTAATCCCTTTGAGATTATTTAAGTGCGTTTTGCCCTCTAATTTTCATATCCATGAATACTGTCAATCTGTGATAGTTATCATCATAGTTTTTAAACTAAGAGTAGTTTTCTGTTTCCATCATTCTTTCTGCATTTAATGGAATTCTATTATGAGGAACAACTATTTTTCCCTCATTGATTTATTCAGTTATTTATATTAGCATATGCTCACAAATATTTACTTAATACATTTAACATGTATATAAAATATGTATTTATGGTATTTTCTAATACTAACATTTTGTTGCTCAAAGTCCCAGCTTTGATGTTGGGACCTCCTTCAAAGCTACCTTCTTCCATGTGCCCACTATTATTTTTTTAAACCAATTCTTTACTTTCTGTCACCATAGAATGAACTGGCTCATCCTGAGCCAGTCTAGAGCCAGTCTAGCCATTCCCCTGCCCCAGTCTAGAACTAACCATATTTCCAAGAAGACTTGTCCTTATCTTACAATGAGAAAACAGACTCAATCCACAACTGATTTTCTCAATCCTAGAAAAGTAAATTCCAAATTGAAATTACCCAATAGAAATTTCCTGTCAGAGTATATCATTTGTGTAGTTAATTTTGTCATTAACCTTATTGTTAGAACAGCTTTCCAGTTATTTAAGTTCTTTTCCTTTGCTTTCCTTATGGTTATGTAATTTATTTATAAATGCACTGAACTGAAGGCAGACTCTTTACTCATTTGTAACTTTTTATATTTCTTATGTTCCCCCCACTTCATGGTTACTATAAATTGTTACTTTTTGGATACCCAGAACATTGTTATGTTCCCAGAGAGACTATCCAAAAAGTTATACTCAAATTGTCATTTTCCTTTCATCTCCACTGTCCCAGCCCCACCCCCGTTCTTTGACTTCTGTTCCTGCACACTCTGTAGGTAACAAATCACAATGGTTTCCAGTGTATCCAACCTGCATTTTTTTTGGATAAATGACCTGATACATGTGCCTTATAAACCCCCTTTTTTCTTACATGAAGGACTGCATATCATACTCTTTGAACCCTGTTTGTTTCACTTTGCTGTGTATCCTGGAAATAACTTCCTATCAGTTCATAGAGATCGTTCTTACTTTTGTAGCTTCATAGTAATATATGTACATACATTATTCGGTATCCTATTTGTGGGCATATGGGTTATTTACAATATTTTGCAATGATAAGGAACATTACAGTGAGTAATGTTACACATATGTTTTTTTCATGTTCTTGGAGGTATTTCCTCTGGAAGTAGAATGTTGGTTTAAAAGATAAGTCGTGTGCTTTAGCAGATATTGCTAGATAACCTTCCAGAAAGATTGTATTTTTTTTTAATTTTGGTAAAATATACATAACATAAAATTTACCCTTAATCTTTTTTTTTTAAACAACTGATTTTTTTTAAAGATTTATTTATTTATTTATATAAGCACTGGGTACAGTCAGAAGTGGGGGAGGGTAAGAGAATTCACCAAGCCAGAGCGGGGAGCAGAGCAGGCAGAAGGACCAAAGTACACTGCTGAGGGGAGCAGTGGGCGGCGGAGAGGTCTGCGCACCATGTAGGACCCTCCTCTGGTGGCCGGGGAGCAGCCAGGGATCGAACCGGCACTGCAGAGGCTGCAGGTAGCTTTGCAACCCAGTGCTCAACCGCTGCGCCACCAGGGAGGCCCAGCCCTTAATCTTTTTTTAAGTGTCCAGTGACATTAAGTATTTTCACAACATTGTGTAAACATCATCACTATCTATTGACTGCATTTGTATAACATCTCAACTGAAACTCTGTACTGTTAAGTATTAATTCTCCCCGGGCCTCCCCTGGTGGCGCAGCAGTTGAATGCTGGGCTGCGAAGCTGCCCGCAGCCTCTGCAGCGCTGGTTCAATCCCCGGCCACCGGCAAGGGTCCCACATGGCACAACAGACCTCTCCTGCCACCCACTGCTCCCCTCAGCAGTGTATTTCGTCAGTCTGCCTGTTCTGTTCCTCACTCTGGATCTGGTGAATTCTCTCACCCTCCCATGCTTCTGACTGTACCCAGTACTTGTATAAATAAATAATCTTTAAAAACAAAAGAAAAAAAGAAAGGTCATTTTTCAGTAAGCTTGTTTTTCAGTTTAAGTTTGTATATATTTTGTATAATAATGTTTTATTGAATATGTGATTAGCATATGTTTTCCCATTCTGTGGATTATCTTTTACTCTCTTGATAGTGTTATTTGAGATGCAAAAGCTTTTTATTTTTGTGTAGTTCAGTTTACCTATTTTTTTCTTTTTTGCCTATGCTTTGTGTACCATATTCATGAAATCATTGCCAAAGACAATATCCTTAAGCTTTTCCTTTCTGTTTTCTTCTAAGAGTTTTATGGTTTTTAGTTCTTACATTTGATGCATCTTTAAAAAAAAGTATACAAAGTATAAGGTTTCCATTTCATTACTTTGCGTGTGGTAAACTGAACTACACAAAAATAAAAAGCTTTTGCATCTCAAATAACACTATCAAGAGAGTAAAAGATAATCCAAAGAATGGGAAAACATATGCTAATCATATATTCGATAAAACATTATTATACAGAATATATACAAACTTCAACTGAAAAAAAACTTACTGAAAAATGAACAAAGTACCTGAATAGATATTTCTTCAAAGTATACAGTTTTCCCAACACCATTTATTGAAAAGACTGTCCTTTCACCATTGAATGATCTTAGCATCATTTGAAAATGAAAACTCTGCCTACCTTATATGTGATGGTTTACTTCTGTATCCCCTATTCTTGGTCTGTTTGTCCTTATGCGGGCACCAACTATTTTGATTACTGTAACTTTGCATTAAGTTTTGAAATTAGGAAGAGTTAATCATCCAACTTTGTTCTTTTTCAAAATTGTTTTGGCTCTTCAGGGTCCCTTGAGATACAATGAATTTTAGGGTAGGTTTTTCTATCTTTGAAAGAAAAAGGAAAACATTATTGGGACTTTGATAGGAATCGCAATGAATTTGTGGATTGCTTTGAGTGTCATCTTAACAATAATACTAAGTCTACCAATCCATGAACCCAGGGTGTCTTCCCATTTATTTGTCTATGCTTTCTTTCAACATGTTTTTACTCTTCATTGTGTGTGTATATATATACATATATATAATGAACCTATGTTCATTATATATATATATTATAAAATGAACTATGGAAAAGGAAATTAAGAACTCAATATATAACAGCATCAAAAAGAATAAAATTCTTAGGGATAAATTTAGCCAAGGAGATGCCACCTATGTTTGTGTGTTGATTTTATATCCCACAACTTTGATGAGTTTATTTACCCTATCAGTAGTGTTTGGGGGGTGGTTCTACATATAAGATCTACATATAAGATCATGTCTGTAAGCAGATAATTTTATGTTTTCCCTTCTAATTTGGATACTTTTTATTTCTTTAATTGCTCTGGCTAGAACTTTTAATACTGTTTTGAAGTAACAGCAAGCAGCTTTGTCTTGCCTCCTGATCTTTTTTAGGGGGAAAGTGTCATTCTTTGACCACTGACTCTGACGTTAACTGCGGGATTTTCAAAATGGCCTTTATTATATTGAGGAAATTTTATTTTATTCCTAGTTTACTGCATACTTCTATCATGAAAGGGTATTGAGTTTTATCAGATACTTTTCCAATTTTGGGTGGTAATCGTTTTTTCCTTTCAGTCTCTTTAGTATGGTTTATTTACACTGATTGATTATCATATGTTGAACAATACTCACATTCCAGGAATGAATCCCATTGATCATGGTATATAATCCTCTTTAATAAGTAGCTGAATTCAGTGCTAGTATTTTTTGAGGGTTTTTGCATCAGTGTGCATATGGGCTACTAGTCTGTGGTCTTGTTTGCTTGAAATATCTTTGCCTGGCCTATTGAAAGAGTGAGAAAAAAGCTTCCTCTTAGTCTTTCTAGAAATATTTGAGGATTTGGTGCTAATTCTTATGTAAATACTTGGTAGAATTCACCAGTGAAGCTATTAGGTCTATCTTCTCTTTGTTGAAAGGTTTTTTGTTTTTTCATTACTGATTCAATGTCCTTGCTAAATACAGATTTATTTAGACTTTCTATTCTTTTTTTTTTTTTTTAAGATTTATTTATTTATGCATACAAGAGCTGGGGTATGGACCAGAGGTGCTGGGGGTGAGAGGATTCACCAGAGACAGGGTAGGGAACAGAACAGGCAGATCGACCAAAGTTCAATGCTGAGGGGAGCAGTGGGCGAGACAGGAGAGGTCTGCTGCGCCATGTGGGTTGCTCCCTGTCTGGTCAAGATGGAACTCTTGCTGCAGAGGCTGCAGACAGCTTCACAGGCTATGTCTTAACCCCTTGCACCTCTATGGGGACTACACCTGAGGGGGTGGGGGGGAAGCAAATATTGTTTAAAAATGAACAATAATGTAAAAAATTTTTTAAAAATTTTTAAAAATTAACCCCTTGTGCCACCAGGGAGGCCGTAGACTTTCTATTCTTTTATTCACTTTTGGTATGTTGTGTATTTCTAGGAATTTGTCTATTTCATCTAGCTTAGCAATTTTTGATATATAATTTTTTTTAAAGATTGATTTATTTATTTATGCGTACAAGAGCTGGGGTACAGACCAGAGGTGCGGGGGGTGAGAGGATTCACCAGAGACAAAGTGGGGAACAGAACAGGCGGATCGACCGAAGTACACTGCTGAGGGGAGCAGCGGGTGAGTAAGGAGAGGTCTGCTGCTCCATGTAGGTTGCTCCTTGGCCAACCGGGGATCGAACACATGCTGCAGAGGCCGCGTATTGCTTCATAGGTCTTAACCCCTGCACCACCAGGGAGGTCCTATAATTGTTTTTAATATTCTATTCTAATCCTTTTTACATCTGCAAGATAAACAGCAATGTCCACACCAACTTTTCTGTTTTTAATAACTTGGGTCTTTTCTTTCTTTTATTCTTAGTGTTAACTACAGGCTTATCAATTTTGATCTTTCAAAGATCCAATTTGGGGTTTTGTTTATTTTCTCTAGTTTTTCTATTCTCTATTTTTGTCTGCTTTATCTTTATTGTTTTAATACTTTTTGCTTCTTTTCCTACTTCCTTGGGGTTAAGTTATTAATTTGAGATCTTTCCTATAAATTTTGGTATGTTGAGTTTTTCTTTTCTTTTGTCTCAAGGTAGTTTCTAATTTTCCATGTAAATTTCTTCTTTGATCCGCTGGTTGGTTAAGAATGTATAGTTTAATTTCCACATAGATGTGAGTTTTCCAGTATTCCTTCTGTTCTGATTTCTGGTTCTATTTCCAGAACTGGGGTACAGACCAGAGGTGCGGGGGTGGGGTGGGGTGAGAGGATTCACCAGAGACAAAGTGGGGAGCAGAACAGGCAAATCTACTGAAATACACTGCTGAGGGGAGCAGTGGACAAGAAAGAGAAGTCTGCTGCACCATGTGGGTCACCTCCCTGGCCAGCTGGGGATCGAACTTGTCCTGCAGAGGCTGTGGATAGCTTCATAGCACTATGCTTAACACCTTGCGCCACCAGGGAGGCCCTTAAAATCTACTTTTGCCTGATATATCTATCACCATCCCAGCTTTCTTTGGGTAACTATTTGCATGAACTATGTTTCTCAATCCTTTTCCGTTCAACCTATTTATAGCTTTAGATCTAAGGTATGTAGCATAGAATACCATGTAGTTGGTCTTGTTTTGTTATTCATTCTACTAGTCTCTATCTTTTGATTGAGGAGTTTAATCCACTTACACTTAAATAATTACTAAAAAGTGAGGACTTTTACCATTTTCTGTTTCTTTTCTATATGTCTTCTGGTTTTGTTGTTCTTTGTGTCCTTCATTATAGCCTTTTTTGTGTCTAGTTTTTTTTTTTAGTGATAACTTTTAATGTCCTTTTGTGTATAGTCTTTAATTTTTTTCTTTGTGGTTTCCCTGTTGATTATGTGTTTTTGTGACTTATTTAAGCCTTTAAAATTCGTTATTACTATCTTGTTAGCATGTGGAACCTTTTATATTAAAGGATTTTATGCCTGATATACAGGCACTGACCAAGCCTAAAGAGGAAAAACTTTGAGGACAGATTTTAGGATTCTTTCCTCAAACTCCTGATAATTCAGATAAACAAATCTCCATTGGGAAAAAAATGATCCTGCTGCTTTTCTAGCTTACAAAAGTGCAAGCAACTTGTCAGTACTTCCTAACCATTATTTGTTGATATGCTTATCATAAGTGCAGATCATATTACATTAGCTTTGACAAGAAATTGCTTTAAAAAATACCGTCACATTGGGCCTCACCTGGTGGTGCAGCGGTTGAGTGCTGGGCTGAGAAGCTGCCCGCAGCCTCTGCAGCGCCCGTTCAATCCCTGGCTGCTGGCGAGGGTCCCACATGGTGCACAGACCTCTCCTGCCCCGCCCGCTGCTCCCCTCAGCAGTGTACTTCATCCGTCTGCCTGTTCTGTTCCCCTCTCTGGCTCTGGTGAATTCTCTCACCCTCCCGCACTTCTGACTGTACCCAGTGCTTGTATAAATAAATAAATAAATCTTTTCTTTTTTTTAATAAATAAATAAATAAATACCATCACCTTTTAAAACTAGGCTTTGAATGGCCCTTAACTTTAATCTACATTTGGGCAGTACTGGGCCCTTTACTCAGATTTGTCTCCTATATAAAGAACATTATCATTTAAAGACACATCTGAACTATGAAGATATTGTTGTGTGTGTTTATATCACAAATATCTGTTGTCCTCATAAGAAAAACTATTGTTTTAGCTTTTATATCTTGGCTGGTAAATATGGCAAGGTATATGATTTTTGCAATTACAAAACTTATAAATTCAAAGGTGTAATTGTAAATTGTTACTGGATATTTTCTTGAGAAATTTTGGAATTAATAGTTTTTCCCTTTATTTATAAAGAACATTATGAATTGCCAGATGGTCAGTTGGGTTATGAAGCCAATTTAGCCTCCCAGCCTTCCTACCTGTATTCCATTAATTTGTTTAACATTTATCATATGAGACATTGTGTTTGATGCTATGAAGATACAAAATAGATTAGAACAGTCCCTGTCCCAAAGGATCTTATACTCACTAGGTGACGTAACATATATGTAAATGAAGCAAATATAAGCTAGTCGTGACAAAGGCCATTTGGGAGAGAAAGCAAAAGTGCTTTCTTCTTAAATATTCCAGTTACTTCTAGCAGGCAGTATCAATAATAGAGTAAGTAATCCTAGAAGGTAGGTCCTTTGAGTTTATCCTTGAGAGTCAGATTGGTAGATTATAGAAGGCAGCAATGTTAACTGCATTGTTACTGTGGACAAAAGGCATAGAACTAGACCTAATTTGTGCCGCCAAAGGAATGGAAGAGAGAACTGAAATAAAAAGCTGGGAGAATAGAGTAAAACTAGAATTTGAAGGTCTTTAAAGGCTATATTTAGACTTAGTTACAGGCATGGGGGGGTGTTGAAGGGTTTTGTGTGGTACAAAATGATATCAAAGCTATGCTTTAATTGGAGTATGGAGACCAGTTTGTAGGCTACTTCCACATTATAGGTGGGAAACAGGAAGGTCTGAGCCAAAACAGTAACAAGAAAGAAGAGTTGTGAAGAGAATAACCAAGATTTGTTCGCTAATCAAGAATGAAAAATAAGAGAGAATGAGTCAGCGATATCTACAATTTGGTATCTGATTTCTTAGAAAATGAAAAGTGAAGAGATAAAAGGGAGAAAGTGAAAGTGTTGAGCTGCTTTGAATACAGAGCATTCCAGGGCGGATGGCAAGGTCAGAACTCAGCCGTGGTGTTGGTCACAAGTGACTGTACTGCTGCTGGTTGCTGTCCTGTGAACATAGAACCATGGTGGTTCTAAACATTTTTTTTTTTAACTTGGAGAACTTTTTAAAATTGAAAATTAAAAAACAACCATCCAGAAACTATTCCAAATAACTACAAATCAGTGCTTGATACACAGATTTGTTAGCCACAAAGCCTGCTTGCTGTTTTCCTTCTGTTTATTCTCAATTTTCTTTATATATGCTTTCCAGTACTGGGTGCACCAGCCACAGGCAGCTGTGGAGGACTTCCTATGAGACTAACCTAAGAGGAAATGCGCTATAATTGTAAAACTATATCCCAGATTTCAAAGACATGGCATGAAAAAAAAATGTAAAATACCCTGCTAGTAATGTTTTATTTGATAAGATGTTAAAATGAGAATTTTTGGATTTTGTTTCAGGCTCCCCAGAACCACCCACATCTTAGGTAATTTGCTAGGAGGGCTAGCAAATTTACAGCCAAAATTTATTACAGAAAAAGTATACAGGATAGGATCAGCAAGGGAAAAAGACCCTCTGAGCCTGGAGAACTCCTTTCCTCATAGTCTCCCCTCACTGAGCATGCTCCTTTCTCCAGCACTGAAAAATACAGTAACATGTTCAGTGTTTCTGCCCACAGAAGTCCCTAAAAGGTGCAACACCCAAGATTTTATCAGGGTCTGGTCATATCAGCACTGTCTGCCTTGTGTGTGCCCAAATTGTAGACTTGTAGAAGGAAAGCAGATACTGGGCACCATAAATCCCCTTACCACTTGGGTGGGGCTGGAGGGAAGCCAAGTTCCCAGAAGTCACTAAAGGCCAGCTGTGCATGCACACCCTCCTAATGGTAGCAGCTTTCAACCACTTATTATTCACTCTCTTTTTTGCATTGATAGGTTGGGTCAAATAAGTAGTTAAATTAACTCCACCTGTTCCTCTTAAAGATGTTTTTTAATATGGCTATTTGCTCATGATTTGGGTTCACATTGTATTTATTTTGGTCAGTACTGGTCTAAATCTTGTACGAAAAATCTTTTCTAAGGTGTTTTAGGTCGGGTATTTTCTCTATATGCACTAATGCATTCTCCATCTGGACAAATGTGATAAATTAACAGATAAAAGCCTCCTTCAAGTGCTATCTTGACAATGAATGAGTGTAAAACTAAGTTGTACAGCTGCAATAGACTAAGGTTCATATCCCAAATTTAACTTTATTACCCAAGAACAAAAAGAAAACCATCCTTCCAAAAATTGTATGTGTGATCAAAATAAAGGATTTCATGGATTTTTATAAAACACAAGTCCCAGTTTCAAAATCTTTTGATAAGCTTATTTCAGAACTCAAAATAGTACATTTTTACATGCTTATCATTAATTCAGATTGCTAAACTCTTTCTTTTGTTCTCGTCTAAGCTGTTAATGATTTTTAATTGTTCTGAATCCATCCATGAAAACAGTATTTCAGAAGAGGTTTATATAAATCTACTAATTCTGCATGAGAGATTTACTTCATATCTACCCATTGTAGATTGCATCTTGTGAATAAAATATAACTCGACTAAAAGAATGCTGCAGAATAGCAATCAGGATAAAAGAGTTCTCCCCAAGTACTGAATACTAGATGTTCCCTGTTTAAGAAGGGATATAGTTTACGAAAATAATTTATAGGACTAGAACTGCAAAAGCAGCAGTAAGATACTTTTGTTAGAATAAATTCATAATGTGATTTTCAGTGACTATTGCCCACAGACCCCCTGTGGGCTTAGCTGACAGACCTTTTTTTCAGCATCATTGGCATGTCTCTTCAAAGGTAGAAAAGAACTGAAATCCTAACCCTCTTCTTTCCACGCTAGGACCAGTAGTATGTAAGGGAAAAGCAGAAAGGCTTCAGGCTGTAAGTAGAGAGCAGTTCATAACTGGCACTATTTTTGTCTTATCTTTATCCTTATTCATAAATAATTGTTAGCCATTTTATATATTTTTGAATTGAAGCATGTATTAGCATTCATATCAATAACTGATTTTTCAATTCTCATTATAAACAGCTATGCTTGTCCATGAAAAGGGGATATTTTTCCATAAACATCATAATAAATATATGTTTGTAATTATAAACATAACTCATTTATCTATGAAACAAAATTTGATAACATCAGTGCTGCTTTCTAATTGCATTAAATGTGGAGAGCAGTTTTACAGAATTCTACATAAAACTGGGGTATTTTCCACTCAATATTCAATCTACTGAGAAACACTGAGTAGAAAACCTATTTATTTCCTACCACATTTGAACCTATAAAGAACCAGAATGCAGTCATATATGTTCTGTGGATAAACTTTAAAAGCTAATGATCATTTGATTCAGAAAATCAGAATACCAAGAAGCCACAGTGCTGTTTACTCAACCTCTCCTGAAAATAGCTTCTCTTGCCTGAACTCCCTTTTGTGAACTGGATAAAAAAAGTAGAATTAAAATTCAACATAAAATATGATAGAGTATATAACAGAATTGTGGTATGATATATAAGCAGAAAACTCCAGTGTTAATAGCAGAGACTTAGAAATACTATGTTCTTGGGCCTCCCTGGTAGTGCAAGGGGTTAAGCACCACACTATGAAGCAATCCGCAGCCTCTGCAGCACGAGTTCTATCCCCAGCCAGGGAGCAACCCACATGGCACAGCAGACCTCTCCTGTCTCGCCCGCTGCTCCCCTCAGCAGTGTATTTCAGTCAGTCTGCCTGTTTTGTTCCCCCACTCCATCTCTGGTGAATCCTATCACCCCCCGGCATCTCTGGCCTGTACCCCAGCTCTTTTATGCATAAATAAATAAATAAATCTTTTAAAAAAATACTGTGTTCTCTAGGTTATCATATGTTAGAGTGCACATATTTATATAATATAATTTTATGATAGTTTACAACGTGTTAAATAACAGCACTATACATTTCATTGCTTTTTTGTCATTAACCACTTTTATATCTTGAAAAATTTAATAGTTTAAATGATACAATTTGATAGGCTAACAGTCTCTAAGTAAATTACTATATACATTTTTTTTTTTTGCATTTACCTTTAAAACAGAAGTATCGATGTGGTTGAGACCACTAATTGCACAGTCTCATCAGATTTTAGAACCAGGTATCTGGGATACCCTGTAGTCCACCCCACTCATTTTAAAAGAGAAGCTGAGACTCAGAGGTTAAATATCTTAAAGTACTGCGTGAATGGATAACACTCTCTTTTAATTACTCATCCATTCTTCTGTCTGCTCTCTGTTCATGGCACTGTTTACCGCGTCATTCACAGCTCTTAGCTGTTTTAGACTTTTACTCATAAGAGCTACTTAGGGCTTATTGTACTTGAGCTATAGTGGGTAAGTACTCAGCAAATCAGCAAGCTTAGAAATTTAGTCTGGGGATTCTTTAATCATATGTAGATCAAAATCATAGCTAATAGCCATTTAGCTTACAGTGGAATAAAGAAATCCTAGTTCATGATGATTAACCACAGATTATTAGGCTGCTGCACTGGAACTTATGCAAATATTACCTTATAGAGAGAGGATCCTGTCTTTAAAAAAAATCCTGCATTGTTATCTACAAGGGACTACAGTGATGGTGCTCGGGTGAATGGTGGTGGGAATTTTACAGGAGTCACACCTGAGAGGAGAAAGCAAACATTGTACAAAAATGAACAATGATGCAAAGTATATATAAATAAATAATTTTTTTAAAAAGAGATTATGTTCTCTAATAACCACAACTTTGTATGTTTTCTGTTAACCTCCCTTTATTAGTTTATGTTTTAGGATTTTTTGTGAACCCAATAAATGACACCTGTTTTTCCAGCTCATGTTCATAATCAAGAAACAGACAAAAGGGACCAGGCAGGTGGATATCAGGTCACCAGTTTGATTACTGGTGATGCAGTTGGCAAATGTAATTGGGAATTCCAACACTTTCTAACCCTAAAGAGAGAGCCTTCTCTTTAGAGGGGAAGAAATACTCAATCATGGCTATTATTTTAATGAGGTTCATTGTATGTTTATTAAAAGAAAGGTATTACAGACTTCCTATTAGTCCAGTAAATTTTAGATACATTTTGAAAAGAACATTTAAAGAGAAAATATTAAAAATGTTTTCCATCTGTCAGTAAAGTGTCCCCTTCCTTTATGAAATATGTATTTCCTGAAAATAAAAGAGTAGAATTTTTAGGCAGATAATGCAGTTTGTCTGATTATATTTTTAGAAGTTAAAACAATTATTTGGTTTTGGAGGCTTCTGTTACATCTCTACATCTTTTGCTTGGTAGGAAAAAAGCTGTCTCACTTCTTGCTTTCAGGCTCAATTATTTCTTTACATTGAAATACATTATATTACTATGTTTGAATGTCCATCTCTGATCTAGGACTTTATTTCCTAACAGAAATAAACACACTGAATTATAACCTACTATCACGTGTTTATGCATACAAGGAGGACAGCTAGATGGAAGAGTGTATGATAGGAATCCACAGCAGGTTTCCAGGACTGGAGAGCCTCACAAGAGACAGAAACCTTTGGATGACATTGAAAGATGAGTAGGTCATCACCAGGAAGGGGATGCTAGAGACATCCCAGGTTGAAAGAACAACTTACACAAAATATGAACTTATGTGGGATCTGCTCCTTAGATCTCTGTTGTTCTTCCAAAAAGTATTTCATTCCAAAGAGTATTTTTTCTTTTTTTCCCTGTGATAAAATCTATACAATATGAAATATACCATTTTAACCCTTTGTATGTATACAGTTGAGTGGCATTAGGTAGATTCATAATATTGTGTGACCATCACCAACTCCAGAACTTTTTCATCATCCCAATTGAAATTCCACACCATAGAACTTGTAATTCCTGCATCCCCTGATAACCTCTGTTCTACCTTGTTTCTATGAATGTGGCTACTCTGCATACTTCATTTAAGTGGAATGAAAAAAGTAATTTTCCTTTTGTGTGTTTGCTTATTCCATTTAGCATAAATGTTTAAAGGTTCATCCTTGTACCATGTATGAAAATTTCACTCTGACTTTTAAGGCAGAATATTTTACCATGTGTGTGCACCACAGCATGGATACCCACTCATCCGTAGATGTTTGGATGTTTCCAAACTAGTGTGACTAATGTTTTGCAAACATCTGTTCAAGTCCCTACTTTCAGTTCTCTCATGTGGTAAATAAGTATTTGAAGGACCATCATACTGTTTACCGTAGTAACTTCACCATTTTACCTTCCCACCAGCAATACACCTTTTATAGTTTTGAAACAATTTACCAAGCTATAGTTTCATAAGAACCATAGGTAATGTATTCATATTGCTCTTACATTTAAAACAACCTTCTGATGTTTAGCATAAGTAGAAGTTTACATGAACCAGCATCAGGAGATAATGGCCTTTTCTTGCAGTTTGCATAGTGCGTGATGTATTCATGGCAAAGTCTTTGAGGTAAGATGCTGACTTCATGAAACTAAGCATAGACTAAAACAAGGTGAGTTCATAGCCTATATGCTTTCCATTCTTAGCAAGTTTTCTTTTTTCCTACAGCTCCCTGCACAGGAAACACATTCTTTTGCCATAGCAACATGTGCATCAATAACTCTTTAGTCTGTAATGGTGTCCAAAACTGTGCATACCCTTGGGATGAAAATCATTGTAAAGGTAAGTCCACTGGCAAACACCAACATTTTTGAAAACAGTAGCTCTTGCCTTTTATTTAAAAAGACTAAAATGTCCTTTTTGACAACTGTGCATCTCTCTCTTGGCCAAAAAATGAATACATATGGTATAAATGTTCCTGTATTTTATTTTTTTAATTGAATCATTTTTGTTGAAGTAACATTGGCTTAAAACACTGTGTAGGAATCAGACCTCTTCAGATGTATATTACCACACCTGCCACCAAAGCACCAATATTTCTCTACCATAATCCATTGCCCCCCTCCACATTTTCCTCTCCAACCTCACCCACCCCTCTGGGAGCCTCAGTGCTTCTGTCAGATTCCTAGTGTTTTGGTTTTTGTTTTTTTTTTTTTTTTTTTTATATTTAAAGGGCAGGTTTATTAGGGAAGGGATAAAACAGTAAAAGACACTTGCACAGACACAAGCGGGCAGGAAGAGCTGCCCCCAGAAGGGACAGATTTGCTGAAAGAGGCCTGCATGATTGCAGGCGGGCGGCCTTGACAGGTCAAGGGCAGGCAGGAAGCCGCTGCCCTGCAGAGGGAGAGAGTTGATAAGAGGCACCTGCATAGTCACAGGTGGGCAGAGGGACTGCTGCCAGATTCCTAGTGTTTATCTGACCCTTTATTTTGTTTGTTTATATTCCATATATAAGTGAACTCATCCTGCATTTGTCGTCTTACTTATTTCTTTTAGCATGATCCCATACAACTCCACCCATGTTGTCATAAATAGCAAGATTTCATCTTTTTCATAGCTAAGTATTATTCCATTGTGTATATATACTACACCTTCTTAATCTACTTGTCTGTTCTTGGGCACTTAGGTTATTTCCATAACTTGGCTATCGTAAATAGTGCCACAGTAAACATACACGTGCACGTATTCAAGTTAGTATTTCTGCATTCATACGGCAGACATAATATTTTTTTAAAACTCCATGCATTTCCCCACAGGGGCTATTCCAGTATACATTCCTTGCCAACATATGTTGTTCCTGGTTTTTTTGATAAAGGTTGACACCTTATTGTGGTTTTGATTTCCCTGTTGACAAATGATGAACATTTTATCCATGTGCCGGTTGGCCGTTTTTGTGTCTTTGGAGAAGTTTGTTTTGGTGCTTCTGACCATCTTTTGAATGGGTACTTAATTTTCTTTTTGTTGACTTGTATGAGTTCTTTGTAGATCTTGGGTATTAATCCCTGTCGGACTTATGATGTGCAAATATTTTCTCCCTTTCAATGCTAGTTCAGTGATATATTTGCTTATATTTGCTTTTGTTTCCTCACCAATGTAGCTGATTCCCCAAAGACATCACTGAAGCTAATGTGAAATGTTTGCCCATGTTTACTTCTATGCATTTATGATTTCAAGTCTTACATCCAAGTCTCTAATCCATTTGAGTTGATTTTTGTCTATGATGTAAGATAGTGGTCTAGTTTTGTTCTTTGGCATGTGGCTCCAGTTTTCTCAAACCATTAGTTGAAGAGACTTTTCTTTCTCCATTGTACACTTTTGGCTCCTTTGTCATAAATTAACTGTCCATCTAATTATTTATTCCTGGTCTCTTAGTTGAAGTCCATTGGTTTTGTGATTTTTTTTTTTTTATTTCAATACCATACTATTTTGAATACAGTTTGAAGTCTGCAGTGTGATATCTCATTCTTTTTTGTTAAGATTGCTTTGGCGGGCCTCCCCGGTGGCGCAGCGGTTGAGCACTGGGTTGCGAAGCTGCCCGCAGCCTCTGCAGCGCCGGTTCAATCCCCAGCTGCTCCCCGGCCACCGGAGGAGGGTCCCACATGGCGCGCAGACCTCTCCTGCCGCCCGCTGCTCCCCTCAGCAGTGTGCTTCGGTCCTTCTGCCTGCTCTGCTCCCCGCTCTGGCTCTGGTGAATTCTCTCACCCTCCCGCGCTTCTGACTGTACCCAGTGCATGTATAAACAAAACAAACAAATAAATAAATAAAACATGCCTCTATAAAAAAAAAAAATATTGCTTTGGCTATGCAGAATCTTTTGTGGTCCATATAAATTTCAATAATGATTGTTATATTTCTTTAAAGAAAACCATTGGAACTTTAATAGGGATTGTATTGAATCTGTAAATCAGATTATGTAAGATGCCCACTTTAACAAAGTTAATTCTTTCAATCCATGAGTAAGGAATATATTCCATTTCTTTGTATTCTGTTTCCTTTAGTAATGTCTTACAGTTTTTGTTGTTCTGATCTTTCACCTCCTTTGTTAGCTTTATTCCTAGCTATTTAGTATTTTTGAGGTGATTATAAATGGAATTGTCTTCTTGATTTCTTTCCCTTGTAATTCATTGTTTGGGTTACAGGAACACAACACATTTTTGTATATTGATTTTGTAACTTGCCACATCGCTGTACTGATTTATCATTTCTAATAATTTTTTAGTGGATTCTTTGGGGTTTTCTATGTACTATCATGTTGTCTGCAAATAGAGATGGTTTTACTTCTCTTCCAGGTTGTAATACTTCTGTATATTTCTCTTCATAATTGCTCTGGCTAGGACTTCCAATACCATTTTGAATAGTACTGGTTAAAGTGCACATCTCTGTCTTATACCTGATCCTAGAGGAAAGGCTTTCATAGTTCCACTATTGAGTTAATATTGGCTATGGACTTGTCACATATGGCATTTATTGTGTTGAGTTTTTGTTCTCTCCCCATTTTATTGAAAATTGTTATTGTTAGAAAATTTTTATTGATGGTAGATCTTATCAAACATGTGATAAGATCATATGATTTTTATCTTTTGTTGTTGATGAATGACATTGATTGATTTGTGACTATTACACCTTCTTTGCATCTCTAAAATAAATCTCATTTGGTTATGATATTTGATCATTTTAATGTATTACCAAATGCAATTTGCTAAGAGATTTTAAAGAATTTTGCCTTTATGTTCATCAGGGATATTAGTCTATAGTTTTCATTTTTTGTGATGTCATTGTCTGCTTTTGATATCAGGGTAATGTTGACCTCAAAACTGTGCTTGGAAGCATTCACTTCTCTTCAATTTCATTTGAAAGACCTTGAAAAGGATTGGTAGAACTCACTAGTAAAACCATCTGATCTGGGCTTTTGTTTTGGGGGAAGCTTTGATTATTATTTTAACATCCTATTTGATCAGGTTTTCTATTTTTTGATGAGTCAGGGTTGGAATGTTATATTCTTCTAAACATTTTCCAATTTCTTCTAGGTTATCCAATTTATTGGCATAAATTGGATCTTAGGATCATCTGTATTTTTGAGCTCTGGTAACTTTCCTTGTTCATTTCTGATTCTATTTATTAATGTTTTCTCCCTCTTTTACTTTGTGAAACTAGTTTGGAAGCTTGTCTCTTTTGTTTCATGGAAACAGCTTTGGTTGCATTGATCTTTTGTGAACTTTCTTTTTAATGTCTGCTTTCAGTTTTGCTTGTTCTTCTTGTTCCTTAAGGGGTAAGACTGTATTATGTATTCTAGATAATCTTGTTTCTTGATGTGGACTTATATTGCTTTACACTTACCTCTTAGTCTTTTGCTGTGTCCTATAGTTTCTAGATTTACATATCTCCATTTTTGTTCATCGCTAGATATTTGTTCATTTCCTTTGTATTTCTTCATAAACCCAATTTAGTAGCATGTTTTTAATCTCCACATACACATATTTCAAATTTGTTTCACTTTGTCTTGGGTCATTTATGCATTTCTAGTTCAATACCATTGTGATGAGAGAAAATCATCGTTGATGTGATTTCAACCTTCATGTCTTTATTGACATTGTTTTGTGGCCCAATATGTAGCATATCATCAAAAAAGTTCCAGGTTCAGTTGAGGTGGTATCTCACTGTGGTTTTGATTTGCAATTCCCTGACCATCAGTGATGATAAGCATTTTTTTCATGTGCCTATTGGTCATCTGTGTGTCTTCTTTGGAGAAGTACTTACTTAGCCCTTCTGCCCATTTTTTTTTAAAGATTTATTTATTTTTATACAAGAACTGCCATACAGGCCAGATGGGTGGGTGAGTGGGATGGGTGGGCGGGAGAGTGCGAGGATTCACCCGAGACAGAGCAGGGAACAGAACAGGCACACAGACCGAAATACACTGCTTTTTGGAGCAGCGGGCGAGACAGCAGAGGTCTGCTGCGCCATGTGGGTATCTCCACGGCTGGTGGGGAGTGAACCAGAAATGCAGAGGCTGTGGACAGCTTCACAGTGCTGCGCTCAACTGCCAGTGCCACCAGGGAGGCCCTCTTATGCCCATTTTTTAATGGGGTTTTGGCTTTCTTTTTGTAGAATTAATGCGTTCTTTGTCTATCTTTTATATCAGTCTCTTGTCAGCTATATGGTGTACAAATATTTTCTCCCTTTCAATAGGGTGTCTCTTTGTTTGATGGTTTCTTTTTTTCTTGTAATAATTTCTTTTAGGCACAATGGGGAGCAGAACAGGCAGATTTACTGAAATACACTGCTAAGGGGAGCATTGGGTGAGACAGGAAAGATCTGTGCACCATATGTGAGTTAACTCCCTGACCAGGGATTGAACTCAGGTTGTAGTGGTGATAGCTTTGAGAACTAACCCCTAGACTACCAGGGAGGCCCTAGTGATTTTATTTATTTATTTATTTATTTATTTTTTGCTGTGTAGAAGCTTCATAGTTTGATGTAGTACCAATTTTTTATATTTTTTTGTTTTCCTTGTTGCTGGAGATGAGTCAACAAAGGTATCTCTGAAGCTGATGTCATGGAGTGTTTTGTCTGTTTTCTTTTATGTATTTCTTGGTTTTAGGACTTGCACCCAAGTCTTCTTTGCATTTTGAGTTGATTTGTGTGTTGTTGTGAAGTAGTGGTCTTGTTTTATTCTTTTGCATGCTGCTGTTTGGTTTTCCCGTATTACTTGTTGAGGAAGACTTTCTTTTTTTTTTTTTTTTAAAGATTTATTTTATTTATTTATGTTTCTAAGATCTGGAGTGTAGGCCAGAGGTACAGGGAAGTAAGCGGATTCACCAGAGACAGACTAAGGAGCAGAACAAGTGGATCTACTGAAGCACACTGCTGAGGGGAGCAGCAGGCAAGACCGGAGAGGTCTGCTGTGCCATGGGGGTAGCTCCCTGGCCAGGGATTGAACTCATGCTGCAGTGGCTGCTGACAGTTTCATAGTGCTGAGACATAACCCCTTGCACCACCAGGGAGACCCTGAAGAGGATGTTCTTGCTCCAGTGTATATTCTTGGCTTCTTTGTCATAGATTAACTGTCCATATAGTTGTGGGCTTATTTCTGGGTTTTCAGTCTATTGTATTGGTCTGTGTGTCTTCTGCTGTTATTCTAGTACTATCCTGTTTTGATTATTATAGCTTTGTAATGTAGCTTGAAATTTGGAAATGCGATATCACCATTCTTTTTTGTCACGGTTTCTTTGGTTACTAGGAGTTTTTTGTGGTTTGGAAATGAACTTCAGTAATGGCTGAAAGAATTAACGTTCTTCCAGTGTTCATTAACATCCCATGAACAAGGGATATCATCCATTTCTTCATGACCTTTATTTCTTTTAACAATGTCTTACATTTTTAATGGTATAGGTCCTTTACTGCCTTTGTTAGGTCTACTCCTAGGTATTTAATTATTCAGGAGTAGTTTTAAATGAGATTATTTTCTTAATTTCTCCCTTCTGTAGTTCATTGTTTGCATATAAAAAGGCAACTGATTTTTATGTGTTGATTTTGTAAACTGCCACTTTGCTGAACTTATCTGTTTTTTCAGTTAGTTTTTCAGTGGAGTCTTCAGGGTTTTCTATGTATATTATCATGTCATCTATGAATAATTATAGCTTCACTTATTCTTTCCCTATCTGGATTCCTTTTATATACTTCTCTTGCCTAATTGCCCTAATTAGGACTTCCAATACCATTTTGAATAGTAGTGGAAATGGACATCCTTGTCTCTTACAAAATCTTTGTGGAAAAGCCTTAAGTGTCCTACTTTTGAGAATGATGTTTTATGTGTGCTTATCATATATGGCCTTTTTTATATTGAGATATGTTCCATTTATCCTCGTGTTTATGGGTTTTCATAAATGAATGTTGAATGCTATCAAATGCTTTCTTGGCATCTATTGATATGATCATGTGGTTTTTATTTTTTACTGATATGGTTAACTCTGTTGATTGATTTTTGGATGTGGCCCATCCTTATGTCCCTGGTATAAATCCCACATGGTCATGGTGTATAATCCTTTTAATGCATTGTTGGATTCAGTTTCAAAGATTTTTGCAAACTGGTCTTTAGTTTTGTTGTCCTATGTTGTCTTTGTTTTCCATACTAATGTCCTCAAAAATGTATTTGGAAGTATTCCTTCTCTCACAATTATTCAAAGGAGTTTAAGAAGCTTAGTATTTAGCTATCTTTGAAGGTTTGGTAGAAGTCACTTGGGAAGCCATCTGGCTATGACTTTTGATTTTGGATAGTTTTGATTACTGTTTCAACTTCCTTGCTTGTGATTGGTTTATTCAGTTCTGTCTCTTCCCTATTCAGTCTCAAATGGTTATATAATTCTAAATATTTCTCCATGTCTTCTAGGTTCTTGAACTTCAGTAGCATACAAATGTTCATAGTCATCTCTCATCCTCTGAATTTCTACGATGTCTGTTGTGACTTCTCTTTCTTTTTTATTCTACTTATCTGAGTTTTCCTCCTTCTTTTTTTGTGATCCTATCTACAGTAGAAGTTTGTCTAGTTTTGTTTATTATTTCAAAAAACCATTTTTTGGTTTCATTTATCTTTTGGACTGTCTTTACTTCTTTTTCATTTATTTCTGCTCTGATTTTTTATTATTTCCTTCCTCCTAGTAGCTTTTGGTTTTGTTTGTTGTTCTTTTTTCCTTGACATGAAAGATAAGGTTATTTATAGGAGCTCTTTCCTCTGCCTTGATGTGAGCTTGTATTGCTATATATTTTCCTCTTAGTACTATTTTTGGTATGTCCCATGAGTTCTGGAAGGTTGTGTTCTCATTGCCATTAGTCTTAAGGTATTTTTTGATTTCCTCTTTGATTTCCTCATTAACCAAGTAGCCATTCAGTAATTTTTTATTTGATCTCCACGTACTAGAGGTTTCCCTGATCTTTTTTGAGGTTGATTTTTAGTTTGATACCTTTATGATCAGAGAGGACCATATCAGTCTTCATTAACTTTTTGATACTTGTCTTGTGACCCAATCTGTCATCAATCGTGGAGAATATCTCGTGTGTACTTGAGAAAAATGTGTATGCAGATTTGTGTGGATGCAGAGCCCTATAAATGTCTAATAAGCCCTGTGGCTTTGCTTAAGGCTATTGTTTCCTTATTTATTTTCTGTCTACTTGATCTGTCCTTTGGTGAAAGAAGGATGATGGAGTCCCCTGCCATGAATGTGTTTTTGATAGGACTCAATAATAAATTTTGAAAGCCTCAGCATTTCTCTTTCTTTTTTCTGCAGAAAAGAAAACAGCAGGACTATTTGAACAAATCACTAAAACTCATGGAACAATTATTGGCATTACATCAGGGATTGTCTTGGTCCTTCTCATTATTTCTATTTTAGTACAAGTGAAACAGCCTCGAAAAAAGGTCATGGCTTGCAAAACTGCTTTTAATAAAACTGGATTTCAAGAAGTGTTTGATCCTCCTCATTATGAACTGTTTTCACTAAGGGACAAAGAGATTTCTGCAGACCTGGCCGACTTGTCAGAAGAACTGGACAACTACCAGAAGATGCGGCGCTCCTCCACTGCCTCCCGGTGCATTCATGACCATCACTGTGGATCGCAAGCATCCAATGTCAAACAAAGCAGGACCAACCTCAGTTCCATGGAACTTCCTTTCCGAAATGATTTTGCACAACCACAGCCAATGAAAACATTTAATAGCACCTTTAAAAAAAGTAGCTATACTTTCAAACAGGCACATGAGTGCCCTGAACAGGCGCTAGAAGATAGAGTGATGGAGGAGATTCCCTGTGAAATTTATGTCAGGGGGCGAGAAGATTCTGCACAAGCTTCCATATCCATCGATTTTTAATCTTCTCAAGGTGACATTGACATTAATTATTAAGTATGTGTGTATGCAGCCTACAGAGCACCCGTAATGTTTTCAGCAGCCAACCCTTTTCTTCTATCAAAACTAGGAAGACTTTCATTTGCCACTAACCTATTGTAATGGTGATGTTTTTATTATCAGGCAGCCTGTGTATGTTAAAACAACCAAGGAACTTAATCCATTCAGTGAAGAAAAATAATCATCTATTGCTTGGTGTTATATAAATGAAGCACCAGTTAAACAGTATTTAAAGAGGGGATTGGTTTTGTTGAGCCAGACTCAGGTTGTCTGTTAGTTTTGGCAACAGAAATGCTGCTCTTGATTGATACAGCTTAGTCGGTATTTTGATCCAATATAAGCTTAAAAATAAAATTTTTCTTATATAACTTTTTCTTTTCTCTAATTTGTCTGATAAGTCAGTACTTTTACCATTTGATTTCTTACGTAAGTATCACTGGTTAATTTACCACACATATTTCAATATACATATTTGTTCTAGAATTTGTCAAACTGTTACTAGTTAGTGTGGTGAGTGCTAATTAAGACCCAGAATTACATTTCATCCATCTCTTTCTTCTTGACTAATTTCTATACTGCTGCCTTTTAATGACTTTATCGTTAGTCTTTATTTTCTATGAGAGGCAAATGATAGAATTTTTCACCTTTAAGTCATATTTTGTCCTAGTTATATTTTACTAGATAATTTCATATTCCTGGGAAGTACACACCATTGTCAGTTATGACTAATAACCTGAAAAAGTTTAAAACTTCTAGAGAGCCTTTGAAATATTCCCAAATTGGATCATATTCAGTGATACAACTCATGCTTTCCTGTAAGCAACAAGTAATTTAATTCATTTTGGGGGAGACCAATACTTAGGTTTATTTCCAATGTTTCTCATCATTGCTTCTGACTTGGGACAATACATTTTTCTAGCTCCTACCTAGAATAACAACCTCCACTTTTTTTAAACTGCACTTTTGACCTTATGTTTTTTTTATGGTATGTGAAACAATAATTTATAAACATGATATAAAAGTTCATTGTGTTTTTTTAGACTTTTGATATTATTTGATACTGTACAAACTTTATTAAATCGAGATTAAAGAACTACATGACATATTTCTCTTGGTGTTCACATTAGCAGCTTTGTATACAAATATGCTATGATGGAACTTTACACGGTAATTTATTGTAAAGACCTTGTGTGTGTACATAAGCTTTTTGTTTCCTTTTGTTAGTGCATTTAGTTTATGATACATTTTCACTGTGTGATATTTATTCTAAGTCACTACACAAATCTTATTAAAATCTACATTCTTTCATCAACCTTCAATCATGTTATTTATGGCACTGAAATTCTGAATCTTAAGATACATATGTAAAGGAACCCATTTAAAGAATTTGGACTAATGAAGACATGCCATTTTAAAGGAGACATATTTTCTTGTTTTCTATATTTTTTGTAAATTCTTAGTGAAATGAGAAATAGAAGTTTTACTGGATTTCATTAATTCTTAATGTAATTTCTCAGATTAGCAAAAGCTGTGATTTAAATCTCATACAAATATATATACTCCCTCAAAATTTGCATTTCTTCTATCACATATTTCATTTTTTAAAAAGCATATAATATCCAGGTGATAGAAAAACCTACACAGGGCATATTCATATTTTAAAGTTTAAGTCAGCATAGTTTCCTGCTTTAAAAATATAACTTGGGAAGGTAAAAAGACTTAATGAATGTAGTTTTCAATGAATTAATGAACCAGAGCCAGATTAGATAGCTAAATTCTTTCAGTAGCTATATTGAATAGGCATTTTAGTAGGTAACTTATACCAGGCAATATTTGAGTGGTATAGTAAGTATATAATATAACTGTGATCTCATTCTTCTTGACGATGAAAGGAAATTAGCATATTTTCTATGTAAAATTGTATCTAGTATAAAAACAGCTGTTATAAATCCATCTTTAACATCTAGGTTATTGTAGACAATAAAACCGTAAATGTAACTACATTATACCTATAGTCACTTGTAACTATATTTTTATTTTGAAATTTGTATTCTATTGTATTTTAAATGGGCATGAAGAGGTCTACCAAATATAGAACCTTTAAAGGAGACATTTTACATTCAAACAGCAAAAAGTTGGTTTTAATAGTTGCAGGCAATTCAGCAAATAAAACAACAAATTTCATTTTAACTTTTCTAGATTAAAAAAAAGAAATACTTCATGTTTTTCACAGTAGAAAATCCAAACATCTTTATATAGGTTGACATTTCCTGGTAATTTTTAAAAGATGCAAAAACAGAGCAGTCAAAATGGTAAATCCTAATAGTGAAGGCTCATCTTAATGTAGTCTAGGAGCATTGGTTTCTGATCAGTCTACTGCAGGGATAGAACTAAAGAACCAGATGATCAATAGCTAAAGCAGCCTTAGACTACATATACTGTATCCCTTTATTGAGCCATCCATGGTTATTAGATCTCATTTACTTCTTAGTCAAACCTTTGGCAGTATGTTATGGGAAGAAAAAATGGAACTAATGAATTTTAGACATTAGTACCAGCATAATGCTATTTTGCTGTATAGTCTTTCATCTTTAAGGTCAGTGAGGAAAAATTTCAGATTGTTTATTAAAGTGAAAGCCATAAATTTTAGTAATAGAAGATGAAATTTAGCTTACTTTGGGGAGTTTTTAAACCCTTCCCTAAGAATGTAGTCCCTATATTAAATATGAAACCAAAACTATAATTCTAGAGGAAGAATATCTTCAATTCAGGAGTCACATCAAGCAGACCTCTACAGTATTGTCATTAGCTTCCATCTGTGATGTCTGGTTGTGAATTTAACAAAAGATATGAAACCCCAAGCACCCACAAGTTGCAAGAAACCTAATCCTAACTTTAAAAGTATGTAGGGATAAAGTGTGAGGTACCTTCTGTGTGAGGAAATGGTCAAGCTAAAGTTTAACAAAAAGCAAAGAATTTTCCACATTTCACATGACAAGAGATGTAAAAGGCTCTTTGGACACGTTAACAACTCTTATGTAAGTCTTTTGTCATGTTTCATATAATTATTAGGCATTAAAATAACCTAAATGTCTGCCTTCAAACATTTTTATAGTTTGGCTATTGTCTGATGAGAAGGATGCTTCCTTGTTTCAAAAGTGTGCCAATTGATAAGAGAGGATGGGAAAGATCTAATTGTGAATTCAGTGATAATTCCCAATCAAAGGAGATTGTTCTTGTAAAATGTTGACTATATTGTTTGTTACTTTATTTCAAGTACTAAAAATAATATCCCTTGTTTCAGACTGACCAACTGATTGGAAGGAGCCTTGAATTTTTGAATTTTTTAAGATCCAAGAAATATTAGCTGGTCCAACTTTATTAATGTGAACACTAAAGCCCCAGAGGAGAAATGAGAAACTAGACTTGCTTTTTGCTGTCTTTTTGCTTTAGTTGACTCTTAAGTTTTAAAAGTCATGTTCTGTGTAAGTTTGTCAAATGTTCCGATTTAAGATGTAATTTATTCCATATTTTTTTCAAAGCATTATATTTTACTTTTTTTTTCTTTATGTAACACTTTGTTCTATAATTTTGTTGCCATGATTTCTTGGCTCCTGCAGACTCTGCAAGACAGTTACTGTGAATTCTTATTAAACAATGTTTGTTAACAATTTATAGGCTTGATACTAGACAGAAAGCTTCAGTGTTTTGCATTTGTGATCTTTTTTAAATTTAAAGGAAATACTGTATACTCTAGAAATTAAACATTTGTGTGCTCTATTTCTTGAGTTTGGAGAATGATTTGAGTTCTGAGCTGTTATAAATGGCGCAAGACCTCAGATGTCTTCAGCTCCCTGCAAAATCAGTTGTCTGTGTTTTATATACTTCCTATTAATATCTTCAAACATCTGACTTTGTTTTTCTTTGATAATTTTTTCATATATTCCTGTGATTTGTTTTAATGATTATAACAGCCCAAGAAACTAATGACTGGGGTGCATGTTTGTGGTGTGTTCTGTCTTCAGTAAATTTTTTAAAAAGCAATGGAATTTTCTTTAGAGATGAGCCCCCCAGACCATATAAAAATTCTTATCTATTTAAACCTGGATTTGATACTTCATAATGGACAGTTTGACCCTTGAACTGGAACTAAACACCTTTGTTTAGATTTCCTTCTCTCAGTTTCTAAATTCTCTACAATTGGCAACAAACCCTTTCTTATATCCAGAGCAAAGTCACATTTCCTGTCCAGTAAGTAACTTCCAAACCAAAGAAATCATAGCTATAATGAAAAATAAAAGTAGTACACCTAAAACCATCTTGTTTTCAAATTAATTTTCAAGTGAAGGAGAATTTAAACAAAAATGTCGTTTTGGTGAGGTAACTTAGGCAAAAGAAATTGCCAGTTAGTAGAGTGAGAGGATCCTCATCCTGTTTCAACAAGTGGACTAAGTCATGGGTTGGGGAGCCTGTCCAGATGGTTTTGCTCGCCACACTGACCACGAGAGACAAAAAGCCCTGGATCTGGACCTCGTCCAACCCTGAATAAGTGGTGACACTGCTGCCTGCTACTCGCCTTGCGGATATGCCCTTTAAACATCTCCTAACTCCCCTTGAAGGGCCAAGCTACATTCTCCGTTCCTGCACTGGCTCCCTCATGCATGAGTCTCTAATAAAGCCTGGCCGATTTCCACTATACTTGGTTGTCTGGTGAGCTCTTTTCCTGCAGGGCAATGGAACCCCATTTTTGAGTGGGACCTGCAACATGAGGTTACTGCAGGGCCCAGTCATCTGTGTAGATGGCAGATGTGGCAGCGGGGGTGTAAGAAACCCCTGTCCTTTTGAGTGCATCCCTCAGGAAGGCATCCCTCAGCCACTGCTTTGTAAGGATGGGTGAGTAGATCTCACGAAAGGTACACTGAGGAGAAAGCAAAGGAAGGCAGAAACTCCTCTGAGTTTTACCATTGTGCAGACACACATCAAGGAGTAAAGAAAAAAGGATGAAAAATAGCTTTGATGAAGTATCAAGGAAGAGTATTCACAATTACTTGAAACTTGAAATACTCCTTTTTATAATCATATGTTTGGGTAAATCCAGCTTTTCTTCACCCCCTTCAGACAACAATATATTCTAACAGACGGAATCAAAAGCAGATATCAGATTCCAGGTGTCAGCTACTAAGTAAGAAATTAAATTTGCAGATATGTAAAACTGCCAACCTCACTAAATTTTTTTTCTTATTTTGGAAAACAGTTATTTTTCACTAAAAGACTTCTAACATATAGGGCCTCCCTGGTGGCGCAAGGGGTTGAGACACAACCTATGAGGCTATCTGCAGCCTCTGCAGCATGAGTTTGATCCCTGGCTAGGGAGCTACCCACATGGCACAGCAGACATCTCCTGTCTCGTCCACTGTTCCCCTCAGCAGTGTATTTCAGTCAATCTGCCTGTTCTGTTCCCCACTCTGTCTCTGGTGAATCCTCTCACACACCCCCCCCCCACACCTCTGGCCTATACTCCAGTTCTTGTATGCATAAATAAATAAATCTTTTAAAAAAAGACTTCTAACATGTAATAAGTTTATTAGTGTTACTTTAAAATCATAAATATTTTTGTATTTATCAGGTTTTTAAAATTATTTTATTTTATATATTTTTACATCATCTTTCATTTTTGTACAATGTCTGAATTTTTGAAGAAGAAATAGTTACCACTGGTCTCTCTCTGCAAATAGTTACAGAGCAATTTTACTTTCTATTATTTAGGACCGTGAAACAGCTTTTATCTAAAAGTGCTCTCACCTTCCAAGCTTTGTCATACTCAGTAACATCTGGTACCGGCAAACCACTGAGCCAGTACATACTTTATTGAAACATTTTGAGTAGCTGCTGATGGCTAGAAAGAATTTTCATCAGAAATCTAGGTATTAAACCATGCTTTTCAACTCTTGTTCTATTCATCCAATGATGACTTTGTCTTACTGAGTGGTTTCAAAGAAGTGTTCACAAACTTTGAACAAAAAATAGTGAATTATGGGGCAGTTCTTTCTATACCCTTGAGTTATTTTATCACCATCATGTGTAATGCCTCGGAAGACAATTTATCTCTGAAAATGTACACAGTGAATTTGCTGCAACTGACTCCAATAATAGCCCCTACCTTTCACATCCATAGTCTTAAGGCGATCTTCCTTCTTAGCCATTGGTTTTTAAACACACACCAAAAAAAAAAAAAGAATAACTCGTTGTAGGAGGCTTCTCAGATGGCTCTCAGCAATCGCTGCCTCTGTTACAATCTTGTATCATCCCCTACCCTTGTGAGCTGGACCTAGTGACCTGCTTCTAATGAATAGAATATGGGGAAAGTGACAAATGTTACTTCTGAGACAAGGTGACAGAAGCCTGGCATCTCTATTGCTGATTCATTAACACACTAGTCCTTTCCCGCTTTGCTGGGAGCCATTTAACATGTTCTGAAATGCTCTGTGGGGAAACTCATGGGGCAAGAAATGGAATTTCCAGCCAACAGCGAACATGCAATGGAAGCTCTTGATCCAAACACTAGCAAAGAGCTGTGTCCTGCCAGCAACGCACAGGAGAGGGTCTGCCAGGGGAGCCACTGCAGCCTTGTGAGGAGCAGTCAGCACCTTGATCACAGTAAGGGAGGACCTGAGCCCCACTCAGAGACCGCCCAAGAAGGCAAAATAACACCTGTCATTTTAAGTTCTGAATTGGAGGTGACTTGTAATACAAACATGTATAACACACAAATCTAGAAAAAGTGCCATATCTCATCTCTGCCCCTGGGATCCAGGTAGTTGGTGGAGCTCGAACATATTTCATGTTTGCAGAAGAACTATCATGAATCTGGCAGTGTGTAATCAGAAGAGCTGATCTCTGCCTGCACGAGTACCTGTCAGCTATCTTAGCCTCCCTGGACACAAATAAAAACATAACTAAATTCCTTCTTTCAAGCATAGCAAACGATACTGAAATTAGATTCGGCACTTGAAATGTAAAGTAGATTACAATTAAATCCTAGCTCTTGTATAATGTCTCTTTTCAAGTCACTCATCAATTCTCCTTTGAATAAGATGAAATTATCTGAAAATGAATAAAGGATAAAATTTTATTCGGATTCTATGTGATATTCCCATAACTCAACATCTTTCATATTTATAATCACATTTACACACGGTTTCATATACCGCAGGCCCTTACAACTCAGTCATGACTCTACATGAAAAACTGGTTCTTGGGAAAACTGATACAGAAAGCAATAGAACACACACACAGAGAGAGAGAGAGAGGAAGAGTTGGAGGGGACTGTCACTGAGGAAAAAAATTGCAAAGCTTTCATGTCCAGAACCTACCTTACCCCCAAATGAGAAGTATAGCCAGAGATTTTTCTGTTGTAACAAAAAATAGACTTCCTAGAAGAAAATACTCTTTTTGTTGTTTTGCTTTGGTCAAAATGATCAAAATTCCAACTCGGGGAAGTTTTTCTTTCTGAATTGTTTTCAATAGTTGGCTGACAGCCACAGCTCCCTACTATAAAAATAAAATTGCATCTTTAATTGTATATGTTTGTAATTTTTCATTTGAATTTGAAGTTGCTATTGCTGACATTGTTTTGCCTTGTGGGTGTAATTGTGTTCTAAATCATTTTCCAATATGAATCCATCATAACTTTGCCCCTGGAAATAAAATAGCACCTGTTGCTTGAGAGACGACCATGTACTCTGATCTTTTCAAGAGAGGCCTTTCTGAAATTCCGGAGGAATTCCTGCTCTCCTCCCAACCTGCCACTTTTAATTGCAAGATGCCAGCCAGTGACAGCACTGCTTGAAGCTTTTTGTTTTCTTCAGCAGGACTGGGAGAAGAATGTGCATTTCGTTTCCACTGGGGAGTATTGTGTATATCCTCTCTTTCATTTAAAAAAAAAAAATTACCGGTTTTCTTTTCCTTTTTTATTATTTATTTTTACATCATTGTTCATTTTTAAACAATATTTGCTTCTCTCCACCTCCTCCGGTGTAGTCCCCATAGAGTTTCCTTCACCAAGGCACCCGTGCACCATCACCTCAGTCCCCTGTGCTCCTCCCTCCCTCCCTCTGATCCCTCTCCTGCCTCCTCCCCTGCAGGATGTCTCTGATTTATAATTGTCTGGTTTTGCTGTGTTGTGTTTTGTACTGTTATTCCTTTTTTACACTGATGACTTATTGGGTTCCCCTATGTTCCTGCTATAAGTGAAACCATCCAATAGTTTTCTTTTTCTGCCTGGCTTTATTTCACTGAGCATAATTCCTTCTCGCTCCATCCACGTTGCTGCGAATGGCATGAGTTTATCTATTTTAACTGCTGAATAATATTCCATTGTGTATATATACCACATAAAAAAGGAACTCTCCTACATTGCTGGTGGGAGTGCAAACTGGTCCAACCACGATGGAAAGCTGTCTGGAAGTTCCTCACTCTACTAAAAATGGAGCAAACATGTGACTCAGCAATTTCACTCCTAGGGATCTACCCAAAGGACACAAAAACATTGATTCAAAAGAACATCTGTACCCCTATGTTTATTGCAGCACTATTTACAATAGGTGAAACCTGCAAACAACCCAAATGCCCCAAAATGCCCTCTCTTTCATTTAAAAATATGCACCTGGGCCTCCCTGGTGGTGCAACGGTTAAAGACAGTGTTATCAAACTATCGCCAGTGACTGCAGCACAAATCGGATCCCCCACTAGTCAGGGAGCAACCCACATGGTGCAGCAGACCTCTCCTGCCTTGCCCACTGCTCCCCTCAGCAGTGTATTTCAGTCAGTCTGCCTGTTCTGCTCCCCACTCTCTCTGGTGACTCCTCTCACCCCTGCACCTCTGGCTTACACCCCAGTTCTTGTATTCATAAATAAATAAATCTTTAAAAATAATAAAATAAATAAATAAAAATTAGCACACACACACTTTACAAAAATTGTCCTGTTCCGCTATCTCTACCACCTTTCTTGAGACGCTGGTATATGGTTTTTTCCTTCCCATACACAAATATGCATAGTTTTTTTTTTTTAAATACTACTACACCAAACCAGGTTCTCTGAAGAAACTCCTAGGTTTGTCAATGAAGATGAGGAAATGCCCCAAATGGTGCAGGACAGTAGTAGGCTAAGAGGTATTCCCAGAAACTGCTCTTAGCAAAAGCCATGTCTGAAAGAATGTGCCAGGAAGTGTTTCTATTTTAAGCTGGCAGCATCCCTCACCCTCATCAGGTAGGCAAGGAGAGTGATTACACACTGGTTTTAATTGCTGGTTTACATACATAAACTCACAATTTGAAAACATTGATTGGCTGGACTACAATCGACACTTTAACACTGATCTGCATTTAGGCTACATGCCAGATGTGTACGGTTGGGATTTAATGACGACATTTCAGTAGCAGCCCCAGGATTTAGTGTACTACCACCATCGAATACTAATGTGCCACTAGCAAGAAAACCAAAAAGACACAGCTTCATTCTCAGTTACCTTTTTTGTCCCTTTCTTGGAGATGGAGAAAATGGAAATAATGAACTATTTCATAGAACCCTCTTCTCATACAGAAACTCTAGTCACAAGCAACCCATGATGGGTATTGCTGTGTTCTTGCCACTTTATCCACCACAGGAAATTAATTTTTCACACACGAAAAAGTTATACTTCTATTTATGAAGTTGGCGTTTTTCCTGAAGACTTTATCAAACATGTTTATTTTCTGAAAATACAATACTGCTCATGAAAAGTAGCATCTCGTGATTTATTGTACAAAATGGAAGTGTTTCTTTTTAAGTACAAGGAAGAAAAAGAAATTTAATTCTGAAGAAACATATTTTCTTATCCAAAAGAATGAGATCTCAAACTCCTAGCCTATATGGGCATTACTGGTGTAATGAAATCTTAAAGAAATAGTTATACCCTTTGGAGAGTGTGGCTATATGTTGGAGAGAGGAATTAGACCTCCAAAAGAGACAGGAGAATAAATACATATAAATGTTGTTTCTTTCCCATCACTCCCCTTGGCCAACCCTTCATCTTAATCTCCTATGCAACCAGTAGGGCCCTGTTCTCTACCCCCACCCCCAGTAGGTCTCTTTATTGATTAAATTAATGTGCTTCAAAAAGGTGGGGGGGGGTTTCCCCCAGTCACTTATAAAAGAAATCTAAATATTAAAAAGAAAAGTAGTTAAATTAACTGAAGCCATAACAATTGGTGAAATAATATATTTAAGATAAAGTTGTAAAATGAGACAGCAAAAATATAAAAAGATGGGGGAGGGGAATAAAAATGTAAAGTTTTGGAATGTGCTCTGATTTTAGTAGCTATCAACCCCAAACACATCACACAGGGCAAAAGTTCCATCGGAACTTCACCTTAATCACAAAGCAAAAACAAAGCATGCAAAGAAACTAAGCAAATGAATAAACAAAACAAAGCAAAAATAAATCCTTAAATTCTGATGATAGAAGAGTAGTTTCCAGAGGGTAAGAGAACTAGAAGACAGGTAAAGCAGGGACAGGTCAATTTTATGGTGTTGGATGAAACCACACTTCTAGTGGTGATGATAATACAGTATGTAGAGGTCTCAAAATATAAAGTTGCACATGTGAAGTTAAAAAAAAGAAAAAAAACTCTACGATTATGAGGGAAAATAGTAATAACCAGAGGAGAAAGTGAAAGTGGGGTGTGGGGGCAATCAGGTAAAAGCGATCAATTTTCTAGTGGTAAAAGAGAACTAAAATTTGATAGGGGTCACATGCAGCATGTGTACATATTGAATTATTCAAAACACATATTGAATTATTATATTCTTGAAACCTGTATTAAGTTATAAACCAATGTTACTTCAATCTTTAAAAAAAAATTAAGGAACTTTTCTGAAGGATTAAAAAAAAAGAATGGAATCACTTAAGTTGGACACTGTTAGTATTAAGGTCAAGTAATTCTATTACAGTGGAACCAACCTGTGCATTTTAGGATGTTTAGCAGCAACTCCGGTCTCCACCCACTGGATCCTAGAAGCACCACAACCATTGATGACAAACAAAAATGCCTTCCAGATGTGGCCAAATGTTCCCTAATTGGAGGATGTCAAAATCAACCCAGGTTGAGAGCTACTGCGAGGGAAAAAGAAGAATTTCTTTAAAATAATCAAATGCTGTTAAATCTCACTCATAGCAGGAATTTAGAAAACCTAAATAAGAGACCAGGAAAAAGACGAATCAATACAAAGTAAAAATCAAAATCAAGAAGCAACTATAAACCAGAGACACACTGGGGGTGGGGGGAGGGAGGGGGAGGGAAAGGAAGGACTAGAGTCAAAATAAGGGGGGGTGCAATTGTATGGGGAATATAACCAAAACAAAAGTGCATACATTGTGCAAAGATGAAAAAAGATGTAAGAATTATATAAAATAAAATATTTAAATAAAAAAAAGAAATAGTTCGGACTTTGATAAAGATGCAAGAAAAATGAGCACACATGTACCCAGATCCCTGCTTAACCTCTCTCAGTTTCATTTTTTTCTCCTTCCTACCCCATCACCCTGAGGTTCTGAATTTGATGTCTATCATTCCCATGTATGTATTGCTTGGAAGCTATGCACTCTATTTCTTACTTTTATGGCTGAACTTCACTTTTTCTCATGTACAAATGAAGTCTAAAATCACTATTTCACTCTTCTAAACAGGACAATAACCATATAATGCCTTAACTCACCCCATTTCCGTCTTGTCTGTTTTTTGGTTTAAAATTGTTTTTTATATCTCTCCAAAATGATTTTTTTTAATTTTGTAGTGGGTATTTAGACTTCTATCAATGTTTATCAGTTCATATGCTCGTCATACCTTCTTGCATCCCAGACTTTACAATTGGGATCATATCCCTGTATCTTCCTTTGGAAGTTATTTCTTGGTGCTCTGCCTAGTAATCTGTCCAATTTTCAATTTTCTGAAAATTGATTTGACAGTATATAGGGGTATAAAAGTTTACATTAACAGCTATTATCTCTGAGTTTTTATTTCATGATAATCTTTTTTTAATAAATTATAAATTTCATTATAATTATAAATTATAATTTCCTTTATAATTGGTCTTTTGCCCTTTAGTGGATGTTACAATAGTCTCTGCTAATTTTCCACTTCACTATGTCTTCATATGAATTTATTTTTCTATCATTCATATTTTTCCATATGCTTTTTGAATCAAAGGTATATATTTTTAACAAGTTCTGGAAAATTCTTTTTTCATGTCTCAATCTTTCAATATTTCCATCTCTTCATATTTTCAATGAGCTATATACTCTCTTTAGCCATGTCTAATTTCTATGAGCCTTCTTGGGTTCCAAAAAGTATATAACTTGAATAATTTTATTAATTTCTGGCAATTCTATTTAGCTCTTTTCCAAATCTACACTATCTTTTGTTTTCCTGTGTTTTTTAATTTTCTTTCCTCTTGTTAACCATTGTATAGACATTTTAAATTCTGTATTCCATTAAAAACTCCTGAGAGTTTGATTTAATTATTTGCAGTCTCTATTGAACCATGCTCATAGTAGTTGGCTTCTTGGGTGGCTGTTAATTTTCTTCTTATTGTGAATTCATCCCATATTCATGGAAATCTGATGAAACTTGTGTGACTATATTCCTCCAAAAAGAATTTTCAGTTGTTCCTATTAGACTCCACCAGGGTACCTTCAACCAAAGATAACTTTTAACTAATTTCTCATCTCTTCTTTCATTCCTGGTATTAGTAATTAGTATTTTCTTCTTTTTTTTTTCTTATCAGTCCAGCTAGAAGTCTTTACCAAGCCTTCCCTAATAGATTTAACTCATTTTCTCCAAGTTTTTGTCCATTTTCTGTTTTATTAATTTCTATTGTAACTTTTGTTTTCTTCTTTCTAATTGATTTATGATTAATTTACTGTTTTTTAACATGAATCTTTAAATCATTGATCTTAAACTTTACTATTATTAGCAATGTTTTTATTGTTAATTTCTAATTTGTGATTTTGGAAAATACACACTGCATGATATGTCATTTCAATTTATTAAAGTTTATTTTATGGTAAACATTTATTTTATTTTATTTTGTTGGTTTATTGGTTTATTTTATTGGTAAACATTTCCATGCAACTTAAGAGAATGCCTATCCTACAGTAGTTAATGGGTATATAATGTTCTATAAATATCATTAGAGCCTATTGATTGATTGTCTTCATTGAATTGTTCAGGTCTTTTATAGATCTATTACTTTTCAATCAATTTTAAGAGCAGTTTGAAATCTCAAACTACAACCGTAAACTTGCCTGTATCTCCTTTCATTTCTGGTGTTTTTTTGCTTCATGTATTTCCAAGTTATTTTATATGCATTCTCACTAGATTGTCTTCTTATTGAATTGACAGCTCTAGCATAACAAAATTTTACATAACAAAAGTTATACCCTTATAGGTATAACTTATAACAGATCATTTTCATATTATGAAACTATTAATATGGTTAGGTTTTACTTTACCATCTTACTATTTGTTTCCTATATGCCCCATTTGTCCCATCTGCTTTTTCTTCTATTCCTGCCTTCTTTTGTATTAGGCAGTAGTGTTGAACACAGTAGTGTTCTATTTCCCACTTCCATCCTTTCCACAATTATCAGACGTTTCATTTTTACTTATGCTATAAAATCCATCATGTATTTGTATTTATTTTAAGCATTTTCAATAATAAAATGACTAATTATCTTCCTTTAGAAAGTTTTGATAAAGTAATGTTGGTGAGGATGTGGAGAAAAAAGGAACTCTCTTGCACTGCTGGTGGGAGTGCAAACTGGTCCGACCACTATGGAGAGCTGTCTGGAGATTCCTCTGTCTGCTAAAGATGGAGCTTCCATATCCAGCAATTCTACTCCTAGGTACTGACCCAAATGACATAGAAACATTAATTCAAAAGGGCACCTGCACCCCTATGTTTACAGCAGCACTATTTACAATAGCTAAGCTTTGGAAACAACTCAAACGCCCAAAAATAGATGACTGGATCAAGAAGATGTGGTACATATACACAATGGAGTATTATTCAGTTATCAAAAAAGATAAATTCATATAATTTGCAGCAACATGGATGGAGCTGGAAGGGATCATGCTCAGCAAAGTAAGCCAGAAAGAAAAAGAAAAATACCGGATGGTCTCACTCATAGCAGGAATTTAGAAAACCTAAATAAGGGACCAGGAAAAAGTCTAATTATGATAAAGTTAAAATTAAAATCAGTAAGCAACTATAAACCAGAGACATACTACAGGGGGGAAGGGAGAAGGGAGTAGGATCAAGACAAGGGGGGTGGGCATTGTATGGGGACTATAACCAAGATGAAAATGCATACATTGTGCAAAAATGAAAAATGATGTAAAAATATATAAAATTTAAAATAATAATAATTATAAAGAAAAAATAAGGGCCTCCCTGGTGGCACAGCGGTTGAGCGCTGGGTTGCGAAGCTGCCCGCGGCCTCTGCGGCGCCGGTTCGATCCCCAGCTGCTCCCCGGCCACCGGAGGAGGGACCCACATGGCGCGCAGACCTCTCCTGCCGCCCGCTGCTCCCCTCAGCAGTGTACTTCGGTCCTTCTGTCTGTTCTGCTCCCTGCTTTGGCTCCGGTGAATTCTCTCACCCTCCTGCACTTCTGACTGTACCCAGTGCAGTGCTTGTATAAATAAATAAAAATAAATCTTTAAAAAAAAAAAAAAGAAAGTTTAGATGAAGAGAAATATCTACATATTTATTATTTCCTTCACTCTTGCTTCCTCCCTGAAAATCCAATTGTCTATCTGGTATCATTTACTTCTGCCTGAAGAACTTCCTGTAAAATTTACAGTTACAGGTTTCATGGGATTTGTTTTTCTGAAAATGTATTTTGAGAAAATATGCCTGCTGGTTATGTAATTCTAAGCTTGGATTTTTCTTGTCTTTCAGTATTTTAAAGGCAGATTATTATTGTCTTCTAGTTTGCATAATTTCTAGCAAGAATCAATGATCATTCATTGTTTCTGTGTATAATGAGCCTTTTTCTAACTGTTTTTAAGATTTTCTCTTTGTCACTGCATCCTAGTGCACAACTTCTCTTGTTTTGTTGGCTCAGCAGAGCATTGGTTGGAAGTCTTAGCTGCTTTTTTGTTCAGATATGAATGGTTGCCTGGTTTGTGGTGAAGTTACCACAGTAACATTTATATTTGAAAAATGCCAACAAGTCAAGGCCAAAAATCTGTTTGGTCACTTGCTTATTTATGTGTATCTCAGTGAAAAAAATTTATGTATATCTCAGTGAAAAAAAATTCTCTTCCCAATTAAAAAAAAAAATAAAACAGAGCCTGCTCATAACTAAAGCAGTTTTAAAAACAACAACATTTTATTCAAAATGTTGCAATGAGGAAAAGAGGCTTCAGTATGGCACTGGGCTAAATTGCAAATACACCAGGGACATTGGGGACTTACAGCCAAAGAGTGTGGTGGGTGTCACTGGGTAGATTACTAAAAGGAAACATCATGAATAAAAGGGATTCTAGTTAAATGGACTTAAACACCAGTCTTGGTGAGGGCAGACTGAGGTGCTCAGACATCACCTAAGTGATGATGGAGGGTAAGAAATTTGATCAGAAATTGAGTGTTATAAGAAATGAAATATGGAGGGAATTCTTTCAAAATTGGATTAGCAAGAATCTTGTTGCAACTGGGTGTTGCAAGCCCAACAAGGGTAGATGCCAAAGTTGAAGCCTAGATACCTCAGGGGCGCCTAACTACGACTTAGTTGGGTCAAGAGACTTTGTCACCAACCAGAGAATATATATTATTTTCAAGTACACACAACATTCTCCAGGACAGACCATGTGTTAGACCACAAAACAATTCTTAACAGTTTAAAGAAGTGAATCTATAATCTTTTCCAACCACAATAGAATGAATCTAATATCAATGACAGAAGAAAATCTGGAAAATCCACAGAAATGTGGAAATTAAATAGCATACTCCTAAATAACAAAGGAGAAATTGCAAGGGAAACAATGAAATATCTTGAAATAAATGAAAGCATAGCATACCAAAACTTCTGGAATGCAACAAAAGCAGTGTTTGGGAAGAAGTTTATAACTATAAACACTTAAATTTTAAATAAAGATCTCAGATCAATTACTTAACTCTATACTTCCAGGTACTAGAAAAAGAACAAACTAAACCCAAAGTTAACAGAAGGGAGGAAATAATAAAGGTAAGAACAGAGATAAAGAAATAGAGAATAGAAAAAAAATCTAATCCTCTTTTATTTCCTCCTATAAATTTTGTGAAATTATTACTCTAAATTGGCCACAACCCTCTCAGCCTTTCTACCCTAAACAGGGCATACCAGTTTTATTTCCTCACCTCAGTGATTAAACAGTAGACATGCTCCAGCAACCATTAAACTGCCCTTGATTTTCTTATTCCTTGTTTTTTCTATGATGTTCTTAAGGGAAATCTAGGGATGCTCTTATTCACAAGTAATGTACACAGGGCTAGATGAATAATTGCTAGATTTACTGAGAATGAAAGGAATCAGTCTAGAAGTCTTTATGAAGCATTCTGAGCACTTTCTGAAGAGAGGGACAACCTGATGAGAAGGTGAGCATACACCCCAGGGAGACTTTGCAAGCCAGCAATAAGCTGGGAGTCAGTTGTGCCTCTGACTAAATGTAACCAGGTCTCCTCCCTTTCCACCAGATAAGGACTCCATGAACCTCCCTGAGATGTCCAAAGCATGTGGGTGTATTGGGGGAAAAAGTGCGTGATGATAAAAAGAATAGGATACAGGTGTCATATTATTAATTCTGATTGCTCAGAATGTGCCTGTACACTTTCATACAAATCCAGACCCCAGGATCTCACATCATTACAACTCTGCCTAGTGCTGAGCTGAGATGAAAGCAAATAGAACAAGCTTCAAGGAAATCAAAAGAGATGAAAGAATCACAGTTTCATCAAATAACTCTAAAGACTTAAGAGACTCAAATTTTGCTTGATGGAGTGTTGCAGATCATATCAGCAATCACTAAGACAGAGTGTAACTCCAGAGAGCCTTGAAATAGAAATCAGCAAACTTTAACCTCAAAAGATTGGGGTTCCCTTAATTTTAGTCAGGATGCTTAGAGTTCTACACACTTGGGGGAAATATTCCTTCTCATCAGAGAAAGAGTAAACAAAATTACAAAATATTACATATTCACCTTCCCACCTAACAAACATTTATATTAGTCAAGCTCTTTGACTTGGAAATAATAACAGCCTAATACAATGCAGCTAAAGCAAAAAAAAAAAAAAAAAAAAAAAGGAAATTTGTATGTTTCACATAGCTGGGAGGGATACTGGGATAACACATAATTTGGAGTTTCTTCAAGAACCAGGTCTTCAGGGACTGGAACTTGAGATTTGACACTTCCAAGTTCATCTCTCCAACTGTTTCTCTTGGTGTTGACCTCATTTTCCCTGCAAGCAGCTTCCTGAGCGTGTCAAGTGCAGGCTTACATCCTTCCAGTATCTTCATTCCAAAGATGAAAAGAGTTCAAAGAAGAAACCTAGTGGCTCTGGCTGAGATTAATTTCCATTAATGAGCCACATTCTGAGGTCAACAGGTAGGTACATTGGCTAGATCAAGATCACTTTCCTATCCCTTGGGCTTGGGAGAGGCTAAACCAGGTAATGTGATTTACTGGTGGCTCCATTTAAGTCATCTGAGTGGGAGAGGATTCTTGCAAAGAAAAGGGGGTGAGAGTGCTGTGACTGGAAGGGAGAACAAATAGAAGTGAGCTGCTGTGGTCTTGATAGGGGGCTAGGGAGGAAGGAAAGGGTCCCAAACCTAGTATAGAAACCTGCATATACACACCTAGCACGGGCTGCCTGAAATGGACACCATCAGATGTACCAGGGTCAAGATAGCCAGGAAACTGATACCAAGTTCTGGGGGATGAATATGACAAGCAGCGGAAACATCAACTGTGACAGGATGTTCTGTTGTCTGTTTGCTTGTGGCTAACTGTTTTGGTTTAACTCTTTATAAAAGACCAGGTCAAGATGAGATGGCAGAACAGTCTCTTCAGGGTGCTGTGCCCACCCTTCTCTCAGATCAATGGCCAGTGAGCTGAAAAATAAAAGCAGTTATAGATTCAATTCCTGTCTCTGCTTATTGGTTTTTTGCTAGTGACAGGCAGCAGAACCCAGGCCTATTCCGCTCACAGTCTGACTTAATGTTCTATCTGCTCTTATTTGCACTGTGTCTTATCCTCCCCATGTTTTGTGTAATCTCCTGGATGCCAGCTTGCTTTTAGGCATTGGAGTGGACAAATTATTCCCAAAAACAAATGAATGGTATCCCCTAGAAACCCAGAATTGAGATGAGTTGCCTAAGGGACAACTCTGGGGAAAAAGTTGGGACAAGCAGGTTAGCAACACTGGAGGGCATTAGTAAAATGTAACATATATTCAATACTTAACAATATTTATTAAGTCCTTATTAAATAACAAATGTTGCTATCTTTTTCTTCATAGCACCTCTGCTTTACAGATGTTGATGCCTGAAGCTTAGAAAGGTTAAGCTTTCAAGATCACAAAGTGCCAAGCTGGGCAGTGCTTAGAGCCCAGCACCGATTCTCTCAACTGATTGGCTCTGCTGCCTCCCCAGCTGAACTGGATGTTAAAATACTGATACAGACAATGGATGCATTACGTGGGTACTTTTTACTTTTATATATTTGCTAGATGTCCTCTCATGAATATCTATGGCTGAAATACATATAATCAGAACATATGTAGCAAGCCAATAATGTATTGTACTGAAAACAAAAAAGTTTGGGCTAGGGCTGTGAATTACCCTTTAACCAACTCTCAGACCTGAACACCCTTCTTGCCCGAGATCTTTGTGTGACCTCTCCTCCCAGGAAAGCAAGTGGTCCAGTTTCTGGGAAGGCTGAACCCATGTATACAAAGTGCAGAACGAGGGCCTCCCTGGGCACAAGGGGTTAAGCACAGCCTGTGAAGTTATCTGCAGCCACTGCAGCACAAGTTCAATTCCCAGCTAGGGAGCTACCCGCATGGCCTAGCAGACCTCGCCTGACTCAACTGCTGCTCCCCCCAGCAGTGTATTTCAGTCACAGGGAAAGCAATCCAGTAAGTTTTACATTTATTTTAAAAAGGGAATGCAATTCAGTGGTCAGAGATGAATTCTGCTGACTTCCTATAGTTTCTCTTAGCTTCTATCACCATCTCCCTGCCTACACCTGACTGTGGCTCTCTGTCCCGTCTTTTCTCTCTGACTATGACCTTGGGCCTGTGCTTGAAGCTGCTGTTCTCCTGGACTGGTGTCTGGGTTCCCCCTTCAACTGTGACTGGATTTTCATTCTGCCATTCACCCAGCAAATATTTTTTTTAGTATTATCAACATCCAGGCATAAAGAACACCATACAAGGATGGACATGGCCTCTGTCCTCACGAACCTACAAGTTCTTGGAAAAGGCTGATACTGAAAATATGCTGAGTGTTGTAGAGGAATTAGGAGAGCCTGCAGAAGCAGCTTTAGTGCTAGGGCAGGCCTCCCGAACAGAAATTTCTTTGAAGAACAGATGAGGTAAAAGGAGAACATGTTGGGTTTGCAGGACCGGGAGATGATGCTGGCTGGGACAGGTGCTGGGTTCAGAGAGCCGGCCCTTGGTTCCCTTTGAGAGAAGTGTCATCCATGCTCCCCTTTCAGTGGCATGTGGCAAGTTTCCCCAGGAAAGTTTCCCCACAAGGCAGAGACATTTACTTATATTTAAAAGGCCAGGTTTATCATTAAAAAGAGAAAGGAAGTGGGCAGAAAGAGCTGCCCCCGAAAGGACAAGCTTGTTTAAAGAGACGCCTGCATAGTCACCGGCAGGCAGGTGGGCTGCTGCCTGTGCTGTATAGAGACCCCAGTGATACGGTCTTCTCTTTGGGAGGCGCTCATTCCTCTGTGGGATTTTTAACTGGTGCTAAATTAATTCTTTTGTAGGATTGGCACCTAAGGATTTTTTCTATATTTGGTTTGACTAGGTCAGTTTGGAAGGATGAGTGATTCTTTCATATTGGCCCTCAATCTCCACATCACCACCTGGTCTGCACCTCAGTCTGTGCCTCTGGGTACTTTTCTCTATAGCTTGTTTAATGGCTGTGTTGATCCTTTCTATACCCACCACTAACTTCTGGCCTCGTGTGAGCCAATTTCTTGTCTTGTGATGACTCCTTCCCAAATATTCTACTCTTAGCCACCAGCAGGAGACACCTAGACTGTGTGGGCTTCTGCTGCTCCCACCCAGCCCAGCTGGTTACAGTGGCCAGAGGCCCCATCCTGGTGAGCTCACCTGGAGTGGGAAATAGACACAGAGAGGTTTGTCATCCAGGACAACCCTGGCCAGCTAAAGAGATGGCAGTGGCCCAGCAAAGCAAGAGAAGCTCACTGGAGGTCAATCACCACAAGCACCACTTGCTGGTGCCTCAGGGGATTAGAAAAAGGGTAACTGAGGTGTGAAAGAAAGTCCTTAGCCAATAATGCAGGGAGTAGGTGTGAATATTTGTTAATTCATTGATGATTGTTCCAGGTTTGGGCTGCGAAACCAGAAGGTATTGTTAAAAGTAGAAATAACAGGCCCAGGGGCCTACCTGGTGGTGCAGGGGTTAAAGTTTCAGTGCTATCAAGCTGTTGCCAGCCACTGCAGCATGAGTTTGATCCCCAGACAGGAAGCCAACCCACATGGCGCAGCAGATCTCTCCTGTCTTGCCTGCTGCTCCCCTCAGCAGTGTATTTCAGTAGATCTGCCTGTTCAGTTCCTCTGTCTCTGGTGAATCCTCTCACCCTCTGTCTCTGGTGAATCCTCTCACCCTCCTCACCTTTGGACTATACCCCAGTTCTTGTATGCATAAATAAATAAAATAAATCTTTTTTTAAAAGAAAAGAAATTACAGGCCCAAAGTGGTCCTTCATGCTGACCCAGACTTAATGCTTATTGCAAACTGTAATCCTAACCCAATCAACCTGGAGTTTCCTAATCAGCTGCAGTGAGCTGATCCTCATGATAGAGCACTGCCTTCTCTGGAGGGAAGGCGGCTTTACCTGAAATAACCTGTTCTTTTGCTCATAACCTTGTTCCACCCTCTCTCTACCTATAGATACCTTGCATTTTGTGTAAATTGTTCCAGTTCCTTGATGGGATGCTGCCCAATTATGAATTGTTAATAAAGCCACTTAGATCTCTAAATGTGAGAAGTTAGTCTTTTAAGAGTATGTTAACTCTTTGTTAACATACTTTCTCCTCTTGAAAACAATTTTGATTCTCCAGCCCCCAGGAAGGGCCCATCTGAGCACTTCCCAAGCTCACCTGATCCTCCAGGTGGGTCCAGAGTCTCAAAGTACTAAAGTCTCCCTCCGGGACATTCCTATGTTGTCATCTTCTTTCTCAGACTGAAAGAAAGTGGATATGAGAAAAAAAGGTGTTTCGGGGTTTGTTTTTTTTTAACTATTACAAAACTATCAACTGAGAGTTGCACAATGACAGTTGAGAAGTGTGAAAAATTTCTGTTTTAGATGTAGTTCAAAGAAATACTCAAAAGCTTTCCTGCTTCCTCAACACATTTGAGAAACAAAAATATTCACACAAGGACTGGGGTTCTCTGAACCTCTGACCACTCCCAAAAGCTACCCACCGATAATCTCTCATCAAATGATCCTATTTTCCAAACTACAGCCACGTCAACCTGGGACTGGTTGAGCCAATGAGGAAGTGACACTATTGGGGTTTTGATTGTAGTCATTAGGGGGGCATGGAGCAGAGGGTTTGGCCCCCTTCTGCAGGTCATTCCCCTCCTGGACCAGGAGGAGGCCCAACATTTCCTCTGCCCTGGGCCCTTAGGGATTATTGTAACAGTATATTGCTATAAAAGTAAACTAATGATTTTAGGAAATACTGAAAGCAACAATGGAAATAATACATTTCTAGTCTCTCAGACCACCGAGGGGGAACAAACACCTGCCACCTGACAAAATATGTCTTCAGAAAACACTGATTTCAAGGGAGGGACTTTGAAAATTGGGTGGAAGTTGCCTTGAAAAAGACATTTTTCTCTTAGGCATCTCCTGCTATCCCAGTAATGTAAGAGTGTGACATCTATAGAAAGGGAAGGTTTCGGGCTCCCTGCACCACCCAAGGAAGGGTGGAGCTGAGCAGAGAGGGGAAGCTAGAAAAAAAATCTTGGAAAGGAAGGATAGAAGAAGAGGGTGTGAAGATAAGACCTGGTGGAGGCATATGGAGCAGAGACATGTGAAGAAGCTGTGCTTGATTCTTGGCCTTGGACTTGCACCAAGCACTTGGAGGACATTAAGGAGACACTTGAAAGAGACAGAGACATGGGTGAGGGACCCGTGAGGAGGCAGACAGTGGCAGCCTTTATCTTGACTTGGGTTTTGATTTTGCTCCTTTCCTCCCAGACTTGCTTGGCCTCTTCTGCCCCTTTTGCATGTGTCTCTACCAAAAGGCACAGCAGACTTGTGGCAGGCTTTTGGGGCCAGTCACTCCAAGATGCTGTCCTGGGAAGGAAGAGTGTGATCCAGGGCGAGATGACTCTCCAGACAGCAGATTCTAGAGACCCCCATGTGCCGCCATCAGGCAGCACATCTGAGGAGAGCTCAAGGTGTCACACTTCCATGTTTTCCAGAGCTGGGCTTTCCTTTCTTTAAACTCTGCATCTAATCAAGGGTCATCTGTGCATGAAGTTGTTATGTCTGTCCAGTCTCCTCTACAGTATAACATGTCCCCAGCTTTTTTTTTTTTGGTCCTTTCTGATATTTTATTTTGAGTGATTCTATCAGTTGTTTTGTGAAATGTCCTTCATTTTGGATTTTTCTGGTCCCATTTCCTAACCTACTCTGCTCAGCTGACAATCTCCCTCTCATTTTAATAAATGCTATATGCAAAGAAAGGGGACTCCTTAGCCAACATCAAAGACATTCAGGAACCAATAGAGCCTCTGATTTTCATAGAAGCAGTAGCTTTGCCATCAGCCATAGCAGTGACGTATTGCCCTGGTCACCAAAAGAATAGGTCTGAAATTGCCAGAGGCAACAGAGCAACTAACTGTACATTCTGCTCTCCAGAGGGCACTCAATAGATCTGCATTTGTTTCAGAAGTCATTCAGAGAGTAAGTGTTGCCTTATACATTACTTGGAAGCCACACACTGTTTGGAGACCACAATCTACAGACAAACTGAGAAAATCAGGCAAAACTACATCAGTAAACCTTAGATGTGCGCTATGTTGCCCACATAGGGTTTTGTCTTGAGAGAGGGTTACTCAAGACCTGGCAGATTGGAGATGTCCAAGTTCAACTGTCAGAGAAATGGTCTGGTCCTTAGGAAGTCTGGCTGACCACTTACACTTTTTTCAGACTTGCAGGCATAAAATCTTGAATGCAGCATTCCAGAGAGAAGAAAGCTCCAGAAGGCAATGACCTGGAGATCAAAACCCACTGGTCTTGTGAACTTGTTGAAGACCTGAGATATTTGTTTAGGAAAAATACAAAAGCTTAAATATTACCTATGTATCTTTCAACTACTCTTACAGAATTCCCCAGGATTGACTTCTTCTTTTTTTAGATTTATTTATTTATGCATACAAGAACTGGGGTAGAGGCCAGAGGTGTGGGGGGTGAGAGGATTCACCAGAGACAGAGTGGGGAACAGAACAGGCAGACTGACTGAAATATACTGCTGAGGGGAGCAGCGGGGGAGTCAGGAGGGGTCTGCTGCGCCATGTGGGTAACTCCCTGGCCGGCTGGGGCTCGAACTTGTTCTTGCAGAAGCTGTGGATAGCTTCACAGTGCTGTGCTTAACCCCTTGCGCCACCAGAAACCCTGAGATTGTGAATAAGGTTATGAGCCTTCCTTGGAAATTGCTCCAACTAAGTCTTTTTTTTTTTTCTTCTGAAGTTTAAGGCATGTAGAATGGCATCTGAAACCATGTGACCTCTGATGTCAATACTCCCCAGTTTGGGGAATTTGACTATGACTCCACAGAAACTACTTGGTTTAGATTTTTTTTTTTAATTTTTTAAATTTTTAATTTTTGGGGAGGGTTTTGTCTTTTTGTTTTTGTATTTGTTTTATGGATATAGGCCTATGGTCTCTTTGCAGATGGTATTTGCACACATATGTGTGGTTAAGGTGAACAGCATGGTTACTTCAATATGAGTAAAACTGCCTTTCCAGCAGGCATTGGTCAATAGAATCTAGCCTCAGAAAACCAGGGCTTTATCCTAGCAAGGAAGCAAAGAGAAAGATCTGTGTCTTTGCAAACGCGAGTAAAATTTCAGGTGCCTATGACGTTCCATGTGGGTAAAATGAAAAACTAAGGGAATTATCCATATGTTATATGTCTGAATATCTTCCCTTTTGTGTCTAATTGTTCCAACTTCTGAAGTATAGATGGCATTTGTAGACATTTTGAGCTCGGAAAAATATGGGAAGTGGTACAAGCACTTCCAGGAAGTATGGGCTGGGACAATTTTAGAATTAATGGGAACGAATTTAGAATTGTATGGTTTGGTTTGAAACATGTATAACTTTGAGGTTATGGTATTGGGTGTAATGTAAGTTTTTTTCTCTGGTTTTTATCTATGCCATTTGCATAGGGCACATTCTGAATAGAAAAGGCAGCCTAATGGTGAACTGTTTAAGTCTTTAAACATCAGGTAAAATGGAAGCTGGGAAATTAAAGGTTTTTGAAGGTTAAGAATTCCAATTGTTGACTGAGATAATCAGGTTCAGCTGTCAGAGTTGTATCCTACGAGCCAAGTCAGAATTTTGATACCTTACGTTGTCATTGTTGGGTAAGCAAATGGTGTTTTCTCTAATATTTATGACAAGGCTTCCCAGAAATCTAAATTAGGAGGAACTGGTAGTCTTTTGTTTGATTGATTGATCATAGGAAGTTTTATGAAACTCATCAGAGCTCCTGAGAAACTCACAAAATTTCTCTTTCGTTATGGAAAAGACACTAGATGAATTCACCTATTTGGCATTTATCTGGTAAATTGAAACTTAATGGGAAGCATTGCACTTGAGAAAAATATTTAACCTTGACATACAGAATAATATTCATATTGGTGTTCTAAAATTTCTGTGCAATGTCTTAGGGGTCTGATATGTTCTGATACAGAGTTGCTTGTCAATCTTGATTGATCTGGAATACTGTAAGTTATAACAATGAACACATTTCTCTGTCAGTTATGTTATTACTAGATTTTAAATTTTTGGTTGTTTCAGAGAGTTGACATTTGCAGAAATTTTTTCTGGATAAATTTACAAGAAAGAGGCCTCAACACTTTTATCTATTTAATTGATAAAAACTGAGAGTGAAAGTTTTCTATTATATAGGGTTGAATGGACTATTGGTGATTAACATAATTTTAATAAATTTTTGAAATACTTTTTATGTTTTGTTTTTGATTCAAGGAAATATTTTTTTCATGTAGCTGACTGAGATCTGCAGCAATATTAAATTGCATTTTCTCTCTCTCTTTGATACCATCATATTATGGAAAAATGGTAATGAGTATTCTTATTACTCACTACAATGTGTCTTCTTTGCATAATTTCAATAGAGAATTTTATTTGGTCTTCTTAAAGTAGAGAATTAGAAACATGTTTCCTTGCTTAGGCCTTGATTAGAATGTCTTTTAGGAGCTGAAATTGAACAGACTCAAGGATAACCTACCACTTAGCCTATAGGATTCCAGAGACCACCAAGGCCTCCATTGGTAAGTCTAAAGATCCTAGATAGTAAAGCCTTGGGAAACCTCAAGAAAGGGAAATCTACCCAAAGGTAAGGGTGTGGTAGAGGCAGTCTGGTGAGATTGTACTGTAGCCCACTCCCAAAGCCCTTATAGGCCAAATAGAAAGTTCCAACAAAGCCAAAAAAAATTATATTGGTTATCTGGCTCCATGAATTTATGAAAATATAGATTCAATGGATTGATATTATATTTAGTTTACAAAAGCCTTTTGCTGTACTATTTAATAGAATTAGGACAGAGATGGAGAGAAGATGATTTTAATAGTAACCTCTCAAACATTTTTGAGATTTTTTTTCTGAGTTTTTCAGATACTTGTTTGCTATTTTTTAGACAAATGTCTCTAGCTTTTTCTTTTCTTTCTTTTTTTTTCTTCTTGGCTTGGACTGATTGGTTATTTTCTAGCATTGGAGGATTTCTCAACACTGGTTATGCATGGGCAGTGCCTCCAGACTGATTGCTATTTCCTTTGAGAACATTATAACCCTGGAGAAAATTATCTTCTGAGGCCGCATCCCAGCACCCACACATTTGAGTTTCATCACCGTAGAATGGTGACAAAAATTGAAAGGAAGGAAATTGTTAGAGGAAAAGTAAAGAGCAAACTCTGAGCCAACAAGTGATATCCTAAATAAATTTCACCCCCTGACATCTTTCTGTACTACATCATGTCTCTTCTCTGATGAGATCTCAGGGGCTGAGGATGACATGAACCTGACTTCCTGAACAGGGGGGCTGCTGGGAACGAGAAATGGAGCTAAGTTGTTGTGTTGGACCCAAATGATTAAACACATGCATACCAGTTCTGCAGCTTTTTTGGTTCATATACTGGCTCAAAATGTTGCTGGTAGGCTTAGTCATTCAATTGATCTCTTCTCTCTCCTCCTCACTGCCCTTGTAAATAAACCTGTTTTTACTTCTCTCCGTGTCTGCTTTTAGGATTTGTCGTGCATTCCTTAGCATGTGGGTGAGAACTCACAGCATGGGTCACCCACATTTTCTGCCAGGATTGCCCGGTAACAGGGTCCCCTGTAATCTATGACCATATCCCTTTTATGTGAGTGTACTTGGAGACAAGACTGGACCACTTGTCCTGAAGAGCACCTGTCCTCTGGTTGTCTGGTTGCTTTTAACTGTATGTTTTAGCTTGGGTCCTCTACTTGATGAGTTCAAGCTAAACATTTTGGGCTATAACACATCACAGGTGCTGTTGTATGCTTTATGAAATTCACATGAATTTAAGTCTATACACTGTGGGCCTTGATTCATGGGCCTTCACTGGGTTTCACGTGCTCACTTCTCCCCTCTCCCATGTTCTGAATATGATTCCTGTCTGGAGCAGCCCTTTGATGGGATGCAAACTAGCGGTCCTTTGGCTTGGTCAAAACTGTTTCATTTAATCAATGTGGTGTTGCTGCTGTCACACAAACTTGAAGCACGCCATTAAGCAAGCTGCAATTCACCATCACTCTATTGTCTCAATTGGTCCTGTGCTACCTGCAATTGGTCTCAACTACTTGCTCTGTGCCAGGCCAGGAGTAGACACAGTCTCTGTCCTCACCACCTCCCAGCCTGGTGTGGACATTTGGTGCTCACTTTTGCGTCTTCAAGTCCCTCATCCAAAACTTAGGCTAAGATTCTTTAAGGATTGATAGTTGTCATTGATAGGACTAGGGATGATTTTAGGTGAAAAGCAACATTAACTAATTTGTTCCAATAGCTACATACCCAATACAAAAAATCATCAATTCATCAATAACCTATTTCACATTGTTTCAGATGAGGCCACAGCAGTTGACCATGTGAGAAATGATAAAAGAACAGGAACTAGAACACAAAATTGTTTTGTGTGACTCAGCTGGGCCACTGTGGTCCTTCTGAGCCTGAGTCCAAGGGCAGAGGATCCCTATTCTTTTGGAAACTGTTGATTTCTTCTTCAAATCCAGCACTTCTCTGGTTCACTCCTGGCCATGCCTAGTGACCTCACCCTCTCCACCAGGTCTGTTTCCTAACGGATATCTCAAGTCAGCTGGTATGGCTCAGAGGGTTAACAGAAGGTCTCCTTAGACACAGCACAGACACCACGGGGGCATAAGTCCACAGGAAGGATACACTCCTAACCCATACTCTGCCCAGAGGGAGTCATTCAGAGCCCCCCACATCCAGTCTTGGAGCCCCATTCAGCAAATACACACACACACACACACACACCAGTCTCTACCATTACCTCCTTGGCAGCCACAATGCAATTAAGGCAGCATTCTGGAAATTAGATGCTCATTGGGAAGGAAAATAACTACAAGTGATTGAGAGCAATTTTCTTGACAAGAACTCATCAGGACGCAGAGATTTCAGTTAATTAAAAGAAGTGGGGCCTTTTCTGGTCTTGGGTCATCACTACCCAAGTAAAACCCAAACAAACAAACCCCAAACCCAAAGATACGTTGTTTCTGGAGGAGGTGAGGACTGTGATTTTTTGGTGGGGGAATGAAACACAGAAGGGCAAATAGAGGCATAGAGTAGTGTCCCTTAAGAAATCATCCATTTAATAAAACAAGAAGTTCTTATTGCCTTGCAAGTACCCAGCTCTGCTCTAAACCCTATAGATATATCACCTCATTTAACCCTCACATGATCCAGTGGGGTAAGTTTTAGTATTTTTCATCCCCATTTTACATACACAAGAACTGAGACTAAGGTGGATCCCAGGTCCCACCAGGGAGAGGTAAGAGAAGGTCTACTGTCTTTTGAAATTTTGGAAGTGCTAAGAAGGGCCTAATAATACCCACTTTTGCCTAGAGTTTCTTATTAGCAACACCATTCCTTTACCTTAAGACAAACTCATTAGGGCCTCCCTGGTGGTGCAAGGAGTTAAACACTGCACTATGAAGCAATCCATAGCCTCTGCAGCACAAGTTTGATCCCCTGCCTGCCAGGGAACAACCCACATGGCACAGCAGACCTCTCCTGACTCGCCCACTGCTCCCCTCAGCAGTGTATTTCAGTGGATCCTCCCATTCTGCTCCCCACTCTGTCTCTGGTGAATCCTCTCACCCCCACACCTCTGGCCTATACCCCCAGCTCTAGTAGGCATAAATAAATCTTTAAAAAAAAAAAGACAAACTCATTAGTATCCAATAAATAAGCAACTCATGCAACTTAATAGCAAAAAAAAAAAAAAGACCAATTAAAAAATGGACAGAGAACTTGTGTGGATTTTTCCAAAAAAGATATACCTAAGACCCACAGCTAAATGAGTAATCATCAAAGAAATGCAAATCAAAACTACAATGAGGTGTCATGTCACACCTCATAGTGGCTAGTATCAAAAAGATAAGAAATAACAAATGCTGATGAGAATGTGGAGAAAAGAGAAGCCTTGCACACTCTTGGTTGGCATGTAAATTCGAATCATTATGGGAAACAGCATGGACATTCTTAAAAAGATTAAAAACAAATAAGATCCAGCAACTCTATCTCTGGGTATTTATCCAAAGGAATGAAAATTCTGCATCAAAAGTTATCTGTATCCCATGTTCATTGAAGCATTATTTATAATAGCCAACACAAGGAAGCAACCCAAGTGTCCAATGACAGATGAATGGATAAAGGAAATGTGAGATATACATTCATTCGTCTGTATGTATCATGTGACATATGTGTATGTATGTATGTGTACATGTATATACATATGGGAAATTATTCAGTCATAAAAATAAAGAAATATTGTCATTAGCAACAATATGGATGGAACGTGAGGGTATCACCAAATAAATCAGAAAGAGAAAAAAATATTGAATGATCTCACTTATATGTGGAATCTAAATAAACAAACTCATAGATACAGAGAACAGATTGGTGGTTGCCAGAGGCAAGGACTGGGTAGGGGGTGAGGGAAGGTGAAATGGTACAAATTCCTGTTATACAGTAGATAAATCATGGGATATAATGTACAGCATTGTGGTTATAGTTAATAATACTGTGATGTATATTTGTGTATTGCATTGTATTATATAATGTATATTTGAGTTATATGTATGTGAAAGTTGTCAAAAGTAGGGACCTCCAGGTGGCACAAGAGGTTAAGATGCTGCACAATAAAGCTATCCCAGCCCTTGTATGCATAAATAAATAAATCTTTAAAAAAAAAAAAAAAAAAAAGGAGGGCCTCCCCGGTGGCGCAGAGGTTGAGTGCTGGGTTGTGAAGCTGCCCGCAGCTGCTGCAGCGCTGGTTCCATCCCCAGCTGCTCCCCGGCCACCGGAGGAGGGTCCCGCATGGCGCGCAGACCTCTCCTGCGCCCGCTGCTCCCCTCGGCAGTGTGCTTCGGCTCTGCTCCCCGCTCTGGCTCTGGTGAATTCTCTCACCCTCCCGCGCTTCTGACTGTACCCAGCACTTGTATAAATAAATAAATAAATCTTTAAAAAAAAAAATGGCCATGACAATAAGCAAATAAATGGACATGGCTCTATCCCAATAAAACGTTATTCACAGAAGTAGAAAATAAAAAAATAAAATAAATTAAAATAAAATAAACCAAACTCATCAAATATATTCTACTAAAATGCAAAATAGTAGCCCCATTTTCGGTCATTAATTCCTCCAGGTTGTGTGTAGAATGGAGTTAGGGCACAAATACACACCAGCAGTGGAGTCCTTCACTACAGAGACAGCACACAGTGCCAGAATTTCTCATCACCTAGGGAAGGCTGTAAGGGGTATCCAAAGGGATGTGAGTCAAAGGCCCAGAACTCCAGGATACCATTATTATCCCCCCGACCAGTCACTTAGTATTTGTAGGATCCCCAGTCCAGTTATGGCTTCCATTGGCCACTTGTATCTTTGCAAACAATTTGCCTGGGGTACACAGGGAGGGAGGAAAAGCCCCCTAGAAATGTAGTTCATTAGTCATGAGCATGAACTTTGTTCCCTTCCAACTGTAAGGAAGGCAGGGATCAGGTGTTATGTTCCTTCGTGTCAAGTGAGGGGTTGTTGTGGGGTGGAATAAGGTGCCCCCAAAGACTTGAAAACAAGGGGACAGGTCATTTTCTGAGATTTAAACATGAAATTAGCTTCAGAGTAAAGCAGAACCACGCACTGTCAGCCTAAAGGTCCTGTTAGCAAGACAAGCCATAACCAGATGGCAAATACTAATATTATATCTGAAGATGCGAGCCCAGGTTAGTGAGAGCTAAGATATTTTCCCAGTTGGTCCAGGTCACCAGACATAGGTGACCTTGTACATAGCTTCTTGCCCATAAATAAAACTTAGATGAGAATCATGTACATGACAAGCTTGCATGTTCCAGAAAGTATGTTTTTCCACTGACCTCTAGGGCTGAAGGTGAAAAATGATTGATAAGGCTGATTGCAAGGAGTGGAGACCAGAAGACTCCAGCACCAGGAGCAAAGACATTCCTGAAGACCCCCTCCCACATTATACAATATAACTTCACCTCACTGTCCCCTCTATGAGACAGTTTCTTTAGAAAGGCTAGTTTTGCTGTCTTCTTTTCTTGTCACAAGGAAATAAATACTTGTCCTTTGTGTACTTTATCTTGGCAGTGTCTTTTATTCAGCCCAGACACCCACCAAGGAATGGATATATTGAGTTCCATACAAAGAATATGTCACAGGGGTTGGCTGGCTCTGAAAGCAGAGGAAAGGAGACTCAGCAACAGAGACAGAACATGCCCTCCTGAGCAGTGAACAAGGGAAATGGTGGCCCCATTTCAGTTAATTTTAAAAAAAGAAAGAAAAAAATGTTTGAGCTGTGGGATTCTGGAGGAAAGCAGGAGAACACTGGGAATGGGGACTGCTTTAGACCACCATTTCCCAATGCACAACTCACTGGAATCCCTCACTGACCCTGCCTGCCATGACCCCTCCTGGTAACCAGGCCTGTCACATCACAGCCCAGTGAGGGAAGGTGCTGGTCAGACTACATAGACCTCTGCCTGGCAGTTACACTTCTCACTGGTGATTTTGCAGGGCTTTGAAGACATGGGTTGGCTTCCTTGAATCCCCTGGGCTGGGAGACATGGACCAGGTGCAGAATCACCCCTCTCCCAACTTCAAACTATACTACAGAGCAATTGTAATTTAAAAAGCATGTTATTATAATAAAAGCAGACACCCAAATCAATGGAAGAGAATTGAAAGTCCAGAAATAAACCCCCACACACAGAGACAACTTGTCTCTGACAACATTAAAAACATAAAACAGAGTAAGAAGAGTCTCTCCAATAGATGGTGTTGGGGAAACTACCATTACACACAAAAGAAATGAGACTAGACCACTGCCTTACATCCTACACAAAAATAACTCATAATGGACTAAAGACTTGACTATAAGACCTGAAGATGACTTCAGATAAACCCATCTCCCTAAATTATATACAGAATTGCAATAAAAATAACTTTTAAAAAAAAGTGTGGGAACAACCTAAATACCTATCAACAGATGAGTGGATAAAGATGTGGTATATACACACAATGGAATACTATTCAGCAGTAAAAAAGAGGCATTTGCAACAACATGAATGGAACTGGGGGTATTAAACTAAGTGAAATATGTCAGGCAGAGAAAGATAAACACTATATGATTTTACTCATGTGTTGTAGATAAAGAAACAAAACAAATAAGGAGAACAAAAACAAATTCTTAGATATAAGAACAAAACAGAGGTAATCAGAAGGGAAGGGGGTGAAGTGGTGAGTAAATAGGGCAACTGTGTAAAAGGGATCAATTACATGGTAATGGAGGGAATGGAGGTCTTCAATGATGTGTGTATGCAATATGTGAAGATGCTGATGTCTGTGCACCTGAAATCTATATACTGTTATCAACCAATTACTTCAATAAAAGAAAATAGAACTACAGGCCTGCCTTGGCTGCCTCCTGTCCCCTTCCCACCTGTCCAGACATGTCCCAAGAGAAGGAGGGGTCCAGGAAGTCCCCCTGGTGAAGAGGAAACAATACTCCAGTCTCTGCAAATCCACATAATTCATGAGAGCCGCCTGGCACCTTCCTAGATTAGTCCACGTAGTTTCCAAAGACAGAAACCCATATTCAAAGCACAAGAACAAGAGTTTACTGGGGAGCTATTGAATCTTCTCACCACTCATGTACTTCAGGAAAAACTAGAATGAAGGACTCAAGTACCACAGGGAGCTGTCCACCGGATCCTGCACCACTGCTGCATTTACCTTCCTGACTTTCTCCACATGGGGAAAAGAAGGCTGCCATTGCGCCAGCCATCACAAGGAGGGTACTGCTCCCTTGCCTGGTTCCAACCTGTCAAGTCTCAGAGAAGGCCAAGTTCAGCCTATTTCTGGTCCAACTAGCTTTGGCAAGGGGGCAAGCCATATGAGAAAAGCAAAGCCACCGGGGGTCCCCTGTGCGTCCAGATAATTCCCAGATGAAGAGACTTACTGGAAGCCACAAAGTCATCCACTGGCTTCTGGTTCATGGCTCCGAGGCTGACAGGGGTGCCTATTTCACAGGTGATTGTGAATTATTGCTGAGATAGTGTGTATAGAAAGTGTCTGGTGGGCCTCCCAGGTGGCACAGCAGGTTGAGCACCATGCCGTGAAGCTGTCTGCAGCCTCTGCAGCCACAGGTTCAATTCCCGGCCAACCAGGGAGAAACCCACATGGCCCGGCAGACCTCTCCTGCCTTGCCCACTCCTCCCCTCAGCAGTGTCTTCAGTCCGTCTGCCTGTTCTGCTCCCCACTCTGTCTCACCCTCCCACACCTCTGACTGTACCCCAGTTCTTATACAAATAAATAAATCTTTTAAAAAAGAAAGAAAGAAAATGTCTGGTGCCTGGAAGCACTCATCAAATATTGGTTCTTTTTTGCTATTGTTAATAGGAGGATTTGCTCTGGCCCAGGGAGGACTGTGGCACCCATGCAGAGGACTATGGGAGAGCAGGGCCTCTGCTGCTGATGGGCCTGCTTGAGCCTGGTTCTCCTAACGTCACTGGATGGCGTGGGGTGAGCAGCACATGGACGCAGTAGAGGCAAACAGAGGAGGTGGTGAGGATGGCTGCTGCCACAGGCCCCAGGTCTCACGTCCACGGTCCGCTGGCGGGACACTGACTTGGACTTGCTGTCCTCTGCTACAGCTGCAAAGAATAGGGAAGCAAACAAGAGTAGAAGGAAAAACTGCAAGTCTTATTAGCACTCTATTGTTGTTGATATTAATTATCATCTCCAGAAAACTGCTGGGATTATGAGCCTGTGTTTTCCTCACGTTTTCTCTAATGGCCATTACGAGGAGGGAAGCCAAGCAGACTTAATTTGCTAATGCCAACTACTAAATTATGCAAAACCAGATCCTCTAATGAATTTCTCCCCTCTGGCTCCCGGCGCTGATTAGTTTTTCGGGTGTCTTGATGGGAGAGAGGCGGGAAGAGACCGAGTGTTTGGTGCCCCTCCTCCAAAATCTGCACAGGCCCCTGGACAAGGGCCTCACAAGAGTGAACCCCCACCGGTGAGGCATCAGGGGGCTGCATGGATTCTTTGGTAATTCAAGGCGGTTTTAGATTTTTCAGTTTGAATAGAATCAAATAGCTTGTCTCAGAAGGAAGGAAAAGGCCACTGTCGAATGAAATGTAAGCCCACAAATGACTTCTCTCTCTCTGTTCCATTTCTGATGACTATTTATAGATCCAGGCCCGTCACTGCAAATGAGGGACATTTTCCTCCTCCCGGGCCACGGCTCCCACCCCAGCACCTTGAAGATGACAGCCCTGGGGAAGCTCAGACGAGGCTTTGGGCACTGGGCAGCCCAGGCCCCTTCTTGATGTGCCCTAACGCTCATCACCTTCCTTCAGAAAACAGCTGCTCCTTCCCTCCAGACCCTGAGCCTCAGGGGAGAGGGCTGGGTGCCTCTGCAGGACATGGCCAAGGCTGGTTCAGGCAGGCTGCATGCACGGCAGTGGGCATACTTCACAGGGAGCTAAGACACAACTCTAGTGAAGAAGGCAGCTCCCCAGCAGGATGCAGACAGCTCACCGAAGAGAAAGGATTTGAGAACTGTCCCAGCCTTGGAAAGAGCAAGAGCTAAAGTAACTGGGACCAGGTGACAGGAACTATACTTTTAGGGCATAAATCCTTCCCAGGGGATTTGATTGGTGGTTCAAGTCCCACGGCACCACACTCACTGTGGGACCTTGCGCAAGTTTCTCAATCTCTTCAATTTATTCTGAGAAATGGGGATCCCAGAACTTTGTTCCCCCTCTCTCGCAGCGGTGAGTATAACCAGCTGCTGCGATGCTGTTCTTTCAAATCTGGGACCTCAGCTTCTGTGTTGGTGGGAAATCCAATATTTTCCCCCAAGACCTCTGATTCCTTGGGGCTGGCTGTGCTCACAGCCACCCCCTGCCTCGCCGGTTTCTGCCCCTCACTCTGTGCAGACTCTAACAGGTAGCACAGTCCTCCTAACTCTCCCAGCAGACATTTGCATATGGAGAATCTGTACTGAAAATAGAGGTGGGAAGAGGTTTACTCTGCCAATCACAAACAACCACCCGTGGCATTTTAAACTCTTTTTAAAGCCACAGGAGGCTGCGCAGCCTGGCAATTAGGAGCTCAGTCTTCAGGGCTCCCGCCCCAGAGCTACCACCTACCAGCTATGTGAGCTGGAAGAAGCAACTTCATAGCATTTCCCTGCAGAATGGAGAATTCAATGATTTTTGTAAGGGGTTGGGGGGGGGGTATGTGTGTGTGTGCGCACACTTATGAAAGAATTAAGTCTGAGGACAGTGCCCTGGAGAGTAAGTCCACATTAGGATAGTGAGTTGTTAGGAAATCAGCTATCTGCCATCTTGCCACTATACACACTCCAGCTCCTGCGCTCTCCTCTGCCCACCCCCACCCAAAACTTCCCGGCATCCCTTGTGTGGAACAATTCAATAATCTCTTTATTTTATTGCCACCTTCTAATCAGGACATTACCCTCCACCCCAAAATTGTTTTATCAAAGAATTTCTTAAAGCTGGTCTCCTTTTTCAAAAACACTGGACATTATCATAATAATATTTTCATACTCAATGCGTGAAGATCAGCTAAATGTGAAAATGCTGTGGAAACTAGCATATAGCCACACCTGAACAGTTATTGAACCTGCTCCTATTGCTTGCGCTATCGACATCCATCTCTTCAAGCTTTGTTTGTCTTGTAAAAAGTGTAAGGTTCGATGGATTTTTCTGAAACAATCTTCCTCAGGCTCAAAAGGATCCAGTTCCATTATTTGGAGTTAAACAAAACCATCCCCAAGCATCTCTTCCCACTTTTTAAACTTTTATCAGAAAGTAATTCATGTACAGAAAGACATTATCATTGATTTTCTCACCGCCATCACCAGGCTCCAGCTCAAGACAACGGAGCATGACCATCTCCCAGAACACCCCAGGTTTCCTCCAGTGGCTGCCCCCAGCACACTACCTCTAGTCGCACATGGTAATTGTGACTGCTTTTGTACTCTGCCGAGTCATGCCACCTATGTTCTGGTACAGCGGATTCCTTCCATCATGTATGTGAGATTCACCCATATTATTACACGTCGCTAGAGGCCATCACTGTCCTTGCTGTGTGTGTCCTATCATGCGTGGTGTTCCAGCGGCAGGTATCCAGGTCACATGCCTACAGGTGTGCTACCCAGTATCACTGGGACTTGATTATCTCCCCTAGTCTAGCTCTTAACTGCCAGGTACATGATCTCCTGGTTTGAGAACAAAGCATCTAATGAATATACCATATAAAATTATCTGCATTTTGCCATGTCAACCTCCAGAAGAGGATCCAGGGATTTAGAGAGCAGAACATCTTATAATGGGCAGTAGGCACGTCTGCTCTTGGTTCCAGAAGGAAACACTATTGCTAGCTTCTAAGGTCGTTTGCTATACAAATATCTTAGAAAAGATGTTCATTTGGTGCCTCTGTTCTGGAGATACCCAGAAATGGAAAAGACCCCAGAGGATTGTCTGCTAGCACTCTGGGGCTCTGGCCTGGAGGCCCGGCTCTGACACTTCAGCATTTGCCATCTCAGACATCACCAACCACATTCTAGGTGGCCCACAGATCCTGGAAGGGGGACTTTGGTGCCATCTAGAGGTGGCCCTTGAGCAGGCCAGTCTGTGCCAAGCCAGTGAGTGCCTGGATCACACCAGCTGCTACTTCTCTAGGGGGTCACACCAAGGCCCCAGTCCAGGCCTCCCAGGGACACCCCATTTTCCCCCCTTCCAGTCTCTGTTCCATTATGCCCTCTCTCATTTTACTTTATTCTCTTTTCACTGCTAGTTCTCTTCCTGTTTCTTGCTTTTTGTGTATTTCTCATACCTTTTTTCCTATCATCCTCTTTTAATGATTTTATCTCTAGGACTGTGGGCAGATTTTTTTTTAAGATTTATTTATTTATGCATACAAGAACTGGGGTGTAGGCCAGAGGTGCGGGGCATAAGAGGATTCACCAGAGACAGGGTGGGGAGCAGAACAGGCAGATCTACTGAAATACACTGCTGAGGGGAGCAGCGGGAGAGACAGGAGAGGTCTGCTGAGCCATGTGGGTTGCTCCTTGGCTGGCCGGGGTATCGAACTTGTGCTGCAGTGACTGGCAAAAGCTTGATAGCACCGCGTCTTTAACCCCTGGCCACCAGGGAGGGCCCTGTGAGCAGATTTTAAACAACAAATGAAACAAATACAAACTACAAATGTGAAGCAAGACACAGTGAGGATCACCCACAACCCTCCACCCACACAGAGATAACGCTAGTGAACATTTAACAACAATCCAAAAGTTTTTTCTACACAGTTGTCCACATATATCAACATGTTTACCACAAACCAGGATCCTACACACCTGGCATGCACACTGTCTGTCTGCCCCAGAGAACAGAGACCTACGGAGGGAGCTTAGAGGTGGGAAACTTTCTTCTCCTTAAGGAACAAGAGTGAGCCCTGGACCATTCAATGCCAGCTGCCCACACCCTGATCCTCCAGGGCACCAGGTCAGCCTGAGTCCCCTTTCCAGCCCATTCCTGGTTTCAGGTCAGACATAAGGGTAAGTCAGGGAGAGAGCTTAGCCGTGAGGGATCTAGGGCATGGAGCCTGGGGCAGGGGACACATCTGGTCCCCCAGCCCCAAGCAGGCTTCCAGGAGGAGGAGATGCCTACAGGCACAGAGGGGTTTCTAGAATATGGAGTAGAGGCCAGATCAGTGTGTAGGGGGATAGGACCGGGTGGCAAACTGTATATGTGTGTATCTGTGTCTATGCACAAGCACTCACACAGGCTTCCACTCCAGTTACCACAATCCTCAGGGCCTGCTCCAGCTACACAACTGTCTTTCTTTCCTTTGACTCAACCTGGACAACCCAAAAGAGAAACTGGGTGATTTGGGTATGAATTCTCACTCTTGTGCTTAAGAACTCAGGACAAGTCTCAAGAGCAAGCACACAGAAAAATGTTAATAAATGGTTTATTTGAGAGAGAGAGAGAGACAGGTTAATTGGTCAATAACCAGTAATACCGCCTGAGCTGGGAGACCCAGATTGCACTGAAAGCTGGAATAGCAGAGGGCAAAGCCCGTGTGTTTGGTTTGGTTTTTTTTTTTTTTTAAAGATTTATTTTTATTTATTTATTTATACAAGCACTGGGTACAGTCAGAAGCTCGGGAAGGTAAGAGAATTCACCAGAGCCAGAGCAGGGAGCAGAGCAGGCAGAAGGACTGAAGTACACTGCTGAGGGGAGCAGCGGGCGGCAGGAAAGGTCTGCGCGCCTTGTGGGACCCTCCTCCGGTGGCCGGCAAGCGGCCGGGGATCGAACTGGCGCTGCAGAGGCTGCGGGCAGCTTTGCAACCCGGCGCTCAACCGTTGCGCCACCGGGGAGGCCCTCCGTGTGTTTGTTTTATACCAAACATGGCTGCTTCACTCCACCCTTAGTTTCCAGAACCTCCCCCCCCTTTCAGGAAGTCAAGCTTCATGGCAGTTTTGGGGCCCTCAGTGCCCAAGCTCTCTTCAGCATGGAGGTGAGGGTGGGTCTAAAACATCAGTGGGTGGAGATCATTTGGGACATAGGATTCCTCCAACAAAATCTGGGCGGGTTTCCATTCTTGCATGTGCCTCAACCCTCAACCTCCACTGCATGAATGGACTGAAAGGACCACCATGGTTGGCTTATAAACAACTAAGCTGTTTATAAATTTTCACTGTTACAAGCAATGCATGTCCAGGGTTTAAAGTACAAGGTTTGTCACAAGAAACTCAGACAGTAGCTGAGTTCACAGCAGCATGATAGAATAATGTCAGGTGCTCTCCCTCACCTACCCCCAGCTCATTCCCCTCTCCACAGGGGTGGCCGCTGAAAATAGTTTGGTTGGTTATCCAGGAATAACTTTTGGAGTTATTCTTTACACTCGCTTTTTAACAGCCCAGTCTGCTGAGTTCTGTGATGTCCTTGTTTAACTCACCGGCTTAACAGGTTCCCTGGGCACTTCAGCAGGTCAATGCACACAGAGCTGCCGCAGCCCTCAGAAGCACAGCTCAGAGAGGAGACTCCAGTCAGCCTAACACAACACAGCAGCCTCTCCACAGACTGCTGACACCCACGGGGCTGAGCAGCTGTTGCAGCCCCAACATGAGAGGGCAGGTTCCCCAGTCAGAGATTGGCACTCAGAGGCACCCTCTCCCCAGCTGTGTAACCTTGAAGAAGTTACATAACTCCCTGAGCACCTACCTCTTTCTGCCATCCTGAGGATTAAGTGGTATCAGCATGGAAGGCTTGGCAGGGCACCTGGCACAGACACCTAAGTTACAAAAGCCACAACAGTTACTGAGGTGATGGTGCGCGGGTGCGCCGGTGAAGGAAACTCTATGGGGACTATACCTGAGGGGCAGAAGAAAAGATTGTTTAAAAATGAACAATGATAAAAAAATAATAATAAATTAACTTAAAAATATAAAGTGGCCTTCTAGGGTCGGGGACGCAGAGCCGCCTCACGCCGTCGAAGAAAACGTAGCCGGCTCTGGTCCTCCCAAGCTGACTCATCCTTTACTCCACAAACAAGATCACTTTCTCCTGCTGTTTTTCAAATCACTGCATTTGAAACATTCATCTGTGAAGAAGTCTTGCTGGCCCACGATTACAGTCGTCACCTCCCTCAGCACTTGGGTGTCTCTGAACCTGCCTTCCTTTTCCCTAAATTGAGAAAAATGAATCCTGTCTGTGCACCTCAGTGGCCTAGAGGGCAATTGAGGACGCTCCCCTGACAATGCTTCATAAAGTCTGAAGCACTGCAGACCCGGAGGGGATCTTGTGGGCAGGCCCGCTGGAGTGTGCCTCCCAGAGCCAGTGTTCAATCATGAATAAACCTTCTCACCAGGAAATAAGGAAATTAAAGCTCTTGGGTCTCTAGAAAGGTGAAAGGAGGGAAGAGAAATGTGAATCTCAGGCCTCCCTGGTGGCGCAAGGGGTTAAGACGCAATCTATGAAGGTATCCGCAGCCACTGAAGCATAAGTTCGATCCCCGGCCAGGGAGCTACCCACATGGCACAGCAGACCTCTCCTGTCCTTCCTGCTGCTCCCCTCAGCAGTGTATTTCAGTGGATCTGCCTGTTCTGTTCCCCATTCTGTCTCTGGTGAATCCTCTCACCCCCCACACCTCTGGCCTGGACCCCAGTTCTTGTATCATAAATAAATAAATCTTAAAAAAAAAAAGAAATGTGAATCTCACACAAAGTATGTTGTCTCTTAGCAAGTAGTAGTTGTCTTTCCTTCTCTCCTCCTTCCTGCTAGCCTTGCCTCCTTCCCTCCTTTTCCCCATTTCTTTAATTCCACACATATTCCCTCTCCTGGATTTGCAGGCAGAAGAGAGTAAACAACAATTCTGACAAGAGCTCCTCATTTTTGCACGCATTTCAGTTTGAAAAGTGCTGTCACGTGATCACATCTATTTTCTCATTTGACCAGTGAGATTCACGTTAAACTGGGCCATCCTATATTCCATCTGGCAACCTAATACCCAGCCTCTGTGAGGCCTCCCCAATCCAGGCCCTGCACCCAGGCCCTCCCAGTGATACCTTTTCAGGTTTATCTGAAACTCCCTTACACATTCTTCAGAAATGGCCAAGTACCCACCATGAACACCACCTAGTGCAGAGTCTTTGGGGGTGAGATTGGCAGAGGAAGTGTTGGGGGGGGGGGGGAAAGGATGTCCTAAAGCTAATTCCATACAGGCTTTGTGGACTCCACCCACACCCCCGGGCCAAAGCCAAAGACACTGGGAACTCCAAATCCCATCACCACCAAAGGGAAGGTGGCTGGGACCTGAGGGTGGCGTTAAGCAGCCAGGTGTAGTATAAAGCCAGACACATGGGCTTTGGGGGATCCCCCATTTTGACTCTCCACCAACTCGCAGCGTCCAGCCAGCTCCGAGAGTGCTTTTTGGGTTTCCAGGTCGGCGGATCAGGTAGGATGCATTAAAGACTTTATTTCCTTATTTTCTCCCTGAGTTGTACATTTTCCTTATTTCCTTTTCCCTTGTAAATAAACCTTTTATTAACCTTTTGTGTGTGCCTGTAGTAGAGTATTCATAAGTCCCTTTTAAGCGCGCGGGTGAGGACCCACAGCCAGGAACCCGTTCAATATCGGGGCTGCCCTAGAACAGCTGGCGCCCGAGGTACTTCAGGAATGGTGAGATCAGGTAAAGCTTTATTACTCATGCATGAGGTCCCAGACCTGGGTAGCCCCATATGGTCTAAGCACTGGTTTAAAGACAAAGAGCTCCTTTTATACACAACTGTCTTCATTTTTGTTACATTGATAGCATCGTTTTTCAGCAGGCACGACCATGTGCTGCAAAGTCCCCAGACAAGGGTGGGAGGACCGGCAAAGGGGGAAAAAAGTAGAAGTCTAAGAGATGGCTTTGATGAGACAGACCAGCTTGACTGGCTACCCAACCCTTTTGAAATGCAACTTTGTTTACATAGGAGTGCTGAGGCCCAGGCCATAAATCTTGAAAGGGAAAGAGCTGTAAGTAAGCAAACTTGTTAATTACGCCTGCTTTGGAGTGTTCTTTGCACCTGGGCTGGAAGTTCTGCTGGAATCTTTATTATATTCATTTGTTCAATAATATATTTTCTCATCCGTGGGGCTTTTCAGGAAGAATCTCCTGTCAGAGAGGAAGGGGTGTGCCTGCGATTTTCTCCCTCTCTGACCCAAGAACCTCTGCTTAGCGTGAAAACAGTCCATTTTCCTCCCTGGGGTGAAGGTAAATCATTTCACAGGCCAGCCCGCCCTCTGGTGGCCAGAACGGGACATAGGCTGTGTTTACTTCGACTCCTAAACCTTCCTGCAGGGAAAACGCCTGCCTAGGCCAAGGCTGTGGATCTCCTGAGCCCCGCCCCATGGCGGCTCTGCCTCCACCCTCTGCCACCAGTCACAGCCTTCCCCTCTGGATTCCTCGCTACAACCACCTCCTCCTGGAACCTTCCCCCAGACCTCTGGGCAGGTTCTACCTGTACCAAGATTGCTCATGGGTGCGCCCATCTCTCCTACTAAACAGGGTCCACCCTGCCCCAAAGATTCTGCACTAGGGGGTCTTCAGGGGGCCATTTCTGAAGAACGTTTGAGGAAGTTTAACATAAACCAGAGAAGGCTTCACTGGAAGGGCCTGGGTGCAGGACCTGCATTGGGGAGGCCTCCCAGAAGCTGGGTGCTAGGTTGCCAGATGAAATATAGGATGACCCAGTTCAGCTTCAATTTCAGGTAAAGAGAAAATGAAAAAAAAAAAAAAATTAATGCTAGCATGTCCCAAATATTGCATGGCACACCTTAAACTTAAAATCATTTTAGTTACTTATGAGAAATTTGAATTTAATTGACATCCTGTATTTTTATTTTGCTTAATCCAACAACCCTACTGAGTGGAGTAATGGCCATTAGGAGCCCACACAGGCAAGTGGGTCCCCAGTGTCTGAGGTAGGGTGGCTTGGGGCCGGAGAGAACTGTAATGCAGACTTCACATTTTCACCTGGAATTTTACATCCACATCATGAAAGTGAGGTGATATGACCCGCCTGCTGCTCCCCTCAGCAGTGTATTTCAGTAGATCCACCTCTTCTGCTCCCCACTCTGTCTCTGGTGAATCCTCTCACCCCCCACACCTCTGGCCTGTACCCCAGCTCTTGTATGCATAAATAAATAAATCTTTTTGAAAAAAATGAGGGATTGAAAACAGCGAGGACCTTACCTCTGTCCCCTTCTTCAGTCTCTCTGGGGCGCCTCTGACCACAAGAGAAACTCTGGTGTCTTCATGCTGTGTCTACAGGACACACCCAAAGGTTCCACTCCCTTAAGGGCAGAATTTGTATCTCCTATTTGTCCCCCAAGGCACCCAAAAGTTATCAATAATTGCTGTGGAAATAAAGGATTTCAACAAAAGTAGTACAGGGCTTGCCTGCTCCACTAACTGGTCCACTTCCATTGCTAAAAAGGAAATAATAACCAGGCCCACGGCAGGCTGTTGTTACAGCTAAAGGACCTAGAATCACGGCCCCCGCCCCCTTTGCAGAGACCAGCTCTTCTCTTGGTTAGTATTGCTTCAACACTGCTTCCCAAGAAGTGCCCCCACTGCGTTTTCTCCTGGAATGTGTCACATTCCAGTTGTTTCCTACATTGATGCCACCTTTACCAGCCACAAAACCTCTTATAGAGATTTCCTTCACTTCCTGAGCAAGGGTGCAGCTGGCTTCATGAAGGCGTCGTGACAGCGCATTCCCTCAGCAAGACAATCTTTTGGCCCCGCTCCCCCATGGCCCAGGGCTGTGAGTCTTACGTTTCAGGCAATATTAGAACTCATTTATAATGATTTATGGTAATTACACCGGACAAGAGTTTGATGGCTATTAGGCCTCTTTATTTGGCTGAGAAACATTTGAAGCATGAAGCTTCATGAGACAATCAGCGCCAGCACCGTTACGAAACAGCCTTGTATTTAGAACCAATTTAGAGTGTCATTTTTGATATCACAGATTATCCATCTCTGGACTCCGAGTCCTTGGTATCTGTGTTCTCCTGCTCCGTGTGGGGAGGACAGCAAACAGCCTCCCCGGGAAACAGGCAATAGCAGCAAGCAGACCCCAGGAACTGAATTCCCAGGGGACACCCGGGTCATCTAACATTCAGCTTTGCACAGCATGATTCCACCTCCTGTAACAGCAAGATGTTACCCCATGTCCTGCCTCAGTGTCCCTCTCGCCCTTCACTTGCAGAGGGCACAGGAGGCCGGGACTGCCAGCTGCTCTGCACACACCAGCCCCAACTATACCCTGGCTGGTTGGGGTTGTTCAAGCCAAGCCTAATGTTCAATATTGGAATATCACTCCGAGCCAAAGAGTCGTGAAATGATAATAAATAAGAATCTCTCAAGCTGTGACTTCGCCATGCCAAAATAGCTGGTTTAAAAAGTAGAAAATTTATTAACAGGCCAGATGTTTAATTTTCCACAATGACAAACAGAGCACATTCATCTGCATTTTCCCCACTTTGCACCTGAATGTTTTAGAGAGCATAGCTGTGCCCGTTGGCTCTTTGTCAGATATGTTTGACCTGCCCGCCTAAACCTGGGAGATGATTTCGTGTTTGTGCATTTCTTATAAGCACAAGAAAAGTAGAAAAGGCCTACCCAGCAAAGTAAGGCCAGGGAGGGGCAATATGCCCCACAGCCCAAGCCTGTGCCCAGACCCTCCCACTGCAGGCGCAAGGGGTCCTTCCAACAGGAAGGATGATCCAGGCAGGTGGCCATATCCCCCCAAAATAAGACAAAAATAAATGTCAGAAAAGCTGGTACCACATGATACTTCAACCATCAGTTTAATGAGAAAGAACAATAAGGATTCAATTACTGGGCCAAAGAGCTCCAGGCTGCCTGGGCTTGGCTGGTTCCATTCATTTATCCTGCTCTTTGTTTGGAAACTCAGAGTGACTTTCATGATGAGAAATAAAGTGACTTCCAGAAGGCTCTCCCCACACAAATGGAGGCTGGGAGCCTTCGTTTAAGCAGATGTTGAAATATGCAAGAATACCCTTGTCACCTGGACGTTCACATGCTAAGTTTTGAATACTTTGCTCCTGATAATTAGATTCTGTAAAATTCCAGCCATTTCACTGTCTCCAACAGGGGGAAAATTCATTGTTTTAATATTCACTGGTCAACCTAGGGTTATTTGCGCAGAGAAAACCCCATGAAACAGAAACCACAGATACTGATGGGAAACTATTTCAGTGTTTGTACAGGTGATTTTATCTTTTATTTATGTTCTTACATTTTTGTTAATTTGGGGGTGGTATTTGATTTCTCCCCTCAAAAGCTAGTTCCCATAGTTCTCCTACCACCACGGCATCCATCACCACAGTCCCTTGTGCTCTTCGCTCCCCTCTTTTAGCCCCTATCCCCCGCCTCCCATGCTGTATGCCTCAGATCTACGGTCAGCTTGCAGGTTTTGTCTTTTTCTTTTCCCCTGTCACTTTGTTTGGTTTCTCTACATTCTTCATATAAGTGAAGCCACCTAGTATTTATCCTTTTTGTCCCGTCTAATTTCACTTAGCATCATCCCTTCCCACTCCATCCATGCTGCTACCAGTTGCATGAGTTTTTCTGTTGATTGCTGTGTACTATTCCGCTGTGTGTATATACCACAACTTCTTTTTCTTTTTTTTAATCTTATTTATTTATTCATTTATTTATACAAGCACTGGGCACAGTCAGAAGCGCGGGAGGGTGAGAGAATTCACCAGAGCCAGAGCAGGGAGCAGAGCAGGCAGAGCAGCGGGCGGCAAGAGAGGTCTGCGCGCCATGTGGGACCCTCCTCCAGTGGCCGGGGAGCAGCTGGGGATCGAACTGGAGCTGCAGAGGCTGTGGGCAGCTTCACAACCCAGCGCTCAACCGCTGCACCATGGGGGAGGCCCTACCACAACTTCTTGATTGATTCACTGTACGGGTGATTTTATTTTTTTTAATAAATTTTATTTTTATATTCCCCATACAATTACAACCCCCCCATTCTGATCCCAATCCCTCCCCTCCCGCCCCCCACCCCCCCCAAAAGTGTCTCTGTTTCATAGTTTTTGTTGATTCTGATTTTCACTTTCTTATAGTTATTCATTGTCCTGGTCCCTTATTTAAGTTCTCTAGATTCCTGCTATGAGTGAGACCATCCGGTATTTTTCTTTTTCTTTCTGGCTTATTTCGCTGAGCATGATCCCTTCCAGCGCCATCCATGTTGCTGCAAATTGCATGTGTTTATCTTTTTTGAATGCTGAGTAATATTCCATGGTATATATGTACCACGTCTTCTTGATCCAGTCATCTATTTTTGGGCATTTGGGTTGTTTCCAAAGCTTAGCTATTGTAAACAGTGCTGCTATAAACATAGGGGTGCAGGTGCTCTTTGGAATTGATGTTTCTGACTGTACAGGTGATTTTAGATGTGCCCTCTCCCTGGCGGTTCACCTCTGCCCCCTAGGGAGAACACATGGGGAATTGGTGAGCAGACAGCCAGACGCTGATGGTTCTAGATCACTTGCTCTCTGCTCTGCCAGGGCTGGAACAGAAGGCTGCTTCCAGGAGCCAGGAGAGGGTAATGATCCCAACCCTTTTCTGGAGAGATGGCGCAAACCTGGAAGCCTGAAGACAGCTGTCCATTTGCCCCCAGGCTGTGGCTGAGGAGCAGAGACTGAACGAGCAGCTTTCAGCTTTAGCTAATTAAATGCCCTTAGTGCTGGGCTGTAGCCTGAACCCAGCTGTGGACGGTGAACACCAGGCATCTCCTTCTCTCTAGGCACTTTCTTTTTTTTTTTTTTTAAGATTTATTGATTGATTGATTGATTTATACATACAAGCACTGGGTACAGTCAGAAGCGCGGGAGGGTGAGAGAATTCACCAGAGCAGGGAGCAGAGCAGGCAGAAGGACCGAAGTACACTGCTGAGGGGAGCAGTGGGCGGCAGGAGAGGTCTGCGCGCCATGTGGGACCCTCCTCCGGTGGCCGGGGAGCAGCCGGGGATCGAACCGGCGCTGCAGAGGCTGCGGGCAGCTTTGCAACCCAGCGCTCAACCGCTGCGCCACCGGGGAGGCCCTCTCTAGGCACTTTCATCCACACCCAGAACCAGACATAAGAGCCTAAGAGTCCAAATTCTAACTGCTTCTGTCCACTCTGCATGGGTGAGCTAAGTTCAATACATTCAAACCAACCTCTGCTGCTACCCACACTGCCTCTACCTGCTCCCTTTCCAGTGCTCTCTGTCTCAAGGAAGGACCCTCCAACCTTCCAATGCATAAACCAGAAACCTAGACATCTCCTTGCATCTGCTGGAAACTGACCAAGTCTGATGGTGGCACTGGCCCACTTCCAAGCACCAGATCTGCCTGAAGAAGACAGGGAAAGCCATTCTCCCCAGGCGCAGCAGGCTGCAAGTGTTAAGATGCTGGAACTCCCCAGCGGCAGCCCTTGACCAGTAACTAATCACTCCCTCATCCCACCAGGATGTATATTTTAGCTCATTTCACCATTTCACCAAGTTTCGCACAGGATTGAGCTTAAGTTGTCCAAGAGCAGGTCAGTCTTCAGAGGCAGGTGATGTGCTCAGCTGCACAGTGGGGAGGGGCGTGGCACTGGGCTTCCAAGTCTCTGTGCTTGGCTGAAAATTCTGCTGCCATCACTTAAAACTTCTTACTAACTTATGTGCCAAGGTAAACATTTCTTGGTAAACATTTCAAGGTAAACACCTTTTCATTTTGCACCAGGCCCTTAAAAGTCTGCAGCTGGTCCTGCCCTGTTGGTATTTTCCAAAACCCAAATAAATTTCTTGGACTCAAACCCTTGTCTCAAGGTCTATTTCTGAGAGAAGTCAACCATACCCCCTTCCTATCCATTATTCTGGAATCTGTGCACCTCGATCTATCCTCATTTCCCCGTGATTCTCACTGTGACCTGGACTACTGTAGAGGCCTCCCGACTCTGCTGTCCATGTCTGTTTTTCTGCCTCCTTCTCTGAAGTAAACAGGAGGCTGGTGGGTTGGTTGACTGATTTAAACATAAAGTTAATCACATTACTTTCTTGCTTGAAATATTTCCACAGCTTATTGTTGAAGTTTGGAGACGGTACATCTGTGACTTTCTTTTTTCTCCCTTTGTAAAATTTTAAGGTTTTTTTTTCTTTGTATTAGAAGAGCTGGGGTATAGGCCCGGGATGTTGGGAGGTGGGGTGAGAGGATTCACCAGAGACAGAGTGGGGAGCAGAACAGGCAGGTCCACTGAAATACACTGCTAACAGGAACAGCTGGCGAGACAGGAGAGGTTTGCTGCACTATATGTGGATCAGCTCCTTGGTCAGGATCGAACTCAGGCCTTAGTGGTGGAAGTGCTAAGACTTAATCCCTAGGCCACCAGGGAGGCCTCTGTCTATATTTTAAATTCCATAGTAAAAGTTAAATTAAAAATACAATCTCAAGTGCCTCCCATTGCTCTCATAACAGGCAAAATCACTGTGGCCTGTGAGGTCTTGCCTGATCTGCCAGCCCTTGTTTCAGGGGGTTTTAGTTTGTTTTTGTTTTTGATTTGCTCTCTTTGCTATCCTGGCTTTTCTTTTTTTTTTTTTTTTAAGATTTATTTATTTATGCATACAAGAACTGGGGTACAGGCCAAAGGATTCACCAGAGACCGAGTGGGAAGCAGAACAGCCAGACTGACTGAAATACACTGCTGAGGGGAGCATCAGGCAAGACAGGAGAGGTTTGCCATGCCATGTGGGTAGCTTCCTGCCCAGGAATCGAACTCGTGCTGCAGTGGCTGAGAATAGTTTCATAGGTTGCATCTTAAGCCCTTTCGCCACCAGGGAGGTCTTATCCTGCTTTTCTTTTCCTGAGATGCACTGTTTCTTTTTTTTTTTTTTAATTTATTTTTATTTATTTATACAAGCACTGGGTACAGTCAGAAGCGCGGGAGGGTGAGAGAATTCACCAGAGCCAGAGCGGGGAGCAGAGCAGGCAGAAGGACCGAAGTACACTGCTGAGGGAAGCAGCGGGCGGCAGGAGAGGTCTGCGGGCCATGTGGGACCCTCCTCTGGTGGCCGGGGAGCAGCCGGGGATCGAACCGGTGCCGCAGAGGCTGCGGGCAGCTTCGCAACCCAGCGCTCAACCGCTGCGCCACCGGGGAGGCCCGATGCACCGTTTCTTTTTGCCTTGGAGCCTTTGCATGTGCTGTGCCCTCTGCCAGGAATGCTTTCTTCCTCCTCCTCCTCCCTCCCCTCCAACATCTCTTTGTCCATTGAATTAACTTTGCTGTTTCTCGGTATTTCCTCATCTGAAAAAGAGGATGAGAACAGTGCCAACCTCACAGGGTTTCCTCAGGTGTGTTAGTAGGATAAAAGTGCCTGGCACAAAAGCATGCATTCAAAAAAAAATAATGCTTCTCCTCCCAGGATTTGAATAAAATTGATCATCCAGGGAGCTCGGCCATGTTTATCCCACGGCTCCCTATGCCCCTGGACTTCCTCAGTTTCTGCACCCTGGAGATCCTAGGCCAGCAAGACACTGTCTAGGGGACAGTGTCTGCAGGCTCCCTCTACCCAATTATGGTAAGAATCAAGTGAACCTTGATGATATTGAGGCCCCATGAGCATGAAGCGTGATGATCAAGTGCTTGGGAGACCCAAGACTAATGATGTCACCCAGTGAATCAGAAGCCAGAGGCTTATGCCAACCTGTTCAACTGGTTCTATCCAACTGCTGTTGGTCTTTGATTGGGTGATCACACATTTGATCAGGTTCAACCTAAGGTTATCAGAATTAACCAGGACGCAAACACTTTCCTCTCTGAGATTCAGCCATAGCTGTGATTCAGCTATGTGGCCTGGTTGTGGTTTAATTGGGTAGCATAATGTCCTCAAGGTAGGAGGAAGAGAGCAGCCCATGGTTACTGCTAGAGACTGAATGTGTCCTCACAAAATCACATGCTAAGATTCTAAGTCCCAACGGATGGTATTAGGAAGTAGGACCTTTGGGAGGTCATGAAGGTGGAGTGATCGTGACAAAAGAGGCCCCAGAGAACTCCCTCGCCCCTTCAGTCATGAGGTCACAGCAAGAAAACAGCTATCTATGAACCAGAAAGCAGACCCTCACCAGACACCAAATCTGCCAACACCCTGATCTAGGCGTTCCCAGCCTCCAAAGTATGAGAAATAGCATATCTGATTTTTAAGCCACCTAACCTGATATTTTTGTTATAACAGCCCAAACAGACTAAGATGGTTATTTAATGCCCAGCATTGCATAGCCTCGGTGCCAACTCTTTGAGACCCTTGGCATCTCATTAATTCACAATAAAGTACTCCTCTGGTTCTGAGTCTCAGCGGAGTCCAGAAACATGTTCAAGGCCAAACCAGATGCCTGGCCTTAAGTCTGAACTCCTTCTCCAAGGTCCGGTAGTTCCCACATTCAGTTCCTGGACCATCTTGTCCACCCCTAATTCAGTATATCTGGGGGTAACCTGACAATTTGTATTTTAAAATATCCTGGGTGACTCAGTTAAGCCGGGTTTGAGAACCACTAGGGCAACCCCTGCATTTCCCCAAATCCAAGCAAATTAGCCTCAGTTTATCACCTCGGCTCAATTTAACCACTAGCATTAAACAATAAATCAACCACTCCATTTTAAATCTTGCCTTTCTAGTTTCAGGTCAGACCTTTTAATATCTCAATATATGAACTGATTTATTTATTGAGTAAATCTTTACCCTAAGAGAGCATTTATTCTGTGACTACATGTACTGTAGACCCCTCTAACCCATACCCCCTCCACACTGTAACCTCCTAGAAGCAGAAATTGAGCATCCATCATCTGACCCTGTACAAGAAGACATAATACATGCTTCTGCCCCGTACAAGTGGCTCTGATAAGAAAAGAAGTCCACCTTGTCCTCCAATTTTACAGCAACAATTTTGGCTCCTGGAGTACTATAGGCTCCTACTGGCAGGAAGATTAGACCAGGAACTGCATTAAAGATACAATTCTGTGCCCTCCAAGACTTTAATAGACTGGAATCATGTTGGCGCTTTCTAGAGCAGAACCATCTCTGCAGTCAGAGCTGTGAGTCTGAACCAATTCGGGAGAGAAGTTGCTGCTTATGAAAAGGAGACTCACTGAGCTTATAAATGGATTTTTTTATGAACTTCTTGCCCTGCTTCTCATTTCAGCACTGGAGCATGCTAGATTAAGCTTCTGACGAATGCCCTTCCCAATTCAAAAATTGGGCTTACGATAAGAACCGCTTTTAATAAAAGTCAAGGAGTCTTTCTAAATAGTTGCTGATTTCATCCAGACTGCATTTCTCTCAATTCAAGTACTTTAATCCTGTCGTGTGCCACTGCCATCCACAGAGAGCCTGTAGGAGCAATAACTAACTTAATGACTAAAATAAATGTTTAAATCCTGTATTAAAAAATAATATAGCTGTATTTAAACATTTTAAAATAGATTGCTGGCTGTTCTGAGGAGTCTCTTTCCTTCAGTTAGCCAGAAAATGTATTTTTTAAATGTCCCATAGAATTAAACATTTTTAAATGTTGCTGGGAAAGGCAGATAAAACGATTATAGATATAAATGATGCCAAAGCATTTTAACAAAGAGCAGAACTCAGTCAATTAGCTGCTGTCTGCACCATGTCAAGAATCTGCTTGATGTTTTCCCAGTGATTTGTGGTTTTTCTTAATAAATTGATTTGATTTCCTAGTTGGTATCAAGACTGGGTGTGGATGAACTTCTGTTGGTGCAATTGACGCGGTCCCTGCACGAATGACAGTGCGTGCTGGTGGAGGCTGTTTATCTGGATATCCCCTCTTAGGCTCCAGGTGCCAAGGACTTGCTGGGTCATGGCCCACGGATTTTTATTAGGGTTACTAGTCAGACACTCTATTATATGGACATGCACCAAAGGCACATTGAAACAGGGCATAACCCAGCCTAGGCGGGGACAGAAAGAGGGGTTTCCCCAAGAGGGGAAGACGTTGCAATCTGGTCTCAAAGGACAAATAGGAGAACCAGTGGCAGATGATACTGTCTCAGGGACCAAATTAACCAGCTAACTGCTTCACTTCATTACATGCTGTGGAGCCTGTGTGGAGCTGAATCCTCTCTCTCTCCTTGTAAATGTCCTCTCCTCTTGAGGAAAGTGTTCCTGGCAGATTTCCCCTGGCACACATCCTCAACTTTCCATTTCTCACTTTCTACACTTGCCTTTGTGACCCAGTGGGCTGAGTGGAGCCCACCCAGCTCGGGGCCGCTTGTGAGCTGGGGGTGCTGCTCTGCCCACTGGTCCTTTTCAATCCCTCTCATCTTCCCTTCTGGTCTCCCTACAACCTTTTAACCCCATGTCCTGTGCAGAAGTCCAGTGGGATACCAAACCCTGGGAAACAGGGTGTTGTGGGGGATCCTTCAAGGCAAAATGCGTCTCAGTGGCCCAAGCCTTTGTCCAGGCATCTAGGCAGAGGTGACCTTTATTTTCGGGGCTGCCCAAAGGCACTCCCCAACCCTTTTGAGTGCCACTTTTTATGTAGTGTGGGCTCCATGGTAGGAAAACTTGATTTATGAAAACCTGAACTGGCAAAACCAGTGCCTGTAGGGCACAGGAGGCTTGCTCGTCTCACACGGCATGTGGCACGTGCTGCAATCTGCAGACTCCAGCATTGCATTCAAGTATTTCATCCTTCGTTTTCTATAGGGTTATTGGTCACATTGTTTATTTATATCAAGTTCACAGGGCGTCGGGGTGAGCTCATCCTTCCCAGGTTCATGTGCCCTGTGCATGCTGGCAGTGCCTGGCAGAGCAGGTCAGAATTGGATTCTGCTGCACACCCAGGTCTTTTACCTGTCTGTGGTTAATTTTTCTGTGGCTCTGCATTGCCACACAAGCAGGAAGAGAAAATATGGAGCCCACTTCTTTATGTGGGGCATGTTTGGAGTTACAGCTTCTCCAGGAGGTCTGTGTTTTTCACCCAGAGCCCCGACAAGGTAACCCTGGTGATTGCATAGGGGGCAAAGTCCGTGGTCCCCTAATCACAGAGGTGCAACCATTCCAGACCACAGGCTATGCAGGAGTCAGTTTCACCTCCTCAGCGCTTATGACGGGAGGCCATGTGTCCTGTCCCACGGTGGCCACTAAACTGGGCTGACATTCAGGTTCCCTCTGTCCTGGGCCATCGTGGCAGCAACTTGCATGAGTGACATTCTGGTGTCACCTTCATTGTTGGCACCTGAAAAACTCTATTTTGAGCTTGACTTTGGATTTGAACTTAAAAAAGTATTTTGTTTTGTTTTTTTAGGGCCTCCCCGGTGGCACAGCGGTTAAGGGCTGGGCTTCGAAGCTGCCCGCAGCCTCTGCAGCGCCGGTTAGATCCCCGGCCAATGGCGAGGGTCCCACATGGTGCGCAGACCTCTCCTGCCACGCCCGCTGCTCCCCTCAGCAGTGTATCTCAGTCCTTCTGCCTGTACTGCTCCCCACTCTGGCTCTGGCGAATTCTCTCACCCTCTGTGCTTCTGACTGTACCCAGTGCTTATATAAATAAATAAACAAATCTTTAAAAAAAAAAGTTTTTTAATCTATTGTTTACAGCAAGAGGAAACCCAAACTAGAGTTAATACTGAAAAAAAAAAAATACTACCAAAAAAATTTAGTGTAACTGTTGTAGAAATGAATTCTAGCCTTTGACCCAGGCAGAGGAAGAACAAGCAGTACTATCCAAGTAATCAACAAGAAAACAAACAACCTCATTTACTTGATGTTCAATAAATTATTGGCTTGTAGTGTATCCATCCATCATGCACAGAATCCTTGGGCCAATACACAGAATAGTGACCCAACATTGTCTCCTAAGCCCTCCAAGAAAAACGATAACCATGTGATGCAGAGGTCTCTGGAGCTGCTCTGCCACTTAGAGGCAGCACCTCTGTATCTACGGGTCATGCATCCCAAAATTCAACCAACTGTCAATGAAAAAAAAAAATGTATAGTTAGTTCTAAGATTATTGCTTCAGTACTGAACGTGTCCAGACTTTTTTTGTCATTATTTCCTAAACAGTACAGCATAACAACTGCTTACATTGTGTCAGGTATTATGAGTAATCTAGAGCTGATTTAAAGTACACAGAAGGAAGTGTGTAGGTTATATGCAAATATTTTGTTGTTTTATATAAAGAACTTGAGCATCTGTGGGGTTCTGTATCCCTAGGGGTTCTGGAATCAATTCCTTGCAAATATGGAAGGACAACAGCTCTAACACAAGGCAAATTCACCAATCTGCACCTCATTTTCCTCATCAGTAAAACTTATCCCCACTTGAAGGATAATGAAGGCTAAGTGGGGTAATAAATACAAAGTACATAGTAAGTGCAATAATAAGATTTATTATTACCTATAGGAATCATTTTGATGTTATAGTCCAATTCTTGGAAGATTGATAATACATATATCACATTTGGTAAATTTTACTCACCTAAGACAGTTGATTAACCAGGGCACTGCTTCCCTTGGCTATGTCAGATAAAAGGGAGGTTATTGTACTTGGCATTGTAAAGACATATATTAGAAAATAATTAACATCAATATGAACCCACAGGCAGCTTAATATAGACACAAGAGTGGGTAGATACAGGAGTAATTGCATATTTGTGTGTACACATGTGTATTTTTTATGCTTTGCCCACAGAGAGGGTTCAGTAGCAATGAGCCCATTCAACATTTAGATCTTTTTTCCTAAGCACCATTCTCTAATAAAAGAGACCAGCGCTCCTTGGAGAAATGGTTGATTTTAGGTCTGGAGCAGGAAAAATACAAGATAAGCCTGGAGCATCTTGTAATGCCAGCAAGTACTCAAAAAAATAGAATGGAGGTGTGTCAAAGGACTCAGGAGCCAACGTGAGAGCACCCAGTGGCCAAGGCTGGAACAATTTGAGCAACGAAAGAATAGTGTGCCCTCAAAATAAAAATAAAATAAATAGATATGAGTCCATACTGATCGAAATAAACAATTGAATAAATGAACACGGGAGAAGAATTTGCACTGATAACTACACCCCTCTAGAAACTGACGACATGTACCCTGATGGGATGTGATATAAGGAGTGCTTCACTTCTGTGATTTCTTTTTCTAAAAACCCATGATCTCATAACTGAGAAAAAAATCAGACAAAACCAAATTGAAGCAAAGTATATGAAACACATGGCTGTTACTTCTCAAAATTGTTACATCGGGAAAAACAAAATTGAGAAATTGGTACAGACCAGAGGAGAGGAAGGAGGAATAACAAGTAAATGTAATATGATATTCTAGATGCTACTCCAAAACAGAAAAAGGACATTAGTAGAAAAACAAGTGAAATCGTATTATCAAGTCTGGAGTTTAGTGCATAGTAATAGGCCAGTTGAGACAGATGTACTATACGATGTAAGAATTTAATGATAGGTATTTGTGAGAACCTTGGCAACCTTTTCTGTAAATCTAAAATTATTCTAAAATAAAATTTGTTTATCCCACCCTCCCCCCAAAAAAGGATGGCCAAATATTTATTTCCTTGATGTCCATTACACACCCAGCATACTCTGCTCCTTATTTTGAGTGCCTGGGTCTCTAATAAAGACATTGGTAGGACTGCTCAATGCTGAGAACCTCTATTTCTCAGCATTAATTAGTATCCTTTTATTTATGCCCATTCAGACATTTTCATTTCCTGTAAGCATTTTTATCCAAACTATATTAAAATAATTTTATATGTTGAGAACTTGTCAAGTGCTAAGACACAATGAACTACTTTGTTTCCCTCATCAATTATTTTATAATCCTAATGAAAAGAACTAGATTATTCTTTTAATGTTGTGTGAGGCAATGTAATGCTAATGCATGTTACTCAAAATCCCATTGTCTTTCTAGATGTTGGCACTTGACTTATTTGATTTTTAAAAAGCAGAGAATAAAATCTAGAATCCCTCATTTATCAACTCTTGAAGAACAATAGAAATGACTGACTGCAAGTTTGAGGTGTGATGGAAAGATGAATAATAAATCAATATGCCACATTTGTTAATTTAGCAAGAAATTTTAATCCCATTAGTACCCTCCCAGGCATTTCCCCTGCACTTAGTGGCTGGAATGCATTCAGATTTCCAAGGCTTCCTTCAGCAGCTTTTATCTTATCCTTTCTAACACAAATTTTTTTGCCATGTGCAAATTTTTTTCTGTGCCAATTTCTCTTCTATTCTTATTCACTGAAGAAAGATGTCAATATTGCCACCATTTGGAAGACTTATTTTTCACTTTGTTTCCTGGATTCAAAATCATTTCTCTACATATATCCTGCCGGCTTGCTTATAGAACCTCGTGGTTTCAGTTACATAACAAAAGGAGCATAAACTAAGAAATCCAGAATAAAAGTTGCAACTTGGCAGCTCATAGGCCAAATCTTGCCCAAAGGTACGTTATAGTAGGTCCCATATAATTCAAAAACGTCAAACAATTTCACATGAAATTCTGGATTTCTATATTCTTTTAAAACAGCAATTTTGGGCCTCCCCTGGTGGTGCAGCGGTTGAGCACTTGACTGAGAAGCTGTCTGCAGCCTCTGCAGCGCCGGTTCAATCCCCAGCCGCTAGCAAGGGTCCCATATGGCGTGAACAGACCTCTCCTGCTGCACCCGCTGCTCCCCTCAGCAGTGTATTTCAGTCAGTCTGCCTGTTCTGTTCCCTGCCCTGGCTCTGGTGAATTCTCTCACCCTCCCACGCTTCTGACTGTATCCAGTGCTTGTATAAATAAATAAATAAATCAAAAAAAAAAAAAAAAAACCAGCAATTTTGGCAACACAAAACTCACATTCCCACATGGCCACAATTAGCTGAACTTGAACAGGAGCATCCGCATTTAGTTGATGTTTGAGTCCCCTAAAACACCACTGGTCTAAATCTCCACTGGTCCAAATTGTCTGACACTCAGTTTCCCCATTCCTGCCTCTCTGGAGGTAATTGAGTTTCTAATTCCAGATCCAGAATATCAAACACCTTCTCAGTCTAGATAATTTTCTTAGAAGTTTCATAAAGAGAAAGAGAAAATAATTCAACATATGAAATGATTAAAAATAGTTCAGCATGAAGTTGAAAAAAAAGTCAGTAACTTTCTGCTACATAGTATTAGAGGCTAAACTTTCAGGAGAAAAGTGAAAACGTATATGGCTTTATTCATAGCACAGATGTTAGAGAGCCTGCCACATCTCTGAGCCCTAAGGCAAGAGCTGGATACACTATATACCATTCATGGTCCTCTACATCCCTCTTTCTACAGTTGGCAGGAATTGATAGCGATGTATCTAAAAATTTGGATTGAAGGCAGAAAAGCACAAAGGCCAGGCTTGGTCCAGAAGGTAGAGAGGACCAGTGTGAACTTGGGAGACATAGATGGTTGCATTTCAGCTAATGGCAAGAAGCATAGTCACTTCCCAACCAGTACCCACCTTTGCAAATGCCACGGATTCTATGCAGTCCTAGAGACTTTAAATTACTTGCTGAGTGTTTTCCTAAATTTGAAGCATAATTGTGACTCGAATACATCAGTTCTGAGGTGATGAAGCGTGAGTAATGATGTTGAAAGAGGGAAAGAGAAGAGTAGCTTCTCTGCACCCTTCCCCATGGTGACAGCACAGTTAGAGACGTGCCAGACTTTGCAGCGAGGCTGACAGAGTTGCTCAGGCAAAGCAGCTCAGACACGACAAAGATGTAACCTGTCACCCCTGACTACGCTGACTGTGTTCAACACTGACTTTTTAAGGTCTGTGCCATGAATAAAACCATACGCATTTTCACTTTTTTCCAAAAAGCTTAGTCTCTGACACTGTAACAGTGTAAGTTCCCTGCCCCATCCTAAGGAAGGGCAGCACTGGGCTGGGAGGTGAAGCTGCAAAAGACTGAGAAAAAGGCAGAGAGAGATGAAGCAGAAAGAAGACTGGAGAAGGCACATGGAGCGGGGAGACATGTGAAGAGGAAGCTACACTTGCTTGGACTCATACCAGGAACTTAGAGGACACGGAAGGAGACCCTTGAAAGAGACAGAGATGTGGGTGAGAGATCTGTGGGGAGGCTGATCGTGGCAGTCTTTACTTTTTTCTTCTCCTTCCAGATTTTCCCGGCCCCTACATCCCCTTTCCTATGGGTCCCCACCAGAAGGTGCCTTAGACGTGTGGCAGGCTTTTGGGCCCCAGTGGCCCTACTTTGGTCCAACCCTGTTTGGCTGGGCATTTATCCACAAGGGGATGGATAATTGGGTGCTTACTCGGGAATTATTTTTAAACTATATTCTTTCTCTTCTCTCTATTGCACATTAATTATTGCATATAAATTGTATTAAAGTTCTTTTCTATAGAAGATCTTATGCGCTAGTTTGGACTTTTTGCGGCAGATTTCAGAAACTATTTAGAGTGGGAAGATTCCAGGGTACCAGAGTTGCCCCTCTGCCACTATATAGCAAAAAAAAAAAAAAAAAGGAACTTTTTTTCCACCTTAATACAGTGTTTTAACCCTGTGTTTCCTTTATTGATGTTAATAAAATTCACTTTGTCGTATTTCTAAATTGCCACATTTTAAAGCCCCGAATCAAGGAATTGCCACGCGTGGTCTTTTATATTCCTATTTCTAAAATCAGCAGCAGTTGGTAGAGGTGTATCTGGAAAGTTGGATTGAAGGTAGGAAACCACAAAGGCTTGTTGTCCAGAAGGCAGTGAGGACAAGTGAAAACTGGGGAGACATAAGTTGCTACATTCTCCGTCTCAAATTGTTTGTAGTCCAGGATCGAAGACTTTATTTAGGCCACTTTCTGGGCCTGGCAGCTCAGCTGCTGCCTGAACCTTCTCAGCTGTTCACTTTAACATCTTCTCCTCAGGAGCAGACAGAAAATAGAATCCACTGCCCTGTGGTTCAGATTTGCCATATACCCTGTCACTTTCAACTCAATCAAGTATATCAGAAAGACAAAGACCAAACTTTAGCAAATAGAACCCACTGGGAAATTAAATGCAGACCAAGTATAGCATTTTTATGGATTTTTCTTTATATGATGTAGCAGGAAGAAGCTGATGTACTGGAACCAGAGGACACGTGATGTGGGTGGAGGGGAACATGTTGCCACAGTCTGGGTCAAACAGACCTTGGGCCTGGGTAAAATGAGTTACCTGACAATAGGAAATGTCACTATTTCTTGCACAGCTCAGTTATGTGCTTACTACAAAATGTAAATTGATGTGGTTTTTTGCCAAGGACAATAGCACTGTAAAGCTGGAGTCACAAAATTTTCCCGGGTCAGACAAAAGCCATGGTCAATATATCTGAAATGAAGAATGAATGGGTGGCATTGTGTTGCCTATCAGGAGTGAGTGATTTATTTTATGATGTAAATTGTATGCCTTTCAATTTGTATCCCAAGGGGTCATATGATTTAGAAAATTTAAAAGGAAAACTAAAGAGTGAAAAAGACTCAGAAAAAAAACAAACTGTTATGCCAAGTTTTTTCTTTTTAATACTTTTTTTTAAAAGATTTATTTATTTATTTCTACAATCACTGGGTATAGTCAGAAGCACAGGAGGGTGAGAGGATTCACCAAAGCCAGAGCAGGGAGCAGAACAGACAGACAGACGAAATTCACTGCTGAGGGGAGCAGCGGGTGGCGGGAGAGGTCTGCGTGCCATGTGGGACCCTCGCTGGCGGCTGGGGATCAAACCAGCGCTGCAGAGGCTGGGGGCAGCTTTGCAGCCCAGCGCTCAACTGCTGAGCCACCAGGGGAGGCCCCCGAAGTTTTTCTAACATTAACTCTGCTTTAACCAAACAAGTAAAAATTAGTAAACCAATTCTTTCCTGGGTATAATTTTATTAAAATTTGGCAAAATAGGAAACTATGCATATTAAGCCCTTATTTGTGTTTACATGTGTACCTCAAAAATGTCTGCGATGATTGTAAGGGACTGTTACTAATAGAAATTGCCTCCAAAGGAAGAAGGCTGGGGATCCAGTGTGGGAGAGAAATAATTTTTTACTTATACATGCGTTCTTTTCATTTCAAAAGCAACATCAGTAATTAACCAAACAAAAAGTCAATGTCATTGGTATGTCGAAGTCATTAAGGAAGCCAGGGAGCCAGGAGAGTGAAACAGAGTGAGACACCAGAATTGGGGACTTGCAGCTCCCACAGTTCCTGGTGCCAGGTTCCTGGTGGTGGTTCCTAGTCAAGAGGGACCCCAAGGGTCAAACATTGTACATCCCTATGATAAAACCTTCTTTACTTGAGTAAGGTCAAGGGAGCTCTGTTCCTTATCATCCAAGGAGCCTTAACTGAAATCACCAATCTCTTGGGGAGAGACACATTGGAAAGACATTTTGAAAACAAAACGTCCAGGCCCTTCCATTATCTACTTTCCCCATTAACAATGAGAAGGAGTCTAATTCACAGTTAACCTGTGTTTTTCAGCCTTCGCAGCTGAACAATAGAGTTGCATCTCCTCTGCCTTCTCTTGGCCACATTTCTAACAGATGTGCTAACCTTGATATCAGGTAGATAATAAGCTCTATTCTGACAGAAATTTTAGTAATTAATATAATGGTACATGTTATTTTTTTTTTAAGATTTATTTTTTATTTATTTATACAAGCATTGCGTGCAGTCAGAAGCGCGGGAGGGTGAGAGAATTCACCAGAGCCAGAGCGGGAGCAGAGCAGGCAGAAGGACCGAAGTACACTGCTGAGGGGAGCAGCAGGCGGCAGGAGAGGTCTGCGCGCCATGTGGGACTCTCCTCCGGTGGCCGGGGAGCAGCCGGGGATCGAACCGGTGCTGCAGAAACTGCGGGCAGCTTTGCAACCCAGCGCTCAACTGCTGCGCCACCGGGGAGGCCCGGTACATGTTATTTATTAATAGATTTCAGCTGAAAGTGGATCTTGTGATCTTGGTGATTTACTTAAGTCCTTCTAAAGTTTTTTTTTTTTAATTTTTATTTATTTATACAAGAGGTGGGGTACAGGCCAGAGGTGCGGGGAGATGAGAGGGTTCACCAGAGACAGAGTGAGGAGCAGAACAGGCAGATGACTGAAAACACTCCTGATGGGAGCATCAGGCAAGACAGGAGAGGTCTGCCATGCCATGTGGGTAGTTCCCTGGCTGGCTAGGAATCAAACCTGCACTGCAGAGGCTGCAGACAGCCTCACAGTGCTGCACTCAACCCGCAGCGCCACCAGGGAGGCCCCAAGTCCTTCTAAAGTAAAAAGAAGGTGGAATGTATGTGGTAACTGAATGGGAATGACCCGCTGAAATATCAAATATTTCTTTTTAATGAGACTGTCAGAAGAAGCTGCTTTCTTGAAACAAACAAACAAGCCCACTGAATACATTCCAATCTCAGGGTCTTCCCATCTGCTATTCCCTCAAAGTGCAGCAGGGCCAGTTCCCTCACCCTCCTGGTCTCTGCTCATCTGTCTCATTTTGAGGTCTTTTCTGGCAACCCTATTTAAAAGAGCTTCTCCCCCTCTCAGTCCCATGCTTTCCTAGCTCTCTAACCCAAGAGATGGCTTTACTGTTTTTTTCTTTAACACATTAGATATTCTTTAATTTGTTTCTTTCTAGTCTCCCGTTCACCCCTGAGATACAAGCCCTATGAGAGCAAATTGTTTACTATTTTATTTATGATTGTATCTCTAATTTCCAGTACAGTATCTGGTACAAAATAAGTGTGTAACAAAAATCTGTGGAAAGACTAAATGAAATACAATGATTGGATGTTAAATAAAAGAGCACACAGATGGGTCTTGCAAAATTGGTAGACATTTTCCACATATGGTCCTTTCTGTGCATCTAAGGGAAATCCTTTTCCTATATGGATGACACAAAAGCAAATCAAGTGGTTGTACATCAGGAGGAATCTAGGCTTGGTAAGCATGGATTTTACCCTACACACATAGCATCTACAGATTCCACTGAGTCAGTATCAAGGACACAAGGACTCCTGTTTTGAGACCAAATTTGAATCTCCTCTATGCTGAGTGATTTGGGGCACATTTCTAATTTAGTCTTTTGAGATAAAAGTGGTTCACAGTCTTCATAGCATGGCTGAAGATTAAGACAGTATGTGCAAACTTTTATAAATATGTCTGTTCAAAAATGACCTGTTGTTTAAAATATTCCATATCTTGGGGTGATAAATCATTCAAAATATTAGGAAAATTTAGGAAGAAGTGTGTCTGCTAGAAGAAGTTCTTTCAGTAGGAAAATCTGAATTATAATGGCTAAAGATGGAAAGAGAAAGAAAGGTTCACATTTCCATTCCATTATCAGTTGTTGAGCAGATGGGAAATTGAAGAGGGTCAGAAAGATTGATTTAATTTTGCTTTCCTTCAAAGTTGCTATAACTCTGGTGACTAGTCACCAAATTGGATTTGACAAGTAGGTTAGAAGGCACTTCATCTGTTAGCTTACAAGTAGATAGGTGCTAAAGAAATAAAAATTAGAGAAGATATAAATGAAATTGAAATTTAAACAGTACAAAAGATCAAGGAAACCAAGAGCTGATTCTTGGAAAAGACAAACAAAATAGAAAAACTTGTAGCTAGGATCACTGAGAGAAAAAAAAGAGAAAACTCTAATAGAATCAGAAATAAAAGAAGAGAGATTGCAACAGACATCTCACAAATTCAAAGGATCATAAAAGACTACCATAAAAAAACAAATGTGCCAACAATTGGATAATAGAATAGAAATGGACAAATTTTTAGAATCTACAACCTCCCAAGTTTGAATCAGAAAGAAATAGAAAACTTGAACATATAATAAGCAAGGAAATTGAAACAGTAATCAAAAGCCTCCCCAAAATTAAAAGCCCAGAATCAGATGATTTCACTAGTGAGTTCTAACAAAACTTCCAAGATGAACTAATACATATCCTTCTCAAACTCTTCCCCCCCCCAAAAAAAAAATCAAAGAATGCTTCCAAATACATTTTATGAATCCCACATTACTCTGATATCAAAAACTGACAAGGACATTATCCAAAAAAAAGAAAACTACAGACCAAAATCCCTAATTAATATAGCTGCAAAAATCCACAACAAAATCTTAGCAAACCAAAGTCAACAATATATTAAAAAGATCATACATTATAACCAAGTGGAATTTATCCCAGAGATGCAAGGATGGTTTAATATCTGCAAATGGATCAATGTTATTTAACCCATCAACAAAAGGAAAGCTACAAATCATGTGAGGATTTCAATCAATGCAGACAATATTCAACATCTATTTATAACAAAAACTAACAAAGTAAAAGGAAACTGAAGGAAAATAATTCAACATAATATAGGTTATATGTGAGAAACCCACAGCTTACATCATACTCAATGGTGAAAAATTGAAAGCTTTTTTTCTAAGATCAAGTAGAAAAAGAGGATGTCCACTTGCACCACTCCTACTCAACATAGTATTGGAAGTTCTAGTTAGAGCAATTAAATAACAGAAAGATAAAAAATGAATATAGGGCCTCCCTGGTGGTGCAGCGGTTGTGTGCTGGGTTGCGAAGCTGCCCGCAGCCTCTGCAGCACCAGTTCAATCCCCAGCTGCCGGCAAGGGCCCCACATGGCGCGCAGACCTCTCCTGCTGCGCCCGCTGCTCCCCTCAGCAGTGTACTTCATCAGTCTGCCTGTTCTGCTCTCCGCTCTGGCTCTGGTGAATTCTCTCACCCTCCCATGCTTCTGACTGTACCCAGTGCTTGTATAAATAAATAAATAAATCTTTTTAAAAATGAATATAAATTGGAAAAGAAGTAAAACTACCATTATTTGCAGGTGATATGATAATATACATAAAAAGTCCTAAAGAATCCACTAAAAAACTGTTAGAAAAAAATAAATCAATACAGCAGAGTGGCAGGCCACAAAATTAATATAGAAAAATATGTTGCATTCAGCAAATTAGAAGGGAAAGAAATAAACAAAATTATTCCATTTATAATTGCATCAAAAGAATTAAATACTTAGTAATAAACTTATTAACAAAGGAGATGAAAGACACATGTAATGAAAACCAGAAGACACAATTAAAAGAAATAGAAGACACACAAAAAAAGAAAAGTATTCCTTCCTAATGGAATGGAAAAATTAGCATTGTCAAAATGGCCATCTTATCCAAAACAATATACAGAATCAATGTAATCCCTATTGAAGTTCTAATGGCATTCTACAAATAAATAAAAAAAAAAAGATTACTGAAATTCATATGGGACCACAAAAGACTCCAAATAGCCAAAGGCAAAAAAAGAAAAGAACAGAACAGAGGTGTCACAGTCCCAGATCTCTAACTATACTACGAAGCTATAGTAATCAAAACAATGTGATATTGGCCTTAAAATACATTGATCAATACTTTAGAATTTGAAAGCCTAGAAATAAATCCACATTTATGTGGATGGCTAATTTATGACAAAGATGCCAAGGAAAGTCTTTTCAGTAAATGGTGTTGAGAAAACTGGAGAGTCACATGGAAAAGAATGAAATTAGACCACCATATCATACCATATACAAAGATTAATTCCAGATAGATTAAAGACTTGGAGATAAGATCTGAAAACATAAAATACATAGAAGAAAACATAGGCAAAACACTCCACAATATTGCCTTCAGTGATGTCTTTGGGGACATTTGACTCCCATGGCAAGGAAAACAAAAGCAAAAATAAACAAATGAAATTACATCAAACTAAAAAGTTTCTACATAGTGAAAGAAACTATTGTAAAAAACAAAAAGACATCCTACTGATGAGAGAAAATATTTGGACATCATACATCCAACAAGGGGCTATATCCAGTATATACAGAGACTTCATCTAACTGAATTACAAAAAAACAAACAACCCAACTAAATAAATGGGCAGAAGAGCGAGACACTTTTTCAAAGACATGCAGATGGCCAACAGACACAAGGAAAAATGCTCATCATCACTTGTCATCAGGGAAATGCAAAATGAAAACCACAGTAGGATACTACATCTCTCCTGTAAGAACGGCCCACATAAAAAGAACAGAAACAAGGGTGTGGAGAAAAAGGAATCCTTTACACCACTGGTGGGAATGTAGACTGATCCAGCCCCTATGGAAAACAGTATGGAGGTTTCTCAAAATTTTTAAGAGATCTGACCTAAGACTCCACAATTCCACTCCAAGGTATCTACGCTAAAGATGCAAAAACACTAAATCAGAAGTATATGCCCACTATGTTCATTGCAGCACTATTTACAACTGCAACTTTATGGAAACAACCTAAGTGCCCAGTGAGAGATGAGTAGATTAAGATGTGGTATATGTACATAGCTATGAGAAAAGATGACATCTTGACACAGATGGAACTGGAAGGGGTTATGCTAAGCAAAATAAATCAGAATGAGAAAGACAAATACCAGATGACTTCACTCACATGTGGAATATGAGAAACAAAACAAAGTAACAGGAAAATTAAACCAAGACAAATTAAATCTGACTGTAGAACTGAAGCAGAGGGGGAGGGCGTGGAGGATTATACAGAGCAAGGGGACTGAATGGACTAATGGTGGATTATGAGTGTTTTGGTGGTGAGTGTGGTTTGTAACATACATCTGAAGAAGTATGAGCTGATATCCCCAAATTATATACAATGTTATATACATTGTTACTATGATAAAAATAATACAATTTTAAAAAATCTTTAAATAGTAGATAGTTGCTAAATGACAAGAATGGATGGGGAAAGCAAGTTCTGGATGAAATATAAGAAAGATTGTGATAGGACTGGAAGAAAGTGGCCATTGCAGTATAAATGTGGAGCAGAATTCAGAGTCACCTTTTGTGCTTTGCAAACTTCTTGGAACAGAAAATGATACTTGGTTAAAAGAAATCAAAACTCATTACAAGGTAAATCCTCAAATGCACAACTTAAAACTGATAGAGGACAGTAATAATACACATTCAGTAGGAATCTAAAGGCATTTTGAATTACAACAGATTACTACAGATACAGAAAAAGTACTGAGGCAGCTGTTTCTGAGCAGAACCCTGATATAATTTGCAATGTGTACATATATTTTATTACAAAAAATTTTGCGTTATATAAACAGAGGTATTTTAGTTTTATTATTATTTTTTAATTTTTTAGTTCATTAATATGATTAATTGCATTGGTTTATTTTCACACATTAAACCATTCTTGTATTGGGGGGGGTAATTCTCCAACATAATTGTTCATTTTCGTACAGTACAGATGTAGTTCCCCATAGCTGTCCAGCCACCATATCACCATGAACCATCACCATATTCTTTTGTGTTCTTCCCTCCTGTTTTGACCTTCCTCCATCCCCTTCCCTCTCCCTCCCTTGCTGTATGCCTCAAATCTATGGTTGGCTTGCTAGTTTTAAAGATTTTTTAAATAAGCTCATCTGGAAAGTACTTAGGAACATAATACATTCATAAAATTCATTCACTCAGCCAACCTGTATTCAGTGTCTACTCGAGTGTCTGCCAGGTCCTTTGCTAGGAAATAGAGAAATAAAGACAAAAACCACAGACCCTACTCTCTAAGGGCTTGAAGTCTACTGGGTTAGACATTCAAACTGCACATAATCCAGTGTGGTAAATACTAAACAAGCACACACGCAACATCAAAGAATTGGTTCAGTCATGCTGCTTTGCATTGTCATTTTTAGAGAGTTTTATACTATAACACATTGACCAATGTTTCCACACAACATAGTATGTTTACATATACAACTTAACACCAACTATACAAGCATTTGCCCACATTGGTTCTCACTCCTCACTGGTTTCTTTAATGCCTTATAACAGATCCATAAGGGCACTATTCTATATCACCTTCAAAATCAATCCAGAAATCAGCGACCAAAACATCTGGCACCAGTAACACCTGGACATCTCTCTCCTAGATTGTAGTGACAGTCTCCTAACTTCTGCCCTACTGCTCTGCAATCTGTCCTCAATGACGTCATCAGAGTACCCATTGAAAATGTCCATACCCACCACATTGCTTCACTGCTCAGAATCCTCCAATGTTTTCGCACCTCACCCTGGGTAAGAGCCGAAGTCAGTGCAATGAACACAAGGCTCTGTGTAACCTGTCTTACTTTACTTTACCTTTCTGGCCTTCTTTCCTAACTGCTTACAAGAAGCACACTCCTACCTCAGGGTCTGCCCATCTTCTGCTTGTGTGAAAATGCTCTTTCCCCAGACATCTGGTGGCTGCCTCTGTCTCTTCCTTCAGGGCTATGGTTAAATGTCACCATCTTAGAGAGGACTTCTGTGGCCAATATTGTGGCCACTGTATTAAATTTCCTATACTATCCCCCTTCCCCAACATTTCTTATTCGCCTTTCCTGTCTTTTCTTCTCCTTAATATTGGTTGCTGTTACACTTAAAAAAAAATGTTTTACTTATATTGTTTACCACCTAGAGAACAAGCGTCTTGATCAAACCTGAGTGTTTATCACTGAATTTTTCCCAGGTGTCTAGAACAGTGCCTGGATACATATTTCACTTATGAATATTTGTAAAATGAATAGATGAATACATGGATTTTTTTAAAGATTTATTTATTCATGCATACAAGACCTGGGGTTCAGGCCAGATGCGTGGGAGGGGTGAGGGAATTCACTAGAGACAGAGTGGGGAGCAGAACAGGCAGACTGACTGAAATACACTGCTGAGGGGAGCAGCGGGCGAGACATGTGGGATTATCACCGGTCGGCCGGAATCAAACCCGCACTGCAGAGACCATAGACAGCTTCACAGCGCTGTGCTCAACCACCTGTGCCACCAGGGGAGGCCCTACATGGATATTTTTAGTACAAGGAATTCATTTTTCATTCCACAGATATTTCACTACTTATTGACAAGGTTTCTCTTATTGACCAAACTATTCAGACTCCCCTGAATGCTTTTTCAACTGGGTCTGACTTTCGGGCTATTTTATGCTTCTTTGTATTGTTCAATTTAAACAAGACGCCTGGTAAATTAGTTTAACTAGAAACCCCATCCTCCATCTAATCAACCTCCTCCAACTGTTTGATCACCTTGGCCTACCACCTTCAGCAAGAATCCTGTCAGGTTGGTTTGACCAGAATCTCCCATTATCCCTTATGTTTCCTCTTAGTAATTTCCATCCACTAGCCCCACCCTGCTCTTTGGCTATAAATTCGTACTTGCCTGTGCTATATTTTTGAGTTCAGCCCACTTTCCCTCCCCCACAAAAAAATTTCTATCCCAGTGGCCCCAATATCTATCATAATGGTTCCCCTCTTGAGTAATGTCTTCCTTATTATGCTTTTATAAATGCCATTTGAATGACTTTTTTTTCTTAACACTATGTACATAGCATTTTTAAAAAAAGATTTTTATTTATTTATGCATACAAGAGCTAGGGTACAGGCCAGAGGTGCAGGGGGTGAGAGGATTCACCAGAGACAGAGTGGGGAACAGAACAGGCAGACTGACTGAAACACACTGCTGAGGGGAGACAGGAGAGGTCTGCTGCGCCAGTTGGGTATCTCCCTGGCTGTGCTGCAGTGGCTGCAGATAGCTTCACAGTGCCATGCTTAACCCCGGAGCCACTAGGGAGGCCCTCATAGCATTTTTTAAAGCAGAGGAGAGAAAACAGCAAGAGAGATATAAGATGTAGTTCCTATTCCCATGAAACTTACAGAAAAATGGGAAGGAAATTTTCAACTGTTTTTACACTCAGAAAACTTATTGCACAACAGGATATAAGAGCCATGGTCCTTGGTGTGTACACAAATCTACAGATAGCATCTCCTTTACCCTTATAGAACATCCCAGAACCTAACAATTACAGTATTGTTTATCTTCCATCTGCAAAGAGCAATGGAATCCTTCATATTAGTGGTGAACCACATTACGTGGTGAACCACGTTTCAATGTCCAGCCAATTCTAGAATTAATTTGCTGAAAAACACAGGCAGTGCTGAGACTTAGTCTTTAAAGAGAGAGGCATGCACATTCTATGGTTCTTGGCAAGAGTATTCAGTAAGTATTCATGTTGCTACTGATGAAAACTTCAGCACAGAAGAACAGCCACAACTTGGGACATTTCCAAAGCAATTTTAGAGATTGTAACCTGTGGCTGAAGCCAAAGGCAGGAGGGGGGATGCTGATGAGGACTGATAGCCCCAGGTGAAACATGAACAAAGTATTGGTGGCGGTAGAGACTCTGATAAGAAATATAAAGTGATGGGCCTCCCTGGTGGCGCAAGGGGTTAAGATGCAACCTATGAAGCTGCAGCACAAGTTTGATCCCCGGCCGGCCAAGGAGCTACCCACATTGCACAGCAGACCTCTCCTGACTCATCCACTGCTCCCCTCAGCAGTGTACTTCAGTAGATCTGCCTGTTCTGTTCCCCAATCTGCCTCTGGTGCATCCTCTCACCCCCTGTACCTCTGGCCTGTACCCCACTTCTCGTATGCATAAAGAAATCTTAAAAAAAAAAAAAAGGAAAGAAAGAAAAGAAAGAAATATAAAGGACTACAAAAGCAACCCCAGGGATTCAGCATTCAGGATTTCAGTATTTTCAGATCTTCAGTGATTCTTGGGAAAGTGACTTCTGCCCCCACCATGCTGATCTTCTAGGAGGCTGTTGCGGGCATCTGAGGGATGTGGAGAGGCTTTTAGCAGCCAAACTTAGAGAAGTTCGGAGGCTTTGCAAATAGCAGAGCAACTGAAATTGTTCCCAGTTGGGTTTTTGTTGTTTTTTTTTTTTTTAAATATTTTACTTGTGTCATTTGTCTGGTGCTGTGCTGGGGCATCTGGGCAGCTCCAGTGAGCATCTCCTGTTGTGTCTTCTGCTGTCTTCGTGAGTTGGATCCAGGCCTATAGTTTGGCTGCCACATGATCCAGATCCACAGTGGCAGGAGGACACCATCTTGGGAGCACTTGTGTGTAGGAGTTTTAAAAACTGGACACTGTTTCAGGTGAGGTAAACGTCCATTTGTGACCTCAGTAACTCTTCGTATGCCCTGGTTTGTTAAATAAATCCCATTATTGTTCTCTGAAGTCAAGTAGTCTTGCACTTGTGCACATGTCGAAGAACTCAGATAGTGGCAGGTGAACTTTTTGGGCACTTTCTTGGCCAGTTTTAGTGCCTCTTGCTGCCCAGTATCAACAACTAGCATTTAGAACTTGATTGACGCAGCAGAGGTTAGAAATGTATGCAGTGTTGAGGGAGGACTTCATTGAAATGATGACTATCTAGATAAGTAGGGCTTTACATTCAGGACACTTCTTAGTCTGCCAGGCCTCTAATCTGTTGGAGAAAAGTTTTTTTAAAATTTATATTTGGTTTGCTCAAAGAAAATTTCAGAATGGGATCGTCCTTCCAAAGAGACACACATTTGAATTACAAATATGTAGTGAGTTTCATCTTTCTTGGAAACCTCCCTAAAGAGTGCTTTACCATGGTTTCTTTAGAAGGGAAAAAGGGCTTCCATCACCAAGACCACCTCTGGAGTTCTGTGTATTTTTCCAGTTGGACCTGAGTAGCTTGTTTCTTTAGTAGGAAAAATCTGCCAGCCAAGTTCACAGCCAAACCACAGCTAGAGTAATGTCTCCATTACTGTGACCTAGAAACTGTAACTCAAAGCTACTGTCCTCACAGTTTTTAGGTAACTTTCCTTGAATCTAGGAGAAAACTAATGATTTCTACTCAAATGGGAAATACTGATGGTTATTGGCTTTAGATGGTCTCATGGGAGCTCTTTAACTTCAGGATATTTGAAATTAATTCCTTCTGTTCTAAAGGAAATTTGAATTTTTATCTTGATTAAAATAACTAGCTTTAAAGAGTGAAAAATCAAAAATCAAATCAAAGCTTGATTCATTCTTGTAGAACACACCTGAAAAATTATCTTCTTTTCTAAACGTTGGAAAATAAAGATGTAATTTCTATGACATTTTCATCCCTAGACATAGGTACATATCTTTATTACCAGGTAACAAGTCAATTGGCCATGAATAAGGACTAATTAAATGAATCGTGATACATCCTTACAAGTGTGCTGCTATTCAAAAAAATATGAGGAAAATCTCCCTACATAATGATGTGGAAGGACTTTCAGGATTTATTAAGTGATCAAAGTCAATGCAGGGAAGTACAAATAGTATTCTACTTTCACATTAACAAAAAGTAGAGATAAGAATATTTATTTGTATTTGTTTGAACTTATACAAAGAAACAGTGGAAAGATAACTAAGAAATAAAAGGAATGGGGTGAGGTAAACACAGGATGAGAAGACAGAAGTGGGAACAAGATCTCTTTGTATTATTTTTATTTAGTTTAGGTTTTTGAATCACATAAGTATATTAATAAAAATATTTTTTTTAATTTTAATTTCCTTTGAAAGCAAGATACCTACATTCAGAGGCTATAGGTCTAGTAAACATTCATGTTTAGATAGATAAAGCTGAAAAATAAACTGATTCAGAAAGTCATTTAGTGACATTTTTTCTAAGGTACATTAAATCAAACTCTCCTTTTTTTTTTTTCCTTCTCATTTAAGAAACTCATCAGTCTTTCAGATGCAGAAATTTAGAGAGAAAGCATTGAGGCTCTTGAGTAGCTAGCATTTGAAAAATATCTAGCATCTTTTAATATAATTCTGTAATAAATCATCCTCGAGTCTGTGCAGTCAGAACACTTCAGATTTGAAGCTGTTTCAAAACAGTCTTGGCTGGTATAAGAGGTTTAAATTCCCATGGATTGAGTCCAAAATTATCATAAGCCTGAAATTCTCCCTCTGTACCCTCAAAAATTCACTTCCCAGGGACCTCCCTGGTGGCGCAAGGGGTTAAGCACAGCACTATGGAGCTGTCTGCAGCCTCTGCAGCAAGAGTTCGATCCCCAGCAGGCCAGAGAGCACCCCACATGGTGCAGCAGACCTCTCCTGTCTTGCCCGCTGCTCCCCTCAGCAGTGTATTTCACTCAGTATGCCTGTTCTGCTCCCCACTCTGTCTCTGGTGAATCCTCTTACCCCCCACACCTCTGTCCTGTACCCCAGCTCTTATATGCATACATAAATAAATCTTAAAAAAAATAAATTCACTGTCCATCGAAACTTTCATGGCCATCTTCTCTGCAAGTTTCCTTTGCCTTCTAATTTAAATGGAAACTTGTAGCCTTTTCAAATTGCCTATACTTTTCTTCCTTGCCTCTGGGCATGGTGGGTGCCACCCACCTGCCCCCAGACTTTGTCACAAGCAGAAAATAACTGCAAAACTTCTGTCCCAGCCCCAACCTCTTACCTGAATTCCAGGTGGTCCTATTCTTTAGTCTACAGTTGTATTGGCATTTCAAGTTTTGCTCTGCCGAAATAAAAATACTCCTTTGCAAAGGAGAAATGCTTTTTCAAATTATGAACTGTAGGGAAAATGAGTTAAAAATCAGGCTATTTTTTGCTTTTTTCGCACAACAGACAGCCTTGAAATGCTGTTTGGGCCTTGGTTTGCAACAATGCATTGGCTGTATGGCTGCAGGCACTTAACAGTGTAAAGGGGTCTAGGCAAGGGAGTGGCTGTTCTGCCCCATCAGTGTTGGAGTCTCTTGCTCTGTCTGCCTGCCTAGGTGTCCGGCCACCTGTCTCAGCATTAAAGGGCTCCAAAATCTACCAAAGGTTCCAAATTCTCTTTTCGTCCGCAAGAACTGACAATGAATCTACCCAGCCTGGCATGGTTTCACGACTGAACTCAATCCATTTGATGGGGTACAATACTTTTCTTCATTTCTGGATGGAAACAATTAGAAATTAACTTCTGGAAAAAATCAAATGGCATATTTCCTTGAAAGTCACAGTCACATGCATGGTGCATCCTAGAAAAGAGGAGGAGCAAGACAGATTCCACCCATTTCATGAGTTTCATCAAATGCTGAACCTATTCAAAGGTGGAGCAAAAGGCAACTTTTAAAAAAGAGTATCTTTTTTTTACAGATTTATTTATTTATATATACAAGAACTGGGGTACAGGCCAAAGGTGTGTGTTTTTGTGGGGGGGGTGAGAGGATTCACCAGAGAGAGAGTGGGGAACAGAACAGGCAGATCTACTGAAATACACTGCAGGGAGCAGCAGGTGAGTCAGGAAAGGTCTGCTGCACCTTGTGGGTAGTTCCCTGGCTGGGGATCTAATTTGTGCTGCAGAGGCTACGGATAGCTTCACAAGTTGCCTCTTAACTCCTTGCGCCACCAGGGAGGCCCAAAAGAGTATGTTTTTAAATGAGGCACCTTATTTAATTCCTTCCTAAGAGCACCAGGTGGGGAACATGCTTTCTAGACTAGATCAAGGAAGTAGAATGTGGAGTTAATCCCTCCTCCCCGTCTTAAGGGCTATCCAATAGTGAATGGATTGTTTTTAATGACTACTTAAAAAGTAACTCTTCCCCATTCACACACACACACACACACACACACACACACACACACACACTCCCCTAAATAAGGAGGATGAGCCCCTACATATTCCAGATTATTCTTCAAAGTGAGACCCAGGAGCAGCTCCAACAATCCAAATTAGTCTGTTACAGTCTCATCACAAGCAGGACTTGTGTTTATAACACACCACAAAAAATTTTTTTGAAATAACGAAACAAAAAGTAGGAGTAAGAATAAAGAGGGAAGGATGCACTGCTGTGGTGGTGGATTATGGGAGATTTGGTGGTGTGTGCACCACAGTGGCAATACCTGGTAGGGTTATTCTACTATTACCTCAATTCAAAACAAGTAAATAAATCATAAAAATAGAAATTAAAAATTTTTAAAAACCTAAAAATAGTACTGATCACTTTTCTTACAATACACAATTACTCAAAATTAACTAGTATAGAGAGGAGACAGGACCATACCTATGGGCCTTGTCTCACATGAATGCCTATAGGTGGGCGCAGGGCATTTGTCATTATTGCAGAAACGAGACACATTTTACCAGCACCACCATCCCCCACAACAATGCACTTAAGTGTCTGCATTGTATTCACTTGTAGTATTTCAAATTCAACTATGATCTTATTAGCACCTCTACCAGGGCATTACCAGAACTCTAAAATGGAAGTCTACATCCACACCACCAAATCTTTCTTTTTCATCTCTGTAAAGGACTCTTTCATCAGTTCAAGGCCTCAAGTCAAAAATCTAGAAGTCATCTCAATTTTTCTCTTCTTTCCAATACCCATATTGGGAACCCTGTTCTTGCTGGACCCTGAGCCTGAGTTGTCTTGTAATTGTACGCACAGGTAAGAACCCACTGATAGTGACCTGTTGCCCACCTTGGGCACTGTCCTTGGGCACTGTCTTGAGTTCTGTTGTAGTACTCTCTAGGTACCGCTTTAAAAGTATTGGAGGGAGGGGGCCTCCCTGGTGGCTCAAGGGGTTAAATGCAGCACTATAAAGCTATCCACAGCCTCTGCAGCACAAGTTCAATCCCTGGCCAGGGAGGTACCCACATGGTGCAACAGACCTCTCCTGACTCGCCCGCTGCTCCCCTCAGCAGTGTACTTCAGTATATCTGCCTGTTCTGCTCCCCACTCTCTCTCTGGTGAATCCTCTCACCACTACCCCCCAGCACCTCTGGCCTGTACCCCAGTTCTTGTATGCATAAATAAATAAATCTTTTTTAAAAAAAAGTATAGGAGGGAGTGGAAAGATAAGACATGGTAGTTAGCGAAAGGAATTAAGGAGGGTTTACAATGCCAAAAGCCAAAATAATAAAACCATAGAAGATGAATAGCTTCATGGGAGTGAAGGAGAAGATCATTGGATATAAATTCAAGATCATTGGCTATAAATTCAAGTGAGATGCCAAGATGTTGGAATCATTTACACATAAATGGAAAAGGCAGGAATTAAGACAGAGGTGGCACTGGAGAGAAAAATGAGCCAGGAGCTAAAATTTTTGAGAAACATGTGGAAGTGACTTTAAGGGGTAAATAAATTTGTAGTAAATTGACAATGCAATGAGAAGTTGGAAGTGACATAATCCGGTGACAGGAAAGTAAAAGCTTTAAGTGTTTTAGGAATGTGAAGAGAGAAATATCTGGAAACAACAATGGGCATCACCTATATCATCTCCAGACTTTATTTTGAAAATATATACTAAATCTATCCAATGACTGATAAGAAAATGATACTGAATCCCAGATTGCCACTACCTGATGCTAAATCAGAACTGAATGAGCTTCCTGTATTCATGTTCTGCTCTTTTTAGCTTTCTTTTTTCCAACTAAATAATGTTGAGACCTCTTGGTACTATGTCTAGAACAAAGATTTGACACCTAAATGTCTCTGCAGATATTGGGTGATTTCCTAAAATTTGTTACCACTTGTTCTATATCAGTTGTTCTAGTGCTTAAGGCATGAACATCGCATTAAGCAAATTCATAACATATAAAGAATAAAATAATCTTATCATTTTCACAAAAGCAGAACCCATGACAAAACAAAATCATGGGTTCTGCATTTGTGAACCCAATCTGCATCATGATTTTGTTTTATCATGGGTTCTGCATTTGTGAAAATGATAAGATTATAAATATTCCAGAAATGCATCTTTTAGAATCAATAAGAAATATAAACAAAGATTAGACTACATGATTATCCATAGAAATATTGTTTACAATGGTTTTTAAAAAGTGTAAATAACCCGTGTTCAAAAATAGAATCGCCTTAGACCATTTTTAGAAATACAGTGGCTTGTCCTACTTATCAATTCAGTCAGGGACCTCTGGGAAGAGAGGCCCAAGTACTGGCATCTTTTTTTAAAGTTCCTCAAAAAAAATAGTTCCTCCGGGCATTCTAATGTTCAGCTTGAAGTGAACTATCCTAGATTAATATACCCTGCCTTACTGCTTTATGTATCAGCATGTTGAGGGGATCACAAATTTACATCTCCAGCCTGGACTGCCATCCCTTCCAACTCCATTCTTATAATAAATCCAGCTGTTCTGGGCCTCTCTGGTGGCACAGGGGTTAAGATGCAACCTATGAAGCAATCTGCAGCCACTGCAGCAAGAGTTCGATTCCCGGCTGGCCAGGGAGAAACCCACATGGTGTAACACACCTCTCCTGTCTCACCCGCTGCTCCCCTCAGCAGTGTACTTTGGTCCATCTGCCTGTTCTGCTCCCAGCTCTGTCTCTGGTGAATCCCCCCGCCCCCGCTGGTCCCGCATCTCTGGCCTGTACCCCAATTCTTGTATAAAAATAAATAAATCTTTAAAAAAAAAAAATCCAGCTTTTCCTTGAATGTCTAATAAGCATCTCTAATTTCACCAGGACTTTTTTCATACTACCCCTGTTTCCACCTAACTCTTCATTTTATCAGTTTAATGTTCAAAATATATCCACAATCCAACCATTTCTCTTGTAGCTTGGCCCATCTGCAATAGTTTCTCAACACAGGCACCAAAGTATCTCATTTAAAATGCAACTTAGTTTATGCCTCTTCTTTGCTGAAAACCCTATAATAACTTCTCAATCAGAGTTAAAGTCAAAGTCTTTATAATGAACTTAACTAGGTCTCCACAATCTTTCCAAATTCAGCTCCTTCCACCACCTTCCTAACTTGCTGTTACTCATCATACTCTTTGCTCTAAACCAGGCATATTTGCCCTTCGGCTTTTGCAGGTCCACTGCCTGGCCAGTTTTCTCAAATCTCATCACTACGTCTCTCACTTCCTCTAGATCTAAGTTCAAACGTCACCTTATTAATGAAATATTCCCCAAATACCTGAAATAAAAATAGAATCCAACCCCAAGTCTCCTTATCCTACTTTTTCTGCAGAGCACACAGGCCATTAAATATACATGTATTTGTTTGTTGTCTGTTGTAGGGCGGGAAGGGACATAGTGCAGGTTTTCTGATCCAGCAGACCTGGTAAAGGAGGAGTCAGAGTCCTCAGTGGTTTTGCAGGTTTTTATTGGGATTACCAGGTACAGGCAGGCCGGGGTGATGGGGGGCCGGGAGGCTGGCAGTCCTCCCAGCCCCCAGCAAATCCGCACTCTCTCTGGGCTCTCTGGCGTTCTCTGCTTCTGCTTCTTTGCGTCTCTCTTGGCTTCTCTTCGGCTTCTCCCGCTTCTTTCTCAGCTTCTGCTTCGGCTTCTATTGGCGTCCCTGTGACGCCGCCCTTAAAAGCACAGTCTTAGCCCAGGTGAATCCCATCTACCTATGCCCACACCCTATTCCAGGTGCCCGCCATCAGGCATGCATTCAGGACTGCAAGGATCCATCATCTATCCTGATGGCGGGAGGGCAGAAAAGCCTAACATTTTTCCTTACCCTACATCTGTCTTCCCCACTAAGATGTAATGCTTTTATTTATGGCTGTACCCTAGCCTAGAAGAGTAGCTGGCACATAGCAGGTATATAATACATATTTGTTAAATGGGCGAATTAGTATATAGACATATTTTCTCCATTATTCTTTGCCCACACCAATGGTTAGATAGTTAAACTTATCTGAACAGTTTTTCTCATTACTATACCACTGTAATGATATGCCAATTGAAACTTTATAATGTATTAATTGACATGGCAGGGTTTGACAGTTTAGCAGTGGAGCTGTAGGCTGTACCCAAACACAATCATATGCACTATGGGTTCAGGTATATAATTTATATACAAGCCTATATACACTGTATATATCCATGAACAATGTGGGGGTTAAGAGCTACTGACACCTGAGCAGTAGAAAATCCATCTATAACTTTGATTTCCTTCAAAACTTCACTACAAGTGTGCCTTGGTAGTAGCAGAGGATTGCTTTCAGGGCACCCTAATGATACCAAAGCCTGTGGATGCTCAAGGCCCTTATCCTTGGCCCCTATCCTTGGGTTCTGCATTCAGCATCCATGCTGGTGGAATTGTTGCATGCAGAACCTGAAGATAGAAAAACAACTGTGTATAAGTGGACAAACATAATTCAAACCCACGTGGCTCAATGGTCAATGGTATACACATACATGCACTCCTTATTACAACGATAATGCCCCATCACTGGACAATCTAGTTTAGGAACTACAAAGAATTTAGTGAGTATCCAGTGGTCCAAATTTCACACATTTTCTTCCCAGATTACTAACAATCATCTTCTGTGTGGTCTTAATATTACAGGGCAGGGAGAGGGGCAGCCCAGACCCTGCAAACCTGCCTATTCTAAAAGAGTTCTGCCATCCGCCGCATCAACACAAAAACATATGAGACTTTAATGGGAAGGAACTTTAATACAACTAGGAAACAATACAGGAAAGGCAAAGAATCTAGTTTCTAAATGAAGCACCCAAAGTTACCTGTCCCCTTTTGGGTAAAAGTCCATCCATATGGGATTGGCCCAGAGCAAGGCCCCAAAGCCTGCCACAAGTCTAAAGCATCTTCCAGTGCAGACCCACAGAAAAGGGTCAGAAACAACCAGACAAGCCTGGAAGGAAAAGAGCAAAATCAAAACCAAGATAAAAGCTGCCATTGTCACCTCCCCACGGGTCTCTCACCCATATCTGTGTCACCCAGTCCACGACCAAAAGGCAAGCGCAGTTTCTTCACGTGTCTCTAGGCTCCATGAGCCTCCTCCAGGTCTCCTTCTGGCACTCCATCCTGCTTCCTTCCTTCCTCAGTCTCCTCTGCAGCCTCTTCTCTCCCTGCTCAGCTTCACCCTCCCTTGGGTGGGGCAGGGAACCTGGAACCTCCCCCTTTCCTGGAGACCACCCAGTTATATTAATATCCTCATGACAAGAGGTATAAACACCTTCTTCTGTATCCCCTGAAAAAATTTTAACTGCATCACCAGGTCTGACATTCAAAACTACTTAGATAAAAGGCAGAAAGCAAAACTACTGTATGAGCTGTCTAAAGTAGTGATTAAACAATTCTGTATTCAGTTCCTTGTGAATATTATGAATGGCCTTTAAAAACATTGCAGTTCACACACCCTCTCCTTATCCACCACCTTTCTGCCTCAACCCCACAAAGTTACACAAGCACACCAAATTAAAAGAAAAGAATTAAACAACATAAGCCTGCCAGGAATTTGAAATCACTTTAACCTGGAGCTTGAAATCATTTGCCTAGTGAGAGCAGCCCTCAGATGCACTGTGACTCAGCATTTTATGGTGCCTAAGACATGCAATGAGATAAAGGTCTTGTTCCCTCATGAAAGGAACATTAGCTAAATATGGAGCTAAAATAAATGAGCAGCCTCAAAAACACAATCAGTGGTTGAAATGTTACAATGCTCACAGTGACACAGGCTTTACTCAGTGTGTGATGACATGGAGCAAAATATGTGTCAGTTGAAGCACACAGAACTGCTCTAAAATAACTTGTTCGCCTATGAAATTAGCAAATAACAATGCTCTTGACAATTAAAGCTCAGAAATGGAACAAAAGTTTTAAGTAAATGAAAACAAAACAAAAATATGAACTGTGGTGACTGATTAAGCCTTAGAGCTTGGAAGGGGACTTACCCAGCTACTCTTCACTAGAATATTAATAAGATAAAATGGAATCGAGTGAGGATTTTTTTCCTTTTGCAGAAATAAGGGGAAAAAATAAGTAAAGTCAAAATAGAAAAGTCTAGCTCCTTTTTGACTCCTTATGGTTAGAAAGAAAATAATAAACAATACGAAAGTTGCAATAAAGATAAATTTTCCATGTTTGGCAGGAGCTGATGGAGAAAGAACATAGTAGTTGGCAAGCAGGCAAATCTGGAGAGATATATCATGAAAAAGACAGAGGGATAGAGGAGGGAGGAAGTTAGGGAATCCCACTAGGGAAACCAGTAATTTTGATAAAGACAATCTGTTATTATAAATAATAGACAAATTATCAGATAAGAGATAACCTATAGGCAAATAGGCCCCCCAAAATGTTAATACTTGAATTTAGCTCCTATTCTAAGTACTCTACATGTATTAACTATTTTGATCTTCGTAAGGAGCCAATGATAAAAATACTATAAAGCCTCATTCTCCACGAGGAAACAGCCTCAGAAAAGCTGTAAATTCTCAAGATGACATTGTTAACAAGTGGCAGAACAAACCCACAAAATCCACCTCCACAATGACTTAATGCTGCCTCTTGTGAACATCTCAAAATGTGAAAAAGAAAGGGGAAACCGAAATTATTGAAGCTTTCACTGCATTCAAAACCAAACTGTGGGGCCCAGGAGAGTGAATTTCCAGTAAGGTACCTACAGCCTATTAATGGAGTTGACTGATTCCAAAATAACATTGGAGTGGTACACTCCAGCTGTCCACAAGCCAAGAGTAGTGGGAACTCAAATGAGGCACTAAGTAGTGTTGGCCAGATTGTGGCATCAAGGAACACTTCACTAAAGGAGCAGCATGTTGGATAGAATTTAAAGAGAATAATTAGGTGCAAGGAACTCATGACTTTACACCAAATTACTCCCCAGGGTTTCAGGATAAATTTCAACACCCACCCATCCCCTCCCAGCAAGGTCCTCAGAGACCCTTCACAGCTAGGTCTGGGGAAATGCCAAAAAAAAAAAAAAAAAAGTATTCTGAATGAGAGGCTTATGTCGGAGTCTTCAGGACCAGTTCATGTTCCAAGGGATCAGAACATCTTATTTTTCTGTCTCCATAGGCAGAAAGTAGTACCACTTACTCTTTTGTAACACCCCCCTTCCCCACTCCAAGTGTCTGTAACCTTACAGCCCGTGGTAGGTGCACAGGCAAACATTTTCTGAGCCAAAACCCAAGTGAATCTACGTGCAAGGAGACTGCCTTTTATCAGCAAGACCTGATCTTGACTGTTTTAAACCTATCAAGTAAGACTTAACCACAGGCAACATGTGTGGACCTGTTTGCATCTGAAGGCCACAAACTGTGAAAGAAGAGGATACAACAGAAAAGAGAAACATGGACACGAATTAGGTGTAGATAGTGTGATTATGCCTTTAAAAGTCATGCTTACGCAAAAACGGACAATTAAAAACCAGAGACATCCTGAAGGGGAGGAGGAGGGAGAGGGATCAGAGGGAGGGAGGGAGGAGCACAGGGGACTGAGGTGATGGTGCACGGGTGCACTGGTGAAGGAAACTATGGGGACTACACCAGAGGGGGGAGGGGGAAGGCAAATATTGTTTGGAAATGAACAATGATGTAAAATATTTTAAAAAGTTACTATTTAAAAAAAAAAACTGTACTAGAACCTTGAACTTGTTCAGAGCCCAGATCTTAATTGCTCCCATCACTAGAATAAATAAACCTGTGACACAATAGATGTGTCAGCTAACACTACACCGGCAATCATGTTGCAACACAAATGCACCAAATCATTGTCATATGTCTTAAATGCTCGCAATGCAATATGTCAATTTAATCTTAATTAAAAAATAATAAAAAGTTGACATCGTAAAAAAAAATAACAAATAAAAAGTCGCGTTTATGAATGAACTGGTTCTCTTAAAACACTGCAGGGGTACAGGGGGGATCGTTGAAACAAACTGTAAAAATGTAGCTAATTGTTTGATTTGGGGTATGAAAACCCCCTAATAGAAACCACGACACGCACACAGCCACACCCCAGGAGCTGCATTTCATCCTCGGATCCCCAAGGGCCAGCCCCCGGGGGCCCGACGGCGGCGCCCCCATTGTGAGAACAGGCTCGCGGCCCGACTTCTCCCCCGGCCGACTCCCAGCCGCTCGGGGGCAGCCATCGCACGCAGCGCCCTCCAGGAAGGCCTTTCCGGGTCGGCGACCCCAGGCGGGCGCCCTCGGTGACCGCGTCAGAGCGCGCCCGCGGCCGGGGACCGGAGCGCGAGCGCGCCCGCGGCCGGGGACCGGAGCGCGCACCCGGCGGCCGCCGTCCACACCTAGGACCCCCAACGGCCGCGACTATGCGCTCGGGGGCGGGCCCGCGCAGCGACGTCACGGCGCGCCGTGCGCCGGGTCAAAGTTCAGCCCCGCCCCCGCTTCCCCCTTGCTGTCTGCCTGGGCCTGCGCTGCCGCCGACGCCGCTGTGGGCCCGACTCCGCTCAGTCAGCTCCGCCGCCTGCCTCCCCCAGCGCTGCCTGGCCGGCCGCCATGGCGAACGTGGCCGACACGAAGCTGTACGACATCCTCGGAGTTCCGCCCGGCGCCAGCGAGAACGAGCTGAAGAAGGTATCGGGGAGCGCGCCGCCCGGGCAGGGTGTGAGGGGCGCGGGCCTGCGCGGCCCGGCCGCCCGGCCTCCATGCGGGGCGGCCCACGAGCCGGCGCCGGCCGCGGCGGGCCCGGGCGGGGGACCCGCGGCGCCGGGAGCGGCCGGCGCGGGCAGAGTTCTCGGCCTCGGCTGACCTTGGGCCGCGGCCCCGCCCGCCGCCGATGCAGCAAGGAAAACCCACCCCTGCGCAAACACGACGAAAACGCTTCCTTCCGCCCGCCCCGGCGGGCTCCGGAGGCCGGGCGCCCGGGGGAGGCGGCGGCGAGCGCGGCCCTCCCCGCACGAGGTCGCCACCCTGGGAAAACAGGTTGGACCACGGCGCCCAGCGCATCCCGGCCCCGGCAGGGACGTTGTCCAGGCCGCGGGCGGCGGGGCCGGGCCGGAGCGGGGAGGCCGCCCCCGCCGGCTGCCTCGGGGCTGTTGGGGCAGTTTCCTGGGAACCGCGACCACAGGAGCCGCCGCCTCCAGGCCTCCCTCCCCCCTCGGCCCAGGGCTGGCTGGGGCCTGTGTTTGGGTGCATTGTTAGGGAGGCAGGTAATCGAAATGTTCGGTGCCCGCTTCTGGAATAAACCGTGGGTCCCAGCCAAACACCTGAGTGTGCACCGACTAAAAATAAATAGCAGGCCTCCCGCTCATCGCCCTTTGCAATGTCGCGAATCGGCTCCGGATTTCAAAGCACTGGAGGCCTTTGATGAAGCCCCGCAGCAGCATCCTCCTCCCGGGGTTTAGAGTATCCGGATTTGGAAGCCGAGAAAAAGGAGGCTGCTCCTCGGGCAGTGGGACGGGTACAGTAGAGAGTGAGAGGGACTTCCTGCTACCTTACCGGAAGTGCTGGTCTGTGTTATATAATTCATGTGTCTGAGTGGAGACTTCGGTAGTGTAGAGCCCACCCACTAGGTGTGTGCGACTTAACTAAAACTGAGTCACTCCAATTAATTTAGACCCCAATTATTCCACCATGTGAAAAGGAAACACTACCTTGGAGCTTCCCTTGGTTTTTCCCTGGTGTTATAATTAGAGGAAAGGCAAGAGCCATCATGAGCAGGGATGCCTACCTTTAGTAGAGATGTGCAGTTGTGAAGCTCAGCAGTCACTCTCTTGAGTTTATTGGGGTTTTCTTAGTGTGTTTAAAGATCATCAAAGACCTCTGACAAAAGTGAAAATATTTTTCTCCGTGTCAATGTTTCATTGTTTGTATATCTGACTTCAATATGACCTATTTTAAGCATAACTACAGGCTGCTTTGTTGTATAAAATTAGTGAGTGAATAGACAGTATTTTTGTGCTCACGAATCTTTAAACCAATCTGTGTACATAATCTTTTTTTTTTTTTTATCCTTTGTTGAAGGCATACCGAAAGTTAGCCAAGGAATATCATCCTGATAAGAATCCGAATGCTGGAGACAAAGTAAGTTATTGGAGACTTTTCCCTTGAGGTTTTTTTTTAAAACTTAATTTGCCCTCCTTGAATAAAAGGAGCTGCAGTCAGCAGCCACTTCAGCCAGGGAGGTGACCCACATGGCACAGCAGACCTTTCCTTTCTCACCCGCTGCTCCCCTCAGCATTGTATTTCAGTCTGCCTGTTCTGCTCCCCACTCTTTCTCTGGTGAATTCATTTCTCTCTCTCTTTCTCTCTCCCCCTCTCCCCATCTCTCCCTCTCTCCCTCTCCTCTCTCACACACCCACACCCCACCTCTGGCCTATACTCCAGTTCTTCTGTGCATAAATAAATAAATCTTTTTTAAAAACATAACATGCAACCTCTATTAGAATTAAGTGGATTCTAGAGTCTTGCAACCTCCATTAGAATTAAGTGGATTCTAGAGTCTTTTATCCATTCCTAACTTTTTATTTGAAAATTCAATTGTTTTCCTTTCTGTTTTTTCTTTATAGTTTAAAGAAATAAGCTTTGCATACGAAGTACTATCAAATCCCGAGAAGCGAGAATTATATGACAGATATGGAGAACAAGGTCTTCGGGAAGGCAGTGGTGGAGGTGGTGGCATGGATGACATTTTCTCTCACATTTTTGGTGGGGGATTGTTTGGCTTCATGGGCAATCAGAGTAGAAGTCGAAATGGCAGAAGAAGAGGAGAAGACATGATGCATCCACTCAAGTAAGTATTTTTTTTTTTCTTTTTAAAATATTAAGTATAGGGCCTTCCTGGTGGTGCAAGGTGTTAACTTGCAGACTAGGAAGCAATCCACAGCCACTGCAGCACGAGTTCCATCCCTAGCCAGGGAGGTGTGACCCACATGGTGCAGATGGCCTCTTCTGTCTCGCCCGCTGCTCCCCTTAGCAGTGTATTTCAGTCAGTCTGCCTGTTCTGTTCCCCACTATCTCTGGTGAATCTTCCCACCACCACCCCCCCACCTCTGGCCTGTACCCCAGTTCTTGTATGCATAATAAATCTTTTAAAAATATGTATTATTTTTTAAATAGTAATACTTTCATGGAAAAGGGATCCAAAAACATTCTGTCCTTTATTAGAAAGAAAAATCTTACTGTAAGCCTTACTGTTCTCGTCGGTGACTAAAATCAGTTTGATAACCCAGATGTTTCTGTGTTGCTACAGATCTTAAACTATGATTGGTGTTTTTTAGTGAGTAGGAAGTTGGTTTTGTTACATAATTCTGGGGTTCCTTGTTACTTTACGATTTAAAATTTCAATTACGAAAATTCTTTTCTTTGAAATACTTAAATGTTCCAGGTTACTTTCTATTTAAAACATAAAATGAGTGGCTGTCTGACTAGTTTGTTTACATGTTACAGTCACACATTACTTGATCCTCAGTGGTGAAATCTCCTAAATTGGTTTCCATGGAGCTTGCTGGCTTCAAGCCTGACATTAACCTGCCAGCATATGAATGGTGTCTGACCTTGATCTTAATCCGAGAACCCAGGAGCCCTCTATAATATGAAAGTAGCTATTGCACTTTGCAAAAAATCTGTGAGGTCTTTTATTCCATTAGCTTTATATACATTTGAGTCAATTCCAGGAAGTAAAGCATGATCTGTTACATTGTTTGTTTCATTCGGAAATTTGTTTGTATCTTAAAAGAATTTACTCAGAAATAAATTACAGTCTGGGTAACATTCCAAGAGGAATAATTATCTGGTGTGGATTAGTTCTTTCATGTTTCTCTTTGATACAGAAATGGTCTAAGAAATTAGATAAGAATTTGCTCTGCCTTATTTCTTCGTATTCGCCTTAGAAATTTTTTTCATGCTATACAGTAAATGTACCTTTATTTCTGTTTTTTAAACATTATTTCAGATTTTCTTATTACAATGTTTCATATTGAGTGATTATAGTATTATATTCCTTTTCATGATATGTATGTAATTGTTCATTTTTTCTATAGGATGTTGTCTGCTTTTTTTGTTTGTTTCTTTTGTTTTTGTTTGTTTTCTACAATAAGCAGTGCTTTATATACAGCTTTGTCTCTAGGCAGAGAGTGGCCAGGCAGGCATCAGTGTTTTGAGACTAATAGCAACTAAATTGCCTTACAGAGGAGGATTGTGCCAGTTGAGCTGCACTGGGTTCCTCTAGTGGAGCTCAACTCATATTTTTCCTTCATGGCCACATTGGTTGAAGTGGGGGTCTTTCTTGTCTCTTTGTGGTTTTGCATGGTAATAATAAATAAATATGTAAGGTAGGAAAGACCTACCTATTCCCTGTAGATGGTTTGGCTAAAGGTTTTTGTGAGGTATATAAAAGGCAAATGGAACCAAATGCTTTGTCTAAGGTTAAGCAGTAGATAAGCCATTATCTGGAAGTGTTGGTAATGTGTTGTCCATAAATGTTTCAATTATTTCTTTCTCTATTTTAAAGTAAATATTTACTATTAAAGGAGATTTAAAAATACAGTGAGGGGCCTCCCTGGTGGCACAGGGGTTAAAGTCTCAGCGTTATCAAACTATCACCAGACACTGGTGATAGAACAAGTTCAGACCTCTAAACTTGTTAGCTCACTTTAGTTCCCCGGCCAGGGAGCTGACCCACATGGCACAGCAGACCTCTCCTTGTCTGCCTGCTGCTCCCTGCAGCAGTGTATTTATTTCAGTACATCTGCCTGTTCTGCTCCCCACTCTGTCTCTGGTGAATCCTGTCATCCCCTCACACCTCTAGCTTACACCCCAGTTCTTGTATGCATAAATAAATGAACCTTTAAAAAAAAATACAATGAGAAGGGCAAAACCAAATCAAATTAAACTGGCACTGCTGTCAGATCCTAAATAAGTAGTATTTTTGAAACTTGATGTAGATTTAGGTTGATGTTATGCGCTATGTGAGAAACACATGTTGGGTTTTGTCAGTTGTATGTCTTTAAATGGCCTCTTGATTTAAGTCAACCTTCTTTCGGTCATAAACCCCTTTGAAAAATTGTTCAAATACCCAGTTTGCTTGTAATTCAGTGGGTTCAGTGGGTTCTCTAAACTTGTTAGCTCGCTTTTAAAAACCTTTTCTTCTCACAGTAGATTAAGCCTTTCCTTTTTTTTTTTTTTTAAGACATGCAGTGTAAGTTGCAGTCTTAAATCTTTATAAGTTGTCCTCAGGGGGAGCAGAGCCTTGTTGTGGAGAATGGACTCTAGATCCAGACTGCATATGTGATCTTGTATGAGGTCTGCTTAATCTATCTGCATCTTAGTTTTTTCTTATAAAATAGGGATAATAATTTTGCCTCTTTCAGAGGGTTGGATTAGGTGGAAGGCTCCTACCCAAGGCTAAAAGGTGGTCATGGGTGGTTGAATTTGTTACCATCTCTATCAGAAAGTGGAGCACACCAAACTGCTAGCCTGATCCAGTAGGTTGTCTTTTGAGTGCCATATGTACTGTTCATAGCCCAAGTCTTTTTCCTGATTTAAACTACACAATCTTGTATTTAAGAGAATTTGACAAAATTTGATTAAACCATAGTCTTTTCTCCCCAGAGTATCTTTAGAAGATCTGTATAATGGCAAGACAACCAAACTACAACTTAGCAAGAATGTACTCTGTAGTGCCTGCAGTGGGTAAGTGGTGTTCTACTTTGCAGAATAAATTTCAGGTGTTCTTTTAGTGAGTGGTACATTGTCTATACCAAGTAAAAATTGTCCATGATTTAAAACTAATTCTTCAGAATGCAGTATTTTCTGATACCTCTGAAAATTAAATGCCAGTCATTGTGGAGTGAAGATAAAGATGAAAAGCACAGTTCTTGTTTTCATGGGCTTTTTGGAGTGGTCTGTAGGCAAAAATCTAATTTATACTTTTGCTTGCTTTAGCCAAGGTGGAAAATCTGGGGCTGTTCAGAAGTGTAGTGCTTGTCGGGGTCGAGGTGTACGCATCATGATCAGACAGCTGGCTCCAGGAATGGTACAACAGATGCAGTCTGTGTGTTCTGACTGTAATGGAGAAGGTATGCGTGCCAATGATTCTCTGCATTTACATTGGAATGAATTGGGAGGACAGAAAGTGGAGCGGCTTACAGTTTTTCTTTGGCTTGTATTTCATCTTATTAAAGAAAAGATAATAAAGAATGCCGAAAGGCATAAGAACTCATAAGCAGTAAATTTGATAAAGATGGAGACTGCAAATTGTTTGGTTTTTTGATAAGTAGAAGAATTTTGTTATAAACGTGTGGATTTTCAAGGCTAGATATTGGAATTGAAGTTCTTTTCATAGATGTGTTTTAGGTTTTGTGGCCAAAATGGTTTATGAAAAACTACTCACCTACCTACTTAGCACTTTTATATCCACAATGTATAAACAAATGGCTGTGACTCTTGTAATTAAATATTGCTTAAAAAGCAAGGGCACACCCCATTTAGCCTGTGGGCCTTAGTTTGCCAATACTCAATACTGTCCCATACTCTTTTTTTGCAACAGTTGAAATGTTCTGTATATGTAATACTTGTATGGTAAGGCTCTAGCCATTTGTGGTTATTGAGTACTTAAATGTGGTTAAGCTGACTTAGGAGCTAAAATGTTTAATTTTAATTTGCTTAAAATGAAACAGCCACTACTTGAATAGTGTCTACTATACTAAACAGAACAGTTCTAAAGCATCCCTTACCATTTTGCTCTGGAAATGATGGGACAATTTGGAGAAGCTGCATGTTCTCTTCTTGCATTCTACCTTACTACGGTTGCTGACAATCAATGCTTATCAAGAAATTAAAATCGAATGAAGTCTTTTCTTGTGTGCCAGGAACCTGGTGTTTCAGAGAACATACTTTGCAGAAGCAGTGTTCTAGAAACAGTCCCTGAAGTCGTTATTTATACATGTCATCTGAGCATTGAAGTGTACTAATAGTCAGCTATTAGAAATCAATGCTAGTCTTTCCAACACACTATGTGTAACTCCAGTTTTACTATACCACCAGTCAAATGTTTCACAGGTATACATAGAAAAGAAGCTGTTGGCCTAAACATGGAACAGAGGGTACTTGGTGCTGGCTAAATCTCTGCCATCTCCAATAGATTTTTGGAAATGCTCAGTGATAGCACTGAAAACAAAGGTTTATAATAGGACACTTAGGCAGGGTTTACTTTATGAAATAAAATCCTTTACCAATGAAATCAGGTAATAAGTAGTAAAGATTATTTAAATTTTTATTTAGATTATCTCTGCCCATTGTGAATTTACATGAAACTAAGACTGAAACAACAAATGAATATATGAAATGAATATAGAAACTCTAGTAGCTCATCCCTATTTTTTTGATCCTCTGGCTTTATTTTAGCTTTAGGAAGTAGAGTCAGGTCCCAAGAAAGTATAAGATAGATTATATTCTGAAATGGAAGGGACTAGGTAGCTGGGTCCTTCAGGTAACCTGGAGTAAAGTCATGATTTTGTTATTAAGAATGATAGTTTAAGCAAAACTTTTAAGTAGCAATTAAAAGAAATTCAAAAAATGTATTTAATGATTAAAGCATTATCCTGACATGTTACTTAAGAATGCAGTATAGTACTCTTGCTGGAGTTTGAATGATCTCTCTTTACAGGCGAGGTAATTAATGAAAAAGATCGCTGTAAAAAATGTGAAGGAAAGAAGGTGATTAAAGAAGTCAAGATTCTTGAAGTCCATGTAGACAAAGGGATGAAACATGGACAGAGAATTACTTTCACTGGGGAGGCAGACCAGGCCCCGGGAGTGGAACCAGGAGACATTGTTCTTTTGCTACAAGAGAAAGAACATGAGGTAATTTCCATTTTGTTTGTTAAGAAGTGGATCTTGTGAGCAAGATACAGTTTAGATCTCTGAGTTTTCTAGAGCAATACTAAACATAGATGATGTTTTTTAAGTAATCGAGCTGAGTTTGTAAGAACTGACTTGTGTAGTATACCAACCAGGCGGGTGCAGTCAGAAGCACTATAGTAGTCCGTTTCAGTTCCAGGTCAGCTGTTGACTAGCACTATAATCTTAGTAATCCTTAAGTAATATGTGTTTACCCTAATACCATCTGGCATTCAATCAGATGATTCAAGGCAGCTTATTTTTCACTGTCAAACTCCTTTGATGGGTGGTGAGGGGATAGAGCTATAGTCCTCAGTGCTGCTCTGCTGATTTGTTTTGCATATTGGGTATCCAGGAGAACTTTTCAATGATCTAGATTAGAAGATAGGAGAAAGGGAATGCCACCACATGATTCCAGAAAAGCAGGGTCACAAGTCAGCTTATTCCATTTTTTCTAAGTTAGGGTCTCTAAGTCCCCTTTTAAAAGGATAGAAAGAAGCTATATGAAGTCATTTTATTTCCAGAGCTTTTCTTTGTCCAGCTGTCCCTGATGAATAAGGCAGGTTAAAACCAAGGCCACATCCATGATAGCCTCTTGGAATTTTTTGAATAAGTGTTTCCATTATGGTTGAGAGGCAGCTTTTAAACTCATTCCTCTCAGATGAGCTACATGTGATTTTTCTCCACATACCGTATGAAACCGCACTCAGGTAGTTTTAGCCTGGAAATGAGAACATGGAGCACATTCTTCTACCACCACAGACTTTTCCACCAACTAGCATGGCAGAGTTGCGATGCTCACTGACAGCTGCTCCTGCCTAGGAGCCGCTCCTTGACAGAGTTTTTAACATAAAAGCACAAAGCAACCTGCCAAAGGTGGCCCTGGAGGAGATCACATGTTCCTTCATAGGCTTCAGCTCCATCTTGCCCTGCCTGAAAGTCTGTATCAGGCGTCAACTACCTTTTTACTTTAAAATTTTCTCCTATTTGATGGTGGTTTCTACAAATAAAGTATTTTTTTAAAATTAAGAATCCAGTAGAGATTAACAAAGCCTTATTGAGTTTATTTATTGAGGGAATTAGACTCATTCCATCACTAGGTTATGCTCTCCTACACTAGCCTTTCTTAGGGTATAGTAGTCAGACTTAACTTAGCAAAGCTCTAGATTACTGAATCTCATGGACCGTTGGATATTGCCAAGCTTGTAAATGGCAAGGGTCTCCTAGATCAGAGTAATTTTTAGAAATCTGCCTTAGGGTCTTGTTGGTTGAAATATTTGTAATTCCTTTACAAGATTTTCTATTAACTGACATTTTAGTCACTTCCTCATTTGTTCAATTTTGCCTTCACTGCATAAAACTATAGACAGCAGGTAATTGAGATGTTTATTGTCTACTTGAGTATTGTAAGATAACATATGGGTGTTTTCATTGATATATGTGTAATAGTGGGGGAGGGTAGTACAGAAATTTAAAAAATGGTTCTACTTTTGGAGGAGAGTAGACATGATGTTTTTGGTAACATGATTTTTTTTTTCCCCTAAATCAGTGTTACTATGTAAATTAGGAATATTTTAGATCTCTGTTTTAGAAATAGAGATCATTGCATTTGGAGACAAGGGAATTCTTATTCCCATTTACCAGCTTTGGCCTCCCTGGACTTGACTTTGCTTACTAAAAAAAATGACAGTCCTCTCTTAGAACAACATTGTAGATTCAAATGAGATAATGAGTAGCTTCTTTACCTCCTAAGGGCTGTAGGAAGACATTTGAAGTCTATGACCTTAAAATTATTGGCAGCAGACTGCAACAGGTAGTTGAGGCTGCTGATCTAGACTACTGGTCAAGATGTAGTGGCTTAGGGAAAGATTTCCTCTTTTCTTTAAAACGAGCCTGCCAACCTTATTCATTAGAAAAGAAACTATTGAAAAAATCTAGGTGTCCTTTTACTGCTGATAATTTTGTTTTCATCTTAAAAACTACAGATATTTATAAACTCTTAACAAGGGAAAATTAAATCCAGCATGTGTAAAGTTGGATGTGGTTTTTTTTATACATTGAAAGCTCAGAGATATTCTCTGCTTATTGAATATTTTTTGCATTACCTAAACCATAAGCATCTGGTATAATTAAATAATCTGACTGCAGCATTGCTATTTGATTACAACTCTTGTAAGCAAGTTTTGAATTTTGGGTGAAATAAAACTTGTTTGTACATGTGTAAAGCATGAAATTCCTTCTCTTTATGCTGAGTTTCTTGTGCTGAACCAGGACCTCCCTTTCTCCTGTTAGTATCTAGGACCATGTTTGGGGAACACGCCAAGGTGAACCTATTCTGTGGAATCCCGCTGAACCTTACACACCTTTTTGTTCAGAGGCAGGGTCAGGAAATGCACCATAATTGCAGCATATACCTGGTTCTACTTTTGGAACCTCTGTTGTGCCTTAAGAGCCATTGTTTTCCTAGTTATAGTACTTTCCTTGTAGAAGTTTCTAGCCGATTACGTGAGAAAAGCTAAGTTTCCTTGTATAGATTTAAGGAAAGAGGGAGGGTGGCAGCTTGCTTTTGTAGTGAATAGTAGAATTACGGTTTTATAATTGGTTCACAGAGCACAGCACTTTGGTATGGCTTCATAATTTAAAAAAGTTTCTGTGTGCTTTATTTGTAGGTGTTTCAGAGAGATGGGAATGATTTGCACATGACATATAAGATAGGACTTGTTGAGGCTCTGTGTGGATTTCAGTTCACATTTAAACACCTTGATGGACGTCAGATTGTGGTGAAATACCCCCCTGGCAAAGTCATTGAACCAGGTAAATCTTGATGTTTGTCTGATACAGGATTCTCTGCATTCTTACGGAATTCATAAGTGATTTTCAGTAGAATAGTATTTAACACCTTCCTCTTTGGGTGAAGTTTTTAATTGTTTCCTCTTTCTAAAATAATAGGATGTGTTCGAGTAGTTCGAGCTGAAGGAATGCCACAGTATCGTAATCCCTTTGAAAAAGGTGATCTTTACATAAAATTTGATGTGCAGTTTCCTGAAAACAACTGGATCAACCCAGATAAACTTTCTGTAAGTGTTCTCCAAATTTAAGCAATAGATGGTATAAGGTTTAATAAAAGTTGTGTTTCTGTGGCACCTTCCATTTGTTTTTGGTGCTTCGATGGGATCAGTTTTAGTTTTTAAGGCAAGGGTTGCAGGTGTTACCATTTATGAGCCAAGCAGGGAATAACAGTAAAACAGACTATTGATATGGTGATGGGAAGTCTGGGACTCCCTACAGAACAGATCCCTCACCATTTGAGTGCAGGCCCCAGCCTAGCATTCCTGGTTGTTACATGCAGGAAAGCGTATCTGGTATGAACTTTTCCAATGTTTAAATGTTGGCAACTAATTCTATTTTTTTGCTTTCTAAGCAATACATTTGTTGCATAAAATACAACCTACAAGTTTGACCCATAGGGTATCAGTTTGTGATCTCTAAAGTGCAAAAAGTACATTGGATTGTATTGAAAGGACATTTGATGAAAATACCTGACCACTGAAATTTTTGTTTCAATGAAGGAACTAGAAGATCTTCTACCATCTAGACCAGAAGTTCCTAACATAATCGGAGAAACAGAGGAGGTAGAGCTTCAGGAATTTGATAGCACTCGGGGCTCAGGAGGAGGTCAGAGACGTGAAGCATATAATGATAGCTCTGATGAAGAAAGCAGCAGCCATCACGGACCAGGAGTGCAATGTGCCCATCAGTAAACTGCAAACAAATTGCACAGGTGGATTTTCCTTCCACATTTGCCTGATTTGTTTTCAGCAATCCAGCTGGAGTGTCTGGTCAATTGAGATGAACTGATGGACATATGTTGGTCTATGTGTAACTTCTAAAATTGGTATAGTATCTACAGAGTGTATAATTTAAACTAACCACAAAGCTTTACATCTTCATTTCGACTGTTCTGTAGCAGAATAAAGCACTTGAAAGGAAACAAGACTCCCTTTCACACATGGGTTATAAGTTTCAGTCCTGATATCTGTGCTTGATTTTTATCAGTTTTGTGTAGATTTTATGTTTCATATTTTAAATTCAAATCCCACATTGTAAAGTTTGTGTACAATTTGTCCTGAAGCTTTGTGTTTGGCTGCACCTGCATAAGCTGCTACAAATAGAATAAAGAATTTCATAGCCTGTATCTATCATTTAGATGCATGGAAAAATGGGCTTTGCACACAATGGGTTTGGAGCTGACTGGGAACAGTGGGAAAAATAACATCAGCTGTGGTTGTAAAGTTCTGGGGTTTTTTTTCCACCCATTTTCTCCATTTTCTTTTTTCTTTAATTTTTTTTTTTTTTACCATCTTGTGAAAGGTTTCTAAAACTCAGTAATAAAAAGCTGTTGGTGTAATTATTAGTGGTGTCACATTTTTAGAACATATTTTGAACTGGAGAATGTTATCGTTAATTCTGGTTCTTTCAAACAGCCCTTAAAAACCCATTGACCTGAAGTTTATGCCTCAGGCACATGCCCGTTTTGTAATTTTGAAAGGCAAAAGAAAGTTTGATATGTTGGTAGAAACAAGCTTTATTGACTTTAATTGATGCTTTTTGTATAGTCAAGGACATCTGAGTTATGTAACTCATAAGTTAGGTTTTCAACATTGAGATTGGTCTGTCTCCCCACCACCACCCCACACCCTTTTTAAAAATAAGGCAACAGCAAATCAATATTAGAACCATGTCTGCATAGAACCTGTTAAAATGCTCTGTTTTCATTAAATGTTAAGTTAAAGATGCTCTGTCTCCATTAAGTTTAATATTCGAGATTGGGGGAAGTATTGATTACTAATGTTTTACAGAAAAAGTGTAAGTCTCTTAGGCTGGTATGAGAAAAATCAGGTAAAACTACTACTATGAAAGGATGTTATATTGCTCTTACCATCTTCGGGTTATTGCCTTTTCATTCCCAGAGTAGATATTTTCAGAACACACTTTAATTTTAGGGAAAAGAGACATGAGTTGTACATTATAACATTTGTAAAATGAAAAATGGGAAAAAACTAAAAATTTAAACTGTGTTATGCCATCCCTGAACCTAAATAAATATACTCTTGTAAGTTATTTCTAAGTTTATTAGAAACAAGAAAAGAAAAAATTTTGGCATTAATCAAGCCCTGGGAGGTTTAAATTATTGCCCTATCCATTCTACCTCCATTGTACAAAAAATAATTTACAACCAGCCTGGGCAAGGTTCAACAGCATAGTAGTTTTGTATCCAAGGTTACTTCCCCACAACCACTTTAAGCCTAAGAAATGCAGTGGCAATATGAAGTTTGTAGCCTTTCCAATAAAGGTTTATAAAACATAAGAGGTGTTCAGTGTAGTCTTTTAATTCTTTCCTCAGGTTTTTTAACTTAGCAAAGAAAACCATATGCAAGAGGGATTAAAAAAACCTTGTTAAGATCTGTTACTTTAAGCACCTGCACCCCTATGTTTATAGCAGCACTATTTACAATAGCTAAGCTTTGGAAACAACCCAAATGCCAAAAAATAGATGACTGGATCAAGAAGATGTGGTACATATATACCATGGAATATTACTCAGCATTCAAAAAAGATAAACACATGCAATTTGCAGCAACATGGATGGCGCTGGAAGGGATCATGCTCAGCGAAATAAGCCAAAAAGAAAAAGAAAAATACCGGTTGGTCTCACTCATAGCAGGAATCTAGAAAACCTAAATAAGGGACCAGGAAAAAGAATATAAGAAAGAAAAAATCAAAACCAACAACTATGACAGGGACACAGTTTGGGGGGTTGGGGGCGGGGAAAGGAAGAATTGGGGTCAAAATAAGGGGGTTGTAATTGTATGGGGAATATAAAAATAAAATTTAAATTTAAAAAAATGTTAATTTGGTTACATTAAAAAAAAAAAAAGATTTGTTACTTTATGTTCTACTTTGTAGAGCACCTGTCCAGAGAATAAACAGTATCAAGGGCACAAAGATTTTTTATAACAACTTTATTGAAAAAGAATTCATAAACCATTGCATTAACCTTTTTTAAAAAGATACTTCAGTGGTTTTCAGTATATTCAGTTTTGTACCACTGTCTAGTTTGACAACATTTTCATCAACCCAGAAAAATTCAAATCCCATTTCATTCTCCAGCCCCTGATGCAATTACTAATCTAGTTTCTGTTTTTAATATACTTTGGACATTTGTGGCCTTTTCTGACATTTGTTACCTTTTTAATCTATGTCCTGGTGCATTTATCAGCACTTTCTTGCCAGATAATATTCCATTATATAGGTCAATCATGCACTTGTTTACCCATCTGTTGGTAAATGCTTGGGGTTTTTACTTGCTATGAAGCAATGTTGCCATGTGTATGTTTTTGTATAGACATTTTAAATTCTTAAGGATATATACTTAGTGGAATTGCTGAGCTACTAAACTGGCTAAGAGGCCACACAGTGTGTATGGGTTTTGATTCTTTCTACTTAACTGCTGATATTTGTTAACTTTTGATCACAACCATCCTGATGAGTATGAATTGGTTTTGATTTGCATTTTCCTGATGACTAATGTTAAACATTCTCAAGTGCTTACTGGCCCTTTGTTTATCTTTGAAGGAATGTCTCTTCCAATCCATTGTCCATACTGTTATAGAGCAGTCCCGATATTAAACGGGTTCCTGGCTGTGGGTCCTCACCCACGTGCTTTAAAGGGACTTATGAATACTCTACTACAGACACACACAAAAAGGTTAATAAAAGGTTTATTTACAAGAGGAAAGGAAATAAGGAAAATGTACAACTCGGAGAAAATAGGGAAATAAAGTCTTTAATGCGTCCTACCCGATCCGACGACCTGGAAACCCAAAGGCACTCTCAGCGCTGGCCGGACGCTGAAAGCTGGCGGGGAGCCAAAATGGGGGACCCCTCCAAAAGCCCACGTGTCTGGCTTTATACCAACCTGGCTGCTTAACCCCACCCTCAGGTCCCAGCCACCTTCCCTTTGGTGGTGATGGGGTTTGGAGTTCCCAGTGTCTTTGGCTTTGGCCTAGGGTGGGGGTGGGGTCCACAAAGCCTGTATGGAATTCGCTTTAGGACATCCTTTTCCCCCTAACAATACTTTATTTAGATTCTCTCAAGCTTGAAAACACTTTATTTACTAGCTTACCAGTTGCTTGTAACAGATACTATTAAGATCCAAATAGAGGAGATGTAGAGTGCAAGGTATGGGGGACAGGGCACAAAGCTTCCATGCCCTCTGGGCACACCACCCTCCCAGCACCTTGATGTGTTTACTGACTGGGAAGATAACCAAACCCCACCCTTGAGGGTTCTTGTGGAAGCTCTTATCTTGTGGAAGCCCTTAAGAAAGATTGAATGCAATCGAAGCCCCTGGGGGTAGAGGGAAGGGAGGACCTGGAAGTTCCAGCCTTCTGATCATATTAATAGTTGGTTCCTCTGGTAATCAGCCACCCCCATCCTCCAAAAGTAGGGCATAAATTCGGTTATGGTTGAAAGGGGAGAGGACACCTCTGACCTATACGAGGCCAGGGGTCTTCGGAGCTCTGTGCCAGCAAACTGGGACAAAGACCAAAATAAAGCTCTTTTGCCTTTGCAGAATTTCATATAATTAGGATCATATAGTCCATAAACTTTCAGACTGGCTTTTATTTAGCAAAATGCATTTAAGATTCAAGCTCTTTCCATGGCTTGATCATTCATTTCTTGTTACTGATGAGGTGTTGGGAGTAGTGTGGGGTCCTTGGGTTCACTCTGAAAGGTGTCACCAGATCTCCTGTTTCAGCGGCTCCCGGCCAGTTTCCCAGGCGAGTTTCTCCACGAGACAGACATTATATTTAAAGAGCAGGTTTAGGGCCTCCTTGGTGGCGCAGTGGTTGAGCGCTGGGTTACGAAGCTGCCGGCAGCCTCCCTGGCCACCAGAGGAGGGTCCCGCATGGTGCGCAGACCTCTCCTGCCGCCCGCTGCTCCCCTCAGCAGTGTACTTCGGTCCTTCTGCCTGTTCTGCTCCCCGCAATGGCTCTGGTGAATTCTCTCACCCTCCCGCGCTTCTGACTGTACCCAGTGCTTGTATAAATAAATAATAAATAAATAAAAAAAAGTTCAATGTACTTTCTCTCCTTCAAAAAGGAAAGAAAGAAAGAAGGAAGGGAGGGAGGGAGGGAGGGAGGGAGGGAGGAAGGAAGGAAGGAAGGAAGGAAGGAAGGAAGGAAGGAAGGAAGGAAGGAAGGAAGGAAAAGAAAGAAAGAGCAGGTTTATTAAGGAAAGAGACAGAGGAATGAAGGACACTTGCATAGACACAAGCGGGCAGGAAGAGCTGCCCTGAAAGGGACAGGTTTGCTGAGAGAGGCCTGCATGGTTGCAGGCTGGTGGCCTTGAGGAGAGCTGCCTCCGCTGAGGGAGGTCAATGAGGAGAAGCCCCGGCATGGGACAGGGTCACAGGCAGGCAGGAGGCTGCTGCCCTGCAGAGGAGTTGGTGAAAAGAGGCACCTGCGTAGGCACAGGGGCAGATGGACTGCTGCCCTGAGCCTGTGCAGAGACTATAGCAATTTTCTGTTTGGGAGGGGTCACTCCTTGTGAGCCTTCAGTTTGTTGCTGATTTTGGATAACCATGCAGAATCCCAAAGGGACCAGAGATACCCGGATGGGGACTGGAGAGTCCAGGATGGGCCCCATCTCTGTATCTTTACCCTCAGGTCTGCGCTCTACTCCCTATAGCAGTCTGATCCTGCTTAGGTCTTATGCCTTGTGCTAAGGCACAGGTGGGTGCCTGAGGGTCACGACCTCTACAGCTGGGTTAATGGTGATGTTATTCCCCTCGACCCCCACCTCCTTATGAGTCAGGTTCTGGTCCTGGGGCATCTCCTCACCAGTCTTTCTATTCTTGTCCTCCATCATTCCTGTGTGTAAGAGTCCAGTGTGTGGATGTACCACAGTTTATCCCTTATCAGATATTTAATTTGCAAATAGTTTTTCCCATTCCACGGGTTGTCTTCACTTTCTTGGTAGTGCCCTTTGAAGCACAAAAGTTTTTAATTTTGATGAAGTCCAATTTCTATCTTTTGTCACTTACGCTTTGTGTGTGTGTGTGTGTGTGTGTGTGTGTGTGTGTGTGTGTGACCCTCGCTGGTGGCTGGGGATCGAACTGGCACTGCAGAGGCTGACGGGCAGCCTCGCAACCCAGCGCTCAACCGCTGCACCACCAGGGGAGGCCGTGTCACTTACGCTTTTGATGTCATAAAGAACTTTAACCAAAATGTGTATCATTGCAAATGATCAGTGTTCATTGTGATCTGGTAGATGATTTTTACGTACAACAGTCACCCTCAGAGTAGGTAGGACATTGCAGATCCTATCTGGTAGGATCTGATAATTTACTTGGGAAACACACATGAAGTTGCTGTCAGCAATTGTATCTATTAGGTTCTATGTATTTTGCCTGGAATACTGATTATATCCACTCGCTTTCTTGCTTTCCTTGCCAACCCATATACTTATGCCACACACAGTAAATTAGATCCATAAACCTACACTTCCTTTCTTGTGTGTTCTTTACATGCTACCTTAGATGGTCTAGGTTCTTTCAATGGTAAGTAAATATATTACTATAATAGCTGCAGTTTGATTCTAAAAATGTATGTAAGGTAATAATTACTCCAAATCTTGTGATTAAATCATCTCCAGTTGCAAGAGATTTGATAAAATTCTGGCACAGACTTCCAGAGAGCATCATTAGTTAATATAATTGTTCTTAATTTCTGAACGTTCAGTGAAATCCTTGTTCGCAGTTGATGGATAGACAGTAACACCATGGGTCAAGTGAAAGGTGCTGCTGTAAGTCTTGACTTCCCAGTTGTAGAGCGAAAAAGACCTGAGAAAATTCTTAGCAACAGTAGGTTTGTTAGGGGGAAAAGGCTGTCCTAAAGCGAATTCCATAGAGGCTTTGTGGACTCCATCCCCACCCCAGGCCAAAGCCAAAGACACTGGGAACTCCAAATCCCATCACCACCAAAGGGAAGGTGGCTGGGACCTGAGGGTGGGGTTAAGCAGCCAGGTTGGTATAAAGCCAGATACGTGGGCTTTTGGAGGGGTTCCCCCATTTTGGCTCCCCGCCAGCTCTCAGCGTCCGGCCAGCTCTGAGAGTGCCTTTGGGTTTCCAGGTCGGTGGATCGGGTAGGACGCATTAAAGACTTTATTTCCCTATTTTCTCCCTGAGTTGTACATTTCCTCAATTCCCTTTCCCTTGTAAATAAGCCTTTTATTAACCTTTTGTGTGTGCCTGCAGTGGAGTATTCATAAGTCCCTTTTAAGCGCGCAGGTGAGGACCCACAGCCAGGTAACCCGTTCAATATCGGGGTTGCCCGATAACACTTGACATTCTTCTTTTTCGGTGATGTATTTTACCAGTCTGCTCTTTTGTGATCTACAAATATTTTTTTCTACCTGATCATCAAAAAATCCAAAACTATGTGACTTGAAAAAATTCCTCAAATTCCACTCATGAGATTATCATTACAAACAAAGAGGGTTGGGATAAGGGTGGGGGTGGGGAGGGAGGGCAGCATGGAGCTGACCCAGCAGTAGCTCCAGTGCTGCTGCAAAGTTGGAAAGCTGCAAAAGTTGCAGGCCCTGATGGAGTTCCAGCACAAGGCAGTAAATGTGCAGCAGATAGCAATTATCTAGGTGAGATACACATCACAGGGGTCCTCCAAGCAATTATCAACAATGATCAGAACTGAGAGAGTAGGGGAAAGTAACCGAAAGATGAAGGATAGAAGAGAGCTCCCCGAAGGCCAGATTCAACAGCACTGCCCCTACCACGGTGGACTGACTGTCCCCACCTTACTAGTGTGGAGACCTTATGGGTACAGCATTCCAGCCTGAGATGTAGGGACATGGGATGGAGGGGTGCTGACAACCAGGGTGCGGAGATCAAGGTATATCAGAGAGCCAAGATATGCCTCTGCATCGTAGACCACCATTCCCCAGGGGCCCTCCTGCCAAAGACAGCCTGAAGAGGATGGCAAGGAAGAAGATAAGGAAAATCAAGGAGATGAAACTCAAGGTCTGCAGCCACCTCAGCTTTGGTACTGCAGCAACTTCCATGACCAACCAGACACCCAGAAAACATTAAACCGTAAGATGGCAGAGATAAAAGCTGCCAATCTACCAGATGACAATTTGTTCTCTCCTGAGGCCTACCACATGAGGGCTGAGTAAATGCCAGCAAACTTCTCTACCAACATATGGTTTAGCCATCCAGCAACAACTGAATATGAGATTCCAACAATAAGAAATGAACAAAGTATTGAAATTGAAAATTATAGGTGCTTGCTTTTTGTCCATTGACCAGATAATCTCAGGTTTGGGTTTGTATCTGCAGCATTGGGTTTTTATCATATTAACTGTTTTGGTAATGACAAGCATGTATAAAAAAAAAGGGGGGCTGGTTTTTCTCAATATACCTTTAAAAGTTTTTAAATTATTTCATATCTGGTCAAGTGGAGATTTTAAGAATTTATTGTACCAAAAATTGACAAGTTGATTTTTTTAAGATTTATTTTTATTTATTTATGCATACAAGAACTTGGGTATAGGCCAGAGGTGCAGGAGTGGGGAGGTAAGAGGATTCACCAGAGACAGAGTGGGGAGCAGAACAGTCAGATCTATTGAAACACACTGCTGAGGGGAGCAGCTGGTGAGACAGGAGAGGTCTGCTGCGCCATGAGTGTTATCTCCCTGGCTGAGAATCGAACTCATGCTGCAGTGGCTGGCGATATCTTAATAGCACTGAGACTTTAACACCTACACCACCAGGGAGGCCCTACAACTTGATTTAAAAAAATAAAAATCAACAAACTACAAGCATCTGTTAATAGAGATCTTAAATAATTTTTAGAAACAGATTGATCTTTATTCTTTAAGATTTTTTTAATGCATGTAGAACAAAATCTCCCATCTTTTTTTTTTTTAAAGATTTATTTTTATTTATTTATACAAGCCCTAGTACAGTCAGAAGCACGGGAGGGTGAGAGAATTCACCAGAGCCAGAGCGGGGAGCAGAACACCGAAGGCAGAAGGACCGAAGTACACTGCTGAGGGGAGCAGCGGGCGGCAGGAGAGGTCTGCGCGCCATGCGGGACCCTCCTCCGGTGGCCGGGGAGCAGCCGGGGATGGAACTGGCGCTGCAGAGGCTGCGGGCAGCTTCGCAACCCAGCGTTCAACCGCTGCACCACTGGGGAGCCCCCAAAATCTCCCATCTTTAGTCCCCTTCTCACATATAACATTTCTTATCAATTTTTCATGGTACATATATAAAAATGGGATACTCTAACTATCTAACAACTTTTCTTTTTTTTCTTATTTCAGGTATGTTGGTTTACATTGTAATTATATTTTGGAAATATAGGATCCCCACCTCCCCCTTTCAGTAATGTTTCTGATACCGGGAAATAAGGGGCACTAAAATTGGCCAAGGGGACCTCCCTGATGGCACAAGGGGTTAAGCACCGCACTGTGAAGCTGTCCGCAGCCTCTGCCACACCATTTCGATCCCCAGCCAGCCAGGGAGCTACCCACATGGCTCAGCAGACCTCTCCTGACTGGCCCACTGCTCCCCTCAGCAGTGTACTTTGGTCGATCTGCCTGTTCTGTTCCCCACTCTGTCTCTGGTGATTCCTCTCACACTCCTGCGCATCTGGCCTATACCCCGTTCTTGTATAAATAAATAAATCTTTGAAAAAAAAAACCAACAACCAGCAGCTGCTGCAGCCAAATAACTGGATAAAAGGCCCACACCAATAGCTCAATGGGGTACCCATATCGGGTGCCTTCCCTTCCAGGGTATAACAGCAGCAAAGCTGTGAACAGTTTCAGTCACTCAGCCAACTGGAAAGTCTTTGAACTTTTCTTTTCTGAGGTTGGCAGCTGGAAACCTCCCCGTGTCCTTCAGAGGCACGCAACAGCTTTCTGGGAAATTGACATCATGGGGACAGAAATGGCCAGCCAACCCCAAAATGGATGAAGCCCCAAAACCTCCAGCGGCTCCTTCTGTGGTCCCTTATATTTATATTATATTAGGTCCCTTATATTGAGCCTCTATTCCCACAGATACTTTGTCCGTATTTCACCTGGGGCTATTCATCCTCACCTGTGCCCCCCACCAGGGGGTGCCACCTGTAACAGCCTTTGGCTTCAGGCCCCGTTTACATTTCCATAGCTCCCTCATCACCAAAGCACCCATTGTCCACCACAGAGTCCTCTGTGGCCCCTCCTTGATTGCTTTGTGCTCAACAGCCACCTCTGCCCCTCCCCTTTGAATGTCTCAGTTCTACAGTCTGCTTTCAAGGGCTAGTCTTTGAGTTCAGCTTTAATCAACCCTTTGTCTGGTTTCTCTATAGTCCACATAAAATGCCATCTGGTATTTGTCTTTCTCCTTTTTTTTTTAAAGATTAATTTATTTATGCATACAAGAACTAGGGGATAGGCCAGAGGTGGGGGAGGATCCACCAGAGACAGAGCTGGGAACAGAACAGGCAGACTGACTGAAGTACACTGCTGAGGGGAGCAGTGGGCAAGTCAGGAGGGGTCTGCCGCGCCATGTGGGTTGCTCCCTGGTTGGCCGGGGATCAAACTCGAGCTGTAGAGGCTGCGGATAGCTTTACAGCATTGCGCTCAACCCGCTGCGCCACCGGGGAGGCCCTATCTTTTTCCTTCTGACTTATTCCACTTAGCATAATATTCTTTCCAGCTCCATCCATGTTGCTGCAATTAGAATGAATTTATCTTTTTTGATCATTGTGTATACACGCCTCTTGGCCCAGTCATCTGTTTTAGGGCACTTAGTTTGTTTCTATAGTTTGGCTATTGTAAATAATGCTGCAATGGGCCTCCCCAGTGGCGCAATGGTTGAATGCTGGGTTGTGAAGCTGCCTGCAGCCTCTGCAGCGCTGGTTCGATCCCCAGCCACTGGGTGAGGGTACCACATGGCGCGCAGACCTCTCCTGGCGCCCACTGCTCCCCTCAGCAGTGTACTTGGTCAAGTCTGCCTGTTCTGTTCCCCGCTTTGGTGAATTCTCTCACCCTCCCACGCTTCTGACTGTACCCAGTGCTTGTATAAATAAATAAATCTTTTAAAAAAAAAATAATGCTGCAATAAACTGGGAGTACAAATTTCTCTTCGAATTAGTGTATTTATGTTCTTGCCAAGGAGTGGAATCGCTGAGTAGTATGATAGCTCCATTTTTAATCTTTCTAGAATTTTGCATGCTGCTTTCCATTGAGTTGGTCCAATCTACATTCCTACCAACAGTGTAATAGGGTCCTTTTTTCTCCACACTTGTTTTTGGTCTTTTGATAAGGGCCATTCTCACAGGAATGAGGTGGTATCTCACTGTGGTTTTTTTTTTTTTTAAATGATTTATTTATTTACTTATACAAGCACAGGGTACAGTCAGAAGAGCAAGAAGGTGAGAGAATTCACCAGAGACAGAGCAGGGAACAGAACAGGCAAACTGATGAAATACACTGCTGAGGGGAGCAGCGGGCGTCTGTCACGCCTTGTGGGACCCTCGCTGGCGGCCAGGGATCAAACCAGGGCTGCAGAGGCTGCGGGCAGCTTCACACACCAGTGCTCAACTGCTGTGCCACCAGGGGAGGCCCTCACTGTGGTTTTGCTTTACAATGAAGTTATGATTACTAACCTGTTTACTTTACTAAGGTAAAATTTTCAGTCCTGAAAGCTGTGACATAATTCACGGTACAACCAAATTTACGAAATGGGTATCTATATTTAAAGTTGCTAAACTTATCTTTTTTTTTTTTTTTTTGTCTACTTATCTTTAGAAAATTCAGTCAAGGAGAATGCCTGTGTGGACTGGTACTTTTTCTGCAAGCCACCCAACTAGAGACAGCCCAGTACCAAGCTTTATGTACTAATCCTGATGTCATTAGGAACTGGGTTGTCCTGAGCAACTGATTTTTGTTGGACTCAAGTCTGCAGGTTCTGACCTTGCCTAAGCAGATAGAGCTGGATTCTTCAGAGCTTATCAGAAAGGTTGAGGCATTCCTTCCAAAGGCATAGATGGTCCCTGGTTGCAACATTCTCAATCAAGTCTATTAATATGGGTAGCAGCGGCTTGACAAACAACATGACAGATCATCCCATTTTCTTTTTTATCTTGTTGGTTCAGAGATTCTTTATAACTTAAGCTCCTTCAGTTCTGGGTCCTCTCTGCTTTGGTCCTAGATATCAGTTAGTAGCTAAATACCCAGAATCATCATTCTAGGAAAGACAGACAGTGTGTGTCTACAGATATCCACTATGGTGACCCCACTATAGGAAGCTATGCTTTGAGTGTTTCATTTCTTGCTATCAATTAAAAGAGAATGAACTACTCTTTCAGCTCTTGTCATTACTGATGCTTCAGAGGTGGGAAAGTTAAAAATCTTGAAACTTCCAAAAAAGCAGTGCTTTACTAGCCTGCTCTGCCTCCAACTCCTTATTTTTGTATTTTTAAAGATTTATTTATGCATACAAGAACTGGGGTACAGGCCAGAGATGCAGGGGGTGAGAGGATTCACCAGAGACAGAGTGGGGAACAGAACAGGCAGATTGACTGAAATACACTGCTGAGGGGAGCAGCGGGCAAGGCAGGAGATGTCTGCGGTGCTATGTGGGTTGCTCCCTGGCCAGCTGGGGATCAAACTCATGCTATAGAGGCTGTGGATTGCTTCATAATGTGGTGCTTATGCCACTAGGGAGGACCAAGTCCTTATTTTTAGAAAGACTGTCATCTCAAGGAAATTGTCCACAGACTTCTTGTCATTCCACATATTTAGTCACAGAGGAGTACTGACTACATTTGCTCAATACAAGAGTCCCCAAACTATTTAATATTTGGTAAGCATCAGATTTTTGAAATGCCTTTGCCAATGGTATGCATTTTTTATTTATCCAACCATCCCAATAATGGTTGATTCATGTTCCATTAACACTGATCAGTATATACTTACATGTAAGACATATTGTGATAACAGCCACAAAAGGCAGCCACAAAAGGCGTTATCTTGTATTGTTAAAGTCCAAGAGGCTTAATTGTTGGACAATCATTGGTCCAGAGGTCTGCCAAGAAATTAGAGTTGGCACAAAAGAAATCAGCTTATAAGAAGTAGAATCTTAGCACACAAGCTCCCTAACATACAGTCCACTTTTATTTAAAGTCCTGAGTTTGAACTCCTAATATAATCAAGACACAGACAAAAAGAAATTCTCTTTGTTCTACAAGTATAGATTGGATTCCTGGCCCAAGGTAGTCACAGCCAATGTCAATAGTGTTAGGGCCTGGTAATGGGATTTTTTAAAAAAGATTTATTTATTTATGCATACAAGAACTGGCGCACAGGTCAGAGGCATGGGGGGTGAGAGGATTCACCAGAGACAGAGTGGGGAACAGAATGGGCAGATTGACTGAAATACACTTCTGAGGGGAGCAGTGGGTGAGTCAGGAGAGGTCTGCCACACCATGTGGGTAGCTTCCTGGCCAGGGATCCAACTTGTGCTGCAGTGGCTGTGGATAGCTTCATAGGTTGCGTCTTAACCCCTTGTGCCACCAGGGAGGCCCTCTTTTGGATTTATGACTACCTTCATTCCATTCCCTCTCTTTGGATAATATTTATACTCTAGTTTTCCTCTAAATCCAGGGGCAGCAAACTACAGCCCATGGGTCAAATCTAACCTACTGGCTATTTTTATAAATGAAGTTTTATTGGAACACAGCCATTCTCATAATTTTACATATTTTGCCTTCTTTTTTAAGATTTATTTTATTTATCTATGCATTCAAGAGCTGGGGTGTAGGCCAGAGGTGTGGGGGCAGGAGGATAGGGGTGTGTGTGTATGTGAGAGAGGATTCACCAGAGATAGAGTGGGAAGCAGAACAGGCAGATCTACTGAGATACACTGCTGAGGGGAGCAGCGGGCGACACAGGAGAGGTCTGCTGCGCCAAGTGGGTCAACTCCCTGGCTGGGCTCAAACTTGTGCTGCAGTGGCTGGCAATAGCTATACAGTGCTGAGACTTAACCCCTTGCGCCACCAGGGAGGCCACTATTTTACATATTTTTAATGCTGCTCTCATGCTAAAATAATAGAACTGAGCAGTTACAATAAAATCCTACCAGTCTGCAAAGCCTAAATTATTTACTACCTGACCTTTCACAAGAAAAATATGCCTATTTCTACTCCAACAACCATTACCTTCCTTACTCGCACTTCTTGTGAGTTAGAACTAGTTGGGTTTTCTGTCACCTGGCAACCAGTTGAGTCCTACATGACACAAAGGCCGTCCAGCACAACTCACTCTATCTCCTGGCGTGGCTTGAAGGATATTACTGGAGTGATGGCACAGGTCCATTCCTACCATAATAGACAGAACTATGTTCCTGTGACTAGAAGTTGCAAGTTTTCTGTCAACAGGGTCAAATATTTGAAACTGGGAGTTTCTCAGAAGGTCTCAATTGTAACCATCCGGAAATACCTCGTTTGTGTGTATGTTGACAGCGAGAAAGGATATAAGAAAATCTGTATTTGGTGAGAGAGCTATAAAGCTGTGGACTAACCGGCTTTGTAAGATGGAAGTTTGCCACCTCCACATCACAGGGTGTGGGCGGTGCTTGACGTCATGGAATGACTGCTATGTGTCAGGCTCAGAGCTGAGTGTTTTACATGTGTTATAGGAAACTCACAACAAGGCAGAAATTATTACTGCTCCAGTTTACAGGTAAGGAGGTCATACCTCAGAGAAACTAAGAAATTTCAGAAAATCGCAGTTATAAAACCAAGTCAGAAACCCTTCACCTGTCCGCCACCCCAAAAAAGCAGCTCCCCTTCCTTCACACTTCCAGCAAAAGTCTGAGGACTGGGGTGGGGGTGGGGGGAAGCAGGGGACACTCATTGGGGTGGTCTGTTTCATAGGTGCTCCTTGAACCAGTCACTGGGTTGGGGGAGCTGGGTCTGGGTACTGACTCTCAAAGTCAGTAACAGGGTGAAAATAACTCAACCCTGACCTGAGGTGGGGCCATTCACACCCAGATGATGAGACCTGGGCAGCACCCGTGTCAGCACATCCGTGCTGGGAAAGGCTTGGGACTGAAAGGTGACAGCATTTCATGTTTTTGAGAAACATCAGTTATCTGCATTTGGGGCAAAGGGTCGGGGCCAGAGAGAGTCAGGGAGTTGGTGTTGCCTCTACTTGGTATTTTTGTCCTTTCTCACTGTCAATTTATCCCCCCTTAATGTTGGGGAGGGGTCATCCTTAGAAGGCCCTTTCTGACAAAGAAATGTGTATCTATCAAGGATGGGACTTGTAGGCAGCACCTGGGTCTGAGTTGTCCTGGAAGAGGATTTTGACGAAGCAATTCAATTTTTTATTTATTTTAATTTGTCTTTATTTTTTTAAATTTGTAGCAAGTCAATTTTTAAATATCACACGTTCCTACCCCACCATCTAGTGAAAAAGGCTGATCAAGCTCTCAAAGTCAGTAACAGGGTGAAAATAACCACAAGTCTGTATGCAAAATGAGATTGTACCAGAAAGAATCATCTGCAGGCTAAAGGCTGCCCAGTGAATAATAAAGGAAGTAAATTCTTCCTTGACTAGACTCTCCCATCCTCTCAGTGCATAAAATCTCTTTTTAAAAAATTCTTTTAATTAACATTTCTTTATAACACTATATTGGGTTCAGGTGTGTGCCATTATCAATAGCATCTGTATATACTACATTAAGTTCAGTATAAAGGTCCAATACTATTCTTCATCATGCACTTGACCCCTTTGACTGATTTACACACCTCTCATGCCTCTTCCCTTTTGGTAACTGCTAGTTGGTCTTACAGTGTGAAAAAAAAAATTTTTTTTTTTTTAAAGCAAGGTTCTTTTTTTTCTTTTTTTCTTTTTATTTATTTATACAAGCACTGGGTACAGTCAGAAGCGCAGGAGGGTGAGAGAATTCACCAGAGCCAGAGCGGGGAGCAGAGCAGGCAGAAGGACCAAAGTACACTGCTGAGGGGAGCAGCAGGCGGCAGGAGAGGTCTGCGTGCCATGTGGGACCCTGACCTGGTGGCTGGGGATCGAACCGGCACTGCAGAGGTTGTGGGCAGCTTCGCAACCCAGCGCTCAACCGTTGCACCACCGGGGAGGCCCTAGTGTGAAAATTTTTAACAGAATCTCCAAATTGATATCGCTGTGTAACTAACTGGCCTGTCTCTGTAATGTCTATTTATTCCATAGTTGTTTCAAATAGGACCTCCACTGATTGCTCCTAGGTACCAGGCATTGCTCAGGAGTTGTGTTTTGCATTGTCATCTTACAAAACTGAAATATAAAACCCTTTTGAGATGGGTTTAAGTACTAAGTTAGAGGGCCAGGGTTTGCTTTAAAAGCAACACCGCCTGTGTGGAACTCATAGGGCACCAGCACCCCCTGGTGCTTAAACATTTTTTTTTTTTAATCTGGAAATTCCCTTTCTAGGCCTTTGTCTTCCGGAAATGATGGCAGTGCAACAAGATTCATTACAAGAATGTCGTTGAAGGATGGTTGAGGAACTGGAAATTACCAAAACATCTCCCATTAAATTTTGTATGTCAATTTTAGATGCGAAATTTTTCTTTGTTTCCATCCATTCAATGTATGTAGTTGTCAGAAAACAATATTGTAAAGAATGTTTTATGGCATGTTAATTAGATAATAGACAAAGGATTAAATATGATGCTTCTTTTCAAAATATATTCCTGAATAATATTTTAGGCGATATGCCCAACGTTGAAAGTAATGAATTGTCTTTGCATTTGAGTTTTGTCAATATCTTATAATGAAAATATACACAAAAGTAGATTAATATAATGAATCTGTAATCATTCATTGCACCAAATTATTGATTATCAATATTTGGTCAACTTACTTCACCTGCTGTTTTATTGTTTGATTGTTTTTTGCTTTTGCTTCCCCCACCCCCATTCTTGTTTCATTAACTGACCTCTCTCTCCTAAAGCATTTAATTAATTAATTATTTATTTATTTTAAATAGAGGCATGTTTTATTTATTTATTTGTTTGTTTGTTTTTGTTTATACATGCACTGGGTACAGTCAGAAGCGCGGGAGGGTGAGAGAATTCACCAGAGCCAGAGCGGGGAGCAGAGCAGGCAGAAGGACGGAAGTACACTGCTGAGGGGAGCAGCGGGCGGCAGGAGAGGTCTGTGCGCCATGTGGGACCCTCCTCTGATGTGGGACCCTCCTCTGGTGGCCGGGGAGCAGCCGGGAATCGAACCGGCGCTGCAGAGGCTGCGGGCAGCTTCGCAACCCAGCGCTCAACCACTGCGCCACCGGGGAGGCCCACTCTCCTAAAGCATTTAAAACAAATATCAGACATCACCGAACTTATCCTTATATCCTTAAACATGATCTTTAAAAAGGACATTTTGTGTGTATTTAGAATGTCATTTTCTGCACCACCCAGATATTAGCATTTCCATGAGTTATTTCTCTTCTGTGTTTTCTAATATTTTACAATATATATAACATTATTAAAAAGCAGCAATTAAAAATTTTAAACCCTTTGATTTACACACATTTTCCAGGAACACACTAATTACATTAAGCAATTAAATGTTAAATCTGGTAGATTCTGTAATGCTCTAAAGACAAATAAAGCTTGCAACTTTTTAGCAACTCAATGAATTTTCAGGATTCTCCTTAAGCTTTGCCAGTTTAAGTATTTTTAGTGTAGAACAGTATCCTGAGAAAATCCCTTATCTTTCAGAGAGAAACAGAGACACAGAGACAGAGAAAGTGAGACTGATTTCATAGTGAAATAATATTTATATATAGTGCTCTCTCAAGATTGCAGTAGGCACCTGTCCCTGCTCCAAATGCACACTGCCTACCTTTCAACAGCCCCAGCCAGCGCCAACCTCACTCCACTTACTGTCTGACAAAGCTGGCAACAGCTGTGGATGGCAGTGGTCAGACCATTTCCTCCTCTCAGTGGTCTTTGTTAAAAATAAAACTGAGGGGACTCCCTGGTGGCACAAGGGGGTAAGCACAGCACTATGAAGCTATCCCCAGCCTCTACAGCATGAGTTTGATCCCCAGCCAGCTGGCCAGGGAGCTATCCACATGGCGCAGCAGACCTCTCCTGACTTGCCCGCTGCTCCCCTCAGGAGTGTATTTCAGTCAACCTGCTGTTCTGTTCCCCATTCTGTCTTGGGTGAATCCTCTCACACACACACCCTACCTCTGGCCTGTACCCTAGTTCTTGTATACATAAATAAATAAATCTTTTTCTTTTTTTTAATTAATTAATTTATTTTTATACAAGCACTGGGTACAGTCAGAAGCGTGGGAGGGTGAAAGAGTTCACCAGAATCAGAATGGAGAGCAGAACAGGCAGACTGATGAAGTACACTGCTGAGGGGCGCAGCGGGCGGCAGGAGAGGTCTGCGCACCATGTGGGACCCTTACCCGGTGGCCAGGGATCGAACCGGCACCGCAGAGGCTGCGGGCAGCTTTGCAACCCAGCGCTCAACTGCTGCACCACTGGGGAGGCCCATAAATAAATAAATCTTAAAAAAAGAAAAGAAAAGAAAACCATGGGAATGTCTTTACTGGCCTATCCAAAAGCCAAGGGCTGCAGCCCATCTATGAGTAAAGCAGTTCCCTGACTTGGAGAGAGAACAACAGTGGCAGGAGACAGGCAATACTATAGATTCCCACCATGGCCCTACTTACGGCAGTTGAAGTTGCTACTCCAAGGTAATAGTGAAACTTGGGTGACATTCCATGTAAGTCGGAATAGATGTACTTGACTAACAGTTGCAAGGTTTCCTTCAAAGGGATATACCAACCCTTTATTAATGACAGATACTGGGGCCTCCCTGATGATCTAGGGGTTAAGTCTCATCGCTACCACTGCGATGGCATGAGTTTGATCCCTGGCCTCTCCTGTCTCACCTGCTGCTCCCCTCAGCAGTGTGTTTCAGTGGATGCACCTTTTCTTCTCCCCATTCTGCTCTGACGAACCCTCTCAACCCCTACATCTCTGGCCTGCACCCCGGTTCCTCTATGCATAAATAATACATACATACATACATACATAAATCTTTTTTAAAATGACAGATAATTTGGTCCAACCCCATCCCCACCCTACCTTCCCTTTTTTAAAAAAAAAAGATTCATTTATTTATGCATACAGGAACTGGGGTACAGGCCAGAGGTGTGGGGGGGTGAGAAGATTCAGCAGAGACAGAGTGGGGAGCAGAACAGGTGGATCTACTGAAAGATACTGCTGAGGGGAGCAGCAGGCGAGTCAGCAGAGGTCTGCTGCACCATGTGGGTATCTCCCTGGCCAGCTGGGGATCGAACAAATGCTGCAGAGGCTGTTGATAGCTTCACAGTGCTGTACTTAACCCTTTGTGCCACCAGGGATGCCCACCCCACCCTCCTTTTTGCTATGGCCATCGATGCTGTCAAAGCATACTGGTACATATATCTTTCACACAGGGGAAAACTTTCTAGGATAAATTCCTAGAGCTGGAATATCTAGCACAAGGGATATATGTATCCTCCCACCCATTGCCTGTTGCTATAATTTACATCCAGTGAAATACATAAATCATAAGTGGGCCATCCAACAAGTTTTGATAGTGTAAACCACCACTTTATGAAAACATGGAACAGGACACTTTTGTTCTAGGCCATGATAGTAACAAGAATTGAATTTACCTGATTCCCTTAAACAAGTAAAAAAAAAAAAAACAAACTGTGCAGTTCACTTTCAAATGTTGGACACCAGACTGCACAAGACAGGGGTCCCTGAGAGATGGGAAAGTGAAGTGTGTGCTAGGGTGGACCCCAGTTTTTCACTAGAGAGTTTTCAGGCCAGGGACAATCCCAACAGGGCCTCCTTATACACGCCTTTTGTGGACATGTGTTTTTATTTCTCGGGTAAATGCCTAGTTAGGCGTGAAATTGCTCGGTCACGAAGCAGATGTATGTTTAATACTGTAAGACACCACCAGTTTCCCAAAGCGATGATATCATTTTTCATTCTCACCACTGAGATTCTGATTACACCACATCCTTGACATTTGGCCTTGTCAGTATTTTCATTTTAGTCATTCTAGTGGCTTCTCGGTATTTAATTTTCAGTCCTTTCCATCACTGATGCTGTTGAGCATTTTATCATGTGCTTATTAGCTGTTTGTGTATCGTCATGAAGTGTCTGTACAAGTCTTTCTTGTTTTTCCTTTTTGTTGTTGTTCTTAGCAGCCTGGGTGGGGATTGAACTCAGGTGGCTGTGGCGGTCAGCTTTGAGACTTAACCCCTAGGCCACCAGGGAGTCCCTCTTCCTTTTTTTAAATTGAGCTGTTTGTCTTGAGTTGTTGAAGTTCTTGACATATTCCTGACGCAAGTATTTTATGAGATATGTTTTGAAAACATTTCTTCCCGGTCTGTGGCTTGTCTTTTCATTTCTTAATGATGACTTTTAAAAAACAGACATCCTTAATTTTGTTTTTTTTTTTTTTAAATGTTTTTTTTTATAGTTTTTTTTTTATAGAGGCATGTTTTTTATTTATTTATTTATTATATTTGTTTGTTTGTTTTGTTTATACATGCACTGGGCACAGTCAGAAGCGCGGGAGGGTGAGAGAACTCACCAGAGCCAGAGCGGGGAGCAGAGCAGGCAGAAGGACCGAAGTACACTGCTGAGGGGAGCAGCGGGTGGCAGGAGAGGTCTGCGCACCATGTGGGATCCTCCTCCGGTGGCCAGGGAGCAGCCGGGGATTGAACCGGCGCCGCAGAGGCCGCGGGCAACCTCGCAACCCAGCACTCAACCGCTGCGCCACCGGGGAGGCCCCATCCTTAATTTTGAAGTAGCTTAATTTATCATTTTTTTCTTTTAGGGTTTATACATTTTATCCTAAGAAATATTTACATAACTCGGGGGGCGGGAGAGGAGGGATTGGGGTCAGAATGGGGGGGTTGCAATTGTATGGGGAATATAAAAATAAAATTTGTTATTTAAAAATAAATAAATAAATATGCAATTAATATAAAAAAAGAGAAATATTTACATAACTCAAAGTCATAGAGATACTCTGTTATGTATTCTCCTAGAAGATTTATAGTTTCGACTCTTACACTTTAGGTCTGTAATTCATCTCAAATTTTGCATATATGTGTGGCAGTAGCTGAAATTCATTTTTGCCCATTATTCTAATGTTATAACTCCATTGTTGAAGAGACTTTACCTGCCATTATATTCTCTGCCATGCTTGTCAAAACTTACTTTGTCATACCAGTGTGCCAAAGATATATATGTATGCATGAGTGTGTGGTTGATTTTATGCCAAAGTGCTAAAAGTATGTGAGTCTATTTCTGGACCCTATTCTGTTCTAGTGTTTTCTCAGTAATACTGAAGTAGGCGTGTATATAGTTGATGTTGATGTATATAGTGTATATAGTTAATGTTGATGGTACCAAGAAGTCCTCCCAAAAGGTTATGCAAATTCACATTCCTTCCAGTAGTGCGTAAGGGTTTGCTTCTACATTCTTACCAGTAGGGGGCACTATCAACTTTATAAATTGTGGGACCATTTGCCATATCCATAAATGCCAACACTTACTAAGCTGTTGGGGAGGTAACCAAGATGAGACAATCAAAGTAAATTCCAGACAAATGTTTTTGAAAGCCCAAAAGATTGTCATTTAGATTAGAGTGGAGTAATAACAATAGCAAAGATAGCTAAGTCTTACACAGCAAATCTTACTATGTGGAAGCTTGTGGTCTTCATCATGGCTCAGATGCCATGACACATTCCAAGCTTTGGGAGAAAGAGAAGGACAAGGAAGGGAAGGGAGCCTTCTCCTACAGGAAGTTCCCAGGATCTGCCACATGACATTATTTATGTCCCATTAAAAATACAAACACACATAGCTGCATGAGAGGCTGGGAAATGTGGGTTTTATTTACCCAGTTCTTGACTTCTCAGGTTTGGGGAGCAGAACAGGTGGATCCACTGAAATACACTGCTAGGCAAGCAGCAGAGAGACAGGAGGGGTCTGCTGTGCCATGTGGGTTAGCTCCCTGGCTGGGGATTGAACTCAGGGTGTCGTGATGATAGCACTGAGAATAACCACTAGGCCACCAGGGCGGCTCCCCTCGTATAGTTATTATTAGCCCATTTTATAGATTAAAACACTGAGACTCGGAGACCCCAGAGCTGGGAAGCACCAGGGCCACTCTGCACACCTGATCTGTCCACCCTGGAGTCTGCCATTGAAGTTCATGAAAAATGCCCCTCCTAGCAATGCTCCACAGCAGGTCCAATTCAAGGGCGGGGAAGGATACCCCTTTTAGTTAAGGGTGTTTCTTATGGGGCATCATTTTTAAAAACCAAGAAGTGTGCTATATTTAAATGCATAAGGGTTTACCTAGCTAAATGATGGGTCATCCATGGAACTGATGAAGAAGCCATCCATCCGAAGTGCTCACTGGATGCTTTTATTAAGCATGTTCTGATGTTGAAGGGAGAAAAGGTTAGGATTCAATACCCACCCTCCACCCACAACACACACACACACAGTCACACACACACACACACACACACACACAGTAGTACTCTCCAGAAGAGGGCGAAGGAAATCTCTCAAAATGTTACTCTCCTTAGAGGATTATAAGATTTCATTTTTTCTCCTTGACGTTTATTTTCTAACTTTTCCACACAGACATTTTTACTTTGATAATCAGATTGTCAAAATGAATTTTATACATTTTTGAAATGCATACTTTTGTGCCCTGATCTTAAGTGCCACTAGGACCCTGGATGTTTTTAGTGCCTTCAAAAAGACGTCAAGGGGAGGTCTCCGAGCAAAAGCAAGTCAAATTGGGGAGGAAACAAAAAATGTCTCTGGTTGGATAGGATTTGAGCACTGAACTGGCCGGAGGCCATTTCACATGCAGTCTTTTTGAGGACACTGACCCCATCTTACTAACCTCTGCCTCCCCATCTCCTAGAAGCCCATGGCCCCATGCGTTCTAATCAAACACTTGCTCAGGGCTCTCTAGGTGTGGGGACAAGTTCTACACTGAAGATGACTTAGAATAACTGTTTCTTGCTCCCTATCTATTTAGTAAACTGTGTAATACACCAAGTCTACTCTTCAAGAGAGATGTGTGTGTTCTGGGTCTATGTGTGGTGAGGGAAGATGCAGGGCGTCTCCAGGCCCTAATCAACCAGCAATGACCCTCAGCCCACCTTGAACAATTACCCAACCCTACCCATCTAAAAGGCCACCTGGGGGCCTCTCTGGTGGTGCAGGTGGTTGAGCGCAGCACTGTGAAACTGTCCGCAGCCTCTGCAGTGCAGGTTCTATCCCCGGAGAAACCCACATGGCGAGCAGACCTCTCCTGCCTTACCCGCTGCTCCCCTCAGCAGTGTATTTAGTCAGTCTATCTGTTCTGTTCCCCGCTGTCTCTGGTGATCCTCTCACCCTCCTGCACATCTGGCCTGTACCCCAGTGTTCTTGTATAAATAAAATAAAATATTTAAAAATAAATAAAATAAATAAAAGGCCACCTGTGATGAATCAGGTTTGGAGGTGTAGCGCCACTCCAAGTCCCATTTACAGGGAACAGCATCCCACCCAGTAGACCCAACAGGGCTGGTGATTGCAAGTCCCTGCCCTCTCCCACTCCCAGGTCACATGCTTCAGGTGAGGGCTTATGGGGCAAGCGGAGGGCAATCAATTTCCTCCTTGGAATTTTTCATTGTGGACATGGGCAAGTCAGGCTTTGTATTTAACATGGTGAATTTGAGAACTCAAGCCAGCTTCCCTCCAAGTTACCGGTGACAGAGGCAATAAATTCCTCTCTTCTGCTTATGGTGCATTTTAGTGGATTTCCATTTTTTCCAAATGAGAGCACTGCTCTTATGTTTTTCAATTTTTCTTTGATAACAATATAGGAGTTTTGGAGGGTGGAAAGTTTTTTTTTTCTTTTTTTAAATTTTTTTTTAAATATATATTCCCCATACAATTGCAACCCCAATCCCTCCCCCCCCCCACCCCCCAAAGAGTGTCTCTGGTTCATAGTTGTTTGCTGAAAAGTTTTGAATTCCTAAACCACATATCAAAATTGATGTGGATCTGGGAATGTCTGGGGGAAATGAATGAAATCCCTTAGATAGGAGACTCCCCTTCTCCCCTGGCCTCAAAGGCTCTTCTCAACCCCCCACCCCTGCTTGCCACCAAGAGCAGCTACTATTTCTTATTTCATGTCAATTAGAAAATCTAACATTCCATTTCGAAGGATCCATGAAGTTTCCCTACCACAAGTGACAAAAAAAAATAACAACTCAGTGTACTTGGGGCTGACACCTAAGAAGAAATGTTGAGAAGTAATGGCTAAAGTGTATGGTATTTGGGGGAAAGTGTTCATTTTTGGAAACACAAAGAGTGAAGACACATTAATGATATCCATTCAATTTTCAATTATAATGAAAACACAGTCACTGCTTTGGACATGTATTTTATTGTTTAGAAATTTCCAGCAGAGCTATCATTAAATACCTTTGTCAGGAGATGCCTGTGAGAATCTAGATTGGAAAACAGGGCCAGGCAGGCCTGTCTGCTCTTCCTGCTAACTCCACAGAACATTGAAACAACCAGCCTGGCTTCAAGGGGTGAGGTGACCGACAACCCGAGGTACAGTCCAGCACCCCCCACATGCGGATGAAGGACAGAAAACATCCCAGGTTTGGAGTTAAGTCTGACCCTAAATGACTTGACGTGCTCTGGCAGTGCCCAAATAGGAAAATTATTACAATAGAATCTGCAGAAAGTCAAATCTCTTGTCATGGCTGTTCCTACCTGAAGTTAACTCTTAAACCTAAGCTTTCTAAACCAGTTGACTATATTATGTTTTTATTCATTTATTTTATTTTAAAAGCAAACCAAGTGTATTCGGTATCTTTTTAAAAAAATCATGTAAACATTGCAAAGTTTTTAGGGATTATTTATCATCTGAAGAGATTTATAAAAAAACTACCAGACTTGTTAAGACTACAAATACTAACCCCTCCTCCCTCCATGAAAAAAGCAATTGTTACAAAAATATAAAAAATATACTAGCTTCTCCCGTTTAACCTTTCCACCAGAAATCTTACAACTTTGGGACACATCCTAATTTATAGACCACACAAGTACAAGTGCAATTTTCTCAATTTTTAAAGGAAGGATTCCCTTTGTTTTTTGAGATTGTGGCTACTTCTTCAGAGGGCGGTAATGTTAGGGTGTGGAGCCTCAAAGTTTCTGCTGCAATCCCCTGCATGGACCCAGCAAGGACATCACAGCCTAGGAGGCTGCTTTCAAAGCTCACTCCTTCAGCCTCTTCAGATTTCTCTTTCCAGTTCCTTTAACTCCATTTTAGGACTTGCTGGGTCCTCAGACTCCTGGGCGGGCCTTGGCTTCCCAAAGTGCCACCGGGGGCAGCCAGTGGGAAGAGGCGGGCACCACACCTGCTGTAGCGCCCACTCTCCAGGTGTGCAGGTTGGGCTGCCACTCAGGTTTGCTAATTCCAGCTGAGCTGCACCCTCGGTGGATGATCCTCCAGAATAGTGACCACCAAAGCCTCAACACATGCTCTGTGGCCTGGGCAGCAAAACACTCTGCATTAAAACATTTTCATTAACTTCAGACTGGGTCACATCTACTCTTCCACTGCAGCCAAGGTGCCAGGCACTCTGACCAATTAAGAGCTAGGAAAAGGACCAAATTCAGTTTGAAATAACTCTGACACTAGGGGATTTGACCACAGTCAGATGCCCCTCCCTCTGGGCCTTTTCAGTGTTTACCTGTCTTTGCTGTCGCCAGCGAGGGGCAATGTATGTAAAGGCTCCATCAAGCCCTGGGAGAAAGGGGTTGCTGGCTAACAGGGGGATGGAGCCACCGGCCACCAAGCAGAATCTTTTCCTGGGACTGGGAAACTGCTGGGCTGTACCCAGTGTTCCTGAACTCCAGGGAGACCTCAAGCTGGGGGTCCCACCCTAATCATGTTCAGGAGAATCTTCACCCCACGGCCCTCATGTGCAGAGTCCTCACTGCCAGCTGCATGCTCCCAAGTCGAATCCCAGTTCAACTAGAGTCTGGCTTACATTCCTCCCCTGTAGGAGCTCTCATGACCTTGGCCATAGTCCCCAGTGGCTGCCACAGGCTAGCCTGGCGTCCAGCCACCTTCACATGCTGCTGCTCTCCCCATTCCTGTCTGAGACAGGCTGTTTGCCTCCAGGCCAGGCCGGGGGTCCTCTGAGCCTCCACGAACTTCTAGGTTCTCCTGTTTGAAGGACTAGATTTTCACAACGCTGAGGGTTTTATTTCACAGATCACGGTGATGAGTTTGGGATTTCCAGTCCTTATCGTAGTTAAGTCATACATTTCCCGACACCCTGTTTCTGCAGATCTGCAACACCTCACCCAACACACCCTGATTATTTTAACCCCTAAATGAACTTTCTAAAAGCAACAGAACAGATCAGAGAACGCTGGTCATGGACGCTGAGCAAGTCCCCTCTACTTTGGTTGCATCAAAAAAGAGAAAAAACAGGGCTCTGAGACATCCTCAATTCACATTTGCTAAGTGCTCCCAACATCAAGGCACAGAGAAAGAAGTCTCCTGGGGAAACGACAACGCGACTGGTGACCTTTGTGAGGCCTGAGGCAGAGTCGCTGGGGGAGGTGAGTTCAGTCTGGCCTGGGTGGGCATCAGGAGGAAGGCCGGGGGCTTGGTCTCCCTCTGGGGCCCAAGGAGGCCTCACGCGTACTTCTCCAGGAATTTTATATGAAAATCCTTCACCTTCTGGAGAACCGTCTTCAGCTTCTCCACTGGAGGCAGAATGGTCATTCTGTTGAGAGAGAACAGTGTCAGCCTGGACCCAGTTGCTCTGGGAAAGCAGCAAGCACTGAACCCCAAAACTCATTCCTTCATGTAGACATGGAAGCCAGGAAGTGTGGCTGGATAGCATCTGGTGCCTATAGAACCCCTTTTTTCTTTTTTCTTTCCCATTTGCACACTTGTTTTCCTGCTAGTACATATGAACAAAAGAGGCGAGCTGGCAGTAGCCTTCTGGCTAAGCCACTGCTACCTCATCACACCATCACCAACATACAGAACTTTCTCTAGAGCACAGAGCAAAATCCACTCCTGCTACACGGGGCTTTTTTGAAATCTCCACCCCACAGTCTCTTACACTGAGAACCTCCAGCCACACCCCTCCCAACAAAGGAATCCCTGGTTGCCATGGTAACTAACCCCCCCACCCCCCAGCCCCACTCCAATAAGGTTAAAATGCTCCCCAGCATTAATCACTTCTTGAATGAGCTGTAGAATGTTGAGGTGAACCTAACTCGGGCAAAAAGGTATGCGCACGACCTTGCCCACGACCTTGACTGAGTCAACACTTGGCTCCAGATGCTAACGAAGCTCATGACATTTCCTTTTTTAGCTCCTGCTGCAGGAGACATCTGAGAGCACCGGGCATGGAGAAAGTGCTGTTCTGAATGGAACGGACTGGCCTCTGTGGGAAACCTGGCTGAGCTGTGCCTGCTCGCGCAGGTCCAAGAGTTTCCATCTGTGCAGGGACAGGCAAGGCTCACTCTGGGAAGCAAGAACAGCACGTGGAGCCACCTCCGTTGTGCTGTGGATGAAGCATCTCAGCAGGCCCTGAACTACTGAGCGCCTGGATGCTGGATGCTGCTGTTACAGAGCTGAAAAGGGACAGAGAGTAAAGAAGAAAGCACATCTTGGGGAACATTTCAGACGGCACACATGACAGATGCAGCAGTGGAGGGGAGACAGTGATCAAGGAGATGATCTTGGAGACCACCTCCAGGTTTCCCCTCCTCCCAGGTTTGGGAAACCTGGAGGGGGTCTCGGTAACTTCAGGCCAAGCCCATACACCTCCGGGCCTTGGAGGCCGGCCTGTACTCTGTGTCTTGTTTCCCAAGACAAACGTGGGGCCAGCCCCGGGTGCGGAGCAGGATTGTACCTGAAATGGTAGGTTCCTTCCCTCTGCCCGAAGCCGCTGCCAGGCACCACGCAGATGCCAGTCTCCTCCAGGAGCTTCATGCAGTAGAACATGTCAGGGGCCATCTTATGGGCCTGCGTGGGGAGCAGGACAGAACTTAGGATTCATTCCTGGCTTGCAACTGCACATACACAGCATTAAACACTCATGGCCAAATATAGTTGAAATTCTTTCCCACAGCAAAGCCTTTCACCCCTCTGCTTCCTACAGGATCATGGTTCTAGGGCACAGTGGCCGGGTAGGGAGGGGTGCTCACACATCCCCAGTGTCCACTTAGCTCTTCACATGGCTGGGCATCGGGCTTCAGGGCACCAGTGCTAACAGAGCCCGGATCAGCACTGCTTCCTGGGACCAACCAGCTGTTGCCCATCACCACAACACACTCAAGGGGCCAGGCCTCTGAGAACCCCTCTGTAAACGTGGCCCACAAAACTCAAGTCTCCAGGGCCAGCACGTTTGCTCCCTGAAGAAAGAAGTAGCCCCCAACCCAGCAATTCAAAGTGAAACCGGTGAGAGCGCTGGCGCCCCAGACCTGAGCGGCCTCCACGGCCTTGGTAGGGATGAAGATCCGAGGAAAGGCATACATGGCCCCCTGCAAGGGGTTGCACTGAATTCCCGGGACTTGGTTAAAGAGGTCTTCTGTCAGCTTAGCTTTCTTAGCCAGATTCCCCAGGACGGACTCCTTCTCCTGACGAGACAGAGAAAGCATAGGAGTCAGCACCCCAGAATGGCTCCAGCCACAGGAAGCTCCCTTCAGTGCCAGGTGAGGGGACACACTGGTAAAAGGCGTGTTTGCCTCCCATAAGCACTGCAAATCTGGAAGGTGGGCGAGATGCATGCCCCCCTGCAGGAGCTTCTTCACGGATGCTCAGCCACGAGGCTGCCACAAGCCCTGCGGCACGGGCACGCAAGGAGTTCCTGGCCACAGGTGTCATGGTTCTATTCTCTTACCAGGATGTCAATCCTGAAAACAAGGAAAACCAGTTCTTTCTCAGCAGTCTGAATGGACTTAGCCCTAGATGGAAGACCTTAGAGCAAGCTCCTAAGAAGCAGCCATACCACTTCATTTGGGGCCACCCTTCCCCACTCTCAGTCTGTACGGTGTAATGGGCAACATGACGCAGGAAAAGCAGATCAGTGGCAGGCTCACCGCTGGACATGTGTCCAAAAGCTGGAGCAGAATCAGACCAGGAGGTAGGGCCTGCCCATGACTAGGTGAGCCAAAATGCAATATTATTCAGTCTTAAAAAGGACAAACCATGGACAAACTCTGAAGACATGCCAAGTCAAATAAACCAGACACAAAAGGGCAGATAATGTATGAATCCTCTTACCTACAGCACCTAGAGTAGCTGAATTCAGGGGCGGGAAGTAGAATGGTGGGCGGGGCCTAGTTTTTAATGGGAGCAGAGTTTCAGTCTGGGAAGATGAATGGTTCTGGAGATGGGTGGTGGTGATGACTGCATATGGGTGTACTGTATATACTAAACTGTACAGTTAAAAAGACAAAGTTTGGGCACCCACGATGGCGCAGCGGGTTGAGCGCCACGCTGTGAAGCTGTCCGCAGCCTCTGCAGTGGGGTCCGATTCCTAGCTGGCCAGAGAGAAACCTACATGGCGCGGCAGACCTCTCCTGCCTTGCCCGCTGCTCCCCTCAGCAGAGTCTTCGGTCCGCCTGCCTGTTTTGCTCCCCACTCTGTCTCTGGTGAATTCTCTTACCCTCCCTGGCCTCTGACCTGTACCCCAGTTCTTGTATAATTAAATAAATCTTAAAAATAAAAAAAAAAAGGAACACAAAATTCTTAAAAAAAAAACAACAAAGTTTATGTTCTGTGTATTTTACCACAATTTAAATGAAAATAGATGTGAGTCTGGGAGAGTTGGGAATTGACTTCTTGGTTATATAACCCATAGATTTCTTAGTCTGAGTTGGGTTTTTGCCACTTGCAATGGTCCAGCTGGACCTCTTGGAGCTGTGAGGACATGGGGTTAAGAAAGGGGAGACCCAAGGCTTAGATGAAGGCCATACCCATCTCTGTCCCTTTTTTACCTTAATTACACAACACCCCAAGGTGTTCTCAGGACACAAGGCCCTTCCTTCTGGGTGTCTACCTACCCACGGTGCTCACAGGTGAGGAAAAGGACCTGGGGAACACAGTGCTCCCCTTCCAAACACTTCACAGCTGCATCCTCAGACAACATTGTGGGAGTGGGGCGGGCATCATAAAGAACCAGGAGCGCCCCCTAGAGGTCACACCCCTGAAGGCAGGCGCCTACGGCTGGAGAGGAGGGGGTGCCGAACACTGGGGACCCCGCCCCAGCAGTGATGCAAACTCACCCTGCTGAACTGCTCAAAGGACTCCTCTCCTGGCACTGGGGGGTTCACAACAATGTCCATGGCGGCCTGCCCAGACACGGGCGGGCACAGGCGCACCGATAGCAACTTCACCAGCTGGCCCTTGATCTCAGGGTGCAGGTTGATTACCTCCATGTAACCTCCTCTGTAGCCACACCTGGAAGGTAAAGAGGGGGCGAGGACACACCAATCAGAGAGAGACCTCAAGTAATGACAATTCAGTTGGCCAGAGTCTTCTGCAACCTTCCCCATGCCCAACGCTGAGCAGCCAGGGTAGCTAATTTCTTGTCAATGAAAGGTGAAGGGAAGTGACATGTACACAGTCTACATTGTTTCCTTACAAGGAAAAGGCATTTCTCTCTGTCCTCTTTCCTTTTTCCCACTTACTGAGACATGGAGATGCTGGAGCAGTGGCCTCGGTGCCATAGGTAGATGCCACAGCCCCAGTCCTTGAGTGCCCTTGGAGAGCAGGACCTGCCTGGACTTCGTTCACTGTTGGACTATTATGTCAAAGGGAGCTTTACTTCCATCATGCTTGAGCCATTGTATTTTGGGGCGTCTTTATTACAGCAGCTTAGCCTGATCCCTAACTAATACACTAATCCCTGTTCCAAAGGGGCCATTGATTCAGGCCTGGCATCTCCCTGCACAGGCTCCGGGGCTGGGGATGTGATTCACTGATGCCAAAGAGCATCAAGCCTGAAGACTTTTGCTGGAATTTTCTGCTGCCTGAAAACAAGTCAACCCAAAGGAGAACAGAACTGAGAAAGACAGTGAGACAGAGCAGAGACAATATTCCATGGACATCCTAAAAGCCTCTGATTCAACTCTACTCCTGGACTTTTTACCTATGTGGATATTAAAAAGCCTCTTTCGTGTAGGCCAGTTCAAACTGAGTTTCTGTTTCTTACAGTCAAAAGGATTCTGACTGAGTCAAATCACATGAAAATAAGATGAGATCATGCAGTGATTTAAAGAAAACCTTTCAGAACCAAATCTGGTCCATCGGTCATGCTTTTTGGAACTATGCTTCCTTCTTTGCATTATGATTGATAATGTTCAGACTAAAGAGTGTTGAAATGCAGGCACCCTCCCCCCAGCACCCGACACAATGAGACACTCAATGAAATGTTTTTGGGGTTTGGGATCAGACTGCCAAACTGAACTGGCAGAGACAGGTTCCCACCTGATACCTCAACTAGACTTTCCAGGGCTATCAAGCTACTGCCAGCCATGACAGCACGAGTTTGATCCCCCGCCAGGCAGGAAGCAACCCACATGGGGCAGCAGACCTCTCCTGACTCGCCCCCTGCTCCCCTCAGCAGTGTGTTTCAGTCAGTCTGCCTGTTCTGTTCCCCACTCTCTCCGGTGAATCCTCTCACTCCTCACACCTCTGGCTTATACCACAGTTCTTGTATGCATAAATAAATAAATGTTAAAAAAAAAAAAAGATTCGCAGCACATGATGTTGGCAAGGAGCCAGCTCTGCCACTGAGGCAGACGGAAAAGACTGGCATCAATTCACCCTGCCCACATCAAATAAAGCCAAAGACAGCTAGGCGACCACCCCACAGCTCCCTCCACCAGGCCCACATACTTCTCCAAGCTTCACACTGACAATGGCCTCCTGCTCAATGGGTGAGATTCCATCTCCATCTTGACACCAGGCACACAGTGAAACAGCTGCCACGTAGGGGAATGAAGGCCTCAAGATGCAAATGCACTGCCTGTCCTCTTCAGTCCCCTTTCCAGGACCCCTCTCCTCTCCCAGGGTCTGGGCAATGAGGGCTCAGCCCCAGTCCTTGGACCTTCTCTATCTATCTGGCCACGCATTGGGCATTTGCAAATTGAATGCCTCCAAAACCAACTCCCCATCTCCCCCAAATCTGCTTCTCTTACAGCTTTCCTCATCTGTCAGTACCTCTATTCTTCCTGCTGTTTGAACAAATAACATGGGACTTTCATACCCATCTTCTCCAACCAGCAACTCCACCTTCAAATACATCCAGAATCTTCTGCCATGTCTACCCCCCCTCAGAGCCTTCTCACTTGACTGAGTCTCTGCTCTGTCCTGCCCTCCCCCATCACCTTGCAATCAACCTAGGAAAACAGAAGCCATGTATCTGCTCAATCCTCTAGTGCCTCGTCTCACTGAGTGAAACAGAACCTAAGCACCCAGGTGATGTGGTCTCCTGTGACTTCTTTGGTCTCAACTTCTGCCCCTTTGCTCCTCACTCTGTCTTCCCTTGTCCCCATGCTGCTTCTGGAACATGCCAGATATGTCTTTACCTCTGAGCCTTTGCAGATGCTGTTCCAGCTCCCTGGAATGCTCTTCCCTCAAATACCTACATAGCTCCTTCCCTCCTTTCCTTCAGGTCTTAACTCAAAAGCCAGCTCCTCAGTGGAGCACTATTGAAGCCTGCAACCTCCTAGCACTCCCCTTGGCATCTCTTCTCTAAAGATTTTTAATTTTTCTCCACTTAACACATGATTTTACTCATTTGTCTATTGCTTCTCTTTCCTCCCTAGAATATAAGCTTTGCTCAGTTTTGGATTGGTTGTTTTCAGGTAGCAGAAAATTCCAGCAAAAGTCTTCAGGTTGATACTCTTTGGCACCAATGAAACACATCCCCAACCCTAGAGCCTGTTCAGGGAGATGCCAGGCTTGAATCAATGGCCCCTCTAGGGCACAGGCTAATGTATTAGTTAGGGTTCAGGGTGAGCTGCTATAACAAAGAAGCCCAAACCACAAGGTTTGTGGACTGCAATGTTCTCAGTGCTGAGATTAGTGGTGAACTTACAGCAGATGCACAGTAAATGTTAGCAGGATGAACGAATACAGGATTCACTGCTTTTTGACCCCAGTGCTAAGGCAAGGTACATGCAGAGCTCACAAAGCTTGGCCCGTAGGCCTGACAGCATCTGTCCTCTCAATCTGCCTTCCCTGGGCCCTCAGACTTCTGTCAATATCAGAACAACAGTGACAGGTCTGGAAAAAAACAGTGGCATTGGAAGGTTCTATAATTTTCATCATTTATCCATAGTTGGGTTTCTTTAAAGCATGACCTTTTTTATACAAGCCTCTGCTCAAGGGCCATCCTTACAACATGGAGCTCCTTGGAGGGAGGGGCTAGGGGTGCAGGCTGCCCCCTCTGCTTCTCACATCAGCAGAAGCAGCAGATACAGAGGGCTGTCTCTGCCCAGCGAGTTCACCTTGGGGCAGGGCAGAGGAGCAGCAGGGCCAAGAAGGCCCAGAGGAAACAGGAGGCAGTGGAGGTCAACATACTCGCCCATGTAGCCCTTGGAGGTGGAGTGGAAGGAGGCAAGCTCCACGTTGCTGGAGTACTCAGGACCCATCTCGTAAAGCACCTTCTTAAATGAGTGGAATTTACAGTCCGGAGAGTATACGTTATCCTGGTACACCTGTAGGACAGGACAGAACAGTCACCCAGAATCCCCCAGGAGCCTGAACCCATGCACGCTGCTGTCAAGTGTGGCCAAGCCCCTTAGGGCCCTGGAGAGTCAGGGTCAACACCCGTTAGGCTGTGTGCTGTGAAGCCCAACCTCCAGCACTGCTTCCAGGGAAGAGCATGCCCACAGGAACCTTCCAGGACAAACAGCCTTGAGCTGGACTGCCTACATGATTTCTCAGACTCACCCTCCACCCAGCTTCCAGACCTTTCTACCTCATCCAACTAGTGATGACATCAAGAGCTCCTACCTGTCTAGCCAAATTTTCTTTCTGCAGTGAGACATTTACTTTCTTCAAAAGAGGGTCTCCCCGGTGGCGCAGCGGTTGAGCACTGGGCTAAGAAGCTGCCTGCAGCCTCTGCAGCACCGGTTCAATCCCCGGCCGCTGGCGAGGGTCCCACATGGTATGACAGACCTCTCCTGCCACACCCGCTGCTCCCCTCAGCAGTGTGCTTCGTCAATCTGCCTGTTCTGCTCCCTGCTCTGGCTCTGGTGAATTCTCTCACCCTCCCACGCTTCTGACTGTACCCAGTGCTTGTATAAATAAATAAATGAATCTTTAAAAAAAAAAAAAAAAAAGGATGAACTCTTGCCATTTGAAAAACATGGATGAAACTGAAGGGATGATGCTAAGTGAAATAAGTCAGGCAGAGAAAGGCAAATATTGCAAAAAAAAAATATTACTTTCTTCAAAAGATAAATAATGACGGCAGCTCATGTACCGTGTCTCTGACCTCCCTGCTTGAACAGCTGACCTTGTTGTTCTCTCAGCCTGTTCCAACACCACGTTCACTGCCAGTCTCAGTCTCCCCTAGACTGTAAGTGTGAACAGCACTCACAACTCCACCTCTTCTGTTCTTCCCTGTCTGCACAGCTCAGTGATCACAGCAGGCAGGCACCCCGCTCTGCCCTTAGAGATGGACTCCCCACACCCATTTTGGAGATCAGGCACTGTGGTGGGCGGTGGGGCAGGAACTTCCTTGCATCACTGCCCAGGGGGACAGAGCTTCCTCCTCTTCCCACTGCTTTGACCTCCCCTTGTCCCCTTGTCCCTTTGCTGCTCTCCCCATTCCCTCCCCTTTCCCAGACCCAGTGGGGAGGAGGTCTGTGTACCAGATCACAAGAAAACCCGTGGGCTACTCTGCTATCCCTTCTCTCCTTTTGAAATGAAGATCTTAGGCACATCTGCTAGTAATCAGGGCAACAATTTAATAAGCTGGGGGTGGGGGGCGGTAGGGAGGCTCAGGAACAAAGAAATGAAGCAAGTGTGCTAGAAGCTACAACTAACCAGAAATCACTCAGAAATGTTGTGAAACAGGATTTGATAAGCTCTTGCTTGCAAGGTAGGCAAGAACAGGCTCCAGAATGGGGTTCAGAATGGGGTTCAGACTCCCCCCTTCATAGGCTGTGAGAACTGAGATGGTGGATATGGAAGCACAGGAAGGACAGGATCCCGGCAATAAGCTCAGCCAGCACCAACTTTCTCTCCAAGGATAAGAGCCCCTCGATTTGACCTCAGGGATCACTCTCTTCTCTTCTCTCCTCCCTGGTCTGGAGCAGCACAGGGCAGAGACCCTGTTCCTTGCTCAATGCCTGGTCTATTTGCATATTGTAACTGTCAGGCCACAGTGATTGGTCCAGCAATGGGCATCTGACCCAAGCTGCACCAATGAGGCTCAGCTCTGAGATGTTTGCTAGACCCACCAGGAAGAAAGGCTCTCTCTCCAGGCAGGGAATATAGCAGGCCCTTGTTAGGCCAATGCAGCAGAATGGAATGAGGGAGAATATGGAAGATACAGTTCCCACACTGCAATCAACACTTTTTTTTCTTAAGTTTAAAGTGGTTTGAATTAGATTTAGGTCACAGACTCTTAAGCTGTTACATTGAATTAACATCCTCCTCCCTGGTTTGAAAACTCTCTAGACACAGAACAGTCAGGCCTGCATTGCTCCCACTGCAAGTGAAAGCTCACCTTCACCCTTCTCTGAGGGGAGCGTTAGGGCCACTCTTACCTCATCAGCTAGGAGAAACAGCTTCTCTTCCCAAGCAAAGTGAATCACATCTTCTATGCACTTCCTGCTTTGCACCTGACCTAAAAAAAAAAAAAAAATCAACAAAAAATAAAACCAGAATGTAGGTTGTAATGCTGTTTAAATAGTCCCTAGGTAAGAACCCAACCCAGGGTCATATCCAGGGAGGCTGCTGGGGCAAGGCCTCATCTTACACCAGCACGGTACTGGGACAAAAATGACACACAGACTAATAGGATAGAATGGAGAGCCCAGAAATAAAACTACACATATATGGACAACTCATCTATGACAAGAGATAAAGAACATGCACTAGAACAAGGGAGGCCTCTTCCAATGCAGGGAAAGCTAGACTTCCACATACAAAAGAATGAAGCTTGACCACTACCTCACACCATGCACAAAAACCAACTCAAAATGGATTAAAGAACTAGACATAAGACCTGAAACCATAAAATACATAGAAAGAAATATAGGCAAAACACTACATGACATGCACCTCAAAGACATCCTTACAGACACATCACCCAAAGCAGTGATAGTGAAGGCAAAGATAAACAGCTGGGACTACATCAAATTAAAGAGCTTCTGCACAGCAAAAGAGACAATAACCAAAACAAAGAGAAACCCCACCGACTGGGAGAACATTTTTGCACCCAACACTAATGATAAAGGACTGATCACAAAAATCCACAAAGAGCTGATGAGACTCAACAAAAACAAAGAAAATAATCCAGTCAAAAAATGGGCAGAAGAGCTAAAAAGAAACTTCTCTGAAGAGGAAATGCAAATGGCCAACAGGCATATGAAAAAATGTTCAGCATCACTTGTAACCAGGGAAATGCAAATCAAAACTACCATGAGATACCATCTTACACCAGTGAGAATGGCACATATTAAAAAAACTAGCAACAACAAATGTTGGCGAGGATGTGGAGAAAAAGGAACTCTCCTGCACTGCTGGTGGGAGTGCAAACTGGTCCAACCACTATGGAGAGCTGTGTGGAGATTTCCTTTTTTTTTAAATTAATTAATTAATTTTTAAAAATTTATTTATTATTTATACAAGCACTGGGTACAGTCAGAAGCTTGGGAGGGTGAGAGAATTCACCAGAGCCAGAGCGGGGAGAGAGCAGGTAGAAGGACCGAAGTACACTGCTGAGGGGAGCATAGGGCGGCAGGAGAGGTCTGCGCACCATGTGGGACCATGTGGGACCATGTAGGACCCTCCTCCGGTGGCTGGGGAGCAGCCAGGGATTGAACCGGCGCTGCAGAGGCTGCGGGCAGCTTCGCAACCCAGCGCTCAACCGCTGCGCCACCAGGAGGCCCTGTGTGGAGATTTCTTGACCTACTAAACATAGAGCTTCCATATGATCCAGCAATTCCACTCCTTTGGTATTTACCCAAAGGACACAGAAACATCAATTCCAAAGAGCACCTGCACCCCTATGTTTATAGCAGCACTCTTTACAATAGCTAAGCCTTAGAAACAACCCAAATGCCCAAAAATAGATGACTGGATCAAGAAGATGCGGAACATATACACAATGGAATATTACTCAGCAATCAAAAAAGAAAAACTCATGCCATTTGCAGCAACATGGATGGAGCTGGAGGGATCATGCTCAGCGTAATAAGCCAGAAAGAAAAAGAAAAGTACAAGATGGTCTCACTCATAGCAGGAATCTAGAAAACTTAAATAAGGGGTAAAATAAGGGGGTTGTAATTGTATGGGGAATATAAAAATAAAATTTAAATTAAAAAAAAAAAGGGTGGTGGGGATTGTATGGGGACTATAACCAAGATGAAAATGCATACATTGTACAAAAATGAAAAATGATGTAAAAAATACATAAAATAAAAAGTTTTACAAAAATAATAACAAAAGAAACTTGGTTTTCTGAGAAAATTAAAAAAAAAAAGATGTGCTATATATACACAATGGAATATTACTCAGTGATCAAAAAAGAAACTCATGCCATTTGTAGCAACATGGATGGAGCTGAGAGGGCTTATGCTAAGTGAAGTGAGCAAAAAGGAGAAAGATAAATACTGATGGAATATAGAGAAAACCAAACCGAGGGTAAAACAAAGACAAACTTTAGGGCCTCCCTGGTGGCACAAGGGATTAAGTCTCAGCACTCTGTAGCATGAGTTCAATCCCCAGCCAGGGAGCAACCCACATGGCCTCTCCGTTTCACCCGCTGCTCCCCTCAGCAGTGTATTTCAGTAGATCCACCTATTCTGTTCCCCACTCTGTCTCTGGTGAATCTTCTCAAACCCCCTCCACACCTCTGGCCTGTACCCCACCTCTTGTATGCATAAATAAAATAAATCTTTTTTTAAAAAAAGGACAAACTTTAAAACCAATCCTTGAATGTTGACCATAAATCGGGGGCATCAAGGATGGGGAGACCCAGGGAAAGGGGGAGGGGAGAAAAGGGGGTGGCAGGGTGGGGGAGAACACAGTGGACTATGGTAAAGGACTATGGGTGCTTTGGTGGTGGGAGAGCCACGGTTACCACACCTGAGAGGAGAAATCCTATCCTGTCAAAATATTAACAATAACGTAAAACAGAAAAAAACAGGGGTGGGGAGGGGTCGAGGAAGCAGACCCAATGGCCTGTGGCAAAGGACATGGGTGCCTTGGTGGTGAATGTGGTATGGTATGCCTGAGAAGTAGGAAGCCAGACCTCTGAATCTATACGGTGTTCTAAATCAATGCCACCTCAATAAAAACAGATAAATAAAAGGGAGGGGGAAAAGGGAAGGATTAAATCAATCAGCTCAGCTCCTCCCAGCACACCAGCAGGTAACGGAGAGGACACATTAGCTGGCTGGAGCTAGTACACTTCTCCCTTACCGTGCCTACGGCGGTGCACAGCGCCCCCGCTAGGCAGGGGAGAGGACTGCACCAATCACTGGTCACCCTCAAAGCCAATGGCAACAAGTGCACAATAAATTTGTGTGGAATGAGCACCCCATGAATGAGGCTGCACACCAGTGCTGGCATCCCATCAGTGAGATGTGGGAGCCAGGCATCTTCGGGGATGCGGTGCACCCCAAGGTTCCCCCCTTCAGGGTCATGGATTTAGGTGGGAAAGGAATAAATGCAACCAGGTGACTGTGGAACCTGCTCCCAGTATTTCCTCCGACCTACGTGAGCATGACCCTGGGATGCCTGGGGCACTCACATGCTCTCTGGAAAGCACTGCATTGGTCAGGCTGGTAACTTCCTCACTATAAGCAAGAAATAGATGTGTATTTCTGGATATTAAGTACATACATGTTTAGGTGCATATGCATTATTTATATCTTGATGCAGAATAATATGCAGAGTATTTTGTCAAAAACAAAAACATCTTTTTTTTTAGCCTATGTGAGACTGTCAAGAATATGTCTGGAGAAAATAGAAAGACAATTTTTCTAAGAGCATGCAATGATTCAGCCAGGATTTCAGGCTTGTACTAAGCAAGGAACCAATTCCTGTATGAAGGGTTTGACTCTTCTCTTGTCAAGCAGCACCAACTGGACTTCCTATGAAGCAAGCTCAGGTTCTGGGATTCTGAGAGGAAAGCCCTCGAGTCTCGAAGGAAGCAGCCACCGTTCCCTCTGATAGATTCTGAGGGATACATTCTGGAGCCTGCTGCAGACCCTCCTAATGTTGCCCTCTCGTGCCTGAGATTCCACAAACTGTATACTGTTATGTGCAGTAAAGATTTGAGCACCAAGAATCTCAAAACCATGTTCACATAATGCCAAGAGGAATGCAAGGAAGAAAAGAGCAAGGACCTGGGCCTCAGAAAGCCTACAGTTCAGTAGATTTGGTCAGGCTGGTAACAGTTCAGTAGAGGAAATGACATCCACCATACACAAACAATTCCAGTGTGCGCATGCAAACTTGAGGACAAGAACAGAGCTTCTTTTTCTCCAGTCCTAAGGACACAGCAGTACTTAGACATGCCTGTCGAGTTGAGGAATGGACAAACACATACAGTGCTGCAGAGGGGAAGGAAACATGACTTTGAACAATGACACCCATTCAGCTTCACCACCTGGACATTACAGTTCTGTGACCAGACCCCTTTACTCCTGCGCTGGGGTTCTGCCTTGAAACCCAAAGAGCCCTGGCTTAATATCCCAGTCCGTGTTGGCACCTCTCAGGCAGTGGTCACTGTGTGTGGTCCAGACAAAATTCATAGTCATCATGGTCTGTTTCTATTTTCCAAACCCCCATCTCACATTAACTGACTGTTTTTTACACATTAAGACCCCAGGGAGCAAAACCAGCCTCTGTCAACTCATAGCTTTTTAAAATGATTTACCCTAGCATACACTTACACGAATCCTTTGACTAAAACAGGAAAGTCTGTGGTGCAGTCATTTCTTCCCAGACACCAGGTAAAGATTTATGTAAACACCTGGTCAGGAATAGCAGGCTCTCCAATACAAACTAGGTGTCCGGAGTAAGATGCAGGATTTGCTACAAGTGTGGTTCCAGGGCTGGTAGCATTGGCACCACCTGGCAGCTTGTTAGAAATATAAATCCTTGAGCCCAGCCCAGCAGAATTTCCAGGAGTGGGCACAGAAGTCTGGATCTTAACAAGCAAAAGCAATGGTTCTCACCCTCAGCTGCATAGAATTATTGCTGCCAGGGCCACTGGTCCCCAGAGATTCTGGGATGTGACCTGGCCTCTGGGATTTTTTAAAAGCTCCCTTTGTGATTCTAATGTGCAAGCCAGCTGTAGATCATTTTCCTACTGCATCATGGTTAGAATCTTTCATCCCTTCCCCCAAGATGGGGTAAATAAACCAGTGTTCCAGCCAGATGCACCCATTTTCTGCACTCAGGAATTCAAGTGGTGCTTTCAGCTGATTAAAGCATCATTCGATGTTCCCGAGAAGCAGATTCCACAATTAACTCCAACGCATTTTGGCCCTGACCCAATTTATCTCAACAAAGGAGGAGAGAGGAGCCCTTGTTCTCTGCATCCAAACAGCATCGGGGGTATAGGAAGCCAGCAGCCCAGAAAGATCAAAACAGGCAGGACTGTGCTCTTTTTTGTTGGTTTTAAAAAAAAAAAAATGATGCAAAATTAAGAGTGCTTTATAACTTGCAGAAACAGATTTTTTGGGTTTGTTTGCTTTTGTTTTTAATATAGCATTTCCTTCTCAGGTCTCAAAGTACACAGCAATGTCGTGTCAAAGAAAACAAAAAATGCATACACCAGCATCCTGGAAATTGGTTCAGAAAAACAAGGAGCGAGTCTCAAACAAGGAGCCAGGGATTACTGGTGACAGTTTGTGTGAGTGACCTCAAGGAGGGATACTTTGCCAATGTGAGAACAGGAAAAAACTGGTCTTTGAATAATACAACCCTGACCAACAGAATGCCTGCATTTGCTCATCAGCCAAGGTGGCCTGAGGCAAATTTAATAGCTTTATGTTACCAAATCTGGAATTGGATTGGGAAATTGGGAACAAAGAGAGGACTTTGCATTACTTCTTAACTCATTAGTGTTTAGGCATGCATTGGACCAGCTGCCGCACCCCAAAGAATTAGTAAGGAAGTGAAGTGCAAACCTGTGGGATTCCCAGGGTTGATGATGCACAGCACCTTGGGGTCACAGTGCTCTTTGGCCTCCCGCACCGCCCGCCGGAGCTCGTTCACATTCAAAGCCCAGCAGTTGTCCTCGTCCAAGTAATAGTTCACCTGGATGGCGTTGAGCTCAGAGATGACTGCCGAGTAGAGGGGATACTGCGGGATGGGGATCATCACCCCCGTCCTCGACTTGCCACGCCCAGAGACCAGGATTTTCAGGATTGTCTGCAACCGAGAAGTCACATCTACAGTGTCAGCGCAACTCCCCTCGCCTCAAGGGCTGACTCCAGCCTGGCCCCATCCACCCCACAGACTGCCTTCATTGCAGCCCTAAACAAGGCTTCCTCCCAGTCTTACTTTCCTTATCTATAAAATGAGATCGGTTGTGAGGACCGAGCAACATAAAATGTTTTAAAGTTCTTAACACACGGGCCTCCCTGGTGGCTCAAGGGGTTAAGACACAGCACTATGAAGCTACCCAGAGCCACTGCAGCATGAATTCAATCCCCAGCCAGTGGAGCTACCCACATGGCGCAGCAGACCTCTCCTGTCTCGCCTGCTGCTCCCCTCAGCAGTGTACTTCAGTAGATCTTCCTGTTCTCCCCACTCTGTCTCTGGTGAATCCTCTCACCCCCTGCACCTCTGGTCTACACCCCAATTTTTGTATGCCTAAATAAATAAATCTTTAAAAAAAAAGAAAAAGTTCTTAACACAGTACTTGGCATGTGAAGACTCAATTCTTTCTAAAGAGAACTAAAGCAGTGCTCTGCAAACTGGCCTTTCTCAGAATTATTCTGACTTCACCCCTGAAACTCATTCCAAATGGCTGGGGTGGGGCTCAGTACTCTGGTCAGTAAATTACCTGTGCCCGACTTTGGGAAGACCCCTGCACAAGGGAGCATTGTTGCAATGGGATAAATACTCATCTACTACCACCAGGTGGCGCTTCCACCCGTTTCCAAAGCTGAGTGGGCAGGGCGCGTGGGAGTCCTGGGAGAACTGGTGGAGGTGGCACTTATTCATTGAATTAATAAGCCAAAGCCCTCTTCTCGGAGACTTCCCCGCTTACACAAGGGCTGAGGTCCTTTCTCAGGTTCAGTTCCCTTGCTACAAGATCGCCACCAGACTGAATAACTCAATGACTCGATTCTTTTCGGTAAGAAGGCATCTCCTGGCTCCTACAGGACCTCTCTCTGCCTGCCCAGGCCTTTCCAGGACTGGATGGAGGCCCCGACAGCAGAACACAGCACAGTTCTGACAGCAGACCACATAAAAGATGCTGTGGCTGCAGACTGGAGCCTCAACACTCCAGCACAAACGTCACTGAAGCTGACTAAAAGCAGGCAGGCCGCTTGCTGTCTCTGGGCTCCAACCAGAATGTAATGCACTTGAAAGGCTTTGAAAAGGACTGAAGCACTCAACAAATACCAAAACAACAGCCTTGGAGGTCAGGAGACACAAAGATAACCCTAAGAAAGTAGGAATCACAGCACTGGCTCCGCGTAGGGAGAGTGAGCAGGTGGCACCAGTACCCACCAGGTAGTGCGAGGAGTGTGGTGCAAGGGAAAGAGCCCAGCTGCTCCCTGGGCAGAACACCAGACAGCACAGCCTGCAAGGGGCAGAGGCCACAAGTGCCTGCAAGCCCGGATCCCAGACTCCCCCTGCTAAGTGACCCTGACCCCTGAGCCTCTTCTTACATCCTCAACAGCACCCCTGCCCACATCACCTCTTCCTTCACTTCCTAAGCGTCACCTCACTGCCAAAGTTAAAACTGATAAACCACACCCTTCACTGGCTTCCTATTGCTCTCAGGCCAACCATAGTCCTCACTGTGGCCTAAAGCCCTGCAGGACTCAGAGCCCCATTCTGCTGCCCCAGCCCATTTCTGGTAACTCTGCCCCTCACCAATGATTTAGTAATGCCAGTGTGCTTCAGCACCAGCGTGTAAATGGAGACCAAACGTGTTTGGCTCCCTGGCACCCCAGTGCCCAGGGGAGAAGCAACACTAGCAATGCTGAGTGAGAAAGGCCCATGCCACCAGAAAGAGGGACACCCTCCCGAGCCCTTTCTGACTAGACCTACTGGAGGGAAACTGAGGCTGCAGCAGTACTCGAGTTCAGAAGACTGAATGCGCCAAGGACCATGGCAGGGTAGACAGCAGGAGCCAGAGGGCCCCCTCTGGCCACCCGCCTCCCCACCCCAGGCCTGTCTCCCCGCAAGCAGGCTCACATGCTTGGCCCTAACATGCAAGGCTGTTCTTCATAAGGGTGGACACAGGCTCACGACGGGCCTCCCGCACACGTACAGTAATGCCGTCGCTAGCTCCGGTGGTCAGGTAAATGTTGTCTGGGTCCGCAGGCACGCCATCTCTCCTGGTGACATAGGCAGCCACGTCTTCTCGGATGCAGTTGACGCCCTGGCTAGCACTGTAAGATCCTGTAAGAGAGCAAGTGAGACAAGTGACTGCAGGCACAAGGTCTGGCTCCATAGCTGGTGACAACCATGTCATTTACTAGAAGGGAAAAGACTAGGGAGGTCTCAGGTAGGATCCAAACTCCCATTACCCTAGGCTTTTCACTGTGGCAAGTTGCTTAGCCTCCCATCTGGGCACCATCTACCCATCCTCTCATCTATCCATCCACCCACTTATCTACCCACTCACTCATCCATCTATCCGTCTGCCCACCCATCTGCCCATCTGCTCATTCACTCACACACCCATCCACTCATTCACCCAATATCTACTGAGAACCTACTAGATGTCAAGCATTATTCAAGGCTCTGGCTTCTAGTTGGTCGGATGGGGCACATCCCCATTTCACCTATTCTTCTGGGATTACATATGTTCTATGACAATGTAAGTCATAGCTAGGATAAGTCCACTCCTACACATGGCTCCAGAGAACCAGAGGGAATGTGTAAACCCCAAATGGTACCATTTGCCGGGCTAGGAGTCGGGAACCCTGACTAGCACTAACCAGACCCCTGGGGCTGCTGGGCGTGAACCCTCCTATCACCACCCATGTCAACAATATCCTCTGACTGCCATTTAGGACTGTAATCCAGACCTTGTCAAAATGAAGTTCAAAAACAGGGAAAGCTAATGTGCTAGAAGTTAGCCCAGTGGTGACTACTCTGGGGTGGAAGTATTGACTACAGAGGCACAGCAGAGCCTTCTGGGGTGCTGGAAAGGTTCAGTACCTTGATGTGGGTGAGGCTGAGACAAGTGTGTACATTTGCAAAGATTATTCAAATTGCACATAAATATTTATGCATCCTACTGCGTGTCTGTAATACCTCAATAAGAAAGTTTGTTTCCCCCTAATATCATGCCACTATTTGTGTTTTTTTTTTTAATTGGAAATATATCCTTGTACATACATAAAATCCCTCTTGAAGAAGACAAACTGGTGAGGTGATTTCTCTGAATAAGTGAATCAGAAGGCTGGGGCCAGAGGTGGGAGGCAGATTTTTCACTCTATACCACTGGAATCTTATATTACATTTAAAGAAAACCAGCCTATTCCTTCTAAGGTTATTGCCAAACCAACATTGGCAGGTATGATGGGGCTCTAGAAAGCAGCTGGTTCTTCCCAGAGCCTCTGAGCACATCAGTTCAGGCCCAGCACTCCGAGGTACTAGGTTTAACATGCTGACTCAAAGAGCAGCTGCTGGGTTTCTGCCTCAGCCTCTCTGTGCAGCATTGGCCTCACCCTGTGACCAACGGTAAAATGGGGGTGGGAGAGAAGGAAGACTGGCTCAGTTCTCTAAGGCTCAAGTGATAAACATTAATGGATTAAGTCTGCATCCTTTGTTGTAATTTGGGGTACTGTAATACATTTGAAATATTTTGTACATTAAAATGTCGTGGGCCTCCCTGGTGGTGCAGGCGGTTGAGCGCAGTGCTGTGAAGTTGTCCACAGCCTCTGTGGCGCCGGTTCGATCCCTGCTGGTCGGCGAGAATCCCACATGGCGCGCAGACCTCTCCTGTCTCGCCCACTGCTCCCCTCAGCAGTGTATTTCGTTGGTCTGCCTGTTCTATTCCCCACTCTGTCTCTGGTGAATCCTCTCACCCTCCTGTGCATCTGGCCTGTACCCCAGTGCTTGTATGCATGAATAAATAAATCTTAAAAAAAAAAAAAAAAGAAAGTCATGAAGTTCAAATGTTGGTGTAACAAATTCCTTTCTCCACTGGGTGACTTATTTGATATTACCGAGTTCCTGTACTCAGAAACTTTCTAGCACCCCATATTTCCCTTTGCCTTCTTTCAGCACCCTTCCCTCCACTCCATTCCACTAGCCCAGTCTCTTCTCCTTGCTCTGAGCACACCAGCTTCCTTAAATTCCCAGGTGTCCACCAACTGGTAGCCTCCCTTTGGCTTTGCCCAATGACCTCCCACCCTTTTCCTTCAGGTTTCATGTTATGCTTCAAAGCATATCTGTCCTTCAAAGCTCAGATCTACAGGCCTCCCAGGTGGTACAAGGGGTTAAGCACAGCTCTGTGAAGCTATTGGCAGCCTCTGCAGCACGAGTTTGATTCTAGGCCAGCCGGGGAGCTACCCACATGGTGCAGCAGACCTCTCCTGTCTCTCCCGCTGCTCCCCTCAGCAGTGTATTTCAGTCAGTCTGCCTGTTCTGCTCCCTACTCTGTCTCTGGTGAAACCTCTCACCACCACCCCCCCCCACCTCTGGCCTACACCCTAGTTCTTGTATGCATAAATAAATAAAAATCTTTTAAAAATACATATTTGTTTCTCCCAAATCTGATGGTGTGCTTCACAAGCATAGGCACCATCTGGCTGGTTCACCAATGTTCTCAGCACCGACAACAATCGTCAGTGCCTGAGACACGGCGTGTGCTCAGGGAGGCACTGAATGAGGGCCTCTGGGTTTCTCCATCTCCCTCTTCCCCTAGGGGGAATCTAGAGTTCACCTCAATATCCTACTCAAGATCAAGAACATGGGCCTCCCCGGTGGCGCAGCGGTTGAGCGTTGGGTTGCGAAGCTGCCTGCAGCCTCTGCAGCGCCGGTTCGATCCCCGGCTGCTCCCCGGCCACCGGAGGAGGGTCCCACATGGAGCTCAGACCTCTCCTGCCGCCCGCTGCTCCCCTCAGCAGTGTACCTCGGTCCTTCTGCCTGCTCTGCTCCCCACTCTGGCTCTGGTGAATTCTCTCACCCTCCCGCGCTTCTGACTGTACCCAGTGCTTGTATAAATAAATTAAATTAAAAGAAAAAAAAAAGATCTAGAACATAATGTGAGAACCAAATTACTCATCAAACACAACAAATGAGGTTCTATTAAGAAATCATTTTAAAGGGCACGATGGGAAGGTGAGCTCATGTCCAGGTGAGCTCAAAGATCTCAAGTAAATTTTTAGTATCCACACTCGGATTAGGGTCATCCCGGGGCACACGAACACTTTCCATTTCTTACTTCCCTGGGCAGGTCCCAGCCGCCCAAGGCTTAGCCGACAGAAAGCACCACCCCTCACCACTCAGGTCACAGGTCAAGACACGTGTCATCCCTGCAATGGGCAGGGCCTGGTCATGACCCCCATGGGTGGGGCTTCTCCACACCTGACAAGAGACTTCTGCAAAGTGTCAACCTTCCTTGCAAGCCCAGGGTGAGTACAAAGTACTTCTAGAGCCAGGATGAGGAGGGTGGCTCAGAGGCCTCACCTGTGTTCACAAAATCCTCAGAGAGAACTCAGGGCAGGTCTCCCAAACCCCACAGGCCAAATGTTCTCTTGCTACACTACCCCAAGAAGGGACTGGCAGGAACAATGGCCTCCCAACCCATTCCCAGCCCTGACTGACACAGAGTTGCAAAATCCTGTTGACTAAGCTTAGTAAGTGAAACAAAGACTCCCCCAGCCTCCTCCAGACATTCACATCAGACACACAGAAGGCCAACGCCTCCGCCCCGCCTCTTGGTTGTGGCTTCCAAGAGTCTCAGGCCCACTGCCCGAGTTATTTGAGAAGTCCTTTGTCCTCTGGGCTGCACCATGGGTGCAGGAGGATCTGGAGCTTGGAAATCAGGCCTCCAGCCTGTCGGTTGCTCTGCCAGCTCATGCCTTAGCTCTTGCCACAGAAGGTGCTGACCCACACCGCATCCTGGCTGACACGCAGGAAATCCAGGTCCTGCAACCTACCTGATTAGGACACCATTAAGAACAGTTGTCCAGACTGAGACAGGGGGCTGGTCGGGTGGCCACAGCCAGGAAGTTTAGCCTAGGGCTCTTGATGAAGGGCAGAGCCGAGAAGGGGAGGAAGGAGGTAGGCGATGTCAGAGAGGCCAAGGGTGGCTGACCCCTTACTGAGGAAGCCATGGGACTCCCTGTCCTACCTTCTGAAACATTTAGGCGCATATCCTAAAAAAGCACCAAGAACAACCATTTTCCTCAGGGCAGGGGAAGCTGGTTGCCCTGTGGAGGCGCTGGGTGAATAAATGAGGCAAAAACAAACAAAAAAGATGAGAGCAATGAGCCAGAGGCCTGGGGGCTGAAACTCTACCTCCAGCAGGGAAGGAGAGAGAATATCATTTTCGCATCTGCAGGGGCCAAATTCCAGGTCCATGGAGGCCTCTGGTGCTTGGTGTGCTCCCCTCCTAGGCAGCGCCCGGGTTCCCAGCAACGGGAGCAGAGGCGGTGTGATGGGAGGCAATGAAATGGGAGACCGGACAGTCTGAATGAAGCCATCACAAGAGGGCTGGGGCATCTTGCAGCACTTCCTTCCCCAATGACTGACTGCCACCCCCCCAACGTGGGACGTGTGTCCAGAGCTGGGGGCACAGAGAGGCAGGATGCTGAACACTGGCCTCCCGCTCCCGCGAGGCCAGTTCCCATGAACCCTTCTGCTGTGATGGAAGGCTCAGCGGTGGAAGTGGCTGCGGGTATAAGACCAAAATTGTGCCCCAAGTTCCCCCACTGATTGGTCTCCCGGGCTCAGCACACAGGAGGCTAACACAGAGGAGCACAGGCAGAAGAGGAACACTACGTTGCATTTACTCTGCACGGCCACCACCCCACACACAGTCACTCGCAGGCACAGCCTCCACGCAGGTGGCGCCTAGGCCCACACTGAGCACACATGTTCACTTCACACCCCCCAGGACCGGGCAAAGTCGGGGCCTCACCCAGACTGTTCCCGCCACAAGCCTGCAGGATCCGCCGGGCTCGTTTCTTAGCATCTTCTGGGAAGCTGGGGCTGTCCAACAGGTTTGGGTATGTGCAGAGTGCCATCACCTGGGGGAACAGAGGCGAGGCTGGGCTCCCAGTACCCTCTACCCTGGAGCCCCAGGAGGAGCATGAGGGACACTGGGCAGGAGACAGAGCAAGGAAGACAACTCTGAGGGGCAGGGGTAGCAGACCTCTCTAAGAAGCCTGGAGGTGAGAGAGGGGGAACCTGGGTACTCTGCAGCAGAAGGGGAGGTGGTAAGAGGTGGGGTGCATCATGACTCAGGCTTGGAGCCCAAGGGTGTGCTGTCAGAAGAGGAGGCCACTGAGGCACTAGCCCCGGTTCATACACGAAGGACAGCTGTTCGCGTGGCCAAGGCCATAAGGACAGGGAGCAGGCGCCTGGGCTGAGCAGGCAGGTGAACCAAGGAGGCAGGAGAGGACCTCAGAGCCCCCTCAGCTCCCTCCCTAGGGCCCCTGGCTGACCTCCTCCCCGCTTCCCGGCCATAACTGAAAATCAGGCCAGCTTTCTTGTTTCTGTAACAAAGAAAATCACCCTAAACCTCACAAATTAATAAGATTAAACAAGGAAATGTTTGCAAAAGTGCCAGTAAACCGCAGCTCACCGGGCAAGTCTAAGCCGGCAGCTCATGCCGTGCCAGGGGCATGGAGGAGCTGGGGCTCACAGCGTTGACACCCGCTGGCTGACTTCAGGTGGGCGCTAGCGGACAACGGGCAGTGACCTGGCCTGCCCTCCTCCAGGGGCACTTGTGAAGGTCAGAAGAGATGGTGAGGGCTGGAGTTGTCCAGCATAGGTGGGTGAGGCTGGGGCCACAGGACAGTGTTCACACCCAAAGCACCAGGCATGTAGGGGAGCCTCTGCCAAGAGAGGCCCCTCTCAACCTCTCCCCTCCAGAGCTGTATGCTTCCAGAACAAGTTTCCAGGACAACTCCAGCCCTCTGCCCTCCATCCATCTCCACTTCCCTGGCAGAGCTGACTTATTGGGCTCCTCTTTTCCCTGTTTACAGTGATCCATATCCCCATCTTGGGCCCAGCTTGGGGTGTCAGATAATCATGGGGGAACTAGCATGCTCCCGAGGTCAGCAGCGGTTGCCACAGGAGGGAGTCACTGTGGATGCTCCTTGGGTCTCTTCCCCCATACCCTGTGCAAACTCCCTGCAGGGCTGGAGAGCACGTACCCAAAGGAGGGGCTGGGCTGCTTCTGCAGCAGGAGACAGGACAGAGGAAAGGGGGCTGGGGTGTCCAGCTTCCCTCTCTGACCCAGCTTCTGACCCTTAGTCACCCAAGGGCCATATTTTTCTCCAAAGCAGGTCCCCACCCTGCTTCCCGAGAAAACTCACCATAGCTGGTGTGCGGCCTCCGGTCAGGCACCCTGCAATGTCCCCTTCCCAGTTCCTTTCCCTGCCAGTCCGCCAATACTACAGTTCCAGCCCATGTGGCATCCCTGGAGCCAAACCCAAACATTGAAAGCTGCCCCCTGAGACCTCAATATCCAGCTGAGTAATGACTTCAAGGCAGCTGGAGAGCACAGCTAACAATGGTCTCCACCAGCCACACTCTCAGGCTGTTCCGGGTCAAGGCCCTTACACCCATCACCTTCCTGAGGTGCCAAACAGTCCCCAAGTCAGTGCTCTGGTGCCCACAGGCCCACAGGTCCACAGCCACCCGTCTGGTGAGTGGCAGAGTCAACACTCACATGGGGGCATCTCCCTCAGGAAGCTGCCTCTTGAACCCCCACACCACCTCCCAGCGGCCTGGGTATTTATGTCTCCAGCCTACCTCTCTATGCTCCCACTAGCCAAGTTCCAGACTCAGCATCCAGACCATGTACACAGAGGAGCAGCCCCTGGGGTTCACTAGAGCAACCCCAGAGCCAGCCTAGGAACTGTAGGCAACCTTGGAAGGGGAGACGTAAGGGAGAGGACCAGGGACATCAGGAACTGGAGGGGGCTGTTGCTCCACCTCCTTGTGTGATTCTGGGGCCTGCTGTGTCCTGAGGTGGCTGGACAGGCCAGGAGGCAGAGATGAGAGAAAAGGCTGGGCGCACCACACCAGTTCCCTGCTTTCCCTGTGCTCCAAGACTCAGCTCACCTGTCGGAGGAAGGTGATTGGCTGCTGCCCCATAGCATGTGCATCCCCGATGTTGGCACGGATGACCTCAGTGAACGGTTTTTTGATACCCTGAGCAGAGAGAAGGCAACAGGTGGTTACTTAGAGGCTGGATTCCACAGACAGTGCTCCCACAGGATAAAATAAGCAGCCCTATTTTGAGCCTTACCGGGTGTCAGGCATAGTGCCAAGCCCCTAACAGGCCTGGTCCCACAGGTCTCATGGGAGAGAGGCAGGGGTCAGCAACAGAACCCACAAATGTCAGGGAGAGGATCCCATAGCTCCCGGGCTCCCTGCCCCCAAGTGCAGCTCCACTTCCACAGCCTAAGCAAATGGCCAGGGACACCGAGGCCTCCCTTTTCTGGAAGACCCTGATCAGTAGAGTCTCTCAGTCCATCATTTCCTGGCAAGCTTGACTTTGCAAAATGCAGAATATGGACTGATTTTTCATATTTTTAAAGAAAGGCACCAGGGATGAAAAGACTGGCTGAAGAGCAAAGTTGAGGCCACTGTCTGAGACGGAGGCACTGCGACCCCGACATTGCTGGGGAGGTGACTAAATGACACCATGCTCTACAAAGGAGAAAAGGTGGTTCAGACGGAGGACTATGGGGCTCTGGGACTGTGGGAATTGCACACAGCTCCCTGACAAACCTAGAACTGGCCACCGGACGAGTTAGACTCAGCAGCAGGTTCCAGGGCCTCCCAAGGCGGCTAACAGGATTATCTGAGTCAAGCGCTATGAAAGCACTTGGCAGCGTACAAATATCATCTTACAAATCCGGATGGGCCCCAGGTCTCAAGGGTCATGGTGGAGGAAGAAGGTGGCAGGCAAGAAGGGGCAGTGAGTGGTGGACTGGCTGGAACCCGGTCACCTTCCTGTCTCCAGCAGCCCTTTCCCCAGAGGGACCCCAGATACAAATCTTGAAGGTGTAAAATTATGGTTTTGACACTTTTCTTTTTCTCCATATGATACAATGTATGTGAATAAAATCAACTTTAGAAGACTTTCCTTTATAAAATCAACCTAAGCAGGGCCTCCCCAGTGGCACAGTGGTTGAGCGCTGGGCTGTGAAGTTGCCCGCAGCCTCTGCCGCGCTGGTTCGATTCCCGGCCACTGGCTGAGGGTCCCACATGGCGCGCAGACCTCTCCTGCCGCCCGCTGCTCCCCTCAGCAGTGTACTTTGATCCCTCTGCCTGCTCTGCTCCCTGCTCTGGCTCTGGTGAATTCTCTCACCCTCCCGCGCTTCTGACTGTACCCAGTGCTTGTATAAATAAATAAATAAACAAATCTTTAAAAAAAAAAAAAAATCAACCTAAGCAAAAACCAGTGGGCTTAAGGGCTGAAAGTAGCTGCCAAACAAGTACTTTTCACTTGCACCCCAAGCATCTCCCATGCAAATTTTCTCCAGCTGCTTCTGGAGCGAAGAGGCTTCCTGGGGGCTGTGGAAAGCACACCAGAAATGGCCCTGCACCTGCATAAACAGGGCATGAAGAGTCTCCAAGAGCTGTTTGGGAACAGGGGAAGTTGAGAAGAGAAGGCTTTTTTTAAAAGATTTATTTATTTATGCATACAAGAACTGGGGTACAGGCCAGAGTTGGGGGGGCGGAATCAGAGTTGTGTGTGAGAGGATTCACCCAAGGGGCATCAGAGTTGTGTGTGAGAGGATTCACCAGAGACAGAGTGGTGAAAAGAACAGGCAGATCGACTAAAATACTCTGCTGAGGGGAGCAGTGGGCGAGTCAGGAGAGGTCTGCTGAGCCATGTGGGTATCTCCCTGGCCAGCAATTGAACTCACACTGCAGTGGCTGCGGATAGCTTCATAGTGCTGAGACTCAACCCCTTACACCATCAGGGAGGCCCAAGAGAGGAGAAGCATTTTAATTCCCTTGTGCCCTTCCATCCAGTTCTTCAGGACTGGTCAATAAGAGAAGCAACCAAGTGTCCAGGGGCAGTGCCACTCTCTGTTGCTGGGCTAGGCCAGGGTGAGGGCGGGCAGCCTAGAGACAGGCTGCAGGGCATGTGGCCTCAGGGCTCACCCCACAAGCAGGAGCCAAGAAGGCTGGGAGTGGGGGAGGGACCCGGTCACTGTGTGCAAAGGGGCGGGCTTGACCCACCCCTTGGCACTGGCCTGGGCTCCTGGCACAGGGCCATCTGTCAGCCTGACTGAACTGCCAGAATTGCCCAGGTCTGGCCAGCTGAACTCAGGTGATTCCATGGTGTGGGCACAGTCCATTCCTTGATAGGAACCAACACCCAGCGGCAGGCCCTGGGCTAGCCCAATGCAGGGAGAAGATCATGCCTGGGGTGGAGCCCTGATATTCTTTCCTATGTGTCACCCCGCAACGCGCGCGCGCGCACACACACACACACACACACACACTGCTCAACCACTTCAGGGCCTGCCCATGAGTCTGGGATCACTCAGCATCTCTTTTCTTGGGTTGGGTAGACACTGCTATGACCAATGAGCTAGGGGGATGGGAAACGGGCATCCCTGAATGGGCAAGCAGATCAGCCTGCCCAGCCCAGGGTGGCCACACAGAAGAGACAGCTCGGGGCAGACTTCGGCATTGAGGCACTTGAGGTCTCCAGGGATTGGGAAAGATTCAAAGATTCTGCCACAGTGACTCATACAGGCCTGGCAGGCACACCCAACGGTGACTTGGCCTTAGCCCAGCCTCCAGGAGCCAGCCAGGTAGCACACAGGGTCCCCAGTTCTCTCTCACAGCTTCCAAGAGCCCCTTGTCTAATGTCCCTGGACAATCCTGCCTACAGCTGCCCACTGTGGGGCACTGACAGAAGGTCCTACCCTGTGGAGCTCCTTTTCCACAATTCAGCTCAAGTAGGGATCAGGGGAGTAGGCCCCCAGCTCCAGGGATGGCATCCTTGAGAGCTTTGAAGAGAGAAGTTATCGGTGTTCTCCCCTGCTCACAGGCCCAGCATCACCGGGAGGGTCCAGGAAACGACACATGACTCTAACGGGCACAGCAATTTCCTCAAGCCAGATGGCTCCCATCACTGTAGGCCACACATAAGCAGGAGGGCTTGGTAGGTGTGGTCACTCCCCAGGAGCCTCCCTCTCACTCAACAAATACAGCAGGTCCTCAAACAATGTCATTTTGTTATAACATGGATGAGAAAAAAACATCCTGGCCAAGAATGAAAGAATGTTATTCGAGGGCTTGTTTTCATCATACACTGTTTGACTTAACGTCACAGTTCTAAGACCCTGTCGATGATCCTGAGTGAGGACTTACTGTGCTGACGGATCACTCAAGCCCCATCAGAAGAGGGAGCGAGGCCGTGGAGACTACCACCCATCAAAGCCCAGGCTGCTGAGGAATAACAAGTAGACTCAGGGAAAGGAGAAGACTGGGCAGCCCCCAGGCCAGGCACACCCTGTGAACGGACCCCAAAGACCTGGACAGGACCAGAGAGGCAGGAAGTCTTATAGAAAGCTCCAGAAGGAGGCCTCAGAGATAAACACCAACAAGACCCCACAGTCCCTGAGAACAGGTGAGTAAACTCAGCATGGGGTTTAGCCCCAGCCCTTCTGGAAAGACAAGCAAAACTGGAAGAAACAGCTCAATACACAACCATAATTGAGAGATTATGTGGGTGCATGCCAAGGGCCGAGTTTCCTAACCACTGAAGGTAGGAAGGCTGGGTGCAGGCTCCTGAGCTCAGGGGCGACAGTGGGAGGGTCAATCATAGAAGTGGAGACTTACAGAGCAGAAGCAGGGATGGAAGCTGAATTAGGGCCTCCCTGGTGGTACAAGGGGTTAAGTCGCAGCACTATGAAGCTATCCACAGCCACTGCAGCACGAGTTCGATCCCGGGCCAGGATGCTGACCCACATGGTGCAGCAGACCTCTCCTGTCTTACTTGCTGCTCCTCTCAGCAGTGTATCTCAGTAGATCTGCCTGTTCTGCTCCCCACTCTGTCTCTGATGAATCCTCTCAACCCCACACTCACACCTCTGGCCTATACCTCAGTTCTTATATGCATAAATAAATAAATCTTTAAAAAAAAAAAAAAAAAGCTGAATGAGCTCCAAACAGGATAATTCACGACAGCAAGGTAAGGCCCAAGCAGAAGAGAGTGAGACCCTGAGCAGGTTCCCACACCCAGGGGCTCAGGAGTAAGGCAAGGGAACAGGGCCCCTCGGTGTGTCTCCCTAAGCAATTCTCCTTAGCTTGAGAAGAAAAACTCTGGCATTCCGATGGGCTTCACTTCACAGCATCATCAATATCATCTCAAACGAGTCTAGAGGACAAATCAACTGACCCAGTTTGGAAGAACAAACTAAGGCCAAAGTGGAATGACTTGCCTGAGGCCCAAGGCACTTAAAAACAAAGTCCAAGACGTAGGTCCAGGGTGGCTGGGTGGGGTGGGTGGGTAGAGGGTTACTCCCATTGGAAGTCTACACTAAAAATATGTTTATTTTAGAGTAGCATCAAAATTCTAGAGGAAATACCAATAAGATCTCACCTGTGGTGCTTGGCACGTCCAGCATTTCTAATCCAGTTCCTGAGCTAACTGTAAGGTATGCTACAGTACCCTGTTTTCACCGGGGCTTGGATGCAGCTCACTCTGAGTTAACTGTAGTGATCAATTTCCTCCTCCATTTCAGAATGTTTTGTCCCAGTTGTGTGTTCTTTTACAACTAGAAGTCAAGCCATTCTTGTCTCTACTTATGCAAACTCCTCCCCTCCCCCAATAGAATAAGGGGAAAAGTAGGTTGAGGAAGAACTGACAGATCTTTGCAAAATCCTAGTAATTGCAGCTTATTTTTAAGTGCTGCTCCCAATGAACACCAGAATCTGAAGAGCTAAGAGAGTTTCTCCCTTTGCAGCTTCTGTCAGGAAGAAACAGCCTCCCTCACAGAACACAGACCACAGGAGAAAATGGCCCTTCCACACCCACTTAACCCACCTCTTCTCCTCCCTCAGCCTCCCAAGCATTCTCCACTCTTATCAGAAAAGCAAGGATAAACTCGCCTGGCAAGCCACCCCCAAGTCACACAGCAAGCCACCCCCAAGTCACACGCCGAGCCACTAGTCCAGCTAAACACCTAGGGCACCTGGTGAGCCGATTCCACAACATGAAGTACACAGAGCTACCTAGGGTGTGGCAGGGCAACGAGGCAAAATGCAGGCAGGGAGGAACCACTAGAACAAATCCACTAGAACATGTCTCTCTTTTTACACCAAAGCCTAGAGAGGATCTGCGATTCGCCCCAAGTCACTCCACGCCCTGCACATGCTTGCTCATCTCATCTCTAACCGAATCAAAACAGAGGTAGAAAAACTGAAGCTGTGAAAGCTGAATCAAGCCAAAAAAAAAAAAAAAAAAAAAGTAAGAAAGAAAAGAAAAAAAATGGCTCAGAAGGGGCACTGTTTAAGCAGGTGGGAAAGAGGCTGGCTTCCAAGGAAGAAAGGTTTAAGGGGGGCTATACTGGCTTGGCGGGGCTACTGTCTCCAGTGACTAGAGCCAGGCAACTCAAACAAAATCAGAAGAGAACCTGTGAAAGAGCTTGAATGAAAATACCAGAAAAAGTAGGTGTACAGAAAGGACATCCCCACTAACTCCAGGGCAAGATGTGGGAGTGGGGGGGCATCTATCCCAGAAATAGAAGGTGCCTCTGGCTCAAATGACCAAGAAATCTGTCCACTTCAAGCATCAAGTCATAGCCTGTTAGAAATCCTTCCTGACTCCCCACTTTCCACCAAAACTTGGCATCACAAAGTCCTGAGTCTGGCACAAAAGACTTCAGCCCACCTTTCGCCTCATTTCTCTCCCACATCCCTCTGCCAGCCAGTGTTCTCCAAACAACACCCATTTCTTCTCCAAGTGCCCAGAACTTCCTACACTTCTGTCCTTGCTCATAGCCCTGCTCCCATGTGGAATGTGGTCACATTTTCTCTGCATGTTAAAAAAAAAAAAAAATCCCAACAACCCTAAAGAATTGGGGGAGGAGAGATAGAGGTCCTGGCCCAGGAAGCAATATGGCAGTCAGCTCCCTGAAGGCAAAAACATTGTCCTAACCACCCTCATACTTCTCAGAGCCCACACCCAAGTTGTTGCTTTATAAAAGGTAGTGGTTACCCCTGGGGCCCTTGGCAGCTCTGGACCGGGAGAAATCACTGTAAAGTGATAAACCATGAACATTTCATCTCAGCTTTGGTTTAACAGGGTGACTGTTGTCTCCTGCGGGGTCAGCTCCAATTGGCCAGAGAGGAACGAACAGAGCAGAAAAATCAGTGTTCTCTGCCCCTGGTCCACCTTAGGCCAGGGAGGCACAAAAACTGAGCCGGCCTTCAGCAGGCCAAGATTTAAACTTAGCCCTACAAGGAGTCAGAGGGGGACATGGCACTCTAACTTGGTCAGCTCACTGTTTCAAGTCAGCAGAACTGGGTGTCCCAATGAGGTCTTGGCCGACCATGAGATCAACAAAACCCCAGAGTCCCTTAGGGAATCGGGGTGAAATGTTCTAATCCCACCACTGCTTACTCCTAAGATTGTGGGACACTAATTACCAACTTGTCCCCTTCCCACCACAGCCATTCTGAGTCAGAACTGCCCCAACCAAGCAGCTGGGTGACTATTCCATCGGTATCTAACATGTCTTTGGAGTGTTTACTTTTCTGGCACTACTCTTGACTCCGCCTGAGGTTCAGCCAGGTGAGAGTTCCAGTAATCTACAGGGGCATCCCTTACATTCAAGACAGCCACCCAGGTTGGAGGGAGGCAGAAACCACTCCTGGTGTAAAGTGTGGTCACTTTACACACAGCTACAAACTCAAGCCTAGAGTCCAGTTGGCCAGTCATCAAGACAAAGAAAGTCCCAGGCCACCTTCCCAAGATCCAAGCTTCTGACTACCCACCAGGGATGGCAGTCGGCCAAGTTTCCAGAGGGGGACCAAAGGAAGGAATTCTGCAGGATGCTGCTCACACCCTTTGGGCACAAACCTGGTCTCCTCAGAGCCTTCTGGAATCCTTCCCTTCCTACCTAATGGAATCTCCTCCTCCTCATCCCACCCAGTACCCCCACGCCCCTGCTCTATTCCTCTTTCCACAAAGCACTAACTCAGTCTCTGAAGTCTCTTGTTTATTTCTTTACTGCTTGGCCCTCCCCTTACCCCCAAGGATCTTGCCTCCATATGGGTAGGAGGATTGCCACATAATGTGCACTGGCCGCTCACATTATAATATAATTATAATTCAATGCAACAAGTGAACAGTATCTGATGACCTGAAGGCATGAGTGGGTGAAGGGAAGGGAAGGCATTCTCTTGCTTTGGTCAAGTTTAGGGCAGGAAGGGGACCTGGTCACAGAGTAGAAGACAGTCCGGCGAGCAGACCCCAGCAGGGGACAAGACTGCTCCCCTCCCCTCCCCTCGCACCACATCAGCACCCCTGGTCTCCCCGAGCCCTCCAGCCCTGCGTCCGGGGAGCTCACCCGCCGAAGCTCCATCTCGATCTCGCCCGCCTTGAGCACGATGGGTCCCCGCACCGCGTACTCCACCGCCTTCACCTGCGGGTTCATGGACTCCAGCGTCAGGATGCGCTCGCGCGGGCTCCGCTCGGGCCGCACCTTGAGCACGGTCGAGGCCTCGGCAGCAGCGCTGCTCTGACTACGGCTCCATGGGCCCCGGGTTCGGGGGCAGCAGCCCCGCCGGACCAACGCCGCCGCCCGGTGCATGGCGCGCCTGTCCCTGAGAAACCTTGCCACACAAAAAAGAGAGGGATTTAACAGGCACGTCGCGCACAGCCTCCGGCGGGCACCCGTTCCCCAGCCCCCAAACCCAGCCAAGGGATCTTGCAAGCTCGCAGTGCCAGCCTGGATCCGCGGCTGGGTGCCCATCCCCCGGGGACTCGGACCCTCCACTGCAGAGCTAAGCCTCTGCATGGCCGAGTTGTGCAAAGGCTGCGCCCAATGCATGCCCACAACGTGCCTGTCGCGGCCGGCAGCCCCCTGCTGCGCCCGGCTAGCGCGCGGGTGTGGAGCTGCTCCTCGGCTCTGGCGCCCGCAGCCGCATCCCAGCTCCCTGCGCCCGCTCCGCCCGGCCTCCTGCGCTTCGCACACCCACCGCCCAAGAGCCCGCCCCGGACCTGCCCGCGGGCTCCTGGGCCTTGTAGTTCTCTAGTCTGCTTCCTGAGCAGGTGCGGGGGGGTGGCCGAACCACAAACCCCATAGTGCCCCGTGCTGGTGCGCTCTGGGCAGGGCGGGAGGCGGGAACGGTGGTCCGACTCTCCCTGGAGGTGGGCTGGCCCTTTGTCCTGGCTGAAGGGACCAGGCGGGGCTGTCCTGAGCCTTGTTAGAATTTAGATGTATTTGCAGCTTCTCCAGGGAGGTGCGTCCACCTCCTGGCACGCTCCAACCTACCCCCAATACCTGCAAGGACGCAGCCTGAGAGATGGTGTAGTCCTCGCCCCGAGTTTCATCATCTAGGGCCCCACGGTGGCTGCTTCGCTCGACTGGGGGGGCTGGAAAGTGGAGCTTGGGAATTTGGGGAATGACTGCCTCTCTTACCCCGGCTGAACTAAGGTTTCCTCGTCGGGATCTCAGGGAATCCTTGTAACAATTCAAGGGGCAGATAGTCGGGCTTGTTCTGACCATTCGATTGATGCCCTCCCCCACGTCCCTTATCTCTTTATTTCCTTCCAGGTAGCAGTAATTATCTTGCTGGGTATCGAATTATCTTGATACTTTTTTACTGCGTTATGGCCTCCACCCCCTCTAACCATGTAGGTTCAGAAGGGGCAGGCACAGCTTTTGTTGGTCATGGTCGCTGCATCCCTAAGGGTTCCCCTCACACAGCGAGCACTCAGTAAGTCTTGGTTGGAGAATGAATGCTCAGCACAGGGTGGCTATTATTTTTGGCAAAGGCTATCCCCAGGCAAAGGTTTCCTGGTTCACCCAGGGTCAGTGCCTGGCAGGAGCAAAAATAGAAGAAACCGGGTCTGAGACATCAGTGTCAACAGAGGATGAGAGAAGTCAAGTCCCTTGTCTGGGTCTCGGATTTTCTGCAAAATAAATTGGATTAAAGGACCTCTAGGGTCCCTTCCCATTTTGGGAATACCGTGTCTAGATGTTTTCAGGGAGAAAACAAACCAAAGCTCCCTAGCCCCCCAAACACACACACATTAGATTTGTGAAACAGGGATCAGGAAGCACTTTAAAGAAGTGTGGGGGAGAATGTACTAGAATATCTAGATTTAAATATAGGTGCATACAGCCACTTACAATTGGCTGGCTTTGAGTGTGTTACTCAAAAAACTTATTCAAAAACTAATTTTATCAGAATAAATTTAGAGATCCAATTGACCTTACTAAGTGGCACAACAATCCGGTAGCATCCCATCTAGCAAGCAGAAAGGTGCTGCAAGGAACTGTGCAAATGGAAGGTTTTGATAGTCAAAAAGAGAGTGGGACAAGGCTGTTAGCAAAAGAAATGAAAGGTTATTTCCAGTAAAGACACCTTCCTCTAGGAGAAGGGTGTAGGGGATGTCTTAGTTTTATCATGCTGAATACCTGATTAGTGCTAACCAGGAAATTCCAGGTTATTTGGGTAAAATTCCACTTTTGGGAGAGACTGAGTTAGGTTAGGTATTAAGTCTTGTTAGGCCTTGGTATAAATAACTCAATCTTGGGCCTGTTGTTTCTTCTTTTTAACTCTTTGTAAGCCTAGTTGTCCCATCTGTAAAATGGGGTAACATATCTACCTAGTGAGACCACAAAGAAAAAAAATTCAGTGAGTTAACTATATAAAAGCTGAGTTTAGAACTTAGTTCTTGTTCATCCTTGTCAGGCGAATGACACATATTTGATTAAATAAATTAAATCAATACTGAAATAAATAAATAAATAAATAAATAAATTGATTACCCATTAAGGGGGTAGGGAAAACAACAGAAACAAAAGATCTGGATGTTTCTCCATTAGCAAATTGGCTTGTCCCACTGAGGGTCAAGTTATTTGGGCTTCTTATTACTGTTTCTAGCCCCACACCAGTATCTATTCCTATCTCCTTCCCAGCCCCTATTTCAATGGCCAAATATTTAGTCTCCAGGTAAAAGATTCTTCCCAAAAAAAACTTTGCTTCTCTAATAAATTTTGCTGTTCACCCTAGGTGAATAGCAAGAAGTAGGCCTGTGTGTTTCCTGCTGTTTCCACCTCTGATCAGAAGGGACAGGGGAGCTGGAAGAGAGGCCAGACTTAGAAACAAGAGCACAAATTCAGTTGCACAACTGAGAAAAACACACAGCCCATCTACGTGGCTCCCACGTCATCATTGTGGAAAACAAATTAGTGTCCCAAATAGATCCTCTGCCAACCTTTATGACTGCATGAGAAGGAAGCTCCCTTGCTTTTTTGCAAACCACACTTTACAGTTTGCAAAACTCTTTCTTAAACCTGACAGACACCAATGAAGTAGAAAGGGAGGCATTATTACCCCAGTTTACAGATGAGGCTTAGTAGTAAGCGATTTACTTACTTGTTCGGGTGGCACCGTGGTAGAGCAGGAACTGTAATTCCTAACCCCGCGCTGCAGTTCACACACCTGGGGACCAGGTCAGGACAGTCCTCTAGGTTTGAAAATGTGAGCTTTTGGCAATGTACTGAGCCTTAAAAGGCTTTTGGGTGGTGGTTGTGGTGATGATAATCATGGTAATAGGGTGAACTTTGCCTTATTCGGCCCTCGGCCCTCTAGTCCACATGGGGGTGGGGCAAGAGTAAGCTCCTAAATACTATTGCATTTCCCTGTGAGCAGGACGAGGGGACCAAATACATGGCAAAATCTTAATGACCCACACAGTTGGGACAGTTGAATGTTTACAAGACATGGTACCTGTTTTCACTTTTTTTTTTTTTTAAAGATTTATTTATTTATTTATTTATGCAAGCACTGGGTACAGTCAGAAGCGGGGGAGGGTGACAGAATTCACCAGAGCCAGAGCAGGGAGCAGAGCAGGCAGAGGGACCGAAGCACACTGCTGAGGGGAGCAGCGGGCAGCAGGAGAGGTCTGCGCGCCATGTGGGACCCTCCTCCGGTGGCCGGGGAGCAACCGGGGATCAAACCGGTGCTGCAGAGGCCGCCGGCAGCCTTGCAACTCAGCGCTCAACCGCTGCGCCACCGGGGAGGCCCTGTTTTCACTTCTTAACAAGTTTTTACTGGGTTAAACTCTGGGATTATAGTGAGTCGCAGACAGTCCCTGCCTGCACAGAACATACAGTTTCTTTGCAGAAGGCAGACATTGATTCCTAATCACACATAGAAACAAGTGATTAGGAACTATGATAACTGCTGGGGAGAAAAGGAATTTCATATGAGCTTATAGCCTAGAGGTCTTGTTAGGGGGAGAGGATGTACTAAAGCTAATTCCATACAGGCTTTGTGGACTCCACCCCCACCCCAGACCAAAGCCAAAGACACTGGAAACTCCAAATCCCATCACCACCATAGGAAAGGTGGCTGGGACCTGAGGGTGGGGTTAAGCAGCCAGGTTGGTATAAAACCAGACACATGGGCTTTGGGGGGCCCCCCATTTTGGCTTCCCGCCAGCTCGCAGGGTCCGGCCAGCTCTGAGAGTGCCTTTGGGTTTCCAGGTCGGCGGATAGGGTAGGACGCAGTAAAGACTATTTCCCTATTTTCTCCCTGAGTTGTACATTTTCCTTATTTCCTTTTCCCTTGTAAATAAACCTTTTATTAACCTTTTGTGTGTGCCTGTAGTGGAGTATTAATAAGTCCCTTTTAAGTGCGTGGGTGAGGACCCACAGCCAGGCAACCCGTTCAATATCGGGGCTGCCCTAGAACAGCCTGAGTTCTGAAGATCTCCCAGGAAAAGATGGCCCATGAATTACCCAGAGGCCTGGCAAGATGAGAAGGGATAGTAGTACCTGTGGGTGTGGTCGATAGGAATAGGAGTAAGGGTCAGGTGACACCCTCCACCTGTCAGTGCTATCTGGGTCTCCTGGCCTCGCCTACATGCCTTGCTTTCATGCCCTAACTGGAGAACCTTAGCTTAGGGACTGAGCAAAGACTCTGGACTCTCTGGGGCAATATTTGCTCCAGGTCCGCTCTAGGTTGACTGAGGTCCTAGCAGGCCTGCATCATGGTTTTTCTCTCTCTGACCCATCCTGCCTCCTCCCAGTCCCTCTTACAGGAGTGAATGCCTAATATCCATCAACAGTACACCTCAAACTCCATCATAGTGCCAGCGGTAAGCTGGATAGCGTCCTAGTCCGGGCACCACAGAAGGCCTAAAAATATGAGGAGATCCAAGAAGGCTAGGGTGACTGCAAGGGAGGGGCAGGGCTGGAAGACAGGGGTCAGAGGGCAGTGGTGTTAGGAAAAACAGGCCAGGTTCTGAATGTAAGCATTTTGGTCCTAAGAACAATTAGAAGCCTTTGGAAGGCTTATAGTATGAGAGTGACGTGGTCATATTTATGTTTAAAATTCTTCTATGTGGGGCCTCCCCGGTGGTGCAGCGGTTGAGCGCTGGGTTGCAAAGCTGCCCGCAGCCTCTGCGGCGCCGGTTCGATCCCCGGCTGCTCCCCGGCCACCAGAGGAGGGTCCCACATGGCGTGCAGACCTCTCCTGCTGCCCGCTGCTCCCCTCAGCAGTGTGCTTCGGTCCTTCTGCCTGTTCTGCTCCCCTCTCTGGCTCTGGTGAATTCTCTCACCCCCCCCCCCGTGCTTCTGACTGTACCCAGTGCTTGTATAAATAAATAAAATAAAATAAATCTTTTAAAAATAAAAATAAAAAATAAAATTCTACTACTTGGAGGAGGGTGGGAGCGTGTAATGGAGAGCGCAGGGCTATGAACTGTGGTACCAAAAAGGTTCAGAGCTGGCCTGGACTGGGGTGTGGGTAATAGGAAATGGACAGGTTCTTGGGCATTCCCAGAACCCAGCCTATCACCTGCCACACGGGGGTTTTCTGTAAGTTTTTTCAAATGACTAAATGAGGAAGTTGAGTCTATGAGATCCATGCTCTCAGGTGTTTACCATGCAGCAGGACAGGGCAGTGGTGGAAAGTATGTGAAGGCAGCCCCATAGAGTACAGAGCAGTCAGCTCTTGGGGTCACTAGCCCCAGCAGGAATATGAGGACATTCACAAATAACCTTAGCGCAGAACAAGAGAGGGAGGGTCTTTCAAGAACATCACAGTGCTCTGTGGGACTGCAGGGAGAGAGGGATGACCTCCCAGAATGGCAAATCCGGCTTGGGCTGGGTGCTGTGGTGACTCAAAAGTAATTCTTAGGCTATTAGCAAGAGGAAAGATTATTTTAGGCAAAACCACTATTTAGGCAAGAGGAGGTGTTATCATTGGGAAGTGGGGTGGAAGTTACTGATTGCGGTAGTGAAATGCCTTTGCTAATAGTGATTCTAAATCTTTCTCCAAGGAGCCCTTGATTGTTTGCTTAAAATGCAGATTCTGAACTCTAGGGATGGGTTTGCCCAAGGCTGGTCTTCTGCTCAGGATTCTGATGTGCACTGAGGTTTGAGAACCACATGTGTGTGGCAAGGGTGGCCGGTAATCATTGTGGGGAAGGTCCAGAGACAAGGGGGTTCTGAATTCTGGTTACAAATTTGTCATTAATCTGATGTGAGACCTTGAGCCAATACTCTCCCTTGTTGGAAAAAAAAAAAAGAAAAAAGAAAATATATGTCCCATTTTGCTGGGCCTACCCAAGCATATATCTAACCTAATTATAGTTTCATCCTCTTCCAAAACTGTAATCTTATACCAATTAAGCTGGAGTTGCAGGATTAGCACTAGTGAGGAAACATCAATGATAAGACCTCCTCTTGCCTAAATAGTGGCTTTGCCTAAAATAATCTTTCCTCTTGCTAATAGCCTTGCCCCCCAACCCCCTTTCTGACTACAAAAAACTTTCCATTCTGTGCAAGCCCCTTTGAATGCCCTGCGACTTGCTAGCAGGATGCAGCCTGATTTATAAGTGGTTTAACAGTCAATTAGATCTCCAAATTTATTCTTTTTTTCCCCAAATTTATTCCAAAGAATTTTGTAACACCTTTTGGGGGGCCTTAGCTGCCTCATCTCAGAACTACATGCATGGCTACCTGATTTTGACTTACTTGCTCTTCTGAGAAGCCTGAAACATTCCAGCCTCCCCTTCCAAATTGGCTGGCTTCCCCATCACAGCCCAGCCTGTGCTCTCTGAGCCCCCATCTCCTCCCCATCAGTGAGGTGATGATAGTATCTGCCACAGAGGGTCACTGAGAATAGACATGATTTTTTTTTCCTCTCATGTACTTTTTTATTTTTATTTTTTATTAAACTTTTTCTTTTCTTATATTGTTGTTTATCTTTGCACAATATTTGATATCTCTGCTCATATGTAGTCCTCATAAATCTCCCACCACACATCACCCATGAACCATCATCACAGTCCTTTGACCCTGTTTTGACCCCTCCCCCTCTGCTGGCTGCCTCAGATCTATAGTTTGCCTGCAAGTTTGTCTCTCTCTCTTTTCTCTCTTCTTCTTTGTCCTTTGCTCAGTTTCCCTGTATTCCTCTTATAAGTGAAATTGCCCAATATTTTTTCTTTTTCCTTCCGACTTATTTCACTGAGCAAAATCCCTTCTAGTTCCATCCATGTTGCTGTGAATGGCATGCATTTATCTTTCTGATTGCTGCTAGTATTCCATTGTGTAGCTACGATATCTTTAACATTCATTTTCCTTGTGCATGCTGGGTAAATTACAAATTCTGAAAGTGTAAACACTCCTTTATTTATTTATTTATTTATTTATTTATTTTTAAGATTTTTTAATTTAGTTATCTATACAAGCATTGGGCACAGTCAGAAGCATGGGAGGGTGAGAGAATTCACCAGAGCCAGAGAGGAGAGCAGAACAGGCAGAATGATGAAATACACTGCTGAGGGGAGCAGCGGGCGCCGCAGGAGAGGTCTGCGTGCCATGTGGGACCCTCTCCAGTGGCCAGGGATCGAACCGGCACTGCAGAGGCTGCAGGCAGCTTCGCAGCCCGGCATTAAACCGCTGTGCCACCGGGAAGGCCCAACACTCCATTGTTAATGGCGGGGTTTTTTTTAAGGGCTAGGATTCTTGGTGACTAATTTTTTTTTTGCTTAAAATATTATCAATGCTTTAAGAAATAATGATAAAACATAAAATAATGTTAAAAAGTAAAAATAAGTTAGGGAAATTAAAATAGACTCACCATATAATCCAGCAATTCCACTTCTAGGCATATACACACAAAAAATTGAGAGCTAGGACTAGAACAGACATTTGGGTATATGTTCATAGTAGAATTTATTTACACTCAGAAGGTAAAAACAATCTAAATTTTCATCAGTAGATGAATGGATAAACAATACATAGTGGAATATTATTCAGTCTGTAAAAGGAAGGACATTCTGACACTTGCTACAACATGGATGAAATAGTTACATTATGCCAAGTGAAAAGGATGCAAGCACGTTAAACAGACGCAAACAAAAAAACTCTGGTTTCATTTCTAGAAGTGCCTGGAACAGATAAATTTATAGAGACAGAAATTAGAATTGATTACCAAGGAGTGGGGCAAAGGTAGGATGGGGAGCTCATGTTTAATGGGTACAGAATTTCGATCTGGTATGATGAGAAGCTTCTGGAGATGTGTGGTGGTAATAGTTGCTCAGCCATGTAAATATATTTAATACCACTGAACTATACATCTAAAAATAGTCTAAATGGTAAATATCATATTTATATTTTACCATAAAAGTGAATTTTTTTAAATAAAGCAGGAACATTTCTAAAGGGAAACAATCTTAGAATGCTTATTATGATCTTGTTTCAGAAATGGTTGCTGAATCCATTTTTTTTTAACTGTCAGTTGCTTTATTTAATTTTGTTTATTTTTTTAAGATATATTTATTTATCCATACAATAACTGGGGTACAGGCCAGAGGTGCGCGGGTGAGAAGATTTACCAGAGACAGAGTGGGGAACAGAACAGGCAGACTGACTGAAATACACTGCTCAGGGGAGTAGCGGGCGAGTCAGGAGAGGTCTCCTGTGCCATGTGGGTATCTCCTTGGCCGACTGGGGATCGAACTCGTGCTGCAGAGGCTGTGGACTGCTTCACAGCGCTGTGCTTAACCCCTTGTGCCATCAGGGAGGCCCTGTGGGTTATTTTGCTGAAGAGGCATTTGCTCAGGATTTTCCTTCTCTCGCTCCATATTGGTGATCTCCCAAGCTTACCTCTCCTGTTTTCCTTTCAAAATAAGGGTCTCATTTTTTAAAAAGTCATGCACTCTTGAGCTTTTAGGGGAAAGTTAGAGGGTTTTGTTGAGATCTCATCTGCTCTGAATCTTATGGAAACATACTATCGCCTCTCTAACAAGCAAATATTAGTTCAGGTGAGCTAAGAGCCAGGACACATGTATCTGAGTTTTCAAAATGACATGCCAAGGGGTGAAAGACAAACTTGTGATGTAAAGCCAAGCTGGACACAGGCAACCGGCACATTCAACATATGTGTGATTTATGGCAATTGAGACTAAATAAAGACATTTCACAAAAGCAAGTTATTTACAGTTCAGGATTGCATTGCTACAATTTGGGGAAGAGGCAGTCATATGATAATCTTAGCAACAGAAAAGAGTGAAGAGAGAAAGGGTAGAAGAGTGAAGCAAGAGTTATTGTATAAGCTTCATGAATAAATACAACCTCTTTCATTCAGTGTGTGTTGTTCCACATTCTTTGATTTGTTTCCCAGTCTTGCAGGGACATTTTGCCTTTACTTCTGCCATGTAGGACATTTGGGAAAGAAACAGTCCAAGGGATTAAAACAAAGAGAATCCTTAGCAGCAAACTCAGTGACTTAAGCTATTGAGTGACCTGAAACACAGACAAAATATTAAGCAACAACGCAAATCAATATTTCCAGCTAGTTTACACTCTGAGTTTCCCCAGATATTTTCTTCATGAAACCACAGAATCTTTCACCTAAAGAAACTTGCAAAATAGTTTCCGGATCTAGAAGCTTAGAAAACAAAATATTTATGCAATACTGTAAGCCCTAATGCATTGCAGAATCATTTACTTCTTTTGTTTTTCAAGTCCTTATCCATTCTTCACACCTCTCTGTGTTTTAAAAAAGATTTGTTTCCTATTTTATGCCTAGAGAAACAGGAACAGATGTTTAGTTAGAACATCTGTGATTTGAGTTAGCTCAGGGTGGCCTGGCAAAAAGTTTTATCAATAATTTTATTTGAATTATAGCTGGTATCTATTAAGCATTCTTAATATGTTACTATGCTTTATTGCATTATCTCCTGCAAGTATCAGAACAACCCTATGATATACTTATTATTATTATCCTCAATACACAGACAGGAAAATTGATCAGAGAATTGGGCTATTTGTCAAGATCAGATTGTATGTGGCAGAACTGAGACGTGAATTTAGAACTGCAAAGGTTAAAGGCTCAGCCCATAAGACCACCTCTACTTCCAATACCAGACACAAGTGGAGTCCCCAAGTTACCAGGATCTCTATGCAGAAAACGACAAACTCAAGGGTTCCCTACTCAGGACCCCCCACTCAGATCCAATAACTCTCTAAAATGACAGAGGGAGCCTCCCCGGTGGCGCAGCGGTTGAGCGCTGGGTTGCGAAGCTGCCCGTGGCTTCTGCGGCGCCGGTTCGATCCCCGGCTGCTCCCAGGCCACCAGAGGAGGGTCCCACATGGCGCGCAGACCTCTCCTGCCGCCCGCTGCTCCCCTCAGCAGTGTACTTCGGTCCTTCTGCCTGCTCTGCTCCCCGCTCTGGCTCTGGTGAATTCTCTCACCCTCCCGCGCTTCTGACTGTACCCAGTGCATGTATAAACTAAACAAACAAACAAACAAACAAACAAATAAATAAATAAATAAATACATGCCTCTATTTAAAAATAAAATAAAATAAAATAAAATGACTCAGAGGACTCGGAAAGTGCTCCACTTTTGATTATAGTTTTATTACAAAGCATACAACTCAGGAACAGCCAAACAGAAGCGACACATAGGGCAAAGTACAGAGGAGGGGAGTGCAGAGTTTTCATGCCCTGTCTAGGAGCATCATGCTCCCGGGACACCACTGTGTTCACCAGCTCATAGGTTTTCAACCTCTTCATTCAAGAGTTTTTACTGAGGCATGATTGATTACATCTTTGACCACTGGTGACTGAACTCAGCCTCTAGACTCATTCTTTCCCTGGAGCTTGGGAAGTTGGGCTGAAAGTTCCAACCCTCTAATCAGGAGCAGGCCAGTCTCTCCCTTGATCTGTCTGAGGCTCACCTTGAGCCACCTTGTTAGCATAAACTCAGGTATCTGTTAAAAGGACCTTGTTAAGAGTAACAAAAGATACTCCTATCACTCAGGAAATTCCAAGGGTTTTAGGAGCTCTGTGCCAGGAACTGGGGACAAAGACCAAATACATTTATTACACCACCCACAGCTTATAATTGAATCCCTGTTTTTTGTTTTGTTTGTTCTTTTATTAAAGTCATGCTGTGAATCAACATCTTTTGATTGGGGGGTTTAATCCAATTACATTTAAAGTGTTGACTGTTAGGAAGGTACTTGCTATTGACATTTTGTTAGTTGTTTCCTGTATGACTTACATTGTTTTAGCCTTCTTTCCTCCATTACTGCATATCTGTGTTTCACTGATTTTTTTGTAGTGATTTTTTTTAAAAGATTTATTTATTTATGCATACAAGAACTCGGGTAGAGGCCAGAGGTGTGGGGGGGCTGTGCGGGGGGTGGGAGCAGTGTGAGAGGATTCACCAGAGACAGTGGGGAACAGAACAGGGGGATTGAATACACTGCTGAGGGGAGTGAAAGGTTGATGCAGGAGGCTGGAATGCAAAAACCCACCAGGAAGCCCACCTGGGGACAGGAATGAGGAAGCCTGCCTAGAAAATTCAGACTACAAACCCCTCCCTGCCCTAGAATTTTTTCCTGCCCTGGAAACCCTGTCTTCCACCTGACCTCTCCTCACCCTATAAAAGCCTGCCTCCCCCTGACAATGTGTGCGACTTCACCAACCCCCACCTTGGGTCTGCGAATTCCTCCCAGGGCACAAATTTTCCCTTCCTTTGAGAAAGTTAGCCTGGCTCTTCTCTTATTTACCGCACTGAACCTTTCAGGAAGCAGTGGGCGAGACAGGAGAGGTCTGCTGCGCCATGTGGGTAGCTCTCTGGTTGGAGATAGAACCCATGCTGCAGTGGCTGCGGATAGCTTCTCAGGCTATGTCTTAACCCCCTGTGCCACTAGGGATTTTTTTTTTAATCTACACTTGCATTTTGGTTGTGGACTGGGTGACACAGATGTGGGTGAGAGACCCGTGGGGAGGTGACAATGGCAGCTTTTATCTTGATTTTGCTCTTTTCTTCCCAGACTTGTCTGCCTGTTTCTGATCCTTTTCTATGGGTAGTGATTTTTTTTTAATTTTTTAAAATTTATTTATGCATAGAAGAGCTGGGTCTAAGCCAGAGGTGCAGGAGGGAGAGGATTCACCAGAGACAGAGTGGGGAGCAGAACAGCCAGATCTACTGAAATACACCGCTGAGGGGAGCAGTGGGCGAGACAAGAGAACCCTGCTGTGCCATGTGGGTCAGCTCCCTGGCCGGGGATTGAACTCAGGTGCTGTGGTAACAGTGTGATAACACTGAGACCTAACCCCTATGACACCGGGGAGCTCCTCATTCAGCTTTCATGCCTGCTCTGCTCTGTAAGTCTCTGTGGGTATTCTCATTTTATTCATACGGTTTACCCTGTTTTTTTTGTTTTTTAATTTTTTTTTAATAGAGGCATGTTTTATTTATTTGTTTGTTTTGTTTATATATGCACTGGGTACAGTCAGAAGCGCGGGAGGGTGAGAGAATTCACCAGAGCCAGAGCGGGGAGCAGAGCAGGCAGAAGGACCGAAGTACACTGCTGAGGGGAGCAGCGGGCGGCAGGAGAGGTCTGCGCGCCATGTGGGACCCTCCTCTGGTGGCCGGGGAGTAGCCGGGGATGGAACCGGCGCCACAGAGGCCGCGGGCAGCTTCGCAAGCCAGCGCTCAACCGCTGCGCCACCGGGGAGGCCCCGGTTTACCCTGTTTTCTTTTGATTCTGACCACATTTGTTTAAAAGTCCTTGTCTAGAGAGTGTTACAGGGCAGGGAGAGGAGGCACCCAAGAACCCCCAAACCTGCCCGCTCTAGATAGGTTCTGCCATCCGCCGCATCAAGACAAACATATAAGACCTTTAATGGAAAGGAACTTTAATACAATTAGAGAAGAATACAGAAAAGACGAAGAATATACAGTTTCTAAATCAAGTACCCACAGTTTCTCATTCCTTCAAACGGGATTGGCCCAGAGCAAGGCCCGAAAGCCTGCTAAAGCCTGCTAAGCCTCGGTCTAAAGCGCCTTTCAGCAGGGACCCACAGAAAAGGACCCAAGAAACAGGCAGACAAGTCTGGGAGGAGAAGAGCAAAATCAAAATCAAGACAAAACCCGCCATTGTCACCTCCCCAAGGGTCTCTCACCCACGCCTGTGTCACCCAGTCCAGGACCAAAAGGCAAGTGTAGTTTCTTCATGTGTCTCTCTGCTCCATGCGCCTCCTCCAGGTCTCCTCTGCCTCTCCATGCTGCTTCCTTCCTTTTCCTGTACCCTCTCCAGCCTCCCCTCCTCCCTGCTCAGCTCCACCCTCCCTTGGGTGGGGCAGGGAACCTAGAACTTTCCCTTTTCCTGGGCACCACCCTGTTACAAGTCCAATACCTGTGTTTCTTCAGAAATGATTTATTTTAAGCCATTGGATAGACCATTTTTCGTGGTTTTTTTTTTTTTTTTAATATTCCTTGTGATCTTTTGTTCAATATTTGGCATTTGAAAAAACAGGCACATCTCCCAATCTTTGCAGACTGGCTCCATGCTGTGGAAGGAATTCACTAATCAGTTTGGTGTGAAGGCTTAAGGTGTTCTCACTTTTTCTGGGCATCAGGCTTCTCTGGGCCTTCACTGGGTGACATACTTTCCCCCAATTCTCCCATATGCACAGCAGCATTTAAAAGTCTTAATTTCCCTAAAATTTTCCTTAATTTCCCTAAATTTCCCTTAATATCCCTAAATCTGACTTCTGATTTTTAAAAAGATCTTAGCTGTTCCTTTACATCCCTCAGTATAAGAAGTGGGACCAGTCAGGGCCTGCCTAAGGATGCTGGCATTTTATTTCCTTCATGTTGAAGGAACACTAGAATATCAAAGCCAAAAGGTCCCTTGCTTCAAGAGAAGGATAATGGGGGCTATTGCTGCCCCTGGATCATCAATTAAGATCTGAAATGAAGTGTTTCTCCCTTCCTAGGAATAAAATCATCTTCCTGTATTGAAAACAGCCTTACAATTTGATATTTTGCTGTTTTCCTTTTGTCCTTTCACTTGATTTTCCAACCACCTGAGAGATGGGTGCTATTAACCTGTTTGACAGTTGAGGAAACTGGAACTGAGAAAGCTAGAGCTCTCATCTGGGGAATGTGGGTTGCATAGTGGCAGAGTTACAACTTCCAATAGGAAATTTATGCCTGTGCCATGGTGTTATCAGCTATAATTCTGCCTATGGCTGGAGTCACACATTCCATGTGGAGTCACTTTCTCTGTCTCCAAAGGGGCACGCTGCCTCCTTCTAAAGGGTAAGGGATTAAGAAAGCTGGATCCCAGGACAGGAAACAGATTTTTCAGGACTATTTTTTTTTTTTAAAGATTTATTTAGTTATTTATACAAGCACTCGGTACAGTCAGAAGCGCTGGAGGGTGAGAGAATTCACCAGAGCCAGAGCAGGGAGCAGAACAGGCAGACTGACTGAAATACACTGCTGAGGGGAGCAGTTGGCGGCAGGAGAGGTCTGCGCGCCATGTGGGACCCTCACCCGGTGGCTGGGGATCGAACCGGTGCTGCAGAGGCTGCAGGCAGCTTCGCAGCCCAGCGCTCAACCACTGCGCCACCAGGGAGGCCCAGGACTATTGTTTAAGATGATACAACAGTAATGCACAGTACCGGGGCTACTCGTCACAGTCTCCTTTCCTAGAATTGCAAAAGTGTCAGCTCCCAAGCCAAGAATATAATTCACAAGAAGGAACTGTAAGTATTTCTACTCAAGGAGAGCTAGTACTTTGGTAGCAGCAAGGTTTTGCATTTATACCCCATCTTTACTTTGTCATCTCAGACATGGCCATTCAATTTGTTGGATTAAATATTTTTTTTAAAGATTTATTTATTTATGCATCCAAGATCTGGGGTACAGGCCAGAGACGCAAGGGGTGAGAGGATTCACCAGAGACAGAGTGGGGAGCAGAACAGGCAGACTGACTGAAATACACTGCTGAGGGGAGCCGCGGGCGAGGCAGGAGAGGTCTGCTGTGCCATATGGGTTGCTCCCTGACCTGGGATTGAACTCATGCTGCAGTAGCAGTGGAGAGCTTCATAGGTTGTGTCGTAACCCCTTGTGCCACAAGGGAGGCCCTGTTGGATTAAATATTTGATCAGACTCTTGGCTTGTGAAAAGTTTGGGGAAATAGCAGAGAAAAAGAAATGTGTTTGAGAAAAAAAAAATATTATAAATCTCGCTGAGTGTGTACTAATCTAAAGCACCCAGGGCCTTAAGGTCCAGAAATTCTCCAGTAAATTCTATTTTTTTTGAGGGTCACTTTAAGAAGGACAAAGAACAAAACAAGGTACAACTGCAATATCCGCTTATTTATTTGTGTACTTAGCAAACTTCTTCACATAAAATTTTAAACTCATAGAAAAGAATGCCCATATACCTGTTACAAGGCAACCCCTCTCTAAAACAGGTTGCCTGACTGTGGGTCCTCAACTACATGCTTGAAAGGGACTTAAACTGCAGGCACACACTGAAGGTTAATAAAAGGTTTATTTACAAAAGAAAGGGAAAATGAAGAAATGAATAACTCAGAGAGAAAATGAGGAACATAAACTCATGAATTCATCCTACCCATTCCACTGACCTAGAATCCCAAAGGCACACTGAGAGGTGGCCGCAAGCCAGGAGCCGTGAGGCCAAGAGAGAGACCCAAAGCCCACATGTCTGGTTTTCTACCAAACCTGGCAGCTTAACTCCACCCTCAGGTCCCAGCAACCCTCCCTTTGGTGATGATGGGATTTGTCATTTCCAGTGTCTTGATAGAATTGGTCTGGAGTGGGGGTGGAGTCCACAAAGCCTGTATGGAATTTGCTCAGTACATCCTTTCCCCCTAACATACCCACCAGCCAGATTCAACAGCTAGTAACATTTTTGCCATATTTGCTCCAGCTATATAATCAAATCAAAGACATAAGATTATAAGATACCCCACATTTTTATATAATAATAAAAAAGAAAAAACTCTGCCATTTAATGGTTAAGTCATCAATTTCTAAGATACTTTCCAATTTCAGGGATATCAAAATGTAAACACAAGTCTGTCTAAGGAATATGTATTGTCTAATTCCATTAGGTGAAAGTCTAGCCCAGGTAAAACTAATCTGTGGTAAAAGATCATCACAGCAGTGGCTCCCTCAGTCAGGGGTAGAATATTGATGAGGAAGAAGCAGGAGGAAATTTTCTGGGGAAAATATTTTGTATTTGGTAAGGTAGTGGCATTTTTCAAAAACCATTTAATGGTAAGATCTGTACATGATTGTGTTATATCTTCATTAAAAAATTAAAATAATGTGACTTGGAATCAACTTTTTTGCTAGAGCAAGTTTAGTAAATTCTTCAGCATGCATCTCCAAAATAAAGAATATACACTACATAATAACAATACTGTCATGGTATCATTGCTAAATTTAAAACCCAAGCCCTGGGCCTCCCTGGTGGTGCTAGGGGTTAAGACGCAGCACTATGAAGCTATCTGCAGCCACTGTAGCATGAATTCGATCCCCGGCCAGGGAGCTACCCACTTGGTGTAGCAGACCTCTCCTATCTCTCCTGCTGCTCCCCTCAGCAGTGTATTTCAGTAGATCCACCTGTTTGATTCCCCTCTCTATCTCTGGTGAATCCTCTCACCCCCCCCCCACTCACCCCCTGCACCTCTGGCCTGTACCCAAGTTCTTGTATGCATAAATAAATAAATCTTAAAATAAAAAACAAAATCCCCCCCAAGCCCAAATTCCTCGCCCAGCAGGCAAGTTTGGGAGGCTTGAATGGAGAAAGGGAGTGGATGGAACTGCCATGGGAACCTGCATTAAGTTGATGCTCCCAAGAGCTGATGATCCTTCATGCTAATTCATCAGTCAGGACACACCCAAGACCAGTCACTCTAACCAGTCAATGATGCTCAAGTATAAATAGAGCCTTCAGCCCCTCTTCTGCTTCTATTAGCAGTGCACTTCAATAAACCCACCTGCTCCATTTTCCACTCAGTTTCCGGTGAGCTCTTTCCCCTGCCCATGCCTCCAGCCTAAACCTGATTGTCCCCCACAAAAACACTTGTATGGCATATATAAAAAAATTAACAATAGTTCCCTAACATCCTTAGTCCATGTTCAAATTTTTCTAAGTGTAATTGTTATCTGTTTTACTTAAAAAGAAATTATTATAAGATAAAACACATTAATACAAATAATTGTACCAAACATCCATTTAACATAGTGAATTATAAGGTGAATACTCTTAAAACCTTCACTCAGGACATGAAATAGAAACTTGCAGGTCACTGCAGAAACCACCCACATACCTCATCTCAATCACAACCACCCCTCTCTCAAAGTGGTCACAATTCTGAGCATAATTCCCTGAGTTTTGCATGTTGAAAACAGGTTGGTTGTTTCTGTGCCCTTTATATTTAGTTTGCCTGGATACTAACTCTTGGCTGTCATTTTCTTACTTTGAATATCTTAAATACGTCACCATTTTCTCTCAGCATAAAGCACTGCTGCTGAAAGTCTAGTAAAAATCTAATTTTCTGTCCATTATAATTCCCTTGGCCTTTTTGCCTAGATACGCAAAGGGCCAATTTTAGTCTTTTTCTTTAACCTTCGGAAGATACCCTTTTGGTCATTCTGAATCAAAATTTTCAAGTACAAGGTGTGCCTTTTCAATATGTAGTTTCAAATATTTATATTTATTTATTTATTTATTTGCTGTGTAGTTATTCCAGAGTTAATGTGAAGTACCTCATTCTTTATCCAGCGTTACTTTTCTTTTTCTTTTTTTTTTTTTTAAAGAGGCATGTATTTATTTATTTATTTGTTTGTTTATACATGCACTGGGTACAGTCAGAAGCACGGGAGCGGGGAGCAGAGCAGGCAGAAGGACCGAAGCACGCTGCTGAGGGGAGCAGCGGGCGGCAGGAGAGGTCTGCGCGCCATGTGGGACCCTCCTCCGGTGGCCTGGGAGCAGCCGGGGATCGAACCGGCGCCGCAGAGGCCGCGGGCAGCTTCGCAACCCAGCGCTCAACCGCTGCGCCACTGGGGAGGCCCTCAAATATCTATATTTAAAAAGTATTCTTGAATCCTAATTTCTAGTATTTGTTATGATGTTCCCTTGGTTTGGCTTCCTTTTGCAGTTATTTCTATATATTGGCTTTTATTTATATGACTTCAACATTCTTCACTTTCTCTTGAACTATTTTTCTTTCTTCATTTTTGATTTTAAAACTTTTTCCACTTTCTGTTTCTCATAAGGAAATATCAGTAGTGTGTATTCACTCATTTTCTTTCTGACTCATTTTATCTGTGAAATAACTTTTCATTTATCTCCAATTTTTCCTGAGCTTCATCACTTAGTTTCCAAATTTTTTTAGAAAAAATTTTCTAGTTCTCTTTTTCTTATTCTTTTGATATCTTGTAACTTTTTAAATGTCTTTTAGCCAGTTTTAAGGTACTGGCTTATACTGTTCATCAAATTTGGTGAAGGGAGCTTTATAAATTAGCTTTTTAAAGAGTTGAATGCATTTTAATAGCAAACTTACTTTATGTCCCTGTGTTTATATTAAAAATTCACATACAAATGAAAATGGAAAAACTACCAATACCTGATTTCTGTCTTATATTTTTCTGCTTGCAATCATACACTCTGACTCCATGGGGGAAGAATATCTAATGTTCAGCACTACCAATAACAGGAAGAAGAGTCTGTGTGTTTGTGTATGTGCGTGTGCAATATTTCCCATCATATGGCTTTTTTTTTTTAATAAAAGCATGTTTTATTTATTTGTTTGTTTGTTTGTTTTGTTTATACAAGCACTGGGTACAGTCAGACGCGCGGGAGGGTGACAGAATTCACCAGAGCCAGAGCGGGGAGCAGAGCAGGCAGAAGGACCGAGGTACACTGCTGAGGGGAGCAGCGGGTGGCAGGAGAGGTCTGCGCGCCCTGTGGGACCCTCCTCTGGTGGCCAGGGAGCAGCCAGGGATCGAACTGGCTCTGCAGAGGCTGTGGGCAGCTTCGCAACCCAGTGCTCAACCGCTGCGCCACCGGGGAGGCCCCATCATATGGCTTTTTACTGTTCGCCACTTATGCAGCATGTTAGCTGGATGAATTCTGGCATCATTGTTACACATTTGGCATGGATAGCACACACCTGGCATGTCTTCAAAAAAGGTCATCCAGATAGACCCCACTTTCGTCAAGCAAAGCAACAACTGCACTCTGGAAGGGCAACTGCACTCTGTTTTGAAGTTCTGAGCAATTTCTCACACCAAGCACTTGTCGGGAAGTTTGTGAATCAGGAGATCAGTGGTTTTCTAATAACGTCTAATTTCACTTAGCACCACAGTACTAGGTCTGTAACAACAAGATTTCTTTACCCCTCTAATGGAGGGCGCATTCTTCAGCTGCTTTTGTAGCCAGCTGCTTTCTGGATGTCTTACTAGCCTTTGAGTTCCTGAGTCAGCTTTGTACCAGCCGTGGTACAGAGTCCACCTTACTTACCTGCCTTCTCCTTGGGCTGGAGCCAGAGAAGGAAGCAGCAGTAGCTGCCAACACTGATCATTTAGCTTTAAGAGTTCATGTTGAGGACCTCCCTGGTGGCACAAGGGATTAAGCACAGCACTATGAAGTGATCCGCAGCCTCTGAAGCATGAGTTCGATCCCTGGCCAGCCAGGGAGATACCCACATGGTGCACCAGACCTCTCCTGTCTTGCCCGCTGCTCCCCTCAGCAGTGTATTTCAGTCAGTCTGCCTGTTCTGTTTCCCACTCTGTCTCTGATGAATCCTCTCATCCCCCTGCTCCTCTGGCCTATACCCCAGTTCTTGTGTGCATAAATAAATAAATCTTTAAAAAAAAAAAAAAGAGTTCATGTTGCCTCGACAGCTTTACTCCATTCACATTTATCAGAGATCCCTTGCACTAATCCCAAATCAATCCATTCTGCCTTCCTGCCAAAACCTTTTTCTGCTCATCAGATGCCCTTTGCTTTCTCCTATTCTTTTTAGAAAAGATTTATTTATTTATGCATACAAGAACTGGGGTACAGGCCAGAGGTGTGGGGTGGGTGAGAGGATTCACCAGAGACAGAATGGGGAGCAGAACAGGCAGATTGACCGCAATACATTGTTGAGGGGAGCAGTGGGCAAGACAGGAGAGGTCTGCTGCACCATGTGGGTATGTCCCTGGCTGGCTGGGCATCGAACTCATGCTTCAGAGGCTCCAGATAGCTTCATAGTGCTGTGCTTAACCCCTTACGCCACCAGTGAGGTCCTTGCCTCCGATATCTGGATATCATGCAGTTTTGGTGGTGGCTGTCTTCACTCTTCAGTATTTTGGAGATGAGGGAGGAGGGCAGGAGATAACTTGCATTTTGTCCAGAGACTTTGGTTTTATCAGCTAGTTGTTCTGTCTGTTGTTGCAGCTGTTGTTTTATGGGGAAAGGATTAAGGGAGATTGAAAAACTATGCCATTCTGGTGTCTTTCCAGAATTGTTGGGGAGGGGAAAAGAGCCAGGACATATATTAGTATATTTGCACTCATGGCTATTTGCACCCTAGCCAGGACCATGTGCTTAAGCACAATAAGATGTGAATCGGAGAAGGTGGTTCCCAGGAAGAGTGATCATATTTTAAAATTCTATCCTAAAAAAGGAGAAACATAACAGGTGTTCATCACAGTATTTCATGTTTTATCGAGAAGTTCAACTACTGAAAAAGAAAGGCTGATAACACTCATCTCAGATAATGCAAGTGCATGACTTGTTCTTTAACCCTATTTTAAAGTTAATTTTTAATTATATGAATAATTTACAAATACATTCCTTTATAATAGATTAACACATAGATAAGGCTAAAGTCCTTAGCCACTCATCACCAACCCAGTCCCTTGGCTGTTTTTTGATGCCTGGCTGACTTTGACCCATCTTCAACAGTCCATGACCTTCTGCCCTGCTGAGAGAGCATTTAAAGTCATCTTAACACTAACCAGAGCTAAGTGTAAATTTGAAAGTGGATCCCTAAACAGCCATTTTGGGGGGAGTATGTGTGCTGTTGCTGTCCTCCACTTGTACATAAACGTAAAGCTTGACAATGGTTGAGAATTTGAGAAGCCCAGCTGTTTCTCTTTAGCATGATGAGGGTCTTCAGTCATGGTCTTCTCTTTGACCCGTTTTTTCATAGTATTATGATTTCTTCATAGTATTAATAACTAAAGGGCTTTTTGGCTCAACCTTCACAAGTTTCACTAAGATTGTTTTGATTAGGATGCATTATGGTTCAAATTGCAGAAAATCCTATTCAAGTTGGTTTTTGAAGAGGTATGCATTGGCTCATGGGACCAAACAGTGTGAGGTGTTTGGCATTTCAGGAGCAGCTGGATTTAGGGCTCGAATCAGGTCATGACAGGACTGCCTTGCCCACCCACGTGCTCTGGCTATTTTGCATGGCATGAACCCAAAATTGCTCCTCTTGGTGATGATCTGGAACCCTGTGCTGTGTGTCCCTCCCTTTGTCTTGCTTTCTCTGTTGCTTAACTCTCCTTGGTGACCTCCCCTCATAGTAATAAGAGGGCTGTAGCAGCCTCTTTTCATCACCAAGAACCAAGAGAGAACACAGGACTTCCTTCTCCCAGGGTCCCTAGGAAAAGCCCATCATGCTTCATAGCTCTGATTGGGTCAGAGGCCCAGCTCTGAGCCAGTCACTGAGGTGAAAGGAACGCTGGTGTTCCCTGGTCATACTTGGTCAAGGTTAGCAGCTTAGAACTTCTTGAACGAAGCAGGAAGGAGGGAAGCAGACATGGTTGAGTGGGGCAGTGACAAGAAATAGCTCATCCTGGCTTGGATGGCATCTTGTCTTATGACTGTGGCACCAGATGACCTTTGTTCTAATACTAGCTTTATTATTTAAGGGCTGTGTGATCTTGGGCAAGTTACCAAATGTCTTTGATTCAACTTAATCTATAAAGTGGAGGGTGATAGCACATCCCCCACAGATTGTTGTGACACAAAATTGGTAAAATGTGTATAAAACACATAGAACAGTGACTGGCATGGGAGAAGACCTAGATAAGTCTTTGCCATTATTGAGAAAGCTTTCATGATTCCAAGGAGAGTGTAGAGGAAATGTTCAATATGACAAGTATTGAATAAAGGTTCTTTTGGCCTGAGGCTGTGAGATATGGTGACTAGTAGTAACCCCTTTTATCAGCTCACTTAGCTTGGAGTGAGGTGCTCTCAGGTTCCAGGCATCTGGGTGCTGGCCTGTGGTTCGCCTTGAGATCTGGGGTGAAAGCTTAACTGTTGAATGCCAACAAGGGTAATCTGTATTGTGAGATTTGATTCACAAACATTGATCTGGAACTTTAAACTGTGATTCATGATTTCGCTGCCAGCCAGGGGAAGAGCAACTGCCTTCACTTGTGATGCAACACACTGATTTATAGACCATTTATAGCCCTCTTCCCTGATTAACACACAGCCATTCAACAAATGACTCCGGTTGTAACTAGAGGGGAAATTAGGGACTGGAATTGAACTTTCTCTACAATGAAGAGTAAACTGTCCTTTTGAAATAGTGCTTTCTTCATATTCCAGGTCTCAAACATTGTAATTAAGAGAAGCCTGGAAAACAAAAGAGGCTTGTGTTCAAGCTTTCTTTTCAAGTCTTCAAATGTTGAATTCTCTGCGCCTAGCATCTTATTTCCCTCAACAGCCTCCTCCCACCCCTTTCTTAGTAACAACCTCAGGTCTTGGCAGCATGTGGCATGTGAAACTGGGCACATCTTTATTCTACAGAGGCAGGTTATATAAAGCTTCCTGTTTTAATTTATTTTGCCCTTTATTTGTGGGTGTGTGTGCCTTTAGGAGTCCGCTAGGATTCCTAATGGGCCATATCCTTGAGTTTGTTTTCTGTTTTAAGAGACACATCAATTCTAATTATTTTCATCCTGAAATTCACACATTTACTGAGGACCTACTGTGTGGCAGTTGCCAGGTGCTAACGTAGCAGAGAACTTCCTCCATATCCTTTTAAGCTAATTTTTTTGTCCAAACAGTTCTACTTTTGACACCATACCCCCTTTTTCTCTTTCTCTTTTTAAAAGAGGAATTGGCTTAGCTAAAAGAAAGAAAACCTATATGATTACTGCCTATAATTACTGTCTCTACCGCTGCTCCCCTCAGTAGTGTATTTCGTCAGTCTTCCTGTTCTGTTCCCTGCTCTGTCTCTGGTGAATCCTCTCACCCTCCCATACATCTGGCCTGTACCCCGGTTCTTGTATAAATAAATAAATCTTTAAAAAAATTTATTTATGCATACAAGAACCGGGGTACAGGCCAGAGGTGCAGGGGGTGAGAGGATTTACCAGAGACGGAGTGGGGAGCAGAACAGGCAGACTGTTAGTATCATGAGATGAGGCCATCAAGATCCCCCAGAATGCATCAGGCTGTGTTACATTTCCTTCTTTCCCAGCATGCTTCGGAGGGCATCCTCCTGCTCTCATTCATTTTGCTTATGCTTTTCATTTTTTCTAAAGTTAGGCCAATATCATGACTCTTCAAAGAAATTTTCCTGGATCCCTCTAATTTAGATCCTCCTCTACCTGTTCCCCCCGAGTCCACTGTTCTTGGAGAAAGTGAGGCACTTGTGCCATGGGCAGGGGTTTACTTGTCTGCCTCCCTTCCTCGCGTAGATGTCAGAGGTAAAGTCTGACTGGAATTACTACCCCTGTTGTTTAATAGATAATAATGGAATGAAGACATACTGAGTACCTACCACGCACCACTAAGCTCTGGAGACCCCACAGTGTTATCTCTTTCAAGATTACAATCTAGTGGAAAGATACATATTAGGATCATAATCACACAAATCACTGTATAATCTTGAAATTAAAGGAAAAGAACAGTGTTAGGAGACTGTGGAAAGAAGATTCAGAGAACTATAAGCAAAACTTTTACTTGGGGGCCTCCTTGGTGGCACAAGGTATTAAGCACAGTACTATGAAGCTATTTGCATGAGTTTGATCCCCAGCCAGCCACATGGCACAGCAGACCTCTCCTGCCTGGCCTGCGGCTCCCCTCAGCAGTGTATTTCAGTCAGTCTGCCTGTTCTGCTCCCCACTCCGTCTCTGGTGAATCCTCTCACCACCTGTACCCTAGTTCTTGTATGCATGAATAAATTTTTTTTAAAGATTTATTTATTTATGCAAGAACCGGGGTACAGGCCAGATGTATAGGAGGGTGAGAGGATTCACCAGAGACAGAGCGGGGAACAGAACAGGCAGACTGACTGAAATACACTGCTGAGGGGAGCAGCGGGTGAGACAGGAGAGGTCTGCTTCACCATGTGGGATTCTCGCTGGCTGGCCGGGATCAAACCCGCACTGCAGAGGCTATGGACAGCCTCACAATGCGGCGCTCAACTGCCTGCGCCACCAGGGAGGCCCCATAAATAATATTTAAAAAAAACTTTTACTTGGGTAGTGATGTGAAGGGCAAGCTGGAAGTAGGGCAAGGTAGGGCAAGGCAGGAGCCCCTGAGGTGTACTAAATGAGCCAACAGACCAGTGCGTGAGCCAAAGGGCAACACTGCCAGGTCATCATGGGCACCCACTGACTGGGCTTGTCTGTGTCCCTTTGTTAGGTGACAATATCCTGCTCTTTCTCTTAGGGATAGAAACCTCCCTCATTCTCATCCTGACCTAAGCCCCTTTCTAGAAATGGGCTGTGTCCTAAGCAAGTTGGGTATATTATCTGCCAGAGATTGGTAGGGATGATTTTGGACTCAAGTCAAGCCTGGGAGTCCTGGCAGAACTATGAAGAAAGACACATTTTTCTTTCAGCACCTGGGAGTTTGTGCTCAAGAGGGAAGGGAAAAATGGATGGTGACAAATAGAGTCCTATTATTTTGTTTTCAGCATCCAGCTCAGCTACAACTGAAACTCACGTGGATATAGTTATGTCTACATTCACATAGGTGTGACTCTTAACTCTGTTGACTCAATGATTCTCCCATCTATTTATTTGACTTAGACTCATTTTCAAAGTTCGTCAGTTACTTACAACTAAACAATGTTTTTTGTAATACAGTGTTTTTAACAATGATTAATACAATGTCACTTACTTGCTAAATCCAAAGCGGGTGGGGGAGGCCAGCCCAAAAGACTGTGGAGGTCATTTGGCAGGGGCAGGAGCAACTAAAATACACCACTATTTCCTGCACCATGAAGGATTGCCCCTAAGTCTCTATATTATGCAGCCTTTTCCTCAGAGACCAGCCTCTTGGGTCTGCATGGATGTTTGAGTGTCTAGCAACAGATGCACAGAGGGAGGGAGTTACAAATAGGAACTTTCCAGGCCTTGGCGGGGAGGCTCAGGTACCCAAGGAGCTAGAAAACCACAAGCAGCTTCTGTGTTGGAAGAACGTGGAGCAACTGTGAGTCAAGAGTGCTGCTTTTGCTGGGCTGTGAACTGTGAACCTGCAGGGCTGGGGAAGCTGGCTTTGCTGATGGCTGCTGTGAGCAACAGCACTGGTGGGTCACGGCTGCCATCTAGCGCCACATGTCACCTTTTGCAAGTTGTTTACAGGCTCTTTCCAGCTGGAAGGTCTTTTGAGGACCAATTGGAGGGAGGAGGTCAATACCTCTACCTTCATGTCAGGAAAACCTCATAACCAAACTTTCGATATTATCTCTAATTTTGCTTATTATACATACACCCCCAGAAGCAAATGGACTGGATTGGAAGAAGGGGCAATTATTCTACAATTATTCTACAGTTATTCTTCCAAATATCTATGAATTTTATGGACAGATTGATGGGTGGGCAGAGAGATACCTAGGTAACTTTTTTTTTCCAATCCTGTAATGGCCAATTTTTGAGTCAGAGCTCTGGCAGGAAACAGCACACTCCTAAGGGGTGCCTGGGAAGAGTTCATGAAGAGCTACTCACTAAGGATTGGGAGAGGACCCAGAAAACAATCAAGGGCTAGGAAACAGGCTAGAGTTTAGTGACAGGAAGGAAGGAGCCACCACCCATGGTGCCAATGGGGCAAAGAGGGAGAAGTACTCTGCAGGCTGTTCTGTGAGACCCTCTTGAGAGGTGCTGTGGCCACAGCTGCTGGCTCTCAGAGGTGCCCCAGAAGCACAACTTCAGAGGAGGATTCATGTGTACGTGGCTTATTCAGACAGTACTCCCAGGACAGAAGGAAAGTGGGAGAAGCAGGCAGGGAAGGGGAGAAAGCCAGGCAAGGTGAGATCTCAGGCCAAGTCCCGTGGAAGTGGCTTTAGCCTGATCCTTCAGGGGGACTTTGGAAGGTAAGTTATGACCAAGCTTGGCATTGAGACTCTTGTCCATCACTGGTCAGGCGGGCAAAGAAGAGAGGAAGCAGGGTAGGACTCCAGGCCCTGGATGGACAGTGTTCATGTTCAGTTAGGGGAACATGCTAACGCCAAGACTCTGAGAACACTGCTTGAGCCTAGCCAAGGCCGCTGGGTGCTAGTAGGGCACACTGAAAATCAGTACCAAGAGATCTGGGTGGAGCAAGGACATGTGCTTCAAGTGGGGATGGGAACCAGGGAGGTGTGATTTGTCAGTTGACTTCTGAAGGAAGAAGACACAGACGTGGAATTTGGAGTACGAGAGTTTTGATTAGGGGAGAGGGTAATGCCTGTGAAGATAAAGAAAGAGATAAGGTCAGAACACAATCAGATCTAATGTCCTCAGCCAATCCCAGGGGAACTTTGGAGCAAAGATTGCCAGTTCGAGTAGTCAAGCAGTGGGGAGATGTGACGAGGCCCTGGTACCTCTTGCCATGTCCAGTCATTGGCTGGTAGTTGGCCAGGAAGGGCATGGATCCTGAAGCTGGTACAGCTGGAGGCTGTCAGCTAACAGTGCTCCCTGAAGCTAAATTGCAAGCTATTTTAGGAGATCCAAATGGAGCACCCCACAGCTCCACACTTAATGAAATGTAGTTGTCTCAGCCATCTCCCGACACCACAGAGGAAGAGAATGCTTGCAGGAACGCAGAAATGAGGGATGGAGGCGATACCCTCTTTATCTCTACCTGTATAGTTCTTTTTTAACTTTAATTTTTTTAAAGATTTATTTATTTATTATTTATTTATTTATACAAGCACTGGGTACAGTCAGAAGCGTTGGAGGGTGAGAGAATTCACCGAGCCAGAGCGGGGAGCAGAGCAGGCAGAAGGACCGAAGTACACGGGCGGCAGGAGAGGTCTGCGTGCCATGTGGGACCCTCCTCTGCTGTCCGGGGAGCAGCCGGGGATCGAACCAGCGCTGCAGAGTCTGCGGGCAGCTTCACAACCCAGTGCTCAACCGCTGCGCCACTGGGGAGGCCCTTAACTTTAATATTTTAATGGAGTAATGCTGCATTATAACTTTCATGTGTGCACAATTAAAAATAAAAATCTGGGGACTCCCCTGGTGGCGCAGTGGTTGAGCGCTGGGTTGCGAAGCTGCCCGCAGCCTCTGCAGCGCTGTTTCGATCCCAGCCACCGGCAAGGGGCCTACATGGCCCGCAGACCTCTCCTGCCGCCCGCTGCTCCCCTCAGCAGTGCACTTCCATCCTGCCTGCTCTGGCTCTAGTGAATTCTCTCACCCTCCCATGCTTCTGACTGTACCCAGTGCTTGTATGAATAAATAAATAAATCTTAAAAAAATACATAAATAAAAATAAAAATAAAAATCTGTATGGAATATATTAAGTTTACCAGTAAAGTTTATTTCTATCCTGCATCATACAATGGGTCTTTTTTACCAGGTTTACCAACTCCCTTTCCCCTTTCCTTTCTGGTAACTACTCATTGTTAGGCTAAGTTTATTTTAGTTTTATTTTGTTCATTCACTTGTTCATTCTCATTGTATACCACATATAGGTGAAATCATAAGGTGTTTTTCTTTCTCTCTCTAACGTATTTCACTAAAACATAATATCCTTAGGTCCATCCGTGTTGTTACAAATGGCAGGCTTTCATCTTTTTTTAATCTTTTTTATAGCTGAGCAGTTTTCCATTGTGTATATAGGCCACATCATCTTTAACCATTCACTTCTCAGTGGGTCCTAGGCTATTTCCAACTCTTGGTTATTGTAAATAATGCTGCAATAAACATAGGGTTGCATGTATTTCTTCAAATTAGTGCTTTTGTATTCTTTTTTGGTAAATGCCCACAAGTGGGATAACTGGATAACATGGAATTTCTACTCTTAATTTTTTGAGGAATCTCCATATTGCTTTCCTTAATGGCTGTACCAATTTACATTCCCACCAGTGGTGAATCTTGTTCCTGCCTCCTCATTCTCTCCAACACTTGTGTTTCTTGTTTTTTGGTAATGGTCATTCTCCCAGGCGTGAGCTGATATCTTGTATGTGTTTCCCTATTAAAAAAAGATTAACAGGGCCTCCCTGGTGGTGCAAGGGGTTAGGCACCACACTATGAAGCAATCTGCAGCCTCTGCAGCACAAGTTCAATCCCCGGCCAGCCAGGGAGCAACCCACGTGGCGCAGCAGACCTCTCCTGACTTACCCGCTGCTCCCCTCAGCAGTGTTTTCAGTCAGTCTGCCTGTTCTGTTCCCCACTCTGTCTCTGGTGAATCCTCTCACCCCCCACATCTCTGGCCTGTACCCCAGCTCTTGTATGCATAAATACATAAATCTTTAAAAAAAAATGAACAACTTTACATGTGCCTGTTGGCCGTCTGTATGTCTTTGGGGAAGTGTTGGCCAGTTCTTTGTACTTATTTTTGTTGCTATTATTTGTAGAGTATGGCTTTGTAGAAATGTGTGAAGTTTGTAACAACAACAAAACATGAAGTGAAGGCCCTGGTTTTCATGTGCACACATTTCCAGCTGTGCCTAAAGTCCAGGTATGCTTGGGTTTTGGTTGTGTAAACAATAAATACCTTTTCACTCAAGCTATTTTAAGTTGGGTTTTCTGTTTTGGCTAAATTAAGATTCCTGACTGATAAGCTCCCTGAGCTGAGCTTTTCTTAACTGTAAAATGGGGCTCATGATACCACACTGCAGGGTTCGGGAGTTAATGTGGTGGACAGGTGCAGACTAGATACCCAATAAGTACTAGTGAACATTATGAGAGGAAAAAGCATAGAAGACCTCAGGCATGCCTGGAAGCCTTGCTGTGCCCAGGGCAGCCTGTGGACTGAGTTCAGTGCTCAGAGAGGTTGGGGTCTGGCTGAACACTGACTTCTGGCATTAGCTCTGAGCCTATGGCCTTTCTGCAATGATACTTTCCTTCTTTTTTTTTTTTTAAAGATTTATTTATTTATTTATACAAGCACTGGGTAGCGCAGGAGGGTGAGAGAATTCACCAGAGCCAGAGCGGGGAGCAGAGCAGACAGAAGGGCCGAAGTACACTGCTGAGGGGAGCAGCGGGCGGCAGGAGAGGTCTGCGCACCATGTGGGACCCTCCTCTGGTGGCCGGCAGCAGCCGGGGATCAAACCAGCGCTGCAGAGTCTGTGGGCAGCTTCACAACCCAGCGCTCAACCGCTGTGCCACTGGGGAGGCCCTGCAATGATACTTTCTGAACTAGTGCTTTATTGGCCAGCTGGGAAGAGAAGAAATGCTGTCTTTCAGGACAAAGTTGAGGCTCCTCATTTTCTTTCTGTATTTATTTTTGCTATTGTTATTTGTACACTATTTCTTTGTGGAAATACCTAAAAGTTCATAACAAAAGAAAAAGGAATAAATGTGGGACAACAACATTTGCAGCACAGTGATGATTCCAAAGCTTTTGGATAAAACAAACAGGAAAGAATAAAGACTTTGTCACTCAGGAGCTATTTTTGGTTGTCTGAGAGAAATAGGAAATTTTTAATGTTAAAAATCTCCTGAGCTTCCCACTGTTCCTCTCTTCTCCCACCAAGTATGTAAATGCTTTAAGAGGCTCTTGGTAGAGACTTTGTGTTCTCTTTGTGGAAACAGTGACAGGAGTGAGGTGGGGGCTGCTCTCTCTCTCTCATCTCTCCCAGTCTTCCTGAGGAAGCTCATATCCTAATTACCCAAGAACAAAAAGTGACTTTGAATAGCCCTTTGGGTTCATCAAGTACTTAATACCTATTATTAAAGAAGCTCCTGCCTAGTCTAATTGCATGTTGTGAGACTAGAGCACCTACAGCCACTTTAGCAGCACACATGAAAAATTCTGAACAAAAGTTAGAAATAGCATCAAAAGCCAGTGAAAAGTGGACTCCCTGGCATCTCTCCTTGACACCTCTAAGTAGGGTTCTTACTTTCTGTCTTCAAGTTAAAGGTAGACAAGATGACCTCTAATGAGCCTTCTCATTTTTCTCAAGGTCAGTGGGACCCCCCCCCCAAGCCTCTCTCTTTTGTTAATTTAATTAAATTTTTTAAAAAAGATTTATCCATTTATGCATACAAGAACTGGGGTACAGGCCAGAGGTGTGTGGGGGGGGGGTGAGAGGATTCACCAGAGACAGAGTGGGGAACAGAGCAGACAGACTGACTGAAATACACTGCTGAGGGGAGCAGCGGGCAAGTCAGGAGAGGTCTGCTGCGCCATGTGGGTTGCTCCCTGGCCTGAAGGGGATCAACCTTGTGCTGCAGTGGCTGTGGACAGCTTCATAAGTTGCATCTTAACCCCTTGCGCCACCAGGGAGGCCCTAAATTTGTTTTTCCTGACATCATTGTGTTCTCCATAGTTCTTCTACCACCATATTCCGTTGTGTTCATCCCTCCCGTTTTGCCCCCCCCCCTTTGCTGTATGCCTCAGACCTATAGTCAGCTTGCTCATTTTGACTTTTTCTTGACCTTTTATTTGGTTTCCCTATATTCCACATGTAAGTGAGACCATCTGATATTTATCCTTTTCCTTCTGACTTATTTCAGCCAGATAATCCCTTCCAGTTTCATCCATATTGCTGCAAATGGCATGAATTTGTCTTTTTTACTCTTTGAGTAATATTCAATTTTATAAATATACCACAACTTTTTGATCAATTCATCTATTTGGGGGCATTTGAGTTGTTTCCATGTTTGGCTATTGTAAATAGTGCTGCAGTTAACATAGGAGTGCAGGTATCCTTTCAAATTAGTGTTTCTGTGCCCTTTGGGTAGATTCCTAGGAGTAGAATTGCTGGATCATATGTTAGATCCATTTTTAGTGTTCGGAGGAAACTCCACACCGCTTTCCACAGTTTACATTCCTACCAGCTGTGTAAGAGGGTTCCTTTATCTCCACATCCTCACCATCATTTGTTCTTTCCAATTCTTTTTTAATGATTTATTTATTTATGCATACAAGAACTGGGATACAGGCCAGATTTGTTGGGGAGTGAGAGGACTCACCAGAGACAGAGTGGGGAGCAGAACAGGCAGGCTGACTGAAACTCACTGTTGAGGGGAGCAATGGGCAAGACAGGAGAGGTATGCTTCGCCTTGTGGGCTGCTCCCTGGTTTACCGGGGATTGAATTCATGCTGCAGAGGCTGTGGATTGCTTCATAGTGCGGTGCTTAACCCCTTGTGCCACCAGGGAGGCCCCTCCAATTCTTTTATTGTGGGCCATTCTTACTGGAGTAAGGTGGTATCTCATTGTGGTTTTGATTTACACTTCCCTGACAACTAGTGATGTTGAACATTTTTTTCACAGGCCTATTGCCAAAGCTTCTCTCTTACATCAACTTTCTTTGTGGAGTCTTCTTTTTTTTTTTTTTTTTTTTAAAGATTTATTTATTTATTTGTACAAGCACTGGGTACAGTCAGAAGCATGGGAGGGTGAGAGAATTCACCAGAGCCAGAGGGGAGAGCAGAGCAGGCAGAGTGATGAAGTACACTGCTGAGGGGAGCAGCGGGTGGCAGGATAGGTCTGTGCACCATGTGGGACGCTCCCCAGTGGCCGGGGATCGAACTGGTGATGCAGAGGCTGCGGGCAGCTTCACAACCCAGCATTCAACCGCTGCGCCACTGGGGAGACCCTCTTTGTAGAGTCTTCTCCAGCATCCCCTGGCAGAATGTTATTCCTCCCCTTGGGTACTATGGTTACCAGAATCCTGGATGGACACCCTGACCACTGCTCCCTAGATACAGGCCATGATTCAGAACTCCCCCTACACTGATCTCTATGGACTGGACTTTTGGTACAGCTGACTACATGTGCACATGAAAACCAGGGTCCTCATGTCATGTTTGTTGTTACAAACTTTGCAAACTTCTACAAAGACATACTCTACAAATAACAACAACAAAAAGGCTGACCTGTGTAACTAATAGGATATTTCAGAAATGGTGTGACTGTTTAAGTTATGACATGAAAGATATTGTGCAATCCTTCCTGTTCTATCTTAGATCATCAGCTGCCATGTCATAAGGACACGCAAGTGGTCCTATGAAGTCCCAGTGGGTGAGGAATTGAGGTCTCGAGTGATCAGTGAATGTGGTGGTTTTAAAAGATGGTCACACATTCTTGGAGAGATGGAACTTGATTCTCTTCTCCTTTTCATTGGGTTGCTTTGGGCATGCACTCGGGTGCACTGATACTTCTTTGGAGAGCCCATGAGGCAGGAGTCAGGCCCTTGTGCCAACAGCCATGTGAGTGAGCCACCTTGGAAACATATCCAGCTCCTCAGTCACGTCTTCAGATGTTCGCAGCCCTGCCGACAGCTTAGTGCAACCTCCTGGGGAGAAGATCTGACCAGGACCACCCAGTTAAGCTGTTTCCAAATTTAGAATCCTTTAGAAAGTATGTGGTTTATTATTAGCTACATTATAAAACAAAAAATTATTTTATTCTTCATTCTAATATTGCTTTACTGTTACACCTTAATATAAACTTTTTCCATCCTAATATAAATTTTACTGTTTTTGTTTTGTTGAGAAAGGCCAAAATGAATAGTTAAGAGCTGCGATTTTAGTGTGTTATTTATAAAGGTAGACTGACTGATGAAACAATAAAAAACTTAAATGACATTTACATACAAAACACAAAGAAATAAATTGAAAAAATTCTTTTTATGAAAGATTATTGAATTATAGAGACAACAGGAAAATTGTGCAACTGTTTTGGAAAATAGTTTGACAGTTCCCACTCTAAAAATTCCAATCCCAGGTATGCACCCCTGAGAAAACAAAATATATATCCACACAAAACTTTTTTTTTAAGATTTATTTATCTTTATACAAGAGTTGGGGTTCAGGCAGGAGGTGCGGGAGGGTGAGAGGATTCACCAGAGACAGAGAGGGGAGCAGAACAGTCAGAAGGACCGAAATACACTGCTGAGGGGAGCAGCGGGCGAGACAAGAGAGGTCAGCTGCGCCATGTGGTTTTCTCACCGGCTGACCGCGGTCGAACCCACACTGCAGAGGCTGCAGACAGCTTCACAGCACTGCGCTCAACCCTCTGCGCTACCCAGGAGGCCCCAAAACTTTTATATGAATATTTATAGCAGCATTTTCATGGCAGTTAAAAAATAGAAACAAACCAAATGTCCATCAACTTGATAAGTGGATAAACAAAATATGGCCTATTCATACAATGGAATTTTTAATTAAAAGTTCATTGATTTACAATTTACAATTTCATTGATTACAATTTACAATTTGAGGGGTATATTCTTACTTTTACATGTGAATAAGCTTAACCTCACCTATCACCAAAGTTCTAGTGACATTCCAACTACCAGATTGTGCCATCTCTCTCCCTTTCCTTTATTTCTTCTCCACCACCCCCTCTGGAAATTACCATATTTTCCACAATGTCTAGGGTTATTTTTGTTCTATTTGTTAGTTCATTTGCTTTGATTGTTAATATTCCACATAGGAGAGAAGCCATCTGCTAACTGTCTCACTTTCTGACTATTTTGCTTAGCATAATTACTTCAAGTTCCATTTATGTTGTTGCAAAAGACAAGATTTAATATTTTTTAATTGATGAGTAGTATTCCACTGAGTATATATACAACTTTTTTTTTTTTAAAGATTGATTTATTTATTTATACAAGCACTGGGTACAGTCAGAAGCGCGGGAGGGTGAGAGAATTCACCAGAGCCAGAGCGGGGAGCAGAGCAGGCAGAAGGACCGAAGTACACTGCTGAGGGGAGCAGCGGGCGGCAGGAGAGGTCTGCGCACCATGTGGGACCCTCCTCTGGTGGCCGGGGAGCAGCACGGGATCGAACTGGCGCTGCAGTGGCTGCGGGCAGCTTCACAACCCAGCGCTCAACCGCTGCGCCACTGGGGAGGCCCATATACTACAACTTCTTTAACCAGTCACCCATCCATGGAAATTTCTGATGTTCCCATGTCTTAGCTATTATAAATAGTGCAACCTTGAACATATGAGTGCAGAAACCCCTGTTGTTTATAGTCTTTTTGGTGTAGACCATTCATAGATGTGAGGTGATAAGTCATTATGATTTTGATTTGCATTTTCCTAATTATAAGTGGCGTTGAACATTTTTATGTGCCTGTTGGCCATTAGTATGTCCTCTTTGGAGAAGTGGCTATTCAAATCTTCCATGCATTCTTTCCATCGGGTTGCTTATATTTTTTTATTGTTGAGTTTGTATGAAGTCTTTCCATATTTTGGATATTAATCCCTTGTCAGATGCGCTATCTGGAAATAAAGTTTCAATGATAGACAAAGAGCTTATTCAATAATCAAAATGAGGATCTGAACCCGGGAAGCAGTCCCCAGATTTTACTCTTTGAGACCTGTTCCAACAAATACAAGTTTGAATTAAGTTTATATAGGTAGGAAAGTAAGTTATTGACATTAAAATTAATTATTCTTTTTTTTAAAGATTTATTTATGCATACAAAAGCTGGGGTACAGGCCAGAGATGCGGGGGTAGGAGGGTGAGAGGATCCATCAGAGACAGAATGGGGAACAGAACAGGCAGATTGACTGAAACTCATTGCTGAGGGGAACAGCAGGTGAGACAGGAGAGGTCTGCTTCGCCATATGGGTTGCTCCCTGGCCGACCGGGGATTGAACTCATGCTGTAGAGGCTGTGGATTGCTTTGTAGTGCAGTGCTTAATCCCTTGTGCCACCAGGGAGGCCCCAAAATTAATTATTCTTGATGGGGGGAATCTAAAGTTAGGCTGGTGCTAAAGGAAGGCAGTTTAGAATTTAATCTCTTCCTCTCTAAAGAATGCATTGCAGAGATGCAAAGCCTGGGGCCCAATGCTAAATCCTCTCTCTCCAGCTCCTTGGTCACCAATGGGGGTGAAACGACTGTCTACCTGCAGGAATGATTTTGCATAGCTGTTTTAGACTTCAAGTCTACGCAAATGGCCTTGCTCTCCTGTCTGCCAAAGTGGGGATGGATGGGTCATTTCCCAAAACATTTTACAATATATTCACAGACATATGAGGAAGTATCTTCTTTGAGTCAATAATCATTTTTTAATTAAAGAAAAGTTTTTAAACACCTTTGTTTATTTTTTCACAGTATAGGATTTCTCCCCTCGGGTGCAGTCACTGTAGTTTTCCCAACAGTAAAGTGCCCACAGTCCTCCATCAAACTCCACTAAACTCTTCTCCCCCCTTCTCTACTCTGCCCCTCTCCTTCATTCTCTCCTCCTCTCCTGTGTGTCTCAGATCTATGGTCTGCTTTCAAGGGTCAGTCTTATCACTATCTTTTCTTGCCCTTTGTTTGGTTTCTCTAGATTCCATGTATAAATGAAACCATCTGGTATTTATCTTTCTCCTTCTGGCTCACTTTGCTTAGAATAATCCTTTCCAGTTCCATCCATGTTGCAAATGGCGTGACTTTATCTTTTTTTGATTGCTGAGTAATATTCCATTGTGTCCATATACCACATCTTGATGCACTTATCTGTTCTGGGACATTTAGGTTGTTTCCATACCTTGAGTACTGTAAATAGTGCTGCTATTAACACAGGAGTGCAAGTGTCCTTTGAAGTGTTTTTGTGATCTTAGTACAGATACCTAAGAGTGGAATTGCTGGGTCATATGTAAGTTCCATTTTTAGTCTTTTGCGAGACCTCTACACTTCTTTCCGTAGGGCCTGGACCAGTCTACATTTCTACCAACAGTGTAGGAGGGTTCCTTTTTCTCTACACCATTGACAGCACTTGTTGGTGGTTTTTTGATGGCCATTCTCACGCCTGTGAGCTATCAGGAATCAATATTTTAATTCACACTCTGATCCTTGCTTCTTAATCTGCTACCAGGGAATTTTCCTATTGCAGTTGTGCCATGCAAACAAGCTTCTGCACAATTCTTAAGCTCTAAATTGCATTTGTCAAAAATATCCTCTTTCATGGCTGTGTCCACTTCAGAGTTAGCTGTGTTTGTGACCAGAGAAGCAGCAAACATCTCTTTCACCATCATTTTCAAATTGCACATTAGCAATATCTGTGTATTTATCAAGCTGCAATGAAAAATAACTTGCTAGTTTTATTTTTCTATTACTTTCTTTGTCACAGTTTCACACAGTATTTCTTATTTTTTAAAGATTTATTTTTATTTATTTATGTATACAAGAACTGGGGTGTAGGTCAGAGGTGCTGGGGGTGAGATGACTCACCAGAGACAGAGTGGAGAGCAGAACAGGTGGATCTACTGAAATACACTGCTGAGGGGAGCAGCGGGCAAGACAGGAGGGGTCTGCTGCAGCCATGTGTGACACTCCCTGGCTGGGCATCAAACTCATGCCGCAGTGGCTGGCGATAGCTTGATAGAGCTGAGACTTTAACCCCTGTGCCACCAGGGTGGCCTCCTCATCCAGTATTTCTAAGCAATTAATCTTTGATGCAGTCTTTTACCCATAGCATAGCAATTAAATATTGTGTTTTGTTTCTTTGTTTATTGTAGCCTGGTACATTACCTTACAAGAAGTCTGAAAAATGATAATGTTCATGTGGGAAACATTGTATAATATTGAGTGTTCACTATTGTTTGACTTTTAAAAATAACAGTTTTATTGGGAGCCAGCCACTCCTGATATAGCAGGCAAAAGAGCAAAGTCATCTACATAGACTTAAAATGTGGACAGGTTCCATCCTGTTGTGAATGCAGGAATCTACTGCCTGAAGGTAAAGCCAGTCCGTTTATACCCATTGAGGACAAGGAGCCAGATAAATAGCATTTAACAATAGGGACCCAGCTTTTGCATCTCTGCATGTGCCTTTTTTTTTTTTTTTCTTCATAGAAAGAGATTAAATCCTGCATTACCTTTCTTTAGCTTCAGCATACCTTAGGTCAAGATAACTTAAAACTAAAGCCCCTACTATCAAGAACCATTATATTTTTTATGTCAGTGACTCATTGTTCCCATCTATGTAAACATATTCAAACTTGTTTTCATTGAAACAGCTGTCATGGAGTAAAATCTATTGGATTACTTCCTGTGTTTGAATGCTCACTTTGATTATCTAATAAACTCTTTGTCTAGCCATCACTGAGACTTCATTTGCAGTTAACAAGATGTAATTCATGTATCATTTAAAATGTACAATTTAGTGGATTTTAGCATATTTACAGAGTTTTACCACTAATCTGTTAGCAGGCAGATTGAAGGGCACCTCAGGACCCCCAAAACTGCCTGCTCTAAATGGGTTCTACCATCCACCACATCAAGACACATCTTAGGGCATAAGACCTTCAATGGAAAGGAACTTTAATATAGTGTGCAACAAAGAGACAATTAGTATGCCATTAAGAGAGGATAAAGAGAAAGATTATAGTTTCCAAAGTTTCCCATGCCCTCATAGGAAAATGTCCAGCCAAACTGGGTTGGATCAAAACCGGGCCACTGAGGCCCTAAATCTTGCCATGAGTCTAAGGTACCTTGTGGGGATCCATAGGAAAGGGAAGAAGGGGCCAGGAAAGTCTGGAATGAAAAGAGAAAAATCAAAACAAGTCAAGGCCCTCCCTGGTGGTGCAAGCGGTTAAGCACCACACTATGAAGCAATCCGCCACCTCTGCAGCATGAGTTTGATCCCCAGCCGGCCAGGGAGCAACCCACATGGCGCAGCAGACCTCTCCTGACTTGCCTGCTGCTCCCCTCAGCAGTGTATTTCAGTCAGTCTGCCTCTTCTGCTCCCCACTCTTGTCTCTGGTGGATCCTCTCACCCCCTGCATCTCTGACCTCTACCCCATTTCTTTTTTTCTTTCTTTCTTTCTTTATACAAGCACTGGGTACAGTCAGAAGCACAGGAGGGTGAGAGAATTCACCAGAGCCAGTGCGGGGAGCAGAACAGGCAGAAGGATGGAAGTACACTCTGGGGGGAGCAGCAGGCGCGGCAGGGGAGGTCTGCCTCGCCATGTGGGACCCTTGCCGGCAGCCGGGGATCAAACTGGTGCTGCAGAGGCTGTGGGCAGCTTCACAGCCCAGTGCTCAACCGCTGAGCCACCGGGGAGGCCCTGTACCCCAGTTCTTGTATGCATAAATAAATATTAAAAAAAAATACAAGTCAAGATAAAGGCTGCCACTGTGAGCCACCCCATGGGTCTCTCACCCACATCTCTGTTTCTTTCAAGTGTCTCCTCATGCCCCTCAAGTTCCTCATACAAGCCCAAGGTGAGAAGCAAGTGTGGCTGCTTCACCTGTCTCTGCTACAGTCTTCCTTCTCCTTCTCTGCTCCTCCTTCCTTCACCCCTCAGTCCTTTTCCCAGCCTTCTTTCATTTCACCAACCTGCTCAGCTCTATCCTTCCTTAGGGTGGGACGGGGTACCTGGAACCTTCCCTTTCCCTGGTGATTACACGGTTACATCACTAACTAATTCCAGGATATTTTCATCACCCCTATATAAAATCCTTTATAACAGGCACTCCTCAATCTCCCTTTCCCAACCCTTGGCAACCACTAATCTACTTTGTGTCTCTGTGGATTTACCTATTCAGGCCAGTCATAGAAATAAAGGTATATGTTGTTTTCCAAGACCACTTCTGATACCAAGTATGTGGGCTTTTCCCCCTGCCCATACCAGCCAACTTCTTGGGTGCTAACTGGGCATCCTACAACTCAATTCAATACTGATAACTACCTAGAGTTAGTGTAAATCCCACAGTTCAGGGCTCTGTCTCACAAGACTGCCCCTGCTTCATATGTCAGCTTCAAGTCCCGGGTTATATAAGTCCCAAACAGATATAAATTGGAGGTTCCCATGATCCCTTTCTCAGGTTCAATAATATGCTGGTACAATTCACAGTACTTAGGAAAACACGTTACTTAGTTACTATTATCAGTTTACTATAAAGGATACAAATCAATAACAGCCAAATGGAAGAGATGGGGCAGAGAACTCAGGATTGCAAACCCTTTCTGGACCCACCACACTCCCAGGCCCTAGATATGCTCACCAAGCTATAAGCTTTCCAAGTCACATCATTTATGGGTCTTTATTATGTAGGCATGATTGATTAAATCATTAGCCATTGGTGATTGGACATCCTGGATGTCCAGGGATGGGGGGGTAAAAGTTCTAAACCCCTCCCTAATAACATGGTTAGTTCTTTTGGCAACCAGTTCCCCATCCTCAAGCTATCTAGGGGCCAAATAAGGGACACATTATTAGCAGGGGTCGAATAAGGGACACATTATTCGCATAAACGCAGGTATGGTAGAATAGGACTTGTTAGGAATAATAAAAGTTGTTCTCTTCACACCTGTTACTCAGGAAATTCTAAGGGTTTTTAAAGTTCTGGTCAGGAACTGCAGGCAGAGACCAAGTATATATTTCTTATTATATCACAGAGTATGTTGCCCTTTGTGTTTGGCTTCATTCACTTTGCATAATGTTTTTAAGGAATAAACTATCAGTACTTCATTCCTTCATTCCTTTTTAAGACTCAGTAACATATTATTGTAGGAATAGAATTAAGAGTGCAGAAATAAACCCACACTTGTATGGACAACTAATCTACAACAAAGAAATGAAGACCTTACAAAGGAGAAAGTTTAAAAAATGGTGCTGGAAACATGGACAGCTACTTGCAAAAAAGTGAAGCTAGATCATTATTTAATATGACAATTTAAAACACAGGTAATATAATCCTGGGCATTGACTACAGAAATATCTTTGGAGACTCAACTCCAACAGGAAAGGAAACAAAAGCAAAAATAAATAAATGGAATTACATCAAATTACAAAGCTTTTTTTTTTTTTTTTAAAGATTTATCCATCCATGGGCCTCCCCAGTAGCGCAGCGGTTGAGCACTGGGTTGCGAAGCTGCCCACAGCCTCTGCAGCGCTGGTTCGATCCTTGGCCACTGGGTGAGGATCCCATATGGCATGCAGACCTCTCCTGCTGCCTGCTGCTCCCCTCAGCAGTGTATTTCGTCAGTCTGTTCTGCTCCCTGCTCTGGCTCTGGTGAATTCTTTCACCCTCCCGCGCTTCTGACTGTACTCAGTGCTTGTATAAATAAATAAATAAATCTTAAAAAAAAAAAGATTTATCCATCCATGTATACACGAGCTGTGGCACAGGCCAGAGATGCGGGGGTGAGAGGATTCACCAGAGACAGAGTGGGGAACAGAACAGGCAGATTGACTGAAATACACTGTCGAGGGGAGCAGCGGGTGAGTCAGAAGAGGTCGGCTCAGCCATGTGGGCTGAGCCATCCCTGGCCAGCAGGGGATTGAACTCGTGCTGCAGAGGCTGCATATTGCTTCACAGTGCGATGCTTAACCCCCTGGGCCACCAGGGAGGCCTCCACTAAAAAGCTTTTGTACTTGAAAGAAACCACCACAAAAACAGTAAAATTATTGACTGGGTCAGCCAACAGCACCTCAGGAGTAGACACAAGCCCCAGGACAGCCTTGAGGGGCATAGCTCTCCACCACAGGCCCCAGTCACACCCTAGAAGTGCATCTTACTCAGCACTCAGTCACCAGTGACTTGGAGCAAACCTGCACTCCACCCTGGGTGGTGCAGGCCCTTTATCTACATTAGGGATCTTCAGGAACCCCCTGGTAAGAATCCCATACTCCAGGCCCAGCATCAGCCCTCAGGAGAAGATGCATGTCCCAGGCCTTGCAGGACCTAGCTCTTCACTTCAGGCCCATAGCAGCCCCCAGGAAGTATATCATACTTAGCACTCAGCCACCTGTGCCTTGGCAGCAGACTCACAACCCAATCCAGGTCACATAGAGCTTCACCTTATGGAAGGGATCTTCAGCAATCCCCGGCTCTCCTGGCCACCAGCAACCGTCCCAGAGCTGCAGCTCCTGGGCTGTGGACTCAATGGATTCAATGCTCAATCCCCCTTCCCTCCTTGGATGTCTAGGGATGGGGGTGAACATGGTTAGTTCTTTTGGCAACCAGTCCCCATCCTGAACCTATCTAGGGGCCCAATAAGGGACATATTATTAGCATAAACCCAGGTATGGTGAATAGAACTTGTTACTGATTAGACCAACACCAGATCTTTCTGAAGAAATACTACAGGCAAGAGAGACTAGGTTGACATATTCAAAATACTTCAAGAAAAAAAAGCCAATCAACAGTATTTTATCATGCAAGGTTTTCCTTTCTGTATGAGACAGAGAGAGATGACGACCTTCTCAAATAAAGAAAATCTTAGGGCATTTGCACCACTTAACCCCCCTCCAAGAAATATTAAAGGATGCTTTAGAGGAACAAACACAAGGCAAGGACCCATTGACTTGGCTGTTTGATCCAGCACCCATACAGACCTCCCAGCCACCAGAACAAGGCACAGAAGTGCTGTAAGGGAGGCTTTAACACCACCCCAGATCCTACAAGACCCTGGTAACTGTGCCCATCATCAAATAAACACCCAGAACAGTGGAAAAGAAAGACTCACACACAGCAAAAGTCCCAATTACATCAGAGAACACTCAAAGCAAACAATGGGGAGAAAGGAAAATACAAATGGCCAAGAAAGCCTTCAGGGGAACAATTTACCACAGAGAGAAAACAAAACCCCAGAAACAAAGGACAAAAACGTGGAAGAGTTTCTTTACCTATCAGACACAGAATTCAAGATGACCATGATCAGGAAAATTAAAGAATGGGAACAATACAAAGAAAACTCAGAAAATGAAATGAATATTATGAGAAACACAATAAAAAAACAGAAGATCAGAATTGAGTCTTTAAACAAGAAAAAACAGAATTGCAGAAGGAAAAAAATTTCAGGAGAAAGCCAAAGAAGCAGAATAAATTAAATGGAAGAGTGAAACAGTGATCTCAAAAATGAGAACATGGTGAAAAAACAATATAAAAAAGGAAGAAACAAAGGAAAACGAAAGAAGAAACACTTGAGAATTATGTGACACCATGAGCAAAGGCTATATAAGAATCACATGAATCCCAGAAAGAGAAGAGAGGGGAACTGAGAATCTATTTAAGGAAACAGTGGAGGAGAATGTCCCGAACTCTAAGAAGGAAGTGAACACAGAAATACAGAAAGCAAAAAGAGCAATAAGCTACCCAGATAAATGGAAAACTACAGTAAGACACGGAATAATAAAACTCCCAAGAGTCTAGGACAAAGAAAAAATGATAAAACTGAAGAGGTGGAAGAAATAGACACCCTATAAAAGAACACTAATTTGACTACCATGGGATCTTTCTGAAAAAAAAACAAAAACAAAAACAAAAAAAAAAAAACAAAAAAAACCACTACAGGCAAGAAGAGAATGGAATGACATATTTAAAATACTTCAAGGAAAAAAAATACCAACCAGCAGTATTCTGTTCTTCAAGGCTCTCCTTTTTGTATGAGGGACATGAGGACCTCCTCAGACAAAGAAAGTCTTAAGGAATTTGCATCCACTTAAACCCCCTCCAAGAAATATGAAAGGATGCTTTAGAATCTAAACCAAAGAAAGGAACAAACACAAAGAATTGAATAAGGAATTAAATAGAACCACAAAACTAGGAACAAAAAAGCAGTCATACATGTCAATAATCACTCTAAATGTCATTGGACTGAATGTACCAATTGAAAAAACAGACTATCCAGTTGGATTGAGAAACAGAATCCAAGCTTCTTCTGCTTCCAGGAAACACACCTAGGTACCAAAGGTAAACATAGACTGAAATTAAAGGGATAAAAAAAAAATCCTGCAAGTAAATGGCACTCAACAGCCCACCTTGATGGCCTGGCCAGGTTGCTAACCCATATGGCATAGCAGACCTCTCCTGTTTCGCCCACTGCTCCCTTTAGCAGTGTATTTCAGTCATTCTGCCTGTTCTGCTCCCCACTCTGTCTCTGCTGACTCCTCTCATCCCCTGCACCTCTGGCCTACACCCCAGTTCTTCTATGCAAAATAAATAAAACAAATAACAACCTTATAATAAAGGAATAATTTTTTTAAAAAAGAGAAATCGAAGAAGACACAAAGAAATTCAAAGACAAAACCTCATGATATCATGTTCATGAATTGGAAGAGTCAAAACTGTCAAATTGACGATCCTACCAAAAGTACTTTGCAGATTCAATGTAATCCCAATAAAAATCCCAATAGCATTCTTCAAAGAAACAGATCAAAGATTTGAAATTCACATGGAAACTTAAAAAAAAAACCCAAACAGCAAAAGCTCACTTGACTAAAAAAAGGGAAAAATGGAGGTATCACACGTCTGGACTTTAAACTATACAATAAAGCCATAATAATTTAAGCAGCATGGTAATAGAACGAAAACAGACACACTGACCAATGGAATAGAATTGAGGGGCCAGAAATAAAACCACAAATTTATGAACAACTAATATACAACAAAAGAGCAAAGTATATACACTGGAACAAGGAAAGTCTCTTCAATAAATGGTGCTGGGAAAATTGGACTACCACATTCAAAAGAATGAAACCAGACTATTATCTCACACCATACATGAAAATCAACTCAAAATGGATAAAAAACATGAATGTAAGAATAGAAACCATAAAATGCATAGATGAAAACAGGTAAAACACTACATAAACCTCAGACACATCTTTGGGGACTCATCTCCAGCAGCAGGAAAATAAAGGAGAAAATAAACAACTGGGACTACATCAAATTAGAAACTTGCTATGAAGCAAAAAGACAGTGACCAAAACAAAGAGACACCCCATTGAATGGGAGAAAATATCTGCATACCATACATCTGATAAGGGATTGATATCAAAGGTCTACAAAATCTTATACAAGTCAACAAAAAGAAAATCAATCAAAAACTGGACAGAAGAGCTAAATAAGCATTTCTCTAAAGAAGACATTCAGAGAGCCAAGAGACATAAGGAAAAATGCTTAGCATCATTGCGTTGACAACACCACACTGACAAACAGGAGTCGTGGAGCAGGCTGTAGGATGCAGGATGCTGCTGAAGAGCAAGATCCTGGTCTTTTTACTGATAGGATAAATTATACAGCATCAGTTATGAGGGGAAGGAGGACAAAAAGAAAAGGGAGGGGTGAAACTAGAAGGTGTGCTCTGTCATCTATAATATCAGGGGTTGTGAGTCTGCCCTCCAGAAACTTCTCATGTGCTTGATGACTTGGTATTGTAATTGAGATCAAGTTCTAGCTCCCCAGTCATGGTTTCAGTCTTATTAACAAGGCTTTCCACTGCTCAGCTTCTGTGGTCCCTGGTCCCTTGTCATACTGTCCTTGGCCCCCCGGGGAATTCCAGTCATACCTTGGGATACACAGCCTTCCCAGAGTAATCAAGCTTACTCTTGGTTGATTTGAAAGGCACCTTGTAAGGTTTGGCTCCTATGACTGACGTACAGGGCAGTTCTGGCCCTGTACAGGAATGAAGAACTGCAGGTAACAAAAAATGGTGGTTGAACAGGCTGCCAGGAGTAGCAGACTCACACATCATCCCTTATCATCAGGGAAATGCAAATCAAAATCACAATGAGATACCACCTCACACCTATGAGAATGGCCCATATTTAAAAAACAAACAAACATAAAAAACCTTCCCACAAAACAGAAACAAGTGCTGGTGAGGATATGCAGAAAAAGGAGCCTTATTATACTATTGGTGCGACTATTGACTGGTCCAGCCCCTATGGAAAGAAGTATGGAGATCTCTGAAGAGACTAAAAATGGATCTATCAAATAACCCACCAATTCCTCACCTAGGTAACTATACAAAGATCACAAAAACACTAGTTTCAAAGGAAACCTGCACTCCTATATTTGTAGCAGCACTATTTACAACAGCCAAGATCTGGAAACAACTTAGATGTCCCAGAATAGATGAATGGATCAAGAAGATATGGTACATGGACACAATGGACTACTATTCACCAATCAAAAAGGATAAACTCACACCATTTGGGGCAACATGGATGGAACTGGAAGGGATTGTTCTAAGCAAAGTGAGCCAGAAGGAGAAAGATAAATACCAGATGGCTTCACTTATGCATGGAATCCAGAGAAACCAAACAATGGGCAAGAAAAGACAGTGATAAGACTCACTCTTGAAAGCAGACCACAGACTTGAGACACACAGAAGGTGGGGGAGGGTGAAGGAGAGGAGGAGAGGAGAGCAGGGAGGTGGAAAGTTCGGTGGAGTGTGATGAAGGACTGTGGGCACTTTACTGTTGGGAAAACTATGGTGACTGCACCCGAGGGGAGAAATCCTATACTGTGAAAAAATAAGCAAGGATGTTTTAAAAAATAAACAAAGTGAAGAAAGCTAATGAGACTTACAAGACATGATCAAGACCAGCATCTCCCCATTTCCTTCATTCCCCAGCCTCACCCCTATTGCCCAACCCGGTATCCCCATTTCTAAGCTCTGTTTCTTTGAGTTTGACCTTTAAAATTTTGTTGTTATTGTTGTTTTGTTTCCACAATAGTATTTGTTCTCCTCTGATCAACTTATTTCAATTATCAATTATGCCCTACAGTTTCATCCATGTTGTTGCAGGATTTCAATTTCCATTGAAAAACAATGGACATTGTTTCTCATAATGGCTGTACATTATTATATTCCAACAAATAGTGGGAGTATTCTTTTCTGCATACCTCACAAAGAATTATTATATCTTGTCTTTTTGATAAAAGTCATCCTAACAGGTGTGAGGTGATATTGTTATAAGAATGCAGCCAATTGAAACAGGGACCATCAGAGGCAACAGGAGAGATGGTCTGATGGAAGGATGGAATGGCCACCCACCTGCCTGGGCTCTGAGACCAGAGAGTGGCCAAAAAGCCCCAAAAGGCCAAAAACCAAAACCAAGGGGTATAGTAATACAACACCCATACAGAAGGGGCCTGTGGGCTATAGCCTAACATATTACAGTGACTTACAAGAAGACAGGTCACTGTTTGTGGGTTCTCACCCATGCACAATTGCCAAAGACCTCAGGCTCCAGGAACAACCACCAAGGTTTTATCTTACAAACAGGAGAAACAAAGAGCTTACTGTAGCCACAAGTGGCCAGTTATCTCACCCAGATAGCATCAGTGAGTGGTGGACAGCACTGGCCAGTAGTGATGGTCACTACTGGTCCCTCAGAAGTGGTGTCAGAGACACCCAGTGTTAACAGCTCTTTGTGAGTTGTCTGGTTATACCAACAATGAACAGCTCTTTGAGATGCCAGGCCCAGGGCCTTTGGTGATCCTTTCAGGCAACGTCAGAGACAGGACATGGCCCAGTCTGTGACAGAGTCCTTCAGCTTCTCTTCCCTCCTTGGAGGTTGGCTGCTGGATGCTTCTTTTCCTCTTTGGAGGCCTGGGACAGAGGCTTCCCCTTCTTTCTTCTTCCTTCCGAGGCTGGAACAGTCTTATTTCCTTCATCAGAGGCTGGAACCATCGCTCCTGTACAGGGGCTGGCATCATCTCCCTTTTCAGGGTCTGATGTTGCCTCTCCCTCAGCTCCTGCCAAGCCTAGCTTATATCCTTTTCAGGGTGCCCCACCCACAAGTCTGATTGGACCATTTTTCAATTCTGTTGCTGATTGGACCATTTAGCACCAATCAGTTCATAGCTCGCACCTCATTGGTCCTTTCCATGATCCAGGAAGTACATTGTTACATAAAAGCCCTCTGAGGAGCAACTGCCACAACCAACATGTGCTGAGCCGGGGTGAAAGAACACCTGATGCTGAGGTGGCTGGTTCCAGTAACACTATGACAAATAATATGAATGTTGAAAATACATCATTTGGATAAAGGTTAAGAGTGAACTATGAATTTATTGAAAATGCTTTAAAATCCATTTTTCCATTTCCATTAACATAACTCCATGAGATTTTTTTTTTTTTGGAAGATTTATTTATGCACACAGGAGCTGGGGTACAGGCCAGAGATTGGGGGGGGGGGTGAGAGGATTTACCAGAGACAGAGTGGGGAACAGAACAGGCGGGATGACTGAAGTACACTGCTGAGGGGAGCAGCGGGGAGACAGGAGAGGTCTGCCTCGCCATGTGGATTTCTCCCTGGCCAGCGGGGGATCGAACTCGTGTGGCAGAGGCTGTCGACCGCTTCACAGCGCGGTGCTTAACCCCTTGCGCCACCAGGGAGGCTCATTTCTCCTCCCCTGGGAGGGGGCGTGCCCAACGGCGCGGCCCGCCTGCCCGCGCACTCGTTGGCCGGGTTCGACGCCCGTTACCGCCGAGTCCCGCCCAGGCCACGCCCCCGGGCAGCCCGCGGGCGGGAGAGGGCGCGCCCATTGTCAGGCCGCGCCCGCGGACGGGCTCCTCGCGGGAGAGTCGGGCGCGCGTGGGCCGGCGGGGCGCGGGCCGCGAGGGGCCGTGGGAGCCGCGCCCGCCGCGCCCGCACGCGAGGCCCGCGCCGGCCGCCCGCGCACGCCGCGCCCCGCCCCCTCGCCCCGGCGCGCAGGCTCCGCCGGGCTCACGCACGCGCGCGCGCTCCCCAGCGCCTCGGTCTGGCCGGCGGGACGGGGACAGGGACGGGGCGGGCGGGCGGAGGCCGGGCGGCTGAGGCGCCAGGGGAGGGGCTCGGGCCGCCGCCGCCGCCGCGGGGAGAGGAGCATGTCCGCAACTCGAGCCAAGAAAGTGAAGATGGCCACCAAATCCTGCCCCGAGTGCGACCAACAGGTGGGCGCCGGGGCCGGCTCGCGGGCGTGCGGGGCGGGCGGGGCGGGCGGGGCTCGCGGCCGGGCGGGCGGCCGTTGCCCGCGGCCGTTGCCCGTCGAGGCCGCCCGGCCGGGGTCCCGGCGGGCGGGCGGGCGGGCGGGCGGGCCCGGGTCGGCGGCCGCGGGGGGCCCCGGAACCGGCCGGGCCGCGCCGAGGGGCGCCCCCGGGCGGCGGGGAGCCGGGCGCGGGGCGGCCGGGCGGGAGGGGGCGTGCGCGGGGCGGCTGCGGGCGCGCCGTCCGGACTCTCCCCGCCCGGCCCGGCGGCTCCGGGGGCGGCGGCGGGCGCCCGAGCGCGGCGGCCCGAGTGGACGGCGCGGCCCGCGCAGCCCCCGGCCCCGACGGGCGCGCTGAGGTGCGGGGCCCGGAGTCCCGACCCGGGCCGGCCTCGGAGACCCCTCCCGCCCCGCCGGCTCGCTTTGTTCCCGCTCACATGCCATAAGGGGCTGCTATGTATGTGTTTGCCTCTTAGATTTCAGTAAATTGGTGATTTTAATTTTTTTTTAAATACCACTCATAACCCAAACAATCATTAACTTGGTGCAAGTTTTTGACAGACCACTACTGAATACTAAGTTCCTACCAAAGCCCAAGTTTTCTAGGCGCTCCCCTCTTCAATGGTGTGATTGATTGATTGATTTATACAAGCACTGGATACAGTCAGAAGCGCGGGAGGGTGAGAGAATTCACCAGAGCCAGAGCAGGGAGCAGAACAGGCAGAGGGACCGAAGTACACTGCTGCGGGGAGCAGCGGGCGGCAGGAGAGGTCTGCGCGCCATGTGGGACCCTCGACGGTGGCCGGGGATCGAACCGGCGCTGCAGAGGCTGCGGGCAGCTTCGCAGCCCAGCGCTCAACCGCTGCACCACCAGTGGAGGCCCGCCTGTCTGTGGTTTCTTGAATTTTTAATATTTCCTCCTAAAGTAAGTTCAGTGGGTCATAGGCAGTGATTGCACACCCACTAGTGATCTAGGGTTCAGCTAGACATTCAGACTTACTAGGACCCAGACAGGACAGAAACGCTGCATGTAATCAGGATAGCATCAACATCGTGGTCAGTGAGGACCCTTACAGCACTGCATGGGCTTTCTCTGCCTCCCTGAATGACAGCTCAGAAGAAAGAAAACCATCCTAGTGGCTGCGAAAGCTTAGAAATGGACTTAGAAATGACTTATTTCTTAACCCGTGAGCAAGGCCTTAGCTTCCAGTCTCGCAGAGAACGGCACGATTATTCTGCATTTAGGGAGCCCAAAGCCAAGCCTTCTTGCCAAACGCCAACAAAGGGTTATATAACAAAGTGTTGCTAGGCAACACTGCTGACAGGTCACCTTTAGCAGGCTGACAGAGTGAGAGTGCTACAAAGTTAACGCATGACCTTTTTTTATGAAGAAGCTTATTCTTCACTAACATGTCATAACCCAGTGAATTTTTTTTACTGTTTCCTCTGTAAGATTTGACCATGTTTAACTCCAAGAAGTAGATGTTTATTTGAAAATTCTCCCAATTGGTACTATTTGTAAGATAGCTTGCTAATATGTAGACTTTAAGTGTGTTTCCTTTTAAAATAATTCTTTCTTCCTTTTCCTCTCTCAGCAAGAGAAATTAACCTCTTCCTCTAGTTTTGTAGCATTTTTTTTATAGTCTTGAAATGGCCAGACAGGACAAAATGGCAACAGGGCAGGAGGCTGGATGGAAGGATGGAATGGCCACCTCCTTGCCCGGGCTCTGAGATCAGAGAGCAGCCAAGAGGCCAAAAACTGGGGCCTCCCCAGTGGCACAGCTACTGTCTGTAGTCTCTGCAGTGCAGGTTTGCTTCCTGGCCGGCCAGGGAGATACCCACATGGCGCGGCAGACCTTTCCTGACTCACTGCTCCCCTCAGCAGTGTTTTCGGTCATTCTGTCTGTTCTGCTCCCCACTCTGTCTCTGGTGAATTCTCTCACCCTTCCACACCTCTGGCCTGTACCCCAGCTCTTGTATAAATAAAATAAATATTAAAAAAAAAAAAGGCTAAAAACCAAGAGCTAGAGCAATACCAACACCCACACAGTAGGGGCCTATTGACTATAGCCTAACAAATTACAGTGCCTGATACGAGGACAGGTGGGTATCTGTGGGTTCTTACCTGCACGCACAATAGTAAAAGACCTCAGGCTCTAGGAACAACAACCATGGGGTTTATTTTACAAATGGGAAACAAAAAGCTCACTGTATCCCCAAGTGGCCCATTATCTCACACAGGTAGCATCAGTGATGGTCACCACCAGTCACCTGGAGTGCTGGACAGCACTAGCCAGCAATGGTCACTAATGGTCCCCCAGAGGTGTGACACCCAGTGTTAACAGCTCTTTGTGAGTTGCTGTGTTATCCCAACAACAAACAGCTCTTTGAGACACCAAGTCCAGAGCCTTTGGTGCTTCTTTCAGGCAATGTCAGAGATAGGACATGGCCCAGTCTGGGAGGTTTGGCTGCTGGATGCTTCTTTTCCTCTTTCTTCAGAGGCCAGGGACAGAGTCTTCCCCTTTTTTCTTCCTTCAGAAGTTGGAACCGTCGTCTTTTCTTCAGGGGCTCGGCTTCAGGAGCTGGCGTCCTTTCTCTTCTTTGGGTAGTGGTGTTGTCTCCCCTCAGCTCCCACTAAGCCTGGCTTATATCCTCCTTCAGGGTGCCACACCCACAAGTCTGATTGGATCATTTTTCAATCCTTTGAATGATTGGACCATTTACCAATCAGTCCATAGCACCTGATTGGTCCATTCTACGATCCAGGAAGTGCACTGTTACCTAAAAGGGCTCCGAGGAGCAACTGCCACAACTGACAAAAAGGCAGTTACTGGGCTCTGAGGAGCAAGTGCCACAATTCACTTGTGGTAGAGCAACAGGGAGAAAGGACACCGCTGCTCCTGCTGACTCCCACTGCTGAAGCAGTGGTAACAGTTCCGGTAACAGTTTTCAGTGAGGTTTTGTGCATATTTATTCCAATGAATTTAAATTTTGGGATGCTAAATATTATAAATAGAATTGTTACAAAATTTTATTAGTGTATTAATTATACATAAAATACAATAGATTTTTCACTGTGCTACAAAACACAAAATTCACTATTTAAGTTAGTTCATTTAAGCTATTTTAGGTTTGTTTTTTTTTTTAAAGATTATTTATTTATGCAAACAAGAACTGGGGTGCAGACCAGAGGTGGGGGTGTGAGAGAATTCACCAGAGACAGAGTGGGGAGCAGAACAGGCACACTAACTGAAATACACTGCTGAGGGGAGCAGCAGGCGAGGAAGGAGAGGTCTGCTGCACCATGTGGGTTGCTCCCTGGCTGGGGACCAAAGTCCTGCTGCAATGGCTGCGGATAGGATAGCGTCTTAACCCTTTGTGCCACCAGGGAGGCACCATTTAAACTATTTTAAAGTATATACTTTAGTGACATTAATATATATATTCACATTGTTGTACAAGCATCATCATTATCTAATCCCAGATTTTCATCACTTCAAAATAAAATTTTGTATCCATTAAGTAGTAACTCCCTACTCCACCCTTCTTCCAGCCTCTAGTGATCGCAAGTCTACTTTCTATGAATTTGCCTGTTGTTGTTTCATATAAATGGAATTATGTGTTTTTTTTATATCTTTCATTTAGTATATGTGTTTTGTTTTTTTTTGTGTGTGTGTGTGGGACCCTCGCTGGTGGCCGGGGAACCAACCGGCGCTGCAGAGGCTGCGGACAGCCTGGCAGTCAAGCGCTCAACTGCTGCGCCACCAGGGGAGGCCCATTTAGTATATGTTTTTAAGGTTCATCAATGTCATAGCATAAGTACTTCATTCCTTCTTGTGGCTCACTAAATTCCATTATATGTATCGACCACATTTGTTTATCAGTTGATGGACATTTGGCTTGTTTTCATCTTTTGGCTCTTGCGAACAGTGCTGCTGTGAACATTCATGTACAAGTTTGTTTTTTTTTTAAAAACACTTGTTTTCATTTCTATTAGTAATGTATTCCTAGGAGTAGAATTGCCTGATCACATGGTAATTCTAAATTTAACTTATTGCTGTCAACTTGTTTTCAACAGCAGTTGTTTGACTTTTTATTTCCATCAACATTGTATAAAGCTTCTAATTTTTTCCATATCCTCACCAATTCTTGTTTTTCATTTAAGTTGTAGTCATGCTAGTGCATGAAGTGGGATGTCATTGTGGTTTTGATTTCCTTGATAATTAAGGATATTGAACTTCTTTTCATGTACTTATTAGCCATTTATATATCTTCCTTGGAGAAATTTTTTTTTTCAGGTTCATTGCTCATTTTACAGTGGGTTGTATTTGGGTAGGGTTATTCTTTTTACTCTTGTTGAATTGTAAGAGTTTTTATAAGTTCTGGATACTAGACCCTTATCAGAGATAAGATTTGCAAATATTTGCAAAAACCCAATCTGTGGGTTGTCTTTTCCTTTTCTTATAAGTGTTCCTTGATGTACTAAAGTTTTTCATTTTGATGCAGTCCAGTTTGTCAATTTTTTTGTTATTGTTTATGCTTTTGATGTCATAGTTAAGACACCATTGCAAAGCTCAGGGTCATGAAGATTTACCCCTTTATTCATCTAAGAATTTTATATTTTTATGTCCTTGATACATTTTGGAAACTATATGTTTTTTTTTTTTAATAGAGGCATGTTTATTTATTTGTTTGTTTGTTTTTTGGTTTTTGTTTATACAAGCACTGGGTACAGTCAGAAGCGCGGGAGGGTGAGAGAATTCACCAGAGCCAGAGTGGGGAGCAGAGCAGGCAGAAGGACCGAAGTACACTGCTGAGGGGAGCAGCGGGTGGCAGGAGAGGTCTGCGCGCCATGTGGGACCCTCCTCTGGTGGCCGGGGAGCAGCCGGGGATTGAACCGGCGCCGCAGAGGCTGTGGGCAGCTTCGCAACCCAGCGCTCAACCGCTGCGCCACCGGGGAGGCCCACCTTGATACATTTTGGGTTAATTTTTTTATATGGTGTAAGGTAAGGGTTTCATTCTTCACTCTTAGGTATGTGGACAAATAGCTGGTCTGCCTCCATTTGAAGTGACTTTTTTTTTTTATAGCTAGTGTGATAGTTTATGTGTTCCAGTTGTTTTTTTTTTTATTTTCTTACATCTTTGGTCTCCTTTGATTTGTTGTTCCTCCTTAGGTGCAGCGCTCCGCCCAATATCCCACCCACTAACCACTACCCCCTCCTCTCCCCTGTGTCTCCCTCCCGAGTTCTATTTACTCCAACTCCTCCTTCTTCCATTCTATACGCCCTAGATCAATGCTTGGCCTACGAACTTTGTCCTTTTTCTGGAACTTTGTCTTTTTCCTGGGTGAGGACCTGTGCTTCTGGACTGCAGCAGACCAGGCTGCTCAGATCCCCAGAAGCAATTGGGAGGCAGGTAGCAAGGCAGGGCAGGCAGTTCAGGAACCTCAAAAAATCAAGACTCCTTTATTTTGTAACTTCCTCTTGTATAGGAGACTGTCCCAGACTAGTCTGGTCTTTGTGTCCTGTGCCTCCTCATTCAGACTGTCCCATCCATTCTAATGACTGTCACATGATGCTGCTTTTGAATCTTATAATCCTGGCATTGGGAACCCTACAGACTCTGGCCGGTGGTCAGTCCAGTTCCTCTGTTCTCCTTTTGTGGTTTCCGTTTCTGCACTAGTCCTCAGTCACATCTCTGATGTTTTCCTCTCCCAGTTGGAAAAGGAGGAAGCCTCACTCACGTTGCCCACATCTCTGGACCAGGGGTTTGGCTCCCCAGGCCAATTTAGTGGCCCCAGTGTAGTGTTCCCCAGACAATGTAGTGGAGATCACGTAAGAGGTTGTGGCCACACCAGCTAAACCCTGGTCTTCCAGCTCATGGTTCCAACCAGGCTGTTTGGGTCTTCCCCAGACAATGAATGTGTCCAGGGCTTTGATTTGTCCCTCTCATCTCCTGGTGGTCTGCAGTGGGGGTGCCTGAATTACTGGTGCCTTGCAGTGATCTTAATGAAGTGGGTCAGCCCCTGGGGGACCACCTCATTTTCCCCCTCCCGTGGCCCCCATGTGGAGGTGAAGTCTTGCAAAAGAGACTATTCTTATTGGTCATGACACCATTGTTGAATCAGTCGACCATAGATGGGTAGGTTTATTTTTGTCTATCTTATGCTAGTACAACACAACTATTTTTTTTTTTAGCAGACTCCAATTTTTAAAAAAAGACTTTAACATCACTTTCAGGTTAGCTGCAAAATTGAGAGGAAGGTACAGAGAGATTTTCCTTATACTCTGCCCCACACATGTATAACCTCCCCCATTGCCAACATTCCCCACCAGAGTCGTAAATTTGTTCAAATTGATGAACCTACCTTGACACATCATTATTACCCAAAGTTCATTCTTGGTGTTATACATTCTGTGGATTTGGACAAATATATAACACGTATCTGAAACTGGAGACGCATAGCACGAGCGGTGGGGCAAGATTGGCTCTTTACTGCTGCCCCCTAAGCTGCAGGAGCAGTTGAAGAAGGGTGTTATAGTTTCCTGGCAGCCTCTTTCCCAGGTGCCAGCCAGGTTTGAGCTCGATGTCCCTAGGGCTCCCATGGCAGAGCGGGAATTTCCCTGCTGGCCACCTAGAGTGCTGTCCTTGGGCAGTACCAGGCCATCCTGCAGCCTACAGGATGGCTATAGGGAGGCCTGGTGCTTACCAGGCTTGATAGCCAGCCTGATGTTTGCCAGGTTTGAGGGCCAGAGCATCCCCCCTGTGCCCCCTGTCTTGGGGCTCTGGCTCCTGGACCTGAAAGAAGATATAAGACAAAGTAGGAGCCAGCTCAGGTTCTCAGTTTCTGGCCTCTGAAGAAATAAGAAGGATCAACAGCTGATCTCTGAAGAAAGAAGAGAAACTAAAGGAGAGAGAGACTGGGCCACTGCACCTGCCTCTCTGGTCCTGACACTGCTTAGTGGTGACCAGTGGTGACCAGCACTGCTGGCCAGTGCTATGCAACACTGTTGATGGGTGGCTGCACTCTGTGTCTGGGTCACATCTGAGAGCTGTCCTCCACTTCTGATCATCTGGCACCGCTTCCCAGTGCTCTTGCCTCTGTGGCTGTGCAGCCCAGCCTTCAGACTGTTGATGTGGGCTACTGTGGTGTCATCTCAACAACCCCACCTATGAGCACCTGCAGCTGCTTTGTTTTTTGCTTTTTGTTTTTTTAAAGTTATTTATTTATTTTTAAAGATTTATTTATTTATTTATGCAAGCACTGGGTACAGTCAGAAGCGCGGGAGGGTGAGAGAATTCACCGAGTCAGAGCGGGGAGCAGAACAGGCAGAGGGACCGAAGTACACTGCTGAGGGCAGCAGCGGGTGGCAGGAGAGGTCTGCGTGCCATGTGGGACCCTCTGGTGGCCGGGGAGCAGCCGGGGATCGAACCGGCGCTGCAGAGGCTGCGGGCAGCTTCGCAACCCAGCGCTCAACCACTGCACCACCGGGGAGACCCCTGTAGCTGCTACTTTGAGTTGGATCCTGACCCAGTGCTTGTCTTCGTTGATGGGACAGTGCCATCTTGAATGAGGGGCCTTTCTTTTGGGACTTCTGGATATTGTGTGCACTATCTGGGGTGAGATAGTTGGCCACGTGTGGCCTCAGAAGCTCTGTTTCCCGTTTGTTAAATAAACCCCGTTGTTGTTCCCTGAACCTGAATGGGTTTGCAATTGTGTACATTAGTGAGAACCCATAGACAATGACCTATCCTCTACCCGGTCACTGTCTTTTGACCTGCTATCCCACCCTGTTGCACTGATTCATAGTCACCATTGTAGAATCATATAGAATATAGAATATATATAGAATAGAATATATAGATTATAGAATATTTTCACTGTCCAAAAAGCCTTTGTGCTTTGCCTAGTCTTCCCTCCTTCCCCCAAGCCCCTGGCAACCACAGGTCTTTTCACTGTCCATAGTTTGCCTTTTCCAGAATGTCATATAGTTGGAACCATCCATGTCATTTCAAAACTTGACAGCTCACTTCTTTTTAGTGCTGAATAATATTCAGTTGCGTAGAAGTACCAGTATTTATTCATCCATTCGTTGACTGGGACATCTTCGTTGCTCTTAAGTTTTGGTAGTTATGTGTAAACTGCTACAAATATTCTTGGGCAGGTGTTTTGTGTGGCTATAAGCTTTCAACTTCTTTGGGTAAATATCAATGAATATGATTGCTTGACTTTGTAGTAAGAGTATGTTTAGTTGTGTGAGAAACTGCCAAACTGTCTTCCAAGGTGGCTGTACTGTTTTGCAGGCCCACCACCTCACTAGCATGTGATGGTGTCAGTGTTCCAGATTTTGACTGTTATAATTAGCTTTTCTCGAATGACATAAGATGTGAAGCTTCTTTTCATATGCTTTTATGTCATCTGTTTTCTTTGAGGAAGTGTCTTTTCAGGTCTTTGATCTGTTTTTCAGTTGGTTGTATATTACTGCCAAGTTTTTAAAATTCTTTGTATATTTTGGATTCAGTTCTTTATCAGACATATCTTTTGAAAGTATTTCCTCCCCAAATGTGGGATATCTTTATATTCTTGACAATATTTCAGAGTAGAAAATTTCAATTTTAATGCTAGCCTATTGATTCTTTCATGATTGCGCTTTGGTGTCATATATAAAAAGTTATCACCAACCCAAAAATCATTTAGGTTTTCTTATATTATCTTCTAGTTATAGTTTTGTATTTTACAATTTTTTGTAAGGTCTGTGTCTGGATTCTTCTTCTGTTTTCCTCTTCCGTCCTCCCTCCCTCCCTCCTCCTCCTCCTCTCGTGATTGCGGATATTCATTTCTTCCCAGCAACCTGTGTTGAAAAGACTATATTTTCTCTGTTGTGTTGCCTTCGCTCCTTTCACAAAGAGGTTGATTGATTTATGTCTCTCTCTGGCCTCTGTTTTGGGCCTTTGAACTGTTTGTCCTCTCACCATACCACACTGTCATGATTACGGTAGGCTTATATGTATCTTTTAGAGTAATTGATATGAGGAACGGCTGTTTTTATAAACAGGTAAATAGAACAAAACTCAGAAAAAAGATCATAAGAGTATTATTTCTCACAGATTAAGCAACTAACACCCCAGTAACTCAAAATCCTTTACAAGGAGAGATAGTTTAATGAGTTCTAGTTCAGTTTGTTATCTTTTGCATGTTACTTTTTTCCCCTTTTTCTTTTTACCTACTTCCACTTTAAGGTTAACTTCATCAGCTTTTTGAGTTGAAAGTCTAGTTTATCTGATACGAGAATAGTGTTTCTTCTTTTCCGTTTGAATTATTAGCAGATACGATACTGCTTCAACTTTTTTTCATTTGTTTTTTTCTTTCAGTTTTAAATGGGTCTCTTGTAAATTATTGTTGGCTGAAACATTTCACCCACATTGTAAGTCTCTGTCTTTTTATTGGTGAATTCAGACCATTCACATTTAGCATGATTATTGATATGAAGTGTTTATCATTTCGTTTTGTATTTTTTACTGTTATATTTTACTTTGCCATTTGTTTTTCCCTCCTCTTTCCAAAATGGCTTTCCTTAGTATGTCGATCAATTTCTTTTTTTCTTTGTCTCTGGGTCTGTATTCTGGTTAGTGGTTACCATGGGGTTTTTACTAAAATCCCATTTAACTATACAGGTTCTGTCAGTTTCTTCCTCCCCCTTAGTGTTTTGTTGCTGAATTATATTCTTGCTCATCATTCTGCTTTTGTATTGCTGTTGTCATTTTGCTTAGGAATTTGTGTTACATGTTTTTTTTATAGAAGTACTTTTCAACATTTCTTTTTTTTTTTTAAAGGTGTACTTATTTATTTATACAAGCACTGGGTACAGTCAGAAGCGCGGGAGGGTGAGAGAATTCACCAGAGTCAGAGCGGAGAGCAGAGCAGGCAGACGAAGTGCACTTGCTGAGGGGAGCAGCGAGCGGCAGAAGAGGTCTGCGCGCCATGCGGGACCCTCACCCGGTGGCCGGGGATCAAACTGGCGCTGCCGAGACTGCGGGCAGCTTCGCAACCCAGCGCTCAACCATTGTGCAACCTGGGAGGCCCTTTTCAACATTTCTTTTTTTTTTTTTTTAACTTTTTTTTTTTACTTTTTATTTATTTGTTTATACAAGCACTGGGTACAGTCAGAAGCCAGGAGGGTGAGAGAATTCACCAGAGCCAGAGTGGGGAGCAGAGCAGGCAGACTGACGAAGTACACTGCTGAGGGGAGCAGCGGGCGGCAGGAGAGGTCTGCGCGCCATGCGGGACCCTCCTCCGGTGGCCGGGGAGCAGCTGGGGATGGAACCAGCGCTGCAGCGGCTGCGGGCAGCTTCACAACCCAGCACTCAACCTCTGCGCCACCGGGGAGGCCCCGCCTTGTCAACATTTCTTAAAGGGAGGTCTGGTGGTGGCCCCGCCTTGTCAACATTTCTTAAAGGGAGGTCTGGTGGTGGCCCCGCCTTGTCAACATTTCTTAAAGCGAGGTCTAGCTTCTGTTTGTCTGGGGAAACCTTCATTTCCCCTTCATACATGGAATGATAATTTTGCAGGATAGAGTATTCTTGACTGGCAGTTCTTTTAGGATTATGAAAACTTCCATTCTCTTCCTGCCTGGAGAGTGGCTGGGCTGAATTCTGGGAAAATCCTAATTGGGGAGCCCATTGTAAGTTTTTTTTTTTTTTTCCTTGCTTCCTGCAATTTTTTTCTTTATCTTTGACTTTTGAGTGTTTGACAATGATGTGTCTAGATGTAGATCTTTTTGCATTTAAAAATTTGGGTGTTCTTGCTGTTTCCTGAACACCCATAGTTAATTCATTCTTTGGGTTTAGAAAATTCTCAGTTACTATTTCTTTGAATAGGATTTCTGCTCCCATTTCTCTCTTGACCTTCTGGGGTCCTGATTATTCTTAAGTTTCCTCTTCTAACTGATAGGATAGTTCTCACAGATTTTCCTTATGCTTCCTTTGTTTTGATTCTCTTTTTCTAAATGGCTTATTTGTTCCTTTGACTTCTATGTCTGAAATTCTTTCTTTTGCCAATTCTATTTAAAGTGCTTCCTAAGGGGTCTCCCTGGTGGTGCAAGGGGTTAAGACCCAACCTCTGAAGCTGTCCTCAGCCACTGCATCATGAGTTCCATTCCCCAGGCAAGCCAGGGTGCAACCCACATAGCGCAGCAGACCTCTCCTGATTCGCCCGCTGCTCCTCTCAGCAGTGTATTTCACTCAGTCTGCCTGTTCTGCTTCCCACTGTCTCTGGTGAATGCTCTCACCATCCCCCCACCACACACACCTCTGGCCTGTACACCAGCTCTTGTATGCATGAATAAATAAATCTTTAAAAAAAAAATAAAGTGCTTCCTAAATTTGTCTGCATTTCATTCAGTCTTTTTTTGTGATGTTTATATATTCTGTCTCTTTGGTGAATGAGTCTCTTTGTTCCTGAATTTCCTTTCTAAGCTCTTGTTCCTACCTATTTTGATGTCTTTTTTGATAGTTCTCTATTTCTGTATTATTTATATTTTCCCAGGACTTGTGTTGTTCTCACTTTGCTTTTACGCTTTGTGTTTAGATGTTCTTTGCTTCCTAAGCATGTGTATTGTCTTTCTTGCTGTGTGTGTGTGTGTGTGTGTGTGTGTGTGGCACTGGGGATTTAGTTTTGTTTGTTTCTCATCTTAGTTTAACTTGACATGAGCTGAGAGTAGAAGGGGTATCTGGGGCTTTAATATTTGATCTCAATTTGAGGAGTGAGGTTGGGCACCTCTACCTCTTTAGTTCCACAGCAAGCTGTATTCTGTACTCAGGTTGTCATCACTTCCCACCCCACTTCCCTGCTACTCTTTGCTGTGGGTTGTGATCTATGAACCTGGAGTCTCCTGGTGGGGAAAAACTAGGTTTAGGCCACCAGCCTCACTCTCTGGGACTGTGTGATACTTGGCAGGCAGGCAGCACTCACCCTGATTCTGGTGGGCAGGCATGTGCTGTCTTGTCTCTATGGCTGCTGGTGATTGTTGTTGCTGCCCTGTCCCACCTGTGCTGCCATTTCTGCAGGCTCTGTGATATCTACGTGCCATTTGCTTACTTTCCCAAGGAGTTTGTGCATTATCTCATCGCTCTTGGGCATTATATGGAGTCCAGCCTGGGTCAGCATGGCAGCCTTTTGACCTTTTCTGGGCAGAAGTTCTGGGTACCCATGCCAGTATCAGAGTTCCCAGTTTCCTGGGTCTGGGCTCATAGAATTCCCATTTCCTTTGGTCAGGTCTGCTCCCACTCTCGTGTGAGCGAAGTTCCTCTAAAGAATTGTACAGTGCTCTTGGTTGTCCCACCATGGCTTGCATGGTCAGCCACCAGCATGTTCTGTTGGCTGGACTATCTACTCTTCCAATCATGCTCCCCTTTGCTTCCTCCTGTTCTTTTCCCTCAGCGGCCACCATCCTTAGTTTAAGATCTCCATGGGAAAGTCCTGGGAGTCTATAGATGGGATGGAGCAGCTAGATCTTCCTATGAGCAAATACTAATTTTTTATAGTTGTTATTAGGGAAGAGGGTGATCCCAACCCCTCTATTGCCACTTGTTGTGGGTGGAGTCTCAAATGAGCCAAATGAGAATGTCACCTCACCAAAATAGACATATAGATAGCAAATAAGCATGTGCAAATATATTTAATACCACTAGTCATTAGGGATATGTGTATTATCCCAGTGAGAGCCTACTACCTACTGGAATAACTTAAAAGACTGAACATACCATGTATCGGTGAAGATGTGGAGGAACTGAAACTGTCATACACTATGGTTAGGGATATAAAATGATAAATCTTCTTTGGAAAATAGTTCGGTGCCTTCTCAAAAAGTTAAGCACATACCTACCATATGATCCAGTCACTCCATTTCTAGATATTTAACCACAAGAAAAGTGTATGTCTGTATAAGAACTTGTAGGTGACTTTTCATAGCAACCTTACTTATAATAACCCACAACTGGAAACAGTCCAAGTGCACATAAGCATTTTGATGAATAAACAAACTGTATTATAACCTTATAATGGAATAGTATTTGGCAGTAATGGAAATGAACTTATTACATGCAACCCCACGGATCAGTCACAAAATTATTATGTTGAGTGAAGCTAAACAACAACAAAAAAATAGTATGTACTTAGGAACTTATGATTCCATTTATATAAAATGTAGAAACTCAAACTAATCAATCCGTAGTGACAAAAAGCTGATCAGCAGTTACCAAGGCGTGGGGGAGAGCATTAAGGAAGGGCAGGAGGGGAGATTATCAAGAGGCATGAGGAAACTTAGAGATGATGGAAACATTAACTATCATGATTGTGGTGATGATTTTATGGGCATATACATATGTCGAACTTAGAAAGCTATACATTAAATATGTATAGTTTATGTATTTAATAAACTATTAAACTGTTAAATTTTTTTTAATAAAAACGAAACTGTTAAATATTTTTTAAAAAGATTTATTTATTTTTGTACAAGAACCGGGGTACAGGCCAGAGGCACTGGAGGGTGAGAGGATTCACCAGAGACAGAGCAGGGAACATAACAGGCAGACTGACAAAATACACTTCTGAGGGCAGCAGCGGGTGAGACAGAAGAGGTCTGCTTTGTCATGTGGGATTCTTGCCGGCCGGCTGGCCGGGATCGAGGCTGCAGACAGCTTCACGTGTGGTGCTCAACTGCCTGCGCCACCAGGGAGGCCCAACTGTTAAATATTTTTTCACTTAAAAATATATAAAGATCTTGGACTGCTTCAGGTAGAAAAGAGCCTCAGGAGAGATAGCGAAGCCTGCAGGGTTTATGGAATTTGCTCAACATTTTTTTTCCAGTAGGGTTTAGGAGAACCTATGTCTCAATACCTTTTTTGTTTGTCTTCCATGTTTCTTTTCCTAAACTGGCTATTGTAAATGGCCATTTTTCTGTTATTAGTACTGGTAGTGTTACCTTCTTCCCCTCTTATGCTCGAATTCTTAGACTCATTATCACTTCCTTCTGTTTTATCATCTATATCAGTTTAAGTCAGGTTCTTTCTTCCCTTTGAAATGTCTGATAAATGTACTCCCTTTTTTTTTTTTTTTTTTTAAAAACAAAAAATGCCTTCCTCATTCCAGCATTGCAGAAAAGCAGAAAAGGGTTCTTATCCTGGAGTTAATGTAATAAATTCCTAACGAGTCCCTTTCTTCTAGTCCAAACCATGTTGTAGCTATTCTGAGACCGACATTTTAGGAAATAATTTTTGTATTTCACATTCTTTCCCTGGCCAGTCACATTAGCAGTATTAAATATTTACTATATGTATGAAACTGTAAAGGACTAGGAGAATGGAAAGGTAGATGGCATATGATTCCTATCTCAAATAATGTTTATGAGGAGGTAAAGTTTAAATGTAAATGTGATTTTTACCTTCAAGTAACTTACTTTTTAGCCGAAAAGATAAATATCTCAAAAGTTTAATAAACGGTAAAATAGTAATATTTTTCTTTTTTCCCTCCAGGTTCCTGTTGCATGTAAATCTTGTCCTTGTGGTTACAAGTTTTAATAGGAAACTTCTAAAAACAAAGTCAGAGAAATCATCATCCTGTACAGGTAATTGTGAGTTTGACAACTTCCCATGTTTAAATTTTCCTGTTCATATACATTTAAAGTTAATTTGGGGGAGTTAAAAAACCTTTTTGCTGGTGAAGTATTAAAATCTATTAATAGGACATTTCAAACTTTTATTGAGTGACATATGCTACGTATTGATATCTTAGGCATACAGCAGTTAAGTATACGAAGGCAGTTTCAGTGTGACTATGCATAGGACTATACATATGGAATATATAGGAAAAATACCAGCTAAGAATAAATACTGGGTAAGAAATACTATAGGTACTTCCATTAAGTACAGAAACCAGGAAAGTGTGCCTACTGTCTCAACTATTGTTCAACACTGATTAGGAGTAAATTAACCATGGCAGAAGTTTTTAAATATTATAGTGTACTTTGTTGGTGAAGCTGTGGGGAAACAGAAGCACTCATACATTGCTGATGATAATGCAGATTATTACAACCTTTCTGAATGGAAATTGGGCAAAACTAAAAATAACTGTATTTATTTTACCTGTTGACCTAGTAAGGTAATGTCTTTGCTGGGAATGTACATGCAGGTACACTTCTAATAATATGAAAATATATATTACAGGATATTCAGAGCAGCAGTGTATATAATTGTGGACTGTTAGAAATAACCTAATTGCCCATAAATGGGAAAGTGATTAAATTATGGTAAATCATGTAGTAATGGAGCTATAAAAAAGAATGAGGATAATCTCTATCAACTGATATAGAGTATAGTGTTAAGGTAAAAAAAATAAAGCTCAAGAGTATAGTATATTACCTTTTATATAAGAAAGAAAGCGGATTTATTAGAATCTGGGATTTCAGTGTATGTTTGGGTTCATATGCATACATATATTTCCTATCTCTGTGCACTGACAGGAACTAGAAGTAATAATATACCAGCAGTAATAATTAAATCCAGCATCCAGTTTTTTATTTCTAAGTAAGATTCTCTAATACAAGGATCCAGGGTGCTCTTTGGAGTAGTGGTTGATTTCAGAACTAAGACAGGGAAAATACTAAAGGTGCCTGGAACACCTTGAGGTGTGCCAGATAACAAAGTGCTTCTTTTTTTTTAAAGAAAGGAAAATATTATTCAAAGAACTGCGAGCCAACCTGAAGCAGTTCCAAATGGCGGAAGCTGGATCAACTGAAATAAAATATTATTATTGGGTTATAATATGTAGAACAAAGTAATCACAATTCTTTTCTATATAAATTAAAAAATGTGGAAACAGGGACATTTCTTCCTTAACCTCTATTCCTTTGTATCTATGGATTCCATATGTACAGATTCAGTAATGTATCAAGAAACACTTATTAGTTAGGCCTGTGATGATTGTATCTGTATTGAACATGTGCACACTTTTTTCTTATTACTTCCTAAAATATACAGTATAATGATTATTTACATAGCAGTTATATTGCACTAAGTGTTATAAATATAGAGAGGATTTATAGTATAAGGGAGGATATATGTAGAATGCAAATACTATGCCATTTTATATAAGGAATTTGAACATCCCTAGATTTTGGTAAGGGGAGGGTCCTGGAAGCTATTATTCATGAATTACATTGGGATGACTATAGTATAAGTCCCGTTAATAATGTAGAAGGATTGAAGGAAACAGAAAATTGGCATTAGCTAAGCAGTAATAATTGTTGTAGAGAAGATCCAACAATGAATGGTAAAATTAGTGAATGAAAATTGTGGAGAAATAAAATTTGTATAGATTTTAAGTATACCCCCAAGATTTTTATTAACCACAAAGAGAAAGTAATTTTATGGGGTCAAGCCTGCCAGAATTTACCTTGATTGATGGTTAAAGTGAACGTTGAAATTAGGAGACACGCTGACATTATGAAACCCATAATACGATGCACTGAAAAGGACACATCATTTGTGGGTATCCATGCCAAAAATTAATAATCCTTGTTCAACCAGAAAACATCAGCCAAACCCAAATGAGACATTTGACAGTACTGATCAGTATTCTTCAGAAAAGTTAAGGTCATAAATTCAAGATATGGAAAGAGTGAACCATGACAACTAAAGTAATGTGGAATTTTTTATGTCTATTTTTACCCAATAGAATCTATTTCTATGTGCTCTCTGAACATTTAAGGCATGTTTTAAAATGTCTTATTTAAATATCTCTGTTTCAGATTATTCCATTATTTGTGTGTCGCTTTGGATAGGAATTCTACTCATGTGCCCCTTTAAACATTGTGACTTTGAGTCATCCTCTCCCCAGTTTTAAAAACTCTATCTTTCACTTTTAGACTCAGCTCTGTATTAAAACAATTTTGTTTTGTTCTTGTATTTTAACTATCATGCTTTGTTTGAAGTGGAAAAAGTGACTACATGCATCATTTAAAAGTACTTAGTATATTAATGAGAACCCTCTCTCCTATTTCTATTCCATTTAGGAACAACAGGATGATTGCTTCCAATATATTTCAGGGACTAAAATAAAACTCCTCACTTTCCTAATATTTGTCTTATAGTTGCAATATATATATTTTCTGTTTGCTTGTTGCTTACAAATATATTATTGTTGAGGGCAGGTTTTTCAGTCTGCCTTCATAATAGGTGATCACTTATAAATTTATTTGAAATAGTTTAGAATTTAAGTGAGGACAGAAAAGAATAGAAACTTTTCCCTTTCCACTTCACCATCTTGGAAGCCAAAGGGAGGAAAAGGCAGACAAGATGCCATGAAAGGAATATATACTTATAGGGGACTGGAATTTTAAAGCTGCTGAAAAGAAATCTTCCTCCTTCCCATCCTAAAATTCACTCATTGTCCAGGTTAGAATTCTGTTGAGTCGTCTTCCTTTTTTCAAAAACTCTTCAATGTCTTTAGGGAACATGTATGTTGTGGTTGTAATTTTAAAAAAACAACACTGGACTCCAGTGCCATTCAGAATATGTGACTGCCTGGGGATAATGTAAAATTAGGCAAACAGATCTGTAATGTTCCTTAAATAGTTTTTCAATTTCATCTATACCAAAATTAAGTATAATGCCCAGAGATAAAAGAAAATAAACTCAATAGTAAGGATTTAGAAGGCAGGAAAGGTTGTGAAGTAATAGTCATTTAAATCATATGACACAAGCAAGAGGAAGACCTAAAAATAATTTGGTCAGAAAACACAGGAATCAGGTATTTATCAACCTATTGTGAGAGAAGTTTTTTGGTAAGTATTAAATTGATCCGAGAACTTAATGTGATAGTACTGAAAAATTATTTGGTAAGCACTGCGTTCTTAGATTTAAAAGTACAACTTATCTTTTTTTTTTTTTTTTTAAACAACTCATCTTTAAATTCAACAGTTGTTCTTCTATGGTAGGTGCTTATAAAACTACTCTAAATTGTATTTCTACTGGAAAAACAAAAGACTTAAAAGCAACATCTACCTGATAGCAGCAGAGTTCAGTAATAAAAACATTATATCCTCCAAATGAAATAGTTGATACTTGACCAGTTGAAACTTTACTGTGATTGGTAAAACTTAGTTTCAGTTGTGCTTTTTAGTATTCATGGTTTTATGATTTTCAGTTTTCTTAGATGATTGTTTTTATTGTTTATTTTCTCCACAGAAATTAACAATACCATATCTTTGAAAGATTTGCAAATACTATTTTTATATGAATTTAAACCAGGACATAATGCAGCCATGGCAAGCAGACACATTAGTTCTGTCTTTGGAGAAGGCTCTGTTAGTCAAAGGACTATTCGGTGGTGGTTTGAAAAATTTCGATCTAGGAATCGGAGTGTGAAAAATGAGCCTCGAGGGAGACCTAAATCTGTGTTAAATGAAGATTGGTTGAGAGCCCTGGTGGAAGCTAACCCCAAAAGAGCAATTCGAGGCCTTGCAGCAGACTTAGGAGTTTCTGCTACAACAATTTCTCGACACCTGGCTGCAATAGAAAAGGTGAAAAAACTGGACAAGTGGTTAGGTACCACACCAGTTGATGGATGATCATAAAACTAAGATGTTTAGAGATTTGTCCATACCTTAAAATTTGAAAGAGCAGATAGCTCTTTTAGAGAAGATCATAAACTTTGACAAAGAAAAGAAATTGAAAGTGATGTGGTCAATGATTGGATGTTGATAGAGTTCCCAAATGTGTTAAAACCATAACTGTAATTAAAAAAAAAAATGCCATTGTAACCGTATGGTGGTTTGCAGAAAAGTTATTTCATTACTGCCTTTTTTTTTTGTTTAAAGATTTATTTATAAATGCATGGAGGAACTGGGGTACAGGCCAGAGGTGCAGTGGGTAAGAGGATTCATCAGAGACAGAGTGGGGAGCAGAATAGGCAGACTGACTGAAATACACTGCTAAGGGGAGTAGCAGGCGAGACAGGAGAGGTCTGCTGTGCCATGTCGGTAGCTTCCTGGCTGGCCGGGGATCGAACTCGTGCTGCAGTGGGTGCAGACAGCTTCATAGTGCTGTGCTTAACTCCTTGCGCCACCAGGGAGGCCCTGATTACTGCTTTTTTAACCCAGGTAAATCTCAAACGTTGTCAAAAAATTGAAATTATATATGAAAATTGTTCAAAAAGCTCTGCATTGGTTAGCAGACATTTGACCACAGACATCACATGCTGCCAAGTTAACTGAATTAGCCTTAGAAATTCTGCCATATTCATCATTCTCACCTGACCCTTTTTTTTCCAACAGATTATCACCTTTTTTAATCATTTGGAATTCTAAGAAATAGAGCATTCTTCAAGTGAGAGGCAGTGTTTAGAGGACTTAATAATTTTAACTATGCTGAATGTTATAAATATGGTATATATCATTTAGTATTCAGGGAAATTACCATTCAAGGAAAGCTGTCAAGGCAACAATGCATATTTTGGGTGATCAAAACTTTTTTCAAGAATATAACATTTTCACTTTGACCAACAAAAAGGTAATTTCATGTAGTTCAACCTGATACCTCCTGAGTCTGGCAGAACATGAAGACTGAAAGGGAACTGCCATGTCAGATGTTGGGAAATTACAAGCTGCTCCTGATTTTGGACCTTCGTCAATGGAGGATTGTCACAACTCAGTGTGTGTATGTGTGTGTAAAAGATGCTAAGGGGCGAGCCATGCAAAGATCTGGGTAAAGAGGGTTCTAAGAAAATGAGCAACCTCATCAAAGGCTCAGAAAAAAAATGCTAAAAAAAAAAAAATCACGTTTCTAACACCAAAAGCATGCACACAGTAGACATAGCTCAATGATGACTTTGGATAATACTGATTCTGTCACGCAGAGCCCATCCCTTCTTTCATGTTTTCCATTCCATTTATATATTTAAAAATTTAGGTGGCCTATCAGCGATAAAAATTAATGACCTTTTTATGATTTTATGGCTAGATTGCAGTTTATTATGGCATTCAGGGATTAAGTAGGAGTAAAGATACTGGGATGATCCTCTTCCTGCCTCCCTCTGACAGCCTGTTGTGTCTATTCCATGAAGGAGAGGAGAGAGAAGTAATCCTAGAAGGTAAGAAGTGAAAGACATCCTGGAATGGATCTTACCTGGAAGCTTGAGGGGCAGGGGGAGGGGAGTGAGAAAGTAAGGGAGTGGTGGAGGGAGATGGACTAGAAATTCCCTAAAGAATTGACCTTGAGCCTAAGGATTAAGGAATATGAGATGCTTAATTCAAATGAAAAAAAAAAAAAAAGTCTTCTCCTTGGGACACAAGCAACTCTGTAACATGACACAAGCCTTAGTGAGCAGGGCGTAGGATGCTTCTAGCCTCATTTACTCCCTTGGCTGGATGTCCTTGTCTTGCTTATTTGGACTGCTCCATCTTTCGGTTTGTCAAGGAATTTCCCCAGCCTTTCTGTGGACTGTCCTAAAACAGTGAAATTTTGGACTTAGTTCAGATTGAAAGGGTGAGAACGCTAAAACTAGAAGTGTAGGAAGGACTATATTTCAAAGGCATTGGCTTGGCCATTGTGAAAGAAAGTAGCGTTGTATGGTTTCTTAGTGTGATGGTATGCTGTTTTATGGCATCCCTCCAAGTCTCAGACCCTTTGCCAGACTTTTGGAGCTGGACGTCAAACTTTGGTCTGAAACAGAAAGTGAATATCCTTATTCAATACAAATAAGTAGTTTGGGGGTAGGTAGAAAACTCATATAGGAGCAGTGAAAGGAGCCAGGAAAAGGAGCAGATCTAGGATATTGAACTGGTCTAGTGATCTTCCCTACTTATAAACCCAAATACCAGAAATAGGCTCTGTGGTTCTTATGAGCACAGGGGTCCAGCTGTCACTGAAAATTGGTATAACTTTACTGATTTCTGGTAATCAATGAACTAGTCATTACTTTTCACTTAAGCCATTTTAAGTTGGGTTTTCTGTTTTGGCTAAAGAAAGATTCATGACTGATACAATCCCTGAGCTCATGATATCACCCTGCAGGGTTTGGGAATTAATGTGATGGACAGGTGCAAACTAGATACCCAATAAGTACTAGTGAATGCTATGAGAGGAAAAAATAGAGAAGGCAGAGAAGTCCTTGGGCACCTCTGGAAGCCCCACTGTGCCCAGGGCAGCCTGTGGGCTGAGTGCAGTGTGCAGGGAGACTGGGGCCTGGCTTGTACTTACAGTAGGGGTGTCCAGCTGTAAAAGAACACTGGCTTCTGAAGTTACTCTGAGCCTGTGGCCTTTCTGCAGTGATACTTTCTGAACTAGTGCTTTATTGGCCAGCTGGGAAGAAGAAATCTGCTTTTGTGAAGATAATTTAAGATGTATGACTTTTAAAATTTCTTAATAATTTATGAATCCCTAGGTTTACTATAAAAAATAAATTTTATTTGAAGATATACTTTTAAGTCATGAAGAAAGTAGACCTTAAATGTTCTTACCACAAAAAACAATAAATGTGACGTGATGGCCAAGTTAGCTAACACTGTGGTGCATTTGTATTACATGAAGATAATCAGATCAACACATTGTACACCTTAAACTTATACAATGTTATATGTCAAATATATCTCAAAGCTAAGAAAAAAACAAGGGGGGGAGAACGCTTTTAGGACAAAAATTAAGCTACTCAGCTTCTTTGTCTTTATTTTGGTAATTATTTGTATTTTTTGAAAAAATCAGATTTTTTGGGAAATGTTGAGTGTAAATGTTATAAACAGAATCAACACAAAATGATTACATTTTCATTGTGATAATCATCTCACTTCCATGGAAAAGTAGAACTGCAGTTTTAAGTTTACACCTTTAACTTAGGAGCTATGTTGGACTTTCAAGAAAAATGAGAAATTTTATATACACAAAGACCTCCCAAGCATTCCAATGCTCTCATTCCCATTGCCCTAAAAGTTTTAAAGACTTCTTGGTAGAAACTGGTTAGTCCATCCCTCCACTTCCCCTGCAGTTTGCTGAGTATTAATTACAAAAAGGAAATAAAAAATGGTGTTGAAAAGCCATTTGGTTCATCAGGTACATAATGTCTATTTTTAAAGTTCAGTCCAGTCTGTTTGCTTTTTGTTAGGCTAGAACTCCTACAGTCACTTTAAAGATCTTAAGCAAAGTTAGTGAAAAGTAGATTCTTTCAGCACCTGTCCTCAGAACTATTGAGTTTTTCTCTTTATCTTCAGCCACAATAGCCTCATTTCACTTCCTTTGACCTCAGCTAACTTGCCCATGGTGTTCTTTGTATCTGAATTATTTGCTGCTCCACTTCTCATTAACTACTCTTCATTTACATTTCTTGTGGGAAATCTTCCCCAATTGCCCCACTCCACCTTAGATCAGTTCCCCCTGCCAATGACCTTAGAGCACTCCCGTGGTTCCCTTGAAATTGTTCATAGTAGTTGTATATTTGTGTGATAGTATTTATTTTCTCTGCTAGATTATAAAATTCACAATAGGTCTTTTGTCTGTTTTGATCACAAGATCACACTTCTATCACAAGTACAAAGTCCAACACCTAGTATATACTTAGTAAATATTTGTTAAACGAGTAAGTATTAGGGTAAATTTCATCCATTTTGTAGAAGACTTTTGATATCAGTGTAAATAGGAGTATTTTAATAGCAGATGATTGAAAAGGAACAGTGGCTTGAATAATAACTGTTTTCCATAACTTATAAATTTTTTCATACTTATAAAAATACCAGAATTTTACAGTGACTACCTACATATCAACCACCTAGATTGAACCATTAATATTTTACTATACTTGCTTTGTTACTTATCTAGCCACATGATCATTTTTTGGTTTTTTGGATGCTTTTCAATGTAAGTTGCAGGCATTAGCATAATTTACCCTAAATATTTTGCATACATGCCATTATATAGAATTCAATATCTGCTTAACCTTTTTATTGAGGTAAAATTTTAATTCAATAAAATGCCCAAATCTTAAGTGTACTAGCATTGAGTATATTTTGACATATTCAGATAGTTCCGTAACACAAACCTCAGTTAAGATACTATTACCATCAGTACCCTCATACCCCGTTGTATTTTATCCCTAGCCATACTCCCACAAGAGACAAACACTGCTCTCAGTTTTTTCTACCATAGCAAAGTGTTACCTGTCTAGAGCTGCATATAAATGGAATCATACAATAGACTATGTTCTTTTTTATGTAAGTCATCTTTTACTGTTTTAGAGATTCATCCATTTTGTTGCATGTATCAACTTGTGCCTTAAATAAGGTGATTAATATGCCATTAAGCGACTATACCACAATTAGTTTTTCCACTTAACTATTTGATAGAGCTTTGTGTGTTTTTCCCCCAAGTTTGGGGCTATTATAAATAAAACATGAATGTTCTTGTACAAATATTTTTGTGGTCTTCATTTCTCTTGGATAAATAGCTAGGATTGGAATTACTGGGTCATAGATTATGTGTGTATTTGTTTTTCTAAACCTTTTTCCAATGTGATTATACCATTTATAACTCCTCTCACTAATATTTGATGTTACTAGTCTTTCTAATTTTATGACGGTTGGTTTCATAGCATAAGGGCTCAAGTGAGGCAAGCTAATCAACACTGTTGTAAGGGACCCATGCAGTTTAGCACTCTGCTCATCGTTCTTAGTGGATGAACCACAATCTTACACATGGCAACTGAGGTAACAGTCTCTGGAATGGCTTCCAATGCTGCTTGGTTATTTTTGCCTCTCATTGAGTATTGGTTAAATTTAGTGACTTGAGTCTAATAGGATATAAAAGTTATGGGAAGCCACTTCTGAGATTAAATTATAAAAGAATGTAGTTTCTGTCTTGTGTCTTCTCTCTTGCTCTTTCTTGGATCACTTATTCTAGGGGAAGCCAGTTGCTAAATTGTGTGGCAGCTTTGTGAAGAGTCCATGTGATGAGGAACTGGGGCCTGCCAAAAATCCCCCCCCAGCTGAGCACTCAGATAAGACTACAAAGCTATACATTAATTCATGATCCACAGAAACAGAGATAATGTTTGTTATTTTAAGCCATTAAGCTTTGGGGTAATTGGCTATACAGCAATAGACACTAAAACAATAACCCCTTTGTCTCATTTTCATAAGGTGGATGCAGTAGTTTCAGAGTTTCATGTTCATGTTCCAGACAGTAAGAAAAAAATGTGAAAAGACTTTTTTTTACATGAATCTATCCATTTTTATCAGAAAGCAAAACTTTTCCAAAAATTCCAATCTGCAGCAGACTTTGGTTTATATCTTACTAACCAGAGGTAACACCACATGGCAGTTCTTCATTAGAAAGTGGCTAGAAGCAGTGACTAGAGAGTATGGGGTGTTTGGATGGAGTCTGCCTCAGCTGACAATGTCTGCCACATTAACCATTTTTTAAAAAGCCACATTGTTAAAGATCTCTTCTTTAATACCCTCCCCAGACAACTGGACTTTTTTTTTTTGGGGGGGGGGAGGATTTCTAGAAAAAGAACCTATTCCAATGAAACTTTTAGAAAATTCCTCAGAATCTGAATAGCAGGGCCTGTGTTCTGATTCATGACCAGTATCAATTATCTCAGGGGGAAAATGAGTACTGTCTTCCTCTTGTTACTTCTAATTCCTCCAATCCTTTGCAGCAGGCACTTGAGAGCCATCCTGCTTATCTTCCTTTACCCCCAGCAAAATATCTTCTCAAGAGCCTTCATGGTTTTAAAATTCTGCCTTTCTCCCTTACTGTGCTTCCTGTCCCCCTGCCTCAGGTCTGCTACCTGAGTTATTTTGCTGGGCCAATCATTTTCAAATCTAATCCTGTTAATACTCCTCTGCTAAAAACCTAGATTCACCCACTGCCCTCAGGATGAAGCCTAGATTTCATCCCGTGGTTGTAAAAACTCTGTAAGTTGGATATGGCCCCCCTCTCCAGCGTTAATACTGTACCTTGCATTTAGTGTACCCACAACACCAAACTGCTGACTTCCCTGCCTTTGCTCACAAGGTCCTATTTGCCTGCTAGGTCTTCACCTCTGGGCAACTCCACCTGACATTCTTAGCTTTGGAGGCAGCTCTAATAGAAAGCCTTCTAGGATTGCCAACTCACCAGTGGGTTCGATGGGCTCAGTAGTGTACAAGCTTTTTTCCTTTTTTGTTGAAAATGTCCATACTACAATTGAATTGAAAACTATGCCTCTTATCGCTGGAACTTTTACAGTTTCTTTATATACAAGCAAAGTATATTTTTGTATAAAAAATAAGGTGTCCTGTACCTTGTTTTTCCAATTAATGCTATTTTGGAGATCATCTCATTTGGTATATATCTTTTTCCCCCCAATACAAGCATACCTTTCACAACTCAATTTGTTGACGGACACGTGGGCTATTGTTTTCCTCTGACAAGTAGTTCTGCAAAGTGCTACATATTTGCACAAATGGATCTGAGCAGAGTGAATATCTGGAAATTTTTAGGGGTGGGAATTCTTGGTCAAAGGTTAGGGTGATTTTAAATTTTTATACAATGCTGTAAAGAGTCAATCTGTTCTTCCCATCGCTGAAATCAAGTGGTAAGCCTTCTACACCACTGCCGGGTTTTTTGAGGACGGGCACCTCCTCCTCGTCACATTGGCCGAATAGGCCCTCAACTACAACGAATTTTGTATTTTGCAGTCCCGAATTTCGGGCTTGAGATACAGGCAGCGCATCACATTACATTTCCTCAACGATGAGACCTGCTCACGCTTACTGAAATTTATTAAATACCAGGATCTGGACTGTGCACTTTCCTTTTTCCCTCACTTTCTCCTCCCCTGGGAGGGGGCGTGCCCAACGGCGCGGCCCGCCTGCCCGCGCACTCGTTGGCCGGGTTCGACGCCCGTTACCGCCGAGTCCCGCCCAGGCCACGCCCCCGGGCAGCCCGCGGGCGGGAGAGGGCGCGCCCATTGTCAGGCCGCGCCCGCGGACGGGCTCCTCGCGGGAGAGTCGGGCGCGCGTGGGCCGGCGGGGCGCGGGCCGCGAGGGGCCGTGGGAGCCGCGCCCGCCGCGCCCGCACGCGAGGCCCGCGCCGGCCGCCCGCGCACGCCGCGCCCCGCCCCCTCGCCCCGGCGCGCAGGCTCCGCCGGGCTCACGCACGCGCGCGCGCTCCCCAGCGCCTCGGTCTGGCCGGCGGGACGGGGACAGGGACGGGGCGGGCGGGCGGAGGCCGGGCGGCTGAGGCGCCAGGGGAGGGGCTCGGGCCGCCGCCGCCGCCGCGGGGAGAGGAGCATGTCCGCAACTCGAGCCAAGAAAGTGAAGATGGCCACCAAATCCTGCCCCGAGTGCGACCAACAGGTGGGCGCCGGGGCCGGCTCGCGGGCGTGCGGGGCGGGCGGGGCTCGCGGCCGGGCGGGCGGCCGTTGCCCGCGGCCGTTGCCCGTCGAGGCCGCCCGGCCGGGGTCCCGGCGGGCGGGCGGGCGGGCGGGCGGGCCCGGGTCGGCGGCCGCGGGGGGCCCCGGAACCGGCCGGGCCGCGCCGAGGGGCGCCCCCGGGCGGCGGGGAGCCGGGCGCGGGGCGGCCGGGCGGGAGGGGGCGTGCGCGGGGCGGCTGCGGGCGCGCCGTCCGGACTCTCCCCGCCCGGCCCGGCGGCTCCGGGGGCGGCGGCGGGCGCCCGAGCGCGGCGGCCCGAGTGGACGGCGCGGCCCGCGCAGCCCCCGGCCCCGACGGGCGCGCTGAGGTGCGGGGCCCGGAGTCCCGACCCGGGCCGGCCTCGGAGACCCCTCCCGCCCCGCCGGCTCGCTTTGTTCCCGCTCAGAGGCGTGCAGTGGACCCCCCGCCCCAAACTGGCCGACCTGGAGAATCCTTAAATGTGGCAAAAAGGCCCAAAATATAAAGGTGTTAAATTTCTGTGAATTTTGAGATTCCCTCCCCCCCGATTATCTTTTTGCGTCAATAATAATCGTGACTCCCTTTCTTTATATGTATTTTTAATGGAATGTTATTGAATAACGCCCTCATTTAAGCCCTTCTGGGCGCTCCTAATGCGCCCTCCCCCACCCCCACCCCCCGCGGCGGTAATAAATTTCATGTTTCTTCTAATAGAGCTTTTAAAAAGCACATGTGAGGTTTCATGAATTTTGAATGCCCGCTTTCTACCTGGAATTAATAGTGTCATAGGTGTAATTTTGAAAAACCTCATTTTACTGTTCCTTAGTTTAAACATGCATTATTCTCTAAGAGCATAATAACGTTCCTCTAAGTCTTATAATCCTATTGAGTCAAAACTCCCTCAATTAAAACCATTCGCATAAGGCCCTTATTTCATGCCAACACGCAGATGGGTGGTGTTTTTTTTTTTCCCTTTTCCACTGAGTGAATTTTTTCAAAATGACTACCTCCTGCCCTCCTTACCCTCCCTCCCCCCACTTTTTAAAAATCAAGACTAATTTGAAATGGCTGGAGACTTTAATGAGCTGATTTTAAGCGCAGTCTCGTACGGTGATCAAATTTTGTAACAGAAAATGTTACATGTTTTATTCAGTATCTTTTATAAGCAGTGGTAGAAATGCTGATCAGAGGAAGATAGAGTACAGCTTGTTGATCTTCGGCGTTTATTGAGTTTGCAGTATGAAAACTATTTAATCATGTTTCCCAAAGTAAAGTGTTAAACTTCCTTTCTTACAGTTAAACTAAATTTTTGAAATTCTGACAAAATTGTACTTTGCGGTATTAGTTTCTTTGCAGATTATTTCAATAGTTAAGTCATTTCCATTTGTTGCGATTAATTGTGCCTTAGTATAAAGTTTACATGGTATGCATTGTGCGTTCCAGTTTCTCTAGGGCACAAGTTATTGCAAATCCTGACCTTGTTTTACTTGGCATAAAGCAACCTTTTGGGGAAAATAACCTGTTTTTAATATCCTGGTTAAAGGAAACGGAAAGGGTAGTAAACTTGTTGGAGTCCCTGTAAACAGTTCAACAAAATGTGACCAATATTAAATTTAGAAAGATTCACAACTCCAATTCCTCCGGCCGCCCCTCCCCCAAAACAAAATGCCATAGATTGGGTGACTCAAATAACAGTACTGTAATTTATTGTCTCTCAATTCTGGTAGCTCGAAGTCCAAGAGAGGCAGAGAGTGTCCCATTATGATGACCCCATTCTCAGGACCTCATTATCTCTTCTTCAGATACTATCATATTGGTAGTTTGGGCTTAAGCATTTGAATTAGGCAGGTGAGGACACAATTCAGTTTTTAGCAAACTACTACATCATTTAAATGGTTTTTTTCCTCTAAATATTTCAGAGAATATAATTTACATGAGGACTAATAAAAACCTTTGGTTAATATTTTACTAAAAGTAATTGAATTGAAGAAAATAAGTCATTTTAGTTTTCTAATTGAGAGTATAGACTTTTTGTAGTTATGAAAAAAAAATTTTAGTCCAGAAAGCCACTTAAAATACTTCAGAATACTGTTGTGATTCTAAAATTCTAAAAAATAGACTGTAGATATATTTCATAAACATAAATGTGAAAAATTTAAAGTTTAAGGTGATTGACCCAATAGGTTGTGTAGTTTTTAAAACATGTCGAGATCAGCAGAGAATTAGATTTTCAATTGTTTATAATATCCCCTTTACATGAGTGTATTGAAAAGGTATCTAAACCATGATACTTTTTATTTTCAAGGGGGTTCACATGCACTACCTGAATTACTGAACCATTTTGTGTGTAAGATTCATGCAAGTTTTCTGTTTTGTGTATGTTTCTGTTTGTGTCATAGTTTTTAAATAAGTGCAGCTTTTTCTTTTTTCCCCATTTATAAGAAGTTGTGACAGATAACAAAATAGTCCACTTATAGGTAACTTTGATTCTCTTAGCAGCAAAGAATACAAATGTGTTCTCTATAGTGAAGCTATTTTTCAGCCTTTTTTAATTGGTTGAAACAATACAGGACCAGGATTTTGTTTCTTGCAGTTGTTTTTATCTGTCTTACTTGTAAAACATACAATATAAACATACTTTTCAAGAAATGAATTAATATACAATAACACCAGTAAACAAAATTTGACATTTTGTTTTTCCCTTTAAAATTCTGAAAGTGTGACATTTGAACTTTCATTACCGTTTTCTTTGATATAGCAACTAAAATTTGAAGGAAGTTTAGGTGGTTTAAAAATCCAAATTTTACCTTAATGACATTAATATGCTTCTTTTTATAGGATCTGGGTTGTGTGGTGGTTGGCTGGTGGGGGGAAGGGACTTTCCATTTTAAAAAGGACTTTAGGCTGAATTAGCTCAAGCACATGAATGTTTCTTGAGCATAAAACACTTTAATGGATAAATGTCAGCCTATCAATTGAATTAGTATTTGAATTAGCCAAATGTTCATTTCTTATCTGACTACAGCACTGTCTGTTAATAGTGGATATGGGTTGATGTAATTTTCTTGTTCATAAGAAGATCTAAATTTAAACTGAGTTTCAGTTACTGGATGAAAATGCTTGCTTTGCAGCACAGGGTATGGTGAATAAGAACATGGCGTTTCTGTGTTTTCCGGATAGCATTAATTTAAAACAATTTACATTACTGTGGATGCCTTTAATGATGTTTTTTAAGTTTAAAGGAAATGAGTCAGTACTTTTGAGCTTGGTTTCTGTGAAGATGTGAAATTTTAAAAATGACAAACATCTATTCTGGGCAGATTTTACACTATTAAAAATGTAATGTGTTTTCTGTCGTGGCTTGAAAGAGTATTATCACATTCTTAATAAAACAAACTGTTAGACATATCTGGAGTTTGATTATTTTTATAGGATTCATTGTTATTTTTCTTATACAGCTTAGAGATTCTTTGCTCAGTATTTTTATGCAAAGAAAGAATTCTGCCAAAAATGCAATTCATCTTAATTCGATCAAGATTTATGTGTTAGAATATCGAGCATTCTGTATGTACATGAATACAAAGCTTTACAGTTGTAATTAAACTTTTATACAAGCAGAAGAAGGAGAAAATGGAATTTATCTTACATAGGGAATTGCAGTTTTCCGACTGTAATTATTTCTTCAGTACTTTTTGTTGAGATTAATTTTTTTGGGTTTTGGTGAGTATGTCGGTTCCAAGGATCATTAAGGTTGATGTTGAAACAATTATGAGGGTAAATCTAAAATTATTTTTTCATTGATTTTCAATAATGTGTGGTTTAAAAAATATATAGATTTGAAATGTAGAAAGGAACCACTTTGCAGATAGAGAAATAGAAGTCTGAGGAACTTAAATGTTTTATGCAATGTCCTTCCTGGAACTATAAGATTCTAGATCTTAACTCCTACTTTCTCCTACATTCCTTTTCTTTATACTATATTCTTGCCCCTCAAACTGTTGTTGTAAACTACTCTTCTTTTTGAATGGTATTTGGCTTCTTACCCTCTCATGTTAGAACCCTGAATCATTTTCAGTTCTTTTGCCTTTTGAAATGTCTGGCAGATCTTCCTTTTCTCCATTTTTTTCCCCCCACTTCCACCTTAATGACTTTTTGACCATATTCCCTTTTCTAATTTGTCTTATAGAAACTATTAAACTAGTAATTGAAGACATGTTACCTTTTTTTGCACATATTTTCCTGTTTCTGACGCTGTTATAGTTTTCAGTTACTCACATCAGCATATATTTATTATGCATGTACCTTATTCATGGTGTGATGAAGGGCTAGAAAGATGTGAAGATGTATAGAACAACATCTCAAATAATTTGTTGCAAGGAGGTGGGGTTTAATTAACTCTGATTCCTCCAAATTATCATTTAATTCAGGAGACTAAAGACTGAGAAGTTTAATAATAAAAAAAGTAATAATATATGTATTTTTCTTTTTTCTATAGGTTCCTGTTGCATGTAAATCATGTCCCTGTGGTTACATATTTATTAGCAGAAAACTCTTAAATGCAAAACACCCAGAGAAATCACCACCTTCTACAGGTGAGTTTTACTACATTTTTAGCTTTCCCATATGTTGGTATTCATTAATTTAATGTTAGCATTGTTTGTTGAAATTGAAAATTAAAATCTCCTGAAGTGTGTGTTTGGTTTTTACTACCTGTTAGAAATCAGTTTATAGCCTGTTCATTCCCTGTAAATGTTAACTACCTTATAATGCTGATAAAGCTTGTAACAAATTTTCTGCTTTTTATTTTTTGAAGGATGGAGAGCCATTAAAAGATTTTTAGCAAGGGGATAACCTGATTTGGTTTTTTAAAAAGTTTAATTAAGATACAGTTGATAGTCAATAAGTTGCACATATTTAAAGTGTACAATTTTGAAAGTTTTGTCATACTTACACTAGTAATCACCACAATCAAGATAATGCACATATTCATCATTCCCCCAGATTTTCTAGTTGCCTTTATATCTCTCCTCTTGACAGCACATTCTATGTAAGCACTGTTCTGCTTTCTGTCACTGTTCTAGAACTTTATGTAAATAGAATCATACATTGTATACTTTTTTTTTTGACCTGGTATTTTTAATGAGCTTAAGTTTCAACCATGTATGCTTCTTCGATGCTACAATTTGTTTATCCATTCACTGGTTAATGGATATTTGGGGTTTTTACCTGAAGTGCTGGTAAAAAAAAAATTTTTTTTTAAATATTTCAACAGATTATTACGTTTTTTTATAAAGATTTATTTATTTATTTATTTATTTATTTATTTATTTATTTATTTATTTATTTATGCAAACACTGGGTACAGTCAGAAGCGCGGGAGGGTGAGAGAGTTCACCCAAGCGGGGAACAGAACAGGCAGACTGACGAAATACACTGCTGAGAGGAGCAATACACTGCTGAGAGGAGCGGCAGGAGAGGTCTGTTGCACCATGTGGGGCCCTCACCTGTGGGGGGTGGAGGGGGTGGGGGGGATGGATTGAACCGGAGCTGCAGAGGCTGCTGGCAGCTTCGCAGCCCAGCGCTCAACTGCTACGCCACCAGGGGAGGCCCTGCTGGTAAAATTTGTGACTTTAAAGTTTTGCTTTTATTTTTTAAACTAGTGACTAGAAAACTATAACTTAATTTTGCTGTGAATAAAATTTTTAGACATATACAATTTAGACATATCACAATTCTCTGAGTCCCTAAAAAGACAATTTTGTTTGAATTTTAGTTACTTTCCTGTGAAAGGAAACAGATTAGATTTATTCAGTGGATCTATTTATAAAGAGATGAGATATTGTTATTTATTCTTTGATAAAATCAGAGCTTCATGTAGTCGTGATCCCCACATGTGATTGATTGACTGATTGCAGATATATATTGAGTATCTGTAGATACTGTTCTAAGTCCTGGGCATAAAATAATGAATGACTCTGTTGTCAAAGCAGGTTCATTACTGTCATGGATTTTGCATTCTCATGGGCAGGAGATAGGCAGTAAACAAATAGGAGAATATGAGCTTTTAATAAATGCCTTGTAGGAAGTGCTGTCCTAATGTGTGACTTAAGGCTACTTATGATTAAGTGGTTGGAAGAGGCTTCTCTGAAAGGTCCCATTTAAACTGAAACTGAGTAGGAAGAATGGGCTAGCCATGATAAGATCTGGGAGAACATTCCTGACAGGTGAAACAAACACAAATTTTAATATTGGAAAAAATTTAGTGTAATTTAGAAACATAAAGGCTAATGTGGTTGCAGTATAGATGGTAGGAGCAGGAGAGAAGGGAGATCAGGTCAGAAGAATAGGTCGGGACCAGATTATGCAGGACTTGAGTAACAAGTTTGATTTTTCTGAGGAGAAACCATCCTTGGATGTGGGATGGGGCTGAGGGGAAGGTGGCAAGCTCTGATTTGCTTTTAGAAAGATCATACTGGTTATTCCAAGAGAGTAGTTTGTGGTGGTGCAAGGTGGAAGTGGGCTATTGCAGTAGGTCAACTGTAAGAATGCCAAGTTAGACAAAGAATGGTTATGGTAGTAGATGATTTCAAGAATTATTTCTATCTGTGAGAGGTCTGTTTATCCTATGTCTATATAGAAGTGGCAAGAAAGTTGTTTAATTCCATTTCTGCCACGGAGTTTGCCTCCCTTCCATCTTGACATGGACTTAATTCATTGATTCTTAAAGACTGTTGTTGGATTGGTTTATAGGAGTCATCTAGAGAGCTTGTTAAAAATGAAATCAGGGTCTTATTTTCTAAGAGTGTTAATTAGTTCTGGGAGCCCTGAATAATTCATTTAGTAGATAATGCTGCAATGGAATGTCAACTCAGTTCTAAAACTTCAAAATGAGTAAGACATGGTCCATGGGACAGGTGTATATATGAATGCGTGTATGTATGTATGTATTCATTCAACAAATATTTTTTGAGTCCTTTCTATATACCAGTGATTCAGGTGAGGAAAAAAGGAAACCTAGTGAGGATGGAGAGGAGGGACAGATGCTTTAAGTATTTAAAGAATCAGAGTCATTCGAAGTGCAGGGGAGAATTTAGAATCACTCCAAGATTTCCAACTTGAATTACTGGCTGGAAAGTGAATATGAAAGAGAAGGCAGTTTTGAGAGAAGCATAAAGAAGTTTTAGTTTTGGATATATTTGTGAAATATCCATGTGGATTCTCTCCCCCCAATTGAACATCCAGACTGAAGCTCACAGAGTAGTTTGGCTGGAGATAAAGTTTTTGAATCATCAGCCAATTGATGGTAGTTTGTAGAATAGGAAGAGGAAGGAATGTAAGGACTGAACTCTGCTGAACCTTGAAGCATGGAAGTTGGTAAGCATGTCAGGTGAACTGAAGAGAGAGGTCAGCTGTGAGAAGCAGTTCTCTTTATTTTACTTTTGGAATTTCCTAAGGTTCTGTTGTTGACTAAGAATGGCCTTGTGACCTTAATGTGAAAATGAAACATTGAAGCCTAGAAATCCCAGGGAGGAGAAAGAAGAACCAACAAATGAAACAGAGTTTGAAAACAAAGATAAATGTACCAAAGGAATTAAGGGTTTTAAGGAAAAACATTAAGAGTATTCAAAGCTTGGAACACAGTATGGTAGCCTGCAGGCTTGATAGTTGGAAGAAGTAGCATGTATTCAGATTCCATATCTGTCACTGTCTAACAAGTTAGTTAACTGCCATGAGCAACTGCTGTTTACTTGTGTGTGAGATTTATAGAACCAACTTTAGAGGACTGAAATACGGATGAAGTACAAATGAAAATTTCTAACAAACTAAATAAATATTTGTATAATTAGATTTCTTTTTTATTATAAGTGATTTTTTTAAAAGAATTTATTTACGCATACAAAAACTGGGGTACAGGCCAGAGGAATGGAGGTTGAAAGGATTCACCAGAGACAGCGGGGAACAGAACAGGCAGATTGACTGAAATACGCTGCTGAGGGGAGCAGTGGGCGAGACAGGAGAAGTCTGCTGTGCCATGTGGGTAGCTCCTTGGCCGCAGGCCCTTAAATTTCTTAGAAGGAAGATTTCTCTCAGATAATTCTGTAATGTATAGGGAATTGAGAATAGTGTAATTTCTTAAATCTCCACAATTTATCAAAAGTTTTAATGTCAATGAGATCTAGAACATTTGAGTTTTATTATTTTTTTTTAAAGATTTACTTATTTATTTATACAAGCACTGGGTACAGTCAGAAACGCGGGAGGGTGAGAGAATTCACCAGAGTGGGGAATAGAACAGGCAGACTGATGATACACTGCTGAGGCGGGCAGTGGGCGGCAGGAGAGGTCTGCGTGCCATGTGGGACCCTCCTCCGGTGGCTGGGGAGCGACCCTCCTCCGGTGGCTGGGGAGCGGCTGGGGAGCAGCTGGGGATTGAACTGGCGCTGCAGAGGCTGTGGGCAGCTTCTGCAACCCAGTGCTCAACTGCTGCGCCAAGGGGAGGCCCCCTACTAGGATTTTCAAGACAACTGCTTATAATAACAAAAACTTGTTAACCATTCCCTTACCATAATAGTTGGGTTCATCTTATAGGGAACAGTATGTGCTAATTAGAAAGAATGATGTACATATTTATGTATTTCCATGGAAAAATCTATTAATCACTGCTAATTTGAGAAAGAAGTACAACATACCTTTAGCATGAACTCATTTGTTTTTAAGATTCCAAAAATGATCTCTAAATATAATGCTAATAGTAAATACATAAATGGGTAGGTCACTAGATAACAAAGAGAGATCAAGACTTACTTGCGTAATTAAACATTAAAAGAAAAGAACCATTTTTAAAGCCCATAGTTACTATAAAAGAAAAAATTTAAAATATCAGTGAGTTGAAACATCTTTAATTATTGTAACTTTGTGACATGCAGAAAGAAAATAATCTGGTCAGATGGATTTATCTAGGGTTCAGTTGTTCAAAACTCACATTTTTTAGTCATCTCTATATCTTTATAACATACAAAATAGAAATAAAGACATAGGATACTAGAACTACATAGAACTTTGTGTAGCTGAAAAGATATATGAGTAAACAAAATAGTATGCAAAGTACAGGGCTTTTACGAGTTTAAAATTAATTTTGGTGAGTGGAAGAGATGACTAACAATTGAAACTGCTCAGTGTTTTGTATGCATACATAGAACCTCATGGCAATTAATTTATGCTTTGACATCTTTCTAGATGAATTAGGTATGTTTTGTTTCTTCTTTCTGGAAAGTGGGTATTAAATGAAAATACATTTTAAAAAATTAGCTGCCTCATTCATGTAGGATTTCATTTCTAAATGCTAAATTGAATGCTTGACATCATTTAAAAAGTAGCCCTGAGATTGTCTTAAAATGTCACTTTGAAGAAATTTTTTTTTAATGGAGGTTAAAGGAAATAATTTCATTTCCTGAAATTGAAAGTATCTGTACTATGGACCATAGTACATAGATAACTACCATTGTAGTAGTTATCTATTCAAATATTTGATTACTTTGTAATCTGTTCAAATAGTTGATCAGTCACTAAATACTGAAAGAAGTTAATTTTGGGTGAGAACAAACTCGTTTTGCTTCAAATCTTTAAATTTGTTTTTTCTGGATGGGTGTTTCTAGTGTAGTGACATCAAGGGTTCCATTTTGCTTTAATAACTGTTTTCCTTAAAAAAATTTTAATTATAGAAGCTAGAAGCAAATGTAAATTTTAAATGAAATGACTTCATAAAAGACTTCTAGAGGTAGGAAAAGAGATTTAAAAGATTAAAAGTGTACACTTATTCTTAAGTGTATATTTCTCAGTGTGTACAAACTTAAGGTTAAGCTCAGTCAAATAGCAATGCCCTCTTTTTTTTAATTAAAGGAAGGATAAAATGCATGAAAAATTAAACTTATGTTTTCATGCTATTCCCTAAAGCAAATTAACTGGCAAAGACTGATAAATAAGCAAAGACATCCATGAATGACCTATAATCACTTTTAGTTAAGGGGGGAAGATGGAGAAATGATTATTACCAGTGCCTTTAATAATCCCAAAGTGATTGAACATTAATTCAAGCAGTAAGAGATTCTCAACTTTTAATTACTGCACAGTGAAGATTTGGATGAGTTTTCCCAGAAAGCATTTTCTTACATGCTAATCACTTTAAAATTATTATACATTCATGGCTTTTATATATTTTTTATTTTGCCTTTTGTTGTAAAGAATATAAACCTTCATCTGTGCCTTTACGCTTAGATTCTTTATCATATGGCTTATACAACATTATTTCTATTCATATAAGACTTTTTAAAAGTAGAATCCCTCTGACTTCTAATTACGACAAACTGATTTTAGGTCTTCTGCATACCTGTGATACTAAGATGGTTTTTCATTGCACTGCTGGAATAATTCCACTTTTTCTTACATACCATTTCCCCTTATCTGGTCCATGCTTTGGAAGTATTTTCTCTTTCCATGAGTAGCCTTTTTACTCTGTTTAATGCACAAAAGATTTTTTAATTTTGTTGAAGTCCAAGTTGTCTTTTTTCTTTCATTGTTTACTCTTTTGTCATACCCAAGAAATCATTGCAAAATCCAATGTCATGAAACTTTTCCTGATTTTTTTTTCACTAAGCATTTTATACTTTTAGCTGCTACATTTAGATATTCAATCCATTTGAGTTAATTTTGGGATATTGTGTAAAATAAGCATCCAACATATTTTTTTTTGTATGAGGGGTATCCAGTTTTTCCAGTACCATTTGTTTCAAACACTGTCCTTTCCTTCTTTAATCATCCTACCATTGTTCCTGAAAATCATTTGACTGTGTATTTAGGAATTTATTTCTGACCTATAGTTTATTCTATTGGTTTGTATGTCAGCACCATACTTTATTATTGTAGCTTTCTGATAAGGTTTAAAAAATCAAGAAATGTGAGCCTTTCTACTGTGTGGGTTCCCCCCTCCCCATATTGTTTTTGCTGCTTGGGTGTTCCTTTAGATTCCATTCAAATTTTAGGATAGAGTTTTCTGTTTCTGCAAAAGAATCTTATTTTCATTTTATAATCAAATCTAAGATTTTGTTTTTGTTACTTGAACTACCTTTATTCCTCCTGTTTTATCTTGCTGCTTCTCTAATGCTTTTTATTTTTCTCAAATACCTGGTAATTCTTAATTGACTGTTTATACTTGTAAATGACAGACTTGGTTTGCCAGTGCACATAACTTGAATTAATACCCTACATTGTTTTAAAGGTCTTATTTTATGACAGATCTCTTTAGTGTATAATTGGGAGGGGCTTATTAGCAGGCTTTTAAATGTAAATTAGGTGAGCCAGAAAAGCTGTTGAATTTCAAGATTGCCATAATAAGGAAGGCTTCATTCTGGGGCAGAATGTGAATACAGTATTTCATTCTTATGAGGGAGTTGCCTTTGTTTGGTTGTTCTTTCTATGTTGGAGAGATTTAAAGTTCTCTTGAACATTGCTTGATTCCTAAGAGCTTTTCTTATGTCAGTTGCTTTGTATACAGAGGCCTAAGAGTTCTGTAGTAGTACTATAGTTATTCTGAGAATCCCCCTGTGGCCTAACAGGATCTTTGGGAAGAACTGCTCTCCCATCTGTAGGAGTCATTTCTTATTCCTCTTTTGGATTATAGTTTTTTCTATTCTGGTTTCCTAATTAGTCTGTCAGCTTGACAGATTACAGAAATTCTATTGCAGAAATTCTTTCCTTGTTTCCAATACTGCAAATTTATTTTCCTTTTTCCCTTTACCTTTTACCCGTGTTTATTTGTATTTCACTGGGATTTTGAGACGTGACAAGGTAAATGCACTCAGGTTTTATTTATTCAGTACTATGTGTGTATGTATATGTGAATATGTGTAAGTAATGTTCTGGGTATAAAAACTTATATTTTGATGGGGGAGATATTGCACATACAAGTAAAGAAAGATTATAGTAGTAATAGTAGATTATGATAGTAGCTTGGGCTGGGAGACTCAAAGTGGGGTGACTTATAAATTGGCATCCGAAGGAAATAAAGCTACCCTTTATGAAGAGCCTTGGGAAGACTCACAGGAGGAAGGAACTTGTTTTGTTAAAAGAAAGTTGTGTCTGGAGTGTAATGAACAAAGTGGCTAGTTGTATGAGATTGGAGAAAGAGGCAAGTGTTGGGATTTACAGGGAATTGCTGGCTTTATATGGAATTTTGACTTTATTCTAAATACAGTGAGAAGTTGATGAAAGATTTTAGATGGGAACTATATAATTAGAGTTTTTAAAAAAGATAATATTAACAACTGTAGGGAATATATTTGGTTTGGGTGATGACCATAGAGGTAGGAGAAACGAAGAAATTGTGGGTATGTTTTACAAGGAGTATCTGAACCTTTGGGATGAATAAGAAGCAAGATGAGTCACAAATGACTGCAAGTTATTTGACTTGTGTATCTGCTTAATGATATTTACTAAAGTGATGAAAGTTGGAGGAGGAACAGATTTGGAGTTAAAGTTGAGTTATTTTTGGTACATTTGAAATACTTATGAGACATTTAAGTAAAGCTGAAAGGCAGTCTGGAGCTTTGGGAAGAGGTTAGAGCTGAAAGTATAAATTGTGGAGCCATTATAATAGTAGTGCTTAATGTTTTGGGTGTATGAATTACTTAGGCAGAGTGTAAGGAAGAGGAGGGCTCTGGACAGCCTTGGTGCTGCTTTTAGTATTGGATATTGGGGAAGAACCTGGAGGAAAAGACAACAAAGGAAAATAACGAGAAATGGGGGGAAACCTGGAGTCTGAAAATCAAGGGAAAAAGAATAAGAGTGATCATCTTTGTTGAGTTTTTGAGATAGTATTAAGATGATTAAAAAGTATTTATAGAATTTGATAAGTTTTTGTCTTTCTTCATGATCAATTTCATTGGGTTGAGAACTATTTTGGAGTGGATTGATAAGTGAATGGGAGGTGAGAAATTAAAGACAGAACCTATAGAACACCTTTTTGAGAACTTTGGCTAGTAAGAAATTTGCAGAGGTGGATGGGTAGTGGGAGGAACAAACCTAAATTGAGTGTTAAAGGCATACTATAAAAAGCTTTACCTGTCACTAAACTATTTTTTAAAGAAATTCTAAGCATACACTGCCCCATCCACACCCACCAACATCTACCCCTTCCCTTGCATGTTACTTTTATGCACATGCAGATAAACTTTTAAAAACATAAGCACGGGGCCTCCCTGGTGGCACAAGGGATTAAGCACCGCACTATGAAGCAGTCCGCAGCCTCTGCAGCATGAGTTCAATCCTTGGCTGTCCAGGGAGCAACCCACATGGCGCAGCAGACCTCTCCTGTCTCACCCACTGCTCCCCTCAGCAGTGTATTTCAGTCAGTCTGCCTGTTCTGTTCCCCACTCTGTCTCTGGTGGATCCTCTCCCCCTCTCCCCAGCATCCCTGGCCTGTACCCTAGCTCTGGTATGCATAAATAAATCTTTAAAAAAAACATAAGTACAATAAAAATTTATCAACGTTTCTGTGACATTGAATATCTAGCTGGTGTTGAAAATTTCAGGTTTCTTGTAAATGGTCTTAAAAATTTTAAAAGCAGATTCCAGATAAGGTCCACACATATTGCATATGTATAGAACTTAACTGAATATTTTGGATATGCATTTTGCATGTTTAGCTCTTTTTATGTCTTTTTTCTCCTTGCAAATTATATCTTGAAAGAATCTGTATCATGTGTCCTTTTGAATGTGTTGTTTGTGTCACATGGTGTAGGTTAACACATTTCTTGAATGACTTCTGTTTTTCCTGTAAGTTGGACTTTGGATCCAAAGGCTTGGTGAGGGCCTCCCCGGTGGCGCAGTGGTTTAGCGCTGGGTTGCAAAGCTGCTCGCAGCCTCTGCAGCGCTGGTTCGATCCCCGGCTGTTCCCCGGCCACCGAAGGAGTGTCCCACATGGCGCGCAGACCTCTCCTGCCGCCCGCTGCTCCCCTCAGCAGTGTACTTCGGTCCTTCTGCCTGTTCTGCTCCCTGCTCTGGCTCTGGTGAATTCTGTCACCCTCCCGCGCTTCTGACTGTACCCAGTGCTTGTATAAATAAATAAATAAATCTTAAAAAAAAAAACCAAAAACACAAAGGCTTGGTGATATTATTATTTTTATTTATTTTTTTAACCAGACCTCTTAATAATAAGTAGGTGTTCCTCTATCAGGAGTCTCAAGATGTGTGCTTATCTGTTTTTGTGTTGTTCACAGCTATTGCTTTTCAGCACTTAACTAGATTACTGCAAGTTGAAAATGGTGGTACTCCTCACCTGTCCTTTGGTTACCAGTGAGTGGTACAGCTTGAATAGAAAAGACAGGGTACATGCTTTATTGTTTTCTTCGGTTTTCAAAATAGTGAGTTCTTTATAATCTTCCTATGATAGTCAAGTAGTTTTTGCTCTAATTTTTGTATTTAATGCCATGTTCTTGTGGTTTTAAGTATATTTGACATTTCAACCTCTTAGTTATTTATTTAATTTTTTTAAGATTTATTTATTTATTTATACAAGCACTGGGTACAATCAGAAGTGCGGGAGGGTGAGAGAATTCACCAGAGCCAGAGCGGGGAACAGAACAGGCAGAAGGACTGAAGTACACAGCTGAGGGGAGCAGCGGGTGGCAGGGGAGGTCTGCATGCCATGTGGGACCCTCACCCGGTGGCTAGGGATTGAACCAGCGCTGCAGAGGCTGCGGGCAACTTCGCAACCCAGCGCTCAACCGCTGCGCCACCGGGAAGACCCACCTCTTAGTTATTTTTAATTGATGCCTATATTGTATAATGATCTGTGGGAGCCTTTTCAAGTTAGTCCTTGTCACTTTTAACAAGACCTAGGTTGTCTGTGATAACTTTCTTGTCATCTGGAATAATTAAATGTTCTTCCCTCTGCTTTATGTTTCACCTGAGACCTGAAATTAAGTAATACTCCAATGAGAATGGTATTTGGAAATAACTAATATTATTTTACTTAAAAAAAATTTATAATAGCCTGTTAAGCACCCTTATTTGACAATCTTAACTTGTCTCCTTTAGTAATAGTGGGATGTGATTTTCTTAGTGTTTTGCCCCTTTACCAGTGTGTTTTAGACAATTAGGGAATTCTCTTTCTTATTTTTGAGTTCAGGTATGTATTAAAGCAAGTTTTTGTTTTTTACATAATTTTCTGTTTGTCTTATTCAATGTTTTGATTTCTTTGAACTGAAAGAGATGGCTTTCATCATTAAATTTCCACATTGAGTAAAGTGCCTCTATTGTTATTCCATATAGGAATCCACATGCTCTTACAATGTCAGAAATGACTCATCTGTGACTAAAGTGAAAACTACTTCCTTAGTATTATTATATTTTGTATGGATGTTTTTTGCTTACTTTTTATTGGTTACCTTAATAAGTTATGACTAAGATCAGTTTTGTTTCTGCATATTTGACTTATTTTAATCTGTAATTTGGGCAGGCGAATTTTTTTTTTTCCTTTTCTAATGTCACTACTTTTTATTTGGAAGCAGAGAAGAGGAATAAAGGCAGAAAGGTTGTTGTGAAGTTCTGTGAACTTCCAGGGTCTGAAATTAAAGAAGGCAGCTAAAGGAAACTTGTCTTCTTGTAAAATTCCTCCTACCTCATGTGTAAATTTTTTTTCCCCATGTGGGTGTGGGGGGCATAAGATGTTATGGTTGTAGTTTTATAAAATATGCCAGGCAGCAAATTCTAGTGCCATTTAGAGAGGAAAAGGAAGATAGTAAGAACTTGGGCAAACAGTTCTTGCTAAGCCCTAAAACATCATTTTTATTCATCCATACAGAAAACAAGCATGAGGCCAAGAGGAGGCGAACAGAGAGAGTTAGGCGAGAGAAGATAAATTCTACAGTAAATAAAGATTTAGAAAACAGAAAGAGGTCTCGAAGTAACAGCCATTCAGATCATATCAGACGAGGAAGAGGAAGACCTAAAAGTGCATCTGCCAAAAAACATGAGGAAGAAAGAGGTATGAATAAATCCAAGCAGTTTTTTCCCCTAGTATTATATTTTTCTACGATCTTAATTAGATCGTAATGAGGAAGTATTTGGTAGGCATTGAACTCCTGGACTTAAAATTACAACTCACTGTAGTTTGGAAGTGCTACCTCTAAGGTATATACTTGTTTTAAAAAACAAACAGAAATGTTTCTAATAAAAAATTAAAGATTTAAATTTGTAGAACTTCTTGCTATAAAAATGGGAGTAAAGTTCAGAGAATAATTTGTATATGACAGTCTGTTAAAGTGGTTATACTTTAAAATTTTTTAAAAGAATTCTGAATTTTGTTAACTTATTTCAAACTGTTATACTATGAATTTAAAGAATTTATTTTTGAAAGTGTTCTTCAGTATGAATTTTAAGTTATTTATGTGTTCCCTACTCTGAGGCAACTTTTGGATAGTTAGGTGAATTCCTCTAGGTCTAAAACGTGTATATTTCTCTTCACAGACCTTCTTTCTTCTGATAAGTGAATAAAAACAATGACTTGTTTTTAACCATTAAATAAATTTCAGTTTCTATTTATACATCTTTAAAAAGATGTATCGTGGAAAATTTCAGTGATTATGCAACATTGGAAAGAATAGTATAATGTGCCCCTATATCCAATGAATACCTTTTTAAAATTGAGAATTTAAGACAGTAATTAATAATAAAAAGAAATAGTTGCTCTTTGTAATTCTTTAAAAACCTCTATCAAAATAAGTTCGTCTTCACTCTTATGCATTTATGATTTCTTATTTGTGAGTTATGCTTTCCTTTTCCAGGTATTCATTCTTAGGTATTCATGTATTCAAGCAAAAATGTAAATTTGTCTTATTTTAGGCACCAGAAATTTTTTGCCTGTTATTTCTCTCTGTTTTGTGTAAAGTTACTCCTGAATGAGAAAATAACTTCACAGGTATAATTGTCATAGGCTTTTTCCAAGGTTAAAAATTTCTTAATATTGTGTGGCTAGAGGAATAAAGTATTTGACTGTACATAGATACTCCTAATTTCTTGGGTAATTTTACTCCTTTTCCTCTTTTATTCTATTCTTTATAGCTTTGAGTTATTTTCTCAATTTGAATGTGCTTCTTTAACAATAAGATAAGACAATTTAAGCTGAAGTCTTGTTTCAGAAAGGAAACTAGTTAAAGAAACGACAACAGAGAAAAAAGAAAAGAGGAAAATACTGCTTGACCCAGAAACCAGCATTCTTTCCAGTTGGAGTAAAGGGAATATAGCTCAGAGAATGGAGAGGAGATGAGAAAGCAGTTTTTTATTTGGGGGACATGAAGTTTAGTTAGTTGTGCTACGATGCAGTATATGCAGGTCTGAACTTTTCTGAGGACTTGAAAAAAGAAGCATTTCTTTGACTACACTTTTCAGGTATTTTCAGTTTATTATAGGAAAAATTTTGGAAAGGTATTTCTAGAGTAAAATATGCTTTTATTTAATTTTATTTACTACAAACTGGAAAATGTTCAGACATTTTTATTACATAAACTAGAATCGGGATCAGCAAACTCTTTCTGTAAAGAGCCAAATGGTAAATATTTCAGAATTTGTGAGCCATAAACTTATATGTCACAGCTACTATGCTCTGTCATTGTAGCTGGAAAGCAGCCACAGATGATATGTGAATGAATAAGCATGGCTATATTCCTGTAAAACTTTATAAAAACTAGTGGTGGGTCAGATTGGGCCCCTCGGCTGCCAACCCTTCGTGACCATGTTTCCTGAATACAGCACAGATAGGAAATACAAACTTTTGAAATGTCTATATATTTTAAAGTAGACTCTGATGTATTGCTTAGTGCTAAATAGCCATTTAGTTTTAACTCAGTTTTTATTGATTCCTTGCTCATTAGGGCAACTGAAAAATTTGAAGCAAGCTTTGATTTTATTTTAATAAAGAAAACACGAGTGTGTCTAAAACACATTTTGATTGACCTATTTTCTGAATTTTGAAAAGCAATAGAAAAGTGGAAAAAGAAAGCTTGTTATCTAGATAACAGCATGTCTGTATTTATAAAATTATAAATACAAAACGTTGTTTTATCCAGTTTAAGATAAGCCTTCATTTTTCATGTGGGGGAATGACTATTGTGTATATTAGTTATGTAGTAGTGACATTTTGAATGATTAAATATACTGGACAAGTCTGTATCTTATTAATGAATATATGAATAAATGTAGACTTCAAATTAAAGGTGGTGGACTGAGTAAACACATTAGCTCTGCATCCTCCCAAAATCCTAATAAAATGACAGTGTTCTGGTTTTTGGTTTTTGTTAAGAAAGAGGCAAAACCCTCTTAGGATAAGGAATTGGAGAATGCAAAATTCTGGAAAGTGGTAACTGCTTTAGCAGACCCATGAAACCTAAGTTGTAAGCTCCTTTGAGAAAGCCAAAAAAGAAACTGATTTTTATTACACAACTGCCTTTAAGTCAGGAATTTGTGCTTCAGTTATGTTTGGCAGTATGGAGCTGAAGGGGAGGCTAAAAACAGGAAGATTGCTTGAAATTCTCTTGTAAAATGCCACACTAGAGCTGCTTAGCTGTTTTCCTATTCCCCAGCTTTATCCTTTAAAAACAATGTCTGTGTTAGGGCACACCAGGATTCATTGAGGGCAAGGGTACTATGTTAAGATCAGGAAGATTAGGTGAAAATTAGAGATAGTAAACATTGTATTCTCTAGTCAGACTTGTATCTTACAGGTAAGAGATTAGGAGTATCTTCTCTAGGGAATCTGAGGAGCTGAAGCAAAAAGGCCTGGAATAAACACACTTTCGTTGGGGATTTCACGAATGGCCCCAGTCAGATCATTATAAAGTGATGACCGCAGTTAAGCTCAACATATGTATATGAGCTGCCTTTTTTTTTTTTTTTTGGGCCCATTCCTAAATAAGAGCAAACAACCCAGATATATGGAAGAAAGCATCTAGTATGAAAGGCTAAAACTTAACAGAAAAAAAAAATAACTTGGGTAAAAAGTTTTTTCAGGGAGAAGAAAAAATTAAAACTGTTGTTAATATTTTTTTTTTAAGATTTATTTTATTTATACAAGCACTGTGTGTAGTCAGAAGCGCGGGAGGGTGTGAGAATTCAACAGAGCCAGAGTGGGAAACAGAACAGGCAGACTGACAAAATACACTGTGTGGGGAGCAGCGGGCTCTGCAGGAGAGGTCTGCGCGCCATGTGGGACCCTTGCCGGTGGACGGGGATCGAACCAGTGCTGCAGAGGCTGCAGGTAGCTTTGCCGCCCAGCGCTCAACCACTGCGCCACAAGGGGAGGCCCGGTTGTTAATATTCTTAACAAAAAGAAACAGCCAAAAAAAAGATAAAATTTAAAGGGAAATTGCAGATGTCAAAAAAGCACCTGGGAAATGGACCTTAAAAATATGAATTTCACATTTGTGTGTGAGAGAGAGAGCCAGAGAGAGATTTGCAGAAATGAAAAATTTTAACGCAAGGTTAATGGACAAAGTTGAAGAAATGTATTGGAATGTAGAGCAATAGGAAAAGAGGTGAGAGAATGGGAAAGGTAAATTTAGAAGACAAGCCTGAGGTCAATATCTATAAATAATTGATGTTACAGAAAAAGAACATTGAAGATGAAGAAGGAAGTCATCAATGAAATAATTCAAGAAATTCTGAAGGACATTGAATTTCCATATTGAAATGGCCCACCAAATTGCCCACCCAGTGGATGGTTAAAAGTAGAAGTTATGCCAAACCATATCATCATAAGTCATATCACTTTGGTTAAAGGAAAGATTCCTTAAGTTTTTAGAGAAAAAAATCAAAATGATGTTAGAATTAGTAAAATGGAATACCTCCCAGCACAGAACAAACAACACATACATGAATAGCATCAGTGAATTTCAAAAACATGTTGAACAGAAGTCAGACACAAAACAGGGCATGCTATATGGTGCTATTTGTTTGAAGTTCAAAAACAAGCAAAGTGAATCTATGGTTGATAAAACAGTGCAGTGGTTGCTAGTGGAGAGGGATTAACTAGAAAGAAGCATGAGAAATTTGCTAAATCTTGATTGTGGTGTGGGTTAATGGATGCATATGTTTGTCAGAATTCATCCAGTTGTACACTTGAGATTTGTGCATTTCACAGTAAATTTAGCAATAATTTAAAAAATAACTGGAAAAAATACTGTATTTCTTAACAGTGGCAGCAGTTATTGGAAGACCAATTATATGTCTTCACAATACTTAGAGGAAATATACAAGTCATAAGTCAACCAAATTCTGAATTAGTGTGAAGGTACATTAAAGACATTTTCCATCATTCAGAGTCTCAAAATTTGCTATCTGTACTCCCTTTCTTAGTCACCTACTACAATACAGTGCCATCAAAATAAAGAAGTAAGCTAAGAAAGTAACCTGGAATCTGGAACACAGGGTCCAACCCAAGAGAGATGAAGAAACTCTCCAGCATGATTTTGAAGAGATCTCAAGGTGATAATTGCAATAGACCAGAAGGCAGCCATTTAGATTGGTGCAGATCAGAAGACTTAGAGAGGTTTCTTTAAGAAGATAAAAGTGGGGCCTCCCCTGGTGGCGCAGCAGTTGAGCGCTGGGCTCTGAAGCCTCCACAGCGCCAGTTCGATCCCCGGCCACCAGCGAGGGTCCCACGTTGTGCACAGACCTCTCCTGCTGCGCCCACTGCTCCCCTCAGCAGTGTATTTTGTCAGCCTGCCTGTTCTGTTCCCCGGTCTGTCTGGTGGATCCTCTCACCCTCCCGCGCTTCTGACTGTAACCAGTGCTTGTATAAATACATAAATCTTTAAAAAAAAAAAAGATAAAATTGATAGAATATACTTAATACATATAAACATTCTGAAAGATGCGATTAGAAGAGTTTGGGCTCAGTTATTCATGAAAACTTGGCAGTTGGAAAAAGACACTCCAGGAAAAACAGTATGCACGGAAAATGAAGTTATTTACATAGACTAAACATTGAAAGTTGATCTCATAGAAATTGTGATAGAATGGGATGGGAAGAATGTAGTGGTGATGAGATGGAAAACAATAAAATCCTAATTTTCAGTGGTGGGAAAATCAGTTATGTCAAAAACCAAAATGTTGTTTAGAGAGGTTAAAACAAAGTAGCAACTGAAAAAAGTTGCATTTGGGAAATGGGGGGGGTTCTCTTTTTTGGAACAAGTTTTGTAAAAATGATTTCACATTGCATATTTAACTTTGATTAATAATTCAAAACCCCCAAAAAAGGGGACTAAAGTAGAATCTTTTTAGAGCCTGAAAAGAGAATTTCAAAGAATGTTTATACAACGTTGTTAATTGTCATTTTAGCAGACACATGATCTGATGGGTGATTTTGCCTTCTTTTTTGTTTTTCTGTATTTTTCAAATTTTCTGTCATCAACTTGGATTATATTTGTAATAGGAGAGGAGAGAGAGAAATAAATGTTGGTTATCATTTAATAGGAGGGCCAAGGTGCAGAAGTTCACGTATTCAGAACGATACCGTTGATGTTCAGAAGGGACCATCTTTAGGGTGACAAGATGAATTTTGATTGAGACAATGAGCTCATAGTAATGAAGGGAATGAAATATTTAAGATTCTTACAGAAATGATAGAGATAATAGATTTTGTGCATAGAAATATATATAGACTCCATTTAGTCTTAGAATTTAATTTAGTTCATGGCATTTCAATAATTCCTTATATAATTTAAACATCTTTTTTCAGTTCAGCAGCATAGTATTTTATAATACTATATACATTGTAGTATTTTGTATATTTACTGTCATTTAAAGAAGTACTTGAAAGCTGTATTTAAAAATACTGCATCAACTGCTTTTGTATTAAACTTTCCCTTTTTTCTTTTAACAGAAAAACAGGAAAAGGAAATTGACATCTATGCTAACCTCTCGGATGAAAAGGCTTTCGTGTTTTCAGTCGCCTTGGCAGAAATAAATAGAAAAATTATCAATCAAAGACTTATTCTCTGATACTTGTCTACAAAATGTGTTGACACTTTCTTCAGGATTACATCAGCAAATTTTCAAATAGTTATGGACTCTCAGGAGCATTCTGACCACATCAATAAGGGCCATTGATTTTTTTCCCTGTCATTTAGCCTCTGCCACACTTTGGGAGCAAAGGTGTAGGCTTGAACTTTTATGAGATTTCCTTGTTTACTAAGGAATATTGTCAGTGTTTTGTGTTTGGGACATAAGTAAGTCTATTTACCCAAAAAACAACAAAAAAAGTGCTGTGCTGGATGACTGTTAAAGAATAAAGGGGGAAGGATGGTAGTGGAAGTATGAAAACTAGGGAAATAAAATGCTTGATAATTTTCAGGTTTGCCACCAGAGATGCAATATTTTAAATACTTTCAGAAAGAGTGACTTTTAAAAATATATATTTCAGATTTTCAGTACTAACAGATTGCTTATATACAGTTCATTTACTTTTAGTAAATTGGCAATTGATATTTTATTGAATGGGGAATTAAGAATATAAACTGTAAATTTTGTCTTGATTTTTTTTCTTGGCCTTTATTTTTATGACTTAAGATTTGAGTTATATTTTGGGAAATACTTTTTAGATAGTTTGGAAGTCTGGGTGCTATATGAAGAAAAACATTTAAGGATATATCATACTTCAGATATAAACACCTTGTTTTCTTGAACGTAATTTATTTATTGGTTTAAAAAAACTTTTCTGCTCTCAAGATGGTGCCTGTTAACCTAAACATAAAATATATTTATTACATGCAAAATATTTCTTAGCCTCTTTTAAGCAGTAATGTTTATCTGAATGGATGTTCATTTATGCATCCTGATAATTATTTAAATTGTTACTTAACCTGACTCTGGAATAAAAAAATAAACCTTAATATTGAAACAAATAGATTACATCGTGTGCTATAAGCTTTTTGTTATAGTGAAGTTTAGTATAAGTTGACTTACAATTTTTTGGTTTGCGTTTTCTGCATTTGATGTAATGATTAACATATTGAATGAAACTTGACATTGACTTCCTTTATTTTCAACCCTCCTCATCCCATTCTCCTAATCTGAAAGTCCTAAAGCCTCATTAGAGTAGGTGGTCATCAGTTAGACTTAGCCTTTACTTAGGAGAATCTCAATTTCCACAAAAACTGTTGATTCATCCATGGCTTCCCAAAAGAAAAATAGATCTGATTCCCCGCCTATACTTTATTTATATAACAGCCAGCAGAGGGAGCTTGAGAGGTGTACTGTAGGTAGGATATAGAATTTTCCTAAGAATTCCTTTCCCTTAATCTCCCTATTTATCTGCACATATCTCCAAATAACCTCATATTTGTATATATTTTAAAGCCTTAATTATTATTTATTCCCAGGAATGCAATTATGATTTTATCTTTGAAACACAGTATAAGAAAACTTCATTTTGAGAAAAAAATTAATACCTAAAAATTTTTGTGATTATATATCCTCAGAAAAAATAAGAACAGCTTATGAAAGTAGGAAAAGAGTTATAGATGTCATACTCTAGCTATTTAAAGCTGAAGACCATTAGAGGGAAGTAATAAAGTAGTTATTGGATACAATAAGAAATGAGTGACTAGACTGGAACTTGCCTTGTAGAAAAGAAATTTCCTTCTAATACTCATATGATTAAATCTTTGACTTATTTTTTTTTAAAGATTTATTTATGCATACAAGAACTAGGGTACAGGCCAGAGGTGTGGGGGGTGAGAAGATTCACCAGAGACAGAGTAGGGAACAGAGCAGGCAGACTGACTGAAATACACTGCTGAAGGGAGCAGTGGGCAAGACAGGAGCGGTCTGCTGTGCCATGTGGGTATCTCCCTGGCCGGGGATCGAACTCGTGCTGTAGAGGCTATGGACAGCGTCATGGGTTGCATCTCAACCCCTTGTGCCACCAGGGAGACCCAAATCTTTGGCTTGATTTAAAAAGTTCTTTGGCAGAAGAGCAATGTTTCCCCTGTAAGATAATATGACCTATTTAGCCAGTTTCTCTAAAAATCATATACACATAGATATTTTTATAAACTGTCTCATTTTAAAGCTGAATTTCTTTAGGCATGTTGCAGAAGTCTTAGAATGCTATCACTTTGTCGCTGACCTCTCTTAGCAGCAGATGTCCTAAGAGCATAATAATTATGTAATATAAAATTTGTTTCCCTCTAAATATCTGTAAATAATGTTGTGATTATTTAAAATATCCTGAAGTGATTCCATAATAATTAGATTTGGTCTGATGAAGATAGTTTGTTCTTAAACACGAGTAAAATTAAAAGTTATTTGGCATTGGGCCTCTCCTGGTGGCTGTCCGCAGCCTCTGCAGCGCAGGTTCGAATCCCAGCCGGCTGGCGAGGGTCCCACATGGCGCGGCAGACCTCTCCCGTTGTGCCCGCTGCTCTGCTCAGCAGTGTATTTCATCAGTCTGCCTGTTGAGTTCCCCACTCATTCTCTGGTGAATCCTCTCACCCTCCCGCGTATCTGGCCTGTACCCCGGTTCTTGTATAAATAAATCTTTTTTTTAAAAAAGTTATTTGGCATTTATTAGGCTAAACTATACAAATTTGTATGTTTATCTCCCCACCCAACCTCAGTGTATTCAGAATGTTTTGGGAGGCACTTAGGTACTTGATACTTGTTTGTTTGTTGAAAGCAAGAACATTACATTGTTATAGGCAGGGAAGCCATAGGTTGTGTTTAAATGTAAGTTATCTAAAAGTAAGAGAAACACTACAAATTACTTCCTCTGTGGCAATCAGTGGAAATCAAACAGCAAACAGTTTATACTATGATGAAGTAAATTTAAAATTACAAGTTACATAAAATTTTAGAGTAAAATCACATCTCTAAAATCTCTCATAATTTAATAAACAATAGTCAGTATGGTACAGCACTATGTTGCTTCCTAGAAGTAATATGTAATATTTTTCCCCTGAGATAATTCAAATCGAAAATTGAACTCTGGCAATTGTATTTGATTCTCTAATTTCAATTGTAAAAATGTCAGCAGTATATTTAATTTTGACTCGCTTCTCAGCCTTCATGTTTATTCTTTTAAGAGAAATTAAGCTCTTTACATATTTCATAAATATTAATCAAGTTTGATTCTGCATGCAAAAGTGCTTTAGATAACAGGTACACTGCCAAATTTAATGTGGTGTTCTCTAAGACATTTTGTCTCATGAAAACTCCTTTGAAATTATTTCTGTTTTGCCTTCTGGCTTGGTTTGATGCCTTATTTTCTTGCTAATTTTTGTTAAATTTCACTAGGATTTTCTATCTTAAACTTTTAGAACATTTCCCATAAATGAATCTCATTTCAATTTTTGACTTTTTTCACGTGGAACTACTTTAAACCCCCTCTTTTACTACTCTTATAAGCCTTGTTTTTACATTTATAGATAACTATCTGTATGCACATATTTATACATTTATCTTTTCTAGTTAAATTTTGTGCTATTTTAACCCATTTATTAATATTCATTACTCAAAGATTACAATTATAATGAGTATCCTAACATCAAACCAGAATGAAAAGTATAAGATATAATAGAGACTCTAGGCTCAGCCAGGGAAGTTCTTTCCATAGTGAAAAATTTTGCTTTTGTAGTAGTCAATCTATTTTATCCTCCATTGTTGAGGGATTTCTCCTTCCCCCCCACTCCCCAATGTAGTATCAATTTACTATCCATGTGCCTTCTGTTTCTTTCCCTTGCCTTATTGTGCTGACTAGGGCTTCAGTACAATGTTGGAAAAAAGTGATGCGGGAGCTTTGTCTTGATTCCAATCTTAGGCAGAAAATAATCTTAACATCATTAAGTATGGTGTTAAATGTAGATTTTTGCTGAAGAAAAAACATTAAATTTGGAAATTCCCTTCAATTCCTGCTTGTTGACAGTTTTCATCATGAACAGATACTGAATTTTGGTTTTTCACATCAATTGAAGGATCTTACTTTCACTTCAGAATGTGGTAGATCACATTGATGAATTTTTTTATTATAAAAGCTAGCCTTGAAATTCTGATAAACTACTTGGTTGTACGCTACTTTATGTATTGAGGATCCGACTTGCTAATATTTTGTTGAGGATTTTTATATATGTTCATAAAGGATCCTGAACTGTGTTTTTATATCTTTATCTGACTTGAAAGTCAGATGATATTGATACTGGTTTCATGTAGTAATTTGGGAAATATCCCATTCTCTTCTGTTTTCTGGAAGAAATTGTGAGGAATTAATGTTACTCTTTAAATGTTTGGTGGAATTTACCAATGAAACTGTCAGGGCCTAGAGATTTCTATTTCAATATGGGATTTTTATGGGCTTGTTTTGTGAATTTACTGTGAATTCAATATCCTTAATAGTTACTGAACAGTTCCAATTATCTTTCTATTTGGATGAGTGTTCGTGGGTGTGATTTTCAAGGAGTTGGTTCTTTTCATCTAAGTTGTTGAATTTAAGTGTGTAGAATTGTTTATGCTATTCCCATATTTTTTCCTTGTTTGAGGGTTAGTTATGGCCCTCTTTCATTCCTGCTGTTAATTTTATCTTCTCTCTTTTTTTGGTCAGTCTTACTAGAGATTTATTAATTGTATTGCTTTCTTCAAACAACCAGCGTGTGGTTTGATATTTTAATTTTCATTAATTTCTGCTCTTTATTATTTCCTTCCTTCTGCTTGCTTTGGATATATTTGTTCCTTTCCTGTTTCTTATGGTGGAAACTTAGATTGATTTGGAACCTTTTAAACAAGCATTTAATGCTATAAAATTACCTTTAAACATTGTAGTTGTCATATTACAAAGTCTGTTATATTTTCATTTTGTTCAAGATATTTTTTAATTTCCCCTTGATATTAATTTCCAAATGTTTGGAGGCTTTTTCAGTCATTTTTCTCTTGTTGATTTTTAAATTTCATTACTAAGTACAAATTTTGTATGATTTTAGTTCTTTTAAAATTGGTAGGCTCTAAGATGTGATCTGTCTTGCTAAGTGTTCCATATCTCAATTCTGAATCCTTACTGATTTTCTACTGGTGTTATATCTATTACTGAAAGAGGAAAGTTGACATTTCCAGCTATGATTATTATTTATCCCTATAGTTCTGTAAATTTTTATTTCATATATTTTGAATGTGTGTTGGTGGGTGTGAAAATAATGAAGCATTGTTATGTCTTCTTGGTGAATTGACCTTATTAATCATTAAATAATGTCTGTCTATTCCTTTGCTCTCTTAGTACTTTGTCTGATATTAATACCTTAATAAACAATCCACATTTCTTTTTTTTTTTTTTTTTTTTTTTTTTAATAGAAGCATGCTTTTATTTATTTGTTTGTTTGTTTTGTTTATACATGCACTGGGTACAGTCAGAAGCGCGGGAGGGTGAGAGAATTCACCAAAGCCAGAGCGGGGAGCAGAGCAGGCAGAAGGACCAAAGTACACTGCTGAGGGGAGCAGCGGGCGGCAGGAGAGGTCTGCGCGCCATGTGGGACCCTCCTCCGGTGGCCGGGGAGCAGCCGGGGATCGAACCGGCGCTGCAGAGGCCGCGGGCGGCTTCGCAACCCAGCGCTCAACCGCTGCGCCACCGGGGAGGCCCCACATTTCTTTTGATTAGTTTGAATGACACAGGTTTTCCCTCCATCATATTTGAAGTGAGTTTCTTAGAGTATATAGTGATTCTTGTTTTAATTTTTTTAATGATCTTTGTATTTTAATTGGCTTATTTTTATTTGTCTGGATTTAGATCTGCTATTTTATTTGTTTTCTGTATGATTTCTCTCTCCCTATCCTTTTGGATTTCTTGAAATTCTTTTAGCATTCTGTTTTAATTTACTTATTGTGATTTTTCACTTTATCTTTTAGGTTTTTAGTGATTGCTCCAGGGATTGCCATAAACATAGTCTCATGTTTTTGAATGTCATTTTGTTAAGCATTGTTTCATTATAATGTTGCTGAGGAGGGAAAATTCGATTCCTGACTGGGGCCACTATCCATGTGGAGTTGCATGTTCACTCTATGTCTGGGTGGTATTCCTGTCACATACCAAAAATGTGCAGTACTGTTAAGTTCCTTGGGGGTGTCTCAATTGTCCCAGTATGAGTTAGCGTGGTATGAGTGCACCATGAGAGGCAATAGTGTCGTGTATCCTTTCCTGCATTGGCTCCCACCTTGTGCCCTGAGCTGCTGGTATAGGCTATGTCCACCCATGACACTGAACTGGAATAAACTAGTTGGAAAGTGAGTGAATATGAATACAAATTATTGTTTAATAGTATGGGTTTGGGTATTTGCTTAGACTTTTGGTGGTATTTTTGTGGCCATAAGTAAGAAATACATCATGGAAACTTATCTCTAATTTTTATCTTCTAAGTAACCTATGATAAACTGGTTTTGTTACTATGTTATTTCACTTTCCAAGATGATGACATTCTTGGTGACATTCAGGATTTGCTGTACTTAACTTTTTACAGTTTACTTAAAATCAGTATTTTACCAATTCTATTGATGACATTTTACCAATTCTATTGATGACATTCAGGATTTGCTGTACTTAACTTTTTACAGTTTACTTAAAATCAGTATTTTACCAATTCTATGGAAAATAGAAATTTTTTAAATTTCACATAATTTGTATGAATAATAAATTATTTTTATGGTTTACATACACAAATTATAAACATGATTCTTTTCCTTATTTATTTTTAAATATTTATATATATTTTACATCATTGTTCATTTTTATACAATGTTTGCTTTCTCTTCTCACGTGTAGTCCCTGTAAAATTCCCACCACCAGTTAACCCGTGCACCATCACTATAGTCCTTTGTGCTCTTCCCTCCCCTGATTTGATCCCTCTCCCTCCCCCTACCCTGTAGAATGTTTCTGATTTATAGTTGCCTGTTAATTTTGTTTTTATTATTACTATTATTTTTTCCCGATCCCTTATTTAGTTCCCCTATATTCCTCCTATAAGTGAAACCATCCGATATTTTTCTTTTTCCTTCTGACTTATTTCACTGAGCATAATCCCTTCCAGCTCCATCCATGTTGCTGTGAATGGCATGGATTTATCTTTTTGATTGCCGAATAGTATTCTATTGTGTATATGTAACACATCTTCTTGATCCAGTCATCTATCTTTGGGCATTTGGGTTTCCATATCGTACCTATTGTGAATAGTGCTGCATAAACATAGGGTGCAGATATCCTTTTGAATTAATGTTTTTTTTTGTTCTTTGGGTCGATTCCTAAGAGTGGAATTGCTGGGTCACCTGATACCTGCATTTTTAGTAGTTTGAGGAACCTCCACACAGCTCTCCATAGTGGGTGGACCAGTTTGCACTCTCACCAGCAGTGCAGGACAATTCCTTTTTCTCCACATCCTCGCCAACATTTGTTGTTGCTAGTTTTTAATATGTGCCATTCTCACTGGTGTAAGGTGGTATCTCATTGTGGTTTTGATTTGCATTTCCCTGATTATAAGTGATGTTGAACGTTTTTTCATGTCTGTTGGCCATTTGCATTTCCTCTTCAGAGAAGTTTCTTTTTAGCTCTTCTGCCCATTTTTTGGCTGGGTTGTTTACTTTGTTTTTGTTGAGTCATGTGAGCTTTTTGTAGATCTTTGTGATCCATCCCTTATCAGTTGTATGAAGTACAAAAATTTTCTCCCAATCAGTAGGGTGTCTCTTTGGTTTGGTTAAATGTTTCTTTTGCTGTGCAGAAGCTTTTTAGTTTGATATAATCTCAGCTGTTTATCTTTTCCTTCATTATCTCTGCTTTGGGGGAATTTAACGATATTCCTGAGATGTATGTCATGTAGTGTTTTGCCTATATTTTCTTCTATGTATTTTAGTGTTTTGGGTCTTATGTAAAATTCTTTTATCCATTTTGAGTTGGGTTTTGTGCATGGTGTGAGGTAGTAGTCTAGTTTGATTCTTTTGCATGTGATGGTCCAGTTCTCCCAGCAACATTTATTGAGCAAACTGTCTTTGTTCCATTGTGTATTCTTTGTTCCTTTGTCAAAGATTGGTTGTCCAAATATCTGTGGCTTTATTTCTGGGTTTATTATTTGATTCCATTGGTCTGTGTGTCTGTTTTTGTTCCAGTACCATACTATTGTAATTACTGCGGCTTTGTAGTATAGTTTGAAGTCTGGGGGTGTGATACCTCCATTCTCCTTTTTTAGTCAGGAGATCTTTGGCTGTTTGAGATTTTTTTGTGGCTCCATATGAATTTCATCAGTATTTGTTCTATTTGAAGTATGTCTTTGAAGAATGTCATTGAGATTTTTATCGGGATTGCATTGAGATCTGTAAGTTGCTTTCGGTAGTATGGCCATTTTATTTTTTTCATTTTTTTATTTTTTAAAGATTTATTTATTTATACAAGAACAGGGGTACAGGCCAGATTCATGGGAGGGTGAAAGGATTCACCAGAGACAGAGCGGGGAGCAGAACAGGCAGATTTACTGAAATACACTGCTGAGGGGAGCAGCAGGCACGACAGGAGAGGTCTGCCATGCCATGTGTGACCCTCGCCTGCCATTGGGATTGAACCTGCACTGCATGGGCTGTGGACAGCTTCACAGTGCGGGCTCAACCCGCTGCGCCACCAGGGGAAGCCCAGTATGGCCATTTTAATAATGTTAATTCTTCCAATCCATGAGTAGGGGATGTCTTCCATTTCTTTGTGTCTTCTATTTCTTTTAACAATGTTTTATAATTTTCTTTGTATAGGTCACTTATCTCCTTTGTTAGGTTTATTCCCAGGTATTTGATTTTTTTTTTTTGTTTCAATTGTAAATAGAATGGTTTTCTTAATCTCTTCTACAGATTGATTGTTTGCATATAGGAAGGCTACTGGTTTTTATGCGCTGATTTTGTATCCTGCTACTTTACTAAACTTGTTTATTATTTTAATTCATTTTTCTGTGGAGTTTTTAGGGTTTTCTGTATATATTATCATATCATCTGCAAATAGTGATGGTTTTACTTCTTTCCCTATTTGGATTCCTTGTATGTCTTTCTCTTGTCTCTTTGGCTAAGACTTCCAGTATTATGTTGAAAAGCAATGGCGAGAGTGGACATCCTTGTCTTGTTCATGATCTTAAAGGAAAGTCTTTCAGCTTTTCACTATTGGGAATAATATTGGCTGTGAGTTGTCCTGGTAAACCTTAATCTCCTTTCTGTCTCTGAATTTGCTTATTCTAGGTGTTTCATCTGAATGGAAAATCATAGAATATTTGTCTTTTATCTCTGATTTATTCACGTAGCATTTTTTCAAGGCTCATCCATGTTGTATCCTATACTAGAACTTCACTCCTTTATCTAACTGAATAATATACACACTGTGTATATACTATATTTTCATTTATCTTTCATATATTGATGGACACTTGGGTTTCATTTTTTTACTTTGTGAAAATGCTGTAACGAGCATTGACAAGCTTGTGGTGCTCCTCTCTCTGTTCCTTTGTTGGATCACTCAGTAATTTTACATTTAGCTTTCTGAAGAACTGCCAGAATTTTCATAGTGGTAACTGGCTGCACCAGTCTGCTTTCCCACCAGTAATGTACTTTCTCAGGGTTCTTGCCAAATCTTGTTTTGTTTTGATTATAGGTATCCTAGTACTAGCGTCTTCTTGTAGCTTTAATTTGCATTTTTCTAATGACTTAGAATGTTGAGAATCCTTTCATGTGCCTGTTGATAATTTTTATAGCTTTGGCAAATTCTTTGCCCCTTGCAAATTAGATTGTTGTAGGATTTCTTTATACAATCTGCATATTAAACTTTTAGTAGATACATATGGTTAGGAAATATTTCCTTCCAATCTGTAGTTTGTCTCTCCACTTTCTTAATAAGGTTCTTGATGATTTAAGTTTTTTAAAGACTTATTTATTTATGCATACACAAGCTGGGGTACAGGTGAGAAGTGTGGGGGGTATGTGTGAGAGAATTCACCAGACAGAGTGGGGAGCAGAACAGGCAGATCTACTGAAATACACTGCTGAGGGGAACAGCGGGCGAGTCAAGAGAGGTCTTCTGTTCCATGTGGGTAGCTCCCTGGCGGGGGATTGAATTCGTGCTGCAGTGATTGTGGATAGCTTCATAGATTGCGTCTTAACCCCTTGCGCCACCAGGGAGACCCATGATTTAAATTTTTTAATTTTGAGGAATTTTATATATGTCTTTTTCCTTGAGCTTTTGGTATCATGTACAAATCCATTGCCAAAAGCGAAGTCATGAAGATCTATATTTTTCTTCTAAGTATTTTATGGTTTAGTTAACATATTTAGGTTGTTATTCATTATCTGTTATAAGTTTGTATGTAGTATGAAGTAGTAGTCTGACTTTATTCTTTTGCATGTGGATATTTAGTTGTCCCAGCACCATCTGTTGAAGGGACTGTTCTTTCCCCATTGAATGGACTTGACACCCTTTCGAATGATTAGCAATAAGATGTGAGTTTATTTCTGGGTTCTTAATTCTATTCCATTGGTTTATACACTTCATGTTTATTGCCAGCATACTTTGATTACTGCACCCTTTTAATTTTTTTTTAGTAAGTTTTGAAATCAGAAAGTGGGTTTCTAATACACTTATTTTTTAAGATTATTTTGGCTATTGAGAACCCCTTATAACATCATGAATTTGAACATCAGCTTTCAATTTTTGTAAAAAATAAAAAGACTTCAATTTTGATAAGGATTGTGTGGGATCTCTAGAGACTTGGGTAGCAACATTAAGTCTTCCTGTTCATGAGCACAGATTGTTTTTCCATTTATATACATATATATATATATATTTTTTTTAAGTTTCTTTCAGCAGCGTTTTTGCCTTTCACCTCCTTGGTTAAATTTATTCCCAAATATTTTATTCTTTTAGATGCTATCGCAAATGGAATTACTTTTTAAATTTTGTTTTCAGATTTCACACTCATTACTGGTATACAGAAATATAATCCTGAGGCTTTGCTGAATTTGTCTTATTAGCTGTAGTGACTTTCTTGTGGGTTCTTTAGGATTTTCTATGTATATCATATAATATGAAAACATGAAGGATTATTTTGCTTCTTTCCAATCTTTTAGTTGCTTTTTTCTTTTTCTTGGTTTCTATGGCTACAACCTTTAGTACAATGTTAAATAGTGGTGATAAAAATGGGAATTCCCATTACTGATCTTAGGGGTAAGCTTTTGATCTTTCATTGTTAATTATGTTAGCTGTGAGTTTTCATAAATACTGTTTATGAGGTTGAGGAAACACCCTTTCTCTTATTCCTAGTTTCTGAGTTTTTTCATGAAAGGGTTTTGAATTCCTTTTGTGCATTAATTGAGCTCATAATGTGTGTTTTTCCTTTATTATTGTGATGCAGGTTTTCATGTTTGAACTACCTTTAAATTCCTGGATTAGCTGAGCTTGATAATGTTGTATGCTATTGGATTAATTTGCCACTATTTTGTTAAGGATTTTTGCACTTAACTTTACAAGAGATATTAGTCAGTTTTTCTTTTCTTGTGATTTTTTTAAAAAATCTATCTTTGCTCTCAGGGTAGTGTTAGTCTCAGAACAAGTAAGAATGTTTCCCCTTCTTCCAAACTTACCACTAATACCATCTAGTCCTGAACTTTTCTTTTTTGGAAGGTTTTGATTGTTGATTCAACTTGTTGAGATTTTCTATTTCTTCTAGTCAGTTTTTGTAATTTGTTTCTAGGAATTTGTTTCATCTAGGTTGTCTTAACTTGGCATATAGTTGCTCCTAATTTCTCTTATAATCCTGTCGTTTTTGCATGTTGAGTAGCATTATCCCCACTTTTACTTCTCATATCAGTTATTTGCATCTATTTTGTTCTTTGTCATTCTAGTTTAAAGATTTGTCAGTTTTGTTGACAAAAGTATGGTTTCATTGATTCCTTTGTTTTTGTATGAATCTTACTGTGATGCATTTTCTGAACTGCAAAAACCTTCATGTTGCCAAAGGCATAATATGAAATATAATGGCTGCAGGGATGATAAAATCCATCATAGATGGCCTCCCTGGATGGCGCAAGGGGTTAAGCATCAGCACTACGAAGCAATCCGCAGCTACTGCAGCAGCAGTACAATCAACAGCCAGGGAGCTACCCACATGGCGCAGTAGACCTCTCCTGTCTCGCCCCCTGCTCCCCTCAGCAGTGTATTTCAGTTCATCTGCCTGTTCTGCTCCCCACTGTCTCTGGTGAATCTTCCCCCCCCCCGGCCTGTACCCCAGTTCTTGTGTGCATAAATAGATAATAATTTTTTTTTAAGATTTATTTATTTATTTACACAAGCACTGGGTACACTGGGGAGAGCCCACATCTCCTGCCACAATTCTCCTGGGGCCGAAGCAGGTTTCTTTTTTTTTTTTTTTTAAAGATTTATTTATTTATGCATACAAGAACGGGGGTACAAGCCAGAGGTGTGGAGGGTGAGAGGATTCACCAGAGACAGAGTGGGGAGCAGAACAGGCAGATTGACAGAAATACACTGCTGAGGGGAGCAACAGGCGAGTCAGGAGAGGTCTGCTGCGCCATGTGGGTAGCTCCCTGGCTGGGGATCGAACTCGTGCTGCAGTGGCTGTGGTAGCTTCATAGGCTGCGTCTTAATCCCTTGTGCCACCAGGGAGGCCCACATTTGTTCTTTATTTCTGCTTTTTTCCCCTTTTCCTGCCTTCTCTGGTTTTAATTATGCATTTTCTATTTTCTATCACCTTTCAGAATATGCCAATTATACTTCTTTAAAGATAATTGTAGTTGTTGCCCTAGAGTTTACATATATAAATTTATAACTCATCTAAGTCCACTTTTAAATCACACTGTACCACTTCACATGTGCAGGTACCTCATAGCAAATATTACCAATTACTCTTTCTTGTCCCTTGTAACATTACTGTCATTCAATTCTCTTCTGTGTATGCTATGATCAACCTATACATTGTTACTATTATCACTTAAATATATTCTAAATCAATTAAGAATGAGAAAAAAGATTTTCTTTTACTTCCAATACTTTACTTCATGTATACAAGTTCTGATCTATATCATAATCCTTCTTCTGAAGAACTTTTAACATTTCTTGCTGGTCATGTCTGCTGGGGGTAAATTCCCTGTATTTCTTAATCTGAGAAAGTGTTTATTTTTCTCCATTCCCATCACCCCCCCCCATTTTGTTCAGATACATGACATTTGTGGTTTTTTGTACCTTGTGCTTTCACTGTCATATCTGGGAAAATACTGTCAGTACCAATGTCAAAGATATTTTGTCTTATGTTTTCTTCTTAGGGTTTTTCTTTTAAGTCTTAGATCCATTTTGAGTTAATATTTGTGAGTGATATAATACAGGGGTCCAATTTCATTCCTTTGTATGAGGTTTCCTTTAGCCCATAGATTTTTCTTGTTTCTCTCGTCAAATATTACTTCATCATCTATCGGGTTTATTTCTGGGATCTCAATTCTGTCACCCTCATTTATCTTGCCTATTTTTGAAAAACTACTAAACTAAGTATTGCTTTTGATGCTACTTAAATGGGACTGTTTATTTCTTTTTCAAATGTTTTGTTGTTGGGGTATAGAAACACTACTGTTTTCTGTATGTTGGTTTTGCAACCTATAACTTCACTGTATTTCATCAATTAGTTCTGGGAGTTTTTGGTGGAGACTAGGACTTAACGTATATATCAGATCTTTATCTTCCATCTTCCATGTATGAGTGAAGTCATATATTAGTTTTTCTCTGTAAAATTTCTTTAAATGTGATGTATCACATTTATTGGTTTGCATATGTTGAACCATCCTTGCGTTCCAGGGATAAATCTCACTCCATCATGGTGTATGATCATTTTATTGTGCTATTGAATTCACGTTGCTGATATTTTATTGATAATTTATGTCTGTGTTCATTAGGATATTTGTAGTTTCCTTTTTTTTAAAAAAAGATTTATTTATACAAGAACCGGGGTACAGGCCAGATGTGCGGGAGGATGAGAGGATTCACCAGAGTCAGAGCAGGGAACAAAACAGGCGGATGTACTGAAATACACTGCTGAGGGGAGCAGCGGGTGAGACAGGAGAGGTCTGCTGCGCCATGTGGGATTCTCGCTGGCTGGCCGGGATCGAACCCATGCTGCAGAGGCTGCTGACAGCTTCACAGTGTGGCGCTCAACCACCTGTGCCACCAGGGAGGCCCTAGTTTCCTTTTCTGGTGGTATCCTTATCTGACTTTGGTATCAGGTAATGGTGGCCTTGTAAAATGATTTGAGCAATGTTTCCTCTTTAGTTTTTGCAAGAGTTTGAGAAGGATTTGTTCTAAAATATTTGGTAGAATTCACTAGTGAAATCGTCTGGTCTTGGGGTTTTCTTTTGGGGGAAGTTTTAATTACTGACTCAGTTTCACATAGTTTGTTCAGATTTTCTGTTGCTTCGTGATTCAGCCTTGGTAGGCTGTGTGATCCTAGGATTTTACCTGTTTCTCCTAGGTTTTCCAATTTGTTGGTGTATACTTTTTTTAAAGGCAGTATTGCTTTAATATCATTCCATAAGTTTCAGATGTACATCTGGTTATACTACATTATGGTCAGCACCAAAGGTCTAGTTTCCATTCACCACCATGTAATTGATCCCCTTACTGTTTTGCCCATTCCCTCATGCCCCCTTCTCTCTTCTTGTCAGAATCTAAGAGTTTGTTCTTGGTTTGTTTTGTTCATCTGTGTTGTTTCTTTATCTTCCATGTATGAGTGAAGTCATATATTAGTCTTTCTCTGTTTGACTTATTTAGCAAAATCTCCTTGAAGTCCATCCATCTCGTCTCTTGAGGTTTTAATGTTGTCCTTAGCTTCCTCTTTATGATATGTTTAGATGCCTTTTTCATTTTCTTTTGTTAATTTGCTGTAACTTTTTGTTTTGTGGCTACTGTGAGGTAGAGATAAAACATACGTACAACATTCTGTTTGCAGTTAATAGCTTAAGTCTGAGCACTTTCCAAACTTTTACATTTTTGCTTCTCCATCCCATTTTATATTACATATTGTTCTATTAATGATGTGCCGTTATTTCACATCTTGTTTGTTAGTTTTTTTCCCACAATATAGGGTTTCTCCCTTCAGGAGTGATCACCATAGTTTTCCCAACACCAAAACACCATAGTCCATTGTGTTCTCATCTCCCCATTTTACCCATCCCTCTCTTCATCCCCTCCTACTCCTAAATGCCTCAAATCTATGGCTAGGTTTCTTTCTTTAAAAAAAAAAGATTTTATTTATACAAGAGCTGGGGTACAGGCCAGAGGCATGGGGGGGTGAAAGGGCTCACCAGAGTGGGTAACAGAACAGGCAGACTGACGGAATACACTGCTGAGCAGCGGGCGAGACAGGAGAGGTCTGCCGCACCATATGGATTTCTCCCTGGCCGGCCGGGAATCGAACCCGTGCTGCAGAGGCTGTGGACAGCTTCACAGTGCTGTGTTCAACCTGCTGCACCACCTGGGAGGCCCATTGGCCAGGTTTCTAAGGTTGGTTTAAAACTTTGTCTCATCCTTTGTATGGTTTCTCCATATTGTACATATTAGTGAAACCATCCGATATTTACATTTCTTCTTTGGCTTACTTGACTTAGGATAATCCCTTCTAGTTCTGTCCATGTTGCTGCAATTGGCATGAGTTTATCTTTTTTTTTTTTTTAAAGATTTATTTATTTATTTATACAAGCACTGGGTACAGTCAGAAGCGCGGGAGGGTGAGAGAATTCACCAGAGCCAGAGCAGAAGGACCGAAGTACACTGCTGAGGGGAGCAGCGGGCACGGCAGGAGAGGTCTGTCGCACCATGTGGGACCCTCGCCGGCAGCCGGGAATCAAACCGGCGCTACAGAGGCTGCGGGCAGCTTGCAGTCCAGGGCTCAACCACTGCACCACCAGGGGAGGCCCTGAGTTTATCTTTTTTGATCACTGATTAGTATTTCATTGTATATGTGACACATCCTTATGATCCACTCATCTATTCTGGAGAATATATAACACATCTTAATCCAATCCTTGGTCAATGAGCACTTAGGTTTTAATGTCCTAGCTATTGTAAATAATGTTATAGTAAGCACTGTGGAGCATATAATTTTTTGAGTTCATAGCATTCATGTTCTTTGGATAGATGCCCAAAGTGCTGTGTTGTGTTTTTTTTTTTTAAATAATAAATTTTATTTTTATATTCCCCATACAATTGCAACCCCCCCATTCTGACCCCAATCCCTCCCCTCCCGCCCCCCACCCCCCAAAAAGTGTCTCTGTTTCATAGTTTTTTGTTGATTTTGATTTTCACTTTCTTATAGTTATTCATTTTCCTGGTCCCTTATTTAAATTTTCTAGATTCCTGCTATGAGTGAGACCATCCGGTATTTTTCTTTTTCTTTTTGGCTTATTCCGTGTTGTGTTTTAGATATTTACAAGTAGGAATGATTATATTGTTGCTGCTATTGCTGAATACTTTGACTTAAAAATTTGCACTTGCTAGTTTCATTAATATCAACCATTTACTTGCAGAAACCTTTTCCTTTGTCTCATTATCTTTCCCAGAAGCCCCAATCCTCTGGCTGCCTGAGTGTATGTTGCGGAATGGAAAAATCCCTATTATTTTATTATACTGAGTAATATTCCTCCTATATTGGGAGTGGATGACTGATGCCAACCTGCTCATAATTGAAAGACCAATACAAGTGTTTTCCTCAACAAAAACTGAACCTCATTCAATCTGAGACCCCATCATCTATAAGGCACACTTATTTTATATAACACGAAGAAATAAATAAGCCAATTAACCTTTGGAATTTCAATTTTATGCTTATTTAAAAGTTATTTTGTAGTTATTTAGATACAGAAGCAATAACAATATGAACAGCAATGGTCAAATTTACTTATGTGCAGACACATCACAAGCTGCTGGCTGGGTGACGGTCAGACAACACTGATGATGCAGGTGAATTTCAGAAATGTTAAAGAGTGAAAGAAAAAAACCCCACAGAAGTGCATCTTAATGTCAAGTTTTCCTTCAACAAATCCCCTAGAATGTGGAAACTTTGAATTTTTGTAAAATTATTTCTCTGTACCTAGGACTTCAGGTATTTAAATCTTTCTAGCCTTAACAGAAAATACCTTGATTGGGGCAAGGACTTGTTGGTTCTTATTTCAGGCCATAGCCGAGGCTTTCTGACTGAGCTACTGACCATATATATTAAGAATTTGGTCTTTTTCATTTTATCTGGTGGAAAAGAGGACTGAAGTGTATCTCTCTGGGGTGATGTATGCTGTTTGATACAGTTTCATAACACTTTAAATTTCATCTTAGTGTGGTATAAAGAACAACATTTTGGAGTTAGGCTTGGGTTTATATTCTCATTCTGTCACTTACTAGCCATGTGACTAGATATGTTACTTCCCCTTCTTAGGTCTCAGCTTTCTCCTCTATTTCTCATCATACATTAAACAGGTAATGTATGTGAAGTGTAAAATGTTTGTCAGTTGCAGTTGTTAAGTAAACTCCTGGTATGATGCTCTACTGGAGGACTAAGAACACATAATCTGGAGAGCTGGATGTCAAGCTTTGCAGTAGTGTTGCTAGAATCTTATGTGGAGTCATTCTGGATGGAAAGAATTGTTTTCATGTGGTTCATTTCTCAAGAAATGGTAAGGTAGTTGCCACATTATGTTAATCTGAGAGAGAACTGAAATGTTATAAATACAGAAAGAATGGTTTTGATTAATTGAGGAGGACTTTGAAAAAGCGTTCATTCCTAAATGTCAGGAGTGGATGAAGTCATTGAAATATGTTTTGAGCTAGGTATCCCACTAGACTCTGGGAACACAGTGGTGAAGTATCAGACCAGGGCTTTGTCCTATGGTGCTTACATTGGGGTTGGAGGGAATACCAAATTAAAAGTAACAGCTTGAAAACAAGATAATTACATCATGCTAATTAAGGTTTGGTGGTAAAGGAAGACTTCTTTGTGATGGAGACATTCAGTTGAGAACTAAATTACAGCGAATGGTGAAGTATGCTTGAAGTATGTCTTCAAGGTCATTAACCTTTTCAACATTTAACTTGCCTTTAATCCCATCCACTGTATTTTTATGTCAGATGTTGTAATTTTCCTCTTTAGAATTTCAATTTGAAACTTTTACATCTTCCATCTCTCTGCTTTTTCTCAAACCATCTGGAAACTGGAGTAATCAAAGGATTCATTCCATGTGTTTGTTAGCTCATGCATTACTGTCCTTTATCACCTGATTCCAGTGTCTGTTCTTCCATATCTTTGTCTAGAGTTTTAGTTGTTTCAAATAGGGTGGCAAATCAGTTCTTACTCCATCTTGGTTAAAAGTAGAAGTCCTCTGCCTCTAATATGGGCATTTAGTTCATATTTATTCTCATGTTTTAAAATGTGCAAAAAGGCCAAGTAATGGTTTTAACCAGTTGCTATCAATGGAAAGCAGATGCTAACAGTCCACAATTTACAGATGAGAGGTAAAGCACATTGCCTTCTTTTGGTCTCTAACCTTTAGTCAGAGTCTATTAACAACATAACTAGCAAAAACCTGTTATTTTTCTTTCTTTTTTCTTTCTTTTTTTTTTTAGCTAAAAATCACTTCTGTTCTTACCAGTAAGAATCTCTTGGTATTCATTATCTTTTATGGTATCACATTCCTAGGCTGAACTGTTTCCCAGATGTAGTTATCAAACATTTCTACAGCATTATGCAAACACTTAAGAAGTCTTTTTTTAGCTTTATGTGGGTTAAGGTGGCATTATGATTTTTTTAGTTGTGGTGAAGATCTACATAACAAAATTTTCTTTTTAAACAATTTTAAGTGTATCATTCAGTGACATAAATTATATTGACAACATTGTGTAACATCGCTATTTCCAGAATATTTTCATCTTCCTTAATAATCAGTTTCCCATTCCCTTCTCCCTGAGTTATGCTGCTATGAGAGTATACAAGTAGCTGACACAAGTATACAAGTGTCTGTTAAGTATCTTTCTTTTGTGTAGGAGTAGAAGTCTAGATCATGTGGTTATTTTGTTTAACTTTGAGAAATCACCCAACTCTTTTACATAGTGGTTGTACCATTTTTCATTCCCACCAGCAATTTACAAATGTTCCAATTTTTCCATATCTTTACCAACATTTATTTTCTGGACTTTTGTAATGTTTGGTTTTATTTTTTGTGTTTTTGTTGGTTTGTTTTTGATAATACCATCAATTGGGTGTGAAGTAGTGATTTTATGGTTTTGGTTTGCATTTCCCTAATGACTAATGATGTTGAATGTTTTGCCATGTATTTACCAATTATTTGTATATATCCTTTGAAGAAATGTCTCTTCAAACCCTTTACCCATTTTTTAAAAGATTTATTTATTTATGCATACAAGAGCTGGGGCATAGGCCAGAGATTCAGGGGGTGAGAGGATTCACAGAGACAGAGTGAGGAATGGAACAGGCAGACTGACGAAATACACTGCTGAGGGGAGCAGCGAGCTAGACAGGAGAGGTCTGCTTCACCATGTGGATAGCTCCCCGTCTGCCCGGGGATTGAACTTGTGCTACAGAGGCTGCGGATTGCTTCATAGTGTGGTGCTTACCCCCTTGTGCCACCAGGGAGGCCCAATTTGCCCATTTTTGAGTTAGGTTGCTTTTTTGCGGGGGAGGCTTTTATGTTTTGATGTCCAAATCTATCTGCTTTCCAAAAGATCTTGAATTTTAATATTCATTTTGATATTTTATATATAACATATCTAGAAAGCACTATAAAAATTTCATATTTCAATGAGAATTGTGTAACATATATAACAGATCTTTAAAATAGATGAAGCAGATGGTGATTGCAAGTTTCTTCATATATTTTGGAGCTGTTTTCACAGTGGGTTCCTTCCTTCTGCTTCTATATGCCAAACTTTCAGAAAAGAATGATTGATTAATGTGACGTAATTTGGGGGCAAGACTCCCCCAGACTCCAATGATAGACCTGTTAAACTTCACTTTTCTTTTGGTTGGAGAGATTTTATCTCAGTGAAAAGCAAAACATAAACATCCACTTTCACTCTTTGGTATCTGGTTGCTAATTAGAACTGCAAATGAGATATTCATGTTCTAAATTTCACATGTTATCATTCAAGAAAATCTCCTTTAGTTTTAACAACTCTTTTTTTTTAAAGACTTTTTTTTTTAAGATTTATTTATTTTTTTATTTATACAAGCACTGGGTACAGTCAGAAGCGCGGGAGGGTGAGAGAATTCACCAGAGCCAGAGCGGGGAGCAGAGCAGGCAGAAGGACCGAAGTACACTGCTGAGAGGAGCAGCGGGTGGCAGGAGAGGTCTGCATGCCATGTGGGACCCTCCTCCGGTGGCCCAGCCGGGGATCGAACTGGTGCTGCAGAGGCTGTAGGCAGCTGTGGGCACAACCCAGCGCTCAACCGCTGCACCACCGGGTATGCCCTGGTTTTAACAACTCTTGACACACATTTGCAATGTGTCTCTTTTGGGTTGAGAACTATACAAATGCAACTTCAGCCCTTCATTGGGAAGCTCAGAGTTAAATGTTTCAGCTGTGATTTTTGAGGTTGTAGAAATATAAAGCACATTTAAAATGTCAGACTCATGTTTTTTTAAGGGGGCAGGTATCTGTATTTTATTTTCTTTTAATTTAATTTTATTTTACATATATTTCACATCATTCTTCCTTTTTGTACAATGCATGCTTTCTCCTCTCAGGGTAGTCCCCACAAAATTCCCACCACCAATTCACCCGTACACCATCACCATAGTCTCTTGTGTTAAGAGCACATTCCCTGCCCTGTTTTGATCCCTCCCTCTCCCCTGCAGAGTGTCTCTAATTAATAGTTACCTGTTAATTTTGTTTTTTAATTTATCATAATTATTTTTTTTCCTGGTCCTTTATTTGGTCCCCTAAGTTCCTCCTATAAATGAAATGATCCAATATTTTTCTTTTTCCTTCTGGCTTATTTCGCTGCACATAATCCCTTCCAGCTCCATCCATGTTGTAGTAAATGGCTAACAGACTCATGTTTGTAACAGAAAAATCAGCTGAACGCATCTAAGTACAATTCTTTATGTCTTATATGGTACTGCCAACATTTGAATGTGATTAAAAGAAATAATGGCAAAAACAATAGAAAAGAACTGCTACCATTTTTGGGTACTCACTGTGTGCCAGGCACAGTGCCAGATGCTCTCCATGTATGATTATATTAATAAATTACAATCAGGAAAATGAAGCTCAAATTGTTAGTTAAAACAGTTGCTCAGGGTCACATATTTGTTAAGTGGCAGAGCCTGGAATCAAAGCTAGATCAGGGCAACTCCAATTTCATAACAGAATTGCAACAGCTTGTTGGGTAGAGAAAGAACTGAGAAGTACATTTCAAATAGCTAAGTATTTACTGCATCTGGCTAGGAAAACAACACATGTATCATCTAGAAAAGGAGAGATGTAAGTAGACAAACTTAAGAAACTGTTGGATATGTTACATAAAGGTGCAGAAGGCCAATTGCTCATTTTAATGTGATGCTGGTGTTACAGGTTTTTCTCTTCTGATTCAATTTTTTATTAAAATATTTTATGTGTATTTTGATTGGCTTTCATCTCAATCACACAGTTCTCCTCATTGACCTTACTACCTCATCCTGAACAGTATGCCACTTCAAAATTCTTTCCTACCTCTCTTACCATGTCCTCATCTTCAACTCTGACTCTTGATTCTCTATACCTGTCTTTAATGGATGCCACTTCTTCATTGGGGGTTTGAAACATTCCAGTAAATCTACCTTTGCCTACATTGTAGTTCTTGGTTCTTGACAAACATGCTTTAGAGCCTCTGTCTTTCACTCATTTGTGAACTTTTCTTTTTTATCCTGTTTTTTTTCTTCAAAGATTTTATTTATTTATACAAGAACCGGGGTACAGGCCAGATGCGTGGGAGGGTGAGAGGATTCACCAGAGACAGAGCAGGGAACAGAACAGGCAGACTGATGAAATACACTGCTGAGGGGAGCAGCGGGTGAGACAGGAGAGGTCTGCCACGCCATGTGGGATTCTTGCCTGCTAGCTGGGATCGAACCTGCACTGCAGAGGCTGCGGACAGCTCCACAATGCAGCACTCAACCTCTTGCACCACCAGGGAGGCCCTTATCCTGTTTTTTTTTTTTTTTTTTAAGTTGAGATAACATTGATTTACAGCACTGTATATGTTTTAGGAGTTATCCTGTCCTTTTAAATTTATGGGAATTCATGATGCCTAAAGAAAATCTCTAGAATCTCTCTCTTACCAGACCAATTTTCAGCATTCTAGGATGTAAAAGTCAATTGTTTCTAAGTGATTAGAATTCTATTCTTGGATCAATCACAACCAATTGGGTTGGGACCAGAATCCCATAGACACACATGACTGCTACAAGTCTACTGATGTAGGCTGTGTTAGTGGCATTCCTGAAAAGACAGTTTGCTAGCCAGGTACTCACCTAAGGGGCACTCTGTAGACCAAGGTCCTGGAAAAAGTCATGCTGTCTTTGTAAGCAAGGTGAAGAAACTTGAGCTGAATTCTGGGGAGTTGGGTGCAATCAAACAACCAAACCGAAAGAGGGTGGACCGATGTCAGCCTGGAGGCAGGTCTTTAGTGGTGATCTGAAGGGCTCTGCTCACTGCGCCGATTCTAGCATTTCTGAGAGTCTCAGCTGAGTTAACCCTAGTGTGCAAGTGCCCACACGGAGGTTCTGATCCTGCCTGCCTTAGTGCTGCCACATTAAGAAAGTCGTCATTTGTCATTGCCTGGCCACCTTCCAGCAATCCCCACCTCTCCTGAATATACCTTTCCCCAATCTTGATGAGGTGGAGAATTCAAGGGGCTCCCATCAGAACTCCTCTGAGAGTAAATGATGCAAAAATAGATAAATGCCTAGAGTTATTGATGCTTCCCTTCCAACTCCCAGCCTTTTTCCTGTTTTTTCTAGGACTCCTTTTAGTGAACATTGGACTTTGGATTTATGTTCTTTCACATTTTTATCATATGGCTGGGAGATTTCCTTTTTTAAAATGATTCTTCTTTTGAACATTTTGCTTGAGCTGTCATATTTTAAGTCTCTAATCTGTCTGATTTAATCAGCCTTTTCTGATTTTATAAAATCTGTCTTAAAACTGAGTCAAGTTTTCTTCTATCCCTGATTATTTTTGTTTCCACCAGAATTTGTTTTCCACATCTATGTTTTTCTCAAGCTGCTGATTCTGTTAATATCTTGGTGATCTTTGCTTGTTAGGGTCTATTAAGAAAGAAGGTCCAGGGCCTCCCTGGTGGCGCAAGGGGTTAAGAAGCAACCTATGAAGCTGTCTGCAGTCACTGCAGCAAGAGTTCGATACTCTGCCAGGGAGCTACCCACATGGTACAGCAGACCTCTCCTGAAACTCGCCCACTGCTCCCCTCAGCAGTGTATTTCAATAGAACCATCTGTTCTGTTCCTGACTCTGTCTCTGGTGACTCCTTTTACCCCCCACACCTCTGGCCTGTACCCCAGTTCTTGCATGAATAAATAAATCTTAGGAAAAAAAAAAGAAGGTCCATACAACTGGAGAGGTGTGTCCCAGTGAGAATTCTGACTGGGTTCTCTGGATGGAATGGGGGCAGCAGAGGGGAACTAGTTTTTAGGCTGAGGTCACCTGCTGAGGTCATCTGATTGCCAGAATGAGAACTTTATTGTGGAACATCAATTTGGTGGCTAAAAATCTTATATTCTTCAACACAGATTGCCAAGTTTCTTTGGAAAAAAACTGCCGGGAGGCTTTTTTACTTCTGCCTGAGGGTATGTACCAGCTGCCTGACTAGTTGAGTGTGTGTCTGAGGGGCCGGGGGTGGGGTTGGGGGGGTGGTAGCAGGTGGTAGAGAAAAGTGGGTGGGGAGAGTTGATCAACAGTCAGCTCTCGCCTAGGCTGCCTGACAGCTCTCTGCAGCCCTGCTGGCTCTCCTCGGCCTCCTTCAACTTTCAGCCTTCCAGACAAGTGCTTATTCTCTTACTCCCTCCGGTATGGGATTGTTTTTGTGTACTTCTGTTAACACAGAGAAGGCAGAGAGAGCAGGTTTGATTTATTCTACAACAACACACATTTGCAATCTGTTATCCTACAAGTGATGCCCTACAAGAATTGTGAATTAATGTAACATTGCCATTAAAATTATTTTTATATAGCTTAAAAGTAATATGCAAAATATACAAATACAAGAACACAGGAATTATAAAAGGGAAATGAACTTTACCCTTTTCCCCCCCACCAACTCAATTCTGTTCTCTTCAGAGAGTGTGACTGCTGTTAGTAATCAGGTGTATATCCTCAACTATTGGTAATGGATTTGCAGTTAAATCCACCAGTCTGGTTGTCAGGCTGTTACTCTTTTAAATTTAGATGGGATCAGTTTTGTATGTTATTTTGTGAATTTTCACTGGGCCATATGCCTTGGATAGCTTTCCATGGCAGTAGATACAGAGCTATTATTCCTCCCCCTACTGGTTGACATTTGAATGGTTTGCAATTTTCCTTTTTCTGAAAAGGCAAGAATTCTGTTTCATTGACCCTGAGTATACTTCCCACCAAAATTAAGAAATCCTTGTATATCTGTAAAGAATCATAGTGGGTTAAACTGAAAAACCTAATTGGATGAAATACAGCAAGTTGAATAGGTCACAATATATGACAATATTTTGAAGTGTAGTGCTAAAACCTTTATTAAAATTCACATTTTCCTATCCCAGTTAATGAATGGAACAGAATAAAATCACATTTATTTTGCACTAAGGAGACAAGCCAGCTTGCCTGTCATCTCTCAAATATACTAATAAAAACAGCCCAGGTTTAAAATGTCTTCATTTATTTTTCTACTGTTTTTTTTTTTTTTTTTAAACTGCTCTTTCTGTTTTTCTTAGTTTATTCTCGGTAATCGTTCTTATTCCAGAATTTGAAACTAGAATTAGTCCATCAAAGTGTTAATTTCTAGATGAACCTTATTTATAACAAAGTACAGAAATATATATTGGCAAAAATACACACTTTTGAGAACTAGACCTGCACCCACCCTGGAGAATGATCACATTCTCCACTTTTGAAGAGCAGGAATCGTTAGTACAGTCAGTTCTGGCAGGTCATGATACTGTTCTGCACCAAACGGTTTTGAGAGTTCTCCAAATGCTGGATTAGCTTTAGCTTTCCTTGGCTTTATGGCAGATGACTACCTGTTTTCACATTTCTTACCTGTAGAAGACTGGTGCTTACTGGCTCTCCCTCTGTAGGATTGGCTTAGGACTCCTGCTTACACCCTACGTTTTAACAACAGTTGAAAGGACAGCAGTCCCTGTTTGCTACACAGAACTACAGGGAAGCACTATTATATGGCTACAGGGAAGCACTATTATATGGCCTTTCATATCCATTATCAAATTTAATCCTTGAAACAATCCCACACATTAGGCTCAGACACGTTAAATTGTTTGCCAAAGTCACCCAGCAGATACACGGTGGAGCTGAGTTCACAAACCCAGGTCTGCTTAGCACCACAATCTGAGCTCCTAACCTCTGAGCTGCCCATTCACCACCCAACCAAAGAACGGGCCTGATCATACAAGAGAAACCTGAGGCTCCACCTACTTGATGGGTAACTGTGTTAGGTTAGATAATGACCTCCCAAAAGATACATCCTAATTCCTAGAGCTTGGGCAAAACAAGGACTTTGCAATTGTGATTAAATTAATGACATTTTCATGGGAAGATTAGCCTGGATTATGCAGGTGGGCCCTAAATGCAGTCACATATATCATTATAAGAGGGGACCAAAGGAGATTGACTTGTGCAGAAGAGTGGAGTAGGCTATGTGATCATGGAGGCAGAGACTGCACCGATGCACCCAAACCAAGAAAGGTGGTGGGGCCTCCCTGGTGGTGCAAGGGGTTAAGATGCAACACTATGAAGCTACCCGCAGCCACTGCACATGAGTTCAATTCCCAGCCAGGAGGCTATCCACATGGCACAGCAGACCTCTCCTGCCTTGCCTTCTGCTCCCCTCAGCAGTGTATTTCAGTGAATCTGCCTGTTCTGTTCCCCACTCTGTCTCTGGTGAATCTGCTCACCCCCCACCACCACACCTCTGGCCTGTACCCCAGTTCTTGTGTGCATAAATAAATAAATCTTGAAAAAAAAAACAAACCAAAAAGAAAGGCCAGCAGGTACCAGAAACTTGGAACTGGTGAGAACGGACTTCCCCCCGGAGCCTTTCAAGGAAGAGCAGCCCTGCCAACACCTTGGTTTGGCCCCGTGGCTCTAGTTTTGGTGTCGGGCCTCAGCTGCACGCTTGCTCAGTTCTCAATGGCGGCAGACAAGAGAACAGGTCAGGAAGCCCATATGTGGGGCAAGGAACAAGTCTTCATTGCAACAACAGGAGATACACAGGTAGCAACAGCGTTATCTGTCCAGCTGGCCTGGTGGGAGCAGCCCAGCCTGGTGAGAGTGTAACAGGGTGGTCCCCAGGAAAAGGGGAAGTTCCAGGTCCCCTGCCCCACCCAAAGGAGGGTGGAGCTAAAGAGAAGAGAAGAAGCTGCAGAGGAGATTGGAGAAGGAAGGAAGCAGGATGGGGAGCCAGAAGGAGACCTGGCACATGGAGCAGAGGGGAGGCACATGGAATGGAGAGACATGTGAAGAAACTGTGCTTACCTTTTGGTCGTGGACTGGGTGACACAGATGTGGGTGAGACCCGTGGGGAGGATAACTATGGGCCTCCCTAGTGGCGCAAGGGGTTAAGACTCAGCCTGTGAAGCTGTCCGCAGCTACTGCAGCATGAGTTCGATCCCTGCCAGGGAGCTACCCACATGGCACAGCAGACCTCTCCTGTCTCGCCCGCTGCTCCCCTCAGCAGTGTATTTCATTCAGTCAGTCTGCCGGTTCTGTTCCCTACTCCGTCTCTGGTGAATCCTCTCACCCCCCCCAAACCTCTGGCCTGTACCCCAGTTCTTGTATGCATAAATAAATCTTAAAACAAAACAAAACAAAACAATGGCAGCTTTTAGCTTGATTTTGATTTTGCTCTTTTCCTTCGAGACTTGTCTGATCCTTTTCTGTGGGTCCCCACTGAAAGGTTGCTTTGGACTTGTGGCAGGTTTTCCAGCCTTGCTCTGGGCCAATCCCGTTTGGGTGGACTTTTACCCACAAGGGGATGGGTAACTTTGGGTGATTGATTTAAAACTATATTCTTTGTCTTTTCTGTATTGTTTCCTAATTGTATTAAAGTTCCTTCCCATTAAAGTCTCACATGTTTTGTGTTGATGCGGTGGATGGCAGAACCTATTTAGAGCAGCCAGGTTTGGGGGCTATGGGGTGCCCCTTTCCCTGCCCTATAACAGGAGCAGCCCAGCCCAGTGGCTTAGGCAGTGGCAGCCCCCTCCCACCCTGGTGCTGGCAGTCCCCTCCCCCTGGCAGCAATAAAGGCAGCAATAGCAGCAGCAGCAGCAGATGCAACAGGGACAGTCCCCCCTTCTCCTGGGCTCTGGCCACAGCAGTGCCCCTGTGCCCATCAGCAGAGGGCCGCCTCCAAGGATCCCTGTTGGCTTTTTTTTTTTTTAAAGATTTGTTTGTTTTTATACAAGAGCTGGGGTACAGGCCAGAGACGCGAGAGGGTGAGAGGACTCACCAGAGACAGAGCAGGGAGCAAAACAGGCAGACGACAGAAATACACTGCTGAGGGGAGCAGTGGGAGAATCAGGAGAGGTCTGCCGCACCATGTGAGATTCTCGCTGGCTGGGATTGAACCCACACTGCAGAGGCTGCAGACAGCTTCAGAGTGCGGCGCTCAACCAGCTATACCACTGGGGAGGCCCTTTTTAAAAAAGATTTATTTATCTATGCATACAAGAACTGAGGTACAGGCCAGAGGTGCAGGGGGTGAGAGGATTCACCAGAGACAGAGCAGGGAACAGAACAGGCAGATTGACTGAAATACACTGCTGAGGGGAGCAGCGGGTGAGTCAGGAGAGGTCTGCTGTTCCATGTATGTACCTCCCTGGCCAGGGATTGAACTCGCGCTGCAATTGCTGAGGACAGCCCCATAGGTTGGGTCTTAACCCCTTGCGCCACCAGAGAAGCCCTCCGTTGGCCTTTATGTGATTTATAGACAAAGCTGGCACAGGGCGGAGTTGAAGCCTAGTTTACAAAACTGAGTTCGCGCATGTGAGCTATACATCAAAGTTCCATATTTACCACTTTCTGCACATGTGGGCTACACCTCAAGGCTGCATGTTCTCCACTAGACCACCTATGTTGGAGAGTTGCAGTGAAAAACAGCTTGAGAAACTTTTAGAAAACTGTTTTATTCACTTGCCCTACATTTGAATTTCTGGCCTCCAAAATTATGAAAGAATAAATTTCTGTTGTTTTAAGTTACTAAATTTGTGGTAATTTCCTTACCTGCAAACTGAGTTTATAGTTGATATATCCTGAGACCAATTTCCAACAGGGATGTGGGGAGCCTTCCCCGTGCCAACCAGCAATTCTCGACACTGGCAGGAATCCAAGAATTCCACTCAATTTTGACACTGAGTTCCTGGAGAGAGCATCAGGTCCCATGACTTCAGGGCTCTTTCTGCTACAACTGTCCTCACTTCAGACACCTGTCATGGTCCCAGGCTTCTGACTAACCAGCAATAGAACAGAGGCCCTCACAACCCCCTCCTCAGACTTCAGGTGTCTGTCCAAAGCCTATATTATTATACATCAGTTTCCTGGGACATGCTCTTCAGGTTTGATTAATTCTCTAGAACAGGTCACACAACTCAGGAAACCTGTTTACTTGAAACCAAGACCAGGTTCTGTTTTGCAAAAAGTCGGGGCTTATTCTGTAAAAGGTGGTCAAAACATGCCTCTTTAAAAAGGGAGCTTCGGGCCTTCCCGGTGGCGCAGCGGTTGAGCGCTGGGTTGCGAAGCCGCCCGCGGCCTCTGCGGCGCCGGTTCGATCCCCGGCTGCTCCCCGGCCACCGGAGGAGGGTCCCACATGGCGCGCAGACCTCTCCTGCCGCCCGCTGCTCCCCTCAGCAGTGTGCTTTGGTCCTTCTGCCTGCTCTGCTCCCCGCTCTGGCTCTGGTGAATTCTCTCACCCTCCCGCGCTTCTGACTGTACCCAGTGCATGTATAAAAACAAACAAACAAACAAACAAATAAGTAAATAAATAAATAAAAATAAAAAGGGGGCTTCCTTGAGCCTCCTGGTGGTGCAGCACTATCAAGCTATCACCAGCAGCACTGCTGCATGAATTCAGTCCCCAGCCAGGAGCTAACCCACATGGCCCAGCAGACATCTCCTGTCTTGCCTACAGCTCCCCTCAGCAGTGTATTTCAGGAGATCCACCTGTTCTGCTCCCCACTCTCTCTCTGGTGAATCCTCTCACCCCTCACACCTCTGGCCTGCACCATGGTTCTTGTATGCATAAATAAATAAATAAATAAATATTTATAAATAAATATATATATATTTTATTAATGGGGGCTTCTTTCATTCACCCTCCCCCATTTCTACTGTTGTGCAAGCATCCCAGGCCGGGCAGGTTCATTGTTGATTCAAGCAGATGAAAAGAGAATTTTGGAGACTTTGGTATATTTGAAGGCCTTAAATGATGAATCAGGGAACCATATACACAGGCAGAGCAGCAGGCAGGGAGGCAGCAACTGAGCCCAAGCCCCATTAAATCTCCCCCTTTTATCTCTTGTTTCTTGGCCCAGCTGTCCATATTTACACATGCACATGCCTGGTGCTCATGGCTTCTCTGCCCAGTTGTCTGCAGTTACAGTTGTGCATGCCCCATGCTTACACTCACAAGAGCCCTCTGCAGCAGCACAATATCATATGAGCAATGAAACCTGGGAGGAAACAAAGCTGCAGCTAGGAGCCATCGAGGCTAGTGGCAGGAGGCAAAGATGAGCCTGCTGAGTACTCCATATTCCTTACACCTACCTTCTCTCCCATCCCTCCTGCTTGCTTTCATAGAAGTCTCTCCCACTTATCAAGGGAGAGATTTCTCCCTTGAGAAATTTCTCAAGATTTCTCTTTTGCTAGAGAAAACCAGTTGGCACAGGAATTTACAGTCCTTTCTGACAGTGGGCTTCAGAGTACATGCACAGCCACCAGGAACACTACCTGGAGTGACTCTATGATGTCGGGACCTCCCAAATCCCCTGAGGAATGTAAGTTAACCCCTGCATCCAAGGGGAACACGGGACCCATGAAGAGAGATGAACCACCTGCATAGCTGTGCATCATGAACTTTCTCTTCTCGTTCTCTCCTTGACCTATCCCAACTTGTCCCTGCCTTTCACCTACTTTTAAAAACCCAATCCTAATCAATAACAGGCAGGGAGGTATTACAGATCAGAGTCACAATCCTATCTCCTTGCTCAACCACAAAACAAACCTCTTCCCCTACTTGCAAAAGCTGGTGTGTCAGTGTTTGGCTTTCTGAGTATATCGGGCAGCAGGCCCATGACTGGGTCCCCTACTCGCTAGGTCACCAATTTATTACAAAGGGTATTTTATTCAGGACCAGCCAGATGGAGGAGATGCACAGGGCAAGGTATGGGGAGAAGCCACAGTTTCTATGCCTCCTCCAGGCAGGCCACTTTCCCCAAATGTCCTTGTTTTCCAACCCGGAATCTCTCCTGAGTCTCGTCCTCTTGGGTTTTTATGGAGGCTTTGTTATATGCCAATGACCATTGGCAATTAAATTCAGCTCCCAGCCCCTCTCGCCTCTCTGAGGTCAGGGCAGTGGAATGGAAAGTTCTAATCCTCTAATTATATAGTTGGTTCCCTGGCAACCAGCCCCGATTCTCACATGTTTTCTGAAAGTTACCTTCATTAATACAGCAAAGAACACCTTTAACACTCTGACACTTAAGAAAGTCCAAGGAGAGTGGTGAGCCAGAAGACCAAATATGTATGAGAAATATGGTCATTTGAATGGGTGAATACACATGAATATATATATAATTTCCTATTAATGACAATATCATAATGAGGATATACCTTGAATTAAAAATAATAATGAATGTAAAATGCTTCACGGGATGCCTGGTACATAGTAAATATTCAACAGAGACTATGTCTTGTTCTCATTAATGGGCTCTGATAGGAATACATAAGGGGTGTTTGGAAGCACATGGGAAGGAAGAGCAACTCACACTGTCTCTGTTTCACCTGCTGCATGTGAACCATCCCATGAGATTAAACAAGACATTTTAGAGGCAATAAAAATTGAAATTAATAAGTGACAATCTCTGGCATTGGCACGGCTCACCAAAAATCTCAACCCCTAATTTCTGAGCATGCAACCATAAAAAGAATCAATTTTCAGGTAGTTACACTTCTGAGTGGTCATTGCAGGATCTATTAATTAGTGAATCATAAAATAAGCACTGCATCTGGGAATTGGAAATGTAAATCCAGTCACCCATCAGGACTGTAATCAATGACCTCCACATGTTGAGCTAATGTCCATAGAAATGGGCAGAGGGAGGCTGTTTTGTCTAGGGACTTAGCACCCAGATGTCTTAGGATTAGTTATCTCTGAGGACTGGACTGAAGCTGGACCAGTGAGTTTGACTTCGAGGGGTTCCCATCTGTTCACCCAGCTTGGAGACACCTCGCCCCTGTAACTGTGGCTTGGCTCTGACCAAGAAATGGGGAGGGCCTCCCTGGTGGCACAGTAGTTGAGCGCTGGGTTGCGAAGCTGCCCGCAGCCTCTGCAGCGCCGGTTCGATCTCCGGCTGGTCCCCGGCCACCGGAGGAGGGTCCCACATGGCGCGCAGACCTCTCCTGCCGCCCGCTGCTCCCCTCAGCAGTGTACTTCGGTCCTTCTGCCTGCTCTGCTCCCCGCTCTGGCTCTGGTGAATTCTCTCACCCTCTTGCGCTTCTGACTGTACCAGTGCTTGTATAAATAAATCTTTAAAAAAAAAAAAAAGAAATGGGAGCTAGCAGCATGGCCTGGGGTGGCAGTTGGTGGGCCCAGATCAGCTGACACTCGCTGCCACGGAGGTTTCCAAGGAGCCAAGCTGTCCCCACTCGTTTGCAGTGGAGGCACTTGTGGCTAAATGTGTACAGCCAGGGCCCCGGGCCAGATTCAGGGCAGGAAATAGCATGCCATCTCCATCACCAGGGAAACAGTGGTCTGCATGCGTGATTTCCACTGGGGCCAATAAGAAGGCTCCAAGGGACGGTCAGCAGAGGGAAGGAGGAAAGGAGGCCAGAGGGAGACTTGCACAGATTCAGTTTGGATTATAACTGTTGACAAGCCACTTAGCTGCCCCCAGGTTTAAATTAATCTGCGTATAAAGTGGAGGGAACTGTTAATGCATCTCATGGGGGACTCATGAAAACACTATTTCTGACAGACTTCTTGGGATCCATGGATAGAAGGTGGTATGTAAGTGCAGATGCCAAGCTTGCTGTGTGTTTGTGTTTTCAGCAGGAGTTAGGGGCATGCAGACCCTCCAGAAAACACTTTTAGACTCTGATTAAAAAAAAAGAAATCAAAACTAACAGTTCTAGGTGTGTGGGTTTGTCTTTGGTTTTGTGCAGGTGTGCGGGCCTGGCTAGCTAGCTCAAGCTTTGGAACTGTTTTCAGTTTCTTTCTACAGCATTTGAGACTGCTGTAGTTGGGGTTGTTCCCAAGTGCTTGCCAACTTTGTTTTAAAAAATTCCCAGATTGAATTATGAGTTACATGTTTGGTCTGGACCAGTTGTTCCCAAGTTGGAAGGGGGAAGAGCTATTTTAAAAACAAAGTGCAGAGAATTGTTACTGGGGGTTGCTATTACTAAGGAGTCCTTTTCAGTGTGTTGAGTGTGTTTTCTGTTCATTTAAGGCTAAGCGATTAATCTCAGGCCTCCCTGTGAGGTAATTAAATGTTGTTTTCTGTCACCTGGGGTCCCGGGGGGAGTCTATCACTCAGTTCTTGGTTAGCTAAACCCTTCTCTGGGTGTATATTGGCTGCCTGGAATAATTCCTGCGGGTCCAGCTAAACAGTGACTATTACAGAAAAACCTTGTTAATAACAAACAATATACATTTTAAAATATTAGAAAAATTATGTAAATGAAATACAGGAAATAAAGATCCACAAGTCTCTTGTGCAGAATTAACTATACTGGCATGTGTGTATATTTTAAATAAAAATAGAATTCTAATGTTTATATTTGCTGTTTTGCAACCTGCTTTGGGGGTGAAGTCGATGCCTCTTGGATCTGGGAAGAAAATCAAATGCTTAAGAGTCTGGCTACAGTGGCTCCCGGTCTTGCTTGTGCTGAGGGCATGTGGAGCGTGGAACTTGTCAGCATTTGCAAAAGAACTTTCAGACTCGTTCTCTGAGGTGTGTTCCACTTCCTTAGAGTCCTGCATTTTGGCAACAGTATCCACATTTCCGAACCGGTAACAACTATGGATACTAGCGGCCATGTGGATGGTGATCTTTGAAAAGCCTTGCAGCCTGCTGTCACCCGCATGTCCCTCCTAACAGAACGAGACTAAGGCCTACTTTACACACATGCAGTGCATGAATCTCGCGGCCTGTTAGAGTTTCTCATATGCATATACCAATGTGCCCCACTTAGGATATAAAACATCTCCAACATTCCAGAAGTTGCTTTGTGTCCCCTCCAAGTCAACCCCCATCCCCAGGTTATCATTCATCATGTTGTTTCCCACCTAAAACCATTCCATAGGACTGTTGTCTCCATGTCTCGCTGCCTTGGGTCGACTTGTCCCTGCCTGATTGTCCCAGTCCACTCTCTGAAGGGTCCTGCCTGCTGAGTCAAAGGGCTTCACAGGTCTCGTGGCCTGAGACTCCTCCTGGCACAGGCACCCCCACCAGCAGCACCATCTGGAGCCTTGTTTTCTCTCTGTGACCACCTACAACGGCCCTTTTCTGGGCCTCCTCAAAAGTCCCCCAACCTTCAAGTCCCATTTCCTCTAAGAAGTCCTCCCCAATTCCTTTGCCTTCCGCTTACACTCTGAATTAGCTGAAACCATGTAGCTGAGACTTGGGGCCACAGAGGCCCAGCCATACACGTCCCATACACTCCCATACACGTCCCAGTGAGCATTTATTTCCTGCAGCAGACACCGTTTTCCAAACTCTCTATCGTGCCTCCTACTTTCTTTCCTGACTCTTATATCATGAGGTTGCCCCAGGTCTACAACCCCCACCCAGCCCCTGTTTGACATCTCCGCCTCTCTCTATCCAAATCCTCTCCTCCAGACCTCAGTTTCCTTCACTTCTCATGCTTCGGGCCTGACATCGACAGGTCTCGGGACCAGGCTGTCCATGGAGGGGAGGGATAGACTGAGGGGAGAAGCTTGGAGCAGACAAAGGTGGAACTCTTTTCATCAGCTATGGGAAGACTGGAAACAAGTCTCTTTCATACGGTTTTGCCGCATCTTACCACACTTTGGCGCCTAAGACTTACTGTCCTATTCCTTCCCGTCCTGGCGCGCTAACCTTGCTCCCAACTGCATCCCCGCTGCACAGAAGGGTTCTGCACTCACAAGCATCTGCACAATCAAGGGGTTTATATAAGACATTGCTGCTAAGTGCTTAGCACGGAGCCTGGGCATGTTCAGGCACAGAAAAGCAGGCTAATGTCAAAAGACTTGTGACCCCCCTCTGATTCCTGTCAGCAGGCCAGGTGGGTCGGGGTCCCAAAGTGTTGTGTGGGGGAAAGTGGTGGGAGGGTGCGCAGTGAATACAGGCTTTGGAACTGCAGAGCCATGTCTCACTGGGCCCCTCAGTCTCTTTATCAGTGTAATGGAATCATAACTCATCCACCTCAGATGAGTGTCAGTGTGAACATGTATCAAAGCACTTTGCCGTTGGGGATGCCTTACCAAGTGTGTTGGCATGAAACTGGCCTGGCTGCAACTTGCAAATATAATGATGTTTCTGCCTTGGCAATTGGAGAATGCAGCCCCCCAGAGATGCCTCTTGGTGTAGGCAGACTCTGGAGTTTGACTACCTGCATTTGTACTGACTTTGGAAAGTGACTTCATGCCAAGACTCAGTTTACTTGCCTGTGAAATGGGGGTAATAGTCTCTCCCTCCTAGAATTGTGCAGGGGAAAAGGTAACTTATGTCAAGAGCTGGCACAGTCCCTAACCCAGAGTAAACACTAGTGTCCTTATTATTTCCTAATTAGAGTGGCTCAGATGCTTTTTAACTCTTCTCTCATATTTGAGGATGAATTTCACCCGACCTTGCTCAGATGAAATAACTGACGTGTGCAAATGAAAACCCTCGGCCAAGGCTAGGGACACTAAGCATAGGAGACACCGACACCCTGGGAGCTGGCCTGCCAGCCCTCCAGAGCTGTCAGGACGCCCCCAGCCCAGGCCAGGCTTCCTTGCAGCTCCCTCCTCTCCTTCTTCAGAGAGACCAACTTGATTTTGGTTTTATCTCCAAGCACATTTCCTGAATTCAGATGGGCAGGATTGTGGCTGTTGTTTTACTATCTTTCTGGGTAACTGGGGTAGAACATTCCTGACATTTCCTCTATGAAAGAATAGCAACAAATACTGTATCTGGGGGTTGTTGCCCCTTGACCTTCTCTTCATCTCCTCCGATAACAGTCAGGGCTGAGCCCGGCGGGGCACAGGCAACTCTCACATACACCAAGGGTGAGGACGAATTCCATGGCTGCACTGAGGTGACAGTTTTGCCATCTGGTCCTGCCTTTGCCATTGACTTGCTCTGTGACCTTCAGGACGTGCCTCCCCCTTTCTAGGCTTCAGGTTCTCCACGGACAAAATGAGGGAGTAGACCCTTGCCATCTCGGCATCCTCCACTGCCTCTAAAAGTGGCAGAATGATGCATGTTATCTGTAGGGGGCTGGCGTTCTGGTTCTATCATGTGGCCTTGGGTCTATGTGGCCTCTCTCTCTGTGGCCTGGGGTAAGCCATTCTGGATGGGCCCTCTCTGTAAACCGGTGGGCAAATAGTAATCTATCCTATAGGATTATGGGAAGTTTAAATAAGATATTGTAGCCAAAGTGGTTAGCCCATAGTCAAGCAGAAAAGTAAGCTAATAGGGGGGAGGGATTGGGGTCAAAATAAAGGGGTTGCAATTGCTTGGGGAATATAAAAATAAAAAAATTAAAATTAAAAAGAAAAAAGAAAAGAGAAAAGTAAGCTAATAAACAAAAGCCTGCAGCCCCTTCTTTGATTCCCATCAGCCAGCTCGGATCAGGAGGGGTCCCACAGTTACACGTGTGTGTCTGTCTGTATTCATGAGCCGTGTGTGCAGGGCTTGGCCTCTTCCAGGGCACCCTGGGACCATCTGGCCAGGGAGCCCTCCCCCAGGACAAGGGCTGAGAGGGAGCTGCCATGTCACTCAGCAGAGACTGCAGGTACTGCCTTCTCCCTCACACAGCACACCCCAGTCTTTGGGGGCTCTGTACAGCTTCATTGCTTCCTGAGTAGTTTCACTTGGAGAAGCATTAGCTGGGCCTTCCCAGCCTGGAGATAACCAACCAGGCTCCCAGCCAGGGTACAAGCAGCCCCATTGAAGAAAAACAGGGCTGCCAACCCATTCTGCTGCTGCTGCTGAGGGGCTTGCCTCTGCCCTGGAGGGCCGTCTGAAGGCAAGATGTCCCCTCTCGTCTCCTTGGGCCCCAGGATTCTGCCCGAGGACTCGCCTCCCTCCTTGGAGCACATGGTGTTTGTTTCACAACTGGACACTCCACTAAGTGATGCAGGAAGTAGGCCCCTGGGGAGGCAGATACCGCCCAGCAAAGCAGATAACCAAGTGAAGCCTCTGGATGCCTCTGGGGCCGGGGGCAGGGTCAGAGATAAGCGGAAATGCCAGACTTATCGTAGTGCCTGAGTTCTGGAGAAATCCTGGTTGGCCAGCCTACCTCATTCTCATCAGTCCAGGCAACTGGGCATCTCCAGGCAGAGTAAACACTGAGTTGGCACAGCGCTGCGGCCTCAGGATGGGGACTCTGTGCCCCGCAGCGGCACTGCACAGAACTGGCGCCAGAGGACAGCAGCGGGCGTTGGATTACACCCAGATCTCAGGGGTAAGGGCGGGCTGGGTCTGCGTGCTTTGAAGGACAAGCGATTGTTAGGGTCACAGGAGCCTTGGTGATAATTGCTCCCCACACCAGGGGCCAAGAAGCTCAGTCAGTACGGAGATTTGGTGGATGGGTACAGCCCAGGGAGGCTGACTTAGACCTTTACCCACTAGTCCAGGTGGCGTGAGGTTGGGGTGTGGGGTTGGCGTTGCAGATAGGGCCAGGGGCCCCGTGTCAAACCCTACAAGGCTTTCTGAGGTTCTATTTTATCTCTACTTTCCTTACCCAAGGAAGCTCCGCTCAATGGAGGGCATGCTTGCACACTCTGAGTGCCTACAGCTCATGGTGCATGCCTGGAGGCTGGGACAGGTGCCTGGGGGAGCTGATTTAGGGTTGGGGAAATGCCCGGTCTTCATCCTGGCCAAGCACCCTGCTAGGCTCTGGTCTGACCGTCTGGGGGCAGGTGTCGGTGGAAGGCAGTGCGATTCAGAGTCCTAATCTCTGCCATTTTCGTGGATTTACTGTGTACAGGACTCTGTTGTTTCACCTATATGAATGCTCAGGCAGCCCTGTGGTCACTGCACCGTTATGAGATGCACTTGACAGGCGAGAAAAGCTGGGTTGGAGGCTAAAGGAGCCCCGCACTTCTGTGTAAAGTAGAAGTGCACTTTTCCTCAAACAGCTGGCCCCCGTCTCTCAGAAAATGGTCATATTTGATTTTGTTAGGACAAGACCTTTCACTGCCTCGTGCTGCAACATTGCTGTGATTAATATACAAATCTATAAAGTGCAAGGCCTTGGCCTCGCCTAAGGTGTGCTCTTGAGCCCGGCAAAGTCTGCTTTTTGTCCTGCTCCCTGAAGCAAACATATTAACATCTTTTAGCTGTTTCTCCTGGCGTTTGTCTCCAATTTCCTCCTCATCCATTTTGTATATTATCTATCTTAAGAAAAATGAAGATTTAGCTCACTCCCACGTTCTCTCCCCCACCTGCACAATAGATCCCTGTTTTTACCTAATAAAACATTTGCCTTATTATGACTGTAGATATTCCTCAGTGCAAAATGAAGTATGTCCTTTAATCTCACCGTCTCCTGACAGAGCTCTCATTGTCTTGGAGTCTCAAATTCCTTTTGTTCCCCTTTGGCCCTATCTGCCCAGCATCCTGCTGATGCTACCACTTCATGTGTGCTGAGCACTGTTCCAGGTGCCTTCTGGTGTCTCACCTGATCCTCCTGACACCTCCAGGATATGGACACATGGACACATTGTTATCCTCATGCCACAGGCCAGGAAGTGCAGACTCACAGACGTTAATGAAACGGTTTTGCTAAATACTGGCAGAGAAAGGAGTGAAGTCCAGGTAGCCCCACACTCCTAATATTTTCCTACATTTCTTTAATTCTACTTTGTGTATAGTGTTTCCCCCTGGATCCCTCTCTTGTCAGGATTCTCCATCTTCCTCTTCAGGCCTAGATTGAAGCTGCTGTTTCCTGGAATTATTTTTGTTCAGTCCCTCATTTTGCTGGAGTGTATCCTCAAAGTAGCTTCCTTAGGAAGGGCACATACATTTTTTTTTTTTTTTGCATCATTGTAATTCTTCATTCTGTCCTCTGACAATGTTCAGTGTCTTCAGAATTCTAAGAGTTTCCAGTCTAGAACTGAACATCCAGCCTGTCTCCTAGCAACCATTTATTTGTTTTTAGGATAAGCATTCTGATGTCATTCTGATTCCATTTTTTGGGGGTGTGATTTTTCCCCCCCTCCTTTTCGATGTCAGGGGGCATTTTATGATTTTTTTTTTTTTTTTTTTGGTGTGTGTGTTCTAAAATTGCACAATGACGGCAGTATTTTTTTTTAAGATTTATTTATTTATTTATGCAAGCACTAGGTACAGTCAGAAGCGCGGGAGGGTGAAAGAATTCACCAGAGTCAGAGCGGAGAGCAGAACAGGCAGACTGACGAGACCCCCTTCTTTTTTAATGGATAGATAACATTTCACATGTTTTAATGGTTACTCATGGGAATCTTTCTGAAACTTTCTTCTGGTTTCTGTTTTCCCTGTTTCTTCACAGTTATGTTTCTAGCTTTTTGGTCCTTATTATGTTTTGGGGTTCCCTTTTCATCTTGAGGGCTTTCTTGGAATACCTGGTGATCCTTTTGTATCTGTGTGTATTTCAGAATAAGGTACAAAAAACTGGATGGGTGGTTGAGATTTGTTGACTGCTTGATTTTGTTGAGGATGATCAGTTAGGAAACTCCTGGAGAACCTCCAGACTGTTACAGGGCAACCTTAAAAAGGAAATGAAGTGACCCTGGGATGAATCCTCACCCTCACACTTAAGGACTCAGGACAAGACTCAAGGGCAGGCACATAGTGAAAAGTTAATGAAAAGGTTTGTTCATAAGGAAAATGAGAAGAGGAAGAACACAGAGATTAATTAGTCAATATGTCCTATCAGTAATTCTGTCTGAGCTGGGACCCTGGGTGCTGAAGGCAGGCAAAACGAAGAGCACGCAAGCACACATGTATTCAGTTTTATACCACGCATAGCTACTTAACTCCACCCTTAGTTACCAGCAGCCCCCTTCAGGAAGTTGAGAGTCATGGCAGATTCATGGCATGATGGGAGTTGTAGTTCTAGGCACCTGCAATCTCTTTGGCGTGGAGGTAGAAGTGGAGTCCATAAAACACCAGTGGGTGGAGTTCATTCAGGAAACACTGTTAACCCTCAGCAAAACAGTACATAGAACTATTGTATAGTGGGCATTGTGTTTCTCCAAAAACAAACCTCTAATCTCCAGGGGTTCCCCTAACCAATTTCCTTTTGTGCAGGGGGTCGGGGGGTGGAGAGAAAAGCCACAGTTTTGGAATGGACTTTTCAATGTTGCCTTTCTGCTCCTCTTTCACTCCATCTGGGGCTTTGGGATCTGCAAGCCTCTCTGGAATTTTAAAGAGAAAGTCCCAATTCATTGACTACTTAGAGGCTCTTCGTCCATTCTCATTATCAATGAGAGTGTGGATTTATTTTCACTATCATTTAAATCAGATATCTGTGGGGGAAGAGAAGATGAACAGGGAAGGCCAATTTTTCAAATGGAGTCAGAATTTGATATCATTTTAAAATGAAGATATTTCAGTATCTCCCACCCCATGAGCCGTAAGACTCTTAGGCTGCCAAGAAATACCAGGAAAGAGTCAGTGCATGCTGACCCCACCCTACAGCACAGGTCAACCTGTTTGTTTCTGGGAGTGGATCAGCCTCCCTGTCCTCACCCAGGAAAGACGCTTGCCATTGGATTTGCTACTCTTACATTCCAGCTCAGATGCCTCTTTTCTGGTTTGCATTCTCTTGACTTGGGGGTTAGAATTTCTTTCCTATCCCATGGTCCTGGGCAGGCATCATTGCCCCCAAAGAATTGCTCATGGCTCTTACTGTGCCCCGGATAACAGGGAGAGTTGAAGAAAAGCCACACATCAGTTCTTAAGGAAACTGTGTGCTCATAAATTAATTTTTTCTGTAGATCGGAAAATGGAAGGGATTCAAAGCTGCTGGCTACTCCTTTTCGTCAAGGAAGCCTCAAGGACTGCTCTTATCAGCACATTCTGAGCTTTCTCCCAGAGGATCCCAGTGCTACTTGCAGGGATTGTTAAGATTTTCTGCCCTGTACTCTTTTGATTATTGTGGGAAACCCCAGCTCTTCCCACCTTCTTCAAGCCTCTTGAAGGTCAGCTCAGCCTCCTGCTTCTTGCTGGAGTCCCCTTAGTTCATGCTTTCCATACATTTGTATTGAATACCCAACCTATGCCTGACACATTGGTGAGGCCAGGAATCCAGGAGAGATTGAGAGGCACTGTTCTGGCCCCAGAGAGCTTCAAGGTAGTTCTGGAAAAGTGGAAGATGCATTAACCATATTTCCAGTAAACTAGATAGCAGTTGCATTGCAATCTCTTGTTGCTTAATGAATACCTGGGGCAAATCCTCTTGTAATTTAAATAATTAGCTTTTGCTACAGATATGTGTCCGAGGAATTTGTCTCCTCTGGGTTCTTTTGGACTTTCCAGAAACATTTCCAGGCTTTATTAACCAGGGCTTGCCTGGAAGCCAGCTGCTCTGAAGATCTGGCTGCTCCAAAGAGCTCTAGAGCAGGGAGGGGTACTGATGGTGCCTGTGGTTTGCAAAGGTGAGATCTGTGGCCTGTGACTGGGTTCTGTCTCTTGAAACTTGTAGGGACTTTATTCTGCAAAGATTATTGGCACCCACTATAGGACAGGCATTCCATTGGGTGTTACACTTCCAGGGATTTCATAGGCAGCCACTTCCCAAAGTTTGATTCAGGGAGCCCTAATTACACTGGGACGTACTAAGTGTAAATGTGGGGGAAGGAGTGATTCCCTGGTCAGATGCTGGTTTCTCTGTGTCAGATGAGGTCCTGCTGAGATTCATAGTGAATCCCCAAGAGGGGCTAGAGCACAATCTTCTCCAAACTTCTTTTTCCGTGAATTTGTTTGTGTGCTTGTTTTAATCACAGTGAATATAGCAGACCAGTGGTCTTTTGAGCAGGCTCCAGACCATTCCGCCGGTGACACCCAGGACTGTTCTCTCCAAAAAGGGGTCTGTATTTCTACATGGGCTACTTAGGGCAACTACACGAATAGAGGGAGGGCAGCAAGGGGCTCTGGGGTCAAATCTCATCTGCACAGTATCACACCTATAGCTTAAGATAATAAATTGACCTAGAGCCTCCCTGGTGGTGCAAGTGGTTAAGTCTCAGCACTATGAAGCTATTGACAGCCACTGCACAAATTTGATCCCTGGTCAGGCAGCTGACCTACATGGAGCAGCAGAACTCTCCTGTCTCACCCGCTGCTCCCCTCAGTAGTGTATTTCTGTTGATCTGCCTGTTCTGCTCCCCACTCTGTCTCTGGTAAATCCTCTTGATACACCCCCCCCCGCCCCCACCACACCACTGGCCTATACCCCAGCTCTTGTATGCATAAATAAAATAAATCTTAAAAAAATGATAATAAATTGATCTAAAGGTGCTTTCAGATGTTGAATTTCCAGGTCAATTGTATTCTTATAATTGCGTTTGTTCAGAGGGAGGAGTCTTAGGGGCGCATTAATCTTCATCTCATGGTACCAGCCCTGAAAAGAGCTGAACTTTCCTCAGGAGGTCATGTCCCAGGGGGAACCCTAGAAAAATTCCCTTTCTGGGTCTTGCTTTCTTCTGATGAGGGTCTGGATGACAATGGTATCCAGTCAATCACTACCTGGCAGCCTCCAAACTCTCTGGTGCCCCCTTGTGCCCCCACTTAGTGTCCTTTGTCTGTCTTATTTATTGGTTCTATAAAAGTTGCATTAGAACCAAGGGTTTTTGAGGCTAAAATGTTTGCAAGCCACAGGAAACCCAGCCCTCGGCTCTCTCGTGTCCTGTTCTATCTGTTCCAGTCAGAGATTGGGTGCCCTATACCTGCATAATCACTTGTGGGGGAGAGCAGGCGCCCCTGGCAAGTGTGCCCCAGAGTACTTTCTGAGGAACAAGACCTGTGGGGATGGCACTTGGCCAGTGGCCTGGGCTTTGTCCCTCACTTCTATTTCTGGGTATAAGTGACTAGTGACTGAGAGCTCTGTGAGGGGAGGGATGGAGGAGCTGACCAAATACCCGCTGGGGGCATCAGCAAAGTAGAGACCCCCCAATTTTTTTTTCATTTGTAGGAACATCAAGATTTTCATCATGACAAAAAATCAGAATTTATTTTTGGTTTTTATGAATTTATTTAATTCACAATTTTTATTATGAATTAAATGTGGATGGCCCTGGGAATCCATCTGCTCCTCAGTGTGTTGGGGGTCTGAAGGTCTTACGCTGTCCTGGGATCCCCAAGACCCCCTGGTAGAGTTTAGCTTTCAGAGATGTTACCTAAAGGGCCCGCTTTCTTCTAACCTTTAGTTTCAGCTACACAAACTCCCTTCTGCCCCGGGAAGATTCTTCAAATACTTGCCCATCAGCAGCCTCTCAGAGAGGAATGTTCAATGAGGCTGTGATGTCAAAGGGGCCCCAAAGACAAGGCCTGGGCCAAACCCAGCCTGTTACTCATGGCCCACAGCAGAGTGGGCGATAAGCAAAGCAAAGACTCAGAGAGAGCTTGGCCCTCTGGGCTCCCTGAACAACCCAGGCCATCGTGTGGATTGGCTCTGCGGGGAGAGACCGTTAACTACTAGGAACAATGAACTTGCAGACACCAGGGCCCCAGTGAAGGCCAGCGCCAGTGGCTCTTGCATGTCCACACCCTGATCAAGCTTCATCAGGATGTCAGAAGGCTCCAAGGAGAGTTTGGGCCACCGGGGCCTGCCAGTATTGGGCAAGGCCTGCTTAACCACTATGGACAAAAAGCTTAATGTGCTGAATGAGAAGGTTGACAAACTCTTGCATTTTCAAGAAGATGTGACCGAGAAGCTACAGAGCGTGTCCAGAGGTCTGGGCCACTTGGAGCAAGGCCTGCACCGCCTGGAGGCTTCCCGAGTGCTGGGCCCAGCTGGGGCCGACCCTGCTCCCCTAGCTGATGTGCAGGCTGGGTGGCCAGAGGTCCTAGAGCTGGTGAGAGCTGTGCGGCAGGACGCTGCCCAGCATGGCGCCCGGCTTGAAGCCCTCTTCAGGATGGTCGTGGCTGTGGACAAAGCCATTGCTTTGGTGGGGGCCGTGTTCCAGAACTCGAAGCTGGTGGATTTCATCTTGCAAGGCATTGTCCCTTGCAGGGGAGGAAGCCTGGTTGAAGGTGCTGCTGAGGTTGGTTACTGCTTCCCTGCCCGGGGCCTTCTGAGTGGAAGGGGGGCCCAGTGGCGCTGGTAGGGAGACCGGCCTGATGGCAGAGTTAAGAGAGCAGGAAGACCATTGTCCCCTTCTTGTGCTGCTCTCATTATTTGTTGATTGGGAAAGGAGAGATGTTACCCAAAAGGCCATAGATGGATTCCGGACAGGACAACTGGCTATTCTCCCTAGGGAGGTAAAGAGGCAGTACCCTGGCAAGGACTGTGGGGCCTTGGGCAGCATTGGGGCACCTAGAAGTGGGGGATATAGGGGCCACTGAGGATAGGAGGATGGATCAGCTTCTTTCATATCTCAGTCACTTCTCTTTTCTAGTCCTTCACATCTGGCTGGGAGACAGATGGGGAACGTGAGTTTACCCTCACAGACCCCCAAACCCTCCTCCCCTTCCTGTTCCCAACCTTCTGTCCCAGAGTGGGCGGAGTGTGCAGCTGCCTGTGGAGAGCTGAGTGTTGACAGTGACCCAGGGGGGACTTAGGCCAGGCAGGAGCCGGAGCCTGGGGGTGGAGTGTGGTATTTCTGGAGCAATTGTTCCCAAGGATTGCATAATCAAACCCGCGCTAATGGAAGCTTGGCTGGCATGGGGGTGTTTGTGTGTGTGTGTGTTTGTGTGTGGGGGGGGCAGGGTGGTGGTGGGGGCGTGTAGAGCAACACTCAGTTTGGGAACAGCTAAGGGTGAGCCACTTAGCAACACTCAGACAGCCTGGAGTCACCATTTCAGATCCCTGGAGTCACCACCAAGAGATAAGCTGGGCTTAATGGGGTCTGTGGTTGACTCTGTCAGCTACCAAGCTTTGAGCTTTCAGGAGTGAGCCTGCAGGGAGCTGCCTTCCCCCTCTACAACACTGGCCATGCTCACCCTGCCATCACCGGCCCTTTCCTGCCCTGCAGCTTCTCCAGAGCATGACCCCTGCCCCTAGACTCACTTTCTGTGTCTCCCCCGAGAGTGTGGCCTTCAGGGGAGATGTGACTTCTGCTCTTGCTACTGGTAACCGACCTCAGCTTTCAAAAAGAAAATTAATCTCATGCACATGGTAAAAAAATTCAAGTGGTAGAAAGATACTATGTTTCTCTCCTGCTCCATCCTCCACTCCCCCCGCCTCTTCAGTTCCTATAACCCTCCCACTCCAGTAATCATAGGTGCCAGTTTGCTGCGACACCTCCAGTTATAGTCTGTTTATCTTTAAGCTCATTAGCATACAAATCACCTTCTTTGTCTTCATATTTGTACCTTGAAAATTTCCTCAATTCTTGAAGTGGCAGAGTGCCCCATTTGGGAGGGGATGTGTCTTAATTTGTTAATCAGTCCCATATCACTGTTTGTTTATGTTGTTTCTCATTTTTAACTATTATAAATAACAATGCAGTGACTAATCACAGGCTTGTGAGTTTATCTGCAATATACTCCAAGATGTGGCCATGCCAAGCCTAGGGGAAACTTGTGTAGATAAAGCCAAACTGACCTTCAGAGAAGTTATTACAAATTAGTCTCCTGCCAACACCATATGGGAATACTTGTTGCCTCCACTTTTGCTAACAAAGAATTTATCCAACTTTGCACTCTTTTTCTGACTGATTGTTGAACACTGAGGTCTTATTGCAATGTATTTAAAAAAAACATTTTAGCATGAAGGATATTAAATACCTTTAACAATGAAGATCATTATAATGAACCTATGAGCCTATTCCTGAAGGTCAGTGTTGATTCCTCTGTTCCCACTCTCATCCCCCCTCCTGGTTATTTTGAAGCAAATTTGACACCTTGCATCATTTCTTCCATAAACATTTCAGCCTTTATATCTAAAAGACAAGGGCTCGTTTAGAAAAGATAATCACAATAGCATTATCATACCTGAAAAGTATGTATCTTTTATTAACTTAATACTACCAAAGACATGGTTCAAATTTTCCTGATTGTCTTATACTTTTTTAAGTTTGTTTCAGTCGATAACCAAGTAAGACAATTGTTCACATGCCTCTTAAAGTTAACTCTCTTTTTCAGTTGATAAAAAATTTTAGACTTTTTATTATAGAGAATTTTAAATATAACCAGAATTAGATCAAATGTACTATCTCATTCTGGTTCAGTTTGTGCTTCTTTCTTTTTTTTTTTTTTTTAAGATTTATTTTTTTTATGCATGCAAGAACTGGGGTGTAGGCCAGAGGTATGAGGGGAGGGGTGAGAGGATTCACCAGAGAGGATTCACCAGATTCACCTTCAGGACAGGCTGGTGTACTGAAATACACTGCTGAGGGGAGCAGCGGGTGAGACGAGAGGTTTGCTGCGCCATGTGGGTAGCTCCCTGGCTGGGGATTGAACTCATGCTGCGGTGGGTGTGGATAGTTTCACAGTGCTAACCCCCTTGCACCACCAGGGAGGCCCAGTTTGGGTTTCTTTTACAAGAAGTTTGAGCATCTGTCATGGATTTAAAACCTCATGTACATTTTTGTGAAATGCCAATTCACGTCCTTTTGTCACTTTTTTATTTCGGTTTTTTGCTGTTTTGTAGGAGATCTTCATACATGCAGGAAAATAGCTATTATACACGTTGCAGCTATCCAGGCATTTCTGAAGGAGAAAGTCATAGAACTTTCTCTTTTCTGAGTCCTCTGTGCTTCTTGTCTCTGTGCTCCCCCGGCACACTATTGCTCTCCCCTCTGGTCTTAGTGCTTGAGGCGCACACCTGTCACTAACGGCGGGTCTGGGGATGCTTGTCCAGGAGGCTGTCAGCTCCTTCTGGCTCAGCCGAGGCCTCTGCTCCTCTCTCTCTACCTGGGCCTGGGCTGGGCTCACAGGAGTTGCCCGAGGATGGGCAGGGAGCTGAGACACAGCCTAAGCTGTCAGGGGACACTGCAGGAAATAGCATGTTATGGAGACTTTCTGGAGCCCCTCTTTGTGTTCCCTAAGAGTGTGGGGGATAGTAATCATCTGTGGAATTGAATTAAATCCTAGCACTGGCTGTTAAATTTGATCGTTTTGCCAGAACTTGGTGAAGGGCCTCCTCAGGCCGCTTGGGTGTCATATTGAATTAGATTATTTCGAGAAGCCAGGGGACGCTTGTGAAGGATGACTTCAGGCTCAGCGTTGGGGCGTTGACTCCTGGACCCAAGTCACGGACAGGCTGCTCAGAAGACATTAGTCCCTGGGATGGCGACTGGGGTCTCTCCCCTTTGCCTGGATGCACCAGACAAGGGAGGACCAGAAAGTTGAGGCCTGAAGACAAAGCCCCGCTCTGTGTGTGTGTGTATGTGTGTGTGTGTGTGTGTGTGTGTGTGAGAGAGAGAGAGAGAGAGAGAGAGAGCCATCAGGCGCCTGTGTGTGCACGTGTCTGCCTGCACCAAGGACAGAGGGAGGGAAAGGACAATTTGTGTCCAACAAGGTCTGCCAAAGGACAGTCTGTACCGGTAGGGTAAACTCGGAGGCAGCTGGTGATAATGCCTCCAGTTTCCCCAACTCTGGGGGTGGCAGCACAGGGTTTGTGAATGGGGCCAAGGGAGAGGGCTCTGCGGAGCAGGGGTCGGGGCCATGCTGGTGGTGATCATGATGGCGGCAGCTAGTCTGAATATAATGCCCAGCACTGGCCTGTGTGTTCCCATTAAGAGAGCAAGGCCGGTGGCCTAAAATCCCAAAGGGATGAGACAGTAATAGGATTGCGAGAGCCTGAGAAATAACTGTGGAACCAACCCTCATCCTTTGTGTGTGGGAGATGTTTGAGGGAGATAAACCCCCTCCAGAGGTGACAAGCTGCTCCAGCCCATTTTTGCTCTGTGGGCCTAGACCTCACAGATCCTGCCAGTTTTTTCAAGAGAAGCTAAGAACCTAGAATTTTTTTCTAATTGGTTTTCCTGAGGTATATTTTACACACAAATGGCACATACCCATGCACACACACACAATATGCACATTTTAAGTGTATAGTTCAACAGATGTATACAACCACCGCTGCAATCAAAATACAGAACAAGTCTATCCCCCAAAAGGGAACCTAGAAATTTTAATGTAAAAATCTCCCCAATTTAAAAGGTTGGTAACAAATCTAAAAAACTTAGATGCTGTACAAATCAGAAAAATTTGTCTCTAGCTGTTTTGGGGCCTCTGGGCTTCCAAATTAGGGTGCTCTGTGGTCAAAACAGGAAAGGAGTCTTCAGCAGGCAGTGATGTGAGCAGGAGTGTGAGCCCCTGTGACAGGTACCAGGAGCCCGGGATGGCACTAGTTGAAGGCTCCAAACCCCTAGAAACACTAGGTCACCTAGCAAGGGCCAGGCCTTCTAGAAATATTTGCACTTAGAAATACACAGAGCCCCAGGCTGTTTCAGAAACAAGAGCACTGCCTGGCAAGGACCATTTGCAGTCAAGGAAGAGCTGCCGAGAGATCCCCGGGGTGGGCTCCTGGGAGGCTGGTGGCTCTGTCTTGGGCAGGACTGGTCACCCAGCTACTGAGCTCTCCCCAGTGGCTGGCACAATTCTCAGGACAGTCCACAGATCAATGTCCCCAACACTCTCACCCACCCTATGAGGCAGATATTATTCTCCCCATTTTACAGATGAAGAAAGTAAGATGCAGAGGGGGCCTCCCTGGTGGCTCAGGGGTTAAAGTCTCACAGTTATAAAGCTATCGCCAGACACTGCAGCATGAGTTCGATCCCCAGCCAGGGAGCTGACCCACATGGCACAGCAGACCTCTCCTGTCTTCCTGCTGCTCCCCTCAGCAGTGTATTTCAGTGGCTTTGCCTGTCTTGCTCCCCACTCTGTCTCTGGTGAACCCTCTTACCCCCTGCACCTCTGGCCTACACCTTAGTTCTTATATGCATAAATAAATAAAATAAACCTTAAAAAAAAAAAAAAGAAAAGAAAGATGTAGAACAGTGGAGGATCTTGCTCAAAAGTGGTGACAATAGGGTTGAAACCCAGCAAGTCTTTCTCGAGAGTCAGGGGCAGTGTTCCTAGCTGTACTGTGGTACCAAGTGGGGTGACTGTGAGACCCAACACACCAGTGCCCTGACAGATGTGGACTCGATGGTGGCACTCTTCCCCAGAACCCAACCCTAACCAGCGACTCATCAATCTGAGTTTGCCATGTTAAGACGGTATTTATTTTCCAACCGCGGTCAGGGCCGGGTCTGCCCCTCGCCAGCAGTGGTGGCAACATATTGGAAAGGGCTTGGCAACCTTGGGAAAGCTTCCATGTCCTTACCTCTAAAATGGCAAGAGCAGTAGTTCCCGCTAATAGCACATGAGGCTCCGCTGGGTAACCAGCTTCCATCTCAAACACAGGACGGCCCACAACAGACGTCTGCGGCCTGAATGGTGTGGTTGATCGGTTTCATGATTATTCTTTCAGCACAAAGAGCGCGTGGAAGAGAAAGAAGCAAAACCAAATCATGCAGCGAGCACCAGGGGTGTGCAAGCCGAGACCAGGGGGCCCTGGGAAGGTGAGGGGGACCCCATCTGCTTTACCCCACATCACACACGTGGCAGGTTCAAATATAAATAACCCCGATAACAACCAAAAGATTACTGGGAAACTGTGGGAATGTGTATTTTTGTTTGTTTCCCAGTTATTTTTGTGCTTTACGTATGTCCCGCTGGCCTGGGATAGAGAGTCGCTTGGCATATACATTATGTGTCCAACTGACATGTATTTATTTTCCTTTGTTGTAAATTTTTATACATTGCTTTTTTTTTAAGTTTAATTTAAAAACTAATTTTGCATAATGGCCACATGGTTCCAAAGTCAAATGAATAAGATGAGGTATAGTTTCCCGGCATCCTGTTTTCCCCCCATATGCAAAAAGTTTGTACCTTATTTCTAGGCCATGTTATCAGTTGTTACACACACACACACACACGCACACGCACACACACACGCACACCACATACATACTCCCTTCTTAGATAAACAGAACCGTACCCTCCACCTAGCTTTTCACCCTTTACAAGATGACCAGAAATCCCTCTGTATCCACAAACAGGTATTTGCTTCCTCCTTGTTATAACCATGTGGCACTCCTTGTACCAACCAAGCCCCTATTGATGGTTTGGACTGTTTCTAGTTAGGTGAACACACTGCACTGAGTGGGCCTCGGCATATTCTTCATGTTGGCTTCAGGACTGCGTCCTCCTAAGGGGAGTGCGTTTTCACCCTGCCTGTTTTCCTGCAGAGAGCCAGAAGCCTGACTTGCCAGAGAGGGCGGCAGAGAGGCTGTCCCCACTCAGCCCTTCAGGGATGGGATCTGACCTCTTCACCCAGGTAGAGGCCTTGCCAGAGCAGGGGGATGGCGTTCCTGGCCTGACCCAGCCCCCTGGCCACCTGCTGCTGCCCACAGAGGCGGAAGCTAATGGAGCATCCAGCAAGAAGCCGGAGACTAACCCGGAATTATCTGTGGCACCCGATCTGGTCAGTGAAGCCCCCGCTGACCAGGAGGCTGCACTGGTCACAGAAGAAGGAGCTTCATCCGACAGACCAGATCCCGATCCTCAACCCTTAGAGGAAGGCATGAGGCTGACTTCAGGACCGCCTGCCCAGGCCAAAGCAGCTCACAGTGGTGGAGAAACATGTCCAAGGTAAGGGATGCTCTTCCAAGCTGGGCGAGGGAAGGAATGAGCTACAGCTCCTCAGCTGGAGCAGGGCCAGGGACCACCTGCTTGGGTTGTGCCTCCACCATCTACACAGCGCTGGGTTGGCCTCCCCACGGGAAGACAAGACAAGGCCGCTGCTTTCTGGAGCTTAGCGCGCAGTTCTCTGTGCCGACAAGAGGTTCTGGTTTATTCAGTCTGGAGTGAGGCTCAGGCATGTCTTTTATTGGCTCCCCAGGTGATTCCAATGCAGAGCAGCATTGAGGATCCCTGAGAATTAGCACAATAATAATAGCTCAAAATGACGGGTTCACTGTACATGTCCCCTGTACCAGGCATTGACCGAGGATTACAGGCATCCTATCGTTTCATTCTTACAACAACCCCAGAAGGTGAGTGTGGTTGGTGTCCCTGTTTTATGGATGCGGGAACAGGCTCAGAGTTCTCAGGTCACACAGCTAGGGATTCATAGAGTCTGAATCTGATTCCAGAATCTGCCCCTAAACACTGTGCCATCCTGCTTCATCAGGCCTATGTTTAATTAAGCCCTAAATATGATGGTGGGGAGAGAGGGATGGGATGCTCAGAGGTGGGAGGGCGGTGTAGGCTGTCAAGCCAGGGGACTTTCAGGAGATTTGCACTTGGGGTCCTGGACCTCAGGGGTGGGGCTGTGACCTCACCCTTAGGATGCAGCCTTGGGCCTGCCCTCAGCAGACTCTCTGCAGGAAAATAAGGATGCAGAAAACCAGCTGAGCACCAGCCTCCCTGTCCCAGTGCTCACCTGCCATGGGGGGGGGGGGTGGCCGCACGCCCAGGCCCAGGGTGGCCACTGGAAGACACTGTGCTTCTGGGCTTCGCTCAAGGGAATTGGTGCCCTCCTGGGCTAGTCCTGAGCTGTGTGGTAGCTGCGCCACTGAGGCCTGGGTCAGGGAGGGGAACAGGTGTCTGTGCTGTGATGAGTGGTAGAGAACCCCAGATTATTTGCCTGCCTTTGTTTTAGAAGGAAATGGGAGCCTCCAGAGACCTAACCAGTTGGAGGGCAGGATTCCTGGCAGGCAGCCCTGGATCAAAGCCAGGACTCTAGATGTGGAATCTGGAGATGGGGATGAACTTTCCATGAACTTGTTAGGGGTCTAAAAGGATTCTGTGTGAGGTGTAAGGTCTCTATCCAGTTTCAGCCCTGAATTTCAGGTATGCTGAATCTGCTCCGGGGCTCAGGAAGTGGGGCTGTCACTACCTGTCCTTCCTCGGCTAGCTCAGGGTTATATTGTGGAAAATAGGTTTGACCCAGGCAGCTTTTGCCTGTGCAGGGGACCCTAAGGCCCCAGCTGGACTTGGTGGAACACTGTGCTGTCGCTGACTAGTCGTGTCAGCCCTGGGTGTGCTGCAGAAGGAGGGAAAGTCTTAAGACACGCAAAATGGCCTGGAAACGCATGACGGTGACTTTGGGTCCACCCATTCCCCCCCTAGGTGTGAACACGGGGGTGGGGACAGCTGAGACTCTTGACCTTCTCAGCTGGCACCTGCTACCTGGATTCTTTCCTACCTTGTTTACATGTCCTTGGTCAGAGACAAGGCCTGAGCTAGGCTTGGAGGCCCCCATACTCTCCCCCTCTGTCATCACCAACCCACACTCACTCCTGGGGGTTCAGTGTTGGGGGGATTCTACCCCTCCTGCCCAAGGCTGGTGTGCACAGGTCCGTCTTCCAGACACACTCTGCTCTCAGATGATTTGTATGCTCAGAATGGGCCACCAGCTGCTGGGGTCAGGCTTCAATGTTTTTTATTGCAGTAAAAAGCACATACTGTCACTTTACCATTGTGGCCATTTTAAAGTGGACAGTTCTGTAGCATTAAGTATATTCACATTGTATGTTCACATGACACAGATCGCCAGCACTTTGTGATCTTGCTAATCTGAAGCAAGGGACCGACCCATCAGACAACTCCCAGCCCCTCCCAGCCTACCCTACTTTCTGTTTCTGTAACTGTAACCAATCCAGGTAACTCATTTTTGTGGAATCATATAGTATTTGCCTTTTTGTGTCTGGTTTATTTCACTTGCAATGATGGCCTCATCTGATTCTGATTTTGTCAGATTTTCTCTCCTTTTTAAGGATCAGTAATATTCCTTTGTGGGTGCACAGCACATTTTGGGTGTCTGTTCATCAGTCAATGATGAGGCTTCTGTGAATTATGCTGCTGTGAACGTGGGTGAACAAATATCTCTTCAATACTCTGCTTCTGCTGTTACTCGTTTGGATATATTCCCGGAATAGGCTGGATCATATGCTTGTTCTATTTCAGAGTTTTTCAGGAACCGTCATATTGTTTCCACAGTGATGGTACCATTTTAGGCCTCGCTTTCTGAGCCTGTGCACCAGTGCCTTCCTCTCAGGCGGTCCTCTCTGCCTGTCTGTTAGCTACCGCTCTCCCCATTTGACGGAGAAGGAAGCTGAGACTGGACTTGCCCAAAGTCATCCATCAACTTAGTGGCAGGACCTAGGCCAGAAATGAGGGTGCCCAGTACCCTCCTGAGACTCAGGCCACCCCAGACAGCCCTCCCGTACCCCTGCCCCAACACATGGGCCTGAGAGAGGGGTTGTCAGGAAGAGTCGGAGAGGGAGCAGCTTGTGAGAAGGCAGCTCTGAACCCCTGGAGGCCCAGAACCTCTGACTGGGGCTTCAGATCCCAATGCCACAAGCTCTGGGTACAGAAAATGGATGAAGGGGGTAAGCCCACTGTATTGCTGGGGCACAGCATGGCCTGTGGGAAGTGGGGAGCTGCTCCTCAGCCATGCAAACATGTGGGCCCTGCGCAGCCAGGTCCATTTGTTGGAGCAAAACAGGAAATCCATGCTCATATGAGCAATTTTAATAAGTTATGTCTGAGTGGGGGCCTCCAGTGGGATGCTTGACTTGGCTCACCCTCTCTCTTTTCTTTCCCTTTTCTCTTTTTCTGACTGAAAGGGAAACTGAGGCCTAGAGAAGGGTGGGGAGAGCCCACATCTCCTGCCACAATTCTCCTGGGGCCGAAGCAGGTTTCTTTTTTTTTTTTTTTTAAGATTTATTTATTTATGCATACAAGAACCGGGGTAGAGGCCAGAGGTGTGGGGGGTGAGAGGATTCACCAGAGACAGAGTGGGGAACAGAACAGGCAGATCTACTGAAATACACTGCTGAGGGGAGCAGCGGGTGAGACAGGAGAGGTCTGCTGTGCCTGTGGGTAGCTCCCTGGCCGGGGATGGAACTTGTGCTGCAGTGGCTGTAGATAGCTTCATAGGTTGTGTCTTAACCCCCTTGCGCCACAAGGGAGGCCCCCAGAAGCAGGTTTCTTAGGGTCCTCAGAGGCACTGGTCCCCAATCTGTCCACTACAGGTTATTCAAGTCTTCTGTGGACACTCATCCAGTGGAATCCAGAGAGCTGATGGTACCATCAGAGGAACCAACCTCTCCCCTGCTGTGCTTCTGGGCAGAGGTGGGCAGGGATCCAGACGGGCAAGGGTTGGTGTCTACTGGCTCCAACCACACCTAACTCTTATTTTAAAACAACCCTAAAGGACTATTTTGTGGATGAGGAAACTGAGGCCATGAGGCCACAGCACTGACTGACAACAGCAGGCATTTGAACCCAGGTCTGTTCTGACTCCAGAGCCCTTTTTTTAATTCTCAGCCCATATTTCTCTCTGCTCAGCATCTCCATCCACGTGCAGGAGACGGATACCCCTGGTGAGCTGCTGGTGGCAGGAGGAGATAGCTTCAGACCCATACCCCCTGTGGAGTCTCCAGCAGCTGCCCATCCAGGTGGGCAGGACCCACCTGAACCCACATGCTGTTCTCCGGCCCCTGGAACTGCGTCGAGCAATCAGATCCCACAAGAAGCCAGTGAATTTCCTCTCCTGCAGAAGTGGAACAGCTATGAGGAAGCAAAGGCCGAGGAGAAGCAGGTCCCTGGGGTCAAGCCTGCCACGGGACCAGGAGGGGCCAGGAGGGACAGAGGAGAAGACTCTGGGTCCCTGGGCCTGCAGCAGGAGGAAGGCCCAGGAGCAGGAAATCCTGAGCCCAGGAAGGGCTCCTCAGCAGGGAGCTCGGGAGGAGCAGAAGCAGGACAGACAGTGCCCCTGGGCGCCGAGGCTGGCAGCATGATTCTGGGTAAGTGGGGACAGTGCCCTGTGGCCCGAGGTGAATGGGTTTGGAGGGATTGCTCCAGAGGGGTTCTCCCTGTAGTTTTTAGGGGAGACAATGCAGCCTCAGGGGAGTCCAAGACTGGAACAATGTGATGGTACATCCATCCCAGGGCTGGAGACCCTGGCACCCGGGATGCAGAGGGCTGAGCTGGAGCTGAATGTAATGGGGAGGAGAGAGTGGCTCAGGTTTCTTGTGGCTAACTGCCTGCCTGAGCTCTCCACCTTTGGCATCATTCTGGGTTGAGACAGAGAAGATGCCTATTAAAAAGCAAGTCTATTAGTTGTTGTATATAATCCTCTCAGCCACTGGCACCCAGTAAGCTCTCAATGGGGACAGGACGAGGCCAGTGTGACCACTGACCTGCTTTCTATCCCAGGGATGGGGGCAGGGAGAGAGGAATCCTGTGTTCTTGTGACTCAAAGGCCCTCAACTCTTCTAGCATTTAGGGTTTTACCTTCCTTGGTCAGAGCCCTCGCCCCATGGGGCTGCAGGAAGGCCCCAGAACGTCTGGAGCCCCAGGGGCAGGGCCCTGTGGCTGCAGGTCCTCCCAGTGCCTCGCCACTCCTGAGCTTCCCAGCGGTCCCGCCGTTCTCCAGCGGCTTCCTCTCCCCTTGCGTGGCCTGTCCCAAATGTGGACACACCTCCCTTAATTCCTGAAGTGCAGCGCAGAGCAGTCTGGAGACTTGGGCTGGTGATACAGTCAGTGTTCCCCGAGGACTCACTGCATGACGCTGTTGACCTTCATTGACCCCTGGGTGGGGAAAGATGGAAACACACAAGAGGTTCAGAAACACACTGAAGGTCACGGAGCTGGTGCTGAAGGAGCCAGGACCTGACCTTGGCTGTCTAGCTCCAGAACTTCTTGTGTGGACCTTGGCTCTACTGCCGCCCAGAACAGAGGGCAGTGACGACAAAACGGACTCTCCACACGGGATCTAGCGCTGGGATCTGCGCTACATGCACCAGAGTCTGGGTTCTCCCAACATGTCTAGGCAACCAGGAAAAGGAAAACACAAGAGAACCCCACAAATCTTACTCCTTCCTTGTGTCTCAGGGTTTGCCTTTATAAACACACAAAAAGAATAAACCACACACTCTCTAGTCAAACTTGTACTGTGGTTGTATTAAGACACACAAAGAAGCTAGTACTCCCAGGCTCCAGGCCTGGTTTTGGAGGCCTTGGAGTCATCCATGGAACCCTCCGAGTGCTCCCAAGACGTGCTCCCAATAACTGTCAGCCTATGACCTTCTGCCGGGGTGTCTCCAGGTTGTTATGCATAACCTGGTGTATGTCATTGTGTTTGGTGTGTGTTCTGGACTCTGTTTTATTTCTTTACTCCATTTCATGTAATAGTTCTAGGTGTATCTTACTTCTGAAGGATAAGGATATTTTTTTAAATATTTTTTTAAATATTTATTTACCCATACAAGAGCTGGGGTACAGGCCAGAGATGCAGAGGGGTGAGAGGATCCACCAGAGACAGAGTGGGGAACAGAACAGACAGACTGACTGAAATACACTGCTGAGGGGAGCAGCGGGTGAGCCAGGAGAGGTCTGCCTCACCACGTGGTCTCTCCCTGGCCTGCCGGGGATCGAACTCATGCTGCAGAGGCTGTGGATTGCTTCATAGTGCGGTGCCCAACCCCTTGCACCATCAGGGAGGCCCGGATAAGATTATTTAAAAAAAAACTAAAATATTTTAATCTGTATACATGCTGCTGTCCTCCGGTTCCCTCCAGACCTACTGTCGCCCCCACCCCCCACCCCCCCGTCCCCAGCTAAACTTCTATGGGCTGCTTCTTCCATAGCCCTGTCTGTACCTTTAAACATAGTCCCATCATTAAACCCTGCTCCAGAGCCTCACTGGTGGCACAGTGTTAAGACGCAGCACTATGAAGCTATCCCCAGCCACTGCAGCACAAGTTCGATCCCTGGCCAGGGAGGTGACCCACATGGCAGAGCAGACCTCTCCTGTCTTGCCTGCTGTTCCCCTCAGCAGTGTATTTCAGTAGATCTGCCTGATCTTCTACACTCTGTCTCTGGTGAATCCTCTCACCCCTACATCTCTGGCCTCCACCCCAGCTCTTGTATGCATAAATAAATAAATAAATCTTTTTTTTTTTTTTTTTTTTAAAAAAAACACCCCTGTTCCATACCTGGTTCAAGTGAGCCTCCTGATTCCTGTGGGCTGCTCTGCCACCTGGATCCTCTTCTCATCATCACTGAACAGACTGGACATAACTTCTCTGTGCTGCAAATAACAGTCACAGGTGCTAGAAGACCTAGGTTTGAAGCCCATCCATCCCTGACTGTGTGACCGTGGGCCATTCACCTCATCTCTCTGAGCCTTAGCTTCCTCCTCTGACAAAAGGGTGACTTGAATGAGATGTTTGTCACCTGAACCAAGTGCAGTGCAGTGACTTGGACAGTGGTGAGAGGTGCTGGCCTTCTAGGAGCTCACAGGTTGTTGTCCTCTGAACAGATGACAGTCCAGCCCCACCAGCCCCTTTCGAGCACCGGATGGTGAATGTCAAGGAGACCTCAACCTCAGCGGGCTACATGGTGTGCCAGCACGAAGTCTTGGGAGGGTAGGTGGCCTTCTGCTTTGGTGAGGGGCGGGCAGGGGCCAGGCAGGGGCCTGGAGACTGAGCACTGCTGGAAGCTTCTCAGGAACTGATAGGGCCAAGGTCGGGAGTGGGATCCCATGCAGCGAGAGTGAGTGGAGAACCTGCAGGGTGGGGAAGACAGAATCCCCCAGAGTGTAGGAAAGCCACGTGTGTGGATGAGGGAAGCTGTTGGCCCAGGAGATTCCACACAGTATGTACATGGGAACCATATCCTGGAAGTGGTAGGAGAGCTGGCATGGGGTTGAGGGTGGCAGCTGGAAGAATAGTCCCCCAGGATGCAGGACAGCCTGAGTGGTGTGGGGTGAAGTTCTTTAGGTTTCAGATAGCCGTGTGAAGTGGGGGTGATGCTAGGAACGCTGTGGGGTGTAGGGTAATCCCTGGGGGTGTGTGTGGAGGAGGGGAAGGCCAAGTAAGCACGGGGAACAGGCAGGCCCACCGAGTGTGGGATGAGCCTCTTGGGTTCTCAGCCTGAGGTGTCAACATGTCTCTTCAGGGGCCGGTTTGGCCAGGTCCACAGGTGCACAGAGAAGTCCACTGGCCTCTCTCTGGCGGCCAAGATCATCAAAGTGAAGAGCGCCAAGGACCGGGTGAGGCTTCTGCCCTGGGCTGGCCACTCCCTCTGGCTAAGTTCAGGACTCCTCCATTCCCTTCACAGCCCCCTGGGCCGATGATGTCCCCGGCCCCTCCAGGAGAGCAGGAAACCTGGCCACCAGCCCTTCCTCTTTCACCTGACGCCACACTCCAGCCTGCAGGTCACCTTGCACCCAGGGCTCAGGGTCTGCTGAGCAAACCCATAGGTGTCCTGGGACCTCAGTTTCCTATGAGAGGGGTGGGTCAGACTAAGGGCCCTTCTGCTGTAAGACTGAGTTCGGGTGGTAAGTCCAAGAGACCTGCTGTGAGAGCAGGATGCTGGCCATGTGCATACATGTGTGCGTGCATATGGCATGTGTCCATGCACATGTGACATATGTGCTCATGCATGTGCACATGGGTGTAGGGGTGCGTGCATATCTTGGGAGGTGCATCTAGCTCTCTTCCTGATCCATTTGTTGGAAACTCCTCTCCTCTCTGCACCACAGGAGGATGTGAAGAACGAGATCAACATCATGAACCAGCTCAGTCATGTGAACCTGATCCAGCTCTATGATGCCTTTGAGAGCAAGAACAGCTTCACCCTCGTGATGGAGTAGTGAGTGTCTCAGGAGGCGGGGCAGCATGTCCCCCAAGGACCAGGGCTTGGACCGTGGTTCTAGGCAATGCTCTCCCTTTACTTTCTTCTCTCTGGAATACCCTGGGCCTTGTCATCACCTCCTCTGCTTGGGTTCAGCTGCTTGACCTCCATTTTGTCACTAACCAGTGACCGGTGATGCCAATTTGACCTGCAGATGTATGTGTTTGGCCCACACGATTTTTAGTAATTTTGATTGAGTTGTTAACAATTAGAAATTGGGGCATTTTGCCTTAAAACCTAGATATTGGCTTGTTTTGAAAATATGAAAGACCTAGCAAAGCTGGACCTGCATTTCCAACTGGAGACAATATGCTGGAGCTCATAGTCACTGACTTTTGTAGACAGGACAAACTGTCTTCCATTTACCATAGTCCCCACCACTCCCAACTACCCCGACCCTGTCATCAAGGGCTCAGAGGCCATTTATTCTTGTGCTTGTTCTGCTGTTTTCCTTCTGGTAGGACTAAGGAGAGTGAAACATTTGTTATGTTGTCTCTTAGAAAAGTAGAAGATAGACTAGTGGCTCCTTGTTCTAAGGAAACTTTTGTCTCACATCTGGTCTGATTTGCCTTTTTAGGGCTTTTGCTAATTGGCCCCTCTAGTCAAATAAGTTTACAATTTGGGCCTAGGATACTCAGAGGGGACCTGGATTATCAACACTGTAGACAACCCCTGGTCTTCCTGACCACCTGCACTCTGAACTGGGAATGGGCCAGGGCAAAGCATCCCATAAAACCCCATGTGGCAATGGCGTCCTTGGGTCCTCCTAGATTGGCCTCCTTTGGCCTCTGGTGATAAGAGTAGACAAATCCTCCGAGAGTCTTTTTCATTCAAGGGTCTGTCTCCTCTCCCCTCAAACACCCCTCTTGCCCTGCAGTGTGGATGGGGGTGAGCTCTTCGACCGGATCACAAATGAGAAGTACCACCTGACCGAGCTAGACGTGGTCTTGTTCACCAAGCAGATCTGCGAGGGCGTGCATTACCTCCATCAGCACTACATCCTGCACCTGGACCTCAAGGTCAGCCTTCCCCCGGGCACATGGTGGGTGGACCTCCCAGGTTTCTGAACCTCTACTCCTCTCTCATCTTCAAGAGCCCTCTAGACAGATGCTCCTGGCTTCCATCCTGCCTCTCTGCCATTTTCTGGCTCTGGACTCTAGGGCAAGTCATCTGTCTTTCTGAGCCTCAGTTTTTCCATCTGTAAAATGTGAATAATGTACCTCTTTTTAAAAAAATTATTTATTTTATTTATTTATGCATACAAGAGCTGGGGCCTAAGCTGGAGGTATGGGTTGTGTGTGAGAGGATTCACCAGAGACAGAGTGGGGAGCAGAACAGGCAGATCGACTGAAATACACTGCTGAGGGGAGCAGCAGGCAAGACAGGAGAGATCTGCTGTGCCATGTGGGTCAGCTCCCTGGCTGGGGCTGGAGCTCATGCTGCAGTGGCTGCTGGTAGCTTCAAAATGCTGAGACTTAACCCCTCGAGCCACCAGGGAGGCCCGATAATGTACCTCTTTAAGTGTTATTTGATACAATGACATTTTTCTTTAAAATTATCTTTTAGATTAATTTTTTAAAATTTAAGGTAGCAAAATTTAAATTTTAAAAAATTTAAAGTAGGAAAATATGTAAAAATAGATAATATAGACAAAGTGAATATGTACAAAATACACAGTGAAAGTTTTCCCTGCCTGGCAGCTTGGCTTGATATGTAAACACACACAATTGTACTAGGCATCCTGTTGTTTAACTTGCTTTTTCGGTTGATTACATATTGAGGACATCTCTTCTCATTCCCTTTAAGAGCCACGTGATAGTGTGTAGAGTGAATGTGTTGTGCTGTCTTTTGGCCGAGGATTGTGTATAAGCCATTTAAGGAATTTCAGGGGCTCCCCAGAGAAGATGAAAAGTTGGTTGCTAAAGAAAGTTTGTTCAATAAATGGTGCTGGGAAAACTGGGTCGCTACATGCAAAAGAATGAAACTTGACTACTACCTCACACCATACACAAAAACCAACTCAAAATGGATTAAAGAACTAGACATAAGACCTGAAACCATAAAATACATAGAAGGAAATATACGCGAAACGCTACGTGATTTGCACATCAAAGACATCTTTACAGACACATCACCCAAAGCAGTGATAGTGAAGGCAAAGATAAACAGCTGGGACTACATCAAATTAAAGAGCTTCTGCACAGCAAAAGAGACAATAACAAAAACAAAGAGAAACCCCACCGACTGGGAGAACATTTTTGCACCCAACACTAATGATAAAGGACTGATCACAAAAATCTGCAAAGAGCTGAGGAGACTCAACAACAAAGAAAATAATCCAGTCAAAAAATGGGCAGAAGAGCTAAAAAGAAGCTTCTCTGAAGAGGAAATGCAAATGGCCAACTGGCATATGAAAAAATGTTCAACATCACTTGTCATCAGGGAAATGCAAATCAAAACTACCATGAGATACCATCTTACACCAGTGAGAATGGCACATATTAAAAAAACTAGCAACAACAAATGTTGGTGAGGTTGTGGAGAAAAAGGAACTCTCCTGCACTGTTGGTGGGAGTGCAAACTGGTCCAACTATGGAGAGCAAACTGGTCCAACTGTGTGGAGATTTCTGGACCTACATAGAGCTTCCATATGATCCAGCAATTCCATTCCTAGGTATTTACCCAAAGGACACAGAAACATCCATGCCAAAGAGCACCTGCACCCCTATGTTCATAGCAGCATTATTTACAATAGCTAAGCTTTGGAAACAACCCAAATGCCCAAAAATAGATGACTGGATCAAGAAGATGTGGTACACAATGAAATATTACTCAGCAATCAAAAAAGATAAACACATGCAATTTGCAGCAACATGGATGGAGCTGGAAGGGATCACGCTCAGTGAAATAAGCCAGAAAGAAAAAGAAAAATACCGGATGGTCTCACTCATAGCAGGAATCTAGGAAACTTAAATAAGGGACCAGGAAAAAGAATAACTATAAGAAAGAAAATATCAAAATCAACAAACAACTATGAACCAGAGACACTCTATGGAAGGTGGGGGGCGGGGAAAGGAGGGCTTGCGGTCAAAATAAGGGGGTTGTAATTATATGGGGAATATAAAAATAAAATTTAAATAAAATTAAAAACAAAAAAAAGAAAAGTTGGTTGCTAGACCTGCGTGGGCGCACACGCTCCTTCCGGCCATCTTCCTGATTGACATCAGGCTTTTAGGCTGGGATTCTTAGAAAAATGGTGGAGGTGGTGGGGTATTGGCCTCAGATTTTTCTCTACTCATTAGAGGTAATTTCAGAGCTTCTGGAGCAGCTTCTCTGTGGTGAAGGAATTAAGGGAAGTTCAGGATTCCACTCTGTGGCTCTCGGCCCAGGAACAGTCTTGGGGGCAAACCCTATGACTCTGTAAGCAGGAGACTATCATTTCCCAAGCCACAAGCAAGGCTTGTGTTAATGCAGTCTCTTCCTGGCCATTAGCTCTTGCATAAAGGCGTCAGTAGCAAAATGGGAAATATCTACCTCTTAGGGGTGTTGTATGGCCTAAAGTGCTCCAGTATACTCTCCATTATAGTGGCCTCTAGCCACATGTGACGACTTGAAATGTGCCTAGTGTCACTAAGGAACTGAATTTTAAATTTCATATTAATTTTAATTAATATAAAATAAAAAACTGACATTCTATTCAGTTGTAGAAAAACTTTTAAATATGAATTCACATTTCAACTATAAGTGTCATGTCATTGAAATACTAATACTTCATTAAATCTAAATTCTGGGCCTCCCTGGTGGCACAAGGGGTTAAGCACCACACTATGAAGCAATTTGCAGACTCTGCAGCACAAGTTCAATCCCTGGCTGTCCAGGCAGCAACCCACATGGCACAGCAGACCTCTCCTGACTCGCCCGCTGCTTCCCTCAGCAGTGTACTTTGGTTAATCTGCCTGTTCTGTTACCCACTCTGTCTGCACCCCCTGCATCTCTGGGCTGTACCCCAGCTCTTGTATGCATGAATAAATAAATCTTTAAAAAATAAATAAATAGGGCCTCCCCTGGTGGCGCAGCGGTTGAGCGCTGGGCTGCGAAGCTGCCCGCGGCCTCTGCAGCGCCGGTTTGATTCCCGGCCGCCCGGCGAGGGTCCCACATGGCGCGCAGACCTCTCCTGCCGCCCGCTGTTCCCCTCAGCGGTGTGCTTTGTCACTCTGCCTGTTCTGCTCTCCGCTCTGGCTCTGGTGAATTCTCTCACACTCCTGCGCTTCTGACTGTACCCAGAATAAAATAAAATAAATAAATAATACAAAATAAATAAATAAATCTTTAAAAATAAATAAATAAATAAATAAATAGGGTCTCCCCGGTGGTGCAGCGGTTGAGTGCTGGGTTGCAAAGCTGCCCACAGCCTCTGCAGCGCCAGTATGATCACTACTCCCCTCAGCAGTGTACTTGGTCACTCTGCCTGTTCTGTTCCCCGCTCTGCCTCTGTTGAATTCTCTCACCCTCCTGTGCTTCTGACTGTACCCAGCGCTTATATAAATAAATAAAATAAATCTTTAAAAATAAATAAATAAATAGGGCCTCCCCGGTGGCGCAGTGGGTTGAGTGCAGTGCTGTGAAGCTGTCTGCAGCTCTGCGATGCCGGTTTGATTCCCGGGGGGCCAAGGAGATTCATTCCCACATGGTGTGATAGACCTCTCCTGTCTCGTCCGCTGTTCCCCTCATCAGTGTATTTCAGTCCTTCTGCCTGTTCTGCTCTCTGCTCTGTCTCTGGTGGATTCTCTCACCCTCCCGCCTCTGGCCTGTACCCGGTGCTTGTATAAATAAATAAATCTTTAAAAAAAAAATTCTTACTAACCATCTGATTGAAATTTTGACGAAAATTTAGTGAGTTGAAATGTGCTACAAACATAAAATACACACTAGATTTCAAACAATAGGAAAATCTCATTAATATTTTACACTGAAAACCTATTAAACAATAATATTTTGAACATATTGATTAAATAAAATATATTATTAAGATAAAGATTCAGAAAATACTTTGAGATTAATGAAAATGAGAACATGACATACCAAAACTTAGGAGGTGCACCTAAAATCGGAAGGAAACTTGTAGTAGCAAACACCTATTACAAAGGAAGAAAGATCTCAAATCAATAAATTCCATGAGAAGAAAGAGCAAAAGCAGCGCAAGTTAAACTCAAAGCAAGAAGAAAGAAGAAAATAATAAAGATCAGTACAGAAACAAAGGAAACAAAATAGAAACAATAACAAAAATCAATGAAACCAAAAGTTGTTTTGTTCAAAATATGAATTGAGAAATCTTTTACTATACTGACAAAGAGAAAATGAGAGAAGACTCTAGTTACTAAAAATCAGTATTGAAAGAAGAGGGACCTCCCCGGTGGCACAGCAGTTGAGCGCTGGGTTGCGAAGCTGCCCACAGCCTCTGCAGCGCCGGTTCGATCCCCGGCTGGGCCACTGGAGGAGGGTCCCACATGGCGCGCAGACCTCTCCTGCCGCCCGCTGCTCCCCTCAGCAGTGTCCTTCGGTCCTTCTGCCTGCTCTGCTCCCCGCTCTGGCTCTGGTGAATTCTCTCACCCTCCCGCGCTTCTGACTGTACCCAATGCTTGTATAAGCAAACAAACAAATAAATGAATAAAATACATGCCTCTTAAAAAAAAAAAAAAAAAGAAAGAAGGGCATGACTACTCCTAACAGAAATTTTAAAAGGTATTATAAGAACTAATACTATGAAAAACTATATGCCAACAAATTAGATACCTAGGTAAAATGAACAAATTCCCAGAAAAACATAAGTCACTGGAAAGTGACAAGAAGTAGAAAATCTAAGTAGACCTATAACCAGAGATCAGATTAATATAACGAATTACCCATAAGAAAAGCCTAGGCTCATTTGGCTTCACTGGTGAATTCTTTTTTTTTTTTTTAAGATTTATTTATTTATGCATACAAGAACTGGGGTACAGGCCAGAGGTGCGGGGGATGAGAGGATTCATTAGAGACAAAGTGGGGAGCAGAACAGGCAGACTGACTGAAGTACACTGCTGAGGGGAACAGTGGGTGAGTCAGGAGAGGTCTGCTGCGCCATGTGGGTAGCTCCCTCACCAGGGATGGAACTCGTGCTGCAGAGGCTGCGGATGGCTTCATAGGTTGCGTCTTAACCTCTTGCGCCACCAGGGAGGCCCACTGGTGAATTCTATCAAACGTTTAGAGGATCAACACCAATCCTGTACAAAAATTTCAAATGTAAGAGAATGGAACACTTCTTAATTCATTTTATGAGGCCAGTCTTATCTTGATACCAAAACTGGACAAAGACATCATAAGAAAACTAGACCCATGTCAATTATGAAGGTAGGTACAAAAATTTTTGATAAAATATCCACAATTTGAATGAAACAACACATATAAAAGAGTATATACACAAAAAGTGGGATTAGTCTCAAGAGTACATAATGGTTTAACATACTAAGTGTCCAGACCAGGTAATTCCACAGACAGAAAATACATTGTGGTTGCCAGGAATCAGAAGTAAGGGGAGAATGGAGAGTAACTGCTGATGGCCATGTATTTTTTTTCTTTTAAGTGATGAAAATGTTCTAAAATTAGATAGTAGTGATCATGGCACAAGTGTGTAAATGTACTGAAAGTCACAAAATTATACACTTGAAAATGGTGCATTTTACATATGGTGCATTTATGATATTACTTAATTTATTACTTGTATTTTAATAATGCTGTTACAAAAATTAATTTCCCTTGTTTCTTTGTATTTTTTAATGTAGAACTAGAAAAGTTTAAATTATGTATCAGACTCACATATTTCTATGGGATAATGTTGTTCTAGACTTTATTTTTAAAAAAGTGGTGATTTAAAATCATCCTCTCCTATTCCTAACTTAAGAACTGCATGGTGCTACTGCAACATAAATCACAGTGAAAGCTTCTGTTGGGAGAAGTCGAACCTAGCACTTGCTCTGGAAGCTGCAAAGTGTTTAATGCATACCACGTCATCTGATCCTTGCAAAGGATCAGATCCTTTGCAAATGTGACCGTTTTACAGAAGGAGACACTGAGGTTTCAGGAATGGAGAGGGTTACAATCCCAGATAATGTAGAAAACAGATCCCTGGATCTTAAGCGCTGAACTTAGGTCTACAGGTCCTTTCTACATAAGCCCTCCATCTCCCCTTATTCCCACCATCAATCCAAATTTGTCTGGCACAAGAAGTAAGCATTGTTCCAGGCTCTTACAGAGTCTCAGAGCTGATCTGAAAGTGTGTAAAGGCTACCACCTCTATCCCATGGGTCAAAGCTATCACCACAAAATGGCAGCTCTGACATTAGCAGCTCTGATTTCCTTGACCAGATGACTGAAGCTTTGGTCCCACTCCTGAGATTCTGACATCACTGGTCAGGGTTGAGGCCCAATTGGGACTTTTGAGAGCTCTTCTGGTAATTCTAATATGCAATCAGGTTTGGAATCACTACTCCAAGCCAACAGTCTCAAACAAGCAGTTGTGGACCAAATCTGCATCACAGCGGTGTTCCATTGGACTCCCATATATAATAAATGCATGCTTAAATTTGATTTAGTTGTCAATATTTAACAGCATGGAATTTTCACATAAAAACATGGATTTCTGCCTTCTCTTGAGGATGAAGGAACCCTAGCCATGGGCCCTGCATTCCTGCACTGTGACAAGGGGTTGGAGCTGAGCAGTCACTACGGGGCAGGAATACTCCAGTTTCCCACAGTCCGCACTACTCCTTACTCTATCATTCAACCCACTTTATTTTCATTATCTGTCTTCCCTGAGCCATTCATTTCCCTTGGAGTCTGGTGAACTGAGACCTATTGACAAATAAATGTGCAAACCTTCTTTCTTAGCTATTGAATGAGTTAAGCAGACTTCTCTTTCTTTCCCAGCCAGAGAACATACTATGTGTCAATCAGACAGGACATCAGATTAAGATCATTGACTTCGGATTGGCTAAAAGGTAAGGGGGTTGTATTTTGGCACTTTGACAAAACTCCTGGGGGACTCTGTGTGGCTATCTTGGCTCTGGTTATCCACAGCTCAGTTTTTAAAAAAATATATAATCAGTTCACATTTATTTATTTTTAATAATAATTACAATTTTAATCATGAAATTAACATACACTGAGCTCAGCCAATTTTCAAGCGTTGGGGCTGAGAAATCTCTCACTGAGAGGCTGGCTGCCTTTCACTCTGTAGACAGGCCTGTAGCTACTGCAGGGGCTGCTCTGTGCTACGGGTGCTGCTGCAGCTTTACTGACAACAGACCGTTCCTCAAACCATTTGTCAGAGCAGAGATGAAAGCGATGTTAAAAGGGGGTGCTGGGTAGATGACTCTATTCATTTCTCATCACTCACCATGCCTACCCTTCAGGAAATGACTAGGTTACATGGGAAAATGTGTGTGTGTGTGACCGTGTAGGGTAACACCACTCAGGGCTGGGTTAGTTCTTGGTACAATGGTGAAAAAATGGGGCAACTGTGGATATGGAACGATGAATTATGAAGGTTAACTGAAATAACACAGCGGCAGTGCAGAGCCATCCTATGACTCGAGTATCAAGTTTCACTGCATGAAGTGAACATTGTATGTAATAGTTAAAATATCTTTAAGTCCCTTAAGTGAAGTATAGATTGTTTTCCTGTCCTGACCTATGGCCATGTGTGTGATGATGACCTCCTGGTTCCACTATGTGCTGAGACTGGAATCCAAGCCCCATTCATCAGCCCCTTTGGCAGTGCAAGGAGGTGCCTACCCCAGGCCTTATGTGGTTACGACCTCAAATATGACCTCTGGTCACCAAAGCCTATCCTTAGAGTCTGGAGAGGGGATCTTGGTGGATATTTTGACAAAACATGAGGTGGATGCCTTCTTGCTTAGCTATTGCCATAAGACTGCTATAAAGGCCTCCCCAGTAGTGCAGCAGGTTGAGTGCAGCACTGTGAGGCTGTATACCTCTGCAGCACATGGGTTCGATTCCTGGCCAGCCAGTGAGATTCCCACATGGCATGGCAGACCTCTCCTGTCACACCTGTTGCTCCCCTCAGTAGTGTATTTCGGTCGTCTGCCTGTTCTGCTCCCACTCTGTCTCTGGTGAATCCTCTCACCCTCCTGCTCCTCTGGCCTGTACCTCAGCTCTTGTATAAAAATAAATAAATCTTTAATAAAAAAGATTGCTATATAACAAACCACCCCAAAAAGCAGTGCTTGAAATAACAATCATTTATTCTCATCCACACATTAGTGAGTCAGCTGAGGGAGTAGTATGCTGAACCCAACTCATACTAGCTCATGATCAGGAGTTACGTAAGCCTGTTGTTAAACATGGTCATTATTTACAATGAAATGGTATAAACTTACAGTGAAGCAAATTATTATAAAAACAAGGATTAAAATTTCAAAATGTTTCACTTTCTATTTTACTACAGTCATCTATGCTTAATGATGGGTATGTGTTCTGAGAAATGTGACATGCTGACAGCATAAATTGTAAATACACAGACCTCGATAGTATAGCCTACTACACACGAAGGTTCTATGGGGGATCTGTTGGAAGCACTGTTGCATATGTGATCCATCATCGAACGAAATGTTGTTAAGCAATGCTTGTCTGTGTTGTTTATGCTCACAAGGTTACTTATGTCTGTTGTACCTTATAGTGTAAAGGCCATAGAACGGTGGCTATTGTGCTTTCTTATAAGCTACATTCAATGAGCCATGGTGAAATCAGTATTTACCCCACAGAAATTGGCAACTGCTGCAAATCAGGACTTTTAAAAAAACAATCAGATCATTGGACATTAAACATTTACTCACACACCACTGCTTGGGAGTCAACAATTTAGACTGAACTGAACTTGGACGCAAGCAACTTGCTCCTCTGTGTCTCGTGGTGACAGGAGAGGAGCCACCCCTCACCAGAGTGGTACCTCGTTACCGCAGATGAACCTACACTGATACATCATAGTCACACGAAGTCCATAACTTAGCTTAGGATTCCCTCTTGGTGTTGGATTATAAAGGTTTAGACAAATGTCTAATGGCATGTAGCCATCATTATAGCATCATAGAGACTTTTTATTGCCCTAAAAATTGTCCGTGCTCCACCCATTCACCTCTCCCTCCCCCTAATCCCTGAAAATTATGGTCTTTTCACTGTCCCATGGTTTTACCTTTTCCAGAATATCATATAATTGGAATCATGCTATGTAGTCTTTTCAGATTGAATTATTCACTTAGTAATGTGTATTGAAGGCTCCTGCATGGCTTTTCACGACTCAATAGTTCTTTTGAGCACTGAATACTATTCCATTGTCTGGATGTACCTCAGTTTGTTTATTCACTTGCTTACCAAAGGATATCTTGGTTGCTACCTATTAAATTCTAGCTAGACATTTTCTTCTTCAACAGTGATTCTAGGGCCTCCCCGGTGGCACAGTGGTTGAGCGCTGGGTTGCGAAGCTGCCCGCAGCCTCTGCAGCGCCGGTTCGATCTCCGGCCACCGGGAGGGTCCCACATGGCGCGCAGACCTCTCCTGCCGCCCACTGCTCCCCTCAGCAGTGTACTTCATCAGTCTACCTGTTCTGCTCTCCGCTCTGGCTCTGGTGAATTCTCTTACCCTCCCGTGCTTCTAACAGTATCCAGTGCTTGTACAAATAAATAAATAAATCTTTTTTTTTAAAAAGTGATTCTAAAAACCATCTTTCACATCAACGTTCTAAAGTTTCTAAATCCTAAAACAATGCCCGTTTTTTCGTTTCTTTGTAATTGTGCTAAAATACGCATAGAATAAAATTTGACCATCTTTTAAGAATTTTAAGATTAGCTTAATAGTGTTAAATGTACTTACATTGTTGTGCAAACAGTCTCCAGAGTTTTTTCCACCTTGCAAAACCAACTCTGTCTCTATGAATTTAACCACTCTAGGTATCTCATACTGTACTTTTTTTTCTGTGATTGACTTGTTTCATTTAGCATTAGGTCCTTGAGGTTCATCAAAGACACTAGAATTTTTTTCCTCTTGAATTCTGGTAGTATTCTATTGTATGGATGTACCACATTTTGTTTATCTACTCATTCACCTTTTGGTGACTGTGACTTTACATGGATAAATAAATATTTCTTTGAGACCCTGCTTTTAATCCTTTTGGATATATACCCAGAAGTGGAATTGGAGGATCATATAGGAATTCTACTTTTAATTTTGGGGGGAACTGCCATAATGTTTCCCGTGCAAGCTGTACTGTTTTACATTCCCATCTCTAATAGTTCCCAGCCTCTCAATATTCTAACCAAAACTTTCTATTTTGAGGTGTTTTTGATAGTGGGTCTCATTGTGGGTTTGATGTGCATTTCCCTGATTAGTCAGGTTGAACATTTTTCCTCTTTTGGTTCTTACTGTTGTTCTTCTAACCACATTTCACCCACTAACAGAGGAATCCTCCAAATACAGCTTCCACCCAACCTGTGCTCATTCATGTGGCTGCATGCCGAATAAGATAGTGACAGTGATCTTCTCAAGTACCTGGAGAACTGTGGTTTTCTGCTTCTCCCCCATGACTAAGGAAAGCCTGACTTTAGGGCCTGGTGTGAGACAATTCCCCAGTAAACTATATGTGTGGTGGGCTGTGAAGAGCAGACAACACAGCTGACATGGGGGACCAGGAAATGCCTGGCTTCCTCCAGGAATTAGTCCCCACATCGAAATCTTCTCCCAGGCTACACTCCCATGGTGCTCTGCACCCCTCTTCTGCAGGTACAAGCCTCGGGAGAAGCTAAAGGTGAACTTCGGCACCCCTGAGTTCCTCGCTCCGGAAGTTGTCAACTACGAGTTTGTCTCTTTCCCCACAGACATGTGGAGTGTGGGAGTCATCACCTACATGCTGTGAGTGGGGTGCGGTGGAGTGGGAGGAGGGTGGGGAGCCTTTTTCCTTTGCATATTTTCAGCACAAAGCAGTGTGAGTAGATTATTTGGAAGGTGTTCCCAGGAAATACCAACAAGGGAATGGGAAAGGAAGAAGAAGGAGAGGAAGGCAGCCAGTGTTCTCCAGCCAGTAAGCCTTGTGGGTATCTGGAGTGTCATCCTGTGGGGGGACTCTGGGATCCATTTCGGAACACCCTCGCAGAGTTATTCCCCACCCCGAGGGTGGGGAAGTTAGGGTGTTTATGCACCAACTCTTACCAGTTATTCCTTGTGAGCTGATCCTAGGCGGGCATTACATTACTTCCTTGAAAGTTTGGGGTGAATAAAAGCTTTAAGTGGAGAGAAAACCCTGCAGCAAGGCAGTGCAGGTGCTGCGGGTTCACATGGGGCTGGAAGACTCTGAGTGGTCAGAAGGGATGGGCAGGGCAGACGCTGTCTCACCTTGTCCTCCTGCCCTGCACTCTCTGTTACCTCTGAGGACGGGCTGAGAGGGGATTTGTGCACAGACTAAACATTCTCCACTCTCTGTGGACTTTCCTAGTTGTTTCTTGAGGCCCAACAAGGTCACGCTTTGCTCCCAATCATCTCGTCATGCACAACTGCCTCCTTCACCCCCAGCTTTGAATGTGTGTCTTGCTCTATTGGGAGAAGTTTGAGGCCCAAGGCCAGCCATTTGGGGTGTCCTGTCTCTTTACTCTCCCTGGAAGAGCTATACTCAGCTTTTCTTTGGCCCCTGAAGTCTGGGTACTATTTAAACAAGCCTACATATCTCAGAGACATGCTAGGCTATTTTTTTTTTTTAAATTCACCCTGATCGATCAGGGCATAGTTTTTAATTAGTCAGTTAATTAATTTTTACCTTTTTATTTTTATTTTTTTTAAAGGTTAACAAAAGGTTTATTTACAAGGGAAGGGAAATGAGGAAATGTACAACTCAGGGAGAAAAGAGGGAGATAAATTCTTAAATGTGTCCTACCTGTTCTGCCGACCTGGAATCCCAAATGACCCACCGAGATCAAACCTGCCTGACCAAGAGCAGGAGCCAAGGGCCCCAGACCCCACTCACTTGACTGGTTTTTATTTACAAACAGAGAAAATGGCTGCTTAACTCCGCCCTTAGGCCCTCCCCACTTCCCTTTTGCTAGGCTATTTTTAAATAAGCCAATATATACCTGGGAAATGCCAGATTTGCACCTTACTTCAGGGTGAGGGTAAAGAAGTGAGCACAATAGGGACTTTATTTGACATAACTTGCTTCCCATTTTCCAATTCTTAACTTCTTTCCCTAACTGAACACTCTCGCCCCTCTCCTGTGATGGGGATGCTTTTCTTTTGAGCCCTTCCAGTTCTGCTTAGTTCTGCTTGAACCTCATAAGATTCTCCTCTGTCCTGCAGCTGTGCAGTGGCAAGTGTGGCTTCCACATACTGACGGTCCTTTCTCTCCTTTGTAGACTCAGTGGTTTGTCCCCATTTCTAGGGGAAACAGACGCAGAGACCATGAATTTCATTGTGAACTGTAGCTGGGATTTTGATGCTGACACCTTTGAAGGGCTCTCAGAGGAGGCCAAGGACTTTGTCTCCCGGTTGCTGGTTAAAGAGAAAAGGTACCCTTCACTGCCATCCTGACGGTGACAGCTGGTCTGGGTGCTGTGAAGCTCAGGCTAATGCTGGTTCTCTACTGACCCATTCTGCACAGGCTGTCTCAGTCTGCTACTTCTTTAGAGCAAAAAAGGTAGCCTGGAAAGGAAAGAAGGAAATCAATTAAAAATAAACAACTAGGAGGGCCTCCCTGGTGGCACAGGGGTTAAAGTCTCAGTGCTATCAAGCTATTGCCAGCCAGTGTAGCATGAGTTCGATCCCCCCCACCACCCCTACATCAGCTCCAGCCTGGGAGCTGACCCACATGGCTCAGCAGACCTCCCCTGACTCGCCCACTGCTCCCCTCAGCAGTGTATTTCAGTAAATCTGCCTGTTCTGCTCCCCACTCTGCCTCTGGTGAATCCTCTCACTCTCCTCCTCACCGCCCCTACCTCTGGCCTGTACCCCAGTTCTTTTATGCATAAATAAACAAAAAATAGATGTTAAAAAAAGTAAACAACTAGGAGCATAAAATCTAGATAGGGGTTTAGAAAGAAACATTTACAAATTTGTTCTATTTCTAATTTGTTCCTATTAATAAGCTGATATGGGGGGAGCGAGGATGAGTTAAGGAGATGTTATTCCCCAGACTAAAGGCCAAAAAACCCATTTCTTGATAATGAAGGTCATAAGCAGTGACATCAAAGTCCCAGATGGAGCCACTGGTTTTTCTGAAAGGCAGACAAATGGGAATGACTGCCAATGACCCAGGAGTGAGCCCAAAGTCTGCGCTCTAATACTTCTTGGCTCCCTGGTCTCTACTGTTTTGTTTCTCTCTTATTGTGAAAAGGTTGGTGAGAGGAAAAATATTTCAAATAGAGGAACAAGTTGACATTATTCTCTGGAAGGAGAAATGAACTCCTCTCTAGCCTCATGTTCTTTTACTCCTTAAAAGCAATTCCAGGCACAGCTGGCCTTTCTAAACTCTGCCTTTCTGGGAGGTGATGATTAATGACTGGAATATGTTCCCTCTCTAGAGGACAGGCAACATTTTGCTCATGACTTTTTTGCACTTTAAGGAGGAAAATTTTAGAACCAGGAGTTCTCTTTTTAGAACGCAGCATGAATCTGCCTAAGTGATTAATCTGTTTCATTGACTCAGGCTTCCTACCCAATTGGAACAAATTTTTGGAGACCAGAAAAGACACCCCAACTAAAAGTCCCAACTCCTTTGATTTCACAGCTGCAGAATGAGTGCCACACAGTGCCTGAAACATGAGTGGCTGAATAATTTGCCTGCCAAAGCTTCAAAATCTAAAGTGCGCCTCAAATCCCAGTTATTGCTGCAGAAGTACATGGCTCAGAGGAAATGGAAGGTATTCGCTTTTTACTTTTAGCAAAGGCAACACTTGTCTTTTTAATATGTCCTTTGAAAGAATTATAGCTAAGTTTTCATTTACATTTTGATTTTATGTAGGAAGATTATTTAGGGGAAAAAAAGGGGTAGTCTTCCTGGTGGCCTAGGGGTTAAGTCTCAGTACTTCAATCCCTGGCCAGGGAGTTAAGCTACTTATGGCACAGCAGAACTTACCTGTCTTGCCTGCTGCTCCCCTTAGCAGTGTATTACAGTAAATCGTTCTGCTGCCCACTCGGTCTCTGGTGAATTCTCGCCCCTACCCCCTGAACCTCTAGCCTACACCCCAGTTCTTCTATGCAAAAACAAACAAACAAACAAACAAACAAAACAAACTGTTTTTGTCAAAGCATGTTAGCTTGCTTAAAAAATGGCACAGACCAAGAATGACTGGCATAAAAGTAGTCTTTCCTTCACACTTCGGTGGACATTTACAGTGACAGAATGAACTCTGAGTGTCCTCATTGATGATCATGAAGCCTCAGGACTGTAGCTTGAGATCTGATGCCTCCACATTTCAGAGATGTACTAGGGCTCCTAGTGGCTCCTAATAGAGCTGGGAAAGCCCTACTAGGCTTTAAAATTTTGTTTACACTGTTGGTACCAGGGACTTACAAATCTGTCTTAAAAACAATTGTCCTCCAGGGAAATGGCTTTCCAGCATTTTCATATTGATGCCAATCCTCACTCAGAAACAAAACCACAATGCCTTAGCTGGAGAGCTGGTACCCAAGTGTGAAAAATGGTTCATAGCTTCTTAACAGGATGTGTCCATTCTATGACAGTTGGTTGTCTTTTTTTGAAAAATGCTGGTCATAACCACCAGTTTCTTTTTGTGACCCATTGGTGGTTCGTGGATCATAATATGCAAGCCACAACTCCAGCGGCTCCATCCTCATGTGAAAAGGGCAGGACGTGGTAGCTTCTTACTTCACTATTGCTCCAAACACTCCTGGAAGTCCCGGGACGGTTCTGCTCCAACTTTGCTAGAATCTTGTTTTCCCCTTTAGATGATCAATTTTAAACAAACTTAAGTAGCTAAATTTGTTTAAATCCTTTTATTCTTTCTTCTTAAAACAACTGGCTTATAAATACACTTCTTTTCCCTCCTTACCTCAAGAAACATTTCTACGTGGTGACTGCTGCCAACAGATTAAAGAAATTTCCAACGTGTCCCTAATCTTCAACTCTGCTGCTTCCATAGACCCGGAAAATACTGAGACCAGTGGTGAAGTGATGACTCAAAATTTTAAATAATCTAGTCCTTTACTAATATTGATTCTATTTTGTAAAAAGGTTATGATCCTTACCTTCCTTGAGGATGAAAAGTGACTTTAAAGAAAGTGACCCCGGAACTTTTGTTCCACTATATACGATTACTAAATTTGAAATGTTCTGTTTACTTTTCAAATATTTCTACTTTTGGTGACAAGTGAAGGCATGATTTAGGTAGATAGGAAAGCTTCTACTTTGCATATGTCAAATTTAAATTCTGAACTTCTCTGACACGGGTGCATATTATTCAGTGTTATCCTCCAGAGAATTTCTAGAATTTTGGTTTGTTCTAGTGTGAGCCAACATTTTCATGTCCTACCTTGCTCCAGTTTGAAGTGCCATGGATTTAGGGACATGTTCTTAAACTTATTTTAATTTGTGCTTCTTTTTGAGAATCAAAGCACAGATCCTTAATATTTTTCGAGATTTCAAAATATACCAACTATTTTAGCCAAATCAGAATAATTCTTTTGAATATGCTCTTAAAATCTATACACTCTCTGCCCCCTCCTGACATTGGTGTCTTCCTCCTGCCCTCCCTTCCTCGGATGTCAGTCTATGGTCTAGGAAGTCTGGCAAGTAGCAGTATGTGAAAGAGGGATAAAAATGTGCTGATGTTCAGCTTTCTGAGAGAAACACAGAAAGGATACACAAGGAGAGAATAAAGGAAAATGCGTCCTACTGCTTTACTAGGATATACCACTTTCAATATTATCATTTAATCAATTATAAAATGGCGAAGGAGGAGTACTTTATTATTCCAAAGTGAACAATTCTTTTCATTCCTTTTCTTCTAACCCATTTTTTTTTTTGAGCTACTCCCCTGACCTTCTTAGGTCAGTAGTTTTAGTCGGAGTAATTACTTTCAGTCTTGAATTAGCCTTGCAACATTTTCACAGCCTTTCAGGATATTTGTCCCAGAATATAGACTTTTTTTTTTTGGAGCAGAGGACATGGGTATGGGAAGTGAGGCAGAAGGCGGAACGGTGAGGTTAGGTTTGCTGCTGAATTTCTCAAGTTGTAACTTTTTTCTGGAAAACTAACCCTTGTTGGGAAGGTCAGATTTTCAGTGCCAGCACACCAGGTCTGCTCCCAAAGCTGGCCAGCTAATGAATCAGCGCCGGAAGAGATGGCTGCTGGAAACCTCACTTGCATAACAATATCAGTGATTTGGTAAAAATGCCATAAATTTCAACATGAGTTACCTCTCTGAGAAAGGTTTTTTGAGAGCAGCCTCAAGAAGGAGCTGGAAAGGACATCTTATAATTCTATCTAGTATGGTGATTCTTAACCTTGGAACTTCAGTTTTTTGGGCATAGGCATGAAACTTCTCCCCAGATAAATGTAGTTTGTTAGCCTGATCTACAGAGGCACTAACAGAAATATAATGAGCCATTAAATATTAAAATTTCTAATACGCCTCTAAAAAAAAACCTGGTGATAGTAATTTGATAATTTATTTAACACAATTTATCAAAAACATTATTTCAGTATGTAGTCAATATAAAAATTATTAAGGTGTTTTAGATTTCTTTTTCATACTAAGTCTTCAAAATCTGGCATGCAGTTTATACTAAAAATATTTGTCAATTCAGACACTAGGTTTTTGTCATACATACTTAATCTTATTTAGATATCATTAAATTTACTGCAGAAAAACTGGAGTTATTTGAAACATTTAAAATGTTTTCTAATACTTGAATTAAGTATCCACTTTTACATTTAAAATTAAAACTAGAAATTCAGTCCTGCAGTTGCAATAACCATATTTTAAGTGCTTAATAACAGGCCACACATGGTTAGTGCCATCTCTGTTGGACAGGACAGATCTAGAAAGAATCCCATATCTGTGAAAATTTAATCTGCCTCCCTGACCCGCCCTATGCTCTAATTCTTTTGTTAGAGAAATAACTTCCTCCAAAGTTTCTTTGAGGATACCAGTGAGAGGAAATAAGGATTTTAGCCTCCCTGGCTGAAATTTGAAGGAGCTTTTATGAAGCTTTAACTTTCTGGATATTTTTAGTTTTCTACTTTGCTGGGATATACTTAGTTTAAAATTTTTAGACTGCAACTGTGCTGGTATCAACTATTTTAATAGGACTTTCCCATTTGAATGAATTGTTATCAGAAACTGCTGGACGGGACACTTTTTATCCCTCACCAGTACTTGAAAAGTGCACAGATTTCTTCAAATGATTTTTATTGTAGCACTGTTACTAATGGCCCAAAGAAAATACACAATTACCTACCAGTATGGGTTTAAAGTTTGCCATACTCATATGGGGGAATGCCTTGTACCTAATAAAGGTAGATCTAGATATACTGACAGCCATCTTTTTATTAGAAAAATATTATAGAGCATTTATATGGTATCATCCCACTGCTTTAATGCATACACTTACATTAAAATTTTCTAAGGCTTGCAAGAAACTTAACAGTGGGATATGAAAAGTGGGTCATGGGGAGAAGAGGAAATGGTACTTTTCACTTTACAACTTTCTGAGTTATTTGATTTTTTTTTATGATGAGCATGTATTGCTTTTATAATTAAAAATTAGCAATCCAATGTCAAGTGTGGACCTTGTTTTGACCCTGACTTGAGCAAACCAGCAATAAAAAGATCTTAGAGACGTAATTTAAATTGTGTATTTGATGTGAAAAAAATTCCATTGATTTTGTGAACATGATAATAGCAGTGTGGTTATAATGTAGATTAAATGACATCAAGAAGAAAAGGGAGATATACCTTAATGACTGTGGCAAAATCTTGTTAATTGTTGCATCTGGGTGATCACTATGGGGCTTCATTACACTGTGTGCTTTACTGTGGAATATATTTGAATTTTCATGATAAAATCCTGTAAAAATCAGTTAAGCCATGAGCAACTGCAAAAGAACTGAGCTCTCAAGTCTTTATGAGAATACTGAAACATATGTGCTCACTGATGTTGTAAGTTTCCATCACTAAGAGTGTGAATATATTAAGAATTATAGAAAGAATTCCTCAGGCATTTGGACAAGTTTTCCCCATCACCCAACTAATTTAAGAAATTACCACATATCTACATTCCAGGTTAAAAAAACTGACATCACCTGCTTTTAAGGTATGGGGAGGGGGGAGTCACTAGCAGTAGTTGTATTTATTTTCATGCAATCAACAGTGAAAAGAAAACATTTAAGGGTGATAGAAAATATCTGCAAATTAAGATTGTCACAGGCATATGATAAAATGTTTATCATCACTTATCATCAGAGAAATGCATCAAAACCACAATAAAGTACCACCTTACACTGTGAGCATAGCCCATATTAAAAAACAAAAACAAGAAAACTAGAAACAAGTGCTGATGAGGGTGTGACAAAGGAACCCTCTTACACTGCTGGTGGGAATATAGACTGGTCCAGCCCCTATAAAAAGCTGTGTGGTGATTCCTCAAAAGACTAAAAATGGATCTGTCATATGACCCAGTGATTCCACTTCTAAAAATCGACCTAAGGAAAACACTAATTTGAAAGGAAACCTGCACTCCTATGTTTATTGCAGCACCATTTACAATAGCCAAGATATGGAAACAACTTAAATGTCCCAAAATACGGGGGAAGCAAATATTGTTAAAAAAAAAAAAAAGACCCAGAATAGATGAATGGATCAAGAAGATGTGGTATATATACGCAATGGAATGCTACTCAGCAATCCTCAAATATAAACTCATGCTTTAATGTCATTTGAGGCAACATGGATGGAGCTTGGAAGGAATTATGCTAAGCAAAGTAAGCCAGGAGAAAGATACTGGATGGTTTCACTTACATGTGAGTATAGAGCAATCAAACAAAGGGTCAAAGACAAACCTTGAAAGTTGACCAGATACGAGGCATAGTTGACATAGGCGTAGTTGGAGGGGAGGGGTAGAGGCAGTGAGAGGGGAAGGGTGAAAACAGGAGGGGAAGAGCACAGTGGACTTTGGGGGAGGACTGTGGGTGCTTTGGTGGTGGGAGAACTATGGTGACCACACATGAGGGGAGAAATCCTATACTGTCTGTAGGGTAAGGAAAAAATATCAGGCTTTTCTGCCCTCTCACCGTTAGGATAGATGAGGGAACCCTGTGGTCCTGAATGCATGCCTCATGGCGGGCACCTGGAGTGGGGACACCTGGGCTGAGAGACTGAGTTTATAAGGGCGGTGTCGCGGGGACGCCAGCAGAAGCCGAGAAGAAGCAGAACGAATGGAAGAGCAGAGAAGTAGCGAGAACAGAGCCCAGATAGAGTGAAGATTTGCTGGGGGCTGGGAGGCCTGCCAGCCTCCCGGCCCCCCAGCACCCCTGCCTGCCATATGCCTGGTAAATCTAAATAAAAGACCTGCAAAAGCCACTGAGGACTCTGACTCCTCCTTCACCTGGTCTGCTGGATCAGAAAACCTGCACTGTGTCCTTCCTACCATTACGCTGTCAAAAATCAAGAAGGATGTAAGAAAAAGGTAATTCATTAAAAAGTAATAAAAAGAAAATATCTGCAAATCTTATATTTACAGAGTATATATATTTATTTATCTACACTATATAAAGAACTCCTACAACTTAATCAAGGAAAAGAAAACCAAAATGGTCAAAAAGCAAAATAAACATTTTTTTCATATAAGATATACAAATGGCCAATAAGCACATGAAGTGCTCACTCATTAGGGAAATGCAAATCAAAACCACAATGAGATACCACCTGACACCCATTAGAATGGCTTCTATCAAAAAGCCAGAAAATAACAAATGTTCAGAAAACAAGTGTTGCCCAGGATGTGGAGAACTGGAATCTTGTGCACTGATGGTAGGAATGTATATGATGCAGTCACTAAGGAAAACAGAAAGGTGGTTTTTCAAAAATTTTTAAATAGAATTATCACATATATGCCTACCAATGCCACTTGTGGGTATAAATACAAAAAAAAAAGAGAAAGTAGGGTCTCCAAGAGATACATATACATGTTCATAGCTGCTTATTCACCACAGCCCAAAAGTGATGGCAACCCCCAAATGCCCATTGACAGATGAATGGATAAATAAAATGAAGCATGACCAAATAATGAAATTATTCAGCCTTAAAAAGGAAGGAAATCTCATTTTATCCCGACAATTTGGTGGTAAAGTTATTATTATAGATGAAAACTGTGGCTTAACAAGGACAGGTGACTTTCCAAAGTCAACAGCTAGTAAAATGAAGGCCTGGATTCATTTTAAAAAAGGGGGAGGGGCCTCCCCTGGTGGCACAGCGGTTGAGCACTGGGCTGCGAAGCTGCCTGCAGCCTCTGCAGCGCCGGTTCGATCCCCGGCCGCTGGCGAGGGTCCCAGATGGCACGCAGACCTCTCCTGCCGTGCCCACTGCTCCCCTCAGCAGTGTATTTCGTTGTTCTGCCTATTCTGTTCCCTGCTCCCGCTATGGTGAATTCTCTCACCCTCCCGTGCTTCTGACTGTACCCAGTGCTTGTATAAATAAATAAATATATCTTAAAAAAATAAAAATAAAATAAAAATTAAAAAAAGGGGGAATTCTGACACATGCTACATGGGTGAACCTCAAGGACATTGTGTTAAGAGAAATAAACCCAGTCACAGAAAAGACAAATATTGGGTTGTTGGAAAAGTCATGAAAAACAGAGAAAAAATATCATGACATTTCTGACAATCTAACACATGGGAGAGTAGACGCTGTTATTGAAAATAACAACTGGCCCCGAATGGAGTCACTTATGTGATAAGCCTCATGTCACCAAACTGAGACTCCTAGTACTTCACTTAGTTTCCTAGGAGTGTAACCTTTTTATTTTTTTTAAAGATTTATTTATTTATTCAAGAGCTGGGGTACAGGCCAGAGGTACAGGAGGGTGAGAGGACTCACCAGAGACAGAGTGGGGAGCAGAACAGGCAGACTGACTGAAATACACTGCTGAGGGCAGCAGCGGGCAAGGCAGGAGAGGTCTGCTGCGCCATGTGGGTAGCTCCTTGGTGGACTTGATGGAGGACAAGAATAGAAAAACTGGAAAGGAGGCCTCACAAGACTAAAACCTGACTCACACAAGGAGGTGAGGGGCGAGGGGAATAATATGACCATTAACCCAGCTGTAGAGGTTGTGACCCTCAGGCACCAGTGCCTTATCAAAAGGCATGAGACCCAAGCAGGGTCAGACTGCTATAGGGAGTGGAGCACAGGCCTAAGGTAAAGATACAGAGATTGGGCCCACCCTGGATTCTCTGGTCCCTTTCTAGTGTTGCCTGTTATCCAACATCAGCAACAAGCAGCCACTCCACAGAGGAATGACCCTCCCAAAGAGAAAAGGACTGTATCAGTGCAGTCTCTGCACAGGCTCGGGGCAGCACTCCTGCTGCCTACCTGTAACTATGCAGGTGCCTCTTTTCACCAACTCTCTCTTTGCAGGGCAGCAGCCTCCTGCCTGCCTGTGACCTGTACCTACCAGGGCTTCTCCTCACTGACCTCCCTCAGTGGAGGCAGCTCCCCTCAAGGCCGCCCGCCTGTGACCATGCAGGCCTCTCTCAGCAAACCTGTCCCTTTCCCTAATAAACCTGCTCTTTAAATATAACTAACATCTCTGTCTCATGGAGAAACTCGCCTGGGAAACTTGCCGCAGGCCGCTGAAACGGGAGCTCTGGTGACACCTTTCCCAGAGTGAACCCAAGGACCCCACAACTCCACAAAACGACATCAGAATGAAATTGAACCCATGCTGCAGATGCCGTGGACAGTTACCCAGCACTGTGCTCAACCTGCTGCGCCACCTGGGAGGCCCTCCTAGGAATTAATCTTAAACCAGTCCCTTAGCAATCACCTTATCAGCACTAGTGCAGTCATTGGCCTGAAAGACCACTGCCTTCCCCTAAAGGAAGGTGTAGGGTAAGGAAAAATGTCAGGCTTTTCTGCCCTCCCGCCATCAGGATAGATGATGGATCCTTGCGATCCTGAATGCATGCCTGATGGCAGGCATCTGGAACAGGGTGTGGGCAGAGGTAGATAGGATTCACCTGGGCTAAGACTGTGCTTTTAAGGGCGGCATCACGGGGACGCCTGCAGAAGTAGAAGCAGAGTACGCCGGGGAGCCCAGATAGAGTGAAAACTTGCTGGGGGCTGGGAGGCCTGCCATCTGGCCCCCCAGCACCCTTACCTGCTGTGTACTGGCTAAATCCCAATAAAAGACCTGCAAAAACCATTGAGGACCCTGACTCCTCCTTTACCCAGTCTGCATGGGATCAGAAAACCTGCTCTGTGTCCATTCCTGCCCTGACAGAAGGTCATCTTGCCACAGTGATCTGCACTTACCTGCTTGAACTTCCTTGTCCTGCTTTGTTCTGCCTATAGAAGTTCCATTTGGTATAGCTCCTTGGAGGTCCTTTGTATCTACTTGATTGGGATGTAGCCCAATCCATGACTCATTAAATAAAGTCAATATCAGTGATATCTTTAAAAAGTACTCAGTTGAATTTTAACATCTTTAGATTGTTCTAAGAATATAGAGTAAAAATTAAATTTGAATGACGCATGATTCCACTTTCATGAGGTACTGCAGGGTAAGGTAAAAGGATCAGGCTTTTCTGCCCATTAGGATAGATGAGGGAACCCTGCTGTCCCGAATGCATGCCTGATTGGCGGGCACCTGGAGTAGGGTGTGGGCATATGTAGATGGGATTCACCTGGGCTAAGACTGGGCTTTTAAGGGCCGCGTCATGGGGATGCCAGTAGAAGCAGGAGAGCAGAGAAGCAGAGAGAACATGAGAGAAGGCCGGAGAGCCCAGATAGAGTGAAGAGTTGCTGGGGGCTGGGAGGCCTGCCAGCCTCCTGGCCCCCCGGGCTCCCTGCCTGCCGTGTGCCTGGTAAATCCCAATAAAAGCCTGCAAAAGCCACCGAGGGCTCCAGGACTCTCTCCTCCTTTACCCGGTCTGCTGGATCATAGAAAACCTGCTCAGTGGCCTGTCCTGCCGTTACAATTGGTGTTAAGTCGGCAAGATGATCCATGCAGATGGGTATGGAGCCTCCGAAGACCTGGAGGGACTGAAGAGTAGCAGACTGTGTGAGCCTGTGACGTCGCTGGAGGCGTCATGGCGGCACAGGAGGTGGACAAGGTCCGGGAGCTGCGGGACAAGACCTCGCCTGCGGGAGACACCCAAGAGGACCAGCTCAAGACCACAGAGGCAGCAGAATCATTGCGGAAAGAAAGAGGACCACGATTCAGAGCTCGCCAGTGCTGACACAAGGAAGACACCTATGGACTTGGTGTTGGGGGAAAGGATGTCCTGAGTTAATCCCATACAGGCTTTGTAGACCCCACCCCCACTCCAGACCAAAGCCATCAAGACATTGGGAAAGACAAATCCCGTCACCACCAAAGGGAAGGTGGCCGGGACCTGAGGGTGGAGTTAAGCAGCCAGGTTTAGTATAAAAACTAAACACGTGGGCCTTGGGGGGTCGCTCTCTCGCTCACCTCCTGGCTTCACGGCTCCTGGCTTGCAGCCAGCTCTCAGAGTGCCATTTGTGATTCCAGATCGGCAGATTGGGTAGGATGTATTTAAAACTTTGTCTCCCACTTTTCTCTCTGAGTTGTACATTTCCTCATTTGCCCTTCCCTTGTAAATAAACCTTTTATTAACCTTTCGTGTGTGCCTGCAGTATTGATAGTCCTTTTAAGCGGGCGGGTGAGGACCCTCAGTCAGGCACCCCATTTTGTATTGGGGTTGCCCTATAACAATGGGACTAATGGACTTGGACTGACAATTCTGCCAGAAAGGGGAGGACCTTGGCAGGTTGTTTTTGGGGAATCTGGGGTTGGCCAGTGGGCCTCAGTGGCCAAAAGCAGCCTGTGTACTGCCCAGCAGCTAGGCAGAGGAGAAAAAGTCAACTGAGAAAGCAAAAGCTGGTACTGAGATCGCGAAGTCCTGAGTGGCTGTTAAAGTGCTAAGTATGCTAACGGCCAGTGAGTTTCTTAAAATCACCTGTGGGTGATGCCCTGCTTGTTGAGTGAGGGTGAGGAGCTGAGGAACCCTTCCTTGGGGGAAGGGTGGGGAACGTGGCTTGTGAAGCCCACAGCCAAAGAGGGGGCCCAAGAGAGGCCACGTGTGGAGCTTGTATCCATGGATCTCCGACCCATGTGCTTGTGCAGTGGGTTGGCCTGAGTGCAGGGGTCTGAGAGTCGCATTGGTGGCTAGGAAAGCCGAGTATTGAAGCGACTGAAGGCAGAAATTCTGAGGGTTGGCGATTACCTCCAACAATATAGAATCGCCAATCCAGGAATGAGTGCATCCTGGGGTGGATGCTGTGTGTGACTTGTGGCTGAGACCACAGCCAGAGAAGGCCAGGAAGCCTGACGGCTCCTGGTGTATGACGGTAGATGCCGCGAGTGGTTCCCCTCTCTCGTATGAGCAGTGCCTTCGGGGGCAGATTTGGTGGATCATCTTCTGGTGCCAATAATTGTCTTTTGCCACTAGGTTGGTGCCCTGCCTGAACTTATTTGTGTTCTGTTGTTGTTTTTGTTGTTATATTGTGATGTATTTGCTTTTGTGGGCCCTGGCTGCATTGTTTATGTTAGCTAAGAAACAAAATTGTATATATGTAGATTGTATGGCAGAAAACCCTGAGGGGGTGGATTGTAGGGTAAGGTAAAAGTATTAGGCTTTTCTGCCCTCCCGCCATCAGGATAGATGATGGATCCTTGTGGTCCTGAATGCATGCCTGATGGCGGGCACCTGGAGTAGGGTGTGGGCATAGGTAGATGGGATTCACCTGGGCTAAGACTGGGCTTTTAAAGGCCGCGTCATGGGGATGCCAGCAGAAGCAGGAGAGCAGAGAAGCAGAGAGAACATGAGAGAAGGCTGGAGAGCCCAGATAGAGTGAAGAGTTGCTGGGGGCTGGGAGGCCTGCCAGCCTCCCGGCCCCCCGGGCTCCCTGCCTGCCATGTGCCTGGTAAATCCCAATAAAAGCCTGCAAAAGCCGAAGGCTCCAGGACTCTCTCCTCCTTTACCCGGTCTGCTGGATCATAGAAAACCTGCTCAGTGCCCTGTCCTGCCGGTACAGGTACATAGTCAGATTCAGAGACAGAAGTACAATGGTGGTCGCCAGGGACTGGGGGAGGAATGGCAGTTGTTTGATGGGCTTAATGGTAGTCAATATTGCAAGACGAAGAGTTCTAGAGTTGCCTAACAGTGTGGATGCACTTAATGCTAAACTGTATATTTAAAAATTGTTAAAGATGGCAAATTTTGTTACCTATAATGGATAGATTGCTTTTGACCTGAACCTAGAAATCTAAATCTTGGCACCCAATAAAAACAAATTATGTATCTTAAAATAAATGGGGAGAAGAATCACCCATTTTATTTTATTTTTTTCTATAGAGGCATGTTTTATTTATTTATTTGTTTTGTTTATACAAGCACTGGGTACAGTCAGAAGCGCGGGAGGGTGAGAGAATTCACCAGAGCCAGAGCAGGGGAGCAGAGCAGGCAGAAGGACCAAAGTACACTGCTGAGGGGAGCAGCGGGCGGCAGGAGGTCTGCGCGCCATGTGGGACCCTCCTCCGGTGGCCGGGGAGCAGCCGGGGATCAAACCGGCACTGCAGAGGCTGCGGGCAGCTTCGCAACCCAGCGCTCAACCACTGCGCCACCGGGGAGGCCCCACTTATCCATTTTAGATCAAAGTAACAAAAGTTACTGTTTCGTGAATGCCTTCTAAATACCATGTACTTCACAAATATTACCTTTAATCCTCATGAGGTAGATGGTTCCATTTTATGAGGAAAGTGATGCTCATTAAGATTTTGAAGTTTCCTGTGGGCATTATTACTGACACTAAATAGCTTTAAAATTTAGAAGCATTTGCTTTATAGCATTCTTTATGGAAATATTTAAATCATTTACTCTTAATTTTAGATAAAATTATGTCTGGCATGATGCCTCCCAAGTCCCTAGCAACTTATTTTCCATAAAGACCTTTTCCATAGCTTTAAAATAAGTAGCACTTAGAAAGGCTTCATTTTTTACTATGTGGATTATCAACAAACCTTAGTTACTTCTTGATATTTTAATGTGATGCTAATGTGTATCTCTAGCTATATTCATGTTTCCTCTCTATATGCTAATAATGAAATACTGATACCACGTACTGTGCTAAATGCTTTACAGTATTAGATACTTTCCAAATTATTCTGAGGTAGAGACTGTTTTCACTTCTACTTATACTTGAGACATAATGAAATTAGTTGCTACAAGTTTAAAGCTATTAAGTGTCTAAGAAGTGTTTTAATTAAGTCCATTAAGTCTGATTGGGAGTTTGTGCTTTAGTGAGCAACATATTTCAGTGCAAAGCAATCTAGGTATTTTTTTCCTGGTAGAGAGCTTTTGGCATAGCAAGGGTTTCCCCAAACTGATGACAAGTGCAACTTGAATGCATACAAAAATAACATTTATTAACTTAAGCTGTTCCATATATTGATTTAGTCAACCCAAAAAATTTACACAAAGACTTAAGTAAAACCCACAAAATTCTAATCAGTCTGAATTTTGTTCTCAATAGGACAAGAGACTTTCTTTTGCTTAAAACAAAAAAAGCAGAATTGCTCCAATTCCATTTAGTAGGAGGATGCAGTTGTGTGGGAAGCCAAGACAATGTCAATGAGGCTCTGTGGTTCATGTAATGAATCTGCTGCCCACATAAGGAAGCTGCCTGCTGCCCAGAACTCAGAACCAGTGCCAGTTTCTTTACTATTAAGGCAATGGTCTTAGGCTCCTTATTATAAAAGTTCAAACAAAATTCCAAAGCCCTTAGATCTTCCTTGAGGTGGCAGACTGGCAGATGCTGATTTGGAGCACATGGCATTGTAGAAGCTGAAATCACTCTGCTGTAGTCTTTTGTGCTTTGGCAGCATTTTCCAAAATTTTCCTTTTCCATTCTTCATAATCCTGTGTCACATCGTCATCTTTTTGTGGTTTATGTGAAGCTTCTACTATCTTCTCAATTTCTGTAAGAAAAATTTCAAGCATGTCAAAATTTTCATGTTTACAAATGAAACTAAAGAAGTACTTTTTAACTTTAAAGTGCCTAATAAGGTAACAGGACATTAGCTACTAAAATAAAAAGTGGAACTAGCAAGTAACACAACAGTTTTCACTCTCCCTTTTAAGATCCAAACACTCCAAGACATCCTGCTATTTTAACACCCATTAAACACTGTCCTTGTTCTTGAGAGGCACTGAACTAAGCACTTTAATTATATTACCTTGTGAACCCTTGCCATAATCCTACAAAGTGCTAGTACAGAACTGGAAATTGAGGCTCATAGAAATTAAGCGAATTTCCTAAAATCATGCAGCCAGAAGTGGTTACAGGATCTGAACCCAAGCAGTATGGTTTCAGATGTGTTTTTATTTACACAACACTTCTATTAACTTCTGTAAATGACTGCCTGGAAATGGTCCTATGAAATGACTGTCAGGATTTATTTAAAATCTGACCCCTGTCAAACAGTCTGCTAAAAAAGCACAGGACTGTTCAGTGCATTAAACCTATTACACACTAATCCCCCTGGCAGTAAAAGTTAATGTTTGTCTAGTGTTAGTAACGCCTTACTCTTGACTGGAGGTTCAATCGCTGTCTTTTTTTTCTTTCGAAGTGGAGTAGCTGAATCTTCAGGCTCTCCTTTAAGAAAAAGTTTCATCAAGGTTAATTTTTCTCCTGCTGTCAATTTTTGTATTTGGGCATATTCTGGATCAACAAATAAAAATTAGATACCTTGACCCACCAAATATTAGAATAAGGAGAATGCAAAGGACAGTCCCCTTCTCTTTTTCAGACCTTAGAATCACTTTTATTCTACCTCATATAGATGGAGGCTGGCACATTAGCAAAATATCTAGGGGAGAGAAGGAACCCAACAGAACATTGGTGGAGGATAATTGGGGCACTGGTGGTGGGCAGGGTGTGAAAATAAAAATTTGTAGAGGTTTGAACCTGTAATTCCCAAAGCAGATACAACACGAAAGCCTACTTTCCCTTAATAAACATCTTTTTTGGGGGAAAAATATTTTCAGGAATTGATTCATGGAACCAACTATTTTTTAAAAAGTTAACCTACTTTACTAGAAAAACAAAAACAAAACAAAAAAAAAAGACTTTCACTGGCAGATCTATATTTTCAAATAACACATTCTTGAAATATTAAGTAATACTCACTGGTGATCTTCTCTAATTGTTGCCCAATCTTCTCTAATTGTTTACACAGTCGATCAAATATGGGTTTTTTTACACCAGATACGGCTACCATTTTATTTTTATCCACTTTTAACTTTAGAATCCTACAAAAGAATTTGATAAATTATGTTCTTGAAGACCACTGCAGTTATCTCTTCTTACCAGATTATCAGCTTACTTCCTTTATGCCCATTGTTTCTGAACAGCCCCCAATTATCTAGTTTCCCTTTTATTCCAAATATATATTATTAGTTAGAACCATGCAGACTTGCCTTTTAAGCTGTTGTTTATTTGATCTGAGAGTTAAAAGGTGAATTTAACAAAAGGGACACATAAACATTTGCTATAGTGCTTCATGTCTTTATCTTTCTTAGTAAACCTCAGATGTTACAATTTGCTGACTAACAATCATAGCCTTTCAACTCATTTAAAGCCATGATAATTTTATTTATGCTGTATGAATGGAAACTACCCACCCCCTCCCCAAAATTCTTCCTAGTAATACTTCATAATAACCACTAATAAAAAATACAAAATAAACTTATTTAGAATAGTTCTACTCAAACCTTGTTTATTGTAATTTGGTGTCAAGTCAGGACCATTTTCTACAACAGTTGTACTCCCTCCCCATATACATATACCTTCTTTGGATTAAAGGGACATTTCATATAAAAGTAAATTAATCATTCCTGGGTATACAGCTAAAAGAGCCAAAGACACCAAATAAGTGACTGGGTAGTGAGAAACCCATTCTTTAATGGCCAAGTACTTTCTGCTTTCTAAGAAATTTTTTTTTCAGTAAGATAAAACAACTTTAGACAAAGATAACAATTACTAATACTTCCAGGGCAACATTTCAACATACAGAAAACTCTAAATTTTAAGATATAAAGAATCACTGAAATATTTTATACACTACTTGATAAATGTCTGCAATAGGCACTTGAAAATGACAAGCAACCAGTGTTTTAATGACAAACTTAATCATTTATTAGAGGCAGACCCTGAAATCAGAATACTCAACTTATATAAATGGCTGTTACTTGGCAAATGGACTTCTGGAAACACCAGTCCCATGTGTCAGCTATACTAAGGGATAAACTGAGAATCTGGTTACTCAGCCACTATTCCTAGTATTATTTATACAGGAAAATAAACATGCTGAGTTGGAAACAACTAAATTGGAAGTATTTGGGGGGAATGAAAAAATGTATGTAAATGGTGACTTTTCTGTTAAAAGGTGCACTTACTTGCATGCCGAAAGTAGTGCAGCAGTGGTAAAAAGTGGTCTTGACAAGTCAAGATCCACTTGCTGTGTTTGTGGAAGACTGGACTCATAGCTAGGAGAAAGCGGTGGTTGCAGAATTATTTGTCAGAACATATTTCAAAGGAACTGAAGATGCAAATCAGAACTAGAAACCTATTCAAATGCATGGACATGCATTCTATCACTTTCACACGAGTTACTTTTTTAAAAAGATTATTTATACATACATACATGCATGCATGCATGCATGCATACATACATACATACATACATACAAGCACTGGGTACAGTCAGAAGCGCAGGAGGGTGAGAGAATTTGCCAGAGCCAGAGCGGGGAGCAGAACAGGCAGAAGGACCGAAGTACACCGCTGAGGGGAGCAGTGGGTGCGGCAGGAGAGGTCTGTGTGCCATGTGGGACCCTTGCCGGTGGCCGGGGATTGAACTGGCGCGGCAGAGGCTGCAGGCAGCTTTGCACCCCAGCGCTCAACCGCTGCGCCACCAGGTGAAGCCCATTAGTTATTTTTTTAAGACTGAAAATTACGAGAACATTGGAAAATTTTGCTTTATGCACCAGTCTAAATTTTTAATGAAGGTTCTTTGTGCCTCATACCTTTGCAGTATTTTTGAAGCGATGTTCACTGCTTCTGTACAGCTAAATTGTACAGCCAGGTCTCTTATTCCAATACTTGAATTCAGGCCCAGTAAACACTCAAAAGATTTAAGACAGCTCTGATACATCTTCTTGTTCAAACCAGAAAGTTTAATTAAATAAGCCTTTGAAAGGAAAAACATACAAATCATAAAAATCATAAATTCTATATACCAATGCACTTAAACACTTAATAAGTCAACTTTTCAAAATTAATTTTGTGGCATCACTCTACGTCAAGGGTTAGCTTCATTTAGTCAAAAATCAGTAACCACGTCAGACAGTTAAGCACTGCTCTCAAAGAGCTCATACTTTAGAAAGGCAGGATGAGCCTTTTAAAATTTAAAATTAATTGAAAATACAACATAGTGTTACTACAGCCAAACTGAAGAAAACATAAAGGAGATGCATACAATGGTCACCATTTTCCTTCTTTCATTCTTTCTTTTTTAAAGTAAAGGTCTAATGTGCAATTCATTGGGAAAAGGAGGAAAGAAGTGGAAGTTGGGTGGGGAGGGTAAGTGTGTGGAGAAGGCAAAAGGAGAGGAGAGGGAAACCAACTTTGCTTGGGAGAGTCAAAGAAACCTTCATAAAGGATGCCGCAGCAAGGCAGGGTCATGTAAGACAAATAGGTGCTTAAAAAGTTGGTGCATTCACTAAGTCAGTCATTAAAGTGGTCTGTTAAGTGTACAGTGCTGTCTGAGGTTAGGGTTAAAGAGAGACTGTTGATTTTGATGGGGAACCAACCCACTGGGAGCCAACGGTGTTTTAAATGCCACCATTTAAGGAGTGTACCATTGTAGTACAGGTATTGTGTTAAGTGTACATGTAATATATTGTTCAATCCTTAAAATGATCCAGTGAAATGGATATTCTTATATTTACTATATGGATGAGGAAACTGGAGGCTCACAGAGTTAACGCGTGCTGTTAAGATTTGGTCCCAACATGTGACTCTGCCTGATTCCACAGCTTGTGTTCTCAACCACTGTGATACTGGAAGGAAAACAGTTTCTTTAGGTATGTACTTTGGAAGGCTGATGTTAGTGGCAGCATACACGATACACTAAAGTAAAAAAAGAAGTGGCCAGGGAGACTATATACAGGTATCCCTTGCTTTCCCAAAGTTTACATTATGCCACTTAGCCTTTACAAAAGACCTACATTAGTACCTGTTTTCAATAACTGAAAGAAATGTCACAATGGATGAATTCACTCATGTGGAATATAGAGAAACAAAACAAAGGGACAGACAAAACTCGAAACAAACCCTAGAAATATGGCTGTAGAATTGAGGCTACCACAGGGGGAGGAGAGAGAGGGCAGCACAATGGTGGAAGACCGCCGCCGGTGCTTTGGTGTTGGGCATGGTATGGTAATATACATTTGTAAAGGTATAAACCTGTACCTCTAAATCAGAGTTTTGTAAATCAACGTTACAATAAAAAGTGAAAAAGAAAGAAAAGTGAAGGGGATTTTCACTTTTATAGCAAAAGGTAAAAAGTGAAAATAGGGGCCTCCCTGGTGGTGCAAGGGGTTAAGCACCACACTATGAAGCAATCTGCAGCCTCTGCAGTATGAGTTCGATTCTCGGCTGGCCAGGGAGCAACCCACATGGTGCGACAGACCTCTCCTGCCTTGCCTGCTGCTCCCCTCAACAGTGTATTTCGTCAGTCTCCTGTTCCCCACTCTGTCTCTGGTGAATCCTCTCACCCCCTGCATCTCTGGCCTGTACCCCAGCTCTTGTAAGCATAAATAAATCTTTTTTTTTTAAAAAAAAAAAAGTGGAGCGTTCAATATTTATTTTGTAGCCAAGTGTTCTAGAGGCAGCATGCCCACCTAGGAGCTGTGAGAGGGTCACCACGTTTTCCCCAGGAGCTACTTTATATAAGCTGAGTGTTTATCCTGCATTTACTGTATGTTAATGTGACTGTAGGTTTGCTGTATTATTTGTTATGATTTGATAGGTTTGGTTATGAATACTCAAAAATTTTTCCATATGAATTGCTTTTGTTTTATCCACGTCAGGTTACAAAAGGTTTCACTGGAACACTTTAATTTCTGAGAGCTGAGAAAAACTGCAGTAAAGTGTAAAGAAAATGTTGCAATTTTTTTTTTCCCTTTAACTTGAGAAAATGGTTCTATGGTTCATTGAAAACAATGACACGAGCTCAGTCAGCAAAATTGGAAAGAGTTTAGAACAGGGTCTAGTCCAACCAGAAATTGCAATGTACAATTAAGCTTCAGTGTTACACTGGATTATTCAGACATTCAATGGAACCTACTCACCCTGTCTAAGGGGCAGGTCATACAGGAAGCCGCAAGGTCCAGACACATGACTGCATTGCTGGTTTCCGTGGTATGTGCTGACAGGCCAACACACTTCACGTGGGATAGTCGCAAGTATTCCTCTGCTTTCCTGGTTATAAGAGGGATAGTGTTACAGGGCAGCCCCGATCTTAAACGGGTTGCCAGGCTGTGGGTCCCCACCCGCGCGCTTAAAGGGAATTAATACTCCACTGCAGGCACACACAAAAGGTTAATAAAAGGTTTATTTACAAGGGAAGGGGAAATAAGGGAATGTACAACTCAGGGAGGAAATAGGGAAATAAAGTCTTAAATGCATCCTACTCTATCCCCTGACCTGGAAACCCAATGGCACTCTGAGAGCTGGCCGAGAGCCAAAAGGGCCCCCCCCCCCAAGGCCCACGTGTCTGGTTTTTATACCAAACCTGGTTGCTTAACTCCACCCTCAGGTTCCAGCAACCTTCCCTTTGGTGTGATGGGATTTGTCTTTCCCAATGTCCTGATGGCTTCAGTATGGAGTGGGGATGGAGTACGCAAAGCCTGTATGGAGTTTGCTCAGGACATCCTTTCCTCCTAACAATAGGATCACTAGAACTCTTTTCCAGAACTTTGCCAAACAATGAACACAACCTGATGCTCTTCATTCTGAGCCCACCTTCTACGCAAGCTTATTTACAGCTAAGATGGACACTCACATCCTTGGGGGGAGCTGGGGGAGGTTCTGTAAGACAGAACCTGCCCTATTGTAACAGGGTGGTCCCCAGGAAAGGGGGAGGTTCCAGGTTCCCTGTCCCACCCAAATGCGGGGTGGAGCTGAGCAGGGAGAGAAGCAGCAGCAGAGGAGACTGAGAAGGAAGGAAGGGAAGAAGGAAGCAGGATGGAGCCAGGAGGAGACCTGGAGGAGGCACATGGAGCAGAGAGACACGTGAAGAAACTGCGCTTGTCTTTTGTTCGGGGACGGGGTGACACAGATGTGGGTGAGACCCGAGGGGAGGTGACAATGGCAGCTTTTATCTTGATTTTGATTTTGCTCTTTTCCTTCCGGGCTTGTCTGGTTGTTTCTGACCCTTTTCTGTGGGTCCCCACTGGAAGATGCTTTAGACTTGTGGCAGGCCTTGGGGCCTTGCTCTGGGCCAATCCCATCTGGGTGGAGTTTTACCCACGAGGGCACAGGTAACTTTGGGTGCTTGATTTAGAAACTGGATTCTTTGCCTTTCCTGTATTGTTCCCTAGTTGTATTAAAGTTCCTTCCCATTAAAGTCTCATATGTTTTGTGTTGATGCGGCGGATGGCAGAACCCATTTAGAGCAGGCAGGTTGGCGGGGTCTGGGCTGCCCCTCTCCCTGCCCTGTAACACTCTGACTACAGACACGACTGTATTCAAGTACTGTCAGGCAAAAGTGAGTTCCGGGGTGCCCCCTCCCTGCCCTGTAACCCTACACCCGACAGAACTAGCTGCTCCAGGGACCCCCACCAGCCCCGCGGGAGCCCCTCACACCAGCCCGCAGCGCCGAGTTCCCCTCCCGGGCGGGCCTGCTCTCGCCCGGCTCCAGAGACCCCTCTCCCTCCCGCGTCGCAGGCCGCGCGCGCCTCGCCTGAGGAGGGTCCAGGGCCGCCGAGGCTGGCGTGGCCGCACTCACCTCAGCACACCGGGCTCGGCGACGCCCAGACGCTGGGCTAAAGGCCGGATCAGCCCGGACTCCATGGCGACCTCAGCCTCCACGAACCGCTGCGACGCTACAAAACGCGCGCGCAGACTCCCCCCCGGCCAATCAGGGCTAGGTCCCACCCCCAGGCTGCATTCGGATTGGTGGAGACATGACGTTGCGGCGTCCTACAAACCAATCCTGTTATTTTTTATGCGCACGCGCATCACGAACGCAAGCGCCTACCAGGCGACCTACAAAGGGCTACTTCTTTTTATTCCTCCCTCACATACAAACTAGTCAAGCGCCGCCGTCCCCTCGGCTGTCTCTCCCGCGGCCCAGCGATTCCCGTTACTCCGCGCGTCCCGGCCTCTCACACTGTGAACCCGGCTGACGCCCAGATCCATCAGCCCCGCGAGAGGGGCGACGGCCAATAAACACGCGAGACTTGGTTCCTAGAAACCGACCAATCCGGAGGCCGGAGGCCCGGCGGGGCGGGGCTTGGAGGGGCCGCAGCGTCACCTGACCGCGGGAGGCTCCGCGCGGGTGGGTGCTGCTTGCTGCAGGCTCTGGGGAGTCGCCATGGTGAGTGCTGGGGGCCGCGGGCCCGGGCCGACCCTCCTGCCACCCCGCGCGCGCCCACCGCCCGAGAGCCTGGCGGGCGGAGTTGGGACCCCGCAGCCGGATCGAGGCTCAGACCGGCCCCCCCTGGCCTACGGGATAGGGACGGGCTGGGAAGGCCGCGGGCTCGCGGGTGTGGGCCCGGGTGGGCGGCGGCTCCTGGCCCGGCCGTTGCTCGGAGACGGGGCGGCCTCTCTGAGGGGCCTCCAGCCCGAGGCCGTGTGTGTGTGTGGAGGGGGGGGCGGGGGGGAGTGGGGTGGAGGCCGGCGCCGGGGCCTGAGCAGCCTCGGCCCTAACTAGCAGCGCCGACCTGGGGGCCCAGAGCCGGGGCGTCTGGCCGGGGCTGGGGCGTGCCGAGGGCCCGAGGCTCTGAGGTGGCGTCGGGACCCGCCCAGTTATTGCTCCTTTGCTGTTTGCACCTTGGTGCGTGGTTGTGCCCGGCCGACCCCACGCCCTTTGCTGCGCGAGAAATGCCTCCCGGAGGGCCCGGAAAGGTGCCCTGGCCTCGGCTCCAGGGCCCCCCTGGACGGCGGTGCTGGTCAGCCAGTTCTGGGGACTCGCATACGTGATTTTCCTGGAAGGACGCATGATCCGATGGCCAGGAATTTTGACAGGCGGAAAAAGGGACCGCTGTTTCCTTTAACTCTTGTGCATTCGGCAGCCTGGCTGCTTACTCGGCTCCCCAGTGATGAAATGCAAGTATTTCACTTGCTGGGAAGTAGGCTTTCTCGCCCTAGCGCCGCTCCTTGATGGCAGGCAAACCCTGGTGTGTGTGCCTGCTGGCTTGGACTTCCTCAAAATGTGAATCCTTGTGTCTGGTGTCCATGAAGGCAAGTTGCCACTTGCTTTTTATTAGCGTTCTGCAGAGTGTGCACTGTGGAAGTAGTGTTTTTGAATGGTGGTGGATTATATGTCAGTTTTAAGGTTTTCATTCATTTTATGTGGACGGGTTTCTGGAAACCTGCAAATCCCTGCAAACAGGGTTTATGATGGACATGCAGTCCTTTCAGGATAATGTGTTGACATACAGGGTGATTTTGCATGCTTTTCAGAATTTTTACAATAGGGATTTCTATGGAAAAACAGTGTAAAAATGACGATTTTGCTATTTCTCAACATTATACACCTCAATTCTCTGCTGAATAAACGGGGTTTGAAGCTGTGAGCTGAATACATGGTGCTGTCTTCATGAATATATTAGGAAAGGAAACTTGGGTTTATCTTGTCACAACCACTGTCTGTATTACTTCGACTAGTCTCTCATACTTTCTTTGGGTTTCACTTTTTCATCTGAAAAAACATGTTGGCTGCTTTGGCTCGTCCCAGTTTTGAAAGTCCGGCATCTATTTAAATTCAAGGTCTTGGGCCTCCCCGGTGGCGCAGCGGTTGAGCGCTGGGTTGCGAAGCTGCCTGCAGCCTCTGCAGCCGGTTCGATCCCCGGCTGCTCCCCGGCCACCGGAGGAGGGTCCCACATGGCGCGCAGACCTCTCCTGCCGCCCGCTGCTCCCCTCAGCAGTGTACTTCGGTCCTTCTGCCTGCTCTGCTCCCCGCTCTGGCTCTGGTGAATTCTCTCACCCTCCCGCGCTTCTGACTGTACCCAGTGCATGTATAAACCAAACAAACAAACAAATAATAAATAAATAAATAAGACATGCCTCTAGAAAAAATTAAAAAAAAAATAAAATAAATTCAAGGTCTTTTGTACCTTCTGTGTCATGGAAGATGGGAGACATTGCAGACACACACAATGTGTGTGTTTGTCTCAAAAAACTTAGTGGCCAAGCAGGGAGAAGTGCTTGTGGAATTTCGTGTAATGCAGTCAGGATTGCTTTACTAGCACGGTCAACTCTGTTGTGAGGTGTGGAGGGAGAAATAGTTCTGCCTGGAGAGCTTGGGAAAGACTACAGGAAGTAACATGTAAACCGAGACTTCTGAGGAGGAGGAGCAGAAATTTTTCTAGGTATAAGTGAATCTCCAGGTGTAGATGAATCTGAAAGAAGTGACTGTTCATGTGTGCTCCATCCTGAGATTTCTGGGGAAATGTATTGGTAAATGAGGTTGGTATTAAAATTCTGTTTTGAAGTTCTTACCCCCTCATCTTCCTTAATTCTCTCTACTGCAGTTGTAAATTTGTGCCTTATTACTTTTTAAATAGCACTTTCATTAGCATGAAATTCTTTATCTTTGTGAGCCTGGTTATTTTCATTTTACAGTTGATTTGCATTGTTTTAGATGACATGTATGGCCTGAGTGGAGAGACTGATCAGCAAGTAAATGGCTAGGATGGGTGGAGCTAATTGTGTGTACCTGTTGAGGATAAAATAATGGTAACACTTATGAAGTGTTTATTACTAAGTACTGGGCGTGTTTGGAGTTTTATCTGTCATTTCACTTATTTCTCATAACAGTGATATAAATACTATTATCCCTGTTTGATAGATGAGAAAATTAAGAGTACATTGTTGGAGAGTAATTTTGTAAGTCATTAGTTTGTGATGACCTTTGATTTTCTCTGCATGGTACAACTTTAGCCTTTGGAGCTGTTTGACCAAGCCTCATGTTAAAAGGGCCTAATCACAAATATTAATTTGATCTTGATTCTCAAGTGTTTCCATTTTTCTCTGATCCATGTAACTGATTAGTATAGTCATTTGTAAATGGAGAGCCCCTTTCATGGGTGAAGAGACATTGGTCACCTGACTTGTGTTTAATGATAGCAAGTTGAAACTGTCTCTGTAACACTTAACAGAAAGGGTCTCAAGACACTCCCTTATAATAGGCATTTGTGTCTTGGTACAATGTAGTACAGTAATACTGTACAATAGTCTTACTAGTAATATGTAAAAATACATTTCTTCATAATAGCTTTATTTCCTTATCTGTAACCTTCTTTATAATAAGTCTAATTTTCTACATTTTGTATTTACACAAAATGGAAGTTGACAAAAAATGGAAGAATTATGCTAAAATTTTACTTGTTAGTATATCACGGAATCTACTCAATTCTACACAATATTTTTGGGCTTGTTTGTACTTCTTCATAACCAGTTTTATTTGCTATATAGAAGTAATTATTTTATGCAGTAGCCAAAAGGTGGATGCAATCAAAGTGTCCATCAGCAGATGAATAAAAAAACAAATGCGGTATGATGGAACGTTCGGCCTTAATAAGGGGGGGGGGATTTCTGACACATGCTAAAAGCATGAATGAACCTTGAAGACATACTAAGTGAAATAAGCCAGACACAAAGTACAAGTACTGTATGATTCTACTTACACGTGTTATCTAGAGAAGTCATTCATAGAGAAAGTAAAATGGTGTTTGTCTGTGGTGGGAGAGGGTCAGTGGGGAGTTACTGTTTAATGGGTACAGAGTTTACCTTTATAGTTATTTTACTACAGTAAAAAGTGACTAAAAATTGCCCAACTTGACTGTCTGAACCTAATGAATCCATGATTCTAATAATTGTAAAATCTGTTGCATTCAGAGGTAAAAAGCCAAAATAATCCAAAGCATAACTTTGTGTCATTAAAAGTCTCAGAAGGCTCGCTTATTAAGAATAGTAAATTTCATTAAATCAGAACCCTAAAATGCTTGTGTCATCCTTGCTTGTGAGACCAACATTTTATACTAATTGTTCTATAGAAATTAGTGTCCCCTTTACATTTAGTGTAAGTTTAAATTTAAATTTAAATCTAAATTTAAATTTAGAATAAGACGCAGCTTATTCTTTGATATTTATTTGTGCTTCTGAAGTGTGGTTGCAGGGCCTCCCCGGTGGCGCAGTGGTTGAGCGCTGGGTTGCGAAGCTGCGCGCGGCCTCTGCGGCGCCGGTTCGATCCCCGGCTGCTCCCCGGCCACCAGAGGAGGGTCCCACATGGCGTGCAGACCTCTCCTGCCGCCCGCTGCTCCCCTCAGCAGTGTACTTCGGTCCTTCTGCCTGCTCTGCTCCCCGCTCTGGCTCTGGTGAATTCTCTCACTCTCCCGCGCTTCTGACTGTACCCAGTGCATGTATAAACAAAACAAACAAACAAACCAGCAAACAAATAAATAAAGCATGCCTCTATTAAAAAAAAAAAAATGAAGTGTGGTTGCAGTTTGCGAGAGTGTGCCTTAGAAAAGAGTAGAGACACGTGGCATCGCTTGTTATTCAGTTAATTTTTTTCTCTTTCCAGAATTAGACCAAGAGAAAGATCTCAATTTTTACAAATAATTCTAGTTCAGAAGTGTGTTTTATGTTGATTTTAAAGTTAAATGTTGTTTTGATTATCTTAGGTAATAGAATAGACCAGGTTTCATGTTTATATGATGTAAGTTCTTGCCATCCATCCACCTTTCCAGGTAATTGTGTAAGAGACATTCTATCTGTAGTTTTTTTTTTTTTTTTAAGTTATGGTGAAATTCACATAACAGAAAATTAACCGTTTTAAAGTGAACAAATCTGTGGCATTTAGTACCTTCACAGTGTTGTACAACCACTACTTCTGCCTAGTTCCAAAACATTTTTATCACCCCAAAAGAAACCATGTACTCGTCAGTGGTAATCCCTCTACTCTTCTTGCTAACGACTAATCTACTCTTTATTTCTAGTAATGTAAGTGACTTAACTTACATGTAAATGAAATTATACAGTATTTTGTGTATGGCTTCTTTCATGTTTTCTAGGTTCATTCATGTAGCATGTATTAATACCTAAATTCTTTTATTTCTACTTAAACAATGACTTTATTGTTTAATATAGACATATTTTTGCAACCTGGGTAGAGGCTGTGGACAATTTTTATTTCCAAATTGGGGTTGGGGTGTGTGTGGAAAAGGACCATTTTGGTGTTATAATAGTGTACCAACCAGTGGATACACTCTTGATGAAAACCAGAGAATTTAACATTCTTATCCTTTTGTTCTCATCAAGATGATTTCAGTCATATGGTAGAGAACCTTAGGAAGATCAGGAGCAAGTCCTTTGAACTTAGGAATTCCCTTAGGATTTTATTGTCACAAAACATACTTGTGCCCTATCAAGTATGTCTCTTAGGATCACTCTAATTTGTGAGGCATTCAGATCCTTCTCAGCCTGACTTATGATCAAATATTCCACTGTGTGTGTCAGTCCTTTACTAAATACATAATCTAAATATTCTAAAATCAGCTCATATGATCATATTGTGAACATTCATTATATGTCAGGTAATATGTTGAGTCCCAAAGATGTAAAAATGACTTATTTGTAATGTGATGCATGCTGTAGTAGAGGTGTAAACACAGTGTTTATACATCATAAACGACAGAAGGTTAATTATACTTGACAGGTAGAGCTAATTCATTTTGCAAGTAAATTTTTGCTGATGGCAAAAAAGAATATCTACATATGCATATGTATGTATATAAGATGATTATTATTTTTGTGTGTGTGTGTGTGTGTAGAAGAACTGGCGTGTAGGCCAGAGGTAGGGGGTGGGGGTGAGAGGATTCACCAGAGACAGAGTGGGGAGCCGAACAGGCAGATCTACTGAAATACACTGCTGAGGAGACAGCGGGTGAAACAGGAGAGGTCTACTGCACCATGTGGGTTAGCTCCCTGGCTAGGGACTGAACTCAGGTTGTCATGGTGGGCCCTTTGTGGTGGCAGTGCTGAGACTTAACCCCTAGGGAGGCCCTATCTACATATATTTTGTTGTTTTTAACTAGATCTCCGGACTTGAAATGATCAGCTGGGTATTTAGGAGAGTATTCTGTGGTCTGCTGCTGTGAGTCACTAACAGTAATTTTATGTATTTCTAAGCTGTTTATTTTTTTTTTAAGATTTATTTATTTATTTATACAAGCACTGGGTAGTCAGAAGTGTGGGAGGGTGAGAGAATTCACCAGAGCCAGAGCGGGGAGCAGAGCAGGCAGAAGGACCGAAGTACACTGCTGAGGGGAGCAGCGGGCAGCAGGAGAGGTCTGCGCTCCATGTGGGCCCCTCCTCCGGTGGCCGGGAGCAGCCGGGGATCGAACCGGCGCTGCAGAGGCTGTGGGCAGCTTCCCCACCCAGCGCTCAACCGCTGCACCACAGGAGAGGCCCGCTAAGCTGTTTATTTCTAAGTTATACTATATATCACTTAAGGGAGTCAGTATTCTTACAAACTAGTTCCTTTGTCTTCCTATGAGTAGACTAAAATGGAGATGAAAAGAGAAAAAGAGGCTTTCAGAGGTTTGGGTTAGACTATACCTACTATACCTATTGCTAGAATTAGATTGGTTGAATGTGTTCTGGTTGAATTTAGGGTGTATTAGCAGAACCCAGGTAGCCATAAACTGCGATCAGATGCTTCTTGCAGGTGAATCTGCTACAAGAATGTTGAGTTTGAGTGAAAAATTTCTCTGTACACATTACTGTTCCCCTTTAGCTATTTTATGCTAAAATTTCAGTAACTGGGTACAACTCTCAGTTCAGTAATTATGATTAGTTTGAAATACAGAACTGGAATGAGCATTATGAAAGCCTTGGAAAAGGACTATGGCTAGAATTAGGAAATAATCTGATTATGTTAGTAGAGAGTGCTACTGATTAATAGAGGATTTAAAAAAATTTTTCAGCCTACGACACAGCAGTCACCTCAGGATGAGCAGGAAAAGCTCTTGGATGAAGCCATACAGGCTGTGAAGGTCCAGTCATTCCAGATGAAGAGATGCCTGGTAAGAATGACTATGTGATTAAAGAGAGAAAGAGAGAGAACAAAAAAAATGACAATGTGATTAGCTCACTTGAAGTCTGCATGTTCCTAAGGATACCATCTGCAGTGATTTCTAAAATGGTATAGTACTGCCTCTTCTGGTAAATCTTCAATGTCCTCCAGCATCTGTCTTCAGTCCCTCCTCCCTCAAGCACTATATGGAACATTGTCAACAAATTGCCCTTTTATAACTTTTTATATATAGTTTGGGGTTGTCTGTCTTCCCAACCAGAATGTAACCTCTGTGAGGACAAGATGCTTTGCCTTCTATTTGCAGATTACTATATTATATACAAGGTCACACCTGAATTATTAGCCTCATTGGTTCTGTACCTCAGGCATGAGGAATACTTGACATATAATGGCTGCCTGATAGATGTTTGTTGAACGAATGGATTAAAATGTTTTCATTTTGAATTATTCTGCTTTTTTTTCCTATCTTGAAATCTTGTTTCTGTCCTGAATAGTTAGATATCAATATTTTTGCAGAAACTGCCTTAAAAATGATACTGATTTATATACAAGTACTTTCATATTCTAATAGATAATGTGGGGGATAATCTGTGAAGAAACTGTATGTTCTCTAGATTAAAACTTAAAAATGGAACAAAATAGGCTGTGATGATGCAGATGATAATATTTTACCTTTGTAAAGTGTCTCGCAGATTCTAAAGCTTAGTAATAGGCTCTTTTAACCATATCTGTTGTATTGTTTCCCTTGCAAACAAATTTGCAGCAAAACAAATGTTTTGGAATGGAGAAAAATGCGCAGGCGTGGAGCTTGCTGTTACTTGCCTTCTGTTTCTCTCTGTGTATGGAGTATATCCTGCATCTAAAGGAATTATCTGCATTTATGTGTAAAGGGGCACATGGGTGTTGTGAAAGGAAAACGTACAGGATTCCAGATATCTCTGAAAAGTGTATCAGTACCATTGTTAGGACAGTACTTTACTTCAAAAGGATCACCTCTCCTAATTGCAGTTAAAATGTGAATTCATGGACTCAGTTTCATAGTTGGTAGTAGTTGGAAAAATTCTATGTAGGGAAACTGGTAGTCCTAGATATGTAAGGTTTGCTAGGTTCTGTGGTCTGGTGCGGAATTGCGCATCTTTGTCTCAATACAGAGACAACAGGGTGAAACTGAACTTAATTTTTATAAGACTAAAATAATTTAAATAATTTTTCAAAACTGTAACAAATGAAAGTTTCTATAACCAAGTTAATATTTATTTAAATTACCCATTCTTATCAGTTTTCTTGGTATTTGTTTGTTTCTCCTGATATTTTTCTAGGACAAAAATAAGCTTATGGATGCTCTGAAACATGCTTCTAATATGCTTGGTGAACTTCGGACTTCCATGTTATCACCAAAGAGCTATTATGAACTTTGTATCTTTTGAATATTGAAGAATGAACGTTTTGGCCATGCTGTTTTCTTGATCAGATCATATTTAGCTGCTTACTACATTTTTGTGGAGTTATTGTTCATTTTCTTAAACAAATAGTACTCCTTTGTGGAGATGGGCTAGGTAAGAAAAGAAAAACTTAGTTTAGAATCCCTTTTTCTGTGCTTAAGCTTTTTAAAATGTTATATCTCAATTTCAGGCCCTTCATGAAGGATTATAAAGGTTGTCAAGCAGTTGGTTCTTCAGTGCTTATATTTTCTCATTGCAGGACTCTGAAATGGGAAGAAATTCAATGATTGGGCGTTTCAAAACCCTGTAGTAGTCTGACAGGCCATTGTTTTTTATTGCCTTGCTGCATTGGATAGCTTTTAAAACTCTTATAAAAGTAAGGAAAGCCCTGAAATTCTCTCTTCACTTTACCATGCTCTTTGGGGGATTAAAATTTAAATCTGCTCAAAAGTTTAATGATTCCAACAAAATTCCTTAGGTTGGCCTAACTTAGTTTGAGTCCTTAATCATAATTAAAAGATATGGCTATTTCTGATGAACTACACTACTTGGAAGTCTACCTGACAGATGAATTTGCTAAAGGAAGAAAGGTGGCAGATCTCTATGAACTTGTACAGTATGCTGGAAACATTATCCCAAGGCTGTAAGTAATTATGAGTATGAGGCCTCTTCTATCTGCATTTCCCACTTCATGTTATACCCTTTAAAACCAGTTTTTTAAAAAACCAGTTTTACGATTATTTAACTTCTTTTTTTTTTTTTTTAAGATTTATTGATTTATGCAAACTGGCCAGAGGTGTGAGGGAGGGGAGGTGAGAGACTTCACCAGCGACAGAGTGGGGAATAGAACAGGCAAACTGACTGAAATATACACTGCTGAGGGGAGTAGTGGGCGAGACAGGAGAGGTCTGCAGTGCCATGTGGGTAGCTCCCTGGCTGGCTGGGGATTGAACTCCTGCTGCAGAGGCTGCGGATAGCTTCACAGTGCTGTGCTTAACCCCTTGCGCCACCAGGGAGGCCCCAATTATTTAACTTCTTAACAAATTGAGTTAACATTTTGGTGGATAATTCATTTTTTAAGTTTTCAGAGTATAATTTTATATACAGATAATAGAATTTTGGAATAGAAAAAAAAATGGATGTGCTATTTTGTATAAGGCCTCTAAATGGAAACTTTAACATGACAGGTATTGTCTTCGAATATGTTTAAAGGTATTGATAAGTATTTGTGTATGCATATATATGTGTGTGTATACACTTTGCAGGGAGGGGCTGGTAAGTAGTTATATTTTATATCAGGTGATTTTTTTTCATTGTGCAGGAGAAAATCTGTCTCTATCTTGTTTGTTTGTACTCAGTATATTTGGTCATAATCAAATTCTCAACTTGAATATTTCTAATCAAATATTTCCTCATAATTCTTCTAGTTATCTGTTGATCACAGTTGGAGTTGTATATGTCAAGTCATTTCCTCAGTCCAGGAAAGATATTTTGAAAGATTTGGTAGAAATGTGCCGTGGTGTACAGCATCCTTTAAGAGGTCTATTTCTTCGAAATTATCTTCTTCAGTGTACCAGAAACATCTTGCCTGATGAAGGAGAGCCAACAGAGTAAGTGACTTTCTTTTAATTTAGTTGTAGTATTTTTTTGTTGTACAATATTTAAAAAAGTATGGAAAAGTACAGAGAAGAAAATAAATATCAGTAATTCATTCACAGCCATTGATAGCATTTTTGTATATAGATTTCCTTTGTAATAGAATTGTCCAGTATATATGGTGTGATGCAAAATCTGCTCTTAACCAAAATTATGTGGATTATTAGAACCTACTTTCTTCATTAATATAATTAAGAACACTTTTCTATTATATTAAATGATCTTTGAAACTATAACTTTTTAAATGAGTTAGTTTGAAAATTGTATTTGTAATGAAATAATGAAGTATGCATAACTCTTTCCATTAACTAGCCAATTTTCATCTTGTTTCTTGAATATCTATCAGTACTTAAAATATATGAACTGCTGGTTACCCTAGACTATAAGTGATCTTAATTATCTGTGCACACAAATTAGATATTAACTCCAAAACAGGAAAAATAAAAGCCATTCAGTGAGAGGTTTGATTTTTGTGTGAGCAGTATTCTAGGCTCCAAGTCTCTTGTGCTTTTATCCCACAACATTGGCAGATGGTCATCTGGCTATGGTCTTCAGCCAACTGGTGATAGATTCACGTGATAGATTCCCCAAATTAAGCAACTTCTTTTTCTTAAGTTTTTTAAATATTTCTGAGGTGGTTTTTATTGATGTCTGCATCAATTTCTGTATTTTTATAAATTCATTTTTAATAGAAATAATGAAAATTTTACCATACACATGATAAGAAATTTAAGCAGGACAGAAAAGGTAAAAATTTAACTGTGTGGAGAAGATGGTGACATTATATGCTTTATTTTATAATTTGATTCTCCATTTTGAACATTTAATGAACAATTTGAACATTTATTTTAAAGACTGCTAAGTTCCCCACCCTAGGAGATTAAAAAATGAACAAGAAATAGTCTTGCTCATTCCAGTTGAAAACAGAATATTCTCTACTAAATTAAGTTAGTTAGTAGTACATTTTAAGTGTCAGTTTTAGGCTTTTTGAATTAATGAAGTTGCCATAAGAACAAGTCTACTTGGCCCAGAGAAGGGAGTAAAAGAAACTATTTGTCCCTTTAAACTTGTACTGTGTCCTCTTCCTGATACTGTCTTGAGTCTTTTCTTGAAAATTAACTTTAAGCCATTGATATTGAAACCGTATTTTATAAAGCATGGATGTATTCAGACCTAAGGTGAAATGCACTAAGGAGATACTACAGTAGTAAGTTGACATACTATATATAAAGATTTTTTCAAATGTTTCTTTGCAGTGAAGAAACAACTGGTGATATCAGCGATTCCATGGATTTTGTGCTACTTAACTTTGCAGAAATGAATAAGCTGTGGGTGCGAATGCAACACCAGGGGCATAGCCGAGATAGAGAGAAAAGAGAACGAGAAAGACAAGAACTGAGAATTTTAGTGGGAACAAATTTGGTGCGCCTCAGTCAGTTGGAAGGTGTAAATGTGGAACGTTACAAACAGGTTTATATCTTTTTACTTGTATTTTACTTATATTGTACTTTTTACTCTTTCCTTATGTGATAAAAGTTGAAGTCTGACTTTTCAAATTGTGTTAAAAAATATTATATTGAAAACTTTTAAAATCAAAGACTTAAATATACCAAACGATATATTTTGAGTGTGTGTTTCTGGATTGGGAGACTCAGTATTAGCAAGATAGCAATTTTCCTTAAACTGAGAGTGAGTGTTTTACTATAGGTGTGCTCTAAAGATACAGTAGGATAATGTGGTTTTCATGAAAGGGATAAACAGTGAAGGGGAATAAAACAGGGATTGACAAGATTTTTATGTAATGGACTAGATTTTAAATTTTTTTTGCCTTTGCAAGTTGAATGGTCTGTAATACTGAACTCTGCAGGTATAGTACAAAACTACACAGATAATATGGAAGTGATTTACAAAGACAGGCATTGAATTAGATTTGCTGACCCCTGGATTAGATAATCCAGAATATATGTGTGTGTGCGCGCGTGCAAATATAATTTGTTATTTTTGATGAAAGTGCAAAGAAAACCTTTCAACAAGTGGTTTTGGAACACTTGGACATCTGTATACAGACAAAACCCTGAACTATGAAACATCCTCATACTTTAGAAAATATGGAGTAGAGTTCAACATAGAAATGAATCTGTATATGAGAAAAATAAAAAATGAAGTGGCTTAGGATTTTGAAAATAATCTTGTAAGTCTTACATTTTTTTTCTCAGATTGTTTTGACTGGCATATTGGAGCAAGTTGTGAATTGTAGGGATGCTTTGGCTCAAGAATATCTCATGGAGTGTATTATTCAGGTAGGTAAAATATTGCATTTTAAAAAAGGAAACATTTTATCTCATTAATTTTCATTGTTTTGAAAAAAATCTTGATAGAGTAGAAAGATAAGCTTTCCTAAATAAAGAATTCCTTTTTTCCTCCTAATAACCTGGTTTTTGTATTGAAGTGTTTTTTCCCACCCAAAATGTAGGAAATAGTAGTCTCCAAGTTTTTCTAGGTCTGAAACTAGGTGTCAGTTTCAATTTAATTGTCGATGTGTTTGGTTAGTGGAATATTTCTGTCTGGGCTTAGGTGTAGAGAGGTTCAAAGTAATGTTGTATTTGATAAGTCAGAAATAGAAAGATAAGTACCAGATTATTTCATTCATAAATGGAATATAAAGAAACAAAGCAAAGAAACAGGTAAAACCCAAACTAAACCACACCCTTGAAATCTGCTTGCTGAACTGAGATACCAAAAAGGGGGAGAGTAGAAGTTAGGGAGCAAAGAGTGGGAGAAGTAGTGTTGCTTTGGTGGTGGGCATGGTGTGATATACATTCCATGAGGTGTGGCAGGTGAGGATTTTATCACTGAAGAGGAGTGAAGTTATATCCGTAAAGCATAAACAATGTTGCAAACCAATGTTACCTCAATAAAAGTAATTTGATTTTTAAAAAGTAATGTATTTGAATGTAGTTGTAGAAGATTAAAATTATTTTTTCCCACAAGTACAAACTTCAATACTCTTAAGTTCAGAGCATAATGTGAAATACTTTACTTATAGCAATCAATTATTTGATTTTCAGGTTTTCCCTGATGAATTCCACCTTCAAACATTGAATCCTTTTCTTCGGGCTTGTGCTGAGTTACATCAAAATGTAAATGTGAAAAACATAATTATTGCTTTAATTGATAGGTAAGAACTCCCTACATTGGAGGGTAAATGTTTTGACTTAGGATTAAAGAATTCAACACCTTCTGCGAATTATTTGTGTTTTTATATCTTTTCATATTAAGGATTTTAATGCAATTGGACTATAAACAGTTTAGTTCTGAGTAGCCACTAGGTGCTTAGGCATAAAAGAAGTTTAGCTTTTAATTATGTAGGAGGCATGAACAATAACAATAGTAATGATTTTTTTAATCTATTCATCTGATTGGCATTTATTTTTATTTTATTTTTTTAAGGATTTATTTATGCATACAAGAACTGGGGTATAGGCCAGAGGTGTAGGGGAGTGAGAGGATTCACCAGAGACAGAGTTGGGAGCAGAAGAGGCAGATCTACTGAAATACACTGCTGAGGGGCGCAGCGTGCGAGACAGGAGAGGTCTGCTGTGCCATGTGGGTAGCTCCCTAGGGGGCTGGGGATCAAACTTGTGCTGCAGAGGCTGTGGATAGCTTCACACCCCTGTGCTTATTAACTCCTTGCGCTGCCAGGGAGGCCCATTGGCATTTAAAGACATTGTTACACAGACCCATCACTGAAGGTCCAAAGATCACCAGAGAACAAAATTTGTTTTTAATATGCTTATTATATTATTTTAAAGGGAACTTATTTGGAACATATTTTATCAAGTAGCTGTAAGATACAGATGATTAAAAATGTTTATGAAACCACTGTCATATTTTTTAAATGAAGAATCTTTAAAAAATTAATTATGCTTAGTAAATTCCCTTTAGGTTTCAGATTTGCTTTTTTAGCATTATCTTGGTTCTCCAAATTGTCAGCTTATTCAGGGCAGCGAAAGTTTTGTTAATTGGGATACTCTTTTTTTTTTTTTTTTTAAATTAAGTTATTTATTTCTTTTTTCTTTTGACATCATTGTTCATTCTGAAACAATATTTGCTTCCCCCTACCCCTTCAGGTATAGTCCCCATAGAGTTTTCTTCACCAATGCACCCGTGCACCATCACCTCAGTCCCCTGTGCTCCTCCCTCCCTCCCTCTGATCCCTCTCCCTCCTCTTCCCCTGCAGTATGTCTCTGATTAGTAATTGTTTTTGCTTTGTTTTACTTTGTACTGTTATTATTTTTTTTTACACTGATCTTTTATTTGGTTCCTCTATATTTCTGCTATAAGTAAAACCATGCGATATTTTTCCTTCTGGCTTATTTCAGTGAGCATGATTCCTTCTGGCTCCATCCACATGGCTGCAAATGGCATGAGTTTATCTTTTTGATTGCTGAGTAATATTCCATCGTGTGTATATATCACATCTTTTTTTTTTTTTGTTACAAACAATGTTTATTTTATTTTTTTTTAAATAATAAATTTTATTTTTATATTCCCCATACAATTGCAGCCCTCCCCATTCTGACCCCAATCCCTCCCCTCCCGCCCCCGCCCCCCTAAAAGTGTCTCTGATTCATAGTTTTTTGTTGATTTTGATTTTCACTTTCTTATAGTTATTCATTTTCCTGGTCCCTTATTTAAGTTTTCTAGATTCCTGCTATGAGTGAGACCATCCGGTATTTTTCTTTTTCTTTCTGGCTTATTTCGCTGAGCATGATCCCTTCCAGCGCCATCCATGTTGCTGCAAATTGCATGTGTTTATCTTTTTTGAATGCTGAGTAATATTCCATGGTATATATATATACCACATCTTCTTGATCACATCTTCTTGATCCATCGTGTGTATATATCATATCTTCTTGATCCAGTCATCTATTTTTGGGCATTTGGGTTGTTTCCAGATTTTACCTATTGTAAATAGTGCTGCAATAAATGTAGGGGTATAGGTGTTCTTTTGAATTAATGTATTTGTGTCCTTTGGGTAGATCCCTAGTAGTGGAATTGCCGGGTCGTATGGTCGCTCCATTTTTAGTAGACTGAGGAGCCTCCAGACAGTTTTCCACAGTGGTTGGACCAGTTTGCACTTCCACCAGCAATGTAGGAGAGTTCCTTTTTTTTTACTGCATCCTCGCCAGCATTTGTTGCTTGTTTTTTTGATAAGTGCCATTCTTACTGGTGTAAGGTAGTATCTCAGTGTGGTTTTGATTTGCATTTACCTGATGATAAGGGATGTTGAACATTTTTTCATATGCCTGTTGGCCATTTGCATTTCTTCTTAGGAGAAATGTCTTTTAAGTTCTTCTGCCCATTTCTTGACTGAATTGTTTACTTCGTTTTGTTGAGTTGTGTGAGTTCTTTGTATATCTTTGTGATCAGTCCCTTATCAGTTGTATGGAATGCAAAGATTTTTTCCCAATGGGGTATCTCTGTTTTGGTTAATGTCTCTTTTGCTGTACAGAAGCTTTTCAGTTTGATGTAATCCCAGGTGTTTATCTTTTCCTTGACTTTCTTTGCTTTGGGTAATAGTCTTTAAATATGTTTTTAAGATGTATATCTTGTAGTGTTTTACCTATATTTTCTTCTATATATTTTATGGATTCAGGTCTTATGTCCAGTTCTTTTATCCATTTTGAGTTGATTTTTGTGCATGATGAGAGGTAGTGGTCTAGTTTCATTTTTTTGCATGTGGTGGTCCAGTTTTCCCAGCCATTTATTGAACAAAGTGCCTATGTTCCATAGCATATTCTTTGCTCCTTTGTCAAAGATTAGTTGTTCATATAAGTGTGACTTTATTTCTGGGCTCTCTGTTTGGTTCCATTGGTCTGTGTGTTTTAGTTCCAATACCAAACTGTTTTAATTATTATGGCTTTGTAGTATAGCTTGAAGTTTGGAAATGTGACACCTTTGTTCTCCTTTGTTTTCATGAGTAGGACTTTGGCTACTCGTGGTTTTTTGTGGTCCATATGAATTTCATTTCGTCATACTAATGAAATGACATTCTTTGAAGAATGTCATTGAGATTTATATTGGAATAGCGTTGAATCTGTATATTGCTTTTGGTAGGATGGCCATTTTAATAATGTTAATTCTTCCAATCCATGAGCAGGGAATGGCTTTCCATTTCTTTGTGTCTTCTATTTCTTTTAACAGTGTTTTATAATTTTCTTTGTATAGATCCTTCACCTCTTTTGTTAGGTTTTGTTTCAACCATAAAAGGGATTTTTTTTATTTCTTCTTCAGATTGATTGTATATAGGAAGGCTATTGACTTGTGTGTGTTGATTTTGTATCCTGCTACTTTACTAAACTGGTTGATTATTTTGAGTAGTTTTTCTGTGGAGTTTTTAGGGTTCTCTATATATATTATCATATCATCTGCAAATAGTGATACTTTTACTTCTTTCCCTATTTGGATTCCTTGTATTTGGGCATACTCTTAAGGGAAGCTAATAACTGGAATTTCCTCTGTAAAGTGTAATGTCTCTTAGCCATCCCTGTCAGTAGTAATTCTTTTATGCATAACAAAAATGTGTATCAGTTGTAATAATGATAAAGGAACAGAGTTTACTGTGGATAGTTTAAGATGTGGGAAACAGCAGTTAACTTTAGTTGTGTTTCAAGCTTCACTGTAGCAAAAATGAAGTATTTTGAAAGTCTGTTCTTTGTGTCTTTTAATTACTTTCTGGAATCATGACTGTTGAATACATTCATCACTTTAATGCATTTCTAGAAGGCTTATGTAACTACAAAGTATGGTATAAAGAAAAAATGCTTTGAGGCATCATTTGCAAAACTATTCTATTAAGAGGGAATTACCAGCTACCATGTCCTTTAAAAACCCTTTACAAATGTTCTGGAGAAAATACACTTGTAGAAAACACAGAACAGCATAAAGAATAGAATGTCATCCCTGATCCCACTACCCCAAATTACTGCGTATCTTTTTAAATAAAGATTTTTTTTTTCCAGATTAGCTTTATTTGCTCACCGTGAAGATGGACCTGGCATCCCAGCAGATATTAAACTTTTTGATATATTTTCACAGCAGGTGGCTACAGTAATACAGGTTTGTATGGCTTTTCTCCTAAGTTCTAAAACTTTGAAACCCCAGCTGGTAGCCCCTTTTGTAATTGTTTAAAATAAATCCCATGATTTTCTTAACATTCCAGTCTAGACAAGACATGCCTTCAGAGGATGTTGTATCTTTACAAGTCTCTCTAATTAATCTCGCTATGAAGTGTTACCCTGATCGTGTGGACTATGTTGATAAAGTTCTAGAAACAACAGTGGAGATATTTAATAAGCTCAACCTTGAACAGTAAGTCAAAATTACGTTTTTGTAAAAATGCTCATAAAACAATTTTGTCCTAGATTTATTTTTCTTTCTCATTTGCTTTTTGAAATATTAGCATTTGTCTTATTTTAAGCATTTGTGAGATTGGTGTGCTTGGCATTGATCATTGCAGTAATTGGCAGTCAATTACTTCATTATGTACATTGGTCAAATAACAGCACTCATGAACCATTGTCTCCAATTCAGTCAGTCCCCTTTGTATATCTGAATGAATTCATTTTTAAACTGGTAAGGAAACTGTGTCAAGGAGTATTTCCATAAGAGGCGATTTCCTACAGATGAATAAGTTGTGAGAAATTAGGTGCATATGTATATTTAAGGTGTGGAAATTAAATTGGTTTAAAATATTTTTCTGTTTTGAGCTTTAATTTTGATGCCATCAAGGAAAGTATTAATACTCTTGTTATCTACACAGAGCTTACTCCGAAATGCTGTCCTAGACCTTTGGCATCCTCTAGTGGCCACTATGGGCAATTCTGATCCTGGTTTTTTTCCCCCCCACTTACTATCCCGTCTTCCATTACTTCAGAACGTGGGGTCAGGCCGGTCCCTTCATTCCTCAATAGTGTTCATAATTTTACCTCACATTGTCTCTTTAAATAACTCTTCCCAAAGATTAGCTGCATGAGGAAGATTTTTTTCTTTGACCTCTATTATTCCTCTTTTTTCTTTTAGAAATGTCCATTTTTTTGTGAACCAAAAAACATTCCAGATCTTGAATGATAAATATGAGAGAAAATAAGTGATGTATCTATATCTTTCCCCACTTACTGACTTTAAACTAAAATTAGACAAAACAAATAGAAATCTCAACTTCTAAAGGTCTTACAAATGTTTGGACATTATTCCTCAGTCGTCACTGAATGTACCTCCTATAAGTTCAGCCTGTTTTTCCTTTATCGCCAACATGTGATGCACAAGAAATGGTTTACTTTTTAATTTTTTTTAATTGCTAGTTTTGCATGGATTTTTCTTCCTGCTTATTTTCATCATGTATATACACTACTTATTGGCTGCCATAGGAACCTAAATTGCCTTAGAAATATCAAATTCTAGACATTCATTTTAAGTCTGGCTATCCAAACTGTTCATAAGTTTGTATCAGAACATTGATAGGCGAATAAATGTGTTGAGATAGACATCTTCACCTTAAAGGAGTTCATTAAGTACTTTGGAGTAGTGTGATTCACTTGATACATTTCCTTTAATATATATATAAAAATTGCCAAATTTTTATGGAACTCGTAGTGTGTTTGGAAAGTTAATTTTGTTCACCAAAGGGCTTTTTTTTGTTGTTGTTGTAGTATTGCTACTAGTAGTGCAGTTTCAAAGGAACTCACCAGACTTTTGAAGATACCTGTTGACACTTACAACAATATTTTGACGGTCTTGAAATTAAAACATTTTCACCCACTCTTTGAGTACTTTGACTATGAGTCCAGAAAAAGCATGAGTTGTTATGTGCTTAGTAACGTTCTGGATTATAACACAGAAATCGTCTCTCAAGATCAGGTAAGAGAATATCAATATGCTATGTTAGAAAAGCAGAGACAATGTAGTTATGATTTTAGACCTTGAGACAGACACATGAAATGAGAAGGGAAGATAATTTAACACTAAAAAATGTTGCTTATTCATTATACTTGTTAGAAAATTGGAGCTGCTTAAAGAAGAAATTATGAAACAACTGTTATCCCAGCCGAAAGTGAATAATCACTGTTAGTTAACATTTTTTGTATCTCTTTAGAGAGTTTTATCTGTTTCTCAATATGCATATGCTTTCTTACCAAAAAAGGACTTATACTGTTGACACTATTCTGTAACTTAACAAAACTAGAAATACTTTGACAGCGACTTTGTATGTTGATGATTTCATCCCAGTGGCTTTCTATCTCCCATCATACAGGTGGATTCCATAATGAATTTAGTATCCACACTGATTCAGGATCAGCCAGATCAACCTGTAGAAGATCCTGACCCAGAAGACTTTGCTGATGAGCAGAGCCTTGTGGGCAGATTTATTCATCTTCTGAGGTCTGAGGACCCTGATCAGCAGTATTTGGTATGGGTTAACTCTTACTCTACCCCTTCAGTAGCTCCTAGTGAAATCATGCAGATATGCATCAAATGGGTTAATGGTCCTAGAAGGTTTTGAAAGATTTGCAACTAAGAGATTCAGTGGCTTCATAAACTTTGTATGTAAATTTATGTGTATATAAATTATGTATTTATATTGTAAACATATAGTTGTTTGTAAACTTCTGGAGCACATATGGAATAAGTTGGTTGATTGCTCTAGTTTTCTTTAAAATTTCAGAAAAAACAATTTTTCTTTAATTGGGCACCTAGTAATCAGTTCATGTTCATGTTGTTTTTTGAATAGTGTGTTGCTTTTAGAAGCATTCAGTTCATCATATTTTATCTTTAACTTTAAATATAAATAACAATCCTTATATTTAGTTATATTTTCCAGGTTTACAAATACGTAAGTGTATGTGTTTGCCAAATTGAAAATGTATGAAAGACTTTTCATTGAAAAATTGCCTTTTTCTTAATTCCTTTTTCCTGAGAAAGAACAGTCAAATGAGGCTCTCCCTTTCTATAATCATTTGTCCTCAGTAAATCCTTGTGAGATGAGTAAAACATGTTTGTTGCCTGAGTAGGAGTATTGGTCCAGATCATTTATTTTAATGAGAGGTAGCTCAGATTATTATTGTTTGGTCAAAGCCATTGTTGGATGCATGAAACTAAGTATTAAGCTTCTTTTATTGAAGAACACTTTTATTTTCTAATGGGTCCTGACTTTCTCTTTCTGTTCCCTTCCTTTGTTGTAGTTGACATTCCCGTTGTCTTTCTTAATCAGTGTGATAAGAACCTTACTTCTGTTGGTACCTTAATAATCATTGACTTGGTGACAAATTTGCAGGCACTGCAGTGTCATACTCTGTACTGTGTGTGTCTGTATATAGTGACTTGCTGATTGTTCAAATATTTTAACCAATTCCCTTATGTTTCTGTGTTCACACACAAGTCTATGTGTTCATTTTTTATTACATACCAAATGCAGTAGTTCACGTGTGCCATTTGGTTGTATCCTTAAAGGTAAGGACCATTAGCTCTGACTTCCCTAAGAGGGAATTTTCTTCTTACTACCATGTCAGAGAAATTAGCAAAACCTGAATATGTCACACATATTAAAAAGTATGTCATGATTCTTGTCATTTTTTGGAAGCAGCTAGACATTCATTTCACAATGACTCTTAAAGTGTATTGTCATTTCCTTTAACTTAAATGATGGTTTCTGAATCAGGGGGCCTGCTGTCTATACCAGCAGTGTAAACACAGCTGTTTTTGTGTCATAATAATAACCAGCATTTTCTGAGTACATGCCTTGTGTCAGGCATGTAACACTTCACAGTTGTTAATTTATCTTCCCAAGAACCCTAGGAGAAATAGACAACTCTGTTTTTCAAACGAAATTTAAAGCTAAGCGATGGTGAATAATTCACCTACGGTCAAACATGTAATGTTTGAATCTACTTTTAAATGTAAGTCTGTCATCAGAACTTGCGTGCTCTTGAGACATGATATATTTTATACATGCGTATGTGAACACAAATTTAATTTTGTCTTCATCTGTCTAGCTGGACAGGTTATACAACCTCTCTGAAGCTTAGCTTTCTTCATTTGTGAAATAGGGTTAGTATTTACGTTTAGGGTGATTGTGATGACTTGGTGAGATTAAAAAATGTAAAGTGCCTACTGTAAAGCTGATAAATTGTGTGTATTCAAGAAAGGGTGGTAATGATGGTGATTAGAGCCCCTATTTTTAATTTTACAAATGATTAATCATAATGTGGAAATGTTAATTAATTTTTTTTTTAATTGGTCAGATTTTAAGCACAGCACGAAAACATTTTGGAGCTGGTGGAAATCAACGGATCCGCTTCACATTGCCGCCTTTGGTTTTTGCAGCTTACCAGCTCGCTTTTCGATACAAAGAAAATTCTAAAGTGGTGGGTTTACTTTTAAGTATGTTCCTCCTTTTTTTTCTTTTTCCTCCCTCCATGTATGTGTGTTAGTTTTTTATTATAGGAAACTTCAAAAATAGACAGTGCTATAATAAAATCTCAATTACAGTAATTCTTAGTTCTTAACTCATTCTGTGTTATGTGTCCGTAATAGTGATGTTGGCAGATTACAAACTGAGGGGTGACATAAAAACCCTTGGGAATGAAAACTAAAACAGATTAAACTTGTCAGCAGATTTTCCTGAATTTAAAGATCATTGTAAGACATTGATAAGTATATTACAAAATTGCCTCAGAATGCTTTATTTTTAAAAAGTGATTTCTTTTCTTGGAGCCTTTGAAGTACCCATTCTAAAGATGCTGTATCTCATCAAACTTGTAAGTACACGGCCAGTGAGGTCAAATCAAGTTGGCTTTGCTTAATGAAAGAGTCCACAATTTCATAACCTGCTTTCTCTGGAAGCATTGACTAATTGAATAATTTTGAGTTGTGCATATTTTTAATGAATATTTTCCTTTTACAACCATGGTTGAAGTCTTCAGTGGCATAGCTTTGTAGAAAATACCTCAATCTACTCATCTGAAATCTGGTCTGGACAGTTAGATGTGTGTTAAGGCACAGATCTCAGTAAATTTAATTTCTGATGGGGCAATAAGATTTATTGTACCTCTGCAAAATGACATAGGAGCTTTTGGCCAGTTTTTATTAGACCTGCCTCTTATTCAGTCCCTTTTCCAGTATTTTATGCATATACTTGCATATAACAGTAAAAATAGCAACTAATATTTACTTACTATATGCCATACCCTATGTACCTAGGTATTGCACTTAATCTTTGTAACAAATCTATGACTGTTACACTTTTTTTTTTTAAACATATAAAAGAACCGACTGCTTTATCAAGAAGAAATTTGGTCAAACATGCATAAAATATTTAACCTTAATTGTAATTACAACAACGTACCTTTATAGAAATCAAAGTACTAAAGAGAAAAATAAAGGTTCCATGATGGCAGTGGTGTGATTAAGACCATTGTAGTAGGTTTCTACCATTGTAGAGACCATTCCACCATCTAGTAATGGTGGAAATATGAATTTACTACAGTCTTCATAGAAAACTCTGGCAATATGTATGTAACTAGAGCCTTAAAAGACCCATTAATTCCACCTCTAAGAAAAGGAAATAATTAGGGATGCAGTAAAGCTTCCTGTGTCTGGACCAGTCATTACCTGTTATTTCCAGAAGGAAATAGGTATATTTTGTTACATTGTGGAATGTTTTCTAGTTTGTAAATAACTTCTTACTAGCATGAGGAAAGTAATTATGACAAAATAAGTGAAAGAAAAGTTGGAGAAAAATGATAGGCAGGACCTCACTGGTGGCACAGAGGTTAAAATCCCAGTGCTTTCAAGCTGTTGCCAGCCACTGAGGCATGAGTTCCATTCCTGGCCAGGGAGCTAACCCACATGACAGGCAGCAGACCTTTCCTGTCTCACCTGTTGCTCCCCTCAGCAGTTTATTTCAGTATATCTACCTGTTCTGCTCCCCACTCTGTTTCTGGTGAATCCTCTCACCCCCTGCACCTCTGGCCTACACCCCAGTTCTTATATGCATACATAAATAAATAGAAATCTTTAAAAAAATGATAGGCAGCATGAATATGATTTAACTCTTTTCAGTGAGCTACTTTACTTTAAAGTAGAAAACAAAGCCACAACATTACATTTGCAAAGACGAAAAGAAGACATTAGTACCAGAATGTTATCATTATTATTATTATTGCTGGGTGGAGAATTTAGGGGTGACTTTAATTAAATTTCTTTTATTTATTTTCCTAACTTTGTTCAATTTTAGAATGTGTTTCTTTTCTGATGAGAAAAGCCAAATACCAAGTTATATAAGACTGCAAAATATGTAACCTCAAATGAATGTTTTGAGAAGACATCCTACTTGATTTACTTTTATGCTTCATAAATGGACAGCGAGGGAAGATTAACAGGAAAACTGAGCTCAACTTTACAACTGTCCTTCTTTTATAGAAAATGGGTTTTCTTGAGCAAGTTAATCTTGAACTTAAGGTATTTTAAACTATTTTTTCTTGTTTTAGGATGACAAGTGGGAAAAGAAATGCCAGAAGATTTTTTCATTTGCTCACCAAACTATTAGTGCTTTGATCAAAGCAGAGCTCGCAGAACTACCATTAAGACTTTTTCTTCAAGGGGCTCTAGCTGCTGGAGAAATTGGTTTTGAAAATCATGAAACAGTAGCATATGAATTTATGTCCCAGGTGATGATCTCTTTGTCTTTATGGGTTTTTAGCTAGTTTGGCCCTAATCAGTCACCTTTCTGTAGTATGGAGCTAATGGATTTACTCTTTCCACTGTGGTCCTATTGGCTGGTTTGGAGCAGGAAAATTGATTGCTGGGTGCTAATGAGATTTAATATTGTGGGTCATGGTACAAGTATTTCATGGGAAGGGGGAAGTTCCTTTTTAATTCAGTTTGGGAACCTTGGGCTAAACAAGTTCAAACAAGTTTCTATGTTACAGTTCCTTAGCATCTTTACAGAGGGTGAAGGGACTGGAGACTGTAAAGTGTTTTATGGGTGGGGGGGTGGGTGTTGGTGGAAGTACTTTGGAAAATGCTCGAGTAGGTGGTTGGTCCTTAAAGGTCCCTTCTTTGTGTCCACCAGGCATTTTCTCTTTATGAAGATGAAATCAGTGACTCCAAAGCACAGCTGGCTGCCATTACCTTGATCATTGGTACTTTTGAGAGAATGAAGTGCTTCAGTGAAGAGAATCATGAACCCTTGAGGACTCAGTGTGCACTTGCTGCATCCAAACTTCTGAAGAAACCTGATCAGGGCCGAGCTGTCAGCACCTGTGCACATCTCTTCTGGTCTGGCAGAAACACTGACAAAAATGGGGAGGAGGTAAGGTGGGAAATTCCTGACCCTGCGCGGGATGACGTGAAACAGGAGAGGATTGTTAGCTGGGAAGGACTGCCATGCCCATGCCCTGTTGATGACACAATCAAAGTGCTTAGACATCTGACAAAGAAAATTGCTTTATTTTGTGAAAAGAAATTAATGCATAGTCATGTGGTTAAGCATCCATTTTGAGGGAATTGTGACATAGCAAGTTTATACTGCTACCTTTAAAAAAATACTATTCTAAATTCCTGCTATGAGTGAGACCATCTGATATTTTTCTTTTTCTTTCTGACTTATTTCTCTGAGCATGATCCCTTCTAGCTCCATCCATGTTGCTGCAAACTGCATGTGTTTATCTTTTTTGATTGCTGAGTAATAGTCCATTGTGTATACGTACCACATCTTCTTGATCCAGTCATCTACTTTTGACCAGGAAGAAGACTTATTAATACAAAGTAAAAATCAAAATCAACAAGCAACTATAAACCAGAGACACACTACGGGGCGCGGGGAGAAGCAGCATTAGGGTCATAATAAGGGGGGTGGTGCAATTGTATGGGGAATATAACTGAAATGAAAATGCATACATTGTGCAAAAATGAAAAATCATGTAAGAATTATAAAATAAAGTATTAAAAAATAACTATGTAATATATAAACATAAAACAGTATACTCGTTTTAAAATAACAGATGTGTACATTTGTTTTTAAATTTTATCAAATAAAAATACATTTTTATATTTAAAAAATAAAATACAGATGTATAGCATACAAAATAAAGAGGATTTAAATTTATATCCTAAAATATGAACATTTATAATTCATTACCCCCCATCCCCCACTGTTTTATTCCAGCTCCATGGAGGCAAGAGGGTAATGGAATGCCTAAAGAAAGCTCTAAAAATAGCAAATCAGTGCATGGATCCCTCGCTACAAGTGCAACTTTTTATAGAAATTCTGAACAGATATATCTATTTTTATGAAAAGGAAAATGATGCGGTAAGTGAACTGCTGTTTTCTCTTGTTCTTAGGAGATTTGTTACATATAGAAGTTTATTATTTTGACACTTTATTTTTTTATTTATAGTTATGCATAAACATTTTTATTCTTTAGCATAGTGTTGACGCTATGTTTCTTACTAAGTGGTTTTGTTAGTTTGTTTTTTAATGAATAGCCAGTAGTTGTTGCTCAGACCAGGAATTATGACTTATTTCTCTTTTTTCATAAGTAACTGGTAATTAGAATAACACAGCATTTCAAAATGTTTTTTTAAGGTTTATTTATTTATGCATATGAGGTGCAGGGGTACAGGCCAGAGACAAGAGTGGGGAGCAGAACAGGCAGACTGACTGAAATACACTGCTGAGGAGAGTAGCTGGCGAGACAGGAGAGGTGTGCTGCGCCATGTAGGTAGCTCCCGGCCTGCCGGGGAATCGAAGTCATATTGCAGTGGCTGTTGATAGCTTGATAGCCCTGTATTTAGCCCCTGTGCCACCAGGGAAGCCCTTCAAAATACTTTTAATAAATCATCTTTCATTTTTTTGTGGTACATACTTGATAGTGAAATTATATATATTCTTTTGTAGGTCACAATTCAGGTTTTGAACCAACTTATCCAGAAGATTCGAGAAGATCTCCCAAATCTTGAGTCCAGTGAAGAAACAGAACAGATTAACAAGCATTTTCATAACACGCTGGAGCATTTGCGCTTGAGGCGGGAATCACCAGAATCTGAGGGACCAATTTATGAAGGTCTTATTCTTTAAAAAGGAAACAGGCTCACCATACTCCTTTCCATGTACATTCAGTAAGGGTTTTATTATACTAGGTTTCCCTTTCATAGATTGTGCCTTTCAGAAATGCTGAGGTAGGTTTCCCGTTTCTTACCGTGATGTGTTTCACCTAGCACCTCCGGACACTCACCTACAGGACCTTAATAAAGTTATTCACTTTATAAGTGTTCAGGTCTGTCTGATCACCCCAAGTAGCATGATAGATCTGCTATTTAAAATTCCCATGATTTGTTTTTTTGAAAAACAAAACCACTATCTCAGCTACTAATGAAGCTCTCTTCCTTTTTACTGTTTTTTACATTGTTGATTGTGTAATTTCCTTCATTACTTGGGAGTACTAACCAGAAAGTGTCTATCTCTTTGTTCATTAGTCCAATTTGAGATTAATTTGAGAGGAAAGGAATACTGTATGTGAAATTCAGCTTGGGCTTTTCCCTAAATGCGAAATAAGGCCATGTGTAATATTTTCCCTAAAACTAGAATATATTAATGCATGTTTGAGAATTTTAAAGCACCATGGTCAAAACCAGAAGCTATATTTTGCATATTTGGACTCAGCCATCCATTAAGAACCTATATTGTCCCCTAGACTTATTTATCAAAATGATTTTGTTCTAAATAGTATAAACTAGAATACTTGTGATCTTTATAATTTATGTATAACCTTCATTATTGTAAATTTAAGGGAAAATGCATCATACAATTATCATGACTTTTTTTTTTTTTTTTTTTTGCACCAGTGAAAAATAAAGTTGCCATTAACAGCTTGGGGCCTTTTTCTTTTTACGCTATCTTGACTCATAAAAGGAACAGGTAGAATGCCTGTGGACTCTACTAGATATTCTCATGTTCACAGTACTCCTTAATGGCAAGGCACCATTTACCCTGTCAGTCATTTCTATCTGTTTGATTCCCTCAGCCTTACCATGCTTTCCTAGTCCTGGTATACGCCACTATGTAAGTTCTAAAAGGCTCACCACCTGCATTCTCTATTATAACAAATTATCCCCAAACTTGGTGTCTCTATAAGGGTTTGTTTCACAGTTCTTTGGATCAGGAATTTGGGAGCAGCTTAACTGTGACTCTGCCTGAGAGTGACTCATGAGGAAGCAGTAAAGACTTTGCTTGTGGGCTGCAGTCATCTGAAGGTTCAGCTGGGGCTGCCTTCCACACTCATTCACATGACTTAATTGGAGGCTCAGTTCTTGTGGGCCTTCCCAAAGGCTGCTGGACTGTCTTCATAGCATAACAGCTGGCTTCCCCAGAGTGAGCTACGAGGGCAGGGAGGGGGATGGGAACAAGGAGGAAACTATAGTGCCTTTTTGTGATCTAACCTTGGAAGTTACACATTGTCATTTTTGCGTTTTTTTCTCTTTTAGAAGGGAACCACTAAGTCCAGCCCATACTCAAGGGTAAGGGGAATTAAGTTCCACCCTTGAAGGGAATTGTTGCAAGGAATTTGTGACTGTTTCAAATGATCACATCACTTAACACCTCACCCTATGCCTTTCCTGTTGGTAGTTATCTGGCACTTGTTAAATGTTATGGTCTGAGTGTTTGTGTTCCCCCAGGTTCATACATTGAAATCTTAGCCCCACATGGGCTAAGATCATGGTTTTAGGAGGTGAGGTCTAATGAAGTACTTAGGAATGCCTGGGGTGTCCATAAATGGGATTAGTGCCTTTAAAAAAGAAGCCCTTAACTCCCTGGTGGCGCAGGGGGTAAAGTCAGTGATATTAAGCTGTTGCGAACCACTGAAGCATGAGTTCAATCCCCAACCAGGGAGCTGACCCACATGGTGCAGCAGACCTCTCCTATCTAGCATGCTTCTCTCCACAGCGGTGTATTTCAATAGATCTACCTGTTCTGCTCCCCACTCTATCTCTGGTGAATCCCCCTCACCTCTGACCTACACCCCAGTTCTTGTATGCATAAATAAATAAATTTTTTTTAAAAAAGGAAGCCCTCAAGAGCTTGCTTGCCTCCTTCCTGTATGTGAGAATATAGGTTGGTGATCAGCAATGGGAAAAGGGCCCTTAACGACTATACTGGTTCCTTGATCTGGGACTTCCAGACTCCAGAACTGTAAGAAATAATTTTTTTTTAATTGAAATTGGTTTATAAGTTTCTGCTGGCTATAAGCTACCTAACTTGTGGTATTTTATTATAGTAGCTCAAATGGACAAAGGACATTAGGTTTCATAAGGATAAATGCTTCCAAAGTTATAGCACCATTAAAATCTATGCTAAGCTTTCCTGTCCAGTAAAGTCCAGCAAGCCCTTTCTTTTCTTTGCAGGTGTTAATTTACTCTATATCAGTCTGATTATAGAATTAACTGTTCATGAGTCCATTTTACTCATGTCCAGTGAAATACAGCTAGAAAAATAGACAAGACAAGGAAAATACTTGAATTAGAGCTCAAGAGAAGATGGGTGAGCAGCAAAATAATGTCAATACAATGTGAGGTATTTCACATTTCTTTTCTTTTTTGGTTGAGGTCAAAAAACCATATTTTAAAAATAAGCTAGATCTCTGCTAATCTTCATTTACATATTTCTTTATTGAACAAAAATTGAGCACCTAGTATATGCCTGACATTTACATTGCATATAAAGGTTCCTAGCTTTGAAAATTTTGGTCTGGTATGAAGACAGACCAGCAGTTACGAATATGCCAGGCTATGCCTTGGAGAGCATAGAAGTACTTTGGGGGGCTAGGGGAGTGTTTGGAATAGACTGGAGAGTATTGTATGAATTCTGGGTTTCAAGTCCCATTGCCTGTCTAACCTTGTGAGGCTAATGCTTAACCTGCAGTACCATGTTTTATAGTAGAACCGGGCTAGTAAATAGTGATCCATGAACTATAAAGCAAGTTAAATTTTTGCTGATGTATAATGAGGTAAATAAAATGGATTAACCATTTATAAACGTTATGGCAATTTGATAACTATTGAATCTAATAAAAAAATTGGGAGTTGTGTTTTGATTTGTACCCCTCCATCCCCTCCATCCACTTTAGTGTTAGTTTTAATTCTCCTTACCAAAAAGTATTGCTTCACAGTAGATCAGGAATTGGGTTGGTTGGGGTGAGGCGAAATCCCTCATAGCTGGGCAGACGCAATAAGCCTAGGGCAAGCCTGGTGTTGAATTCCAAGACTATGAAGCACATCTGGGAAGGTAATAGCTGTGAATGACCTTTTCTCAATCTGAGATGCTTGCTGTATTGGGACATTTGAGTTCTCCCATCGCTGTCTCAGGACATCAGTGATTCTCAGAGTCCAGGGATTGTTTCTTCAGAAACTTGCTTCTGACTGGTTCTCTAGCCATGAAGTTAATGAACTTTGATACTACCCTGTCATTAGGGCCCTGGCTGGGTTGCACACTGATATATCTATCAGTGCAGCTAAAAGAGGTGCTGGCCTTGGTCAGGCCTCATAGAGTGCTTTGAAGAAGGAGCAGTGACTAATACAGTTCACATGCCACTCATAGCCACTGAGGAATACAACTGGAATAAATGTGCACAAAGAATAATTGTGACATCAAAGGGGATTTATAAACAAAGTCTAGATTTCAGAGGGTTCTTCCCGTGCATTTCTCTCATGAGAATCCAAGGAAAGACGTTCAAGTGGAACAGAGTTGAAAGGGTTTCCCAGCACTGTTGTCTTTGATGAAGAAAATTCCAGATCACATATTAAAAATGAAAGGTGCTAAGTGAGAAATCTCGAGAAGGTGGCCTTCCTGTTTGCTGGGGTTAGTCCCAAAGGGTGGCCCTGGGAACTGACAGCAGACACTGATTCCACATAACCATAACTCATTACTTCAGAGAACTGCCCTAGGTTTAATAAGTTCCCTGAATCTTGATTATTCAAAATAAGACATTTGGAAATGGCCTGGGCTAGACCTCATCTGTTTACTCCTCTAGGTCATCCTCCAGTGTACCCACAAAACTGGATTCAACTCTCCAAAATCACATGAGGTGGACTATATTTGACCCACCTATATTGTAGCCCTAGAAATCCCTTACAACTAAGTAAAATCTTAGCATGTGACTTAACTCCATTTTCACTCAGAGCTCAATGCAAAAACAAAGAATGACTTTGCAATCTCTTGCATTTGAAAGAAGCATAGCTGGTATGTTTTATAAATGTAAATGTAAAATTTGTCTCTGATGTTTTATAGTTTCTGCCACTTTTTTCAGGCCTCATTGTTTTTAATTACACACACTCTGATAAACGTACACCACTTTCATATAAACTCCAAACAAAAGGTTTGGACTCTATTTGAGCTTTATTATGGAATAAAATGGACAGACAAGATAGCTGTACAAATTTAAAATTAACATAAACTTGAACCACAGTGGTTTTAAGCTTTTAAGCTGATGTCTCCACAGAAGATGAGGCATTGCAAAACCGTTTTTGTGCTTCTACACATCTGGATCAATGATTCCAAACTTTATTAAACAAATCATCTGAAGGTCTTGTTAAAATGCAGATTCTAGAATATAGGAGGTCTGGGTTCGGTCTAGGTTCACTTTTTAAAAATTTAATTACTTTCTTACATCTTTGTTCATTTTTGTACAGCGTTTGATTTCTCCCCTCATTGTAGTCCTTGTCGTTGTCCCCCCACCACATCTCTATCACAGCACCCCTGTGCTCCCTCCCTTGCTTTCACCCTCTCTGTTTCCCCTCCCTTGTTCTATGCCTCAGATCTATGGTCAACTTGCAAGTTTTGTCTTTTTCCTGACCCTTTGTTCCTGGCCCGATATTCCACTTATAAGTGAAACCATCTGATATTTTTCTTTTTCTACAGACTTATTTCACTGAGCATAATCCCTTTCACCTCCATCCATGTTGCCTCAACTGGCATGAATTTATATTTTTGATTGCTGAGTAGTATTCCATTGTGTATATATACCACATCTTCTTGAGCCATTCATCGGTTTGGGGGCATTTAGGTGGTTTTCCATACTTTGGCTATTGTAAATAGTGCTGCAATAAACATAGGAGTGCAGGTGCCCTTTCAAATAAGTGTTTTGTGTCCTTTGGGTAAATTCCTAGCAGTGGAATCACTTGGTCATATGGTAGGTCAATTTTTAGTCTTGAGGAACCTCCACACAGTTCTCCATAGTGAATGGACCAGTTTGCACTCCCACCAGCAGTGTAACAGGGTTCCTGTTTTTTTTTTTTTTTTTTTAAGATTTATTTATTTATTTATTATTTATACAAGCACTGGGTACAGTCAGAAGCGCGGGAGGGTGAGAGAATTCACCAGAGCCAGAGCAGGGAGCAGAGCAGGCAGAGGAACCGAAGTACACTGCTGAGGGGAGCAGTGGGCGGCAGGAGAGGTCTGCGCGCCATGTGGGACCCTCCTCTGGTGGCCCAGAAGCAGCCGGGGATCGAAGTGGCGCTGCAGAAGCTGCGGGCAGCTTCGCAACCCAGCGCTCAACCGCTGTGCCACCGGGGAGGCCCAGAGGGTTCCTTTTTTACCACATCCTCATCGGCATTTGTTGTTTCTAGATTTTTAAATGTGGGCCATTCTTACAGGTGTGAGGTGGTATTTCATTGTAGTTTTGATTTGCATTTCCCTGACGACAGTGATGAACATTTTTTTGTGTGTGTCGGCAATCTGCCTGTCTTCTTTGGAGAAGTGCCTGTTTTGCTCCTCTGCCCATTTATTGACTGGGTGAGCTCACATTTTTTAATAAGTACCCAAGTAAACCCCTATGCTGCTGGGCAGGGACAACACTGAATAACAAGCAGCTCTGTAGAGGACATTTAGACAGTACTTGTAGTAGCTCCTTTCACTTGTTCCTTTGATGTTCTCACCTTTCCTTGTGGCAAAGACTAAGGAGAAGTGGGCAGCAGTGACCTAAGGAAATATTTGTGGAGTGTAAGTGGTTTAGGCAGTCTGGGGTGGGAGACATTTCATATTTACGAAGAGGATGAATCTTGACTTTTCCAAGTCACAGAAGTTTGATAAATAATTTTCTGAAACTCACGCAGCAGAGCAGATGCAGAACAGGGTTGATAATTGAATTAAGCAAGAGGAGCCAGAAAGATGTCTCATAGAATGCTGGGGCATGTCCTGTGTCAGGTAGCTCAGGTGATCGTGCACAGTGTAGGGAACCCAATGGAGACACACACACACACACACACACCCCCCACTGCCACTTCCTTATCCCAGGAGAGGTGCAAACAGTTGATCACAGTGTTGGTGGGGTCTGGCTGCTGCTGCTGCCTCGGCAGACATCTGGCTGACCTGTAGTAGTTCTGTTCCAGCGAGCTCTTTTGCTGTGGATGTCCACCTGCAGAGGTGGTGGATCTTGAGTCCTAGAAATAGCCAAAGAAAGACTCGTGCCTGGGGGAAAGGCCCTGCTCTCTTTCTCAGCCGACTTAACAAAAAAAGCATGTTCTAGTTCTTGCCTTTTAAGACTGCCCGCCTATGTCTATGTAGGCATTTCTCTTCTCTTTTCCTTAATAAACTTGCCATGTGCTGACAAATGAAAAAAAAAAAAATGTTCTTTTTTTCTTCCCTGGAAGTTCAGCTGCAAGTTCTCCTCACCAGGGGTTATGTTGTCACTCCTCAGGGAGGGACGCTTCTGAATGTTGATATAGATGGTCACTTATTTCAATAGGTCACGCTGGCAAAGCGGGTGAAGAATGCAGCGATGGAGACCATCATCAGAAATCACCAGTTAGGGCCTCCCCTGGTGGCGCAGGTGGTTGAGTGCAGCGCTGTGAAGCTGTCGGCAGCCTTGGATGCGGCAGACCTCTCCTGTCTCGCCTGCTGCTCCCCTCAGCAGTGTATTTTGTCAGTCAGCCTGTTCTGTTCCCCGCTGTCTGAATCCTCTCACGCTCCTGTGCATCTGGCCTGTATCCCAGTTCTTGTATAAAAATAAATAAATCTTAAAAAAAAAAAAGCACCACTTATAAAGCTCAGCATGACACTTTCTCCCCCTACCCCCTCCAGGCAGGAAGCTCCTGTTGGCCGTGCACACTCAGCTGACATGGCAGACCCACAGAGGAGAAACGCTGCCACCCACGCCAGGGCTAGCTTGAGGATGGTATTTCTGGTCATGCCCTTCTGAACCCTAAAAATAACATGAATAGAAGCAGCAGGGGCCAATAAGAGCAGAGGTTGAGGCCACCTCACTCAGGTTGGTACAGCATGATGACAATAAGAGGATGAGTATTAGTTGTTAGGCAGTGTCTGGGATTAGGTGCATTCTATTTTCATACCAGCCAACTCTTCCCCAGCTGCACGATGCTATTCCAGGTAGCTCCTTGCAATGGGTAAGGAGCTTCCCTCCTGGGGGAATAGCTACAGGTCTATCCCTTTGGACATTAGTGGTAGTCCTTCATGTAGGAAAGCATACGTCTTAAACACCTGTCAGAACACATATATGTTACATATAAAATCCAACTTTCTTGTGTGCATTAGCACTGTGTTATCCAGAACTTCCTCTTTCAACTTCCAAGTAGATATGGTAACTTTGTGCTCATTCACCATTTTTATTTATTTATTTGAGATTTATTTATTTATTTATACAAGCATGGGTACAGTCAGAAGTGCGGGAGGGTGAGAGAATTCACCAGAGTCAGAGCGGAGAGCAGAGCATGCAGACTGAGGAAGTACACTGCTGAGGGGGAGCAGCGGGCGGCAGGAGAGGTCTGCGTGCCATGTGGGACCCTCATCTGGTGGCCGGGGATCGAACCGGCGCTGCAGAGGCTGCGGGGGCTTCGCAGCCCAGCACTCAACCACTGTGCCACCGGGGAGGCCCTCATTCAGCATTTTTACTGGAACAATTCAGTCGCCATTACTGCTCCTGCAGATGGCATTGTCTAAGTGGCTAGGCGCAGAGGCTCTGTCTAGAGTTAGGTAGCTGGGATTCTAATGCTCATCATTTAGATAGCTGTTTTTCCTAGCCAACCTACTCTCTCTCTCTCTCTGTGCCTCAGTTTCACACTTACCTAGACTATAGGGTTGTGGTACTGTGGAGATCAAGCTCTCAGATATGACTCATATGAAGTTCTTAGAACAGTATCTGACATCAAGCCCTCAAATATTAGCTACCATTATTACTGGGTATATTTGTAAAGGCAGAAGCATGATAAAAACTTTTGGCTTCTCCATATTCCCCCCCACCCCCACCCTTGTATCTTTGGATGTAGAAAAAGTTCTGAGATGTTGAGAGATACTTGGAGGGTAATAAAAGGCTCTAAAGATGTGGGGGCTGGATATTTTCCTCCAGCTGCACAGCCATACTGCAGACCCCTTCAGAGCCCATGTCGCTGGAGAACACCCAGCTCTCCATGTGGTCAGGAGTAGAACATTTAGTACTGGTAATTAGGAGATTTCGCCATATATGCTTACAGGGTACACACAGCCTTTAAGTCAACACAGAAACTTAGTCACCAAGGGAGGACCTCTCTGAGGAGGTGAAGGGTGAACTCAGCCAAGGCGGAGTCAGGGCAAGCTTTTGCACAGAGACAGAATGTGGTGGAAAGACAAAGTGCCTGGAGAGGAACTTAGGTTTTGATCCCATTCCTGACATTTTCATGACCACACATCTAGAGGATGCAATACAACAAAAACAAATCCTGTCAAAGGCACCATTGATACTGCACTGTCACTTTTTAATTTGTTGAATGTAAGCATTTAAAGCAGATCACTATACTAGTTTTGGTATCTTTTTCTTTTCTTTCTGAACATGTGGGGTCCTGAAAATGCGAGGAAATCATGTGGTGGTTTTGTTAGGGGGAAAGGATGTCCTGAGCTAATTCTATGCAGGCTTTGTGGACCCCACCCACACTCCAGACTAAAGCCACCAGGACATTGGGAAAGACAAATCCCGTCACCACCAAAGGGAAGGTGGCCGGGACCTGAGGGTGGAGTTAAGCAGCCAGGTTGGTATAAAAACCAAACACGTGGGCCTTGGGGGGGCTGGGTGTCCCTCGCCTCCTGGCTTCAGGGCTCCTGGCTCCCGGCCAGCTCTCAGAGTGCATTTGGGATTCCAGATCGGCAAATCCGGTAGGACGCATTTAAAACTTTGTCTCCCACTTTTCTCCCTGAGCTGTACATTTCCTCATTTCCCCTTCCCTTGTAAATAAACCTTTTATTAACCTTTCGCGTGTGCCTGCAGTAGAGCATTGATAAGTCCTTTGAAGCGCGCGGGTGAGGACCCACACTCAGGCACCCCGTTTTGTATCGGGGTTGCTCTACAACAGTTTCAAGCTACTCCAGCACCTCCAACCCGAGCTGCACCCTCGACCCCCCGCACGTTCCGAGTTTGTGTCCTGCCTCCGACCTTCCTACGCGCTGGTGACACAGATAAGCCTGTCGTAGCTGATGAAAACAGTGTCGAAGACCTTGCTGGGGCGCACCAGGTCGTCCATCACCAGCTGCAACACACGCAGCTTCTTCCAGAACTTTCAGTGCCGACTCAGCCCGGCGTATAGGGCTGATGCCAAAGCCACCCGCGGACACAGGTGGGCGCCCCGCGGGGCTCTCTGCTCCGGTTCGGGCCAGGGGTGTCCTACGCGCCCCAAATCCTGGGGCGACGCCAGGCTCAGCCATCCCCCTTTAAGGGTTGCTCAGGTGCCGGGGCACCCAGCCCCAAGGTCGCATTCACCCACCACCGAGCTGAGGAAGAACCTGCCGCGGCGGGTCCACTGAGGCCATCCCAGCACCGTGGCCAGCGCCGCAGCGCCCAGTGGGCGGGGAGACATGGCGCGCCCCGGGGTCCCGCCCCAGCCGCGCGCGCGCGTCCTCTCGGCCTCCGGCTCCGTGCGGCGCGGGGCGGGGACCCCGCAGGGCTGGAGGGGGGCGGGGAGCGGGAGCGGGAGAGGGGGAGGGGCGGGGGCTCCCCTGCACCCAGCGCTGGCTCCCCCTGCCACGGTCGGGAGAAAAAGGAATCCGAGCTCCAGCTGCACCCTGCCCCGGAGTCTTCGGGGCAAGGTGTTATTATTTTCCCAAATAGAAATAGTTTGCGTGATTTGGATCATAAAGGTAGTGTGTGTGTGTGTGTGTGTGTGTGTGTAAATTGTAGGTTAGCTGCTTTATCTGTCCAGTTGATTCCAGTGACAGTGATAGAAGCTTAGAGTAGAAAAATGGGAATGGAGGTTTTCATGAATGTCGGTGTATCATTTAATAAGGTTAAAAACTAGGCCCCCGCTCCACGGCCAGCAGGCACGTTTGGGAGGCTTGGATAGATAATGGGACTTGACAAGGTTGCCTTGGGAACAAGGCCATCATGACCAGAAAAACCAGTCCAGCTGCAGGAATGTAGAAGCCGGGCCCGGACATGTTTCTGTGTCAAAGACCAGCACCTGAGCTGAGAGACCAGACAAACTGGTGCAAACTGGTGCCCCAAGTTAGAAAAACTGCAAAAAGAGGATATTAAAAAGAGCCTCCAATTCTTCTTCCTGTGTTCTCCCATCTTGCCCCTTCCAGGGTACTTCAATGAATGCACCTTTTCTGTTCTCCATGCTGTCTCTGTTGAATTCTTTCACGCCACGCACCCCCACCCCTATATTACACCACCACAACAAGGTCAAAAACCAGAGGTGGTGGGCATGGCAGACTGCTCTTGTCGCTCCCACTGTTCCCCTCAGCAGTGTATTTCGGTCCTCTGCCTGTTCTGTTCCCTGCTCTGTCTCTGGTGAATCCTCTCACCCCAGCCCCTCACCTCTGGCCTGTACCCCAGCTCTTGTATAAAAATAAATAAATCTTTTAAAAAAAACAAAACAAAACAAAACCAGAGGTGGTGGTAGGGATGATTAATGAGCCATTAAAATGGCTATGGAAGTTTCCAGGAATCCGAGGTGGGGTCAGAAGGATTATCTGTTACAGAAAACTAACCCAACCTGACCCCAAGGACATAAAATTCCACAAAGGTTTGTATCCTGCCCCACGCTCCACCAAACGCTGTCGGAACACCCCTTGCTCTGGCAAAACACAGCTCTCTGCCTGCCCGTGTCTATGCAGTGCCTCTTTTTTTCCTAACAATCCTGCCCTTTTAAAGCCTTTGTAGCCTTTGCCTTTTTGTGTCTATGCAAATGTCCTTTTCCTTGATAAACTCAACATGTGCTGCTGAACTGGAAACTCTGGTGAAATCTTTTTCAGAGGGATCCAAGAAGCTCACTTGCTGAACCCAGACAATAGAATAAAGTCAAGGACATTGATGCAAATTCTTGGCTCAGAGAACAGGTATAGAGCCTTGGGCATTATTCTGGGCAGTGATGCTCCAAGTTTTTTTAACCAAAACTCATATAGGAGACAGTTTACATTATAACCCAGCGCTTACATTATAACATATAGGGGACATGTGCACACAAACACAAATCAATGAAGAAAAGGCTTAAAACACATAGTCATTGCCCTTAGCATGATATTGTTACAGGGCGGGGAGAGGGGCACTCCAGAACCCCCAAAATAGCCTACTCTAAATAGGTTCTGCCATCGCCACATCAACATAAAACATGTAAGACCTTAAATGGAAAGGAACTTTAATACAATTAGTAAACAACACAGAAAAGACAGAGAATACAGTTTCTAAATGAAGCATTCAAGGTTACCCATCCCCTCGAGGGTAAAAGTCCACCCAAATGGGATTGGCCTAGAGCCAAGGCCCCAAAGCCTGCCCCAAGTCAAAAGCATCTTCCAGTGGGGACCCACAGAAAAGGATCAGAAACAGCCAGACAAGTCTGGGAGGAAAAGAGCAAAATCAAAATCAAGACAAAACCTGCCATAGTTATTCTCCCCACGGGTCTCACCCACATCTGTTACAGCCAGTGCAGGACCAAAAGGCAAGTGTAGTCTCTCTGCTCCATGAGCCTCCTCCAGGTCTCCTCTGGCTCTCCACCCTGCTTCCTTTCTTCTCCAGTCTCCTCTCCGGCTTCTTCTTTCCCTGCTCAGCTCTACCCTCCCTTGGGTCGGGCAGGGAAACTGGAACTTTCCCTTTTCCTGGGCACTACCCTGTTACACCATCACCTATTGAGAACCAGTCCCTGTCTGTGCATGTTTGCTATTTTGTTCCCATGATCCCTGCTATGCCCACCCTGGACCTCTGGGGTAGGATCAGTGCAAAGAACCTCAGGATTAACACTCCTGCCCCTTTGGGCCTGGGAGGTGGAACACTCAGAGGATTATTCTTTTTTTAATTGAAGATATTTATTTAAATATATATATATATTACATTCTTGTTCATTTTTGTATAATGTTTTATTTTTGCTCTCAGGTGTAATCCCCATAAAATTCCCACCACCCATTCACCCATGCACCATCACCATAGTCTGTCGTGCTCTTCCCTCCCCGTTCTGATTCCTCTCCCTCCCCCTCCCCAGCTGTGTGTCTCTGATTTATAGTTTGCCAGATAGTTTTGTCTCTCTCCTTTTTTTCCTTTCCCTACCCCTTGTTTGGTTTCCCTATATACCTCCTATAAGTGAAAGCATACAATATATAGAAGAAAACAGGCAAAGCACTCCATGACATACATCTCAGAAACACCTTTAAAGACTCATCCCCCGAAGCAAAGAAAATGAAAGAAAAGATAAACAGCTGGGACTACATCATGCTAAAAAGCTTCTGTATAGCAAAAGAGACAATAACCAAGATGAAGAGACACCCCACAGATTGGGAGAAAATATTTGCACTCCCTATAACTGATAAGGGACTGGTATCAAAGATCTAAAAAAAGCTTAAACAACTCAACAAAAACAAAATAAAGAATCCAGTCAAAAAATGGGCAGGGAGCTAAAAAGAAACTTCTCCAAAGAGGAAATGCAAATGGCCAACAGGCACGTGAGAAAATGTTCAACATCACTTGTAATCAGGGAAATGCAAATCAAAACTACAATGAGATACCATCTTACACCAGTGAGAATGGCACATATTAAAAAAACTTGCAACAACAAATGTTGGCGAGGTTGTGGAGAAAAAGGAACTCTCCTACACTGCTGGTGGGATTGCATACTGGTCTAATCACTATGGAAAGCTGTGTGGAGATTCGTCAACCTACTAAAGATAGAGCTTCCATATGATCCATCAATTCCACTCCTAGGAATCTACCCAAAGAACACAAAATCATTAATTCAAAAGAAAACCTGCACCTCTATGTTCATTGCAGCACTATTTACAATGGCTAAGATATGAAAACAACCTAAATGCTCAAAAACAGATGACTGGATCAAGAAGGAGAGGTATAGATACACAATGAAATACTACTCAGCAATCAAAAAAGAAAAAGTCATGCCATTCACAACAACATGAAGGAGCTAGAAGGGATGGTGACTGGGACGTCCAACATCAAAAATGCTGGCAGATCCAGTGTTTGGTAAGGACACAATTCCTGGTTTGCAAAGGGCAGTCTTCCTGCAACTTCACATGGTGGAGAAAGAGCTTGTCTTTTCTTCATTTAAGAGGACATTAGCCCTTCATGAGGGCTCTACCCTTGTGACCTAATCTAACTGTAATTATCTCCCAAAGGCATCACCTCCAAATACCATGACATCAGGGATGAGGGTTTCAATATATAAATTTAGGAGGTGGGACACCAGCACTGAGTCGACAGCAAGCCTTAAGATCCAATGAGGGTTTGTCTTGTTAGGTTCTGCACTCATTTGGGGCTCCTTGCCCCTTCTTTCTGGTTGCTCCCTTTTGGAATGGGCCTGGCTAGCCTCTGCCTGTCCCACCACTGCATTTTAGAAGCACCCAACTTTCTGATCTTACAGTTTCACAGGTGGAGAGGAATTTACCTCAGGATGAAGCTCATCACAAGTCCCTGGCATATCTGGTTTAGATGATATTTAGACAGAGTTGATGCTGAAATGAGTTAAGACTTCTGGGGTTGTTGGGAAGGCGATGGAGTGACTACCTTCTGCATACAAGCAGGACATGGATTGGCGGGGTGGGGGCTAAGAGGGTGGACTATTATGCACTGAACCCTCAGTGGAACTGTATTTGAAGATTGGGTCATTAAGAAGGTAATGAAGGTTAAATTAAGTCATAAGGTGGGCCTGTGATTGGATGGGACTGGTGTCCTTATTAGAAAAGGAAGAGACACTGAGATCTACCCTCACCCCAGCAGCACAGAGGAAAGTCCATGTGAGAATGAGTGAAAAGAAAGCCAAGAAGAGAGCCTTCACCAGACACCAAGCCTGAGCAGGGAAAACCTGTAGTTGCTTTGCCTTACATTTGTGGTGTGGAGTCAGTGTCCATGTAGAAAACTGACACAGCATGCAGGTTAAGCTTCATTGAATGGGAGCTGTAATGGTCACTATTGTCCTTTCGGGGTTATCACCAGGACACTTGAAACTGGTGACCCTTTCTCTCTTCCTATTCCACACATTTCAGAAAATTCCCCCCCTGCTGGAGGAACACAGCTATTTCAAATTTGCTCCAAGGAGGCATAATTGAGAAGCCAAGTCTGGTACAAAAAAGAGAAGGAAATCATGACCGTTTTCTAAAGCAGAAGTTCAAATGAGCACTAGGATTGCTGTTGCTGCTAGTTTGATGCCTGGGCTTCTTGCTTCAGTGCAAGAACTGGCTTCACTTCCCTGCCAGGCTCTGTGGGGCTGTTGCATGTAGAGTCAGAGCAGGGGTGGAGGACTGGTTCTGGCATTGCTGCCCTCTGCCTTCCCCAGGTGCCCACATGACTCTGTCTTCCTCCTTAGCCCTCAAAACAGCTTCTACTTCTACATCCTCTTTCTTGGGAGTGGAGTGACCCCTTGACTTTAGGAATCAGACTTGAACTTGAATCCTGGCTCCACCACTTAGGGGACCCTAGGCAAACTTCGGAACCTCTGAGCTTCATTTGATCAACTGTCAATTAAATAGTGATAATAGTAGCTATCAGCATCGTTGTCAAGGGTTTTGGGTGCATGTTGCATGGCATGTGATAAATAGGAGATAAATGCTAAGTCTTGTAGCCAAGCTGTCAGCTGGAGCCCAGGTCTCTTGAATTAGAGTTCTTGAAGAATAGCATACCTGGGGGAGTCTAAGACTCCCCTTGTGTCCCAAGAGTCAATCATATCTGGCTGGAACTCAGCTTCCTATTGACTGTGTGCAGTTTCACACGTGTATCATCTCTCCGTGGGTCACGTCAACTCAAATATGAAACTCGGCTCCATCCTGGGTTTCCACACCAAGCCCTACTCCACAAGAATTGGAAAGGAGTTTCAGAAAGGCCTTGCATCTCAGAAATGCAAGCATAGCACCTTCAAATGGAACATTAGACTTTCATATTTTGAAAATTTCCTCCACCAGGGAATTTCCATTGATAACTTCACCCCTGAAGTAGCCCAGCACTCACTGTCTCTCTGGTTCCTCTCTCTGTACTCCCTTCTCGCAGAGCAAAATGTCTTCCACTTTTCTCTTGACTATCACCCTATCCAGCTCTTTCCATTTTCTTGGCTTCTGCTAACACTTCTACCTCAAGCAGCTTATATCAAACTATTTTTCTGGATCAGAAAAATGTCTACTAAGTTTAAAAATGTAGGTATTTTGTCTCCCTAAGAAATACCAGTGCTAATTTCTCTTTCCTCTGCTATTATTATTTTTTAAAACTTTATTACAGAATGAAGCCAAAATAATCTTTTTCTCTATCTAGAAATCAAAGTGACTTAATTAAAAGCCTACTGATACTAAAATGAGTTCAATAGAGTGAAGAGACTTAAATGTATACCATCCATACATTTGGTATGCCAATTAGATTCTAACTGGTATGCCAGCAATGACCAATTAGAAATTTGTTGCAAAAAATATCTTAGTTATGGGCTTCCCTGGTGGTGCAAGGAGTTAAGCACAGCACTGTGAAGCTGTCTGCAGCCTCTGCAGCACTAGTTCGATCCCCAGCCAGCCAGGGAGCTACCCACATGGCACTGCAGACCTCTCCTGTCTTGCCAGCTGCTCCCCTCAGCAGTGTATTTCAGTCAATCTGCCTGTTCTGCTCCCCACTCTGCCTCTGGTGAATCCTCTCACCTTCCCACACCTCTGGCCTGTACCCCAGTTCTTAAATAAATAAATCTTTTAAAAAATCTTATTTATGATGGCCGGAGAAGCCTTTAATGCTTATGATAATCCTAACAATAAATGTGCAAGAGGAGTATGAAGAAAAAAATTCAGCCTTCCTGAAAGACTTAGTTACCTGTCATTTTGCTGAAAGGCTTTCTCACGTGTGTGCTTAAAACTGGAGGAAGGAAGGGTCTCCCTGGTGGCTCAAGGGGTTAAGACGCAACCCTATGAAGCTATCTGCAGCCACTGCAGCATGAGTTCAATCCCTGGCCATGGAGAAACCCACATGGCACAGCAGACCTCTCCTGCCTTGTCTGCTGCTCCCCTCAGCAGTGTATTTCAGTACATCTGCCTGTTCTGTTCCCCACTCTGTCTCTGGTGAATCCTCTCACCCCCGGAACCTCTGGCCTATACCCCAGTTCTTGTATGCATAAATAAAATATTTAAAAAAAAACTGGAGGAAGGAGAAACTCTGTTCCCCCTTTCTGGTTGCGAATCAGGGTTCCTTGGAGCTGCTTTGAGGATGGTGCCTCCTCGAGGGGAGTGTCATTGTCATGGCGAGAACAGCAAGGTGGAGATATGGAGACCACCTGGACCTCAAAGACGTCAACGGGCCACTGGGTTTTTTGGAAAATGGAAGAACACATGTTCTTTTTGTTTAAATCCTTTTCAGTTGAATGTTCTTTTCCAAACTTGGAAGAGTAAAAAGTACCTAAAAGATATTTCCAACTTAGAGAGTCCCTGCATACAAGTTACTGTGTTATTAAAATGAGACTATGTTTTTCCAGCTGTTGCAGGACTGCGGCAGGAAGTCCTAGGGGTGAGATAACCATTATTACCTTGTTGCCTGTTTTGATGGAGGATAAGAACAGAAAAACTGGAAAGGAGATATAAAGGTCAAGAACCTAACTCACACAAGGAGGTGGGGGTAGAGGGGATTAGCATAAGCCATTAACCCAGTTAGAGAAACCTAGACCCTCAGGCATCAATGCCCGGATCAGGAGGCGCAACACGCAGAAACTATCAGACTGTTGTAGGAAGTGTCAGGGGCATAGACCATCCACCCACGAAGGTGAGCCCCTCCCTGAAGATAAAACCTAACGCAGGTCTCACAACAGGGTGGCACTCCGTCTGCCCACCTGTGAGTATGCAGGTGCTTCCTCTCACTAACTCTCTCCGCAGGGCAGCAGCCTCCTGCATGCCCATGACCTGTACCTGCTGGGGCTTCTCCTCACTGACCTCCCTCAGCGGAGGCAGCTCCCCTCAAGGCTGCCCACCTGCAACCATGCAGGCCTCTCTCAGCAAACCTGTCCCTTTCGGGCAGCTCTTCCTGCCCGCTGGTGTCTCTGCAAGTGTCTTTTACTCTCTGTCCCTTTCTCTAATGTACCTGTTCTTTAAATATAACTAGTATCTCTGCTGCATGGAGAAACTTGCCTGGGAAACTCGCCGCATGCCATTGAAAGGGGAACCCTGCTGAAACCTTTCCCAAGATGTTGCAGGGTGAACCCAAGGCCCCTGCTCTCCAAACACGGAGTCTGGGGGGCTGCTGGGTCCTGCCAATTCACCACACAGGGGAACTGGCTGCAGAACTGGTACAGGCTTCAAACCTAGTTCCAGGAAGACCAGGATTGGGAAGGGGAGGCTTCTCCATGGTTCCTCCCTGTGCCTCTGTGGAAGAGCCAGGAGACCCCGCCCAGCCCAGGATGTCTCCTGTGGTGACACCAGTGGTGACACAGGTGACACAGGATGTCACTTGGGGCATGCACTGGGCTCCCACATTGACAGTTTATGCAAGTGTAACCGGTAGGACCTGCCTGCCCACTGTTACCGGTCTGAGAAGAGCTAGGTAAGGCAATGAAGTTAGCTTTTAGAAACATCATAGAAATCTGACAGACCAATTTTACTTCTGTCGAGTCTAATAATAAAAAATGCAGGCTTGTATTTTGTAAGTCTTTGTGTTTTTATTTCACCTTTCTAGTAATTCATTTTTGTTGTACATAGTATTAGTCTGCAACAAATTGGAAATAATCAAAATGAATGATGATGCTTCAGCCTGTACAGTGTGAGCTCTGTTACAGGTTATCTTGCAATCCTTCCCCTTAGGCCTCGCTGTCTCCACACGTAGGTAAATAAATGATGAGCATGTGTAAAGGTTTTAGAGAGTTTTTGGCTCAGAATTCTCATTCATTTCTTTCTTTCTTTCAAGAAATATTTATTGGGTATCTGCTTTATGTGAGGCACAGTATGAGAAATTCAGAATATGACAGAGAGAGGGCCTCCCTGGTGGCACAAGGCATTAAGCACAGCATTATGAAGCTATCACAGCCACTGCAGCGAAAGTTCGATCCCCTGCTGTCCAGAGAGCTACCCACATGGCGCAGCAGACCTCTCCTGTTTCACCCGCTGCTCCCCTCAGCAGTGTATTTCAGTCAGTCTGCCTGTTCTGCTCCCCACTCCGTCTCTGGTGAATCCTCTCACCCCTCCCTCCTACACCTCTGGCCTGTACCCCAGTTCTTGTATGCATAAATAAATAAATCTTTTTTTAAAAAAATGACAGAAATCCTGAAAGCAGTCTGCCTACTTGCAGCTGACAGTGTGGTGGGGGAAGGAAGCTTGATAGGAGAAAACAGGCACATGTGAGAGAGAAGAGTCACACACTGGTAAGTGAAGGAAGCAAAGGAGGAACCTGTCCTACCCTCCCTCGGCGTCCAGGGCAGATTTCCTGAAGAAGGGACGCTTGAGCTGGAGTCTGAGAGATTTGTAGGAGGTGATTAGATGAGGTGTTTGCCCCTTGGGATCCATTCTCTCCCCTTCCACATCCTGCTCTGTTTAGTTAGCCAAGGAAGCTAACTAAATTCAAGGAAGCAGCTAAAAGGAAGCTGGTCTAATTCTGGGGAAGAGGGAGGCACCGCTGAGAAGTAAGACATAGGCCATGTGGTCAGGGCACCTGGAGAAAGAAAGACCAGAGGTAATCAGAGACTGGCAGGAAGAGGGGGAGAGGGAGTTACTGTTTCATGCTTAGAGTTTCTGTTTGGGGTGATGAAAAGGTTTTAAAAGTAGTGGTGATGTGTTGGAGACCCCTAAGGCATGCGGTGCTGGAACAAACAAACAAAACAAACATCAATGTCATGGCTAAAAAGTGGATCAGCTCCGGTCAGAGGACTGGCCCGTGTACACAACTTGTGTCTGTAAAGCTATGTCTAAGGGACAAACTAGATTAAAAAAGAAACAGAATAACCTGATGGCGCAGAACCTTGGAGGTAAATGTGTGCCCGGACAAGGTCAAATGCTAAGAGAATACTTCATTGTCTAGTAACTAACCTGAAATGGGGGTTGGGGAACTGCTTGTATCAATAAAAACGAGTTGCACCTGGCACTCGGGATGCTTGACCATGAATGAGGCCTTGCATCCCCTGGGCCCTGCTTCTCCTGAACTCTATTTTGTGTCTGTCATTTCTTTGTTTCCACGGTTCGGTTCAATGGGATTCCTCTCTCAACCCTGCTCACCGGAGCTGGACTCCGGCTGTGATGAACTACAGAACAAAGACTAAAAAAAAATTAAAATATAAAAATTGTTGCACAATTAAAAAAATAAATTTGGGCCTCCCCTCGTGGCGCAGCAGTTGAGCGTTGGGCTGCGAGGCTGCCCGCAGCCTCTGCAGTGCCAGTTCGATCCCCAGCCACCGGTAAGGGTCCCACATGGCGCGCAGACCTCTCCTGCCACCTGCTGCTCCCCTCAGCAGTGTACTTCGTCAGTCTGCCTGCTCTGTTCTCCGCTCTGGCTCTGGTGAATCCTCTCACCCTCCCATGCTTCTGACTGTATCCAGTGCTTGTGTAAATGAATAAATAAATCTTAAAAAAAAAAAAGAAAATTAAAAAAAAAATAAAGGCACCAAAACCCATTGAATTATACACTTTTAAAGGGCGAATTGTATGGTATGTCAATTTTATCTTAATAGACCGGTTTCTTTTTTTTTTTAAAGATTTATTTATTTATGCATACAAAAGCTGGGGTACAGGCCAGAGATGCGGGGGGTGAGAGGATCCACCAGAGATGGAGTGGGGAACAGAACAGGCAGACAGACTGAAATACACTGCTGAGGGGAGCAGCAGGTGAGTCAGAAGAGGTCTGCTGCGCCATGTGGGTAGCTCCCTGGCCAGGGATGAAACTTGTGCTGCAGAGGCTGCAGATTGCTTCATAGTACTGTGTTTTACCCGTTGTGCCACCAGGGAGGCCCTAGACCTGTTTCTTTTCTTTTCTTTTTTTTTTTTTTTTAAGATTTATTTATTTATACAAGTACAGGGGTACAGACCAGATGCGTGGGAGGGTGAGAGAATTCACCAGAGACAGAGTGGGGAACAGAACAGGCAGACTGACGAAATACACTGCTGAGGGGAGCAGCGGGCGAGACAGGAGAGGTCTGCTGCGCCATGTGGATATCTCCCTGGCCGGGAATCAAATCCGCGCTGCAGAGGCTGCGGACAGCTTTACAGCGCTGTGCTCAACCCGCTGCACCACCAGGGAGGCCCTGGCACTTTATTTTTAAGAAGCATCAGGAGACATTCACTTTGTAGCAGGTAATGGTTGAGAAATGAAAGCTGAGCAAATTAGAGATTGCAAAAGATTGGAAAGAGATCTGGAACAGGAGTTAGTTTTGACTTTGGCCACTAGCTGTGTGGCCCAGAGCCAGGGCCCTGCAGATAAAGTAGGTGAGTCTGCTCTTCATGGTGCTGGCCCACAAACCCACGGAGCACTGAACCACACTGCTTCTTTAAAGGGGGCACTCAGGTGATCCCCCACTCTCAGGGCCTGTCTGATACCTTAGAGGGCTCCGACTTTCCATTAACTTCAGGGTCTAACAGGACAGCTTCTACATCAAGCACCCAGTTTTTTAAAGATTTATTTATTTATGCATGCAAGAGCTGGGGGACTGGCCAGAGATGCGGGAGGTGAGAAGATTCACCAGAGACAGAGTAGGGAACAGAACAGGCAGATTGACCGAAGTGCACTGCCAAGGGTAGCAGCAGGTGAGTCAGGTGAGGTCTGCTGCTCCATGTGGGCTGCTCCCTTGCCGGCCAGGGCTCAAACTCGCGCTCCAGAAGCCGCAGACTGCCTCATAATGTGGTGCCCAACCTCTTGCGCCACCAGGGAGGACCAAGCACCCAGTTTTTGCCAGCCAAACAGCCAGTCCTCTTTTGATAATCCTGTCTTGATTTTCCTTTTGGGAACGACCACTCCTCCCACTCCCCACTGCCCCTCCTCAGTTCACACAGTTTGGATGAGCAGGTGCTCTAGGGTGGCAATTGGCTGAGGAATAACGGTGTTTGGGGGGGAGGAGGGTGGTCAGTAAGAGTAAAACTGGGGTGTTTGTGGAAATTATTGGAAAAAAGGAGCTCTTTTCCCTCTGGGATTGTTGTGTTGGGAGAACTTTCTGGGAGAGATACAAAAGCTGACTTAGGATGTAAGGTGAATTGAGAAAGAAAAAAGAGAAAAGGAAATGGAGAAAGTACTGGTGACATCACATGGATTACTGGATGCAGCTGTGCCTGAAACTGACTTGCTCCCCAACTTTCCAGGTATGTGAGATAATCAATACTGTTCTTTGGATTAAGCCTTTTTTTTTAAAGATTTATTCATTCATTCATTCATGCATGCATTAATTAATTAATTAATTAATTAATTCATTTATTCACTTATTCACTCATCTATCTATTTATTTATGCAAGCACTGGGCACAGTCAGAAGCGCGGGAGGGTGAGAGAATTCACCAGAGCCAGAGCGGGGAGCAGAGCAGGCAGAAGGACTGAAGTACACTGCTGAGGGGAGCAGCGGGCGGCAGGAGAGGTCTGCGCGCCACGTGGGACCCTCTTCCCGTGGCCAGGGAGCAGCCGGGAGTCAAACCGGCGCTGCAGAGGCTGCGGGCAGCTTCACAACCCAGCGTTCAACCACTGCGCCACCGGGGAGGCCCAGGATTGAGCCATTTTAAGTTGCATTTTTTGTCACTTTAAACAAAGAGAATTCTAAGTAGTTCTGCCAATAAGAGCCTTTGCAGTTCTGTGTTTTAGGAATTTACATGTCTTTCACATCAGGAACATAAATTTTAATGTCAACTCCAGTGGGTAGAAAACAGCTACTTCTCTAATGCCTTCTTCCCAGAAATGAGAGATGGGATTTTTAAACACAGCTATTGATATATAATTTATATACTATAAAAGTAACCCACTTTAATGTGTAGAATTCAATGAGTTTTTTGTAAATTTACAGAGTTGTAAAATCCACTTTTAGAACATTTTTATCACCCCAGAAAGATTTCTTGTGTTCATTGGCAATAAATTCCTCTTCCTACTCCCAGCCCAGGGCAACCATTAATCTGCTACTTGTCTATATATTTGCTTTTCCTGGGTATTTCATATAAACGGAATCATAAAACATATGGTCTTTTTTGTCTGACTTCTTTCACTTAACATAATGCTTTTGAAGTTTGTCCATGTGGTAGTCTGTCTCTGTATAGCATTCCTTTTTGTTGTTGAGTATTCCATTGCCCCGGTATACCACCTTTTATTCATCCATCCACCAGTCGATGTGGGTTATTTCCATTTTTTGGCTATTCCATCTTTTGGCTCAAACTGCTATGGATATTTGGATATAGGTTTTTATGTAATCAGAGCTTTTCATTTTCTTAGGTAGATTACCTGGAAGTAGAATTGCTGGGTTGTATGGTAATCCTTACATTTAACTTTTTTTTTTTTAAAGATTTATTTATTTATTTATACAAGCACTGGGTACAGTCAGAAGTGTGGGAGGGTGAGAGAATTCACCAGAGCCAGAGTGGGGAGCAGAACAGGCAGACTGACAAGGTACACTGCTGAGGGGAGCAGCGGGCGCAGCAGGAGAGGTCTGTGCGCCATGTAGGACCCTTGCCGGTGGCCAGGGATCGAACCGGCACTGCAGAGGCTGCATGCAGCTTCGCAGCCCAGCGCTCAACCGCTGTGCCACCGGGGAGGCCCTCCCCTCTTTTAACTTTTTAAGACCCTGCCAAAATGTTTTCCAAAATGACATGACCATCCTACTTTTCCACATCCTAGCCAATATTTGTTATCTGCCTTTTTGATTGTAGGTAGTTTAGTGGGTGTGAAGTGGTCGTTCATTGTTTTATTTTGCATTTCTCTGATGACTAATGAAGTTGAGCATGTTGTTATTAGCCATCATATAATTTATTTGGTGAAACATATATTCATTTTTTTTGCCCATTTAAAAATTATTTGTATATTTTTAAAAGATTTTATTTTTATTTATTTACGCATACAAAAACTGGGGTGTAGGTCAGAGGTGGGACTTCTATCACTGGAATCAACTGGACAGATAAAGCAGCTAACCTACAATCAAATTTTTTTAAGATTTATTTATTTATGCATAAAAGAACTGGGGTATAGGCCAGAGGTGCAGGGAGGTGAGAGAATTCACCAGAGACAGAGTGGGGATCAAAACAGGAGGATCTACTGAAATTCATTGCTGAGGGGAGCAGTGGGCGAGACAGGAGAGGTCTGATGCACCATGTGGGTAGCTCCCTGGCCGGGGATGGAACTCATGCTACAGTGGCTGTGGACAGCTTCATGGTATTAAGACTTAACCCCTTGTGTTGCCAGGGAGGCCCAATTATTTGTACTCTTACTGAATTGCAAGTTGTAAGTGTCAGGAAGGACACAGTGCAGGTTTTCTGATCCCATGCAGACCGGGTAAAGGAGGAGTCAGAGTCCTCAGTGGTTTTGCAGGCTTTTATTAGATTACCAGGTACACGGCAGGCAGGGGTGCTGGGGGGCCGGGAGGCTGGCAGTCCTCCCAGACCCCAGCAAATCCTCACTCTATCTGGGCTCTCTGGTGTTCTCTGCTTCTGCTTCTTCTTCTTGGCTTCTCTCTCGGCTTCTCTTTCGGCTTCTGCTGTTGCTGGCGTCCCTGTGACGCTGCCCTTAAAAGCACAGTCTTAGCCCAGGTGAATCCCATCTACCTATGCCCACACCCTATTCCAGGTGCCCGCCATCAGGCATGCGTTCAGGACTGCAAGGATCCATCATCTATCCTGATGGCGGGAAGGCAGAAAAGCCTGACATTTTTCCTTACCCTACACAGGTGTTCTTTGTATATTTTGGACTTAAGTCTTTTGTCAGATATATGATATGGAAGTATTGGGGAAATAGGAAGCTAATGGTTTCTACTACTTGCTTCTTCCTGCCTAGTGTGGATCTAGGCATAACCTGGAAGTGGTTAAAATCTGCCTTAAACCCTGGCCTGATGGGCTTACATCCTACTTCTCAGCTCCCCTAGTCCCCAGGATTAGGCCCTTACTTCAATTAGCTTCTTTGGCTGCAAGCAACAGAACACAATGCTGGCTAAAGTAAGTGAAAGGAAATTTGTTGGCGGGGACTTCTGAAACTGGTGGCCACATGCCCACGTCCTGCTGTGGCCTGGTGGGAGGGGAAAGGCCTGGTCCCTGTACCTTCCTCAATGGAAGTATAGGATCTTTGATCTACTCTCCCACTAAAACTCCACACAACAGAAAAGAAATCATCAGCACAGCCCTGCTCCCTTGCCCCAGGGAATCAGGATGCTGCTGACATGGGATCTGTAAGTGCTGGACAGTCATGGACTAGGCGTCACTGTGCAGAATCCTCATCAGAGAGGGTCCAGACTTCTAGCAATAACTCCAACATGGCCATGTCTTGTAAAAAGTGCTGTTTCTCTGTAGGATCCAGACGCGACGCCATTCTAAAGAATGTGGAGATTCTGAAAACAAAAAAATATATTTTTGTGAAATTTGAAGAAAATTCAATAGAAGAACCAATGAACAGAGACTAGAGGAGAGAAAACTCCCCCTCGATATAAGGGTAGGACTTCTGAGTCAGGATTTTCCTGCGGGATTCCCTAGTGTCAGTGAACTTCCCAATACTGAAGTGTGTACAAGCTGAGGCTGGTGGGGATGCTGGATGAGGAGAGCATGTGTCTTCCAATGGTTAATTTTATGTTTCTGCTTGCCTGGCCCTTGGGGGCCAAGATATTTGGAAAACATCATATAGACTTATCTATATATGTGACACACACATACGTACCTATAGACACGTATATAGATACAAATCTAAGGATAGTTATAACTCTCATTGTTTCTATCTCTCTGGAGAACCCTGATACAATATCACAGGCAAAATGCCAAGCTGACCTCAGTGGTCTCCTCCATTCAAAAAATGCCGATTCTCCAGGCGGCCCCCTGGAGGCTCTGGCCTTTCTGATTTGGCTTCAGCAGGGTGGATGCTGTTGACCTATTCTTCCAGACCCACAGAGTAATCACAGTTCTGTGTCTGTTTCCCTCCTTTTATTATGTATTTATGAGTCTATTATTTCAAGGCATGGGAAGACTGCTTAGAGATACAGAGAGGGGAAGTCAGGCAAACAGGAAGAGGCAAAAGGCTTTTGTGTGTTTTCCTATGGAAGGATGAAAGTGAGTGAAGAAGCAGGTGGGGGCCGGAGGACTGGAGCACAAACTCAGGCCTCCCAGGTATCCCTGGCTACTGCTGGCTTTTCCTCAGTCTCCATCCTCTCTGGACTAGCTCAACCTTTTGTGATACCTCCACATTAACAAGTCTCCTCATCCCAACATGAAAGCACAGAGGTGGGATAAGAGGCATATGCTAGTTCTATAAGAGGAGGAAGGAGGGGAAGTGGGAATGGTTTGGTTTGAGATTGCATTCAGAGTGGGCAGGCCTCTGTACGGTAAGGAAAAATGTCAGGCTTTTCTGCCCTCCCGCCATCCGGATAGATGATGGATCCTTGCGGTCTTGAATGCATGCCTGATGGCGGGCACCTGGAGTAGGGTGTGGGCGTATGTAGATGGGATTCACCTGGGCTAAAGACTGCGCTTTTTTTTTTTTTTAATTTTTCTAGAGGCATGTTTTGTTTGTTTGTTTGTTTGTTTTGTTTATACAAGCACTGGGTACAGTCAGAAGCACGGGAGGGCGAGAGAATTCACCAGAGCCAGAGCGGGGAGCAGAGCAGGCAGAAGGACCGAAGTACACTGCTGAGGGGAGCAGCGGGCGGCAGGAGAGGTCTGCGCGCCATGTGGGACCCTCCTCCGGTGGCCGGGGAGCAGCCGGGGATCGAAACGACGCCGCAGAGGCCGCGGGCAGCTTCGCAACCCAGCGCTCAACTGCTGAGCCACCAGGGAGGCCCAAGACTGTGCTTTTTAAGGGCAGCATCACCGGGACACCAGCAGAAGCTGAGAAGGAAGCAGGAGAAGCCAAAGAGAAGCTGAGCAAAAGCCGAGAAAAGGCCGGAGAGCCCAGAGAGTGAGGATTTCCTGGGGGCTGGGAGGACTGCCAGCCTCCCGGCTCCCCAGCACCCCTGCCTGCCATATGCCTGGTGAACCCCAATAAAAAGCCTGCAAAACCACTGAGGACTCTGACTCTTCCTTTACCTGGTCTGCTGGATCAGGAAACCTGCCCTGTGGTCCTTCCTGCCCCTTACGGTCACTTTAGCCTATCTGTGACCCTCTGGGATGCCAGCAATCTGCTATGTAGCCTTGAAAAATTGCCCTTCTTGCTCTGCGTCTCAATTTCTGTTACATGCAAGGGATGTTTTCGATGGTCTGAAGCAGTTCCACCTGGTGGCGAATATGTGGATTTAGAAATCTGCCAGAAGACAATTTGAGACTTAGTTCTTGAACATCCACTGGCTGTGGGCCCTTAATCACACTGAATCTTAGCTCCTCATCTGTAAAGGAGATAATGAAAGAGCAAAGGCTTCCAAACATGGCTTCCCAGGTGATCACCTGTGGGTCTTTAAACATGACTGAGCCTGATTCTCATCTTCAGATACTCAGAAGAAGACATGACTGGATATTGGGCATTTTTAAAAAAGATTTATTTATGCACAGAAGAACTGGGGTATAGGCCAGAGGTGCAGGAGGTGAGAGGAGTCACCAGAGACAGGGTGGGGAGCAGAACAGGTAGATCTACTGAAATACACTGCTGAGGGGAGCAGAGGGCGAGGCGGGAGAGGTCTGTGGCGCTATGTGTGGGTAGCTCCCTGACTGGGGATTGAACTCAGGTGCTGCGGTTATAGTGTGATAACACTGAGACTTAACCCCTATGCACCGAGGACGCATTGGGCATTTTTTAAGCTCCCAGGTATCATGGTTTGCTGCAGGTTTGGGAACCACTGTAATAGAAGCTGGCACTGGGAATTTAAAAAAAAAAATATATATATATTTTACAGCACTGTTCATTTTTGTTCAATGTTTGATTTCTCCTCTCAGGTGTAGTCCCCGTAAAATTCTCACCACTATTCCACCTGCGCACCATCCGCATAGTTCCTTGTGCTCTTCCCACCCGTTTTGGTCCCTTTCCTTCCCCCTCCCCTGCAGAATGTCTCTGATTTATAGTTGCATACTAGTTTTGTTTTTTAAAATTTATTATTATTATTTCCTTGACCTCTTAGTTGGTTCCCCTATATTCCTCCTATAAGTGAAACCATTTGATATTTTTCTTTTTCCTTCTGGCTTATTTCACTGAGCATGATCTCTTCCAGCTCCATCCATGTGCTGCGAATGGCATACCTGAGAATCACCTATGCAGAGCCAGCAGCCCCGCACAGCCGCTCCGGCAAGGCAGCTCTTAGGACCGAAGAGGTGGTGTCATGTCGGACAGCAGGACGCCCAAAGGGAGGGACCCACCACTTCCCTTGCTCTGGCTTTCATGCCTCTTGGCTCTTCTACTGTGTCTCTGTCAGCCCGTGGGCACTCACGTCTGAGGGAGGAAGTGGAGCTGTCTCTTTAGAGAGGACATGGGGAGGGCAATGAAGAGGGATAGATTTCTCTGTCTCTTCATTCCCAAATGTTCTCCTGCATGCACCCCTCCCCGGGCCAGCCAGAGAGAAACCAGCGTGGTGCAGCAGACTTCTTCTGCCTTGCCCTCTGCTCCCCTCAGCAGTGTATCTCAGTCAGTCTGCCTGTTCTGTTCCCCACTCTGTCTCTGGTGAGTCCTCTCACCTCACGCAACTCTGGCCTGTACCCCAGCTCTTGTATGCATAAATAAATAAATCTTAAAAAAAAATGTGTTCCCTTGTGCATACCAGCTCTGCATCCCTAGGAACCACCACTGCGTGTGTGTGTGTGTCCTACATGCCCCCGCACCCTTGGAGAGCAGCCCTTAATTCTCAGAAGCCCCCAACCCCCTCATCCAGCTTCTGTATGAGCCCTCACATCCCTTCTGCTTCCAGGCTTGACCTCTTGGACTGCAGCTGCTTCACATAACATCTGCTGGGGGCAAAATGGACCTTCTCGCCAAGTTTTCAGGATAAACTCATTCACACTGGGCAGTTTATCTTTTACTGAAGGCTTGAGGGTCTAGTGCAATGCAGGTTCACTATTGATTTGGGCAGACAGGTAAAGGAATCTTGGAGCCCTCGATGGATTTTGACAGGCATTTAATGCTTTCTCAGGGAACCAGGTGCACAGGTACACCAGGCAGGGTGTGATGCCGCCCTATTAGCCATCCACTATGGGCCCAGATGTGAGCATTTACAACACCCTGTGCTTGCTGGGCCCAGGTGTCCACAATCATCGGCGTGTGCACCCTACTCCTGTGCCCCTGGGCCCTGGGCATCCACGCTAGTGGCAAGGGGAAGGAAAAAAGCCTGATAACTTTATCCTGTAGAGGGTCACAGGGAAGAGACACACCTTGGAGCCTGTGACAGCCATTTTTCTCCTTGACTAAATTCTATTCAGGCTCCGCTCCGCTGAGCTCTCTTTAAAACTTGGCCTGACTTTTATTTTTTTTAAAGATTTATTTATTTATGCATACAAGAGCTGGGGTATAGGCCAGAGGTGTGGGAGGTCAGAGGATTCACCAGAGACAGAGTGGGGAACGGAACATTGGCCTGCCTTTTGAATGTCCACGTGCATCTCTGTTGTTCAATATTAGCGAGAAGTCAGCCTGAATGGAACTCCTCCATTATGGAACTCCTCCACTGTGATCTCTCTCAATATCTGATCAGGTTCTTCACCCACATCATCTCCTGGTGATAGCTGATCACACTACTTGCCTTTATCTTTAGCAAGAATCCTATTTAGCTGATATAGCCAGAACCCCACTCATCCCTCATTTACCTTTCAGTAATTTTTCATCCGATGACACCCCCAACAAGACAAGATCTCACTTGCCCCTGCTATATTCAGAGTTGAACCCACTCTCTCTTTGTCATGACAAAATTCTCCTGCACTTTCCTCTTGAATAGATTCTTCCTACTGTGCTTTCACAAGTGTCATTGAACACCTGGTGTAATCACTGGTCTAAATATCAGAATGAATGTATTTTTTTCTGACACCTGCCATTCCCTATGTCTACTAGGCCAATTCTCTCACTTTCCTCACAATCTTCACTTTAGTAAAACAAATTCCTCTCTTGGAATTCCCCACATGTAGATGTGGGAAAATAGGCACGCTCATGTGTTCCTGGGGGGAGTGTAAATTTGTAAAACATCTCTGAGGGCAATTTCGCAATATTTATTTAAATTTAAAATGCACTTACCTCTTGCCCGGTTATACCACCTCTAAGAATTTTCTGCTATATGTGAAATGAAAATGGCACGTGATTACTAAAAAGATTAAACAACCCAAAGTGTTCAGTGGTATATAAATGTTTAAATAAAGCAAGAGACTTCCAAGTAATTGAAATATGTTCATAGAAAGAATAAGGAGGGGGTCTCCCTGGTGGCATAGGCAGTTGAGTGCAGCACCTGGAGCTGTTCACAGCCTCTGCAGCATGGGTTTGATCCCAGCCTATGGGGAGATACCCACATGGTGTGGCAGACCTGTCCTATCTCACTCACTGTTCCCCTCAGCAGTGTATTTCAGTCAGTCTGCCTGTTCTGTTCCCCGCTCTGTCTCTGGTGAATCCTTTCACCCTCCTGCACCTCTGGCCTGTACCCCAGTTCTTGGATGCATAAATAAATCTTTAAAAAAAGAATAAGGATGGGCCTCTCCTGGTGGCGCAGGCGGTTGAGTGCAGTGCTGTGAAGATGTCCACAGCCTCTGCAGCGCCGGTTTGATCCCGGCCAGCCGACAAGGGTTCCACATGGCACTGCAGGCCTCTCCTGTCATGCCTGCTGCTCCCCTCAGCAGTGTATCTGCCTGCTCTGTTCCCTATTCTGTCTCTAGTGAATCCTCTCATCCTCCCGTGCATCTGGCCTGTACCCTGGTTCTTGTATAAATAAATAAATAAATAAATCTTTAAAAAAAAAAAAAAAAGAAAAAGGATGGAGTCTCCCTGGTGGCCTTGGGGGTAAGTCTCAGTGTTATCACCCCTGTGCCATGAGTTCCATCCCTGGCCAGGGAGGTGACCCACATAGCGCAGCAGACCCCTCCTGTCTTGCCTGCTGCTCCCTTCAGCAGTGTATTTCAGTAGATCTGCCTGTTCTGCTCCCCACTCTCTGTGGTGAATCCTCTCACCCTCCTCCCACCTCTGGCCTACACCCCAGTTCTTCTATAAATGAATAAATAAATCTTAGAAAAAGAGAAAAGGGCCTCCCCGGTGGCACAGCGGTTGAGCACTGGGTTGCGAAGCTGCCCGCAGCCTCTGCAATGCAGGTTCGATTCCCAGCTACCAGGCGAGGGTCCTACATGGCACGCAGACCTCTCCTGTTGCCTGCTGCTCCTCTCAGCAGTGTACTTCATCAGTCTGCCTGTTCTGCTCTCCCCTCTGGCTCTGGTGAATCCTCTCACCCTCCCGTGCTTCTGACTGTGCCCAGTGCTTGTATAAATAAATAAATAAATCTTAAAAAAAAAGAGAAAAGATGAAAGAATAAGGATGAATATGGAATCATAAGCAAAAATATGGAGTGGCTTCTGAGATATTAACTGGAAACAGCAAGGGGCAGTCCATGCACACACATTTGCTTGTATAGGTATAAACTCTCTCTGGGAGTGGAAAAGGAGGGGGGATGTAGGGAGCTATATCTTCAAAAGGACAATGCCCAGTAGAGCACAGGTCACTGCCTGTGCATTCTCACCCACATGCACAATTGCAGAGACCACTCAGGGTCAGGGTCCAACAAAAACAAGGCTTATTTAATAAACAGGGGAAACAATAGTTAAGGCCACAAATGGCCACTTACCTCACCCCAGAGAGCGTCCACAGTGTCAAAAAGTCCTAACCAGGGCCTCCCTGGTGGGTTAAGATGCAACCTATGAAGCTCGCAGCAGCCACTGCAGCACAAGTTCGATCCCCAGCCAGGGGTGGACCAGACCTCTCCTGTCGCGCCCGCTGCTCCCCTCAGCAGTGTATTTCAGTCAATCTGCCTGTTCTGCTCCCCATTCTGTCTCTGATGAATCCTCTTACCCCCCACACCTCTGGCCTGTACCCCGGTTCTTGTATGTATAATAAAATATGTATAAATATTGTATGTATAAATAAATAAATGTTTTTTAAAAAAAGTCCTAACCAAAAGGCCACTCACCCAAGATGTTGCTGCCCTACCAAGGAATGCTGGCCTGCAGCTAGAGAGAGCCACAGGGCTGGAGCTGGTGGGGAGATGCAGGGGGATTGGGGGATGCTTTAGGGGATAGGGGCAGGGGCATGCTCCTTGTGCAGCCCTAATTCAGGGGTTGCATGCCCTGGGGAGTCTTGGTAGGGAAACCCCTGCCACGTGCCATCACTGCTGGCCTCTGTCTACAGGCTGAGCCCCCGTGGGACCGCTGGTAGTGGGTGATAGAATGCCTGTCTGCAGCTTGCACTGCCCACAGGCAGCCTTGGGGCTGAGTGTGGGAGGCCCTAGGTGAAGGTGGGGGGAGTGGGTGAGCTGTTTATCAGTAGAAGGGAAAATTTTTACTGAAAATACATCACACTTTATAATTTTGATATCATGTCTTTATTATTTGTTAAAAGTGAAATTACACTAGGAGTAATGATAACAACAAAAGGCTTAGCTCAGTGCAATTATGCCACCAGAATGTGGTTAAGGGAAACAAAATTCCTTGAGGTTTTTCCTCTTGTAAATGGGCAGTCGGGCATATGCATTTTGACTTTGGCGTCTGAGGTGGACAGTATTTTTTTTCCTTTCGGCTTATTTTAACCTAATTTATTTTCTTACATAATTTCTCATTTTTGGACAGTATTTGATGTCTCCCCTTGGGTGTAGTTCTCCCACCACCACAGCCCCCGTGATCCATCTCCACAGTCCTTTTTGCTCTTCCCTCCCGTTTTGACCTCTCCCTCCCTCCCCTGCTGTGCACCTCAAATCTGTGGTCAGCTTGCAGATTTTGTCCTTTTCCTGACTTTTTTAAATTTCCTTATATTGAGGTGGACAGACTATTTTAAATGCCTATTCTTAGTGGTCTAAGGTGACATTCTGAGCCCAGCGCCCATCACAGCAGAATGAATGCTGAAGGCCTGATGCAGAAGAAAAACAGCATGAAAGTCAGAGCATCTGCAGTTGGGGGAGAAGACTGAAATTTAATGGGGCTCAATATCTGATTACAATAGATCCTTCAGTTGCCATAGATACAAAACCACTTCTCTGAAAATGACACTGAAAGGCACACCTCTTTAAAAAAAAAGGAAAACTAAAAAGATGCACAGAATGGCCAGGAATGCTCCTGAAATTGTCCTATCTGGATGGATAAATGAGGGAAATATGAAGATAACAGACAGAGCAAATGCAGCCTCCAAACTGCAAAAGGAAAATGATGTTTGAATCTCAGGGTCTTCTTTTGTGAGCAGCCTTTGGGAAACTGGAGTCTGGATGACACGGTGGGCGAGGGAGACAGAGGAAGGAGCAGGGCTGAGAGGGAAAGAAAGAGGCACAGGGACAGAGACAATTCGAGTTCTTGATGCCAAGAATTGAAAGTGGACTGGGAGAGGGGCCTTCACGGCAGACTGTACTGAGAATGGAAAAGTGCAAATGCAGGAATTCTAATTCCAGGAAACTGTGTTGGGATTTTCATTACGGAACTATTTACATCTGCAAAAATTTGAAGAAAGAACCTTGAATGATACCAGTGAAAGCTTAATTCCAGTGAAAATGCTTACCCTGGATATCCCTGTGCCAAGAAACACATCCTCTTGTTTAAGCGTCCAGACAACCTAATAATAGCAATTATCTCCTGTTACAGGCAGGGAAACTGATGCCAGGTGGGGGATGAGCAATGTCCTAGGGTCAGTAAGGAACAGGCAGGCCTGGGATTTGATCCCAGGTTTCTGAGACTCGGAACTCTTAACCATTGTATTAAATGAATCATAATGTGTTATAAGGTGGAATTTTCTATAGACATTGAAATTATGTTTTTTAAGGATTTTAGTGACATAGTGTAGTGCAATGAGCCTCCCAGCCCCCCCCCCCCCCCATGAATCTTTGTGTTCTTTCTCTGGCCTCTCTGGCCTCTCTGGCCTCTCTGGCTGTGGTCTCGGCCACAAGCCATACACTGCACCACCCCCAGGATGCACTCACTCTGAGACTGACAACACACTCTGTATGTACTCTTTTGGGGTTAATCATCCAACCCCCAGGGGTACTCATTGCTGTCACTCCAACACTTGGCTTTCACAGCCACCAATATAACAAGCAGACCCTGCACTAAGGCCAACCCTCCACACATGCACATGGGTTGGGGACCCTGGATAGCAAACTCCACCTGTGGCCTTCGGTCCTCCACTTGTCCCGTATGGACGAGTTCCTTAGCCCTCACCCTATTCAAAAGTGAACAGGGCATGTCCCTGGGCCTGGCTTGGCAGAAGGTCATCCTCTAGGTGCAGGGCACATACCTGAGGCCTGGAGTTCCCAGTAGTCATCTTCTTATGGATGTGAACCTCTGGTCTTCTTGCAGTTGCTTCCATAATTCTAACAGATGTGCATTTGCTTTCTGTGTATTTTAGTACGATTTACACCTGCTTTCACCAATCTCTCCACATTTGGGTCCAGGTAACTTTAACAGGTTCTGTGACTTTAAGAGGCTTGTTTGACCTCTTTGGCATTCTTTTTAGCTGTTCAACAGTCACCCCATACCCTTCTGAGTCTGAGAGCTCCGGCTCCTGGCTCTTGGCTCTCGACTTCACCCAAGCTGGCTCTCCCTGTGGTGACGTTGTTGTATTTGATGTTCCACATAGGGTGACAAAATTTCCACAAAGAACCCAAATGAGGATGAAGGAGCACTTTTTAGTACCAAATCCCTCATTCCTGCTGTGAAAAGCTCATTGTCAGGACCATGAATATTCACATTAAACATGTCCTGCCAAGTCCCCAATTCTCTAAGTACCTGTACCAGCTCGGCCTAAGTCTGCCATTTGCTCACTGTCTCTGGCGCATCTCCACCTGTTATCCAGTCCAACAGGGTGTGATCGTCCGGGCCATTGCGCTGGCTGTTCTGTAGCCGCTGTCTCAGCAGATGGTTACAAGGACACTGAGGATGGTGTCTCCATCTCTCTTTTTTTTTAAGATTTATTTTTTTATTTATTTATGCATACAAGGACTGGGGTGCAGGCCAGAGGTGTGGGGGGTGAGACAGAGTGGGGAGCAGAACAGGCAGACTGACTGAAATACACTGCTGAGGGGAGCAGCAGGCGAAACAGGAGAGGTCTGCTGTGCCATGTGGGTAGCTCCCTGGGGCCAGTGATCAAACTCATGCCACAGTGGCTGGCAATAGCTTGATAGCACTGAGACTTTAACCCTGGCACCACCAGGGAGGCCCAGTCTCTCCACCTCTAGTACTGTGCAAATAATCCCATCCACCCCCAGGTCCCACAAATGGAGCAGCCAGCCTGCCAAGTGTTCTCCCAGTTTCTGACAGAACTGTTAGCCCAAGCCCACCAGTTCCACTTGGGTGTATGGTAGGTATGTAGTAAATCTTCCCAGAGAAACCAAAATGCTTCTCAGAGGCTGTGGTCCGCTTTCTGCCTCCGGCCTGCCTCTGCTATCACCTGGAAGGAGCACCAAGCCTTGGGCCTAGTGTCTCAGAGAGCTGTTGTTGGTGTGGGCCGACAAATCACACAGAGCTGCAGCACTTGTGACATGGTGAGTAGCACTACTGGTCAGTACCATTGACAAGTGACAGGCACTCTGAGTCCGGCTCACCTCTAACGCTGTTAACCACTCCTGATTGTCTGGACTGCCTCCCGGTGCTGCTGCCTCCATTGCTTTCTGGTCCAGCATCTGGTGCTGTCCGTCCGGACCTTCAGACTGTTGCTGGGGCTGCTCTGGTGTCATCTGAGCGGCCCCACTTGTGAACACCTCCAGCTGCGGTGAGTTGGACCCTCATCTACTGCTTGCCAGTGTGCCCCGAGCCCCAGGCTCTTCATTGACAGGATGGCACTGTCTTGGGTGAGCAGCTTTTGTTTAAGGCTTTTGGACACTGAACATACTGGCGTGAGATAGCCAGCAATTCGTGGGCTTAGAGAGTCCTTATTTCCTCTGTTTGTTAAATAAACCCCATTTTTGTTGTTCCGTGAGCAGAGTGGTCTTGTAATTGGGTGTGTGGATAAAGAACCCACTGGGCACTCTCCTTTGGAGGCGATAGCCCCTATAGGCCTGTTTCATATCATATGAGGTCCTATCCTGGACTCAGGGGCCTGGTTTCCAGGTTTAAGAAAAGGTTGCCATTTTGGCCACTATGTTGTCCAATCAGTGAGTGGCCTTGTTCTATGGTCCCTCCTTGTCTTTTTATGAGAAAATTCTGAGCCGGAGCTGATCAGGGATAGACCAGCATGGAAGCTGACAATCTGGAAGGAAGTTACATTATCACCTAGGAAACGTGAGGTCTAAAAGCTCAGGTCTCCCTGGGAGCAACCTTACAGAACTGATGGGAAGCTAAAGTGTTGGCTGCACTTCGGGGGACACTGCCCTCTGGGGGAAATTAAAGCCCGCTCCACTTTTTCTTTTTTGTCTGTTAGGAGACACATGTAAAAGTCAGATGAAATTTTGATTCTGAGTGAGGCATGCAATAATGAAACTCACCTTGAATAAATGATTCATTTTATTATCTGTTAAGACTTTAATGTGATTCTGTGCTTTTCCGGCTTGGAAAGCCATGCAAAAAAACAACTATGGCAAAATGGGAGGTGTTTTATTGATTTCAGAGCCTTGAAAAGGAAGTGACTTGGTAGCAGTTAAAAAGAATGAGGTAGAATTCTTGATATTAAGATGAATAGCAAGTTAAAGAATAAGGCGTGAGTTTCATTTAGTTTTTAAAACGTAAAAGAGAAAGACAAAATCTGCACACAGATCTGATGCACACAGTAGGGGATCTGATGCACACAGTAGGGAAAGAAGGTGATGGGTCAAAACAGGGGAGCGAAGAGCACAAGGCACTTGGTGATGGGTCAGGGGTGCTATGGTGGTGGGAGAACTATGGGACCTAAAATGGGAGGGAGACAACAAACACCGTCCCAAAATTAACAAAGACGAAAGAAAATAAATTAAAAAATAAAAATAAGTACTCACGCACACAAGCAAGCACTGTTCATTCTGTAAGGGTTTGTGTGTTTGTAAATATTAGAAGTCCTGCAACTGTAAAATTTATGAACTAATCAGTTCCCTCTAGGGGTGGGAAGAGAGAATCTGCAATTAGGGATGGTGGTCAAGGGAACTTAACCTTGTTGTTTGGCTATTTTACAACAGGAATGTGTTTATATGTTTCTGATGAAATTGAAAACAAAATTTAAAAGGCAAAGGAAGGGAACTTCTGGACATTCCTGGTTGAGGAGGACTGGCAGATGCAGAGCCCACTACTGGAATGTCTCTGGACATCTTGGAAATGAGTTTAGTCCAAATTTTTCATTTTTCATTTGGGGAAACTGAGGTTAAGGAATTCACTGGAACGATTTGTCTGAGGCTTGTGTTATTATTTTTTGAGATCAGACAAAACCCATTGAAAACCAGAGAAATGTTCAGAAACTCCCTTCCTTTGCATCCCTTCTACTCTCAGCCTTTCTCAGAAGGGGATGGAGATTGTGATTGCCTTGGTAACAGGCCTCTCTGAATTAAACATGAGCAAGTTATCTGCGTGGTGGTTAATGATCTGGTGATTAACAGCAGAGACTGAATGGTCATGAGAGGGGGGTGTTAATTGTTTTCCTGAACTCAGAGTCTCTGGATTAGAGGCTGGGTGGGGGGAGGAAGGGGCTGTTCAGTCCTATTTCCAGCTGGGAAGAGAGTGTGGTTTTGTATTTTTTTTTTTTAAATTTCTACTCCTTAAGGAATATAAATAGGGCCCCGAGGGCAGTGTGACTGGCAAGGAAGGGAAGATGCTGATGTCAGTCCTGGCAGTGACATTAAGTATTGTAGGGTCAGGCCCTGTTTCCCTTCTGGTAAAAGAGATGAACACAATAGGGTCAGAATAAGAGGGGTGCAATTGTATGGAGAATATAACCAAAATGAAAATGCATACATTGTGCAAAAATGAAAAATGATGTAAGAATTATATAAAATAAAATAATTTAAAAAAAGAGATGAACACATGTTCTTGTTAGTCTATCATGATGGTGTAAGGACCACCTGGGCTGCAAAAGCATTTTTTTAAAAGAAGCAAAGTTCAGTACCAGCAGGCACAGGGCAGCTTCACTATTTTTTTTTTAAATATATTTTTTAAGATTTATTTATTTATGCATACAAGAGCTGGGGTACAGGCCAGAGGTGTGGGGGGGGGGTGAGAGGATTCACCAGAGACAAAGCAGGGAACAGAACAGGCAGACAGACTGAAATACACTGTTGAGGGGAGCAGCGGGCTAGACAGGAGAGGTCTGCTGTGCCATGTGGCTATCTCCCTGGCTGGCTGGGGATCGAACTTGTGCTGCAGAGGCTGTGGATTGCTTCATAGTGCAGTGCTTAACCCCTTGAGCCACCAGGAAGGCCCCAGGTTCACTATTGATTCGGGCAGTTGGATAAAGGAAAGTCCCAGAGGCCTCAGTGGAATTTTCGGGCTTCAATGCTCTCTCAGGGAACCAGGTACACAGGCACACCATGCAAGGAGGCAAGCATGGGCAAGGCAGGGGTGGGAACCAGGAGGCAGGCAGGCAACCAAGCCTCCTGCCCCCACCCCCTCCACAAATCTTTATCTTTTTCTGGGGTCTCTCTGGCGTCCTGTCATGGTTCCACCACTTCTGTAGTCACTCGTCCTCACATAGCTGTCTTCCTGCAGCCATCTTTATATCCCTGGCCTCTAGGCTTAGGGATGCACACTTACGCATGCTGACACCCATACTCCAGTTGTCCACAATCAGGCACACATGCCCATTTCCATGCTCCAAAGAACCCTCTGCATCAACATGATCAAGACCACAGCTGATAGCCACAGAAGCTAGTGGCGTAAAAAGTCTGATCAATTCATTTACCCTACACATGGCATGAGTCAGGACAGATCCCTTTGTCCTGACAGGAGTGACAAAAATGAAATTCAGTGCATTTAAACAACATGAAAATAGAATTTGTTGACTTAAGAAATTAGAAAGATGAGAGAGAGAGAGAGAGAGAGAGAGAGAGAGAGAGAGAGAGAGAGAGAGAGAGAGAGAGAAGAAAGAAAGAAAGAAAGAAAGAAAGAAAGAGAATTAATCTGGCTTAGGTGGAGGTGGACCCAGAGGATGAACAATTGTCCCCTGTAATCTTTTTCTCTAGTTCTCTGTTTTCTTCTGTGGTATCTCATGCAGGCAGACTCTCCCTTACACCATTCTCACAACTCATTTCACAAGAGTAGTGAAAACTACTCTTTCTGGGTAAGAGTAAGTCCTAGGGATAATTCTGACTGACCAGCTTTGGTCATGTGCCCATGCCTGAGCCAATTACTACATCCAGGGGGCTAGAATTTTCTGATTGGCTTGGCCTGGTTTGTGTAAGTCCCTTCCAAAGTGGATGAACTGAGTGTGAAGGGCGGATCCCCAATGACAAGCTGTGCAGAGAGAAAACACACAGCTGCCATATGACTGTTCTCCTGCCCAGGAGGAATCCATGCTTTTCCCCTGCCCAGACTGTCCTGAGCTTGAGAGAGGCCCCTCTCCCAGGAACCCAAAGCAACATCATTGTCTCCAACCATGAGGCTGCTGCTTGACCTGAAAAATTTGTTCAGATGCCTCTACTTGCTGCTGTGCTTAGCTGGACGTGTGCATAGTGGGCTGGGGAGTCTCCTGACCCCAGATGACTCTAGAGCCCTGAGTGTTGAGCAAGTTGAATGAATAAGGATGTGGTCTTTATACTGTGGCAACAGTTGCCTGGTTGCCAAAGAAAGAACATTTGAAGATCTAAGAGGGCATTACCGTGCTGTTTTGTAATTTTTTCAAATTATAAAATTAAATATGATCCATTCTACTTTTCATTTATTTATTTATTTAAAAGATTTATTTATGCATACAGGAACTGGGGTACAGGCCAGAGGTGTGGGGGTGGGGGGGGGGAGAGGTGAGAGGTTTCACCAGAGACAGAGTGGGGAGCAGAATAGGCAGATTGTGAAATACACTTCATAGGTTGCATCTTAACCCATTCTATTTTTAGAGGTAGATTTATTTAGATATAAAACTAAAGACCTTTTTGATTGCCACCCCATGACTCTTGCACCAGTTTTATAATTTTGAACTATTAAATATACTTCAAATGTATATTTTGTATGAAAAAGCAAAGCAGTGTGTGTGTGTGTGTGTGTGTATGGGTGTGTGTCAGGATGGGCAAGACTCTGCTGTGGTAACAAATAATTCCAAAATTTCAGTGACTACAGGCATTTACAATGGTGATCTGTTTATTGGAAACACTGAAGGACTCAGGTTGATGGAACCCAACTGAGGAAGAAAAAAAAAATCATGAATTGTGTACTGTCTCTTAAAGTTTCTGTCATTTCTTACATGTGAGTCCTGTCATTTCTTAACTGGCCAAAGCAAATCATGTGGCCTCACCTAACTTCAGGGTGGGGAATTTGTTTTGTTTTGTTTTGTTTTGTTAAATCCAGTCTGTGAGGACTCAACTCTTATGACCTAATAACCCCAAAGGTTTCACTTCCAAGTTCTACCACATTGGGTACTAGGTTTCAGCATATGAATTTGGGATGGAACAAACATTGGTCTGTAGCATCCTCTCTCAGCCCACCTAGCAGCTCAACACACAGCAGTGGTGGCCCTGGTGGCTCTGATGTCATTGTTAAATCCAGGAAGGGCTATTTGGCCTTGGCTGGGGGCCCAAGTTGGCCAAACCAGAAGTGTTGCTTTCATCTGAGAGTCCCTCCATTTGCCATTGATTTCATCAATGACTGGCACTCCAGCCACTCCAGGTCCTGGGCCTCTTCAGGCAGGCTGACTGAAGAATCAAAAGCAGGCGCACAGAAGGCAAAGATCCTTAAGATTTTCCTTGCCCTAGACCCCGAGGGTGAAGCCTTTGTACCCCTTTACAAAATATCTTTAGATGCATAAAGTAAAATACATAGAATTATAAAGGAAGCCAATGACACTGAGTTGTAGTTATCAAATTGTTATAAAACTATTTGTGATAGAATAAGATGTGTGATATTTTCTTAATTCATCCAATAAGATCTAGAGGTAGGAGTAATGACTAGAAATAGTTGAGAGGAGAGCAAATTGGAAGGTTCCCTGGAAGAGTGGGCTTGCCCTGTGCCTTAAAGGATGGGTAAGATTGCCAATGGTGAGAATGGCTCATAAATACTGAGTGGAAGAGACAGGGCCAGTGTCAGAGAGAATGTGACTCTGATTTCAGCAGTACAGGACACGGAAATTGGGGCCCACAATTAAATTCTAATATTTTAATTATTTTATCAATGCCCCTTAGTTATGAGGACCTAAAGTAATAAAGTGGCATTCAGGGCATCCCTGGTGGTGCAGGGATTAAGTTTCAGAGCTATCAAGCTATTGACAGCCACTGTGGCCTGAGTTCTATCCCTGCCAGGGAGCTAACCTCTCCCGTCTCACCTGCTGCTCCCCTCAGCAGTGTTTTTCAGTAGATCTGCCTGTTCTGCTCCCCACTCTGTCTCTGGTGAATCCTCTCGCCCTGTGCATCTATGGCCTGCACCCCAGCTCTTGTATGCATAAAATAAATAAATCTCCAAATCAGATGCTTCATGAGAGTCTACCCTGTTTTTGCGTCTTCAGATCGCATATGCATACAATGTTGCTTTCCCATGTTAGGGTTGGGGTCAGTGCAATGGGATTTTTTGGCCTTCAGAGTCAGGGAGGTGAATCCAGGTTATACCTGCTAAAGTCTCAGGTCAGTGGGAGAATCCAGGGATAGGAAGCTAGTCCCAGTTTGATATCTATGTATGTATGTATGTTGCTTAAGAGCTTTTAGATAGCTTTTAGATTCTGATAAGCGCTAGGGAGGAAGATAAGGGCACCATGCCTAGTATAGGAATCTGCACATACACAGGTAGAATAGGCCACATATAAACACCAGGTGATTAATAATATGTTCTTTGAACTGAAACATTGTTTTGAACTGAGAATTCTGCCCCAGTGATGCCTGGAGAACTGTTGGACATTGATGTCATCAGGAGAAAAAGGATGTTTCCCCAGGACCTGGAAAATGGTATACCTGGATCAACATGAGTAAGCCGGCGACAACAAACTCTGTGGAGACGTGACGCAGAGGAGGGCACCAACTGTGGTGGGTTACTGTGGTGGGAGGTTCGTTTATGGCAACTGTCTTTGTTTAGTGAACCAGGAAAAGGCCAGCTTAAGAGAAGATGTTAGGATGGGCTTTTTGACAATAAAGTGCATGTTAGAGAGTCAACTCCTGTCTGTTCAATTGGCTTCAACAGTGACAAGCAGACCTACCCCAGCATTTTCTGGATACAATTCCAGTTTGGGTCTGAAGGCCGAAGAACCAGGAGTACTTAGGGCAGGAGATGATTGATGTCTTAGCTCAGCATTCCTGGTAGAGAGCCAGCAAACCCTCCCTTTCTCCACTGTTTTGTTCAGTTCAGGTCTTCATTGGGTTGGATTTTGCTTGTAACATTGGGGAATGCAGAACTTTGCAAAGTCAACCATACAGATGCTAATTCTAGATCTACCCACAACATGGCAGAATAGAGACATTGGGATCACCCTCTTCCTTGAAAACAACTATAAAAAATGTTTGATTATAGGAAGATCCAGACACTCTGTCCCACCTAGTGTTCCAGGAGTTCCTCAAGGTGATTTCCAACTAAGGAAATCTTCCCCTTCAGCTGAGGAAAAGGAGCAGGAGCAAGGGAAAGGGAATTTGACTGGGCTGGGGATTGACCACCCAAGCTACTACAGGGCAACCCAGGACATTGTGAATTGTGATATCCCTTAGAGGATCTCTGCTGACACTCAGCTGGGTGCAGACCTGGGCGGGGGTAGGGGTTGGGAGGGGGGCAGCAGGAACTCTGCAGACACAGCCCCAGAAAGTGGGAACTGAGGGGTGGGTCAGTGTGGGCACAGGCAACTCCTTCCTCTCCTGCTCCTCCCCTCCCTGCCCCATGCCCTCCTCTCTTCCCTCCTCTACTCCTCCCTCAAGAGATTAAAGAGAAGCCAGGCTGAGTCTGGCTGGACTCCATAAAAAGCCCACCAGCAGAGAGAAGGACTTGTGAGATAACTCATGAATCCCTTGGGAAAGAAAACAAAGGGCATACAGATGCGGCAGCCCTGCAGAAGTGGCTGCAGAGGCCTAGCAGATACTCCCTGGCCAAGACAAGTCAGCCACACACCCAGTGCCACCTTCTGGTCAAGTGCAAAGTAGTCCTGGAGCAAGAACCTGGCTATCTAGTTACTCCCAACAGAAGACTCAAGCTTCAGAGGTTACATCTGCAGGGAGGGAGGCTGGGTGGGAAGTGTAGATAACCGAAGCACAGAATCCAGCTTGCTGTGGAAAAAAGAAGAGGTGGTAAAGGAAACCAGCTCCACTCCTCAAACTGGGATCAAATATTAAAGCTCCTGACTCCTCTCCTGCCCCCCACCTCGTGCCAAGGTAAACTAGGAAGGGAAACAATCTCAATCTCTCTCTCTCTTTCTCTCTCTCTCTCTCTCTCTCTCTCTCTCTCTCTCTCTCTCTCTCTAGCACAAAAAACAAATACGAAAACACACATACTAGGAAGCAAGGAGCATCTACTTGCACACAAGATGGAAAAGCAAAATGAGAAGAACGTAATTCTTGGGATAAGTATGAAGTACACAGAAATAGAGGACTTATCAGACAAAGACTTCAAAACAGCAGTATTAAAAATGCTAAGTGAGATCCTGGAAGGTCAGCCTAAGGCAGATAGGCAGGAACAAGATTTTAGAAAGGAGATTCAGGAACAAAGAGACTTATCACCAAAGAGACTGAATATATAAACAGATCACAATAAGAGAGTCTGAATGAGGGCTTCCCCAGTGGCGCAGCGGTTGAGCGCTGGGTTGCGAAGCTGCCCGCGGCCTCTGCGATGCCGGTTCAATCCCCGGCTGCTCCCTGGCCACCGGAGGAGGGTCCCACATGGCGCGCAGACCTCTCCTGCCGCCCGCTGCTCCCCTCAGCAGTGTGCTTCGGTCCTTCTGCCTGTTCTGCTCCCCGCTCTGGCTCTGGTGAATTCTCTCACCCTCCCGCGCTTCTGACTGTACCCCGTGCTTGTATAAATAAATAAATAAATCTTTAAAAAAAAAAAAAAAAGAGAGTCTGAATGAAATGCAGAAAAATTTAGAAAGTACATTAAATAGAATTAAACTGACAGAAGGATTTTAGATGTAGAAGACTTTTTGTGCTTGAGCAAATCACTCACTTAGAAAAAGAATCAAGGCAATGGAAAATGAGGAAAATAAAGAATAATGAGGATCCCAGAAGGTGAAGACAAAGTAGGAGCAGAAATCCTATTGAAAAAAATAATAACTGAGAATTTCCCAAACCTAAAGAATGAATTAAATATGGATGTCCAGGAAACAGAGAGAACACCTAGATTTTCAAATGCATAAAGATTTATACCTAGATACATCATTGTTGAACTATCAAAAGTCAAAGATAAGGAAAAAATTTTTGCAAGAAGCAAGGAAAACAACACTTAGAAAGGGCTCCTAAATTATGATTTCCCTGGACTTCAGCCCAGACACTCTTCAGGCAAGAAGAGAGTGGAAGAAAGTGTTCACAATCCTAAAAGAGAAGAACCACCAGCCAAGAAGTCTCTATCCTGCAAAATTATCATTCAAGTGAGAAAGTGAAATGAAGGTTTTCCTAGACAAATAAGCCAGCTGTTAACCACCACCAGACCAGCACTTCAAGAAATGCTGAATGGAGTTCTATAAGAAAAGAAAAAAAAAAAGAATCACAATTCCTGAGTGAACTGACTATAGAATATAACACTAGAAGCAAGAGCAAGAACACGATGGATCAACAATAAAACACTAAGAGGAAGGAAGAAATGGGCAGACACTGGATAATTAAATGTTGGAGAACAGACGCCAGCTGATAGAGGACTTAAAACATAGGAATTTAAGTGAAATCCCTGTGGTAACCACTAACCAATAATCCAGAATAGCAACCCACAGAAGAAGAAACAAAGAAAATTGATAGAAACACTAAGGGAAGCCATCCAGAAAGAGCAGAGAGAAACCAGTGGAAAAAGAAGCAACAGAAAAATAAACAATCAAAGATCAAAAACAAATGACTGAAAATAAACAGTTCATGTCAATAATCACCCTAAATGTGAATGGTCTGAATTCACTAATAAAAGGATAAAGACTAACAATGTGAGTGGAAAAGATTCAGCCATAAGTCCTTTGTTTATAGAGATCCATTTAAAACCCAAAGACAAAACAAACTAAAAATAATAGGTTGGAATAAAGTCATACATGATAATAATTCAAAGAATAAATCAGGAAGGGCTATTCTTATATCAGATAAACTACATTTTTAAGTAAAGAAGGTAATCAGAGACAAAGATGGACACCACATAATGATCAAAGGGTCAATTCACCAAGAAGGTATAACCGTTACTGATATTTATTCAACTAAAATAGAAGCATCTATACATAAAGCAACTATTAACAGATCCAAAACAACATATTGAAAAAAATACAATCATTTTCAGAGACGTCAATATATTACTGACGTGAGGCCTCCCTGGTGGCACAAGGGGTTAAGCACCACACTATGAGGCAATCCACAGCCTCTGCAGCATAAGTTCCACCCCTGGCTGGCCAGGGAGCAACCCACATAGCACAGTAGACCTCTCCTGTCTCGCCCATTGCTCCCCTCAGCACTGTATTTCAGTCCATCTGCCTGTTCTGCTCCCCACTGTCTCTGGTGAATCCTCTCACCCCCCCGCATCTCTGGCCCGTACCCCAGCTCTTGCATGCATAAATAAATAAATCTTTAAAACAAAAACAAAAAACAAAATTCTATCAAACTGAATATAGCAACATATCAAGAGAATCACCCACCATGATCAAGTACGCTCCATCCCAGGGATGCAAGCCTGGTTCAATGTATGCAATCAATCCGTGTCATTCACCAGATCAACAAAAAGGAAGACAAAAGCTATGTGATTATCTGAATAAATGCCACAAAACATTAAACAAGATTCAACATTCATTTATGATTAAAAACTCTAAAAAAATAGGACTAAGTGAAACTTAACCATATATGACAAACCCACAGCAAACATCTTACTCAATGGTGAAAAGTTGAAAACATTCCCACTAAGGTCAGGAAAAAGGCAAGGATGTCCACTAACATCATTATTGTTCAACACAGTATTGGAAGTGCCAGCTAAAGCAACTAAGCAAGAAGAAAGAATCCAAATTGGAAAAGAAGTGAAATTGTCATTATTTGCAGATGACATGTTAATGTACTTAGAGAAACCAAAAGACTATACCAAAAAAACTAATAAAAACAGTAAATGAACACAATAAAGTGGCGGGATGCAAAATCAATACACAAGAATTAGTGGCATTTCTGTATGCAAACATTGTGTCAGAAGAAAAGGAAATAAGGAATGCAATCCTATTTACAATCATGCCAATAAGAATGAAATACCTGGGAAATAAACATAATGAAGGAGGTGTTGAAAATGATAAAACTGTTAAATGAAATGGAAGAAGAGACCAAAAAAAAAAAATGAAAAATAGTCTGTGCTCACGGATTGAAAGGTCATTAAAATGGTCACCTCACCCAAAGCAATTTACATATTCACTGTAATACCTATGAAAATACCAATTTTTTTTTTACCCAAGGAAATAGAAAAATCAATTATAAAATTTATATGGAACCACAAATGACCCCAAATAACTAAAATGATCCTAAGAGAAAAGAAGAAAAATGCTGGTATCACATTTTCTTATTTCAAACTATATTGCACAGCAGTAATAATCAAAACAGCATGATATTGGAACAAACAGAAACTCAGATCAATTACGTAGACTTGAAAGCCCAGACATAAACTCACACAAATATGGACAGCTAATCTTTGACAAAGGAGCTATGGCCATACAATGGAGAAAAGATATCTTCTTTATTAAACGGTGTTGGGTAGTACGGATAGCCACTTGCAATGCAGCTTCCACACAGCAGTCAGAATGTTCTTCATAGATTATCAGAGAATCACTTCTTTGCTGAAGCTCATCAGTGGCATTCCATAATATGTAGAATAAAATCTGAACTTTTGATGAAACATGATGGCCTTTGACGCTTATTACCCAACATCCTCATCTCCCTCACAGTGTGTTCTGAAACCTCAAGGACTCTCTTTCTGTCCCAAGGCTTCCCTTTTCTTGGCGCTCCACCCTACCCCCGGTTCCCGCTGTTTCCTGAATTCTGGACACCTCCTGCCAATGGCTGTTTCTATTTTACCCTGAAGGTTTATCCTGGCATCCTCTCCTTAGTGAGGTCTTCTCTCAGCTCCCAAGGTGAAAAGGGACGGCCAGGGTTCTGTCTCCTGACAGTCTGGATGGCAATTATCCCAGCTTCTCATTATACATTCTCTAGATGCTCTCTTGTTTAACATGCCTCTGCCCACCAGACTGTGAGCGCCACAAGGCAGAGCTAGGTTTCTGTTCCCTTCTCACCCCTATAGCCTCCTTGCTCAAGAGGAGGCTCAACAGGGAGCCTGCTGAAAGGACTCATTGCCTCACCAAAAGCTAGATTCATGTTCTTTTGCAAGTTTAAGCTGCCTTCTAGGAAAAATACAATCCAGACCTGACTAAGTCACTTTAGTAGTAAGTGCTAGCAATGCAAAGAGGAATATGACAAGGTACTTGCCTTCAAAACACCCACAACTTCTGAGAAAATGTCACATAGGGTAGGTTTCAGAAGTTGCAAACCGGTGGTCTTCACCTGTTTTATTTTATGGCACCATGTTTAAAAAAAATTGAACTTTCAGCCCTTTAATGTGGGAGACTTCTTATAAAAATCTATCTCTCTTGAAAATCCATAGTGGCAACATTGGGTTCACCGCAGCACTTTCCATTGGACTTCCCCAGTGACACTTCTCTGCTGCTGCTCATCTGGTTGCTCCTGGAATTTATGTTTGAGAAGCTTGTTCGAAGAGCAAAAAGAAGGGGCAATTGATTCTGAAAGCAGGTGAGAGGGTGGATGAAGTCTTCTCAGAAGGGGCGAGTTCCCAGATGCTGTCTCAACAACCTGAGCAGGAACAGTGTCCCAGAGGGGGACATGGTGGGGAGGTGGGCATGAGACAAGAGTTAGGACTTCTGGGAAACTCCTTAGGGAATCTGAGGGGGAGGAAGAGGGAGAGGGCAGGAAGGAGAAGTAAGAGACCTGGAAGGAGAACCAGGAGAGTGAAGACCCAGACCAGGGAGTTATAAAGACTACAGAGGTTGGGCTTCGCTGGTGGCACAGCGGGTTGAGCGCAGTGCTGTGAAGCTGTCCGCAGCCTCTGCAGCCCCGGTTCCAGCCAGGGAGCTACCCACATGGTGTGGCAGACCTCTCCTGTCTCACCTGCTGCTCCCCTCAGCAGTGTACTTAGGTCCTTCTGCCTATTCTGCTTCCTTCTATCTCTGGTGAATTCTCTCACCCTCCTGTGCCTCTGGCCTGTACCCCAGTGCTTGTATAAATAAATAAATCTTAAAGAAAAAAGACTACAGAGGTCTTTTAACCACAGTCAATGCTGTGGTGACTGAAGGAGCCTGGGGAGGGGGAAAGAGGGAGGCCTCAGTAAGAGCTCCTGGTCTTCCAGAAAGTGGGAGAGGACATGCATGACCCCTGAGCCTCTTGGTGCTGTACGGCAAGCCTGAGGGCTCATAACTTAATTTTCCAATAATGCTTTGGGAAGTTTCTCAGGGAGGGGCAATTAGTTTTGAGTCATTGTGTGAACACAGTATAAAGAGTGCCAACTAAAATGAATTGAGATGAGTTCATTTGAGTGAGTTTATTAAAGCATCAAAGTGAGGACTTGAGGCCAGGAACAGACTTCAGAATGCTCTGAGAGGACTGCTTTGATTTCAGAGTCTTAGTGTGAGGTTTTTATGCATGTGTTATAAGGGTAGTGAGGTTCAGAAGAGATTTTAACTACAGAGACAAGAAAGATTTGGGTAGGAGTCTTGTGGTTTTTTAAATTTTATCTATGCATTAAGGAGAATAAGCAGGGTAGTTAAACCTACCCTGTCTTCTTGGGAAAACATCTGAGAATCTGCTGAGTTAGAAATGCGCATTGTGGAGCCAACATCCCTTTGAGATTACTGATTGCCTGGAGAGATGACATACTTCCCCAGGCACAGCCTCTTCCCAGGACCAGACCTGCTGTGTTCTGACTCCTGGCTTGCTTACAGGTTTGGGAGTAGGGAGAGGGGTCCCTAGTTTATGTTAACTTTAACTTCGTTTAACACAAACTTGTGGTGAGAGAGTAAAGATTAAAAAAGATGGTAAAGAATGGGTGACACCCCACTTTAGGGCAGGTAGGCGGCAGGTGATGGGTCACAGGTGGAGGAATTGGAAAGGAAGAAGGAAACCCCCCCTCCTTTAAAAAAAAAAAGATTTATTTATCTATGCATACAAGAGCTGTGGTACAGGTCAGAGATGCAGGGGGTGAGAGGACTCACCAGAGACAGAGTGGGGAACAGAACAGGCAGACTGACTGAAATACACTGCTGAGGGGAGCAGCGGGTGAGTCAGGAGAGGTCTGCTGCGCCATGTGGGTTTCTCCCTGGCCGACCAGGGATAGAACTCATGCTGCAGAGGATGCGGATTGCTTCATAGTGTAGTGCTTAACCCCTTCCGCCACGACAGAGGCCCCAAAAACCCTTTCTTTAGGGTAAGGAGTCATAGGGTGCAGGGAGAGCAAACTCCCAAGAAATATGTGCTCCTAAAAGGTTTCCACTTAGGGGAAAACTCTGAAAGCTTTCTAAATAATTGGAGGAAGTAACGAATAAATATTGATATAAGTTTGGAAATGTATTCAGTTTTAAATGATCAGTTCTTAATGGAGTTTGGAAGAGCATAGACATTTCACTTGGTAACTGAAGAAGAGAGAAATGTTGTCGCCAGGACCCAGCGAGATGGCTGAAGGGAAATCCTGCCACTTGTGGGCCTTGTGGGTGGGAGGGTTAAAGAAGACAATTATGAGAAAGCTAGCTTACTTCTCAAGGTCCTATTCTAGTCTTCATTTTATTGTTCTGAGTGTTTCACCTCCTGGTGCTCAATATTTGTTCAGTGAACGAATAAATGTAAGGTCAGATTCTGTACACGAGAGTCAAAGAAATCTTGTTTTCTGAAAAGCTAGCTGAATTAAGTGCAGGTTTCCACAGTCAGCTCCATTTCGTTTCACTCAAAAGAGATCTGGGAGACGTTAGCACCAGGTTTTCCTTCGAGGCAGAAGTGGAAATGTTTTCCCTGCAATAAGACCATGTAGGGTAACTGGACCAGGGTCTCCCCCCCTCTGTGGGACTCATCCCACCTCTGCCATCAGCGGCCCTTCTAACTCTGACAGGTCATGGTTCGGTGGAGGTAGGAAGGTGGGCTTCTGGACTGTGCCGAGTTCAAATTAACTTCTTAATGATTCCAATTTCTCATCTGTAAAATGGGACTCATATTATTTTTTGACTCATAGGATTTTTTTTGACCATTGAGTGGGATGAAGCAGGTAGAGCATGCCGAGGGTGTCTTGTACACAGTACTGAATGAACGTTAGCTGTTATTGTTGGAGGCTATAGTTGCCTTTGATTAATTGATATGGGTAAAACATGCTTTCACTTACTAAATTTAATTTAACTTTTGAAACGATCGTGTGTGTGTGTGTGTGTGTGTGTGTGTGTGTGTGTGTGTGTGTAGCAGGGCAGTGAAGGGGAGGAAGGGGCAGGTGGCAGGGGAGGGAGGAAGAGGAGAGAAGGGGGCTGACTTGGTGGTCTCAGGAGGTTTGGTGCCACCTGGGCCAAAATCTAACAACAATTGAAGTTGTTCTGAGAGGTGAACTGACTTGCCCAAACTACTGCCACAATTATGGTAGAAACATGTCTAAATATTATGGTTTTGTGACTCCCCGCCCTGGGCCTTTTCCTCTATATCCCATTTAGTTTCTTGAAAATCATCCCAAATTAGGTCCAATTCAAACGCGTCCCAGTTGGCGCAGAAACAGAGGCTGAGACGGGCCCTGCCAGCAGATGGCGCTGCGGCGCTGTCTCCCGCGCGGGCCGAGGCTGGAGGAGGCGGGGCTTCTGCGGAAACCGAGCGCGCAAGCCTTTCTTTCATTGGTCCAAGCGCTTCGGCCCCTGTCCAATCGGAAGCCCCTCCGTCAGCACGCCCTCGAGCCGGCCGCGGCCCGCGGAAATTTGAAATGGCTGACGGGTGGCTGGCGGGTGGCGGGCCGGGGCCGGCGGCGATGGCGCCCGGGCCGGGGCGCCCGGACTGGACGGCGGAGGAGGAGCTGGCGCCCCTCGACCAAGGTGAGCCCCCCGCCGCCCGGCCGTGGCGCCGCCCCCGAGCGGCCGGCCCGATCCGGCGGCCCGCGGCGGCGGGACCCCCCGGAAGACCCCAGGGCAGGGCGGGCCGGGCCGGGCCTCCCCACCCGGAAGTGGGCGCGCTCCGGGGCTCGGCGGGGCTGGGCTCGGCCTCTGCACCCGCGTCCCGGAGGGGGTCGCGGGCCACGCGCCTCGGCCTGCGGGACGGAGCCCGAGCCGGGCTTGGGGACGGTGCGGAGCAGCTGCGGTGCCCCGAGGCCCGAGCCTGAAATTGGAACCCGAGTCCCTTAATTCTTTCTTTCTTTTTTTTTTTTTAGCATTTTTATTTTATATATTTTTTACATCATTTTTCATTTTTGCACAATGGATGCGTTTTCATATTGGTTATAGTCCCCATACAATTCCCACCCCCTTGTTTTGATCCTACATCCCCCCCCCCTTAGTGTGTCTCTGGTGTATAGATTCTTGTTGATTTTTTTTTAAATTTTATTTTTATATTCCCCATACAGTTGCAACCCCCTTATTTTGATCCCAATCCCTCCTTTCCCCGCTCCCCCCCCCCCCAAAGTGTGTCTCTGGTTCATAGTTGTTTGATGATTTTGATTTTTTCTTTCTTACAGTTATTCTTTTTCCTGGTCCCTTATTTAAGTTCTCTAGATTCCTGCTATGAATGAGACCATCTGGTATTTTTCTTTTTCTTTCTGGCTTATTTCTCTGAGCATGATCCCTTCCAGCTCCATCCATGTTGCTGCAAATTGCACTTTTTTATTTTATTTTATTTTTATTTTTATATATATGTATATTTTTGTGGGACCCTCACCCGTGGCTGGGGATCGAACTGGTGCTGCAGAGGCTGCGGGCAGCCTGGCAACCCAGCGCTCAACCGCTCTGCCACCAGGGGAGGCCCAAATTGCATGTGTTTATATAGCTGCTTGTTGATTTTGATTTTGACTTTATTATAATTAGTCTTTTTCCTGGTCCCTTATTTAGGTTTTCTAAATTCCTGCTTAATTCTCAGTCCTTTCTACCGCTTCGTGCAAGTCCCATATCTTAAGCTGGTTCAGATTTTTTAATTTAACATTTTCAGTTGTGAAGTGGAAAGGGCCGATGAAGTGAGCAAACATGGGTGTGACTTAATTCCATTTCTAACCCTTCTCCTGAATTTGTAAAAATGTCTTCAGTTTCAGTTTTCCTTGTGGAGAACAGTAGCCGGGGGACACAGCTGAAAAGATAAAGTGTAATTTGTGTGAAATGTAACAAAGTGGCTGTAAAGAAATGTGCTGGAGGGAGGGTGTCTTAACCTTTTTAAATTGTTACTATGCACATAATGTAAAAGTTACCATCTTAACCATTTTAAGTGTGACAAATACACTTGTGTGTATGAAATACATTCCTTGTGCAGCTGTCACCATCCCCACAACTCTTTTCACCTTGTAAAATGGAAACTGCACCTATTGAACAGTAACTCCTGTTGGCCCTCCCCCTAGCTCTTGGCAACTGCCATTCTAGCTTCTGACTTAATGGATTTGATTTTCCACCTCACATCCATGGAACCCTATGGTACTCCTCTTTCTGTGACTGGTTTATTGCACTCAGCATGTCATCAAGGTTCACCCACGTTGTAGCATATTGCAGAATTTCCTTTCCTTTTAAGGCTGAAAAATATTCAGTGGACCCTCCATAGTGTTTTCCAAAGCAGCTGTATCATTTTATGTGCCCACTCCCAGTGCACAGTGGTTCCTATTTCTCCACATTCTTGCTAACACTTCTCTCCTTTCCTTTTTTGGGGGGGCGGGGGGAGGTAGTAGCCATCCTAATGGGTATGAGGTATTATTTCTTTAACATTTATCTGTACTGTGTGATGGGTACTGTTGTGATTAACAAATCATTTATTTCCCTTAATTGAAATAGGCATACTATTTTCGTCATCCCTTTATAGGCAGGAAACTAACACACAGAGATTGTCTCACAGGGGGCAAGATATTGATGTCCTCTGAGGCACGTATGCATGGGTAAATGTGAGCAGAGGACACTTGAGTATACTTTGATCCTCTCTGGGGCCAAGTAATTCTGGTGGCCTGAACAGGGGCAAAGACGTCTAAAGAAGGAGAAAATAACTAGGGGGAGGGGAGTAGGGAGAGGGGAAAGGCAGCGGCAGCAGCTTCTGCTGCTGCTACCTCTCAGATCCCCTCCTGGAAGCCACCTATGCAAACTTGTTTGCCAATCTTAACGTTACCCTTAGCATTGTTTATTTAGTAGTTGTTTTATCTCTTAGAAACATATTACACAGAAGTAGATGTGCCACTGGCCAAATCATGCCTTATGATACATAATTACATACAGCCCAAACCTAATGTGATTAGCATTTTCTAATCTTTTCCTTAGACACAGTCATTGAAATTAGTGAGGGGGAACCTAGTAGCTTTAATGAAGTAAACCTTATGCATTATTAAGAATCTTTCATCCCTGTTGGGATGAAACCCTTTGATAGACTGATATTGTAGGAAATAGAGGGAGCCTTCAACTCATTGGAGAGGGAGTATAGGAAATCAGCTCCTTATTCTAATGAGACTATGGAATTGTTTTAGTTAAGAAAAAGAGAAGATATTTAACCATTATAAGTTGCTTGCCATTGTAAAATCATAGTTGTGTCATTTGAGAGAGAGCTTGGGTGAAAGCCACTGAATTAAAAAAACCAATCTTCTTATGCCTCCCTGAAAAACCTCACAGACAACCAACCACAAGGACTAAGCTATGAAAGATTTTAAGTTCTTTTTGTTTTGAAGTAGAACTTGGATTTTGAAATGTTTGTAAGTTTGGAAAACTGATAGAGATAAGTAAAGCATCATATCTAAATCCTTGTTTGTATTTTATTTGGCTTTTTTAAGCAAGGATATAGAAAGACTTGATAAGCACTGAAAGTGTCTGGATTGTTGACCTTGCTTATTTTTGTTATTTTAGGTTTGTTCCAAGATGAAGATTCATGCAGTGATTGTAGCAATTATAAGCCAGGGAGCAGTTTACAAAGTTTTGTGTTGGAAGGAAAAACTCTTTTTCCAGAAATGTTCCAAACGAGTCATCTTTTGTTCTATGAACGGTTCAGAGCCTATCAAGATTACATTTTAGGTGAGTATGTTCTCTCTGTCTCTCTCTCTCTTTTTTTTTTTTTTTTTGCTGCTCTTGTTTTTTAGTGTACAAGTCTATCTCAGTCCCTCAGACTGCCAGTTGTTGGTTCTGAGAAAGTGCTTTATTAATTTCTCTTTGCTTTATGCAATCTCAATTCTTACTGTGTTTAATTTGTTTGTAGCTGACTGCAAGGCCTCTGAGGTAAGAGAATTCACAGCTGAGTTCTTGGAGAAGGTCCTTGAACCATCTGGATGGCGGGCGGTCTGGCACACTAATGTGTTCGAGGTACTGGTTGAGGTAAATTTAATTCTGTTGTTAAGACATTTGTCTCTAGCTAAGAGCACTTTCCTTCAGAGTGTTATAGCCAAGTGCTTATTTTTAATTAAAGTTTATGAGCTGATTGAAAATAGCAAGTTTTTCACATCCAATTGCCATGGTGTATGAAGTGTTCTGAAAATTTTAAAGGCAACTGAGGAGGAACTACCAGGGAGTGAAGGTGGTTTAAATATCCGTGTCCTTTGACAGGGGAAATGGATTGTAAACCTATGAAGTGGAGGAGATATTTGAGATCATTTAAAAAATAAAAAGGCTTAATTATGAAGTTTCAATATGGAGTTTCAGTTAATTTTTTACCTTTTAGTTGTAGGCCATTAAGTAGCTGAACCCAAATAGGCATTTTAAAACTAGTCTTATTTTTGCCAACAAATTTGTAGAGATGTGGTTAATTTCTTGATAATGTGTCTCATTGCAGAAAGTAAAAACAATCTTATTTTTCAACTGACTGAGCCTTTTACGTTAAATTTGCGCTCTAATTACAGTTGAGAATTTTCCTGTTTGCTAACTGGACCACAGAAAACTCTCTTAAACTAAATTGTTAAACCAGAGAGTTCAAATACAAGTTGTTGTTGCAGCTCTTTTAGAAAATGACTTCACATACTGCAGTGATTATGCACAAGCAGTAGGTTGCAGCTGTTCCTAGTGATTTTTAAATTTTGGATTATGCTAATACCTTTGGTTGCAGTTCAGCAATTAATTTGGCTTTGAGAACCCTTTACCCCCTCTGTTCTCTAAGAGCAGTCAAAATCATTGTTTAAAAAGAGAAAAGTGCTAATGTCTTAGAGGTTCTAAGCAGAGCTCTGCTTAGAACCTCTAAGACATTAGCACTTTTCTCTGCTTAGAACCTCTAAGACATTAGCATTTATCAAAGGCCTGGTGCTGGCTTATGACTTCTCATTGTGCTGGAGACATTTATAGTCCAAGCTTCTTCCAATACCCTTCATGACCTGGTCTCCTTTCTCACTTTATCTCCTGCTGTTACCCCTTTCTGAGCCTCCATCTGTCAAGCTTGTCTGTACCACAGGGCCTTTGTATCTTCCTGCTCTTCAAATGACTGCTTTCTTTTTATACATTTTCGTTGCAGCTCTAAAGTGACTTCTGACTATCCCAGCAAAACCAGACCACCCCTGCTAGTTATTCACATACTTGTCACCATCTTGTGGCTTGTTTCTCTGACTACTATGTAACCCCCATGTGGAAGAGAGCCAGGTGCATCTTTGTCCTTTATTTTATGGAAGAAGGCTCTCTGTACCATTTCTTGTTTTAAAAAATCAGGTTGTAAGCAGTGTTTCATATGTGTGTCTTAATTTCACTTTCCATTATTTATGTCCCATTATTTTAAATTTCAGGTCACAGATGTGGATTTTGCAGCCTTGAAGGCAGTGGTGAGACTGGCTGACCCATACCTTTGTGAATCTCAAGTGAGCACTTTTACCTTGGAGTGTATGAAAGAGCTTCTTGAGCTGAAGGAACATCAGTTGCCCTTGCAGGAACTGTGGGTGGTGTTTGATGATTCTGGAATATTTGACCAGACGGCACTTGCAGTGGAGCATGTCAGGTAGGAAGAGAGGTTGATAAAAATAACCTGTGGCCAGACACTTTAGATGAAATATAGTAACTCTGGTCTGATGTTACACCAAATGTAAAACTCAAATTTGGTCTTTGTAATATTTTAAAATATTCAAAGATTAAGTACTCTTTAAATTAAAACATTTTCTTAAATGTTTAAAATTTTCATTTTGAGATAATTTCACGTTGTAGAAAAGCTGAAAAAAAAATAGTACAAAGAATTCCTGTGTAACCTTTACTTAGTGTCCCCAGGTGTTAACAAAAGACAGAGGATTTTAATTTGGTTTGTTTATATTTAGAAGCTTCATTCAAAGTTATGGATGCTCAGCCTTACAGCTGAGGTCTTGAATATAGGAGGAAAGAGAAGGAAGACAGGAAGAAAGTGAAGAAGATGGTCTCCCATGACTTGTGCACTGTTAAGACTAACAGCCGTTTTTTTTTCAGTGTTGTGTCTGGTTCAAGATGGCGTTTCTCAGATTTCTTGCTGAATCCTTAAGGGATGTGTTTATGCCTGTCAGCGTTTATTGGTGTAGTTAATTTCCACTTCCACTAGTGCACCCTTTGTCTCTTAAGTGAGCAGGAATCCCATATTTGGATTAATCTTTATACTTTCTTAGCTTTCAGATAAATCTTTTCAGCTAGTTCCTGAATCTTTTCAGCTAGGACCTTCTGTATATAAACATATTCACTAAATCTTTTAAAATGGCAGCTTAAAAATGGACTTTTACATTCCTTGAGAAACTGGAAGATAGGATAAGATAATGCTCATCTTGATATTGTTGCTTGGTGTTCTGTAGTTTAAAATGAACTTTCTAGTGTCTATACTGTTAGTGAGTTAACCTGGTTTTGCTGAGTTTCATTGAATACTCTACAAGGAAGCAAGTGTCTAGGGCCCTGCTTCTGACTTCTCATGGAAGATTTCTAATTGTGTGAAGAGTGTTTAACCCTAGGTGTTCAATATTAGGCTAAGCAATAGAAATCGAAAGAATTGGCGGCTGCTCAGAACCTAGACAACTACCTGATGTTTCTCTCATTACAAAATTCATCATTTCGAAGGTGAAGGGGTAGCTGATGAATTTAGGAAATTAGCAATCGGGTATCTTGTGTATGAGTACAGAATTTGGTAGAAAGACAAGTATCTAGAATGGTAATGGTGTTATTTGAAGGCAAACCTCACATATTTCCTCGAGTGCCATGTCCTCAATAAAGGGTGAGTTTGGAGGAAACACACACAATCACCATCACCAGGGAACTGTTAGTTTAAAGGCAGGAGTTAAATCTCAAATAATCACACAAAGGTATACATGACTGGAATCTATAGTGAGTAAACAGTTACAGAGTATCCTCAGACTAGGCAGGTAGCTGTTATATGATTTTCCTCAGGAAAATCATTTGAACTTGGGTCTAAAGGGTTATCTCTGTGAAAGGGATTGGGGCAGGAGGTGGGGGGGAAAGTTCAGGATCTCAGTGAGTTCACGTTGCTGAAACGCCAGTGTAGCTGGAGCACATTTAGCATGGGAGAGACCTGGGGAACCAACTTAGAGAGATTGTAAGGGGTCAGAAGTTGCAGAACTTTGTCAATCATTTTTGTCTTTAAGAGCAGTAGGAAGTGGGGCCTCCCTGGTGGCTTAAGGGGTTAAGAAGCAACCTATGAAGCTAACCTCAGCCTCTGCAGTACGAGTTAGATCCCTGGCCAGGGAGCAACCCACATGGCCTAGCAGACCTCTCCTGTCTTGCCCGCTGCTCCCTTCAGCAGTGTATTTTGGTCAATCTGCCTGTTCTGTTTCCCTCAGTCTCTGGTGAATCCTCATACCCCCGCATCTCTGGCCTGTACCCCAGTTCTTGTATGCATAAATAAATAAATATTTAAGATAAAAAAGAGCGGTAGGAAGCCATTAAATGGTTTTCATTCAGGAGTGGATCTGCTTTTGTTTTAAAAGATTCGTTTTGGCTGCTATGTGAAAAATGAATAGAGGGAGATGGACTAGGGAGATCAGATAACAAGAAAGTGGAGATATGGAGATGGAAGATTGAAGCTTATTGAGAAAGTGGAATGGCTAGGACTTGGTGGTGGAATGGATATATGGGGGATGAGATGTGAGTGGCTAGGGGGATTTCTGTCCTGAGAGAATGAACACTAGAGGAGGTACAGATGGGAATGCTAGGTGAATGCCCAGTATGGAACTGGCAAGGATAATATTTGAGCTGAGTCATGAAACCTAAATGTAAGCTTAGCAGGTGGAGAAGGTGGAAACCTAACCAGCATGTCACATGGAGGTGAAGATGGGAGTTTGCATGCAGGGACTCTGAGGAGACACGTTTGCATTCTTCTCTTTTTTAAAGATGGGCTCTAGACGGTAAAGAGACTGGCAGTCCAATCTATGAAAGTTAAGAGATGGTTTCATTTTCATTGCTTTTCCCTTTTCATAGCAGAACTTCTTGACAGTTCCATATAGTCATAGTGTGGACTTCCTGGTATTCTAGTATTGCTGTTACCCCCCTACTGCATGACTGAAATTGTGCTTAAGGTCACCAAAGCCCTCCTAGTTGTTTGGTCTTTCCTAATCTTCTCAACACTATTTCCTTCCAGCTTCTGAGACCCCACTCTTCTGATGGCGCATAGCTTTCTTGGTCGTGTTGGCTGATTCTTCCTCTTGTCCTTGAACTTCAGGGTGTTGGACTTACCCAGGGATAGGTCCTAGCCTATTTACTCTTCTCTAATCAACATTGGAAACACGTTAGAATCACTGGGGAATTTTCTTTTTTTTTTTTTTTTAACTTTTTAAAAAAAAAAAATTTTAAGATTTATTTTATTTATGTAAGAGCTGGGGTACAGGCCAGAGTTGCAGGAAGGTGAGAGGACTCACCAGAGACAGAGTGGGGAGCTGGGAACAGGCAGACGACCAAAAGCACTGCGGAGGGGAGCAGCGGGAGAGACAGTAGAGGTCTGCCCTGCCATGTGGGATTCTCCCTGGCCGGCCGGGAATCCAACCGGTGCTGCAGAGGCTGCGGACAGCCTCACAGCACTGCGCTCAACCCGCTGCGCCACCGGGGAGACTCAACCTGGGAATTTTCTTAATAAGAGTAGTCCAGGGCCTCCCTTGGTGGCGCAGTGGTTGAGAGCTGGGCTGCGAAGCTGCCCGCAGCCTCTGCAGCGCCGGTTCGATCCCCAGCCACTGGCGAGGGTCCCACATGGTGTGCAGACCTCTCCTGCCGCCCCGCTGTTCCCCTCAGCAGTGTACTCCGGTCCTTCTGCCTGTTCTGCTCCCCACTCTGTCTCTGGTGAATTCTCTTACCCTCCCACGCTTCGCATTGTACCCAGTACTTCTATAAATAAATAAATCTTTAAAAAAAAAAGAGTAGTCCAACTAATACATAAGGAGGAATGATAGGATTGGATTATATCTATATTTTACGACCACTAATGAAATAAAGGTTGTGCAGTGATCATCAATCGCTGCTATAATTGTTGGGTGAAAAATTTTGTAGATAGGTCAGACTGACAGCACCTTATATACTGATCAATCTTTACTGTGTTATTAAAAGAGATGAAACATTATGTGTTTCTTGATGGAAGCACATTGTCCTTCCCTTGAATATTTTTGCTTAAAAATCCTGATCCAGATCAAGACTCTGGATCTTTCCATCAGTTTACTACACTTAAAAGAAACTGAAAAACATGTTAAATGATCCCCATGGGGATGCAATCAATGGAATTTGAAGTAGGAAAACTATTAAATAGCGAGGGGAAAAAGAAGGATGGATAATCTATAGAAATAAAAAGTGATTTAATAAAATTCAATCACTCACCCTTGTTTGGACCCTGATCTGACAAGCTGAAAGACAACAGCAGCAGCAAACAAAACATGGAATATTTGGATATTAAGGAATTAAAACTTTCTTTGGTATAAAGATTTATTTTAGGGACACATACTGAAGAAATTATGAATGAGGCAGGAGAGGTGCTCTAGAATGTTATGAATGATACATGTCTGAGGTTTCCTCCAAAATAATCCAGGGCCAAGGTGGTGTGGGGAGGGAAACAGAAGTAGTGAATAGTAGTAGAGATGAAATCAGATTGCCTATGAATCAATAATTGTTGAAAAAGGGTAATGGAAACATGGTAGTAATGATACAATTAGCTCTTGTATTTTTTAAAGTTTTCCATAATAAAAAATTTGTTACATCACTTGAGGAGCTTTAAAGGTGAATGCCTTCCTCCTTTGGCCTTCAGCCCTGCAGAGGTTCTGGTTTATTGGTCTGGGATAAGGTTGGGAATCAATTTTAAAAGCTTCCTAGGGACTCCAATATGCAGCCAGGATTGAGATCTACTACTTTATATTATGTCCCTAGATAATCTCATCTGTTGTTTTAATACCATTGATAGTCTGATGATTCCTAGATTTATATCTCTAGCTCTGACCTTTCTCGTGAACTCTGGGTACATTCATCTGCAAAGTTGACATCATCCATCCACATGCAGGTCTAATAGTCATCTCAGCTGAATGTGGTGAAAACACAACTCTTTGTTTTCAACCCAAACCTGTTTCTCCCTCTTTCTTTTCTATCTTAACAAATGGCACAAGCACCCACCCAGTTAGAGATGGTCAATAAATAGTTCTGATACAAAGAAAATCCTAACAGAACCAGTGTTATGTGAAAACTTATTTAGCAAATTCAAGAAAGTCTTTATGACTCATGGCTATTGAATGTAGCAATGTACAGCATTCTCTGCTATAGCTGATGGACTTCTTTTGATTTACTCTTTAACTCCCACTAACATTTTGAGCTAGAGCTTGAATTGAATGATACTTCCTTTCAGGTTTTTCTACCAAAACATTTGGAGGAGTTGGGATGAAGAAGAGGAGGATGAGTATGATTATTTTGTCAGATGTGTGGAGCCTCGATTGAGATTGTAAGTGTTTATTGTGACCTTTTTGGAAAAATAGCTATCTATGGTTTAATTTTACCTGTGTGGTATATATACACCCACAGTATGGGCACATATACATATATGGCCCACAGACAGAAACAGATTGATAAAGAAATAGTATAATTCATTGATAAGTTATTAAAAGAAACTGATAGAAGTGCAGACATTCTACTTTTAGTGTTTATAAGCTGAGTCTAAAAACAGTTCATGAACATAGCTCAGTGCTGTGTAAATCTGAATAAAACTGTTGAGCTAATGTGTTAATAAAAACTCTATTAAATTTAAAGACAGTTGTTTGAAAAACAGTGAATTTAATTGAATTATAGAGACTGCTTATTTTTAAAAGTGTGCTTTTAAAGACAAGGCTTTACTCTAAATTCCTACAGTAAAACAGTGTAGGCTAAACCAGTAGATTTGAGTCAGCCAGGATGTTTTGGCAATCTATTTTCCTTAGATTATTTGACAATAGATGAAAATACCAAGTAGTTAATATTGGTGAATACAAATTTCTAAAATACTGGGACACATTCATCTTCTAATTTATCAAATTCTGGTAGGGAAAAACTATTTTCATACAAAAAAAAAACCCAAATTAACCAAGTAACTGAAATGTGGCATTTAGCCTTCCACTAGATGGTGCCCTAAGACCAGGTAATTTTTCCTTATAGTCATCATTGGTTATTTAGTAGACAGTCCTGCAATAAGGATAAAATTAGAAGTTAAACTCCCAAAAAAAAAAGCTATAGATGTTATTTTTCCCCTGCATTAGATGATGTGGTTATATAAGATAAGGCAGTAACTCTTTAATTTTTTTAGAATCCAATTTGATTTAGTAAGTTTCTCTTGGTTTAAATAATTAGTAAAAAATCTGTAAAAGGTCTGGTTATAGTTCGGCCTGGTTTAGCATTATATGATTTTAGCGCTTCCTAAGTTGGCTGTGCTTTCTTTCCAATTTTTTCATTGTTCATTTCCTGTTTTCCTAATGTAGGCAATAAAATACCAGCATTTTAATAAGTTTGTGTATTTTCTAATTTTGACATACTTGCTCTTAAAGAGTGATGGTTGATTCCGACTGAAGTGAAATATAGTAGGTAAATATCCAGTATCTGGCAAGCTTGTTCGTGGAAAAAACTGCATTCTGATTTCATAGCCCTATGTGTGAACAACAAGAAACATACATACCTTGTACATTATTGGCAGACAGGGTAGCATAAGGGAGGAATTGTTTTCAGTTATGGAGAAGAAATTCTGGTACTTGTTGGGGAAACTGGAATATTATCAAATGTGGGCAGATGCTTTAAAAAGATCTCTGGGCTAAGATAGGAGTAGAACTATCAAGAGGCAAGATTTAAATGGAATCAAACCATATTGTCTTGATTTTGCATTGTGTGGTAAATATTTTTCCTTTCTAATTCAAAATACTCTGCTTCAAAGCTTGTGGGTTTGAGACACAGATACTGGTTCATTGCTTCCAGACTAGAAGTATCACTATAATGAGAAGAAATAAGCTGATTGGCATGGATATTGGAAATGTTAAGAAACTTATTTTAAAATTTGAGTCTTAATTTTAATAACGTAATACACTTGATCAAGCAATTGGTTTGGTCCCCAGTTTCTTGTTTGCAAAGTGGATTTCCAGAATGTCTTTAAATGAGTATGGATTAACCAAAGCAGACAAAATCCTTGCTTTTCAAGCTTTACTTAATTCATTTACTTGAAATGTGGAAATATTTGTTTTAAGTACTTCTTGAATGTTAGCCATAATAAGATGTATATTTGTTTAGGATGTCCTATCCCCTTTCTTATTTAGAGCATGACAGAGTTAAAAAAAAAAAAAACAAAACAACATCATCTAAGGCAATAGTGATCAACCTTGGCTTGTACATTTGAATCCCCGGGGAACTTTATAAAAAAAATACCTCTGCTTCTAGGGACCAATTTAATTCATCTGGATCAGGACCTGAGCATCTCTATTTTTAAATGCTCTCTAGTGATTCTAATATGTAATCAAGGTTGAGAAACCCAAGCCTAAGATATAGATTGTCAATATACTTTTAACTGAGAAATAAGGCAATTATTTTAAAACTATAGGTAATGACAATATTGGACTTTATTTTCAAATCCATTAATTTCTCATCCATTAACTTGATTGTACATTTATTCATTAGCTTATTGAATCTAGAAATATTTTTTGTTCTGTTTATATTTTTGAGAACATATGTAAATAAATTTTAAATACCAGTAATGTTGTTCAATACAAAGTTATTTTGTTTTAATTTCTAGTTTATTTGTGACAACTTTTTTTCTCAGAAATCTAAGTTTCTAAAATTGTCAGCATGATTTTGTGCCAGAGTACTTTAAATTTGGGGAAGGACCAGATGATTTGAATCATTTCTAAATTTAATCCTTTAAATTTGATAATATTAAACCCTGATGTAAAACTATTTGGGACATTTCCTTCCCCACCCCTACCCCCAGATTGCTCTCTGCCACCTATTAAGATTTTGAATCTAACATATGAGAAAATAATTTCTTTTTAAATAATGAGTGCAAATGGTGCAACACGAATGTTCATTGTTTCTAGAGCATAAATGCTTGGATCTAAGGGGAAAAAATAGCACTCCTCAAAAGAAGAAAAAGTAGTGACCCTAATGAAGTGGTGCTTAAAACTTTCAATAGCTTCTACTTATAATAGAGTGCTATTAAGAAAGACTGAACATGTACCTGAGCTAGATAATGTAAAACGCTTTTCTTACTGGGTCTTTGAGGACTAAATGGGCTGTCTTACTTATAGGAAAATGTGTCTGAAAAGCAATGGATTTCAACATGCTTTTAAACTTTTAGGCATTATGACATTCTTGAAGACCGAGTTCCTTCAGGACTTATTGTTGACTACCGTAATCTTTTGTCTCAATGTGAGGAGAGTTACAGGAAATTTCTAAATCTGAGAAGCAGTTTGTCGAATTGTAACTCTGATTCCGAGCAAGAGAACATCTCCATGGTGGAAGGGTTAAAACTGTATTCAGAGATTGAACAGTTAAAACAAAAGCTAAAACTCATTGAGAATCCTTTGTTGAGGTATGTATGTCTTTGTTATTCTTAGCTAACTGACATCTTATCAGCTGCCTTACTGAGAACTGATAGGTCTGTTTCACTTCTTTAAGGTACGTGTTTGGTTATCAGAAGAATTCTAATATGCAAGCAAAGGGCGTCCGTCCAAGTGGTCAGAAGGTCACACACGTGGTCTCTTCCATCATGATGACTGGTCTGCTGCAGTCCCTGCTTAGGGATAGGCTTTGTCAGGAGCCTTGTAAGGAAGAAATAGAAATTCGGGTAAGAGTTTCTTGCTTCAGGTTGCTTTCTTCTGAGTCACTCCAAGTTTTCATGAATTCTACAAAGTGTTTACAGAAGCTTGCTACAGCTGTTTGTCTGTGAAATAGAAAGTAGCGTGAGAACTGTCTTTCATCAGCACTTAGCAAGTCTGCTTTGGGCTCAGTGCAGTTTAAGGAGATGTTTAAGGATAGACTCACCTCTGCGAGGTTGCAGGCTCAGGTCCTGACCACTTTCATAAGACCAATATCACCATAAAGTGAGTCACATTATTTTTGGCTTCCCAGTGCATATAAAAGTTATGTTTACACCATATTGCAGTCTATTAAGTGTGTATTACGTCTAAAAAACAATGTACATACCTTAATTAAAAAATACTTCATTGCTGAAAGATGTTAACCATCAAGTCTTCTTCAAGTCATAATCTTTTTTACTGGTAGAGCGTCTTGTAAAAAATGTAATATCTGAAGTGCCATAAAGTGAAACTCAATAAAAAGGGAAAAGTGAGGCTATATCATTTCCTTTTCAAAAAGTACATGAAGGTAATTGAAGTAATACTTAGGTTTGGGGGGTATATATTTGCAATAATGTTGTTTTCTAGTTCCATAGTGATCCATTGTCCGCTATAAATGCCTGCTATGAAGGTGACACTGTTATTATTTGTCCTGGTCATTACATGGTACCTGGCACATTCTCCATTGCTGACTCCATTGAGTTGGAAGGTGAGTATAGACAATCACACAACCAAACTCTCGTGCATGATCCACTTAAGAAAACATAAAATCACTGACCTTGTTGAAGCTTTGAGGATGATTTCAACCCATTTGATTTCAAATGAGTAGCCTTGAGGCATTAAGGGTAGTTAAAGCTTATAGGAGATGGATCAGTGCTTGAGTAACTTGGGGTGTTTCTTTGTGGCATTGTGCTTGTTGGGAAGACAAGTACCTGTATCTATAAAGGGTCCGTTAGGAAGAAGCATACTTTCCAGATTGTAGGTGGTTTATGGAAAGGAAATTTCACATCTAGCATTAAAAAAAAAAAAAATTCTCAGCAATTTTTTAAATGTAGTATTTTTTTATTTGCTGTTTACTCTTGTTTTGGATGTGTATTCGTTGCTTACTCTTATTAGTCTTGTGTATGTGATGGATATATTAGTGCATGGTTTTTTGTTATAAATTTAGCTTATTTTTTTAAGCGGTATAGTAAAGCACATTTAACTTGAAGTTGGGCCAAAAAGACTTTATCTTAATTCTTTAGAAGCTTGCTGAATGTCACAGATTCTCTACTTTTTTTTCCCCTTGACCAAGGTGTGCTTTTGAGAATATTAATGTTGAAATAACTTTTTAACCATTATAACCTTATTGTACATCTAGAGTGATTCCTAGATTTAGGTTACTTTACAGTCATTCATCCTGGTCCTGTATATTTTCATAACATGTCAAATTTAGATGCACCTGTTCAACTATTTACCAAAAGAGCTTCAAGTTAGCAATAAAGCTTGTAATGCAAAAAATCATATATCATTTTGGGACTTATGCAGCTGTTCACAAACTGCTTAAGCTATGTTCTTTATCTTTATCTTGTCAAAACTTCTTAATGGAAGCAAGCCTGGGAGTTTAATGCCCTGCTGTTCACTGGCACATCACCTCACCCCCTTTTTTGTTTTATGTGTGTAATTTTTGTTTTTCCTCTCCAATATTTGAATATAATAGATGTGTGTATAAATATATAACACATTTGCAGAATAAATCACTTCAATAACAACACTTATTTCTTGGCATAGTGAAAATAGCAGTGATATTTTAGATTGTGTTGTAGTTAAAAGTTCTAGATTGGTGTGGAAATTACAATGTAGTTGCTAGAGTATCATAAATAACCATCTAAAATTCTGATACTTAAGTATATAAATGACTGTAAATTTACTAACACTGAATTTCTGAAAATTTGGGAAATCACATGGTTTCTCTAATATGAATATATGGAGTACTTTTTCATGAGTAAGATTACAGTTTATTTGATAGTGATCTATATCTAACACTTATAATACAAGATATATATTAAGTACCTACTATATACAGGATGTTACTATTACTTATATATAGTAGGGTTTTTCCTTCTTGTGTAGGACATCCATTCACTTAGGTGATGATTTTATGTTTTAAACTATTGAGAACACATAACTTGTTTAATGTAATAATCTTATTTCTTCTTTTACTATGGTAATTTTTTTATATTTTTAATTTTTCTGATGGCACAAAACTGGTTATTGTAGAAAGTGTGCAAAGCATAAGCAGATGCGTAAAATCAGACAATAATTCACAATCCAGTCATTCAGATTCCGCTGCTGTTAGTGAGCCCATGGGACAGAGTCTTCTTGCATTCTCTAGTGCCCTTGAAGGCTTGTCTGTACTCTTCAAGTGTAGCTAACTTCAGTGACTGCCTATTTTATGCAGTTACTGCTTTCTTTTATTCATTTTTAGACAATCAGTTATTTCTTATAGCTTTGTCTATATGGTTTTGGTTTTTGGTGGAAACAGGTTAGAGCTCTAGTTTTCTGGTACTCCATACTTTTGTAAACCCATTCAGATGTCTGGTATACATTATCAGTTTGATTAAGGTTTGTAGAAATCCAATGGTTTTTTTTTTTTTTTTTTTTTTAACAAGATAGACCTCTTTCCTAATAGCTAAAACAGTTTTAAGTTACTTTGTCAGATTTTAAATGTTGAAGAGACATGTTTAATTATCTATCTTGAGAAATGCTTAGACATTTCAAACTTAATTTATAATTGAATAAAGGAATCTTAAATTAGGAGAAACAAACTTAAGGACTGAATCCTTTAAAGCCTCAGACCCGATTGTGAGTACTTAGGTTTGTTATTATTTTTTTTATAATAATTTGGCAAGTGAATTTACTGCTCAGCTGGTTTAAGACGGTTGATAGCGTAGTCTTCCTGATAAATGGGAGCAGACTGAGGAATTGTTATGGTTAAAACTTATGTATCCTGTGAATAGCTTCTTGGACCCAGTTTCAGCATGAGTGTGTATGGAGGCCTCCTTACACAAACAAACAATTCCCAGAAGCCAATGTTGTGTCCAAGAATTTTACTCAATTCTGATGTAATCTCTCAGAGATAGCATTGCATTCCACAGGCAGTGGACTCAGTATCCTAAGACTGTCCTTCACTTCAGCTACCAGTTGCAAGGCTTCTGACAGGCTTTAATCAAAAGTTCCATGACCCCCTCCTTGGGCTCTCTTAATTTGTAAGAACTTCACAGAACTTTTTTTTTTTTTTTAAAGATTTATGTGTTTATGCATACAAGAACTGGGGTGTAGGCCAGAGGTGCACTTGTAGGGGGTGAGAGGATTTGCCAGAGAGAGAGTGGGGAGTGGAATGGCCAAATCTACTGAAATACACTGCTGAGGGAGCGGTGGGTGAGACAGGAGAGGTCTGCTCCCTGGCCAGGATCGAACTCATGCTGCAGTGACTGGCAATAGCACTGAGACTTTAACCCCTGTACCACCAGGGAGGCCCCGTACTTCCAAGAACTTTTGCAGTCCCTTTACTCACTAGGTTACCAGTTTATGAGTTGGTTATAACTCAGGAGCTACCAGATGAAAGAATGCAGTTTCCTGAAACTTTCATGTGTGTGTGTTTTTTTTTTAAAAGATATATTTATGCATACAAGAGCTGGGGTACAGGCCAGAGATGCAGGGGATGAGAGGATTCACCAGAGGCAGAGTGGGGAACAGAACAAGCAGACTGACTGAAATACACTGGTGAGGGGAACAGTGGGTGAGACAGGAGAGGTTTGCCTTGCCATGTGGGTTTCTCCCTGGCCAGCCAGGGAGCGAACTCGTGCTGCAGAGACTATGGATTGCTTCACAGTGTGGTGCTTAACCCCTTGAGCCACCAGGGAGGCCCATGAAACTTTTCACCTGCTTACCAAATGGTGAACTCTAAACCTTGTCCTTTTGGGTTTTTATGGAGGCTTCATGACACAGGCATGTTTGATTAACTCATTGGCAGTTGAACTCAATCTCCAGCCCTTCTTCCCTCCCTGGAAAAATCAGGGAGTTGGACTGAAGAATCCAACCCTCTATCCTTCTACTCACATGGTTGAGTCCCGTGGAAAGTAACCACTTATCCTCTAGTCCAATCCAAAAGCCACTTCATTAATATAAAACTCTGGGAAATTTTCCCTCCTGGGAAGTTTGAAAGGTTATGGGAGCTGTGAGTACTATGAATAAAGACCAAATATATTTGAGAAATCTGTTTTGCTCATCTCAATGAGCAAATATATGTTTCTTAAAAATCGCACCTGCTTTAAACAATTTATGTGGGGAAATAATTTACTATTTAAATGCAACTGGATTGACTGGGTTCAAATCTCCTTTGGAGTTGTTTGAAATGGAGAAATCTGTCATAGCGATTTTGTTTAGATGTTTTCCAATCTTGTTTTCTTCATTAGGATATGGTCTACCAGATGATATTGTAATAGAAAAGAGGGGCAAAGGTGATACTTTTGTGGATTGTACTGGTGCAGATATTAAAATCTCAAGCATAAAATTTGTTCAGCATGATGCCGTAGAAGGAATCTTAAGTAAGTGAATATTTTGTGTTTTTTCCTTTCCCTGGAAGATACAATAAGCTACCACTTGAGTATATGGAGGACTGATTATTTATTAAATAAAAATTATTTATTTACATAGCATAGTGACTGGGAAACTTACCCCAAAGTCAAAGTAGTTCAGTCCTTCTATAAAATTTGTTAGTTTAATATTTGTTTCTGTGTGATCAGTTTTTTTTTTCTTCTAAATATCCAATATTGTGGTCTTGTGTTCTATAAGAAAGTTACTTTTTGATGCTTTTGTTTGTAATGCTTTTTAACTTGATTTTGCATTTCTGAAGTCATATTTTAAATAATGCTACTTTTAGATTTTAGACAATAATTGAAACAATTGTTTTCATGCATTATGAATTTGTAATTCTAGTAACAAAGTTTAAATGGTAGTTATTGAGACATACTCAGACTATATCTAATGACAGCTTTAGGTCATTTTTAATGTTGAAAAGACACATTACTTCTTAAGGCAGTTGATTGCATGTTTTCATCATAGTCATTCACCGTGGCAAGACTACACTGGAAAACTGTGTACTGCAATGTGAAACAACAGGAGTCACAGTACGAACATCAGCAGAATTTTTAATGAAGAACTCAGATTTATATGGTGCCAAGGTATGATAATCTCTTGTCCTTTTGGCAAATAGTTTAAAGTTCTAAATGAGAAAATAAAGTGTGGGACCAACATGTAAATGCTTACTGCTATTCTCATTCCTCAAAGAAGTTCAGATACATATGGTAAGTAAGCCAGACTCAATTGTGTAATATTCTTTAGAATTTCAAATAGGTTAGGAAGGAAAATAATATAAGTTTCACAGTTTCTCTATGGTAACTTTGAAAGATGAAGGTCCTTCATTAATTTTGTAAATAATTTTGTAGCAAGTGTAGTTTAGTGCTTTTTTAAAAATTAGATTTTTTGTTTTGAGATAATTGTTGATCCATATGCTATTGTAAGAAATAATAGGGATATCCTGAATGTATACTCTTTACCAGATTTCCCTAATGGTAACATCTTTGAAACTCATATAGTATCACAACTAGGATAACACGGATTCCATCAAGTTGAATATTTCCATCCTTTGCAGTTGTATCCACTTGCTTCTTCTGACCTCTTCCTAAGATGCGGGCAAACCCTAATCTACCTCCCATTTCTATTATTTCATCATTTCAAGAATTTTTTATATATATATGTAATCATACAGTATATACTATTTCACTCTGGAACTTCATCCACAGATTGGTGGTTGCATGTACCAATAGTTTGATCTTTTTTTTTTTTTTACTGCTGAGTAATATTCCATAGTATGTCCCCAGCAGGTATTTGTGTGAATATTGTTTTTATTTCTCTGGGATAAATTATCAGGACTGTAGTTGTGGGTCATGTGGTAGTTGGATGTTCAGTTTTTAGGAAACTGCCAAGCTGTTTTCTAGAGCAGTCATATCACTTTACTTTCTCACCAGCATTGAGTAATCCACTTTCTGTATGCTCACTAGCTTTTGGTGTTTTCACTTTTTTTTTTTTTTTTTGCCATTATTGTGATATGTACGTGGTTTTCATTGCATTTTCCTAGTGGTTAATGATGCTGAACACTTTAAAATGCTTATTTGTCATCCCTATCTCTTCAGTGATATGTCTATTAATGACCTTGTCCATTTTCTAGTTGGATTGTTTGCTCTTTTTAACCATAGAGATTTGAAAGTATTTTATGTACTAGACACTGGTCCTTTGTTGGACATGAGATTTACAGATATTTTTATGCTAGCCTGTAGCATGTGTTTTTATCTTCACATGAACTTTCACAGAACAAAATATTAAATTTTGGTGACATTCAGTGTGTCAACTCTTCCTTTGAGGGTTGTGCTTTTGGTTTAAAAACTCATTACTTAACACTAGATCTTAAAGATTTTCTATTTTTTTCCCTAAAAATTCATTGTTTACCTTTGTACTTAAGGTTATGATTCACTTTTGAGTTACTTTTGGTATAAGATGTGAGGTCAAGGTTCATTTATTTGCTTTTGGATGTCCAATTGTAACTGCACCATTTCTTAGAAAGGCTATGTTTCCTCCAATAAATTGATTTTTACACTTTTGTTAAAAAGTCATTTGGGTGTATTTGTGTGGGCCTATTTCTGGATTCTCTATTCTGTTCTACTGAGCTGTACTTATCCATCAACCAATATGTCTAAACTATATATTAAATCTTGAAATTAGGTAGAGTGATTCCTCTTACTTTATTAATCTTTTCCCAAAATTGTTTTAGCTGTTTGGTCCCTCTGCCTTATAATATATTTTTAGAAAACTCTCATATATATCTACAGATATATGTATATATCTACATATATATGTATATATGTATGTACGTGTGTGCGTATATATATATCCTGTTGTGATTTTTTTCTCTTGTGATTTTGATAGGAATTCCTAGTAAACATATCTGTCAAGTTGGGGAGGATTTTTCAAGTTGAGTCTTTTAACCTGTGAGCATGATAGGGCTCTCCATTTATTAGATCTTTGGTTTCTTTCATCAACATAGTGTAGTTTTCAAATGTTCAACATCACTTGTAATCAGGGAAATGAAAATCAAAACCACAATGAGATATCATCTTAACCAGTAAAAAATGGCATATATTAAAAAAATCCTAGCAACAACAAATGCTGGCGAGGATGTGGAGAAAAAGGGACTTTCCTACACTGCTGGTGGGAGTGCAGACTGGTCTGACCATTATGGAAAGCTGTATAGAGGTCCCTCAAACTACTAAAAATGGAGCTTCCAGGGCCTCCCCAGTGGCGCAGCGGTTGAGCGCTGGCTTATGAAACTGCCCGCAGCCTCTAAAGCGCCGGTTCGATCCCTGGCTGCTCCCCAGCCACCGGTGGAGGATCCCACATGGCGCGCAGACCTCTCCTGCCGCCCTCTGCTCCCCTCAGCAGTGTACCTCGGTCCTTCTGCCTGCTCTGCTCCCTGCTCTGGCTCTGGTGAATTCTCTCACCCTCCCACGCTTCTGACGTACCCAGTGCTTGTATAAATAAATAAATAAAAATCTTTAAAAAAAAAAATGGAGCTTCCATATGATTTAGCAATTCCACTCCTAGGAATCTACCCAAAGGACACAAAAACATTACTTCAAAAGGATATCTGCACCCCAATGTTTATTTTATTTTATTTTTTTATTTTTTTTAGATTTATTTTTATTTTATTTTATTTATTTATACAAGCACTGGACAGTCAGAAGTGCGGGAGGGTGAGAGAATTCACCAGAGCCAGAGCGGGGAGCAGAGCAGGCAGAAGGACCGAAGTACACTGCTGAGGGGAGCAGCGGGCAGCAGGAGAGGTCTGCGCGCCATGTGGGACCCTCCTCCGGTGGCCAGGGGGCAGCCGGGGATCGAACCGGCGTCGCAGAGGCTGCGGGCAGCTTTGCAACCCAGCGCTCAACCGCTGTGCCACCGGGGAGGCCCTTTATTTTATTTTTTTAAGATTTATTTATTTATTTATACAAGCACTGGGTACAGTCAGAAGTGCGGGAGGGTGAGAGAATTCACCAGAGCTAGAGCGGGGAGCAGAACAGACAGACTGACGAAATACACTGCTGAGAGTGGGGCAGCGGTTGCGGCAGGAGAGGTCTGCCATTACATGTGGGACCCTCGCCAGTGGTCGGGGATTGAACCGGCACTGCAGTCTGTGGGCAGCTTCTCAGCCCAGCGCTCAACCGCTGCGCCACCGGGGAGGCCCTGCCCCCCAATGTTTATTGCAGCACTGTTTACGATAGGTAAGCTCTGGAAACAACCCAAATGCCCAAAAACAGAGGGCTGGATCAAGATGTGGTATATATACACAGCAGGATATTACTCAGCAATCAGAAAAGATAAACTCATGTGATTTGCAGCAACATAGTTGGAGCTGGAAGAGCTTATGCTCAGTGAAATAAACCAGAAAAAGAAAAATATTGGATGGTTTCACTTATAGGAGGAATATGGAGGAGCCAAATAAGTGATCAAGAAAAAAAATTATAACAAGCAACTATAAATCAGAGACATTCTGCAGGGGAGGAGGAGAGAGAAGGATCCAAACCGGAGGGAAGAGCACAAGGGACTATGGTGATGGTGTGGGGGTGAATTGGTGATGGGAACTGTATGGGGACTACACCTGAGAGAAGAAAGCATATATAGTACAAAAATAAAGAATGATGTAAAATATATATAAAATAAAAAACAAAACAAAACATAGTGTAGTTTTCAGCATGCATGTCTTATATGTGTTTTGTTTAGATTTGTACCTAACTAATTTTTTGGAATCATTATAATTGATAATGTATTTTCTTTTTTTTAATTAAAAAAATTATTTATTTATGCATACAAGAACTGGGGTATAGGTCAGAGGTATGGGGAGTGAGCAGATTCACCAGAGACAGAGTAGAGAATAGAACAGGCAGACTGACTGAAACACACTGCTGAGGGGAGCATCGGGCAAGACAGGAGAGATCTGCCGTGCCATGTGGGTCACCTATCTGGCCAGGGATCGAACTCGTGCTGCAGTGGCTGCGGTTAGCTTCACAGTGCTGCGTCTTAACGCCACCAGGGAGGCCCGATAATGTATTTTCAATTTTAATTTTCATGTGCTCATTGCTAGTATAAATGTAATTTATATTTGTATGTATGTTTTGTATCCTGTGACTTTGCTGAACTTATTAGTTGTAGGAGTGTTTTTATGTATTCTATATACACAATAGTATCATATGCAAATAGGGATTTTCTATATAGACAATATTGTCATCTGCACATAGAGACAATTTCTTTCTTTCTTCCCTAGCTATATGTCTTTTGTTTTCTTTTCTTGCTTTATGGCAATGACTGGCACTTCCCACCCTCTTGAATAAAAAGTTGTGATAGTGGATATTCTTACTTTCTTCTTCATGTTAGGAAGGATGCATTCAGTATTGTACCATTAAGTATAAGATTAACTATAGGTTTTTGTGGATATTCTTTATTGAGTTGAGGAAATTCTCTACTTCAGTTTTCTAAGAATTTTTATAATGAATGCTTTTTGATTTTTATCAGTTTTTATCAAATTGATATTTTCACATGATTTTTCTTTTTGGAAGAAAGAAAATGGTAGATTATATTGATTGATCTTCAAATTTTCAAACAATCTTTCATTTCTGGAATAAATCCTACTTAGTCAAATTGTTAGGGGGAAAGGATGTCCTGAGATAATCTCATACAGGCTTTGTGGACTCCACCCCCACTCCAGACTAAAGCCATCAGGACATTGGGGAAGACAAATCCCATCACCACCAAGGGGAGGGTGGCTGGGACCTGAGGGTGGAGTTGGGCAGCCAGGTTGGATATAAAAACCAAACACATGGGCCTTGCCGGCTCTCTGGCTCGCGATCGCTCGCCTCCCGGCTTCACCGCTCCTGGCTGGCGGCGATCTCTGAGAGCGCCATTTTGGGATTCCTGATCGGCGGATCGGGTAGGACTCATTTAAAACTTTGTCTCCCGCTTTTCTCCCAGAGCTGTACATTTCCTCATTTCCCCTTCCCTTGTAAATAAACCTTTTATTAACCTTTCGCGTGTGCCTGCAGTAGAGCATTGATAAGTCCTTTTAAGCGCGCGGGTGAGGACCCACAGTCAGGCACCCCATTTTGTATCGGGGTTGCTCTACAACAACAGTATATAAATTTTTAAATATATTTATATATTATATTTGCTAATATTTTATTAGGAACTTTTGCTTCTATGGTCATAAAGGATATTGCTCTGAAGTACCCCCACTCCGAAATTTTTTTACTGTCTTTGTCTGGTTTTGGTATCAGGGTAACACTAGTTTTATAAAATAAATTTGTAAGTTTTCCTCTTCTGTTTTCTGATATGTATAGAATTGATGATAGTTCTTTAAATATATGGTAGATATGCCAATGAAATCATCTGGCTTGAAGATTTTTTTCTTTGGGAGCTTTTAAATTATGTATTCAATTTCCTTAATAGAGCGCTGTTTAAATTACCTATTATTTCATATTGTGTGAGTTAACGGATGTGCTTATAAGTTACAGAGCACTAGGCTAGCGGTGAAGGATTTTCATGTTAATCTTGCCAGAGGTTTTTTAATTTTGTTGGTCTATGCAAAGTTCCGACTCTTTGCTTCATTAGTTTTTTTTTTTTTTCAGCAGGGGTGGGAGGGTTATTGCTGTTTTTTTTTTTAAATTAAAAAAATTTTTTATTGTGTTAACATTGATTTACAACATTGAATGTAATTAGGAGTTAAAGGATCACACCCTTCAGGTGTATGTTACTATATCACACCCACTACCAAGGAACCCATAATCCTCTATTATCATAGTCCATTGTGCCTCTTCCCCCTTTGCTCTCCACCTTCCGTCTCCCACTCTGATAGCCTCAATTCTATCATCACATTTCTAGGGTTTGTTACTACTTTGGTTTTATCTGACCCTTTGTTTTGTTTCTCTACATTCCACATATAACTTAAACCATCTAGTAATTGTCTTTCTCTGTCTGACTTATTTCACTTTGCATAATCCCCTTTAGTTCCATCCAAATTGTCACAACTGGGAAGAGTTTATCTTTTTTTATTGCTGAATGGTATTCCATGGTATGTGTGGTATGTATGACATCTTCCTAATCCATTCATTGATTTTCTTAATTTTGTTTTCTTGCTCTTGTGCTTAAGATTTCCTTCCTTTGCTTGTTCCCTCCCCCCCCCACCCCGCCACCGCCCCCCCTCCCCTGATTCTCTAGGTTAGAGCTTACATTGTTGATTTGAGACTTTTCTATATATGCTTTTTAGGCCTTTAATTTCCTTCCAGTTCTGCTTTGTTTGTGTTCCACAAATTTTGGTATGTTGTATTTTCTTTCTTTAACTAATGCTATGTTTAGAAGTATGTTATTTTGTTTCCAAGTGTTTGGAGTTTTACTGTTACCTTTCTCTCTGTTAATTTCTTGTTTGATTCTATTGTGGTTAGAAGACACCATATGATTTCAATTTTTTTTTTTAATTTGTTGAGATTTGTTTTTAATGGTCCAGGATATGGTCTATCTTGATATACATTCTACAAACACTTGAAAATAATGTGTTTTCTACTATTGTTGGATGAAAGCATCTATAAATGTCAGCTCATTCTTCTATATTCTTTCTTTGTCTCTGTCTAATTCTAATTCTATCAGTCATTGAGACAGGAATGTTGAAGTCTGCAACTGCAATTGTGGATTCTTCTGTTTTTCCATTTAGTTTTATGAGTTTATCATTAATGTTACTATCTTTCTCTGTTTATTTTCTTTGCTTCGGAGTCTACTTTATCTGATAATAGTATAGTCAAATCTGCTTTCTTTGATTAATGTTTTCATAATATATGCTTTTTCATCCTTTTGCTTTCAACTTGCCTATACTATTCTGTTTGAAGTGAGTTATAAACAGCATATAGTTTGGCCTTGTTTTTTAATCCACTTTTCCAGTTTCTTTTTCTCTTGAAACAAATTCAATTTTATTAATTAAAAGTATTATGTTCACCCACTGTCTAAAGCATTGAAAATATCACCACATGAATCTGTTCAAATACGCATTAGAGAAACATCCCCATTCTGGTGTACTTTCTGTGGTTTTTTTAGAGTGAGGCTAATTAGTAAATGTGGATGTACAAAAATTTCATGCCCTTTAAGGGCAAAGTTAGCTATAGTTTTATCTCTGAAGATTTCTTTGTTTCAATCATATCACTTAAAATCTATGATTTCTACTTATTGCTATTATGAAGAGGCATCAAGATTTCAAATATGTACTTGCATTATTTCCTTTAAGAGCAATTGGCAAAACTATTTAAAATCCAGAATGTTCCTGTCTTTAATGCAAACAATGATGCCTGAATACTTCTTGGTGACTAACATCACTATTATAATTCTATTACAAACAGTATCTCTATTTATTTTCTTCATACATCATCTGTTACAGTGCCATTAATCTTCCATGGTCAGGTAGATATGAATAAATCTCACCTAATACAGAAAGTATCTTTGAGGCAGCAATAATCGGCTACATGATTTCACATACAAACAAAGAATAAAGACATAGAATGAAGCGATTTGAGAGTTGAATTATGCTAATAATTCTTTTAAAAATTCAAATAGGGTTGATATACAAAAGATACATCAAATAATTATACCTGCCTAAATACCCATTTCGTTGATAATTTGAAGCATGCTAATAAGTTATCTAAGTGTTTTAATTTTGGGTTATGTTTTCTGTAATAAATATTCTGATTTAGAATAAAATATAAAAAGTATTACTGACTTACTGCCCTACTAAAGTTCTCTGGCATATATTTATATTTGATTCTCAAATACTTTCCTATAATTCTTACATCTTTAAAGTGTCTTTTCTGGTGTTTTCTACAGTATATGTTGTGTACAAAATTCAGTCATCATTTATTACATTTGTAGGGTTTCTCTCCAGTATACATTATCTGATGTTGAGTAAGGCTGTACCTTTTGCTGAAGACTTGATCACATACTTAAGATTTCTCTTCAGAATGAGTTCTCTGATATTAAAATAGTAATATGTGGCTTTGCCACATTTTCACATTTGTAAGTCTTCTTTCAAAGAAGACTTTCTGAGACAACCTTGAGGAATGATTAAGGCTTTGCCATATTCTTTACATTTGAAAGACTTCTCTCCTTTATGTATTCTCAGATATTGAGTGAGATATGAACACTGATTAAAAGCTTTGCCACATTCTTTAAATTTGTATGGTTTTTCTGCAATATGAACCTTGATGTTGAAAATGTTTTTTGAAAACTTCTCACTTTGATCATTTATAGATGTTTCATTTTAAAACTTAGTTTATTAGAATTGAAGCTTAATCTGTTTGGATATTTGAAATGATTGGAATGATTTATGTGTAGGATGCACTAGGTATTTTCCAGATGTTCCAGGTTTCCTTTCAGAGAATGTGTATAAAGTTTATGTGCATCTTTCCTTAGAGAATTACATTGTTCTACAAAATTCACAGACTTTTTTCAAGAGGTGTTATATACTTGATCTCTTGGTAGTGCAGATTTTATTGTGGATAATTGTCTTAGTTTGGTTAGGTCCATCATAACAACTGTTTGGCCATTCACAACCCCCTATTCCCAACACACTTTTCCAGTTTTTTATCACATGTAAATTCTTAAGGCCACAGCTTCGATGTCTTCCCAGTAGTACTTTTGGGAATGAATGTTCTATATCTGGCTTTGGCAATAAGACCTGCATGTCATGCAAAGAGATATCTGTATATTCTGCTCCAGAAAGATGACCAGGTCTGACTCAGATAGAGTGAGACCCAATGAGACCATATTTTTGTAGTTCTTTAATTTCATATCCCTTTATAAATCCTCTGGTCCAGGCATTCCTATTCCTCCTAAGAGAATTCTATGGCCACATCCCAACAGTTCCTTAAAATCTTCTATTTCATCCCCTTTGCCTAATCTGGGTTTCTTTCTCAAGTAAAAGTATCTTGAATAATCACATGCCACTTTTTTTAATTGGTGTAGTTAGATCATTTGCATTTTATATAATTATTGGTGTTTTTAGTCTATAATTCTGTTTCTTTTTCTGTTCTCTAGTTTTCACTTTTCTCTTTTTTCTGATATCCTGTGGGTTACCTGAACATCTCTTTGAATGTTCGTTTTAATACAAAAGTTTTTAGTGGTTATGCTAGGTATTACATTATATATGCGTAACTTATCACAGTTTACTGATGATGTCATTTCACCAATTAGAGCGAAGTATATCATGTGCCCCATAACAATATTTTAGTTAACAGAGGACTGCATATGTGATGGTGGTCCCAAAATTCCTGTTGTCTAATGGCAGTGTAGCCACCACATTGTGATAGTGTTTTTTTTTATCCTGGAAGCAGCCTCTCATACTGTTTACTCACACATGCATGTTTACTGTGTCTCTTCATAGAATTACTTTCCCCTGTACTTCATTTAATCTTGAGTTATTTTGTCATTATGGCCCCTGCGCCTATAAAATCCACTGCTAAATGTTGCCAGTAAGAGTCCACGTCCAGAGATTGACCTGGAAATGAAGTTAAAAGTGATTAATGATTACAGAAGTAGAAAATCAGTGATGGTTATTGCTCGCCAGTCAGGCATGTCCCATTCTACCAAAGCTACAATCTTGAAGAACAAGAACAAAGTAACGGAAGCTGTTAAAAGATCTGCTTCATTGAAAACAATGAGATTAACAAAAATTCGAGGAGGGCCTTAATCAGATACAGAGAAACTTGTAATGACCTGGATAGGAAACCAGACACAGAGAATATTCTTCTCAGCACTGTGATGATCACCATGAGAGCAAAATGTCTGTGATATTAAAAGAAAAGGCTGGACCCAGCTACATATGATGTAGTCTGCTAGCTCTGGGTGGCTGAAATGATTCAAGAATCATTATTCACTGCAAGTGAGCGGCGAACCTGTGAGTGCTGAAGTAAAGGCAGCTGAAATTTTTTTGGAAGAGAAAGTCACTTTCTAATGCAAATATTCAGTGTGGATAAAGTCTCCCCTTTCTGGAAATAGATGCCTGCAAAGACTTTCATTCATTCATAAGAAGGCCAACTTAGTGCCAGATCTCAAGGTTTTTAAGGACAGGATAACAGTCTTACTTGGGGGCATTGTGCAGGCCACCTAGAAGGCAAGGTTTCAAGCATATTAATAAGCACACACTGCCAGTGTTCCACAGGACTGATAAGATGTCTTGGTGAACTCAGCTCTTCTTCCAAGATGCCCTCCTCAATTGATATATCAGCAAAATGATGGCCATTAATTGTTTATCTCATGGAAGTGATTTCTTTTTTTTATATATTTTATTTTATATAATTCCTACAGCATTTTTCATTTTTCACAGTGTATGCATTTTCATTTTGGTTATATTCCCCATACAATTCCCACCCCCCATTATTTTGGCCATAATCCCTCTTCTTGTCTCCCCTCGCCCCCCTACCCCCGCCTGTTAGTGTGTCTCTGGTTTATGGTTGCTTATTGATTTTGATTTTTACTGTATTATAATTAGTCTTTTTCCTGGTCCCTTATTTAGGTTTTCTAGATTCCTGCTATGAGTGAGACCATCTGGTATTTTTCTTTTTCTTTCTGGCTTACTTCGCTGAGCATGATCCCTTCCAGCTCCATCCATGTTGCTACAAATTGCATTAGTTTATCTGATTGCTGAGTAATATTCCATTGTTCCTTTTTCTCCATATCCTCGCCAACATTTGTTGTTGCTAGTTTTTTTAATATGTGCCATTCTCACTGGTGTGAGATGGTATTTCATGGTAGTTTTGATTTACATTTCCCTGATTACAGGTGATGTTGAACATTTTTTCATATGCCTGTTGGCCATTTGCATTTCCTCTTTGGAGAAGTTCCTTTTTTAGCTCTTCTGTCCATTTTTTGACTGGATTATTTACTTTGTTTTTGTTGAGTCTCATCAGCTCTTTGTAGATTTTTGTGATCAGTCCTTTATCACTAGTGTTGTGTGCAAAAATTTTCTCCCAGTTGGTGGGGTTTCTCTTTGTTTTGGTTATTGTCTCTTTTGCTGTACAGAAGCTTTTTAATCTGATGTAATCCCAGCTGTTTATCTTTGCCTTCACTGTCATTGCTTTGGGTGATGTATCTGTAAAGATGTTTTTGAGGTGCATGTCATGTAGTGTTTTGCCTTTATTTCCTTTCATAGAAGTGATTTCTAAGTCAGGTTGATATGTTTTAAAACTGGTGTTTTTTTTTTTTTTTTAAATGGAGTCTTTTTCTATCCTCAAATTAAAATATTTTACCAGACTCAGATACTGTACTCCAACTAATTGAGTATCTGAGAGGATGGTCATTTAGAATAAGTGTATCTCTTAACTTTTTTTTTTTTTTGGCAGAATCAGGAAACTGATTTGTCCAGAATGAAAGAGAGTGGGTCAGTAATTAAGTGTTGGTACTTGTAGCCAGTGTTTGTGTGTGTGTGGTTTTTTGAAAGTGATAAATGATAGTCATCTTGCTGGAAATGGAGCAAATGGAAATGTTGATTAGAAACACCTACTAGAACTTTCCATAAAACACTTTACATTTGCACTTTACATTAGTGCTGTGTTAAAGTCTAAGAAGTGATTGTAATAAACCTCTTATATTCCTTCCTTTAAAAAACTGATTGTATTTACCCTAAATTATAACCTGTAGGGTGCTGGTATAGAAATATACCCTGGGAGTAAGTGCACCCTGAGTGACAATGGAATCCATCACTGCAAGGAAGGAATACTCATTAAGGTGAGCACCTGCTGAAATACCCTTTTCTAAAGGTTAGAGTTCTTTTACCTAAGAAATAATTATTTTTTATTAAATTCCCATGTTGGGTTCTATTGTTTTCTGTTTTTGAAATGTATAAATAGTATATAAATTTTAATAAAATTTATAGTTGGTGATTGAAGTCTCGTGTGAGAATGTTTTGCCTGTCTGTGGATCTGTAGAAATCACAGAAGAATGCTGTGTCACTCACAGCTCAGACTGTGTTACCACATATTAATAAGCATAGCTTTTCTACTTTATTTTTAGATGAGCCTAAAAAAAAGTGAGAAGATTTTTAAAGCAGGCAGTGTTGAATGTGACAGTTCCTTAAAACATTTGTTTTCAATGTCACAGGACTTCTTAGATGAACATTATGACATTCCCAAAATATCTATGGTGAATAATGTCATACATAATAATGAAGGTTATGGTGTTGTCTTGGTGAAACCTACCATTTTCTCTGACCTGCAAGAAAATGCCCAATATGAAACTGAAGGTAAGATTATATTTAGTAATTTTTTTATTGTAAAAGCCAGATCTAATTTACTTTATTTCAGCATTAAACTGATTAAGCTTCTGAGTCTTCCTTCCCTCTTTACAAAAGATAACTAACTGACATATGTTTGGGCATGGAGGTAGAGAAGCTTAGAAAGGCTGTAACATAACATACTCTCAAGGTGAAAGAAACTTTCAAGGTCAGTTAGTTTGGCTGTTCATTCAAGACCGGGAACTGTGGTTTTTGTGGTGCTACAGTTCCCTTCTTATCATGTTTGACTTTCTAAGTTTATAGGCTTAAGAACAGGCCAATGATAGCAGTGGTGGCAGTGCTGTCATTTTTCAAGGATGGAAGCAGAGAAATGAATGTGCCAGGCTGCATTTACTGCAGTGGTTCGTGGAATTTTCCTCTATTTTTTATTGGTAGAAGTAAAAGCCTTCCTGTCACCTGCCTTTCTTGGCAGCAAAGTTGAGCTAACTCAGTGGGAAATTCATGAATTTTAAACCATGTCCCAGATTACTGTGAAATCTCACTGTTAGAGAAAGATTAAAAATTGACATGGACGAGGAAAGTTTAAAGGATCAGCATGAGTAGCTCTCATTTTCCTTCAGGGTCTGCTCTAGTTATATCTCTGGGGGTTCTTTTTCTCCTCAAAGATTTGTGGGTCAGAAGTCCAGCTGGGTGTGGCTGGGTTTTGTGCTCAAAGGGCAAATTTGAAGTGTCAGCTCTGAAGGGCTCTTACTTGAAAGCTGTAGGGCAAGAGTCTACTTCTCAGCTCATTTAGGTTGGTGAAATCCAGTTCCTTGAGGTTGTAGGACTGAAGTTTTCATTTTCTTGCTGACTGTTGGCTGGACAATAATGTCTACAACTAGAAGCCACACTCGGGTCCTTGTCCCAAGATCCCCTCCATCTCACCAACAGAGAGCCCCTTTCAAGGCAAATCCCAAGTTTTGAGACTCTCTTGCGCTTTTCTTTACTTCAGCCAGAAAACACTGTGCTTTAAAAGGCTCATCTGGTTAGGAAGAGCACACCTAAATTATCTCCTTTTCCTTAAGGTCAACTGATTGGTGATTTTTTTTTTAAATATTTATTTATTTATTTATTTATTCATTTATTTATATACGCAATGGGTACAGTCAGAAGCACGGGAGGATGAGAGAATTCACCAGAGCCAGAGCGGGGAGCAGAACAGGCAGACTGACGAAATACACTGCTGAGGGGAGCAGCAGGACAGCAGGAGAGGTCTGCGTGTCATGTGGGACCCTTGCCGGTGGCCAGGATTGAACCTATGCTGCAGAGGCTGCGGGCAGCTTCGCAGCCCAGCGCTCAACCGCCTGTGCCACCAGGGAGGCCCAGATTAGTGATCTTAATACAGCTGCAAAATTCTCTTGCTTTTTAACAGCAATGAAAGGAACACCAGGGGTAGGCATTATCCTGGACATCAAGAATTCTGTCCAGGGCCTCCCTGGTGGTGCAGCGGTTGAGCGCTGGGTTGCGGAGCTGCCCACAGCCTCTGCAGCGCCGGTTCGATCCCCGGCCGCTGGCAAGGGTCCCACATGGCACACAGACCTCTCCTGCCGTCCACTGCTCCCCTCAGCAGTGTACTTTGGTCCTTCTGCCTGCTCTGCTCCCCGCTCTGGCTCTGGTGAATTCTCTCACTCTCTTGTGCTTCTGACTTGTACCCAGTGCTTATATAAATAAACAAACAAACAAACAAACAAACAAACAAATAAATCTTTAAAAAAAAACAAAAACAAAAACTGACCAGCATTAGCACTTCCTTAGCTGCTAAAGTGGGAAGTCCTTTAGGAAAAGTGATACTGTTTTATTTATCTTTGACTCCAATTCCTAACACAGAGTTTAGTATATAAGTAAATACCAGGAAGTGCGTGGGAATAATGAGATTCTAGAATGAAAAGAAAAAATAATTCAAAGGTAATATGTGAGGGTGAGGAAATCTTGATGTGAAGACAACTGTTCATTTGGATCCTTGGTCCAAGAATTTGTAAAATCCAATCACATGTAGCAGGAATCCCTGGCAGGAAAACTCCAAAGCTCTAATATATGGTAGGAATATATGTTTTATTTGGGCTAGTTTGTGTACTTAACTTTAATTTCTATAATTTGTTTCTCTAGAAAATAAAGCACTTAAAATTCAGACAATTGAAGAGGGAGATGCAGCTGAAAGAGTGGATCTGGAAGAGCTCATCCAGTGTGCAACTGGTAAAATGGAGCTCTATGCAAGATCGGACCTTGCCGAACAGGTCGAAGGCAATTGTGAAATTCTCAGTGAACTACTTGCAGCCTCCACACAAAAAGGCCAGTTGAAGAAGAAAAGGTTGAGTGAACTGGGGATCACACAAGCTGATGACAACTTAATGTCGCAGGAGATGTTTGTTTCAATTGTGGGGAACCAGTTCAAGTGGAATGGAAAAGGAAGTTTTGGCACATTTCTTTTCTGACCACAATGATGTAAATAAATAGCAACATACTGTATTTTGCACATGCTACCCCAAGAATCACTGCTGCTATTGTAGTTTGCTTCATGTCTGTCTCCATTTTATATTTGATATATGATTGGGTTTGAGTGATATGTAGGTTTATTTTTATCTGCAGGTGTTGCACATAAAATACTCTTTATAAGAAAGGTCATAGAAACATGCAATAGAAACTATTTGGGGATTTCTGTTTAGAAGTGACTTTCTTAAGTAAATGGTTCTCTCGATATGCCTATTAGGAACTTTCTAGTGTAAATAAACTTTCATCTAGCACTTGAGAAGAGGAAGAAAAAATGAGTGCACAAAAAATGCAGTAAGTGTCAAATGTGTGGTATTCTTTTTCCAGTTGTCTTTTTATCCCAATTATAGTGAGTCTGATTTCCATGCTGCATTTGCATAATACTGTCTTAAAATAAAAGCTTTTATGATTGGGAGGTTATCTGTCTAATCAGACTTATTATTGAGAGTCTGAGTGGGATGCATTTTTATGTTGAACTATGTAATCTTCAAAACAGTAATAGATACCATTGCAGGTTTGAAACAGAAAAGTGTTGTTCAGAGCTATGCATATGTAGAGCATTTTCACTGTTGCTGAATATGAATGATTAAAAAAGAAGGCGCTTAACTTTCACCATAACAGTATTCTGATCAAATGTGTTACAGTCAAAATGATTACCTAAACAACCTACACCAACTCTGGTTTTGATATCATATTGTAGAACACATCTTTTAAAGATATTTATAAAAAAAGTATTTGTGATATTAATATGCTTACTGATTAAAGTAATACTGATGAAATAATAAAATTGAATCTTGTTATATTTTTGCTAATGCATTATGGGCCGTAATGCCAGTGCAGCATATGTGACCCTTGGAGGTACACACTGTATTTTGATGTCATTTTAGTGTTTCAGAAAGAGTATTCAGTTTCTTCCTAAGTATAATTATGTTTGTTTTTTAAATTTGAATAACTTAAAATTCTTATTTTTCAGATGCTACTGAATGTGGAAGGATTTGTTAGATTTTTTTGTTTGACCATTGAAAAAGCAATTTTACTCTTTAAATCCTGTTGCAAAAGTTAGGCTAGTTAATTTTGCATCATCTTGAGCCAAATATTGATTTGAAAGTCATTTTTTCAACTTAAAAAATCAAATTGGTTTTTCAGTTGAATTTCTACTTTATTTTGGAGTTTAGATTTTATATATTTTCTTGTAACTAGTTAAGAGTGTCAAGAGCATAATAAGTAGCTAGGTAGAGGTAATACTTTTGTCATTTTTATAACTATTGTGATAGTTTTTCAAATTTCATTTCTTTTTTTTAAAGATTTATTTATTTATTTATACAAGCACTGGGTACAGTCAGAAGCGTGGGAGGGTGAAAGAATTCACCAGAGCCAGAGCGGAGAGCAGAACAGGCAGACCAACGAAATACACTGCTGAGGGGAGCAGTGGGCAGCAGGAGAGGTCTGCGCGCCATGTGGACCCTCGCCAGTGGCTGGGGATGAACCAGCACTGCAGAGGCTGCGGGCAGCTTCGCAAATTTGGGAGGCCCCAAATTTCATTTCTTAATTTAAATATAAACATTAATTTTTATTCCTTTGATTAGTTATTAGGGGATAGACTTGTAGTGTTATTTAAGTTGTATAGAATACATTTTGCCTCAGTCATAAAGAGTTTAACATCCTCTGTCAGTAAAGGGGGTAGAGAGTCCTGGATGGATGTGGATTTGACATTTGAGATAAAAAAACAGTCATATAAACTTTATTTTTTAAAATTTTTTTTAAAAGATTTATTTTATGCATACAAGAGCTGGGGCACAGACCAGAGGTGTGGGGGGTGAGAGGATTCACCGGAGACAGTAGAGAACAGAACAGGAAGATTGACCCAAGTACACTGCTGAGGGGAGAAGCGGGCGAGTCAGGAGATGTCTGCTGTGCCCTGGCCCCCGGGGGATCGAACTCGTGCTACAGTGGCTGCAGATAGCTTCATAGGTTGCGACTTAACCCCTTGCGCCACCAGGGAGGCCCCCGTCATACAAACTTTAAAACCAACCCTTGAAAGCTGACCAAAGACTTGTGGCTTTCAGAGGGGGAAGGGTGAGAATTGAGGGGAGACAGGAGAGCACAATGGACTATGGTGGAAGACCATGGGTACCTCAGTGGTGGGAGGACTACAGTGACCACACCTGAGGGGGGAAATCCTGTACTGTCAAAACGCTAGTGAGAATGTCAAACAATGACACTTCAGTCATGATAAATAAATGGCCCTTCATCATCAAAAATGTCGAAGTGGGGACTCCCTAGTGGCCTCTGGGTTAAATCTCAGCACTATCATTGCTACTGCCTGAGTTTGATCCCAGCCAGGGAGCTACCCCCCATATAGCACAGCAGACCTCTCCTGTCCCGTCCACTGCTCCCCTCAGGAGTGTATTTCAGTCAGTCTGCCTGTTCTGCTCCCCACTCTGTCTCTGGTAAATCCTCTCATCCCAGCACCTCTGGCCTATACCCCAGTTCTTCTGTGCATGAAATAAATAAATACACACACACACACCTCACAACAAACACTGTCATAGATAAAGGGCTGTCTACTCGGTTGATTGAATTACTGTATGTCTTGTCTTTATGGTATACCCTTCATGTCACTTTGAATTTGTGGCAGGTAGCAAAGTTCTATACCTTGATTTTTATATTTTCTTTATTTGAGATCTCTAAAAGTGTCTTCCTCAGTTTCTTCTTATTGCATCATATATGAGTATGTTTTCATTCATTCAGCCAGAGGTTGTTTGATCTCAAATGTATATATTCCACTTTTCTAGAATTTACTTATTATAGAGGATGACAAAATGTCTTTCTAGATTTGGCTATTCAGAAGTAGATGGAGGAAGAAACTATATAAAACACTGATGAGCACGTAGGTGTAATTCACTTACATTTCTTCTAGAATTCATTTTGCTGTTCTATTCCTTTCTAGGGAGAAAATTCCACAGGCTTCTATGGAAATTAAAATGGACTAAAGTAGATGATTAGATGATGCAAATTTTATCATGGCACTAGTTGTAGAACATTTTATTCTGTTAAAAATTATATATATACATACACACATATACACACATTTTAAAAATATGTTAAAGTGAACACACACGATGCGTGTTAAAGTTATGTGTTAAAGTGAACATTCTTTTCCCAGTTCTCACAGTTAATAGGAAAAACTCCTTTATGAGTATAGGATTGCATTATTCCGAAAATTGCTTTTGGTATTTTTCCTTACATTGTAGAAATCTCTGCACAGATCTACCTCATTAATTTTGATGTTTGGATAATACATTTGTCAGAATCCTTTCATTTGTAAGTGGAAAAACCCAACTCAGGCTTGTGAGGGTTATTCCCCAACTGGGAGGACTGAAGACGAGAGTTGATTTTTGGCTTGGTTGTGTGGCCCCATCTTTTCAGCTGTGCCTTCCCTGGTGTTTTGGCTTTATCCACGTGGTGTAGAATATAGCCTTAGTACCTCCAGTCTTTATGGTCCCGCAAGGAGGGAGAGACCTAGCATCTGATTGGCTCTAAAATCTGATTGATTTTGTGTTTTCCCTTTGACCAGGCACTGGTAAGCCTGAGGAGCATTTTTGAGTAGCATTTTTGCTCTCATGGGCAACAGGTTGGGCCTGGTGATTAGAAGAGCAGTTTGCAGTGGAAAAGGGGAACTCTGTTCTTAGAAATGGAAGGGTTGCTTTGTAGGCAAAAGCAGTGATCTGTCAAAGATGGGTGAATCAGAACCAATTCCCCTATTTAGGTTGCTAGAGTTTGATTATAGCAAAGAGATAAACAAAAGAATGTAATACTTAGTGACTTTTCTAGGGTTTTCTGTGACTAGATTATTAGATGAAAACTTTTTGGGTTGAGAGTTATGAATTTAAATTTTGATTACTGTTGTCAGATTGTTTTCTAAAAGAGGAGCATTGGTTTACCATCCTCCCAAGAGTCTGATAACACCAAATATCAAATTTAAGAAAATATTTATCCGTTGAATGAAAAAAAAGTTGTTATTTTTTGTGTTTATTTGATTACTATTATTTGATTTGATATTTTTAAACTATATTTTCTTATATCTACTTCTCTGAAAGTTGCCTGTTCACATTGTCTATTGCTCTCATTAAGATTTATAGGAGTTTTATTTAGGCTGGCACCAAACCCTGCAATATTAAATATATAGGTGTATGTGAAAATGTATGTGTGTGTATGTGTATATACATATATACATATGAAGTTTTCTCCTGCTGATCTGTCTGAGCTTTGTTTATGCTATTTTGTTTTACTTCAGTTGTCAAATCTGCTTATCTGGGTCATGTGGCTTGTTTACATAGGACTTGCCTATTACAAGATTATGAAAATATGTTATATTAACTTCTAGCACTTTTATAATCTTGTTTACATTTACATTCTTAATCCATTGTAATTGGGTTTGTATATGGTATGACATGGAACTTATTTAGAGTTAAGCAAGTTCTCGATATAGTTTATTGAATAGCCCATTCTTTCCCCACCTATTTGGAACCATACTAAATTCCCATGTTTGTCTATTGTTCACCCTTGTGCTTAAATACTCCTGGCTGATCTCCAGGTGAATGTGTATATTTTCTTATAAGATCCACTAGCACTCAATTAAATTTGATCAGAAGGACTGTTTTCCAATCATGAATCAAGATTTTTTTTTTAGTTATGACTTGGGGAAGTCACTCCCACTCTCTTCTTATTTTTCAGAACTTTCTTGGCTATTGAAGTTTTTATTAAACAGCTTTTATCAGCTTCTCTTTATTACAATAAAAGATCATCAGTTTTAAGTATACAGTTCTGAGTCTTGACAAATATATCTGTTGTATAACCACTACCACAATCACAGTATCGAAGGTTTCTATCACCTCTACAAGTTCCCTCATTTCAGTCACAGTATCGAATGTTTCTATCAACTATACAAGTTTCCTCATTTTCCTGTGCAATCAATCCTCTCCCCTCACCCTTGGACCCTGGCTACCGCTGATGTGCTTTGTGTCACCATAATTTTGCATGTTCTAGAATTACACATAAAGAAAATTATTGTTAGTCTTTTTTTTTTTCAAATTCCCTCCATTTTGTTGAAAATGAATGCATTTCATCCTTTCTTGTGGCTATATAATATTCCATAGTACTACAACTTGATCCATTTTCCCATTGAAGGAGATCTAGGCTGTGTCCATGTCCTAGTGATATAAATAACATTGCTGTGAATATTGCAGAACATAGATGCATTGTTATTGAGTTCATGTTCTGTGGCTATATGCCTAAGAGTGGGATTGCCAGTTGTATGATATTTCTAGTCGTCCTTGTTTAAGGTAAATTCCGATTGTTTTCCATAATGGTTTCACCAGTTCATATTCCATACTTACCAGTACACATGAATATACCAAGGTTCCTGGTTCTCTGCATCTTCTCCAGCACTTGTTGTTGGGGGTCTTTTTCATACGTGCCCATCTTACCAGTCTGAAGTGGTATCTCCTTGCAGTTTTAATCTGCTTCTCGCTTACTAGGAATGATGAACATTTTTTTTCATATGTCTTTTGGCCTCCTGGATATCCTCTTTTTTTTTTTTTTTAAGATTTATTTATTTATACAAGCACTGGGTACAGTCAGAGGCACGGGAGGGTGAGAGAATTCACCAGAGCCAGAGAGGAGAGTAGAACAGGCAGAGTGACGAAGGACGGAGTACAGTGCTGAGGGGAGCAGTGGGCAGCAGGAGAGGTCTGCGCACCATGTGGGACCCTCGCCCGGTGGCCGGGGATCGAACCAGTGCTGCAGAGGCTGCGGGCAGCTTCGCAACCCAGCGCTCAACCGCTGCGCCACTGGGGAGGCCCCTCCTGGATATCCTCTTTAGTAAATTGTTTGTTCACATCTGCTGCCCATGTGTTAATAGGGTTATTTGTTTTTCTGCTGTTGAACTGTATGTATTTTATCTTGTTATTATTGATCCCTCATCAGTTATATATTGTATAATTTTTTTCCCCTTTCAGTAGGGTGTCTATTTAAACATCTAGTATTTTCTTTGCTGTCTAGAAGTTTTTTAACTTGAGTCAATTCCAGTTGTTTATTTTTATATCTAATTCCCTTGCCATAGGGGTACGTCTGAATTTCTATTTGGTATTATATTCTGCCTTTATCATTCTTTTTGATACAGGTCTGTTAACAATGAATTCTTCCAGTTTTTGTTTATCTGAAAATGCCTTTATTTTGTCTTCAATTTTGAAATTTGACTTTTGCTGCCTAGAGAATTCTAAATTGATAGTTTCAGTATTTAAACATGTTGCTCCATTGTTGTTTGGCTTACATAGTTTCTAAGCAGTAGACTGCTGTCACAAATCTTTTTCTCCTGACTGTTTTAACATTTATTACTGGGGCCTCCCCGGTGGTGCAGTGGGTTGAGCACCATGCTGTGAAGCTGTCTGCAGCCTGGGCAGTGTGGGTTCAGTCCTGGCCAGCCAGCAAGAATCCCACATGGTGCTGCAGACCTCTCCTGTTGCTCCCACTGCTCCCCTCAGCAGTGTATTTCTGTCGTCTGCCTGTTCTGCTCCCTGCTCAATCTCTGTTGAATCCTGTCAGCCTCCCGCACTCTGGCCTGTACCCCAGCGCTTGTATTAAAAAAAAAAAAGATTTATTACTGATGGTTAGCAGTTTCATTAGCCTTTGCTTTGTTTGGATCTGGTGCCCAGGTGTTAGGAGATTTTTTTTTCACTTTGGCTGTAAGAGTGACATTTTTTCTGCTTACTCTTTTCTAGTGACCCCTTTTCCAGTCTTAGGTAGTTTGTTCTCACACTTACATAGGCTGGTAACTCAACCAGTATGCAAGGGAACACTTTGCATTTTCTGGAGCTCCCTGTGTATCTCCTCCAGTACTTTGCTTTGCAAATTCTGGTTGCTTTGGCCACAAGCTTTGGTTTCTGTCTCCTTATCTTAGTGAATCAACTGGACTCTTCCCTGCCTTTACTGAGACCTAGAAACTACCTCCAGCGGTAAGCTGGTATAATTGTGGTTCTTTTTCTTCTTTTTTTCTCTTCTTTTTTTTCTCTTCTCAGGTATCACAAGCCTGTCTTGCCTAGCATCTGATGTCTGGAAGATCACTGTCTGATATATTTTGTATAGTTTTCTAGTTATTTAAGGCAGGAGAGAAATCTGATACTTGCTTACTTGCTTTTCAGTTTTGACTAAAAGTGGATATTTTCTTGAATGCTTCAAATTGGAACCACTTTCATAGGAAGTGGGAGATACTAAATTAGTAGTCAATGATAAGCAGGTCAAGTTTCTAAGTTTCTCGTTTCTGTTGATATTTATAAGAATAGTTGGTATTTGACCATAAAAACATTTTTAGAACATCAAAAGGGGAGTGTGGGAGGAGTAGCATCACAGATGAACACATTCACATTTCTAGAATCTCAGTCAACTCTGATTAGGTTTGCTTACATCCAAAATTAAGTTTTCTGCATTCAGGCCTACTCATGGGGGTGAAGGCAAGGTTCACTCTGCAGATCTACCTCTGAGGCTTAGCTTTTACTGCTTTCAAGTTGGGTGGACTGAGAGCTTTCTCAGGAAAATATCGGAAATAATCTCATTCATAGCTCTTTAAAGTCTATTTTGTACAAAATCAGACCGATTTAGTAAGCAATTAAAAACTAATTAGATCTGCATTATTTTCATGGGAAGCATAATAGGTTGTGACTGTTTTTGCAAGAATCAAGTATCCCTAATTTATAATTGGCCCTTAAACAAGAGACAACTTTTTAGGTGAGGGTTGGTGATATTTTTCTTTAAGCCTCTTAGGCGCTCACCTACTGTTTTACATTTCTCAAAAACTTTCTAAAGGTGTTAAGCATGCTAGCGTTGATGCAGCTTCTGGTACATTAATAAAGTGCTCCTGCACTTAGCTTTTCTTCAGTGCTTACAAGGTACCAAATGAGCCGCAAGGAAGATGAGCAGACAGTTTAACACTTTCTAAGGTAATATTAAGCTTTATAGCACTAGAAATCTATTTAATTCCCTGTCATTGCTCTGAAAATGCATTTCAAATCTGTTGTCATTGGTAAAATGCTCAGAGTCATTGGAGAATTATTTTTGACTTGGTGTTCATATCTAAAATTTGCTAGTGAGGCAAATCCACGCCAATGCTGGAGGAAATTAACATTTTGGCTTTTCAACACAGTATCGATATTAGTTTAGAGTTTACGTTCCTTGGGGTCTTTTAATCTTTGGGCTTAGAGAGGCTAGCCGATTTCATACTCCTTGTTTTTGGAAAGTCACATTGTCTTGGTCACAGAGTTTTCCTCTAAATTCAATTTTCGTTCTTTTAAATAACCATTTTGTTAAGCCAAGTCTCTGTAATTCCATATTACAGAGATGTTGTCCCTTAATTTAAAAAGCAGAATCAACGGCTGTAATTCTTTTTTTAATCAGTGTAAAATGTGTATGTCCAGACTGTAATCGACTATTCAGCAATTGACAGGGGAGGTATCGGCTGGCTCTGTGGAATGTAATGACTAATTTGCTGATGGCTCTGTGCTGTGATAAGGGAGAGGGAGGAAATCTGCTCTGTAGAAGACTATCACCTAAAAGCTTTTCTGGATGGGAGGCTGATGTGAGCTGGTAATGTTAGACAGGGCTTACACTGTGAAATTAATTGCATAATATCGTATGGAAAGATCTGAGAATATCAAAGTAAATATTGACAATAGTAAAGCTAAATTGTTTTCCCCAAAGTGGAAATGTTGGTATTTTTCTGAGGCATGTGTTAGAGCACCTAGAGAAAAGAGATTGGGTCTTTTTTCACATTCATTTTCAAAAATATTAAAGGTGGAAAATGGCTGAAGATATCACTTTAGAGCTCATGAATGGAAATGTATGAATATCTGATGTTTATACAGCACTTTTGCTTCTCAGGATCCAAAGGAATGTGAAGGCGGAATTATTTCAGGTTTATCACTCAAGGGTTTGGTAGTGAATGTCATTTCTAGAGACCAAGCTTTTGGGGACATTATTTCAGCTCCTCTGTGTTCCTCATCTGTGCCACTTTTATAAAAGACACAAAGCTGGGGTATTAGATGATGTTTCTCAGCACTTGGCTGCACATTAGAATCACTAGGGGCATTTAAAAAAAAACACACACACACACGCAGACCTACTCTAGGCCTCCCATCTCTCCCAAGATTCTAATTAACAGATTAGAGTCAGTTCAGGCATAGATAATTTTTTAAACCACCACGGGAGATTCTGATGTGCTGCTAGGACTAAGCACTGGTAGAAGGTGTACAGTAAAAATAGTACCGTAATACTGTTCAGAGAGTAAGGGTGCTGGGATGTGTTTGCCTGATTTCTTTACTGTATTTTGTGCTCTGCAAGAAATGATAGAATCTAATTAATATTCAAGTCTAGAAACAGATCTGCAAACTCTCCCAAGCTGGTACATTATCGCCTGGTAGCTGTGATTGTAGAAAGCCCAGAACTCCAAATACCTACAGTTGTGTGAAAATATCTTTTTTCTTGACTTCTGCTACCAGACACCTATGTAACCCATCTGAAGGTTTTCTGTTTGAGAAATAGGAATAATAGAGCATTACTGGCATGCTTTGAGTTAATTTCAGAAGGGTTCCTTAATATCCAAATCTCTAAGCTAAGTGTTTCCATGATAATGTCTAAATCTTCATCCAGTGCCATATCTGGAGATACCTGCTGGGCACCTTATAGGACATATCTTGTGGGACTGTGAAGGATGTGTAAGATCTGGCTCCAGATCTGGCAGTAATTTGAGTGTGTTTTGGAGGGGCATTTCAGGTGGTGGATAAAAATAATTGCTAAGTCTCAATATCCCATTTTACTCTATAGACCCACAAGAAATCAGTTCATAGTAGAATTGCTCCTGCTTGCTCCAAACTGCAGACAACCAAATGTCTACAGTTAATGTAACAGAGCCATGGCCATAAAAAAGGGAGTTTCCATGTTCCCTGCCCCACCTAATGAGGGGTGAAGTTGAGTGGCCAGGAGATGTGGGAGAAACAGAAGAGACTGGAAGGGGAGACACAGGAGAGGATGAAAAAGAAGGACTTGTTTGCTTGCTTCTGGACTTGCTTTGGACTTGCACCAAGGACTTGGGGACTTGGAGGAGACACGTGCAAGAGAGACAAGCAGACACACTTAGAAGAGACACGTGGGTGAGAGAGACATGGGAGGTTGACAATGGCAGCCTTTATCTTGATGTATACTTTGATTTTGTCCCTTTCATCCCAAACTTGCTTGACCCCTTCACCCCTTCCCCACTGAAAGGTGCCTTAGACTTATGGCAAGCTTTTTGTCTCCCTTCAGACTGACCCTGTTTGGCTGGACATTTACTCACGAGGGAATGGGTAACTTTGGGTATTTCAATGGGAAACTATATCCTTCCACACCTTCCCTCTCCATGCACAATCATTCTGTTAAAGATTTTACACACTAAGAGTCTGCTTTGTATTTATGTGGCAAATGGCAGGATCCCTTTAGATCATATAAGTTTGGGGTTCTTGGGGTGCCCCTGTCTGCTAACAACAGGAGAGTGGACATATAATTGTAGCACATTCATAGACTAATCCATTACATAAAACATGTGTGAATTTCTAAGATATAATTGGTAAAAGAAATCAAACATAAAAAATATCAGAATCTGTGTGGTTCCATTTATAAGTAGTTAAAAAAAAAACCAACAAGCAAACTTGATCTATATGAGAGAAGGAAGGAACTGGTGACCTTTGGGGCGGGTGTGTGGGGAAGTTTTTGATTAGAATTCGGCTTGAGGGAGACCTTGGTGTGATGGAGAGTTTTACCTCTTGATCTGGATAGTGGCTACATGGGTGTGTACACTGAACAATTCACTTAAGATTTGTGCACTTATCGAATGCATTATTTCTTTTAAAAAAAAGGTTTCTAAGGCTGCCATTATTGATCACTGCCTAAGTGCACTGGGTTAGATGTTTTATCCTCATCCCCATCCTGCCATTGTAGGTACTGGCCACTTTATGAATTAGGCCCAGAAAAAAAAGTAAGGGGAGTTCTTTTTCCATGGTGAAAAAGTCTCTTAAAGATTGTTTCAAGCAGTTCTGGTGTCATCTGCACAAAGGGCTTATGGTGAAACAAGTTTGGAAGGACACTAGTTTTAAAAGAGTTCAATTGTTAAAGGACATGATGAGGGTACCCCAAACTTGCCTGCTCCAAATAGGTTCTGCCATCTGCCACATGTAAGACTTTTAATGAAAAGAAACTTTAATAGTGTGCAACACTATTAAATTAGTGTGCAACAAGAAGACAAAGAATATGATTTCCAAATCAAGCTCCTGAAGGTACCCATCCCCTGGTAGGTAAATGTCTGGCCAAACAGTGTTGGCCCAAAGCAGGGCCACTGAGGCTTGAAAGCCTGCCACAAGTCTAAGGCACCTGCTGGTGAAGACCCATAGGAGAGGTTCAGAAATAGCCAGGCAAGTCTAGAAGGAAAAGAACAAAATCAAAATCAAGAGAAAGGCTGCCATTGTTAACGTCCCCACGGGTCTCCTGGCACTGGGTAGGCATGAAGAAGGGAACTTATGGCTTATTTCATTTTATTTTTTTGATTTGATTTGATATATTTTTTACATCATTTTTCGTTTTTGCACAATGTATGCATTTTCATCTCGGTTATAGTCTCCACACAATTCCCACCCCCCCTTGTTTTGATCCTACTCCCTCCTCCCCCCCTGTAGTGTGTCTCTGTTTTATAGTTGCTGGTTCATTTTGATTTTTACTTTATTATAATTAGTCTTTTTCTTGGTCCCTTATTTCAGTTTTCTAAATTCCTGCTATGAGTGAGGCCATCGGTATTTTTCTTTTTCTTTCTGGCTTATTTCGCTGAGCATGATCCCTTCCAGCACCATCCATGTTGCTGCAAATTGCTTGCGTTTATCTTTTTTGAATGCTGAGTAATATTCCATGGTGTATATGTACCACGTCTTCTTGATCCAGTCATCTATTTTTGGGCATTTGGGTTGTTTCCAAAGCTTAGCTATTGTAAACAGTGCTGCTATAAACATAGGGGTGCAGGTGCTCTGTGGAATTGATGTTTCTGTGTCCTTTGGGTAAATACCTAGGAGTGGAATTGCTGGATCATGTGGAAGCTCTATGTTTAGTAGGTCCAGAAATCTCCACACAGCTCTCCATAGTGGTTGGACCAGTTTGCACTCCCACCAACAGTGCAGGAGAGTTCTTTTTTCTCCACAACCTCGCCAACATTTGTTGTTGCTAGTTTTTTTAGTATGTGCCATTCTCACAGGTATAAGATCGGGTATCTCATTGTAGTTTTGATTTGCATTTCCCTGATTACAAGGGATGTAGAACATTTTTTCATATGCCTGTTGGCCATTTCATTTCCTCTTTGGAGAAGTTTCTTTTTAGCTCTTCTGTCCATTGCTCATGGTTTAAAGTGGGAAACAACTTAATCCAGTGGGAGCAATGTGGTACTGTTATAGGACAGGAAGAGGGGTAGCCCAAGCCCCGCAAACCTGCCTATTCTAAATGGGTTCTGCCATCCGCCGCATCAACACAAAACACATGAGACTTTAATGGGAAGGAACTTTAATAAAACTAGGAAACAATACAGGTGAGGCAAAGAGACTAGTTTCTAAATGAAGCACCCAAAGTTACCCATCCCCTCGTGGGTAAAACTCCATCCATATGGGATCGGCCCAGAACAAGGCCCCAAAGCCTGCTACAAGTCTAAAGCATCTTCCAGTGGGGACCCACAGAAAAGGATCACAAACAACCAAACAAGCCCGGAAGGAAAAGAGCAAAATCAACATCAAGATAAAAGCTGCCATGGTCACCTCTCCACGGGTCTCACCCACATCTGTGTCACCCAGTCCACGACCAAAAGACAAGCGCAGTTTCTTCACGTGTCTCTAGGCTCCATGCGCCTCCTCCAGGTCTCCTGGCTCCATCCTGCTTCCTTCCTCAGTCTCTTCTGCAGCTTCTCCTCTTCCTGCTCAGCTCCACCCTCCCTTGGGTGGGGCAGGGAACCTCCCCCTTTCCTGGGGACCACCCTGTTGCAGTACTTGGGGGCAGAAGACCTGGACCTCAGCTCTGGATCTGTGCTAGGCCTTGTGGCCTCAAGCAAGTCCCTGCACAGTCCCTGGACTGTTTCTCCTGTGTGGAATGGCGTGGTGGCACCTGTCCTGCCACTCACACATTCACTGGAAGGAAGTGAGGTAACATCTGTGCCAGCATGCTCTCTCCAAACCTGAAAACACCAGGCAATTTTATGTTAGCTTCCCTTTTGATTGATTGGAAGCCATTCCTTCTTACCTTTTTCTTTTGGGCAGTGAAATGCTCATTTGTTGGTTACAGTGATAGGCTATTCTGTCCTCAGTAAATATTGATTGCTAATCATGTTTCAGGAGCTGAGCTGAGAGCTTTGTTTAGCTTATCTCAGAACCACCCTGTGGCTTAAGGGACAACTATTAGCTTCTTCATCTTGGAGACTGGGCCAGTGGCTGTGTGGCCACCCGCTGTGGGTCACACAACTGTGTGGCACGCAGCTGCCAGACCCTTGGTTGCCTTGTCCTTGAGGCAGAACTGACTGCAAGAAGGTAGCCTGGCCTCTGGGGAGGATGTAGAGCAATGACCCTCTGCCCCCACCTGGGGACCAAGTGGACAAACAACTGACTCCCCTTACTCACCCTCTGACCAGGTGATACCGAAATTGCAGGTCTTCATGCCTAGTCTCCCAACCAGGAGCAATCCCTGGTGCAGGCTCAGCCTCACTAGACCACCATGGGCTGGTGTCTCATGAAGCTGCAAGAGGAACTTCGCTCATGCTCAGACAAGCAAGCGAGAGGAGGCAGATTTGTTTAGAGAAAAGAAAAGTTTATTGAGAGAAAAGGAACAGAAATAAAGTGGCACTCCCAGGCCGGTGGAACCAGAAGAGGGAGGGGCAAGGAAGCCAAAGTGGAGTCGTGCCTCAGGGAATGTAGACCTTCTTTCCCTGATTATTCTAAAGCCCCACCAGTCTCTTTGTGATTGGTTAGTTCTCGGTGGTCTCACTCACTGCCTAACTGTCTCTGTGCCCAGAACTAAGTCTCTGTGGCCCAGCCCTTAGCATACTTTTCTTTATCATCCTAGTTCCAGAATGTCCTGTTTCCCCTAGTCCTGTGGTATTTGATTAGTCCCCTTAGGAATTTGTTGCCCTTATCTCTGGAGACTTCCTTAACTTTCCTGAAGTCCCTTCACTGCCCCTGAGGCTGCCTAATTATCCCTGACTTGCCCTAGGACTCACCAAGTCATGTCACCTCCTAATCCTGAGGAAGGTCAGAAGGAGGCTCAGAAGACCAGGGCCTGGGGGTTGAAAGGCTGCTTTGCTACTGTTCATCTTCAGGGCATGGAGCCATGTTTCTAAGGATCCTTTTTGAAACCAAGAGAAAACCCCACAATCCCTGGTGAGGTGGAGTGGGGCTTTCACTGAGGATAAAGGTTTAAGAGGGCAGGAAGGGAACAAAGAATCTAGAGTTGCAGAGCCTGGAGAGTAGGCTCCAAAGGTTCTTTTTGCACAAGAAACAGTGCAAAGGGGGCCTGAGGCTCATCTCTGCTGGCAAAGACTTTGCATTGGGGTGACTCCTGCTCCTCTATATTAAAAATTCCTTCCTGGGGAGAAGCACTTTCCTAATTTAGATTTTGTAATAAAACAAAAGGCTCTCAGTTGGGGCTGCAGATATTACGATAGTGAATGGATTGACCCAATTATTTTTTTTAAAAGGTTGCAAAGATGAAATTGATGAAGGAACAATTCAATTGCCTAAGTCCAATTCCAAGATTTTGGTCTTTTATTAAAAAAACAGCAGAGATGTGGTTAGATATTAAAAAGCAAAACCACACCCTGAACTTTACTAAATCCAAGAGCGAACTTGAAGAGGAATGAACAATGGCCTCCAGCCTAGAAAGAGCCCATGGGGGGGGGGGGGGAGAAGTAAAACAGAGGAAGTCAATAGTGACACCCTGAATGGGGCAGGCCCCTCTCCCCTCCCAGTGCCTGCCTCACCCCTGCATGAGATTTATGGGGAGACTGCATGGAGCCTTATTTGGGGGGAGAAGAGAACACGCAGAGAAAGTGCTGCTTCAGCATTTCTTAATTTCGTCTTCCTAACATTTCTCTAGCTTGCTGTTCACAGGTATTTTTTTTTTTGTACCAAAAAGCTTATAAGTAAGGGTTTTTAACAAATGTTTCTTAAACATTCCTTTAATATATTCAAGATGTGGAGAAAAGTGCCTTGTCAAACTCCCAGCGGAGGAATGTGGCTTTTCCTAAAATTTCTTGGTCACTAGCTCCTTTTCAGAGTTCCTGTCAACATTTTTTTTCCGCATCAGTGTCTTAATTTTTTAAAAGATTTATTTATTTATGCATACAATAACTGGGGTACTGGCCAGAGGTTTGGGGCATGAGAGGATTCACCCCAGAGTGGAGAGCAGAACAGGCGGATCCACTGAAATGCACTGCTGAGGGGAGCAGCGGGGGAGACAGGCGAGGTCTGCTGCACCATGTGGGTTAGCTTCCTGGCCTGGGGTTGAACTCATTTTGCAGTGGCTGGTATAGCTTGATAGCGCTGTGTCCCCAGCCCCTGTGCCACCAGGAAGGCCCTGGCATCAGTGTCTTTAGATGCAACAGAAAGCATAGTATTGGTGAAATTGGATCCCTGGGCACAAGCCCCAGGGCAAAAACCAGCTCTTTCCAGCCTATGTTGGCTTTGTTGGCCTCCCCTACATGTCCAGCTGGAGGGCAGGCTGATGCAGCTGCCTGCAGGTGGCTGGTAGCAGCAGTGGCAATTTTCCTCCCGCTGCTCCATCAGCCAGCACCCCCTGCTCTACAAGTGGCAGCTAGGCTGGTGCACTCGTGCCTGTGGGCAGCCCCGCCCCTGGGGCAAACCGGGTTGGAAAGCCATAGCCCCTAAGTGGCAGGCAGCAGCAACTAGAGTTTCCTGGCCTCCCGGAAGTACTGGCTCTGGCTAGCACCCAGCTGCCCTGCAGTGGGAGGCTGTGGGAAGGCTACACGGAGGCCTCAGATGGCTGGCCCTGGTGCTAGCTGGGTTTGAACGTGAGAGCTCTCCTCCATCATGCCTTCTGCACAGGAGCCCAAGAGTGTGCTGCTTGCGGGCAGCACAATCCGCAGCAGGCGGCCATGGATGGCAGGCATTTAATGGCCCTCCCCAGGTGGCCCCACTGGGGCTCAGGCTGCAGGCAGAGGCACAAGCAGTGACTGCAGGTAGCAGTGGTTCCTCTGGCCAAGTGCCCCAGGGTCTGTCAGAGGAGGTAAAAGCAAGCTCCAGGGCTGCAGGGAGGAGCATGGAGCCCCAATTAGGACCTCTGTCCCAGTGCTGCTACTGCCAAACAATGCCCCCCCATACCCCCCAACACCTTTTACATTGCTACACCTGGCTCTGCTGAATGAGTACTGGGTGCAGTGTTCCTCCAGCTCTAATGAGGCCAGCTCTGGTTGTGGCTCCTTGGAGCCCACCAGCCCATGAGCCTGTCCTGAGGTCAGGGCAGTTCAGGTTTATGCAGGCACCAAATTTTCCTTTAATATTTGGTGACTGGATCATAGAATGGACCCATCAGGTGTGAGGTAAATGAACCAATCAGGTTCAAGCCCAGCTCATTATATATTTTTTTTTTAATTTTTTAAAAATTTTTTAAAAGATTTATTTATTTATTTATTTATTTATTTATTTATTTATTTATTTATTTTTTCTTCATTTATTTTTTAATTTTATTGTTATATTCCCCATACAATTGCAGCCCCCCATTCTGACCCCAATCCCTCCCCTCCCGCCCCCGCCCCCCTAAAAGTGTCTCTGGTTCATAGTTTTTTGTTGATTTTTATTTTCACTTTCTTATAATTATTCATTTTCCTGGTCCCTTATTTAAGTTTTCTAGATTCCTGCTATGAGTGAGACCATCCGGTATTTTTCTTTTTCTTTTTGGCTTATTTCGCTGAGCATGATCCCTTCCAGCGCCATCCATGTTGCAGCAAATTGCATGTGTTTATCTTTTTTGAATGCTGAGTAATATTCCATGGTATATATGTACCACATCTTCTTGATCCAGTCATCTATTTTTGGGCATTTGGGTTGTTTCCAAAGCTTAGCTATTGTAAACAGTGCTGCTATAAACATAGGGGTGCAGGTGTTCTTTGGAATTGATGTTTCTGTGTCCTTTGGGTAAATACCTAGGAGTGGAATTGCTGGATCATATGGAAGCTCTATGTTTAGTAGGTCCAGAAATCTCCACACAGCTTTCCACAGTGGTTGGACCAGTTTGCACTCCCACCAACAGTGCAGAAGAGTTCCTTTTTCTCCACACCCTCGCCAACATTTGTTGTTGCTAGTTTTTTTAATATGTGCCATTCTCACTGGTGTAAGATGGTATCTCATGGTAGTTTTGATTTGCATTTCCCTGATGACAAGTGATGTTGAACATTTTTTCATATGTCTGTTGGCCATTTGCATTTCCTCTTCAGAGAAGTTTCTTTTAAGCTCTTCTGCCCATTTTTTGACTGGATTATTTTCTTTGTTGTTGTTGAGTCTCATCAGCTCTTTGCAGATTTTTGTGATCAGTCCTTTATCATTAGTGTTGGGTGCAAAAATGTTCTCCCAGTTGGTGGGGTTTCTCTTTGTTTTTGTTATTGTCTCTTTTGCTGTGCAGAAGCTCTTTAATTTGATGTAGTCCCAGCTGTTTATCTTTGCCTTCACTATCACTGCTTTGGGTGATGTGTCTGTAAAGATGTCTTTGATGTGCAAATCACGTAGTGTTTCGCCTATATTTCCTTCTATATATTTTATGGTTTCAGGTCTTATGTCTAGTTCTTTAATCCATTTTGAGTTGATTTTTGTGTATGGTGTGAGGTGGTGGTCAAGCTTCATTCTTTTGCATGTAGCGACCCAGTTTTCCCAGCACCATTTATTGAACAAACTTTCTTTGCTCCAATGCATAGTCTTTGCTCCTTTGTCAAAGATTAGTTGACCATAAATCTGTGGGTTTATTTCTGGATTTTCTATTCGATTCCATTGGTCTGTATGTCTGTTCTTGTTCCAATACCATGCAGTTTTGATGATTATGGCTTTGTAGTATAGTTTGAAGTCTGGGAGTCTGATGCCTCCATTCCCTTCTTTTTTTTTCAGGAGAGCTTTGGCTATTCGGGGTTTTTTGTGATTCCATATGAATTTCATCAATAATTGTTCTATTTCTTTGAAGAATGACATTGAAATTTTGATTGGAATAGCATTGAATCTGTATATTGTTTTTGGAAGGATGGCCATTTTAATAATGTTTATTCTTCCAATCCATGAGCAGGGGATGTCTCTCCATTTCTTTGTGTCTTCTTCTATTTCTTTTAACAGTGTTTTATAGTTTTCTTTGTATAGGTCCTTTACCTCTTTTGTTAGATTTATTCCCAAATATTTGATTTTTTTGTTTCAATAACAAAAGGGATGGCCTTTTTGATTTCTTCTTCTTCAGATTTATTGTTTGTGTATAGGAAGGCTACTGACTTTTGCGTGTTGATTTTGTATCCTGCCACTTTACTGAACTGATTGATGAGTTGAATTAGCTTTTCTGTGGAGTTTTTGGGGTTCTCTATGTATAATATCATATCGTCTGCAAATAGTGATAGTTTGACTTCTTCTTTTCCTATTTGGATTCCTTGGATGTCTTTCTCTTGTCTTATTGCTCTGGCTAGGACTTCCAGTATTATATTGAAAAGCAATGGTGAGAGTGGACATCCTTGTCTTGTTCCAGATCTTAATGGAATTGCTTTCAGCTTTTCACCATTGAGAATGATACTGGCTGTTGGCTTGTCATAGATGGCCTTTATGATGTTGAGGTATGTTCCTTGTATCCCAAGAATTTCAAGGGCTTTTATCATGAATGGGTGTTGCACTTTGTCGAAAGCTTTCTCAGCATCTATTGATATTATCATATGGTTTTTATATTTCTTTTTGTTGATGTGTTGGATAACGTTGATTGATTTTCGGATGTTAAACCATCCTTGTGCCCCTGGAATGAATCCAACTTGGTCGTGGTGAATTATCTTATGGATACATTGTTGGATTCTGATAGCTAAAATTTTATTGAGGATTTTTGCATCAGTGTTCATTAGGGAGATTGGCCTGTAGTTTTCCTTTTTTGTGTTGTCCTTGTTCGGTTTTGGTATTAGTGTAATGTTGGCTTCATAAAACGTGTTTGGTATTGTCCCTTCCTTCTCAATTTTTTGGAAGAGTTTGTGAAGGATAGGCACTAATTCGTCTCTGAATGTTTGGTAGAATTCATTTGTAAATCCATCAGGTCCTGGGCTTTTGTTTTTGGGGAGGTTTTTGATTACCATTTCAATTTCGCTAATTGTAATTGGTCTGTTTAGGTGTTCTATTTCTTCTTTATCTAGCTTTGGGTGATTGTAGAGTTGTAAGAATTTGTCCATCTCCTCTAGATTGTTAAACTTGTTTCCATATAACTGTTCATAGTAGTTACTGATTATTCTTTTGATTTCTGCTGTGTCCGTTGTGATTTCTCCTCTTTCATTGATGATCCTGTTTATTTGTGCTTTCTCCCTTTTTTCCTTTGTGAGCCTGGCTAGGGGTTTGTCTATTTTATTGATTTTTTCAAAGAACCAGCTCTTGGATTGTTTTTTTAGTTTCAATTTCATTTATTTCTGCTTTGGTTTTTATTATTTCTTTTCTTCTACTGGTTTTGGGGTTTTTTTGTTGTTCTTTTTCTAGATCTTTGAGCTTCGAGATTAGGTTGTTTCTTTGCGTTCTTTCTTGTTTCTTGATGTGAGCTTCTATTGCTATATATTTTCCTCTTATTACTGCTTTTGCTGCATCCCATACATTTAGGATATTGGTGTCCTCCTTGTCGTTCAATTCAAAAAATTTTTTAATTTCTTCTTTGATCTCCTCATTAGTCCAATGGTCTTCCAGTAGTGTGGTTTTTAATCTCCATGAGGTAGGAAAGTTCCTTGCCTTCTTTTTATGGTTTATTTCTAGTTTGATGCCTTCATGGTCAGAAAAGATGGTTGATATGATTTCAATCTTGGTGTATCTGTTGATGTTTGTCTTGTGCCCCAGTATGTGATCGATCCTGGAGAATGATCCGTGTGCGCTTGAGAAAAATGTGTACTCCGTTTTTTTGGGGTTTAGTGTTCTATAGATGTCTGTTAAGCCCAATTGCTCTAGGTCTTTATTTAGAGCTTTGGTTTCTTTACTTATTTTTTGTCTTGTTGATCTATCCATTGTTGATAGTGGTGTGTTGAAGTCTCCCACTACGTATGTGTTTTCTCTGATGTCTGTTTTCAGAGAGGACAACAGTTGTCTGATATATTTTGGTGCTCCTTCGTTTGGTGAGTATATGTTAATGAGTGTTATTTCTTCTTGAAGTATTGTCCCCTTGATCATAATGTAGTGACCATTGGGGTCTCTTTTTATCTTTTTGAGTTTGAAATCTGTTTTATCTGATATAAGTATAGCTGTTCCTGCTTTCTTTTTTGGTCCATTTGCTTGTAGGATTGTTTTCCATCCTTTAACTTTGAGCCTATTTTTATCTTTTGTAGCTAAATGTGTTTCCTGGAGACAGCAAAAGGTTGGGTTTTGTTTCTTAATCCAGGCTGCAACTCTGTGTCTTTTTATTGAAGAGTTTAGTCCATTTACATTTAGAGTTAATATTGATATGTTAACATCTGTATTTGCCATTGTGTTTGTCTTTCCTTTGATTTTATTTATTTATTCTTTTAATAACTTTTTTTTTTTTTTGGCCTTCTTTCATTGTTATTCGTCGCTCTGAGGTTCTGGCTTTAGGACTCCTTGTAGTATTTTTTGGAGTGGGGGTTTAGTTGCAATGAAATTCCGGAGTTTCTGTTTGTCTGGGAAGGTCCATATTCTTTCTTCAAAGAGGAAGGAGAGCTTTGCGGGATAGAGTATTCTTGGTTGGCATCTGTTTTCTTGGAGTCTGTTGACTATGTCCCTCCACTCTCTCCTTGCCCGTAGTGTTTCTTCGGAGAAGTCTGATGTCAGCCTGATTGGTTTTCCTTTGAATGTTATCTGTTTCTTCCCTCTTGCCAGCTTCATTATTTTTTCCTTGTCCTGGATTCTTGGGAGCTTTACTATTATGTGTCTTGCTGTATTTTTCCTTTCGTCGTGGAAGTTTGGTGTTCTTCTTGCTTCTTGTATATCAATTTTCAGCTCCTTCTTCACATTTGGGAAGTTCTCTTCAATTATCTCTTTGAATATTTTCTCTGTCCCTACATCTCTCTCCTCTCCTTCTGGTATTCCTATAACTCTTATATTTCCTTTCCTCATGGAGTCAGATAGTTCCCGAAGTCTTTCTTCGTTCTTTTTCCTTCGTACTTCTCTTTCCTTTTCTGTTTTGGTTCTTTATTATTTCTGTGTCTTCAAGATTACTTATTCGTTCTTCCATTTCATCTATTCTGCTTTCATTGCTTTTCCCAGAATTCTTTAGTTCTTCCATTAATTCTTTGATCTCCTGCATTTCTTTTACTTCCCTCTTTAGGGACTCAATTTCTTTCTTCTGACCATTGTTTTCCCTCTCTAGGGACTCAATTGCATTCTTCTGATCGTTGATTATTTTTCCCTTATCATTGTTTTCCTTTATGACTTCTGTCAGTTTTTTAATCACGGCAATTTTAAATTCTCTTTCTGGAAGGCTCAGAAATTCTTCCAAGTTATTGTCGTTGCAATCTGGGGGCTGGCTTTCTTTTTGTGGTGTGCTTTTTCTCTGGAGAGTTGCTAGGTTGCGTGTGGTTCTTCTCCTCCCTACTGTCTGTTTTCTAATTTGCCGTATGCGTTGGGACACTGTGTTGTTGGGACTGGCCGGCATCTTGGGTGGGCTTCTCTGTTCCCCTCTGGTTCTTCCAGGAGTCATCTGTCAGTTTCAAGCAGCCTTTACTGGAGAAAGGTCCCTGTTCTAAAATGCCGATGTGGGAACACACTCCCCTGTGCGCCTGGTCTGCCCCGGCGGTGGGTTCCTGCTCCCCTCTGGGCTTGGACTGCAGGCCAGAGGGGGTCTGGCGTGGGCGAACTTCCCCCGCTCACCTCTGGCTCCTGAGGAAGCCTTCTGCAGGTAGTCTTTACTGAAGAAATGTCCCTGTTCTAAAATGGTGATGTGGGACACACTCCCTGCGCTTCTGGTCTCAGGCACACTCTTCTGCGCGCCTGGTCTGCCCCGGCTGTGGGTGCTCGCTCTCCCTGTGGGCTCAGACTACTTGTTCGGAAGGGGCCCGGTGTGGGCTAACTCCCCAGCTGGCCACTAGCTCCTTCAGTAGCCTGTGCTGGGGTCAAGTCGCTAGGTGGCGCCAGAGATCTCTCCTAGAGCCCTTGGGGAGCTGATTTTCCACCCCGTGGGACAGGGAGCAGAGCGGGGATGGTAGGGTACACCTCAACGGCTTTGGGGTGCTGTGTCTGCCTTGTGCCCCACCGTCGTGGGGAACCCACGCCCCTAATTTTGTGCCCCGGGTCTCAGTTCCAAAGCCCTCAGTTCCAGGACGCGGGCTGTAGCCCAGATCAGTGCGCGGGAATGGCGCCTTTTGAATCCCGCTCCCCTGCCTGGGCGCCTTGTTCCTGTTCACTCAGGGAGGGCCTCCGCCGTCTCCCCGCAAGCCTAGGTCGCAGGCACGGGGACCTGGGCAGCTGCGATCCGAGTGCAGCTTTCTGCGCAAGCTTACCGGGCGGCCGGGGCTGTGTGCTGGTGCTGGTCTCCTCCTGGGGGCGGGGCTCTCTTTAATGGCGCCTGGAGCTCACCTCTGCGGCGGATCCTGCAGGGTTCGCCTCAGCTCCCGTTCACGGGGTGTGGTGGCTGAAATAGTTCCTTTCCACTCACAGTCCCACTTGCTGCGTCCGTTTTTCTTGTTGGCCGTTTTGGTTTGTTGTTTCCCTCGTCTCTGCCGGTCGGAGAGTGCCGCCTCTGTGGGCGGGGGAGGGGAGCAGGGTTCTGCGCTTCCCTCCCTTCTCGTCCTCTTTTATGGCAACTTTCTTCTTCGAGCAGTTTGCTGGAGTCGTCCGTTTATCTTCCGTGTCCCAGCTCTCACTGGGACCTGCCGCTTTTCCTCCCTATTAACTTTTTTTAATGGGAGATCTTACTCGCAGCGTCTCCTCGCCGCCATGTTGCTCCGCCCCCCCCAGCTCATTATTTATTCAGATAAATAAGAATGAGCTGATTGGTCCATTTAGTCCCCTAGAATCGAAAATGGTCCATTTAGGCTTGTAGGTGGGGGACTCTGAAAGAGGATATAAGGCAGAGCAGGAGTCAGTTAAAAGTTCTGTTCCTGGTCTCCAAAGAAATAAGAAGGATCAGCAGCCAGCCTCTCAAGAAAGAAGAGATGCAAAGACTTTTACAAAGACCTGGCCACGATGCCTGCCACCTACCCTGAAAGGAGCACCATAGACCTTGATCTGGTGGCTCAAAGAGCCATTGTGCTAGTTGTTCACTCCAATAGTGCATAAAAAGCTGTTAACACTATTGTGTGTGACTCTGCTTCCTGGTGGATGATGGTGACCTGCACTACTGGTCAGTGCTGTCCAGCACGGTTGACAGGTGACCAGAACCCGTGTCTGGGTCACCACTGACAGCTGTTCACTGCTTTGGATCATTGGGTACTGCCTCCTGGTGCTATTACTTCTGTTGCTGTTTGGTCCAACATCCAGTGCTGTCCAGTCTGGCCTTCAGACTGTTGCTGTGGGCTGCTGTGGTGTCATCTCAGCAGTCCCATCTGTGAGCACCTCCAGCTGCCGCTGTGAGTTGGATCCTGGATCGCCGCTTGTCAGTGCATTATGAGCTCCAGGCCCTCATTGATGGGCCAGCGCCATCTTGCATGAGTGGCCTTTTGTTTGGGACTTCTGGATACTGTGAGATAGCTGGGCATTTGTGGTCTTAGAAACTCTTTGTTCCCCCTGTTTGTTAAATAAACCCCATTGTTCCCTGAGCCTGAGTGATCTTGCAACTGAGCACCACAGACAGTGACCTGGTCTCTACCTTCACACTGTCCTTTGACCTCTATAGCACTGCTATAGAACTCTTTCAGTTGACGCGAACATTTATTGAGAAATTACTAGGTACCTAGCATTTTCCTCTTTTTTCTTGTGATAATGTGAGGATTATTTCCTTTACAAACTGGAGTAAATAATAGTAACTGCATGCAGGATTGTTAAGAAATTTCACTAAGATGGCACAGCTGATGAGTAGTGGGTGCTGAGTTCACAACCCCAAAATCAGTGCCTGTCATTTGGGCCCTGTTTCCTGCACTGCCTCACCTCCCAATCCTCAGACACTAACCCCTCACTACTTGAAGTAACTGGGACAGAGGTCTGTTTTTTGCATTCCCTGGGGGCTGTTATGGCCCAGTGACCTTCAGACCGGGAGAACCGTAGCTCTAAACTCGACTGTAGTAGGTAAATAGCAGCTTTCCAACTTTTCCGGTTTGTGGAAGATATCCAAGATGGTTGGGTAGTTTGCTGGTCTGGGTATGCAGTTGTGTGAAGAAGTTCTGGTTGCCAACCCCCTCCCAAGGTCAGAGATCCCTTCAAATGAACTGTGTGGGGGTAAGCCAGTGAGAAAATAGCAACACCTCTGAAGCGCGCTGAACTTGGCTCTAATTGAGCTCTTCCTGTTGATTAGAATCTATTTGCATTCATTTTCCAGCAGAAGGGTTTCTCCGCTTCCTCAGATGGCACAGAGCATCGAAGCAGAGCTGCATGTGTCACTGATGATACTGTTTGGGCAAAATTAGCCAAGGTGCATTAGGTAAGGGAAGAGAGGATCAGAGACCTTGGGCTGCTCAGAGGTCATGTTCTGTGAGCTCCTTTCCTCTCTTTTTGGAGGCGGTAGTCTTGGTGGAGCTGGTTAGGATCAGTTATTTGGAGGGGCAGGAAGAGACTATTTTGGGAGATGAAAGGCTGATTTGTAGTGCTGCAGCTGCTCCCATCAAAGCACTCAGAAAGCTTTTGAAAACATTAACTCATTAAGCCTCCCTGGTCTTGTCGACTGGGAAGCCACTCTCCTCGGTCCCATCAGGCACCCGATGCAAGGCGGTGTGATTGTCCTTTATCTCTGTGGCTGTGGTGTGTGGGGGGTGCCAGCAGGGTTCTCGACTCCAAAGATATTTTGAAATCCCTCATTTCCAAAGGGGTGTATTTTTAAATTCTCTAAGAGTGTTTTTAAGTTGGAGGCTGGTTGTTTACTTGGCGATCACTAATGAGTTGCTTGAACATAGCAATGAACTTTGAGCATGGCCCCAACTTCGTCCACAAGTGTTGGCACTACATTTGATCTCCTGTTGTCTCTGCATGGATTGAGAAGAAGACAGGAAGGGGGAGACAGCCTGGGCTCTGTGTCCTCTGCTGAGGCTGCTTTCTTGAATGAGCAATTCCTGTGAGCTGTCATGCAGTCCCCTCCCCAGAATCAGGGTGGAGACATCACCTGATAAAGCACCCTGATTTTGCCAAGAGGAACTATCCCTCTATCTCTCATTGGATGCAGACTTGGGGGAGAGTCTTCGCTGAAGAGCTTGTTCTCTTCTGGCCAATATGTGGACTGCTGACATGAGCTTAGTTTATCAAATACAACTGGATTTTTTTTTTTCATTATTGCATCATTATTCTTTTAAAAACAAGCCTCCATTCCAGATCATTTCAAGGATGTTTATTAATTTGGATAAAATTGTGGGTGGTGGGCATAATTCAAAGTATCTGACTTGTAAGACCAATGATGGCCCCAGATTGATAGGACATTGGAAACAACAAAATTCAATTGCAACAAGGTAAAATGAAGATGCAGAATAAATGAGGACTTTTGCTCTATACCATACCAAGGCATGTGGTGTTTCATGAAGAAAAATCTCATAGATTAAAAATGAACAATGATGTAAAAAATTTTTAAAGAGTCTTCATTGACCTTCCACTGCGAAGGGTAAGCATGGGGCGTCCAAGCCTGAAGTCCACGGGACTCTTCCTACTTCTGAGGTAGGGGAGCTTAAGGATCATACTTTTTCTGGGATTGCCAAGCTGTCTGGGCCCAACCACTTACTTTTTCTCCAGTAAAATTGGAATTGCTTTGGCCCCTTCCCCGAGACCTAGAGGACTTCCCAGAGCTATATCTGTGCATTGCTACAGACACCCGCCAGGCAACCAAGAACTTGGGGTCTGCATAGAATGACTAAAGAGTGCAAATGGCAGCGTTTGCTCCTTCTGTAACAGGGCGGTCCCCAGGAAAGGGGGAGGTTCCAGGTTCCCTGCCCCACCCAAAAGGAGGGTGGAGCTGAGCAGGGAGAGAAGAATCTGCAGAGGAGACTGAGAAGGAAGGAAACAGGATGGGGAGCCAGGAGAAGACCTGGAGGAGGCACATGGAATGGAGAGACATGTGAAGAAACTGCGCTTGTCTTTTGGTCGTGGACTGGGTGACACAGATGTGGGTTAGACCCATGGGGAGGTGACCATGGCAGCTTTTATTTTGATTTTGATTTTGCTCTTTTCCTTCCAGGCTTGTCTGGTTTCTGACCCTTTTCTGTGGGTCCCCACTGGAAGATGCTTTAGACTCATGGCAGTCTTTGGGGCCTTGCTCTGGGCCAATCCCAATTGGATGGAGTTTTACCCACGAGGGGACGGGTGACTTTGGGTGCTGGGTTTAGAAAATAGATTCTTTACCTTTCCTGTATTGTTTCCTAATTGTATTAAAGTTCCTTCCCATTAAATTCTCATATGTTTTGTGTTGATGCGGCGGATGGCAGAACCCATGTAGAATAGGCAGGTTTGCGGGGCCTGGGCTGTCCCTCTCCCTGCCTTGTAACACTTCCATGGGCAGTGCTTCATCCATATTTCTGCCCCTGGATCTTCGGGGCTGTGCTGGTTCTTTCTGTACAGCTTTGTCTTAGTCAACAACAGGAGTTTTAGGGAAGGATAGGAGAATCAAAAACTCAAAATTGGTTTCTGCTGCTTGCAGTGATTTACTCTCTTCTTCTGCCTTGCTGGCTCCATATGTAAATACAACTTCAAACATAACCTTTATCGAAGAAGTCTGAGCCATGTCTCCACCTCTGCCCTCTCTCCTGGCTCCAAGTGCCCACTGTTTATGGAGATGCCCTGGAGCAGAGAGCCACACAAAGGCCTCTCTCTTCCCTATTAAGTTAACCTCTCTAAGCTTCCACTTCTTCCTTTGTAAAAAGGGCATAAAATGTCTCTTTCAGAGTTTCTGTGAGGAGGAATAGAAAGATGGTATGTGCACAAGGACTTCTATTTTCCCAAACCCTGTGCAAGTGTAAGGCTTTGTTGTTGAAAGTGATAGCTGGGTGGCCCCGAAGTCCAGGCTCCCACTCAGGTGCAGAGCTGCTCATAGAGACTTCTGCACTCAGGTGATGCCTGAAGGCCTCTGCCGGTGGGGGGCTCATCCCCTTGCAACATGCTGCTTCAAGTGAGAAAGTGGAATTGATCTTGTGACAGGTGTCACAGGTCTTCATTCAAGGTGGGATGAATGTTCCATTCTGGGAATTGGCACCGTCTTTGGTGTGCTGTATGTAACCATCACGTCCACACCTCCAGCTTAAAGGGAGGATTGTACTTGCTCTTAGTGCCCTGGAAGCTTCTGGATGGGGAGGGAGGCTGGAGATGTTCTTCATGTGCTTGACACAGGAAGCTTTGGAGTAGAGAAAGGTGCAGGGGAGAGAAGGCCAAGGGGGAGGCACTTAGGGGTGGGACCCTAGAGTTTCTATGGGGTCACAGCCAGCATCTGCAGTGGCTGTAATCTGTGCATCCTTCCCCTGTGCCAGGCACTGGTGGCTGAGGGACAGTCATTCACTTCCCGCTCTGGCTGGCCTGATTTCCGATCTGTACTGGCCACCCAGCCTTTGTTGGAAATTGGGGGTTGGATCTGGGAGAAGGCAATCCAGATATGATTATCTGCTAATGTTTATCTAAGCGCCCTTTCTAGGAATAGGGCCTGTAATTCTATTATCCAGTTGACTAGAGGGGAAAATTGATTTTGGGGGTGTAATTAATGTGACTTCCAAAAACGGGAGTGTTCTGGAGAAGACAACGAGTTAGTTCTCTCCCCAGAGTTGTGTTAAGAAATTCATGTGGTAAAGAGAAAAAGTAAATTTTTGGGTCCTGGGGTAGCCATGTGTCCCCCTGTTCAGAGAAGATCCAAGAGTAGAAAGAATTGAGGTCAGCATCAAAATCAAGATAAAACAACCAAAGATGGGCCCATGATGTGTTGTTTGACCTGCATCGTCTTTTTAAAACCTGGAGGATGTGCAGCTGGATCCTGTCTGGCCCAGGCTTCTCCACGCCATGGGCTCTTGGATGAGTGAGGGGCCATGTGGGTCGAAAGGCCCTGTGGGAGCTGGAACTATGAACCTCACAGCTCCCTGCCCACCTGGTCCTGCCAGGCTGATTTACATCTGGTCTGTCAGGATGAAACATTGGTGGAAATTCCTTGTTTATTCCCAAAGTGGGAGGCATGGGGGAAGTGACAGAGGAAAACAAAAACAATCTATGAGAAACTCTGGTATGTCAAATGAAAAATTGTTCTCAGGCTTATTCTTTTGTTCCCAAGGTGATTGTCGAAGAAAATGATTTTTGTTGTTGCTATTGTTTTTAAGAGTCTTTTAAGAGAACAGCAGTCTTTAAGTAGTTTGGGAATAGCAAGCTAGTGGATTGTTCTTCTGTCAACTGTTGGATCATTGACAGACCGGGTTGTTTCTTGCCCCTAGTGACTCACATTCAGAGGCTTTAACCCGTTAATGTCAATGTCAGGAGAATCACTGGATAGATCCTGAGTAGCCTCTTGTTTCTCATAGCCCCGAACAGTCAAATCCTGGGTAGCTGGGTTAGTGGTGCCCGCTGACAGCTGTGGTTGTGGCTAAATGCTCCTGTTTCTGTTTCCTAAGTAGGCTTGGATATCTTTGGAGAAGTCTATTATGTCAAAGAGCTAAGTGGATTTAGACTTTGGAACAACTAATGTGGTTCAATGAAAGCACCTAACACGTCCAATTAGCAGTCTTCAGAATTGAATTATGTGCAGCATAATGGAAAGTTTTTCAAAATGGAAGTTGTTTTGTTGTACAGAACTTCCTCTTAAAAACTTGAAATCTAGTGATGTTTATATAGGTATTCCTCCAAGGCTTACTGAGCACCTACTGTGTGCCAGGCACTGTTCTGGGAGCTGCAAGCATGAGCAAAGCTGCCACCAAGAGCAGGTCCACTCCACCCATTACTGACAGATGATGTGAGTGCTCAGGGGTGTCGCATCATTTGGACTGGGCAACAATTATGTTTGCTAAATAACACTCAGGAACCTATTGCATTCCTAAATTACTTTCCTTTTTTTTTTTTTGATTCATTTTTATTTATTTATGCATACAAGAACTGGGTGTAGTCCAGAGGGGCAGGGAGTGAGCGGATTCACCAGAGACAGAGTGGCGAGCAGAACAGGCAGACTGACTGAAATACACTGCTGAGGGGAGCAGTGGGTGAGACAGGAGAGGTCTGCTGCTCCATGTGGGTAGCTCCCTGGCTGGGGATGGAACCCATGCTGCAGTGACTGCTGACAGATTGATAGCGCTGAGACTTTAACCCCTGTGCCACCAGGGAGGCCCCTAAAGTACTTTCTATGTGAATCTACATTATTGTTTTTATTGGTTGCTCAGTATTCTAATATATGGATTTGGACTTTAGTTTCTCCTTGGTGGACATTTAACTATACACAAATTTTCACTATCACATAATAAAATGATAGCATAATAGTTAACATGCTAAAAGGAGCATCACTGCTCACTTGTCTGCTTATTTCCTTGCAATGGGGTTTCCTGACCTTGGCCCTCTGGCCACCCTATCTGGGGCAGTTCCTAGTGGGGCTTCCAGGGGAACTCTGGGTGTTTAGCAGCACTCCTGGCCTCTTCCCACTAGATGCCAGACCATCACCACGGTTGCACCAGCCAAAAATGTCTTCAGATGTTGCCAAATGTTTCCTCAGAGGGAGAATTGCCTTCAGATGAGAAACACTGCCTTAGAATAAATTCCAATAATTAGAAATTTCGGATCAAAGGGAATGTGCAGCTGTAAGATTGTGCTTACGTGTCCCAGTTAAAGGCTGTGGGAGATTCCACCTTCAGTGTTGGTGAGGGTGTGTGTGGGGGACACACTCAGCCTCCTTCATTCGCAGGAGTATAATTTCTTCTAAGTTGAGATGAAATTCATATAACATACAATTACCATTTTAAAGCACGCAATTCCGTGACATCGAGGGTATTCACGACGCCGTGCAAACACCGCTTCTCTTTTGTTTCAGATTTTTTCATTGTCGTCATTAAGTAATCACTTCCTATTTCTTGCCTCCCCATCTGCTTTCTGTCTCTGTGGATTTGCCTATTCTGAATATAGGAATAGAGCACAAGACGAATCGTGGAACACGTGACTGCTTCTGTCTGGTTTCTTTCCCTGAGCATAATGTTTTTGAAGTTCTTACAAGTTGTTGCATTCTTTAGTACTTTATTTCTTTTTATGACTGAATAATAGTCCATTGTGTATATATATTGTATATACCATAATATTATATATATTACTACACACAGATATATAATAGACAATTTGCTTATCCATCCACTGATGGGTATTTCTATCTTTTGGCTGTTAGGAAGTATACGTCTTAAAATTTTCTATCAGACTGACAAAGAATAAAATCAACATTGGAGTATTTTATTTTTATTTATTTATTTATTTAATATTTTATTTTATATAATTCTTACACCATTTTTCATTTTTGCATAATGTATGCATTTTCATTTTGGTTATATTCCCCAAACAATTGCACCCCCCCCCCCGTAGTGTGTTTCTAGTTTCTAGTTGCTTGTTAATTTTGATTTTTTACTTTGTATTTATTAGCCTTTTTCCTGGTCCCTTATTTAGGTTTTCTAAATTTCTGCTATGAGCGAGACCATCCGGTATTTTTCTTTTTGTTTCTGGCTTATTTCGCTGAGCATGATCCCTTCTAGCTCCAACATTGGAGTATTTTAAATTGCTTTTATTATTAGAAGATTATTTGTAGTAGTGTCCAATATGTTCCATGAAACTCAGGTTCTTCCATATGGACAATAGCTGCTACTTTGATGTTAAGTCACCAGTTAGTGAATCTGGAAAACGATCTGGGTAATTTTTTGTCTGGTCCTGTGTTAAGTACTGTGGTGGGACTTTCCAAAGAAGCTTAAAATAGAATTTTTACTGGTCTCCCCGGTGGCACAGCGGGTTGAGCGCTGCTCTGTGAAGCTGTCCGCAACCTCTGCAGCGCGTGTTGGATTCCCGGCCGGCCAGGGAGCAACCCACATGGCGCAGCAGACCTCTCCTGACTTGCCCACTGCTCCCCTCAGCAGTGTATTTCGGTCAGTCTGCCTGTTCTGTTCCCCTCTCTGTCTTTGGTGAATCCTCTTATACACACCCCCACCTCTGGCCTGTACCCCGGTTCTTGTATAAATAAATCTTTAAAAAAAAAGGAATTTTTTACTGCTTTCCCCATCCACTCAAAGAGTTTATTCTCTAGGAATGCATCGGGGCCACGAATTCTGAGTTCAATTTGTTATTTGGATATTGATTATGTATTCTTGATTTTAAACATTTCTCATGAGCCAGATGATCCTCCCAGGGATTATCACAGTGATTGAAATAACACAAAATTCATTTCCTCCATGTTGCCATGCAGAGTAGCCTGGGGCCACCCATTTGGGAGTAACCATCTTTCCAGTGTTCGCTCTCCATGCATGAGAGGAACTTGTTTATTACCTTTATAGGGGAAAAATCCCTTAAAGTATTATGTTACGGACTTAAGGAAATAGGATGAAAACCCCTGGAGTAGTTAGTTCTCTCTTTGCTAGTTCACTATCATATGCTTCAGCTTATGATAATAATAATTTATAGAGTCAGATACTGAATTTATTATATTATTATAATAGTTACTATTACATTCACACCTCCTGTAGTGCTTTGCTAGGGCTGCCATAACAAAGTAGCACAGAATGGGTGAGTTAAACTACACATTTATTTTCTCACATTGCTGAAGGCTTGAAGTCCAAGGTGAAAGTGTTAGCAGGGTGATGTCTTCTGAGGCCTCTCTCCTAGACCTGCAGATGCCTGTCCTCTCTGTCTTCACACGGTCTTTCTTTGTTGTGTGTCTTCCTTGAAGGACACCAGTCCTATTGCATTAGAGTCCACTCATTTGACCTTACTGTCTCTTCATTAAAGATGGTCTCCAAATACCACCACATTCTGAGTATTGGTAATGACTAATATGGGTGTATAGTTTTTCCTCTTCTAGACATTTCCTAGAAGTAGAAAAGCAATATGCAAGTCCTTAGCATCTGCTTTCTTTTACCTAGCACAAGGCTTCCAAGGGTCATCCATGTTTTAGTGCATCAGTACTTCAGTGCTTTTTATGGCTGAATAATATTCCAGTGTATGGATATACCACATTTATACCACATTTTATTTATCAATTCATCATTGGATGGATATTTGAGCTGTTTCCATTCTTTAAAATATTATGAATAATGCAGCCACAAACATTCATGTACACGTTTTTGTATAAACTTTTAGTTTCAATTTTCTTGGGTTTATACCTAGGAGTGAAAATACTGGGTCATATATTTAACTGTATATTTAGCTTTTTAATGAAAAGCTAACTTGTTTTCCATAGCAACTGTACCATTTTACATGTCTACCAATAATGTATGAGGACTTCAGTTTCTTCACATCCTTCTTAACACCTGATATTGTTCATCTTTTGAAATTATAACTAATCTCATGAGTCCACCCTTACTTTTTAATTTGCCTAGCAAAATTTTATTCATCAGTAACATGGAGGCAAGCACTTGACTTCTGATTTGGAAGATTCTCACTGTTTTGTTTTCTTGGGAGACTTCACTTGCTATTGTCTACTCCTCTGTGTCCCACTTTACCTTTGTGGTTTTGGATTTACAGCATTAACTCCCGTCCTTAGAGACTCTGAGAAGTCATTTCCACACCCCCATCCACACATGTCGGGATCTGATGAATTAATGCCTCCACCACACACATTTTCCTGTGTCATCACCCTGCCCTGTACAACATTAAATGAAGCATTAAATGAAGGTGTTTGACTCTTTTTTATTGCATTTTTTTCTGGATCAATAAGGAATTTACCCCCTTCTTCTATCTAACCCCTCTCCCAATTATGTAGTTTAACATTGATTTTTTTCCCCTCCTTCTGGGCATATAAAATACTTGTAGCTCTCTTTTTAATGACAAATCAATTCCAGCACCTTAATGTTACAGACTGGGGAGAGCAGTTGAGTTTAAAGCTTTCATTCTGTCTGCTCCCCCAATCTTTCCATTTAAAAACTTGAGTCATCCGTGATTGATGGAGGACATTAGTGAGAGAAGTTAGCACCATTTTGATTTATTTTGTTTACTTTGAAAATAGTTTTCTCACTTGTCAAATGGATTAATTATGAGAAAAGAATTGTGGGGCTGAGTAGGAGGAAGGGAAGAGAAAGCCAGGGTTCAGCTTCCCTCCTCCTTTAAAGATGGCCAAGCAGCTCAACATCCCTCCTCTCACCAGCCCCTGCCAGCCCCTGCTGGGAACTCATGCCCACCCCATCCCCCCAGTGCTGCCTGTGCTGCATGTCCAGGCCCCCCCAATCTTGAGAGTTTGCAGCCAGGAGGAAGTGGGCCTGGGGAGAAAACATTTGTGCATTTTTTTGGGTAGTGCTTTAATTCTAATTAATTCCTCAACTTCTTTATATATTATTGCTTCCTCATAGCTCAATACATTTTTTCCTTCGTAGCATTTAAATATCAAATACCATAATAAAATGTCAGTTACATAATGCTAATGACATCGCCTCTTCTAGATGGAAATCTCCAAGAAGGCATGAACTATTCCTTTCTTAAGTGTAGCCGAATCCCCAAGGCCTACCTCTGTGCTGAATTTCCTTCATTTTATGGATGAAGGAAAGAAGGAATAGATGTCACGAAGGTAAAGAGTGCACATGGGGCATCTAACGTGATGGGGAGGAAGGCTGGTGCAGGCTGGTGTCTCTGAAGAGATGGTATGTGAGCAGAAGTTATCTGCCTGATGAGCTATGGGAAGAGGAAATCTTGGAGTAATGGAAACACAGAGAAATGAATGAAATCACAAGAGCATGTGGGAAATAATCAGGACCTAAGAGGCTGGAACACAAGGGAGTTCCAGGTACTTGGTGGTCCTGCATTTTTACTTTGGAAGATCATTTTGTGCAGGATAATAAACCAATTTCTGCTTTAACTTATGGGTTCATGAGACAGAGGATTCTGAAGTTTGGGTCTAGAAAGAACCTGCAAACCAGACTGTGGACAGCATCAGAAGGTTGGGACATGGCTGCCTGTCCTCGTGGCCATCTTTACAGATGAGCCGGACTGCAACAGGAGTGGTCTCTTTGTTCAACCTCAAACCTCTTCCCAGGGACTCCAGGATTTTTCCTTTCCTCTTTTGCAATAGAAACGAGACAAGACTGATCCTATGACTGATTTAGCTTGGGTCTGGGGTTTTTGTCCCTGTCCTGCAGCCCTCCTGCCTCATCCCCTCTTCCTGGTGGGCTATGAATGCAGGTAGCTGACTTTACTTCCCAGGGGAGGAGGCCCCCAGGATGGACGGGCTCCCCTTGGCATCTGAAGACTGCTGGCTGTCACTTCCTGTTGCCATCTGCAACACTTGGTTTCACATTGGGCTGTCCTCTGTGCCTCTCCCAATTTGTCATTATTATTTTAGTGATAATAGAGAGACCACTGGGAGTGAAGGCAGCAGGCAGTAGGTTTTCTAGTTGATTAAATACCCAAAGAACTAAAAGAGATGTGGGCTGGCCTGCCCCCAGCTTCCTGTAACCCGCTGCCACCATTTTGCCTTGGCCTCCTCTGCTCTGGAGCTCCTGGCAGCCACAATCCATCTTCCTTGCATCACACAAACACTTGTTCTAATTAGAGAACCTGGCTTAACATTTCCCTCAGTGTAAACATTTTGAAAACAGACATTTGAAAGTCTGCAATTTCTTGGGTTTGTGTTGACTCGTGGTACATGTTAACACTTCTTGTCCCCAATGCAGAAACTTTTAAAAGCACCCATGACTGGGCCTCCCTGGTGGTGCAACCTATGAAGCTGTCTGCAGCCACAGCAGCACGAATTTGATCCCCTGTCAGGGAGCTACATACATGGTACAGCAGACCTCTCCTGTCTTGCCCGCTGCTCCCCTCAGCAGATTATTTCAGTCAGTCTGCCTGTTCTGTGCCCCACTCTGTCTCTGATGAATCTTCTCACCCCATGTGCCTCTGGCCTTTACCTCAGTTCTTGTATGCATAAATAAATAAATCTTAAAAAAAAAAAAAGCACCGATGACTAGAATGAAGGCAAGAGTCAGGCAACACAGAGGTGGCTGATTTGGCTGGACGTGGTGAGTTAACCTCGAGTGTGGTCACCTCACATGAGAGATAATAGCATGCTTTTAGATTTGCTTACTGGAAAGTCCCTGCTCAGTTGGATGGTGTTTCCATTCAGAACTCACATGGGTGTCACTCCAGGCTTGCTTAGCCCCCTGAAGCCTGTCCCCTTGTCCATAGAAGGCTGCTTTCTGATGTGCAAGACAGGTTGCTCACGTTCTCCGCTGCAGCATGGTTGGCAGGAGTGGGATGCTCTGAGATCTAGCTACTTGCCTCTGTATAACCTGCTTTGTGGTAAAGTCTTCATTCACTTACTCAAAACTGTCATGTTCCTTTCGTACATCTGAATAATTGAAGTTTGGCTGTAATTGCTGTAATTCACAGTTTCACAGCAATTTAAAAGGAAAACAATTCCAAGTTGTATGCTCCTCATTGTATGGAGCGGTCGGGATGACAAAGCTGGGGATGCAGTAAATTTTAATTATGGTGTAGGACAGGCGCTTGGTGTCCAGGGAGGGCCAGGCAGATTGCAACAGTTAATGTGGGCTGGGGGGGACAGACACCTGGGCGTTTGTTTACAACACCAGGAATAAGAATGAGACCATTTAGACACATTAACATGCAGGCAGCACTAAGCGAAATTTCTAACCAGGCTTTGATGTCCATGGATGAGAGGAAAGTCCTCATGGGCAAGAAAGAAACTTCTGAAAGAATTGGAGATGAAAGAGAATTACAGAAAGCGGCCCCCCACCTACTTTGGGCAGGGAAACTCTTGTTTTACAAGATGCAGCTGCGCACGGCAGCGCCATTAGTGGGTGGAATGTTGAAAGCCACGGGCGCGGTGGCTCTGGTGCCCACACGGGCAGCGCGAGGGAGTAGTGTAACCGTGAAATCCATAGAAAAGGGAGGTTCCCTGTTCCCTGCCCCACCTAATGAGGGGTGGAGCTGAGTGGCCAGGGGAAGCTGGAGACATAGTAATACTGGAAGGGGAGACAATTGCAGAGAGACAGAGAGAGACATATGGAGAAGGGCTTGTTTGCTTCTCAGCTTTGGACTTGAACTGAGGCCTTGGAGTGAAACAGAGTTATCGGGATGGCTATAGTGTCCAAGGACAGTGCCTAGGTAGAGGTCAACTGCGTGCACAATTGCAAGACCACTCAGGTTCAGGGAGCAATGACAATGGGGTTTATTTAACAAACAGGGAAAACAAAGTGTTTCTAAGACCACAAGTGACCGGCTAGTTCACCCAAGTGTCCACAGTGTCCAGAAGTCCGAATCAAATGGCCAACCATCCAAAATGGCGCCATCCACATCAACGAGGGCCTGGAGCTTGTGGCCTCTGGCAAACAGCGGGCCAGGGGCCCACTCACCGCAGCTGGAGGTGCTCACAGGTCGGGCCCCTGAGATGACACCAGAGTAGCCACGGCAACAGTCCGAGGGTCGGGCCAGACAGCAATGGAGGCATTGGCACTGGGAGGCAGTGCCAGATGATCAGGATTGGCTGATAGCTCTTGGAGGTGAGCTGGACATGGAGTGCTGGTCACCCATCAACAGTGCTGGGCAGCACTGGGCTGTAGTACTGGACAGCACTGAAACACCATATTAACAACTCTTTGTGAGTTGTTGGTGCATGCCAACAACAGACAGCTCTTTGAGACACCAGGCCTGAGGACTGGTGCTACTTTCCGGAGGTGTCAGGCAAGCTGGAGGCAGGTACAGCTCCCCCCAGCTCTGTGATGCTCTTTGGCCTCTCTGTAAAGCTTTTGGCTTCTTCTCTTTCTTTGGAGGTCGGCTGCTGAATGCTGCTCTTTTTTTTCGGAGGTCAGGAGCAGAGCGAGTCCTTCTCAAGCAGAGTCTAGGAACAGCACCCTAGAGTGAGGACTTATCAAAACAGTGTGAGAGCCAGAGTTCCAAGCTGGCGCCTGCTCTGCCTTATACCCTCTTTCAGGATCCCCCACCTACAAGTCTGATTGGACCACAGCAACAACCTCATAGCTTGCACCGGATAGTCCAGTCTATGATCCAGGCACCGAATCCACGGCTTCTCTACTGCCCATGGCTAGAGGAGCCACAGCGCTGCAGCTGGCCCAGTGGTGCCTGTGCTCCTCCCTGGAGCCCTGACCCAGGGGCTGCGTGCCCTGGGGTGGCATGAAAGGGAAACCCCTGCTTGCCCACCACTGCTACTGGGCTCTGCCTGCAGCCTGAGCCCCAGCCGGGCCACTTGTGGTGGGCAATATAATGCCTGCCACCTGCTGCCATTTGTATTGCCCACAAGCAGTTTCTGGGTCTGGGCACGGGGCCCCCGAGGGGAGCATGTCTGGTTTCAGGAGTCAAAACATGTAGAATCTTTTGGGAGAGACACGTGAGAGACACATGGGGTGGTTGACTGTGGCAGTCGTTATCATGATGTGTACTTTGATTTTACCCCTATCCTAGGGTTCCCTGCAGAAGGTGCCTTAGACTCGTGAGACTTTCAGGCCTAGAGGCCCCACTTCAGGCTGACCCTATTTGGCTGGACATGTACCCATGAGGGGATAGGTAACTTTAGCTATTCCACTGGGAAATTATATCCTTCCTCTCCTCCCTCCATGCACAATCATTCTGTTAAATATCTTACACACGAAGAGTCTGGATGGCAGACCCCCTTATAACTTGCAAGTTAGGGAGTCCCGGGTGCCCCTCAGTCTGCCTGCTCACAGTGCCAACTGACTTATAGGGTTGTCCTAGTTGGTACAGAGGCAGGAAGAAAAACGAGCAGGGTCATACGGTAGGTCCACGTAGCAGCAGGAAGGGCACAGAGCAGGTTTTCTATGATCCAAGCAGACGGGTAGAGTCCTGGAGCCCTCATTGTTTTTTTCAGGCTTTTATTGAGCTTTTACCAGGCACACAGCAGATAGGGGTGCCGGGGGTCAGGAGGCTGGCAGGCCTCCCAGTCCCCAGCGAGTCTTCACTCTTTTCTGGGTTCTCCCTTCTGCTCTCTCGTTCTGCTACTCTTTCTCTGCTGGCGTCCCCGTGATGCTGCCCTTATAAGGCCAATTTCAGCCCAGGTGTACCTACCTATGCAGGCCCACACCCTACCCCAGGTGTCCGCCATCCCATTGGGCATGCACGTAGGACTGCAGGGATCCATCATCCACGCTAATGACTGGAGGGCAGAAAAGCCTGATAACCACTTACCCTACAGTCCACTTTTAATCTTTTGAGAAACGGCCATACTGTTTTCCACAGGGTCTGGACCAGTCTCCATTACCACCCACAGTGCACAGAGGTCCCTTTTCTCCACACCCAACACTGTGGTTCCTGGTCTTCTTGATGCGGGCCATTCTTGCAGGTGTAAGGCGGTGTCTCCTTGCGGCTCTGATTTGCATTTCCTGAGATAAGAGATCATGAGTACTTTTTTAATGTGGCTGTTGGCCATCTGTTTGTCTTCCTTGGAGAAGTGCCTATTTAGCTCTACACCCAGGTATCTACTCAAAGAATGCTAAATCACGAATTGGAAGGGATCCATGCACTCCTAAGTCCACGGCAGCATCTTTGCAGTAGCCATGCTGTGGAGACATCCTAAGTGCGCCCACACAGATGAGTGGATCAGGAAGATGGGGCACATGCACAATGGAATGCTAAGTTATTTAAAAAAGGTGAACTCTGGCCATTTGTCATAACACGGATGGGACTGGAGGGGATTGTGCTAAGCAGAAAAAAGTCTGAAGGAGAAAGACAAATACCAGATGGTGTTACTTATATGTGGAATATAAAGAAACAAAACAAAGGGTCAGGTAAGCCAAACCAATAACAAATCCTAGAAATCTGACTGTGGAACTGAGCTTACCAGAGGGATCAGGGGAGGGAGCACAGAGGCTGAGGGTGCAGGACTAAAGGTATTTTGGTGGAGGCTGTGGTGTGATAACACGGGAAGGGGGAGCTATAATTCTAAAACACAAGCGACATTGTAAACCGTTTCCTTATAAAAAGAAAAAGTGAGCAAAACGGCTCCTGGGCAGGATGGAGAGCATCTGGGTGCCAGGGTAGAAATGGCCAGCTGTTTCCCCCAACCCCTGGCTGGGCAGGTGGGCTGGTGTGGCTTCAAAGCCATCTGCACAGTGGGAGGTGATGGGGCATCGCAAGCTGGCCGGCTGGGTGCAGGGCCCCAGGACCCCTCAATGCCATGGCAGAGGTGTTGGGGGAGCTGGTCTGCAGCTGATGGTGCAAGGTGGGGTGTCAGGGGTGCTTGGGGCCAAGATGCCCAATATAGACAGTGGAGTGTCCATTTTTGGAGAGTCCTTGGAGACGGAAATGGAAAAACCACAGACCTTGCTCTCAAGAAGCCCAGAGTCAGGGAAGAGGGAACACACGGTGTAGCTTGTATAACAACATAACATGAGATCAGACCGTACGTAAAGAAATCTTCACTGACTCTGACAGTCTCCACTGACATCTGAGATTTAACCCGCGGGGACAGGGCAAACCCCCATCAGCGAGTTCAGTGTGGGTGTCTGTCCTGGTCCCAGTCTCACAAAGCTAAGGAGCGTCCACCCACAATTTCCGTTGGGTGACCTTGTCATTTGGAACTGAATCGTGCTTGCACTTGATTCCAAAGATGGACCAGAAGTTCAACTGAATGAGTTTTTTTACTTTCAGGATTTTTTTTTTTTAAAGCTAAACAATTCAAGTCTTCTTGTCCACCCTTACAGACATGTCCTAAGCTAGTGATTCCCAGACTTTAAGGGCCCTGTTGCTGGGCCCTTTTAAGAGTTTATCTGATCCCCAAAATTGTGCATCTCTGTGCACTTTTGAGGGGGGAAACAGCCTCTGAGGGGAGCTATGGAGCAAATGTGGTTAGGGTGGGGGCAGTGAAGCGAGGCAGGGAGGCGGGAGACACACAGGAAATACGCAGGCAGGCACAATGCTGTAAAGCTGTTTCTGTTTGGATCCGAAGCACACTACCGGCAGAGTGGACAAGGCTGGTCTTGAACAGAAACAGGTTTATCCTTCTCCCCCAGGCCAAGTCTCAGGAAGGGAGGGAGGGGAGTCACACTCACAGAGGAAGCCAGGAGGACTCAGGGTATCCTCCTGGGGGGGTGGGGGTGGGGCTAGCTGGGGAAGGACAGGGTGTGGATGCAGGCAGGCCCAGCAGGCCCCCCGCCATGGCCGCCCCCCCCCCCAGCACTCATGGCCTCTCTTGGACTATCTGATGGGTCACAAGGCTCCCCACAACCCATGAATGAAGCCAGGTGGGACCTTGAACTCAGCATGGGATGAGCCCTGTCCCAGGGGGAGCAGAACAGAATCGCTGGTTCCCTGTGAGTCCAGCCAGCGGTGGGCCCAGGGAGGTCATACTTGCTGCACTAAGAGGAGCCCCGCTCTTTCCTGAGAACCTCACTGCTGCCCAAGGAGGCCCCAGATAACCCCCAGGTGGCTGCTGACCTTTGAATAAAGGGCAGTAGCAGGACCAGACAAGTGTGGCACTACTGCCTGAGTGCCAGGCTGCTAACTGCCTCTCTGTGGAGTGGGAGTTGTCCTTTGAAGAGAGGGATTATTCTGGACAACTCTTTTGTTGTCTTTTAAAAACACGTAAATAATATGTTATGTTTAAAAAATAAGAAAATACTGCTGAGGGGCTTCCCCGGTGGCGCAGCAGTTGAGCGCAGGATTGCGAAACTGCCCCCAGCCTCTGCAGTGCTGGTTCGATCCCCGGCTGCCAGGCGAGGGTCCCACATGGTGCGCAGACCTCTCCTGCCACCTGCTGCTCCCCTCAGCAGTGTACTTCGTCAGTCTGTCTGTTCTGCTTTCCGCTCTGGCTCTGGTCAATTCTCTCACCCTCCTGCGCTTCTGACTTGAATTCTGGTCAATTCTCTCACCCTCCCGCACCGAGTGCTTGTATAAATAAATAAATAAATCTTTAAAAGAAAAAAAAGAAACTACTGCTGAGAAAATAAAAATCTCTCAGTCTCATTCCTCCAGAGATAATTGCTCTAAACAGCTTTGGATTCAACTGTCTGGACATCTTTGTGGCTATAGAAACAGTCTCACACCTGTCACAGTGGGCATCCTGGCCCAGCGGCTTTGGGGGGCAGCAGGTGTCGGTCACGTGGCACAGCCATATCCTGGTGGGCTGTGTGCCTCAGGTGGGGGTGTCGGGGCCTCTGTTGCTGGGCAGTTACCTCATTGCTGACCTTCCACTTTTGCAGCTGGGATTTTTTTTTTTAGGAATTAATTTTCCTAATTAAGAATATATACAATGAAAAGATGTGTGTGTGTGTGTTTTAAAGATTTATTTATTTTTTACAAGAGCTGGGGTATAGGCCAGAGGTGCGGGAGGGTGAGAGGATTCACCAGAGACAAAGGGGGGAACAGAACAGACAGAGTGACTGAAATACACTGCTGAGGGGAGCAGTGAGCGAGGCAGGAGAGGTCTGTCATGCCATGTGAGAATCTACCTGGCCAGCGGGGAATCAAACCCGCGCTGTAGAGGCGGCAGACAGCTTCACAGCGCTGCGCTCAACCCACTGTGCCACCGGGAAGGCCCAAAAAGGTGTGTTTTTGAGGCTTGGGCTACAGATTTGCAGACGACCTGCACACTGCCCACCCCTGCCCAGCAGGTGTGTGAGTCAGTGTGGCTGAGGCTCTCAGCAAGTGCCTGGGGAGCTTGTCTTCCAGGAAATGATTGTGTGTTCATTCTTCAAGAGGTTGCAGCCTTCCTCTCCTTTTTCTGGCACAAGAGAAACAAACAAAACACACCCACAGCAATAAAAATAATTTGAAATTGGATATTTAACTAAAACAAGGTTTCCTTTTGCTTTCTGGGGTGAAGACTGCTTTATTGGGTGTTAAAATCTTCCCGAGAGGTTTTGCTTATTTTTGGGCAATGGTGTCAAAATTTGCAACTGGCCTTTCTGATTTTGAAAATGTTATTTCCAGAGGAGGGTGGGGTGAGGTTGCCAAGCATGGTAGGTACGAGCAGTCTCCGGGGGCCCAGACCCAAACTATGTGGCCTGCCCCCTCTGCCTTGTAACTCTTAGGTCACCCTTCTCTTTTATTATCTTGCTAGAGCTTCCCAGTAGCATAAATTCTATACGAATTCAGATGAGGCAGAAGTTCAGTTCCAACATCTGGACTCAACCGATAAATTGGCAAGGGTGCATAAAACCCCATCCCTTCAAATATGTCTCCAGACTTCACTTTTTTTTTTTTTGTTTTACATTAGGGGACTTTATTCACAATGCAAGCAGGTTTATTCCATAGTTTCTTAAAATAATAAAAGCTCTTTGTTCACTGAAGTGTGATCTCATATACATATTTCTCCGCATGAACTTTTGAGGTATACAGTTATTATAGAGATCAAAGCATGTTTGCAATGAAATGGGTCTAGGGGTTGGGTTGTAGATGTTTTTAATTAGAAAGAAAGGCTGGGGCTAGGAAGTGGGTTTGTGTAGGAGATGAATGGGCGTGAATTTAAGAGTAAACTACAGACTTCACTTTCTTTGTCCCTGTGTGAGGCAGGGGTGGAGTGTGCTGGGGATGCTCATGGATGGGCCAACCTCACCTTTGCCAAAATAGGTGGAAAACTAGACAGAGAAGTGTCCAAGATAGGAAGTTTTCCTCTCCTTGGTAAATATTTTGTGTCTGGACTTTGCCCTCTGGGTGCACCTGTCTGAGGTCTTCTTGCTCCCAGTTTCCCTCCAGCCCAGTCTCTCAGAAGCCCTGGGCAGGCGGGCAGAGGTAGGAGGGATGGGTCAGGGCAGCTGTGCTCTGGAGCCACAAAGTGGAGTTCACTGTGAAAGAGAGCTGTAGAGGGAGCTGTAAGGGGACTTTATCCTCCAAAGGCCAGTGACCAGTGGAGGATAGTTCACTGTTTGGGGGTTCCTCCCATGAGCACAATTGCAAGATCACTCAGGTTCAGTGAACAACAACAATGGGGTTTATTTGACAAACAGGGAAAACAAAGTTTCTAAGGCCACTATCTGACTTCAGATAGTGTCCACGGTGTCCAGAAGTTCTAAACAAAAGTTACCTCATCTAAGATGGCGCTATTCCTGTCAATAAGGGCCTGGCGCGTGTGGCAGCCAGCAAGCAGTGGGCCAGGATCCAACTCACCAAAGCTCAGGGGCTCACAGGGGGTCACCTCAGCAGCCACAGTGACAGTCTGTAGGTCAGCATGGACAGTACCAGACACTGGACTGGATAGCAGTGGAGGCAGTGGCACTGGAGGCCTTGCTGGACAGTCAGGAGTGGCTAAGATCTCTTGGAGGTTACCCAGATACAGAGGGCTGGCCACCCGTCAACAGCCCTGGGCAGCACTGGTCAGAATAGATGGGTCTATTCTACTATCCAGGCACCAGCTCCACTGGCCTCTCTACTGCCTGCAGCTAGAGCTGGCCCAGTGGGGCCCATGCTCTCCCTACAGCCCTGACCACTGCCACCCACCATCACTGCTGGCCTCTGGCTGCAGCCTGAGCTCCAGTGGGGCCGCGGGTGGAGGCCAGTGAAAAGCCCACCACCCACTCTCTCTTGCACTTTCCACAAATAGCTTCTGGGGCCTGGCACTGGAGCTCTGAGGCAGGGGTCTCTGATTTCAAGTGTCCTAACATCATCTCTGAGAAACTCCAGTGCTGCCTGTTATCTTAGAGGATGTCCTTCAGCTGTTGACAGTGGAGTGCTTGCGCTGGGAGTGCTGTCACAGACTGCTTTCCTGGACCAGGACCTTCACTAGCGGGAGGGAGAGCCCTAAAAAATGACCCAGTGTCACAGCCCTTCAGAGGAGCCAGCCTTAGGCTCCAATGCCCAAGGTGGAGGGCTAATGCTCTGTCTCAGTTGGTGGCACCAGATCATAAAGCCAAATGTGAGTGGAGATGGATGGAAGGTACCAGAGTGGTAAACTCCAAGACAGAGAATTGCATATTTATCACTTGGAGGGAAATAGATTTTTATTTTATTATTTTTAAAAATATTTATTTATTTATTTATGCATACAAGAACTGGGGTACAGGCCAGAGGTGCAGGGGATCAGACGATTCCCCAGAGACAGAGTGGGGAGCAGAACAGGCAGATCTACTGAAATACACTGCTGAGGGGAGCAGTGGGTGAGGTAGGAGAGGTCTGCTGCGCCATGTGGGTAGCTCCCTGGCCGGGGATGAGACGGTGCTGCAGTGGCTGCTGATAGCTCCACAGTGCTGCTGAGACTTAACCCCTTGCACCACCACGGAGGCCCAGGAAAATAGTTTTTTAATAAGCAGTTAAGTGTCTGACTTTCCGGAAGATTCCAGCCCCAGACCAGAACAGGGAAACAGCTGGCAAACATTTTAATCAAGGAAAGGCAGCAGCTCAGACCCCCCAAAGGGGAAACTCTTTAATCAAGCCCTGTTGTTTATCAGTGCAAGGAAGAAACGATTTGGCCACCAGGATGGAGAGCAGCTTCCGAGGAACCCAGCCGTGCGTGGAGAGACTGGTGTGCCTGGGAAGGGAGATGGAACCTGGGACATTTGAGGACCAGATGCCGTGCAATCCACAGGACGTGATCAAGACAGAGGGTGGGGCTGGGGCTGGTCTGTGGGCTGGGAGGCGTGGAGCCTTGCCTTCTGAGGCCGACTCAGGCTCTGGGCTGGGGGGACCTCTGACCCGCACGCAGCAGGCCCTGCAGGTGGGCCCCAGGGTGCACCATCAAGGGCTTGGCCCTGAAGCTGCAAACAGTAATTCTCTCTTAGGCACAGAACATGACCCCACAGTCTTGTTAAAGCAAGACCCTTAAACATTTTCATAATTTTCTCACTTGTCTTCCTTTTTCCTCTTTTGGCACTGGAGCAGGGCACACAGCTGAATCCAGGTTCAGCAGTGATGGGAGGAAGAGGTGGTGTGGCTTGGTGTGTGCAGATGGTCAGGGTGTTGTGCCCGGACGGATTTCTGCAGAGCTAGGGAGGGGATGGGGGACGTGGCAGGCTGACTCCATCTGGATCTTTCCCTGAGCCCAAAAGTCCCTCCACCATAGCTTGATTCTTTCCTTAAGGATCTTCTTAACTCTGATTATTGCTGACTCCTTCCCTTCTTTCCAAAACCATTAATTTGTTCCTTTGCTCCTTCCTTTCATTCATCTAGTGTGTATTTCCCTGCTGCAGGAATTTCATCCTGTCCCTATGTAGGGAAAATGGACTTAATCAGGCTTTTTTCTGCCCTCCTGCTGCTGGCCTATGCAGATGCCATCATGTGTGGTCTTGCGTTCCCCCTAGGCCATAGGTGCTGGGTGGAGCAGCGGGGCATGGGCTAGGCTCACCTGTGGCTCTGGACACCTGGGCCCAGAGAGCATGGGCACGTGCATATGTAAATGCAGGCACCTGGGCTGAGAAGTGGGGGTCAAAGGGTCTCCTTAGCTCTGGTCCTCATGACGGTGGCATCACTCTGAGGCTGTCTCTCTCCCTGGCCGGTCTGCCTGGGTCCTGTCACCTGCTTCAGCATTAAAGGTGTGTTAGTGATACCAAAGGCTGCAAAATTCTCTTTTTGCCTGTGAGAATTGACAATGAACCTACCCAGCCTGGGATGGTTGCAAAACACCCTATTTCCCCATCCCACAGGCATTGGAGGAGAGCTGCTTTCTTGAGGCAGGTGCCCAGCAGGGGATACCTCGAACATCAAACATCACCCCACATTTTGAAGTCATTTCTTTCCTCAAGGAACTCAACTATTTGGATGAGCACATTCTCGATGAAAACCTCTACCTTTCCCAGAAAGCTTATTAAAGATGTGATTAAGGAAATAATTATGAAACTTTACTTACTTATTGAATAAAGTTCTAGTATTGAACGTGAAGTTTGAATGCCAAATGACTGGAGGTTTTTTTTTAAAGTTCATGAAGACCTGTAGGGTAAGTGAAGATTGCTCAGGCTTGGGCGCCATTGGCCTCTGTGACTATCACCTGCGCCCTGGAATGAGGGAGGTGCTTGGGAGTGTGGGCTCAGGGCATGCGTGCCAGATGATGGACACCTGGAGTATGGTGTGGGCGTGTGTAAGTGGGCACACCTGAGCCGAGAGACTGAGCCTATAAGGGCCATGTCACAGAGGCCTGTGTGGTGGAGAGCAGCGGAGAGCAGCTATGAGAGGAAGAGGCCACGAGAGGATGCGAGAGCGAGCCCAAAGAGTAAAGATTCGCCAGGGGCTGGGAGGCCTGCCAGCCTCTTGGCCCTCCCGCCTGCCCTGCACCTACAGATTGTGTATAAAGATCATCAAAAGCCTGAAAAATCACTGAGGGCTCCAGGGCTCTCCGTTACCCGTCTACCCGGATCCACAGAGATCTGGGCCCTGGTGCCTTCCTGCCCCTCCAAGACCCTTAATACAGTTGGTTCTTCCGTGGTCAGAAGTCTAGCTGTGGGTGGACATTGTCAGGTATGGAACGGCACAGCTATGGCTCTGGAAGCATGAAGGTCTGTAAAAATGACATGAATATATGTAGGCTAAAGAAAATGTCAGGCTTTTCTGCCCTCCTGCCAGCAGGATAGATGATGGATCCTTGCGGTCCTGAATGCATGCCTGATGGCGGGCACCTGGAGTAGGGTGTGGGCATAGGTAGATGGGATTCACCTGGGCTAAGACTGTGCTTTTTAAGGGCAGTGTCATGGGGATGCCAGGTGAATCCAAGAACGAGCAGAAGCTGAAGAGAAGCCAAGCAGAAGCAGAGAAGGCCAGAGAGCCCAGAGCGAGTGCGGATTTGCTGGGGGCTGGGAAACCTGCCAGCCTCCCGGCCCCCCAGCACCCCTGCCTGCCATATGCCTGGTAATCCCAATAAAAGCCTGCAAAACCACTGAGGACTCTGACTCCTCCTTCACCCGGTCTGCATGGTATCAGAAAACCTGCACTGTGCCCATTCCTGCCCCTACAGTATATCAGTAGAAAGACCTGGGATGAGGGAAAAATCAATGAGACTCAATCCTGACCTAGCTCAGGTCCTTCCTCCTGGTGGTGAGAAGAGGTGGGTGGTACCTCCACTGGCCAATTCCCTCTTCTCCCAAAGCAGCTGGTCAGGACCCCTCTCGATGTCAGCGTGCAACATGGTCTGTGGTCCCCTCCATGTCCAAGCCCTCATGGCTCAGGCGGTGCAGGAACCGGTCAATCAGGGGAGAGCAGGTGCACAAGCCTGTAGAGAAGAAATCCCCCCTCCCACACCTACTTAATCTGGGAAGTAAGAACTGGAGCCCTTGAAGGTGTTTGGAATGACCCCAGTCCAAAGCAGTTCAGGGGCTTCAGTGGAGGCTGATCCCTGTTTGCTGTCTTGCTTTTCACTTTATTCCAGGAGTAACATGCACTGGGTGGGCAGGAGGGTGTGCCTGTGTGGGGGACAGGGAGACATGGTGCATTTGTTAGACAGTAATGTGATATAAACACCCATCTCATCAGAGACACACTCATATTTTATATGAAAGAAAAGCTCTTCTTATACAATGCAATTACATGTAAATACTTCATGTCATCTGCTCTTGAAATTTCAGCAGCAGGACTTAATGCTGCTGGTTACTATGGCAACAGGCAAAGTTGGCAATTTTGAATATTAGTGTATTATTCATTTCCTTGTATGTGTGCATATAAGTGTATGCTTGTGGGGGGTATGTGTGTGGGGGGTAATGCTGCACTGAGGGGACAGTTTATTTATAGGCCACAGTGTCAGAAATGTCAGGAGGTGAGGCTGTCACATTGTTCAAGTGAACACGGAAAAGTTGAGCCCAGCACGGATAGCTTACCTGGGCAAGTCCTTCCCTGAGGAAGATTCTACTAGACTCAAAATGGACATGTGACAAATGTTTGTTTTTTTTTATTTTGCAATGACAACAAAGATGCTGGGAGAAAAGATACCTACCAGGCCTCCCCTGATGGCGCAGCGGTTGAGCGCTGGGCTGCGAGGCTGCCCGCAGCCTCTGCAGCGCTGGTTCATTCCCAGGCCGCTGGCGAGGTCCCACCAAAAAAAAAAAAAAAAAAAAAAAAAAGATACCTACACTAGAGTTCCGATATTCTTATTTTTGTTCTGTGGCTCCTCTGAAAATCCCACCCTTCTTAGGCCTCCCATTTTACCTTCTCATCATAGCTGATGCCCCAGGGAGCCAGTCTTGGGGACTCTACATTCTTCACCTTATTTGGCACTTGTCCCCCTGCTTTCCACCTGAGAATGTCAGTCACTAGTTTGCAGGCCCATGTTACCAAATTCCTTCCATTTTATTCCAGAAATTCCTTCTCCCTCTATCCCTCCCCCTCCATCCTGTCCCCTCCTTGCTCTCTGTAGCTACCAGCATCCTCAGCACCTCTCTCATGCTCATTCTCTCTCATGCATCTCTGCTTGGATTTAGTTTTTCTCATTACACACAGGTGTTTTCTGTGCGTAGGAGAAGGTAGCCTCTGGCAGCTCCCAGGTAGCATCTGTCCACCTTAGAGTGTTCTTCCTACCGCAGGAAAGGATATTAACCCCTGGAAGGGCTCATGGATCACCTGTGCACTCCTGAGCCCACCACTACCCTGGATGGTGAGATGCATGGTTAGGCCTGGGTGGGATGCCCTCCTGCAGAAAGGGTATGGGCTATGTAGTTCAAACAAGAGCTGACTTGATTCCCCATAGCCGGGTCCAGGAGACTGTATGGGAGTGTTCCTCACTTTCACAGCTCTTTGAGGGGAATATTTGGTTGGTCTCAGGAGACTAAGGGGGAAGAAGCCTGTTCTCTGCTTCTGCTGCTAACACAGGGCTGAGATTTCGTAGGTCAGCTCAAGTTGTACCAACAGATGACTGATTGAACATTTGTATTAACTGACATGTTAGTAAAATTTTGAGTGCAACCAAAAATTAATAAGATTTAAAAAAGACAAAATCAGAAAAAAAGAGAAAGGAAGATAAAACAAAAATATATACCTTTCAGAAATTGAAATGCACAGGGACAAGCAGTAACTGATTTTATTTTCCCCACTGCCGCCTTAGGCTTATTGAGAAGCAACCTGATTTCTACTGAAGAACAACTAAAAGGCTCAGGGATTGTCAATTTCAGGTATCTTTGGAGGTGGAAGTAATGCGGAGACTTGAAAAAGCAGAAAGTCTGTTTTAGTGGCAGCTGGAACCCCAAGTCCATTCCTATTCCATGTGGTGGTGATAACCCTTCCCACACCAGGCTGGAGGGGGACAGTTTCTTCTCACAGAAGATGAAACAGGGACACAGGTGCAATAGACAGTGAGGCTGTGTTGGAAACAGTGTTATGTGTGTCTTTGCACTGGTTGCTTTCTTCCACTAGCACCCAGGACACTGCCAGGCCTATGATACTGGGCAGGAGTTCAGAAGATCTTCTCTAGGCCTCTCTTCTGGTCAGTTTCCCCTGAGATGCTGACATTGGAGTTTCTTTAAGGTAATGACCTCAGGAAGACTGAGCAGTAAAACCCACAAGTGATTAAGTCCAACCTGTGAGTGAGCTTCCAGTCTGCATGTTAGTGTCCTGACCTAAATCAGGCCAACAGGAGGGGAGTAGCAGACATCTGAGAAAGCCTCTGATGTGAAAGAGGTTAGTACAGCCAGAAATAGCCTCACATTGTCTGTTCTATTTTATAGTAGATTTTCTCATATTGGTCTTCCAGTACTTCTATAGGAATTTTTGTTCATGTTCTCCAATTTTTAATTTGCAAGAACACTTTCTTCTTTGAATGTTCCTTTTTATAGTTTTCTTTTTTTCAATGAAATTTTGCTATACTGGGGACAAAAAGAAGACCCTAGAAGTTTTCAGAAGGAAAAAAAAAATATGTGTCAAATACAAAGGCTCAGGAAACACAAAGGTTTTGAACTTTTCAAAACCATACTGGGAGCCATAATGGGAGCGAGAAGCCAATGACGGATCAATGTCTTTGAAAATTGAGAGGAACATGAATCTCAGCCTAGAATTCTATATCCAGCCAACCTATCAAGTGAGTGTAAAGACTGAATAATAACATTTTTCAACATTTAGATCTCAAGTGCTGTTGATCACAAGATTATTGGAAGTACATCCAGTAGTGCATCCACTTAGTGCTTCCAATAACTTTAAACCCTAATTAAAATTAATGTTTAAATCAAGAGAGCATGGAAGACAGGATATAGGAAATGGGCTCTAACTCAAGGAAATTTTTAGGGTGACAGCATTGTTCAGTAGCAGATTTAAGGGCTCCCATATGAAGCAAGTCAGAAGACTAGGTCTTTCTTTAGAAAGATTTATGTTGCAAAGAATGGCAGAAAGGGGTGCCTCCCTGGTGGTGCAGCAGGTTGAGTGCAGCACTGTGAAGCTGTCTGCAGCCTCTGCAGCACTGGGTTCGATACCCGGCCCGCCAGGGAGATTCCCACATGGCGGGGCAGACCTCTCCTGCCTTGTCTCCTGCTCCCCTCAGCAGTGTATTTCAGTCCTTCTGCCTGTTCTCCCTGCTTTGTCTCTGGTGAATTCTCTCACCCTTCCACACCTCTGGCCTGTACCCCGGTGCTTGTATAAATAAATGACAATCTTTAAAAGAAAAAAAAAAGAATGGCAGAAAAGGAATATGGCAGGGTGGGGATGCTGTAAAAAAGGAATATTCTGACTGTGGGCAAAAACAGAGAATGCTTAAAACTGGAAGCACCCTTATCTCTCCCCCTTGGATTTCAGAGACCTCAAACCAATACCAAATGAATCAGCAAAAAAACCTTGAAAGTGGTTGCCTTTGGAAGTTGGGTGTGGGTGGAGAGTCAGAGGACTGTTATTTCTGTGGCAAGTCTGGTAAATTTTCTTACCCTTAAGCATGAGTACCTTTTTGCTCAGAGCCTGCCTGAGGGTTGGTTGGGGTTGCTTCACATGAGTGGGCAGCCCTGGGCTGTTCTTGGAGCTCCTCATTGTTCATGCTCACAGGCGCCTGTCTTCTTGCCTACTCTATGTTCTCACCAAAGCCTGTTGCTCCCTTATTAAATTAAACATGATTTCTTCTGTGTCATTGGACATGGTTTTGATATTCTGATATTGGACATGGTTTAGTGACAAGTTAATAAATAATTGGATAAAGGAATAAGGTAATTGAGGAAAAGAAACAATCTTGGCTTATATCCTCTTTCAGGGTGCCCCACCCACAAGTCTGATTGGACCATTTTTCAATCTTATGGCTAATTGGCCCATTTAGCACCAATCAGCTCATAGCTTGGTTGGTCCATTCCATGATCCAGGAAGTACAGTGTTACATAAAAGTGATGCTACCTGGGTGAGATAGTTGGTCACTTGTGGCTACAGTAAGCTCTTTGTTTACCCTCTTCATAAAATAAACCCCATTATTGTTGTTCCTGGAGCCTGAGGTCTCTTGCAATTGTGCACGGGTGAGAAACTACAGACAGTGACCTGTCCTCTTATAGGGCACTGTCCTTTGTTTGGCTGTAGCCCATAGGCCCCTACTGTGTGGGTATTGTATTGCTCTAGACCTTGGTTTTGGTTTTTGTCCTTTTGGGGATTTTTCAGTGGTTCTCTGGTCTCAGAGCCCAGACAGGTGGGTAGCTGTCCCATCCTTTTATTTGGCCTCCTGCCTTGTTGCCCTTTTGCCCTGTCCACTCCTGCTTCAATGATTTGTCTGGTCATCTATCCTCATAGTCACCAATTTATCCATTTTGCACTCACCAATCTGTCCATGTATCCTTCCTCCAAATGTCTGTCCAACCTTCCCTCCTCCATGTCTCTTTTCCTCAATTACCCTATTCCTTTATCCAATTTTTTATTTATTAACTTGTCACTAATTGCTCCATCCATCCACCCATCCATTTGACTCTCTGCATCCATTATTTCATTATAATTTTTTAAAAAAGATTTATTTATTTATACAAGCACTGGGTACAGTCAGAAGCGCGGGAGGGTGAGAGAATTCACCAGAGAAGGGAGCAGAACAGGCAGAAGGACTGAGGTACACTGCTGAGGGGAGCAGCAGGCGGCAGGAGAGGTCTGTGCGCCACGTGGGACCCTCCTCTGGTGGCCGGGGAGCAGCCGGGGATCGAACTGGTGCTGCAGAGGCTGCGGATAGCCTTGCAACCCAGTGCTCAACCGCTGCACCACCGGGGAGGCCCCTATTTCATTATAATTTTTAGTAACATGTCCACACATCATCCAGCCCTCCTCTCATTCCAACCCATTCTCTCCATTTATTAATTTCTGCAGTTGAGCTCCCATACTTTTACTAATCAATCTAGACCTTTCATCGGTCCATCCATTCTTTCTTCCCCCCTTTCATTTCCTATATTCCTTCCCTTTTCCTACCTGTTTATCCTACCATCCATTCACCCACCTGTCCTTTCCTCATACTTACAGGGCCCCAAAAAGAAAGACCATATTCTAGGCTTATTTAAATGAGAATTCTTAATCAAGGATTTAACTGGACTATTAGAACAGGTGTTTGAGAAAATGGTTACATTATCCAACCCCAGAGATGAAGGCAGCCAATCTAGACCACACAGTTCCCAGTAACCCCCAGCAGAGACAACATATTCAGCTGAGCTGTGTGCGTGCATGTGAAGCTCAGGGGGTTGGTGCTATGCGTGCTATAACTAACATCACAGAAAATCTTCTCGATGGATATACATTCCCCTGTTAGCTAGGTAATTATCACCCAGTAAGATAAGTGCATTGATTACATGGTTTTCTGATTAGATTTTAACCCCCTTGCGCACAGTCTATGTCTATCTCGCCACATTTGTGGCTTAATAGTTCCCAGAATATCTGAAATGTACTGCTTAATGAATGTTTATTGAGTAAGCAATGCAGGATTTGTGAGCATTTTCGGCCACCATCTTAGGTGAAGTATTAGGAAAATTTAGCAAGGATTAGTGTGGGATGGGGGAAGATTTTTAGTCAGGAATGGAAAGAAAATGGCCCTTGCTTTCCTCCACAGAGCAAACAAATTTCACAGTAGGGGACTGATTCAGGACTGAACTGTGACTTTCCTGGTTATATTTTCAACTGCATTAGTATAACGACAAACACATAATACTGTACATGTTCTTTCACTTAAATGTTCATTTCCCCCCTTTGATTCTAAAAACATTGTATGCCCTTAAATTTTGAGTGTCCAAGGCACTGTGTCCACTGTGCCTAGGAATACATGAGCTGTGGGTGGCCTGGACAATGGAAGTTTGGACTTCAGCAGAGACCAGTGTTCTTCAGAAGCAGGTGCCAATATAAACCTATTAATCCACTTCTTCTTCCATTGAAGGTGTTCCCTTCCTGTTCAGTAGCAAACATCTTTCGTGAAAGGTTGGCCAGATAGTTATAAATAATAAACAATAGTTGATGATAATGATAGAGATGATAATAATGATTAACTTACTATTTATTAGGCACAGTCTGAACTGCCTTTAATGTGTTGTTGGATTGCACTTAAAAGTACAGTCTGGATTTCTAAGAAGTCTTGGTCCTCTGAGTCTTTGCCTGCCTAACACCTTGCCCATATCACACCATCTAAAAATATATTTATTGAGGTAAAATTGGTTTCTATCACTGCATTGTTTTAGAGGTAATAGGTTCAAACCTCTACAAATGTATATTTTCATAAAATGCCCACCACCAAAACCCTAATAATCCTCTACCATGCTCCATTGCAACCCTCCAACCCCTCCTTAGTCACAATGACTTCATATTGCTGTAGGAAATCTTTCCTCACCCACTGAGGGTGCTCTTGGGATTGTCTATCTAACATGACACGTGACCCAAACTTGGACCATCGGTCTTATTTTCTTGGGAACTTGAATCTTGATAAAATAATGCTGAATGCAAAACATCATCGGGGTCCTGTTGTTGGACAATCATCAACTATTGCCTGTACCCCCCCCCCAACACACAGTGATTTCCTTTCTTGTTTAAACCCGGTTCTCCAGCTCAGCTGAATGCAAATAGAAAAATAACTTATTAGAAGGATATCGGATTGCTTGGAGTGAGCTTCTTTTGTTTCCCATCAAAGAACCTGAATGGGTAGGGCCCCTAAAGAAGACACAGATGTAGTTGTTGGAACAAGTGTGTGTTTTATTCTTTAACAACAAAAGCTGAAACTCTGTAGGGTCGGAGCCTCAGATCCCATTTAGCTAGAGAGGAATTTGCACAGACCTCCTGAGGCAACACCCCAGAACAGGAAGATAACTTCAGAACTTAGTTTAGTTTCATACAAATGGGATTTTAAGTCCTTATTGGGGTAAGGAAAACAAAAAAGAATGTCATACACATGCATTTAGGGTAGCCTGGTTAATTTCTTCTTCTTTTGGAACAACTACATTATCAAGATTATGCTTCACTGCCTGTTAGCCTTGCTTCTGCTGGGAAGCAGATGAATTGATTTTGAACTTCTTCTGTGATATGCTTAGTGCTTTGTCAGTAAAATTACAGTAATATCTTATGCCATCTGTCATATTCCCTTCTCGCAGCAGGAACTGTCTCCAACCACAAAGTTCTCAAGCTGAATTTCAATCTCAGAGTGGTTAGTATGCGAGCCCACATTCTGCTGGCCGGCTGGGGATGGAGCCACTGAGTGAGTGGTGGCCTGGTTTTTGATTTTCACACACAGAGAAGTGCCTTGATCCCGAACGGTCCATGGGCTGGAGACACTGATGAGCCCAGGCGGGTTTGCAAATATCCCCATCTCTGGAACCCTAGAGGCTTTGAGACAGTGGGGCTGGGTCTAGGGTCACATCACATGGGTGAGATGAAAGGGCATTTATTTGCCTTTTGTGAAAAACTTAGAGGGGTGTGAAAAGCAAATAATATTTTAATGCCACATTAAAAATTTAAACAAAATAATTTTGCACCAAAATTAATTGAAAAATAATCCATGAACAAAATATCAAGCATTTCCATGAGGTCAGGATCAATAAGAACATCACATTGAAGCCTGAAGCAAAAAGCTCAGTTCTGCACCTCCCACCCTTCCCTGACACTTTCTGGCTCCTGCCCACACTGCCTGTGCTCCCAAACCATCTTCACTGGCCTCAACTGTGGACTCACACAGAGTGTCTCCAAGACAGCCTTTGTATGGTAAACCCTTTGAGGCCTGGTATAGCTGTGGATATTTTATTCTACCCTCATGTTTAAAGGCTACTTGAACTAGATATAAAATTCTGACATTTTTTTCCTTCACTGCTTTGGATGCATGAAAACTCTGCAATTGGGTTTGAGCATTGCTCTCTAGACATCTGCCATCTCGTCCTTACTGGGTTATCCATCTTTTCGCTCTGCGGCTTTTAAAGTTTCTCTGTATCCTTAATATTCCTAAGTAGTAATATAACATTTCTGTGTATGGATTTTTAAAATATATATTCTTTTTGGTGCTCTGTGAACTCTCTTGGTATATTAATCAGAGGTCCTGAATATTTCATTTTGTCTTGGAATTTCTCTATCATTTTATAAAAGTGTTTTCTCCTTTCTCTTTCCGTTTTGTCTCTCCATAAAGGGCCCCTATCATATATATGTGTGCCACTTCACTTACATTTTCTTTTTAAAAAAAAAAATTATATATTTATTTATGCATACAAGAACTGGGGTAAAGGCCAGAGGTGTGGGAGGTGAGAGGATTCACCAGAGAGAGTGGGGAACAGAACAGGCAGACTGACGAAATACACTGCTGAGGGGAGCAGTGGGCGAGACAGGAGAGGTCTGCTGCATCATGTGGGCAGCTCCCTGGCCGGGGATCAAACTCCTGCTGCAGAGGCTGCGGATAGTTTCACAGTGCTGTGCTTAACCCCTTGCGCCACCAGGGAGGACCACATTTTACACTTTTATCTCTACCTTGTTCTGAGAAATTTCTTGACCCTCAAACTAGAATAACCTTGGGAATTTTCACTGTTTCATACTCCAAACTAGTCAGTGAAGCTCTCTGGAGGTGGGGACCCAGCACCACTACTTTTTAAAGCTCCCAGATAATTGTAATGTTCAGCCAAGGTTGAGAGTTATGTCAGTGCTTCTCAGACTGTAGTGCACATGATCACCTAGGAATCTTGTCACTATGTACACTTGCATCTGGTAGTTCTGGTTGAGAGTTTACATTTCTAACAACTTCTCAGGTGCTGCCGCTCTAGGATCGTAATTGGAGTAGAAAAATTCTATATGAGTTTCTAATTCACCAACTCAGTTTTTAGCCATGCCCATGTATTTCCATGATTATAATGTTCATGCTCGTATTTCTAATTAGACATTATTTATAATAGCTTAGTCACTAGTCTTTCACACATCTTTGAGTGTATCATGGTTGTCACAAATTCTTGTTCTGTAGGGTGTAGATTGTTGGGTACCAAGTTCTTTTTTCATAGAATGGTTTTCTCTGTCTCCTTATGTTTCCACTCAGAGCTCATATTCCCCCAGGGTGCTCCCTGCTTTGGCTGCTAGGAGTATACCATGAGTATGCCCTGGTTCAGACCCATGCTTTAGCTTGCATCCTTTAGGGGGAGGGGGTTCGGGAGGGGAAGAGATAGGGCTGTGGGGGTGAGATGCAGGTATTACAGTCCAGGCTCATCAACTCTTCTCTCTCTCTGACTCCCAATAATCCCATCTCCAGGCTAAAAGTCTCAGTACTTTTGCCCTGGCACTGCTTTGTTTTAGAAGTGTCTCCCTTGGTTGCAAACATCCAGATCTGAGCAACAGGAGGAGCGGGCTGAGGAAGTGGGGACTCGCGGCCTTGCTGGCCTACCTTAGGTTATCTAGTTTTACTTCTTGTTCCCCAGCCAGGCTCCTGAGGCGTCCTATGTCTGCAAAGCAAAAAATATCCAGCAAGGTCAAAGGAATGGTTATTGAATATTTTAGGAACTGTTAGCGAGAAGAGACCCTTACAGAATGTCCCCTGAAGGTGATGTCTGGCCAGTGCTGTATTTTTTTGGGGGGGGGTTGGGGGGGTTGCTGTTTCTCCACATTAGGACTGAAACCCCTCCTGCTTTTCTTGGCATTTCTCACAATTTCTCTTTTGGAGTTTCAGACCCATTGACCACCCACTTCATGGCACCTGCAGATGCAGCTCTGGGGGAGGGAGCGAGCCAGTAGCCCATGTGAGGTCCCCAACTCATCAGGACTTCTCAGCCTGTCTTCACGTGGCCCAGGGGGCTCATACCTCCAGGCAGCCTGACCAGGAGTAACCACCTCAGTCACAGCCCCAGCCCCGCCCATCTGCTCTGGGAACAGTGTGACCATGACCCAGTCTGTCTCCTCATGGAGCATACGAACTGACCAGAAAGTGTGATCAATTCTTTGGGAGGTGTCTCTGCACACACAGTCGGGACATCTTGGTTTACTCTTAGTAGGTGGTGGAGTCATTGTGAAGGTCGTGGAACTCCTGCCTGGAAAAGGGGAGGTCAAAGCTGACATGCAAAGACTGCTTTATAGGGAAGTTTTCTAGGTGGAGAAAGTGGCACAGGCAAAGGCCAGGAAGTCAGAAAGAGCTCAGGGCATCTGCAAAACTAGAAGGTGGGTCTGGGGCTAAAAGGAGGCAATAAATCAGGGCCATGCAAGTGCAGGCGGAGTCTCTATTTAAACTTTTGATATTTTGTTCATCATGAATTTTTGCATTAACTTTGATTTAAAAATATTGCACTAAAATATTACGTCTTGTTTACTGATTTTGTTGCCCTGACATGAGAACCTGCCTTACCCCAGTGCTGATTGCTGGGCCTGAACCCAGCACAGAGTTCAGGGAGGGAAAATTGGAAAGATGAGGCTGGCTTATAGAGCAGAGTCCAGGTTAGGTACGCCTTGCGAGACAATTGTTCTTGATGTCTACCTTCCGCTGAAAGGTACCATCCAGTGGTGCCCTGTCACCTTTGAAAAGTCCAATTTGGCTTTGTGAATATCATGCTGATTGCAAAGGAGATGGAGGGAGCAACCTGGAGGAAAATTTTTCCTTCTTCCACTGACTCTCTCCACTCTCTGCTTGCTCCACACGCTGGCAGCCCAATCATCTGGGCTTGGATGCCACAGCCCCATTGGGACCTGTGTGTAGACCTTATTCCTCATTATCCATTTTCCTGCAAGGTGGACGCAAGATTAGCTCATTGATTAACAGATCGTTGGGAACCCATCTTTCCCACACTGCATTTCACATTGCAGAGGGTCTGTTAAAAGAATATCAATGAGGTTGTTAATGTAGCAATCAGGATCTTCTGGTGGAACCAAAGCTTTGAGAATCAATAAAACATTAAAAAAGGTTAAACACTTTATTGGATAAGTCAGAACATATTCTTTAGTTAATGATACAGCTTTGGGGGAAAATGGAATATGAAAAGGCAAGGTAATATCACTCCGTAATGGGAAAACACTACATAAAAGGATTATTTTATCGGTTTGATACTTGGATTCAGTGTGTACACTCATTATGACTGAAGTCAGAATAGCAGAATGAAGCCTCTGCAGGGAAAGTAACAAGACGTGTGGGAGAAAAGAATGCCAAGGGAGTCTAGAGCTTTCCCTGGCTGTGTGGCTGCAGGCAAACCATTTAATTTAATGTCTCTAAGCCTCAGTTTCTCAGCTTAGAGATGGTGGTAATGTACCATGTTCTGCTTGCTTATGAAGATCTAATGAAAGAAAAGGCGTTAGGTATCATGTGTATATTAGACTGCTTGTCGATCGTCACACTGAGGATTAGTCTTAGGAAAGAATTTCTGAGCATGCGGAGGAAGCAGAGAAAGAAGCTGTAAAGTGGCCTGGCTGCAGTGTGTGGGGCTGCTGTGGTGGGGGCCCTGTGTCCAATGTCACTGAGGGTTTAATGGACAAGACTTGCTCCTTCTGTACATGTTCCCTAGGATTCTTGTGGGATCCTGATGTATTTTTATCCTTTCCTTCTGGAAAGCAGTTCTCTCTCTTTTTATTTCATTCCTAGGGGTCGGCAAAGGCAAGGGTGTAGGGTTGTGTTCCTTCCTTCTGATTATCTAGAATTAGGAGGTGTTTCTGGCAGCATATTAGCACTGTCCAAAGTACATGATTTTCATGGCATTAATTGGGAAATGTAAGTTCTTTTCCTAGGCAATGTTCATGTATCAAAGTTGCAAACTATCTTACAAAATAAAACCAAAAATCCATGGATAGTTTAGAAAGAACTCAACACTAGAGGACGTCAGTTATTCTCTTTGAAGCAACCACCCCTCCCATGTACATCCTCATCCCACTGAACTCTTGAAGGCTGAGGCTCAGTGCTCACTCACCTCCTCCAGGAAGCCCTTCTTGACTATCCCAGTCAACAACCACCTCTACTCTTTAGGCACTTGCTGCTTGAATTTCACAATTTAGCCCTGAAGTTGACCTGATTTTGAAGGAATCCCTGGTGGCTGTTCAACCACCAGTCGGTTTTTCTGAGGAGACCATGAGTTCTCTGAGGGCAAGACTCCATTTTCTCGTGTGCGTTCCATGGAAAGTCAGGACCAGGTCCTTCTAAACACATGTTAACTAATCACTGAGTGTGAGGACAAGTCTTTCCAGTGAATTTCCACTGGGGAAAAAAAGATTCTAGAAGCGTTGCTACTAGAAATCATACAACGAAGACGGAGCCAACTGTGATGCCTGAGCATGCCAGGAAATTGCCTTCAAAGTGGGAAGAACGGCTAGACAGACCTGGAGAGGAACCTGAACTTCACTCTTAACTATATAAGAATGAGAAAAGCTTCAGATGCAAAGAGGTTGGAAGGAACAGAGCCGAGATTCCAAAGGCAGAGAGAGGGCCAGGAGAGTGGGGCAGTGTGAAAAAGTCCCAGCACAGCGCAGCTGAGTGCAGGAGCTCTCACTTCTGGGTGGAAGAGGGGCTTCCAGCTGAGCACCCCTCCCCGCAGGGAAGAGCCCTGCAGCTCTGCTCAGCTGTGTTTGCTTTGGATGGGACCCCAGGTGTGTCTGTTTGTTCAAAGGCCAGACACACCACACCTGGAAGTGAGGGGAGTCATTCATTCATTCATTCACTCATTCAAAAACCACAAATAATGCAACAGTGAGCAAAACAGACAAAAGCCCTGTTATCACTGAGCCCATGTTCTAATGGGCGGTAACAACCACCAACCAAATCTGGGATGGAAGGTGAAAGGCCTTTCTGAGGGGTTGGGCTGTGTGGCTACTGGGGAAAAAGAGCAGGGAGTGCAGCCCCAGGCAGGGATCACCTAGGCGTGGACCACTTTCTAAGGCCAGTGTAGCTGATAGGGGTGGAGGACAAGAAGGTGGGTGGGTGAGAGACAGAAGGAGAGAGAGAGGTGTGGGATGGGAGGAGTGATCCAGGCTCTGTAGGGCAAGGCCTCATTGATCACACAAAGAGTTTAGGTTTCATCCCAGGGCAAAGAGAAGGCAGGTTACCCTGACTGCTGAGTGGAGGATGGTGAGACAGGGGTGAACACAGGCTCCTGGGCCTGGGTGGCCCCTTCATTATTCACCCACCTGGACCTGCCCCTCCACAGTCTCTTTCAGGCACAGCTTTGCCAGGAGCTGCAGCAGTGAGGACCCCAGGAGACCAGGGACAAATCCCTGAGCCCGTGAGCTCCAGTCTAGTCATCTGCAAGGCAGAGCTAGCAGAGGCAGCCTCCTCAGAGGGGAACTGTGTGACAGAATGAGGGCACATCGCACCAGTGATGAGAACAAGCAGTACCTGGTGCCAGGTGGCAGCTCTCAGTCTGTCCCACCTCATGGTATGTCTGAGAGTGGGATGTACCTCCACGTGTGCAGGCTGCATGCACCTTTGGATGAGTGTGAAAGTTCACCCTAAATTAATGTCTTAGCCTTGAGGAAATAAGAGTGTTGTGCACCCATCCTGCCTGCAGCTCTGGCCCTTGCTTCCCTTCTACCATTTGAAGTCTTGTCATTCCTTCCAGGCCCTCCTTTTCCTGCCAGCACTCCCCAACTTGGGGGCCATTCCTGTGCCCTGCCAACCCTGAGGGTGCCTGCCTCTGGCCACCCACTGCCAAGTGGCCAGCTGGTCCTCAATTGTCAGTTCTGCCTCTGCCTTCGTCTCTATCTCTCATCAAGCCCCAGTCCCCAGGGGTGATCACAAAGCCCTGATTGAGAATCCTTACAGCTATATATCCCAGGAGTGTCCCTGGCAGAAAGTGTGCTCTAGTCTAGAGACTTCCTGATGCTGTGCCCATCTCTCCAACCACCAGCTGCCAGCCTCTCATGCAGAAGAGCAGCTGGACCTCAGCTCATGAAAGTCCACTATTCCTTGATGCCCACTCACAAGCATGCTTAACCTCTTCCTCTCCTGTCCTTTCATGAGAGTCTGATAGGCATCCTATCAACAAATTAACCCTAGGGAAAAGACCCTTGGGGCATCCATGCTGTGCCCCATCTCCTAGCTGCTGTCTGCAGAGGAGGGCATTTGAAGGTGTGCTCAGTGGAGTTGATGTGGTACTATGTTCTCACTGCCCAGGAAGGCTTTCCTGCAGGAGCAGGTAGGTTGAGGAACAGTATCTTTCATGTGGTGGCTACAGAAGAAACTATGTCAGAGACTCTAGAAAAGCCAATTACATTTCCCACTGCTACTGGAGGGAGGTTTCAATAGGACGATGAAATTGGCATCACCTTTTCCCTTTTTTTTCTTGTTGTGAATGTGGATATGATGTTTGAGCTGTGGCAGCCATCCTGTGACCATGAACAATTACTGTCTGCTGGAAACTGTCTAGGGTTGCATCTCATCCTCATTGCAACCCTTTGAGGCAGGAGCCATCATTTACCCCATTTTGCAGATGTGGAAACTGAAATGCAGAGAGTGAAGAGCACACAGGTATTAGTAGAGATGGCATTTGAATCTAGATTTGGTCAATCCCAGAGTCAGCATAATGGACTATGAGCTCCACACTTCTCATAAAACCTGGGGACAGAAGACCACGAGGGATCCCTGTCATGGCGTCCACTCCCTGCCTTTGCTTGTGTGTGGCTCAAGTTCTTTCTCTGAGCACAGGTGGGCCAAGTATGGAAAGCTAGAGGGGAGAGTGTTGGGAGACTCCCTGTGAAGTGATATTTAATCACTTGTCTGTTTAGCTCCAATGAGCAAGGGTGCAAATGCGGCCCAAGGTATATTGTTTTAATAATAAATCAGAGGTGAGTGTTCACAATTTCTTAATTATGTATATTTTTCTCAGGAAAAGTTTAAGGACCTCAGCAGGTGTCTGCTCTCTGGGCCTCATTACTGTTGACAAAGGAGGGATTTATGAATTCCGAGCGGCATGTGGCAAAATGTGTGCAAGGGTTGGGAGGCTGCTCATGTTTTCCCCTGCTATTAAAATGTCACCTCGGGGTAAATAATATGTGTTAACACACTAGACAAATCTCCCAGGCTTGTTTCTTCTACCTAGTCTGGATATAATTTAACAGCTTGTAATAACTTCATGACTAAATGTAGTGAGTTATTTAACCTTTCAAAGAAAAAAAGGGGGACAGTTTCACACTGCTGTTATTCCATCTCATTTAATTCAATAGAAAAGCACACAGATTATTAAAATGAGAACAACTGGCTTTCAGTACTCTTGGGAGGTGTTTTCCCAAATCATTGTTTTAAGTAAACCTCATTGCATCAGCAATTATTGGTTCGGCTGCAATAAGTGAAGGAAACCTTTCTCTCTGGGGGCCTTGTTAACACTTGTTGGTCAGTATTGGATGTCCTCTTCCTCCCTCGGGGGACAGGCACAATGACCAACTCCAAAATTTGATTCAACAGGGTGCTTGTTCCTATATATTCTTGCATGTTTCTCTACTGTAGAGGCTGGCGGGATAGGTGGTCACTTTTCCAGACTCCCTTGCAGCTATGTCATGGGATCTGGTTGTGTGTAATGAGCTAAAATTAAAAATTCTAGGGTTTGAGGGGGTTTCAGGGAAAACATCTGCTGGAAGAAATAGGACAATAGGTTGGCATTTCCCCTTCCTTCATTTTCTTCTGTGATATGAATGTGATGTTTGAGTAATCACAACCATCCAATGGGCAAGATGCACATGGGAGAGAGTGACTATGCTCAAGATGATGAGTTAGAAAGGAGTTTGGGTCTCTGATGTCATCATTAGATAGATTAATTAGTATTAGGAGCTTCTTATTGTTAGATTTTCTTATTAAGAAAAATAATCTCTTATCTTTTAGCTATTATAGTTAGGTTTTGCAGCTTAACACATTTCTAATTGATAATTATTCTATGGGAAGATATATCTGGCTCAAATGGTGACCCAGTCTCAAGTGGAAAAACCAGGGAAATTCTGGAGAGGAATTAACCCTATTTCACTATCTCCCTCCCACCCCCCACCCCCTGCTCTCTGCTTCCCCAGCCCCCCCTTTTATTCACATGCCCAATAAATATCTATGGAGCACCTACAATGTACTTTCTTGGTACTGGGAAAACAAGAGTAAATAATAGATAAAACCTTTCTTTTTTGGATTATAAGCTCTTTTGGAGAGAGACTGATAATATAAACAAATGTGTAAGCACGATAATTTCACTAGTAGCAAGGGCTAAATGGGAAATAGAAGAGAGTGATATGATCAAGTGTGAGACGGTGGGAGTGAGAAAGCCCCTTTCGATGGAGTAGTCAGGGGAGACCGTTCTGAGAAAAAAATGTGACATTTTTTCCTGAGCACTGAATGAAGGTACTAGTTACACAGAAATCTAGAGGGAGTGTTCCAGGCAGAGGGAAGAGCAATTGCAGAGATCCTCGGGAGAGAAAAGACTTGACTGGCCTAGGAGCTGAGAGGACAGCATGGCTGGAGAGCTATAAGGGAAGAGGATGGGGAAGGGACAAGTCTGAAGAGAGACTGAGGCCAAAGCATGTAGGATCCTGGAGGACTTGAAAGTCCTTTATAAGATGGCCCCTAGAGGGTATGGTGACTGTTGTCAGCTAAAAATGTCCTGGTTGCTTGGTAGAAATGAGGAAGCCAGTGTTGTTGTCTCTTGATACCATGGACTATTGACAGCAGAAATGCTCAAGGGGCACCTTGAGCTCCCGATGACTGTTGGGCACCTGGCTATCTTGGTCCCCAGGTCCCCATCTGGACAAGATGCTATGGAACAACCGACTGGAATTCGTTGAGACTTTTAAATTGCAAGGGATAGAAACCCAACTTGAATGAGTTTAAATGAAAAGAGAGGATTTTTTGGGAAATACTTTCAAGTTATCCAAACTGAAGGCTAAGGGAACTGGGGTGCTTATCTAGTACTACTCCCCATCGATGATATATGACAGCATTGTTTGGCCTTCTTTGGCAAGAAAAATTGCCCAGGCAGAGCCTGGGTATTTGCAAGAAGTGACTCTAGACTTTAGAGGGGTGAGCCCAGGGAATGCCGTAGGCTCCATCCATACCTGCAATAATGTCGATGGGGGTGGCTTCTTTGACTGCTCTTCTCCCTCCTCTTGCTGTTTCAACTAAGGAGGTGGCTACAGAACTACAGCCCTGCTTGGTTCTATGTTTTTATAGTGATATTATTGTGTCCCTCTGTTGACTCAGCTAATTACTTTAGAATAGAGGTTGGCACATTTTTTTTTTTTCTATAAGGGGCTGGATAGGCCAGATATCTTTTTTGTTTTCTTCTAAAAGATTTATTTATTTTATTTTATTTTATTTATTTATTTATTTTATTTTTGCATAGAAGAACTGGGGAGTAGGCCGGTGGTGTGTGTGGGGTAAGAGGTGAGAAGATTCACCAGAGACAGTGGGGAGCAGAACAGGCAGATCTACTGAAATACACTGCTGAGGGGAGCAGTGGGCAAGACAGGAGAGGTATGCTGCACTGTATGCATGTTAGCTTTCTGGCCAGGGATCGAATTCAGGCTGTAGTGGTGATAGTACTGAGACTTAATTCCTAGGTCACCCGGGAGGCCCCTGTAGGCCAGATATCCTAGGCTTTGTGGATCACATGATCTCTGTTGCAGCTACTCAACACTGCTGTTGTAGCACAAAAGGAGCCATGTACTATATGTAAAGCACTGAGTGGGACTCTATACCAATAAAACTTTATTTACAAAACGGAGGGTTGGATTGGGTGCATGAGCCAAATCCTCTGGTTTTATTAGAGGAAAGGTTAAAAGGAGTTCTACAAAAGAAACTTCCCTCTTCAAGTGAGACAAAGAAGCTTCTTTGTCAGGGGATGTTAGATGTGTTCTGTGGTTCTGCAAGTTGGTGATGTGATGGTTGTGGTGATAGAAGTGGGGAAGGATTCATTGAAAGGTACACTCCAAAGAAATCAAACATTACCAAGGCTAAGTCTCCAAAGAGGTGAATTTGACTCATACACTTACCCTTTTTAAATTCCAGATCCCCCAGAAAGCAGATATTCTCTGGCTGCAGTTTCTGTCCTGGACCTTTGGTTTTGCTCTGCAGTGTCATTTTGTGAACTTCTGTGAATGAAAAGACAGGCTGGACCCTGCTGACTCTTATCCCATTGAGTTAACTATCACCATAAAGTGTGTTCTTGACATCTTTTGCACGCCATGATCCATTGATGGCACTTTTGGGTCAAATCTGTTCATCAGACCATGAAATAATGGCAGAACAAGAGACCATGGCCAAATAGGTGGGCAGGTTAGCACCACTGCATCCGTGCCGACCACCTGACTGACTGTGAGAGACACCGATGGACACTTTGTAGGTCCCAATAGTGAGTTGACCATGTGTGTATTTCTGATGTGTGTGCGCTCTATCAAACCCATATCAAACCTGTGCTGACCAGGCAGCTCCTAATCAAGGAGCTGAGCACAGTTTGAAAATCCATGCTTTATTCACCTTGCATTTTCTTATTGATTTATTGGTTTATGGCTCTTTCTCAAAGAATTTCACCTTTCTTATGGTATGTAAAATTGGAGAAATTTGGAAACTTTAAGGCACAGTTTTGAGCATATGTTAAGATGAGTGCTGGAAAATCTGGAATAATTGAACATGTCCAGAATTAATGGGCATTGGGCCTCCCCTGGTGGCGTAGCGGTTGAGTGCTGGGCTGCAAAGCTGCCCGCAGCCTCTGCAGCGCTGGTTCGATCCCCAGCTGCCGGTGAGGGTCCCATATAGTGAGCAGAACTCTCCTGCCACCCACTGCTCCCCTCAGCAGTATATTTCGTCAGTCTGCCTGCTCTGCTCCCCACTCTGGCTCTGGTGAATTCTCTCACCCTCCCGCGCTTTTGACTGTACCCAGTGCGTGTATAAATAAATAAATAAATAAATAAATAAATAAATAAATAAATAAATAAATCTTAAAAAAAAAAACCAACAGAATTAATGGGCAGTTGAGGGGGTTGTCAGAAAGACTTATCACTCTCCAGAGAGGACACCAGAAGTCTTTCTTCCTTCTTGCATCCTTATGGGGTGAGGTGGGAACAGAATTGGGATGACAGAGGAGAGGCTAGTGAACTGAGACAGATGATGGTATTGACTGATCGTCTTGTGAAGGCTGTTGATTGAGGTGTGCAAGCAAGTAGACCTCTTGGTCAGTGCGTGTCTATTGAGTGCTCACTGCAAACTGCCCTTGGGTCTGGGGCCACAGCTGTGACCAAGACAATGACCCTGCTTTCACAGAGCTCACACTCTACTGGGGGAGACGCTACAAATAAACAGGTAGAATATATCATGGGTGAAAGATAAGCCAGGGCATGTCAGCTGAGGATGGGGGTGCCTAGGAGCCAGACTGATAAGCTGAGACTAGAAAGAAGGAAGTGAGGTATGTGGCCTCCTTGCAAAAGACTGTGCTAGGTAGAGGGACAGTGGTGCCTGGCGTTGAGGAGCAGGGAGGCTGGACAGAGAGTGAGAGCTGATGAGGAAATGAGTGGTCATGTGGGGACAGGTCATGTAGGGCTTCTTGGAGCTCACTCTAGAGCTTGGATTTCCATGGAAGTGTGAAGGGAAGCCACTTGGAAGGTTGAGGTCAGTTGAAGTCTTTGTTCCAGGAGCTCCACTGTGGTTTCGCTGTGAGGCTGGTGACCATCAAGGATGGGAGAGCAGTTAGGGGCTGTTGAAATAATGTCATTGAGAGATCACAGGCCTGGCCTAGGGTGGGAGCTCTGGAGGGCACAGATGTAGTCAGATGTCGAATATATTTTAAAGCTAGAGAAAAAGGGGTTGCTGATACAACTATTAGAGATTTGTGTAGAAAGAATAAAAAGGGGCAAGGGTGATTGAAGGATTTTTGGCCTGACCAGCTGGAAGGATGGTCTTACCTGTCAGTCTTTTCCATCCATTCAGTCAGTCAACACATCTTCACAGCGGCACCGTCCACATACCAGCACTAGGCTGGGTGCTGGGGAGAGAACGGTGAGAACGGCAGGCTCCTCCCTCATGAGCTTCAGTTTCTAGGGAAGCTAGATGCAGGGAAGACATGCAGGGCACATGCAAACAGACAGGGGTGGAGGCGTATGCTGGGAAGGAAACATGGGGGACGGCAGAGAATGACTAAAGATGGGGTTGATTTCGCTCAACTGGCAGGTGGCTTGCTCAAGGAGGTGACAGTTGAGCCAAGACCCAAATTATAAGAAATTAGCCAGCCACAGGATGAGGGGTGTGAATTGCTGATTCCATGTGATGGGACAGAGCTTGGAGTGTTCCAAGGAGCGAGCTGGCCCAGCACAGCTGGAAATGGACTAAAGCAGAATGACTTGAAGTGAGAGCACAAAGGGGAAGTCAGGGCCAGGCACCCAAGTAAGCGTGGGGTCTCGACCCCAAGGGCGGTGGGCAGAGGAGCGAGCATTGGATGGGGTTTTCAGAAAGAGGCCTGTGGGGTCAGCAGGGAGGGTCAGGCTCTGAGGAGACAGAAGCCCTGCCCTCCTTGCTCTGGGGGCCTCAGAGCCGCTAGCCCCCATGTTTGGGAGCTGATTTCTTTGTCAGTGGTCACTTCCAGGACAGGCAAGCTGGCAACAGCCCCTTGCAAATGTGCTCATCCCCTCCACTCTGAGGCCTCGCCTCTGAAGATGGGTCTGATTTTTCACCTCCATTTTACGACATTAGTTTCATTAGCCTCTGATACCCTTTTAAATGCTTTAATTAGACAATGTTGGGTCTGTATGATTCCACTAAGAGTGTTAGACTGAAAATAAGTAGGAAATTAACTATTTTAGTTTAAACCTCTAATTGCCTCTGGGAAGACAGAGAGCATTGAAAACACCCACCTGCAGGAGTTTTTTAGATCTTAAGATTAAAGAAGATATTTCACTAAGGTGGTAATCAGCACTGCTAGAGAAAAAAAAAATTTTCCCTTCAAAACAGAAGGAAGAAAAGTCTAATGAGGTTGTTAGAATTCTTCTTTTTGTTGCCATGGTATGTCTGCAGGCCTTGGATGAAAGGGCCCGACTGATGCATTCGTTGTAACAACCAATCCTTGCACCGCACCGTGTACACCGTGTAAAGGAGGAGGTGGTGGGGGGTGGGGGGAAGGGCTGGGCTGAGCTGAGAAGCTTTTTGGTGACAGCCCAGGAGGGGTTTGTTTTATTTTGCTTTGTTTATACCTTTTAGTTTTGAGCTTGTTTTCTCCCATGTGCATTTATAAAAATTCCCAAGTACAATCATTTTGGTATCTTTTTTCTCCTTCCCCCCTTTTTAAAAAAATATGTTTATTGAGGAAATGTTGATTTATAACACTGTCTGGATGAGGGGTACAAGTTCTCACCTTCATAAATGGATGTTATCACCCAGGAGGGTTTTAAATATTGTGACAGGTGTCTTTTAGCCACTGCTGCTGCCATGGCTGTGGGGGTGGGAGGGGTGGGGGGGGTAGGAGGGGTAGGGCTGGGCCTTGTCCTGCCTTTGCCCCAGGCCCCAGACCAGCACTCACCACCCTGCCTTGGGCCTGGGCTTCCCCGGCTGACACTGGGTATCTCTCCAGCTGAGTCTACACACACGCTTTGGTGGGGAAGGAGAAGGTGTTTATCTAGAAATTCAAATTTAAGCCCCATTCTCAGACTGTACCGCCTCTAGCACAGTATGAATTAATATGCATTTTAACAAATTCTGTAATTAATGTGTAAGCACCAGCATATTACACTTTTGATTTTAAAGAATCTCTGTGTTGGTTATATTTTAAAAATACCTTATGGTGATGCAGTGGGAAGAAGAGACTAAACAGGTCTGGCAACATGTTGATCAGTATTGAAGTCAAACAATGGGTACGTGGGGTTTATTACAGTGTCTGGTATTTGTGTGCATTTGAAAATTCTTCATATAAAAGAGTAAAATAAAATTAACTAAACAAAAACACCACTAGGTATTGGTTTTACTCAGCTTTTAGCATGGGAAGTGGATCTAGGTTCCTGGAAACCTCTGAGAGGAAACTTAGCATTTTGCTGATGCACACGAGGGTGAACTCTCTGGAGGACTGATGAATATCTTGAGAAGTAATTTGGCAGAAGACTTGAGATGCACTTCAGCTGCCAGACAATGTGGTCCCCATTCGGTCCCCCATTTTGCTGCTTCCCAAAGACTTGGTGCATCGGTAGATGACCCCCTCCTCAGGAGGCTGCTGGGCTGGGGGGAAGCTCTGGGAATACTGCTATTGAGCCTCTGTTCATGCCTACAGCTCTGCTAGGAAAACTCCTTCTCCTCATCATGGTCTCCAGGCATTGAAATTCCCCCTAAAAGCTTTTCCTAATTGGCTCTTCGCACCTCCCTAACGACATGGGTTTCTCCTTACCTGGTGTTGAGTGGGTTGTGCGCTCCCTGGGGGTGATGTAATTACCAGGGGGTGGGGCCTGTGGGTCCTGAACATGGGGCTCCAGCTCTAGTCATGACCCTCTTTGCTTTTCCCCTTTTCCAAGATGGAACTTTTCCATCAACATGGGGTGAAAGGTGGGGGCAGCACTATTCTCTAAACGTGAGGGGGAGGGGAGGCTTCAGCATGAATCTTGGTTCTGTCCCCAAATGAGCTGGGGCAAATCTTCCACCTGAACCTCTTCACTCATCTGAAATCAGGGCACAGATCCTGCGATCTCCAGCTGGGGGACCCCAAGCCTAACTGCTCCTCCAGCTCCCAGGCTGACCACGTGGCTCATTGCTCCGTAGCTGGAGTCCAGCTGCTCCTCTCCAAGGCTGGGGGTGCATCCTCGCAGAGGGGAGAAGGCCGCTCCCCAGAGACACTCACATCTCTGCCTGCCTGCGCCTCTAATTACCAGAGACACATCTGAACACGCCCATGCGCGGGCACCAAGTCGCCCCAGCCCTCCCGAGCCCTGAGCTGTCAAAAGCAGGAACCGTGGAGGTGGATGGATGCCCCCTCCCTGTGCTCCTGTCCCCGCAGCAGGGGAGTCCGATGCATGTTCGACAATTTTTTTTTTTCTCTGAGATTGTCTAGCTCTGTCCCTGGAGGAAGGCCCAGGGACGACTCTGGCAAAGGCGGCCCTCCCATCCGCGCTCTCTGCCTTTCCCTCTAGGCTTCAGAAATTACGTGACATTGCTTAATTTGAGGAAATATTTCAAAGGCTTCTTTTGTCTCCAGAAATAATAGTGGGTGGCAGGAAGAGAAACTGGTGTCTGGCTGCTGTGTCAGGCGTGCCCGTGGCAAGGGCTGGCAGGGTTCCCTTCGGGGTGACCGAGGGGTGCTGGAAACTGAGGGTCTCGCCACGCAGCCACAGGCACTGCAGCACACACGGCTGCTCTGTGCAAGGAAGCAGGCATTTAACCCGGGACACAATGCTTCATTATGGCTTAGAATTTTTCTTGTGTACATAGTGGAAGGAGTTCTTACATTATTAAAAAGAGACTTAGTTGTAGATATCTTTCATTCTGATTACTTTTGCACACACATAAGTAGGAAGATACAAGCAAAAAAAAAAATGGTTAAAATATTTCTTAGACTTCTTCACCTTCAGAATCTGAATTTCTGGAGTTCCCCAAAATTTTTGGACTCAGCGATGTGGTGGTTCCTGAGAGGCTGGCTCCATTCTTGCAGCTGACTCAGGCACCCTGGTGCAAGTGTTGGTGTCCACATACGGGGAGCCACAATTGAAGTCGTCTGGTCCACAGTGGGTGGTTAAAATGTTAAAAACAAGTGAATTTTAGAATGGAAGGACTATGGTAACTGGGCATGTTGAATCAGGTTTGGGTATTTCAGTCAATCCACCTGTTCTGTTCCCTACTCTGTCTCTGGTGAATCCTCTCACCCTTCACACCTCTGGCCTGTACTCCAGTTCTTGTATGCATAAATAAATAAATATTTTTAAAAATGGAGTGGGGTGGACAAGGACAAGGTGGTGACTCTGCCTGTGTTTTCTTGATGGGCAGGGTGCCACCACGGTTCCTCTCTGGTTGGTTTTGGCTGTTCGTCATCAGTTCGGACCTGTAGGGTCTCCTTGACTGCATGATGTCTGGTTCTTGGAAGGCCAACAGTGCTAATCTTGGTCAACACAGCTATTTGCTCCAGAGGTGGCCAACCTATGGAGTTTCCAGGGTGTGATCAAGGCTGAGGCCCCCATGGCCCTGGCTGTCTACATTCCAAACTTACTTCCTCCTTCATGCGGTCAGCAGAAGTGCTGTCAAGAGCTGGCAACTAGGAAGGGGCAGATGACTGTTGCTCTGAGGCCCCAGGAGGGTACCTGGTGAAAGCCAGGAAAGCTTCATGGAAGAGGTGGGCTTGGGTCTGGCCCTTGACCAGGTAGAGAGGAAGGGGCAGGACATTTTAAGCAGGGGTACCAGAGAGAGCACGGGCTGGCTGTGCTGAGTGTGAGCCTGGCTACTGGGCTCTGCCAGTCTTAAGAGCCATAGGAGATTTGGGTCAGGCAGTGCTTAGAGGAAGCATTTTAGAAAGAACACTCTAGGATATGAGAGCCACTGCAGCAAGGGTCTTAGAGGGAGCTAAGGGATGGGGACAGAGAGCCTGGAACAGGGTGCAGGGTGCAGTGAGCAGAGAAAGCCAGGAGCTGGAGACATAGGTCCTGGTCACGCCCACAGCTGGAGCTCTGCCTGACACTTCTGCCCACTGGGCTTCAATTGGCTCAGAACCTTGTCGCCTGCCCACTCTCCAGTCAGGTTCCACCCATGGGATTGCGTCCCTTTCAGTGCTCAAAGCCCATGGACTAGTTCAGCTACAGTGTCAGCTGCAGAGTCCAGGCTTTCCAGACACGAGAACTGATTGGATTAAGCAGCAGTCATACTCGCAGGAAAGTTCATTTTCATCCTGTGAAATGGGGATAACTCCTGCTTCCTGTAGAGTCACGCTTGACTGAAACTAAGACAGGCAGTGAAACAAGGAGGCTCTCCGCCACTACCCCCTTGAACAAGATAGCTTCCTGGCGCAAGGCAGAAACTCAAGCTAAGGCTCCAGTGGGCAGGCAGAGAGGAAAAGAGAGAAAGCAACAGGAGCGCTGGATGTCTGGAGAGGCGTCTAGTTCAACAGAAGGAGCTTAATGGGGATGACACTCAGGGTGTCCACTCAGTGCCCCTGCATTGCCATCCCCTCTAGACCTGAGGGCTTGGTGTCAGCCCCAGGGGCCCTCCTCATCCCACACCTCCACTCTTTTCCAGACGCTTTCCTGCCGTTTCATGGAGGCGTTCCTGTTCACACAGGCCTCTCTCAGCAACAACTGGATGGAAGCCATTAAGCTTCAGTCTGTTATGACTGAAGACAGATTTAATTCACCCCAGAGGTGAGAGCTAAGTGTGCTGATTAGCTGTGCCATCCTGCCCACGAAGAAGGGTGGTTGAAGGGTGTGTTAACTGCTTAATTTTTAGATGGGGTTTAAAATAAACATCTCTTTAAGTTTTGAAGGCTTAATGAGTCATAAGATGGTTCTAAATTACATGCCACTGTGATATTCAATTTCTACATGTTTCCCCACCTTTCACAGTGTGCTGAGATTCCTTAACTCTTAGTTGTGTGGACTCGAGTTCGTCAGTGGCAGGAGGTAGTAGATTTGCTGAGAACATTGTCTCTGAAGAAGACACAGCATGCGTGAAGGCGTGGTTTGGGGGGCGGTGTCCTCATGCACAGCTTTATGGCCTGCCCAGTAATGGGGAGACTGTCAGAGCTGTACCTGTGCAGGAGGACCAGCAGGCCATGCTTGAGATGCACATGGAAGTGCTTGCAGGTATGAAGTGACTTATTATGAAATGGAAACAATGGCATGATCCCTATTGCTGAAACTGGCCTTGAGAAATCCCTTAAATCTCTACTCAGTGGAGCCAGCAAGGCTTGTTGTGCACAGCTCTGCAGAGTTCTCCCAGTGTTCCCAGTGCTCCCAATGATCCCGGTGTTCCCTGTGCCGAAGGAACTCAGCAGAGCCGAGATGCAGCTGGGTGGCCACTCTCCCTTAGGAGATGTCAGTTCACTCCGCAGGAGCAGGAGATGACTGTTCATCCTCGCTGCGTTACTCCAGTCGAGTTGAACAGCACAGCCCCTGAATGATAATTTTTGAAAATAGACTCACTTCTTGATGTTAAGATCAAATAAGCCCATGGGATTGTGGCTTCTGCACTGAGTTAGGGTCTAAGGTGAGAGCAGTGAGCTTCGCTGTACAGCATTCCACTTGACATCTGGCACACAGAAAGCACTCAGCTAGAAGCCATTATTATTACAGAAGAGTAAGCTGTGCTTCCTCTGTGAATGCACCTTGGAGGGGCAGGGCGGCAATGACTTCAGGAATGAAGGCAGGAAACGGAAACGTTTTTGGCAGAGGTGAGACTCAGGCCCCCTGGTTCCTGCCAGATCCCCAAACTTCCTTCCCCCATGTCATCTGCTGTCACCTGCAGCCAATTCAATTGACAAGTATTGAAATGACTGCTCACACACACTGGTGCGCACTTTGGAGGCTGTTTTGACCTTGGGAAGTGGCAACTTGTGAAGGGAAACCTTGCTACCCTGACCCTGTATTTATCACCAACTAATCTAAGTTATGATATTGCTAGCTTACTAGTTATTGATAAACTTATTTATTATATTTATTGATTATTTCCCCTGCTAGAATATAGGTACTTCGAGGGCAGGATTCTCCTTTTACTTTGTTCACTGGTGTATTCAAATACCTACAACAGTGCTGGCAAATAATAGTTGTGTAGTAAATGTCTGTTGATATGAAGGAACTGAAGTACCCCTCCGCCCCCCCCCCCCAAGGAGGGCTGACTTACTTTATGGAACACGGAAAAAATCTACTGACTTAATAAGGCCAGCAAACAGCAGCCTCAGGGACAGGTCCCTAGGTTCAAATCCCAGCTCTACCACTTGTAAGTTCTACTTCAGGGAGTAAGGAGAGAGAATAATAATATCAATCTCATAGGGCTGTTATAAGAATGAAATAAAATAATGCACATAAAGCATGTAAAGAATGTCTCCTAAATTCTGTGACAATTTAAACATTTTTTTGTATTATCCTAATTAATCCCACAAATACCCTAAGGCAGATACTATTATTATTCCCTTTCTATGAGTGGAGAGAGGCTGAGGGGTTGCAAGGGTCACATAGCCCCTCAGTGGTGGAGCAGTTTCAAACCCAGGTAGTCTGACTCCAGGGTCTTTATTCTTACCAAACTTTATTCTTACCAAATGCACCTACATGAGCTCAACCAGTTCCAAACCTAGGTGTTCTTGCAGAACCCATGAGTCTTTCCAGAGATTCTTTTTCCCATACTGTTTTCTGCCATGTGGCCTCAATGTCAATATCAGCTGCCATATTTGTATGTTCTGATCTGCTGCAAATGCTGATTGCCTTTTTATTCAATCAGGCACCATGTGCCTAATTCTTCTTAAAAGAAGCCCTTGAATATTCATAAGGAATATGTCTTTATGAATATCACAGTTGCTTTGTCTGTCACTGCTGTTCTCTGCAATAATTAGTATTAGCTATTGACTTTGTCAGCTGCTATTTCGTTTCAAAGCCTTAAGGAAATTCTATGCTCCTAATGAACTGCCTCAGTGACAGTGTCCTATATTTATCTCATTGGGTTGATGCTGCAACGATCCCAAGGTAGGAGAGCAGATCTGGGGTGATTTCAGGGGTGTTTCTTGGTATTCCTTACTTATTTTGCATCCATGTGACTTATTTGAGTTTCGGTTCATGAAAAAAGAGTATGTTATTTCAGCTACCCATGTGACTATACACAACCACAGGTGGAGTTAAACTGACAGACCCGCCCCAGGTGATCAGGGGAATTTTCTTAATAGAGACCTTCAAATTGAATGGAGGGGATACATGGTGAGAGAAGCAGGACGTCTATTTCTATGTACCTGTGGTGAGATAAAAAAGCCATTAGAGGTGACAATAGGAAGGATGAGGAACAGAATAGAGAGAATACCCAGATGGCAGCCTGGGGGTACAAAGTAGCTGAATTTTGGGTAGGAAGGAAGCACCAGGTGTTTCGCTGCACTGAGCTACGAGGTGCACATCCCAGCTTGAACACTAGCTGGCTCTGTGATCCTAGGAAATTACTCAGCCTCTAAGTCTCTGTTCTGGTTGTCAGCATGCCACTGTTTCAGACTTCTGAGCTTGAATGAGGCGAGACATGTCATGGAATTGGTTACTAATGATTGAGCAGAGCTGTGTGTCTGGCGCTCTGCTGGCATTGTTGGGTAAGTAGAACACCTCAGTGTTGCACGGGGAGTTTTCCAGACTTGGCTCTGAATATGGTGGTTCTCAAAATCCCTAAATCTAGGACCCTAAGTATATTTGTCACCCGAGGGTGCTTTGTGGTCTCCTTTGTTATTTGCGATGATTCAGTATGTTCCAGAGACTGCTCTGTAGGGTGCTGTGTAGGGTGTTCTGGAGGGTGCTCTGGAGAATTGAACTAGAAATTGTCAAGATCTTCCAGCACCCAATTAGCATTCTCTGTCTCTTCAGCCATACTGGTTAGCCAGTGCCTCCTATGCCTACCTTCTAATCTTCTCCCAGACTGCTTTCCTGCCACTGCATCTAGTACTGTTACCTCTGTGGAGCTGCTGGGGGGCATGGACCTCAGAGGGCAGGGCCTTATCTCAACCCAGGGAAGGCAGGGGTCTGCTTCCTTTTCACCAATTTGTCTTCAGCCTCCCTCAACTCTGTAAATTAGCAGGTGCTAATGCCAGTGTCAAAAACCTGCTTACAATCCTCCAGCAGCTGCCCATGACCTTAAAGTAAAACCCAATTCAGGTACCTTGGTCTGCAATGCCTTACATAGTCTGTCCCTGTTGCTTCTCTCTCGTCCTTTCTTGTCTCTCCTTTGTACTCTGCACCCTCTTGGCCGCTTCCGAAAGTCCTTAGATGTGCTGAGCTCCTTCTTGTCTAAATGCTTTCTGTTCTCTCTGCCAGGAACACTCTTTCTCCAACTTGTGCCTCTGTAGTTCCTTCTCCTTCTCCTTCTCCTTCCTTCCAGAGAGGGACATCAGGGAAAGTCTTTCTGAGTAAGGCCTGCTAATATGCTCTTTTCACTCACAGCATTTACAAGTGTGTGTGTGTATGTGTGTGTGTGTGTGTGTGTGTGTGTGATGTTTATTTGTCTCTCTGGACAGTCTGTAAGTTCCATGAGAGCAGGGACTGTGTCTGTTTTTCTCTTCACTGGACTCCCCTGAGGCTAGGCTGTCAGAGTCCAGGTGACACAGAGCGGACAGCCACCCTTCCTCAGGATGCTTGATGCGTCTACCGGAACATCGTTTTACTACAGTTTTGTTAGGACAAGGTATATTACTGCCATCTGATAGCAAGTGATCATCGCCAATACACCACCTATGCTTATGATATAACAGGTGTCTCCTGTGGCAGGTGGTCTTGCTCAGTGCACACACTGCACAACTCTGCTGGCCATCCTTGCCATCACCTGCTGCAGAGCCTGGAGTATAACGCATATTTTTGAATGACTTAGTCAATGGGAAAGCTGCGCCTGCACTAGGGTAAGATCAGTGGGTTCAGAATAGCGCCAGTGGGAGTTTGGATTCCAAAGTCACCACTTGCTTGCTGACTTGACTCTAAGACAGGGTTTGTGACCCCTGCCTCCACTCAGGTTTGCAGTGAGGGTCTGTGAGATCACGGAACAGGGTTAACCCATAGCTCGTAAGGGCTTCCGTGGAGCAGACCCAGTTGGCGTCCATGCTCTGTGGCTTTGCCTATGTCAGCCTTCAGCTGCGAGCTTCTTTAGGCTTCCCAGCCAGGGTCTCAGCTACTCTGCTTCATGGTTTTCTCTGAACTCTGCACTTAATCAACCTCAAGGGCGGGCAGGGTGGGAATTGGGGGGAGGTGTTAATGTACCAGGGACCCTGTCCTCTGTGGGGGTAGGGTGCCAGGATGGGGTCCTGTCCTTGGGAGAATGATTCCAAGCAGCACACTCTACAGTTTTCTGGACAGTATCCAGCAGGACTGAGCCCCATCTGCCCAGTGTGGTAGCTGGAGCAACACCCTTACATGTGACTTTCCCCTTCCTACTCATTCTGCGCCTTCAAGTCAGTTTCCTGGGGTTGAATCCCAAAGAAACCAACCATACCCTTGTGCTCGTCTCAGTTTCGCTGTCAGAAGAACAACTAACACACCTATAATCGAGGGAATCACACTGTTAAGCAGATCTTTTTCATTTTCCCACTGCAACTACCTGAGGAGGCAAGTGCTTAGCCCTTAGAATAACGGGGACTGTTAGGACACAAGAGTACTCAGAGGATGGAGTGTGGAGACCCTTCTGGGGCTTGGGATCCTGTGGGGCAGGGAGAGCAGGGATGAGGGAAGAAGTGGGGGTTAAGGGCAGAGCTCAGGGTGCCTGCCCAGCTGCTGGTAGGATGGGCCATCCGACAGCCTGGGAAGAAGAGGCAGGCGGGGGTGACAACTGGCCTGCCCTTCTTTCTTGATTTTCCTTTTTTAAAAAGATTTATATACAAGAACTGGGGTACAGGCCAGAGGTGGGGAGGTGAGAGGATTCACCAGAGACAGAGTGGGGAAAAGAACAAGCCAACTGACTGAAATACACTGCTGAGGGGAGCAGTAGGTGAGACAGGAAAGGTCTGCTGTGCCATGTGGGCCACCTCCCTGGCTGGGGATTGAACTCGTGCTGCAGAGGCTGCTGATAGCTTCACAGTGCTGTGCTTAACCCCTTGCACCACCAGGGAGACCCCTTTCTTGAATTTCTGTGTTGGCTTTGCCACAAAAATATTACCTAATGAAGCCCTCCAAAAGCTTTGAACACAGCCATGTGCTACTGTCCACGCTGTGGCCCTGTGGTCGGGCAGGGTGGCCCTGTGGCCCACCACTCTCTTCCCTTGGCCCTGCCAGGCTGACCTGGGCTCAACCTTCTCAAGGCCATTGCAGAAACATAGCACCTACCTCGCTAGTGCTGTTCCTGTGGGTTGTGTCTGCCAATATCTCATTGGCCAAAACAGTCTAGGAATTTACCCACAGGCAGATGAGTTTGCACAGGGCACAGGCAGGGGAAGGAATGAAGCCAGAGACCTCTCCTCCACGGACATGGACCAGGCCTCCAGCTTCTCTCCAGTGGGAGATCCTTTTTCTATAGTGTCTGCATTCTCTGGAACTCTACTAGTGACATGGCCAGCACTGGCGAGGGACTGTAACTGATTATTAGACCCAGGGCGTGAGTCTACCGCTTGCCCTAATCTGGGCAAAGTCTGCTTCTGGAGCTCCATCCTTGTATGTGTTTCATCAGTGCCTCCTCATCTGAGGTACCTGTGAGGTCTGTCCCCTCCTTTTCTGATTAATGATCCATCCAACCTAGCAGGAAACTGGGTGCTGATGGCCCAGGAGGCCAAGTTTCAGCACACAGGACTCTGCTGCTAGTCATTGCTCCTTCCTCAGAGAGCAAGCACTGAGCTGAGGTGACCCCCCCCCATTACCCACACCCCAGAACTGACCCTCCTCTCCCCATTCTTTTTTCCGTCACCAGTCTGGACTCAGTTTACCTCATGGGAGGTTTTCTCTGGGGCCCGAGGGCCTTGTGCCACCGGTGGGCTCCACTGTGGCCATCCTAGCCCACCTGAGTCCTCGTGATCAGTTTTAATGCTTTTCCTCTGGGGAGGCCCACTGGCCCCTTTGCAAACTTGCCCTCCTCCTCCCCAGCTTCCCTTTCTCCTAAGGAATGTGCCACCAGATGTCCCGTCACACCTTTCCTCTGGGGCTGCATCTCTCTTTGTGCTCTAAGAGGGGCACAGAGGGCTTTTCTCAGAAACAGAGGGAGCTGCTCCAGGTGACCTGCTTTCGTCCTAGCCTGAGATGCAGGTTGCAGCTTTCCTGGAGAACAAACACAACCATGTTCTCATACTGGTGCCCTTGTTTATGTTCCTCTTGAGCTCAGGGTCCCTGAGGTGAGAAAAGGCTGGACGGCTGCCCGGGGGCCTGTGCTGCTGTGACACCCTGAGTGGCTGAGTGAGAAGAACCCTTCAGGCTGTTACCCACCTTGCTGCCCAGGCGTGTGTGGTTGACCCCCGTGGGCTTCCCTGCACTCTGTCTCTATGCTCTGAATTCCAAACACACCCACTCCCCAAAGATACTTTTAAAAGGCAGGATAAAGATTAGGCTGTGAAAGGAGGTGTGGCCGGGGGACCTTGGAGCTGTAAACATTTAGGCATCTGCCACTGATTTAAAGCCATTCTAATTTAGTAGCTGTCTTGGCACAGCAGCTGGCCACCCTGGTGTACACCAGGGATCGAACAAAGAATGTCTTTAATACAATTTATGCAACAATGCCACAAAGGGCTTCCCACCAAAATATGGCCTTGGAGGTAACAACACTGAATGGAGTTTTTGACATCTGTTTTGAGGCTTAATTTTTCCTTTACCTTGAAGGGGTGTGTGTGTGTGTGTGTGTGTGTGCACGCACCTGCACGCATGTTGTTTCAAATTAATTAAGTAAATTTTTTCTGTTTGGGACTTGACTCTCCATTTTAAAATTCCTCCACTTCCAGACACCTGCTGCTCATCTATCCCACCCACCCACCCACCCATCTATCATCCATCCGTCCATCCATCTGTCCGTCCATCCAGGACTGAATGACCAGGTTTATACTGGATACTAGAATAGCTATAGGTTCTGTCCTCAAAGGCTCACTAGATGTAGCAGATGCTGAGCCTCAAAGGCCTACCAGATGTTGCAGATGCTGCCAATGGCTGACCCACATCCCCTTAGCCTACCAAAGAGTCTATTGAAGTGCTAGTGGGCAATTTTCATACAGACTGTTGGCTTCCTATGGTGAACACTTGAACACTCTGAGTAGTTATTCTAGACACAGGTGCCCCTGGCTTTTGCCCCTGGGATTGGCCCATGGAAAGGACAGGAATCCTCAAAGGGAGTTAAGTTACCCCTACTCTTTGGCCCTTAGTGGGGCTGTTCCGATTGTGTTTTATGAGTCCTACTCCCTGGGAAGGCTGAGCTCCATTCAACACAGTGTAATCACACAAGGTACCCATACCTTGTTCTTCACTGCCACACTCCCCCATTCCTTCATTGTGACTTGAAATCACCTCCACACCAGGGTTTGATTGCTAGATGTGCAATTTTGGGTATTCTTCCTTGCCTTCTGAACCTCAGTTTTTGTTAATAATTTTTAGAGGAAGACTCGAATGAGGTAATGTATATGAAATGCATAAAAGAATACTCCCCTTCACAATTTTTATGGTTCTTCTTTGTGCCAGGCTGGTCGCTAACATAAATAGAAGGCCTGCCTTTGGAGGTGCTGTGCTAAGAACTTCACACACATTTAATTTGTTTAATTCTTCTACCACACTGTGCAAAAGTAATGCTTATTATCAAAGATGAAAACAAAGATTATGAGAAATAAAACAAGTAGAGTTGATTTAGCAGCTCTGGGAATTAGGATGGGAACACACGCCAATTGAGGAATTCACCAAAGTCAGGGGCTTTGAAATGCTGGAGTGGAGGGCAGGTGGTTCATGGTGGTTATGACGATGGATTAAAAACTGGTACTCTGGGGCCTCCCTGGTGGCGCAAGGTGTTAAGCACTGCACTGTGAAGAAATCCGCCGCCTCTACAGCACAAGTTCAATCCCTGACTGGCCAGGGAGAAACCCACACGGCACAGACCTCTCCTGTTTCACTCGCTGCTCCCCTCAGCAGTGTATATCAGTCAGTCTGCCTGTTCTGTTCCCCACTCTGTCTCTGGTGAATCCTCTCACCCCCCACATCTCTGGCCTGTACCCCAGCTCTTGTATGCATGAATAAATAAATCTTTAAAAAAAAAAAAAAGACTGGTACTCTGGAAAGTGGAAAATGAGCCCATGGGTCTGAACACACTGGTTCAAATAAAACCCATGTTTACTGCAAAAGAAAGAGACTTCTGATAGCCTTTGTAGAGGCCTGGAATCCTCATATGCTCAAAGTTCATGCCCCTGACTAGGAAGGAAAGACTTTCCCTTTTACTTTCCTAGGTTTTATAACTAGACCTATGAAATAAACTGACAATAGACCAATTAACTGGGGAAATGGTATACACAATCATTAATTTTTAATATTATGTGCACAGAGACATCGTAGGGAAAAAAGTGAATACCTAAATAATCAGTGAGATTTATGAGCTTTAATATCATCTGAAGAGGGGAAAATCAGGAGCATCTGGATCTCGGGGAGAGGAAAAGGTTTTTGGGAAGACGAATGGTCTCTTAGAAGGATAGATGGAAGATAAGACAATTTGTGGCAGAGTTTGTCTGGGTGTGATGCTGAACTCCAGCCCCTCCTGTGATGAATCCAACCTCCCAGGTCAATGAAACTCCTAGGGAGGGGAGAGCAGACCTGGAGTTCCTTTTCGAGGCTCTGTCTTTAAGCAGATAAGGGGAGTTCAGAGAGAGGTTCTCTCTACATTTATTGTTCTTTCAAGTGCCTTAGGCGCAAAATAATCAATACACTGAAGTGGTATAAATTGGGGTGACAGGTCCTGAACTCCTTCATCCTTTAACAACTTAAGTTGGAAAGAACAGTTTAAGTTTACCAGCTTCCAGGCAAGCTTCAGGACACTATCTGTTTATTTATATAGCTGCCCCATTTTCTGATTTGTGGTTGAGGAAATTGAGGAAGAAAGACCAAGTAACTTGTCCAAACTCACACAGGGGCCAGGATTTTAGCCCAAGCTTTTTTTTTCCTCCTGTCATTTTTATTTTATTTAAAGATTTATTTATTTATGCATATAAGAGCTAGGGTGCAGGCCAGAGATGAGGGGGTGAGAGGATGCACCAGAGACAGAGTGTGGAGCAGAACAGGCAGATGTACTGAAATACACTAATGAGGGGAGCAGCGGGCGAGACAGGAGAGGTCTGCTGCGCCATGTGGGTAGCTCCCTGGCCAGGGATCGAACTCATGCTGCAGTGGCTGCGGATAGCTTCATAGTGCTGCATCTTAACCCCTTGCACCACCAGGGAGGCACTATAATTTTTTTTTTTTTAAATTGAGCCAACATCGGTTTACAACACTACATATAATTTAGAGGGACAGCTTCACAGCTCTTCAGATGTATGTTACCACATCTGCCACCGAGGCACCCCTAGTTCTTCACCAGAGTCCATCTGTATATTTTTAAAGACTTTTTAAATAGTCTGTTTACTCAGCCACAGTACTATATTTGAGATCACTGAAAAATAAAGGTGTTCCTCAGGGCTGATCTGTGGAGTGGAATTCCTGGCAGGAAGGTGCAGAAGGGGCAGCGCGGAGGAGGAAACTTCCCTGGATTTACTCCCTTCTCATTTCTGGCGGGGAGTCAACAGGGCTGGCCAGGCTGGAACGGAGACTGCCGAGAGGGACTCGAGGCTGGGCCTGGAGGGGGCTGGGAAAGGCAATCAAAAACCTGCCCAAGACCCCTGCCCTGGTGGCAGCACCCTCACTTCTTGGCTCATCTCCCTGAAAGCGCCATTTCCCCTAGATAGTTACTGTTCCCACAACAGCATCAGTGAGGGAAGCCAAGGCCCTGTTGTCAGCTTGGCTGCAAATCAAAATAATTTGACACATTCATTTTGGGGATTTCATGTGGATCATGATGTTCCCCAAAAGGAAATGAACAGAATCTATAAAAGGCAGAAAAAGAGTGTTTTTTTGCCTCGGATGATCCACATATGGTATAAATTACAGAGGAATTAGCATTTCTACATAATACAGGCAGCGTGAGCAGTCAAGAGAAAGTAATGAATCCCTTGCAATCAATAGACAATAAATTCAGGGGTCAGGAAGGTGCATGGATTGGAAACGGTCCCCCAGGGAGACATCTGGGCGGAGGGAGAGACCTGCTGGGAGGGCCCCCGCTGTAATTATGAGTGCACCTGGGAAGGGAGCTGAGAAATGATGGACATAAAGTGGAAAAGCAGCAATTCCAGAGCCACCTTGTGCCCCGAGGATTCCTGGAGGATGGAGCCATAAATCCCGCAAATGGGGGGAAGCAGGCTGGTGGCCTCCGGGGTGGGCTGCTTGGCTTATGGACTTTTCCGAGTGTTGGTTTTGGATTCAGGGTGGGAGACTAGTTCTCAGTTTTGGTTGTACATTATAATCAACTGGTGGGCTTTATGAAAATGTGCATATTTCCTGCACTGCATTCCCGGAAATTCTGACTTAATTGCTCTCGGGTGGGCCGTGCCTTTAGCCCGCCTTTTAAAACGCCCCTGGAGATGCTAGCGTGCAGCTGATTGCTGCCCCTGGGCTGGAGGCTGAGTGGTGAAGGCAGATTTAAAAGGCCTTCCAGGCCTCCCTCGTGGCACAGGGGTTACAGTCTCAGCGTTATCAAGCTATTGCCAGCCTCTGAGACCTGAGTTGGATCCCTGGCCAGGGAGCTGAACTACATAGCTCTCCTGTCTCCCCGCTGCTCCCCTCAGCAGTGTATCTCAGTAGATACACCTCTTTTGCTCCCCACTCTTTCGGGTGAATCCTCTCACTTCCATACCTCTGGCCTACATCCCAGTTCTTGTATGCATAAGTAAGTAAAATACATAATAAATAAATAAAAGGCCTTCCCAACACATGAGGATTTTATAGACTCAGAAGCTGGGTGTGCAAGAAGTAACTTCTTTATGTTTCAAATTAGTTTTCCATTCTTACATTTCCACTTACAACGTAACTGTCTCCATCCAAGGTAAACTCAGGGAATCTTTTATTTATTTTTTAATTTATATACTTTTTATATGGTCATGCATTCTCCTCTCGGGTGTAGTCCCCATAAAATGGCCATCACCGAGACACCTGTGAACCATCACCACAGTCCCTTGTGCTCTTCCCTCCCATGTGTTAGGGGAGAGGGAGTGTGCACAGGTGAGGGTCTGAGGCCAGCTCACCTCAGCCCAACAAGGTCGCTTTGCCTGGTGTCACCTGGAGGCTGTGGGTGCCACATCTTATAAAAGTCACATCTGAAAAGCAGGAAGGAGACCTTGGGGAGTGAGGATGGGACTCTTGTCCTGTGGATCTGTGCCTTGTTCATACCATGCCTCTTGGCAGAAGACCTGGTGCTGTCTGTACTCAGCCACTTAAGACCATCTTGTTCATTCTTGCTCTTCAGGAAGTCCTCCCTGCCCTCAGGTCTCCTGCAGTTCCTACCCCAAGAGGTCTAAGGACCTCTATGTCTTGGCAACACTCTGCTCCTTAATGTATATTGACTTTTTTTTTAAAGATTTATTTTATTTATACAAGAACTGGGGTACAGGCCAGATGCACGGGAGGGTGAGAGGATTCACCAGAGACAGAGCGGGGAACAGAACAGGTAGACTGAAGAAATACACTGCTGAGGAGAGCAGTGGGTGAGACAGTAGAGGTCTGCTCGCCATGTGAGTTGCTCTGAGGCCGGCGGGAATCGAACCGGCACTGCAGAGGCTGTGGACAGCTTCACAGCACTGCACTCAACCGCCTGCCCTACCAGGGAGTACCAGGGAGGCCCAATGTGTACTGACTTTTAAGGTTTTTTTTTTTTTTAATTTTTTAAAAATTTTTGTGTAGAAGAACTGGGGTGTAGGCCAGAGGTGTGGGGGGTGAGAGAATCACCAGAGACAGAGTGGGGAGCAAAACAGGCTGATTTATTGAAATACACAGCTGAGGGGAGCAGCAGGCGAGACAGGAGAGGTCTGCTGCGCCATGTGGGTCAGCTCCCTGGCTGGGAACTGAACTCAGGCTGTGATAATGCTGAGACTTAACTCCTAGGTCACCAGGGAGACCCTGACTTTTAAAGGTTTTTATATAATTGTAGTCTAGTTATTTATATAATTGTAGTCTAGTACGGCTAAAAATCTCCCACTGAAAATTTTTGCTAGAACATGAATCTCTATAAAGTTAGGATCATATATTTTTTCAGTGTTTGGTTCCAATCTAGCAATAGGATGAGATAATGAAGTGGAAAATGTCCAAAGTTATGTTGAAATTGATAGTGAACGGGAAAAGCCATGAAACAACTGATGCAGTAAAAAGGCCCCATCAGACAAACATTCCCACCTGGTGCAATTAGCATGTTTACCTTCTTATCATTTGCAAGTTCCCCTCTTGTCTAACAAGGCTGATTCCAAGAGGAGGGGGCATGGCAGAGCAAGCAGACTCTTATCTTCTCTGGACGTTTTCCCCTCCCCTTTAGTGAAACTCCCCTTTTGCTCATCTTCCATCTGACCTTCAAATTGTAATCTACCCTGGCAACCCATGTTAAACTGAGTATAAAGGGAAACTTTGGTGTATGTTCAGGGCCCAGATATTTCAAGGGAGAACTCTCGCCTGTCTGGTGCCCACTAGTGTGATAATAATAAAACCTGTACCCACTTGACCTTAGAGTGCCATTTGGTCCTTTCTAGCCTGGCTGAATAGTTTTCCATAACAATAAGTCCTCAGAAATCAGTGCGTATGTAAGGGTTTATGTTCTTCCTCCTTCACGAGACTGGGAATTATGTTGTCTTGTTTTCTCCCATCCAAGCGCTAACCAGGCCCTCCCTGCTCGGCTTCTGAGATCAGATGAGATCAGGCTCATCCAGGGTGGGATGGCTGTAGACTGTTGTCTCATTTTTTGAATGTCATGTCCAATCCTGCAAAATGAGATAAACAGCAGAAGTTACTGCTTCTGTGTTTTGTTCTTGGTGTCTGCATGTTCGATTTCAACATTTTTTGCACATCACACAGGGTCATGTGGCCCAGCCCTTGTGTGCCTGGTCCCATCTCTCAGCCTTGAATATCCTGCTCCAATCAATGTGCCCTGTTCTTCCTTACTTCTAGGCTGCTGCAGTGCTATTCCTTCTGTCGCCAATGCTTTTCCTCAGCTGTATCGTTGACAAACTAGCAACCTCCCTTCAGCCATCAAATCTTATCTCAAACGCATCCTGCTGGCTGGGTCTCGCAGACTTCTGCAGACCATTGTGAGCATCCTTCCCGTATGAGCTGCCCTCACTGGGGCATCTTCCCCTCGCCCACAAGTCCACCTGGAGATAATCTGTTTGGCTGTTTCTATTGTGATGATTGACAGTTACCTCCAAAACATAAATCAATGTACTCTGTTTCATGAAGTTTCCATTTTGGACATTGATGGTATTTTAATTACCTCTATCCCCCTGCCAATGCTTGATATTTGTATTATTGTGCTTATTTCTAATATTTGATTGCCTTTATATATTTAAACTTTTACGTTTTTTGTTGCATCAATTTAGCAGTGTCTTATATTTGACTTCACATTTTTTTTTTTTATAAATTTTATTGTTATATTCCCCATACAATTGCAGCCCCCCATTCTGACCCCAATCCCTCCCCTCCCGCCCCCGCCCCCCTAAAAGTGTCTCTGGTTCATAGTTTTTTGTTGATTTTGATTTTCACTTTCTTATAGTTATTCATTTTCCTGGTCCCTTATTTAAGTTTTCTAGATTCCTGCTATGAGTGAGACCATCCGGTATTTTTCTTTTTCTTTTTGGCTTATTTCGCTGAGCATGATCCCTTCCAGCGCCATCCATGTTGCAGCAAATTGCATGTGTTTATCTTTTTTGAATGCTGAGTAATATTCCATGGTATATATGTACCACATCTTCTTGATCCAGTCATCTATTTTTGGGCATTTGGGTTGTTTCCAAAGCTTAGCTATTGTAAACAGTGCTGCTATAAACATAGGGGTGCAGGTGTTCTTTGGAATTGATGTTTCTGTGTCCTTTGGGTAAATACCTAGGAGTGGAATTGCTGGATCATATGGAAGCTCTATGTTTAGTAGGTCCAGAAATCTCCACACAGCTTTCCACAGTGGTTGGACCAGTTTGCACTCCCACCAACAGTGCAGAAGAGTTCCTTTTTCTCCACACCCTCGCCAACATTTGTTGTTGCTAGTTTTTTTAATATGTGCCATTCTCACTGGTGTAAGATGGTATCTCATGGTAGTTTTGATTTGCATTTCCCTGATGACAAGTGATGTTGAACATTTTTTCATATGCCTGTTGGCCATTTGCATTTCCTCTTCAGAGAAGTTTCTTTTAAGCTCTTCTGCCCATTTTTTGACTGGATTATTTTCTTTGTTGTTGTTGAGTCTCATCAGCTCTTTGCAGATTTTTGTGATCAGTCCTTTATCATTAGTGTTGTGTGCAAAAATGTTCTCCCAGTTGGTGGGGTTTCTCTTTGTTTTTGTTATTGTCTCTTTTGCTGTGCAAAAGCTCTTTAATTTGATATAGTCCCAGCTGTTTATCTTTGCCTTCACTATCACTGCTTTGGGTGATGTGTCTGTAAAGATGTCTTTGATGTGCAAATCACGTAGTGTTTCGCCTATATTTCTTTCTATATATTTTATGGTTTCAGGTCTTATGTCTAGTTCTTTAATCCATTTTGAGTTGATTTTTGTGTATGGTGTGAGGTGGTGGTCAAGCTTCATTCTTTTGCATGTAGCGACCCAGTTTTCCCAGCACCATTTATTGAACAAACTTTCTTTGCTCCAATGCATAGTCTTTGCTCCTTTGTCAAAGATTAGTTGACCATAAATCTGTGGGTTTATTTCTGGATTTTCTATTCGATTCCATTGGTCTGTATGTCTGTTCTTGTTCCAATACCATGCAGTTTTGATGATTATGGCTTTGTAGTATAGTTTGAAGTCTGGGAGTCTGATGCCTCCATTCCCTTCTTTTTTTTTCAGGAGAGCTTTGGCTATTCGGGGTTTTTTGTGATTCCATATGAATTTCATCAATAATTGTTCTATTTCTTTGAAGAATGACATTGAAATTTTGATTGGAATAGCATTGAATCTGTATATTGCTTTTGGAAGGATGGCCATTTTAATAATGTTTATTCTTCCAATCCATGAGCAGGGGATGTCTCTCCATTTCTTTGTGTCTTCTTCTATTTCTTTTAACAGTGTTTTATAGTTTTCTTTGTATAGGTCCTTTACCTCTTTTGTTAGATTTATTCCCAAATATTTGATTTTTTTTGTTTCAATAACAAAAGGGATGGTCTTTTTGATTTCTTCTTCTTCAGATTTATTGTTTGTGTATAGGAAGGCTACTGACTTTTGCGTGTTGATTTTGTATCCTGCCACTTTACTGAACTGATTGATGAGTTGAATTAGCTTTTCTGTGGAGTTTTTGGGGTTCTCTATGTATAATATCATATCGTCTGCAAATAGTGATAGTTTGACTTCTTCTTTTCCTATTTGGATTCCTTGGATGTCTTTCTCTTGTCTTATTGCCCTGGCTAGGACTTCCAGTATTATATTGAAAAGCAATGGTGAGAGTGGACATCCTTGTCTTGTTCCAGATCTTAATGGAATTGCTTTCAGCTTTTCACCATTGAGAATGATACTGGCTGTTGGCTTGTCATAGATGGCCTTTATGATGTTGAGGTATGTTCCTTGTATCCCAAGAATTTCAAGGGCTTTTATCATGAATGGGTGTTGCACTTTGTCGAAAGCTTTCTCAGCATCTATTGATATTATCATATGGTTTTTATATTTCTTTTTGTTGATGTGTTGGATAACGTTGATTGATTTTCGGATGTTAAACCATCCTTGTGCCCCTGGAATGAATCCAACTTGGTCGTGGTGAATTATCTCATGGATACATTGTTGGATTCTGATAGCTAAAATTTTATTGAGGATTTTTGCATCAGTGTTCATTAGGGAGATTGGCCTGTAGTTTTCCTTTTTTGTGTTGTCCTTGTTCGGTTTTGGTATTAGTGTAATGTTGGCTTCATAGAACGTGTTTGGTATTGTCCCTTCCTTCTCAATTTTTTGGAAGAGTTTGTGAAGGATAGGCACTAATTCGTCTCTGAATGTTTGGTAGAATTCATTTGTAAATCCATCAGGTCCTGGGCTTTTGTTTTTGGGGAGGTTTTTGATTACCATTTCAATTTCGCTAATTGTAATTGGTCTGTTTAGGTGTTCTATTTCTTCTTTATCTAGCTTTGGGTGATTGTAGAGTTGTAGGAATTTGTCCATCTCCTCTAGATTGTTAAACTTGTTTCCATATAACTGTTCATAGTAGTTACTGATTATTCTTTTGATTTCTGCTGTGTCCGTTGTGATTTGTCCTCTTTCATTGATGATCCTGTTTATTTGTGCTTTCTCCCTTTTTTCCTTTGTGAGCCTGGCTAGGGGTTTGTCTATTTTATTGATTTTTTCAAAGAACCAGCTCTTGGTTTCATTGATCTTTTGGATTGTTTTTTTAGTTTCAATTTCATTTATTTCTGCTTTGGTTTTTATTATTTCTTTTCTTCTACTGGTTTTGGGGTTATTTTGTTGTTCTTTTTCTAGATCTCTGAGCTTCGAGATTAGGTTGTTTCTTTGCGTTCTTTCTTGTTTCTTGATGTGAGCTTCTATTGCTATATATTTTCCTCTTATTACTGCTTTTGCTGCATCCCATACATTTAGGATATTGGTGTCCTCCTTGTCGTTCAATTCAAAAAATTTTTTAATTTCTTCTTTGATCTCCTCATTAGTCCAATGGTCTTCCAGTAGTGTGGTTTTTAATCTCCATGAGGTAGGAAAGTTCCTTGCCTTCTTTTTATGGTTTATTTCTAGTTTGATGCCTTCATGGTCAGAAAAGATGGTTGATATGATTTCAATCTTGGTGTATCTGTTGATGCTTGTCTTGTGCCCCAGTATGTGATCGATCCTGGAGAATGATCCGTGTGCGCTTGAGAAAAATGTGTACTCCGTTTTTTTGGGGTTTAGTGTTCTATAGATGTCTGTTAAGCCCAATTGCTCTAGGTCTTTATTTAGAGCTTTGGTTTCTTTACTTATTTTTTGTCTTGTTGATCTATCCATTGTTGATAGTGGTGTGTTGAAGTCTCCCACTACGTATGTGTTTTCTCTGATGTCTGTTTTCAGAGATGACAACAGTTGTCTGATATATTTTGGTGCTCCTTCGTTTGGTGAGTATATGTTAATGAGTGTTATTTCTTCTTGAAGTATTGTCCCCTTGATCATAATGTAGTGACCATTGGGGTCTCTTTTTATCTTTTTGAGTTTGAAATCTGTTTTATCTGATATAAGTATAGCTGTTCCTGCTTTCTTTTTTGGTCCATTTGCTTGTAGGATTGTTTTCCATCCTTTAACTTTGAGCCTATTTTTATCTTTTGTAGCTAAATGTGTTTCCTGGAGACAGCAAAAGGTTGGGTTTTGTTTCTTAATCCAGGCTGCAACTCTGTGTCTTTTTATTGAAGAGTTTAGTCCATTTACATTTAGAGTTAATGTTGATATGTTAGCATCTGTATTTGCCATTGTGTTTGTCTTTCCTTTGATTTTATTTATTTATTCTTTTAATAACTTTTTTTTTTTTTGGCCTTCTTTCATTGTTATTCGTCGCTCTGAGGTTCTGGCTTTAGGACTCCTTGTAGTATTTTTTGGAGTGGGGGTTTAGTTGCAATGAAATTCCGGAGTTTCTGTTTGTCTGGGAAGGTCCATATTCTTTCTTCAAAGAGGAAGGAGAGCTTTGCGGGATAGAGTATTCTTGGTTGGCATCTGTTTTCTTGGAGTCTGTTGACTATGTCCCTCCACTCTCTCCTTGCCCGTAGTGTTTCTTCGGAGAAGTCTGATGTCAGCCTGATTGGTTTTCCTTTGAATGTTATCTGTTTCTTCCCTCTTGCCAGCTTCATTATTTTTTCCTTGTCCTGGATTCTTGGGAGCTTTACTATTATGTGTCTTGCTGTATTTTTCCTTTCGTCGTGGAAGTTTGGTGTTCTTCTTGCTTCTTGTATATCAATTTTCAGCTCCTTCTTCACATTTGGGAAGTTCTCTTCAATTATCTCTTTGAATATTTTCTCTGTTCCTACATCTCTCTCCTCTCCTTCTGGTATTCCTATAACTCTTATATTTCCTTTCCTCATGGAGTCAGATAGTTCCCGATGACTTCACATTTTATAAGACGAGGGTCTTCACTCTCTACTAGTATTACAACTTGTTCCCCAAAAATGTTGTGCCAGTGTAGATTTCTGCAGACCCCCCAGAGCCTAGCAGGACTACATTCATTCACTCTTAGAAAAATGGGCATCCCTGGTGGTGTGGAGGGTTGAGTGCTTTGCTGTGAAGCTGTCCACAGCCTCCACAGCGCCGGCTTGATTCCCGGCTGGCCAGGGAGATGCCCACATGGCGAGGCAGACCTCTCCTGTGTCGCCCATTGCTCCCCTCAGCAGTGCTTTCGGTCCGTCTGCCTGTTCTGCTCCCCGCTCTGTTTCTGGTGAATCCTCTCACCCTCCCGCGACTCTTGCCTGTACCCCAGCTCTTGTATAAATAAAAATAAACCTTAAAAAAAATGAGCCCCAACTTAGAAATAAGTCAAAGTACTTTCTTTGCCCTTTCAAAGCAATGCTGGGTTGGCACCTTTGATTGACTTAACAGTTCTCAGGGGGCAGAGATGAGCTTATAGCTATTGGTGTAGCTGGCATGAAAATAATTTCTAATTGGTGGAAAGGGTAACCCCAAATGCTACGGTTTTTTGGCCCTGAAGGCATTAACTTGTTTTGTATATAACCTACTTACTTTAACATCTTACTGGTTCTCTCTCTTTTTTTTTTTTTTTGGTTCTCTCTTAATTACTGAGTTGAATAAAATCTTTGATGTTTACCTTACATTTGCATGACAATGAAGATTTTATCTTTTAAAAAATTATGCTGTAACCCAATAATATGGTGTTACAAAGAGAATCACCATTTGACATTAGAGTGCCCTTTAGTTTAACAGGAAGATCACTTAAGGTAAGATCTACTTTTTCTTCTTTGTGCTACAGTTTTAATCTTGCAAGAGGCAGGGCCAAAGAATGGTTAGTAGAAGGAATTTCTATTTTTCTGGTGAGAGTTGACTAACACAGTCTTTGGAAGATGGTTATTGTTCTTGGTAGTGGAGAGGATTTGTTCTGTGGTATTTTAGAAATAAATAAACCCTCTCCTTTCGGGTAAGAGAATCTTTACAGGAGTGAAAACACTTGTCATCTACCACATTCACTTCTTTCCTGGATTTTTTTTTTATTAGAAAGGGATCCTCTGCCTGTACCATTTGGGATAGGATGTCACCATCTCAGATCATTCCTCTCTGATTCCTAAATACCTGTCCTACATTGTTTCATTCCCTCTTTTACCTCTCTAGCAAGGTGGCTGAAGTCAGTAGTTTCTCAACTGGGGTCAATTTGTCCCCGGGAGACAGCTAGCAATGACTAGAGACATTTTGGGCAACTTGAGGGATGCTACTGCACATCATGTGCACAGGAGAGTCACCCACAACAAAGATTTATCTGGTCAAAGTATGAACAGTATCACAATTGAGAAACCCTGTGTAAGGGGTGGAGGGTTGAGACAATAACTTTGCATTTTACCACTGAACAAATGAAAGCTCAGAAAGGTTGGTTGCTCTCCCCCAAGTTTATGCAGCAAGAGACTGGATAAGGGCAGACCACAGTTCCTGTAGGTCTGTCCTTCGTTCTCAAGTGTGCTGCTTCTTGGGGCTATCCAATGGATAGAAGGAGATGCTTCCACAGGAGAGGTGGCTGCAGGAAGTGAGGCAAGTATAAGGATAAGGTCAGGAAGTTTCCATCTTGTCTCATTTGATAAAGTGCTAACAATGTGCTGGAAGTCTACAGATAGTAAGCAATGGGTGCTGCTGCTCGGCTTGCTGCAGGAACCTGGGGGCCATCAGTGACACCCCCAGGTCTTCTCCACACAATCTCCAGAGATGATCACAGAGTGATCTTCTTTTGTTCATCTAAAGATGCACCCCTGTCTAAAGCTGCGGCATGCAAGGCAGAGATGGTATATAACTGTGCAGGGGAGAGGAAGTAAAGAGGGGTGAGTTTAGGCTCCATAAACAAGTGGAAATGGCCAGGCTCTGAGCACATGCATGACTGCCCTCTACCAAGCAGACAGCATTAGCAATCAGCTCTGGGAGCTGAGTAGAAGAGGAATAAAAATGAGCTGTTGCTCTGGGGACGTATGGGCAGCTCTTTAGAAAGATTAAAGTTACTTTGTGCCATTCTGTTTCCTAATTACATTCCTGCTAGTTGATATCTCTGAATAACACAAGAATGCATGGTAGCTGTGCAGAGTAAATAGACCATTTTGTTGTTCCACAGAAATCGTGGGAAGGAGATGAACTAGCTGGAGCAAACCCTCCCAGCCCCACACCTGGTCCTGGCACCGGCTCTGCTCTTCTCCACTTCAACATCTTTGTTTACTCCCACTGCATCTGTTATATCCCCTCCCCGCAACATTGAAATCCTCTGTATTCAGTGCCACATCCTCCATGAAGCCTGTCCTAAACTTCTGTTTGTAAGTGACCACTTTGCTCCCTGAGTTCTCATAACCTGACTCTATTGGCCCATTTCTTGTGAATCTTACAATTTTCTCTATTGTGGTTCTTTGGATTTAATTCTCCCTACTTCAGAATTTCCTAAAAAAAAAAAAAAAAAAAAAAACCAAAACAAAACAAACAAACAAAAAACAAATGAAAAAAACACCTTATATAAAGACATTGTTTGCAGCAAATTAGGAGAAGACTTGCATACAGCAGAGCCTTTGAGAGCTGTCACCTCATCTGCCGCACTTGTGAGTACCTTCAGCTGCCACCATGAGTTGGACTTTGGTGTGCTGCTGACTGGTGTGCCGCCAGCTCTAAGCCCTCACAGATGGGACAGTGCCATCTAGCACAAGTGGCCTTTGTTTGGAACTGTTAGACACTGTGAACACTACAAGGGATGAGATAGCCAGCCACTTGTGGCCTTAGAAACTCTTGTTTTCCCAATCTCCTGTTTGCAAAATAACTCTGTTGTTCTTGAACCCTAAGCCTGAGTGGTGTCTTGCAATTGTGAGTGCACAGGTGAGAATCCCAGACAGTGTCCTACACCTTAGCCTTGGCATTGTTAAAGTTAGCACTGTTAGCTGCACAAAAAAAAATACACACTTGGTGATTAGAGTACTCTTCCCAGCTCCTTGCCTTTTCCTTCTACTAATCTGGAAAGAGAGAGGTGTTTCACATTTCTTGGTACTTCTATTTCTACTTCCATGCCAATTTGACTTACACTGAGTAGGTGCTCAAAATCCACCCAATTGAATGAATGAATGAGATATATTTCTTACTAGAGACTCCCAAGATAGGCCAAGGATCCTATTCCTCAAAGAAAGTTTAGACAATGTCCCCTGTGTCTGTGGTTTCTCCTGTCATTTTTGCCATGGCTTGTTGAGGGGCCTTATCTTATTTAGCCCTGAAGGGAGGAGGACAGGAGAGAGATTGGAAGAATTATTTTTTTCCCTTTTATCAATTTTTAATTTTTTTTACATTGTTGTTCATATTTTTACAGTATTTGATTTCTCCCTTCAGGTGTAGTTCCCGTAAATATTCCACCACCACATCACCTATGGTCCCTGATGTTCTTCCCACTCCTTTTTGATCCTTTTTCCTCCCCCTCCCTTGCTTTTGTCTTTTTTGTTTGACCCTGTGTTCGGTTTCCTTATATTCCTCCATAAGGAGGAATATATCATTGAATATTTTTCTTTTTGCTTCTGACTTATTTCACTGAGCTGCAAATGGCATGAGTTTATCTTTTTTGATTGCTGAGTAGTATCCCATTGTGTATATATACCATACCTTTTGATCCAGTCATTTATTTTTGGACATTTAGGTTGTTTCCATATCTTGGCTATTGTACATATTGCTGAAATAAACATCAGAGTACAGGTTTCTATATGAATTAATGTTTTTGTGTCTTCTGGGTAGATACCTAGGAGTGGAATTGCTGGGTCATATTGTAGGTCCATTTTTAGTAATTTGAGGGTCCTCCACACAGCTTTCTACAGTGGTTGGACCAATTTGCATTCCCATCAGCAGTGTAAAAGATTTCCTTTTTCTCCACATCCTCACCAGCATTTGTTGTTGTTAGTTTTTTTTTTTTTTTAATGTGTGCCATTCTTACTGGTATGAGGTGATATTGTCAGGGGGAAAGAATGTCCTGCGCTAATCCCATTCAGGCTTTGTGGACTCCACCCCCACTCCAGACTAAAGCCATCAGGACATCGGGAAAGACAGATCCCGTCACCACCAAAGGGAGGGTGGCTGGGACCTGAGGGTGGAGTTGGGCAGCCAGGTTGGGTATAAAAACCAAACACGTGGGCCTTGAGCTGGCTCGCTGTCGCTTGCCTCCTGGCTACACAGCTCCTGGCTTGCAGCCAGCTCTCAGAGCACCATTTTGGGATTCCTGATCGGCGGATCGATAGGACTCATTTAAAACTTTGTCTCCCACTTTTCTCCCTGAGCTGTACATTTCCTCATTTCCCCTTCCCTTGTAAATAAACCTTTTATTAACCTTTTGCGTGTGCCTGCAGTAGAGCATTGATAAGTCCTTTTAAGCGCGTGGGTAAGGACCCACAGTCAGGCACCCCGTTTTGTATCAGGGTTGCTCTACAACAGTTTGGTGCCCAACGTGGTTTCCAAGTTACACCCACGGTTGACCAGCCCAAAGTAACATTCTGGTTTTGATTTTTATTTCCCTGACTATAAGTGATGTTGAACATTTTTTCATGTGCCTGTTGGCCATCAACATTTCCTCTTTGGGGCCTCCCCGGTGGTGCAGCGGTTGAGCTCTGGGTTGCGAAGCTGCCTGCAGCCTCTGCAGCGCCAGTTCAATCCCCGGCTGCTCCCCGGCCACCGGAGGAGGGTCCCACATGGCGCGCAGACCTCTCCTGCCGCCCGCTGCTCCCCTCAGCAGTGTGCTTCGGTCCTTCTGCCTGCTCTGCTCCCTGCTCTGGCTCTGGTGAATTGTCTCACCCTCCCGTGCTTCTGACTGTACCCAGTGATTGTATGTATAAATAAATAAATAAATCTTTAAAAAAAATTTTCCTCTTTGGAGAAGTGTCTTTTTAGCTCTTCTACCCACTTTTTGACTGGATTCTTTATTTTGTTTTTGTTGAGTTGTGTAAGCTCTTTTTAGATCTTTGGTATAAGTCCCTTATAGTTGTGTGGAGTGCAAATATTTTCTCCCAAGAGATTGGAAGAATTCTTTGGTGAAGAATTCCCCTACCCAGGAGCCAAAAGACATATGGTAATAGGAGGGTTCTGTGATCAGTAAAGTAGACAGTGGAGAAGCAAGAAATTTCTTACATAACACTTAGAAACATTAAGAGAAGAGAATCTTTATTTCTGTCAGTGTGAAACCCTAGACAGTGAAAGCTGTGAAGACATTTTTCTTCTAGCTGAATTTCAGCAAAATCTAAAAACTGTTGAACCTTTATGAAAAAAAAGGTTCAGTTCCAGCAGTAGAACTTAGCAAGAATATAGGTTGCTCATTAAATGTGCAGCCTGCCTATTTCCAAAATTGAAGAGTATCTTTCTGAAGTTACACTATGCTTCAGTGTCATTCCAATGTATTTTCTTAGTCCTTGACATTTAATCATTCACAACTGCTTTTTACTGCCTCATTTATATTACCCATCATGAACATAATATTATCATGCAATTAATGGTATAGTATTTTGCAAAACTCGCTATCTTCCAAGTAGGTCCTAGGTACTGGTTAAAACAGTTGAGTTGGCAATCAATGAAACATTAAAGTATTTTATGGGAACTAAGAAAGGCAAGATATATTGAATTTCAGTGGCTGCTAGCTAAATCTTCTGACTCCTTGGTAAAATCTGTTTGCCCAGTATCTAAATTAAGTCTCCAGTTCTCAAGCCGGTATGCAGAAACAAAATTAAATCTATTGTACTTGAGGAAACAAGAAGGGGAAATAAGATATAAATAAGACAAATTCAACTAGGTCAGTTTTAAGTGGAATCTCTAGGTGGTCTTTGAATTTGTTGAAAGGAAAAAGGAATTCTATCAGGTACAAAAAAGTGCATAAGGTATTGCAGATAAATAAAAAATGATATTTTTTGACTTCTAGTTTCTGGTCTGGCACATAGGAACGTAGAAGTCAGCACTCTGTCCTAAAAACAAGTAAAATGCCATCAATACTGAAAAATCAGCAATTCTTAGTTCATCAGAAAAGTGTGGTCACAAGGTAAATAACTACCCCCCAAATGAACAGTGGGTACAGAAAATCACATCTTACCAGAGCAGAAATCTCTGTGGAAACCAGTGCCAGGGTAAAAAATCCTAAGCTGTAATTTCACAAATTGCTAGAGACCCAAAGTGGGCCATTTTGAGTTAAAAACTCCATAGGGCTATAGTCATGAACCCACACTTTTGTAAATTTTACCTCCAGGAGGTAATTTTTACCTCCAGGTCATCATAGAAAATATTGGAGAAAAATTCCTTCATACTTCTGGCAGAAGGAGGGGGAAAGGGACAGTTTTGAAATATACTAGTACATTAAGTTCTTAACAAGACTTGCCCTCAGGAGAAAGTATTCACTATAACCTCACCTGCTGGGGTTTTATCAGAGCTTAGCCTAATGGGGAAAGGGAAATCCTCAACTATCTAGAACTATTTTGGGCCACCTAAGGGGGAATAAAACATGGAGAAGCAAGGGTGAAGGCCATAGTCCAGGGCCATGGGCTAGTCAAAACACTGACAACTAATCAGTTCTCTCCCGCAACACCTTACAACCACCTTGCTTAAGGTTTATTTGTCACAATTCCTTTTACCCAATACATTGTTTCCACCATTTAACACAAATTTACAAGACATATTGAAGGCAAAAAATGTAGTTTGAGGGGATTATATAAGCATCAAAACCAGAGTTAGATATGGTAGGAATGTTATAGTTATTAGAACAGGAATTTTAAAAAGTGTGATTAATGTGCTAACAGCATTAATGGAAAATTAATGATAAAGGTAGGATATAATGCAATATATGGGATGATGACTATAGTTAATAATACTGTATCACATCTTTGAAAGTTGGGAGTAAATTAAATTCTCATCATAAGAAAAAATTTTGTAATTATGTATGATGATGGATGTTACCTAGACTTGTTATAGTGATCATTTTGCAATGCACGCAAATATTGAATCATTATATTATGCATGTGTATTATGAAGTAATTTAATGTTTCATGTTAATTATATCTTATTAAACCCCAAAGTAGATATTTTATAAGAACATATGGATATGTAAGGAGAGAGATTGACATTCTAAGACTCTAAAAAAAAAGTTATAGATTTAAAAAATAATTTTTTAACAGAAATGAAGAATTAGTATACTAGACATTACTAAAGAAAGAGTATTTGACCTTGAGATAATACAAACTTCCAAAACTGAAAAGCTAAAGAAATAAGCTATAAAAAAAAGAACAGAATACCCAAGAACTGTCTAACAACTTCAAAAGTTATATGCAAAGGGAATGGCAGAAGAAGAAAGAAAGGAAGGATAAGAGACAAATTTGAAGCAATAATAACTAAGAATTTCCCCAAACTAATGCCAGATACCAAACCACAGATACCAGAAAGATAAGAAATTACTAAGTAGCATAAATGCCACTCTCCTAACCCAGCTACACTTAGGTATATCACATTAAAACGTTGGAAAATCAGGGCCTCCCCTGGTGGCGCAGGCTGTTGAGCGCAGCGCTGTGAATCTGTCCGCAGCCTCTGCAGCACCAGCTCTATCCTGGCCTGCCAGTGAGGGTCCCACATGGCGTAGCAGATCTCTCCTGTCTCACCCGCTGCTCCCCTTAGCAGTGTATTTAGTCAGTCTGCCTGTTCTGTTCCCTGCTCTGTCTCTGGTGAATCCTCTCACCCTCCCGTGCATCTGGCCTGTACCCTGGTTCTTCTATAAATAAATAAATCTTAAAAAAAAAAGTTGGAAAATCAAAGATAAAACATCTTGAAAGAAATCAGAGGAAAAAAATACCTTACCTGTAGAGAAAAAAAAATTACATCTTATTTCTCCTCAGAAGTCACATAAGCTAGAAGACAGTGAAGTCTAAGAGCAAGGAAGTATAGAGAGAAAATCTGCACAAACCTAAAATTCTGTACCCTGTGAAATTATACTCCAAAAGTAAAGAAGAAATAAAGATTTTCTTGAACAAATATCAAGGAAATTTGTTGCTAGTGGATCTGTCTTGCAAAAAATGTCAAATAAAGTTTACAGAAAAGGGAAATGATGATATAGGTCAGAAATTTGGGTCTACATAAAAAAGAGAATGAATAAGTTAAGGTTAAATAAAATCACTTTTGGTCTATTTTATTATTTAATTGCTCTTTTCTTTTTTATTGAAATATATGACCATAACATGCAAATTTAATGTATACAACATATTAATGTGGTACACTTATGTATTATTATATGATTGCTATTTCAGTGATAATTAGTGCTTCTATTATGGTACATAATTATCCTTTATATTGATTGGAATAATTAAATTCTAGTGTATTAGCAAATTTGATGATTATAATACAATATTGTCTATATTTTCACTAAACTGTGTATTAGGTATCTAGGACTTACTTACTACTCATTGTGATTTTTGTATCCTTAAAAAATATCTGTCTTACTTCCCAAACTCTCACCCCCATCTGGGTAGCATTATAAATTGGTGGTTACCATTTTACCTTCTGCTTTTATACTTTTTAAAATTTTTAAAATTTTTATGTTCCCCATACAATTGCAACCCCCTTATGTTGACCCCCATTCCTTGTTTCCCCGCCCCCCCGCCATAATGTGACTCTGGTTCACAGTTGTTTATTGATTTTGATCTTTTCTTTCTTACAGTTATTCTTTTTCCTGGTCCCTTATTTCGGTTTTCTAGATTCCTGCTATGAGTGACACCATCCGGTATTTTTCTTTTTCTTTCTGGCTTATTTCACTGAGCATGATGATCCCTTCCAGCACCATCCATGTTGCCTGCTCATGTATCGGAAGAATTAACATTATCAAAATGGCCATCCTACCAAAAGCAATCTACAGATTCAATGCTATTCCAATTAAAATTTCAATGTCATTCTTCAAAGAAATAGAAAAAATATTGATGGAATTCATATGGAGCCACCGAAAACCCCGAATAGCCAAAACTCTCCTGAAAAAAAAAAAAAAAAGAAGAAAATGGAGGCATCACTCTCCCAGATTTCAAACTATACTACAAAGCCATAATAATCAAAACTGCATGGTATTGGAACAAGAACAGACACACGGACCAATGGAACTGAGTAGAAAACCCAGAAATAAACCCACAAATTTATGGTCAACTAATCTTTGACAAAGGAGTAAAGAATATACACTGGAGCAAAGAAAGTTTGTTCAATAAATGGTGCTGGGAAAACTGGGTAGATACATGCAAAAGAATGAAACTTGACTACTACCTCATACCATGTACAAAAACCAACTCAAAATGGATTAAAGAACTAGACATAAGGCCTGCTTTTACACTTTGTTTTTTAAGATTCTACATATAAATGATATCATACAGGGATTGTTTTCTTTTGTCTGACTTTTCTCACTTAGTGTAATGTGCTTAACCTTTATCCATATTGTTGCATGCAGCAGGGTGTTCTTTCTCATTGGATGAATTATACACACACACATTTAGATAGATATATTCACACACATATGTATATACATACCACATATCATTTTTATCCATTCATTCACTAATAGGCATTTGTTTCTATATTTTTGATTTTATGAATAAAATTAAAGTAAATAATGGGACTTCATATATCTCTTTAATATTCTGTTTTCAAATCCTTTGGGTATATACTTAGAAGTGGAATTGCTGGATCATATGATAAATCTATTTTTAATTTTTCTGGAACCTCTCTATTGATGTACATTATTTTCTTATTCTTAATTGATATAACAGACAATAGTTTATTCAAAATAATAATAGCAAAAATGTTTACACAATGTACAAGTTAAATGAACAGCAGAAATGCCAGAAAGACAAAAGGGAGGAGAATTAGGAATATTTTGTTATTATAATATACTTGTACTAGTTATGAAGCAGTGAAATATTATTTGAGAGTGGACTTGGAGCAGTTGTAAATGCATACTAAAAACTCTAGGGAAACCACTATTTTTTTTTGAAAAAAGATATATATCATTGTTAATTGTGAGAAACTTAAAGCTTTTCTTGCTAAGATCAACAACAAAGCAAAAACATCCTCTGTCACCACTGCTTTTCAACATTGTACTAGAAGTCCTGGCTAATGCAATAAGACAAGAAAAAGAAGTAAAGAGTACACATACTGGGGAGGAAGAAATAAAACTGACTTTGCTTGCAGATGATATGATTTTCTATCTAGAAAATTGAAAGGAATTGACAAAAACCAACCACCTTGGATCAGATAAATGATTCTAGCGAAGTTGCAGGATAAAGTTAATATACAAAAGACAATTGAATTCCTGTACCATCAAATACCATCAATGAGCAAGTGAAATTTGATATTAAAACACATTATCACTTATATTTAGTATCCCAAAAGTGAAATATTTAAGTATAAGTCTAAAAAATATGTATAAGATCTATGTGAGGGAAATTATAAAACTTTTACTGAAAGATATCTCAGAATAAGTGAATAAGCAGTGAGACATTCCATGCTCATGGATAAGAAGACTCAATATTGTCAATATGTCAATTCTCCCCAATTTGATCTATAGGTTCACTGCAATCCCAATAAAAATTCCAGAAATTTTTTTTTGTGGATATTGACAAACTGAATCTAAAATCTTTATGGATCAGCAAATGAACCCAAATAATCAGTAAAATCTTGAAGGAGACTAATAAGAAGACTGATACTAGTAAGCTTCAAAGCTTACTATAAAACTACATAATCACATAATCAAGACAATGTGGTATTAGCAAAGAATAGACAAATAGACCATTGAAACAGAATAGAAAATCCAGAAACTGACCCACATAAATATAATGGCAATACAATGGAGTAAAACCAGTATTTTAAGCGGTGGTGCTAGAGCAGCTGGACATTCACATGCAAAATATGAATCTTGACACAGACATTATGCCCTTTACAAGGATTAATTGAAAATGATCAGCCTAAATGTAAAATGCAAAACTATATAACTCCTAGAAGATAAGAGAAGAAAATCTGATAATAGGAGAAAATATGATCTTTGGTATAATAATGATTTTTAAGATACAACAAATACATGATCCATGAAAGAAATAACTGTTAAACTGAATGACATAAAAATGAAAAACTTCTGCTCCATGAAAAATAAAGTTAAGAGAATGAGAAGACAAACCACAGATCAAGAGAAAATATTTGCAGAAGACCGAGCTAGTAAAGAGCTATTATCCAAAACATGCAAAGGATTCTTAAATCTTTACAGTAAGAAAATGAACAGCCAGATTAAAAGGTGGGCCAAAGACCTGAATAGACACCTCACCAAAGAATGTAGATAGGTGGTGGACAAAGTGGCATATGAAAAGACGCTCAACACATTATGTTTTTAAGGAATTGCAAATGAAAACATTGAGATACCATGACAGATTTACCATGACAGATGCCCAAAATTCAAAGCACTTGACAACACAACATCAAATATTGGCAAGAATGTGAAGCAACCCGACCTCTCGCATATATCCAAAGGTATAGCCACTTTGGAATACAGTTTGGTAGTTTCTTAAACAACTAAATATATTCTTCAAATCTGACCCGGTGATTGCTCAGCAAAGGAGCTGAAAAATTATGTCCACACAAAAACTTGCATGTGGATCTTTAGGGTAGCTTTATTCATAACTGCCAAAACTTGGAAGCAAACAAGATGTTCTTCAGTTGGTGAATAAATAAACTCCAGTGCACCCAGACAATGTAATGTTATTCCCAAAATGCTGGCAAGGATGTGAAACAACCAAACCTCATCACACATCAGATGAAATTAACTTATCAACCTAAGACATAGAGGAGCATTATATACATATTACTAAGTGAAAGAAACCAATCTGAAAATTCTGTGTACTGTATGATTTCAGTTATAAGACATCCTGGAAAAGGCAAAATCATGGAATAAGTAAAAAGATTAATGGTTGCCTGGGATTAGTGGAGAGGGAGGGGAAAGTAGGAAGATCACAGAGGATTTTTCAGGTAGTGAAACTGTTCTACACAATATTATAATAGTAGGCACATGATGCTATACTTTTTCTAAACCCATAGAAGAACAATAGCAAGAGTAAACATTAATGTAAACCATGGGCTTTGGATGATAATGATGTGCTAATATAGGCTTTCCAGTTGGGACTAATGTACCGCCAGTGTTGCTGGCTGTTGATAGCAGAGGAGGCTGTGCATGTGTAGGAGAGGGGGTATATGGGAACTCTTTGTACTTTATTTTCAATTTTGCTGTGAACCTAAATCACTCTAAAAAACTAAAGTTTATTCAAAATAAACAGTGTTTTTTAAAATTTTATTTTATTATTTTTTAAAGATTTATTTATTTATTTATATAAGCACTGGGTACAGTCAGAAGCACAGGAGGGTGAGAGAATTCACCAGAGCCAGAGCAGGGAACAGAACAGGCAGACTGATAAAATACACTGCTGAGGGGAGCAGTGGGCGCGGCAGGAGAGGTCTGTTTTGCCACGTGGGACCCTTGCTGGTGGCGGGGATCGATCTGGTGCTGCAGGATTGAACCGGTGCTGCAGAGGCTGCGGGCAGCTTCGTAGGCCAGTGCTCAACCGCTGCACCTCCAGGGAGGCCCTTAAAATTTTATTGATTGATTGATTGATTCATTTATTTTATTTATTCGTGTTGTAACTTATCCACAGACAAAAGAGGGTATAGGAAACTTTTAACTTTCACATTCAGACTTTCAATTTTTTTTTAGTGGTCACTCAATTAATATTGGATGATTTTTTTTCTTACATCATTGTTCACTTTTCATTTATTTTAAAGTGTTTGCTTTCTTTTATCACATGTAGTCCTCATAGAATTTCCACCACCAATTCATCCATACACCATTATCATAGTCTCTTGTGATCCTCCTGCCCCCATCTCGATCCCTCTCCCTCCTCCTCCCCTGCAGAAAGTCTCTGATTTATACTTGTCTATTTATTTTTGTTTTGTTATGTTTGTTTTTTTAATTGCTATTTTTTTTGATTCTTTATTTGGTTCCCCTATGTTTCTTCTATAAGTAAAATCATCCAATATTTTTCTTTTTCCTTCTGACTTATTTCACTGAACATAATAAACAGTGTTTTTAATGAGCATTAATATTAAAAGTTGTTTGTAATGTTTTAAATAAAATTTACAAAGCCACTTGCTGTTATGCATTTATGTTAATAAATATGCATGTTTATATTTATATTAAGTGGCACAGTGTATAGTAGATAATATCACTCTACATGTTTACTTACTTATTTAATCCTCTTAATACAGCTAAGACATAAGTATGTTATTACTAATATAATCCACTTTTTATTAAAATATGCATAGAAATAGGTCTGCAAGAGTATAAAACAGTTCTTGGAATTGTTGAAATTATTCCTGGAAGACCATTGGAGGGGTTATCTTTGAAGTTTTTTCTTTATTTTGTTTATCTGCATTTTATTGTTTCTGTATAGTGAACATGTATTGGTATTCTGCCACAAAAAAGTAATCCTGTTTATTTTATTTATTTAATTTTTTTTTCAGTATGCATTTCAATTGCATATAAGGGCATATCGAAAGCAAATTTTCCTCCATGAAATTCCCAGTCTCCTTGCTTTCTCCAAAGGGAGCCAGTGGAAGTGACTCCTTGTGAATATTTTCAGAGGTGTCTGTTTAAAAGCATGTGTGTGTGTGTGTGTATATATATATATATATATATATATATATATATGATTTCCTACTCTTGCCCTCCCTTCCTGACAAATGACAGATTTTTTACTTTGCCGTTTTATTTGGAGTTTATTCTAAATTCATGCATATAAAGCAGCTCATTGTTTATTTTTCAAAATTCCTTTTTTTTATTGTTTTTTTCTTTTTTTGAGTAGAAGAACTGGGGTGTAGGCCAGAGGTGCAGGGGGTGACAGGATTCACCAGAGATAGAGTGGGAAGCAGAACAGGCAGATCTACTGAAATACACTGCTGAGGGAAGCAGCAGTCGAGACAGGAGAGGTCTGCTGTGTCCTGTGGGTTAGCTCCCTGGCTGGGAATCTAACTCAGGCCTTAGAGGAGAGAGTGCTGAGACTTAACCCCTACACCACCCAGGAGGGACCAGCTCACTGTTTCTGTGATGGCAAAACATGTTATTGTTTGGATGCACCATGTCTTATGTAAAACCTCCCCTATAACGCTCCCGGGCTTTTGTTACTACGGATGTTAATGTTATAATAGATGTCCTTGTACATACTTTTTTCCTGAACATATACTTCAATTAGCTAAATTTCTTACATTGTAAATAGTAGGTCAAAGGATAAATTCATTTAAGAATTTTGATATTTGACAAATAGCCTTCAAAAAAGGCCGTGCCAGTTGGTACTCCCAGCAAAGTAATTGAGCACCTATGCATACATCGTGTACACTTCAGCGGTGGCTGGGTACATACTGTGTTCTTTTCATCCCCCCACAGGGCATTATCACATTATTATTTTAAATAGCCACAAAAAAGAAATAGATCAAGCCACTGTTCATTTTAGACTTGACTTGGCATTTGTGTTGAGGTTGCCCAGACACAATGAGACTAGAATGGAAATATGCTATTTTATCTTGCCTTGACCCAATTTTTTTAAAAATGAGGAATAATTTTATACTTTGCTTGAGGGACTTGTGGAGATGTAATTTATTATTTTTTTTAAATTTTAAAAAAAGATTTATTTATTTATGTATATAAGAACTGGGGTACAAGCCGGAGGTGTATGGGGTGAGAGGATTCATCAGAGACAGAGTGGGGAACAGAACAGGAGGATCTATTGAAATACACTACTGAGGGGAGCAGCAGGAAGACAGGAGAAGTCCTCTGCACCATGTGGGTCAGCTCCCTGGCTGGGGACCAAACTCATGATGCAGTGGCTGTGGATAGCTTCATAGGTTGTGTCTAGACTCCTGTGCCACCAGGGAGGCCCTGGAGATGTAATTTAAAGGATTATAGAGAGATTGCATGTTCTGGATTTCAAAGAAACTTGCACACTAATACTTGTCAATTGGTGGTCTTCTGACTAGAACTCACCTGTTTTACCAGTTCTTTCCAGAATCTTCCCTCAATGAAAAGAAAATTAGTGCATCCTTCTATCTCACTGCTTTCTGGCCAACTGATTTGGATCCTTGAAATAGGCTTGGGGTCTTTGCAAGAGGCTGCATTTCATAATAGGAGGAAGTGTCCTAATTCCACCAAATCTGGAAATCAGGCTCCCAACGATCATCAGCATTAATAATGACTTTATAACACCATTACAGCCAGTGCATTGATTTAGAAAAGCACCAAGTCAATGTAATCTGTTTTGCACAGGAGGAGAGGGAATTCTGAGAGCAGGTGCAATTTCAATTGAATTATTTCATTACTTCCTCATCAGGTTTGGCTGCTGCCAGAAGAACAAAGATGCCTCAGACTGTATCTTCTTTTTTTTTGAGACAGTTAACTTCATTTTGTGAGATGCGAATGAGACCCACATAACTCATTTAGACTCAGCCCAGTGCTCAGATATCTAATTATTATTTCCTTGAATGTTTATTGGGTTTTGTGGACTTTTTAGAGATGGTTCTATTATGTGGTTGATAAACAGAATGTTGCAGGAGGGGAGATGTGGCCTTTCTCTTCTGATGGAGGATAAAATGAAGTTCCTACGCTGAAGATGAAGGAAGGAGATTCTGCCAGTTTCTCCCGTGTTCCCTCAGCTAGGTGGTTTGTGGTCCGTAACTGTAATCAATTCCTTACAAAAATGTCTCTGGAAAGCTTTGGGTGCATGCCAAGACTATTAGACAATCCCTGGTTTCAGAACATGAAAGATCTTAATGGGTCCAGATCCTGGCCCTTGTGTAAACATCACAAATCTGGCAGTGACATCTGCTCACACATCTTCAGGGACCCTTGGATTAACCTCCTTCACGTTCGGAACATGTGCCCACCTCAAGTTCCAAGGGGCTGGAATTTGGAATGTAGACCTGAACCAATCATCACATCCTACTCCCTTGACCACTGTGACTGGCTCATGAATGGGTGTGTGACCCAGTCACTATGCCTGAGATTACATTAGACTTTTGTCAGGAATTCTTGGATTGAGACCCTTGGTCTTTACTACTGTCCTTGACTAAGTGTCTGTAGTCTCTGCTTGAGACCACAAGAGTCTCCTTGAGAATAGGGACAACATGGAAGCACAGAGAAATTAAATTGATCACCCAAAGTGCTATATGTCTAGATATTACACCAGCTTATATAATTTTTTGCATAAACTGTTTCCAGTCAACTGTGCACTGTCTCCTTCATTTACTTTCGAGGAAACTCTTAGCATCAAGTTGCATAAAGCTGAAATTTCCGGGCCATATAGCAGAGAGCTGCCCTGGAGTTTACAGGGAAACTTTTCAGATAATGCCTTTCTTTGAACCCCTGAAGTGCAAAGAAAAGGTGGTTGACGTTGTACCTGGTGAAAACTATGGGCCCATGTCTGGCCGAGGTGGGGATGTGTAAGTTGTTATTCTGGGAATCCTCAGAGTCTCAGAAAAGCCAGGAGAGTAGAATGACTGGCAGAGAAGATATAGGTAGGGTTTTACTGGTGTGTCGAAAAATAGTTCCTGATGGAGGTAATGAAAGAAATCTTGGCTATTTTATAGTAATTACAATAGATGTGAGGAATGGGAAAAGTCATTATAATGTGGTGGATCTTTCATCAGCTTGCTCAACTAGCATTTGAATTTTCTTCATGAGCCCCAAATTGTGAGTGGATTAGTCTAATGTTGGTGGGTGGAGAGGTGGGCTTTGCTACTCCCAAGTGATATATGGGGTAACTGAGGGAATGGAGGTGAGTTGCTCAAGGTGATTTCTCTAATAAGTGGCAAAGCTGGGCCTCCCCGGTGGCACAGGGGGCTGAGTGCCATGCTGTGAAGCTGTCTGCAGCCTCTGCAGTGCGGGTTCGATCCTGGCCAGCCAGAGAGGATCCCATATGGTGCGGCAGACCTCTCCTGTCTCGCCCGCTGCTCCCCTCAGCAGTGTATTTCAGTCAGTCTGCCTGTTCTGCTCCCTGTTCTGCCTGTTCGCTCGGTCTCTGGTGAATCCTCTCACCCTCCTGCGCCTCTGGCCTGTACCCAAGCTCTTGTATAAAAATGAATAAATCTTTAAAAAAAATAAGTGGCAAAGCTTAAACCATGTGTGTCTGCTGTTGAATCTGCGGATTTTGACTGTGTTGCTTTACCTGCCTTGTTTATGCATACCCATGCTGTGATTATTCTAAGCAATATCCTCTCACAAAAAATCACCTGGAACTTCCTTCTCAGTTTTCCTTCTTTGTCTATTTGTGGCGACACATTCTTTTCATCCATTGTCAAGACTGATGGGTGAGCCCATCCTTTATTTGTTGTACACAACAGGCTGTCCAGCTCTCAAATCTGGTTGCCCATTAAATCTCTTGGGGAACTTAAAAAACACAAGTGTCCAGGGTTCCTGACTAAATTGATCTGGGATGAGGCCTGGACAATGGTATTTTTTAGAAGATCCCAGGTGATTTTAACATGCTGCCAGGAGTGAGACCATTGTCTTAAGGACAGCTCTGGACAGAGGATAGGTGAGAAAGAGAAACCAATTCATATCTTCCAGTGTAATACATTTTCTCCTAGGTGAAGATAATACTGGACTGGGTGGCCAGAAACCCAAGTAAAATTAGGTTAAGCAAAAGAGAGGGGTCACTGTTCTCATGAACTGGATGAACTCAAGTGGGCTAGTTCTGAGTACTCTTCCAGGGTCAGTGAGTTTTTTTCTGTCTTTCTGTCTGTCTCTTGCCTGGCGTGGCCTTCGCTTCTGGCTTCACACAATAAACTGCTTTCCATGTGTGTCCTCAAAGATGGCTGCTTTAGCACTCGGCTCACATTCTCTCTGCTTGGTAGCCTTGCAGGAAAAGGGATGACTGCTCTTTCTAAATGTTTATGTGTTAATCCAGGGAAGGACTTCTGTCACTGGGTCACTCCTGGACGAGTCACTCTGCTCAGTCAGTAGCCAGGAGGTGGCAGACACAGGGATTTCAGTCTCCCAGGGGTCCATGGGAGGCAGGGCAGGGTGTGGTTCTTTAAAGCAGGCAGCACAGCAGATGTGCCCCTGAAGTCTTAGACGAGTGTGGTAGCTCGCTAGGGCAAAAAGAGAAGAAAAATTCTAAGCAGAGGGACAAGCTAGTGAAAGGCCTGGGGATGTTAGGGGGTTCGGCATCTTCGTGCAGGATGTTTTTGGGATCATGACAAGAGTGAGGGTGGAGAGAGGGCAGCAGGGGTTGCTGCTGAAGGATCTTGAAGGACACACAGAGGACCCTGGATGACATCTCTTAGGTTAAGGGTATTACAAGGCTTTAGGTAGGAGGTGACATGATTACATTTGATCTGATTGTGGGGCGTGGAAGGGGGAGACTGGGCTTGGTTCATAGGATGTTGAAATGATGCTCCGAAAGGACCCCAGTATGTCATTCCTTATATTGATGAAGTACTTCGTAGTTTTCAAACACATTCACATTCATGATGAAAATGAAGGTGAGTGAGGGGAAGGTTGTCATCCCCAGTTATACAATCTGGCCACGAGGCCTTTGTCGCTCTCTCTATTGTGAATATGTATCTCCACTGAGATGCTCACCTGTTCCTTCTCCTAATGGCCTCTTGATAGACAGAAGTTCCCATTTTTAATACGTACCAATTTGTCAAATTTGTCTTTTATGGTTTGTGTTGTGGTGTCCACTTTCTTACCCCAAGGTCATAGAGAGGGGACTTTCTTTGCCGAGGGCAGTCTAGGGGAGGCTTCTGTGAGCGTCATTTGAGTGAGCCCTCAAGGATGCTGAGGATGGGGTCAGGCTGTGCTGAGCCTTCTGTTTGTTCTGCCTCCTCTGCCGATTGGATCCCTGTCTTTGGAGGCGCAAGTCCCTCAGTCCCTCAGGCTAGACTGGAGCAGAGAAAGCAGAGTCCAGGAAAGCCAAGTGGCGGCAGTGTCATTTGTCCTGCATTAATGTATGCATCTGGCAAGAAGCAATGACATCAAATGCAGGTAAAGAATTGCCTTAAGGTTGACAGACATGAAGGCAGCCAGCTGAGGTAATGCTTTCAGGACAACTTTGGGCCTTCTGGGCCATTTGGAAGGAAGGGCACAGCTTCAAAGTGTGGAAGACAAACAAAGGACACCCACTCACCGCCCCCCTCTCCCAACCCCCCCCCCCCCCCCCCGCCCAATTTCCTAGCGTGTTTGATTTAAGAGGCTTTTGTGTAAAGTGGAAATCAATAAAAACAGAACTGGCAGCTTCCCCTCAGCAGAGGTTGAGAGTGCATTCCATCAGGAAAGCCACTTCCGGCATTTGGCTCCAGGCCTTCCATCAGGGGAGAGGACCTCAGGCTACATCTCCAAAGCTGCATTTTTAATTTTTTTGACACTTACTTGTTTGGGTTTATGCTCTGTGGTCGACAAGGGCACTGAGCAAATGTGAAGTGACTGTTTTCAGGAGCACTCAGTGAGAGAGGGGTACCCAAGAACCCCCAAACCAACTCATTCTAAATAGGGCCTGCCATCCACTGCCTCAAGACAAAACATATAAGACCTTTAATGGAAAGGAACTTTAATACAGTGAGTGTGCAACAAAGAAAAGACAAAGAATATAGTTTCCAAATCTAGACCCGAAGTTACCCATCTCCTCATGGGTAAATGCCCAGCCAAACAGGATTGTCCCAAAGCAGGACCACTGAGGCCTGAAGGCTTGCCACAAGTCTAAGGTACCTTCTGGTGGGGAGCCATAGGAAAGGACAGAAGGGGCCCAGCACGTCCAGCACTGAAAGAACAAGATCAAGATCAATGCTGCCATCTTTAACTTCCCCACAGTTCTCTTACCCACATCTCTTTCAACTAGTCTAGGACCAAGAAGCAAGTGCAGCTTCTTTACACGTCTCTCTCCTCCATGTGCTTGCTCCAGGTCTCCTCCGGTTCTCCATTCTTCTTCCTTTGTCGATCAGTCTCCTCTCCAGCTTCTTCTCCTCGCTGCTCAGCTCTACCTTCCCTCAGGTGGGCCAGGGAACCTGGAACCCCTGCTTTTCCTGGGACCACCCTGTTACATTTTCAGGACTGCTGGAGTTTTGGGGTTTGTCCCTGGTCCAGGGGCAGCACAGCTGTAGCTTGAGGCTTACAAACTCTGGTTGCTGTCTACTCTGACTCATAGGTATTGGGTCATGGGGGCCAACCATGCATGCTCTGGAGCCAAGACTGTTAGGTTTGAATTCTGGGCCTGTCACTTATATGCTCTGAGGCCTTGGACAAGTGACTATGCTCTACCTCAGTTTCCTCATCTGCAAAATTAGAATAAGAAATGGGTGTGCTAAAAAAATTAGCTGAGTTCATATGTGCAAAGCACCTTTCCAGCATGGAGTTAGCAAATGCTATTCACTATTCTTCTTTGTATAGTCACAAGAGCTACGAGAGCAAAAATGAATTCTTTAGATTCCAAAGGAACCACAAGCTTCCATAACAGCAAGAGGGAAATGATTCTATTTCAGTACCCAAAGAATACTTGCCTGAAACATTCAGATAAAGGAGGCAAAAACATGGGGTTTTCTGGAATGCAAAGACTTTATTTTTTATTTAATGACTAAATTACTGGCTTGCTTATAATTAGAAATTTACTTCTTTTTGTCTCAAAAGTTTCACTTTTTTGGACTCTTCGGGGACTAGCCAACTACTTATGTGGGAGGAGCAAAGTAAAGAGCACCAACTTCAGTCTTAGATATGAGTTCAAATTTTATTTTTTATTTAATGACTAAATTACTGGCTTGCTTATAATTAGAAATTTACTTCTTTTTGTCTCAAAAGTTTCACTTTTTTGGACTCTTTGGGGACTAGCCAACTACTTATGTGGGAGGAGCAAAGTAAAGAGCACCAACTTCAGTCTTAGATATGAGTTCAAATTTACCACTTATTAACTATATGTCTTTGGCATGAAACCACCCAGGCCTCTGTGATTTCTGTGTAAAGCACCTGACACTGATTTATATGTAGTAGCTACTGGATAAATATTCATTTATTTCCTCCTGTGGCAGAAAGATGGCCCCCAATGATGACCACAGCCTAATCCCCCAAACATTCATGTCATACTGCATGCCAAAAAGGACTTTGATTAAGATGTGATTAAGTTAAGGATCTTGAGCTGGGGAGATTAAGATGGACCATCCAGGTGGGTGTGATATAATTCTTGGAAGAAGGAGCCAGGAAGGACAATGACAGAGAAGATGAGATAATAAGAAAATCTCGCAAGATTTGGTGATAAAGGAAGAGGCCAGGGCCTAAGGAATGCAGATGGCATCTAACAGGTGAAAAAAGCTGAAAATAGAGTCTCCTTAGAGCCTCCAGGAACCACACCTGACAACCCCTTGATTTTAGCCCTTTAGGACTCAATTTCAAACTTATTCCAGAATTTCTCTTCCACAATTGTTTATTTGTCTTGTTTTAACCTATTATGTTTATGGAACTTGTTACAGCAGTAAAAGGAAACTGATACAGCCTGTTTCCTCCTCTGTCCTGCTGTGTCACACCACAGCACTGTGTCCCTGGAAGCTGCTGGTTCACTTGAGAAGATACTGTTATCAGTGGGGATGGTGCATGGAGGTGCTTTCCAGCCACTGGGAAGAGCAAGACTCCCACCCTGAAGAGGAGCAGGAGCAGGGCCAGGATGGGAACATATCATGCCCGGCACAGACTCGACTGAAGGTCCACAGTGTGATCTGGAGCTGTGGCTTTGTGTGCAGGGTCCTTAGACTCAGGCCATCGTTCTCGCCCTGCCTATCCTCAGCCAAATCACTCCTCTAAGTTGGGAAAGGTCCACTGACCTCTCTCAGCGCCCAGTGGTCAGCCGTCAGTGGTGACTGTCACTTTTAACATTTGGTTCACATGCTGCACACTGACCAGGAGAGCCCTGGCTTTCCCACTGGGTTCCCCACCTGGCACCTGGAATGCTCATCCCAAGACTCTAGTCCTTGAATTTACAAATAACCCACCCACATGTCGCAGTTGCCCTCAGGCAGGCCTGAGAGATAGTTTTCCTTTATAGATGATGACTGGGAGTGAGGAGATGGCTGGGTGTGGTTCTGCAGACTTTTGTCTTTTACTGCAAAGGTCAGAATGATATGGGCGATCACCTTGGGTTTGCTACGCAGACAAGGCCTAAGACTTGTTCAGGGTCTTGTGGTTAAAACCTGTACAGGCAGGAGCAGGCCTTTTTTTAATTATTTTTTTTAATTTTTATATTCCCCATACAATTGCAATCCCCTTAGCAGGCCTCTTAATGAACTCTGTTGGGTATGCTGGCTACGCAGCCCTTGCTCCTGACTGATGGGACCCTAAGACAATCACTATCAAACAGTTTTTACTGTATTCCTCTAGATGTTCTGTGTGCCTATATTAATATATTAATGACAGGGATATTTTTAAGTGTGAGCATTTATGCAGGTTGTTATGCAATTTTTTGTAGAACTGCATATATCTTGGTTATTTTACTACATTCCTGGTATAGATATGCTTTATCTTATTTAATGTGTGTAGAATATTCTGGAGAATGTAGCCTAATTTATTTAAGCAGTTCTCGGCACAATTTGGAATAATGCAGACTAGAATGATGAGCTTTCAGTGCAGCCTTGGGGAGAGAGAAGCACACCCCCTCAGCCATGGAAACGCCAGCATTGTCACATCAGGGGAAGGACAGGGCTGGGCTCACATCCTCCAGGCCATGGTTTGCTGCCCTCTGACAAATCAAACTCCCCAGAAGTGTCAGTGAAACCTCATTACCAGTGGCGTGTTAATGAGCAGCCGGGGCTGCCACTGTTGTGGAGCTCAGAAAAATTACAAAGATGTCATCGGCAGAAGCTCAAGTCCCTTTCACGAATGTCATCCTCTGTAAGAGGTCTGAAACGATGGAAATGTTATGATCGTTATTACTGTGCTAATAGCAGAACAATAAAAGAAGAAAGAAATCACCCACCAAAGATCCTTGCAACCCAAAATGGGGCTGGAAGGACACTGTGGCCTTATCAGTTTGAAAAGCTACTGCTCAAAGTCAAACGCCATAGCTTGCTGAGAGAGAAGTGAAAATCAATTATTAATGCAGCCCTGGCCTCACTTGTGATTTTCACAGAGAACCAGATCTTTCAATCAGGGGAGGGAAGACAGTGAGGGGGTAGGGGAAATGGTGGTAAACAAAGATCAAAAACTATTGCAATCATTTGCAGGCTGTCATAGCCTAGCGGAAGCAATGTTCACAGACTGAAGGAAAGCAAAATGGAAACAAATAAAAGAGACCATCTATGGAGATGAAGCCACGCTGTCTTTAGGGGTCTTTTGCTTATTTGACTTAATATATAAATGCATTTCTAATCTTGCTCTTTCCCCCTTTTCTAAGTAGCCTCTCCACAGCTGTATCAGGGCCAAAGGGGAAGCTGGGAGTCAGACACAGCAGGGCTTCTCAGTTCGGCCCTGCTGGCAGTTTGGACCAGATAATCCTTTGTTGTGGGACTGTCTTGCACATTGTAGGATAAGTTTAGCAACATCCTGGCCTCTGCCACTAGATGCAGCAGCATCCTCCCAGTTGTGACAACTAAAGACTGTAGACATCAACAAAGGGCTTGGGGTTGGGGCAGGCATTCTTAATGGTTGGGGGTGGGGAGCAACTCAATGAAGATCAAGGGAAACTACTCTGAACACAGTGTTTGAGATGACCCATCTCACACCCCCCAGCCTTTGCTCTGGGTCAGAGTGGGAAATCTCCCCAGTCTGCTGTCCTCTCACCTCATGCCACCACCCTCCATTTCATCCCATCTGGCCACCTCAAACAATAGAAATTGATCCATAAAAACATCCATCTGCAGAAGTCACAACAGAACTCACATTCATAGAGTACATAGAGGTCATAGTGGCATTTGTCTGAGATCCAGGAATCTCCAACACTAGAATCTTATTCTGACACAGTCCCTGCGCCATAGGTCTCTGAGAACTTGGAGGACATGACAAAGGCAAGCTCATTAGTTTCAGTTAGCCCCAACCATGAAGCTGTCTCCACGTGATCCAGGCAGGACTGCTAGGAGAGACTGTTTTACCAATTGTAGCCAGAGTCTGTCTTTTCCCTACATTCTTTAACCACACAGAAGTGAAGATGTGTTCTTCCAGAGAAAAGCAGGGTGAGAGGTACAAGCAAAGCAGAGAGAGCGCTCCTCTGTAAGGTTTAGACCATGTCTAACCCTCCTACTTTATCTAAGTGACTCCAGTATTCTTGGACATGAGACCTTAGGACTCAAGAGCACTCTCTGCACTGCCCTGTAGTCAGAGCTGAGCAGATGGTCCCTGAGGATGGCTGCCAGCAGCTCCCTCCCTCCTGTACAGACTTGGCACTCCTCAGGTCAAGAAGAATGCTTTCCTGATGAATCTGAGCTGGCCTTGTGAATTATATTGCCCAGCAAATTGTGGCAGAACTGAAGTTGTGCCAATTCTGGGTCTATCCTTTAAAATAACAGTGGTTTTCATTTCCTCTCTCTTGGAAGCTAGCTGTCATGGAAAAAGCCCTGAGATCTCCAAGCTTGGAGGAACCACAGACAAGATATATTGAGTGGAGAGAAATTGGCTAGAATTGGCTAGAATTGGCTTCCAATTCTAGCCATCCCAGCTGAGGTGCTAGAAACATGAGTGAGTGTAAAATCCATGTTGGGCATTCCAACCCCAATGTCACCTCGTGACACAGGAAAACCACCTCGCAGAGTCCATCTTAGATCACATAATCATGAGAGCAATATTAAATCATATCTGTTTTAAACTTCTATAGTGCTTTGCTAGTTACATGTTAAAAAAATAACTAAAATAATGGCTCAGAGCTTTAACCTGGTTTCTATCATCACATGGAAAACTTACTTTTTTCAAAAGATTTATTTATTTATTTTTTAAAAGATTTATTTATTTATGCATACAAGAGCTGAGGTACAGGCCAGAGATATGGGGGTGGGGGAGGGGTTGGAGGATTCACTGGAGACAGAGTGTGGAACAGAATAGGCGGATCTACTGAAATACACTGCTGAAGGGAACAGTGGGTGAGACGGGAGAGGTCTGCTGCACCATGTGGTTAGCTCCCTGGTCGGGGATTGAACTCTTGCTGTAGTGGCTGCCAATAGCTTCAGAGTGCTGAGACTTAACCCCTTGAGCCACCAGGGATTTCCTCAATATTCTTTATTTTTCTTGAATTCTTAGAAGTTTCACTACTGTATGTCTTGGTGTTGGTCTCACTTTGTTTAGGGACCCCAGTGTTCTCCTAGTTTCCTGGATTTCTATATTTCTATATTTTCTTGTCCTGGCCTAGAAAGTTTTCTTTTACTATTCCTTAAATACTTTCTCTACTTCTTTTTGACTCTCTCCCCTTCTTGGGTATCCATTATTCTTATATTGCCTTTCCTCATGGTGCTGTCATGAAGTGTTCATTTTTTAAAACATTGTTTCTATTTTTCTTCTTTCATATTGCTTCTTTATAAATCTATACCTTCACATTCACTGACTTACTCTTTCATTTGATTTATTCTACTTGTTTAGCTTTCTATAGTAGTTTCCATACCCTCTTTTAATCTTTTTTTCATCCTATAGCTTCTTTATTTCCTTCTTTAGAGAATATTTTTCAATCTTTTCTTCACTGATTTTGGTTCTCAAGACATTCATTTGCTTTTCTGTATTTTGCTGCATATCCTTGACCTACTTTTCTGCATTTTTCTCTGAGTTTTCCAAATTCCTTTTGGATTGCAAATTTTTCTTTTCTTTGTGATTTGGTTTTGGAGATTTGTTCTCCCTCTTTGGTGTAATATTCTCTTTCTGACTTCTGAGCTGCTCCTTGTGTTAATCCATCTCCTAGTTGCTTTCAGGACCTCACTGCAGTGGGTTTGGGCTCTGCTAGGTGTGTCTCCACCCTTCCCTCACTGGACCAAGATACTCACCAGAGGGCAACTTAAGGTCATAACTGTTTGGTGGGACTCTGTGCAGCCTGTACTGGGGCCTACTCTGGTTCTTCAGGAACTGGTGGGTGGGCCTGGAGTCAGCAGTGTGTCCTGGAGGGTTGCTGCTATCAGGTTGACTGAGGGTTGCTGCTATCAGGTGGGTTCTGTGCAGCTCAGACTGGAGAATGAGCCAATTTCCAAGCAAAGTTCATTTTCTACATGTATTTTTCCAGCTTTCCAGCACTAGTTATGTGACATTTTCTTTTCCTTATTGAATTGTCTTGTTACTTCATTGAAAACCAAATACATCAAATGGATATAGAAATCTTTATGGAGTTTTAATTAATCTTAGTCTATCCTTACGCCATTATTACACTGTCTTTTTTTTTTTTAAACTATATGGCTTATAATGTCTTGAAATCAGAATCCTCTTTGTCAGTATTCAACATTGCTTTGGCTATTCTAGGTCCTTTGCATACCCATATAAATTTTAGGAGCAACTTGCTAATTTTTATAAAAGTTCCTGTTTAGATTCTAATTTCAGTAGATTAAATCAATAGATCAGGTTATAGAGAAATATTATATCAACAATCTTGAGTCCTACAATTAATATTTTCTTTACCTCCATTTATTTAAAATTAATTTCTCTCAGCAATATTCTTAGTTTTCAGTCAATGCTCTTGTATATCTTTAATTAAATTTGCCTCTCTGTATTTATATTTCCTGTTATAATTATAAATCAATTAAACTATTTTCTAGTGGTTTGCTGATAGCACATAAAATTACCATTTATTTTTTTATATTGGCCTTATATCCCTGTGATCTTGCTAATTTTACTTTGTAGATTACTTAGCTTTTGTAAGGAACTACACTGTTTCTATGAATGAAGACAGTTTTTACATATTTCTTTTCAATTTTTATGCCTTTTACTTCTTTTCTTTGCTAATTGAAAAGGATAATGTTGAGTAAGCATGGTGAGAGTGGACATCCTTATTTAGTTTCCATTCCTAAAGGGAGAACACTTAATGTTTCACTATTAAGAATGATTTTGCTGTAGGGTTTCATAGATATCCTTTATCAGAATGATGAATTAAAATTTTATTTTCAGGTCTCTGAGGACGTTTTTCATGAATTTGTGTAGAATTTTGATATTGATTGATTTTTGAATGTTAAAACAATCTTGTATTTCTGGGACAAGCCCCAGTTAGTCATCATTTTTATCTTACTTTTTATGTTGCTAATATCTTGTTTAGAAATTTTGGCCCAAGAGACAAATGGTCAGTAGTTTTTTTTCTTTTTCTTGTAATTACCTTTTCTGTTTTATATCAGTCATGTTGACCTATATAACAATTTATCTTGCACCTTTTTATAAGGTGTTTAGATTAATATTCTTTCTTTTCTTGCTATAGTCTAACTCAACTCAATTTGTGTTTTTCATAAAAAATTTCATTTTATTTAAGTTGTCAAATTTGTTGGCCTGAAGTTGTTTGTGATGTTACTATATGCTTTTAAAGCGGAGGCATCTGCAATGATACTTCCTTCCTTCATTTATAATATTGCTAATAAATTTTTTCTCCTTCATTTTCTTCTTTCCTAGGGGTTATTAATTTTATTAATCTTTGAAATATCCAATTTTGGCTGTATTGATTTTCTTTGTTGTTTATCTTCTATTTTATTGATTTTTGATCCAAGATTTAATATAGCTCTATCACCACCCCAAACATTCCTTGTACTGCTTCTTTGAAGTCACAACCTCCTTCACCCCTAACGGTTGGTAATCACTAATCTACAACCACCACAGTTTTATCTTTTGGAGACTGTCATATCCATGGAAGGAATTGGATGTAACATTTTGATATTGACTTCTTTCACTCAGCATCCAAATTGTTGCAAGGATCAATAATTCATTACTTTTTATTGGCTAGTAGAATTCCATTGTGGGCACGTGCTACAACTTGCATATCCATTCATCTAGTGTGTTCCAGGGATTTGGGCATAGAGATAGGAAGATCTGACCATGAGAGGCAGCAACACACAAATTTTATTGGGACATACTTGAACAGGGTTCCATGAGACAGTATCACGGGATGAGAATCCATCCAAAAAGAAAGGAGATAAAGAGAACTCCCCAGAATGTTAGTGGAGAGAGAACTTATGTGTTTAGGTGATGGCTCTCAGGAGCACAGCAGGAAGTCATTTGTCAGTGAATCCTGAAGGGCAGTGGCTTGTAACTATGAGGCCCTATCTTATCATTAGGTAACAGCTATTTTGTGTGATTTTATGTCTAGCTCCTTTTATTTTGCACCCTACCTTTTAGGTTTATCCATATTGCAAATTGTTTCAATACTTAACTCTTTTTTATTGCTGAGTAATATTTTATTATATGGGATAACATTTTGTTTATCCATTCATCAATTGATGGACAGCTGTGTTTTTCCCACTTTTTGGCTATTATGAATAATGCTGCTATGAATATTTATGTATAAGTTTTTATGTGAACATATGCTTTCATTTCTCTTGGCTATATATATACCTAGAAGTGGAATTGCTGAATCATATGGCAAGTCTATGTTTAACATTTTGAGGAACTTCCAAACTACTTCCCAACACATCCAAAATATTATATTTTCACAAGCAAGGTATGAGGGTTCTGATTCCTCACACTCACCAACATTTGTTTTGTGTTTTTTTAAATTAAAATAATGCTAATGAGGATGGAGATTTGCATTTGTAATTTTATTTACATTTCCTTAAAGATTAATAATGATGAGCATCTTTTCATGTTCATCTTTATTTAAGAGTTTTTTTTTCTGGATATAGATTTTTTTGTTGTTGTTGACAGTTCTTTTATTGGTTTCTGATGAGAAATTCATTGCTATTTGCATTTCTTTCCCCAATTAAGTGATACTGTTTTCACAATATTCCTTTCTTTTTAGTTTATTTGGTTTCCCTTAGCTTGAATCTGTGGGCTTATGATTTTGTTGTTTTTTTTTTTTTTCCATTTTGTGGCGTTCCTAGTCATTATTTCCATATTTTTCCTGCATTTTTTAAAAAGATTTATTTATTTATTTATATAAGAACCAGGATACAGGCCAAATACGTGGGAGGGTGAGAGGATTCACCAGAGACAGAGTGGGGAACAGAACAGGCAGAGTGACGAAATACACTGCTGAGCAAAGCAGCGGGCGTGACAGGAGAGGCCTGCCACACCATGTGGGACCCTCGCTGGCCGGCCAGGATGGAAATGGTGCTGCAGAGGCTACGGACAGCTTCACAGCACTGCGCTCAACCACCTGCACCACCGGGGGAGGCCCTTTCCTGCATTTTATACTATATCCTTTCCTTCTAATACTCAGCTCACAAATGCTAGAAAATTTATTTTTGTGCCACAGACTTCTTAGGTTCTGTGATTTTTAAAAAAAAAAATCAATATTTTTTAGTTGTTGTTAAAATTGGATTCTATTGATTGGTCTTTAGATTCACTGATTTTATTCCCAGTCATCTCCTTTATGCTACTGAGCATATCCAAAGAGTTTTAAAATTTCAACTCTTGTATATCTTAGTTCTAAAATTTCTGTTTGGAGCATGGAGGTTCCTAGAACTATTGAAAATAGATCTACCACATGACCCAACAATTACACTTTTAGGTATTTACCCCAAATGCAAAAACACTAATTTGAAGAGATATAGGCACCTGTATGTTCATTGTAGCACTATTTACTATAGCCAAGTTATGGAAACAACCTAACTGTCCAACAACAGACAAGTGGATTAAGAATATGTGGTATATACACAAAATGGAATACTATTCAGCTATAAAAAGATGAACTCTTGTCATTTGTGACAATATGGATGCAACTGGAGGGGGTTATGTTAAGTGAAATAAGCCGGAAGGAGAAAGATAAATACTAGATAACCTCGCTCATATGCAGAATATAGAAAAACAAAACAAAGGAACTGACAGAACTAAACTAAAAACAAACCCTTGAAATATGTCTGCAGAATGGAAGCTACTAGAGGGATAGGAAGGATGGGGGTGGGACAAATGAGGGAAGGACCCCATTGGTCTAGGGTAAAGGACTAGGGGTGCTCTGGTGGTGTGGTGACATATATCTGAAGAGGTGTGAACCTGTTGCTGTAAACCAATGTTATCACAATAACATTGGTCCTTTTTTTATGTCTTATATATAGCCATATGTATTTTGTTTTGTTTTGGCTGAAACTTTCTATTTTTGGTTCACTTTAAGAGTGATTGTCCTTACTATTGGGGTCATTATCAAATTCTCCATCTGTGTTGAAACAGTGCAATGCTGAGTGAGTTCCACCCTCTCACTGTTGGCATTTGTTTATTGTTTTTTCCCATGTGATTTGAGATTTCCCTGGTTCTTTATAGTCATGTAATTTTGGGTAATATACCAGACATCTGAACTGTATTATATAATACTGGGTATTATTTATACCTTATGGAGAAATATTGGTATTTATGTTTTGGCAGGCAATTGGCCTGAATTGGTTTAGACTGTGAAATCTAAGTCACCTTTATGGGTTGTAATCTCAATATTAGTGCCATTTTTGAAAGCCTTTGCAGTCCTATTTGGATTTGTCTTACATCTGTATCAGTGCTGCTCCCACTGCATCATCAAAGGGCATTCTAAAACGTGGGCAGTGTTTCTGTCTATGAGTATAGTTAGCAGTGGCTTTGGTAGACCTTCTATCATCAGAATCCTGCATCTGCAACTTGGGACATGGTTTCTCAAGCTCCTCCCTCTCTGCAATTTCCTTATTAGTTTATGGCTTCTTGGGGAATCTCCATTTTAGTTCTCCAGCTAGAAATATGGGGAGCAGAGAGAAAAAAAAGCAAGAGATGTTTGCCCCACTTTCTTGGGACTAGACCCTTTCTAACTGGATAGGAAAGTTCTCAGACTTTTCAGTGCCTGTGAATCCTAGCTGCCATTGTTTATATTGTCAGGAGACTCCTTTCCATGCTTCTCTTGGGACTCTCTCTGTCCATACTGATTTCTACTTCTGGATTTCAGGTTGCCTTAACATGAGGTCAGGAGATGCCAGAGGGAAAAATCTTGGTAATAAAATATTCAAAGCACAGACACTTGAATTTTTGTGTTTTCACTTTATTAAGAATGAGTTAAACTTTCATCATTGTGATGTTTTCTGTTGCATTTAAAGTAAATATCTTTAATCAAATCATTAATCCCTACTTTGATCACTGTTAAGACTGTTAAATAATGTATATAAGATGAATTCTATTGAATGTTTTTTTCACTAATTGTGATAACTATATAATTTTTTATTTTGTTAATGTGGTGAGTTATATCAACAGATTTTTTGATTTCAGTCCTCTTATAATCCTACGATAAAGATGCTCCTAAATTAGAAATATGGGATGGTAAACTTTATTCCAAATTTTACTTTAAAGATGAATTAACTGAATGTGGTGATTAATTTTATGTGTTTAACTTGACTGGATAGCACGATGCCCAGATATTTGGCTAAATATTATTTCTGGGTGTTTTCAGATGAAATCAACATTTGAATCAGGGGACTCAATAAAGTTGTTTGCCTTTCCCAATGTGGTTGGGCATCATCCATTCTGCTGAGTGCCTAAATAGAACAAAAAGGTGGAGGAAGGAAGAATTTGACCATTTCTGCCTGATTGCTTCAGTTGAGACATCTATTTTCATTGCTTCTGGTGCTCAGGACTTTAAATTTGATGTGGAATCTACATCATCACTTCCCAGGGCATTCAGGCTTTTTGGACTCAGACTAAGTTACACCACCAGCTTTCTGAACATTTAGTTTGCAGATGGCAGATCGTGGGACTTCTTAGTCTCCCTAGTTGGCTGAAGCCAATTTACATAGTCATTATTCCTTATAATCAGTCTGTTTATATAAATCTTATAAGTTCTATTTCTCTAGAAAATGAATACACCTAATATGTTGGGTGTCCGTTGTAATAAATGTTTTATATGGTCACTGAGAGGAAGGAAGATGAGGCAAAGAGACTCCCAGCTTTCTGTCTGAGGGAACTTTCTTTTTTCTTTTTTCAAGATTTAATTTATTTATGCACACAAGAATTGGGGTACAGGCCAGAGGTGGGGGCATGAGATGATTCACCAGAGACAGAGTGGGGAGCAGAACAGGTGGATCTACTGAGATACACCGCTGAGGGCAGCAGCGGGGAGACAGGAGAGGTCTGCTGCGCCATGAGGGTAGCTCCCTGGCCAGGGCTCCCACTCATGCTGCAGAGGCTGTGGACAGCTTCACAGTGCTGTGCTTAACCCCTTGCACCACCAGGGAGGCCCTAAGTGGGGGCCTTTCTTAATGTAATGCAGCAAGATTGAACCCAAGTAAAGGCAGTGATTTCACTCAGCTGAGGGCACAGAGATCTGAGTTCGGACTGTTGGAGTGACTTGGATTTGTGAAGGAGGGTGCTAGGGAAGAGGGAGTTGAGCACATGGGGGCTGCAGAAGTCTGCATGGAGATTCACTATTAGGAGGTGTGTTTCTTGCTGTGGGGACACATGGCTCTCTCGCGGTAGTGCTCCCAAGCTTCCCCTCTAACTATCCACTACCTTAGGATTCCTCTACAGGGCAGGGCATGCTGGGACTTTCCGTCCTTCATAGAAACCTAACTCAGACTCTCCCCAGTAAGCTTAACTACACGACTAGCCAGTGTCTCCTTGAGGAGGACCTCTCTACTGGCTCCTTATTATTCCTCTCTTGTTCTTCTTTACCAACATTGTCCAAACTATTAAATTCCTTAAAGAGATTTTCTGTTACCACCCCAAAAAAGAGACTTTCTGTCTGCTTACCTTGATTTGTCTTCATTGCATTTATCATTATCTAGCATTATACTATATCTTTGCATTTTTTGTTTATTGTCTATTTTCCGAACTAAAATGGAACCCCATCAATCTCTGTCTTAGTGGTTGGCATTATAGCATACACAAAACAGACATTCAGAAGTTGTTCAACACATAAACACATAAATGTCCTTATTGCCTCAGCAATTTTATTTGGATTTAAAATTTTTTTCCATGAGAAAAAAAAATTTAATCAGCATAACTAGGCAGCATAACTAGGTGCAATCAGCATAACGAGGCAGGGGACACTTGACCTTCATGCAAAATGGTGGTTGTATATTTTTTGGGGGGGAGGTGTCTCTTGCCAAATTTCACATACCTGATGTAATTGAGCCTTAGCATAAACCAAGCTGCAACATATTAGAATCATGGGATGTTAAAACTAGAAAGAAATTGGAAAGTTGGAAAGCATAGAGAATTCCTTTCCTGTGTGATTTCAGGTGAGGAAGATAGTGTGATTTTAAGTAAAGTACCCACAGTTTCACACCTGAGGGCAGAACTGAACTGCAGTTTCTGCTGTGGTACCGGGACTTCATGGCCGTCCTACCAACGAGATGCAGCTCATGTGTTTGGTTGGTAATGCCATACCAGACTCCTGCAATCAGCCTAATTGCCTTGTGAGCATGAGAAAGAAGTATGGCAAGTATCCTGGGAGGCTCCGACTTACATTTTTCAATAGGAGGTCAAGGACTGCTCGAGGGAAGACCACCACCTGCTGAGATTTCTCTTTGACCTCTGTGTCCAGCTGCTCTCTCATTCAGTTAATCTGTTATGTGGATGGGCACTCATGACTTCAAATGGGATATTTCTAAGTTTCCTGACATCTCTTGCATTTCTTGGCACAAAGAATGAATCATATTACTGGGATAATGAACCATTTAATGACTTGTGTGTTGATTTATCAGACGGTGCTGGAGAGGCCAATTTAAAAATATAAAGCCATAAGTCACCCAGTCAGGGTGTCTGGTAGGCAGAGCGGCCTGGCTCCTGGCCGTGGATTGCTGTGTTAATCATGATGACGCTGGGGCTGGCAGGCAGTGCAAAGACTTAGGTGCTTGGTGCTCTTTCTCTGGTGAGGTCATTTATCTAAGCAGCAATTATTATGTTTTTTTCGCCACATGTTGGGGCCTAGAGAGAGAAAGTAACCTAAAAAGTCAGAATGTCTCCTCATTAAGCTAAGGAAGCTAAAGCCTAGATTTCCTCAGGTTCTTGGTAAAGCTTGGAAGTTAGGAAAAAAGGAGGTGCTTGTGCTCCAGGCAGCTGGGAGTTATTGAAATGTTTCTGGTACTTGGCAAGCAAAACAGTCCTGGCATTGTGAATCCCACGACTGACCCGGCTCCCCCAGCAGCTCCTCGCCACTGCATCCCACACTGAGACTCCCACACTCCACCCAGGAGATGTGCGCTCTTGGTATTTTATTGCAGAAGGAATCGCCTCAATGAGATAGGGAGACTCTTGAATTTAAATGGCGGTAAATATAGACCCTGGGTGCTTACTATGTGCGTTGATGAGGCTGGGGTGGTTCTAATTAGGGATTAACCCACAAAGAAACTGAGGTTTGAGAATTTGTGCACTGTTCTTGTTGCCACAGAACTCAGAGGAGTGAAGGTAGGATTTAATTTATCACAATCTGATTCTGGAACCTGTGACTTGACTGCTGAGCTGACTGCCTCCCTTTCTGGAAAAGAAGCCCATCCGAGCAAATAGCACTTCTGCTTTTCTAGCAGAAATAATGTTAAAGTAGCTGTTCTGGACCCGCTTTTAAAAAGAGAAACAGGGGCCTCCCTGGTGGCGCAGGGGTTAAGATGTGACCGATCAAGCAATCCTCAGCCACTGCAGCACGAGTTTGATTCCCGGACAGCCAGGGAGAAACCCACATGGCGGGACAGACCTCTCCCATCTGGCCCACTGCTCCCCTCAGCAGTCTGTTTCAGTCAGTCTGCCTTTTCTGTTCCCTGCTCTGTCTCTGGTGAATCCTCTCACCCCCCTCATCTCTGGCCTGTACCCCAATTCTTGTATAAAAATAATAAATCTTTAAAAAAATAAAAAATAACAAGAGAAACAGCCACAACCAGCCTTTCTAGTTAGTGAATGAACGGTGAAGAAGTGAGAGAAAGAAATATTAGCAAGCCCCTGTTATGAGGTAGGCACTGTTGAATACTTCAAATGCATCATCTCATTCAAATGAGAGAGATTTTTCTTGTTTAAAAATGTGACAACCTCCCTGCTGAGCACCATCCCCACCCCCACTGAACTCTTCAATCTAGCTTCTCTCTGCAACACTACGCTTGTCAAGGTCCCCAATTACTTCCGTGTTGCTGCCTCTAAAGCACACATTTTGGATTTCATCTTTTTGATCTCTTGGCAGCATTCAATAGTCGGCCACTTTTTCAACACTGAAAAGTGCCTCTCCCTTGACACCATTCTCTGTAGATTCTCCCCCTGCCCACTTAGGCCATCCTTCTCCATCTCTGTTTTTCCAGACCTCAAAATATTGCAGCTTGTCCTGGACCCTGTTCATACAATTGCATCTGGTCGTCTCCTCAGACCCACAGCTTTCAATATTATACATGCTGACGGATGCGGCGGTGAAGGTCTTGCCTTCCAGGTGTTTCCATCTAGGTGGGGTACCTACATGAGAATTGCAATTAGACGTTTCAGTGGCACCCCAAATTCCTACTTCCAGAACCGAGAAAAAGAAGAGCAAAATCAACCCAAAGCAAGCAGAAAGATCTGATAAAATAAAAGCAGAAATGAAAGAAACTGAAAACAGGAAAGCAGTAGGGAAAATCAATGAAACAAAAAGCTGATTCTTAAAAAAATCAATAACATTGACCAACCTCTAGCAGGACTGATAAAGATAAAAAGAAAAGACACCAATCAACAATATCAGAAAAGAAAGACGAGTTATCTTTACACATTCTACAGTCGTGAAAAGGCTAATGTTACATTCATAACTTCAACTTAGGGGAGATGGGCCAAATTTTTTGCAAATTTGCAAACTACTAAAATGCCTCAACTTATATATATATATATATATATTTTTTTTTTAAGATTTATTTATTTATTTATACAAGCTCTGAGTAAAGTCAGAAGCGCTGGCGGGTGAGAGAATCCACCAGAACCAGAGCGGGGGAGCAGAAGGGGCAGATTGATGAAGTACACTGCTGGGGGAGCAGCGGGCGCAGCAGGAGAGGTCTGTCTTGCCATGTAGGACCTTTGCCTGGCAGCCGGGGATCGAACTAGTGCTACAGAGGCTGCAGGCAGCTTTGCAGCCTAGACTCAATCGCTGCGCCACTGGGGAGGCCCTAAAATGCCTCAACTTTGTAGAGGAAATCTATTGGATTTACAATGTTGTCCTTTTATTTGGCCACTTTAATGAACTCTTACAGATTTAATATTTTTTTAAACTGATTATTTTGGATTTGCTATATCAACAAATTACAGTTTCATCTCATCCTTTCAGATATTAATACTAATTTCTTGTTTTCATATTTTTAATGTTTTCCAGGGCCTCTAGAATAATGTTAGATTGTTAGGATGGCAGTCATCTTAAGAGGAATAGTTAATAGGAATGGACTTAATAGGAATAGTTCTGACACTTCCACCTTGGGTATGTTATTTACTGTAGGTTTTAGAAGCTACCCTTTAAAAGTTAAGGACATTAAACATTTCCCTAAATAATGATTTTTTTTTTTAAAAAGGGTATTGGACTGCTTTTTTTATCTCTTGAGGTGAACACACGGCACCCCCTCCTTTTTTATAATTAAAATTATTTATTTTCTTATAGCGTTGTTCATTTTTGTACAGTATTTGATTCCCCCCTCAGGTGTAGTACCCATAGTTCTCCCACCAGCACAGCACCCGTAATCCATCTCCACAGTCCCTTCCCTCCCCTGTTAGACTCTTCTCCTTCTCCCTCCTCTGCTGTGTCCTCAGATTTAAGTTCAGCTTGTGGATTTTGTCTTTTCCCTAATCCTCTGCTTGATTTCTGGTTTCCCCTTTTTAATGTAGTCTGCTGCATTGATATATTCCCTAAGGTTGCCCTATTCTTGCATTTCTAAGATAAAACATACTATGTTATGAGTTATTACTCTTAATGTATTTTCTGATTTCTGCTGAATTAATTAGTTTTATTTTTATTAATTCACTAGTTTAGGTTTATTATCTCTTAGTACCTTTACACCGTTTTTGGTCTTTCTTGGGTGCTAATAAAAATGAAATTATAGGGGCCTCCCTCATGGCGCAGGGGTTAAAAACAGGCATGACTGATAGCAACTGCAGCCTGCCAGGGAGAAACCCACATGGCGAGGCAGACCTCTCCTGTCTCACCCGCTGCTCCCCTCAGCAGTGTATTTCAGTCAATCTGCCTGTTCTGCTCCCCACTGTCTCAGGTGAATCGTCTCACACCATGCACCTCTGGCTTACACCCCAGTTCATGTATGCATACATAAATAAATCTTTTAATAAATGCAATTACAATCAGAACTGAATATGGCTTTGACCATATCCTATAGATTTCTATTTTTAGCAACCTCACTGTCATTTATTTCTGATGAATTAATGTTAGTATTGATAATCATCTTAAATCAAGATTTATTTAGAAGGGTTTTATTTCTAAATGGTTTGTTCTATTTAGTTTTATTGAATCATTTCAGTGAATGCAGACTATGATTTTTGCCTTTTAGAAATCGGCAATTTATTTTCTTCGGCTTAATAAAAGGTCAGCTAAAAGAATGTTCCACAGGTATTTGAAATTAATGTGCAGTCTCTTAGCTGAGCACAATTCATATTAGCAATACAATTGTATACTTAATTGAATTAGACACAGACAATTGATATGAAAAGTACAAGAGAGATATTAAAATAATTGTCTTATTTAAATCCTCCATGGCCTAATCTTTTTTTGTTTCTTTGGCATCTTAATATCTTAGAGAGGTTTCCAAATCTCTCACTGAGACTGTGGTTTTGTCAATTTCACTCATATTTCTAGGAGTTTTAACTTTAGAAATACCAATGTTATGCGGCTTTGTGCATAAAGGTTTATGACAGTTATATTTTCTTTGGGGATTGTAATTTTTATAATATAAAATATCTGTCTCCTTCCCATTTGATGCTTTTCACCTTGAATTCTATTTTGACTATTATTATTATTGCCATTCCTGCTTTTTTTTTTTTTTTAGCCTTTGCTAGGTATATCTCCATTAATCCTTTTATTTCCAATCTCCCTCTTTCAAAATTTAAGCTTTTTCTGCAAATCACAGAGAACTGGATTTAAAGCATTCCAGTTGAGAAACCTCTCTATAGAAGAGAGATTAAATTCCCATCTGCTGTGATTAATGATCTATTTGGACTAGTTACTATCTTATTTTATGATTTCAACTTAAAATGCTTTCTTGTTGTTTGTTTATTTCTTTGTTACTTTCATTCTCTCAGTGGTTTGGAAAATATGCTATTTTTAATCTTCTAGTGGTTGGTCTTAAAGTTATTTTTTAAAATGACATGGTATTATACAAGAAGTTTATACATTTAACTAATACATGTGGACAGTCTTATTTTATTTTATTTTTTGAAAGATTTATTTATTTATGCATACAAGAACTGAGGTACAGGTCAGAGATGTGAGGGATGAGAGGATTCACCAGAGACAGAGTGGGGAACAGAACAGGCAGATTGACTTAAGTACACTGCTGAGGGGAGCAGCAGGCAAATCAGGAGAGGTCTGCTGTGCCATGTGGGTAGCTCCCTGGCTGGGGATCGAACTCGTGCTGCAGTGTCTGCAGATAGCTTCATAGGTTGCGCCTTTACCCCTTGAGCCACCAGGGAAGCCCTAGTTTTATTTTAATGCCCTCTACCTTTAACCACCTAGCTTTAACCACCTCAAATGAACAAGAGCTTTAGCAAACTCTACACTTTCCCTCCTGCTTCCATCCCTACAGTATTTTGAAATCAACTGGAATTTTAGTTCTATATGTTATACATTTTCTTCCACATTATACCCATGTTTAAATTTTTTCCATTCTTCTCAATTGCTTCATGCCTCACAGTCACATCACTGACAGTTACTTATACTTGGCTATGGATGTTATTAATTTTCTTGCTCACTGCTGTGACAGATCGCATTTTTCAAGGATGCAACAGGGTCTCCCATTCACCATGTTCTTATAGTTATACCCATGTCTTCCCCCTGAACCTGGGGCATTGTTGTGAATGCCTTCACCAGGAGAGTTTACAGTGGAAATGATGATATGTGACTTCTGAGCCCAGAGCATAGCAAGGCCATGTCCTTCTGCCAAGTTGTCTTGGAAAGCTCACTCTTGGAATCAAACTAACCTAGCTAGAGGGACCACCTGGAGAGTTCATAGTGTTTTGACTGATTGCTCTACTGAGGTCCCAGCCCACAGTTCGAATCAGCTGCCAAACATCTGAGGGAAGATATTTGCCCATTGAGTCACCCCTGCCTTTGAATCTTCTGCTGAGGCTCCAGGCATTGAGGTACAGAGACAGGCTCTCTTTGTTGTGCCCTCTCCAAATTCTGGCCCCCTAGGATCATTGGTGAAATGATTATTGTACATCTCTAAATTTGGGGTATCTTGTTATGAAGCAAATAGCTCACTGAAACACTAATATCGGTTTTTTTTAGATTTGGATTCAAATTTTATCTCTTTCAGTTTTCATGTTAACCCCAAGAGAATCAATAAATTCTTTTGTCTCAGTTTTTTTCAGGTATTATGCATAAAATGAATCAAAACAATTTTTATTAGATCAGATATTCCAATTAGTCTTTGACATAGTAAGTAATATTTCTTGCCTGGATCCTTGGCATTTCTTAATAGCAGGGACTGTATATTTCCTTATTTTATGTGCTTGATATTTTGTTTTTTTAAATTTTATTTTATATATTTTTTACATCATTTTTCATTTTTGTACAATGCAAGAATTTTCATCTTGGCTATGTCTCTGTAAAATCCCCACCACCCTTGTTTTGATCCTACTCCCTCTCCCCGCCCCCGCATAGTGTGTCTCTGGTTTATAGTTGCCTGTTGATTTTGATTTTTCCTTTATTATAATTAGTCTTTTTTCTGATCCCTGAAACACTAATATCTTATTTGATCCATCATAAGTCTGCAAGAGCAGACTCTTGTAGCTGACTCTTAAGAGTTAAATAGAGAATATACTCCTGCTTTCTTTCAAGTCTTTGAGAGTGGCACTAGTCTGTATTCTCAGTATGTAATGCATTAATATTGGTTGATTCTTTTGGTCAAGAGTGGTGGGAGGAGGGGATTCTACCTTGTTTTTCCTACTAGAATAGTTTTTTTTATTCCATTGTGATAGGGAAGTTGCTTTATACAATTCCAATCTTCATGACTTTCATTGTTGATGTTTCATTGTTGATTTTTTTGTCTAGTTGAACAGATATTGATTAAAGTGGGGTGCTGAAGTTGCCTACTACTATTGTGTTGCTAGAATTGTCTGTTTTTAGGTTGCTAATGGTTGCTTTATGTATTTTCATGCTTCATTTAGTGCATATATATTGATAAGTATTATGTCTTTCTAACATATTGACCCCTATATTATTATACAATGTCCATCCTTGTAATCTTTTCCAGCTGGATGAAAGTATCTCATATGTGTATGACTGTTCTTCCCTTTTTTAAAGGTTCTATTTGCTTGTAGGATAGTTTTCCAACCTTTTACTTTGAGTTTATGTTTATCTTTGGAGCTCAGCAGAATCTTAGATTTTGTTCTCTTCTCTAACCATCCACTTTATAGGTTTTTTTTTTTAGAAAATTTTTTTAAAGATTTATTTATTTATATAAGAACTGCAGTACAGTCAGAGGTGCGGGAAGGTGAGAGAATTCACCAGAAAAAGAGCGGGGAGCAGAACAGGCAGACAGACTGAAGACACTGATGAGGGGAGCAGCATGTGAGACAGGGGATATCTACTGTGCCATGTGGGTTTCTCCCTGGCCAGCCAGGAATCGAACCCGCACTGAAGAATCTGTGGACAGCTTCACAGTGCAGCACTCAACTTGCAGCGCCACTGGGGAGGACCATTTTTTAGAATTTTATTCTAGTTTTATACCAAATTTATGGGCATTAATAACTTTTTGATTTCTCATTACTTTCAAATATTTCCAGTAATTTAATAATAATTGTACAATTTTAATGATATTTCCTTGTTGAATACATAGAGTTTGATAAATTGTTATTGGGGTAATAAATTATAATAATTTCATTTGGAAAAAAAATTCTCCAATTATTCTAAATCTCTATAGATTAACCCAAAGATGTCAACCAAATATCCATAGATATATAACTTTTGTATATTTTTTTCCTGTAATTTTTTCCCCCTCAGCTTGTATCCATACCCCACCTGCCTCCTGCCCCCATCCCTCCCTCCTTTTTCCTATTTCCTTTGGTAATCATTCTCTTTGTTTTGTCAAATTTTATTATTTCCATATCATTCCTTCTATATGTTTAATTTTTGGGGGTATTTATATTCTGCAGATGAGTGAAACCATCCAAAATCTATCTTTCACTTTTTGACTGATTTCACTTGGCATAATCACTTCGAAGCTACTAGAATAGCTTTTATTCCAATAGTCAAACTGCCAATTTGAGGGTTCTGCAGTAACTGTTTGCCCATTTCAATAATAAACTCAGGAACAGGTTCACCATGTGGACCCTGTTGTAAGACATTTGGACCAGCACTCCATGTAGTGCCTGACCCCCCATGTAACTCCACTGTGTATCATATGGGGGAGTGATGGCACTTGGGGTCCTCACAGTCTCTATAGGTTGATGGCTTCTCTGATGCTACCCTAATCACGCAAGTAAAGCCAAGAAACCCATTGGAAAATTGTCCCGGGATTTCTCCTGCACATGATTTAAGCCACTGAGTTTCTATACCATTAAATATTGCTAAGATGATATTATCCTGGAAAAATTTCAGAACAGTCATTACTATTCCCTTACCATGGTCATAACCTTTTAACTAACTCATATTTTAGTACTTACTCTTTCCATATATCTATCTTTGACTTTTTTTCTGATTGTCTTTTTGTGAGACCATTAACTATGTCAATCTTTTGAATAACTCTCAGGGTATATAATTCTTCCCTTTATTGCTGTCTCTATCTCTGTATCTCTTGCCCTCACTCTTGTTCTTGCTCTCTTTATGTTCATTTGATAATGGTGTTCATCTCTGGGTCCCTCACAATTTCCTTCATGCCATGTACTTATGGACTATCTAGTGAAATTTGCTTGCTAGTCAATAGGTATCTAATAAATACCTACTATTTACCAGACACTTGTCTGTAAACTGTGGAAGATTGTTATGTCAGGTTTGGATCTCAGAAGTGCTAACTTCCCTTGGAGCAAAAAGGTTTCACTATGACAAGCCAAATGCATATAACCATAATTTGACTTTTTTGGGGAGGAATCCGCATTACAACAATATAAGCCTACAATTCAATTGTCAGTGAAAGGGGGAAGGATACAAACCTTTTGGGAGGCATTGGGAGACTAGCAGGGCAGATCAGACAGGGAGAGTTCCAGAGGATTCCTGGGAACCACCCACCCACAGGAGGAGATATGTGCATCACACTTCTCAGTGTGCAGGTCCTCAGTGGCTTTCACCAAATCTGGAGGCTTCAGGACCACAAGTATGGAGTCAATGAGAGACTCAAATTGGCTTAATTCAGTGCCAATATTCATACCACTTCTCAGATGCATCTTATCAAGATTACCTATTAATTTTACTTAGGCAGGACCTCTCAGCACAGACAGGTTTTTAGCTATACTTGTCTTTCACATGCCTACTTATCAATGTCTCCATAACAAGTAGTTGTTTTGTAAATTGATAAATTAAGTCACTCTATCTCAATTGGTACCACCTCTCAATCAGTCAGGGTCACTGCAGTATCAACACATATTGTTAGGGGGAAGGATGTCCTCAGCTAATTCCATATGGGCTTTGTGGACCCCACCCCAACTCCAGACCAAAACCATCAGGACACTGGGAAAGACAAATCCCGTCACCGCCAAAGGGAAGGTTGATGGGACCTGAGGGTGGAGTTAAGCAGCCAGGTTTGGTATAAAACCAGACATGTGAGTCTTGGGGGTGCTTTTTGGCTTCACAGCTCTTGGCTCGCAGCCAGCTCTCAGAGCGCCATTGGGTTTCCAGGTTGGTGGAATGGGTAGGATGCCTTTAAGACTTTATCTCCCTGTTTTCTCCCTGAGTTGTACATTTCCTCATTTCCCCTTCCCTTGTAAATAAACCTTTTATTAACCTTTTGTGTGTGCCTGCAGTGCTGTATTAAGTCCCTTTTAAGCGCGTGGGTGAGGACCCACAACCTGGCAACCCATTTTATATCAGGGCTGCCCTGTAACAATATGGCAAAGATACAGAAATGACTATGTGGCTGCTGTTTTTGAGGAGCTCAGAGTCCAGGGAAGGAAGAGCAAGGCAACATGGAACAGGGCATTTCTATGGCTGCAGCTCTTATTTTGAATGAAATGCAAAAAAGAATATATTCCCTAGAGCAAATACCCCTCCAGAGCTAAAGAAATGAACACACAGTTTACAATAGGTCTCTTGCCCAGTGTGTGCCCTCAGCTTTAGTACTGAGATTAACTGTCACCGCTTCAAAGAGCAGGTCAGTTATCACACAATCGCAACTGTCTCTCTCTTCCAGCAGCTCCAATGACTAGACAGTCAACCAGCTATTAGTGATACCAATCACTTTAAAACTACCCTGTGACTGTTTTCAACAGTTTGAAATGGTACAATACATTTTTAAACAATTTCACTCAACAGTTATTTTTCAGCATAATCTTAAAAGAATGAATTTATTTACCTTCTTTCAAAAGAAATTGAGTGCTCACTACTGGGAGAAATTGGAGAAAATTACACAGCATGGTATTTGTTGATAAGTCTCAAGAGGTAGGAGGTGAGACTAGGGCATGTTCACTGTTAATGCATAAAAACTAGGAGAGGAAATTATGTTCCTCTTTATTCTTCTCCTCTTCCTGTCAAGAGAAACACCAAGAAGGTAGAAAGGAAGATGGAGCAACAGTCCAGTGTTTAAAATTCTTCCAAATGTTACCTAGCATAATTGGAATAAAATCTAAACTCCTTCCAAAAACTCCTTCTGAGATCTGTTCCCTGCCTATCTCCTCACCTCATCTTCTAGAACTGTTACCTCCCCTGGACTTCTGGTCTTGTTTCTCATCATGGAGAAACAAGGGTGGACAGGGCCAGGAGGCTGGATGGAAGGATTGAAATGGCCACCCACCTGCCTGGCCAAAAATCCCCAAAAGGCCAAAGACTAAAACCAAGGGCTATAGCAGTACAACACCCACACAGTAGGGTGTGGTTTATACCTGAACAAAGGACAGTGCCCGATGAGAGGACAGGTCACTGTTTGTGGGTTCTCACCTGCACACAATTGCAAGAGATCTCAGGCTTCAGGAGCAACAACCATTGGGTTTATTTATTTATTTATTTTAAGATTTATTTATTTATTTTAAGATTTATTTTATTTATACAAGAACTGGGATACAGGCCAGAGGCACAGGAGGGTGAGAGAATTTACCAGAGACAGAGCAGGGAGCAGAACAGGTAGGTGGACTGAAAACACTGCTGAGGGGAGCAGTGGGTGAGGCAGGAGAGGTCTGCCACGCCATGTGGGTATCTCCCTGGCTGGCCGGGAATTGAACCCACGCTGCAGAGGATGTGGAAAGCCTTACGGCACTGCGCTCAACCCGCTGTGCCACTGCGGAGGCCCAACCAAGGGGTTTATTTTACAAACAGGGGAAACAAAGAGCTTACTGTATCTACAAGTGGCCAGTTATCTCACCCAGGTAGCATCAGTGATGGTCACCACTGGTCACCAGGAGTGCTGGACAGCACTGGCCAGTAGTGATGGTCACTACTGGTCCCCCAGAGGTGGTGTCAGAGACACACAGTGTTACCAGCTCTTTGTGAGTTGTTGGGTTATACCAACAACAAACAGCTCTTTGAGATACCAGGCCCAGGGCCTTTGGTGCTCCTTTTAGGTGATGTCAGATGCAGGACATGGCCCAGCCTGTGACAGAATCCTTCGGCTTCTCTTCCCTCCTCAGAGGTCAGCTGCTGGATGCTTCTTTTCTTCTTTCAGCTTCTGGTCCTTCTTCTTTGTTTGGAGGCTACAACCTTCTGTCCTCAGCTCCCTCCAATCCTGGTTTCAGGGTGACCCACCCACAAATGTGATTGGACCATTTTTCAATTCTGTGGCCTATTGGGCCATTTAGTACCAATTAGCTCATAGCTCACACCTGATTGGTCCATTCCACAATCCAGGAAGTACACTGTTACATAAAAGGGCTCTGAGGAGCAACTGCCACAACTGACTTGTGGTGGAGCAGCAGGGTGAGAGGACACCACTGCTCATCCTGGTTCCCACTGCTGAGGCAGCTGGGATCAGTAACAGTGGGACAGTCCAGTGGTCTGCGGGTGATCCAGTCTTACATGGCTCATTGTTTATATTGTTTCTTAAATCTGTTTACTGACCTTGTGTTCATGGCTCAGAGTGGTGGGAGTATTTACATAGAAATTGGCAAACACTACAAACTGGGAATGTATTCTTCACCCTTCCCCACCCCCACCAAGCCAGTTATTAAGTATGTCCAGCATATTGTTGAACAGGCCAAGCCCCTTTCCTCTGCAAGTCCTTTGTTGTTTCTTCGACCTGGAATGACTGCTCCCTCATTTTGCCTGCCACCCCCTTCTGGTTCCTTTGCTCACATTCTCCTCTCCTCCTATAGGCCTTTCTTGATCACTCATTCTATTTTTTTTAAAGATTTATTTATTTATGCATACAAGCACTGAGGTTCAGCCCAGAGGTGTTGGGAATGAGAGCATTCACTAGAGACAGAGTGGGGAATAGAACAGGCAGACTGACTGAAATACACTGCTGAGGGGAGCAGTGGCCAGATAGGAGAGGTCTGCTGCACCATGTGGGTAGCTCCCCGGCCGGCCTGAGATCAAACTCGTGCTGCAGAGGCTGCCAATAGCTTCATAGGTTGTGTCTTAACCTCCTGCACCACCAGGGAGGCCCCTGACCACTCATTCTAGAGGAGCCACCCATTCACTCATGATCACATCTTGCATTCTAATCCTCTGAATATGACTTTCAAAGTATATCCTTAAAAATGTTGCAAACATCTCTCATATAGTTAGATAATATGCACATGTCATCATGGCATTTAACCCATTAACAACAAGGATAGTTCAAAAAGTTCAAAAGAAGAATATAAGAAACTGGCATTATATTGTCAGTTCAGTGGAGGAAAAAGCAATGCTTAGATAAGATCACTAAATTATATTAAAACTTGTTAGTGTCCTGCAGGGCAATAAAATATTAACCTCTGGGGTTATTAACACTATTGGACATAATATGATTTATTATACCTTAAAAGTTTTATGAAATTGTAAAATGTCTGGTCTACAATTAATTGTGGAAATAGTCAGATGTCCTTTATCAAGTTGTGAATAATTTTTCTTAAGGAGATAATACATTTCATGATATATTTTGCCATCTCTCAATGTATTTTTTGTACCTATCTACTACGTCTGCCTCCTAGCAGGAGGTAAGCTCTGGCATCTGAAATAGCCACTAAAAATAGCCACAAGAGAGCCATCAAAAAGTCCCAAAAGGCCAAAAGACCAAAAACCAGAACCAAGGGCTACAGCAATACAATACCCCCTCAGTAGGGGCTTAGGGGCCATAGCCTAACAATGGACAGCTGGAATGTGTGGGGCACTCAGTGCATGTCTGTTGGATGAAGGCTGAGGCTATTTGTCATGAGAGGAAGATCCTGGAGGAAAAGTCTGTTGTGCTAAGTCACCAGGGAGGAACTTTGGCTAACAGGGCTGATCTGAGAGCTAACTTGTTCCCAGCACCACTGCTCAGTCGCGTTAACTTCCTTGATCATTTTGGAAACTCCTTTCTGTGGCAGAAATTGGGGAGGGATTGAGAGAGTGACCTCATCATATTTAATCTTGCTGTACCTTGTGTCCTCAGATAACACACATAAAATTCTTAGTGCAGGGCTTAGTACACAGTAAGTGCTCATTAAATGCCTGGTATAGACATTTACACAGCATATATACAAAGTTATTGTGGAAAGTCAGTGGAGGGGGCACTGCCATTCTGTATTGGTTTAGGAAAGCTTTAGAAGGTGAGAAATGATCTAAGCTTACAAGAATTTCTGTTGGTGGAGCTGAAGGTGGTGGGTGTGAAATTCCTGATAGAGGAAGTGCCAGAGCAGTAATGCAAGTTGAAAGCAGTGAGGGCAGTGGAAGGACCATGAAGGGGTGATGTGAACCTGTCTTATCTTTAGCTCTCTAGAGGCTTAGCAATAAGACTATGGAGCTGCCTGCCTGGATTGAACTTCAGTTCTGCAAATTGCTAGCTGTGTGGCCTTGATCAAGTGACTGACTCTTTCTGAGCCTCAATTTCTCCAATCATAAAATTGGAGTAACAAGGACAAAAAAGGGTAACAAATATAACCCCCTGTAACTGTTCTAAGGAATTATGTAAAATTACACACACATACACACACACACAAACAAGGTGCTATAGAAAGAATAGTGAGAAATGTTTAATTATCTTGTATTTTTATTTTGTCACCAAAAAAGCTTGATTTGATTCAGAATATGTGCAAGAATTTAGTGGACTTCTCTCATTTTTCTATTGATAGTGGTTTTTAAATTTTTTTGGTATTGATGAACACAAGTCAGATTATTCTTGCACCTATATCTACTTGAATTTCATTTGCTGAAATTGAATTCAGATGGGAAAAATATTGTCAAGAAATAAAATGCCTGCTATGCCTCCACAGGAGGTGTTTTGATTTGATTTTGATCAGAGACAAGATCCCCTGTGTGGTTCTCAGATGTAGCCCCCAAATCCCATATTTTGAGGAAATGAACCAACAACTACAGGAGTGATTTGCTGCAGTCACCTGGCTGGGTTGGCGAGCAAACAAGAATACTAAGAAGCTGAAGAGAAGCCAACAACCTTTTTGGTGGTCTCTACCCTTGTCAAACACTATTTGGACCTTAGAATTAAAGTCCAGTACTTAGAGGGGTCAACTCTGTGACATTTTCATTAGCCAAGATTCCCAGGAAATAGCCTGAATCTGGGTCCCCTCCCAAAGCCGACTCTGAGATGAGGGATTTTGCATTTCAGTCATTTATCAGGGGATCCCCACCTGGATGGTAAGAGAACCTGACCTAGAGTGACCAAGGTCTCATTGCATCCTAACATGCACACCCCTGAATGAAGACTTAAATGCTAATGAGATGTGATGTGTGAAGAAGCATGTAGCCCTTCTCACATGGCCCTGTGTAGTCCTGCCCAAAACACAGTATGATGCTGCTCTGCTCTGCCCTGCCTTGTGACACCCTGAAGCCCTCCCGGCTCCCTTTGGAGAGTCAGCATGAAAACTTTCTGTTTCAGTGGTGGCACGCTTGTGTTGGCGCAAAGCCTTGTAGAGCCTTGTCTGGGTATAGTCTGTCTTGCCTTCTTGCTAAATTCTTCTACAAGGGGTCAAAACCTAAAAGAGATTCCAGGTCTATCATAGTAGGGACAAGACAAGTACTGGAATTTTAACTACCTGAATAGCATGAAGTAAGGAGATGTGAAGAAGAAAATCTGATTACTTCAGGAGGGAGTGAGTGCCCTGTTGCAGGAAGCATTTAAGAGAGTCTGAACTTCTTGACCTGCCTACTGGGGGAGGGGATTGAACTTTGGGTTGCCATCTAGCCCAAAGATTTATGCGTCATAGTGTTCTCCAAAAATGCAATGTCAGAAGAATAGCAAGGGAAAGCTAAAAGGAAAGGAGAATTAAATAGTGAAGATTCAATCGTAGCAGGTGGCATAGCCTCATACTTATTATTCTTTCCAAATTTCACACTGACTGGATCATTGCGTGCCTGAAAAGGCTGCAGTGTGAATGCCTGTGTTTATGGATGTGTGCGTGTGTGTGTAGGTAGCGTGCATGTGCATGCATGAGTATAACTTGGTGTGTATGCATATGCATGGTTATGTTTGTGCTTGCACGTGCAAGCACTGGTGTGTATGTGTTTGCTTGTACACTCATGTACATGCATATGTGTGTTTGGTGTGGGTAAGGAAGGGAACAAAATGGAACTGTTGACTTGGGTTCGGAGAGCTGAAATGTTTCAATTCCCCCGAAGAAAAAGTGAATCTTTTTATGTTGTAAATATTAAAGTCTAAAGGCATTTTCAGTATAAACCTAGACCAAATGTGTATTCACAGACCTTTTCAAAAGATGCAAATGTAACAAGCGTTTCAATTCTGAATTCTCAGAGTGAATTTCAGACTCAGGCCTTGAATGCCTGGTCTCCTGCTGGGTAAGAGATTTTCTCTGCAGCGCTCTGTAGTTCTCATAAAATCTCACTGTGATGTCTGGGCCATTGGGTAGGGAAAACAGGAGTGTTAGGAATTAGGGAATGTGCAGAAGGCAGAGAATTTGAGTGACCGATTATCCAGGGTCCCTGGGAGCAGAATTCACTCATTCAATGTCCTGTGTGCTTCGCTTTTCCTGTGAGAAGTAGCAGGCAGGATCTCCCAGGCATGTGGGTCAGGTGCTGGGTGGAAGAGCAGAGGGTTTTACCCTTGAAGCTTTGTTCCAGAGTTTCTAGTGGGGAGTCCAGGCCCTGGATCTAGCAAGCTGCAGTTTCAAGTTTCAGAATTGTTACTTAGGCTGACCAGCCTGGACCTTTCTCAACTTCATGTTCTATTTGTAAAGTGGACATAAGAACCAACAACTCCTTGTTTGTTCCTCGTGGGGTGATGATGGAAATAGAAGTTGTTTGTAAACTGTAAAGAGCTCTACTATAAATGCCTTGCACATCCTGGTAGACACTACAATGCTTTTTTAAAATTAATTAACAAGTACAATATTCAATACATGACACTGACAATCTGTCCTTGAACTTCAGGTACGTTTCCCTGGGGCTAAAAGATGCAGGATGGAGTGTAGGGCCGCACTCCTCAAACCCAGCTTCCAGCCCACACCACAGGACATAAGATTTTTATGTCACTTCCTGTGATACTCACACTCCACAGACACTGAAGCATTGTGAGGCTGGGAATAATCTCCTTTACTTATAAAAACAACCCCCCCCTCACTATTCAATATGTTGATTAACACTTTTTAGTTCAATAATGACATTTATGTCTTCAACATTTACATCATCTACTCATTTTCCATGTGTTTTCCATGTGCTAAAGGACCAAGTAACCCAAATTAGTGTCATTTAAAAAAGTAATATATTTACTAATATCTTTATCCTCTGTAAAACCCACCACAACAGGCACACAGGTGAACTTCACAGGCATCTGAAGGCTCTGGACCTTCAGGGGTCACACTCACATTGCTGCGATTCCAGAGGTTGAGGTCTCTCCAAAATGAGAATAAGGTTTACCGTTTTGGAGAAGCCTTTGTGAAATGATCTGAAGCTTTTGGTAAGAAGAGGGTCAAACAAGCCTGCAGAAGGCTTGGTGACCTTTTTGGTGCAAGGAGTGGCCTTCGTGATTATTTTCTTAGCCAGCCTCCTTATCATTGGCAGGAAATGACGCTGATTTGGAACTAATTTTACTGTTTTCATCATCTTGTCTTTCCTCAAAAATGTCTTAAAGTCCTGCTTCATTTCATTTGTCATCCACACTGAATCACCGTCATCTTGATAAGATCCAAGTCAAGCAGTTGAGGTGGTTGAGTCATTGGTTTAGATGCTGTGCAGCTCAGAGTCCTCATGGGAATTATTTAATGATCAGCCCTGGACAGCAGGGGACACAACTCCTTGTGAAACTGTCTCACTGTCTACATGTTACATGAAGAGGGGAGAAAGATGCACAACCTATCACAGCAGGGGGCTGAGCAATTTGACAAGTCTTTTCATAGGGGTGTTTTGTAATGGTCCCCAACAGAAGGGCTGCATCAGGACAAAGCAAATAGGTGTTTTACGAGCCCCTCACTCCTCCTGCCCCTTGTTCCTCCATCCTTCACGTTACCCCATCCCCCTGTCCACATCCCCTCTTTGGAGCCCTATATTCCCTCCCCCTACACTCCATCCTGCATCTTTTAGCCCCAGGGAAACACACCTGAAGTTCAAGGACAGATTGTCAGTGTCATGTATTGAATATTATACTTGTTAATTAAAAAAAAAGCATTGTTATTTTTTATTTTTTAAATATTTATTTATTTATTTATTTATGTAAGCACTGGGTACAGGCAGAAGCGCGGGAGGGTGAGAGAATTCACCAGAGCCAGAGCGGGCAGCAGAACAGGCAGACTGATGAAGTACACTGCTGAGGGGAGCAGCGGGCGCGGCAGGAGAGGTCTGCGCGCCATGTGGGGCCCTCGCTGGTGGCCGGGGATCGAACCGGCGCTGCAGAGGCTGCGGGCAGCTTTGCAGCCCAGTGCTCAACCGCTGCACCACCAGGGAAGCCCAGCATTGTTAATTTTTAATGTGCTTATATTAAAGTAGAACACCATTTATACTTATATTTAAATGCCAATAGGCCTTAGATTATTTGGTAAAAGGTGATGTTTTTGGACCCACACTTCTTGATTCTGTGCCTTTTTTTTTTTAATATGGTTCCTTCTGCCAGAATGCTCTCTTGTCATGCCCCTTCGCCGCTAACCCTGTCCTCCACCACGACTCAGTTTTGGTGTCACTTACTTCTGGAAGCCTCCCCTGGTTTCTTTGGCAGGATCAGTACCCACATATTTGCTGCCCTTGCTGTTTTATCACAGCAGTGCAAATGATTTCATGCCCTATTATCTATTTACGCGACTGTCTCTGCATGCCACTCCAAGGTCAGGAACTCTATCTTATTTATCCTGGTGTCCCCAATCTCAGCACAGCACTGACAGAACAATGGAGAGTCACTATATGCTCATTGGATTGATATTGATGTAGCATTCTCAAATACAAAAGGATGAATTCAGATTCATAAATAAGAACGCCAAGCAGATTTCTTAAATATAAATATCTTCATGAAGTAAGAGAATTATGGGCCCTGAATTTACTGGGGAGATCTCTGCTAAAGGCACTTGTATTCCTGTCACCATCAAAGATGCACATTTCCTTTATTCTCACACATGGGGCTCACTAGAGCTTTATGATTCCGTCACGGCTCACAGCCCTGTGATTGTGAGAGCCTCTCTCTAGCCTCTAAGTCCATGGAGGATGACAAGAGGAACAACAGCCAGAGGGAAGCTGTAGATAGAGAGACGGACCGCTGGGAAACATGCCCCCTCTCATACCTCCTCACCCCCAGAGCAAGCACACCCCTGGAAACTGGATGGCATGATGGCTGCTGAGGCTGCAAAGCATCTTCTGACATTTGCTCTCACAGAAGACACACATCCACAATGGCCACTGTGGAGCCTTTGGGAAAGCAGTGTCATCAGGTTTCCCTTTCTGGCCTAGGAAATGTATGCAGATATGTAACCTGGAAAGGAGGGAGGTATCTTGAGTTCCCTGAGAAGTAGATCACAGGTAAGGATTTGAGTGCAAGTGATTTATTAGGGAGATGAAAGCAGGAAGCACTGATGAAAGATTGTGGAAATTAGTGAGGGAAAGGAAAAGAACTGACAAAGTATTGACTCGCCACTGAGGGCAACTGTGGTTTAATCATGCTGGAAGCCAGTTATCCTGCCTGATAGATGAGGGGGCTGGGGTGCATACCCATTAGCTCCATCAGTCAGGTGTTTTTTGAGAGTTGCTCCTGGGAACCCTAATTCCCCAGCATTTCTGGGAAACAGTTGTGGCCAGAATGGGATCCAGTGGCAAGAGGAAGCCCTTGGGCAAAGAAATACGATCTGGTCTTTGCACTGGTCTGCTGGGCATGGAAATGCTGGTGCCCAGGGGCCATGAGGGAGCCACCAATGTCTGTTGTAGACGGGGTGCAACCCAAGTCCTGGAGCCTAGTGGGTTGCCAGGACTGCTAGCTGAAGTGTTGTCACTTGCAGGTCCTATTGCAATTCCTACAAACAGATGGCTCATTTTAATCTTAATCATCAGACTGTCAGAGTTTATGAGAGCAAGGCATGAAAGTGTTCTTGAAAAGTACCTGCTAATCTAGGTTGTATTTGGGCAGTGCTGATGCTGGGGTTTAAAAATGTCACAGAGCAACTCAGCTGGTTTGATCTACACCACTCCAATTATCTAAAGAATAACTTGATAAGCAGGCTATTACAAAAGCTCCACAGTAAAATGCAACTGGATTGTGCAGCAATGTAACTTCAAAGTGGAGGCATTGAGGTGCCAGAGGCTGACCACTCTGCTCTCAAATGGAAGCCTTCACCTGGCATGTGGAAATTTTATTTTATTTTTTTTTTAAACTAGAATAATAGTGTGGATTGATCAGGAACAGTAACAAAAGAATTCTTGTCCCTTCCTTGCGTATTTTACCACTTCTTAACAATGCAGTTTTGGAACATAATACATGTTTGATTATTGTAAAGGCGGCACAGGGAGAATGTTCTACTCTTGCTTAATGTTGAAACATTTGCTAATCTTTGGGGACCGGAATGAACACTCCATGCTAATTAAAAACAAAAACAATGCACTTCCTTGTCCCATTGTACTTTATCAATCAAGTGAGACAATATCTGTCAAAAAACACTTTGTAAACTGTGACGTGCTCTCTCTCACTCCTGGGCTCTAAATCTTAGCTCACAGTTCAACCCAAGACGAGACTCACTCACAGTGGAGCTTGGAGATCTGTCTGTGAAGGTTCTGGGTGAAGAAATGCCAGCCTGGAGAGAGGATGCCAGTGGGGGGGTTGGGGGCTGGTGGTAACCTTGATCTTGGCAGCAGCTCCAGAGAAAGTGTCCACACTTAGGGTTTCATCGATCCTGTGGGACTCACCAACAGAGTGGAGGGAGCCAGTTATATTTCAGAGAGAGTCACGTGTGATTCCACCACTGTTCCTATGCTGCTTTATGGTGGCTAGGAATACTGTAATGTATTTTTAATCATGAGCACATGCCCAGAGGTCCTCAAGAGAGTGGCTGAATTGGAAATTAAAAACAAAAACCCGATAAATAGATCCAAAGCATTTGTCTTCTTAAAAATACATTGCTATGCTGGGGCATAATTCTGGACAAATTGTTTTATTTCCCCTCTTTGCAAACTGGCTCATCAACCTCCCTTTACTTTCATTATTTTCTACTTTGTTAATAATCACTTTCTTATAGATCTCTCTAACAACCGCTCCAAAGCTGAAACAAGGTGAAACAAGGTGACTGAAACGAATACATTGCCCAGTGTGGTTCAGGCAACCATTGATTCAAACTGTCGCCCAAGAAGACCCGTCACACTCCCAACTCTGGGCTTGGTAAGTCCGGGGTCTCAAGAGTTGAGGCTGCCCTCAGGAGGCTGACATCCAGGGAGACTAAACCTTACCCTTATCTTCCATCTACCCCCAGGACACACCTGCCTCTTAAGGGCGAGGGGGGAAGGGATGGAATATTGAGCTTTCTATTATTAAAAATTTTGAAAGATAAGGGAGTAGGGGATTAAGAGCTGGTTTTGAAGGAATTAACCATAGATTCCAAAATAGGAACAAACAATGCCTGTTTTTTTAAAGCGAGGAAACAGAGACTCCGAGAGATGGAGTATTTTGCCTGTTGACACACACCTGGTAAGAGAGAGAGCAGGTGTCTGTGTGATTATGTTTGAACTAGGACCCTGGTCTCTGAACTATTCTTCTCACTCTCTACTAGTGTCCCTTACAGATTATTCCCTTTGCCCTGATTATTCCCTTTGCATCATGGGGAAATTTGGAATTAAATACTGTGTGTTAGATGTATTGGTGTTTAGAAAAGTTACTCTACAATGTCTTGGAATTTCTGTCTTTAGAGTCTTTGCCCGTCTGTTCCTCCCCCCACCAACTCTCCCTCCTTCCCTCCCTTCTCTCCTTCTCATGTTTATTGAGCACCTGCTATGTGCCGGACATCTAGGTTTGCCACTCTGCTTAAACACTCGAGAGCTTGCTGAATAAATACATATTATTTGTTGTCTGGCATCATTCTTCTGTTTCTATGTAGAGAACAATAGATTTGTTTGTCTGAAGTACAGGCCATTATTCTCATTTCTGAGCCTGTTCTGAAACCATCAATATGGCAGTTTTCAGGAAAAGAAAAAAAAAATGAGAAGCAAGCCCTTTCAGTGATATTAAACCTTTTAAATGACAAATCTGTAATTTGTAGAGGGAAAATGATTCCCTGAATGCATCTTATATCCTTGAGTTCCAAATTACAAAGTTCTCACCGAAATTGGTTTCTGCCAGGAGGAGATAACGTCAGTCAAGACGCAGCCTCTGATCAGCCCTTCCCCAGCAGTGGCCGCTGCCTGCCCGGCCCAGCGAGAGAGCATTCGAGCAATTTCCATTTCCTGCCGGGGCCTTCGGTGAACACGCTGAAGAAAGGAGACAACAGGCTATGGGGGTTATTAAAATACTATTTTATTTTCAGCAGAAGTTACCAGGGAGAATTTGAGGGAACGTGCACATTCTTGTGGTGGTAATGACCATAGGGGTCTGTGCTATGGTATTTAGGGGGGCCCATTTGTTCCTGCCAGTCACCAAGACAGAAAAGCATTATCTTATAAAATGAGAGGATAGCTATTGACTCAGCTTAAAACAATTGAAACTGCGGAGAAGTTTTGACTAATACTGACACTTTTTTAACTTGTGACTCATAGAAATCATCTCGTTGATACTGGAGGGTTTCTATAGAGATGGGTGGACTGAGACTCTTGCTGTCTCCTGCTAGCCCTGGGAAGGAATCATTTCTTCGAGAATGGCCTCTGTGCTTTCCTGCCTCTCTGCCCTACTCTAAAAACACAGCCCTGCTGGGAGCAGCTCCAGTGTCTGAGCCCCATCCAGGCCATGACTTCCCTTGTGAGAGGGGCAGAAGAGACAGCATCACCTCAACTCAAGGAAAATGATCTTAGAGGCTCCATTGCTTGCTTCAGAGCCTGTTTCAGTCTTCCTGGGATGCAGAAGGCCCAGGAGTTCTTATGTGCTCTTCAGGTGTCACCTTTCTTGCTTTAACACCGAGAACTGCCGAGGAAGAACCGCCCCATCAATGAGTGGCACGAATCTACGCAACCTTCTGAAAGATGCAAGAGTCGCCAAACTGCTCAATAACCTGGTTTCTTTGCTGTTTATTTAATAAAGTCTGCTCCCCGAGAAGCCAAAGCTGAAAGCTAAGACAAGAGGCAGATGGTGCTAAGCTTTCCTTTGAGGCTGCTCCCTAACTTTAAAGCTATGAAATATTCAGGACTATTTTGAGAAATGACCTTAACATTCTTTTTTTTAAAGACCATACTCGCTCTCTCTCTTCTTGATGCTTTTTAGATGAAAGGAAAACACTTAGGAATGCAGGCATGAGCTTTAAGTTTGCAGCTTAGGAATGCTCTTAGAGAATAAAGACTTTCAATTTTAATGTTCTTTATGGTCTGCAAGAACTCAAAATTTTTTCTTGCCATCTTTGGTTTAGCAAAAATCACCTACTCTTTCTATACACACACATACACACAAACACACACACACACACACACACACACACACACACACCTTTATCTGGCAGTTCTTGATTGAAAACCAGGACATCATACCTGTGGAGTGCACGGAGGGCCAAATGGCATCATGGCTGGGAAGCCGCCTTCCACTGTACAAGACATTATTTTCCCTCCCAGTACCACTGTTTGCGTCACACAGAATTGCCTACTGTCTGGACTTTGCTTGCTCTTGTGTGGAGTAGAATGCTCTATAGTAAGGTGGTTGGTTCACTTTAGCTGCCTTTCTACCCTGTGTGTCAAATATTACCTTGCTCAGAATGACCTTCTGTTACATGATGGACCAGCTCTTTGGTGGAATTGCTCACACTGGCCTTTTCCCCCAGTTCTTTGAACACACTGAGCCTCTTCTTGTTTCAGGACACGTGTACATGCTGTTTCCTCTGCTCAAATCCCTTCTATTAGATTTTCACAGGGCTAAATCCTTTGCATCTTTTGGTCTCAGTGGGCTTTAATGTTGTAGAGAAACTGTCCATGACTACCCGAGTCAGTTTAGAACAGTGATGGAAAACTTAACTCAAATTGGCTTATTTAAGAAGAAAATCGATTGGCTGATAGACCAGGCAGCTCAGATGCATTGAGGGCTTTAGGGCTGGCTGATCCAACAGTTTGATCATTGCATCAGAACCCAGATTTTCTCCTACTGTCTCTACCTACCATGTCAACTTCATTTCAAGATACAAATTTCTCCCATCATTGTCAACTGGCTTACCTGCATTTAGCCACAGTTAACAGAAGAGAGAAACTGGCTTCTTGTTCTCACTTAAGAGCATGAAAAAACTCTCCCCATAGTTTTTGGCAATATGCTTCTAGCATGTGACAGTCCATCCCTGAGAAGGTAGCTGTCTAAGGAAGGGGATGACCTTTAGAGCGAGCAGGCCCACCTTGGAGCTGAATTTAGTGCCCCCCAAGGCACTGATGTCACTCTGTGGGGCAGGTGGGATGGAGGCGGTGGAATCAACTTCAACATCCCCTTACCTGTGGGCCTCAGGCTCCGCCATCAGATTCACCTGGGTACCTTATAATGACCAGCTTTCAACTTCCTCTCTCTTTAGTTAAGTTAAACTCTTTCGGGGCTGGGGCCTGGGTCCCTAGTTTCCAAAGTTGACTGTATGTGAGAAGTACTTGAATGTGAGAAGTACTTGGGGACTCCCACTTTCGACAGACATTCTGATTTAATCGCGATGGGTCTTCCTAGGTGATTCTAATGTGCAAACAAATTTGGGAATCATTAACCTGGGCATTGATCTACACAAATATGCATACATTCATTTTTAACATACACATTTTATTTTTAACAGCTTTACTGAGATATATTAATAATTTACATGCCATAAAGTTGACTCATTTAAAGTGTACAATTCAATCATTTTTAGTATGTTTACAGAGTTGTACAAACATCAACACAATCTAATTTTAAAACATTTTCATCATCTCAAAAATAAATCTCTTTCTATTAACTCCCTATACTCCCTTGTCCCCATTCTAGCCTTAGGCAAATATTGATCTACTGACTTTATGGATTTGCCTATCCTTGACATTTCATATAAATGGAAACAAAAAACATTTGGTCCTTTGTGACTGACTTGTTTCACTTAAAATGTTTTCTAGGTTCATTCATGTAGCCAGTATCAATATTTCATTTCTTTATGATAATGCCATCCTATATAATAGTATTCTAACATATGGATATATGACATTTTATTTATCTGTTCATCAGTTGATGGACATTTGAGCCATTTGTGACTTTGTTGCTATTATGGATAGCGCTGCCATGAATATATTTATGCACAAGTCTCTGCGTAGACATATAACTTTATTTCTCTTGGGTAGACATCTAGCAATGGAATTTTGGGATCATTTGGTAAGTCTACAAATAACATTTTGGAGAGCTGCCAAACTGTTTTCTAAAGCAGTTGCATCATTTTGTATACCTACTAGAAATACATGAGGGTTCCAATTTCTGTACATCCTTGTCAACACTTGTTTTCGTCTATTTGATTATGGCAATTCTAGTGTCTTCTTGTGTTAGGCACTTCTCTATGACTAATGATATTGGGCATTTTTTTATGTGCTTATAGCCAATTGCTTATCTTTGGAGGAATACCTCTTCAGATACTTTGCCTTTTAAATAATTAATTTTCTTATTGAGTTGTAAGAGTTATTATTTGTATACACTTGGCATAAGACCTTTATTAGATATATGACTTGCAAATTACTTTCTCCCATTCTCTGAGTTGTCTTCACTTTCTTGATGGGAAGTTTAGAACTGTAAAAAAGTTAATTTTGATTAAGCCCAATTTACCAAGTTTTCTTTTATCATTTTGCTTTTAGTACTGTATCTAATACATCACTAGACTTTGGCATCTTTTCAAAGACCTTCCCAGAAGATGTGATGTAAAGCCAGGGTTGAGACCTCCAGGCATATTATGTTACAGTGTTTCCAACTCTTTATTACTCTCACATTGCCACAAAGACAACCAACCAAGGTACTTAATAGTCTGTGAAAACATCTTGATTATTTATTAGTATCCTTGTTTGTTTTGTCTTCTTCAAATAGAAATTCAGTCCCCCAAAGACAAATACTTTGTGTGGCTTCCTGTCGTTTCCCCAGCACAAGGTCTAGCACAAAGAGGGCATCAGTTGAATTAAACAATGAATGGACATATGGAACTGATCTCTCTCCTGGCACCCTCCCACACCAGCCCACCCCAACAGGCCTGTGCCCTTCATTCTGAATTTCTATTGTTCCACTACCTTCATCTTCATCCAAGTCAGGATCCTGGGAGTCTTCTCTGTCCTCCACATTGAATCAAATCCTACTGCTCCCACCTGTAAAGTATTGTTATTCACGCATGCATAGCATTCTGTAGCAATCAGTTTTTACTTTTCCATCTTCCTCACATTGCTGAGAATTCTTGTGAGCAGAATTTCTTAGAGTCATCCTGGCTCTCTACCCTTAGTGTGTCCTCTAGCAGTGGGCACAAGAGGAGCTTAACATGTCTGCTGAACTGAATCGAATACCAGGGATTTGGAATCTGGGTCTGTAGCTAGCCCTGTAATCCAGTGTCCTCTCTGTGACGGCCTAGCTGTTTTTTCACTCTTGTGAGAGTGGAGGGACTGACTCTGATGCAATGTTGGTGGCTGTGAAGAGGTAGAGGATTGTGTGAGGGCTGGAATGTTGATGAAGAGTGAGACCCTCTAGCGATGGAGACACCTGAGCATTTCTAGAAAGAAAAAAATTAAATACTCATCCGGAGCATCTGGTGAACTTCTTTGAAGTGACAGTGAGATGTAAAAATTGGCACATAAATTAAGAATATTCCTATGATAAATGATCAACATTAACCCCATCATAAGGCTCGGCCTTCCCGCCACAAAGGAAGAACAGTGTGGATGGGTCAACTAGCAAGGCCTGCAGGGGGGAAGCCATTTGCCTTGGAAACCACAGCATTTCCACATGTCAAGGTCCCAGGTGGATCCTGGCAAGATGAGAACAGCTGGTTCAGAATCAAAGGTCCACTTCTGTTTGTGAGTGTCTCCCTGAGTAGAACCAATCCAGCCTGAACCTCTTTTGGACCTGAGGAGGCCAGCTCACCAAGTCAGACTTTCCTCCCACGCCTTCAAGACACAGAGAAGGAGTTGGCTTCATGTGATCAGCATAAAGAAAATGACTGTACCAGGCAAGCAAACTGTTCTGCATATCCTGAGTTTCCATGGTGCGGCTCCCTCCCTGACAGAGCCAAGACCGCCCTCCTAAGTGAAGGTAGGGACAGGGCGTGGAGCAGAGCCAGCCTGCTGCTCAGGGCAATGGTAAGTGCATCTTTCTGGAAGCACCTGCTGCTCTCTGCCCAAGGACTCAGGATAGAGCACAGGCACTGGGAGTGAATGGCCTGGAGGGTAGGGGGGCAAATCTCAGCCTGAAAAGGGTGGGGTTTGGAGGAAACTACTCCAACTCCATCACTTCTGAAGACAGTGAAGGAGGGAAGGTGACTGAGTCACATGCTACATAGTCTCCCAAAATTTTCCAGTGGGATTGAACTCCAGTAGCCCACAGAGGCAACAAGTTTGATACACATGTTCAGTTAGCTGTCTTTCCTTCCTTATGTCAATCCCCGCACTCCAGGGACCACCTCCTACAAGATGCCTGCACTCAACTCCCTGTCTCAGGGTTTACTTCCAGCCCAAAATATGAATGGGTGCAGACCGATGCCTTTTTCAGGTGTGTCTGAAAGTCTTGTCTGCCGTCCCCAGGCTGGGGTGTGAGGACTGAGCTTTCCAGGCAGAAACCCAGTCTCTGAGAGGCACCAGAGCCCAAGGAAGGGCGGGGGGTGGGGGGGGGTGTGCATCAGAGCAGTGTAAAAATTTAATGATCTTGCTTTGACACCATCATTTGTCTTAGCAGTTTTCTTGAGTGAGCAAGGCCAAAAGCCTTATGCAGATTAGCTTCAGGGGTGACTCCAGTCAGCGGAAGCTGTGGCTGCAACTGTCGAAACTTGGAGACATTTCTTGTGGGATGTTGCCAGGGTCCGTAGCTGAGCCTCCGCTTTATAATCCAGTGGCATCTGTCTCTGCAAAGGAGCAGATTGTTCTTGGTGAGACACATAATGAAGGAGAGGAAGAAAAAAGCTTCTTGAAATACTCATTTTCCTTTGGGACTTGAATTTTGTTGCCTACCCTCAAAATCAGAGCACTCATTGGAACTCAGGTTTCTAATCCTTCCCTTTCCACCCTCCTCCCTAAGCCGCCCCCCAACCCCCCCTCCCCCCAGATTGGATCCACTTTCCCTATTAAGGCAGGCACAGGGACAAACATAGTCTCTGTATAACTTCTTTCATGTTCAAGTCACAGACCAGGAGCTCGATGAGCTCCAATTCCCAGGAGACAGTAAAGGTGCAGCCTCTGGTCCGGTCACATGTTGGGAGCTGGGAGGACATGAAGCCTCCATGGGGGTTCACAGAGGCAAATTCTCAGGGAAGGGGAGCACTGTGATAGGAAGGGGGTCTCCCGAAGGACGACAGCTACTTCATTCATTCGCCAAAGCGTTGTGAATGCGTGAGCATCTGGCATTGATGCAGGCCCTTAAGAGTAGTCAGTAACGTAACCATCTTTACCTTTCTTCAGAGAGTTTACTTTCTCTTGAAAGTAGAGTTAATGAAAAGAAACAATAGAGTAATTTGACCGAGTGGAGAGTGTCAGGAAGGGACAGTAACAGGCATGGAGAGTGATGGAGGAGGGGCATCTGCAGCAGAAGAGGAAGAGGGAGGGGTCGGAGGAGGGCCCGGAGGAGCTGACATTTAATCTGAGATCTGACAGGTAAGAAGAAGCTGGAGTAACATGGTCAGATTTACGTTTTAGACTGATGACTCTGGCAGAAGGGAAAAAAAGATCTTTCTCTCCACAGTCTCAGGAAACAAAGCTCACTAAATCAACTTACTGACAAGGAAAGGATTTTTACAGGGTTGCACACCAAGGTGACCTTGTCATCTTCAATCAGCCTGGACTTATTTGCATCTTTGAGTAATAAAAATCAGCTCTTCCATATATAGTATTTTAGAGTTTATAATGCATTCACTCCTTCAGTAATGTATTTATTCTGCAAGCATTTTTTTTTTTTTTTGAGGTGGGCAGGGCAATAGCTCTTGTCTCCATTACACAGAAGAAGAAACTGGGATTAAATGGAACAATGTCATTTAGTCCAACAGGTAGCTGCAGACAAGACCTTCTCTTGCCAGTTCACCCCATCAAGTGCATTGGGTCACGTTACTATAGAGGAAAATGCCACATGGGTCCCGAATCATGGTTTTCCCTGGCACTCTATGTTCTTGGGAATCAGTGTGATTATGAGTTTGCTTATCTTTCTTTTAATGTATCTCAGAATTTAACAATAGGATCCAAAATTTCTAACAATCTTCCCCTAAGAAAACTTGTTATTTTTCCAAACTTTTAAAACAAACTATTTTTTTTTTAAAAACGAGTTTTTCCACTCCCGAATAATGGATTCTGGAAGCTCTTTCCACCAGTTAACACGTGCCTGGGAGCACAAGCATGACTTCTACACAATCTCTTTTCCAGCACATCCTCGTTTGTGTGCATAATGTCCTTGATAAAGTTTCTTCTTAACCAGGGCTACCCCTCAGAATCACCTAGGAATCTTCTTGAAGATTCAGATCCCTGGGTTCCTCCCCAGACGTGGTGAGGACCAGCCAGAGTTGGGGTCCTTTGGGGGACAGGGAGGCTGATTTATGCAATGTTTCCAGGCACCATTCTTGAAGACTGCAGGTTAGTAGATTTATTGGAGCAATCTTCCACTAGATGGCAGTAAAGTTCCATATAATTTCTTAAAAGAGCCTTGTTCTAAAAAAAAAAAAATCTGCATTATTATCACACATTTCCAACAGAAAGAGGCAACATGTGCTTTGAGGAAGGGGTACCTTTTTTCTAGTTTGCACTAGGGTAGCTTGAGTTAGTGGTTACCTCAGGCTTAAGCCTTAGGACACAGTGCTGTTGAAAAAACCCCACATCTATGTTGCAAGAGTGTTTTGCTTTATTTTTCATGATAGGTAATTAATATAATTTTATTATAGAATATTGAAAGTTCCAAAATATATCATATGATTTCTTTTTTCTTTTTCATTTTTTTATTTTAACATTTATAATTTTTTACATTTTTTTAGACAATATTTGCTTCTCCCCACCCCCTTGCAAGAGTGTTTTGAAGGAGACCAGTTGCATAGGATGTTAACAGATCTCTGAACGAAGGGCACAAGGGCACGTGGTCAAAAAGAATTAGTTCTGTAAAGTCAAGTCATAACAGGGTGGTCCTCAGGGAAAGAGGAGCTGCCAGATTCTCTGCCCCACCCAAGGAAGGGTGGAGCTGAGCAGGGGGGAGGGGAAGCTGGAGAGGAGACTGGAGAAGGAAGGAAGCAGGGTGGAGCAAGAGCTCCATCTGAAGGTGGTACATAGAGCAGAAGGTGGTACACGGAGCAGGTGGTACACGTGTGAAGAAACTGCGCTCGCTTCTTGGTCCTGGACTGGTTGGAACAGATGTGGGTGAGAGACCGGTGGGGAGACTAACAATGGCAGCTTTTATCTTGATTTTGCTCCTTCTGTCCTAGACACGCTGGGCCCCTTCTGTCCCTTTCCTATGGGCCCCCACCAGGAGGTGTCTTAGACTTGTGGCAAGCCTTGGGGCTTTAATGATCCTGCCTTGGGCCAACCCTGTCTGGCTGTGCATTTCCCCATGTGGTGATAGGTGACTTTGGGTGTTTGGGTTTGAAAACTTTATTCTTTCCTTCTCTTTGCTGCACACTAATTGTGTTACAGTTCCTTTTCCTTAACGGTCTTACACAGTTGAGTATGTTTTGTCCCGATGGGGCTGATGAAAGAAACTAGAGTGGCCAGGTTTTGGAGTTCTGGGGTGCTCCTCTCCCTACCCTGTAACAAAGTCTTGCAACAAAGACACCTACTCATTTTGCTAAACCCAGCTTGTTGTCAGAAAGGTGGTGTCTTCAACATTTTCAAAGTTCCCTGACCACACTTGTGCCTCCAGTTGCCACCACTGCTCAGAACCCATTTTGGGAAGTGGCCTGTGAGAACGTGGTCCTACTGCACCACCATTAGGAAGCCACGGTGGAACCATGTGGATATTTTGACTGCAGCAGGACTACCGTGAGGTACAGTGGCTCTCGGTTTCCACATCTCTGCAGTCTCTGGTCCAGGTAGCCAGTTCACACAGAAAAGCTGGCCCCTTATCTGAATCTATTTGGTTCCTGAGTTTCCAAAGCTTGAGAGGAGAGGGCTCGATCAGGAGGATCTACCTTTGACGTTGCCTCCTGAGCCCTGACAGTGAGAAATTGCAGATTGAGGGCTCCTGTGTTCTGAAGAGGAAGGGAGCAGTGCTGCTCTTAGAACCTAGTTTTTTTGATGTTCAAAATGGCAGCCAGGACAGAAGGAAAAAGCTGCTAATAGGACAGGTTTTATTCTTTCAGTAGTTACAGGGCTCGGCTATGAACGGGTGGGAGTAAAAGAATGAATGATGTAGAAGGGCTGGAGAGGAATGAACTGATTAGGACCCATCTCACAGATTTCTCCATCTGGGAAGAGGTCTGAGACACCCTGAGGGGTGAGGGAGAAGGGACAGGTCAGAGGAGAGATGCAGGGGCAGAGGAGGGGAGGCATGGGAGGGGAGAGGGGAGACGTGCCTCCTGCAAGCTTTTTCAGTTTTCATCTTGGAAGAGAAAGAGACCACATTCTTGAAGGGGTATCTGAGAGCCCAGTGGGGGTGCAGGAAGCTGCCTCTGGATAAGTAACCAGACTTCACAGCCAGAGGCAGAACAATTCTTACTCTGAGCAGCAGAAAGCGGTGGGGGCTGGGGTCCTTGGGACAGGCTTAGAAGTCGAGGCTGTAGGAGAGTCTCATAAACCAAGCACACCCTGGGGTGTGGGCTGGGGTCCCAGAGCTGGACCCCAAAAGGTCAGTCCTTGTCTTTGCAAGGAAAGAATCCAATTTCGAAACCAGAGTTAGGCAGAAAAGCAAAATGTTTATATTAGACAAGGAGTGGGACAGGAGAAGCTCTCTGCACAGAGAGGGAGCCAGAGCAGGTAGCCACAGAGGGGCAGGAAACAGGGGCTTATATGCTTTATTCAAAAATGGGGGGCAGGGCTCAATCTCAGGTTTCTGGTTGGGTTTGGCCTCTCTTCAGCAATTGGGCCTTTCCTTGCATGATTGTCAACATTGAACATAGGGTTTATTTTTATTTTTTTATTATTATTTTTTTTTAATAGAGGCATGTTTTTCTTTCTTTATTTGTTTGCTTGTTTGTTTTGTTTATACATGCACTGGGTACAGTCAGAAGCGCGGGAGAGTGAGAGAATTCACCAGAGCCAGAGCGGGGAGCAGAGCAGGCAGAAGGACCGAAGTACACTGCTGAGGGGAGCAGCGGGCGGCAGGAGAGGTCTGCGCGCCATGTGGGACCCTCCTCCGGTGGCCGGGGAGCAGCCGGGGATTGAACCGGCACCGCAGAGGCCGCGGGCAGCTTCGCAACCCAGCGCTCTACCGCTGCGCCACCGGGGAGGCCCGAACATAGGGTTTAAAGATGTTTTTTAGGGCCTCCCCGGTGGCGCAGCGGTTGAGCGCTGGGTTGCGAAGCTGCCCGCAGCAGCCTGTGCAGTGCCGGTTCAATCCCCGGCTGCTCCCCGGCCACCGGAGGAAGAGGGTCCCACATGGCGCGCAGACCTCTCCTGCCGCCCGCTGCTCCCCTCAGCAGTGTACTTCGGTCCTTCTGCCTGCTCTGCTCCCCGCTCTGGCTCTGGTGAATTCTCTCACCCTCCCGCGCTTCTGACTGTACCCAGTGCTTGTATAAATAAATAAATAAATCTTAAAAAAAAAAAGATGTTTTTTAACTTGATATTATTTTTTTTTTATTTATACTGGAGTGGTTGATCTTTTCTCCCCTTATGTTGCCAATCTCATTTATTATCTTTTGTGAATTACTTTTGTCTTTTGCCTCCCCTCTCCCACTGGGTGGGTTAGTATATTCAGTTACTTCACTTTAAAAAGTTCTGCTTATGAAGATTTGAATATATAAAAACATATCTCTCTTATCGCTATGCCTTTCATCTATCTGTCTATCATCTGTCTCTTGTGAGATTGTTTCAAAGTCCTTGTCTCTGTTGGCTCTGTCATTTCTGAATCTCTTTTTATCAAATGATTTTATTCTAAATATTCTGATCGTATTTTTCTTTGCTTTTTAGAAAAAAATTTTTCCTCTAAGAATTTTTATTAGAAAATTTAAACATATACTTACCACCTAGATTTTATAGTTCATATTTTATTATATTTGTTTTGTCATGTATCTGTCCAAGTGTGTAATTTTTTAAAAAAAAAATATTTATTTATACAAGCACTGGGTACAGTCAGAAGCGTGGGAGGGTGAGAGAATTCACCAGAGCCAGAGCGGAGAGCAGAGCAGGCAGAAGGACCGAAGTACACTGCTGAGGGGAGCAGCAGGTGGCAGGAGAGGTCTGCGCGCCATGTAGGACCCTCGCTGGTGGCTGGGGATCGAACTGGCGCTGCAGAGGCTGCAGGCAGCTTCGCAGCCCAGCGCTCAACTGTTGCGCCACCAGGGAGGCCCCCAAGTGTGTAATTTTTAAGTTAAATGCTGGGCATTGGAATTTTCTACACTGATCACTGGGTTTTGTTGTCTTGCTTCAAAGGATGTCTGAGGTAATCTTGGAAGGTAAGTTAATGTGTTGTTACTTGAAGATGACCTTTTTTTTTTTTTAAAGATTTATTTATTTATGCATACAAGACCTGGGATGTAGGCCAGAGGTGCAGGGGGTAAGAGGATTCACCAGAGAGTGTGTGGAGCAGAACAGACAGATCTACTGAAATACGCTACTGAGGGGAGCAGTGGGAGAGACAGGAGAGGTCTGCTGTGCTATGTGGGTTAGCTCCCTGGCTGGGGATTGAACTCTTGTTGCAGTGGCTGCGTATAGCTTGATAGCTTTGTGTCTTTAACCCCTACACCACCAGAGAGGCCCCCTGAAGATGAACTTTCTAGTGAAACTTTGTTGGGTTGGTATAGGGTAAGTGAAAATTATCAGGATTTTCCACCCTCCTGCCATTAGCATTAATGATGGATCCCTGTGGTCCTACATGCATGCCTGATGGTGGGCACCTGGTAGGGTGTGGGCATGCATAGGTGGGCACACTTAGGCTGAGAGACTGGGCATATAAGGGCAGAGTCACGGGGTCGCCAGAAGAACTAGCAGCAGAACGAGAGTGGTATGGAGTAGAGTGATGTGGTGTGGAGTGGAGTAGAGTGGAGTGGAGTGGAGTGGCATGGAGTGGTGGTAGAGTACAGTGAAGTACAGTGGATAACAGCTAAGACAACAAAGAGGCTGCTAGAACCAATGATGAACCTATCCAGTCTGGGAGGGTTGCACTACAGTTGGACTTAGATATGCATTTCCCTGGTTACCTTATCCCTGAACTAGTAGATGACTTTCAACAACACTCTCCACTCCTCTTGGGGAGCCCCAACTGCCCCAGCCCAGACTGAGCTCTGGCAATATTACTGCAAACTCGTGATTCAATGCCTAGCTCCGTGGGGTTTCTTCTTGTATAAAAGTGAGATTTTGCATTCAGTGATGGACCAGGGAGGGCCTGTGCAGACTTCTGAAATTCTTTTTTTGTGTCACATCTTCCTTTTGGTTATTTCTCCTGCAAACTCCAGTTTCCTCAGCCTCCTCAAATTTTAATCTCTGAAGAGAGCATAAGGAATTAAATGAGAATTATAAACTCTACTTCAAAATCGTCCAATGTAATTATAACCAGAAAACTGCAGAAGTTATTCAGTGGGGTTCTGCTTTTGGTGTACAGTTCTTTTCTACTGAGGGAGTAGTCAAAGCTCTCGGCATACTTCACCTCTGTCTTATGCTATTTTATTCAATTTCTGCTGCTATTCCTCTGTGTCTCTCACTGTTCTTATCTTATATGCTCTCGATCCTGAGATTGTCCACTGCTGTTAGGGCTCTTCTTTCTTTTCTTTAAAATTTTTGATAACAGAAATAGAAAGCATAGCATAATAACCCCACCACATGTGATTCCTATCATTTAACATTTAGTAAACATCTTCGACATTTAGTAGAAGTTGGGGGTTCTTATCCCTAATTGTAGAAGACTGTCAGATTTTATACCTACAGTTCCTTTAAGGCAGTATCTATTAACCTTTGTTGCATATTAGAATCAGTGGGGGTACATTTAAAAACCACTATTCTGAGGCCACATTCAAGACCAATTAAATCAGAATCTCTGGGGGTAGGTTCCTGGGATCCTTATTTAAAAAGCACCCAGGTGATTCCAGTGTGTGTGGCCAATGTGGAGGACCAGTGCTTTAAGGGCCCCTTAGGGATGGGTCTCCATCAGCTGCACCCCCAAGGAAGTCTCCTTACCCCTTTAGGAGCCTTGTTGGCTGGTTAGTTGTTGTAGGAGATAGCAGCCTGGTTGTGTGGGTAAGAGACTGTATTTAGCTTTACTCTGTGACTAAATACCCTTTGCTTAGATGTCACTGCACACTATTTTTTTTGCTGGTGGGAAAAGGATTTGTTCAACTCTGTTAGGTGGTAACACTCCCAAATTGGTTTGGGTTATATTTGGTAGAAACATAAGCACCGAGTACGTTCTTGGTTATTGCAGTCAGCAACTTCTCTAGAAACTTGGTGCTGGTGTTTTGCCATATTCTCATTTTATTCTGAGTGTTATGGTACTAGTGTAAGGTAGGGGTCATTTTAGAGATGGGAAACAAGATACAAAGCACTGAAAGCTCATGCCCAAGTTCACATACCCTATTAGTAAGCTCCAAACCAGTATTAATTCCCAGCTTTTTTCCCTTTTTGCCCCAGTGCGTTCTCTAATGCATGGAGCATTTCCTCTGGACAGGCTGTAAGCATATGGTGGCTCCTGGGGAGAAAATGTACTACTATAAGGTAATATAGTACTCAATACAGGAATTTCCTTTATTTCTCCTTATTTGGGGCTGTCTCAATGACACACATGTTCCATTGGTCATACTAGGCCTGGTGGGCTTTAGGGGAAATTGTCAAGTAAGAATATAGAAATAAGATGGCCCCATTAACACTGACAGGAAATATAAACCTGTCCATGCACTGCTGTGAGAGGGTCAATTCAGTCACTTTGGAGGGGATTATGGTGGTGTATATTAAAACAAGTATGCAAACCTCATAAGCCAGCAATTTTACTTTAGGTAGACTCTCTAGGAATAAACACTCCCTGGTCCAGTGGGTAGAATATATGAACAAGGCTGTTCATATCACTATTATTTATAAGAATGAAAATTTTGAAGTTAAATTTTTGTGAATGGCGATGTAAGTACTTAATGCTAGATAAATGATGGCATAAAATTACTGTTAAATACTGTATACAAGTTAAAATAATAAGGATTTATGGGTACTAATATAAAAAGACTTGTAAGATATATTGTAGAGCAAAATAGAAAGTTGTAACAATGAGAGTAAATGTGAAATCATTTATATAAAAAAAGAAGAAATAAAATCGCACACATACACACGTAAATCCATAGAAATATCTGAGAGGTATATATATATATATATATATATATATATATATATATATATATACACCTTTGGTAACATAGTTATTTCTGAGATAAAGAAGTGAGTAGTTTTGGGGGTGGGTGATGAAGTGGTACCTTAACTGGATGTTTACCATACTTTAAAAATGAATGTTTTAAGTATCCAATGATCATGCCTCACAGTTACCTTGAAAAATAAGTGAACAACCATTAAGTCAAGCTGCTGGTCTTGTTATTCAGTGCAGCCTCTTGAGATATGGAAATCCTTATGTGAACTAGTGGTGCTGTCTCATCTTTCTCCTTGCAGATCCATCCTACATTTAATTTAGTTCAAGGGCCATCGAGTCATACTTAAGAGGATCAGGAACAATCTTGTAATTGTCTTGATTTTAGCAAAAAGTCAAGTGTGATTCAGCAGGCAGATGACACTTGACTTTTTCAGAGTGCTATTCACAGGGTTTCCTGGTTTGCTCCTTGTGCTGTGGGAAGGGAGGGTGGGGCCACGCAGTGTCACACACCTGTGGGCCTAGTTGTGCCTGGGAGTGGCCGTGCTATTTGACCCTTGTGGCTATGTGGAGACTGGGGTTGGGCTCAGGACTGGGTCACCACAAGAGTCTCTTTCTACCCTTGTTGTTTCTCCTGCCTAAAATGCTCTCCCAGCTTCTTTCTGCTAGTTAACTCTGTTTCAGGGTCTCTGTTCAGTGTCTCATTAATCGATTTGAAAAATATTTAAGCTTCTTGAGAACATCTTATCGGTTTGGGTCACTGAATTATGTTAAGTAGTCGTCATGGTGCCTGACACACAGTTGGTGCTTAGCAAACATTGTTAAATGAATGAGTGAAATAGCAGATTCCAGTTGTGCTCTGGGTTGTGAGTGGAGACAGAGGGATGATCAATTCAGACACATCCCCTGTCCTGGGGGACCCAATATCATGGGAGAGTGAGATGGTGGGCAAACTGCTTCAGTAAGGAGAGGAAAGGCCTCCCTAGGGATGTAACATTTATGATGAAAACTGAAGGATGAGCAGAGTTACCCATAAGACAAGTTGGGAAGGGAATTCCTGGCAGGAGGAAAAGCAAGTGTAAGGGCCCTGAGGTAGGTAAAAGGAATAATAAATGAAGAAGTAAACACAGTGATGTGGAAAGGGAGATAGATGGCAAGAGGTGAAGGGGGCATAATGGGCAGGGATGCAACCCTCATAAGTCTTGAATTTTGATTTTCCACAATGTATAGTCAAAATACCTAGTACATGCTTTCCATACAGTATCCAAAATGAGCTTTATTGTTATGTTTAATTTTACCATTTTTGGAAACTCTACACTCTCACCTCATTTATATCAACCCACAGTGACATCTCTAATTGTCAATGTCACTTTACTATAGTCACATCATATTATTTACTTCTTGTCCAGCTGATTTTGCTTCATTCCAAGTGACCTTGGTGGGCCTGTTCGTCGATCAGACTCTTTGCCTCATGTAGGCACAACATACAGATTGACCAGTCAGAGTGGCCCATAGTCCTTCTCAGTGATTTCTATGGAAAGAAAGGGCAAGTGACCCCAAAAAATATGATTAGAATTAATTTGGGGGATTAACGTAGACATCAGGGTGAGAAGGACTCTTTTCTTCTCTAGCATTACAGTAGCTCAGAAGAGTGGGCCTCATGAGGGTCTACACGTGTTTGTTTCTCTTTGCTTCTCCTTTTATTTTCTTTTTATTCTCTGCTTCCTTCTGTGAGGCTTCCTGCCCTCTCCATGGGTCAGCAGTGTCTTGGTGACATAGTTTGTACCTCTGGACCAGTCATGTCTGAAGCATGAAGTGAATCCATTAGATGTAGAAGAACACAATTTATGTTTCTAATTTGTCTTGTGTTACTGGTCCTCTAGATGTATGCTGATCTCTTTAGATAGATAGTAGGTACCTAAATTCCAAACCCAACGCTTCTTTCTGGTCAATCACAGTGCTGACAGTATACTCCTACATGTACAGTATACTCCTACATGTACAACAGGTATTCAGTAAGTGCCTATCAGGTGATTAACACAGAACCTAGGTCACTGCATTTGGTGACAATATAATGGAGCATTTCACTCTGAATTAGTCAGTGGTCTATGGGTGATTCAAAATATGAATTCACGTTTCAACTTCAGAGAGATTCCATGAGCTGAAAAATTGCTTCTTGGGTTGAATGATTTGTTTGAAATACATTTGCTCACTCACCAGGTAATAAGGTGAAAGTGAAGAAAATAGGGATGTAACAGAGTTTTTGAGGGAAGCAAGGCATGGGACCCCTGTTTGGCATCATGCTGTGCATAGGGTATTTCATGTTTCCGGCTCTTCCTGTCTTAGAGACACAGTTGTCTCTTTTCATTGTCTCTACTACATTTGAGAGAATGGGTTTGGGAGCAGAAGGAATTGATCACAACATTCTCATTCAGTGACTGGCTCTGTGGCTCCTGTGTTGTGCTGTGGGATTCTCCCCTTGCTTTGACCTGGTTGAAGCTCTGTAAAATTCACTGGCAGTTGATCCTCAGTGCTCCCTGTGTTAGAAAATCCTGGGAAAGAAGTGTTGATATATTTGCTTATTAGCCTCCTTGATTACTAATGTTGATTTTATTTTATTTTTTTGTACTATGCATGCGAATCAAATTGTTGGCATAAATCTGAGTAGATGTTTTTCCGATATCCTGGAAAGACATTGAGTGCTTATTGGAAGTGCAAGGGCAGTGGATTTTAAATCTTACCACCCTCACCAAATTGTCTTATAAGTGAAAACTAGGCCATTATTTCAAATGGCCCTTAAGGGTCATGGAACAGAAAGACTGCAGGGATTGCCCAAGCAACTTTGCCAAGCCACCTTGAACCAGGAACAAACTGAGTGGTGGCAAACCTCTTTGAGGTGTGTGTTTAGACACTGGCAGATCCTTCATTACAACATCACCACCCAATAGCCTTGTATTTGTTAGTTATGTTCTAGGGAATGTAAGCATCTTTGTGTTTGGTCTGAGATATGGCCACTCAACCTGGAGTTATTTCTTATCAGAGAAAATAAAACTTGTTATCTGTGCAATAGGCACAAGCTGGAAGAACAGATCAAAGGAGATGACACAAAGAGAGGAACAGAGAGGAGAGACGAATAGAAGGTTCTAGCTCCTTCGTGAAGCTTGGCTATCAGTAGATTCCTTGAGGTGCTTTCATGCCATTAAAATGCATTCTTGTTTTGTATTTGAAAAATTTGCCTTTTTGTTGTGATAAAACATACAACACGGATTTACCATTTTAAATAGTTTTAAGTATACAATTCAGTGACATTAAGTATATTCACATTGTCGTACAACCATCCATCTCCAGTACTCGCTCAGCATCCCAAATTGAAATTTGGTACCTCTCCCTCTTTTTGAGGCCAGCTGGAGTTGGTTTTTATTCTGTGTAAACCGCAGACCATAAATAAAACACAAGGAATCAGGAGTCCTTGGCCTGTCCCCAATTCATAATGTGATCTGAGACAAGTCTGTAGAATAGAAATTACTACTCTATAAAGAATGAATGTGAGAATAGCTTTAACCCAAGTTTGTGTCTTCAGGTAGCTCAGGAACAATCTGGACTGTGATGAAGCATTTGGTTTAGTGGGTACATATTTTGAGAGAGAGCCAACAGCTTTCATTGGCCAAAGGGTTTTAAGAGCAAAGACATGTTACTAATTGCTTGGTTGATGATCTCTTTCTTTATTAAACAAAGTTAGCCCTGGGGACACCTTGAAACTTAAAACATTGTCCTTCCCTCGGTGACTTGTATCAGAGGGGCTTGTGGGTGGTGAGGTGTAAGCTGGGAAGTGAAGCCAGTGGGGAAGTAAGTGTGCTCAGAGGAGGCCACTTTTGGGGTCCATCACATCAGAGTTGTCTTTGGTAAAAGCTCCGGGGGAACTGGAACTTAAACAGAAGGGTCTAACTGTGTCCAAGGGATGTTCCCCAAAGTGAGCAGTGGGGTTCATCTCTATCTCTTGCTCCAACACCCAGGACCTCCCTGAAGTTCTGAATTAAATGAGGAAACACCAGCATCTTGCACATGAAATGTGCTCGGTCAGTGTGAGCTGTTATCATTGTGAGGCAAGACAAACTGGGAAAGGAAAGTTCTATGTTTGGCAGTCTTTAACATCAGCTGTCACCTGTTGGTGGACAATTAGATGCCCATGGCCAGCTGACATGTTCTATTGGGCTCAAAATATTTGAAAGAAAATGTGCATTTCTTGTGAAAAGATTTTGAAAAGAAGTACTGATTTTCAACTTTTTAATTTGGGGGTGGGGTGGGGAATCAGAAGGTAGAACAGCTCTGGGCTGGAGCTGAGTGTGCCCTCACTGATGGCCATGGACCTTACATTTTTCATGGCCTCCATGAAGTTTGTCTACTTGTTGATGTTACCAACCTTGTGGTTTATGACTTCTGTCTTAAAGTACAGTGTCCAGTTGGGATCTAGGATGGAAAGAAGTTAGAATGATCCTTGAGCAAGCAAAGGCCAAAAGGACAGACACCTTTACATTTAATTGGATATGTAAAAAGAAACTTTTCGGAGATAGAAGAGACTAGTTCTTGGTCTCTTGTCTTGCTTCTCCACCAGAACAGTCCCAGTAATAACCAGGCTGTTTGTCTTATGCCCTATGACTGATTTTAAAATCTTGCTGCTGTCCTTGCTGCCACCACCATCTCTACAGCCCAAGAGCCCCTTGCATGGTGCCAAGTGACAAGAGAAACTGCCCCATGAGGGCACTGGCTGGGCCAGGTCCATCGTGGCCCTGGCTTTTCTGGAACTGGGTGGTGTGACCTACGAGTGGAGGGAGTCAGGGCCACTGAGCCAACGGAGGCAGGGGAGTCAGCAGAGAGTGAGGGGCTTCCCTTCCCCGGGCTCTGGAGATGCCCTAGGTGACTGGGCAATCAGCTGTGTCCTGCTATGAAGCTGGGATAGCCTGGAGAGGCTCCTCCTAGTAGTATTGTTTTTTTCCTTTCTCTTGCCTCACTCTCTTCCTTATTCTTGCTTCTCTTGGATTGTAACTCCAATCAAACTTCAGTATGTAAACTTTTGCCATAGGCTCTGTTTTCTAGGGGAAAATGGAATGAAGTACATATACACTTATCTTAGGCAATTTGTAAAACCCTAAAAAAATGACAATAAAGTAACTCACCTGGAATGCTCTACCCAACAAAGCCATGAGAATATATTGGCGTATTTGAGGCTGCTTCTCCTTCCTTCTCTGTCTCTCCATCACTCATTTAGGCAGGTGTGATTAGGAGAATTGAGTCTGGGAAGAAATGACTCAAAAAGATATGGCTGATAGAGGACTTAATACTTATCTTTCTGTAAAGCAGGAGCTTTTATAATGAAGATGCTGTATAAAAGGACACTAAATTGAATGGCAAAATCAAAAAGAGAGATTAAGTGCAAAAAAGAACTTCGAAGTTGCCAAAAGGGTTGTGTGCTGGAGGAACCTCCCAGGTAGGAAGGTTGTGTGTTCCCTATTGAGAAAAACTGCCTACAAAGTCAAGTACTTGATGGAAAAGAAGAGAGAGAAATGTGAGTAGGGGAAATAATACAAGTCAAGTTTATTGTGTTTACCAAAAACTCCTATATGATTAATTTTACTTTGATTTTCATAATAGGTTTAGCAACTGGGGAAAAGGTATTGTAAATAAATATGTATAATATGTAAATATATTTATAATAAGACACCTGTGTGTATCAAATGATGCCATAGATGTGCATGAATAAAGCACTTTATATGGTGTAAGTATACATCTTACAACAACACTAAATAGTTTCTCATTGGTATTGTTTGCTAATTGTTTCTGGAGGTGACTCAGGATGGATGGCAATAAAAGTTTGGGGAAATGTATTTTTGATTGACCCTAAAATGATTTTGCTGCAAAATTCAAATGTGGTGAGCATAATGTGGAGTTTATACTCCTCAGGAGAACTCTATAGATTTTCATATCCCATTTACATCAATAGCAAGATAATTTATCTTGATTACAAGGAGTACTGAAGGAAGTAATTGTCATGTGCTGCTTATTATAGCACTTCCAAATAAATTAAAAAGTCCAAAGATATAAAGGTTTTAAAACCAGTCATAGGGCATGCACAATAGCGTTTGTTTCGATAATCAATAGTAAATGATCCATGAATTAGAAATGCCTTCTTAGAGTGATCATAATGGTTTTTATTCCATTCCTTTCCAGCTCATTAACAATAAGCCTTTAAAAGCACATCTGAACCTGGGTGGCACGTGCCCAAGTAGGGGCTGTGTCTGTGTGTCTGAGCCCCTGTGGTGAACCTGAGTCCAGTGCAGAGACCCTTGCTTTCTCAGGGACCACATGGCAATGCCTCCTGTAACCACACCCAGTACTCAGTTGTAAACATACACTATGTACAATATTTTTTCCCCATTTTTTACAATTAAAATTTTTAAAAGATTTATTTATTTATTTATTTATACAAGCACTGGGTACAGTCAGAAGCACCGGAGGGTGAGAGAATTCACCAGAGCCAGAGGGGAACAGAACAGGCAGACTGATGAAATACACTGCTGAGGGGAGCAGCGGGCGTGGCAGGAGAGGTCTGCGCACCATGTGGGACCCTTGTCGGCGGCCGGGGATCGAACTGGCGCTGCAGAGGCTGCGGGCAGCTTCGCAGCCCAGTGCTCAACCACTGCACCGCCAGGGGTGGCCCTAAAATTAAATTTTTATAAATATTTTTATTTCCTTATGTCACTATTAATTTTTGTACAACATTTGATTTCTCCCCCAAGTATAGTCCCCATAACTCCCCAATACCACAGCACCCATGAACCATCATCGCAGTCCCTTGTGCTCTTCCCTCTCCAGTTTGCTGTGCATGATATTAAAATAATAAATTTGAATTCATTACCAGTATTTAAAATTGAGGAGAACTTCCTTTAAAAATGAGAAAAACTGGCCACGCTAGGCCTGAGTCTTCCATGGTAGAGACTGGTGAAGCTGAGCATGACCGTCCCTCTTATGAATGGGGGTGGGCTCTGCAGGGAACACTGTCCCTACCCTGTCAGCTCTACTCATTTTTTCTATCTTTATGGCCTCTGTTGGCATTGAACTTGAGACCATTATTGTATCTCCCATCAGTTTTTGCCCCTTACAACTCCACTCTTATGAGCTGAATTGTGTCCCCTGCCAAATCTATATATTGAAGTCCTAACCCCCAGCACTTGAGAATGTGATTCCATTTGGATATATGACCTTTAAAGAGGTGACTGAGGTAAAATAAAGTCACTAATCCAATATGACTGGTGTCCTTATAAGAAGAGGAAATCAGGATACAGACTGCACAGAGAAGACCATGTGAAGAAACAACCTCGTCAACACCTTGGTCTTGTACTTCTTTTTCCAGAACTGAGACAGAGTAAATTTCTGTGTTTCAAGTCACATCATCTGTGGTCCTATGCTGTGATGGCCAACCTAACAAAGCCACCCATCACTGTGGTCAGCAAAATGGAGTTCCTCCTCATGTCCTCCTCAGCTTTGAGGAGTTTTCAGTGACAAGCCATCATCATCACTGCTGTTCTCATCATCCTCATCCTACCATAGCCTCCTACCTTGTAGCAGGAGTGTTGTTTGATCTTTCACAAGTTCTTTGACAGACTTTTTGTTATAATACCCACCAGACAAGCCCATGAGTCTATTGGAAAAATGAGACTGGGCAAAAATGAGACTTGCCTGCCTGTCACCCTACAGCAGCTCCCTGAAGCACAGCATCCGCTTTTACTTCTCCTTGGTTTGCAGGAGAAGCCAGAATTGGGTTCATGCAGCTTCAGCCAGCTTTAAATGGGTTGCTCTGCAGCATGAAGCCCTGAGACCAGGGACACTGAGGCTGCTAGGTGACTGTGTGATGGCCAAGTGCAGCCCTTGGGGGGAAAATGAGTGAGACTCATTTTCAAGTGACAATAAGGTATTTGCCACATCTGGAGCAAGATGGCCATGGTGCTGGCATCTTTGGGAGTTTGTTTCTGGGGTGTGTCTGGGGAACGAGGCTCTGAGGGGTGTTTGCAGATGTCAGGTGTGCTGCCTTGGTGGAAAGAAGTAGTCAGAGTCCTGACTCCCAAATTCTCAACCAGCCTTGCCCCGGGCTGAAGTCACCCTTGTCAGCAGGTGTCTGTGGACAGTTGGTCTGGAGCAGACTGGCCTGTAACCTTTCCCCTCAGCCACACCTGGGTCTCATAGGGTCCAGCTTCTCTTGGGGATCTTCCTCTCCTTCGGCCCAGGTGCAGTAGAAGGAGGTGGTACAGGGAGCCAGGGGGGATATTTCTGTCATTTTGATATGTCGTTTGTGTGCCACTGCTTGTGTTCACCTCACATCTTCTCTGCCTCACCTCTGTCTCCCACCATGGCTTGGACAGACACTTGTATGGGATTCCACCTTCTTCACATGGAGAGTCCCTCACCTCAAACACCATTGCTTTTCAGAAGGCTTTGGAGAGACTGGGGGTTCTATTGCAAATCATGCCAGTTCTGCAGTTTCCCAGTGAACTCAGATACCCCTCACTTCCTCACGCCGTTCCTTCTGGATTTTCCATTTTCAGGATCCATTTCTTTGGACTCCCCTCCAAATCTCTACCTCATTCTATTGAGCTGGGCTCTTTGCCCTCACTCTTCTGCCTGGCCAAAGATTCATTTATATGATTATTTCATATCATTTACATGATCTTCTGAAGTCAGCCCCATGCTTCTCAGCCTGCCTTTAGAGAATGAGGGGAAAATTTGACATTTCAATTCCTCAATTTTGTTGCTCCTGCCCAGTCTTGGGGAGAGCAAGAAAGCAATTTGGAGATTTGCTTTGATAGGTGAAATGAACAATGTCATGTTTTCCCTTCACCTTATAACCTAGAAATGTTTAAGTAACAGGTTGTATTTGTGTTAAAACTCACTCCGTTTTATTTAGCTTCAACTAAAATTTACCAAATGCCTACTTCTTTTCAGGTCTCATGCTCAAACAAAGTCACAGTGAAGTCAACTGGAAGTTACCAGACACTGTTGTCTGCAAAATGCTTAGCAGGCAGAGGAAGGGTGGAATTGGGGGGCGGTGACTTCACCCTGGGAAGTTTCCCCACTGTGTTGACCCTCCCCATGCCCAGCAGACTCAATAGACTTAGTGTCATCGCACCACCTTCCTTCTCAGTCACTCTCATTTCTGGAAGAAGAAATACTGTGAGGTCTTTGCTGTGCTCAGCAGGCTGGCATTGGTCTCCATTGTTCCTATCCCTGCTTATCATTCCCCTAATGCTGGGGTTCCATTCCCTGGGGCTGGTGGTGGAGCAAGTGAAGCAGAGAGAAATGCTCTTTTCATTATTTGCGGAGAGAACTGTGTCCCATTCTGTGGGAAGTCAACTGCTTTTGGATCTACTTGGCCCCTCTTCTGCTTGGGAAATGACCATGTCTGGTTTGCTCTTTGCTGTAGGTCCAGAGCTAGCAGAATCTGTGACCTAGTAAGAGACAAGTATAAGACTGCGAATGAATGCAGCATTGGGATACTGTCTAATTTTCTTTCTGCCTTCACCACTCAGCTCTATGCCAATACCGTGGTAGTTGCTCATTTAATGATGGCTAAATGAGTTAAAGGCTAGCTAGCTGGCTTGTTAGAAGCTTGAGGGGTTAGGGTTAGGCCTTAGAGATGTGTCCCAGCCTAACTCCCAAAACTTGCCAAGACTTTGCCTCCCAACCTCTAGCTCTTTAATCACATGACTCTCCTTTATTATTGATTCAGCCTCCTTCTGTATGGTTTGAAAGTGGCTGACTTGGGGGAACTTTGAGCCCTCTGTTCATTCACTGTTGAAGTCTCCTCTGTATCTTCTACCCATCAGAAACAGCTTTCTATGGGTTTGGTGTTTTGAAGAGCTGGGGCTGGACTAAGATGTGAGGCTAAGTCTGACTGGAGCAGTGACATCTGTCCCCACTCTGGGGATCTAAGTGCAGGAATCAGCCCTTTACTGGAAACGTGCTCCTACGTTATTTCTGAGTTCTCTGGATTCACAAGTAATTGTGCCTTTGACACTTCTTTGCTGCTGTTCAGTGAGTGAGCCATTTAGCCATCTCTGCCTAATGAGGCAGGACGCTGGGTGCTGGGGAAACCCAGAGAAGAGAGTCAAAGGAGAGAAGTAGGTGTGAAGGCTAAATAGGGTTTCTGGGGCCTCCCTGATGGCACAAGGGATTAAGCTCCGCACTATGAAGTAATCCGCAGCCTCTGCAGCATGAGTTCGATTCCTGGCCGGACAGGGAGCAACCCACATGGTGCAGCAGACTTTCCTGTCTCGCCTGCTGCTTGCCTCAGCAGTGTATTTCAGCCAATCTGCCTGTTCTGTTCCCCACTCTGTCTCTGGTGAATACTCTCACTGCCCCCCGCATCTCTGGCCTGTACCCCAGTTCTTGTATGCATAAATAAATAAATCTTTAAAAAAATAAATAAATAGGGTTCCTGGACCTAATCCCCACATGCACATGCAGAGGCTTCCTGCACCAACAAGCCATTCTGAGACAATAGCAGGGTGTCCAAGAATTCAACTCAGTTCAGCTCAGAGGTAGGATCAGCTTCCACAGTTAAAGGTTCAGTCCTTCAGGATCGCCTCTACTTCAATGCCAGCTGCAAGCACAGACTTACTCGTGGTTCTGACCAACTAACTACAGACTAGAGGTTCCCAGGACCCCCTCCTCAAGTTTGATTAATTTGCTGGAGCAGCTCAAGGAGCTCAGGAAACCCCAGACAGCCTACTCACTACATCATTGATTTATTACAAAGGATGTAACTCAGGAACATCCAGAGAGAAGCTGAGCACAGGGCCAGTGTGGGGGAAGGGCATGAGTGTCCATGCCCTGTCCAGGTGTGCCATTGTACCCAGATCCCATGTGTTCCCCAATCCAGAAGCTCTCCGAGCCCCTTCTTTCCAGCCTTTTATGGAGGCTTCATTACATAGTCATGATAGATTAAATCATTAAAGAGTGGCATTTGAGCTCACTCTTTAGCCGCTAAGGTGCTTCCCCAAAAGTCATCATATTAACAAACCAGAGATACCTTTATCATTCTCAACACTTAGGAAACTTCCAAGGTTTGGGGAGCTGTGAGGAACTGTGGATAAAGAACACACATATATGAGAAATATATTTTAGTTATCTGAATGACCAAATATTTAGGTTTCCTATAAGTCACAATATCCTCTAGTCCTCTACCTCCACCCCTGTGTCTTCCTTACCAGAGCAGAAGCTTGTCTTGTTTCTTTTTAGTGGTATTCACAAGATTGAGTCCTGACCTTTCCTTGCAAAGAAAAAAGCCACACCAGTGAAATTAAGGTAGAAATCTAATATTCATGAAGAGCTGATTACCCACAAATAGGATAGTGTCTTAAAGTATATGGTGTCAGAATTGCAAAGGGTTTTGATAAATATGTATGTTTATGGGCCCAAACAGAAGTGAAATAAAGTCTAGTTGCTGAATAATTCCACATGAAGATGTGAAATCGAGCCTGCCACAGCCCATTCATCATCGGTGCAGGGCTTGGCGAGTTGTGATTATCTAACATAATTACACATGGCATGCAACATTCATGAAACCAGCAGACATTCCTACCAGCTCGGGACAGGGAAGGGCCTTACTTTGAAGCGTGGCAAATTCCCAAATTATTGTTTAGCTTTCTGAGGTTCAAGTTTGAGCCACTTTTCATAGGTGCTAATTAGGGTATTCAGAAGCCTGCTGAGGGCTGATTAGGTACCTATTGGAATTAAAAGTTTTTCTCCCAAGCGGCAAAGGAACTAGATATTGTTAAATAAAACATTACAAACCAGAAATCGGTTATCACTCACACTTTGCTTGCATTTATTTTCCCTTCTTGTTCAAGGTCCTTTGGAGGAACAACCAGGAAAATACATTTGAGCAAATCCCCCTTCCCCAAATATTTCTCTCTTGTGAAACCCAAATGCATCCTACCAAAGTCTTTCCCATTAATTAAAAACACATCTTATATGACTGAAGAATTTAATCCACAAACTCTGGATTAATTTCCTTCGCAGACATCTGTGTGTAATGTTTCTTAAAGTAGCTAACTCATCTGTTCTCATATATTTTCCATTAAGTTCCTTCTTGCCAAGGGCAAGGAGATTTGCAGTTCCCATTTTGGGACCAACAAAGAAATCTGAAAACTAGAGCTACTTAGTTTCTTTCCCTTTTGCCAAATGTGTTGAGTTTGCAGAGAATGAGGCAGAAGACTCCAAGCACTCTTCTGGGAGCACCTCAGAGCTCGTCCTCCTCAGAGCCTCTTCCCCGGGCCTCCTGGCTCCAGGATTTCTTTTCCTTTAGTCCATCCTGAACTGATCTACTGGATGGATTTTTTTTTTTTTAAGTGTAGTTTCCCTTTCAGGAAGAGTCTGGTTTGCCAAGGTCCTTGTCTTTTCTATATGGCATTCTGACCAAACCTCCCAGTGCTTTTTCCTTCAGGGTTTACTCTGCTGCCCAGAGTAGACAGCTACCACCTCTGCCCTGTCCCAGCCCCTGGCCCTCTGTGGATCTGCCCTGGATATTTGGTATGGAACCCATTTCTTCTTCTTGGTGGCAGTGACTTCCAGTCGAAGGTCACCAGGAACACACTCATGGTTGACAAGTTGTGTTCCTACTCAGGTCAGTGATGGATAATACCCGTTGTGGGGAAAGGTCAGATGTCTCAGCAAGAACAGATCAGGAAAAAGTTATATTAGGATTTGACTTTTGGTTGGGTAATTTGGGGGAGTTCTGAATGAGGTGCTGTCAGGAAACAGGAACAATTGTTGATTGGTTACCTTAATAAATCTCATCACTAGGACGGGGAGATTGGATTTAGGGCAAAGAGGGGGAAGGAAGTAGCAATCACTCATCTTAGCCAAGAGGGGACATCAGTGCTATGTGGGTTGCATAGTGACCTTGCTTTTGTCTAATTTCATTGTATCAGAAAAAACCCAATGCTGTTGTTCTGAGAGATTGTTTATATCCAACAGGAGAGCTGCATGGTCTAGCTGTGAATGTCAGACCAATTTCCAGATGTCAGCATCTGCTTTGCTTCTTTCTCATTTCCCAGAGCACTCAGCCAGCATGCTCTTTGGGGATCCCCCACCTCATGTTTTATGCAACAATCCTTTATGCCATGGCTTTTCTTCTCCACTCCATTCATGAACTCCCTGAGGTCAGGGGTCATCAGAGCCAAGCCTAAGGATCTTCTCTGTACAAGCAGACACAATTGAGACTCAAATGAGAAAATGGATGGCAAACACTTCAAAACTCTAAGGGCTGTAGGAGTGAAAGCCTAACCTACCCCTTGAATTGCATATGGCCCCTGGGTTTGGTTGCAGGGTCACCCTCTAGCCATCCTCCCATCTTGGCGTGGATGGGGCTGATGATGTCCTTTTTGTCCCTCCTGATCTACTTTCCATTCTTCACCCAGCTGGTGTCCTAAGGTGACCTGTAAGGATTTATCAATGAGCATTCCTGCTCACTAATTTTTGCTTGTTTTGGGGCAACCAAAAAGACTTGGAAGCACCAGTAGATTGGAGAGAGAAAGGAAAGGGGATTGGGAAATTAATTGCCATGGTTTCTTCCCTGCACGCCCACAGTTGTCATGGCTGTATTCTGGGGGCAGCCCCTCCAACTCTCTGTAGGCTCTGTAGTTTTCCCTCTCCTTGCCCCAGCCTTAACCCTGTACCCGTGCTGCAAACAGTCACTTTGCTATTGTAAATTCTCCTAGAGAGTTCCATTTGAGTGCCACCTGTTTCCTGTCCTATATCAGTATTGACAAATGTCTTCAGTTAGCTGGGGAGAGTAGGGAGGGAAGGAGCCACTGGCCCAGGTGACACCAGGAAGCAGTGAGTTGGGATTGGAGCCTCAGTCTGGTGATTTCTAGTTTCATGACCTTTTCCTTGACCCACCCAGAAGGGCCCCACATAGTGAGGCAGACCTCTCCTGTCTTGCCTGCTGCTCCCCTCAGCAGTGTACTTCATCAGTCTGCCTGTTCTGTTCCCCACTCTGTCTCTGGTGAATCCTCTCACCCTCCGGTGCCTCTGGTCTGTACCCAGGTTCTTGTATAAAGATAAATAAATCTTAAAAAAAAAAAAAAGAAAATAGAATAGAAACTCTCATATTGCACCCGACAGGGTAAAGGTAAACATTGTTTCTTTTTTTGTTTTTGAAACTTTGGCTTGAGAGAGAGAGAGAGAGAGAGAGAGAGAGAGAGAGAGAGAGAGAGAGAGAGAGAGCGCCACAGTTCAAAGAGTTTGAAAGTCCTTGTTCTAGAGAGAGTGGCAAAGCACTCTCAAGACTGAAGTTGATGATGCAGCTCCATCAAGCTGAAACATTGCTAAAGACAGTGAAGAGTGCTCAAAAGACAATAGTGAAACAGTACAAAACAAACGGCACTTGAAACCGTGCTAGCCCGGGTGACAGGACAGTGCCAGCATGTGAGGTCAGGTCACTGACAGTCGGTTCTTGCATGCACAATTGCAAGACTACTCAGGCTTAGGTTACAACAACAGGGTTTATTTAACAAACAAGATGTTGGGGAAAAGGAAAGAGTTTCTAAAACCACAAATGGCCGGCTGTCTCACTCCAGAGAGTGTCCACAGTGTCCAGAAGTCCTAAACAAAGGCCCCTCACGGACTTTTTATGGAAATGCAGCCCACAGCAGCTGTCTGAAGACTGGGCCAGATGCTAACCAGATAGCACTGGATTCAACAGCACCGGGAGGTGATGCTGGAGAGCCAGAGGCCGTGGTCAGCTCAGCAGCATTGGGCTGCATGGCAGAGCCCTGTGTTTCTACATTGACCCAGGCTCTTGTTCATCTTTGTCCCCAGCACCAGCACAGCAGGTTGGCACTCAACAAATATCTATGGAGTGAATAAATGAACCTACTTTTCTGACCCTTTAAGGAGGCATTGTGTTGTGATGGAAAGGTGTGGCTTTAGATCACACTCATCAGTTTGCTCTTTTGGAATATGTTAGTTCATGTCTCTGAGATATAGTAGCTTAAAGGCAAGGTAGAGGCAATAATATCTTCTTCAGCATTGTTGTGGGGCTTTGTGTAAAGACCAGGCTGAGGACCTACGCGTAATATATGTCTTAGCAATATTATTTTTCTTTTCTCTCAAAGTCCTTTTCTTGCTGAATTCCTTCTATAGTTTTGTTATAGGACAGGGAGAGGGGCAGCCCAAACCCCGCACACCTGCCTATTCTAAATGGGTTCTGTCATCCGCCGCATCAACACAAAACATAGGAGACTTTAATGGGAAGGAACTTTAATAAAACTAGGAAACAATACAGGTAAGGCAAAGAATCTAGTTTCTAAATGAAGCACCCAAAGTTACCCATCCCCTCGTGGGTAAAACTCCATCCAAATGGGATCGGCCCAGAACAAGGCCCCAAAGCCTGCCACAAGTCTAAAGCATCTTCCAGTGGGGACCCACAGAAAAGGGTCACAAACAACCAGACAAGCCCGGAAGGAAAAGAGCAAAATTAACATCCAGATAAAAGCTGCCATTGTCACCTCCCCACGGGTCTCACCTACATCTGTGTCACCCAGTCCACGACCAAAAGACAAGTGCAGTTTCTTCACATGTCTCTAGGCTCCATGCGCCTCCTCCAGGTCTCCTGGCTCCATCCTGCTTCCTTCCTCAGTCTCTTCTGCAGCTTCTCCTCTTCCTGCTCAGCTCCACCCTCCCTTGGGTGGGGCAGGGAACCTCCCCCTTTCCTGGGGACCACCCTGTTACAGTTTCATCACATTTCTTGTCTATCTGCTTGCATGCTTCCAGAGACAAGGAGCTCACTACCTTATATAATCACCTTTTTCTAGTTTTGGAACGAAAGACTGCTGCTTGTGGTTCACATTCATTGTTCCTGATTTTATTCATCTAGGCTTCTTACTTCTCGTCAGGAGACTAAATATTAGGAAATGGAGAAAAGTGGAGAGTGATTTTTTTTTTTTCAGCCCCATTTTTTCTCTCAGATCAGCCTGGACTATGGGTATTGTAGGGGCAAGGCATTTCCATAAAAAGGGGGGTTCCATGTTCCCTGCTCCTCCTAATGAGGGGTGGAACTGAGAAGGTAGGGGAGCTTGTAACACAAGAGACACAGGAAGGGGAGACACATGAACAGACAGAAGGGGACTCTTGGAGGAGAAGGTCTTGCTTGATTCTCTTTTTGGACTTGTGCCAGGGGTTATGGGGACCAGGGGGAGACACATGGAGTCGAGACAGGTAGAGACACTTGGAAGAGACATATGGATGAGCCACCTGAGGGGGGGGCTGACAATGGCACACATTATCTTGACTTGTCCTTTGATTTTGTTGCTGTGGTCCCAGATGTGTCTGGCCCCTTTGCTTCTTTCCTGTGGTTTCTATGCCTTAGACTTGTGGCAAGCTTTTGGGCCTCGACTGTTCCTTTTTGGACCAAACTTCTCTGTCTGGGCATTTACCCACGAGGGGGTGGGAAACTCCGGGTGTTTCAATGGAAACAATATCCTTTCTTTTCTTCCTCTCTATGCACAATTATTCTGTAACTTGTGGCTGAAGCCAAAGACTGTTACAGGTGGAGACCCCTGGAGGGAGTTGCTAATGAGGATGGAAAGCCCCAGGCAAAATACTGACAAAGTATTTGTGGAGGTGGAGACTCTGATAAGAAACTTCAGGGACTGCAGAAGCAGCCCCCAGGATGCAGCATTCGGGATTTCAGCTTTTTTGGATCTTCAGGGATTCTGGGGTCAGCGACTTCTGCCACCACCATGCCAATCTCCCAGAAGGCTGTTGTGGGCCTCTGAAGGATGTGGAGAGTCTTCCAACTGCCAATCTCAGAGAGGAAAAGTTTGGAGGCTTTGCACGTAATAGAACAACTGAAACCATTCCCAGCTTTGCTGCTGGTTCAGCCTGAACAGGAAGGCGAAGCCCCAGAGCCAGGAGTCTTGCTGAGCTGTGTGAGTGTGGCTGTTTGTGATCGTTCAACCGCTGCAGCTGCTGTTTTGAGTGTCACTTGTTTGGTGCTGTGCTGGGGGATCTCGGCAGCTCTGGTGAGCATTTCCTGTTATGTCCTCTGCTGTTTTTGTGAGTTGGATCCCAGCCTACAGTCTGGTTGCCACTTGCTCCAGGTCTGCTCCCATATTGGGAGCATTTGTGTTTAGGACTTTAAAACATGGACACTGTGAGGTAAATGGCCATTTGTGGCCTCAGTAACTTTGGGCCTCAATAAATCCCATTATTGTTGTTCTCTGGACCTGCGTAGTCATGCAATTGTGCGTGTGGGTGAAGAACTCAGACAGTGACTGGCAAACTACTTGGGCAGTGTCCTTGGCCAGTTTTAGTGCCCCTTGTTGCCCTGTATCAATTATATTAAAGCTCTTACCTACCAAGAGTTTGCTTTGTCTTTATGTGCAGATTGCAGTATCCCTTTTGAGTGTGCAAATTTGGGGATTTGGGGGTGCCCTTCAGTCTTCCCACTAGCAGATTCTTCCTTGATCTGTTCCTGAATGTTTTCCAGTTCCCTATCCACTCCTCAATGATAGTGATACCGGAATTGTCAGGCCTAGTCTCCCAGCCAGGAACAGATCCCAGGCTGCAGGGGCAGCGCTGAGCCCCAGGCACTAGACCCCCACGGGTTGGTGTCTCACGAAGCCGCAGCAGGGACTTCGCAGACGCTCAGGCAAGCAAGCGAGAAGAGGCAGGTTTGTTTATAGAAAGAAAAAGTTTATTGAGGAGAAAAAGAACAGAAATAAAGTGCGCCAAACTGTTGTAGAGCAACCCCGATACAAAACGGGGTGCCTGACTTTGGGTCCTCACCCGCGCGCTTAAAAGGACTTATCAATGCTCTACTGCAGGCACACGTGAAAGGTTAATAAAAAGTTTATTTACAAGGGAAGGGGAAATGAGGAAATGTACAGCTCTGGGAGAAAAGTGGGAGACAAAGTTTTAAATGAGTCCTACCCGATCCGCCGATCAGGAATCCCAAAATGGCGCTCTCAGAGTTGGCCGCCAGCCAGGAGCCGTGAAGCCAGGAGGTGAGCGATTGCGAGCCAGAGAGACCCCAAGGCCCACGTGTTTGGTTTTTATATCCAACCTGGCTGCCCAACTCCACCCTCAGGTCCCAGCCACCCTCCCTTAGGTGGTGATGGGATTTGTCTTTCCCAAAGTCTTGATGGCTTTAGTCTGGAGTGGGGGTGGGGTCCACAAAGCCTGTATGGGATTAACTCAGGACATCCTTTCCCCCTAACAGGAGGGGCAAGGAAGCCAAAGTGGAGTCGTGTCTCAGGGAATATATACCTTTTTTCCCTCATTATTCTAAAACTCCACCAGTCTCTCTGTGATTGGTTAGTTCTCGGCTGTCTCACTTAATTTGCTACTGAGTGGGGGGATCTTCACATTCCTTATCTAACAGTTTTCTCTTTCCCCATTTGTTGCATCTTTAAATTTTGGCCCAGTCTTCTGGATGGGCATCCCTGCATTGAAGTTAAACAGCTGCCCTTCTAATGTGTCCGTAAATTAAACCACTCTCCATTTCTCCAATCTCCGCCTCCCTTTACCACCTGAAGGAAACCAGGACTAGCTTTAACAATGTTGTACTTGGTCCTGGGATGTTTGTTTTTCCTAGTGGAATTGGTTACTTTCCCTTGGTTGTTCTTATCGCTGAAGCCTCCCTAAATTCTTCAGAGGTCCCCTCCTGCACTGTCCCTAAAACTGCCTAATTTCTAGCTTGCCCTGTGTTTCAATAGCATGCAGTAGAGAGCTGGCATCAGTTTAGAACAGACTTCTCATTAGAACTTTGTAAGCATTACATGTTCTGTTATGATAGTAATGTAAAATTTTTCTTTCTGAGCATCTTACCTTAGGACAATAGTTAATAGTGATAATCTTTAGATCCATTTTTTTTTTTCCTGAGAGTAGAAAAAATCATTAACTGCTCAGTGAGCATTTAGGGCTTCAGGCTCGCAGAATTCAAGTCACCACAGTGAATAGTTTGTGCGACTGACAAAATGAATGGGCCCAGGGCAGACAGGAGGCAGTAGGAAGGATGTGCAGGCTGAGGGCCCTGCTCTCCCTGAGTTTTCCTGGAGTGATTCTCAGAAAGGATCCAGAGGAATCCACGACCCTCCCAATCTGGAGCTAGTCATGCCAGAAGCCCAAGGCAGGATGGTTTTGCACAGTTAATGAAGGGAAGGTCAGAGGTCAGAGACAAGATACTGGCTCAGGGGCCAGGGGCCCTCAGGGCCTCTCTAGAAAACACAAAGGCGTGGCCAGCTCTAAAGTCTTATCTCTCACCTCTAGGCTTTCTGTGACTCCTCTGTGCTCCCAGGTGTCTTGTGCAAATCTCTGCTGCTTGACTGCAGTTCTTTAAGGCTGAAGCTCTGCTCCTGGGTATTGGTCTCCTTTGTCTGGTGAGTGGCTACGGCTGTTAGTAGTTATGGAAGGACTGCTGGCACAATGAACAAACCTTTGAGTGAGAAGCAACAGGTCCCTGTGCTCTGGGGGGTACTGGGAGTGGGGGGTCTTTGTGTCCACACAAGTGATCCTGCTGCATGGCTGTCAGTCCCTAGAGAGTGACCCATCCCTTCAGCTCAGCCACTCTTAGAACAAATTGTATAAAGGGCTGCAGGGGCTCCCCTTGATGTGTCCCTTTCAATTCAAGAGAACATCACCTTTATAATGAAATGACTCAAAGACTTAGGTCTTTATGAAAATCCTTGGTCCATATGGGATGAAACAGGAATCATGGACCTGATTGGGAATAGCAGTAACTTCTTCCAGTTGGTGAAGCTTTTCTCTCCGGGGTGGGTGGGCAGCTGGAGTGGCGATGTGCCACACCCCACCTTGGAACTTCTTGTTCCTCCTGTGAGCTGTTGCCTTACTTGCTGTGCTCCATAAGCTGTGCTGCATAGTCTGGTTGGGGCTGTGAGTCCCTTGCTGGCAGGGGCCATTTCTACATTCTCCACACATGACTCCTTTCACATGATCACCTTCTCCTCCACATTTGCCAAATAAATGGGGCATTAAAGGTGATCACTGTGTTGAAGGACTAGTGACTATTTAGAAGGACTAGGGCTGGAAACTTTGCAGTCTTTTTCTGTGCTTATTTCTAGGAACGAGAAGAGAAAGAACACACAGTAGCATCTACTGACAGCAAATCAAATGTCATTATGGTTGTGCTGATGGCAGGCTGTTTCTCATTTGCCCAAATTGCCAATCCCATCGTGCCATGCCCGTGTTAGATTGTTTAGGGAAACAGATGACATATGCTATAACGCTAAATAAGCTGAAACTGTGCCAGGATGGAGACAGAAGGTGTTTGTTTATTTTTAAGTGAAGCATGGTGCTCCAGGATGCCTATTTGTGATGGGGAGTAAGGGAATGAGGCATGGTTGTAGCAGGAGGCTATGAATTAAAGCAAATGACTGTTCCCCAAACAGAGATGAGTGGTGTCTGACCTTCAGTTTCCTGAAAGGAGACTCATAAGTTGATCAGAGAAGTCTAAGTTCCCAGGTCTTGTCTACCTGAAAGCAGGAATTCAAAAACTTTTAATTTTAGTACCAAAAGTATAGCAACAAAGAACTGGTTGTACTGCTCTGTGCTTAAGCCTGCTTTGGTTTCCCATGGCTCTGTGGGATCAGTCTCCCCCAAAGGGTCAGATACACATTTATTCATGTAGGGTAGATGAAGATTGGTCAGGCTTTTACACAGCTGGCCTTTGTGGGTATCACCTGGGCCTTGATTAAGCTAATGCAGGAGGCGCTTGGGAGCATGGATTCGGGGCATGCATGCCTGATTGTGGACATCTGGAGTATGGTATGGGCATGCGTAAGTGGGCACACCTAAGCCTGGGGCTGAGGCTAGAAGGGCAGTGATGGTGGAAGGGCTATGAGTGGACTAGTGACTACAGAGAGGCAGGACCCTGAGAGAACATTAGAGAAAACCCAAAGACTAAAGATTTGCTGGAGGCTAGGAGATCTACCAGCCTCCAGGCCCCCCAGCATCACTGTCTTGCCAGCCTGCAGGGTTGCCCACAAGTTGGTATAGAAAGGTCATTAAAGCCTGAAAAATCCACTGAAGGCTCTAGGACTCTCCTTTATCCATTTGCCCAAAATGACACAGAACCTGCCCTGTGCTTGCTGGCACTACACTCCCTATGCCCAGAGTAGGTCTCTTGTCCCCTTGGTATGGGACGTAGAGGTCAACCACGACTTTGCCAGCCTTGGGAGCTTTATTACCACTACTTAAAGAGTGCAGATTGTTTTGGTTTGAGAGCAGTGAGGACCCTGAAGGCTAGAAGAAGTTTCCACCCTTTTCTAAATCCTTTGTTCCTCCCTTATTGAAGAAGAAATCATTACACCCTAAGCTTTTACTCTTTTCCTAATTGAAGAAGCAATCCATGCTTCCTCTTTTATGACCTAGAAGAATGTAGTTTGGAGGGTCTAGTTGTAAGTTTATCAGTGAACATGTCCTATTTATCTAAGAATCTCATCTTTAAGAGTAAGGATGGTAATCATTACCCCCCCACCCCGCCCCGTCATGTGGAGTCCCCTCCTTTCTAGACCCCAGGTCTCCAGTGCTGGATAAGTATTCCTGGCTGGCTCCATTATTATTAAAATGTACAACCGTGTAAATTTTCCATGTATATTCTATTAAGCTGATTGTTTTTCCTTTGCTAACCTGGCTGATAATGTTTTGATTACTTGTCCAGCTTCAGAAGAACTCAGAGGGTTAATGGGATAATTTCCTTTACGCCACTGATGGCTGTAAAGAGTCTTGTGTTTATCCTACACAGGTGACAGGCTCCATAGGCCCTCCTTTGCCCATCTTCCAGCCTCACCTCCTGTATTTCACCCCTTCCTCACCAGCCTCCTTCTGAGCATTCCAGAAGCTCTCTGCTGACTTCTTTCTCAGAAGGATACTTCATTGTTCTCAGCCCTGGCCAAGAATCAGAACCCAGAGAACCTAAAAAACTCCAAATGCTCAAGTTGTACCCCTGTGAACTCGGCATTAAGTGGATGGAACCCAGTGTCTTTTTAGAACATCTCTGACAACTGCAATGTTCAGATAAAGCTAACAAACTCCCGCTGGACATCCTGGTCCAGGTGGTCCAAAATCTCCTCAAACTATCTCTTGCACCTGCCAGAAACAGTGGAATGCTGAAGGGGCAAGATCCACCTCAAGTCCCCACAACTCCTCATGGTGGGCTTGCTGCATAGGTACCCCCCCTCAGCATGCAGCCTTGGCTCTGCCCTGAATCTGGGGAGGGGTCCTACATGATGCTGTTTATCAGAGAGGAGAAATAGCTCACAGATCAGACATCTCAGGAAGCCTAGGCCTCCCATGTAGGAAAGAGGTAAGCTTCTTATTTGACATTCTCAAGAAAGTAGCTTCTGAGGCCTTGGAATTTTCTGGTGGGAGTGTGGTGGAGCAGGAAGCAGTGCTGGGAACATGGGTTCATCTAGAAATGCTGTGATGGGCAGAACAGACACCTCTAATTTCATTTCAAACTCATTCAAGCATTTACTCCCCTTTTATGAAAACCCCACTTCTCATTAAAATTACCAGTTTAAAATTACAATCTTCTGTCAAACACATCTAAGAAATGACCTTTCTTCATTCTAAATGCTATAAAAATTAAGTTTTCCTAGGCTGTGGCTGCACTCTTGGGAGAGTTTCTTTTCTTTTTTTTTTTAAAAATGTACTGGATATTGCTTTCAAAGTTCTCTAATTGCCTAAATTAATAATGACTTTTTTTTTTTTTCCCCGGCTCCTGTAAGGGACAAATGAATTTCAATCTCTCTCTAAAGAATTGAATCTCCAGCTATCTCATTTTGATTATTTTTTGCATTCATTACAGAATTTGAAATGCTCTGCAAGGTCACCTCTTTCTACCCATCGCCTGTTCCCTCCTCTACCTCTTCCTTCTGTCTCCATCTCCGAGAACTTGGCTGGAGAAAGGCAGCAGGAGGAAAGTCCAAGGGCTTTTCCATCTTCCGACCGATGACAAACCTCCATAGGCCCCGCGCTCATTGAACTTTCGGTTTTATTACAGGAAGAAATAATTCTCCCTAGGGAAATTACAAACAGACAGAAATATGAGCAATTTATATTTTATGGCTCAACAAACTACTCAGTCTCATCACACTTTTAAAGATATACTTTGCAAAAATATCTGACTCTTTAAAAAAATGTGTGTGTCATGACCAGCAGGACCTTAGCTAAGACACACAAAAGTGCTTGAAAAAAATGAAAATGCAAAATACACAGCAACAAGACTCTCCTGTCTCCTTCGGAAAAGGCACAGTAAAGAGACTGACAACGATTTTAGATGTGTAAGATGTTCATGTGTAAGGAAATAGAGTTTAGTTATTGACTTTAAAATGTATAGCCATTTACTTAATTCAGAGATTGAATCTTTGCTAAAATGGGTAGTTAGGCTGATGAAAGAAATTGACTTGTACCACTTAATGAGCAATTTCATCTTTTTAATATAGAAATAACTGGTACTGGGGATGGTTTCTTTATTCTTTTGAGAATCCCATAACCAAGATATCTTTTAAATGATCATTAGACAATAAATGCCCTGAGGCTTTGAAAAATATTTATTTTGAAATTATTGTAAGTTTAAAATGATTCACCAATGCAAAAAATAAAAAAAAAAGAGCAATTAAATGCTAAGCTGTAAGCTCTGGCAAATTTTTCCTGCTGAAAATAATTGGACAGATATTTTCTCCCTTTTTTTTAAGTGATAGTGCCCAAAGAGATTTAATGATCTTATTGCTTATGGATATGGAGCTTAAATATATTTCTTGTCTTAAATTTGATGTTAGAATAACATGATTATAGAAAATGACATAATGTGATTTGGAGAATCACATTAATGATACAGGCAGCAAGGGGCACTGAAACTGGCCAAGGACACTGCCCAAATAGTTTACTGGTCACTATCTGAGCTCTTCACCCACACACAATTGCAAGACTCAGGTTCAGTGAACAACAATAATGGGATTTATTTAACAAACTAGGGAAAACCAGAGAGTTACTGAGGACACAAATGGCCATTTACCTCACCCAAAGCAATGTCCAGTGTTTTAAAGTCCTATACATAAAAGGTCCTGAGATTTCGTCTTCTTGCCACTGCAGACCTGGAGCACATGGCAGCCAGACTATATATATAGACTAGGATCCAGCTCACGAAGACAGCAGGAAACACAAGAGATGCTCCTGGAGCTGCTGAGATGCCCCAACACAGCACCAGATAAGCGAACCTCAAAATAGCACCTGCAAAGCAGAATGACCTGACAAATGGCCACACTCATAGGCTCAGAGAGGCGCCTATTTCTGAGTCTTTGCCTTCCCTTACAGGGTGTAACAGCAGCAAAGATGGGAATAGTTTTAGTGGCTCCGCTACGTGCGAAGCCTCCGAACTTATCCTCTCTGAGTTTGGCTGTTGGAAGACTTTCCATGCCCTTCAGAGGCCCATAATAGCCTTTTGGAATATTGGCATGGTGGGGGCAGAAGTCACTGATACCCTAGAATCTCTGAAGATATGAAAATGCTGAAATCCCAAATGCTGCATCCTGGGGGCTGCTTCTGCAGTCCCTTATGTTTCTTATCAGAGTCTCCACCCCTACTGATACCAAACTTTGTTTGCATTTTCCCTGGGGCTATCTAGCCTCACCAACACCTCCCTCCAGGGGCCCCACCTGTAACAATCTGGCTTCAGCTTCCTGTTACATTAACTCAAAATATAGCAAATTAAGTATCAACTAAAATTCTCAGACAATCAGTACTAGCTTCTGCTTTAAGTTTTGGGTTGGTTGGAAGGGATACTTGAAGTAGCCCACAAGTGTTGGAGGTATTTCTAAGCGCATTCTCCAGTTTCCAGACTCCTTGCAATTTGGATAGGATCTGGCTATATGACTGGTTCTCTCCAATGGGATATACAAGCAGAAACACCAGAACATTTAAGAATTGACCCACATCTTGAGTTTCTCTTTCCCCTGCTATGGTGACCTGGATGCTAAACTTTGAAATGCCCTAAGCGGGAAGGAGCCTGGCTCCTTGAGTCACTGCATGGGTGATAGCTGCCCCCCAGAACTGTCTGGTCAGTGTCACAATTCGCATTAGTAAAAATCCACTTTTAATTTTTTTTTAAAAGATTTATTTATTTATTTATACAAGAACCGGGGTACAGGCCAGATGCGTGGGAGGGTGAGAGGATTCACCAGAGACAGCGTGGGGAACAGAACAGGCAGATTGATGAAATACACTGCTGAGGGGAGCAGTGGGCGAGACAGGAGAGGTCATGTGGGACCCTCGCCAGCCAGCTGGGATGGAACCAGCGCTGCAGAGGCTGCGGGCAGCTTCACAGCGCGGCGCTCAACCACCTGTGCCACCAGGGAAGGCCCAACTTTTAGTTTTTTAATCCCCAGAGTTTTTAGGGTTAATTTGTTACTTTGGAATAGCCTAGGCTAGTCTGACTTCTAATCTCATTACAGGGGTGTTTAGAGGAGCTGATGGCGCCCACCATCCTCCTCATGTAGTGCTTTATAGTTTTCTCTTGTAAAGATAGAATTGCTTTTACTGAAAGATGACTGAACCTCTATGGTCAGGCAAAATATCCACTTGGTGATTTCTGTGGAGAGTCCAGATAGCTAATTCCAGGAAAAACAGCCCATCTGTGTTTTGCTCAGTAGCTGGCTTTCATGTTCCCACCTGCTCGACATGGGCAGCCTCTTTGCTGGAAGTTACCCCGCGTCTTTGGGGTGTGGATCGCCCTTGGCACTGAATGCCCCACTTTGGGTGACATAGTGGATTTGCAGCAAGAGGTCTTGCCCTCTTGGGCATTGCCCTCTCTGCCACTGTCCACAGGCTACCACAGTTTCCGAGGCTAGAGAATCACGATGAGTTCCCAGGGCCCTGGACTGAGCTGCCTTCTTAGAGAGGCCACATGTACACATGTTCCAAGCTCCCTTTCCACCAATTCTTTCCTAGAGTCAACTTTATTTTTCATGTCTAAATAGTTTTGTTCAAAGAGAAACCCCACCAACTGGGAGAACATTTTTGCACACAACACTAATGATAAAGGACTGATCACAAAAATCTGCAAAGAGCTGATGAGACTCAACAACAACAAAGAAAATAATCCAGTCAAAAAATGGGCAGAAGAGCTAAAAAGAAACTTCTCTGAAGAGGAAATGCAAATGGCCAACAGGCATATGAAAAAATGTTCAACATCACTTGTAATCAGGGAAATGCAAATCAAAACTACCATGAGATACCATCTTACACCAGTGAGAATGGCACATATTAAAAAAACTAGCAACAACAAATATTGGTGAGGGTGTGGAGAAAAAGGAACTCTTCTGCACTGTTGGTGGGAGTGCAGACTGGTCCAACCACTATGGAGAGCTGTGTGGAGATTTCTTGACCTACTAAACATAGAGCTTCCATATGATCCAGCAATTCCACTCCTAGGTATTTACCCAAAGGACACAGAAACATCAATTCCAAAGAACACCTGCACCCCTATGTTCATAGCAGCACTGTTTACAATAGCTAAGCTTTGGAAACAACCCAAATGCCCAAAAATAGATGACTGGATCAAGAAGACGTGGTACATAGACACCATGGAATATTACTCAGCATGCAAAAAAGATAAACTCATGCCATTTGCAGCAACATGGATGGCGCTGGAAGGGATCATGCTCAGCGAAATAAGCCAGAAAGAAAAAGAAAAATACCGGATGGTCTCACTCATAGCAGGAATCTAGAGAACTTAAATAAGGGACCAGGAAAATGAATAACTATAAGAAAGTGAAAATCAAAATCAACAAAAAACTATGAACCAGAGACACTTTTTGGGGAGTGGGGGGTGGGAGGGGAGGGATTGGGGTCAGAATGGGGGGGTTGCAATTGTATGGGGAATATAAAAATAAAATTTATTATTTAAAAAAAATAGTTTTGTTCAATAACCACCCCTATGTTGCCCCCCACCACCCCAGTGAAGAACATGGAAGCTGACTGACTTCACCTCTAAGAAACAAAAGAAAATAAATCTGCCTTCCTTTTGAATTCAAATGGATTTGGTCCAAGTCCTATGTGACTGTGTCCTTGTCAACTTTCCTGCCAACTGAGAGACTTATAAGGAGTCTGACTTCAGCCATTAGTAACTTTGAGAAAAATTAAAATTTGGATTTCATAAATTGTTTTGCAAGTTTATACCGGGATTAACTCATAATTTAATATATTGCTATCATTAATACAGATACAAAGTTTTTTTTAGAACCAAACAATTCCTTTTGGAAGTAAATCAGTACTAAAACTTAAGTTCTATGCTCTCATTTTTTTTTTTTCTGCACTGTTATTGATACTGGGCAGCAAGGGGCACTCAAACTGGCCAAGGACACTGCCCAAATAGTTTACTGGTTACCATCTGAGTTCTTCACCCACTCGCAATTGCAAGACTACTCAGGTTTAGAGAACAACAGTAATGGGATTTATTTAACAAACCAGGGAAAAACGAAGAGTTAGTGAGGCCACAAATGGCCTTTTACCACACCGAAGCAGTGTCCAGTGTTTTAAAGTCCTAAATACAAACACTCCCAAGATGGTGTCCTCTCATTACTGTGAACCTGGAGACTATAGGCTGGGATCCAACTCACAAAGACAGCAGAAGACACAACAGGAGATGCTCCCTGGAGCTGCTGAGATGCCCCAGCACAGCACCAGACAAGTGACACTCAAAATAGCAGCTGCAGCAGCAGAATGACCTGACAAATGGCCACACTCAAGCAGCTCAGCAAGGGGCCTGGCTCCTGGTCTTCACCTTCTCTGCTGGGCTATCACAGCAGCAAAAAATGGGAACACTTGCAGTTACTCAGCTACTTGCAAAGTCTCCAAACTTTTTCTCTCTGAGGTTGGCTGCTGGAAGCCTCTCCATGTTCTTCAGAGGCCCACAACAGCCTTCTGGAAGGTTGGTATGGTGGAGGTAGAAATCACTGACTCTGGAATTGGTGAAGATCGGAAAATGCTGAAATCCCAAACACTGAATCCTGAACACTGAATGCTCTAATGCTCAATCCCGAACACTGACTCCTGGGGCTGGGTCTGCAGTCCCAATTTCTTATCAGAGTCTCCACCCCCACCAATACTTTATTTGCATTTTCCCTGGGGCTATCTATGCTCACCATCACCCCCTTACTGCCACATGTAACAGTCTTTGGGTTCAGCCACTGTTACATTATTAGTAGCAAAATTTATAAAAATTCAATAAACAAAGCATGATGGTGGAGAGTATGAACCCTGGAGGATGAATGATCTGGGTTCAAATCTAGTCTCCCCCATTTACTAAATTATCCTAGCCAAATAATTAACCTCTAAGAGCCTCCTTTCTCTAACTATCAAAGGGGGCTGTTAAGAGAGCCTTTCTCAGGGACTTGTCATTTTGACATCGTCTCTGTCAGGTATGCAGAACAGTGCCTGAACATGGAAGCACTGCTGCAATATTCAAGGCAAAAATCTCCACAATCTCACCCCTAACACATTCTCTGGTGTATATGTGTTGTGTGTGTGTGCATGGGTACACACAAGGGCAATCTTCAGAGGTGGGGAGTGTTGGGAGGCATGGGGCTACTGTCTTTTATAGTAGGTTTGAGGATGCTGCAGGTGTAAGTGATTGATTATCTTTTCAGTAGCTTCTGGGCTGCAGGAAGATGTATGTATGTGTGTGGGGAGAAGCAGCAAGTAAGATGTTATTCCCTTCTATTTAGATGAGCTGGTTGGGGTAGGTGGTGAAAGGCAGGCACATCAGTAATTATAACAAAGGGGAAAGACTCCAACTAGTGCCAGACAGCCTGGGGACCCTGGGAACTAGAATGGGGCTCCTTTCTTGTTAGCTGCACATGCTTTGTCACTCTGGGGAGGTAGCTAAGCTGAGAGCCACACTTGACAAGAACCTTCTTAAATCTCACTTCTCATCCTTCTAGTGGGTGTGAAGGGCATGAGCTGACTGTCAAAATGGGGTGGGGGGCTCTACCTGACCCCACCCTGGAGTCACTGTAAGGCAAGGGTGTTTCTCCAGGGTCCCCAACCTCATACTGTATTGCAATGTTGGAACGTAATTTGCAGAGACTTGAAGCAAAGTGCCGTGTAACCTTGAGTACCAGCGGAACGGCATGTAGTGGTGAAAATCAGATTGAGGAATCTTGTTTGTGTTAGGTGGTGGGAGTGAGACAAGCATGGCTTTTCTTGTGCACTAAACTCTGCTGCTCCACAGGCATAAATGATGTGACGTGGATAAATTTACAGCCTCTCATCTGTCAGCTGGGAGGGAAACACAGTCAGGCACTTTATCAATCACATGAGAATTAGCCTAGTGGTAGAATAAGCCAAGCTGCTGGGGCTGTGTGTGTGTGTGTGTGTGTGTTGGGGCGGGGGGTGGGGACTTTTCGGGGCTGCACAGAGCTGCTGCCAGCTGAAGTGTCTGAGGTAGTTGTTGGAAAAGTTAACTGACCCAATGCAAGATCTATTGTAAGAGAGCTATTTAAAAAAGATGAAATAGTGCCTTTTGGGACAAAATGGATGGAACTTGAGGTGATTATACTAAGTGATATAAGTCAGAAAGACAGATACTGGATGTTTTCACTTATCTGCTGGATATAAATAACCAAAAAAACATATATTGGCAGAATATAACAACAAAAATATCTTAGATTTAGTGAAAAATTTACATGTTCCAGAGGGAACAGGTGGAGGGAATAAGGAAAGGAAGTGGATAGGACATTGGCAGGGCAGGTGTGGTGGAGGGCAAGTGAAGCAGGTGCACATCTGGAGGAGTAAAAATGTAACCCCAAAATTATACAGACATATAAATGCCTGACAACTTTAATAAAAAATTAATTATGAAGTAAAATAAATAAATATGTAAATGTTATCCAGGATAATGAAGTCTCACTAGTATATTACTTTGCTAAAAAGGCTTGACTTGTAGTGCTTTGCATGATTCTCACACAAACACTGCTGTGAGGTCAGGGGAGCCCATTTGGGGTACCCTCTGGGCTGGATGGACTGTGGGGCCATGTGAGTCTCTGCTGTGACTGCCTCTATTTCTGTGTCTGTAAAGATCATTCAGGGGTTGGACTATTGACATTTCCAGAAGGATGATTCTTCATTGGGACATTTCTAGAAGGATGATTCTTCATTGAGGCTCCATTATGTGCACCATAGGATGGTAAGCAGCATCCCTGGCCTCTGGATGCCAGCAGCACTACCCCACCACCACAGTGATGCCAACCCAGAATGTCTCCAGATGCCCTTTGGGGTCAGAAAAAAGACAAAACTTGTAGGCTGACCATAGAGTTGAGGCAAAAAGCAAGGGAAGAGAGGGGGAGGGAGAGGGGTCAAAAGAAGGCTGGGAAGAGCACAAGGGTCTGTGGTGATGGATTACTGGGGTTCCGTGGTGGTAGGAGAATGAGGGGACCACACGTGAGGGGAGATCAGTGATGTAAGAGAATAAAACAAAAAAAGGAAAATAATGCCCCCTGGGAAATAAACCTCTGGCCTAGCTAATGTCGTGTTAATACACTGGGTAATCTAGATTTTTAGTTTTCTACACATCTTTCACGGAGAGTTACTGGGAACAAGCAATTTCTGTATGCAAGATTACCAAGCAGTCAATTTTACTGAACATTTTTATAATGATAGCTGACATTTATCAAGTATCTATCATGCCCTTGGCAACTTCTAAGCATGTCTTACTAGTTTTTTTTTAAGATATCCATTTTAAAGGCAAGGTCTCAGTGAGGATATGCAGTTTCATTACGTAAACTGGAACTTGAATCTGGATCTGTTTGGTTCTATAAACCTATGCTCATTTTATTTTTTTCCAAATGATGTTTATTGAGGCAAAGTAGGTTTATATCATTTTATCTGCTCTGGGCCTTAGAGGCTCAACCTCTACAAACGTACACTTTCATACCCTTTTACCACCACTAGTACCTCAACAATCCTCTGCGATGTTCCCTCCCTCACTCCCATCCATTACCTTCCCCCTCTAGTTGCCTCAGTTTTGCAGAAATATATTAGATTATTACTGGTTTGGTTCTGACTCACCCTTTGCTGTGTTTATATTCTAGATATAAGTGAGACCATCCAGTATTTTTCTTTCTCTTTCTGACTTATTTTGCTTAGCATTATCCTCTCCAGTTTCATCCTGCCAAATGGCAGGAATTCACCTTTTTATAGCTGAATAGTATTCCATTGGACATATATATCACATTTTTTTGATCCATTCTGTACTTAGGCATTTAGGCTGTTTCTATAACTTAGCTATAGTAAATAGGGCTGTGATGAACATAGGAGTACCTATATCCCTTCAAATTAGTGTACTTTTGTATTTTTTTGGTAGACATCTAGGAGTAAAATTGCTGACTCATATAGTAGATCCATTTTTAATGTTTTCAGAAAGCTCATTACTATGTTCCATACAGGGCTGGACCAGTTTACCTCCCCCTGTCCCTTACAGAGTACCAGGGTTCCTTTTTCTCTACATCTTCACCAACATTTTTTGTTTCTGGTCTTTTTGATGTGGGCCATTCTCACAGGTGTGAGATGGTTTCTTATTGCGGGTTTGATTTTCATTTCCCTGATAAGTGATAACAAAATTTTCTCATGTGTCTGTTGGCCATCTGTATGTCTTACCTTTGGAGAACTGTCCATTTAATTCTTCTATTTTTTGATTGGGCTAATTGTTTTGTTTTTGTTGAGTTGCATGTGTTCTTTATATATTTTGGATCAGTCCTTTGTCAGATGTTTTATGTTTAAATATTTTCTCCCACTCAGTAGGGTGTCTTTGTTTCAGTTGACAGTTTCTTTCACTGTGCAGACATTTTTTTAGTTTGACATATTCCCAATTATATTCTGTTTTATTTTCCTTGCTATTGGTGATGAAGCCCCAAAGATATCTGTAAAGGCTATATCATGGAATTTTTGCCTGTTTTCTTCTATGTATTTTATAATTTTAGTTCTTACACCCAAGTTTTTATCCATTTTTGATTCGATGTATGGCACAAGAGAGTGGTCTAGTTTCGTTCTTTTGCATATGACTTTCCAGTTTTCCCAAAACAATTTATTGGCAAGGCTTTCCTTACTTCAGTGTATATTCTTATCTTCTTTGTTGTAGGTTAACTGTCTGTATAGCTGTAGATTTATTTCTGGGCTCACAATTCTATTCCATTGGTCTGTGTATTGTTTTTGCTCCAGTACTATTTTGATGAGTATAACTTTGTAGCAAAGGACTCATTTGATAAAACCCCACATTCATTTTTGATAAAAACCTTCAAAAGCTGGTGTAGATGGGACATTCTCAGCATAAGAGAGGCCATGTATGACCAGCCCAGAGCCAAAATTATACTCAGTGGTGAAAAACTGAAAGCCTTTCCTGTAAGATCAAGACAGTGCTCAAGGATGTCCACTTTCAACACTGTTCAACATAGCATTGGAAACTCTATGTAGAGAATTCAGGCAAGAGAAAGCTATAAAAGGAATACAAATAGGGAAAGAACTAAAACTTTCATTATTTACAGATGACAAGATAATATACATGGAAAACCCTAAAGACTCCAGTAAAAAATTAATTGAAATAATAAATCAATTCAGGAAATGCAGGGCATAAAGTCAATCTGCAAAAATCAGTTGAATTTCTATGTGAAAACAGTGAGTTTGAAGAGAAAAAAAATCTAAAAGTAATGCCATTGACAATTGCAAAAGAATTAAATACCTAGGAGTAAATTTAACAGAGGTGGTATAGGAGCTATTAAAAAACAAATATGGATGGAGCTGGGATCCATGCTCAGTGAAATAAGCCAGAAAGAAAAAGAAAAATACCGAATGGCCTCACTCATAGCAGGAATTTAGAAAACCTAAATAAGGGACCAGGAAAAAGACTAATTATAATAAAGTAAAAATCAAAATCAACAAGCAACTATAAATCAGAGACATACTACAGGCGTGGGGGTGGGGTGGTGTGGGGGTGGAGAAGGAGGGAGTAGGATCAAAACAAGGGGGGTGGGAATTGTATGGGGACTATAACCAAGATGAAAATGCATACATTGTGCAAAAATGAAAAATGATGTAAAAAAATATATAAAATAAAAAATTGAAAACAAACAAACACTGTAAGACATTGTCAAAAGAAATAGAATAAGACACAAAGAAATGCAAAGATAGTCCTGCTCATGGCTTGAAAGAATTAACTTTGTCAATATGGCCATCAGATCCAAAGCAATATTAGATTTAATGCAATCATATCAAAATTCCAGTGGCATTCTTCAAAGAAATAGAACAAACATTACTGAACTTCATGTGGAACATAAAAACCCTGAATAGCCAAAGCAATCCTAACAAAAAAAAGGGAGAAGAATGGTGGTATGTATCACTCCCTCATTCATTTTAATGGTGGCGTGATTCAGGAGCTAAACAACCTAGTTCAAATCCTGCCAGAGCAGCCCTACAAACTTTAGGTGGGCTATTTATTTTCTCACCACGCCTATAAAGTCACTATTATTGTTAGATTTTATTTATAGGGAAATTTAGTCATTAAGAGCTAAGCGAATTAATGTTTGTACAAGCACTTAGAACAGTGCCTGGTATGCAGTAAGTGCCACATACATGTTCCCTGTTTCACATGGTGGGTGGGTTCACAAACTGTGGTCTGAACTTCTAGTAGGCATGAAATAAGTTTCCAATAAATTGGAATATCACTTAATCAATTGGTCCAGTGTATTATGTACCTTGCCCACATAGTCTCTGGAATGTTATTCCTAAATTTCTGCACCCCTTAAAGCACAGCTGTACATTACGAGAAAGCAAGGATCCCAGACTTCAATCAGCCCCCTCCCTTGGAGGTCACCACTGGCTGCTTTCAGCCCTCTGCGCAAACAGCAGGCCAGCTTCAGCCTTCATGTCCTCACAGATATATTCTCCCTCTAATTTTCTTGTAAAAACATGACCCATCTTGGTCTGCATTTTGTTTTTCTGCCTTTTATAAATATACATACCATACCAGAAGGCCTTTCATGTATTCCGTAATATTACGGTAAACACAAGTAAAAGCACCCAAGCATAGTAACAAGTGGCACTTGACACTCAGTTTCTGTGAATGAGGAGCAAAGGGCCTCATTAGTCCTGGTTCTGTGAACACCTGGTGGAATCACACAGTAAATAAAAGACCTGTTTTCTGGCTCATTGCAGCAGGGAGGATGGTTGCCTCCTCCCAGATCCTTTGGTGCCTTTGGCCACTCTTCAGCCTCCATGTTCTGTTTCTCATGGCTACACCTGTGTCTCTCTTTGGGCTTTGCTCCCAGGTGCAGTGAACTGGAAGCGACATTCCTGGGAGTTGATGTTCCCCAGGTCTGCCCATAGCAATGCCACCTGTGTTGGGGCATGAACTCTCAGATGTTTGAATTCAAGTCAAGATAAAATCTGAGATGTAAGTTGCCCTCTAGAGTTATCTTGTGGGGTTAGGACAAGAATGACAATTGCTCTGATGTGGTTTCTCCTTGTTTCCTGTGGTCAGGTTCAAACAAATCCCGGTACACTCATCTGACTTTTGTCCCAGGTCTGGAGAGCGGCCATGAGCACAGGGATCTCTTTTCTACTCTCACACACATTATTTATTTGGTGTGGCTGTTCTCTAGGCAAATGTTTGATTAGCAGATCCAACCTGGTAATGAGAGTTTCGGGCCATGAGATCTGGATCCTGGGTGCACTGGCATCGAGAAGCAGGTCCATTCTGGACCTGGTTGTCAGGAAAGGTGTCCTGGATGGCAGGGGATGAGTTTCTGAGTGTAGGGTAAAGAAAATATCAGGCTTTTCTGCCCTTCCGCCATCAGGATAGATGATGGATCCTTGTCCTGAATGCATGCCTGATGGCGGGCACCTGGAATAGGGTGTGGGCATAGGTAGATGGGATTCAGCTGAGTTAAGACTGTGCTTTTTAAGGGCGGCGTCATGGGGACGCCAGCAGCAGCAGCAGTAGCAGCAGCAGTAGCAGCAGGAGCAGCAGTAGAAGCCGAAGAGAAGACGAGATCACCAGAGAGCCCAGATAGAGTGAAGACTTGCTGGGGGCTGGGAGGCTGGCAGGCCTCCCAGCCCCCCAGCCAGCACCCCTGCCTGCCATATGCCTGGTGAACCCCAAATAAAAAACCTGCAAAACTACTGAGGACTCTGACTCCTCCTTTACCCGGTCTGCATGGGATCAGAAAACCTGCACTGTGTCCTGTCCTGCCCTTACACAGAGGCTGAAGGGGGCAAGGGTTTGGCAGCAGATGGAAGTCACTGGAATCTCTTCCCTACTGAGCCAAGGAGCCTTTAGAAACTCGTGGACTTTGGTGATGCTGAAAGCAAAACATGTGCAACAGATTTGAGGCCTCTTTTGGTGTTTGCCCAACACCTGCTGAGCCTGAAGTAAAATCTCATATTGTCTCCCAGAAAGGAATGCCTGTGGTGACTGAACTCTCCTGTCTCCCTTTTTACTCTGTGAACACTTCTGGCCTATGGAACTTCACTCCCGCCCTCAGTACAGTCCTTTGGTCTCAGTGCCTCCTGAGGAATGGACATGATTAATGCTAAGAGACCATGGCTACTTAGAGCTAAAGTTCCCAGGGGTGAGTCCTTTGGAAAGAGAAAAGTCCTTTGTTCACATGGACAGTCACCATCACCCATCCCAGTGAATCTGCTGTGTCAGACACAAGCTCACAGGTGGGATGGGAAAGATCTTGAGGATGTGCTCAAGGTTAGCCTGAATTTATGTTAGGACTGAGAGAGAGGTTTACAGATTTCAGACCTCTGTTGTTGTCTCCACATTCCTGTTTTTTTCTTAACCCCCTAACACTAGGCTTCCTTAAGCTATGGCACCAAGGGCACAGACTCACTTTTCCTTCATTCCTCAAAGCATCTACTGTGTGTCAGGTGCTCAGTGACATGGATAGACGATGCAAGACTGCATTTCCCTGTGAATGTGGTTTTGGAAGTACCCAGTCAGGTGGGGATCATAGACGCCCTTCTGGAAAATGCCCTGGAACCAGTGGTGATAGTGATAAAATAGAGCAGCCCTTCTTGAGCTTGGCTCGGTTTGACTTGGTGCACACACTGTTTGGAACATTTAAATTCTGCTAACACAAGTTGGGGGTTTCACATATCACCCAGATTTCCAGTAAGTTTTAGAATAATTGGTAATATGAGGCTTGTATTTTACTGGATCTGAGAAGCAAGAATATTGCCCACACCAATTTGTCCTAGTCCCCGTAACTCCCTTCTGCCTAATACCTGATCTGTTTCACTCCTTATGTCCTGCCCAGAGGCAGCAGGCAGTGCAGCACCCTGACCAAGAGTATGGGCGTGGCAGCCAGACTGCCTTTATTTAAATCCTTCCTTTTCTACTTCTCATTATGTGACTTTGGGCTATTTATCCTTCAGTGGCATAGATTTTTCATCTGTAAAATGAGGTTAAGGATGGAGTCCACTCATAGTGATACAAGGCAGCAAGGGGCACTAAAAACAGCCAAGGACACTACCCGAATAGTTTACTGGTCACTGTCTGAGTTTTTCACCCTGCACACACAATTGTAAGACTGCTCAGGCTCAGAGAACAACAATGGGATTTATTTAACAAACCAAAACAAAGAGTTACTGAGCCCAAAAATGGCTGTTTACCTCACCCAAAGCAGTGTCCAGTGTTTTTAAGTCTAAAATAAAGCAGCTAAGATGGTGTCTTCCCACCACCAAGGACAACAAGCTCTTCTCCTGAACATTAGGCCACACGTCCAAGATGGCGTCTTCCTGCCACTGTGGACATGCGGCAGCCAGACTATGGGCCAGATTCCAACTCATGAAGACAACAGGAGATACTCCTGGAGCTGCTGAGATGCCCCACCATGGCACCAGACAAGCGACACTCAAAATAGCCTCTGCAGTGGCTGAACAACCCAACAAATGGCCATACTTACAGCTCAGCAGGGCACCTGCCTCTGGATCTTCGACTTCTCTGCCAGGTTGTAACAGCAGCGCAAGCGGGAACAGTTTTACTCGATCTGCTCCTTGAAAAGCCTCCAAACTTTTCCTCTCTGAGGTTGGCTGCTGGAGGCCTCCCTATGTTCAGAGGCTGGCAACAGCCTTCTGGAAGATCGGCATGTTGGGGGCCGAAAATGCTGACCCAGAAAACGATGAATCCTGAATGCTGAATAATCTGTGGCTTCTTTTGCAGTCCTTTATATTTCTTCTCAGTGGCGCCACCCTAAAAAATGTGATACTTTTTAGCCTCTTCCCTGGGGCTATCTGTCCTCATCAGCAACTCCCTCCAGGGGGCACCACATGTAACAGTCTGGCTTTAGCCACAGGTTACAATAGGGTTATTGAGAGGAATATAAGTATTATTTACAAATTTCCATAAAGAATCTTGGTTCAACTTTAAATTTACAAAAACTGACTCAATTATAATGGAAACTTGTGTTACAACTGGAGAGTGCATTGTCTTTACTCAGGAAATACTACCTTTTATTATCATTATCCTTTTTTTTTTTAAAGATATATTTATTTATTTATACAAGCACTGGGTACAGTCAGAAGCGGGGGAGGGTGAGAGAATTCACCAGAGCCAGAGCGGGGAGCAGAACAGGCAGACAGATGAAATACACTGCTGAAGGGAGCAGCAGGCGGCAGGAGAACTCTGCGCACCATGTGGGACCCTCACCCTGTCGCCGGGGATCAAACCGATGCTGCAGAGGCTGTGGGCAGCTTCTCAACCCAGCACTCAACCGCTTCGCCACCGGGGAGGCCCTTATCATTATCCCTCTTTACCCAGTATCCGACTGTGGGTTATAATTTGGCTGCCATTCTGCTTTGTAGCCTCCTTGTCACTTTGGGAGCAGTGAAGCAGTGCCATAGTGGGGTGACAGCCATCCAAGGATAGGGCCCAATACAGGACAGGTCGCTGTCTGAGTGTTCTCGCCTGCCTGCACAATTGTAAGGTCACTCAGCCTCAGGAAACTACGGTTGAGGTTTAACATACCAGGGGAGCAGATCTTAAGGCCTCAGAGACCAGCTATCTCACCCCAGAGAGTGCCCAGTGTCAAAAGTCCTAAACAAAAGGCCACTCATCTCAGATGGTGCTGTTCTGTCAACAAGAGCCTGGAGCTTGTAGAAGCCAGAGCCAGGGGGTCAGAATCCAACTCATGATGCCAGCTGGAGGCACTCACAGGCAGGGCTGCTGAGATGATGCCACAGCAGCCGGCAGCCACAGTCTGAAGGTTGGGATGGACAGCGCTGGACACTGGACCAGGCAGCAGTGGAGGCAGTGCTGGATGTCCAAGAGTGGCTAACAGCTCTTGGAAGTGACCTGGACACAGTCTTCTGGTCACCTGTCAACAGGGCCAGAAGTGATGGTCACTAGGAGGTGGCAGTGGCAGAACCACCATTGTTACAGCTCTTTGTGAGTTCTTGGTGCACACCAACAACAAACAGCTGTATGTTGCTCCTGGGGCCTGGTGCTCCTTTCAGGCGGTGTCAGAGGCAGGGCTGGAGGGTGGTGGGGCCTGGCCTCTGCGAAGCTCTTTGGCTTCTCTTTCTTTGGAGGTCAGCTGCTGAATGATGTTTCTGTCTTCTCTCTTCGGAGGCCAAATCAATCTCAGGAACACGTGAGTCAGACTGTGTGAGGGTCCCAAGCTGGCTCCTGCCCTGCCTTATATCCTCTTTCAGAGTGCCCCATGTACAAGTCTGACTGGACCATGTACCAACCAGCTCATAGCTCGCACCTGATGGTCCATTCGGCCATCCAGGCACCAAATCTAAGGGCCTCTCTACTGCCAGCAGCTGGAGGAGCCATAGTGCTGGAGCTGGCCCAGTAGGGCCCATGCTCCTCCCTGGAGCCCTGATCCAGGGGCTGCATGCCAAGGGGTGGCCTGGTAGAGGAACTGTAGGATAAGGTAAAAGGATCAGGCTTTTCTGCCCTCCCACCATTAGGATAGATGACGGAACCCTGCGGTCCTGAATGCATGCCTGATGGCAGGCACCTGGAGTAGGGTGTGGGCATAGGTAGATGGGATTCACCTGGGCTAAGCCTGGGCTTTTAAGGGCAGCTTCACGGAGATGCCAGCAGGAGCCGAGAAGCAGCAGAGAAGCAGAGGGAAGGCCGGAGAGCCCAAATCAAGTGAAGACTTGCTGGGGGCTGGGAGGCCTGCCAGCTTCCCAGCCCCTCAGCACCCCTGCCTGCCGTGTGCCTGGTAAATCCCAATAAAAGCCTGCAAAAGCCACTGAGGGCTCCAGGACTCTCTCCTCCTTTACCCCGTCTGCTGGATCAGAAAACCAGCCCTGTGGCATTCCTGCCCCTACAGGAACCACTGCTGCCCTGATCACTGCTGGCCTCTGCCTGCTAGCCTGAGCCTCAGTGAGGCCACTGCTGGCGAGTAGTAAAATACCCATCATCCGCTGCCATTTGCATTGCCGACAAGCAGCTTCTGGGGTCAAGCACTGGAGCCCCGAGGCGGGGCAGGGCTGGGGTTGGGGGGCAGGGGGAGTCTCCAGTTTCAGTAGGATCTATAAGTAATGACTGAGCTTATTTGAGCTTCTTTCTGGGTCCTGGGAAAACAAGAACCTCTTTAAGTTCAAACCCCTCTCTGGGATGACTATATCACATGGATTCATGTCTGGGTACCAAAGGGAACTTGAAAACATAGAACTCACATCTGGAAGCTTAGGAAATACCCACACTGGGGAAAGAAAGGCTACTTACTTTCTCCCAGGGATCAAAGAAAAAGCTGCATCTAGAAATGGACAAAGCAGCTTCCTTACATAGTTATTATCTTTTTTGACCCTGGAAGAAAAAAAGGTAAGAAAATGCAGTGAGGACAGACGGTTTTTTGCTTATTGTTCCAGCAGCGCCCCCTCCTCATGCATCCACATTCATTTCTTTCCACCCCAGTCAGTATATTTTCAACAGGCAGTGATGCAAAAAATGCCTGTGTACTCCAGTTTTATTGTAGTCAGGCAGCATTTATGGGTTTGACTTTCAACTGACCATGGCAGGAAGTCTAGAAGCAATTATAACCAACACCTGCTCTATCTGTGCTGTGGGCAGGCAGTGACTGATTCCAGGCCTCTGGTCCACGAGTGTTTCCTATCAGCTCAGAATAATAACAGTGACACCTTGCTTCTTAGCTATCTGGAGGATAGCTCACAGCATTTCACTTTGAAAACCCTCAAATTATTGGCATTTCTTTTAGCGAAGATATCACATTAGTGATGGGAAAGGAAAATGTAGAAGGTGGTTGTTGTTGATGTTGAAACACTTAAACCACTTCCACAGACCCTGTCGCAGAAGAGAAAAGTATTTGAGTAGAGGAAACAATTAATCTAAAATGAGATAGATTCTGAATTTTGACAATGTTTATGGCCATGGATGTGCCAAGATTAAGTCTGGAGAAAGGACACAGTTTTTGTATCAGTGATTTCCACCCACAATGTGTCTTGCTATTGTGCAAAATGATTTTTGATTCTGAGCAAATCTCTATTTCCACTTGTTCTGCTGTTTTGCCAGTAAGCGGAGGGATTCTGGGAGGGTGGGGGAGCTCGGGGCTGGGCTGACCTCAGGAAATCATGTGTAAAGGGCTTTTTCTCACTTGGAAGTGGGCCAGGTTCACAGCTGTTCTCTGTAATAATAACTCCCGGCTTCTTGCTCCTGAGCCTTGGCAAACCTGAGTCTTAAGAGGCAAATGAATGTGAGAAACACCTCAAGGAGCTCAGGGCACTACTTGGCTACTCTCCTGCATAGCTGTTTTACTTGGATCTCCATTTTACGCTCCTTCTGTTTTATATGAAGCCAAAAAGAGCTACATGGAGGCCCAAATGGGTCTTGGGCCCCCAGCGAGACAGGTAGGGCAAGGCAGAGGAGGGAAGAGAGCAGGGCAAAGGCTCCTGCCTGGAGATTGAATACGTGTGTTTCCAAGGCCAGCCCCCCAAACCTGGGCTTTCTAGAGTCAGATCTGGGAGGTCCCGCTGTGGTTTCCCATTGGCCAGTGTAGTGGCAGGAAGGGCACAGAGCAGGATCTCTATGATCTAGGCAGATGGGCAAAGGAGAGTCCTGGAGCCCTCGGTGGCTTTGTCCAGGCTTTTATTCAGCTTTTACCAGGTAACCAGCAGGCAGGGGTGCTGGGGGCGCCAGGAGGTTGGCAGGCCTCCCAGCCCCTGGCGAATCTTCACTCTTTCTGGGCTCTCGGGCATTCTCTTGTGGTCTCGTTCTCTCTCTTCTGCTTCTTTTTCATTCTTCTTCTGGTTCTGTTCCCCTGCTGGGGCCCCCATGACGGCGCTCTTATAAGCCAGTCTCAGCCCAGGTGCACCCACCTACGTATGCCCACACCCCATTCCAGGTGCCCGCCATCAGGCATGCATTCAAGACCTCAAGGATCCATCATCTATCCTGATGGCGGGAGGGCAGAAAAGCCTGATAATCACTTACTCTACAGCCAGGGACCAAACAACTCTTGGGCCCAGAATTTGTTGCACATGCCTCTCAATCTCAAAACAAAAGTGAGCTAAAAGTATTTAAGAACAAGGTAGAAACTTGGTTGTGAATTCACTCTGTGATTCAGACATATCACAGGGCTCTGCAAGCAGACATTTCAAAACTCAAAGCACAGCAGGGAAAGCAAAAGATGCTGTCGTCCTCTTTCCTGGCTTCCATGGGTTTCCAAGGGGCCACCCTGAGCTGATGCCATTTAGGTCAAATTTAAAGATGTCCTAGTTCTGAGGGATGTACTGTGCTTCTTTCTTTTGTAAGAAGCCTCAAGCTTTTGTGACAAAACACAGGGCATTGAGGTTTGGGAGCCCGTGATCTTTCCCCTCTGTCTGGATGCACCTGTCACCTGTGCTCCCTGGTGCACCCTGGACTGTTCATGTGTGGAGAGTGTTTTCCTTCCTAAAAGAAACAGCTGGACATTTTGTTGGCACTTTACTGTGTCCCGAGCGCCTGTTTCTGTTTCTCCAGTCTGGGGCTGCTTGCTGGTGGTGCTTTCGGACTCCCACGCTGGTAGACTGAGGCAGGTCACAGCAATGAGTATGGGGTTGTGAGTGGTGACCGGGGGCTGGAGAGTGCCTGGGGAGACACGCATGCTGCCCACGCGGAGTCACTGCATCTCAGTGTTGCCACCCAGGAATCAGGGAGTCTTCCCAGAAATTGACATTTTTATGCAAAACCACCCAATTACACATAAAATGAATTTAACATGGTGATAAACATTCAGCGAGCCAACATGCTTGTCTAATGGTCAATTTTTAATTTCTCCTTTGGAAATTGGAGCAACTGAAGGATGTTTTAGGAAGAAGTGACAAAATCCACATGGCCACAGATAAGGTGAAGCAGGTAGATCAGTTTTTTTTTTTTTTTGAAGATTTATTTATTCATTTACACAACAACCAGGGTACAGGCCAGATGCGTGGGAGGGTGAGAGGAGACAGAGCGGGGAACAGAACAGGCAGACTGACGAAATACACTGCTGAGGGGAGCAGCGGGTGAGACAGGAGAGGTCTGCTTCACTATGTGGGATTTTCATCGGCCGGCAGGGATCGAACCCGTGCTGCAGAGGCTGCGGACAGCTTCACAGTGTGGCACTCAACTGCCTGCGCCACCAGGGAGGCCCCAGGTAGATCAGTTCTGAGGTGATTTCTGCATCATTCTAGGGAAGAGAAGGTGAGGGCCAGAAAATGACAGAGAACCTGGATTTGAGAAATACTTCTGAAATAGAATTCACACAGTGTTTGAATCAGAGGTTTGGGGAGGGGCAATGAGTTGGCCTGTTGTACTGTTCTGTCTCAACCTCAGGCCATTAATGCTTCTTGCGGCCTCAGTCAGGCTTGCTAATCCCTCTTACCCTGGTTATTTCTTTCATACCCTTGTCCTTTTAATGTATTATTGCTGCCATTCTAGGAGCAGCCACCAAACCCAGGCGCTTTCTGCAAAGACAAGAACATGTCTCTTTACTACCAGGTAGTTTCAGAATGATGGATCTGAGATACCATGGAAAGCAAATCTGTTATCTTCTATGGTGCACAAACCACGCTGTCACAGCAAGGACTCCTAATAATCCCTCAGTTTCCTAAATTGCTTTACTGCTGCTTCTTTAATTAAGACCCATTAACTTGTCATATATTGATAACAGGGATGACCCTGAAGTAGATAGATAAATTAAAGCTCCCTTTCGTTCTGTGCTTTTATATGAATGTGTTAATTATTTTTGTCATTAGGGAGACTGATGGAGGGATGAAGAAGTACCAAACGGGTTTTGACGAAGTGTTGCTGTTTGCAGCTGGAAACTCAGTGCATGTCAGATGTAATTCTTCACCCTTTAATTTCACAGTTGGCATCAAGGGGGCCAAGCTAGGATTTCTTGTATTAATAGTTCCCTCAGCAGAGGCTAATGGAGGGCAGGAAGGACTCACCATTTTGTTGTAGTCTCACACTGGCATTTATAGGAGACCAGAAGATACTTTTCAGATGAGGTTTTGTTTGAATGTACATATACTAATCTTTAAAATAATTATTGATTAACTTTGGAAAATAAGGATGTTTCACATGAAAGCCTCTTCCTAGCATCTGAAAAATGCCTGGGGGGTGGGGGGTGGGATCTGACATCACCAGACCTGCATTCCTGGATGTCAATGACAGCTAAGAAGTGGCTACCCCTATATTTTTTTTATTATTTTTTTAAAGATTTATTTATTTTATTTTTATACAAGAGCTGGGGTACAGGCTAGAGGCATGGAAGGGTGAGAGGATTCACCAGAGGCAGAGCAGGGAGCAGAACAGGCAGACGACAGAAATACACTGCTGAGGGGAGCAGCGGGCGAGACAGGCAAGGTCTGCCACGCCATGTGGGAATCTCCCTGGCCGGCCAGGATCCAGCCCGCACGGCAGAGGCTGCGGATAGCTTCACAGCGTGGCACTCAACCCGCTGTGCCACCAGGGCTACCCGCTGTGCCACCAAGTGGCTACCCCTTTAAAGGGCAGTTTACCACACCCACCCCTTCTCCTTTGTCCCTCTGTCACAGAAACTGAGTGTCAAGTGCCATTTGTCATTGTGCTTGTGTAGCCTGCTGTTTGCACACAGCCAGCTGAAAGCAGTAGGTGACGATCCCCAGTGGAGGGAATTGATTGGAGTCTGGATCCTTGCTTTCTAGTCACATGCAGCTGTGCCTTAAGGGGCAAAGAAATTTAGGAAGAGAGTTCCAGAAAACAAATAGGCAGGGCACATAACACACTGGATCAATTTATTAAAGTATATTTATTTGAATTTATTGAGAATTTATTTCATGCCTGCTAGGAGTCTAGGTCACGAAACAGGGAATAGCCACAAATACATAAAGGCCGGCACAGAAGGAAGGCGTATCCAGCATACCAGAGGTATGGACCAGAAAATAGGCATTCCCCTAAGGAAAGCTCAGGAGAGGGCTCCATTGGCTGGTAAATCTAGGCAGTCTCTTGGAGGTAACAGAGTGCAGCAGACATTGTCCAGAAGCATCTTTCCTGCTCTGTGTTCTTGGCCTTGATTTGTTTATCTGAGGGGTGGGTTACCTCTGGGCCAACTGCTCCCTTGTTTCCAAATGCGTAGCTCACTCCTGGGTGGCACAGGTACCTTTTGAAAACCCACAACTTTGGGCCTTGCTTGCGATGGAGAAAGTGACAAGGACTCACCAAGCAGGGATGTTGTGTGGGAGCTGCCACCTTCCTGTTTCTGTACAACTCTCTGAAGGCCCTGATTGTGTCTTGTAAAGGATCACAGAAGGAGATTGTTTTCTGCCTTGGGCTTCATTCATAGAGGCCTGCAGGCTTGTTCGCAGAGGCCCTCAGGCTGGTCAGTTGTGTGTTTGCAGAAGCTTCCTGCCAATTCTCCCTCGCATTATTTACCTCCTATCAGGTAGCCTCAATGAACCTCAGCCTCAGGCAGAACCGTGTTGGGGGTGTGGATGGTAGCGTGATGCAGGCTCCCTCCTGGTGGAAAGACTGGGTGATCTCCCCTCCCAGAAGGGTGACCTTGAAGTCCCCCCAAATCCTTGTGATTGAGACTGTTTCATGCCAGACTCAGGAATGAAAGGGCTTATTTTCCTAGATTGGGGCCACACAGTGAGGTCCTGGTGACACAGTGCTACAGGGGGCCTGTAGCAGGGCTAGGACAGTGGCCAATAGAGGACAGGTCACTGGGTTTCTCACTCATGCCCACAATTGCAAGACCTCTCAGGTTCAGGGAACAACAATGGGGCTTATTTAACTAACAGGAGAAAGTTTCTAAGGCTACACATGTCTGGTCCTCTCACCCCAGTCACCAGAAGTCCCCAACAAAAGATCTCCTTGTCAACAAGGGCCTGGAGCTTGGGGTACGGCAGCAAGCAGGGGGTCAGGATCCCACTCACCACAGCTGGAGGTGCTCACAGGTGGGGCCACTGAGATTATACTGCAGCAGCCACAGCAACAGTCGGAAGGTGGGGATGGACAGCACTGGATGCTGGACTGGACAGCAACAGAGGCAGCAGCACTAGGAGATGATGCTACATGTCTAGGAGCAGTTAACAGCTCTCAGGTGAACCAGGCACAGAGTTCTGGTCACCCATCAACAGTGTTGAGGCTCAGTGGCCAGTAGTGCTGGTCAACACATCACTTGGAAGTGGCAGTGTCAGAAACACCATGTGAAGCTTTTTGTGAGTTGTTGGCCCACACCAACAACAACTCTTTGAGACACCAGGCCTGGGGCCTTTGGCTCTCCTTTCAGGTGGGGTCAGGCAGACCAGAGGGGTTGGTGGCCTGGCTCTTTATCTAGCCATGTGGCTACCAATGTGTTGATTTGAGGTAGCCCTCTTTGAAGTGGATGCCTAGGTGTCAGAAGAGACTGTGAGGCTCCAGTAGCAAGCTCTGCCCCAGCACAAGCCATAGGGAGAGAGGCCTAGTTCTGCCCCAGTGCAAGCCACAGGGAGAGAGGTCTGCTCTGTGGCAGGATGAGTGTCCTGGAGAGAGGCCTGCTATGTGGCAGGATGAGTGTCCTGGCTCCACTGAACTCCCTGCACTCCCAGCCAAGCAAGCACAGGATGGGTCTTTCATAAACCAGCTAGGGTTTCACCTTTGAATCCTGCACTAGTTTTGAAAATGGACCAATCAGATTTGTGCTCCCAATGGACCAATCATATTTGAGATCCCATGGGTGCCATTCAAGGTTTTGAGACCATTCAAGTATTTTATTTTTATTTATTTTTATTTATTTATTTATTTGTTTGTTTGTTTTTTGTTTATACAAGCACTGGGTACAGTCAGAAGCGCGGGAGGGTGAGAGAATTCACCAGAGTCAGAGCGGGGAACAGAGCAGGCAGAAGGACCGAAGTACACTGTTGTACTTCAGAGGGGAGCAGAGGGCGGCAGGAGAGGTCTGCGCGCCGTGTGGGACCCTCCTCCAGTGGCCGAGGAGCAGCTGGGGATCGAACCGGCACTGCAGAGGCTGCGGGCAGCTTCGCAACCCAGCGCTCAACCGCTGCGCCACCAGGGAGGCCCCACTCAGGTATTTTAAACAGACCAATCAGACTTGAAAGGTGGTTACTCTGTGAGGGATATAAACCAATGTTTCAGATAACTTGACAAACAATTGTCTGGACCCTCCCTTTGAAAGATCTTTGCAGACATCTGCGGACCTCTGTTGACCTTCAAGACCTTTGCAGACTTTCCAGACCTTTGCATCAGACCTCTGGCTCTGCCTCTGACATTGCCTGCTGACTGGTACCATTGAGCTATGCTTGGAATCACTAAAAGAGCTATCTGCTGCTGGATTTTTCCCAGCATCTTTAAGATCTGTAACACTGGTGCTTGGTCCTCTGGCACTGCCTCTGAGAATGTCCATCATTTCTTATGGTCCAGCACCACCTCCTGGTGCTGTTACCTCCTGTGTTAACCAAGCTGGACCCTGGATAACTGCTGCTGGCTGCTGCAGTGCCACCTCGGCACCATCGCCTGTGATCATCTCCTGTTGTCACCTGTGATCACCTGTGATCCTGGTCCACCACTTATCCACCAGCTCAAGGGACACCATCTTGCATGAGCGCCTTTTGGCTTTGGACTACTGGACACTGTGGACACTATCTGGGATAGGACAGCCTGCCGTTTGTGGCCTTAGAAACTCTCCTTTTCCCAATTTCCCTTTTATCATAAACTTCATTGTTGTTGCACCCTAAGTCAATCACATCTTGAGATTGTAACCACACAAGTGAGGATCCATGAACTGTGATATCCCTCAGGCTTTGCATGGTTTCTTAGGCAATCAAAGCTTAAGCCAGGCAGTTGTATTACAAAAGAAGAAAACCCAACAGTCAGGGCTCGTAATACAAGTCATTTCCAAGAGGGCAGGGGTTAAAGGTTAGGCCCCTTCCCAACCTTGGTCCCCAGTATGTATCTGCAGGGGATTCTCCTTAGAAACATTTACATTTTAAGGGAGGATCTCTGGAAAGTATTGTTTCCAGGAAGGAAAAGTAATCTAAATGAGTAACTCTTGATGGTGTCAGGCACCCTTGGTGTCCCCCAAATTATATCAGAGAGGAGGCATCTTGTCCACGCACATGTAGGCAGAGATCAGCAGACATCTGCACAGGTCTTTTCTGAATGTTGCAATTGCTTCCCCTGCAGGAGTCTATGATTTGAAATAGAATTGTTATCTTTTACTCAGAACCTGGGGTGAGAGCTATTGGCCTCCCTTTTGATGTTCCCTTGCGTTCTTGGGAAGATTCCTTTTTTATAAGTTGGGAGAATCCTTTGTAAGTGAGCTGGGCCGGGGGGGCCCTCAGATGTCTTGAGCGATCTGGGCAGGCCCTTTACTGTGTGTGCTGGGGCATACGTATGCACATATATGCTGGGCTCACTGTGATTGAGGAAATTTCTCTTACCTGATGAGCAGTGCCAACCTCTAAAGATTATACCTTCTTTTTTTTTTTTTTAATATTTATTTATTTATGCATACAAGAACTTGGGTACAGTCCTGAGGTATGGGGGGTGACAGGACTCACCAGAGACAGTATGGAGGAACAGAACAGGCAGGCTGTGAAATACACTGCTGAGGGGAGCAGCGGGTGAGACAGGAGAGGTCTGCTTCACCATGTGGGTAGCTCCCTGGCCAGGGATCGAACTCATGCTGCAGTGGCTACGGATTGCTTCATAGGTTGCGTCTTAACCCCTTGTGCCACCAGGGAGGCCCTAAAGATTATACCTTCTACTGTCAATGGGTGACCTTGAACTAACCTCTATTCCGTTTCCAATCTCATTTACTTGCCTATAAAATGAGGAAGCCACATTAGATAATCTCTATAACATCTTTGTGTTCTGCTATTCCATTATTAATTTCTTTAACTTGTTAATGTAAAGAATCCTATAAAAATTGTACTTTCCAATGGAGGAGAGTTCTTTGAAGTTTTCACTCATTTCTACATGTAATTATTTTCAATTCTTTCCTCTGTGTATTTATGTGAGTGCATATGTGTGTATCAGTGTTTGCATGTTGTATGACCATTTGAGTCTGTGTATGTGATGTATTTATGTATATGTGCACATATGTGTACATGTGTCTAAGTGCAGGGATGTTAAATACCTATATGTGTAATTTGTGTGCATGCATGTTTATGCACATGTTGTATATATATATGTCTATGTGTGTTTGTGTATGTTTTGCATATATATGTATGCATGTGTGTATTTATTCTTGATGAGCTGATTTTCTTTTCACTCAATCAGTAGCTCCAGGCAGCTGGGAAGGTGTGGGGGTTGTGGCAGGGGTACGTTGTTCCAGTCAACATGCTCCAGCTCATCACATAGGCTGGATTCATTATAAACTTATTATGTTTGTTTTAAAAATTCTGTGGCACTGAGATCTACTGCTTTCCCCTTCTGACCCCTTTCCTGCCCTGGCCTCTGTAGCCAATGGGCTTCTCACATGACTCTCATTCCCACCTCTCACCTGGTCAACCTGCAGAATTCTGCACCCAGCACAGCCTTCCCATGCGTTGTTGTTCCCCATCCTCCTTTGCTTACTTCACCTCCTCTCCTTCCCCTTTGCCCAGTGTCCACTGGATGGGAAGTGAGCTTGGAGAAGCTTGGTTTGATTCTCAGCTGCTTCCTGCTTGGAGAGGAACTGGATGCAGACCTGGGGAGTTCTGGGGGAGCACTTCATGTTTTTCACCAAGTGCATAAGGACAGTGGCTCCAGATGCCCGGTGAGGTAGTGTATCCCAGCACCTGCTGTGTGTGAGGCTGGTACCCATGCCAGGGCAGGGCCGCATCATGACTTTTATGGGACTGAGACACTTTGGCCTTTGTGAGTCTCTTCCACCATAAAAGATATTATAAATTATACTTTATGAGTGAGACTATATAGAGATGAATATAATCTAGGCTGAATTCATTATAAACTTATTATGTTTGTTTTAAAAATTCTGATTTCAAAAGAAAATGAAAATATTCCTGTAGACCTCAAGAAGTATGATGGACCTGGGCCTGTGCCTGCTGTGCCCACCTGAGTATACACACTGAGTATGTAACTGTCAGGAGGGTTTCACACAGGCAAGGAGCCTTCCATTCCGGTGAGTCTGATCCAATGTCTCTTTCTCCTGCCCCAATTCTTATCTGTGGTGCTGAGATCTGCTTCTCACCCATTCTGACCCCTTTCCTGCCCCTGCCTCTGTATCCAATGGGCTTCTCACGTGACTCTCATTCCCACCTCTCACCTGGTCAACCCCCTTTTAGCAACAGCCTAACTGGTGTAACCCCATGCCATGTCTTCAGATTTAAGCCCAAGTCGAGAGAGAGGTTTATGCTTTTTTTTTTTAATTTTGTTTTTCTTCTAGGAGTTTTATGGTTTCACATTATTATTATTATTATTTTTTTTTTAAATTTTTTTAAATTTTATTTTTATATTCCCCATACAATTGCAACCCCCTTATTTTGACCCCAAGCCCTCCCCTCTCCCCACCCCTCATAGAGTGTCTATGGTTCATAGTTTTTGTTGATTTTGATTTTCACTTTCTTATAGTTATTCATTTTCCTGGTCCCTTATTTAAGTTTTCTAGATTCCGGCTATGAGTGAGACCATCCGGTATTTTTCTTTTTCTTTCTGGCTTATTTCGCTGAGCATGATCCCTTCCAGCGCCATCCATGTTGCTGCAAATGGCATGAGTTTATCTTTTTTGCATGCTGAGTAATATTCCATGGTGTCTATGTACCACGTCTTCTTGATCCAGTCATCTATTTTTGGGCATTTGGGCTGTTTCCAAAGCTTAGCTATTGTAAACAGTGCTGCTATGAACATAGGGGTGCAGGTGTTCTTTGGAATTGATGTTTCTGTGTCCTTTGGGTAAATACCTAGGAGTGGAATTGCTGGATCATATGGAAGCTCTATGTTTAGTAGGTCAAGAAATCTCCACACAGCTCTCCATAGTGGTTTATGCTTTTTATCCGGTGTAGGGTAAATGATTTTCAGGCTTTTCTGCCCTTCTGCCATTGGGATTGCCCTTCCTGATGGGGCACCTGCATTTGTTGCATTGTTGTCAGTTGTGTTGTTTACTTCTGTGGGCCATGGGTGCGGTACTGAGGTATTCATGGAAGAGAAGCAGAAGCAGAAGAGAGACAGGAGCGAGAAGGGGAGAAAGAACGCCAGAGAAGCCCAGAATGAAGACTTGCCAGGGGCTTGGAGGCCTGCTGGCCTGCTGGCCACCCCCTATCCCCCACCCCCCATCGGCACCCCTGCCTGCCATGTATCTGGTTGCTGCACTACATGTAAAAGTTCAATAAAAGCTTGAGAAAGCCACCCAGGGCTCCAGGACTCTCCTTTACCCGTCTGCTTGAATCTTAGACATCCTGCTCTGTGGTCATCCTGCCCCTACATCCAGTTTCAAGTTTCTATTCATTTATTCATTGCCCCTGCATAAGCAGTCACACTGTGAGAGGCAGAGTAGCCCCTGGTTAGGGTCCTGCCTCTGGCTGCTTGGTCGTGGCACCTGGCCTCAGTGCTCTCTGCTGCGTGGTCTTGGGCACATTCTTCCCTCTACCCCATTTTCTTGTTGGTATCTATCACTTGGGAAGGTTAAAGGAGATGGACACAGTGTCTAGCATGCAATAATTGCCAGGCTTAGCAAAAAAAAAAAAATGTAAAACACCTAGTTAAATTTGAAAAATAGCTCTCACTGCTGAATTTGTGATTTATTGAAGAAAGCAAGCTGAATGCAGACATTTAGGGCATCTTGACAAAGTCAATATAGTATGCTGGACAAAATTTGTGAAATATGGGACATGCTTTTGGAAATCCTCCGTTTCTAGAATGAAGTCTAAAGTCCAGGGGAGGGGGCAGAGCCAGGACCCAGCTACACGAGACTGTGGTACCCAGGACATCTGCCCCATCAGCCAGTGACAGACATTTTTCTGCTAAGACAGACATTTGTGTATCAGAGCGAGCACTGCAATGGGAGTCAAGAGCATAAGTTCATCATATCTTTTCTGTTTTTCACACACACTAGTGTATAAACTATGTGTGTATAAACATATACACTATTCCTGTGAGTCTAGGTGTGTGTTTAATTAACCATTTTCCTGTTATTGGCTATGTAGTTTGTTTCCAGTCCAAAATGTGGAATTTTAAATGAGAAAGGTCTGGGAAGTGTAGTGTATCCTCCTCACATTGTGAAGAGGTGCCACTCAGAGGCAGAAAACCGTAAGGTTGAGGCCAGTCAGCTATGGTATAGCCCCTGGTCCCCGCCACCTCTGGTCCTGGCCCCTCCGCTCTATGCCACTACCTCCTTCCAGACTCATCGCACATTCCCAGTTAATACTCCCCCTGGTGTGTTATTTATTTCCATTCAGAACTCTGTGAGGTTTCGTTTTCCTCCAAACAGATTACGTGCTTTCATCTTCAGTCCTGTAAATAAGATATTTGAATCTCTTAATTTGGAAACAGGAAGCTCTAAGGCCCTGGTCCTGTTCTCATGAGGAAGCCCAGTAGATTTTTGGCAAGAAAAAGCTCTTCTTTGTTTGAAGTTAGTTAAACGATTTTAAAATAGAAATTTTACTTTGTTTGGGCTGAATAAGTGGGTTGGAAATAAGGAGATGCAAGATATATGACTTCCAATTCTGTTCATTCCTGTTGCAAAATTGAGAGAGCTCAAATTTTCCCCACAGCTGCCTATCTCTTAAATATATCTTGCACTGCCTACTGAAACCTATGGTAGAAATACATGCTCAAGGGCCCTTTTCTTTTTATGTAAAAAGTATTTTTTTCAGACACAGTGTCAAGAATCTATGATTTGTTTGGAAACTTGAATTATTCAAGGGCTATTTACTGACACTTCAAGTTTCTTCTTCTCGTTTTCTATTTTCTCTGCATTACCCACCTTATTTTGTTTTTCTACTTTCTTATTTTAAGAACATTATTGTAGATCATCCTGGCCTGAGGAAAGGCGATTCTTAGGATAATGCCTGTGTGTGTGTGTGTGTGTGTGTGTGTGTGTGTGTGTGTGTGTGTGTGTGTGTAGGGGGGTATGATCTGGGCAGCAAGAGAAACTTAATAACACCACAGATCTGCTAGGGGATTCCCAGGCATCATAGGTCACCTCCAGTTTTTTTCAAAAGCAGCATGAGTCTGTCTCATTTATGAAAACAAAATAAAACAAAACATAGCTGGCCTGGAAAACCTACCAGATGAGCAAATATTTTTGAGCATGTGCATGAGGCTCTGTGCTAGGCACTGGGAGGTGGGGTTGGTACAGAGATAAATGAGGATACAATCTCCCAACTTGTCCCTTGCTGAGGTGACTGTGTGTGTGTGTGTGTGTGTGTGTGTGACCCTTGGATGGGTTAACACTTCTCTCTGAAGCAATTTTCCTTCCCAGGCTGTTCAGACTCTTGGTAGTTTCTGTTCTGAGGACTTCAATGCTGACAGGTCAGAGGGTGGAGAGGTGTGTGCACCTCTGGCTGCCAGGCTGTATCATCCAGGCTTGTGTTACCTGTAAGTGGCAGAAATCCAATGATAAAGGAATATCCATTGGCTCATAAACTGGCAAGGCTGCAGGGAGGGCTAGATTTGGGTGCTCCAAGATCTCATCTGGAATCTTTTTCCATCTTGACATTGCTTTCCCATATTTGGGCTTCACTGTCAGCAAATATTCCTATTGGCCAGCAAACATGGCTGCCAGAAGCCCAGACTCTCTTCTAGACAAAAGAGAACTCTTCTTTATTTAATTCTTTTTGAAGCATGTATATATGGAATCACTTAATTTATTTTGCTCATTGTATATACAAATGCTATGGATTTTTTTTTGTTGTTGATTTTGTAAACTGCCACTTTGCTGTATTCATCTAGAGTTTTTAGGGAGTCTTTAGGATTTTTAATATATATAATGTATATAGGGATCTGTCTCCTTCCCAACTTGATTTCCCTTTATTTCTTGTGTTTGCCTGATAGTTCTGGCCAAATCCTGTAATACTGAGTTAAACAGAATTGGTGACATTGGACATCCATCTTTTGCTCCCAAGCTTAAGGGGAAAGTTTTTAATTTTTCACCACTAAATATTATATTGGCTGCTGGTTTGTGATACATGACCTTTTATTATATTGCAGTAAATTTCTCCTATTCCCATCTTGTTTAGAGTTTGTATTATAAATGGGTGCTGAATCTTATTTCTGTATATATTGATATTATCATATGATTTTTATCTTTTTGTTGATATGATTTATTACATCCATTGATTTATGTATATTAAGCCATCTATGCACCCCTGGGATAAATCCCACTTGATCGTGGTGTATAATTCTTGTGACACAGTGCTGAATTTGGTTTGCTGGTATTTTTTTTTCAAGATTTATTTATTTATGCATACAAGAACTGGGGTACAGGCCAGAGATGTGGGGGGGGGGTGACAGGACTCACCAGAGACACAGTGGGGAACAGAACAGACAGACTGACTGAAACACTGCTGAGGGGAGCAGTGGGCAAGACTGGAAAGGTCTGCTGCGCCATGTGGGTTTCTCCCTGGCTGGCCGGGGATCGAACTTGTGCTGCCGAGGTTGTGGATTGCTTCACAGTGCAGTGCTTAACCACTTGAGCCACCAGGGAAGCCAGTTTGCTGGTATTTTGTTGAAGATTTTTGTGTTGATAATCATCAGGGATATTGGTCTATAATTTTCTTGTGCTCTGGTTTAGGTATTATGGTAATGTGGGCATCATAAAAATATATTAGGGAGCATTCCTTCTTGCATTGAAAAATAATTTCAGCAAGATGGGCATTAGTTTTTTAAATGTTTGATAAAATTAATTTGTAAAGCCATATGATTCTGGGCTTTTGTTTTCAGATTTTTTATTACTATTTCAATTTCCTTGCTTGTGATTGGTTTGTTCACCTCATCTGTTTCTTCCTCAGTTAGTCTCGGTAGACTTGGTAGATTGATCTAGAAATTTGTCTATTTCTTCAAGGTTATTAAAGTTATGGGCAGATAGTTGTTCATAGTAATCTTTTGTATTTCTGTGCTATTTGTGGTGATTTCTCCTCTTAACTTGTGATTTATTAATGTTTTTGCTCTTCTTTTTATTATTATCCCACCCAGAGGCTTTTCTATTTATCTGCTTGACGAACAAACTCTTAGTTTCATTGATCTTTTTTTTGTATAGTCTTTTTGATAGGCATTTCATTTATTTCCACTCCTATTTTTGTTACTTCTTTCTGCTAACTTTAGGTCTTGTTTGTTTATCCTTTTGTTTATCCTTGTTTGTTTATCCAAGTTAGTTTTGGTGTAATGTTAGATTGTTAGGATTTTTCTTGCTTTTTAGTGTGGGCCTATATTGCATTTATCTTTCCTTTTAAGACGACTTTTGCTTTATCCTATAGATTCTGGTAACTTGTATTATGTTTTTCATTCAACTCAATGTATTTTTAAATTTCTTCTTTGTTTTTCTCTTTTATCCAATAACTATTAAGGAACACATTGTTTTGTCTCTATGCATTCATAGTTTTTCCTTTTTCCCTATAGTTGATTTCCAACACTGCAGCATTATAGTCAGAGGGAATACTGTGTATAATTTGATATTTGTAGTTTTTCTGACAACTGATTTGTGTCCTAACATATAGTCTCTTGAAAATGTTTCATGTGCACTTGAAAAAAAAGTGTATGCAGCATTTTTTGGGTTGAATAGGTTTGTGGAATTATTCATTGTAACTCATCACTAAAGCTATTGTTTCTATACTTGTAACTGGAGTATGAAAGTCCCCTAGTATTATTGTGTTTTTATCAATATCACTCTTTAGTTTTCTTATTAATTGTCTTATGTATCTTGATGATCCATCATTCAGTGTATATATGAATGTTATTTGCTCTTATATTAGATCCTTTATCTATTACTATCTTTTTTAAATTGGAAGTCTATTTTATCAGATGTAAGTATAGCGGTTTCTGATTTGTTTTTACTGCTATTTGCTTGTATAACTGTTTTCCAGCCTTTACTCTAGGTTTATGCTTATCTTTATCAGTAAGATGGATTTCTTACAAACAGTAGAAGGTTATCTGTTGTTTTGAAATCCATTCAGTCAATCTACATCTTTTGACTGGTGAATTCAGGTCATTTACATTTACGGTAATTATTGAGATATAAGTGCTCATTGGCATTTTGTTTTTTGAGGTTTATTGTCTTTTTTTTTGAGTTTTTCCTGTTATGTATTATTTAGATTCCATTCCATTGTCTTATGTGTTACTTTTATTTATTTTTACTTGAGGTTTCTACTAAGGTTAGCATGTGATGGGGTATTTGTGTGACCCATTGGATGGTCCGGTATTATTTTGTTTGGAAATCTTTTGTCCTCTTGGATGACAATATCTGGTTCATTGAGGTGATCTTTAGCAATTATTTCTTTAAGTAAATGTTCTATGTATTTCTTTATTCTCCTTCTGGGATCCCCATGATATGATGTTATTTCTCTTTAAGTTATCCTACAGGACTTGATTTTCATTTTTTAAATTCTTTTTTTCTCTATAATGTTGTATTTCTGTGTATTCGAGGATTGTGTTTTCAAGCTCATTAATTCTTTCCATTGCTTCTGTTTTTCTGCTCTTGAGGCTCTCTATTGTATTTTTTAGAGCAGCCAGTGTTTCTTAGCTCTGTTATTTCTAATTATAGCTGTCTCGTATTTTCTTTATCTTTATTCTTTTGTTGTTCTATGTCCTCCAATGTTTTTTTTTTTGAGTTCCAAAAGCTTTGTTAGAAATTTACCTTGAACTCCTCTTTAGTCATGTTCTGCAGTCCTGCTGGATTGAGAGTCTTCCAAGGTATTATTTTTTTTTTCTCTCCAACATTTGTGATATTTTCTGCTGTCTCCCTATTTTTTATTTTTTAATTAGCTTTATTAGGAATAGGTTTTCAAACTATTGTCTTTGTACCTGCTGATGTAACCTGAGGACTGATGAAGGCAAAGAGTATAAAAGGGGACCAGGGCAATAGGATGCCAAAGGATCATCCTCATTAGACTCGGTAATTTTAATTTCCTACTGTGTGGGTACCAGAGTTTTGTGGTGGGCATCCACTATGATTTCCTCTTCTAGACTAGCTTGTCAGTCTTAGTGTCTCTTATACCCTCCTATCTGCTTCTATTCTAGGCCATTTTAAAGTACTAAATCCAGCACTAGTTTCAGACTGTAGGTGATATGGGGTCACAGACTGTAGGTGATATGGGGGTCACAGACTGAGAGTTGTTCTCTCTTTTTTTCCCCAGTACATAACCTTATCCTGAGCTATTTGCTCACATATTGGCAGGTGCTTGAACACTAGTTTGTTAAAACATTCCTTTGTTTTGCTTTTAGCTCTGGCATGGGGAATGACAGGTGTTTTGAAAATCCCAGTCTGAGCTTTAAGTATTAGCCTCTTCTGTGAGGAGACCCAAATGCTCTGATCCACTTCTCCCTTTTGGTTCTGGCTTCTGCTATTCTATATCGAGAGCCTCAGGTTCAAGCCCGTATCATCACTATCTCCATCCCTGCAGCTCTCCACCAGTTCACCCTCATTCCTAGGTGCCATGCTGTATATCCCCCTTATCCAGTGCAGCAACAGGTCTTAGGAATCCCGGATGTTGGTGTGTGCTGATCAACCACTGTAAGTGACTTAGCCCAGTAGCCTCCCTCCCTCTGATGGGTTGTACCGCCTTGGTGTCTCTATAAACAGAGGTCACTTGCAGTTTTTCCTGCTGGAACACTGCTCCTTGTGTATGCTGTGTTTGTCTATTTTCCCCTCAAGGTATTTTGCTTTGTTTCACTGCAGTCTAGTAAGTATATAGAAGTAAGCTGGAAATCTTTACTCTGTCACCATCTTGCTGAATTCCACCCCTTTAACATTGTATTTTTTATCTTTAACTTATGTTTTCTTTAATTTTATTTTAAATTATAAAATATTACAAAGATATATATATAACATAATAGAAATGATATAATATCAGTTTCCTGTATAGCAGCATTCTGATTTAACACATATTAATATTTGTTTTGCATTCTTTTTCCATTCTTCCCCCAAGAAATAAATATAGATTCTATCTATTGACAGATCCCTGCCAGTATTTCTCATATCATTCTGCCAAGTATGTTTTTAAGCCTTACCTGTTTTGGCCCCTTTAAATATGCTTTCATTAAAGAAAACTATCATTGGTAATTTTCATCTACATCTGGTGATAGATCTCACTAATATTTCTGACTATGAATAGGAACTGGCTTTAGTGACTTTATCAGAAGACTCCATAAAAAGGCAGTATGCCCTCAGGCCAACAGCCCTGGGGTGGGTGAGGGACAGCCTTATCTTTTCCTTCTCTCCCTTTCTAGTGTGGCAGCCTCTGTAGGCCTACGTTTCTTTCTGGGTAACTCTTCATTGGGTGCTTTGAGTGCGGTGTGGGCCTATTTCTTGTGGTGGTAACTGTGTGTTGGGACTCTTGCCTCGCTGCCTGGCTATCATTGCCTGGCACCCTGATGTTCCTCTTGACTTTTCCATTCAGTTTCCCTGTCCATCTGTGTCTTTGATGTTCGTTGTGGTTAGGACCTGGCTTTCTGCACCCACCTTTTAATCTCCTTATAAGTGATACAGACATTAAATGCCATAGGAGCCCAATGATGGAAGGCAGGATTCTGCCTAGTCCTGGTGAGGAGGGCATAACCTGGGGACTTTCTCAGAAGGAGGGGAGTGAGCAGTATTTTCCCTTCTTGCAAAAACTCAACCCCAGGGAAAGTTCTACACTTACATCTGTGTGTAACCATTTTATTTGTGACAGTAGTTGGTTTGTTTGGAGGCTGACAATCTGGGCTTAGAAAAGCTCCTTGACTCTGTGACTCTGTTTTAGAGATTTAAGTTAATTTATTGATATGACTCTGTGTGTGTGTGTGCTTGTGTGTGTGTGTGTGTGTGTGTGAGAGAGAGAGAGAGAGAGAGAGAGAGAGAGAGAGAGAGAGAGGATGTATACTTGAAGAGCATAGGTGTACACATTAGTGTCTCTATGTAAGTGAATTTGTGCTGGGAGAGTATGATTGTGCCTGTGTGTGTATATGTGAAGGTGTGTGGCTCTGTATATTGGAGAGTGTGTCAGTGTGTGTAAATGCTTGCTGGCTGTGTGAAGGTGTCAGGAGTGAGCATGTGGATGAGCGTGTGTGTTGGGTAGAGAGCATGAAAGTTGGGTTGGTTTGTTCTCTGTGTGTGAGTGTATAAACAAGTACTACTGGGATTGTGGCTCTTTGCCAGTTTATCTCTGGAGCAACCCAGACTTGGGACAATGGTGATAACAGGGGATGGATTGAGAAACCACATGGATTTTGATCTCATGGGGCCTTGGAGATGTATTTTAAAATTGCTTTTACCTCAGAGGATACCAGTATGAAAGTGCTTTTGTAGGGACATTAAGGCCTGGAATGCTGTCATTTGGTTGGAGAATTGTGGAAGAATGAGCCGTTAGGGTTTTCTTGTTTAGACTCTCCCTCATACCCATTGTTGGAACGTCTAGCTGGGGCTTCACTGCCCCAGGATACCTCCATCCTTCGGCTGCTTAGGTAGCCTCCTTGAGCTGATCATTTGCAAGTTGGGCATATGGTGAGGGGCCTTGTGACACTGGATGTCCAGTTATAGTTCAAAGCCAAACGCTGTCCTCTAATGCTTGTTCCCTCCAGGCTCTGCTGCTTGTTAGAGTATAACTTTTCCTCACTGGCAACAGCAGGGACTCTGCTTTTCAAACTTCCTGCTGTGGATCACGCAGCTGGCCATGGTTTCCTTCTCACCTTTACCCTCACCTTTGTCCTTCTCTTGACTTTACCCCACTCACTTGCACCATTATTCAATTCTCCATAGTCAGTCACTTTAGTGGGTGGGGGGTGGGTGTGAAGGTGGACACAAGGGCTAGGAGGGGGATTAAGGAGTTTGTCAGAAGTGAAAAGATTATTTGTTTGTCAGGGCTGCATAACAAAGCACCCACCACAGAGTGGGTGGCTTCAAATACCAGACATTTATTGTCTCACAGTCTGGAAGTACAAAAGCAAGTTGTTAGCTGGGCCAGGCTCCCACTGCAATCTTGCTTGCTTCTTCCTAACTTCTGGTTATTTGCTGGTAATCTTTGGAGTTCCTTGACTCACAAGTGTGTCTCATATAACAAGTGTGACTTCATATAACCATCTTCTCTGTTTAAGTGTGTTACAAAATTTATTTCTGTAAGCACTCAGACATTTTAAGGTGGGAAAGAAATATGCCAAGTTCACTATGAGGTGCAACAGTGGTGCCCAAGGACAGGCTGGCTGGTACAGGATAGCAGTGGCACAGCTCCAAGCAGATGCCGAATGAGAGCACATCATCTGGGAGAAACTTGAAGTAATAACTTAAAGCTTCATAAGGCAAGATAGGCTCCAATTTAAAACATTAGGAAATAGTCCATTGCTAAAAAGGAAATCAACTTTTTAAAAAGATTTATTTTATTTATTTATGCATATAATAACTGGGGTGTAGACCAGAGATGTGGGGGTGTGAGGGGATTCACCAGAGGCAGAGTGGGGAGCAGAATAGGCAGATCTACAGAAATACACTGCTGAGGGGAGCAGCAGGGAGATAGGAGAGGTCTGCTGTGCCATGTGGGTTAACTCCCTGGCCGGGGATTGAACTCATGCTGCAGTGGCTGGTAATAGCTTGATAGCACTGAGACTTCAACCCCTGTGCTACCATGGAGGCCCCCAGGAAATCAGATTATAAGTGTATCAAAAGGGTTGTAGGGAAAACAAGAAGAAAACTTCGCATTTGCTGAGATACAAATGGGAGTGACCTGTAATATGGGGCATTAATGATTCTGAAGAGCAAATCCTACAAATACAAAATAAACCCAAATGACTGGTCACATAATTAAAAATTTGCATGTAACAAAGGCAAGGAAATAGATTCAAATGATGATGTGTCAAATAATCCACCAACATTTATCGGCAGAAGCCCTTGGCCAATTGGTACACAGTGATTCTGTGTGTGTGCTGAAAGGGTTTCCTTAAAAATGACACTATACACAAATCTGTACATAGATATACAGAGAGAGCCCCAGCTCTCCTTTAAGCAGTTAACTTAAAGCTGGGACGTCTCATTCTTTTGTTGTTTTATCATAATCCCAGATGCACATTTCAGGGTTTGCTTTTGTTCTTAAAGATACTTCCCTTAAAATGTGCAGGAGGAAAAACAAGCCTCTTCTTAGACTGACCCCAGTCATTGGATTGGGGGTTGACTCTACTCCAGGGTGACCTCATCTAAGGGAATGCCATCTGCAGGGACCTCATTTCCACAGTCTGAGGTTAAGACTTCAACATATCATTTTGGGGGAGGGGGAAATACAATTCAACACATGATACTAATGATCTCACTAATCATCCCATTATTCTCCTGGGATCCATGTTCTCAGATAAATCCACAAACATTTTTCAGCACAGTGGAGTCCTCATTTTCCCCTCACATAGCTCTCCCCTTCTATTTTCTCTATTGCCATAATTTGTCACCAGCAACACAACCTCAACTTTGCTAGTCTCTCCACATGAAAGAAAACTGTAACAGAGCAGTAAAGGGTTGAGACTGAGTGTGTGAGTGCCAGCCTCCCAAGTCTGCTATGCCATGTGGCCCTGGAGGCACCGTTAGAGCTAATCCTAAGTGTCCACACAGGGAGGAACCACAACCAGCACACAAATATTCAAAGCATTTGAGACAACAAAAGCTTCCCTGTTCCTTTCTGCCAGGACAAATTCATATTTCAAACCTCCTTCTTTGAAGAAATGAACTGTCTACTTTTTAAAGATGCTGTTAACCTATTCTCTTACATTTCATTTCCTTTCTCTCCCCACCAGGTTAATGGTTCCTGCTTCTGATGCTAGAAGCCACATGTGCTGCTTTAGATTCTTTGTAACTAAGGATTTTCTTTCTTTTTAAGGAAGCCTGCATTTGTAAATAAAATATGAAATTCCAATTTCCAGGATGAGAGTCACGGTAGAGGACTGAGTGTGTGTGTGTGTGTTTGTGTGTGTGTGTGTAGAATAATGCTCCCTTATCTACTGGGGACATGTTCCAAGACCCCCAGTAAATGCCTAAAACCATGATAGTACAAAGCCCTATATGTATTCTGCTTTTTCTAATTTCCAAGTTAGGCACAATGAGAGATTAACAAGAGATTAATAATAACAATAATAAAATAAATCAATTGTGACACTATACTGTAGTAATGGTTAGGTGGATGTCTCAAAATATCTTATTGTCCTTAATATATTTGGACCATGGTTGACCACAATTAACTGAAACCTCAGAAAATGAAACCATGGGTAAGGGGTGTATGTGTGCACATCTATATATGGGCATATGTGTATATATGGGCATATGTGTATGTGCATATGTGGTGTGTGTGATTTTTGAATGAGTGTTACCAGCAGCAGATCTGAAAGATCTGAAAGAGAGACAGCTTACCAAAATCACTCAAGATTGGACCACCCAGGTTTGGTCTTTGTTGTTTGGATACTGATTTCTGAAATTTCAGGCCACCACCCGGTTTTCAGGTGAGGTGGAAAGTTACTTGGCAGGTGGAAGACATAGACTCCAGTCTTAGTACTACTGTTTTGGTTTTAGCTCTAGAAGTAAAAAGAAAGAACACCCCATGTTTCTGGGAGTTATTGTAGAGGTCTTGGGGTTCCTGTGTCAGGATAAGTCCACGTCTCTCCTCCCTCCATGGGATACCCCCTAATATGGCAGGGGTGGTGATAGGTGAGGGGACTTTGTGCCACCGAAGATCAGTATTGAAATGCAGCTTTTTGAGGAAGACTACCTTCCAGAGCATTTTCAGAGATGGAAAGCTTCTCACCAAACTGGTAGCTGTCAGCTGAATTTCAACCACAGAAACATTTTATTTTCCTGTGCAAACTGAAAAGTAAAATTCAAGTGACTTTGGGTAGGATCACACTTTCCATTTGGCCAGGTACAAAGGTCAGCTTTGCTATTTATACCAGTTGCCTGGCCCTGGAGGCATTCAATTTTGCAGATCTTTTCAGTCACCCTTTCCTTCACTTGTAGATGAGGAAATGAAGGTCCAGGTTCCACACTTAGCCCATGAGAGTATCAGGAATGGAACACAGGTCCTTTTATTTTTTATTTTTATTTTTTAAAAATAATTTGTAATAATTTAAATAAGATTATTATAGTAAGAATGTTTTCTTAATCCTTTTAAAAATATATTTATTAATCATCCTTCATTTTTGTACAATGTATGATTTCCCCATGAAATTCCCACCACCACTTCATCTGTGCACCATCACCATAAAAATCTCGAGACTGTAAGATCATGCTCACAAGATTTCCATGTTCAGCCCTCCAATGATTCCTGAAGCTCAGTAGAGAAAAGCTTCCGAACACCAGGAACAAAGATGATGCAACAGAATTTCAGGCATCACACTTAAGAGGGAAGAAACCTCAACTGGCACCAAGAACCTTAAATTCCTCCCCACCTGGGCTGCTTGGCTGAGACTGGCCAGGCTACAGCTGCAGGCTCTGTCCTCACATTTTGTGGGATTTAATCTGTGGCACTCCTGGTTTGCAGAATGCATTAGGGAGCTATGAATAACCTTTGTGTTAATAACACATGGATTTTGCTCAGCCCTGGAGGGCTCTCAAAGTGGCGGGGAGATGGATGACCAGTCTCGAAACCTGCAAGGCCCTGCAGAATCTTACCTCTGCTCTTTTGAGCTGTTCTCAGAAGCCAGAGCATGGGACTCTTGGCAGCTGTCCCATCTGGATTGGGGGCCCGGGTTTTCTGCAGTGGGACAGGGATGGGGGAGGTTGTGCTCAAAACATAGAAAGATGCCTCAGTTTCTTTATAAAAGCAGTTCAGGTGATCAGGGTACTTGAGGAAAATAATCCTGTTCTCACAATTCTGCTTAACCCCTTTCTCCCTGTACTGGCGGGAGTCAGGGTGGATAAAAGCGTCCCATCCATATTATTGGGTTGTTGCAAAAGTCATGACGTATTTTTTCTATTTTTTCAAGCAAAAATGCATCAAGACTCTTCCGACAATCCAATGCCTCTTAGGCTCTGCCTATTAGCATCATTTTTGCATTGCTCTCAAAATCAGTCAGACACAGACTTCTTCTGGGGAGTTTTGGTCTATCTTTTCCAAACTAGCTTTTTCTGTGTGCCCACAGATGCCCGGCACATTATCTCAGTGCTCCAAAGAACAGATATTTCCTCAAATAAATGTTCTAGTTGAGTTTGGGATAAAGTCCAGGTGTTCTTGCTTTTTATATGTTTAATGAAGTTCTTTGCTTTAGATGATTCTTAACAACCATTTCCAAAGCGGGGAAGATGCTGGAAGAAGCAATGCTTTCTTTGGAGGCCACTGGGACAGTGAGCTTGCAGGGACTCAAAGTTGGGCCAGAAGCTCTGTGTGGCCTGCAGAGCAGGTAGAGTTAATGGAACGAGTGCCCAGGTCTCAGGAATGCTGACCTGGGACAACTACTGGCATTTGCGTTTCAGGAGGTGACACGTCCTCTCCTCAAAAGGCCACTCAGAACACACCAAATGAGCTGCCACATGTCTCTGAGGACAGTTCTCTGCTGTTTTTGTGATGAAGTAGAGAAAGTGATCAATTTCAGTGAACTTTCTGGTATTTGAGTGCATGGAAAAAATATTTGCCATGTTTTCCCAGCTCCCTTTCATTTCTGACTTTTTCTTGCAGTTCCCATGACTCTGTTTCCAGTCTCTAACAAATATTTGAAAAAGCACTCTCTGAGCCTCTCTGGCTCTCTGGAGTATTGTGCCTGCTCTAGGCAACCACCTCACATTCCTGAGGGCACCTACCCTGTGCTAGGTGCTGGGCCTCGAGGGTGGCACCAAAGGCTTAACTTTTTATATTATGTTTTTCTTCTTTATTTCTAAGTTTAAGCCATTTTAAAAACCAGCTTTTCAAAAATAGTAGTAGAATATCAACAAGAATATGAAACAAAAATTCCTCCTGCTCCCATCAGATAATCAAATAAAAGTTGCCATTTGTCCGTGTGACCTTCTTACCTTTCTTGATATGGCTGGAAAACTCCAATTGGTTATTCTCATTGGCTGCCCAGCATCTGAGCTCCCTTCTGCCCTCTGGGTCTCTCCCATCTTCTGAAAAAGGGCTCACATGCCTCTGTGAAAATCAGACATTTGCTCTGCTTCTCTCTTTCCCCTCGCTGCTCGGCACAGTTATGTGCCCTGGACTCTCCCATCCCTACCTGAGGCAGATCTGGGGACTAGAAAGATTCTTGGAGTGGTGATGGCAGAGTGGGTCCATGATGTCTAGTGTCTGATGTCAAAAGCCAGTGGGACAGGCCAAAGATAGTGTCCTGCGATTTGCAACATTTAGCTTACTCCTAATCTTAGAACTCTAAGCCCCTGGACATTTCAATGAATTTCCCAATATTGTCTTTTAAGTTATTTTTTTGTTTAAATGAGCCTGTTTTGTTGCTGCCTATAACTATGGCATATCTGGCAGGTGCACCTATTTCTTGTTTTTGCTGTTCTGTGCCATGGACTGGATATAATTTTATGTTCTATACTTTTATTTAACATCATACCATGTGTGTTTTTCAGCATAGCATAATCTTTTATCTTTCTACTATAATGATATTAATAATTATTATTTTAATCCTCCTCCTACCCCATATTAATAGCATGATGTGGTTTCTGAGGTTGCACCTTGTCTTCCCCATTGTAGGGATATCAGGTTTTCTGTTGATAGGCGCATTGCAGCAAATTGTCAATGCTAGTCTAGCCTCAGTTCTTCTTTGTTGGCTAAGGGATTTGAGGCAGAGAGAAGGGAATTGACTTGGGTAGGTAACTTGCTCACAATGTTGGAAGCAGTTCCAAACCCAAGAAGGCGTGCTCCCATGCCAGAGCAGAATTTTTACATTAGGACTGAAAGCCTATTGCTGGACGATGGTGATCTCAGTGTCTTTTTCAGATATTCAAAAAGAGAATGGGATGAGGAATGGGTGGTATGAGGAATGTAATATTAGTTATTCTTTCTATAATTGTTATTGTGGGAATAACACAGGGCTGCTACATGCTGGGCACCTGATTAATCTGTGTTGAATGAATGAAAGGACAACATTTGTCCCTAATGCTAATCCTGAGATAACTGCTGTTACATATTGAAATATGTAGTAGTGAGAGGTGTTAGCAATGAAAGCATGAGTTTGAATTTCCTTCTAGTATAGTCTTCAATTAATAGAGTGAAACCTCTTTATGACTGTCCATGCTGTGTGGAATACCTAGAATGAAACTCATAGTTTAGGCACTTTCCAGGTTTGTAGTTCCTTTCTTTACTACAGATGGTCCATTTGCAACCGATGGGGCCCCTAGAAATACTCTCTTCCCAAAAGCACACATTAGCCATTTCAGCATTTGTTGAGCAGTGTTTATGTGGCAGGCTTTATGTTAAGAAATTGGGTGAACAAAGCAAATGCGGTCATGTCCTCATGGGATTAATAGTTTATGGGGGAGACAGGAATTTTTTTAAATATTTTATTTTATTTTATATAATTCTTACATCATTTTTCATTTTTGCACAGTGTATGCTATTCATTTTGGTTATATTCCCCGTACAATTCCCACCCCCCCATTTTGGCCCTGATTCCTCCTCTTCTTCACCCCCCCCCACCCTTAGTATGTCTGGTTTATAGTTGCTTGTTGATTTTGATTTTTCTTTATTATAATTAGTCGTTTTCCTGGTCTCTTATTTAGGTTTTCTAAATTCCTGTTATGAGTTCTTAATTCCATCTGGTATTTTTCTTTTTCTTTCTGGCTTATTTCGCTGAGCATGATCCCTTCTAGCTCCATCCATGTTGCTGCAAATTGCATGAGTTTATCTTTTTTGATTGCTGAGTAATATTCTATTGTGTATATGTACCACATCTTCTTGATCCAGTCATCTATTTTTGGGCATTTGGGTTGTTTCCAAAGCTTAGCTATTGTAAACAGTGCTGCTATAAACATAGGGGTGCAGGTGCCCTTTGGAATTAATATTTCTGTGTCCTTTGGGTAAATACCTAACAGTGGAATTGCTGGATCATATGGAAGCTCTATCTTCAGTAGGTTGAGGAATCTCCACACAGGTTTCCATAGTGGTTGGACCATTTTTTACTCCCACCAGCAGTGCAGGAGTGTTCCTTTGCAAATGGCCAACAGGCATATGAAAAAATGTTCAACATCATCTGTAATCAGGGAAATGCAAAGCAAAACTGCAATGAGATACCATCTTACACCAGTGAGAATGGCACATATTAAAAAAACTAGCAAGAACAAATGTTGGCGAGGATGTGGAGAAAAAGGAGACAGGAATTAAATAAGTTAAATCCTTAAAACAAGTTATGACTATATATGTTTTGAGGGATAAGACCAAAAAGAAAAGCCTATGAGAAGGTAGTAGAAGACAAGCTCTCTGAGGCTGATTTTTTTAAGAACTTAATCACTACAATTCCAACAGAATGAGTTATTGATCATTCTAATGGTGCAATTAAGAAATCATTCCAAGGGTGTCTCATATGTAGTAAACACTCAATGCATATTAGTGATTACTATAATAAACTTTCACATCCATTATTTCATGGGCTTGTCACGATGCGGTAGGCCCATGAGTAGACTTGGTGAGTATTGCTTTTCCCAATTGTACGATGGAAGGTTCATCTGAGGCTCAAGCTGTTAAGTAAAGTGGATCATTTCTCTAGTCAAAGACACATCCGAGATTGGAACCTAATTTTCCTTACTGCTACATTGGTGCTCATTTCTCCAAAGCTATTTTGGAATGAAGCATGCAGTGATTAGGGGTTATACATCATCTTGATGAACATGTAAATTGCTTGGGGGAGCCTCTTCCAGAGTTCCGTTAAGGCAGTCAAGTCCTTGTGTCAAGCTCTGGGGCATTTCTTGTGCACCTTGTTAAATTCAAGGGTGGTATAGGCCATTTGGGAAGCATATGGAGTTGGGCATGATATGCCTCTTCCTTCTCCCTTCTGATTCTGTCATTTCTTGAAGTTGCTCATAAAACTAATGACAGGATAAAGCAAGAAATCACATTACATTTTATAATGGGCTAATTAGGTAAATATGTTAAAAAGTGTTCCCCATAGTGCCATTTCATGGTTGCGCTGTTGGTAATCAGCACTTGTCTTCAAAGTGTCAGAATATCTAAAGCAAAGCTGCTCACTTTACTGGGTTATGTCATACTAATGAAGTGAGTTAAGTAGAGCACTGGGAATGCTCTTCGTCCATTATCACTCAAGGCCTTTGAAGGGATACTTTATGCTAGTACCTTGGTCCTGGCTGATTCTTTGAGCATTTGAGTGAATTTAAAAGATTTTTAAGAGTACTCCCCAGTCCATTCCTGAGGTAGGTTTCTCTGGCTAGTTTTGGATCAACTCATCTGTCATGAATCCTAGAGAGACCATGGGTATAGTAAGATTAGAAATTAACAACCTGTTTCACAGAAAGGGAGAAAAATCTGTGGCATGGTTTGCCTTCAATGTGCTTTAGGCGATAAACATAAATAGCCATGATATTAGTTTCTGGGTGACTAGACCATATGAAAGGAAAAATGGAGATGAGGGAATAATTAAAGTATATCTTGGGTTCAGGACACAAAGAAGATTCTCACACCCATAGCTGGCTCATCCTTATAGGCTATTAATGACTACTACTTTACAACCAATAGTGTCTGACCAATTTATGCAACAAGGAATTTAAAACATTTCATTCTTTTTTTTTTTTAAGATTTATTTATTTATTTATACAAGCACTGGGTACAGTCAGAAGTGTGGGAGGGTGAGAGAATTCACCAGAGCCAGAGTGGGGAGCAGAGCAGGCAGACTGACGAATTACACTGCTGAGGGGAGCAGCGGGTGGCAGGAGAGGTCTGCATGCCATGTGGGACCCTCACCCGGTGGCTGGGGATCAAACCGGCGCTGCAGAGGCTGCGAGCAGCTTCGCAACCCAGCGCTCAACTGCTGCGCCACTAGGGAGGCCCTGCAACAAGGAGTTTATAGGAAGTAGATGCAGTTTGAAGAACTGGGTTTGGGAGTGAGTAGGACTGTGGGAGTTCAAGATACCCTAAGGATGGACATTGTATACCTTGGCATGTGGCCTGCAATATCTGATGCACTGCTGCCATTGCAATGGACAACTTGAGTATTCTGGATTCTTGATATTACAAAGACTAGGTGGAACCATCTGATTAAGTGGGCTTGGACCACATGCCCATTCCCTAGCTGTGCCCTTTTAGTCTTTCTCATGGGAGACAAGAACCTGGGCTACCAAGATCATGAAGATTGCATGAAAAAGTAGGTTGTCAAAGGAAATTGGGAAGATTTTAGGAAGGGGAATGCATACTAGGCAGTCAAAATGTGATAAAGAATCAGTATGCTTTGTTAGGGACAGAGGTCTCAAGGGCCTTGGCACTGAGTGGGAGCTGGCTGGAAAATCTAGCCAGCTTTCTGCTCAGCCTAGGGACTCCTGTATTGTGCAAGTGTAGTGGCCACTGGCCACTTGTGGCTATTTAAATTTAAGTTAATTAAAAATTTAAAAATTAATTAAATTAAATGTTTAGCTCTCCATTTGCATTAGCTACATTTCAAATACTCTAGAGCTACATATGGCTAGTGGCTACCAAATTGATTAGTGCATATATAGAACACTTGGAGAATTTCTGAATGTGTCATTAGATAACAGTAGAGTTTGGTCAGTTACGTAGGCCTTTTTCTGTATCTCACCTTATAAAGCTTCAACTCCAAGGCCATTTTACTCTGTTTCCCAATGGAGAGAGGTTGGGCATAGGACTTGAAAAAGGAGAAACGACTACTTTTATGTATTGCTTTTCTTTTGTTTTTGGTGGTGGATGATATATGCAGAAGTCACAATACGATATGGTATGTGCTGTGATTACACTTATATTAATACAGATTATCTTTTTTTTAAAAGATTTATTTATTTATTTATTTATACACGCACTGGGTACAGTCAGAAGCGCAGGAGGGTGACAGAATTCACCAGAGCCAGAGCAGGGAACAGAACAGGCAGACTGATGAAATACACTGCTGAGGGGAGTAGCGGGCGGCAGGAGAGGTCTGCACGCCAGCAGCCGGGGATCGAACCGGCACTGCAGAGGCTGCGGGCAGCTTCGAAGCCCAGCACTCAACCGCTGCGCCACCGGGGAGGCCCAATACAGATTATCATATGAACAGGAACTGAAGTAGAACACTAGAGAAAGAAAAGGAAGGATTTACTGGGTTGCTAGGACTATGGAGGTCTTCTTTTCATTTGATTGTCATTATTACCATTAAATATCTGTTTGCTTAAGGAAAAGTCAGTTATTTTGGCATAAAGGAGGCATTGAAGATTATTTGTGGGTAACAATAATCCATGATTCCATTTTTTAGGGTGATAGTTTAAAGATTTCCATGAACTCATTTGCTCATCAAACATTCTTGTATGTTCAAGGCAGGGCAGAGATTTTGTAACAAGATCCCCATGGTGCCCAGAGGCATCAGGGCAAGGCAGCCTGTGGACATTTACCCTCCCACCAAGCCCCGGTAGGCTGGCACTAGCCATTGCTCCCTGAAGCCAACAGGCCCACAAGCCTCCCCTGACCTGAGTGTGGGCTGGGCTGAGATTTTCCTCTTTTTATATCTGCCTCTAGGATTCTAAATGGACCAGTCAAGTGTAAGCTAAATGGAACCGTCAGGTTTAAGTTCACTTCATTAGCTAGTTTTTCTCATTGAAAATAGAAATAAGCTGATTGGTGGAAAGCAGTCCAATTAGATGGTTAGTATTGAAAAGTTGTAGGGTCCCAAGGACCCTAAAGAGGATATAAGGCAGAGCAAAAGCCAATCTGCAGCTGTCCATGAGAAAAGGATTTGTTGGACTACCTTTGAAGAAAGAAGATGACTCTGGTTCCTGGCCTTTGAAGAGGAAGCATTCACTGGAATACCTTCAAAGAAGGATTCAGCAGATGACCTCTGAAGAGGGAGAAACATCAAATAGCATCAAGCCCCTCTGTGGGATTCAGCAGATGTTGTAGACTTCAAGACTTCTGAACCTCCAAAGACCTGTGCAAAGATTAAGTCAATGCAGACGCCTCCAGCCCTGCCTCTGACATCACCTGCAGAAGCACCATCAGGCTCAGCCCAGCATCTCAGAGAGCTGACCACAGCCTCTGGGTCTTTGGCATGACCTCCTGGTGCCACTGAGTCCATCACTGTCTGGTCTGGTATCCTGCACAACCTTCAGATAGCTGCAGTAGGCTCATGCTATGTCACCTAATCTTCCACAGGTGGCCTTTTTTTTGGGAATTTTGGACATTGGGGATGCTATCTGGGGTCAGCCAGCTGGTAACTGTGGCTTTAGAAACTCTTCCCCTTTCCTCAACCTCCTATTTTTTAAATAAACCCTATGGTTGTTGGACCTGAGTCTGAGTGGCCTTGCAATTGTGTGTGAAGGTGAGTGACCTGTCCCCACTTTAGCACTGTCCATTGACCCCATGGTAGCACTGTTTGTGCTCTGAGCATTCTTTTTACACTGTTACAATTTGAATCCTTAGGCTGTTTCTGAAACCAAATGAGAAGGACATTAAAAGAAAATCATTTTCAATTTATTTATTTATTTAAAAAAAGATTTATTTATTTATTTATACATGCACTGGGTACAGTCAGAAGCGTGGGAGGGTGAGAGAATTCACCAGAGCCAGAGCGGGGAGCAGAGCAGGCAGAAGGACCGAAGTACACTGCTGAGGGGAGCAGCGGGCGGCAGGAGAGGTCTGCGCGCCATGTGGGACCCTCCTCCAGTGGCCGGGGAGCAGCCGGGGATTGAACCGGCGCTGCAGAGACTGCAGGCAGCTTCGCAACCCAGCGCTCAACCGCTGCGCCTCCGGGGAGGCCCTATTTTCAATTTAAATGCAATAAATTAGCTGCATCTAATGTTACAGCTAGTGTGGAGTATGACTGGAATTTGAACCCTGGTTTTCTGACTTCTGCTTTCGTACTGAATCCTAATATCTACTTGTTCACTAAAGAACAGAAACCTAAAACATTTTTTTGGTTCTCTTTGTCCCCATCCTAAGGGTATATCCATACATAACTCTATGGTGCTTGGCAGCAGAACCAGTGATTGACCTGGGGGAGTACGAGCAGATCCTAGTGCAGAGCTTAGTCTGGGAGGTGCATAGTCTGGGAGGTAGAAGCCTCCAGGTAGGAGTCAGGGCTTGCTGGTTACAGCCTTTCTTGGCCTTAGCTTTTCAGATAACGCTAACGCCTGCTCTAAATGCTTACAAGGTTGTGGTTAAGTTAAAAACAGGTAATTATAGGAGGCTATTTAGCAAACCTGAAAGCACAGAGGACAAATGTAAGACATGATGATAACAAGGGTGCTAGGTGGAAGGGAAAGTACTCCTTGCAAATGTATTCCCCTTTCTTGGAAATACACTGCAAAAATGTTCGGGGGATGGTGTCAAGAAATAACATCGTGTGGCCACTGTCTCCACTCGTAATTTATTCACCACGTACCTGATAAACTTGGCCAAGTCTTGATGGTGTTGTAAGCAGAAGTCTGGGGTTTGGTCTACCTGTCACCACCTAATGCCAATAAAGTAGAGGCAGGAACTGAACCTTTAAGGTGCACTTTAATCAGATAGCCGGCAATCTGGAAGACGGGGGGCGGGGGGGGTTAGCACCTTAAAGAAACCATCTTAACATTTTATTTCCAGCTGCCTTTTTATAGTGAGTTGAACAAAGAGAGTTGAGTAGAAAGCTGGCCTTCGCTGCTGCCAGGAGATTGTGATGTCCATCCTGGAGCTTCTTATTGTCCTCCTGACCTCAGGCTTGTCCCAGTGTGCTGAGGTTGGTCTTCAGATAGCACTGGCACCTGCGCTTCTCCAGACAGGTCCTTGGGCTGGAAAATTAACTCAGAGCAGACAGGCCATAAATAATATGTGTGTTCAGATTTCCTGCTATACCAGCTTAGTGTCGCACCTGATCTCGCCCCCTCCCTGGCCCCTATCAGTGTTGTAAATGACCAAATTGGGACTTTCACTCACAGAACAGAAAGCCAAATTCTGAACCATAGAATGTCTTTTCACAAAGGGGTTTATCCTGTGAGAAGTCCCACAGGCAGTTCCATAGACGAATACCCTAAAAGAAACCAGCTCCCTGAATGGTGGGGTGCTGAGGTTGTATACCCTGGGTGAAAGGATGTGAAGTATGGAGGCAGGGGTGAAGGGAATGAGGAGCTTTGCATTCCCAGATCCAGGGAAGCTCCGGGTATAGGAGGTGTTTATCTTCTTCGGTAGTGTGTTCCATTGGGGTTAACAGCCTGTAAAAGCCAGCAGATGCTTACCCTGGTGCTTCAACCTGGGAGGGCACAGAGGATTTTGTTAGCGATGTAACACAATTAGTTCTCAAGTTTGCTGGGAATGCAGTTGGACAATAAATCACAAGGGGAACACTGGGGAGAGGGGCATCAAAGGGTATAAAGTACAAAAATAGATGAAGTCTGGGTATACTATGTTCCTGAGAGCGAGGGGTTCAGAAAAATGTCCTCTAAATAGGAATCCATTTAAGTGGGCCCCACATTCTCACTAAATGTAACCAAAATATCTGATTGAAATTTTATCTTGAAAAATTAAAAGGACGTTTATCTTATATACAGCTTTTGTTTTAAATGCAATCAGGCACAAAGAACAAGTCAGTTTTTCTGAAAATCTAACTAACCAACTAATTAGTCAAATAACTAAATATACTAAAAATTCTTAGAAGATTGGTTTTGCAAAAAAACTGAAAAGTTTTCAATTTTTCCTAGGGCTTCTGCTAAAGTTTATAGCTGTTCAAATGATCACTTTGTATTTTTTTTTTTCCTTTCACATTAACTCTGCCTTAACCTCACTTGTCAATGATTTAAGTGGGATTCAAGGCAGTCTCCCTTGTCGCTTTCATTGACTTAGGAAATCTTGCAGAAGATGCAGGATTTCCCAATATCTTTTGGCAAGTGATTAGCATTGTGTTGCAGATGCCTGCCACCTCTAATCCAGGAGCTTCTGCAAGAAGACGCTGACTGATGTGGCTCGTCTGGGTGTGAGCTTCTAAGTGGGGCTGGAGTTTCTTGTCAGAATAGTTTTATTTATTTTTTTTTTTTGCTTTTTTTTTTTTTTTAAATAAATTTTATTGTTATATTCCCCATACAATTGCAGCCCCCCCATTCTGACCCCAATCCCTCCCCTCCCGCCCCCCTAAAAGTGTCTCTGGTTCATAGTTTTTTGTTGATTTTGATTTTCACTTTCTTATAGTTATTCATTTTCCTGGTCCCTTATTTAAGTTTTCTAGATTCCTGCTATGAGTGAGACCATCCGGTATTTTTCTTTTTCTTTTTGGCTTATTTCGCTGAGCATGATCCCTTCCAGCGCCATCCATGTTGCTGCAAATTGCATGTGTTTATCTTTTTTGAATGCTGAGTAATATTCCATGGTATATATGTACCACATCTTCTTGATCCAGTCATCTATTTTTGGGCATTTGGGTTGTTTCCAAAGCTTAGCTATTGTAAACAGTGCTGCTATAAACATAGGGGTGCAGGTGTTCTTTGGAATTGATGTTTCTGTGTCCTTTGGGTAAATACCTAGGAGTGGAATTGCTGGATCATATGGAAGCTCTATGTTTAGTAGGTCCAGAAATCTCCACACAGCTTTCCACAGTGGTTGGACCAGTTTGCACTCCCACCAACAGTGCAGAAGAGTTCCTTTTTCTCCACACCCTCGCCAACATTTGTTGTTGCTAGTTTTTTTAATATGTGCCATTCTCACTGGTGTAAGATGGTATCTCATGGTAGTTTTGATTTGCATTTCCCTGATGACAAGTGATGTTGAACATTTTTTCATATGCCTGTTGGCCATTTGCATTTCCTCTTCAGAGAAGTTTCTTTTAAGCTCTTCTGCCCATTTTTTGACTGGATTATTTTCTTTGTTGTTGTTGAGTCTCATCAGCTCTAAAAACCATATGATAATATCAATAGATGCTGAGAAAGCTTTCGACAAAGTGCAACACCCATTCATGATAAAAGCCCTTGAAATTCTTGGGATACAAGGAACATACCTCAACATCATAAAGGCCATCTATGACAAGCCAACAGCCAGTATCATTCTCAATGGTGAAAAGCTGAAAGCAATTCCATTAAGATCTGGAACAAGACAAGGATGTCCACTCTCACCATTGCTTTTCAATATAATACTGGAAGTCCTAGCCAGGGCAATAAGACAAGAGAAAGACATCCAAGGAATCCAAATAGGAAAAGAAGAAGTCAAACTATCACTATTTGCAGACGATATGATATTATATATAGAGAACCCCAAAAACTCCACAGAAAAGCTAATTCAACTCATCAATCAGTTCAGTAAAGTGGCAGGATACAAAATCAACACGCAAAAGTCAGTAGCCTTCCTATACACAAACAATAAATCTGAAGAAGAAGAAATCAAAAAGACCATCCCTTTTGTTATTGAAACAAAAAAAATCAAATATTTGGGAATAAATCTAACAAAAGAGGTAAAGGACCTATACAAAGAAAACTATAAAACACTGTTAAAAGAAATAGAAGAAGACACAAAGAAATGGAGAGACATCCCCTGCTCATGGATTGGAAGAATAAACATTATTAAAATGGCCATCCTTCCAAAAGCAATATACAGATTCAATGCTATTCCAATCAAAATTTCAATGTCATTCTTCAAAGAAATAGAACAATTATTGATGAAATTCATATGGAATCACAAAAAACCCCGAATAGCCAAAGCTCTCCTGAAAAAAAAAGAAGGGAATGGAGGCATCAGACTCCCAGACTTCAAACTATACTACAAAGCCATAATCATCAAAACTGCATTGTATTGGAACAAGAACAGACATACAGACCAATGGAATCGAATAGAAAATCCAGAAATAAACCCACAGATTTATGGTCAACTAATCTTTGACAAAGGAGCAAAGAATATGCATTGGAGCAAAGAAAGTTTGTTCAATAAATGGTGCTGGGAAAACTGGGTCGCTACATGCAAAAGAATGAAGCTTGACCACCACCTCACACCATACACAAAAATCAACTCAAAATGGATTAAAGAACTAGACATAAGACCTGAAACCATAAAATATATAGAAGGAAATATAGGCGAAACACTACGTGATTTGCACATCAAAGACATCTTTACAGACACATCACCCAAAGCAGTGATAGTGAAGGCAAAGATAAACAGCTGGGACTACATCAAATTAAAGAGCTTTTGCACAGCAAAAGAGACAATAACAAAAACAAAGAGAAACCCCACCAACTGGGAGAACATTTTTGCACCCAACACTAATGATAAAGGACTGATCACAAAAGTCAGAATAGTTTTAAAAGTGGTCAGATTATTAAAGAAAGAATCATTCATTTCCATCTGGAATCTTATAAAGACAAAGACTCAGGGTACGACCTCTGCACCAGATGGGGAGGGCTGTCCCTGGCAAGTCATCAAGGGTGATATCAATATAAACATGCTTCTGAGTCCTAATTAAAATAATCTATTTTCTCCTGTGACCTTGGGAAAACCCCTTCCTCTCTCTGGCTTTATGTAATATTCTAATTTTAGTCCTGCTCTGACATGCTCCATTATCTTTGTATAAAACCTGGTTCTCAGCCCTCCAGCTACCTCCTTGAGGGCTGCCAGTCTGGGTCCGAAGTACATAGTATCTGTGAAGCTGGACCAGGATGTGGACCAAAAGGGGAGTGACTCCACAGTGGACGTGACTGGTGAGACTGTAATTGACAGTCTCTGTAATTGACTGTAATTGACTGTAATTGACACTTCTCTAGGTGCAGCAGGGTATGCGGCAGAAAACATGTGAGATGAGCATTCTCTTAGCAAGGAGAGGTATTTGTTTCAACAAAGGGGCAAAGGACCATCATCCCTACTTTGGCGGTCTAAATATAATCAATTCAGAAGACTAGTTTGAGAGGATAAAGAGCATTCCAATAAAAGATATTGCACCTTTTTTTCCCTAATGGTGGTAAATAATTCATAACATAAAACTAACCATTAATTATTTTTCCATTTTAAGTATACAATTCTGTGGCATTAAGTACACTCACAGTGTTGTGTAAGCTTCACGACTATCCATCTCTACAACTTCTTCATCATCCTAAACTGAATCTCTACTCCCATGAAGCAATAAGTATCCATTCCCCCACCCCCAGTCCCTGGCAGCCACCATTCTACTGTCTCTATGAATCTGACCACTCTGCTTCACATAGAATAAGAGTGCTCTTTCTTTCTTTTTATTTTATATGTGTTTTACATCATTTTTCCTTTTTGCACAATGTATGCTTTATCCTCTAGTGTTTGTTCTTTCTTTGTGGCAATATTTCACTTAGCATAATGTCCTCAACAGTAACTGTCTGTGTTGTAAAGTGTGAAAATTTTCTTCCTTTTTAAAACTGAATAATGTTCCTTGTAAGTATAGACTGCATTTTGTTTGTGACTTTTTGCTTCTACATTTTGTCTATTGTGAGTAATGCTGCTGTGAACATTGGTGTAAAATTTATATTCATGCCTTTGCTTTCAGTTCTTTTGGATTGGGCTTGGTTTTGTCAAGCTTAAGTCCTAAAATATATCTGGTTTCTCTCATTTGAAAATACCTTTAAAAAATTGGATAGAGAGATTAATCTCCTCATTTAAAAAGATCTTCCTTTAGAGCTAAGGGATTAGAACTCACAAAATAAAAACCCGAGGGTTCATTAGAACTGCCTCCATGTATCTTGGGGAAGAAGAAACAAACTTCTTATTGAAACAGGGGTGGGTGGACAGGGCTACAAGGCAGGAGGCCGGATGGAAGATGGAAAGGCCACCCGCCTGTCCTGGCTCTGAGACCAGAGAACTGCCAAAAAGCCCTCAAAGGCCAAAAGGCCAAAAACCAAAACCAAGGACTACAGCAGTACAACACCCACACAGTAGGGGCCGATGGGCTACAGCCTAACAAAGGACAGTGACCAATAAGAGGACAGGTCACTGTCTGTGGGTACTCACCTGTGCACAGTTGCAAGAGACCTCAGGCTCCAGGAACACCATGCGGTTTATTTTACAAACAGGGGAAAAAAAGAGCTCACTATATCCATAAGTGGCTAGTTATCTTACCCAGGTAGCATCAGTGATGGTCGCCACCGGTCACCAGGAGGGCTGGACAGCAAGGCCAGTAGTGATGGTCACTACTGGTCCCCCAGAGGTGATGTCAGAGACACCCAGTGTTACCAGCTCTTTGTGAGTTGCTGGGTTATCCCAACAACAAACAGCTCTTTGAGACACCAGGCCCAGGGCCCTTGGTGCTCCTTTCAGGCAATGTCAGAGACAGGACAAGGCCCAGTCTCCAACAGAGGTCTTCAGCGCCTCTCCTTTTTGGAGGTCAGCTGCTGGCTGCTACTTTTCTTCTTTCTTCAGAGGCCAGGAACAGAGTGTTCCCCTTCTTTCTTCTTCCTTTGGAGGCTGGAACTGTCTTCTTTTCTGTGGGGGCTGAGATCATCTCTCCTGTTCATCTCTTTCTTCTTCGGGGGCTGCTGTCATGTCTCCCCTCAGCTCCCTCCTGGCTTATCGTCTTCTTTCAGGGTGCCCCACTCACAAGTCTGATTGGACCGTTTTTCAATCTTGTGGCTGAGCGGACTATTTAGTATCGATCAGCTCATAGCTTGCACCTGATTGGTCCATTCCATGATCCAGGAAGTACACAGTTATATAAGAGGGCTCTGAGGAGCAAATGCCACAAATGACTTGTGGTCATTTGTGAAAGGCCAGGGTGAAAGGACACTCTTGCTACTGCTGGCTCCCACCGCTGAGGCAGCTGGATTCTGGTAATATTATTTCTGGGGCTTTAAAGGGGAACAGAACCAAAACTGGCTGCAAGTCAGTTTTCATCTCAACATTAGGAGGATCTTTCCAGGATGAGCCTTACCCCACAAGGGCCTGAAAATGTGGGGCAGCAGGTAAGCTCTCACTGCCCACACAGGGTGGAAGGAATCTCCAAGGTGTTTATCATTTTCTCCTTCTCTCCCTTTCCTGAAGTGCTTCCTGCCTATGTTAGTCATTGTGTACTTGATTATAGATTCTCAGTGTGACCCCCAAATTACTTAATGTATGTAGGTCTTGGCTCCCATCAACGTTGGCAGATCTTCCATGCATGCTTACATACAAACGCTGCAAGCCCTTTCAATTTATTAAGACATTGTATTGATGAGCAACTGGAAACTATCTGACAGAGACATGGAATGAGAAAGAGAGAGAGATTTTAACCGACTGATCTGTGGAGGGAACGGGAAGAGTTCTGTTTCTTCTCTTTCTTCTTTCAGGTACTTCTGTCCTTCACCACATTTTCCTATTCCTCCTTCAGGGAAAAAGAGCTGGTAATTATTCACCTGTGATATTAGGGGGAATTGTTATTAGTCCAAGTAGAAGCTCTCCAATCCTTGAGGGAGTGCTTCTGTTAGGGGAGATTGTACATATATAACTCTCTAAATGATGGGGTTAGAACTCCCCCAAGTACCCTGTTAGCAAGGAGAGGGCTCGTTTTGGAGAGATGCCAGTGAAGCATTTCAAAGGTAATTGGCAAATGATGTCTTAGAGACAATGCAGAAAATGCATTGAATTTTCCCAGCCTGGGATTGGAAATGGTCCCCTCTCTGCAAGGAAACCTGATGGTTTATAATAATCACCTATGGAAAATTGTATTTTCAAGCCCCCAATTAATTTTCTACCCACTGGAGATTATGAAAGGACTGCCATCCAGGAAATAAAAATAGCTTAGTGGAGTGCATTTTTTCCAACATAAAAATCATGTTTCTTCTGCTGTTTTCAAAATAAAACAAAGCCCTGGATGTGGGCCAGGGATTACAGGCAGGAGTGGGGCAGCAGCAGTGATAACTAGGAAGGAATGGGCTGCTCATTTGTACCTTTAATCTATTGACTGATCTAAAGAATAATTAAAAGGCTCCCTTCAGCTTGTTTGCTGGTGCATTGCTGAGGCAAGAGATGAATCCCATGGTTAGTGTCTGCTGAAATGCTGACCTGCCTCAGGGTCAAGTTGGGGAGCGGCTATCCTTTGGAAATTCTTGACCTTTTGGTCTCCGTTCTCTGACTGAGTTTCTCTTTGGACTTTGTGTGCACAGCCCTCCTCAACTCTTTCTTTGAGGTCCCTCAAAGGGAGACCCAGAGACAATGATTTTGAGAGAGGAAGTGTAAGAAGACCACACAGTGGCCCTGAGACCTGCTGCCACTTTTGTCCTGGGCTCCATGACCTTGAGGAGCAGTCACACAGGCACTGGCTGTCCCTGGACCCCCAAAGTTCAGACTAGTGCCAGTACCTTGCCTGTGTACCTGCCAGTGCAGCTGGGATGCATGCACTGGAGCTACTGGCTCAGGTGTCCTGTCAGGAACTTGATTTGGGTGCAGCAGAGCCATGCACCCACCTCACAACATCTGCCTGGCTCCATTGTGCCCCCATCAGCAGCTGCACCCACTCCAGTATGCCCTCCCTAGCACCTATCAGGGCCAGGTCTGTTCACCACACCTGGCTCAGCTGCACCCCAACTGGGCGCTGTCCCTAGTTCAGCTGCTCTGGAGCTTCCCCCATCTCCAAGAGGCACCACCAGGCACCCACCAAGAGAAGATGGAATTTTAACCCCCTTCCTGAATGCAAGCTGTAGGGAGCAAGGAGAAAGTGGAGGGACACTGAAGACAAAAAGTGGGAACAGCAGAGTCACCTGGGCTCTCTGTGGAAGACTGCAACTCGCTTCTCTGCAACTCATTGCTACTAATCTCCACTGCTCTGACACCTCCAATTATCACTGCATCCCATGCTGCAAGTCCACAGTCTCCATTGCCTGTGCTGGCACCACTCATCACAGCTGCCTTTGGCTCTATCTCTGATCGGTGCTAGTGTAGTGTTGCCACCTGTGACCACCACCTCTGGCTGCCAATCACCGCCGCTTCTGGCCTTCACATCCAGCCTCCAGTCGGCGCCAGTTCTGATCTCCATCTGGCTGCCACTGTGTTGGGTCCTGGCTTACTGCTTCCACCTGCTCAGGTGGTCCACCCTTATGTTTTCCGTGTGAGTACATTCCAGGTTCCCAACAAAGGGACAGCTGCAATTTTTCATGCGCAACTTTTGTTTTGGACTCAGCAGCACGGACACTGTGTGGGAAAGGACAGACTACCATGTGCTGTCTTAGAAACCTTCTTTATTTTCTCATTTCTCCTAACTTTTGCCTTCCTGTAAATAAACCCTATTATTGTTGCTGGCTTCCATGTGTCTGTGTTTGAGTTGTGTCCTGCAATTGTAAGCACCAGATGAGGCCCCACCAACTGGATGTTCCCCTAGGCTTGCAGTTTCAGAGGGGTTCTAGGACAAAGACAGTACAGGAAGGGATTAAAAACATGATGGGACAAAATTTTGTTTACCCAAATACCTGCCATATATTTCCTTGGCCCATTGTTTTTTTTCTTACTTTTTCTTATTCCTTAGCTATCTTTTCCCAGTTGACTGCTATGGGGAAAAGGTGGAGTTACAGACCCAGACGACAAGTCACAGACCGTGAGACCAGACCAGTGCACAGAGCTGCAGGCACACTGCCTCCGGGAGATGTCACCTTGGAGGTGGTCACGACCTGCATGACCATTGAGATGCCACTGATTGGTGCTCACAACTAGCAATAAGTGGGCGTTCGCCAAGTCCACTGTCCTTGCTTGCTTAGTCATTTAACTTTAACTCTTTTGTTTTTAGAACCAAGTCCCCAAAATTATATAGACCCCTAGCCCTGGCACCTCAAAGAATCTATTTTTTAATATTAATTTTTAAATTTTTTTTACATCATTGTTTATTTTTAAACAATGTTTGCTTCCCCCCCACCCCCTCAGGTGTTGTCCCCATAGAGTTTCCTTCACCAAGGCACTCGTGCACCATCACCTCAGTCCCCTGTGCTCCTCCCTCCCTCCCTCTGATCCCTCTCCCTCCTCCCCTGCAGGATGTCATTGGTTTATAATTGTCTGTTTTTGCTTTGTTGTATTTTGTACTATTATTATTTTTTTACACTGATGTCTATTTGGTTCCCCTATATTCCTGCTATAAGTGAAACCATCCAATATTTTTCTTTTTCCTTCTGGCTTATTTTAATTCCTTCTAGCTCCACCCACATGGCTGCGAATGGCATGAGCTTATCTTTTTGATTGCTGAGTAATATTCCATTGTGTATATATAGCACGTCTTCTTGATCCAGTCATCTATTTTTTGGGCATTTGGGTTGTTTCCAGGTTTTACCTATTGTAAATAGTGCTGCAACAAACATAGGGTTACAGGTGTTCTTTTGAATCAATGTTTTTGTGTCCTTTGGGTAGATCTGTAGTAGTGGAATTGCCGGGTCATATGTTTGCTCCATTTTCAGTAGACTGAGGAACCTCCAGACAGCTTTCCAGAGTGGTTGGACCAGTTTGCACTCCCACCAGCAGTGCAGGAGAGTTCCTTTTTCACCACATCCTCGCCAACGTTTGTTGTTGCTTGTTTTTTGATATGTGCCATTCTGGAACAAGGCAAAGATGACCTCTCTCACCACCACTTTTCTTTTTTTTTTTTTTTCTTTTTTTTTTTTTTGTTTTCTTCCTCTGCATTGTTCCCTTAATCGTTATGCCTTGTCCATCTCTGACTCTTTTTACTATTTACCTGGAAATCCACTTTATCTGGTATAAGTCTGGCTGTCCATGCCTTTCTTTTGGTCCTGTTTTCTTGGAAGATTGTTTTCCAACCCCCTACTCTGACCCTGTGTTTATCTTGGGTGTGTTTCTTTGTTTTTTTTTGTTTTTTTTTTTTTCCCAAGGCTACATATTTTATTTATTTATTTATTTTTTTCTTGGTTTTTTTTTTTTTAATAATAAATTTTACTGTTATATTCCCCATACAATTGCAGCCCCCCCATTCTGACCCCAATCCCTCCCCTCCCGCCCCCGCCCCCCTAAAAGTGTCTCTGGTTCATAGTTTTTTGTTGATTTTGATTTTCACTTTCTTATAGTTATTCATTTTCCTGGTCCCTTATTTAAGTTTTCTAGATTCCTGCTATGAGTGAGACCATCCGGTATTTTTCTTTTTCTTTTTGGCTTATTTCGCTGAGCATGATCCCTTCCAGCGCCATCCATGTTGCTGCAAATTGCATGTGTTTATCTTTTTTGAATGCTGAGTAATATTCCATGGTATATATGTACCACATCTTCTTGATCCAGTCATCTATTTTTGGGCATTTGGGCTGTTTCCAAAGCTTAGCTATTGTAAATAGTGCTGCTATAAACATAGGGGTGCAGGTGTTCTTTGGAATTGATGTTTCTGTGTCCTTTGGGTAAATACCTAGGAGTGGAATTGCTGGATCATATGGAAGCTCTATGTTTAGTAGGTCCAGAAATCTCCACACAGCTTTCCACAGTGGTTGGACCAGTTTGCACTCCCACCAACAGTGCAGAAGAGTTCCTTTTTCTCCACACCCTCGCCAGCATTTGTTGTTGCTAGTTTTTTTAATATGTGCCATTCTCACTGGTGTAAGATGGTATCTCATGGTAGTTTTGATTTGCATTTCCCTGATGGCAAGTGATGTTGAACATTTTTTCATATGCCTGTTGGCCATTTGCATTTCCTCTTCAGAGAAGTTTCTTTTTAGCTCTTCTGCCCATTTTTTGACTGGATTATTTTCTTTGTTGTTGTTGAGTCTCATCAGCTCTTTGCAGATTTTTGTGATCAGTCCTTTATCATTAGTGTTGGGTGCAAAAATGTTCTCCCAGTTGGTGGGGTTTCTCTTTGTTTTTGTTATTGTCTCTTTTGCTGTGCAGAAGTTCTTTAATTTGATGTAGTCCCAGCTGTTTATCTTTGCCTTCACTATCACTGCTTTGGGTGATGTGTCTGTAAAGATGTCTTTGATGTGCAAATCACGTAGTGTTTCGCCTATATTTCCTTCTATATATTTTATGGTTTCAGGTCTTATGTCTAGTTCTTTAATCCATTTTGAGTTGATTTTTGTGTATGGTGTGAGGTAGTGGTCAAGCTTCATTCTTTTGCATGTAGCAACCCAGTTTTCCCGCACCATTTATTGAACAAACTTTCTTTGCTCCAATGCATAGTCTTTGCTCCTTTGTCAAAGATTAGTTGACCATAAATCTGTGGGTTTATTTCTGGATTTTCTATTCGATTCCATTGGTCTGTATGTCTGTTCTTGTTCCAATACCATGCAGTTTTGATGATTATGGCTTTGTAGTATAGTTTGAAGTCTGGGAGTGTAATGCCTCCATTCCCTTCTTTTTTTTTCAGGAGAGCTTTGGCTATTCGGGGTTTTTTGTGATTCCATATGAATTTCATCAATAATTGTTCTATTTCTTTGAAGAATGACATTGAAATTTTGATTGGAATAGCATTGAATCTGTATATTGCTTTTGGAAGGATGGCCATTTTAATAATGTTTATTCTTCCAATCCATGAGCAGGGGATGTCTCTCCATTTCTTTGTGTCTTCTTCTATTTCTTTTAACAGTGTTTTATAGTTTTCTTTGTATAGGTCCTTTACCTCTTTTGTTAGATTTATTCCCAAATATTTGATTTTTTTTGTTTCAATAACAAAAGGGATGGTTTTTTTGATTTCTTCTTCTTCAGATTTATTGTTTGTGTATAGGAAGGCTTCTGACTTTTGCGTGTTGATTTTGTATCCTGTCACTTTACTGAACTGATTGATGAGTTGAATTAGCTTTTCTGTGGAGTTTTTGGGGTTCTCTATGTATAATATCATATCGTCTGCAAATAGTGATAGTTTGACTTCTTCTTTTCCTATTTGGATTCCTTGGATGTCTTTCTCTTGTCTTATTGCCCTGGCTAGGACTTCCAGTATTATATTGAAAAGCAGTGGTGAGAGTGGACATCCTTGTCTTGTTCCAGATCTTAATGGAATTGCTTTCAGCTTTTCACCATTGAGAATGATACTGGCTGTTGGCTTGTCATAGATGGCCTTTATGATGTTGAGGTATGTTCCTTGTATCCCAAGAATTTCAAGGGCTTTTATCATGAATGTCACCACCACTTTTCAATATAATGCTGGAAGTCCTAGCCAGGGCAATAAGACCAGAGAAAGACATACAAGGAATCCAGATAGGGAAAAAAGAGGTAAAACTATCACTATTTTCAGGTGATATGATAATATACATAGAGAACCCTAAAAACTCCACAGAAAAACTACTAAAAATAATCAACTAGTTTAGCAAAGTAGCAGGATACAAAATCAACACGCAAAAATCAGTAGCTTTCCTGTACACAAACACTCAATCTGAAGAAGAAATCAAGAAAACCATCCCTTTTATATCTGAAACAAAGAAAAATCAAATACTTGGGAATAAACCGAACAAAAGAGGTGAGAGACCTATACAAAGAAAATTATAAAACACTATTAAAAGAAATAGAAGAAGACACAAAAGAAATGGAAAGACATCCCCTGCTCAGGGATTGGAAGAATAAACATTATTCAAATGGCCATCCTACCAAAAGCAATATACAGATTCAATGCAATTCCAATAAAAATCTCAATGATATTCTTCAAAGAAATAGAACAAATGCTGATGAAATTCATATGGAACCTCAAAGAATCTTTCATGCCCAGAGAGATCTTCCTGGACCTCTCTTTCCTTGCTGTTTTGCTAATCAGTAAACACTGACTGCTTGCCTGATCTCACTGGTGTCTGTGGAGTCATCTTTTCAATCTTGACCACAGAGGGCCTTTAGAGACATTTCTTGTCTTGGGAGCAGGGCCTTTCAACTCCCAGCAGGGTGGGGCAGTTGAAAGTATACGTTTATGGCAGCAGGTATCAGACCTAGAGCATGAGGTTTTTAACCTTTTATTTACCAGTCCATGGGAAAAGCAACAATTTGCCCAATTTTATTCTTGTCCTAGGGGAACATCCTGATTGGTGCTGCCTCCCCTCAGTGCTTTGAGCAGCTGCTCCCAGCTTATCTTCCTGTGTTGTGCAGCAGGAGCCTGGCTTCTCCTGGTTCATGGATACAGTGGAGCTCTCCCAGCAACACTGTACCACTGGCACAAGACAGCTGACCTAGCACAGGATGGGTTTTCATGCATTAGTTATGGTTTGGATTTTGAATCACCATGCCAGCTTTGAAGACATGCTGGTCGGGTTTGAACCTGGCTGGAGCCATTCAGGTTTTGATGCCCACAGGGTTTTAAAAATGGACCAATCAGGCTTGAAAGGTGGGCACTCTGAAGGGGATATAAGGAGGGCTTCACAAGTTTCATTCATTCACCAAAACCTTCATTTCAGGCACTTTCATTCATTGAGAACTTTGCTAGTCCCAACTTTGAACTGCTGTTGGATTGTGGTGCCTGATTCTCTGGCCCGCTGACACCGCTGGCCTTTAGGGACCTGTGCCCAGGGCCTCTAAAAGAGTTGTGTGCTTCTGGCTTGTGCCTAGCATCTCTGAGAGCTCTCCACTGTGGGCCTGTGCTTCATGCCTTTGAAGAACTGTCTGTCACTGGGCTGTGACCAGCGTTTCTAAAGAGCTGTGATACTAGTGCTTGATCTTCCATATCACTGTCTGCTGACTGGCACATATCCACAACGCTTGGCCACCTTTAAGAGTTGTCTGGCCATATTTAAGAGCTATCCACCACTTCTGATCCTCTGGCATCATACCTGCCTTCAGCACATCTGGCACTACCTCCTGGTGCTGTTGCATCTGGTGCTGCCCAGCCTGGCCTTTGGATTGCTTATTTTGACCACTGTGCTGCTGCCTCAGCGCCATCACCTGTAACTATTTGCCAATGTGGGTTGGGTCCTTGTCCACCATTTGTTGGTGTTCCACTAGCTCCAGGCTCCCGTCAAAGTGACAACACCATCTAGCATAAGTAGCTTTTGGCTTGGACTATTGGACACTGTGGACACTATCTGCAGGAGGACAGCTGACCATTTGTGGGCTTATAAACTCTTTCCTTTTTCCCATTTTCCCCCTTTTTAAAACTTTTTTTTTTTTTAAGATTTATTTATTTGTGCAAGAACCAGGGTATAGACCAGATGTGCGGGAAGGTGAGAGGATTCACCAGAGACAGAGGTGGGGAGCAGAACTGGCAGACTGATGAAATACACTGCTGAGGGGAGCAGCAGGCATGACAGGAGAGGTCTGACGCACCATGTGGGATCCTCACTGGCCAGCCGGGATTGAACTGGCGGTGCAGAGGCTGCGGACAGCTTTACTGCGCTGTGCTCAACTGCCTGCGCCACCAGGGGAGGCCCCCATTTTCCCCTTTGTTAATAAATTCTGTTATTGTTTATTGCATTCTGAGCCAGAGACATGTCTTGCCATTGTGAGTGCGTGGGGGAGGACACTCAGACATGACCTTCCCAGGGTTGCATAGTATCAGGTGGTGGTTGGGAGCTAGCTGTGGGGCCCATGTGCCCTCCAGTGTCCATTGACATTTTGAGTGCATGTAGTTTCCTAGGAAGTTCATGATGGATGGGAGAGCGAAACAAAGACTGAAAGAAGGAGAAAAAGAAACTGTTATCAGGTTCTCATTATTGGGGCTTGCCCTCTGGGGACTGTCATGAATTTGTAGAATATTCTTTTTTTTTTGGTAGAACATTCTTTAGGATTTGTCCCCAAAGAGGTGAGGAAGCTGACATAGTTATCTGTTGTGTCTCATTGGTTCACTCTGGTGTTTCTGATGTTCTCTGTGTGAGGGCAGCATATGCTCTAGTGACCAGGGAATACCCCCAGACAGGAGAGACCAAGGAAGCCACCAGCGTGAGATGGAGCTCTGCAAACATCCTTCTGGATACGAGTGTGGCACCAACAGGAATTGTTGCAGGATTCTGCCCCAGCTTCTCTCCTTCCAATTATCTGGTAAACACTGGACCTGAAGCAAAATGCTGCTCGTTCCTTTCTCCTCCGGTTGTATGAAGTTTCCTGGAGAATTTCATTCAATTATGTAGCTTCTATAAAGTGGAGTGATGACAGCTTCCTGTGGGAGATGCCCTTTACTTTATCTGTCAAGTTCTATTTGTTTTTCTGGGAAAGACCTCATCTGCACCCCTTATTCTAGGAAATGGGTGCTTTATACTCTTTCCAACCACATGATTTCACTGTATGATCTGTTATTTCAGGTGATCGGTTCAGAGCTGGGACCACTCCAAGCTGAGCCAATTGAATCACTTCCCTGGTAGTTCCTACTAGAGACTAAGAAACAGTGTGGGCATGTATCAAGCTTGCGTGTGGCTGGTGGCAATCATCCATGAACTGAATGGAGGCCCAGGGCAATATGCTTTGTATGGCTATGGCACCGAGAAGAGCTGTCCTTCAGCGAGGAGAACAGGCAAGAGATGGGAAAACAATCCTGAGGGGGTTCAAGTGCTGGCTGTAGTTCTCAGAGGTCCTACAGCTTCCTTGCCCAGTGTTTCTGTGAGGCACCTCTATTTCCTCATGAACATTCTACTTTTCACTAACTTAAGTGAATGGAACAGAAGTCAGCTTGAACAAATATTCTATATATTTATGGAGTCATTTTAATAACCTTGTGAGATTCAGCACAAAGCCTGACATGTCAACAATTCTCCAAAAATGGCAGATATTTTTATTAATCATAATGACTCTTGCATTTCTATTCCTAACTGACTTTGTCCCTGACTTTTGGTAGTTTCCTTATGATTATCTCAAACACCTGACACTCAATAAAATTGCACTTGCCAGCTCAGACCCCACTACCATTCTGTATATGCTATCACCACATGTGACACTCTGTTTAGAAACCAGGGTGTGTCTTTGACTCTTTCTCATGCAATGAACAAGTCAATCAACAAACAGGCTTGTTGAATGCCCCCTCATAAATATTTCTCAGGTCCATCCATTTCTTACTGTGTGCATAAATGCCATCTTGCTCCTCCCTTATAATTTCTCACTCAAATTACAACAGCTGTGTCTAAAAAGTATGCAAGATTTGCCCCTTTTAATATGGTGGGGTTTTTTTATTTTATATATTTTTACATCATTTTTCATTCCTGCACAATGTATGCATTTTCATCTTGGTTATATTCCCCATACAATTCCCACCCCCCTTATTTTGACCCTAATCCCTCCTCTCCCCTCACCCCCGTAGTGTGTCTCTGGTTTATAGTTGCTTATTGATTTTGATTTCTACTTTATTATAATTAGTATTTTTCCTGGTCCCTTATTTAGGTTTTCTAAATTCCTGCTATGAGTGAGGCCATCCGATATTTTTCTTTTTCTTTCTGCCTTACACAATGCAATATGGTGGTTTTTTAAGCTTTCTGTTAAGGCAATGAAATCCTTAGTTCACATGAATTCTTATATGCAACTTCAATGCACAAATCACACAAAAGTGAAACTACTCTGGTTTACAAAGAAGAGAGGGGGACTACTTGAGCCCCTCTCGGAAAGCTCCTCCTCCACTCCCTGGCACCCATCTTTCCCCCGGCCCAGGAGATGATGTAAGAGCCGACAGGTGAAGGATGAGACCAGTTCAGTCTTGAAGACATCAGGGAAAAGCATTACAAAGGGGTAGCCAGCCAAGACCTGCAGGAGGCTGGGTGTGTTTGATGAACAGCAGGAGGTCAGGGCTAGGTTGTTGACCCAGAAGAGGAGAGCAGTCAGGGAGGAGAGCAGTCAGGGAGGTGACCTGGCCTGGATCATGGGAGGCTGGCTGGTCATTGGGAGAGCTTTGGTTTCTGCTCTGAAAGCAGTGGGCATGTCTCAGTGAGCATATGGTTACCTGGCTGGATTTATAGCCTAAAAGGACCACTCAGGCTACTGTGTGAAGACTGTCAAGAGGTGAGGATGGGAACAGAGCGCTGAGAGGAGGTGAGAGATGATGAAGGTAGAAGAAGGGGAGGTGTTATTAAGGGTTAGATTCTGGGTGTATTTTGAATGTAGAACAACATTATTAGTGAATTGCATGTAGACTACAAAAAATAGAAAGAGGTTAAGAAAGAGTGGTGTGTTTTTTTTTTTTCCTGAATACCTGGAAAGATGAATTCATATTCACTGATACAGAAAAGGCTTTTGGGTGTAGGACAGGCTTTAGAGGGGCATGATATTGATGCTGTTTATTTATTTATGCATACAAGAACTGGGGTGTAGGTCAGAGGTGGAGCAGGTGAGAGCATTCACCAGAGACAGAATGAGGAGCAGAACAGGTGGATCTACTGAAATACACTGCTGAGGGGAGCAGTGGGTGAGACAGGAGAGGTCTGCTGCGTCATGTGGGTAGGTCCCTGGTTGGCCGGGGACCAAACTCATGTTGCAGTGGCTGCAGATAGGTTCATAGTGCTGTGCTTAGTCCCTTGCGCCACCAGGGAGGCCTTGGAATGTCCTGTTCTTGTACTGGACATGATGATGAACATGTGCCTTAGGTGATTCCCATGCAGCAAAGAAGAGCCTTCTCAGGATGTGAGGTAAAGAAGGCTCTGTGACTGAGGTGGCCAGAGCAGGCCACTGTACACACTGTATAACCATAGACTAGTTATAATGCATTTACAGTATCATCCCATCATTCCTAACACATAAGCCATTCATTCCATGAGAATGAATGAATGAACACCTTGCTTTAAAAGATGCAGAGAGGGTTGTCATAATCTGTTCTGATTTTATCTGCCTTTCATGTTCGCTCACAGCATTCAGTGGTCTTTAGATAGGACTGCTGACCATGTTTCCACTTAACCTGCTCAAATGGCATAAGTATGTGTCCTCTGCTTTATTCCAGCTGTACCTATTAGGATTGATTACAGCAGCCTGTGACAGAGAATCAAATGACAGCAACTTAATTTGGAGGTGTCCATCCCAGGGACTGTGCAACAACTCACATGCCTTCAGGATCCAGACTCTTCATGCTATGCTGTTCTGCCATACTTAGCAGATTGGATTTCATCTGTAAGATTGTCACCTCACGTTTGCAAGATAACAGCTCTGCTTCCAACCAAACAGCATGCTTAATCCAAACAGGAAGAAGGGAGAGTGACAAAGAAAGCAATACCCATTTCCTTTAGTTAGATAAGAAAATTTCCCAGAAACCTTCCCAGACTTCCTTGTAGTTTTCCTAGCCATGATTATGTCACATGACTGATTTTCACTAAAAAGAGACTGGGCGAAAGATTACTTTCAGCAGATCATATTGCTGCTCCCACAAAGCCATTATTTTGTTAAGATGAGGAAAATAGACATTTATAGATATAGCAACTAATAGATCTGTTACACTGTCTAAACTGTAAAAACCATGGCCAATGGGTCCATTTTTTTTTTCTTTTTTACTTCAGTCTTTATTGAGGCCCTCAAATCCCATAGAAGAGAACTATATACTTTCTGGCTGTGTGGATTCCAGTGACGGTAGTTACTGGAGCCTGGGACTCTGTCCAAGGCTAAAAATCCAGAAAAGTTAGTGTCTTTGGTCTCTGGTACTTTCACTAACAACCAGACCTTCACCTTGAGATGAAACCAGGATGTTTCTGCCAGAGTGCTTACATGGCTTGTTAAGGGTTCCTTTTAGCTGCCAAGACTCATCATCAAACTATCCTTGACAAATTTTAATTTTAGTTAAAGTAATTGGCCTAATATGAATCAGACTGACGGCCAGCTTTCAGAACAGGCTCTAATAGTCCATAATATCCATGCTACCTAGGGGATTTAAGATGACATCGCCAAAGATAATTATTACAGGATGTAGGAGCTAATAGTGAGGGCTAATTAAAGGTCGTGTTTCATGTATATTTCCTTCTCAAAGGAAGGAGATAGGAAGCTCCCAAGAGAAATAATGGACTTGTGGAAAAGGCAACTTCCCTTCAGCAATTTAAGATGATGTCAGGATTTTAGCTTCAGCAAGTGTCCATTCAGCATAGGGCTAAACCAGGAACAAGAAAGATGTAAATATCCAAACAGCTTGGGTGAAAAAGATTAGAGGGAAAAAGGTAAAAAGCAGTGTATTACATTATTAAAAGCACAGCTTTGAAGTAAGATGGGTTAAATTCAGATTCCAGTCCTGACACTACCTTTGAGACTCTTGGCAACTTAGTTAACCCCCTATAACTGGCCACCTGATCCATAAATGGTAGGCAGTGATAGCTATCTTCACAGAATTGACACAAGAGTTAACGTGTAATAATGAATGTAAAGCACATGCCCCAGAAGTTGGCAAGTATATTTGAACCTATTAAAGATGCTTGTTTGGCAGAGTATGTTGGCAGGTAGATCAGGACTCAAGCTGCTAGGGTTGCCCACACACCCCTTTTTCCCCACTCTGGTATCCACTGCATGCCTTGAATGAACAGGGGTTTTTTCTTTGTAACTGGGAGACTGAGGGGAGATTGTTGTTGGTGTTGGAATAGCCTGACAAGGATAAACAGAAGGGCCACAACTCGTGTGCCTGTCCGGCCCCTGGACAGGTGTGACTCCCAGGGTGGGGATCATGAGCCAGAGCAGTGGAATGACAAAGCAGGGTCAGGTCTCTGCTTTCCTCCACAGGCTGCTGAAGGTGGCATGGGCTGGAGACAGGGTTCTCCCCATGTGGCACAGCCCCCAGTGTGTCTGGTGACTCTGGGATGTAGGGAGGTGTTGTACTTTGCCCAGGCATGGACTTGGGCATCTGGCTGTGGGCAGGAAGAGAGGTCAGTGCTGCTTTGTAACATAGCTGGGCCAAGTGTGAGGCTCATCAAACTATCCTTGGAGGAGGTCTTAGAAATATTGGAAGTGATACTGGGAGGCCCCACGTGTCTGGAAGCCCATGCTCCTCACATAGCAGGGGCTTGAATTTCAAAGTCACTCATACCTCCATTCTCATCCACAGGTTGGTGCAACCAGATGACACTGGGATTTTACTTCACATTGACTATGATATGATTTAAGTATCAGAGTGAGAAAGTTTTATACCCTCCATGAGAAAGCATGCATTACATATCACAGTGTCTGAATCACAATAGTTGCTCAGCAACCTGTGGGTTCAGTTTCAAATTTTAGTGAAAGTAAAGAATATTATGTTCTAGAAAATTCAGGCAAAAGTTTATACATTTATCTTTTCATTCAACAAGATTTTTAAAAATGCCCACTGTGTATGTGTATGTGTACACACACACAGACACACACACACACAAAGACACACACTCACACACAATCCTGGTCAAGAAGGAGGGATAGTGTGATCTCTGCATCTGGGATCCTTGAATCCCAATGTGTGCATCAGTGGGTACAACACACAGCAGCTGTGAGGGACGAACAAGGGCACCTGATGACAGCACCCAGGCTGGGCCTGGGCTGGCTCCATGGGGAGGAGGCATCTGTGTGCCTCTCAAAGAGCTCTGCTTCCACTGTGGATGTCTGGTGATCAACCACCCCAGTTAGAGGAGATGGCAAGAGCATGCTGGCTGATTTCACGGGCCAAACACACTTGTTTTGACTGTAGCCTCATTGGTAGGAAGAGAGAATGGGAGGAGAAGACTGCACCCCTTGAAAGCGCAGCCTGAGGTGCACTCAAGAGGCCTCAAACACTAACCTCTGGGGAACGGAGGGCCTCTGCAGGCAGATTTGAGGAGTGGCAAGTGGCACATTTTGAGGAGTTATGCCCTGCAGTGTTCCTGGACTTTATAGGTCCTATGGGGAGGCCCCATGGTATAGCCAAAAGCCTCAACTCTTCGTCCCTGGAATTGGTGCTGCACACATGTGCAGATGGAGTTGGTGACTTTTCTACTGTTTTCAAGAGTATTTTCATGTTTCCTTGTCATTCCCTCACCTCTCAGTCATCTCCCAGGTACCTCAGCATGTTGTAAAACATCACTGGGTGAGGGTGGGAGGATGCAGAAATTCCAGACAGGCCAGGATCTGTCTTCCTTACCTTCTCCTTCCCTGGCTCCTGACTGCTGTTTTACAAAGAGTACCAGGCACAGACAGCAGGCAAAACTGCAGGGAGCTGGAAGCACAGATTTGCTGCTGCCTGAGCAGTCAATAAGTCACATGCCTGTCTCCGCTCCTCCACCAAGAAGATTTTTGTTCAAATGAAGTGCATGACCAATGCCTAAAAGGAAGCCTCTTAGCACAGAACAACTTAATGGAAGATGTGGCTAATCAATCAGGCAAGGATTGTCACCCCCGGCGGCCCTGTAGTCAGAATTGTCCACCTACCCATTCAGAGCAGTAATAGGCACCGCATTAGCATTCCTCTCCCTGCAGAGCCTTCACTTGGACCAAAACCGGCATCATAAGGCTAGTTATGAATCAATGATTTGGGTCATGAATTTTTTATTTTCTCCTTGCTCTTTACTTGAAACAGTGAGGTACTCCTGCCCCTCCTCTGGAACCCCCTTTTCCTGTGACTGCTCTCCTAGAACAGGACTCAGAGACCCTGGAAGCAGAGGGCCCACCTTGTGCAAAGGGACTGTGTCACCCGCTGGGTGAGTGGTGACAAGGGAGAGAGCCTCTTGCACAAAGCACAGTGGGTCAGGGAGGGATGGAGCGGCTCAGACACGGTGCCATGACCCTTTATGGGGAGGCTTTCCAGAGCTGGGTGCACGTCCTTACACGGGCTGCAGATGGGCTCTTCATGGAGCATGCCCGGGCATCCCCCGGTCACAGTTAGGTTCCTGCGTAGCTGCCCGTTATTCCACCAGCAGTGAGGAACTGCTCTGCTTTGATGGCTTCTTCCCAGTGCCAATAACGTGCACACGCAGCTCTGAGCTCAGCCACACACTCTTTCATGGAATAGTTCCAACTTCCATCCATGGTGATTTTATTATGGCAAAATATTTTACTTTTGATTATCCTGAAACAGTTTTCAAGCCTCTGTGTTGAGAAATCTAGGGGAATCAATGATTGGGTTGGCAGGCCATTTGGGGCAACAAATACAATCTTGGGGTGGGGACTTGACGTAAAGTTCTTTAAATCCCCATCCCAAGATTTAAACACATTCTCAGTCTGTTCTGCTAACTGAAACTGAGCTGTTGCACTGTTGATAAAATACGTGAAAAGGATTATGTTGGTGTCCCACTCATACCCCTCGGGAAGGAGACTCCCAAGTCCTGCGGGCTTTCTCCAGAGGCCGGTTTACCCTTGTTGAAACTCTGGAGGGTTTGATGAGCAAGACAAGTCCACTCAGGATTAGCTCACAATGGTGGGTTTGATGTGGTTTTTGGAGTTTGGAGTGTGGGGTCCTTGGGTTCACACCAGGAAAGGTTTCACCAGAGCTCCCCTTTCAGCAGCACGCGGTGAGTTTCCCGGTGAGTTTCTCCACGAGACAGAGGTGGTAGTTATATTTAAAAAGCAAGCTTATTAGGAAAAGGGGACAGAAGAATGAATGACACTTGCATAGACACAAGTGGGCAGGAAGAGCTGCCCCGAAAGAGACAGGTTTGCTGAGGAGGCCTGCCTGGTTGCAGGCGGGCGGCCTTGAGGAGAGCTTCCTCCACTGAGGAAGGTTAACAGCACTTTAAAAATGGGTTGTTTTCTTGGTAAAATTTACTTCCATGTCACAACCCTAAAACTTACTATCTATTTTACTGTTTATCTTGTTAGTAAACCTGACAATGAATGGCTGGCCCCAAATGACTGTACATGTTACTGAGGGCCCTTAGCTGCTGCTATATTTCTCACTCTCCTCTTTAAACCTTAACATGGGTAAAACCTGGAAACAACCCAAATGCCCCCCAAAATAGATGACTGGATCAAGAAGATGTGGTACATATACACCATGGAATATTATTCAGCAATCAAAAAAGATAAACTCATGCCATTCACAACAATGTGGATGGAGCTAGAAGGAATTATGCTCAGTGAAATAAGTCAGAAGGAAAAAGAAAAACATTGGATGGTTTCACTTATTGCAGGAATATAGGGGAACCAAATAAGACATCAGTGTAAAAAAATAATAACAGTACAAAACACAACAAAGCAAAAATGGACAATTATAAATCAAGACAGCCTGCAAGGCAGGAGGCAGGAGGGGGATCATAGAGAGGGAGGGAGGAGCACAGGGGACTGAGGTGATGGTGCACAGGTGCATCGGTGAAGGAAACTCTGTGGGGACTATACCTGAAGGGGTGGGGGCAAGCAAACATTGTTTAAAAATGAACAATGACATAAAAAATTAAAAAAAATAAAAAAATAAACTTTAACATGTACAATCTCCTAATCAAAATTGTTTCTTTTAATCTAAGGGGAGCTCTTCAAGTTTAAACTCCTCTTCCAAGCAAAAAACAGCTAACCCATACAAGAGGAACAGCCTGGCCAGATGCGCTACCAACTGGAGTTGATGTATAAATGCCCCAGTTCCTTCTTCTCTCGGTGACACAACTCTGAGGGGTGTTCTCTGAGGTCCCCAGCAGGATTGAGCCTCAGGTAATAAGCCTGCAGTGGTAATAAGTAATTGGGGTAATTGAGCCTGCAGTGGTAATAAGCCTGCAGTTGTAATAAGTCCCACAACTCACCCTTTATGGGTTACTTTCTGTCCTGCCTCACTTTTCTGCTCCTCTAACTGTGTTTTCTTCCAAATAAATTCCTTACCCTTGTCTCGGGATTTGTTTTTGGAAAAACCAGGGTCTGGGTACAGTAATAAATCATGGATTGGGGATAACATTTTCTGAGGGTGATGCTTTACACCAGATATGTAACAGATAGGTCTTGATAGAAAATAATTCAAATGTTGGCCTTAAGGTTTGGCAAATTTAATGCAAAGCCTTCCTAACATCCTTTATGAAATTTACCTTGTGATATAGGGGTATCTGTGGCTGATCTGAAGGCACTTAGCTACTCAACTCCAGTGACTACACTGAAAGGGATGCGAATCCTCCACTTCACTGGATCTGATCATTAAAAAGAGGAAGGATGAGGGTCAAAATAAGGGGGGTGCAATTGTATCAGCAATATAACCAAAATGCATACATTGTGCAAAAATGAAAAATGATGTAAGAATTATATAAAATAAAATATTAAAAAAAAGGGCTGTGCTCCTTGGGCAGTGCATTTGCTAAATGGGAGCAATACAGAAAAGATTAGAAAAATTAGCATGGGTGACACTCAAATTCCTGAAGACTTCCATATTAACAAAATAAAAATAAAAAAAGACTAGGGCAAATGGGTTATAATGGGAAGTCGGATGTCCTGATGGACAAAGTAGATTGACTTGGTTGGTGAGAACCAGCCAGTTGTTGAAATTTGCCCATTTTTACTTCCTTCTGTAACCTGTGAATGAAGGCTCTGCTGTGTGCAGAGGGAGAGCAAAAGAATAAATTGGTAGTAGAAAGACTTGAGATTTTATACTTTCTCTGACACTGTGTGACTTTGGGCTAGTTACTTCTTTCTGGGTCATAATTTCCTTAGGAAAAATGAAAATAGAGGGCTCGATGTCTCTAATTAATTGTCCAACTCTGACATTCTATACTCTTTTTTTTCCAATTGCTAAATCTCTCAACATTTGATCAATTCAGTCCTTCAGCAGTGAGGACTTTAGCATTAAGTTAATGAGGTAGTAAAAGAAAGCTTTTATATTTGTATCTATGACACATCTCTAATGATTAATATATTTAAGGTTTAAAATAGTTTCAATTTTTTTCCAGTATATATATTTTATATTTGGATGGGGAATAACTGGTTTTCAAACATTTATGAGTAAGGTTTGAAAGTATAACCCCAGAGCAGATGCAAAGATGCAAACCTACTTTAAACCTCAATAAACATAATTTGGAAAGAAAAAAATTAAGTATGAAGATAGGTTCAGATCTAACAACCTAAACACAAGCATACCCAAAAGCAAAATGGGAATAAAGATTACTTTTTAATTTTATTTTATTTGTTATTATTTTATTGTATATAATTCTTATATCATTTTTCATTTTTGCACAATGTATGCATTTTCATCTTGGTTATATTCCCCATACAATTCCCACACCCCTTATTTTAACCCTAATCCCTCCCCTCCCTCCCCACCCAAAACCAGTAGATGTCTCTGGTCTACTACAGTTGCTTGTTGATTTTTATTTTTGTTTATTTTTTATTATTTATTTTATTTATTTATTTTTTAAGATTTATTTATTTATTTATACAAGCACTGGGTACAGTCAGAAGCAAGGGAGGGTGAGAGAATTCACCAGAGCCAGAGCGGGGAACAGAACAGGCAGACCGACAAAACAATCTGCTGAGGGGAGCAGCGGGCGTGGCAGGAGAGGTCTGCGCGCCATATACGACCCTTGCCTGGCGACTGGGGATCGAACCGGCACTGCAGAGGTTGCGGGCAGCTTCACAGCCCAGAGCTCAACCGCTGCACCACCAGGGGAGGCCCTGCTTGGTGATTTTTATTTTTCTTTATTATAATTAGTCTTTTTCCTTCTTAAAAACAAACAAGCATGAGTAAGCCACAGGTCATATAACATACAATTTCCCACTTCCCACTCCCATTTTGAACATGGTCCGAAGGTCCAAGGTGATGATAGGAGCGAGACAAGCTGTTTAACCAGCAGGCAGCACATATTAGTTTGATCCCAGAAAAAAAACATACCCAGGTGTAGCAGAATAAACTCATCTCTGAAAAGTTATTTATTATACCTAGGTTTAAAATAGTTTTAAATGCAAGTAATGTAATATTTAACATTATCATTAATCACAGATAATTTGATCGAAATCTGTTGATGGGCATTTAGGTGTTTGTAGTTTTTCACTATCACTTCCTTGTAATAAATATCCTACTGGATGTGTTTGTGCACTTGGTAAAAGTGTTTCTATAGGGTTTAATAACTGTGTGTGGGAATGCCAGGCAAAGGGTATAAACCGGAAAATGCATCTTTTAAAAATAGTTTTATTTTTCCGGCTTTACTGGGACATAATTGACATATAATATTGTGAAATTTAAGGTATACTGTGTGATGATTAGGTATATGATATATTGTGAAATGATCACCACATATTTTATTTACCTCCTTTGTCTATTCTGATAGAGATTTAAAGCAGATAAAACATCTGCTATGTGAAAATATTGTAGTGTATTTTAATTTTTTGCCTTTAAATATGAGTGATAGTCACTATAATTATTGTTAATTACTTACTTTATTTCTTTTTTGTGAGTGCCTTTCCTTTTTAATTTGTAAACACATTTTGTAGTAAGCTGTGTGTTTCACAGGTTGCAAATATTTCAGTTATCTTCTTATTTTGCTGCTGCTTTTGCTTTCTGCCACAAAGAAAATTAAAAAAATAATATAATCAAAATAGTATTTTCCTTCATCACTTTTAGTTTTCATGTCAAAACTGATGTTTTTTCCTAAAATAATATATATATATTCATTTATGCTTTTTCCTAATGCTTTTTTTTTAAATTTCAGCTCTATTGAGGTATAACTAAAATATAAAATTGTAAGACATTTAAGGTATTCATCATGGTGATTTGATATACACACACATTGTGAAAGGATTCCTCCCATCTAGCTAATTCACAATTTATCATCTCATATATTTTTTTATGTTGTTAAGAATCTTAGCAAATTTCAGTTTTATCAATTTTCAGTATTATCAACTGTGCTCACTGTGTTTTATATAATAACTTGAGAACTTATTTATTATTTTTTTAAAAGATTATTTATTTATACAAGAACCTGGGTACAGGCCAGATGCTTGGGAGGGTGAGAGGATTCACCAGAGACAGAGCGGGGAACAGAACAGGCAGACTGATGAAATACACCGCTGAGGGGAGCAGCGGGCAAGACAGGAGAGGTCTGCTGCACCATGTGGGACCCTCGCCGGCCAGCCGGGATCGAACCGGAACTGCTGAGGCTGAGGGCAGCTTCACAGCGCTGCGCTCAACTGCCTGCGCCACCAGGGGAGGCCCACTTATTTATCTTATAACTGAAAGTTTGTACCCTTTTACCCACCTCTCCCTATTTCTTTTATCTCAGCCCCTGCAAACCACTTTTCTGCTCTAGTTCTGTGAGTTTGCCTTTTTTTGGATTCCACATATAAATAATAAAACATGTAGCTTATTTCCCTTAGCATAATGTCCTCAGGGTCCACCCATGTTATCACAAATGCTAGGGTTTCTCCCTTAATATCTCATTGTATATATTCTTTCTATATGTCTGCCTCTCTCTTAATGTTCTATCATCTCTATCTAATCACCTATCTATCTTATTTTTAATATATTCATCTGTTGATCGACATACATGTCGTTTCCACATCTTGGCTACTATGCATAATACTGCAATAAACACCTGAGTGAAAATATCTTTTGGATATCATTTCCATTTCCTTTGGCTATAACCCAGAAAAGGGATTTGGCATTGTCTGGTGGTTCTGTTTTAATTTTGGGGGAAACTGTATGTTCTGTTATTTGTGGTTTTATTTTTTAATTTGTGTCTTTAATCCAGCTAGAGTTTTATTTTTACAAATTTTTATATATAATTTGTATTGAGGTAATATTAGCTTACAGTTCTGTATAGGTTTCAGGTGTACGGTTTCTAGCCTGGGCAACTGTACATATTACACCCTGTCCAGCAGCAAGTGTTCAGTTACCATCCACTACCAACCAATCAACCCCTCTGTTCTACCTCTCTGTAACCACCATTCTATTGTTAGAGATTAAGGGTTTGTTTTCCTTTTGTTTGTTCATTTGTTTTGTTTCTTATATTACACAAATGAGGGAATCATATGGTATTTGTCTTTCTCTTTCTGACTTATTTCAGTTAGCATAATCCCCTCAAGGCCTATCAATATTATAACAAACAACAAGATTTCATCTTTTTATTTTTTTTCATCTTTTTAATAGCTTGGCTCCATTGTGTATATACACAACATTTTTATCCAATCATATCTTGTCAGGTAATTAGGTTATTTACATATCTTAGCTATTGTGAATAGTGTTACAATGACCATAGGAATGCATATATCTTTTCAAATTAGTGTTTTCATTCTTTGGATAAATACCTAGAAGTAGAATTGTTGGATCATATGTTAGTTCTATTCTTAATTTTTTGAGGAAACTCTGTGTCTTCATAGTGATTATACCAATTTATATCCCCACTAACACAGTGCAAGAGTTTTCTTCAGGTTCTCTCACAACACTTACCTTTTTGATGATTGTTTTTCTAGAAAAATGTGAAGTGCTATCTCATTTGGTTTTGATTTGCATTTCTGTGATGATTAGTGATACTAATTACCTATTGGTCAATTGTATGCCTTTTCTGGACAAGTGTCTACTCATCTATTTAAAAATAAGATTTTGTTTTTATGATATTGTGTTGTGTGACTTCATATATTTTGGATGTTAACCCTTTATTAGTTGTAGGATTTGCAGATATTTTCTCCCATTTTGTAGGTTGCTTTCATTTTTTTTTTTTCTCTTGCTGTGAGGAAACCTTTCAGTTTGATGTACTTGCACTTATTAATTTTTGTTTTTGTTGGCTGTGCTTTTGGTATCAAATCCAAAAACTCACTGCTGAGACTGGTCAAAGATCTCTCCCCCTTAACTTTGTTCTAGGAGTTTTATGGTCTTAGGTCTTATGTTCAAGTCTTCAATACATTTGAGGGTGATTTTTGTGCATGACATAGGATGGTTTCATTTTTTTTGGTCTGTGGATGCCTGGTTTCCCCAATATCATTTATTAAAGAGATTGTCATTTCCCCATTGTATGTTCTTTGTCATTAATTCATTGATTATATATTTGTTTATTTATGGGCTCTCTATTCTGTTCCATTGATCTATGTGTCTGTTTTTATGGCAATGCCATATTATTTTGATCACTACAGATTTGTAATGTAGTTTACAAACTGCTAGTGTGATACCTCCAGTTTTGTTCTTCTTTGATAATTCACAGTCTTCAGTGATTCTTTACAAATATTGAAATTATTTGCTCTGTCTGTGAAAAATGCTGTTATAAGTTTGTTAGTGATTGCACTGAATCTGTCAATTGCTTGGGGGTAGTATGGACATTTTAACAACTCTTCCAATTCATGAGCACAGAATATCTTTATTTGATTTTCAATTTCTTTTATCATTGTCTTATATATAGTTTTCATATCTTTCAACAACTTGGTTAAATTTACTCCTAGGTATTTTTTTTTCTTTTTGGCACTACCGTAAACAGGTTGTTTTCTTAATTTCTTCTGATAATTTGTTATTAATGTATAGAGATGAAGCTTATTTTGTATATTGATTTTTATATCCTGAAATTTTATTCAATTCATCAATTATTTCTTTTTTTTATTTGCTTTCTTATTATGCTTTTTTTTTTTAAGATTTATTTATTTATACAAGCACTGGGTACAGTCAGAAGCGCGGGAGGGTGAGAGAATTCACCAGAGCCAGAGCAGGGAGCAGAGCAGGCAGAAGGACCAAAGTACACTGCTGAGGGGAACAGCGGGCGGCAGGAGAGGTCTGCGCGCCATGTGGGACCCTCAGCCGGGGATCGAACCAGCGCTGCGGAGGCTTCGTGCAGCTTCGCAACCCAGCGCTCAACCACTGCGCCATCGGGGAGGCCCTCATCGATTATTTCTAACAGCTTTTTAGAGAAGACTTCAGGGTTTTCTCTACATAATGTCAACTCATTTGCAAATAAAGACCGTTTTGTTTCTTCCTTTCTTATTTGGATGACTTTTATTTCTTTTTCTTATCTCTCTAGGTCTTTCAGTACTGTTGAATAAAAGTGGTAAGAATGGGCACAGGTAAATCTCTTATATCCATTTCATTAAAGTCTGTTTCTGCAGTTTTATTTTGTTCTTTCATTTGGAACATATTCCTTTGTTCCTCCATTTTTCTCAGCTCTGTTCTGTTTTCTGTGCGTTAGATAAAACAGCCACCTCTACCAGTCTTAATGGAGTAGTCTGGTATGGAAAATGGGCTTTATTGTTCAGCCCTGTTCAAGCTTGTGATTTTTCTTTCAAACCTTTTGTGATTTTCCAAGCTACCTTTGTGATTTTCCAAGCTACTTTTGTTCTCAATGTCCCAAAGGCAGATTCTCAGCACCTAAAAGCAGATTGATAGCAAGCTGGACCCTCAGGCAGCAGCTTTAAAGCATACAAGAAAGCCTCTTTCAGCAAGAACTGGGAGATATTATTTCTGCTATCCCCTCTGTGCTGATTCTTGGGGAGTGAGCCAGAATAACTATTTAGTTATTTGCTGCAGAGTTGTGGGACCCATGGATGCAAGCATTGCTGGCCCCTGGAAGCTGGTTATGAAGAAGTGTATTCTCTGGGCAGTAATCACATAAGCTGGGGTGCCAGATGTGTGCACAGGCTTTTTCCAGGAAGACACCAGTGACCTGAAATGGGTCAAAGGGATGATGGTGCCTCCCAAGTCTTCTCCAGGGAAGATCAGTCAGCTCCTAAATGTTGCTAAATTAGAAGTTTGACCCTTAGGCAGCCACTTTTGGAGTATGCAAACAGACCTTTTTCAGGCAAAGACTGGGAAATAGAAGTTTCTGTCTGTTCCCTCTGGGCCGAGTCTGAGGAGGAAAGCAACAAGTGCTGGTAAGAATAGTTTCTTTGCTGAGAATCTTATGGATGCAAGCCTAGTTGACTTGTAGAATTGAGTATTTTGGGAGGGAGCTGCCTCAGGCATAAGTCTTAAAAGTTGGGGTAGTTGATGTTGGGTCAAAATCTTCACTCCTCAGGGAAAATTTGGGAGTTGTGGTTGTCTGCTTGATTGCATATCACCATTTGAGGAGTGGGGTTTACGGTGTGAGTGTGTCCCAGCCTTTCTTACCTGTTTTGATGTGGGTATTTTCTCATTTGCTTGACATGTTAGACTTGCCCCATTAGTTTCTTTCTTTTTTTTTTTAAATAATAAATTTTATTTTTATATTCCCCATACAATTGCAACCCCCCCATTCTGACCCCAATCCCTCCCCTCCCGCCCCCCAACCCCCAAAAAGTGTCTCTGGTTCATAGTTTTTTGTTGATTTTGATTTTCACTTTCTTATATTCATTTTCCTGGTCCCTTATTTAAGTTTTCTAGATTCCTGCTATGAGAGAATTTCTTCATATAGAGCTATTGATTTGATGTATCCATGGAATGAGGGGGAATGTAGCTTCTTATATTACCCTGTTTTACTGGAACCTCTTCCTAGAACTTTTATGATTTTTTTTTAATTTAAATTTTTCATCAATTGAGAGTTTATTGTGGGGACCTCCCCGGTGGCGCAGCGGTTGAGCGCTGGGTTGCGAAGCTGCCCGCAGCCTCTGCAGCACCCGTTCGATCCCCGGCTGCTCCCCGGCCACAGGAGGAGGGTCCCACATGGTGCGCAGAACTCTCCTGCCGCCCGCTGCTCCCCTCAGCAGTGTACTTCGGTCCTTCTGCCTGCTCTGCTCCCCGCTCTGGCTCTGGTGAATTCTCTCACCCTCCCGCGCTTCTGACTGTACGCAGTGGTTGTTTAAATAAATAAATAAATAAACAAACAAATAAATAAATAAATAAATCTTAAAAAAAAGAGTTTATTCTGGAAAATGTCAGAGATACATTTTATTTATTTTTTCTAAATCACTAGTCTGATGGCCCAACTTTATTTACTGATCAATCCAGTTTTTCTTAGTAAAATGAAATGCAACTTCTATTACATACTAAATTACCAGATCTACTTGGGACTATTTCTGAACTTTATTTATTTATTTTTTGACTAGGAGTTAAAAATTTTATCAGTATGTGGAAAAATGATTTTTATCCAATTTGGAAAATATTAGGTCATTATTTCTTCAAATATTCCTTCTGCCTCTCTCTTGTCCTTTTGTAACTTCAGTTATTTTGTGTTAGTATATTTGATGTTATCCCACAGATTTATGAAGTTTTGTTAATTTTTTACAATTCTTTTACTTTCTGTTCCTCAGACTGGATAATTTCAATTGATCTGTCTTCAAGTTTGCTGATTCCCTTTTTCAACTAAAATTGGAAATTGGCTGTTGAATAATCTAGTGATTTATAAAACCTGTTTTTTTCAATTTCCAGAGTTTCTATTTGGTTCTTTTAAATATTTCACATCTCTATTAATATTCTTTGTTTGGTAATCATCGTTGTTAGACTGTAACTCTTTAGATCTAGTTTCCTTTAGTTTTTTTTAAAAGATATATAAACACTGATTTAAAGTCTTTGTGTAGGCAGTAGAAACTGTTTTCATAAACTGTTTACATTTTATAATATTTATAATGTTTCTAATGTAAAATGTTTACATTTATAATGTTTATAATGTTTCTTCTTGTTGTTATGGTTGTTTAATGACTTTCCTGAACTCAACCTCTAAAGTCTATGCTGTGTCAAGTGCAACCACTGCCATCTCTGCTTGGCTAGCTGAGTAGTCAGCTAATGATCAGCTGGAGATTGTTTGAACCAGTAAGTCTTCCATACTTTGCCCAGTGACTCTGTCGGTGTTGGGCATGTCTCCAATGCTCTGGAGATTTATGACTCTACCTTAGCTTTCACTTCTTGCTTGTGCAGGGCCCCAAGGCAGTTACAGGTGTGAGAGCTCAGGGCTCTCTCTGGTCTTTCCTGGACATGCCAGAGCCTTACAAATGCACATGACCTGCTAGAGCCCCAGGAATACAGGGATGATAGATTTTCCCCAGATCTTCTGTTCAAGTATTTTTTCCCTTACCAGTCTCTTATTTGCCCTACTATTATCACCCCCTCAGACATATGTGAGGTTAAACACCTCAGTTGTTGTGTTTTTTTAAATTTTTTTTATTATTTATTTTTATACAAGAGCTGGGGTACAGGCCAGAGGTGCGGGAGGGCGAGAGGATTCCCCAGAGACAGAGCAGGGAACAGAACAGGCAGACAGGCAGACAGGATGAAATACACTGCTGAGGGGAGCAGTGGGTGAGTCAGGAGCTCACTGATGTGTGTGTGTGTGTGTGTGTTTGTAGGTAGGGAAGGATGGATTAGTGGATGGGAAGGTACTTGGGTGGTGAATGGATGGATAGATGGCAGGAGGAGTAGTGGGATTCTTGCCCGCCTGCCGGGATTGAACCTGTACTGCAGAGGCTGCACACAGCTTCACAGCTCTGCGCTCAACCCGCTGCACCAACAGGGGAGGCCCCACCTTTCAGTTGTTTTTGACAAAACTTAGGTGCAGGAATTTTCCAGGTGAGGAGATAATAAGTCAAGAAAAATAGTAACAAGTCTGGTGCATGGAACTTTGCCAAGGAATTTCCTGACAGATGCAACAGTGATTGTTTTCTGGGGATGGGAACTTTTTATATTCACCAACCCTCATTGTATTGTCTTTGTTAGTAACTTTTAGGCTGCTAGTTTTAGTGGTTAGTAGAGTTTTGAGGCTTCTGGTTTTCAAGGTTCATGGTGGTGTTGAGAAGAGGGGGGTGGACATAGATAAATTAAAATACCACCAAGTTCACTGTCTTTGCTGTGATTCAGCTTGTTTTTCTTGACAAATGCTTCTTAGATTATTGCAAGTTTTTGGTTAATTTCCAGAGTTCTGAAAAGTTGATTTTGATATCTACCCCTCCCCTGGCCCCAGTTTCTCATTGCTTTTATGGAACAACAGATTTTTTTTGGAGTATTTACACTGATATTTTGAAGTTCCATTCTGTACTCCATTTTTATTACTTTTTAATTTGATATGTCTCTACTTGAATTATTTTCATTTCTATGGTATTAAATATCTGATAATAGAATCATCTTGTCATTCCTCTCCCCACCAATATTTTTCTTTTTAATACATTTTTTCAACTACTCTTATTCATTTGTTCTTCCAAATTAATTTTAGAATAATGTCTTGAAGTTCTAAAAATAAATCTCTTGGTATTTGATTGAGACTGCTAAAATATGAATAAACATGGGAAGAATTGCCATCTCTGGAATATTAAATCTTCCATTTCAGAAACATCGCATGGACTCTCCATTTATTCAAGTCTTCCTTTATGCTCTTCAGTAAATTTTTATTGCTTTATTTACAAAGCTCTCACACATTTTATTGTTTTTTCAAGTTTTCCCAGTTTGCCAGTAGTTTATATAACTATAATTTTCAGAGTACAACCTCACACCTCCATGTGTACACTTGCCCCAGTGACCCTCCACCATCTCCCCAGTGCCATAACCATGACAGCGACCCTCTCCTCTCCCCTCCTTCTCCTATGTCCCCTGGTAACCAATATACTTTTCAAAAAATATAAGCATTATTCTAATTTTTGGCAGTTTGGTTTCTTTGGATATTTATATTCTTCAAATTAGTGATCTCACATTTCTTTCTTTTCTTTTTTAAAGATTTATTTATTTATGCATATAAGAACTCAGGGTACAGGCCAGAGGTGTGGGGGGTGAGAGGATTCACCAGAGACAGAGTGGGGACCAGAACAGGCAGACTGAAGAAATATACTGCTGAGGGGAACAGTGGGCAAGTCAGGAGAGGTCTGCTGCACCATGTGGGTTGCTCCCTGGCTGGAGATTGAACTCATGGTGTAGTGGCTGCGGATAGCTTCATAGGTTGCATCTTAACTTCTTGAACCACCAGGGAGGCACATGATCTCACATTTCTTTATGGCTTTATTCCTAATTGTAAATGAGATTACTACTTGACTATTTTCTGCATGAGTCTATAGTAATTTTTCAGGATCCATGATTTCATCAGTGCTATATTAGTTAAATGACTATATATAGAAACCACCCCCGCAACCTGCTTTTTTAAGATATTTGAGAGAAGCTAATCGCTTGCTCTCCATTCACCCCAGAATGTTTTAGTGATGGGGGGAGTTTCACTTGATGTTCACTTGATCAAATGTTCCATTTGATGTTTTCTCCTATCGCGAATACTAAGGACCCAGTATGGGGGTTGGACTTAGTCAGAGCTAGGAACATTCCACTGGTGATCCTGCTTTTAGTGGGTTGATAGCTGAGGGTGACCTTGATGACAGTCCCCATGATGGTGTATCTTTGCCTTACTTTGCTTTCATTTATTGAAAACTTTTATGTGTATATATAACTGCACACACATTCCCAAAGTACCAGGTTAGAGATTGATTACAACTATTTTTGTATTAGTTTGGGTCACTGCAGAAGCAGACTTTAAGGACTTGTATTGGGATTTTATTTGGGTGATGAATTCAGGAAGCACTAGTGAAGGAGTGAGAAAAGTTACAAAGTCCCACAAAAAACATCAATGACTGGTTTACAAGGAGCCTATCTAGTTAGTAGCTGTAAGAAACTATATGGAATACACCTGGAGTTATCCACCAGATGGCAGGGAGGTTGAGAAACTGATTTATTGACTTGTATCAGGATTGGTTGAAGATTGTTCCAAGTGCTCTACCCCCTGTAATTCTAGTTTGCACTCCCTCTTAGTGGAGCAAGTCTTGGTGTTGCTGGAGAAAGTCCCCAAGCAGTGCAGGAGAGATGTGCAAGTCCTGAGGTAAGAGGTTATCACCCTACTGAGAGCCACCATCACAGTTTCAGGCAACTCCAAATGAACTGAGGGAAGTGCTGTCATCAGTATCTGCTATATATGATTCTATATGATTCTATATATGATTCTAGAAAGACTCACATCTTTAAATATATTTAGAAGGGGAAAATGACTTATTTTGCTTCCCATAAGCCAATGGGTTCTGTGGCATGGATTTTCAGGATTGATAAAGGTCAATTTCAGACCTAATACAACCCAGACAAGTGATGTTACCATTGAGAAATATTTAAGTATTTGAGCAATTTGCTCAGTTTCCTACTCTTTTCTCAGTAGTCAAAGAAATGCTATTTTTATACAAACCTGTAACCGGTAGAACCTTGGGCCCACCTCTAGTGCTGGGGGTCCTGTGTCTTGAGTTTTGTTCCTAAATACATTCAGTATCATGTCTTTAGTCTCTCCTAGTCAAGATCATTAAAAGATTTCCCTTTAATGCAGATATTTCCTATTACATTTTCTGTTACGATTGACTGAACACATTTAGGAAAGTGTTCTTGATGAGAACACCCATAAGAGAAATTAAAAGAAAATCTAGTCTTGTCGTGCATACACCTCAGGTGATTTACTGTGAAGGATAGAACCAATTGACCTAAAAATCTAAAATACTTAAAAATTTCATTTTAATTTCCAATTTTAAATGGTCATGGAGGACTTATCAAGGGAGCAAAGGAGGAAACACAGCTTGTTTCTCTACTGTAGCCCACCCCTGTAGTTTGGTATCACAAGGCAAGCTTGCTTTAACACATCTCTTAACATCTGAGTGTTCACATGAGAACTTGTACTTGTGAGTGTGCATCATGTTGCCACATTGCCTGGGGAAGAGGCCAACAAATCTCCAGGAGGGGTCCTAATAGGTGGACACCACTGTCATGTGATAAAGCTGCATATGGTAGAGTTCCTAATAAGCCTGATACTATTTTTATTTTTTTAAGATTTATTTATTTATTTGTATAAGCTCTGGGTACAGTCAGAAGTGCGGGAGGATGAGAGAATTCACCAGAGCCAGAGCAGGGAACAGAACAGGCAGACCGACGAAATACATTGCTGAGGGGAGCAGCGGGCGGCAGGAGAGGTCTGCACGCCATGTGGGACCCTTGTCTGGTGGCCAGGGATCAATCTGGTGCTGCAGAGGCTGTGGGCAGCTTCGCAACCCAGTTCTCAACCGCTGCACCACCAGGGAGGACCATAAACCTGATATTCTTAATAAGGAACCCATTCAAGCACATATCTTGTTTCCCTCTTAGAGTCTTTTGACAATCTCATGGATAAAGAATTCAAGTTGTCCTTATTCTAGTGCCCCACGGCAATTTTCACCAATCCACAAGAGACACAAGGTCAGGGTTGATCCAGAAGCCAAGAGGAGACACAATAAGTGATACTGAATTCTGAATGGGGAATTTGCCCAAGGTTAGGGTCATTAACTGGAATGAATGCTAATTTTGTTTCTACAGAGTTATAAATTCCCAATAAGTAACACTAAGTGGGGAAATCCTCTGAGGTTCTGTGAAATTTTTTCTTTTTTTATTATTTTTTACATCATTGTTCATTTTTAAACAGTGTTTGCTTCCCCCACCCCCTTAGGTGCTGTCCCCATAGAGTTTCCTTCACTGATGTGCCCGTGCACCATCACCTCAGTCCCCTGTGCTCCTCCCTCCCTCCCTCTGATCCCTCTCTCTCCTCCTCCCCTGCAGGATGTCTCTGGTTTATTATTGTCTGTTTTTACTTTGTTGTGTTTTGTACTGTTATTATTTTTTTTTACACTGATGTCTTATTTGGTTCCCCTATATTCCTGCTATAAGTGAAACCATCCAATATTTTTCTTTTTCCTTCTGGCTTACTTCTCTGTGAAATCTTTTCAATCATGCTGCTGTCTTACCTGGGAGAGGCACAGTGAACAGTTGTGTGTGGACCTTTCTACTTAGCCCCTTCTCTCAGCAGAGTAAGGACACCTGCTCCACCTGTTTGCTTTCATTATTAATAACATGTTCACATTTCAGATGGATGTTATGCCAAATTAATCTAATTATGTATGGCAGCTAATTTTCTAAGAGACAGCCAAATCTTTAGAGGATTTTTTTTTAATTGTGAATACTTAAATTTCATCTTAGATTTTTGTAGCAGTGGGATGAAGAGTGGTAGCAATCTGGCATGCTTCCAGGAGGAATCTTCTAAAAGAGGGGAGTTACTGTCCTTTTATATGGGAAGCTCATTTGGGGGTTTGAGGTTTGAATGAATATCATGTCAGTTAAAATGTTTTAGGAGAAACCTCCACACAGGATCCTTTTCCAGACTTATTCCTATTTCTTTTCATTGTACCCTCTTTGCTGTACCTCCTAATGACTACCTAAATCAGGTTTTTCCCAAATAGGGGTTTTTTTTTAAAGATCTATCTATCTATCTATCTATCTATCTATCTATCTATCTATCTATCTATCTATCTATCTATCTATCTATCTATCTATCTATTTATACAAGAACCGGGGTATATACCAGAGGCATGGGAGTGAGAGGATTCACCAAGACAGAGTGGGGAACAGAACAGGCAGACTGACGGAAGTACACTGCTGAGGGGAGCAGCGGGTGAGACAGGAGAGGTCTGCTTTGCCATGTGGGATTCTCATCAGCTGGCCAGGATTGAACCTGCACTGCAGAGGCTGTGGACAAGCTTCACAGTGCGGTGCTCAATTGCCTGAGCCACCAGGGAGGCCCCCCAAATAGGTTTAACTCAGTTAATAACTGGAAAAAATTGCTAATGACTGCCAGGCATAGCCTGGTAGTGTTAAGATTCAGAGAGAACATTGCTTTTGCTCCTTACCTCTATGTTAGGATAGCTGAAATTTTCCATCTAGGATAAGGGGAAGAGGAGGAAAAAACATTGACTTTTAACCCTGAAAATTCTGCACTGAGCTTGGAGAGAATGAATTTACCTGAAGGTAACTAGATGAAGTTTATTTATTTATTTTTTTATTATAAATTTTATTTTTATATTCCCCACACAATTGCAACCCCCTTATTTTGACCCCAATCCCTCCCCTCTCCACCCCCCACCCCCCATAGAGTATCTCTGGTTCATAGTTGTTTGTTGATTTTGATTTTTACTTTCTTATAGTTATTCTTTTTCCTGGTCCCTTATTTAAGTTTTCTTACCAGGCAAAATTGGAACTTAAAACAAAAATCAAGTTCAGTTATTGAAAGCTACTTATTTGCACAGTGCTGTAATGGATAATTCATGCAATTATAATTGATGTTAACAACACTTATACTGATGTATACTCTATAGTATTTTACAAAATTATGCCTATATGATCATTACAATGGATCTTTACATCAAGGGTGTGGTTTTGAATCCAGGTATTCTCTGTTAGTTCATATCCTTGTTCTTGGACCCTATGCTGCATCCTGGAGCACTCAGGGAAAATTAGAAATTTTCTAATTAGAATCATGAGGCCTGTCTTCATTGGAATCCTGAACTGGCTACCTGACTGCCAACATGACCTGTTGTGTAGCTTTGTCCAGAAGAGGTGGGTGGAGATTTGAGACATAAAGATGGCATCTCTTGAAGTGTCTTGGGCGGCCAGAAACTTGAGATCTTTCAGTATTCCTCCGTATCTCACTTGGCTGAGTGTCTGTGGGTGGATGGGTTTCCAGCAGCCTTTCTGGAAAGGGAGTTTCAGGCTGGGAGAGGTCCTGTAGCTTGGGCTGAGATTGTGGTGCAAGCATCCCCATGGTGTACCCAGGGATTTGAAGGGACTCAAATCCCTGAAGGGACTCCCCAGTGCCACATGGGGCTAGTTGGAACATCACTCTATTCAGGTAATATTGTGGACTCTTGCTAGACCATGGGGACCTATTAGATTGCTAATTCTTGCGTTGTCATAGCTCTCTCAATGTTGAAGTCGAATGGAGAAATCAATACTAACATTAATGATGATGTCACAAAGAGGAACATTTATTGTACATCTATTATATGCTAGGCACAATGCTAAGCTCTTTCCTGTATTAGATCATTTAATTCTTGTAATAACAATGCAGGAGTTACTATTACTGTTTTCATTTTACTGATGAGGAATTTGAGTCTTGGAGACATTTAGAAATAATGTGTAAAGTCACTTAGCCACACCTTGGTCTGTATGACTCTGGAGTGCAATTTGGAACCACTATGCCACACCTTACAATCATGTCCTGGTTATCAAGGCTGCCACTGTATACCAAGTGCTGAGGTGCTTTGTGACTAAGGTCAGCATTATAGTTACATGTAGATGCGTTAGTGGAAATACGTGGGTAACTCCACACCATTACTAACATGACACCACAGTCAGTTATTGACACCTGAACCAGACTCATCAGCTTCAACACCAGAGATGGTAAAGGTACCAAGAGACCTGGGCTGTCCTTCCCTTAATCAGTCCCTTTAGGGGAGGACTGATAAGTTTGTTGTGAACAGAATAGAAGTTGCATATCCACCTTGCTTTCTGAATGAGGCTATTACTGTCCCCAATGAATGCACTTGCCAGAGTATTCCAGAATTGGCTGAAACCTGTAATTATTTTGCCTGATAGGTATTGCTGTCCCCATTTGTCAGGTTGAGAATGTGAGACCCTGAAACCTTAAGTGAAATATCTGAAGATGTTCAACTTGTAAGTGATAGAACTGAAAGGTATCTGTCTGTTCTGGAGCTGGTGCTCATGTTATCCTCTTCTGCTGTAAACTCATTAACAGTCTTAGAAATGTTTTTCCTTTTATTTCCTTTCTTTCAGTATGGCAACAAGACAGATTTCAGGGGGTTGGGAAAAACTGCAGGCTATCCAAACATATATACGTGTATCATCTATGTTAGACTCTGATAAAAGTAATTTAATATTGTGTTCATAGAAATTTTACCCATGGGGCCTCCCTGGTGGCACAAGGGGTTAAGCACCACACTATGAGGCAATCCACAGCCTCTGTTGCATGAGTTTGATCCCAGCCAGCCAGGGAACAACCCACATGGCGAGGCAGACCTTTCCTGTCTCACCCACTGCTCCCTTCAGCAGTGTATTTCAGTTGGTCTGCCTGTTCTGTTCCCCACTCTGTCTCTGGTGAATCCTCTCACCTTCCCAATCTCTGGCCTGTACCCCAGCTCTTGTATGTATAGATAAATAAATCTTTAAAAAAAAGAAATTTCACCCATATTTCATAAGTAGTTGGTTGACTAAAATTTATTGGTGTGCCAATGGCATAATTTGCTGCAATGTTTTCACACCTGCTAAATTATCTAAGGAGCTTTTGGAAAAATATCCATGACTGGGCCCCCCAGAGTTTTGGGGGTAGAGGAAGTAATATTGTGTTTTTTTTTCTTTAGCCCCAAGCACATGATAACAAATCTTTTGTTTCTTTTTCCAGCATTTGAACTTGCCAGACCTCTTTGTTTAGTAATAGCTAATAACAAATCATTATCTCTGGACTGGAAGAGAAAATAGCATCTACAGTTAATATCCAAAGTTTGTGATAAATTAATTTATTTTTAATTTTGGAGCCCTAATCGAGTTTCTTTAACTTTCCTAAATAGCAGTTGGTTTTAACCAAGGGCTACATTGGAAAGAAGAGAGAACAGAGATGATGATTTAGCATTGTCTTTTTACCTTATCCTTCTTGACTTGAAGAACAGAAAATACATGGAAATGAGGAGGGAAGGTATTTTTTTTGAACCCATTTTGCTCACCGTCATTTATTTACCCTGTCTGAAAATAAAAAAAAAAATAATACTCAGTGCGTTCTCACACCTGAAAGTGCAAGTAGTTCACAAAATAAAAGCATACATAATCCAGTGTCAAAAACTGGTGACTTATAGAAATCACCCCTGTTTATTTTTTCCAACAAATACAAATCACTCCTGTTTATTTTTTCAAAAAAAGAGAAAAAACATGGTTCAATAATTCAGTGTTTGGGTCATTGGCAAATACTGTCAGCATCATTCAAGCTCAGTGTTCCAGGCTGTGGGCTCTGTGGCGTGTGTTCATGGCCCGCAAACCTTCCACAGTTCAAATACAACAAGGTATCCGCACATGGAGGTTATGTGAAAAACAAGATGCGCTATCACAATGCACATAAAAAGAAAGTCTTTGAAAAATATCCAAATCTTTCAAGGAATGAAGACACTCCTGTTTTACTGTTGGTTTTGTTCCTTTTAATTACTACTTTTTGGTTTTTGAAGTAAACTTTTTTGCTGTAAGGAAGGAACTGTAGGCCTTTGTGAAGTGGAAACCAACAGGCCACTGGCTAATACATACAGTTTTCCTCCCAGAGAGGGAAGGTATTTTTAACAAACCACACTCCTCCCAGATTTGGCAGCCATTGATAAAGACTATGGAATCTATAACTGTGGACTCCTGGGTTCCTACCAGGGGTCTGACAGCACTTGCTTTATTACTTCAATCAGTACCTTTTTTTGTTGTTGATGGTTTAACTATCAGATTAGGAGAGTTAGAGATCCCATGTTGTTTGCACCATACAAGTGGTGATATTAAAAATATTTCACAAGTACAGTGTAGGCACTCACCAAATCAAAAGATGCTGGCCATGGTGCTGAAACAGGATTCCTGTGACTGTATATTGGTTAGCTGCTGGACGATGGAGTCTGACAGGTTCTGGGAGGTTGTGGTGGTGGTGGTGGTGGTGGTGGTGGTGAGGTTATATGGAGTACCTAGGATAATGACTGACTACCAATTTAGTGGAAGGATTTCACAATTTCATCAACCCCTATAGCAGAGCTAGTGAATACTGAATACCAATCTTAACTGATACTATTATCATTATTTGGCTTGATTATTTTTCAAATAATAAATTTTAATCAATATTTAAGAATAGGGAAATTTTCACTTATTAACTTGGATGTACAGCTTCTCTTGAAAAAAATTATCTGTTATATTTTGTGTGAACTTTTGCCTGGCAACGATTACTTGTGATTTGGAAGTAATTGCTGCCTTGAACTGGCAAGTCCTTTCCAGGTACTGACAGAGCCCAATGAGCCACATCACCCATTCATGTCTCCTGCTGGCTACTAAAGAATTGGCTTTTGTGATTCCTTGGCTAATGATAATAAGATCATTTCCAGCCCTGAAGTTTGAGGGCTCAAAAATCCCATTCCTGAGTGAGGTGAAATGGGCAGGCAGGTGGAAACTGTTGAAAAACTAGACCCTGTAAGGAGTCGGTGACTTTAAGGTGATATTTGAGACATACTAAAGTCAATGACATCTTTTTAAGCTATAAATTACCCCCTGTCATGAATCGGGTGAAGCAGTCCTTTGGTGCGGATTAGTCCCAAGAATATTTCATTAAAATCTCTGCGTAGCTGGCAGTGGGAGGTGACATGCTGGCTTGACTTGTACTTTTTCCACAAGTGACACACCTGTCCTTTATGTCACAAACTATATCTACAGCTTCTCCGGCTTTCAGCCTCAATTATAAGAGTGGCTTGTCGATTTGGCTGTAATTCTGAATTAGCTCCTTGAGATTGTGTGCTGACTGAGGTCAATGCTTTCTGAAGTCTTGTTAAGTGTCTGTCACAAAGCTGACAACCTCGGAGGCTTTCATACTAATGTGCGAGTCACCTCTGCCTTTGAAATCCTGACTTGGACACAAGACAGGGCAGATATTACCTCTGATCCAGAAACCTTTCCTCAAACATCTCTAAATTCCCAAATTTTCCCTCGTCTTCCCTAAAAATACAGAGATCCCGGAACTTGATTATGTCCAAGAATCAGATATCTTGCTGACTCTACTCAGTAGAAAGTGGATTATGTGTTTTATATGGAATAACATTGATAATAGTAATAAATGGTTTTCTTTTTTCCCTTAATTATTGACTGGGTACCTCTTACCAGGTACATTGGTAATGCCATCTATAGTCATCATGAGGTTTACAATCTTGGGGAAGAAGCTGTTTTAGTGTGGGATGTCTCACAAGCAGTTACTAAGAAAAGGATTCTAGTGCCAGTAGTTTATTTGGAAGATGCAGAAGAAAAGGTGAAGAAATGGAGAGGTGACACAGGCAAGGGGAGGCAGTCAGTAAAGTGTGTACGATTAGCCAGATATTACAGCGAAACACTGAAACTTAAACATAAGAGAGACTGAGAAAATATGTAAAATGCAAACCTTAGGATTATGGAGTATGGAGTATTTATATGCTAAGGTGTAATGGAGTGGGGGTATTTATACACCAACTCCAGTGGCTCACCAGTCAAGGATTGCTGCTGGATGCTCTTAATTCTGTCATTTTGTCCTTTAGACAATAACCTTCCAGGGTTCAAGAAAAGCTCGTAAGACCAGAGGTACAGAAATTGGCTGAGCCCCCTAAAATGATAGGGTTTGAGGCATATGGGAGGGGCTCTGACAATATCTGCTGCATAGACAGGCAGATAATAAATACCAACACAGAAAAACCCATAAAATGTCAAATGTTTTCTAAGTAAAGATGCAACCAACAGGAATTTGTCCTGATAATGTTTATTTAAAAAAATCTTTATGCATGTACCTTATTGGATCTTTTGAAAATTCATGAGATTGAATAACTTGCCAGTCAGAGGCAGAGCCAAGACTTGAATCGAGGGCCCTAAGTAGGAAACTGGCACTTGGTTTCTCTCTCCACTTTTCCCCTATATAAACCATCTTCTCTTGGCAATATGCAGAGTGAAAATAGTAGGCAGCTGTGGTCAGAGAGAATTAAATAACAATGTAGTTGCACCTAAGGGAATCCTTCCTTCAGCTGTGTGCAAACTTAACTTGCCATGTTTGGATTCCTGTTATTGTATTTTTTTAAAAAATAGAGTTCAGTATATTCCATGAGGCAGAAATGGGTCAGAGTACCTCCAAGGGAGAGGAAGTCATCATTTTTGCCTCTCTGCCTTTTCATTAACTCTTAAAGCAGATCCCCAGCCTCTCAATGTCTAGGAAGCTAATAAAGTATCTGGCCACCCTGCCAAGGATTGCTGATCTTTATTTCATGAACTGGACACAATTTTTCATGACTGATTATGCACAAGCTCCAATGTTGCTATTATATAACCATCTGCAACAAAAATATTCAGTAACAGAGCATCCAAAAGATTATAGTGCCAGAGAATTAGGACCAAATGGAATGTCATGTTTCATAGTGAAAATAAATCCCTCTCTGGACATGGGCATTCCAGGAGAGTAAAAACCTGTTTTTGGATGTTCCCCCAACTGGTTGGTTTAATGGACATAAAGGAAATACTTCTGGATTTTTCCCTGTGTAAATAACCACCATCTAAATAATAGAGGTTTTAACCCCTGGAAAGAGAATCAAGGTCGTTCAGGCTTGTTTGTCTATTAACAGATACCAGCTTAGTTGTGTTAATTCTGTATTGTTTGTTTTAAAATCAGAGGCAAATTAGCAAACATTTACTGAGTGTAAAACCAGAGCTCTGAGGCATAGGTCATTGGGCATGATCTGCTTTGCTTCAGCCCACTGCCCGGGAAGCAGCACCTGGAAGCTGAGTGGCATCGGTGGTTTCCCGTCCCTGCTGCGCCATTGTGTGCTGGGGGCAGCTAGGGCACACCGCTCTGGAAGTGGCTGCAGTGGCAAGAATTTCCCACCCACCAACAGGATGTTCCACCGGCGGGCAGCCCTCCCCAGGTACAAGCTGGGTTTGAGCAGCTGAGTCATTAGTGGGTAGATGCAGAGTGGCTTTTCTGATGCCCACCTGGATTGATGGGCTGGGATTGATGGGGTGCCCAGCAAGAGCTGGATTTGAGAGCCCAGCCACCTCCGATGGCCAGCTCCAGGAATGAGCAGTGCCCAGCAGCCCTGACAGCCTGTGGGTTGTAAAATGGACAAATCAAGTTCAAGATAGCTCATTAGTTAATTATTCAGAACGAAAAATAAGAACAAACTGATTGTTGTGAAATGGTCCAGTCAGATGCTTAGTACTAAAAATGGTCCAATTAGGCTTGTAGGTGGTGGTGGTGGGGAACCCTGAAATGGGATATAAGGCAGGGGAGAGCCAGCCTGAGAACATTCTGTTCCTGGCCTCCAAAGAAAGAAGAAGGAACAACATCTGACCTGCCAAGAAGGAAAAGAAGCTGAAGACTTTCACAAAGACCTGGCAGCTGCACCTACCTCCAGCCTTGCCTCTGACATTTCCTGGAGCACCAAAGGCCTCAGCCTGGTGCCTCAAAGAGCTGTTGTGCCATTGGTTCAACCAATAGCTCGCAAAGAGCTGGTAATACTGGCATGTCTGACACCACTTCCTGGTGACCAGTGGTAACCAGCCCTACTTGCTAGTGCTGTTTAGCACTGTTGCCAGGTGGCAGGCACTCTGTATACTAGTCACCTTTGAGAGCTGTCCACTGCTTCTGCTAATCAGAAGCAATGCCACCTCCTGGTGCTGTTGTCTTCATTGTTGTTCAGTCCGGGTGCAGTGCTGTCCAGCCTGGCGTTCAGATTGCTACTGCAGACTGCTGTGATTTCACCTCAGTGGGCCCATCTGTGAGCATCTCCAGCTGCCACTGCGGATTGGATCCTGGCCTACTGCTTACTGGTGTGCCATGAGCTCCAGGCCCTCATTGGCAAGACAGCACCTTCTTCATGAGAAGACTTTGTTTGGGTCTTCTGGACACTGCGCATACTCTCTGGGGTGAGCTAAGTGGATATTTGTGGCCTTAGAAAGTCTTTGTTTCCCCAGTCTCCTGTTTGTTAAATAAGCCCATTGTTGTTCTCTGAGCCTGAGTTGTCTTGCAACTGAATGCATCGGTGAGACCCATAGATAGTGACCTGCCCTCTATGTTGGAGCTGACCCCTTATAGCACTTCTGTTCAGCACTGTTTCAACTGCACACGTTTTCTCTAAGGCAAACTTATCATTTCTACCAAGGGTAGTATTTGGTATTGGATTCTTAGAAATTAGTATCAGATGCTTTTAATTTGCAAAGGCTTTCATTGGAAACAGCAGGAAATGATGACTAATCTTTGCAGAAGTTACATCTTTCATTTAGATGAATGATTTTTTAAAAATAGTGGATAGCACATTCCTCTCTATTTTTCATCTGTCCAATGAGGGACTAGGTGATCTCTAAACTCACTCCCTCAAAAAGACTGGGAGCTGCTTTCTTCTTTCTTTTCTTCCTATCCATTTTCCTCCTCTTCCTCTAAATTTACAAAACAGCAACCAGGAACCAGGGACTAACTGCAAAAAAAAAATTACAAAGTAAGACAAAGTAAGTACAAAAACAATTACACACAATGTGGTAAGTGCTATGAAAGAAAGAAGATGATAATAGGGCAAAACCGTGCGAGCAAGTAAGACTGGGATAGCATTTCAGTAACTTGTGGACTGCAGAGGGAAAACATGAGACTAGGGAGTCTGGGATGATGGTAACTTGGGGAGCCAGCGAGAAAAGAGACTTGAGATGAAAGCAGAGGCCTGGAGCTGCCTTTCATTGAGATCGGAGACCCAGGAGGAAAAGCAGGTTAATGTTTTAGGAAAAACTGAATTAGTTCCTGGGAGTACCTGAGTTCTGGCTTTTCTTCTCGACTTCAAGAAAGTCACTCAGTCTACAGGAACTTCAGCTTCCTTATCTGTAAAGTGGAAATAAGAATAATACCTGTATTTCAAGGATAGTCTAAGGATTAAATTTCACCTGTGAGAATGCTGTATAAACTGGCAATCCTCTCCAGGTATGAAGTGTTACTTTTATTAAAGTGCAATCTTCAGTCTGTTCAGAGCATGGGGAATGACTCAGGAGACTGAAATTTGAGTTTAGTCTATGCCTCCTGCTAGCAGTTGGATAGCTCTGGCTAAGACATTGCCCACCTGCACAAGTATATTCTGGCAACTACGTGCTGAATGTGATCCGAATATATATTATGCCTGAGTCATGCAGCTATATAAAAGAAAATTATTTACAACACTTAAAGACAAAGATTTATCATAAAATCTTGCTTCTTAACCCTCCATTCCCACATGCAATGGTCAAATGACGCTGAATGGAGACTGCTTATGTAGGCAGGTGGGGTCTCCAGTGCAGCCGAGTACCCACCACACCTCCCTCGTCCTGGTCCCTGAGACTGAGTGTCATCGGCCACTTTTCATTGCATTTATGCAGTGCTCTCCCCAATCCTGATCCCTTCACACATTCATGTTCCCATCCCGGCTCTGTATGATTTTGGATTTGTGACCCCCTAAATATTTGGTCTTCTCTAAGGTCACATATGTCTTTAGTATTCTATGACCTTGTCTCTAAAGATCCTATAGTTGGCATCTTGCAGACTTGGGATGTCTGACATGCTTTCTAAGCCATGTTTCTGAAGTGAAGGACTGCTTCCTGATGATTTTTCACCAAAAACCCCTTGTTCCACTTGTCTGGTTTAAAGCATGGAATAGAGAGAAATGAACTAGACAGGTGAATCAGTTAAATTTTCTGCTTCTTCTGAATGAAACACTTGTGAATCAACCTGACTTGGGATGAATAAAAATAATTTAAGTCACATGATGGCAAAAAGAGCAGTGTTAGTATAACTCTTAATGCAGAGGCTCAAACAGTATCATTGGACTTGATTTTTCTCCATCTTTTGGGTATTCTCTTCTATTTTGACTACATGATTAAACTCTAAGAGTGGCAGCTAGTGCCTCAAATCTTTCATGGTTTCATGTTTAAGACTGGTGAAAAAAAACAGCATCTTCTCTTCTCAAAGAGAACAATAATATCTCCTCACCATTGCCTGGCTCTGACTGGGCAATGTGTCTCTCCTCTAGTCTGTTGTCATGGTGGAAATTTGTGATGCTATGACTGGTCAGTCCTTTGCTTGTGACATCTCTTGCAGCCAAGGGTGGAGTCAATTGTACCTGGCATCCATGAATTGAGAATGGGAAGGAGTCATTTTGTATAGGAAAATTATGGCAAAATTGTCCAAAGAAGGGAAAATGGAGGTTGTTTATCACAATCAATGTACGTCTACCCACTGCATATAGTTCTTTTATTTGGGAAAAGTGACCATTAGATTATAAGTACTTAGAAAACATTGTATTTATGGGTGAGGGGCTTATAATGCTTGTATCACTAGCAGTGGAATACATCTTTTATAATAGATATGAAATTACTAAAACACACACCTGTGAGAATGACCCATATTGAAAAGATGAAAAACAAGTGCTGGTGAGGATATGGAGAAAAGTGAACTCTTCTGCACTGCTGGTAGGAATTCCAACTGGATCAGCCCCTATAGAAACAGTATGGAGGTGTCTCAAAGGATTAAAAATGGATCTGCCATACAACTCCTAGTCAACTACCTGAAAAATGAAAACATACTCATTTGAAAGGAAACTTGCACTACCATGTTTACTGCAGCAGTATTTACAATTACAATAGCCAAATTATGGGAAGCAACCTAAATGCCCAATAATGGATGAGTAGATTAAGAAGATGTGTTATATATTCACAATGAAATAATACTCAATGGAATAATACTCAAAAGAGATAAATTCATGCCATTTGTGGTAACATGAATGGAGCTGAAAGGGACAATGCTAAGTCAGAAGGTGAAAGATAAATACCAGATGGGCTCACTAATACTCTAAAACTGAAGCATCCAGAGGGAGGGAAGGGAGGGAAGGACTATGGGTAATTTGGTGGTAGGTGCACTATAGTGGAGATACCAATTAATGTTATAGTGGAGATACCATCTGAATGTTACCTAAATTAAAAAAAATCAATTAATTAAAATTATTAAAATAACCTCTCAATTTAATAAATTTTTAAAAAAGCATCATCAAATGAATAGTTTGATATTTCTTTTTAAAAATATTTTATTTTATATAATTCTTACATCATTTTTTCATTTTTGCACAATGTATGCATTTTCATTTTGGTTATATTCCCCATACAATTGCACCCCCCTATTTTGACCCTAATCCTTCCTCTCCCTACCCCCACCATAGTGTGTCTCTGGTTTATAATTGCTTATTGATTTTGATTTTTACTTTATCTTAATTAGTCTTTTTCCTGGTCCCTTATTTAGGTTTTCTAGATTCCTGCTATGAGTGAGACCATCGGTATTTTTCTTTTTCTTTTTGACTTATGTCGCTGAGCATGATCCCTTCTAGCGCCATCCATGTTGCTGCAAACTGCATGTGTTTATGCTTTTTGATTGCTGAGTAATATTGCATCATGTATATGTACCACATCTTCATGATCCAGTCATCTATTTTTGGGCATTTGGTTGTTTCCATAGCTTAGCCATTGTAAATAGTGCTGCTATAAAAATAGAGGTGCAGGTGCCCTTTGGAATTAATGTTTCTGCATCATTTGGGTAAAGGGTCAGTAAATTTTCTAAGGGTCAGTAAATTTTTTTCTGTAAAGGGGTAGACTATGCAAACCACATGCTGTTTTTTTATCACATGTTCTTCTTCTCTCTTCACAACTATTTAAAAATGTAAAATCCATTCTTCGCTCTTGTGCCAAAACTCGATGGTGGTCTGAATTTGGTGTGCAGGTAAATTTTCCTGACCACACTCTGGGTGATATGAATTATTCATTGAACAAAGCAGATGGAGATATCTGCCCCTATGGAACATTTAATTCTCACAAAAATCCTAGCACAGATATCATATTTAGTCCTATCTTAGAAATAAAAAGAACAAATAATTTGTCCCAAATCACAAAACTAATAGTAAGAAAACCTGGGCTATGAGCCAAGTTCTGATTCCAAAGATTACAGTTTCATCCTTTGTGTTTTACTCCCTGTCACTTGTCCCTTTTCCATGACAAACTTGGAATTTTGAGTTCAAGTCAAAACATTAAACAAAGATAATGGAGATACTACATGTATGGGACACTGTCCTAGGTACTGAGAAATCGGCTAGCCTGTAATCATAATTTGGCTTATGGGTTGTGTTTGATACTTTAGGAACGAGAAAGATCACCCAGAAGAAATTCAAACAAAGAGCCAGGTCTAAATCTGGAGAAACTTTGATATAGAAAGCTGGGTGGAGGAGATGATGCAGAGAAAGACATTAAAAGGTTAAGGGAAAGCCAGGAATAGAGAGCTCAAGAAAAATATCACATGCTTCCAAGAAAGCAAGGAAAGTGGGAATTAAAATGTAGCCAGTGGGTTTAGAAATATAGAGGTCCTTAGTGCATTTGGTAAGAGCTCTTATGGTAGAATCTTGAGACTGAACCCAACTCTGAGTGTACTAAAGAAAGAATAGGAGTTAGCGGGCATAGACACAGTGTGTGTAGGTGACAGAAATCTTTTTGAAGACCGACAGTGAAGATGAAAGAGAAATAGGACAGTCACCTTAAGGAGAATATGTAGATTGTGCATTTTCCTGTTTTAAGCTGGGAAAGACTAGAACATTTTTTAATGTTTATAAGATAAATACAAAGAAATGGGCTATAGGGCCTCCCTGATGGTCTAAATTTTGGTCTCAGCACTATTACTTTTTTTTCTTTCTTTTTTTTTTTTTGTGGCCCCTCCCTGCCACACTATCTGAAAAGCTTAATGTGTAAAGGGAATGCACTTATGGACTTAAGAAACTGATCATTGTGTGACCTTGGAAAAATGTCCCAAGTCCTCTGAATTTCAAATTTACATCACAATGGGTAAGCTGTACTAGATGAACTCCACAATGGCTTCCATCTAAATAGTCTAAAATTCATTGTAAGTTGTTTGATTTGGACAAATCAGCTCTTCTGGTGAATATTGTGCTTTGGTGTACTGTGGCTGTGCAGTCCAAGTCGAAGCTAAACTGTGTGGTTAGAAAGAACAGGCCACTTATTGTGCTATTCTTCTTAACTTGTTAACCTCCCAAAGACATCTCAGTAGTTAGAAACTAACATTTCCAGCTCCACAAGATAGAATTTATTTATTTTTTTTAAATAATAAATTTTATTTTTATATTCCCCATACAATAGCACTATTACTTTTGAGTTCGATTTCCTGCCAGGGAGCTAACCCATTTGGTGCAGCAGACCTCTCCTGTCTCACCCTCTGCTCCCCTCAGCAGTGTATTTCAGTAGATCTGCCTGTTCTGCTCCCCGCTCTGTCTCTGGTGAGTCCTCTCACCCCCTGCACCTCTGGCCTATAGCCCAGTATTCTACACACAAATAAATAAATAAATCTAAAAAAAAAACTGGGTATAAAGACACAAGAGGGGCAGAGAACAATGAGCTAGTTGGGGTCCTCAGAAGAATAAGGGGTTTGAAGCCCATATCATAAGCAGGGACTGGGTCTTTCATACAGGTGGGGAAGGGCATCTTCTTCCATGGTCAGAGGACAGAGAGGAAAGGCACTGATGCAGCAATGTTTACAGATTTGGTAGATGGAAGATAAAAAGTTTCCATCTAATAGCTTCTTTTTTCCCTCTGAGAACTACATATTTCTAGTTTTATTTCTCCTGGGCTCACATGTGTGAAAGGATTGAAGTGCAGCCTGCATAGGAGTAAGAGAGGGAGATGCTGAGCTGAACACTTACAAATTATCAGCTATTCTATTTTCAGCTTTTATCTTTCACTGAAAATAATCCTCATGAATTTGGTAGACAAAAGAAACTTGTTCTTGAAAAAGAAGAAAGCATGATGTTCAAAGCAATGCATGCTCATGTCATAGGACTGAATAGGCTGACAGCACTTGGGATGTTTGTATTGTTTATCAGAAGCAGTGAGACAGGTGTCTACCATCCAAGATCTCGGCGAAAGAATTTTACTGCATAAATCTTTGAGTCAAATTTGCAAAAATATCTAAAGGAATTCTTCTAAAGCAAATAGCAAATCTAAAACCCAAGTCAAGTGTACCAGTCTGCATTGGACCATCCGCCCATGTTGCTCACAGCTCAATCTGTCTGCCTCTGCCACAGTGATCAAATCACTAGCAGTTGAAAAGTGGAATATCCCTGCTGAATTCAAAATCAAGTTCTACTACTATGAAGAGTGGTCTTATTGAGCTATCTGGCCTGCCTGTGCCTATACTGTTGCTCTTTTTCTTTTTCCTGTCTTTTTAAAATGTAAAAAATAGTCTTAAAAATTAATTAATTTTTTAAAAGATTTATTTATTTATTTATTTATTTATTTATTTATTTATTTATTTATACAAGCACTGGGTACAGTCAGAATCACGGGAGGGTGAGAGAATTCACCAGAGCCAGAGCGGGGAGCAGAACAGGCAGACTGACGAAATACACTGCTGAGGGGAGCAGCAGGCGTGACAGAAGAAGTCTTCGCACCATGTGGGATCCTCTCCGTTGGCTGGGGATCGAACTGGCGCTGCAGAGGCTGTGGGCAGCTTCACAGCCCAGTGCTCAACCACTGCGCCACTGGGGAGAGGCCCCAAAATTAATTAATTTCTAACCAAGGTAACATTGGGATATCCCCATCAGGTATTACCACCTTAGTGTTCCCACCATTCCCCCTATTACACTACCACAGACCATTATGCCTTCCTTTCTCCTGTTGGTGTTTCCTCCAGCCCCCGACCCTGGGTGGCTCAGTTCTGTAGTCAGCTACCAAAGGATATGTGGAATATAAAGCAACTAAATTATTAGTCAGATAAAGACAAGCTGAAAAAAAGTGGCTTTATCCCTTGGAGAGTCAAACACTGAAGATTAGTTCCTTATATTTTTCAGGTCACCTAATCTGAACTCTAATTCTGTTAGATATAAAAATAGGGAAAAATTAAAATTATTTTTACACTTCCAGCCTGCATTTTTCTTTCTTAAGAAGCACAGAGTATAAAGAAAAAGACTCCTAGGAATTAAAGGAACAGGGGCTTCAGCCATGAGAATCTTAGAGTCCTAGGGTTGCAGAGGAACTCAGAGGTTCTCTGTTGAAACTTTTCTTGAAGAATCCCCTCTTCATCAGTCTTCATGAAGTCCTTGGCCTGACCATGGCAGTGAAGGTGGGGGGGGTGTCCCTGTGATGTTGTCCTGTTCCTGGAGGGTTCTTCTGGTGATGGAATCCTTTTTCATATGGAGTGACTTCAGTTCTCTGGTAACCCACTAATTCTGTGCTACTGAGTTATGTGGAATACACTGAATCCTCTGCACACAGACGATCTTCATATATATATATATATATATATATATATGTATATGTATATATATATGTATATATATGTGTATATGTTTTTGCTTTTAGAGTATGGAGGCTTTCCCTGAGGTAATCCTGTGATTAAGAACAGATACTTAAACACTAGTTAGTGAGAACATTCAGTTGTCTCAGTTTTGATTCTGGTCAGGAGTCAGGCATACATTTCCCATATCACAGGCTCATATTGCAAATACCAGCCTCTTCTATGAGAAGACACATCTGGCTCTCCCAACTGCCTGAGGCTCCAGTTGTTCTAGTTTGGGAGCCTAACCCCAAGCCAGTAGTCATTACTCTGTACACTTCCTACTAAAGTTATCAGCAGTGCACACTCTACACTACATGATAACAGTCTGCACCCCTTCCTCCAGTGCTGTTTCTGGTCTCCAAAGTCCTCAGTGTGGATATGTGCCCAGTAGTTAATAATGGCAGAGACATTCACACAGCAGCAAGATGGCTGTAGAGTAGGTTACACTGCCGTGATATCATGCCAAACTCAGTGTGACCACGGTTTTTCCCTACCCCTCTCTGTTGCACCACTGATACCTATAGTCATCCTTTTATCTTTCAGGGAGTGTTCACTTTGTTTTGTTGTGATTTGGTTGGGAATGTGTGAAGGAGGCACCTTTACTCTACCACCATCTTGCTGGACTCTGGACTGAGTTTTATAATGAACCTAAAGGTCATAATACAGTGCTCTGAATTCAGAGACTCCATATGCCATCATAAATCCATCACTCCCAGCTGACTGACCCTGGCGAGCTACTTCATCTGTTGGTATATTTCCTCATGCACAAAATGCCCACCATATGAAATTGTGAGACTAAGAATAAATTGCTTAGATCCAGCAAGTGCTCAATAAGTATTTAATTTATTTAATAGTTATTAGTTAGATTAATTATAAATCAAACAATAATTAATATTTTATTTTTACTTATTTATAGAATACTGGCACCTTGTTCTTCTATCTTCAGCTAGACCTTTAGCAGGTATGGTATCTTCTTGAGACTTGCAATTACAACCAGCAAAATTCTAGGTTAGTTAATAGTCACCCCATCAAAACTAGCTAATTTTCCCTAAAAAATTAACTGAAGAAATTATTGTATTTTTTTTTCCTGTTGGGCCTTTGTTGAATGTTTTTCCAGAAAGCATTCTCCTTAGCAAAGATTTGTAGGCATTTTTGAAATGCAAGAACAAAAGCAGGTGGCATGTTTGGTAATAAAAGAATGTGGCTTGGTCTCTAGAACTCCTAAAAATGAAACTGTGGCCAAATAACCTACCTTTCTGGTTATCATCTTGAATACTGATGGTCTCCAGAATTGTGGTCCATATGTGAACTGGAGAATGGATGCCCAGGAACATTGTTAACAATATCCTGTTCCCTTTCCTTTTCCATCATGAACCTGAGAAGGGTCTGGGTTTTCTAGGTCTGATTTATGGAGTTGAGATAATTTTCTCAGGAGATATTTCTGTAAAAGCATTGCTATCTTTGTCGTTGTGAAATAAAATTTCATAGTTATAGTTCATGAAGGTTTCAGGGGAGACTATAGTAAAAAGATGGTGTTGAACTAAAACAGTTCACTGATTCCCACAGGTGCTCGCATTTTATTAGTAAGCACTAGACTTCTCATCCCCAAGCTGATTGATCTTGAGGCATCTCTATGGATCTCTGCAGGGAGATGATCTCTGCTTTTGCATCTCTGACCCACTGAATCTACCCAGTTCCCTCCTACTGACTGGTTGGAGACATATGAAAATAGAAACTCTGTTCTCCAAGTTGTTTGCATTTCAATGCTTGCTGATTCTCAACAACTGAAAGTTTAACTTGAGTGCCAGCAGGAGAACTGTTGTCATATCGAATGTGAAGACAGAGGAATTTGTACAATATGAAGATAGTGGACCGGTATATTTTTGCTGAATGGATAAATTTTCAGATAGAATAGTTATACTCTTCTGGTGGGGCCTTTTCCCCATATTTGACCAAAAGAATCATCCATCCATCCATCCATCCATCCATCCATCCATCCATCCATCTGTCCGTCTATCCATCCACTCATCCATGGCTTTATGTAACCAGATTGACAGGTGGATAAAATCAGATTAACATGTTTAGATCAGACCTGGAAAGACAACACAACTGACAATTCTGTTTTGATGATTCACAGGCACCTCAAGTTCAACATGTACAAAAAAAACTTCCTGCCTAGAAATTTTATTTCTCCTGAGGTGTTCATATGTCAGCAAGTAGCATCACCATCCTCCCATTTGCCCAAATTAGAATCTCAGAATATTTCTAGACTTCTACCTCTTTACTCCAGTACCTAAATCCTATTGATTATTATGGAATATTGGTCACATATGTCAGCTTCTCTCTGTTTCTACTGTCCATTAATACTGGCCACTAACATTTCCTGCCCAAATTATTGCAATTATTCTTGTGGCAGGTAGAATCTAAGTTGACTCACTAATTCCTCCCGCCTCCCTTCTGTAATACCCATTCCTTCTCCCTTGAGTATGGGTTTCGGCATAGTAACTTGTTTCTAAAGATTAGAATATAGCAAAAGTGATTTGATGCCATTTCTGAGAACAGATTATAAAAGACCATGACTCACACTTTGCTAGTACACTCTCTCTGGCACTCCTCCTTTGCTCTGATTAAGCACACTGCTATGTTTGTATGCTTCCTGCAGGGCATCTGATCAGCAGTCAGTGAAAAATTGAGGCCCTCAGTCCAACAGCCGTAAACAACCGTGATTGAACTTAGAAGTAAATCCTTTTCCAGTCAAGTCTTGAGATGACTGCAATCCGGGATGACATTTTGATTGCAGCTCTGGGAGTGACTGTGAGCCAGAGGATGTCGCTAAGTTGCACCCGGATTCCTGATTCACAGATACTGAGATAATAAATGTTATGGTAAGTCCCTATGTTTTGCAGTAATTTGTTACATAGAATGGATAACTAAATACAATTTCCTAATTGGATTTCCCACACCCATTTTTACTTCCCTTCACACTGCAGTCAAAGTTTGCAGATTTACTAACATCTGCTTGTTGCTTAAGCTTTTTAAATGGCTTCCCATTGCATTAAAGCACTTAACATATGGTCAAAGACCCTTTGACTGACTGTTGCTCTCCAAGCTCATCTCCCACGATTTCTCTTTAGAATCTATACCCCACCAGTCTATCTTTTTCATTGTCTATGGTCCCATGTTTTTACCTGCGAACCTTTGTACTTTTCGCGTCTCCTGCTAGAAGCTTTCTTTCTCCTGGCCCTTTTTCTGCCTATTTTGTAGACACCTTTATTGTTTTAGCTTAATTGTCACTCCTCAAGGAAATCTTTCTTTCCTGACCCAACCCTATAGACTAAATTAAGAACTTACCATGATTTCTCTATCAAACACTGATTGCTCTTTAATATGAAAATTTCTTTGCAAGCCTCTCATTCTTGCTCAACTGGAAGGTGTATGATGTCACCTTCCTCACAGTACTGGAACATTGTGGGAGCTCATTGCTCAGTGTTTAAGAGGAAAAGGGAAGTTTAGTTCCTTCACAAGGGGTAATTTGGCTGTCCAAATATATTTTGGGCACAACAAATTCAACTTGCCCTATAATCATGGAGTTTAACCTTCAACTTTCTATTGACCAGGCATGTCTGTGATTTTCTCCTTTCAACAGGTAGCTGTAGTTTACAAGTAAGATAGTATTGAAGTAAGGCTGAATGCTATGGAAGGAAATAAAAAGACACCTCTTTCTTGTGAAATATAAAAAGATGTTTGGGGGGAATTGTGGAGAGTAGCAGTTTTTGTTCCTAGGTCTCCAGCATGAAGGGGCTATTCCAACCATAAATGCTTTGATTTGCTCAGGCTTTTTTTTTTTTTTCCCATGAGCAGATAATCTTACTTATGCCTATATGAAAGACAGAGTATGTGAAATAGTGTCAGATCTGAACTGTAGTCTTCCATCAAAACTCTGCCAGAAAGTTATGGTGGCCAACATTTATAGACCAAAATGAGTAATTTCTACTATATGCAATTCTTAATGAAGAGAGTAGGGGCAGTGCACTTTGTGATTTTATATGGAATGTTAATATTTTATGTACTTACAAGAACAACTGGTAATTAGGTTATAAGCAAATCCAAAGTTGTGTGTTTTGAGGTTCAACTAGGAGATTGCTTATGTGGGAGTTGGGTATACCCTGTGTTATGCCCTGGATTATTTTCCAAATCTAAATGTTCCTTGCTTTTCATGTGTATTGGAGTTGTCATTTGTTCCTGTCTCCATCATAAAACAATTTGTAAAACACATTGAAGAAATGGAAAAATGTAGTGTTGGCGATACATTGCATAGGCATGGGCAGGAAGGTCTACCACCACTGACCTGGTCATGAAGGAAACTAACAAGCTAGCCTCCAACATGGTCTACAGTTTCTGGTAACAAAAGAATATATGGGATATTGATCAACTTTGATCAAAATTGGGTAAAATGTATGTGTAGGATTTATGCCCAGAAAAAACACTGATCTCAATATAATATAAAACAAGTTTCTATTAACATGAGCAACCTGAATTTGAATATACAGAAATAATCTTAATAATAATAATTTTTACAGTTCTCATTCCATTCTTCCATTAGTTCATCCATTAGTTTATTCATCAATTTAATTTTTACTAAATAATAACATGGATATTTACTATAAAACTTAAATAGGACAGTTAATTTAGCATAGGCTAAATTATGCTACAGTAATACATGGCATCTAAGATTTCAAATTATTTTAGGTTCCTATACACCCTGGGTTTACTGTGGCTCTCCCAAGTCCACCTCATTCCAGAGCTAAGGTAGAGAAATGACTTTCATCTGCTCACGCTGGCTTCACTGACCCTTGGCAGACCATGTCATGGCTCTTAAAGCTCTACTCAAAGGGTCCACCACTCACATGTCGCTGGTCAAAGTGCCCATGGAGTGAGATGGACAATCGTCCCATGGTTTCCTTTCCCTGGTAGTAGAAGCATGAATATTTTGAACAAATAATACAGCTTATATCAACATAAACAGCAGAAGATTTTAAATGAAGTTCCCAATTTTAATGAATAGTTCAGCTTATTTGATAGGGATACTTATGAGATGTGAAGAATTCGTGGTTCTGCCAAGAAGTTTCTTTTGTCAAAATCACTGCCCTGATTTTTGAACAAAGTAGCATTTTTCCATTGCTCTGACACCCCCCTAAACTGATTTGTAGAGGCACAAATTTTCCAAGATCCTCAGTGCACAACAACAGAGGGGGCAGCTGAAAACTTTTGGAAAAAAGTCGTTCCTGGAACTTGTAGATCAGATGCTGAGTTTGCTACTCTCTTGGGATTGTATCCTTTGACTTCATTTATGCAAAATTTTTATACCTGCAAGTCATTCACTCTTGAAGTAAAGTCATTAATCTTACACTAGCAAATTTAATTAAAGTTGCTCATTGTTGATATCTAGTGTAAAACTGGCAAACTTTATTAGTCATAGAAAAAGTGATGACAGCACATGCTTTTTTATAGCATGAATGGGATTTTATTTATACTTTATGCAAAACAAAGTAGCCAGTATAATTAGATGGTAATTTGTAACTTCCAATGTAAACATTTTAGGAGCAGTAGTATCAAAAGTGAGTGCTAATTAGAGAGCTGGTAGAAAAAAATATATAAGTAGTAACAGATTGACAAGCTATACCAAACAGCAGGCTATTTATAAGTGCATGCTGTTTTTAACCTCTATTTTGTTTAATAGTCTTTGGACAACTCAGAAGAGGGGAGAACTTCACAACTTGATTTGCAGTTTAATTTCTGTAAATACAAATAAACCTTGCAGACGTGATTGCGGTGCATCTAGCTGTGATAATTAAAAAGTATTATTAACTGGATGACTTTCTGACTGTGTCATCTGAGATTCTAATGTCTTCTGTGCTCCATCTCACCAAAGAAAGGATAAATCCAAGCATTATTTAATTATGTTTTTTACAATAAAGGGCACATTAATCAGCAACCTTTCAGGAATGCTTGCCTTGTTCTCATTTATTCAAACAATAAAAAAGCCAAGAAATATTTATGTGAAAGCAGGGGTGGTGGTGAGTCACAGGCACTCATCTGGGCTACAGTTGACCCTGTGGATACTTGACCTCTAATTTCTTTAGTGAGGATATTGTTTTAAATTGTCTGGAGACTGAGAAATGATTTGCTACCAAGTTTATAGCTATCTTCTGGATTTCTCAGCAAAAAAAAAAATGTCCTTTATTGCAGAAGGAAATGAATTACAATGTGTAAGAATTTTTCTCCCATGGTCATCTCCTATGGAAACAATTGTCAGAATTCATAAGCTAAGGAAAGATGAGGGTTTGTGAGAAAGGGAAAATTTTGTATCATTATTGTTATTTTTTTAAGTTGAGTTAAAATTCACATAAAAATAAATATTCTTTAGGTATAAAAATATTTTTAGAAAGAACATAACCATTTTAATCATTCACCATTTTTATGATTTTCAAGTGTAAAATTAAGTGATTTTTAGGAGATTCACAATGTAATGTACCATCACAACTATCTAATTCCATAATATTTTTATCATCCCAAGAAGAAAATGCATGTCTATTAAGCAGTCATTCCACAATTACTGCTCCCTCAAGCTCTGGCAATCATTAATCTACTTTCTGTTCCTATGAATTTGCCTATTCTAGCTTTTCACATATATGGAATCAAAAATATGTGGCTTTTAATATCTGACTGCTTGCACTCAGCATGTTTCCAAGGTTCATCCACGTTGAACATGCAACATGTTATGACTGAAAAATATTCCATTGTATGGCTATACCATGTTTTGTTTACCTATTCATTCATTATGGACATTTGACTTGTATCCACTTTTTAATGAATCATATTGCTAACAACACAAGGGTTGATAGCAATATGTGTAACAGCACTTGTGTTGTCAGCAATATGTGTAAATTACTGTGAAAATGTTTTCGTTTCTCTTGGGTATATACCTAAGAGTGGAATTGTTGGGTCAAATGGGAATTCTATGTTCAACTTTGTGATGAACTACCAAACTATTTTCTACAGTAGCTACATGATTTTACATTCCTATGATCAATGTATGAGGATTCTAGTTTTGTAACTGAATCCTCTTGGGGCCCAGAGGCTATGAGGCAAGACAACAGCCAGCCTCAAAAAGGAGAAGTGACTGAGCAGCTGACCTCCAAAGAGTGAAGGAATATCAGCAGCCTTTGCAGAGAGAAGAAACAGGGAGCAGCTGGCCTCTGAAGAGAGAAGAATTCATCTTTCCACCTTTTAAGAAGGATTCAGTAATCAGTCCCAAAGAGAGACACACATCAAATAACCGACCTCTGTGGGATTCAGTGTCCCTCCAAAGACCACAGAGATTTGGTCACAGCACCCACCTTGGCCCTACTTCTGATATCACCCACCAGGGGTACCATCAGCCTCGGCCTGCTCTGTCAAAGAGCTGTTTGCTGTTGTTGTATGCCAACAGTTCACAAAGAGCTTTCCATAGCCTGTGGCATGCCTTCCTGGTGCTGTTGAGTCCATTGCTGTCTGGTGCTGCCTCTGGCCCAGTCTTTAGACTGCTGCTGTGGGCTGCAGTATCACCTCATCTTCCATGAGCAGCCTTTGTTTGGGACTTCTGGACACTGTGGACACTCTGCAGTGACACAGTCAGCCACTTGTGGCCTTTGAAATTCTTTCCTTTTTCTCAATCTCCTGTTTGTTAACTAAACCCTGTTGTTGGATGCTGAGTTTTAGTATTCTTGTAATTGTGCACATGGGTGAGAACCCACTGACAGTGATCTGTCCCCACCTTGCACTGTCCTTTGACCCTGTTGTAGCACTATGTTTTAGTACTGTTTTAATTTCTTCACATTCTTATCAATAATTGTGTGTGTGTACATGTGTGTGCATGTGTGTGTGTGTGTGTGTTTGTGTGTGTTTGAGTTTGGTTAGAGTCACCCTAGTGGGTGTGAAGCAGTATCTCATTGTGGCTTTGATTTGCATTTCCCTAACAACTTATGCTGTAAAATTAGGTGTCTTAATTTGCTTATTGACCAGTTGTGTATTTCTCTAGAAACACCTATTCAAGTGTGTTGCCCATTTAAAATCACGGGCTTTTCTTTTTGTTGTTGAGAATTATTTATTATGATTATGAATTCTCTATCAGATACATGATTTGTATTTTCTTAAATTCTGTAGGTAGTTTTCTACCTTTTCTTGATACTGCCTTTGATGGACAAAAGTTTGAAATTTTGATGATGTGGGCATATTGTGAGTATTCTGCGACCCTTCCTCCCTCTTGGTCTACCAGGCAAAAGAGCAAAACCATATGTTAAGGCTTAAAGTCAGAACAGGATCTACCCTGTTATGTGAAGAAGTCATTCAGGAATCTGGTGCCTGCAGAAAAATTTCTACTTGCAACCCCGGCTTATGGCTAAAAAAGCCAGTGAAAAAAGAGCTAGGCAGTGGCTCTCTAGCCTCTGCATCTCTACAGCAGATTCTTTGAAGTCAGGGTTATGATTAAATGCCGGCATGTACCCTCCTCCTCATATAACATGATGTAATTTAGAAATCAAGACAATGATACCCACAGACAAAACGTGGAAGTCTTTGTCAAGAATAATTGCATTTTTGATGAAAGTGACTCACTGTTCTTTTTCTTTTTTTTTCATGTACGCAACCCTGGAACAAGGTATATAAACTGAGCACAAATGTCTACGAGTTGGAGCAATTTCCACAGGGTAAAATCTGTTGGACTGTTTCCCAGACTCAGATTCTCACTATGATTATCTAATAAACTCTTTATTATTGAGACTTTTACTTCAGTCAACAAAGAAGTCCATTTTTGTTGCTTGTACTTTAGATATCATACTTAAGAATCCAATAAAAAAATACAAGGTCATCAAGATTTACTCCTATGTTTCGTTAGAATAAAGAGTTAGGAAGGTTTTACCTCTTACCTCTTACTTTTAGGTCTTTGATCTATTTTGAATTAAGGTTTATATATACTATAAGGTAAGGATAAAACTTCATTGTTTTTCATGTAGAAACTCTTGTTCTTGATCCATTTGTTGAAAAGACTATTCTATCCCCATTGAATGATTTTAGCACCTTCTTGAAAATTAATTGGTCAAAGATAGATGGGTTTATTTCTGGACTGTCAGTCTGTCCTATTGGTAAGTTTGTCCTTATGAAAGTGTTAGGGGGAAAGGATGTTCTAAAGCTAATTCCATACAGGCTTTGTGGACTCCACCCCCACCCCAGGCCAAAGCGAAAGACACTGGGAACTCCAAATCCCATCACCACCAAAGGGAAGGTGGCTGGGACCTGAGGGTGGCGTTAAGCAGCCAAGTTGGTATAAAGCCAGACACGTGGGCTTTGGAGGGGTTCCCCCATTTTGGCTCTCCGCCAGCTCACAGCGTCCAGCCAGCTCTGAGAGTTCCTTTGGGTTTCCAGGTCGGCGAAACAGGTAGGACGCATTAAAGACTTTATTTCCCTATTTTCTCCCTGAGTTGTACATTTTCCTTTTCCCTTGTAAATAAACCTTTTATTAACCTTTTGTGTATTCCTGTAGTGGAGTATTAATAAGTCCCTTTTAAGTGCACGGGTGAGGACCCACAGCCAGGCAACCTGTTCAATATCGGGGCTGCCCTATAACAAAAGTACCATACTATTTTGATCACAGAAGTTTGTAGTAATTTCTAATTTTTTTCTTTTTCCAAGAACAATCTTGGTCATTGATAATTGCATATAAATTTTAGGATAAGCTTGTTCATTTCTGCAAAGAGATAGTTGGAATTTTGATAAGGATTTCATCGAATCTGTGGATAGCCTTGAGTAATTTTCCTTCTTAATATTGTTATCCAGTCTGTGAATACATAATTCTTTATTTCTAAACATCCCACTAATTTTTCTGTTTTTTTTTTCAATGATGGAAAATATTTCAGATCTTGCAAATCTCTGGCCAAATTTATTACTGGAATTTTATTCTTTGAGATGCTATTGTAAGTGTAATTGTATTATTAATTTCAATTTTGGATTATTTATTGCTAGTATATAGAGAGGCAATTGAATTTCTGTATGGCAATCTGGAATTTAGCCAATTTGTTGTATTTGTTATCATCACTAATAGCTTTTTTTTAAATGTGTGGATTTTTTAGGTTTTTCTACATGTAGGAGTGTATTCATAGTTAGTTCACTAGTCCATTTACAATTTGGATACCTCACATTAATTTTTCTTCCCTACTTTCTGTTGGCTATAACTTCCACTGCAATGTTGAAAATAAGTGCTAATATCAGAATTCCTTTTTAAAAAAAATTGAAGTAACATTTTAACATAGTGTAAGTTTCAGGCGTACATTGTTAATTTTTAATTACGTTCATGACTACATTAAGTTTACCACTAAAAGTCCAATTCTATCCTTTGTAATACAATTCACCCCTTTCACCTGATTTATCTACCCTTTCAGGTAACCACTAACTTGATCTTACAGTCTAAAATTTTTTTATTTTATTTAGTTCATGTGTTTGTTTCATTTCTTTATGTGGACCACATATAGTGAAATCACACAGTATTTAGACATTCTTTTGTTATTCCTGATCTTATACAGAAAATTCTTCTGTCTTTAACCATTAGTTTGATGTTGGTTGTGGGGTTTTCATAGATGCCCACTGAGAAATTCTTTTATCTCTAATTTGTAAAGAGTGTTTATATGAAGATTTTTGGATTCTGTCAAGTTTTTTCCACAATGGGATGGACCAAATTTTGTCCCAAATTCATATGTTGAACACTTTAACTCTCAATGTGATCATATTTGAAGATAGTATCTTTTAAGAGGTAATTAAAAATGAGGCCATATGGATACGAGTGTAATTCAACAGTACTGGTGTCCTTATAATAAGCATGAGAGATACCAGGAGTTCGTGCACATACAGAAAAGGGTGTCATGTGCAGAAATTCATTTCTTCTGAATCTCAGTTACTGGATCCATATGTACTCTGCTTGATATCATTTCCAATGCACATTTCAGCAGATTACAGAATGAATTACAGAATGAAGGATTTAAAAATCCTTTAAAAAGAAGACATACTTTTCTGCTCCTGTCATCACCTCTCATAGTTCTAGCTATGTGGTGGTAGCTCTTAAGAGAAGATCAACTAAAGGCTTTTCTGAAGTCCTTGAGCCCTGGGTGCCAGCAGGAGCCTAAGAACTGGTTGTCAGGAAATGCTGTACATAGGCCCTGAGGCAGCTGGGCAGCAGAGTCTTTTCAGCATTCAGAACTCAAGTAGAGAGGAGGAAAGTACTTTCCCTTCCCGCGCTGAGCACCTCCGGTATTGGCCTGCCAGTCTGGTGTCAGCACCCTGATTTTCTGTCTGGGACCTACTTCTCCCCTTCTTATGCAGGTATGTGGACTCTCCTCCCCTCACATGCCCAGGAAGGGACAGATGACCCAAACCAAGTCAGTGCAGGGGCTTCTGTCCCAAGGTGTCCTCCAGAGCTTGCAGGGGTCACCACATAGATGGTGACCTGTGACGTAAGCAGGGGAGATGAGAGACCAAAGCAACACTGGAGCCCCAAGAGTTTTCAGTTACATTTATTTATTTATTTTTAAAGTTTTATTTATTTATGCATACAAGAACTGGGGTACAGGCCAGAGGTGCGGGGTGGAGGTGGTGAGAGGACTCACCAGAGATAGAGTGGGGAGCAGAACAGGCAGATTGACTGAAATACACTGCTGAGGGGAGCAGCAGGTGAGTCAGGAGAGGTCTGCTGCCATGTGGGTAGCTCCATGGCTGGGGCTCTAACTTGTGCTGCAGAGGCTGTGGATAGCTTCATAGGTTGCTTAACCCCTTGCACCACCAGGAAGGCCCCTCAGTTACATTTACAAGCAAACTCCCATTCATGCTCTCTCTTAAATGTTGTCACAGTGTTTTTAAGACAGTTTGAAAAGACTTCACAGCACTTGCCACTTAAAGAGCCTGAGTAACAAAACTTCCAGACAATTTAAATAGAAATTTTAACTGGTAACATTCATTACAAAATCACTCCTTGTTTAAAGTAATTTCATATGTATAGTCTCATTTCATTGTGAAATGGTAGGTCAGGATATTTATTTTGACCCAAGACCCAGAAGGTTCTATGGGTTGTGCAAGGTCTCGGGATCCCACAGCAGGGCTGCCTGTACCAGGTCCTGCTCACCTCTGGGACTTCTACAGAGCATCACCTCCAGGTTTTATAAGGTCAGGCTGAACTTATTCCTTATCAGTAACACTACTCGAAGCACCGTTTTGTATTCTGGCAACTGTGTTTAGATAAAGCACAAGCGAAATCTTCACAAGCAGTTTCTTTCCCGACATTCTGCTCTCATAACCGTGCATGCTCTGCAATGCTTAACTTACTGATTTCCTGAACTCACTGGGAGAATAAGAGGATTAGTAAGAGATTAGTTTAGACATCTTGAATCTTTGTAGAAAAAATAAAACAGTCATTCTTTAATCTCCTGAAGATTCTGTATCTAGGGAGGGAGAGAAGAGTTGGTATCTGGCCAACACTTTGTTTTACTAAATTTCTTGGATTTAAACGTGCAAGAAAAGATTTTTACAAATCTTAGGGTAATTGCTAAATATGTTTTGAACTATGCAGTTGAAGATAAGTCTCTAAAGAATTTTGTTTTATAGGTTTCTGGGGTTCTGTGGACTTTGGGAACTCTAGGAAAAAAGTTTCATCTATAATGTGGATGATAATGCTGATTGTCTCACACATGCTGAGCTAGTTAGGATGGGTTAGCTTTGTTGCAATAGCCAACAACCTTAATTTCTCAGGGCAATAATAGCAACATTCTTGACAGTGTTCCAGGACAGTTGGTTATGCCAGGGTCTCTGCTATTAAAGATCACGCACACCCAGACTGCCCAGGAGCTAATTTTGACATGTGGTCCCACAATTGCTACAGCACGGGGAGGGAGCACCGGCGAGCTTTGCACTGGCTCTTATAGCTTTCACCCAGAAAGGACACGTGACCCTCCCAGGAGCACATCACTGGCTAGCAAATCACACTACTGTGTCCAGCTTCAAAAAAGGAAGGGAAGTCACCCTACCTCATGCCTGAATAAAAAAAAAGGGGGAACATACTTGCTCACAGTGAAACATCTTGTGACCCTCACAACAGCTCTATGAGGTAGGAGAATCAGAGATGATTCTTCCATGGTTGATGGAGAAAGTAACAGAAAGTCATATGTAAGAGGAGGAAGGAACCCAGGTGTCCTGACTCTAGACCAACTTTTTTTTCATTATATCATGAGTCCCTTATTACCAAAGATTGGGGTTACCAGTCCTGGTGGGCAAGCAACATAGGGCCATGAGAATAAGTTTTAACTATGTCCTAGGAAATCGAAGTCATTAGAGGTGAATGGAGTGATGGGAGCATAGCTTGAAAGTCTATGGGCTAAACGGTATCTAAGTGTCTCGGGGATACTGTGTTGATTCTGAGAGGAGATGACCCCAAGGTGCCAGTCCCCTGCCAAGGAAATCAGAGGTTAAACACTAGATTAATTTGAAGAAAACCTTCAGCATATATATATATACATATTTTAAGATTTATTTATTTATGCATAAAGAACTGGGGTACAGGCAAGAGGTGTGGGGGGTGAGAGGATTCATCAGAGACAGAGTGGGGAACAGAACAGGCAGACTGAGTGAAATACACTGCTGAGGGGAGCAGCGGGCGAGACAGGAGAGGTCTGCTGCGCCATGTGGGTAACTCCCTGGCCAGGGATCGAACTTGTGCTGCAGTGGCTGCGGGTTGCTTCATAGGTTGCCTCTTAACCCCTTGAGCCACCAGGGAGGCCTTCAGTATATATTTTAAAATAAAAACCTCTGGTTCTAGTCCAAGCACTTCATTTTATAAGTGGAGAGAGTGAAGCTCGAGGAAATGAGGAGACCTTCCCAAGGGAGATGGTGGCAGAGCTGGGACGGATCCTACATTTCCACTTGCCAGTTACTAGCTGTGTCGCCGCAGGGAGACTCTTAACTTCTCTGAAACCCTTTCCTCATTTCATTTGTAAAATGAGCATAAAAATGTCTGTCTTGTCAAATGTAACTAAAAAGTAAACACTGAGGAAGGATCGATTCCACAGTAATGAAACTTCAGATGAGAATGCTAATGAAAATCATTTTTCATGTATTAAATTAGAATTTAAAAAATCATATTTCCTAATTCTGACAAGCAGATGGAGAATTGGTACAAATGAACCAATATGTATGCTGTTTGCACAACCTTTGGAAAAATAATTTAATAATAAAAATAAAAAGTTCTAAGAAATGTTCATAACTCTTATCTCAATAGTTCCAATTCCAGGAATTCAGTCTTAGAGAGAAAAAAATCTTAAATACCAAAAATTGTGTGTCCTAAGATGTTCCTCTCAATATTTAGAATGACAGAAAAATTGAAGATGAATGAAATGCAGAGAGAAATATAACTCAATTAAGAGTTATGACTATAGAGTATAGAAAAACACAGGCAAATGGTTGCATTACAATATTAGATGGGGAAATCAAGATCCAAATTGATTAATAATAATATAATAAGAAAGATTCATTTTAAAAGACAAATGGAAATATGGAATATTGCTTTATTTTCCCTATTTCCTCCATTTTATAAATTCTCTGCTATGCACATGCATTGTTTTTATAATGAAAAATAAATATAATAAAATATTCCCAGTATCTGCCCTACTGCAAAGGTTACTGGCAGGAATAAATTACATAATTGGTGTGAAAGTACTTTGTCCTCCTTAAAATGTGGTCTGTGGGCAAGAGATCATTATGATCAATGTTAAATTATGTTTGGTTCCAACCCACTTGCTTTCAGTCGAACAATGCTGTCTCATTTTTTTCTTTTCTGGGAATTAAAGTAAAAGCATAAGAGGGCAGATTCTCACCCACTTCCATATTTAATTAAGCTTTTAAGATACATTTCTCTCCTAGGTTTGATTAACGGCAATTCACTGGAGGCTCATCCTTCTAGTGAACAAAATACAGGAGATAATTCTTTGTGGTTACAACATGTGTGATTAAAAGGATTTGAGTAAGTAACCCATGAATTCACGGCCCCAAACAGAAGCTCCTCCAAGCATTTTCCCAAGCAGGGCCAGCCCCTAAATCCATGCTTGGCAGTCACTTCCTCAAGTTCAGAGCAAGTCAAAATGCTCAGAATGACCATCTCATGGGAGCAAATAGGTGATGGGTGGACCATGCTCCTTGGCACCTAGTAGGTGCCAGCATGGAGTGCACACTGAACAGCCCTTCATCTGTCACCCTGAGATTCTCAATCCAGAGTGGAAGCTTGCTTGTTTGGCTCCCTCTCCCCTGCCCCACCCCACCTAGTACAGCCATAACCCACCAATCAGGCTGCTTTTTTGCCTTCAATCATCTGAATAACTTTCTGTTTCTTATAACAATGTCATTTTCACATTAATAATGTCTACCACGCAATTATCCAGATGTTTAGGTTTTACTATGCGAGCAGGTAAGCACAGGAACAACAGGTGGGTGTAAGCGTGGGAATGGAGAAAGGTAGTCAGGAAAGAGCAGAACTAAATGAAGACGTTCAAGAGATTGGACTGAATATGAAACAGAGGCAGTAACACTTCTGGATTTTTGTTCTTAAACGCAACCCCTCATCTCAGCTTGCATTTGATGAGAAGAGCAGAGTGGTCATGTCAGAGTAATGGGAGGATAGGACAGATGTGGTCCAGCTTTGAAAGCCAAGGGACAAAAGGCATCCACAACAAAGATAAACAGCACACACCAAAAGACTGGCAGTTAACAAGCCCCAGTCACCAGAGCTACCTCTAATTATTCAGAGACTACAATTTTCCTCCTGACCATCTTTCTTTTTTTTTTTAAGATTTTTTTTTTATACATACAAGAACTGTGGTATAAGCCAGAGGTGCAGGGGTGAGAGGATTCAGCAGAGACAGAGTGGGGAGAAGAACAGGCAGATCCACTGAAATACACTGCCGAGGGGAGCAGCGGGGACACAGGAGAGGTCTGCTGAACTATGTGGGTATCTCTGCGGCAGGCCGGGATCGAACCTGCACTGCAGAGGCTGCAGACAGCTTCACAGTGCTGTGTTCAACCACCTGTGCCACCAGGGAGGCCCCTCCTGACCATCTTTCTGCACACAAAGAGAATGTGAACTCTGTGCATCTCTCACCCTCACCACCTTCCGTGTCTCCTGTTCTCAAAAGCAATGCAAGCTCCCCAGACCCAGCCACAGTAGGGGTACTAATCAGACTTCCAATTTGCAAATGGGGGTCTGGGCTCAGAGACATTAAGTTCCCCTGGATAGTAGTGGCAGAGCTGAAGCCTGACATCTGCTTCATCCTCAGCTACTCCTGCAATAACTTTGACTCAAGGTTATTGCTGGCAGTGACCTGGTCCTGACTTTTGGCTGGGAAGATCCCCTCTAGTCACTGGTTTAGCTATAGGCTTGACAGCTGCTTTAAATTAACATTTTTTAGTGGTTGAATGTTCTTTATATTAAAAGTGTTTTTCACATTAAAAAGTGAATTAAAATTTTGAAGTTTAAAAATAAATGTTTTAAGTTCGATTGTAATAAATGCAATACAGAAAACTTTCCAAAATATTGACAATTTCTGTTTATATCATAGGTTAAAAAAATTATGACTGTGAAATGAAGTTGTCTAGGAAATCAATATCGTAACTCCCACTGGCCTGAAAAAACTAGTAATATAACACCATCTAATGCTAGATGTGCAGATTACTGGGTTTTTTATGGTACAATTCCTTCTGGAAAGAAGCACATTTGTGTTTAGCACTTAGGATCTGAATTACCTAGAGTGAGAAAATGCTCCATTTTATTTAACCTACCATTTCATCACAGTTGAAACTGAAACTCAACCAAACATGCTTTAAACAATACAGGATGTGTTATCCTAACAAGAAAGTGAAAAGTTAGGTTAGTTACAGGGTTTAATCTGTGGTTCAATGATGACTTCAAAGATACAGGGGTTGACATCTTTCTGTTGTGTCACATAAAGCGTATCAACTCAGTCATAGACTTTCCCTTTCATGGATACAAGATGGTAGCTGATATCCCAGGCATCACACCAATACACAAAACTTTCCAGCTGCAAAAGAAGGATCATTTAAAATGTACCTCTATCAGAAAATACATTTTCTTTAGAAGAAATCCAGCAGAGCTTTCACATCTTATTAATTAGCTATTCCATTGTTTGTTTATTTAGGGATGGGCATGTGACCTAGTTCTGACCAAACACTGGAAAGTAAATGAAATAATTATGATCTGCAAGTACCAATCAGCATTCATCTTCTGTAGCAATAGAGTCCCTTTACCCCTTTCTTAAACAAAATTGTTGCTCAACACCTAAATAAGTACAAAATCCTGTGAAAAACAAAATGAAGGTGAAATGGCTGTTGGGAGATAACCCTCAGCATCTGCCGCATCCTTAACCCCTTGTCTCTAGGGGTTAAGGATGAGTGCATCCTTAACTCCTTGTCTCTAGGGGTTAAGGATGAGTGCAACAGAAGTTAGGGAATCCCAAATGTTCTCTCCATTAAACTAAGATTATCTCCCCACCTCCATCTTTATCTTAAATATCTAGCTATTTGGCATGAACACCAGGAACCATGTGTCCTTCATCACTTCATCTGGTATCTCTACAGCATTGTCTCATGGAGGCAACAAAGCCATGCCATCTCATTGCTGACAGAGTCCCTGGAGGCCATCAGGCCCCCACTGCATTACAGATCCTGTGTCAGTTAGTGGTGAAACCAGGAGAACCCAGGCATGAGGACCGCTTGCCACAAGGAGTTGTCTCCTAGAGACTAGTTAATGTAGCTCTGGACATAAATAAATAATAGTGGAAAACCTGGGCGGCTTTTCACATTGTGGAAGGTTAACCTACCAAGGTTAATCTCCTTAACCTACCAGCTTCATTAAAATCCCTCCCATCCTTCTTTACCTGGAGAATGTCCTCAAACGCCCTGTGATTGCATCTGTGCAGGTGTGGCTGCCAGCTCACCATGGTCACTGTCATTTGTGAATGAAGACTTGGGGATGGCATTTTGAGTCTTCACTAAAGCCTAACTATCACCTAACTGCAGCTGCAGTGAAATCAGCTGTATGTTCAAGGGAGTGTGCGGCTGGCAGGCGCATGGGGCATGGGACAGATGAGCAGGGACACCTTTTTCTCATTTTGTCCTTGGGTTGTGAGTCATTTTTTAATGTGTGCAATCAGTGCAAGTTTGCTCAAATACATTTTTACAACTGAGCAATTTCTTTTCTGAGTTCTCGATGCAAGTGATGGAAATTCCAGTCGATTGTGGCTTTTTTCACACCATGATTGTTGAGTTTAGTGTTTTGGGGCTTCTGTGTGTTGAGTGATCAGGTAATCAGTGTGGTCATTATCCACTTCTTAGCTGGGTTCCTGGAAAGACCTGAGATAAAGACTTCTGTGCAGGTAGTTTATTTAGGAGCTGAGCCCAGGGACTGAGTAAGACAGGGGAGGAATATGGAAAGGCCAGAACATGTGTGTTATAGAGTTAGTCAAACTGTGGGTAGTGGCGCTCAGTCCCACCAGGACGCTCTGAGGAATAACTGCCTCTCAGAACGGTCTAGGTGAGTCCATTTATCCATTGCTTGCTTGTCTGTTGGTTGAGTCTTGTCTTGTGAGTAAGTGGGGGTAACTTTGTACTTCAGACTACTCCTGAGTTCATATAGCTGGTTCCCACCTATCCCCCTCCGCCACCTCCTGCACCCTGCTTCTGGCAGTGTTGGAGAAGCCCTAGTGTAGAAAATAAAGGAAGCAGAAAAAAAAGGAAGCAAAGTGTGCATTTGGACAAGGCACTGTCAGTCTGGTTAGTCAAAACCACTTGCAGCTGTAGTGAAATCAGCTGTATGTTCAAGGGAGTGTGCGGTGGGCAGGCTCATGGGGCATCCTACGACATTGGCACCTATCTGGGTCTCTGTCTCAGATCTCAGATGTCCTCTGCCAAGTCCTTGCTCCCTGGGTGCCCTCCTCCCATGCTGCCAGGACAGCACTGTTCTGCGGTTACAGTGTCTGTGCTCATTGGAGCTGTGTACAGCTGCCTAGTGTGCTCAGCCTGGACATCCTAGGCAGATGTGTTTATTTTTTCAGCATCTTGGGACCTCCCTGACTTGCTACTAGGAGAAACCCAAGATCATCTGCTATTGGAGAACCCCAAATCGCCAGAGTTTTTATTTTTCTCTCTGCTTTGATCAGAACATTCAGCAGGGAGGTAATGACAGTCCTGGACTTTCCTTTCTTAGCTAGCCCAAGGTCCTAGCTCTGTGGGTAGGAAACAGCTTTTACTGATCGTTATTATATTATGCCTTGAGTTTTTGGTGTCTAAATTTTAAGGTTCAAAAATGAAGAATTGACATCTGCTGGCTTCCTTCTAGGAAGAGACCTTGGGGCAAGGGATTAAGTGCAAGTGATTGAAATCACCATTGGAGGTGATTCCAGGAAGTGCCATAGACAAGTGGGTACGATGGGGACATCAACAATATGTGTCACTGAGTCAGAAACCACAGTGGGCAACTAGGATTTCTCCTGCTGGGAAGACTGGAGCCAACGCAGAGCCAGCCTCAGGGGAGTCACTTGAGAGGGGCTGGGGCATGTTGCCATCAGCGACCACAAGGTGCTGGGAGGGAAGTTACTTCCCAGAAGTTGGTATTTGCCCACAGGTCTGGAATTCCCTTGGGCATGGGAAGAGCAAGCTTGCAGGTAAAGAAATCCAGATATGGCAGCTGGACTGGGGGCTGGGAACACAGACATAGTGAGGTTTGAAGGACGAGGGTGCGTAACCAACAGCACCTGCTTCAACTCCCTTGCTTTTTCTCATTTTTCTGTCCATCTTTTCCCTCAGGCAGTTAATAGGAAATGACCTATTGATTGGAGAGGGGGAAAGGAAAGAGATAAAATAAAAATAATGGAAAAACTGTCAGTTAATGTATGAGAATATCATTTTAGTAATCTTGCTCATTGGGAAGAATAGCAGAGTCTTCCTGTGCTTTCATTTGTCTGATTTTAGAGTCTAGAAAAACTTCACAGTGATCAAGTGTTTGAGGGGCCTGCAGGACCAGTGATTTGTCAGCTGGGATGTGGGTAGGTATCTCCTTAGTGAATGGCAGTGTTACACATTAACCTTGCACATCAGTGAAGGTCCTTTGGCCAGTGATTAAGAGCTGGGATTAAGTCACTTTGTGAACTTGGGCAGAATATACAGCCCTCACAGCCTCATTTTCTTCTATGAATGAGAATAGCAAAGTCCCTTCCTCACAGAGTTGTTTTGGAGATCAAATGAGATAATACATTGGATAATGTATTATATATATCTTGCAGCATCGGTCCTACAGTAGATACTGAAATCAATGCTAGACAAGATAAGAGCCCATTTCTAACTGGTATATATTGATTGTTTATGGCCAGCGTCGCTTCTGATTATTGTTATTAAAAATAATATCTACCACTATGTTCCCTCTCTAAGGGGATTGGGGTATATTATGGATTGAATGTTTGTGTCCCCCTCGAATTCATACATGGAAAAATCTAACTCCCAATGTTCAATTATTAGTAGGTGATGCCTTTGGGGGGTGATTAAATTATGAAGGTGGAGCCCTCAAGAATGCGGCAGGCCATGTTTAATGTAAGCACTCATGGCCCTGATAATGAGTGTTTTACTGCTGGCCTGAGGGATTTGGTTTTGCAAAATATTCTGTTATCCTCACTGGAGTCCCTCATGACAATTCTGGTGCCCTACATAAGACCTCAGATAAATGACATCATCACAATGGTAGCCAGCTTCGGTGAAATGAGAGCTGGTGCTCTCAGAAGGGAATACTCAATATTAGACAACCAAAAAGGATGCCAAAAAAGGCAAGTAAGCCTCTTAAGGCCAGTAAACCTCTTAGAGTCACCTGTGCTCAAATGTGGGTGGATTTACTTAAAGCAGGTATAGATCACACCAAAACAGATGCACGGCCCAATGCATGCTTGTTAGACTTATGGAGGCAATTGCAAGAGGACCAGCAGTTCACTCCCACAAGAAGACCTGCTGCAGTGAATATGGCCCAGAGGGGAAAAAAAAATCCCTGAGAGGGGAGTGTAAGGAAAATGAGTAAATCAGGCTATTTTTCTCCATAAAAAATGTTATTTTCAATCCTTCCAACACCTAGCAAACAAAAGAGGGCTTGCATTTGGAATAGTGTATCAGTTGTGTGGCTGTGGGCACTTAACAGTGTAAGGGGGGTGGAGTTGCTGTTCTGCCTCTCTCAGTGTTGGAGTGGCTCATTGCTCTGTCTTCCCGCCTATGTACAGTCCCCTGTCTCAGCATAAATGACTGCACAGCTCACCCAAGGCTCCAAATTCTTTTTTCTTCTGTGGGAACTGATAATGAACCTACCCAGCCTAGGGTAGCTGCATAATGCAGAGCAAATCTTCAGTGGGGATGTTGTAGGGTAAATGATTTTCAGGTTTTTCTGCCCTCCTGCCTTTAGGATTGCATGCCTAATGGTGGGAGTCTGCATTATGTTACATTGTTATATTTAGTTGTATTGTTTACTTCTGTGGGCCATGACTGCAGTATGGATATATCCACCAAGAGAAGCAGAGGCAGGAGAGAGAACAGGAGAGAGAAAAACAGAGAGAATGCCACAGAGCCCAGAGAAGAGTGAAGACTTGCCAAAGGCTGGGACACCTGCCGGCCTTCTGGCGCCCCCCCCCCCCCCCCCCCGTCACCCTTGCCTGTCGTGTGCTGGTTGCTGCACTACATATAAAAGCTCAATAAAAGCCTGAGAAAGCCACCGAGGACTCCAGGACTCTCCTTTACCCATCTGCATAGAATCATAGAGAATCAGCTCTATGCCTCCCTGGCACTACAGGTATAATTTCCCTTTCTTGGAAACGAATGTCTGACTTTCAGGCCAAGTCAATGCCAGATTTCAAGGCTTTTCAGAACAGAGCAATGGTCTTATTTGGAGGTCTTGTTGCAGACCATAAATGTGCCCTTTGTGACGTGGCAGAGTTAGAACCCCAAGACTGCCAATCATATTAAAAAGTCACACACTGCCAGTGTACTACAGGGCTGGTGAGAAGACACGGATAACCCAGCTCCTCTTCCAAGATGCCCTCCTGAATTGCTATGCTTGTAAAGTGGAGAAGTTCTGCTTGAAGAATAAAATACCTTTTGAGATTTTACTTATTTTTGATGATGTTCCTCACATTGTTAGGGGGAAAGGATGTCCTGAGCAAACTCCATACAGGATTTGTGGACTACACCCCCACTCCATCAAGACACTGGGAACTACAAATCCCATGATCACCAAAGGGAAGGTTGCGAGGACCTGAGGGTGGGGTTAAGCAATTAGGCTTTCTGTTTGGGTATTTAAGTGGCTGTGTGTGTGTGTGTGTGGGGGGGGGGTCGCCCTCTTGGCTACGCAGCATGCTGGTTGTTCTCCAGCTGGGCAAGTCATTGGGATTCCAGGTCAGCGAACGGGTAGGATGCATTTACAAACTTATCTCCCTCTTTAAGGGGCCTCCCCTGGTGGCGCAGCAGTTGAGCACCAGGCCACAAAGCTGCCCGCAGTCTCTGCAGTGCCGGTTCAATCCCCGGCTGCCAGCGAGGGTCCCACATGGCGCAGCAGACCTCTCCTGCTGCTCCCATTGCAGTGTATTTCGTCAGTCTGTCTGTACTGTTCCCTGCTTTGGCTCTGGTGAATTCTCTCACCCTCCCACACTTCTGACTATACCCAGTGCTTGTATAAATAAATGAATAAATCTCAAAAAAAAAAAAAGTCCACTTTAAGGCCGTGGGTGAGGACCCACGGTCCATGTAACCCCGTTTTATATCAGGGTTTTCCCTGTAATATCATCATCCTTTAATTGGTGATGTTCACCCCAATATCAAAATGGAATTTCTCCCTCTAAACACTACCTCTTTGATCCAACCAATGGATTAGGAAGTTATAGTGGTTTTTTTTTTTTAAAGATTTATTTATTTATTTATATATACAAGAACCTGGGTAAGGCCAGATGAGCGGGAGGGTGAGAGGATTCACCAGAGACAGAGCAGGGCACAGAGCAGGCAAACTGATGAAATACACTGCTGAGGGGAGCAGCAGGTGAGACAGGAGAGGTCTGCCACGCCATGTGGGACCCTCGCTGGCCAGCTGTGATCAAACCAGCACTGCAGAGGCTGCGGACAGCTTCACAGTGCAGCGCTCAACCACCTGCACCACTAGGTGAGGCCCAGAAAGTTATAGTGGTTTTTAAGGCCTACTACCTGAGTAAACATTTGCTAAACCTGTTGTTGCAAGTGAAGAAGATACTGAGAAGAACTGATACACTTCTGGAAGGACTACATTGATGACTGCATCCAAAACATTGCTTGGGGCTTGGACTGATATAACCAAGGAGTGTATAAGCTGCATCTGGAAGAAGACACTTGAGTGTTCATGTCGCCAAAAGATTTGCATTTGCCAACATGCTTGAGATGGCAAGAACTTTAACCTGGGTGTGGATGAGGATGACATTGAGGAACTGACTTGAGGAGTTGTTGAAACTGCAACAGGAATGGACAAGGAAGAGCAAAGAGAAAAAGACACTGCAGAAGAAAAAGAATTCCAAAGTTGAAATTCCAAATTCAACTCACAGTGAAGAGGTTAGCAGATGATTTTGCAGACCTCAAAATATCTCCTTCAGAAGTTTAAAAACATGGACCCCAACACTGAAATGTTTTCATTAATAGAGAGGCATGTTCATGGTATGTTATCTTATAAGCAAATCTATTGTGGAAAAAAAAAGAAGCAAACCAAACAATGCACCATATTTCTGAAAAGAGTGACGCTTCAAGAAGAGCATCAGGCAGGCCCTTCAGGACATATTCCAGAAGAAGGCATTGTTATCACAAGAGGTGACAACTCCTGTTGTTGCCCCTAAAGATCCTTCAGTGGGTGGAATATGGAGTGGATATAGTGAGAGTGTCCACGCCCCACTCTGTGGGGACCTAGGCTAATGTGTGCTTGTTTCTTAGGTTTTAACAAATAAAGTTTAAAAAGTTAAAAAAAATTAAATAGGAAAAAACAAAACAAACATATGAAGATAGAAGATATAAAAAGAGTCAAAAGCAGCCAAGACAAAGAAACAACTCAAATACTCCAAAATAGATGAATGGATCAAAAAGTTGTGGTATATATGCCAAATGGAATATTATTCAGCAATAAAAAAGACAAGCTCATGCCATTTGCAGCAACATGGATGGAGCAGGAAGGGATTATGCTAGACAAAATAAGTCAGAAGGGAAAGGGAAATATTAGATGGTCTCACTTATATTTGTAATATAGAGAAACCATATAAAAGGTCAAGAAAAAGTCAAAACTAGCAAACTGACCATGGATCTGAGGCATAGAGCAAGGGAATGGGAGGGATGGCATCAAAACAGGTAGGGAAGGAGAGAAGACCAAAAGGGAATATGGTGAAGGTTCATGGGTAATGTGGTAGTGGGAGAACTATGGGGACTACAATGATGTAAGACAAAAATTTAAGTAATTTGTTTAAAATAAACTTACTCTATACTAGGTTTCCATAGGAGAGCATTTGAAGGGAAAATAAAGGATTCCTAAATCATAAAAAAAGAAAAGTTAAAAACAATAGAAAGTTTTTAAAGTAAAAAAAAAGTTACAGTAAGCTAAGTTTAACTCATTATTGAAGGAAGAAAAATAGTTCGAAAAATGCCTGTGTTTATAATATGTTTATATAGTCTACTCCAGTCACTTCTTCACTGACTAGGAGCAACTTCCGGTTGCTTCCAACTTCCAGTTCCAATATATACGGTGCATATATTGTAATCTTTTATATTGTTTTTACTGTACCTTCTCTATGCCTAGATATGTGCATCTATGCAAACGCCATTGTGTTCCAATCATCCTCCATGCGCAGAAGTGACATGCTGTACAGGTCTGTGACCTGGGAACAACAGTCTTGGCATGTTTCCCAGGAATGTATGGGGCTACAACATCTAGGTTTGCCTAAGTAGATTTTATGATGTTCACATGGTGACGAAATCACCTAAGGACACATTTCTTAGACACTGTTTGATAGTTAGTGATTCTTTAGGACAGAGCTGGATTGTATTCAACTCTAATAGGTAAGAAAGCTAAGGATTGATATTTTTCCTGCTGCTTGGTAATGGGTTGTTGCCCTGAGCTACCAAAATACCGGCCCCTACTTGTCCAAACTTTACCAGCACCTCTCCCAGAATCCCTGAAAAATCCAGTAACCTTGGAGACCTGGCCCAGCAATTTGGACAATAACTATTGCTGTAGGTCAGAGGGAAACTTTACCTGCTTAAGTACTTTGAATATCTGTCTGGGCACATGCTAGGTGCCCAGGAAACAACTGTTGAATTAGTGTCCTGTGGATGGTGGTCTACAAGGGTGATTTTTCTAATTAAAAAGTACCCTCTTCCAGTTTCCACTGGGAATACCTCCCCTCCATTATTTCTGCTAGTTCAAGCTTTATTCATTTTTATGACCCAGTTCATACAACAGAAAGTAACAGCTGGGTGAGATCAACTCTAATCCAACTTCTTCATCTGACAAATTGGGAGAACCAAGTCCTGGAGCCAGGAGATGACTCATTCGGGGTGCCAGGCTCCATGAAGCCACTCTGACTTTGCTCACCAGCTGGTGACCATTTGTACCTGGAAACACATGCTCACTCTCTGCTCTGCAGTCTTGAAGTTCCCAGCTTATTAGGTGCTTATTGTAGTGCGGACCTGAAGAGTTTACATAGATTATAGCATTCCTAAATGGTAGGTTCATGAGACTTAGAGTTTATTTATTTATTTATTTATTTATTATTATTTTTAAAGATTTATTTATGCATACAAGAGCTGAGGTAAAGGCCAGAGATGTGGGAGGGTGAGAGGATCCACCAGAGACAGAGTGGGGAACAGAGCAGGCAGACTGACTGAAATACACTGCTGAGGGGAGCAGTGGGCGAGACAGGAGAGTCTGCCTTGCCATGTGGGTTTCTCCCTGGCTGGCCGGGGATTGAACTCATGCTGCAGAGGTTGTGGATTGCTTCATAGTGTGGTGCTTAACCCCTTGTGCCACCAGGGGGGCCTGAGACTTAGAGTTTAAAAAAGTCACTTGTCAAAGGCATGTAGTGAGTAATTGCAGTTCTTTATTACTGTACTTTTAATTTTTTCCAGTCATCCTTATGCTAAAACTCCAGACCTTGAGAACAGTATCATCTCAGCATCACCTCCCTCCCCAGGCACAGCTCGGCATTCTTAGCAAGTGTTTGTTGAGTCAAAAACAGAATGTATGAATATGAAGTGCTGCTGAGCTGTTACATGAGGATGCAATATATTCATAGTTCATGTTTACTTGGGTTGGAGGGAGAACAGGCAAGATAGACCTGGATATAAGCTAAACAGGAACTGCACTTCACGAGTGCTTATGGTGGAACCAGAATGACTGTCACTAGACAAGACGGCCCTTTTCCAGCCCTGAGGCTGTAAATGCCATCTTTGCAGGCATGTGTGGCTTTTCCCAAAGCTTTCCTGAAAACCCTGCATTGTAGGTTGTCTAAATGAGTTTTCTCTTAGTTGCTAGATGGTTTGGGAGGGAATTTTCACCCAGATTTGTCATACATTTCACTGTCAGAAAACTCCATCATCTTTTCTTGCATCAGTGTGCAAATTTTCTCATCTAATTATCTGAAGCAGTGGCTGAGGATCTCAGTAGAAGCTTGAGGGTTTCTGCATAGTTGCTATAGACTACCTGTATGTCACTTAAGATAGTGGTATGAAATTTGAGGAGGCATTGCAGAGCTCTTTCAGCAAGTCATCTCCACTGTGACCTGCCATGGCTATTTATATATGAATGAGAACATAATTCAACATCAACAGTAGTTTAATTTTAGTTCTCCAGGAGAGAAAAGTTCCCCCCAAAATGACAGTTCTGGCAACTTTGACTGCAGGTTTTGATTTTATTTAAATGGATGCCCATTGTTGACAGGGTGTCCTGATGAGCCCACATCTGCAAGTTCAACCCATAGACATAAAACATGGGCCAACTATTGCAAAGGAGGCTTTGATGATAGGAAATTGCCATATTCAGTAGGTAAATGTGCATTCTTTTTCTGTTACCGGAGATTCTCTATATTTTAGCACAAGTGCTCTCAATTTACACAGGAAAGAATCATTTAAAGATTTCTTGTGTCAATAGCAGCTTTATGAGCATAGATGGAATTTAAAGGAAAGCACAGGCTGTGCATAATACCTGGGGTAATTCTGCACTTTGATAGAAGGCTTGAGTGTTTTTTTAAGCCAAATTAACTGATTGCAGGTGCTCGATAAATAAGAATGGGTAATAAAGACCCTCCTTGTATTCAAAATCACTGAGTTTTGGAAAAATAGCCCAACATTGGCCATGGAATCACCTAGGGAGACAATATTATTTGGTCCTTAAGTGTAAAACATTGGCCTTTGTCTGTACTTCCTTCCACCTATCCATCCACCTATCCATCATCCATCCATCCATCCATCCATTCATCCATGTGTCCTTCCATCCATCCATCCATCCATCCATCCATCCATCCATCCATCCATCCATCCATCCATCCATCCATCCATCCAAGCAGCTTGCATTGCATTGGAGGCTTCTCTTTTTGGGACACTCTTCCAGGTGTTGGGTTGGTGAGTCAGACACTAATCTCACGAAATTTCACTGTAGAACATCTGTATGTGGGACATCAGAAACAAATCCAGTAAATAAATGAATAACTAATGAATTTTAGAAAGTGAAAAGGGCTATGAATGAAAATTAAACTGGTGTATCATGTAAGAGTGACTTGTGGGTTGCAGTGGCTACATTCTATGGAGGGAATGGAGAGAGCTTTTGGAGGAGGTGGCCTTTCAGCCACTATCTGAATGACAAGATTGATGTCTCATTAAAAGATCAGAGAAAAGCACTTTCCCAGTAGCAACAAGTAGGTAGAAAAGCCCCAAAATGAAATTGCACATAGCTTCTTGAGAGGAACTGAACTGGATTTGTGGAAGAATCAAAAAAGCATAGCATTTTTGTATGAGTGCCTGGACAAAGAGGAAAATCAGGGTGATGTGAATCATTCTCATCTAAGTATTTTCGCTCAGAATTGCACTCTTGGAAAGGGTTTCATCAGGCATTAACTGGTTTCTTCTTTTGGCCACTTGGTGGCAATGTTGCACTGTGTAATTTTGCTAGATCCCTGTTGGGTTTTGTGTTGGAAAGTAGAAATGAAATGTGTCTTCTTGGGACTGACAGACTATCTTTTCTTGTCATTTAAACAGCACTTTCTTACATGGAACTTCTTTGCCCCTAGGAAGGGTTACATTCACCCCAAATCTTAAAAAAGATTTGCCATGTCCCCAAGCCTCCCAAACTTCCTGTTTCAATGAAACTGCCTAGTGACTCACCTCATCCTGAAGGCAGAGTTGATGCTCACCTTGGTGTCTAGGGAGCAGGAGAGGCTGCACATTGTCTTCTGGAAAAGTAGGCATGATAATTACATAATTAAGGAGCTACCCAATAAACCTTGGGTAACCCACTCTGAGACAGGAGCGATTCCTTTCACTCTCTGGATTAGATAAATATCATGTTACCGTAATATCTCGTTTAATGTTATGCTTGTTTGCCATGGAAGGACTTGGATTTGCAGAGAGCACAGGTGATTGAGGGACTGCACATCTCTGCTAGTGCAAACCTGTAAGCAAGGTGAGTCCTATTTTCAAATCTGATTCCCAGCCTATCTCCCATGGACAAACTGCACTCCACAGATACCATCAATTTCCCCTTCAGGTTGAGAATGGCTCTTGGATCCCTGCAGCTCTGTGAGCAGCATTTCTGTCATAATCTGTTGTGCTTTGAAAAGTAAATTAATCTTTTTATTTTGTCTTAACAAAATGAGGTGTTAGAAGAGCAAATGAGAGAGTCAGAATAAAGACCCTGTTCTTGTTTGGATGTGGCAGAAGGGTTCAGGCTGTACAGTTAGGGGGACCAGACCAGACCCCAGCTGAGCAATTTACCAGCTCTGTGATTCTAAGCCAAACTGCCTCTCTGAGCTTCTGTCTTTGCCTCTGAACAAAGGAAAATGCATCTTTCTCACCGGGAGGATTAAGCTAGTCAATAAATTTGAAAGTAGCATATAATTGCTAAAGTGCTGTAGAACAAAGTATAGTTTTCATAATTACTGATTTATTTCCTTTTGTAGTTTCTTACCTTTATTCTCAAAAAGGTAGAAAGTTACCCCCTCCCCTCCCCGCCAGCAATAAGCTAGGGATTGTAAAAGTTTATAAGCCAGAAAACCTGCAGGGTAGAGGGGAGGAGAGGACATTTGGCAGTGTCTTTCAGCATTTGCAGGTGCTAAACAACCTAACTATTCCTTTCCTTTTAATTACTGTTCTTATTAAAACATAATTGACATGCCTTAAAATTCATTTGCAAGTATACAATTTAGTATTTTCACAGAGATGTGCATCCAAAACTATTACCTGATTCCAGAACATTCTCATCACTCCAAACAAAAGCCCCCTATACTTGATGGCGTCCCACCGGTCTTTGAGGTTCTGTTAGTTTTTCTTCATTTCTTTTCCTCTCTGTTTCTCAGACTGGATAATCTCAATTGATCTGCATTTAAGTTTGCTGGGTCTTTCTTCTGCCTGTTTAGATCTACTGTTGAGACCCTCCAGTGAATTTTCCCTTACAGCGATTGTGCTTTTCAGCTCCATTATCTCTACTTGGTGCCTTTTGTCTTTGTTGTCTTTATTGATATTCGCCCTTATGCTTCCTGTTAGTACTATCGACATGATCTTCTGGAGGTTTTTTTCATATTTTTAAAATTGCTGATTTGAAGTCTTTGTCTACTAAGAGGCGGACATCGAAGTGTCCTCAGGGATAATTTGTATCGATTGACTTTTTTTCTAGTATATGGTTCATAGTTTCTTTGCAAATCTAATAATTTTTTTGCTGAAATTGGACATTTAAAATATATAGTATGATGTGGTGACTTTGAAAATCGGATTTTTCCTATCACCCTAGGTTTGTTGTTACTATAGTTTAGAGACTTTTCTGAACTAACTCTGTGCAGTTTGTATTTTTTGTTACGTGTGACCACTGAACTCTCCTCTCATTTAATGTTCAACTCAGTTTAGTGCTCCCAAACAGAATTGAATTTAAATATCTGGAACCAAGAAGTCTCTCAGTCATTTTAGAGGGTCCCCCTCGCGCTGCACAGTCCACATGCACCTGCACCTGCGGGTCTGCCCTCACCTCCCTGCCGCCTTAGGATAGCAACAGCCTCTCAGCTTGACAGGTGTGTTCACAGGCCATATGCAGACTTCATGGCAGCTTCAGATTCCCAGGGACATGGTGGGAAAAGCCCCTGATGGAAAAAAAAAACAAAACCTTCATTCCTCAACTTTTTATTTTAAGCTTGTCTACTGACTAACCTGTTTGACTAGTTTGTCAAAACTTTTTGACTAGTTTGATTCAGCTGTTACCCATCCCCTCACACAGCTTTTCCTCTTGAAACACTCGCCAGTGAAAATTTTAGACGAATGCTTTGCCTCCCTCAAGGCTTTTAACACTGGGCACTTAACACTTCTTCATCAGAAGGTGAGTCTTTCTCACTGGGTTTTCAGGGACCCACCAGGCGGGCCAAAGAAAGACTTTGGAAAAAGGTCTATTCTGTTTCCTTCAGCACAGAGAATGCAGCCTGCTATTTTTAAGGCTACCACTTAACTTGAAAGTGGGATGGGATTAGGGTAAGTTAAATGCTACAGCACTCTCTGTTCTTACTGAAGTTCAGCTGTTTTCTTTGTAAACTCTCCCTGGGTTTCGATTGTCTTTGTAACCAGAATTCTGAAAAAGTTGATTCTGACAATTTTTTTGCCAGCTTTTTCATTGCTTTTATAAAGGAGTGAATTTTCAGAGATATGGGCATCTTCATTTTCACTGATCTTCACCTGCTCTTTTTCTTTCGAAATTGCTACGAGGCCTGTCTGTCCACGTCAGGGTCATGTCTAAAGTAGCATCAGAGAACTTATCGGTTTAGGCCAATGAGACCAATTTTGCACTGACTTTGCTACACAATATAGTCCTCTCTGTCTCATTACCCCATAAAGGTACAGAGAAATCTCCAAAACAAAATGGAATTTTATATCACAATTGATAAGGGAGAACTACAACCCTAAATGAACTACAAGACAGAGGGCACTCCAAAGTTAAAATTGTCAGAATTGACAATTAAGGGACAGACATGGCACTGCAGCCCAGTATTGGCACTGGTCCAGTCACTCAGTGAATCTCTGCTGAGCTGGTGTCAACCGGACTCCATACTTGGTGATGTGCAAGAGCCAGAGGAGCCAGACAAGATGCTGTGGCTGCAGAGGTCTCAAGAGGGCCAGGGAGGCCGCAGGTGGTCCCATGCCTCAGAGGAGAGGGTGGGCAGTATCTCTGGACTCCCTGCACGAGGTACTATCTGGGCTAATCGAGTGTGAGCAAAATTATTTTTTTGGCTTATGCTCCTGAAGTGGGGGCTTATATTCTTGCCTTTTCTTCTTCCAGGAACTTTTTTGCTTCATATGCTTGGATTCCTTCCCTCCACTCAGGTCTCAGCGCAGAGACCTTCTATGTCATTAGTCTCTATACCACCTTTTAATTATCTTTCTAGAGCTCACAGTATTCTGAAATCCCTTATTTATCTGCTTATTATTATTTTTTTTTTTTGCTCTCCCCCTAGTACATTTTTTATCTTCATGTCCACTTGAACATAAACTTCCCAAGACCAGGCACCTGTCTTATTAATCTAACTTTTTATCCTCTGGGTTCAGACCATTTTTGCACATGGTTGGTGCTCAATAAATATTTGTTAAGTAAATGAATAAAATGATGGAAAGAGCATGTTAGGAATCACTCAGCTTTCTTTGCCTCTACTGCAGCTATCCCCCATGCCCTGCAACCTCCCCTGACTCTGGGCCTGGTGTGGTTGACTGAGGGAATAGCAAATTAGAGTCATGAGCAGCTCTGCAGAGTACGGACCTGAGAGAGGACTGAAGGAACCCAGGGCTGGTCTCTTTTCTGTGACAGGGCCTAGTGTCACCAGTAAGGAAAGGACCCAAGCGCTCTGAGCAGAAGGGCTCTCAGCTGCTCTCCTGCACCTGGGTGTGGGCTCACCACTGACACAGCAGAAAGGAAAGTCCCTTTTTTTCCTCTTTCACCTTTTACTTTTTTATTTAAATCAACAAAAATGAGAAGAGCTTCCAGATTGGGAAAGATGGGAAAAGAAGTGACACAGAAAATACCTAAGTGAAGCAATACAAACATGCATGAGGGAGGCATGCTATTTTGTTGCCTACTTGGCTGAAAACAATTACCAGGTGGATTCCTGACTGTACACAAATATGATAGTGAGACCAGAGGAGGAATGTCATCCCATCACAACAGTGAAATTTCTCAGGAAGTCAGTGAGTATTGGGCATGTGTCTGTCTGTCTCTCCCTCGCTCTGTGTTCATGTAACTGCTTAAAGTACATCCCACACATCATGAGTAATGGTTCCACACACTTGCCCATGTTTTCACATCTTCACGGTCATTACTTGGTATTGCTCTGCAGTTTTGGAATACAGATCAACCCAGAAAGTTGTCATGATAGATAACCAAGGGCTTTCTAGAAGGAGTCTAAGATCCCTCAGGTGGACTCCAGGGCTGGCATGGGTGCCATGTACCTTCATCTGAGAGAGGGAGCGTGCTTCAAGGGAGAGGGAGGCCAAGCAAGAGGGATGGGTTTTGTCTGGGAAAGCCAAGCCTTGGAGGACACCTCTCCAAGGTTAGCAGGTAGGAGTGGAAGATGCAGCTGCTTTTCACAGTGCAGGTATGGGATTTGCTTGTAAGTAGGGTGGACAATGGCAGACTTGTGGGTGCTGAAATGTGACTGGTGCAGTTAGGTGTGGGGAGCAGATTACTAGATGTGTAAACAAAAGTGAAACCATAGATGGATTTTATCCTGGTTTCAGAAAAGCTCTTTCACCTTCCTTCCTGGCGTTCTGACTTTTAGGCAGTGGACAGAGACCAGGGGGCACAGGCTATTGGAATGAATTCAAATTGTCTAATTCAGAGAGTGTGAAGAAAGAAGTGGCTTTGGTGTGACTCCCACCACTGGAGAGCCATTCACCACCGCCACTTGGAGGAGATGGACGAGGCTTGTTGGGCACGACCTTCCCACAGCGGGGGCTGCAGTGCTGACATCTGTGAAAATTTGGGGGAGAGACCTTCACCTCTGGCTGCCTCAACAAGTACCCCTTGGTGAGTCTGACCATTAGCACCCTAAAGTCACTAAGGAGGATTGGGTCCAGACATCACACAGTTAAATAGGATAAAATCGGAGGCTCTGCAGTTATGGGTGTAATCGGAAGCAGTGTTGCAAGTAAACAGAGATAAGGAGTTTTTTCAACACTCTTTTCCAAAGCCAGGTTTTAGTTTCCTTGTCTATTTCTTCTTAAAATTGAGGCTGAATCTTTATTATCATTAATCTTAAAGATTCAGCCTCAATTTTAAGAAGAAATAGACAAGGAAACTAAAACCTGGCTTTGAAAAGACTAATTATAATAAAGTGAAAATCAAAATCAACAAGCAACTATAAACCAGAGACACACTACAGGGATGGGGGGCAGAGGAGAGAGTAGGATCAAAACAAGGGGGTTGGGAATTGTATGGGGACTATAACCAAGATGAAAATGCATACATGGTGCAAAAATGAAAAATGATGTAAAAAATATGAAATAAAAAAATGGAAAAAAATAAACCTTTACAAGTAAAAAAAAATTACAAATTAAAAATTAAAAAAAAATTGAGGCTGAGCCTTTTTGGTGGCGCAGGGGTTAAAATTTCAGTTATCAAGCTATCACCAGCCACTGAGCCTGAGTTAAATCCCTGGCCAAGGAGGTGACACACATGGCACAGCAGACTCCCCTGCTACTCCCCTGCTACTCCCCTGCTACTCCCCTCAGCAGTGTATTTCAGTCAGTCTGCCTGTTCTGCTCCCTACTCTGTCTCTGGTGAAACCTCTCACCCCCTGTACCTCTGGCCTGCACCCCAGTTCTATGCATAAAAATATATATAAATCTTTTTTAAAAATTGAGGTAACATGACTTTCCAGCACTGTAGAGGTTGCAGGTGCATCGTTTCCCACCCTAGCAGCATGTATCACACCTCTCCCACCACCAAATGTCCAGTCACCATCCACCACCAACCGCTCAGCCTCCTCCACAGCCAGATTTTTACCTCCAGGCTCCAAGTCTAGAGTGTTTCATTCCCCCCTCTAAGAAGGGTTCTCAAGCAGGAAATCTGAGGTGTGTGCCAAGCATAAATGTCGCTGTATTTCAGCAGGCAGAATCCGAGCTGGGGTGGTTCCCCAGCTTGGTCCCGAGGGCTGTGTACTCTCAAGGCACACCTTGAGATCAGGAGCTTCTCATTACAAGCAGAGCAAGGAGACAGTTGTTTTATTTCTGAGAAAGACAGAGGGCAAAGTGGGGACCTTTCCTCAGATGTAGGAATACTGATGATCAGGGCCCTTATTTTCTTCTTTCCCACATTCAAATGAATGACATGGGGTTTTCCTCCCTGGGGGTAGTGTGTGGTCAGTATAAATCTTTTTTTTTTTTTTAAGATTTATTTATTTATACATACAAGAGCTGGGGTACAGGCCAGAGATGCGGGGGGTGAGAGGATTCATCAGAGACAGAGTGGGGAGCAGAACAGGCAGATTGACTGAAATACACTGCTGAGGGGAGCAGTGGGCGAGACAGGAGAGGTCTGCTGCACCATGAGGGTTGCTCCCTGGCCAGCCGGGGATCGAACTCGTGATACAGGGGCTGCAGATTGCTTCATAGCGCGGTGCTTAACCCCTTGTGCCACCAGGGAGGCCCTCAGTATAGTTCTTTCTGCCAGGTATGGAGACCAGTGTGCTCCTGGCAGGCCTTCCCTACCCAACCATTTCTGCCTGGATCTGGTCGGGGTGGATGAAGATGTCTGCCAGTCTGTTAAAACTAGTTTTCAACTTATGGGTTTTTGTGATTGATCCAAGGATTCGATGCTACTTGGAGAAATTCCGTTAGGGCTGGATCAGAATGCAGAGAAAAGGAGACTCTAAAAGAAACAGGTGGCAATGACTTAAATTATAGCCCAACGTGGAGGTGTGCTCACTACAGAGGGTTTGATGGTGCCTGTATATTCTGACACCTGACAGCAGAAATTCTAATTTTAATGGCGGAGAGGGTCCTCGCAGAGATGGAAATGGATCTGCATATAGCTGTAGAGATATGCATACAGATATGTATCCACTTATAGACATAAATAGATGTTTCTAGCATCCCTTTCCCTTCTTCTGTCTCCTCATCATCATGATTGAATCTAAAAGATGCTAAAAGTATCAGCTGAAAAGTAAAAACTCATTCTAAGTTAGTTAACTTCATCTACTCTGAGTATTTATAGGGTATTTTTTAAATGTCTAAATTTTCTCAGCTTGAAAGGGGAGCATATTTGTTCCTTCCTCTTTGTCTTCTTTTACCTGATGAGGTTCAGGAACATTCTAGGTCACACTGGAAATGGCCTTGCCACTATCAACCAGTCAGTCTCTGACTGATTGAAATTTTAGCAAATTTTCAGGGTGGGGCCTTGAGTCTGTGCACATGTGCAGATGCCCATCATGGTGTGAGGCTCTGGAAGACCAAGCAGGGCCCCCAGGGTATCTGATGCGGATCTGTATAAAAGTTTTTTCCCTCTGAGGCATCCTTTGTGAATCATAGAGAAGCAAAGGCTAATGATGTGTGTGTGCCATCCACAGTGTGTGTGCATGTGTGTCAGCCACTATGTGTGTGTGATCCAATGTGTGTGTGTATGTTGTGTCATCCACTGTGTGTGCATGTGTGTGCCATTCACTGTGTGTGTGTGCCATCCACTGTGTGTGTGTGCCATCCACCGTGCATGTATGTGTGTGTGTGTGTGTGTGATCCATATGCATGACAACCTGGCTCTGAGTGCCACACACTGAGCTGAACTGGGCCTGCCCAGCAGCTGCAGTGCTGTGGGATCTGTAGTTACTTTTGTGTTGAAGACCTTCTCCCTTAGTGAGGCCACTTCAATTGCAATTGTAACTTTATCTCTGAAAAGCAAAGACTTAGGCTTTTATTTCATGAAGTAATAAAACTAATTAGCCACAACAAATCCTGTGTATGCTTAGTTTGCTAGGGACTACATGTTGTATATCAGTTTGCCTCTTGGTGGGAGCCTCTTGGTTGTGATATGACTTCATTGCAGCTTGAGGGCCCAAGTGGGCTGCTCCAGCCCTAACCAGAAAGAAAGCAGGAGGCCCATGCATTTAAGGTCAGGGGCGGCTTCAAGACACCGACTAACCACCCAGAACTGTGTCCTAGCATAACGGTGTCAGATTTGCACCTTGCAGCCTGCAACAGAGTTCTCAGCACAGTGTTTAGGAACAAAGAACAGCTCTTGCTGTATAAGGGACCAGGCACAATCTAAGGTGGGGAAAAAGAATTCTATATCATGTTTAAACCCAAGAAGAAAGAGAACAAAAACATCAGCCAGGCACACTCACCACAGAACTCATCTCTGACTGGGCTTGCCTCTGGGCTTCACAGGAGGGCATTGGGAAGAAAGCACCTGGTGTGGGGATAAACTTCCACCTGCTCTGGCCCAGGGTAGTTCCTAGAGGCAAGAGAAATGGAATAGGAATTAAGGTGACTAATAAAATGGAGCCTGCCGTGTAAATTAAAAGCAGAAAGTGTATTTTAATTAGACTTGGCTACTGCTTTCACTTGATTTCCAAATATTAAAATTTCCCTTTCATTTCTTGCGTGAGTAATCCTGGCCCTGATTAATTGGAAACACTAGGTCCTTGCTACTCCCACATATTATCCCTGGAGGGGACTGTGCTTCAGTGACAAATGTTAAGGGAATGTGCTGCATTATCTTTCCTTGGCATAGCAAATAAAGAGGGGAAATCATTTATTCCAGGCCTCAGCAAGCAGCCTTAGGGGATCTCCGTGGATCGGTTCTGAGTGGAGTTGAATGATGGGGCAGCCTGGCCTCACTCACTTTACGGGCAGACAGAACCGCTGCCCTCTCACTCCGTTAGCTGAATCAGTAACATCAAACTTTTATGGAATCCATTCCAGATAAAACAACAGACTCCTTTATCATTATAGCAAGGGTGTTGGGAATTATTTTTCCTCTGGAGAATGAATACCTTGAGTGCGCCAAGTGGATAATTCAGATTGTTCTTTTTTGGATGGTAAAATGGTTGAATTTTTACCCTGAGGAGAGGGAAAGTGGAGCTGGAGGACTCTATGGGTTTCCTGGGGTGTTTTATAAACAAGGTTCTGTGCACTAAAGTGCTTAGTACTTTGGAGATGCTACGGGTCAGGCCCCAGGAAATGCTGTTGTCCTACTTTTACTTCCAAAAATTGTCTGTCTTTGGAGAGCAATCTCATAAAACTCAATTCTTTGTGTCCCTTCTTATGCTTTTGAAGATCTGTTTTCTAAGTTAACATAATTCTGTTTGTTTTTTTTTGATATGAAAGTGAATGCCATAATAATTTTTAAAATCCTAAACCATTTAGTCAAGTTGGGGTGAGACGTACACAGGTTGCTATGGCGACCAGATTAGTTATGTGAGACAGCCTTCTGGGTTCCTCTTGAAGTGATGGTTACTTGATTATTTCATTCAGTGCTAGGCAAATGGGTCAAAATGTTAGCTTTTAGCCTCTTTGATGCTGTTTGGGATGTGGAAACCTCTCTAAAGGGTTGTAAATATTTTATTTACCTCATTGATTCTTAAAGAAAATGATAGATTTTATTTTCCTCCTCATTGGGAACAAATGTTTGAGAGGTCTTTTCGCTTCTCACTTTCCCCAGAATGCAGATTAATATACCCAGGGACAGGGTGTAATGCTTTGAAATTTCTCAGAAGGTGAATCCTGTTGGCCAAGAACAGTTCACGAAAGAGGGGCCCCAATGCAAGTGTTGGTGTAGAATCACTGACCAGTGAGGATCTTGCCCAGGGCCAACTGCACCTACTGATTTCTAGAGAACGGATCGCCAGTTACTGGAGCTACAAAGAGATGTGGCAGTAAGAGTGTGATAGACTGACATCATTTTGACACCACCATTTTCTCAAGTCCCAAGGTTACATCTGTTGTTAGTGTCTGCAGGACCTGCTCTCCCAGGCAAGGCTTCTTGGCACTTATACTAGATATTTGTTGTATGTGGCCTCCTGGCCTCCAAATTCATTTCTTCTGCAACAATAACACCTTCCTTTGGTAAAATCACCACTCAGTGCTTGCGGGCGGTCTTGGTGGGGCGCTCAGTCAAGGGGCAAGTCCTCTCATGGCTGATGGCTGGTCTCCAGGGCAAGCCCAGATTCTTTCCCCAGAGCCTGTGGGCTGCTCCGGTACTTGTCCTGTTCTGATCATGGATTTTCAGACTTAAATTTTGTGAGCACCACTGTGCCCTTCCAGTATAGATGTTTTTATTCTATTTAAGTTGGCCATAGTCAATTTCTATTTTTTTACAACCATGTAAATCCTAACTGAATGACTGTCTCTCATTTCAATGATTGCTGGGACTTTTCTGTGTTATAACCGTGAAGTAACTTGGCTGATTTAAAAATAAACCCCTCTGAATTTTAATATCAAAGATATCTCCTATAATTGTTTTATAAAAGAAAATTAAAGAAAGGTTTCATAAGTTCTATAGTATTATACATCTCTCATTGGCTCTTACAACAGATACTGTAGGCAGTCTATCACGCTCTTACTACCTTTTTATTTGCATTTACAGTTTTGTCTTGGTGCTTATTTTTCTCCATGAAGTCACCTCCTCAAGGGAGGAGCCCGACCTCTACTGCCACTGGATGAACTTCACTAGTCTCAGGCAATCATGCTAAAATTCCATTTCCTTTGCTAGTGTTCACCTTAGGAAGGGCATGAGATACACAAAAACAGTGAAACTTGAGGAAACGATGGTGGCTGGCAGCATCTAGAAAGCTTTCTTGGCTCTTACATAGAAACATATGAAAAAATAGTTCTTTCTCAGCGTCTGTTCATTGGAGTGTGACAATGTGATGCCTAAAGCAGACAGCCATTTTGGAGCCATGAAGAAAGCCAGCCGAAGTCAAGGCTGATAAGATGGGAATGTCAGAATATCAAAGTGGAAAGAACCTCGGTGTTTTTGTTGTGTGTCTGAATTACCCATTCTGCTTGCTATATGAGATAGCAATTCCCTTATCGTTTAAGACATGTGAGTTGCATTTTCTGTTACATGTTGTGCAAAGCATCCTTACAACCCTGTTCAAAATAATTTTTTAATTAAAGTAACATTCCACAGTTGAATTATACAAATTTCAGGTATGCATCTTTGAAAAGCAACATATGTATGTACTACATTATCTTCATCTTTAGAAATCCAGTTTTATCCTTCACCATATAATTTCCCCTTTCTCCTGCATTACCCACCCTTGCTTCCCCCTTCCCTTCTGGTGACCACTTATTCATTTATAGTTCAATTTTATTTTTGTTTATTTAGTCTATTTATTTGTTTTATCGATATACCACATGTGAGTGAAATTATACAGTATTTTTCTTTCTCTGTCCAGTTTATTTTACTGAGCATAATGCCATCTAAGTCCATTCATGTTGTACTAAACAGCAGAATTTCACTTTCTTTTTATACCTGAATGGTATTCCATTGTGCATATTTTTATACAACTTCATCCATTTGTCAATTGATGATAGATGTTTCTTCCAGATTTTGGATATTGTAAATAATGCTGCAGTTAACATGGAATGAATTTATTTCTCTGATTTATTGTTTTTAAAATTTTGGGGGTCAATGCACAGAAGTGGGAAAATTGGATCAAAAGGAATTTCTATTTTTAAGTTTTTGAAGAATCTCTTAACTGCTTTCCAAGATGGCAGCAACAGTTTACATTCCCACCCACAGTGTATAAAGGTTCCTTTCTGCATCCCCCCTAACACTTGTTTCTTGCCCTTGGGAGGATAGCCATTCACACAGGTGTGAGGTTTGATTTGCATTTCTCTAATAATGAGAGATGATAAACATCTTTTCACATCCTTATTGGCCACCTGTGTGTCTTAGAACAAGTGTCTGTTCAGATCCTCTGCCCATTTTTGATCAGGCCTCTGATTTGTTCCATTCTGCTTCTGTGGGTTTCTCTTGAGTTCTTGATATCTTTTACTAAGTTCTTTGCACACTGAATTTCTGTTATTTTCTTCTTTAAAGTTTCAATTTCTACTTTCTTTTCATTAATTTTATTTCTGAGATCATTAATAGGTTTTTCTGAGATTTGTTGGGGCTCTTTGATTAGTTTTTCTAAGTTCTCCTCAACTTGCCTCCTGAATTATCTTCTATCTCTTTGAGTTTTTTTTTATTATAACAATTTTGAACTTTTCATCTGCTACAGATGATTTTTCATGTCTTTGTGTTTGGAGAGATCTTTTCTCCTTGAGATGACATGTTCCCTTGAGGTCCTGAGTTGTCACGTGTTATATATTTTTAACTTTCCATTTTGCTATTTTGAATTTCCTTCTTCTTTTTTAAAAAATCTGCATAGCAACTTAGAGAATTAAATTTTCCTCTTCCTGCAGGTCATGCTGTTTTTTTGTTTTGTTTTGTTTTGTTTTTGGTACTAAAGTTTCTTTTTTGTTTTATTATTTTATTTTTCAATTAATTAATTATTTTTTACATCATTGTTGATTTTTGTACAGTATTTGATTGCTCCCCTCAGGTGTAATCACTATAAAATTCCCACTACCCTATCACCCGTGAACCATCACCATAGCCCCTTGTGGTCTTCCCTTTTTTGGACCTTTCTCCTTCTCCCTCTTCTGTTGTATGTCTTGGATTTATAACTTGCCTGCTAGTTGTATCTTTCATTTTCTTTTTCTGACCCCTTGTTTGGTTTCCTTATATTCTTCCTATAAGTGCAACCATCCGATAATTTTCTTTTCCCTTCTGACTTATTTCATGGAACATAATCCCTTCCAGCTTCATCCATGTGGATTAATGAGGAAATCAAAGAAGAAATTAAAAGGTACCTTGAGATGAATTACAATGAGGACAGAACTTTCCAGAATGTCTGGGACACAGGAAAAATAGCATTAAGAGGAAAGTATATAGCAATACAGGCCTATATCGAGAAACAAGAAAGAACCCCTCCCACAAACAAACCTAATCTCCCATCTCAAAGAACTAGAAAAAGAACAACAAAAAATCCAGAAGCCAGTAGGAGAAAGGGAATAATAAAAATCAAGGAGAAATAAATGAAATAGAAATAGAAAAGATAATCTGAAAGATCAATGAAACAGTAGCTGGTTCTTAAAACAAACAAACAAACAAACAAACAAAATAGACAAACCTCTAGCTAGGCTCACAAAGAAAAAAAATGGAGAAAGCTAAAATAAATGAAAAGAGAAGAAATTATAAGAGACATAGCAAAGATAAAGAAAATAATCAGAGGTTGCTATGAACACTTACATGCAAACAAGTTCAACAAACTATTAGAAGAGATGAACAAATTCTTCGACCTTTACAATCATCCAAAACTGCATAAAGAAAAGATATAAAACCTAAACAAACCAATTAGAAGCAACAAAATGGAAACAGTAGCCAAAACTCTCCCCAAAACAAAAGTCCAAGACCAGGTGGTTTCACAAGTGAGGTCTACCAAACATTCAAACATGAACTAGTGCTTATCCTACAAAAACTCTTTCAAAAAATTGAAAAAGAAGAAATACTACCAAATACATTTTATGAAGCCAACATTACCCTAACAGTAAAACCAAAAAAAGACAACACAAAAAGAAAACTACAGACCAATCTCCCTAATGAACATTGATGCAAAAATCCTTAAAATTCTCAATAAAATCCTAACAAACCAAACCCAACAATGCATCAAAAGATAATACACCATGGCCAAGTGGGATTTATTCTAGGGACACCAAGGATGGTTCAGCATCCTTGCTGGGGTTTTACTTTATTTGCTGACTTCATAGTTAGTAAGGTATTTGCATTTGCTGTGACAGTAGGGTGAGGCATATACGCTGTTGCAAATGTTATGGGGAGCCTGATTCATGTTTATGGTACCTCTGATATGTGGGATCCTAGTTTTGAGACTCAACAGTCTCGAAGTGCAGTTAGTGCACTTTACAAAGTCAGTACCAGTCCTGATGGGTGAGGGAGGAAGAGTGTAGTCTAGAGTCCTTCTCTGTTGTCTTTCTTATGGGGGTCTCAACTTCTAATGAAGCACACATCTCCTCCTTGTCCCCTCTGGTGTAGACTGTTTTGGTCTCTCAGTTGCATGGGGTGCTTTAGTCTTAGCCTGAGCCACAAGACTTTCTTGATATAATTTCTGTCCAGTTCGCTATTAATTTTTTTTCCTCTTGGGAGAGAAACAAGGAACATGCTTTATTGCCATCTTGGTAATGTAAACTTCCAAAATAGTTTTTTCCTCAAACTTGGGAAGTACATCATTGACTTTTGGAGGCCATTACCCATGAAGATAAATGTTCATCCTTTGAGAGAAGATTTAATATTTGGAAGAAGTCAAAATATCTTAAAGTTTACCTAAATGGAAAATACTGTGCTTGATTTAACACAATGTATTCTTTTTCAGTAGGTTTCATTAGGCAAAAATGCTGGTCTGGAAGCATTATCAAGAGAAGAGGTCCCCCAAAAGTCACACCACTGGAACAAGTGTATAGTTCCTCAAGGTAACATATTTGAAGGACAATATTTATTGACTATCTACTCATGTATTTGTTGAAAAAAATATAATCTCTATTATGTGTCATCTTAAAACTTATTGGGGTTTTGGGGATAACTGACATTTAGGTGCACAATCCATATTCAAGAGCCATATGGCACTGATATGCGATATGACTAGAAAAGTTTAGTCTTCATGCACGAATATTGATTGAGGTCACTTGGCTTTGGAGCAGAACAAACAGTAGGCAATGGGTCTAGAATTAAAATCTGTTTGGGTGACATTGTAACTTAAAGTTTCATTTCTGTCATCTATAAAATGGGATAATAATAGTGACTACACTTGAGGGAAGAAACCCTATATTGTGAAAAAACAAACACGGATATAAAATAAGGGTACATCATTAATAAAAATAAAATATCTGTGATTGGAGAAAGAAAACAATGTGGACCACTTTGCTTGCTCTAACACCAATTTCCATTATCATTTGTACTTCTTTTTTTTTCTCAGAAATTATTTTATTTTTTAAGCTCAATATTTTATTTGTTTATTTATTTTTAAATATTTTATTTTATATAATTCTTACATCATTTTTGCACTTCTTTTAAGGAGACAAAGTCTATTCAGTAATGGATACTTATAGTTTTAAAGAATCTGTAAGAGGAGTGTGCCTGGCTCCACTGAATCTTCTGTATCCACTCCCAACCAGACCACAGGGTGCAGTGTGAGACTGATCTACCTAGTGTGAGTGGCATTTGAGATGCCAGTGGGGTTTCAGTACTGAAACTGATCAGTTTTGAAGATGTGCCAATCAGGTTTGAACCTGGCTAGAGCCATTCAGGTTTTGAGATCTGCAGGGTTTTATAAATGGACCAGTGTGGTTTGAAAGGCAGACACTCTGAAGGGAATGTAAGCGGGGCAACAGGTGCATTTATTCATCCAAATTTAGAACTTCATTCACAGAGACCTTCATTCAGATCCAGTCACTGAGACCTTTGCTTCAGAGACATGCATTCATTGAGGTATTTACTTCAAAGAGACTTGTTGAGATCTTTGCACCTGATCTCTGCTTTGAGCTGCCACCTGTCCACTGCTCCTACCTCTGGCTATTCTTCCATATCACTGCTGATAAGTGCCACTGGTCTGTGCTCCAGAACCTTGGAAAAAGATATACACCAGTGCCTGATCCTCTGACACCACCTCTAAAAGAGCTGTTTGGCACCATCTCTAAAGAACCTTATCCTCCACATGGCTGCCTGTTGACTGCCACTGACCGGTTGTTTGACCATCTAAGAGATTTGCACCACTTCTAACCTTCCAGCATTGCCATCTGACCAGTGGTCCTGTGTCTAGTACATCCCACACCATCTCCTCTTGTGTGCAGTGCTATAGAGACCAGCCCTTGGATTGCTGCTGGCTGCTGCGGTGTTGCCTCAGCTGTGCCACCTGTGATGACTTGTAACTGCCACCATGAGTTGGGTTTTGTTCTACAAATTATCTACATCTTCAGGCTCCCATCAAAGGGACAATGCCATCTTGCATTCACAGTTTTTGGTTTGGATCACTGGACACTAAAGGCACTATATAGGGGAGGACACATAATTATTTGTGGCCTTAGAAACTCTTTCTTTTCCCTCAACTTCCACTGTTGTTGTTTCACTCTGAACCTGAATGTGTTTTGCTGTTGCAAGTGCATAGATAAGGACCTTAAACTATGACATCCCACAGGTTTGCATGGTTTCAAATCTAAACGCAAATTATGATAATCTTCTTTGAGGTCCTAGATGCTTTAGAATCTAAGAAGTCCTATATCAGTATCACTTACATTTTCCTGACTCCTGCTTCCCAAAACCTACTGAATTAGAATTTCAGGGTGTGGAATTCAGGGCTATGCATCTATCAAATCTCCCTGGTTATTCTCATGCATGGAAAGGTATATGAACTACTAGATCAAGAATCCTTGTTTAGAAGATGGAGGGAAACAATAGCTAATAGATAATTGAAATTTTACTAGATCCCAGGTCTTCCCTTAAGCATTTTACATGTGTTATTTTGGTGAAATCCCATTAGCACTTCTTTGAAATATTATATGCCGGAGGCCAGCTTTCGGCAGAATGTCAGGTCAGGTATCCCTGAAATGAAGAGACAGCTTTGGGGAAACTTGAGGGCTGAGGGGAAGGGGAGTGAGGCAGACACAGACACTCTTGGCACAAGTATCTCCTGCTGAGGGTCTCAGCAGGTCTTTATTTATACATTAAGGCAAGCGGTGGGATTACATCATCGTATGCATAGAAGCAAAACAGAAACAATCAGTACATTCCTTTCCCATAGACATTTTGGCACCTACGTGTTTTGAGAAAAGAAGCAACCTTAAAAGTTAATAGATAATTAAAACTTAGACTCATTATTTCAGCCTAAACAACTACCTAAGACAGCTTATAGTCCTTGGTACATCCCTATCGCCAAGGCTACGGTATCAGGAGACTCCTCTATCTATATGGCCTGTAGCTAGAGACCAGTTGCTTCCCAGTAATCAGTTATTAGAATTTTTTGCTACCTAGAAACTCCTAGCATAATCAACTTTATGATTCATTACAAGGCTTCTTTACAGAACTTCCATATAAGGAATATTGTGGCCAGCTCTGGGTTGCTTATCAGGCATGCCCTTGCACAATAATTATTTCCCATTGTCAAGTGGGCCAAGTTATTCAGTGTTTAATTTTTAAGTAAGTAATTTTCCATGCTATGTACTTACAATATTCTTATACGTATTATTTATTGCCCAATGTATATTCCATGAAGTTTTCTCTTTTTCTGACCAAGAACAAAAAACAAAGGGATGTTTAATCTTCAGCCCCACAGTGTGAGGCACAGGGAATCTTTGACCCCATGGTGTGAGGCCCTTTTTCTTCAGCCCCATGGTGTGAGGCTCTTTGAGCTTTGGCCCTATGGTGTGAGGCCCTTTTCTTAGCTGCTTGCCAGTGTTTTACCTGTCTGGGGCAGCAAGGCCCCCTGCAGCAATTATAGTTATTTTACATAGCATTTGTAAAGGTAAGTGTGCTAACAAAGGGACAGAGACTCAGAGATGCCCACAAGAAAGAAATCTGCCTCAAAGCCAGGCAGTAGTACATTGGTCTTTGTGCTAATTAGTGTCACAGAGCCCCTGGTATCCCCTTGAGCTTTGGGGGACAGGGATAGGAGGGTCAGTCACTTTATGGGCCTTAGGTCCTACATACAGTTTTACCCCTGAGTTATATAGGCAGAATTACATGGGATTAAGAATACAAACTGGGTTCAAATCCAGGATATGCTATTTACTAGCTGAATGACCATGGATGGTGACTTAACCTAGCTGGGCCTCACATCCTTATGTGTAAAATGAAGATAAGGTAGTTCCTACCTCAGAACGTTGTTGTAAGAATTAAATGAGTTAATAGTTATAAAACATGAATAGCAGCATTTCATTTACAATATGGAAGTGTGTCAAATAGATAAAATTAGTCCCACAAACGCTAATTCTCAGTAACTATAGCTCTGAATGGAGTATATGATCTGGGAGCATGTTTATCTTTTCCTCAAGACCCCAAGTGGACAGAGCAATATGGTCCTGCAGGGAGAAATGCTAGTTGGACATCTATGGATTTCTTCACCATAGGGACCTGGGACACTGCTGCCTCCCTCCCGAGCAGGGTCCAAGTTCAAATGAGCACAAAGAGGTCAAGTAGGGTAGAGGTACACTTTCTTGATGGAGTAATTTAAGACATGGAAGAGGAGTTGTAGAGACATCTGCAGTTGCTATCCAGAGAGCCTCAAAAACAGGGGAGGAGGGAGAGCTCAGAAAGGTGGCTTCAAGTACCTGTACTGCTGAATCTGTGTAGCATTTTGCAAACTTTTGATACAGGCATAGGCAACTGGTCATGGATAACTGCAGAGGCAGGAAAGGACTTGTGCTTAAAAAAAGTCATTGGAATTCTTGGAGGGTGGAGAGACCCAACACATGTGTTTAAATACACACCTCTGATGAGAGGTAGTTGCTAAGGTAGGGTAAGCTCAGGATGGGACCTCCTGTCTGACTTCCTATAGGAGCCATATTGAAATTTCCATATGTATTTAGTAACATGTTTTGACTGAATCAGAGAGAGAGAAACAGTCTTCTGTTGAATTTTTGTCTTAAGATTGTTAAGTATTTTAAAGTGACTGGATCTTGTTCTTTTTTTTTTTTAAAGATTTATTTATTTACGCATACAAGAGCTGGGGTACAGGCCAGAGATGCGGGGGGTGAGAAGATTCACCAGAGACAGAGTGGAGAACAGAATAGACAGATTGGCTGAAGTACACTGCTGAGGGGAGCAGCGGGAGAGACAGGAGAGATCTGGTGCGCCTTGTGGGTTGCTCCCTGGCTGGCTGGGGATTGAACTCATGCCGCAGAGGCTGCAGATTGCTTCATAGTGCGGTGCTTAACCTTTTGCGCCACCAGGGAGGCCCCTTTCACTTGTTTCTTATAACATTTTATGATCACTTAAAATACAAATATCCATTGAGACTTGAATTTTAGAATTATAGAAAGGTTTTGAATTATTCTTAGTCTTCTATTTATAGATCCACCAAGGGTAGAGTTTATTTATGTATTCATGCATTATGTATTCATTCATTCATTGAGAGAGAGACACATACATCCAATCTATCATTATCTGTTCTTTGGATGTGCAACATTGCCTGACCCTCTGCTCTGTCTTGTCCGGGGTGTCATGAAGAGACAGATTGGACACAATCTTAGTCCTCAAGAAGATGGTCTAGTGGGGGCAGGACAGGGCAGCATGTGTGACAACTAATGAACATTCAGGGTTGAACCTGATGGACATCATTAGAGGGAAGATAATGGGCTTTATAGCTGGCTCCTTATCCTTCAAGTCTCACTTCCAGTGCTGCCTCTTCAGAGAGTGCTTTCCTGACCCATTATTCCAAACTTCCAACCCCTACCCTCATCCCATTGCCCTGCCCTGTCTATCATTATCTTGTTGAAGTTTTACTTATCACCATGTGAAATGCTCTTTATTTGCTTATTGCTTTTGTTACTCACTTATTGCCTATCATCCCCAGCTAGCATGCAAACTCCAAGAGAGCAGAATCTCCAGTCATGAATCCATGACTTCATGGCACAGATAAAAGTTGGATAGAGTTTGATAAATGTTGGTGATTGAATGATAACATATTCATGTTTCCTTTATGAGATTTCCAGAAATAAAAGTAACAATCCCAATCACTGGTCCAGGAAGAGAACAACTGTTTCAAAGTAAAAAGCTCTTCTGATTGCAAAGAAGGGCCCACATGATGGTGACTATAGCAGATGACCCATGTATTACATCAAAGTTCACTTTCTTGGGGCCTCACTGGTGGCACAGGTGTTAAGTCTCAGTTCTATCACACTCTTACCTCTGTGGCCTGGGTTTGATCCCGGGCCAGGGAACTAACCTACATAAGGTGCAGCAGACCTCTCCTCTCTCACCTGCTGCTCCCCTCAGCAGTGTATTTAAGTAGGTCTGCTTGTTCTGCTACCCGCTCTGTCTCTGGTGAATCCTCTACCCACCCACCGCACCTCTAGCCTACACCCCACCCAGTTCTTTTATGCATAAATAGATAAAAAAAATCTTTAAAAAATATTTCCCTTTCTCACAATTACTGCTCAGTCCTCATTGGCCCCATATTCTACCCCAAGTGCAGCTTGGGGTGTTGCTGGCAGCACATCACATTGATGACTCATTCCTGACCTAAGACTCTCAGTTTATTTTGACACAATTTATAGTTTCTGCAGAACTAGAGATCTGACATTCAGAAGAGCTGCTTTCAGCAAACATCAGTTATTGGGCGGAATTTAATCAGTAGGGAGACCTGCGTTTAGTTATTTTCATTGCCACATTATTGGAAGAAGAGTATGGATTTAAGATTATCAAAGAATAAAGAGATATTAGGGCCAAAGATATTTCTTTAACTGTTGATGAGATATTGCTTATATCTTTTCCTTTTGAGAACCAGAAATATGCCCTAGTTAAAGATGACATCCTTGGTTTGTAAAATGGTAGGGCCAAGGCTTCTACTGGGGGTCTTATAAGGATGTGTGTATTGAGCTTTGGAAATGGGATTTAAGAAAAGCTGTTGAAGTGGTGAGGCTGAAGGAAAGAGAGGGAATATTTGGAGATGACTCACTGAAGGGTATCATTTAAAGTCTCAAAGAGAATGCTCTGTGCTGCTGTCTCCATTCCTGGGAGTTTGAGGGGTGGTGTTTGTGTCCCTTTAGTCTCTCAATAGCATGTTCCTATCCAAGAAAGTCACACATCATGTGGAGTCTGTCTATGGTCACTGGTCACTTCTACAAAAGAATGTCTGCAGTCATCCACTTCATAGGGGAGTGTGTTTATGTGTGTGTGTGGGGGTGTCTGTATAATATCAGTTCATCTCCATATAGAATATGGAAACTGTGTACCACCTTCTTAATGGGAGAATTAAATAGCAAAGTGTTTGATAAGAGCTTAGATAGAATAAAGATAGTATAAATAAATAGCTCAAAAAATGTTTCTGGCAGCACATCACATTGATGACTCATTCCTGACCTAAGACTCTCAGTTTATTTTGACACAATTTATAGTTTATGTGTGTGTGTGGGGGTGTCTGTATAATATCAGTTCATCTCCATATAGAATATGGAAACTGTGTACCACCTTCTTAATGGGAGAATTAAATAGCAAAGTGTTTGATAAGAGCTTAGATAGAATAAAGATAGTATAAATAAATAGCTCAAAAAATGTTTCTGGGCCTCCCTTGTGGTGCAGGCGGTTGAGCGCAGCACTGCGAAGCTGTCTGCAGCCTCTGCAGCGCAGGTTCGATCCCAACTGGCTGGGGAGCTAGACCTCTCCTGTCTCCTCCTGCTCCCCTTGGCAGTGTATTTCAGTCAGTCTGCCTGTTCTTTTCCCTGCTTTGTCTCCGGTGAATCCTCTAACCCTCCCACACATCTGGCCTGTATCCTGGTTCTTGTATGCATGAATAAATAAATCTTTAAAACCAAACCAAAACAAAACAAATTTCTTGCTTTTAATACTATTTTATTTGAAAACAAAATTTCACTTACAGAAAAAAGCTTGAAACCCAATGGATTAGACAATCTTCCAGCTGCAAATTTCTATGCTTTCATTTTTAAAAAAAATTTGCATAGAAGAACTGGGGAGTAGGACAGAGGTACAGGAGGTGAGAAGATTCACCAGAGACAGAGTGGGGAGCAGAATGGGCAGATCTACTGAAATACATTGCTGAGGGGAGCAGTGGGTGAGACAGGAGTGGTCTGCTGCATGATATGTGATTCCGCTCCGTGGCCTGGGATCAGACTCAGGCCATAGCAGTTACGCATTGAGACTTAACCCCTAGACCACCAGGAAGGCCCTATGACTTTAAAATACAAAGCATGTTGGTAACGTTTTTCATGGACAGATTTTCATGTTTGGTTCCTGGAATTGATCTGTGTAACAAGTAACAAGAACTGTAACAAGGTGGCCCATCAGATGTGTCACTACTTTTGTGCTGCCTAATATCCCACCTTGTGACTCATTGCAGGAAGGACCGACCCATTGTCCTGACTCTGACGGCACTTATTTTAGTTCTAGTTCCCCCAAAACAAAATTTTTAGTGCAAGTAGTAGTTTATTTGGGAGGTGAGGGCAGAAAGCACAGTGGACAGGGGAAAAAATGGAAGGGAAGGGAAGGGGAAGAGAGGGCAGTGAAAGGGAAGTCACTGCTGTACACAGCCAGGGATCGAGCTGCTGGGAGTTCTGAAAAGCAGTATAGAACACATGGCTCAGAGTGGTATCTCCTGTGGAATAACTGTTTATTCCATTCCTCACTGAGAGATCTGGGCTACTTATCCTTCAATCTTATCTCTCATTGGCTAAAATTGTGCTGTTGGCATTAGCCCTTCCACTTTCTGCTTGCTTTGTGCAGGGCCCAGGGATGTTTACAGAACTACTCTCAGGCAGACAGTGTCAGGCACTCAGAGTAGAAAGCTGACAGCATGCACTGGGCTAATGAAGGGAAGTGGATAAGTCTCCTAGAGAATCTCTGGAGAACTCAATGCTTTCTATGGTTTAGATGGCTTCTAAGAAGCCAGGACTGTATGCCCATGTCCATTTCAACGGTATCAGAATCTGAAGTCGAAGCATCTGAAGAATATGTTAGAGTGCTGATAGCAGCAGCAGGGAAGTTTAAGAGTGACAAGGACCTTTTTGAAAGCGTACCTACTATTAGTCTAAACCCACATTAGGTTACTTAGGACACAATAAAGAAACAACAATCTTGGGACCAATTTGCAGTAGACTCACTGGTGTTATGAATCCATGTCTTTGCTAACCACAGACTGGGGGTGGGGGTGGGACACTTGATGGCCAGGTTTGGATATCATGCCTGACTTGAGTCCACTCTGCTCTCACCCTGTCGCAGACAACTGAGGCAGGAGGCATGATTTTCCCAAATAACATTGGGCTGGGCAGGAAAAGGTCATAGATACTCACCTATCTGGTCAGTAGACATGTGCCATCACTTTTAGGAGAGAGGATTTTTACAGATGCAGAAACCATGGCTCAGAGAAGTTCAAAGTGGTGGAGCTGAAGTTGGAACTCAGGACTGATCTTGGAACAAAGCCATTGCTGCAACTTTGAGTTAGTCTCCTCAACATAACCTTGACAGAATCCAAGAGGAGGCATTCAGAGAAAGCATCAACATTTCCATGGAGACCAAGCAATGAAGTCCAGGCAGGTGTATTTTCATTGATACATTACGAAAGTGAAACAAGAAGGATGATGGAGGGATTGCGTTCCCCATGTTTGCTTCTGTGGAGATCAGCTTTCAGTTTTCAAATTGACAGCAACTTGAATACACTGTCTTTTGTTCTTACTTCTCTGGGTGAACATTGATCTTTGAGAGCAGTTATTCTATGGGCTGGGTAGAGGAAGAAACGGGGAGAATAGATTTTTCTGGATTCAGATCAGATCTATATGAGAAAGGAGTTGGAGTCTCATCCTCTTGTGAACAAGGGCAGATTGTGCTGGTAGAATTGAGGGAAGATTCTAGTCTGCTGTGAAGGAAAGGGGGTTTAGAAATCTTGAGAAGGGGACAGAAAGAGGGTGCAAGGGAGAGACTGTCTTAACTGATATCACAGTTTTTCCATGGCAGAAGTCTATGTTCCTGGATAGCCAAGGGTCTACTTTCTTAAGAGTGGAAGCAAAGCTTGGGATGTCTGTTTGGTGATTGTGTTTCTCAAGCAAACCTGCAGTAAGAGGTGTGTGTGTATCTGTGACCCTCTGTGGGCTGTGTGGTCTTTTTGATTATCTGCTAATCAAACCTGCCTCTCTGACAAGAAGAATAATGCACAGAGTGTTATTGCGAAGAAACTTGAGATTGGTGGAAAATTCTGCTTTCTCCCTGCCATATATTTAGACCGAACTGACTGAGTGATTCTAGAAAATACATAAATCATTGAAACATGATTTTGTGGCCTTTAGGAGTCCTCAACTTGAAGGAGTCAACTCTGCTGGCAGAGAAATGGCAGCAGTTTATGAAACACAATGAGATGACAATGCTGATTTTTCCTTTCAGTCCTCTGAATGTTATAAAACATGACTTGATAAAAGCCCTTCTTTGGTTTGTAGCAGGTTGGAAATGAAATGTAGTAGAAACAAGGGAGAAAAAAACCAAGGCCTGTTATATTAAAACCCAGAATTACTGTGATTGGCACCAGTGGCCCAGGAGATCTGACTGCCAGAGTTGAAAATGGAATAGGTTTCTGCTTGGAATGGATCAGGTTCCCAGGAGGAAATAAGGCAATCTGTCTTATGGGTCATTATAGGCTCTGAAACAGTCTCTCCATCTTGCAGCCAGGCCCAAATATTTCACAATCAAGAATGCTTACGATTGTCCAAATTTTCATGTGCAACAGCTTGGCATGTCAGCAGAATCTTTGCAACTGCTGAAACAAGAGACCACCTTTCTTTTCCTAGTAAGATAAGAACCTTGGGGCACTAGATTCTTTTAACAGGATCATCTCAAATATGGAAATCATCCAGTGCAAATCACTGGATTTTTATTGTTTTCCCTGGCTTGTTTGAGAGCAAGACAAAAGAGAAGGGAGGTTAATGCTTATGTCAGCATGGGTGGCCTGGTAGCTGAGCCCGCCAGTCAGTTGGAGAAGGATTTGAGGTCACCGTGCTCTCTGTACTAAGAACAGCACAACTAATTAGTCCTCTTGACACCCAGGCCCCAGGTGGTTTGGTCCCAGTCTGCATGCCACAACTTTTCAAAATGAGCTGAGTTAGAAAGGACTGCTGGTCACCAGTGACTTGAGTCCAGAACCAACTGGCTTACTCAGCAAGGGCATTTATTTGCTTCCGTAACTGAAAAGTCCTATGGCTGGGACCCAGGGCAGCTATATCACCCTCCAAACACAATGGCTTGAGAGCAGAAGAGGGAGTATCTGGCCCTGAGGAAAGGTACCAGGGCATTGCAGGCATGGACAGGATCCTTCCGGGCAGGCAGAGCCCATCTCTGTCCTACATTCCCATCTTAGCCAAGACACGGTTCCCATTAGTTTTCTTTGCATGTCTCCTCTCTCCTGGAAGGTAAGACTGACCACTTGCTTTCATTAACTTTACAACTCACCATGTATTTAATTTGCTTTGCTTAATCCTTAAAACCATCTTATACTGATAGTGCCCCCATTTTACAGAAGAGAAAAACAGAGGCGTTGATGGGGTCAATGATCTTCCTATCACATTTCAGTTTACTGTATCACGAAGGAGATGGACGCTGAGATGTGGCTAACTTGGAGTGAGTTATTCAAGCCTGTTTAAAAACAAGTTAGGAAGAAAATTTATTCATAAATTTTGTCCTTCCAAACTTGTAAGCTGACCATAGATCTGAGACAGACAGCAGGGGGAGGGGGGGGTCAAAACAGGGGCGGGAAGACACGCTTCATTCTGCAAGGGACTGTGGTGATGGGTCACGGGGGCTGTGGTGGTAGGACAACTACAGGGACTACACCTGAGGGGAGAAATCAAATACTGTCCAAAAATGAACAACGATGTAAGAAAATAAACAAATAAATTTAATAAAAATAAATAGATTAAAAAAAGAAAAATTGTCCTTAAGTTCTCCGAGCCTCAGCTCACTCACCCTCTGGGCGCTCAGCTAGGACGTGGGTCCTGGCTGCATGATGGCTATCAGACCCTGCTTCATTCCTGGTCCTTTTTCTGGGTTTTCCTCCTGAGAGGGGGCCAGGAGAAAGGGCTCAAAGGTGTTGCAACAGGCAGGTCTGTGTTGCAGGAGGGTCACAGCTGGGGTAGATCACACGTGGTCACCTTAGGGCTGTGCCCCAGGAACAGCCTGCAGAGCTGGACAGTGAGTGAAGCACAAATCTCCTGAGGGGAGAGCACAAATCTCTCTTCTGTCTAGCCTTTGGAGAAGGAACTCAGAGATCCTGTGCCAAAAGAACCCCACATTGGGTTCACAAGTCATGGTTGGCTTCTGCTCTGTGCTTGGCCTGTGAGCGTGTGGAATGGGATACGGCCAGGAGAAGACTCCTTCCCTTCATTTCTGTAGTATGTGCAGCCCAACAACATGCTTGTAGGAGCCAGAGCAGTTCCTATGTGTGCTTGATGGGTGAGATGGATGCGCAGAGTGGGGCTGCACACGCTGGTGGGAAGAACAATCCAGCATGGAATGTTCAGGTGTCAAAAGTTGAGAAAGAAAGACGAGAATGTGGGGAGAAGTCTGGACAGTACAGACAGTGGTGTTCCCAGGAGCCCCAGTGAGTGTTTGCCTGGGGGAGGGAAGAGCAGAAGCCATGGATGCATTATCTCCTAACTCAGCTGGGTGTCAGGTTCCTCTAGATATGGGTATCTCACCTCACTGATTGGGACTGATTGGGACTCTTGAAATTAACAGCACCAGTTTTCCATGTAACATGATCCCCAAAACATAAACCAACTGAGGCAGCAGATCTGTTCCCATGCTGCAGGGAGAGCTGGTTGGGTGGACTTCCTGTGAGAGCACCTTGGTCTCTTGCCCAGAATCTAAGGGAGTTTCAAAGGTAATTTTGACAATCCAGGTTTTTACATCAATTTTGGAACCGAACCATAAGGAGAAGTCAAAAGAGGCATCTGCATTCTTATCATGGCATTGGAAAGGCCCAATTTTCTCCAGCCCACCCCATCTCTGGAGATATTAGCAACAATCACAGTGGGGCTGATGCATTTTGAAGGCTTTGTCTCTATTAGCCCCCACTCCCAGTTTGGAATGTACTATCCTAAAGAGAGATAGAGGTCACATTGTTAATGTTAAGAAAATGATAAAATTTGCTGGATTTCATTTAACTGTGGCATTCAAAGTAAGTGCACAGCAATTCTATAATGAGATCATCCCTCTGGTATGGGGTGATCATATGGTGATCAGATGTGGTTAGGGAATGCTTCCTGGAAGGAGAGGCATGAGCTGTACCTTAAAGAGCAGGTATGGCTGAGGTCAACAAGGAAGATCAAGGAAAATGTGTGGCTACTGTCCTCTCCTATGTTCCTGCTCAGTGATATGAGACTCAACAAGTCTAGATCACCCTCCATTGGATCTTTCAGCATGATATGGAGACTTCTGTAACCTCTTAGTTGACCCTCAAATTAAATGTTCTAGTAGCCCTACTACAATGCTAGCATTAGCCAGTCTGTGGAGCTGACCCCTCTCAAGTGCATTATGACAGTAAATGAATGAGACTTATCAACAATGATTCTACAGGTGAACGAGAAACATTCTTTATGTGGTAAAGAAATAGACAGACTTCTCCCACGCCTACCTACCTGCCAGGGCAGATGGAGGCCAAGGGTGGGTGGTCAGTACTATAGTGAGTGGTGATTACCTGTCTTAGCTGTCGTAATGAGTAGAGATGCCAGGATTGGATGGGGTTTATACAGCTGATATAAAAAGCATACTTGGATTAGTTGGATATTTATGTATTAAGTCAGTTTTCTGCACAGAATCATTCACCTGACACTTGTTTATGGGCATATTTAAGCTGGACATCGTGGAGGTGATTCATATCCCTGAGGAATTGCTCGGATGGAGGCAGCTCATGGACCACACACTAGGGCCATTTGCCAACCAGTTTCTCCTTTACTATTTCTTGGCATCGATATGCTGATCTGACTTCCTCCCTTTGCCCTTCATCTTGCTGTATGTTTCCTTCTCATTTCTCGCTCTGAATGAGTGAAATATCAGACAAGCAGGGTTGAACTGTACATCCCCACTGCCCCCCCTACCCCCCACCCCCGCCCAGGCTTAGCAAGCAGAGTGGCGGAGTGAGACAATCACACCTGGCACAGGGTACTGACTCCATATGTGTGGACAATTATTTCTGGTTGTCACATTTTACTCATTCTGCCAAATTGCATTATGATTTCATAACCCTAGTCTCAACTGGGAAATTTTTGTTGGCCATGAAATACAGTGTCATGTAGAAGAACAGGCAGTGGACTGAGAATTAGGAAACCAGGAGTCTAACTTAGTCACACTTACAATAGCCTTGTGCAAATCACCAATTCTCTCTGTGCTGAATGTTCCCTGTAAAAGAAATGCAGATTTCTGCATTGAGAGACCTCAGTGTCTTTCAGGTCTCATATTCACAGGTTGTATGACGGCAAAGATAAACATCAGACTGTGGGATGTTTGCATACACAGGAAGGACGGATTTCTGACTAGGTTACCCCCTCACTATATGCCCTATTACCCAAGCTCTACAACATTGCCATGGTCTCAACCTGTGATTAAATTGAGGCATCATCATTCTTTGAAACAGATTAGAAATCTTTGCCTGGGAGTTGAGTCAATGGAGAAAATTGTATTGGTTCAATGAGATGTGATTCAAGAGCATGCAACCAGTGACACTTTACCTTGGCTCACATACAGCTTTACAAGCTCAGCTGGTTAAAAGAAGATCAAATAAAATGTAGGCTTATTGATTTAACCAACTGCAATAAGGTAAGGCAGACTTTCTGAAAGTCAGTTAAGAATGAAATCCTTGCTCCCAGATCCACAGACACTGAAGGGAAATGATGGCTGTGAATGTTGCTCAGTAGACTCCTGATTGCTGGTAAATTGCAGGATGTTGTGGATTAGCAAAGAACTGCCTAAAAAAGGTAAGTCGAAACTGGAAGGTGGTAAGTTCCCTGGAATGTAGAAGTCATGGTTGACCTATGAGCTATGATGAGCTTGTCATTAGGACGACAAACTGAAGACATTAAATTTTATAGCATGCTATACCTAAGACTGTGAAACTCCCCCAGTTCTTGCCTTAGTGAGTTTCCTGTGATTCTCCAAGCCTGAAGAAGTCATTTGACCAATATTACTTCTTTTGGTCCAAGCCATGGGCAGCACAGCTTGACACAGCATTCGCTCAGTGCCCAGCCATCATCCCTGACCTTTCTCTGACCCACCACATCCAGTCCCATAGGCATAACTCCTATTCTGATTCTCTTCACTAACTTAAAAAAAAAAAAAAAATTAAAATCATTTCCCTCTCACTTTAAAAAGGTTTACTGAGCTGTAATTCATATACCACTCAGAATGTATGATTCAATGGTTCTTAATATTAATTTAAAAAAATGTGTTAGAAATCTATGTGACATAAATTTGTTATTTTAACCATGTTAAGTGCACAATTCTGTGACATGAATTACACTCACAATGCTGTGCCACCATCTCCACTATTGCCAAAAGTTTTTCATTACCCCAAGCAGTAACTTGTAATAATTGAGAAGTAACTCACTCTCCATCTCTATTAATTTGCCTGTTTTAAGTAACTCATTTAAGCGAAATTGTATAGTGTTTGTTCTTTTGTGTCTAGCTTATTTCACTTAGCAAAATGTTTTAAAGTTTCATTCAGGCGCTAGTGCTGGAGTGGCCACGTGTTGCTCAGCCCTGTAACCCAAGGCCCTCAGGATGGCGGTGTGACCTCCTGGGCTGGGTTCCTTGTCTGCCCAGAAGCATTTTCCTGGCAGCACAAGGCATTAACTCCACCCCCAGGTGCCCAGACACTACCTGAACTGAGGGCAGGACAGCGTCCTGCCCTTTTAGCAGTGTCATGGCTTGAACTTTTAGCAGTGTCATGCTTGAACTTCAGCCGTGGCATCCTGAGCAAGGGAGCTGCTGGGAAGGGGGAAGAGCAGAGTAGCCATGGAGGCTTTAAAAGCTAGAAGACACCTGGCCAACCCTTCTTCACCATGTGGACTGCAATGATTCTGACCTGTTCTTTGCTCTTCTCCTCCTTTTCAGTGGTGGAAAAATCAGACCTGTGACTCTCTGGTTATCTCTTCAGCATGCTGCCCAGCTTTGCCCCCTATGTGTACAACCATGTTTCAAAAGCATGTATCAGAAAGCAGGTATCAGAACTGTTTCAAAAGCATGTATCAGAACTTTATCATTCACTTCCCCTTTATTTATATATTAATTAATAGTATTTTATATCCCCAATTCAATGGACGTGAAATTACCATCAAATTATAATATATAACAAACACTTCACAGCTTTTCCCCAGTTTGTAAACAACATTTTGTCCTACTATATTATATTTTAATTTAATTAGCATTCTCTTTTGAAAGATAATCATATTTTTAAAAACCATGAAAACATGAGCTTGGGGATGGACTACTGGCAAATGTATACCTCCTCATTTTGAAAGTTTATGAGACTATAATTTTATTATATATATTTTTATTGAGGTAATATTGGTTCATTGTTGCTTGTGTTTTAGAGATATACCAGCTCCCCCTTCATGTGTTGCTACTACACTGCATCCACCACCAAAGCACCCACAGTACATCCCCATATTCCATTGTGCTCCCCACTTTGTTCTCATCTCTCCCCCTCCACTCTCTGTTGGCCTCATTTCTACAATAAGGTTTCAAGAGTTTGCTGTTAGTTTGGCTTTATCTAACGCTTGTTTGGTTTCTCCACACTCCACATATAAGTGATACCAGTTAGCATTTGTCTTTTTTCATCTGACATTTCACTTAGTGTAATTCCTTACACATCTATCCATGTCATTGCCAATGGCAAGAGTGTCTCTTTTTTTTGGTGGCTGAGTAATATTCCATTGTGTACAAATATCTCATTTTCCTGATCCACTCATCTGCATTTGGGCACTTAGGTTATTTCCAAACCTTCGCTATAGTGCTGTAATGAATATAGAAGTGCATGTTTTCTTTTGAATTAGTGTGAAGTTTTTTGGTGTTCTCTAGGGAGGTAGCTCAGAGTGGAACTTTTGGGTTTAATGGTAGGTTATCTTTTAATATTAAGAGAAACCTCCATACTGATCATCATAGGGGCTGGGCCAATCTACGTTGCCAGCAGGATAAGAGGGTTCCCTTTTTCTCCACATTCTCACTAAAACTTGTTGCTTCTGGTCTTTTTGATATGGGCCATTCTCACAGATGTGAGGTGGTGTCTCATAGTGATTTTGATTTCATTTCCCTGATGATAAGTAATAATGGGCATTTTCCCATATGACTGTCAACTATCTGTATGTCTATTTTGAAGAACTGTTCTTTGGCCCATTATTTGGTTGGGTTATTTATTTTTGTAGAGTTGTATGAGTTCTTTGTAGATCCTGGATATCAACCCCTTTGTCATATGTATGGTGTGCAAATATTTCCCCCATTTAATAGAATGTCTTTTTGTTTTAGTGACAGGTTCTTTCTCATGCATGGGTAGGATGTCCACATGGTTTATTTCTGTGTTCTCAACTCTTTTCCATTAGTCTATGTGCCTGTTTCTTTCAAGCCTCACCTTTTTACTTTTATAGCTTTGAAGTATAGTTTGAAGTCTGGCAGTGTGATGCCGCCATTACTTCCCTTATTCTTCATTATATTTCATTCTTCTTTGGTTACTTGGGCTCTTTGTGGTTCCATGTGAATTTTAGTAATGTTTGTTCTAGTTCTTTGTAGAATGCCATTAAAATTTTAATAGGGGTTACACTGAATTTGTAGATTGCTTTGGGTGGAATAGTCATGTTGACAAAGTTAATTATTTCAATCCTTGAGTAGGGAATATCATTCCATTTCTTTATGTCTTCTTCTATTTCTTTTAACAATGTCTTATATTTTTCTTTGTATAGGTCCTTCTCCTTTATTAAGTTTACTTCTAGGTATTTCATTAGTTTTTATATAACTGCAAACAAGATGGTTTTGTTGATGACTTCCACTTGTAGCTCATTGCATTTAAGAATGCAGTTGATTTTTATGCATTGATTTTGTAATCTGCCACTTTGCTGAACTAATTAATTGTTAAAATAGTTTTTTTGGTGGCGTCTTTAGAGTTCTCTGTATATGTTATCATGTCAGCTGCATTTTTCCTATTTTGGATTCCTTTTATATCCTTCTCTTGCCAAAATTTTTTAGGTAGGACCTCCAATTCTATGTTGAATAGTAGTGGTGAAAGTAGATATCCTTATCTTATTCCAGATCTTATTGGAAAAATTTTCAGTCTTTGACTATTGAGAATGTTAACTGCAGGTTTGCTACCTTGAGTATGTTCCATCTCTCCCCATTTTTTTGAGGCTTTTCATCATATATGGATATTGAATCTTATTAAATGTGTTCTTGGCATCTACTGGCTTGATTTTATGACTTTCGTCTTTCCTTTTATACATGATGAATTATGTTGATTGATTTTTGGATGCTGAACCATAATTGTGTCCCTAATATAAATTCTACTTGGTCATGGTGTATAATCCTTTTAATGTATTGTTAAATTCAATTTGCTAAGATTTCGTTAAGGACTTTTGCCTCTGTGTTTATCAGGGAAATTGATCTGTAGATTTCTTTTTTGTGCCACAATTGTCTGGGTTTGTTATTAGAGTGATTTTATCCTCTAAAATGTATTTATAAATAATCCATTTTTGAAAAGAATTTGAGAAGCAGGTATTTGTTCATCTTAGAAGATTTGGTAGAACTGACTTATGAAACCATCTGGTCCTGGCTTTTGTTTTTTGGAAGACTTTTGATTACTATTTCAATTTCCTTTCTCGTAATCGGTCTGTTAGGTTTTCTATTTCTTCCCTATTCAATTTCAGACATTTGTATAATACTAATTATTTGTCTATCTTTTAGATTATTCAATTACTGGCATATAGATGTTTCTAGTAATCTCTTATAATTCTACGAATTTCTGAGATGTCTGTTGTAACTTCTCTTTTGTTTCTGATCCTATTTATCTGAGTTTTCTCCCTTTTATTTTTGTGGCCCTACCTAGAGATTTGTCTATTTTGTTTATTTTTTGAAAGAACTAGATTTTTGGTTCCATGAATCTTTTTTTTCTTTACTGTATTTTAAAATTTCTATTTCATTTCTTTCTGCACCAATACCTTTTATTTCTTTGCTTCTACTTGCATTTGGTTTTGCATATTCTTTTTTTATATTTCCTTAATGTGAAGAAAAGATTACTTGTTTGCACTCTTTCTTGATTCTTGTTGTGGGTTTTTTTCTATATACTTCCCTGTTAGTACTGCTTTTACTGTGTCCCACAAGTTCTTGAATTTTGTGTCCTCATTGTCATTTGTCTCAAGATTTTATTTATTTATTTTTAAAGATTTATTTATTTATACAAGAACTGGGGTACAGGCCAGATATGTGGGAAGGTGAGAGGATTCATCAGAGAGAGAGAGCAGGGAGCAGAACAGGTAGACGGACAGAAAGCACTGGTGAAGGGAGCAGCGGTGAGGCTAGAGAGGTGCCATGTGGGTTTCTCCCTGGCAGGCCGGGAATCCAACTAGCACTGCAGAGGCTGAGGACAGCTTCACAGCACTGTGCTCAACCCACTGTGCCACCGGGGAGGCCCTCAAGATTTTTTAAACATTTTCTTTGGTTACTTTATTAACTCAATAGTTATTCAGTAGTCTGCTATTCAGTGTTCACATTTTAGAGATTTTCCTGATTTCTTTTTGTGCTTGATTTCTCTAGTCTGATAATAAATTTATCATCAGAGCAGGTAATTTAAATTCATGGATTTGCTGATACTTCTCTTGTGAGAAGTATGTGATCATTCCTAGAGAACGTGCCATGTGCACTTAAGAAGAATGTGTATTTATCATTTTGGGGGTGCTGTGCCCTATTAACCCCATGTGATCTATTTTTTGTTTAAGGTTATTGTGTCCTTATTTATATTTTGTCTGGTTGATCTGTCCATTGGTGAAAGTGGGGAGTTGAAGTCCCCTGCCAATTTGTTAGTGATTGTCTTATATATTTTGGTGCTCCTTAGTTTGGTGCATAAATATTGATGTGTATTATGTATTCCTGATGTATTCTTTCTTGAGTCATTATTTAATATCCATCTTGTTTCTTGTTACCTTTTTTTAGCTGGAAATTTATTTTATCAGACGTAAGTATAGCACTCCCTGCCTTTCTCTGGTTCCCATTTGCTTGTAGGACTTTTCCCCAACACTTTACTCAGTCTATATTTATATTTGAGCTTAGGTTCATTTTCAAGAGATAGCAATAAATTGGATTCTGTTTTTTAATCCAGCCTTTCAAACTCTCTGCCTTTAAGCTCATGAGCTTATTTTGTTTACAGTTGGTATGATTATTGATAAACTAGGATCTGAAATTGGCATTTTAGCCTTAATTTTATGGTTCTATTACCTTGTTCAGTTCTTTGTAAGTGTACTTCTCTTCAATTTAGATATGAGAACTCATTCAACATCTTGGAGCGTGGTGGGGGGATCAGTGTTTTTAAACTCCTTCAGCTTTTGCATGTCTGAGGCCTTAATTTCTAACTTATATCTTAGAGCTTTGCAGTATAGAGTAATCATGTCTGAGAATTTTTATCTTTAAGTATTTCATCAGATCATTTTATGCCTTATTTAGTGTTTCTTTAGAGAGGCTGGATATAAGCCTGATTGGGGTTCCTTTATAGATTATCTGCTTATTCCCCTAAACCAGTTTCAATATTCTTTCTTTGTTTTCAATTCCTGGAAATTTCACTACTATGTGTCTTGATGTAAGTCTCATTCTGTTTATTTAATATGGTGTTATTTTAACTTCATGAAATGTGTGTGTCTTTCCTTTTCCAGGTTTGGGTAGTTTTCCCCTATTATTTCCATAAAGAAGTTGTCTGTTCCCACTCTCTCTCTTCCCCATCTGGGACACCCACCGTTTTTCTACTACATTTCCTTATGGACTCAGATAATTCTCAAAGTGTTTCTTCATTTTTTTAAAATTCAGATCTCTCTTTTTTCTTCCACATCTTTCTTGTGCATTATCATCTCCAGGATCACTGTGTTAATCTATTTCAGTCATCTTCAAGGTCAATGTGTCTTATTTAAAGCTTCAGTTTTGGAACAAAACTAGCAGGCAACCATAAGTAAGAGACATTCTGTGAGGGAGGGGGAGGAAAAGGTATTAAAACAGAGGAGAAAAGAGTACAAGAAACTATAGGGATGGCTCATGGATGAACTGGTGGTAGGAATTTTATGGGGAATACACAATGATGTAAAAGATATAAATAAAAATTAAATTATAAAAATAAAGCTTCAGTTTTGATCTTCTTTTTGTTAGTTTTATTTCTGAGGACGCATTTACTTTTCTGAATTTTTTTCGTATATCTTTGATTAGTTTTTCTGTATGTTTTTGAATTTCTTTATCATGTTAATTTTGAATTTTGTATCTACAGGAAGAAAATAACTTCCATGTTTCTGGTTTGTTTCTGGAGATTTGTTCTCTCTCTGTGGTGTAGTATTTCCCTGAGGACTCAGGTTGCAGTTTCTTGTGTTTCCCGCCCCCCCCCACCCCCCGCCATTATTTACTTTCTAATACCAATGGTATAGAGTTTCTACTTTTCCAGTAGATGGCACTATACATCAGGGAGAACTAATTTGTACCTGGGTCTTCAGTGAGTCTGGAAAGGCTTTGGAGTGGTGCAGTGTTTGTGAGAGTTATGTTCCTGGGGTTTACTTGTGCCCATGCCAGCGCCAGCACCCTTCTCCCATGCCCCAGACTCCAATCTCTGCAATCTCAGACCAGACCCTTGACTCAGCCCTGGTACTCTCCCTGCCTCTCTGTATGTAATGCTCTGAGGGGAAATGGGTGGTGGGAATCTCATGCCTCAGTTCTTACCTTCCTCACTAGGGGACCCATCATTCTGGATCACCACCGATATCTCCCACAGCTAGATCCATAGCAATCAGCTCTGTTTTCCTCACCAAGAACAAACCATAGTTTTTTACCCTGGGTGGCCACCTCCTCTTTTACTTACCTTCCTGTCCTATCCAAATATATGAATCTACTCTGCTTCTTTTCTGTCATGCTTGGTCAACATTGGTTTCTAGTGATCATGAAGTCCTCTGGTTTTGCCCCACCATTGTAGGATCATCTGGGTTAAGTGGTTATGTGGACATCTAAATTTACTCTCCCTGGAGCAAAGCATGGAGCAAAGATGATGCCATCTTCCCGGCCTGACTCTTCACTTCTCCTTTAACCATTACTTCACCACTTAATTCCAAGCCACCATGATCTCTCCTCTCTCCTCATGGAAATAACCTCGGTGGCTGGTCCTATCAGTGTACCATGACATGCCTTGATTTCTTTGCAGAATCCACTCTGCTTGCAGATACATCAGACTAGAAGTGATGGGAATCAATGCTGGTATACTATTGCTCTAGCTCCCACAAGCCTTGGGTGGAATAATATAAGATGCATTGCCTTCCAAAATTCCCAGTGGAAATATGGTTCATCTCCATACAATGGCAACCTGACAGAGAACATATCATGTTCTGATATGACTGCCTTACCTTCCTGATAGCACCTCTCTTCTTTCCTACCAGTTTTCTGGCATTATTTTCCAAATAATCTTATGCATAATCAGAGTTTGCTTTTGAAGAACACAAATGAAAACAACCATCTGTCCAGATTCTCTTCTTTCATTCTCATTTTCCTAAAATCCATGTTTTACGTAGCTGGAGTACTCTTTATTTTTTAAAATTAGGTATATATATATATTTAAATTTCATATACATTTTTAAATTTTATATATATATCTATATATATGTGTCATTGTTCATCTTTGTACAATGCACGTTTGTATGTTTTCTCCTTTCAGGTGTAGTCCCTGTAAAATTCCCACCACCAGTTTACCCATGAACCATCACCATAGTCCCTTGTATTCTTCTCTCACTTGTTTTGATTCCTCTACCTCCCCTTCCCTTGCAGAATGTCTCTGATTTATAGTTACCTGCTAATTTATTATTATTATTATTATTGTTTTTTAAATTGATTCCTTATTTGGTTCCCATATATTCTTCCTGTAAGTGACACCATCCGATATTTTTCTTTTTCCTTCTGGTTTATTTAACTGAGCATAATCCCTTCTAGCTCCATCCATGTTGCTGCAAATGTCATGAGTTTATCTTTTTTGACTGCTGAATAGTATTCCATCGTGTATATATACCACATCTTCTTGATCATTCATCTATTTTGGTGTATTTAGATTGTTTCCATTTCCTACCCATTGTAAATAGTACTGCAAAAAACAGGGGTGCAGGTGTCCTTTTGAATTAAATGTTTTTGTGTCCTTTGGGTAGATTCCTAAGAGTAGAATTACTGGGTCATATGGCAGCTCTGTTTTTGGTAGTTTGAGGAACCTCTACACAGCTTTCCATAGTAGCTGGACCAGTTTTCATTCTGCACCAGCAGTGCAGAGGAGTTCCTTTTTCTCTCCAACATTCGTTGTTGCTAGTTTTTTTAATATGTGCCATTCTCATTGGTTACGGTGGTATCTCATGTGGTTTTGATTTGCATTTCCCTGGTTATAAGCGATGTTGAACATTTTTTCATACACCTGTTGACCATTTGATTTTCTCTTTGGAAAAGTGTCTTTTTAGCTCTTCTGCCCTTTTTTTGTCTGGATTGTTTTCTTTGTTTTTGTTGAGTTGTGTGAGCTCTTTGTAGATCTTTGAGATCAGTCCCTTATCAGTTGTATTGTGTGCAAACATTTTCTCCCAATCAGTAGGATGTCTCTTTGTTTTGGTTAATGTCTCTTTTGCTGTACAGAGGCTTTTTAGTTTGATATAATCCCAGATGTTCATCTCTTCCTCCACTTTTTTGGGACATACATCTCAGTAACATCTTTAAAGACACATCCCCCAAAGCTGGAGTACTCTTTTCAAACAGAAATCAGAGCTTGCCATTCTCCTTCAGAAAACTGTCTCAAGCACTGAGAATACAATCCAAATGTCTTATTGAGGTGGACTCTAGACATGTATGGTCTGGTCCTGACCACATCTTTGGCCTCCATACCCACCTAGCTCCTGTGACACCAGTTCACTTTCCCTCCCAAAAGTTCCTTCTTATATTTGTAATTCATGTTCTAGCCCCTCATCTTACCTTGTCTGGGGCCATGATCAATACAACTGTGTATGTTGCTGCTACCAGTTGCACGTTAGGTTGGCTGGAGGATTATTTCATTCAGGCTTCAGATTAAATGTTTCCTCCTCAAAGAGGCTTTCCCTGATCACCCAGTCAACTGTATGGTGATGGATAGAAACTATTTTTTTGATTATCATGATGTAGAATATACAGATGTTGAAGCATAATGTCACACACCTAAAATTTATTATAATGTTATATAATGTAATAAAAATTTATTAAAAATTGAATTTGCCCTTCCCTGCTACAAGCCTCTTCTTCTCCTCGTATTACTCTATTTTTGTATTTCATAGCACTTGCCACAACTGCAATGATCTTGATTTTTAAAAATAATATTTTGCCTATTTAATATCTCCCCAATAGAATCAAATTTCAATGAAGGTAGAGAGAGATCTTGCTGTTGTGTTCACTGGTGGATCTCCAGGGCACAACCCAGGCTTCCCACAAAAAAAAACCCTTTTCCTTGTTTATTTTTTTAAAGATTTATTTATTTATGCATACAAGAACTGGGGTGTAAGCCCAGTATGGGGGGTGAGGGGATTCAGCAGAGATGGGGTGGGGAGCAGAACAGGCAGATCAACTGAAATACACTGCTGAGGGGCACAGTGGGTAAGACAGGAGAGGTCTGCTGCACCATGTGGGTTAGGTCCCTGGTCAGCTGGGAAACGAACTAGTGCTATAGTGGATAGCAGTAGTTCATAGCACTGTCTTTAACCCCTGCACCACCAGGGAGGCCTTCAATAAATACATTTTAAATGAGTAATTGAATGGATAAGTGTTATGATTCTTGAAATTAAGAAGCCCAATGGCCTTAACAAGTATCTGGTCCCTTACTGTGCTTTTATTCCCATTATAGAGGGCTGTGGCCATCTAGAAAGACTTGGGGGATTATGAGCTATCCACACATTGCGGTGAGGGGAGGAGTGTTTGCTTATGGCACAGGTTCCTCTGAGAGGAGAATGAGTTCTAGAATGTATGTTGTCAGGGTCCTAGTGACTTCTGAGAGTGTGGGAGGGAAGCCAGGTTGCAAAGGAGTAGGGAGAAAAGAGTATTAAGGAAGCAGATGTGGCCAGGAAAGGATGGTGTGATGTAGCAGGAGTTGGCAGAAGTTGCTGAGAGACTTATGTGTGACCTACAGAAAGGATAAGATGGGAGGAGCACAGACTGCAGATGGAATTAGAGAGGTTTAAGTAGGTCTGGGCTGAGAGAGACCATAGGGCCACAGACTGAAAGGACAGGAATGCCCTGGAGTAGAAAAAGGATGCATTTTCCTAAGAGATGGGAAAGAAGAACAAGTTGGGTAGAGAAATAGAAGTTTGAGTGTGAGAGATGATGGAAGGCAACATCAGGGTAACCAGAAGTTAAAGGGGGAAAAAGTGGCAAAAACTGAGGTTCTTTAGAAGGGAACTGTTTTTTAAACTGGCCTACCAGGAAGACAGGAATGCATGGTGTTTTCAGCTCCTCCCCAGAAATGGGGAGGCTGTACCCCTTTCTTCTCAATTGGAATACCAACCATAGTTATTTACACCACTGAAATGATGCTATTCACTCAGACCTCTCTGCAGGGTTTCTGTAGAGGAACAGATGGCAGGCTGAGTTGCATTTAGAAAAAGTCTGTAGGCAGGACTGACACAGCTCCTCTGTTGCCTGGCAGGGAGGGGTGGAGGCAAAGAGCAGTTGCACCTCCTCCTACACTTCCTGGCAGAGAGCTGCTGGGCTTTATTGTCAAGGGCCCTCTTCTAATGTAAATACCTTGCCTGGATGTGTTTTGGGCAGACCCTCCTATGGGCCTCTGGGCACACAGACTGCCTACAGTGGAATCCCATGCTGCCCTTCCTCTAGATCCACAGGCCCCAGAGTTGAGTTGCTGACCTTCCTTTCTCCAAGCCTCCAGATGGTGCATCTTTGCTGAAAATTGGTCTCCTGTGAGTCCTGGCCTATACAAAGTGAAGTTTCTTCTAATCTCAGAAGTTTCTGGGACCAGTCTGGGCCCTCTGGCTATTTTCTCCAACCCAGAAAGTCTTCTGATAAAGGCAGCAGGCAGATAAAGCCAGCCATGGGGGTGATGTCAGGCCTTCAGAGTCAGGCTGTGCTCTTCTGCACATAGGGATTAGGTAGGGGTTTGTGGATCATGGGCCTGAAACACTAGGTGCCTTCAGGTGCCAAAGGCCCTTTGGGTTCTGTGGGCTGGGCTCCACTACTAGCTAAATGCGGCCACTGAGACCTTAAATATGTGGCTGGTCTGATCGAGATGTGCTTTAAGTCTTAAATATACACCAAGTTTAAAATATTTAGTACAGGGCTTCCCTGGTGGTGCAAGGGGTTGAGATGCAACCTATGAAGCTGTCCACAGCCTCTGGAGCACGGGTTTGATCCCCGGCCTTCTGGGGAGCTACCCACATGGCACAGCAGACCTCTCCTGACTCGCCCGCTGCTCCCCTCAGCAATATATTTAGGTCTGTCTGCCTGTTCTGCTCCCCACTCTGTCTCTGGTTAATCCTCTCACCCCCCACCCCACACCTCTGGCCTGTACCCCAGTTCTTGTATGCATAAATAAAGAAAATCTTAAAAAAAAAGAACAGTGTCTTCTGCTACAAAGATGTAGAACAAGACATTTACAAAAAAAAATAGTACAGAAACTTGGTAAATATCTCAAAAATACTTTTTAAAATTGATTCAGGTTGAAATTAGAATATTTTGATTCTATTAAGTTAAATAAACTATACTGTTATAATTAATTTCACCTATTTTTTTGCTGTTTTTAAAGTGGTTACTAGAAAATTAAAACTTGTATATATGATAGTGTTATATTTTTATTGGCTAGCACTTCTCTAGAATGATGTACACGAGCCATTGGTCGGAACCCACTGTGGAGGAGAGCATTGCTAAAGCAATACCTTTCCTCAACTCCTGTTTCCTGGGAGTTCTGTTAGTGGTGAGATAAGGGTGTATGGATGAACTGTGACTTGCTAGCATCTCTGGGTGGAAGGGGGTGATAGAGACCTGGGTAGGGTTCCTGTGGAAGCTGGGGATAGGGAACTACCTCGTCTCAGGGGTCCTTCCAGCAGAGGACAGAATAGTTGTGCCTCTCCCCCCACCCCCACTTCAAACACCAGGATGCCAGCAGCTCAGAGTGGTACTTAGTATTCTGCATGGATACTATGACTGACACAGCAATTATAGGTTTCTGCATTGTTTATGCCTCTCCAAAAGCATAGCTGAGTGCTTTGAACCAGGGGCTAGAAGGCGCTCTGCTAGGTTTCATTACAATGTATAATTGTATTTACCCTTTCAGGCCTCCTGGACTATTGGTGCCTCTTGCAGCTTTAACACTATTCACTTTTTCCATAATTAAATTACTGATTGAATGAAAAAAAAGGAAAACCAAATCATTTTTCTAAATAGCGATCCAACATAGCTTGGGCTCATTAATATAAAAGCACCCAACTTTCTGTCTCTTTACATCTTTTCTGCTCTGATCTGGGGCTTTGCAGCTGCCTCGGTGCCTGGCTGAAAGCAAGCAGTCCTGATCATCCTCCTACCAAGGGTCAGGTCTCCTGCCTTCACCACTCCATAGCCCTGCACACTCTGGAGGAAGTAGCGTCCACTAGTGCCCTGGGTGAGCCTTAGGAGGTTGTTTTCTCTGTTCACAGCCCACAAGCAGTTAGGGGTACCTTGCTCAGAGCTGGGCGGTATGTGTGTATATGTGTAAATATCACCCCCACTCCTACAAAATGACAAAAATACACATGTACCTGAAACTGAATAGTTCCTTTCTAGAGCTGGCTGGGAATGGACCATTTCTGACCTCTCCATTCACCTCCCAGATTCCCTGCTTTGTTGGCACCTCAGCCTCAACACAGTTAACTAAACCAGTTCTAGGCTGGCACCTCTGGGGAGACAAGAAAGGGTTGGCAGGCCAACCACACTCTGTACTCATGGGGCAGGCACTGGAGCTCACCCTCCAGGAGGCTTCCTTCAGGAAGAAAAACTACTCTTATAGGGTCTTTTCTCGCTTTCCCTTCAATCTAAAATGTCTTTTTATTTCGCCATTAAAACTTGGACTTTGTTGCAGATCTCCCTGATAGAATGAATCAGTGTCTTAAATTCATACTATGGAGCAAATGATCAATCAGCTCTTCTCCCCACAAAAGCCTTTGACATAGCAGAAGTAGAAGTAACAGTAATAGTAATAATAATAATAGTGATGGTGGTGATGATGATTATAGCAAGCACTTCTGTATCTCTGTGTTCCATGAATTACCTTAGCACTAATTAAGTCAACATAAATATGTTGACTCATATAATATACCAATTCTTTGAGGTCATTAAAATCCAGAGAGATAAGTAACAAGACCAAGACTCAAATTTGCATGTGCCCTTAACCTCACCACATTCACCACATTATATGGGACATTAAACACACGAGACTGAAATCAGGACTTGCTGGTTCAAAACACTCTGCAGACCCTCCATGTTGATACAGGGGATAGATTCTATGGGAATAATGGTGTGTGTGTGGGGGGCTGTGGCACAAGAAGGGACAACTGGGCTAATTATTTTCTGACAATATCTAGGCCACAAATAATTGTCATTTTTTTTTTCCCCCTTGAATAAGCAAATGCCGGGCACTAGGACATTGTTCTAGAAGCCATGTGTTGAAATAAACTATTTTAATCCAGCTCTGTTAAGCAGATTACATGGTTGTGATAATTAGACTGCTAGGAGGAGTACAGTGTTTAATTAATCTGATATTTTTAAAAGAGAAATTTAATTCTTAAATACAATAAAAAATTAAAACTTGAAATTAACATAAATTAGCATTAGTTCCCCATCTCAAGTAGTTTGGGACATGGTCTCCTTACTGGTGTTTCCCAGGGGAGTTTAAGTACAGTCAGACTAGGTAGGAAAGTAGAGTTTTTTGTGATTTGCTAGAAGGATGGCATTCTGCATTTGCAGGTTGTGGGGGTGGGGTGAAGACTTTACTGGTCCTACCTCCATCCTCAGCCCCAAGTAGGAACTAGTCTAAGGAGGAACTAGTAAATTCCCAAGTGTTAAAATCAGCAATGACAAACTATGCATTTAGATTCTAAAGGGCATCACCGAGCTTGCCTGCATTATTAGCTAACCCACCAATTTCCCTTCATCACCATTTCCACCCCATTTGAATAAGATCTCCAAGGTGATCTCTTTAACACAACAACAACAAAACACTTCAAATTGTTCAGTGGCCTCACCACTATGAAAAAAATTTAATTCTTTTTCAGTATGTCTAAGGAGCATTATGACTTGATTTCTGCACATTTCTCCCACCTCACCTGTTAACACAACTCCAGTTCAGACCCTAACAACATACACAGGACTCCAGCTTAATTCAGTTACTCAATTTAAAACCGCTAAATTAGTTTTCACTTTTCTTTTTCCCTCACCCAATACTCATGATATCATTGGTTCTACCCATAGAATATCTTTCAAATTCCACCACTTTCCTTTTTCTCCACAACTGTGTTCACTTCTCATCTGGATCACTAGGATAACATCTGGATTAGTCTTCCTATAATCTTGTTCCTGCCACACAACTGTAGTGATTTATCTAAAGTTTAACCTGGATCATATAATCCCATTCTTTATTTATTTATTTATTTATATTTTTTATATTCCCCATACAATTACAACCCCCTTATTTTGACCCCAAGCCCTGTTTAAAGCCTCCCCCCAGGCTGTGAGTGCACTTGGACTGAATGAAACCCCCCCAGTCCTCTTAGCCCCATGTGACATCATCTTCCCTCCCATGCCTCACCTTGAACCACACTTTACCTTGTTCTCTACACTCCATTCCCTTCTTTCCTTCAAATTGGTCTCTTCTCTCTTCTTTAAATCCAAGCCCTCCAGGCCCTCAGACTTCTGGCTTGTTCTTCTATTTCTGGAAGGGCTGCTGATTTTCATCCTTTAGATTCTCAAATGTTTTCTGACCACTGTCTTAATATTACATCTCCCCACATCTTCTCTCTAGATATTTTTCTCCTCATCACAGGATTCAGCACCAACTTTTGTATCTTTGGATTCCGTGCTATTTTCCCTCATCTCTCTGAATGCATCTGACCTATTTACTACCATATTTGGATGCTTGTTCATAATATCCATTAATAAACATTTGTTGAATGAATGAACACTGTACTCTTAATTTCCCCTTATAATCCTTTTTTAGTCTTCCTTCTAGGCCTCTTCATGTAGAAGTTGCTCAACTATTTCCCCCCATCAGGTTTTGGCCTAGAATCATTCCTTATAATCCTTCACTAGTTCCTCTAGCCTAAGTCCAATGTGGCCTGTGTGTACTCCCACACCACCTGCATGCCACCCTCACAGTACTAGTCCACTTCATGTCCTTGCCTGCTCGACTCTGCCTGTAAACTCAGACAGGGCAGGGAGCCTTGATGACATCCTTCTCCACTGTGCTCCAGACCTGAAAATAGCTGGCATATAGCATGATGCTATGAATCTAGACAACTGGGCACATGGTTCCTGCAAGGTGATCTTGTCATTTGGTAACAATTTGGTACCCTTTGGTTTTCATACAGGAGCTGAAACAGTGCCAAGGTGGGGGACGGTTTACTGTCTGTGGGTTCTCAACAATGCGCTTGCAATACAGACACCACACGGGTTCAGTGTGCAACAATGGGGTTTATTAACAAAGGGGAGATTGGGAAAAAATAAAGTTTCTAAGGTCACAAGTGCCTGCTGTCTCACATCAGATAGTGTCCACAGTGTCCAATATTCCAGAACGAAGAGTGCTCATGCAAGATGGTGTTGTTCTGATGAGAGCCTGGAGCTGATGGCACACCAATAAGCAGTGGGTCAGGATCCAGCTCATGGTGGCAGCTGGAGGTGATCACAAGTGGGGTTGCTAACATGACACCACAGCAGCCCACAACATTCTAAAGGGCTGGCTGGACAGCACCAGATGCAGACGGGATAGCACTGGAGGCAACAGCAGCAGGAGGGGATGTTAGATGATCAGAGGTGGTGGACAGCTCTCAAAGGTGGCCAGACACAGGTCAGCAGTGCTGGTCAGTACCAGTCACCAGGAGGTGGTTCCAGAGATGTTGGGATATCATTACTAAGGTTAAAAACTAAGCCCTTACTCCTTGTCCAGCAGACAAGTTTGGGAGGCTTGCAGAGATAAAGGGAATGGAAAAGGCTGCTATGGGAACCAGGCCATCGGCCCGGTCACCTTGACCATGAATGTGGAAGCAGGGCCAGGACACATTCTGTATCAAAGATCAGTGCCCAAGACCAGACATCCCAGCAAATAACTGGTCCAGACTGGTACCCCAAGTATGAAAACCCAAGAAAATAGAGTATTAAAAAAGCCTCAAATCCTGCTTTGCATCTTGCTCCCTGCTCTCTTACAGGGGTTTCAATAAATCTGCCTTTTTCTGAGCCTCCCTGGTGGTACAAGGGGTTAAGACGCAACCTATGAAGCTGTCTGTAACCTCTGCAGCACGAGTTTGATCCCCAGTCACTCAGGGAGCAGCCCACATGGCGCAGCAGACCTCTCCTGTCTCGCCCACTGCTCCCCTCAGCAGTGTACTTCGGTCTATCTGCCTATTCTGTTTCCCACTCTGTCTCTGGTGACTCCTCTCACCCACCCACCCCCACCTCTGGCCTGTACCTCTGCTCTTGTATGCATAAATAAATAAATCTTTAAAAAAAAAAAATCTGCCTTTTTCCTGTTATCCAGTCTGTCTCTGGTGAATTCTATCATCCCTGTACCTCTGGCCTCATCCTATATTACATTGCCACCAGAAACACCAGTGATACAGCTTCTTGTGAGCTGTTGGCATACAGTCAATAGCAAACATTTATTTTAGAGACTTTGGGCCCAGACCAACAGTGGTCTTTACAGGCAATGTCAGAGGCAGAGGCAGAGGCAGTGGCAACAGCCAGGCCTCTGTGAAGGTCTATGGAGGTCTGGATTCTGCAGAGGTTTACAGAGATTTCTGCTAAGTCCAAAGTCTTGAAGTTCTGGTGAATCTGTCTGTGATGTCTGCAGCCATCTGCTGAACATTTCTCTTCTCATGCCCTCTGATGAATCCTTTTCTGGTACTCTCTGTTGAATCCCGTGGAGGTTGTATACTCAGTCTTCTCCTAAAGCTATCCGCTAAATGCATCTAGCTAGCTCCTGCCCTGCTTTATATCTTCTTCAGACTCCCTGCTTTTCAAGCCTGATTGGATCATTTTCAATCCTAACAGTTTGATTGGTGCCAGTTAAGCACCAATCAGCTCACTCCATTTTTAAATTCCTCAGCAGACTGAAAAGATTCAGAGCTCGAAAATGATTAGTTCATTTATGACTCTGGCACCATATTTAAAAGGGAAATCCTGGGAGCCATCTCAGACCCAACCGGCACTGAAGTCAGGGTTGTGAAGATGTGCTCAGGAGAGCAGGCAGCAGCCATCCTCAGTGGGGCTAAAGGCTCACTGCACCAGTGCCCCTGAGCTGGCTGAAGCACCTCTATACCAGGAACACTGGAGCTTATGGTTTGCTTCCATCATCAGGGTCCCAGGTCTGGCCTGGGGCTGCAGCAATACAGCCCAGGCCAACATCACGAGAGCCCAAGGGTTAGCCTGAGTTGGGGCTGGTGAGGAAGTCACCATAGACTTTGTTGTGGGAGTGGCCTGGGGCCTCAGGCAGCACACTGCAAAGTTCCATGCCCTGCACTCAGGTGGGAATGGGGGTGAAGAAGGGGCTGGGGTTGCAGTGGGTATGGGAGTGTGGTGGGAGTGGAAATAGGGTTTAGGGGACTGTTTCAGAGTTTCTAAACTCAACTCTGGTTTTCTAAATAACTCCTTTCCCTCAGAAGGCTTCCTGCAGAATTGTTTCTTTTTCTTCCATACTTGGTTCCCAAGCCTTGGCTCCAGGAATTCTGCTGGGTACTTGGACAAACACAGAAATCAGTGTTGATCCTGAAAGAATACCATCCTCGAGTGGGTAAGTGCGATCCTTTTGTGCATTCATGTTTACCAGCTGCTTCACTGTGTGATGTGAAGAATGTAAGTTGCTGGTCTTCGTGCTTGCCAGAAGAATCGTTCTGTAGTGGTATTCTTTACTGTGCTGGAGAAGGGGTAGCCTTTGCTTAAGTGAGGAATGTGAAGAGGGGGTGACTAGTTCCATGTAGTTTAGGGATGCACTGTTTTAGAGGACTTCTGTGGTCATTAGGTGAAATCAGTTATCAAGAAAGAATTCATGTAGTTTGCTTATGGTATTTTCCCTCAGACTCTTTAGAGGATTACTTCTTCCCTATTTTTAGTCCAGGTGAGGCTCATTGTACCTCTTGTAGAAGGCATTTGACTCACACATGCCCAGTAAAATGTGACCCGAGACAAGAAAACCACAGTACTCCAAGGATTTGAGCTGGAACTTCTGTGAAAGAGGCACTTATCTTTTTACAAAATTAGTTGTAAGGAGAGTATGTCCATAGCTTGGTGGTCATTTTTGATACCTTCTGGATGAAACTGTTCAAGGAGAATCTGAGATTAAGGAAATTAAGATTTCCTCTAGGAAATGGAGAGAGAAATGGACTCTCTGTGGTTTTGATTGAGATCCTGGATTTATGTCTGAAGATTACATTCTTTCTTCTTATTTTTTAATCATTAGATTAGTTTGAATTGCACTTCTGTCATTTCCAACTATAGGAACACCGACTAATATAATGGAAGGAAAAGGAATAGGAAGAACCCCAGAATCATAGGACTAGGAATTTGTTGACACATCACAAAACAAAATGTATCAGTTAGTAAACAGATAATTACATATTAGAACTATTTGCAAAAGTGTGGATGGGGTGTAGGGTAATCTGGAGCCAGCTGCAGGAGGAGCTGCTATTACCTCTGGGTCCTAAGGAAAAAGGAAGAGACAAGTTACTAGAAACCTGGAAGGAGAGAGTCTGCAGGGAAGATTTCCCTAAGATGACTGAGTCCTTTATTGAGAGATGTTCAGCCTCAGTGAAGGAGCCAGGGGATTCATACTCTGATCTTAGTCTCCTCCTTGGCTATGTTTATTTGATGGGAAGTGGAGGGTTTGAGAGCTTGCATACTTCTCCCCAAGAGTGGAGGATAAGAAGCCTAGCAGATCAAGAACTGCTCATGAAAGGCATCTAGCCCACATACAAGCTTGAAGAGCCAAGGAGAACATTGGCTTGGAATGTGAAGCTCCTTACACAGAGAAGACGGAAATCTGGAGCCACCTACAGGTGAAGGAAAACAGAAAAAGTATGTGGTGCAATTAGCATGCAACATAGTGGATATTTCCCTGTTTGTCTGGTAGAGCACAAAAATCTATTGTACAAATACTTATAAGTGTACATTTTTTCATAAAATCTTATAAGATTATTGTTGTTTATCATAATAATCTTATAAGATTATTATTGTTTATCGTATTTTTGCTACTAAGTAAAAATGAGTATGTGAATTTACTGCTTTTTTGGGGGGGTCTGTTTTAATCAGTCAAGTATGTTGAGATTTGCAGATGGAGAATAAATAATAATAATAAATTAATAATATTAATTAATAATAACGATGCTTAATATTTACTGAAGGTTTCTTATCATCTATATGCATTTTCTTATTCAATCCTCAAATAACATGAAGAGGTGGGTTCTTTTACTTTCCTATTTTTAAAGATAATCACATGGAATTAGGAAACTTCAGAGAATCATTATGGAGGTGTAAGACCCAGAGTCCAGCCTCTCTGTCATTCCTTCTATTTCCGCGGCCAGATGATTCTGGCTAACTCATCTTACACATTTTGCAGAAATCAGTTGTGAATCATTCTGTTCTGACATGACTAAGTTCCTTGAGAAAGCTGCTAATGGTGGGTTCCAGGAAAGGAAATTCCTTTAAGATTCATAAAGTGTAATTATGTCTGGATGATGGCTCATTTTATGATGCCATCCCATGACACTGTGCCTGGTTATCTCTATGTGGAAATGACCTTCTGTAGTGATCTGTGAAAGACCATCTTTCTCTATTTTGTCCAACATACTGAATCTCTACATAAAGCACTTAGCCTTATAGTACCTTATGACACTGTCTGAGTCTTTCAATGGACTAAAAATGGTTAGAAATTAAGTGGAACTGCTTGTGCCCTTACAGGGAATATATATACACACTCGACCTGCTTGTTTTATCAGTTGTTAGAATCTATTCAAGCATTACTGGGAGAATGAATACAGAGGCATTAAAATATGTCGGGGCACAATGAGATTAATAGTGAGCACAAATGTGTGCTCCCACCCACAGTACCCCCTTCCTCCCCTCCTTTCCACCCACTCCCGGAAAGGCTGCTGAAACATTTTTCTTTCGACATATAATTGAATGCTGATTTATCAGCATTACCCATGGAATTAAGTGTGAAGCTAGAAGGTAGAGGTAAGAAGCCTGCTATTTGGATTTCTTTGAGGGAGGATTTGATTCTTATTTTCCTGTCAGATATGTGCGTTTAAATGTCTGGGAAATGTAGGTGTTTTGCTGCTCGCTGTTGAAGAAACTAAAACATTGGCAAGTATTTCAGAGAAACAGTAGAATGGAATCAAGAAAGCTTTTAACCAGGAACAAAGGGCTTTGGAGTCTAGCCACATCTCTGCTCCACAAGTTCCTGACCCAGGTCTAACTGTCAGACCTCAGTTGTGACTTCTTTGTATTCCTATTGCATGAAGCTGCTCTGGGAATGGAGTGAGGCAAAATCATCCCTGATTTCAGATAGTTATTTTGGGCATAACATTACAGTCAGAGTGTTTTTGTGTGTGCATGCGTGTGTGTGCGCACATGTGTGTGTGTTCAGCAGAGCCTGGGCTGGGCTGTTAGCTACCTTGGGGATGGTCCTGGCTGAAATCAAATTCTCTCTGTGCTTCAATTTATCAGTAAGAGTTATCCTACCTCATTGTTTTAAGAATGTAATGATAACAATAAAGTTTAACATTTATGTTATACTTGCTGTTTACAAGCTTAAGAAATTTAAATGGTTGTCCAATCTCAATTTTGTTCCATTGTACTTCTGGGTTTCATGCCATAGCTTTCTCCAAGATTATCATACATTGACAACAAAGTTTTCTCTTATAGATATATTTTTTGTGCATTTAGTTCATTAAGTCACTATACATTTAGTTTTTTGTATGGTGTCAGGCATATGATCTAAATTTAATTTTCCCCAAATGGATGGCAAATTTTTGCAAGTATTGAATCTTTTTCTTACCAATTTGAAATATCATTATCACACACTAAATTCCCAAATGGATCTATTTCTGGATTGCTGATTCTATTAGATTGTTCTCTTTGATTGATTTCAGTGCCAAAATCACACAGTAGGAGTTATCATAACTATATTATGTTAGATGGCATTATTCTACTTTTTTTCCCCATCAAGAATGCTGCTATGTTTTCTTTCTTTCTTTTTTTTTTTAAAGATTTATTTTATTTATACAAGAATTGGGGTACAGGCCAGAGGCCCGGGAGTGTGAGAGGATTCACCAGAGACAGAGTGGCAGCAGAATAGGCAGATGTACTGAAATACACTGCTGAGGGGAGCAGCGGGCAAGACAGGAGAGGTATGCTCCGCCATGTGGGTATCTTCCTGGCCAGCTGGGATTCAGCCCATGCTGCAGACACCGTGGACAGATTCACAGCGCTGTGCCCAACCTGCTGCACCACCGGGGAGGTCATGCCATGTTTTCTTTCCCAGAGAAACCATAGCATTTTGTCTTTTTCCTGGAGCGCACACCTCAGCATGTCGTGTACTCCCCTTACCCATGAGTTGGCTTGGGTCCTTACTCTCTGAAAACTCATCATATGGTGTGCTTCCCTCAACTCATTTCCACAACAGAGTAAATTCAGTTCAATAACTGCTGAATGCAATCACTGACTGGAAAATACCCTGTGTCATAGGATGCAGCTCCAGGCTCTTCTAAAAAAGAGATTGTGTTTCTGGTCAAGTTGTCATTGCATGCTGGATTTTCACCAACCTTCTTTTTTGGAATCTGGCTCTTTTCATGGTGCCACAGTAGTTTTCTGCTGGCATCTCTCAGGTCAGGTTTTAGAGATCTAGCTTAAGATCCTGTCTATGCTGTTTACAGTTTTGAGAGCCTAAGCATGTCTTGCATCTTGCTGCATACTCTGGCTTCTGAATTTACCTTTGGTCCCTAACTTTGTGTAATACAAAATAACTCTGTCTTGGACTGGTCACAGGTTTATGCAGTTTTCATTTAGTGAATTGCTGAGTTTAAAATAAATGTGAAAAATTAACATCAACTGTAAACTTGTTCATTCTGAGTTGTTTAAAGACAAATCCAACAACCAAAATTCTTTCATTAAAAATAAAAACAACAACAACAAAACCAGTTATATAGCTTCTTGGAACTATCCCAACACAATTATTTTTTATGTGCATCTCTTGTATTATTTCCCAGGCTATTAACACACTGGAATAAGCTTTATTAGCCCACTCTGGTTATGGACACATCTATACCAAGCCCAGCTTAGTAATGGGAAAACTCTTGCCATGTGATTTGTGTTTGGGAGCTAGTCCCTGAAAAGTATAGGCTCTGAGTAGTTTTTGTACCAGGATAAGCCTATGGTCAAGCTGACTATAAATCATTGGACTGATCTTGTGGGTCTAACTTCTAGCTCTTAAAACACAGGCAGCAAGTGGAGGGTAAACTCCCAACCTCCAAAAGGTGGTATTTTTCTTTCTTTCTTTGTTAATCCACTAAATTCAGACCTTTAAAAATCTCCCTCCAAGGAGGTAATGTCACAAGATGATGAAGTAGGAGATACTATTGACAAAACCCATATATTAGGCAGTTAACCATGGGAAAAAAATAGTAGTTACCCATGGAAAAAAAACAGGCAGATCTACTTGAGAGGGCTCAAGAATCCAATCAATTAAAACCTATATATAAAAAAAGGAACACACAGCAACTAAATGAAGCAAAAATTGAAGAATAACTGCACAGAAAGAATTGCTAGGAAGAGCAGTTTAGCGATGATGTCTGAAGACAGTTAGGAACAAGGTAGAAGGGCAGGACTCTTGATGTCATTCACGTGATTCCCATTGGCCTCATCAGTAGAGGACTCAGCAACATCTGCTGTGTGAACTTCAACAGACCTTGCAACAACCTTGGACTCAAGCAGCTGCACAGTAGAGAACACTGTAATGTCCATATAGTAGAAAGCACTATAATGAATCCCAGTGTTCTGGGTAAAACCCTTCTAAAATCTCAGTCCTAAAATTGACCCATGTGTACCTGACTTTCATATTTTGGATCTGTGATGGTTCTCATATATTCAGATTGCATTCACTCCACTTTCCAACCACAGCTGCTCTACTTGAGTCCAGCTATCAGTCACCAGAGCCAAGACTGTTGCAGGTTAGCTGCACAGTGGACTATAGAACCACTGTGCTCTGCATTTTCCTCTGCTCTAGACCATGGCTTCATTACTGCTTGTTATACATGTGTGTCTCATGCATCGTTGCCTCTTTTGAGCCATGTTTGCTCTGCCAGTGCTTATAATCCAGAAGGTTGCTTCACAGATACTGTGTGTATTAGACACATGCACCACCACCACTTCGAAAAGTTTCACAAGGTAGACTTCATGCTGAGAGATTTAGTTACAAAGATGCTCAGTCACAAAGTTTTCCATGGGAGAAAGATCACATGGTCCTCAGTAGCCTTTGTGTCTGAAGACCCCAAATCATTATTGCTACTGAAGGAACCTGAAACCTTGGCTACTAAAGCTGCAATCTTTGTTACCTCACTTGAGGGGGCTGCATGAAGAACATGCTCTGGGGTCTTCTCCAGAACTGAAACTGCTACACCACCTAGCTATTATTCTTGCACCTACTTACAGGTGATCTTTTCCCACCAAGACTAATCTATAAAATCTGGATGAAGTGACAGCTTCATCAAATGTGGAGATATTAACAAAAGATTATAAAAATAAAAAAAATCTAGGAAACTTAGCAATATTAAAGGAACACATGGTTTTCCAGTAACACCCTCAAGGAAATGATTATATGCAATACTGGGCAAAGAAACCAAGATGCATGGATTTTTAAAAATTTATTTATGCATATGAGAACTGGGGTACAGTTCTTATACCCCAGAGGTGTGGGGGGTGATGAGAGGGTTCATCAGAGACAGAGTGGGGAGCAGAACAGCAGATAAACTGCTGAGGTGAGCAGCGGGTGAGACAGGAAAGTTCTGCTCTGTCATGTGGATCAGCTCTCTGGCCAGGGATTGAACTCATGCTGCAGTGGCTGCCAATAGCTTGATAGTTCTGAGATTTAAACCCTTGTGCCACCATGGAGGCCCTCAAAATGCATGTTTTATGGGAGTTCAGTGAGCTATAAAAGAACACAGAGAGACAACAAAATCAGAAAAATAATACATGAACAAAACAAGAAGTTCAATAGACAGAAATTATAAAAAAGAATCAAGAAAACTCTGGAGATGAAGAGTATAAGGGCTCAATGAAAAATAAATTAGAGAGCATCTACAGAAAAAGAATTTGTGAACTTGAAGAGAGGTCATCTGAAATTTTCCAGGTAGAGGAATAAAATCAAAAGAAAAAAATAGAGAGTGAAATATAGGATACCATCAAGAAAATCAATATTTACATTATTTTAGTCTCAGAAGGAGAAAGTAAGAAAGGAACAGAAAATTTACTTTAAAATATAGTGAAAGCAGAGTGCGTCCCGCATCGCCATTTTAGAACAGGGACATTTCTCCAGTAAAGACTGCCTGAAACCAGTAGAAGCCTCCCTGAGGAGCCAGAGGTGAGCTGGGAAGTTCACCCACACCAGGCCCCTTCTGGCCTGCAGTCCGAGCCCAGAGGAGGGAGTGGGAACCCACTGCCAGGGCAGACCAGGCACGCAGGGGAGCGTGTCCCTGCATCGCCATTTTAGAACAGGGGCCTTTCTTCAGTAAAGACTGCTTGAAACCAACAGATGGCTCCCAGAGGAGCCAGAGGGGAGCGGAGAAATTCACCCAAGATGCTGGCCAGTCCCAGCAACACAGTGTCCCAATGCATACGGTAAATTAGAAAACAGACAGTAGGGAGTAGAAGAACCACACGCAACCTAGCAACTCCTCAGGAAAAAAGCACACCACAAAAAGAAAACCACCACCCAGATTGTAATGACAGTAACTTGGAAGAACTTCTGAGCCTTCCAGAAAGAGAATTAAAAATTGCCATGATTAAAAAACTGACAGAAGTCATAAAGGAAAACAATGATAAGGGGAAAATAATCAATGATCAAAAGAATGAAATTGAGTCCCTAAAGAGGGAAGTAAAAGAAATGCAGGAGATCAAAGAATTAATGGAGGCACTAAAGAACTCTGGGAAAATGTAATGAAAGCATAATAGATGAAATGGAAGAACGAATAAATACTCTTGAAGACACAGAAATAAAAAGAACCAACACAGAAAAGGAAAGAGAAGTACGAAGGAAAAAGACTGAAGAAAGACTTCGGGAACTATCTGACTCCAAGAGGAAAGGAAATATAAGAGTTACAGGAATACCAGAAGAGAGGAGAGAGATGTAGGAACAGAGAAAATATTCAAGGAAATAATTGAAGAGAACTTCCCAAACATGAAGAAGGAACTGAAAATTGATATATAAGAAGGAAGAAGAACACCAAACTTCCACGATGAAAGGAAAAATACAGCAAGACATAATAGTAAAGCTCCCAAGAATCCAAGACAAGGAAAAAATAATGAAGCTGACAAGAGGGAAGAAACAGATAATATTCAAAGGAAAACCAATCAGACTGACATCAGACTTCTCTGAAGAAACACTATGGGCAAGGAGAGAGTGGAGGGACATAGTCAACAGACTCCAAGAAAACAGATGCCAACCAAGAATACTCTATCCCACAAAGCTCTCCTTCCTCTATGAAGAAAGAATAAGGACCTTCCCAGACAAACAGATACTCTGGAATTTCATTATGACTAAACCCCCACTCCAAAAAATACTACAAGGAGTCCTAAAGCCAGAACCTCAGAGGGACGAATAAGAACAAAAGAAGGCCAAAAAAAAAGTTATTAAAAGAATAAATAAATAAAATCAAAGGAAAGACAAACACAATGGCAAATACAGATGCTAACATATCAATATTAAATCTAAATGTAAATGGACTAAACTCTTCAATAAAAAGACACAGAGTCGCAGGCTGAATTAAGAAACAAAATCCAATCTTTTGCTGCCTCCAGGAAACACATTTAGCTACAAAAGATTAAAATAGACTCAAAGTTAAAAGGATGGAAAACAATCCTACAAGCAAATGGACCAAAAAAGAAGGCAGGAACAGCTACATTCATATTAGATAAAACAGATTTTAAACTCAAAAAGATAAAAAGAGACCCCAAAGACCACGATGTTATGATCAAGGGGACAATACTTCAAGATGAAATAACACTCATTAACATATACTCACCAAACGAAGGAGCACCAAAATATATCAGACAGCTATTATCATCTCTGAAAACAGACATCAGAGAAAACACATACGTAGTGGGAGATTTCAACACACCACTATCAACAATGGATAGATCAACGAGACAAAAAATAAGTAAAGACACTAAAGCTCTAAATAAGGATCTAGAGCACTTGGGCTTAACAGACATCTATAGAACAATAAACCCAAAAAAAATGGAGTACACATTTTTCTCAAGTGCACACGGATCATTCTCCAGGATCGATCACATACTGGGACACAAGACAAACATCAACAGATACACCAAGATCGAAATCATACCAACCATCTTTTCTGAACAAGAAGGCATCAAACTAGAAATAAACCATAAAAAGAAGGCAAGGAAATCTCCTACCTCATGGAGATTGAAAACCACACTACTAGAAGAGACCACTGGACTAATGAGGAGATGAAAGAAGAAATTAAAAAATTCTTTGAATTGAATGACAATGAGGACAATTTCCTAAATGTATGGGATGCAGCAAAAGTACTAATAAGAGGAAAATATATAGCAATAGAGGCTCACATCAAGAAACAAGAAAGAACTCAAAGAAACAACCTAATCTCGAAGCTCAAAGATCTAGAAAAAGAACAACAAAAAACCCCCAAAACCAGTAGAAGAAAAGAAATAATAAAAACCAAAGCAGAAATAAATGAAATGGAAACTAAAAAAACAATCTAAAAGATCAATGAAACCAACAGCTGGTTCTTTGAAAAAATCAATAAAATAGACAAACCCCTAGCCAGGCTCACAAAGGAAAAAAGGGAGAAAGCACAAATAAACAGGATCATCAATGAAAGAGGAGAAATCACAATGGACACAGCAGAAATCAAAAGAATAATCAGAAACTACTATGAACAGTTATATGGAAACAAGTTCAACAATCTAGAGGAGATGGACAAATTCCCACTACTCTACAATCACCCAAAGCTAAATAAAGAAGAAATAGAACACCTAAACAGACCAATTACAAGCAGTGAGATTGAAATGGTAATCAAAAATGGTAATCAAAAACCTCTGAAATGGTAATCAAAAACCAGACCTTTTCTGGATAGGAAGGTTCTCAGACTTTTCAGTGCCTGTGAATGCTAGCTGCCATTGTTTATATTGTCAGGAGACTCCTTTCCATGCTTCTCTTGGGACTCTCTCTGTCCATACTGATTTCTACTTCTGGATTTCAGGTTGCCTTAACATGAGGTCAGGAGATGCCAGAGGGAAAAATCTTGGTAATAAAATATTCAAAGCACAGACACTTGAATTTTTGTGTTTTCACTTTATTAAGAATGCATTAAACTTTCATCATTGTGATGTTTTCTGTTGCATTTAAAGTAAATATCTTTACCAATATTACACTAATACCAAAACTGAATAAGGACAACACAAAAAAGGAAAACTACAGGCCAATCTCCCTAATGAACACTGATGCAAAAATCCTCAATAAAATTTTAGCTATCAGAATCCAACAATGTATCCATAAGATTATTCACCACGGCCAAGTTGGATTCATTCCAGGGACACAAGGATGGTTTAACATCCGAAAATCAATCAACGTTATCCAACACATCAACAAAAAGAAATATAAAAACCATATGATAATATCAATAGATGCTGAGAAAGCTTTCGACAAAGTGCAACACGCATTCATGATAAAGCCCTTGAAATTCTTGGGATACAAGGAACATACCTCAACATCATAAAGGCCATCTATGATAAGCCAACAGCCAGTATCATTCTCAATGGTGAAAAGCTGAAAGCAATTCCATTAAGATCTGGAACAAGACAAGGATGTCCACTCTCACCACTGCTTTTCAATATAATACTGGAAGTCCTAGCCAGAGCAATAAGACAAGAGAAAGACATACAAGGAATCCAAATAGGAAAAGAAGAAGTCAAACTATCACTATTTGCAGATGATACGATAATATACATAGAGAACCCCAAAAACTCCACAGAAAAACTAATTCAACTCATCAGTCAGTTCAATAAAGTGGCAGGATACAAAATCAACACGCAAAAGTCAGTAACCTTCCTATACACAAACAATAAATCTGAAGAAGAAGAAATCAAAAAAACCATCCCTTTTATTATTGAAACAAAAAAATCAAATATTTGGGAATAAATCTAACAAAAGAGGTAAAGGACCTATACAAAGAAAACTATAAAACACTGTTAAAAGAAATAGAAGAAGACACAAAGAAATGGAAAGACATCCCCTGCTCATGGATTGGAAGAATAAACATTATTAAAATGGTCATCCTACCAAAAGCAATCTATAGATTCAATGCTATTCCAATCAAAATTTCAATGTCATTCTTCAAAGAAATAGAACAATTATTGATGAAATTCATATGGAATCACAAAAAACCCCGAATAGCCAAAGCGCTCCTGAAAAAAAAAGAAGGAAATGGAGGCATCACACTCCCAGACTTCAAACTATACTACAAAGCCATAATCATCAAAACTGCATGGTATTGGAACAAGAACAGACAAACAGACCAATGGAATCGAATAGAAAATCCAGAAATAAACCCACAGATTTATGGTCAACTAATCTTTGACAAAGGAGCAAAGACTATGCATTGGAGCAAAGAAAGTTTGTTCAATAAATGGTGCTGGGAAAACTGGGTTGCTACATGCAAAATAATGAAGCTTGACCACTACCTCACACCATACACAAAAATCAACTCAAAATGGATTAAAGAACTAGACATAAGACCTGAAACCATAAAATACATAGAAGGAAATATAGGCAAAACACAATGTGATATTCACATCAAAGACATCTTTACAGACACATCACCCAAAGCAGTGACAGTGAAGGCAAAGATAAACAGCTGAGACTACATCAAATTAAAGAGCTTCTGCACAGCAAAAGAGACAATAACAAAAATAAAGAGAAACCCCACCAACTGGGAGAACATTTTTGCACCCAACACTAATGATAAAGGACTGATCACAAAAATCTGCAAAGAGCTGATGAGACTCAACAACAACAAAGAAAATAATCCAGCCCAAAAATGGGCATAAGAGCTAAAAAGAAACTTCTCTGAAGAGGAAATGCAAATGGCCAACAGACATATGAAAAAATGTTCAACATCACTTGTAATCAGGGAAATGCAAATCAAAACTACCATGAGATACCATCTTACACCAGTGAGAATGGCACATATTAAAAAAAACAGCAACAACAAATGTTGGCGAGGTTGTGGAGAAAAAGGAACTCTTCTGCACTGTTGGTGGGAATGCAAACTGGTCCAACCACTATGGAGAGCTGTGTGGAGATTTCTGGACCTACTAAACATAGAGCTTCCATATGATCCAGCAATTCCACTCCTAGGTATTTACCCAAAGGACACAGAAACATCAATTCCAAAGAACACCTGCACCCCTATGTTTATAGCAGCACTATTTACAATAGCTAAGCTTTGGAAACAGCCCAAATGCCCAAAAATAGATGACTGGATCAAGAAGATATGGTACATGTATACCATGGAATATTACTCAGCATTCAAAAAAGATAAACACATGCAATTTGCAGCAACATGGATGGCGCTGGAAGGGATCATGCTCAGCGAAATAAGCCAAAAAGAAAAAGAAAAATACCGGATGGTCTCACTCATAGCAGGAATCTAGAAAACTTAAATAAGGGACCAGGAAAATGAATAACTATAAGAAAGTGAAAATCAAAATCAACAAAAAACTATGAACCAGAGACACTTTTTTGGGGGGTGAGGGCCGGGAGGGGAGGGATTGGGGTCAGAATGGGGCATGTGCAGTTGTATGGGGGAATATAAAAATAAAATATATTATTTAAAAAAAAATTCAATGTCATTCTTCAAAGAAATAGAACAATTATTGATGAAATTCATATGGAATCACCAAAAACTCCAAATAGCCAAAGCTCTCCTGAAAAAAAAAAAAGAAGGAAATGGAGGCATCACACTCCCAGACTTCAAACTATACTACAAAGCCATAATCATCAAAACTGCATGATATTGGAATAAGAACAGACACACAGACCAGTGGAATCGAATAGAAAATCCAGAAATAAACCCACACATTTGTGGTCAACTAATCTTTGACAAAGGAGCAAAGATTATGCATTGGAGCAAAGAAAGTTTGTTCAATAAATGGTGCTGGGAAAACTGGGTTGCTACGTGCAAAAGAATGAAGCTTGACCACTACCTCACACCATACACAAAAATCAACTCAAAATGGATTAAAGAACTAGACATAAGACCTGAAACCATGAAATATATAGAAGGAAATATAGGTGAAACACTACATGATATGCACATCAAAGACATCTTTACAGACACATCACCCAAAGCAGTGATAGTGAAGGCAAAGATCAGCAGCTGGGACTACATCAAATTAAAGAGCTTCTGTACAGCAAAAGAGACAGTAACAAAAACAAAGATTAACCCCACCCACTGGGAGAACATTTTTGCACACAGCACTAATGATAAAGGACTGATCATATAAATCTGCAAAGAGCTGATGAGACTCAGCAACAACAAAGAAAATAATCCAGTAAAAATGGGCAGAAGAGCTAAAAAGAAACTTCTCTGAAGAGGAAATGCAAATGGCCAACAGGCATATGAAAAAATGTTCAACATCACTTGTAATCAGGGAAATGTAAATCAAAACTACCATGAGATACCATCTTACACCAGTGAGAATGGCACATATTAAAAAAACTAGCAACAACAATGTTGGCGAGGATGTGGAGAAAAAGGAACAGTCGTGCACTGTTGGTGGGAGTGCAAACTGGTCCAATCACTATGGAGAGCTGTGTGGAGATTTCTAGACCTACTAAAGATAGAGCTTCCATATGATCCAGCAATTCCACTCTTAGCTATTTACCCAAAAGGACACAGAAACATCAATTCCAAAGAGCACCTGCACCCCTATGTTTATAGCAGCACTATTTACAATAGCTAAGCTATGGAAACTACCCAAATGCCCAAAAATAGATGATTGGATCAAGAAAATGTGGCTCTGTGCTTTTTCAGAGTCTCCTCAAGCAAGGGAATAAAAAGCTCTCACTTAAGAAAGTAAAAAAAAAAAAAAAAAGAAAGAAAATGTGGTACATATACACCATGGAATATTATTCAGCATTCAAAAAAGAAAACAAATGCAATTTGCAGCAACATGGATGGAGCTGGAAGGGATCATGCTCAGTGAAATAAGCCAGAAAGAAAAAGAAATATACCGGATGGTCTCACTCATAGCAGGAATCTAGAAAACTTAAATAAGAGACCAGGAAAATGAATAACTATAAGAAAGTGAAAATATCAACAAAAAAACTATGAATCAGAGACACTCTATGGGGGTTGGGGTGCAGGAAGGGGAGGGATTGGGGTCAAAATAAGGGGGTTGCAATTTTATGGGGAATATAAAAATAAAATTTATTTTAAAAAATACAGTGAAAGCATTTGATAAAATTCAACACCCAGTTTATGATAAAAGCTCTAACCATGATTAGAGTAGAAAGTACCTACTTCAATATAACTAAGTCCATACATCAGAATAATCAATGTTGAAAAATCAAAAGCCTCCCTATAAGATACAGGAGAAAACAAGAATGCTCATTGTCAACATTTCTTTTTTTTTCAATTTACTTTTTTTTTTTTTTTTTTTTTTGTAGATGAACTGGGGGTGTAGGCTACTGGTGCAGGGTGGGGAGGGGGTGAAAAGAGTCACCAGAGAAAGAGTGGGGAGTAGAACAGGCAGATTTACTGAAATACACTGCTGAGGGGAGCAGAGGGCAAGACAGGAGAGTTCGGCAGTGCCATATGTAGCTTAGCTCCCTGGACAGGGAATGAACTCAGACTTTAGCAGTGTTTGAGCTGAGCCTTAACCCCTAGGCCAGCAGGGGTCCCTGTCACAACTTCTGTTTAACTTAGTACTAAAGGATTTGAAAACCCAGGAAATAAAGGGAATTTACATAGGAAAAGAAGTGAAACATCACTACTCACAGACAACATTATCCTAAAATCTCCATTAAAAACTTACTAGGAACAAAGAATATAGCAAAGTGGCAAACTACAATATCAATATACAACTTGTTTTTATACAAATAATATGCAAGAAGGGAAAGATATTAAGAAATCACTCCATTAATAATTACTCAAAAAGAATTAAATAACTGGAATCAACCCAACAAGAAGGTAAATGACATATACAACAAAAACTATAAATTGTGACTAAAGAACATAGCTAGCAACATAAGGAGATGGGGGGAGAATCAATATCATTAAAATGACTATCTTGTTTAAAAATATATACAAATTGAATGCAATCCCCATCAAAATTCCAGCAATATTTTACAAAGAAAATTCATAAAAATATTGAAATTTATATGGAACCATAATATGTGTAACACTGCAGAACCAACCCCAAGAAAAAAGGAGAGAACTGAAGGTATCACATTACCTAACTTCACTTCACTATAAAGCAACAGCACTAAAATCCATATGATGTTGGTACAAAAATAGATATATTATTAGTTCATATTAATACTTTGCAAAAAAAAAAAAAAGATGTAGTGACTGAAAATCTCCCAAATCTGAGGAGAAATATAGACAGCCAAGTATATAAAGCCCTTAGATTCCCAAACAGTTTCAAGCCAAAGAAGGTTTCACTGAGATACATGATAATAAATTTGCCAAAAATAAAAAAATAGAGAATTCTGAAATTGAGAAGAGAATAAACACCTCATCTTATACAAGGTAACCCCCATAAGGCTCTCAGAAGATTTCTAGAAAAGATCTTAGACCAGGAGAGAGTGAGATGATATAGTTAATGTTTTGAAAAGGAGAAAAACATACCAAACAAGAATGTTTTACCCAAGAAATCTGTCGTTGAGAAATAAAGGAGAGATAAAAATTTCCCTAGATGAGTATAAGCTGAGAAAGATTGTCATCACTAGACCTCTTTGATAAATACTAAAGGAAATTCTTCAAGCTAAAATTGAAGGGCACTGATTAGTAACATGAAAACATATGAATATGTAAAACTCACTGGTAAAGGTAAATATTTAGCTAAGTTCACAATAATGTAATAATGATATGTAAGTCACTTAAATCTAGTATAAAGGTCAAAAGACAACAGTATTAAAAATAACTATAGCCATGATGATTTGTCAATGAGTACACAATGTAAAATATGTAAATTTTGATATCAAAAACATGAAATGTGGTGGTATGGGAAATAGAAGTGTAGAGTTTTGCATACAATAGAAGTTTTTACCAAATTAAATAGACTATTTTAACTTTACGATGTTTTATGCAAGCCTCATAGTAATCACAAGGCAAAACTTTATTAGATACACAAAAAAGAATAAATCAATGGGAATCACAGGACCATCATGGCGGCGAGGAGACTCTGCGAGTAAGATCTCCCATTAAAAAAAGTTAATAGGGAGGAAAAGCGGCAGGTCCCAGTGAGAACTGGGACACAACGGACGACTCCAGCAAACTGCCCGAAGAAGAAAGTTGCCATAAAAGACGACCAGAAGGGAGGGAAGCGCAGAACCCTGCTCCCCTCCCCCGCCCACAAAGTCGGCACTCTCCGACTGGCAGAGAGGAGGGAAACAACAAACCAAAACGGCCAACAAGAAAAACGGACGCAGCAAGTGGGACTGTGAGTGGAAAGGAACTATTTCAGCCACCACACCCCGTGAACGGGAGCTGTGGAGAACCCTGCAGGATCCGCGCAGAGGTGAGCTCCAGGCGCCATTAAAGAGAGCCCCGCCCCCCAGGAGGAGACCAGCACCAGCACACAGCCCTGGCCGCCCGGTAAGCTTGCGCAGGTAAGCTTGCGCAGAAAGCAGAGCGCTGATCCAGATCGATTGCAGCTGCCCAGGTCCCCGCGCCTGCGACCTAGGCTTGCGGGGAGACCGCGGAGGCCCTCCCTGAGTGAGCAGGAACAAGGCGCCCAGGCAGGGAAGCGGGATTCAAAAGGCGCCATTCCCGCGCCACTGATCTGGGCTACAGCCCGCGTCCTGGAACTGAGGGCTTTGGAACTGAGACCCGGGGCACGAAATTAGGGGCGTGGGTTCCCCACGACGGTGGGGCACAAGGCAGACACAGCACCCCAAAGCCGTTGAGGTGTACCCTACCATCCCCGCTCTGCTCCCTGTCCCACGGGATGGAAAATCAGCTCCCCAAGGGCTCTAGGAGAGATCTCTGGCGCCACCTAGCGACTTGAAGCCAGCAGAGGCTCCTGAAGGAGCTAGTGGCCAGCTGGGGAGTTAGCCCACACCGGGCCCCTTCGGAACAAGTAGTCTGAGCCCACAGGGAGAGCGAGCACCCACAGCCGGGGCAGACCAGGCGCGCAGAAGAGTGTGCCTGAGACCAGACGCGCAGGGAGTGTGTCCCACATAACCATTTTAGAACAGGGACATTTCTTCAGTAAAGACTACCTGCAGAAGGCTTCCTCAGGAGCCAGAGGTGAGCGGGGGAAGTTCGCCCACACCAGACCTCCTCTGGCCTGCAGTCCAAGCCCAGAGGGGGAGCAGGAACCCACCGCCGGGGCAGACCAGGCGCACAGGGGAGTGTGTCCCCACATCGGCATTTTAGAACAGGGACCATTCTCCAGTAAAGACTGCTTGAAACTGACAGATGACTCCTGGAGGAACCAGAGGGGAGCAGAGAAGCCCACCCAAGATGCCGGCCAGTCCCAACAACGCAGTGTCCCAACGCATACGGCAAATTAGAAAACAGACAGTAGGGAGGAGAAGAACCACACGCAACCTAGCAACTCTCCAGAGAAAAAGCACACCACAAAAAGAAAACCAGCCCCCAGATTGCAACAACAATAACTTGGAAGAATTTCTGAGCCTTCCAGAAAGAGAATTTAAAATTGCCGTGATTAAAAAACTGACAGAAGTCATAAAGGAAAACAATGATAAGGGAAAAATAATCAACGATCAGAAGAATGCAATTGAGTCCCTAGAGAGGGAAAACAATGGTCAGAAGAAAGAAATTGAGTCCCTAAGGAGGGAAGTAAAAGAAATGCAGGAGATCAAAGAATTAATGGAAGAACTAAAGAATTCTGGGAAAAGCAATGAAAGCAGAATAGATGAAATGGAAGAACGAATAAGTAATCTTGAAGACACAGAAATAAAAAGAACCAAAACAGAAAAGGAAAGAGAAGTACGAAGGAAAAAGAACGAGGAAAGACTTCGGGAACTATCTGACTCCATGAGGAAAGGAAATATAAGAGTTATAGGAATACCAGAAGGAGAGGAGAGAGATGTAGGAACAGAGAAAATATTCAAAGAGATAATTGAAGAGAACTTCCCAAATGTGAAGAAGGAGCTGAAAATTGATATACAAGAAGCAAGAAGAACACGAAACTTCCACGACGAAAGGAAAAATACAGCAAGACACATAATAGTAAAGCTCCCAAGAATCCAGGACAAGGAAAAAATAATGAAGCTGGCAAGAGGGAAGAAACAGATAACATTCAAAGGAAAGCCAATCAGGCTGACATCAGACTTCTCCGAAGAAACACTATGGGCAAGGAGAGAGTGGAGGGACATAGTCAACAGACTCCAAGAAAACAGATGCCAACCAAGAATACTCTATCCCGCAAAGCTCTCCTTCCTCTTTAAAGAAAGAATATGGACCTTCCCAGACAAACAGAAACTCCGGAATTTCATTGCAACTAAACCCCCACTCCAAAAAATACTACAAGGAGTCCTAAAGCCAGAACCTCAGAGGGATGAATAACAATGAAAGAAGGCCAAAAAAAAAAGTTATTAAAAGAATAAATAAATAAAATCAAAGGAAAGACAAACACAATGGCAAATACAGATGTTAACATATCAATATTAACTCTAAATGTAAATGGACTAAACTCTTCAATAAAAAGACACAGAGTTGCAGCCTGGATTAAGAAACAAAACCCAACCTTTTGCTGTCTCCAGGAAACACATTTAGCTACAAAAGATAAAAATAGGCTCAAAGTTAAAGGATGGAAAACAATCCTACAAGCAAATGGACCAAAAAAGAAAGCAGGAACAGTTATACCTATATCAGATAAAACAGATTTCAAACTCAAAAAGATAAAAAGAGACCCCAATGGTCACTACATTATGATCAAGGGGACAATACTTCAAGAAGAAATAACACTCATTAACATATACTCACCAAACGAAGGAGCACCAAAATATATCAGACAACTGTTGTCCTCTCTGAAAACAGACATCAGAGAAAACACATACGTAGTGGGAGACTTCAACACACCACTATCAACAATGGATAGATCAACAAGACAAAAAATAAGTAAAGAAACCAAAGCTCTAAATAAGGACCTAGAGCAATTGGGCTTAACAGACATCTATAGAACACTAAACCCCAAAAAAACGGAGTACACATTTTTCTCAAGCGCACACGGATCATTCTCCAGGATCGATCACATACTGGGGCACAAGGCAAACATCAACAGATACACCAAGATTGAAATCATATCAACCATCTTTTCTGACCATGAAGGCATCAAACTAGAAATAAACCATAAAAAGAAGGCAAGGAACTTTCCTACCTCATGGAGATTAAAAACCACACTACTGGAAGACCATTGGACTAATGAGGAGATCAAAGAAGAAATTAAAAAATTCTTTGAATTGAACGACAAGGAGGACACCAATATCCTAAATGTATGGGATGCAGCAAAAGCAGTAATAAGAGGAAAATATATAGCAATAGAAGCTCACATCAAGAAACAAGAAAGAACGCAAAGAAACAACCTAATCTCGAAGCTCAAAGATCTAGAAAAGAACAACAAAAAACCCCAAAACCAGTAGAAGAAAAGAAATAATAAAAACCAAAGCAGAAATAAATGAAATTGAAACTAAAAAAACAATCCAAAAGATCAATGAAACCAAGAGCTGGTTCTTTGAAAAAATCAATAAAATAGACAAACCCCTAGCCAGGCTCACAAAGGAAAAAAGGGAGAAAGCACAAATAAACAGGATCATCAGTGAAAGAGGAGAAATCACAACGGACACAGCAGAAATCAAAAGAATAATCAGTAACTACTATGAACAGTTATATGGAAACAAGTTTAACAATCTAGAGAAGATGGATAAATCCTACAACTCTACAATCACCCAAAACTAGATAAAGAAGAAATAGAACACCTAAACAGACCAATTACAATAGCGAAATTGAAATGGTAATCAAAAACCTCCCCAAAAACAAAAGCCCAGGACCTGATGGATTTACAAATGAATTCTACCAAACATTCAGAGACGAATTAGTGCCTATCCTTCACAAACTCTTCCAAAAAATTGAGAAGGAAGGGACAATACCAAACACGTTTTATGAAGCCAACATTACACTAATACCAAAACCGAACAAGGACAACACAAAAAAGGAAAACTACAGGCCAATCTCCTTAATGAACACTGATGCAAAAATCCTCAATAAAATTTTAGCTATCAGAATCCAACAATGTATCCATAAGATAATTCACCACGACCAAGTAGGATTCATTCCAGGGACACAAGGATGGTTTAACATCCGAAAATCAATCAACGTTATCCAACACATCAACAAAAAGAAATATAAAAACCATATGATAATATCAATAGATGCTGAGAAAGCTTTCGACAAAGTGCAACACCCATTCATGATAAAAGCCCTTGAAATTCTTGGGATACAAGGAACATACCTCAACATCATAAAGGCTATCTATGACAAGCCAACAGCCAGTATCATTCTCAATGGTGAAAAGCTGAAAGCAATTCCATTAAGATCTGGAACAAGACAAGGATGTCCACTCTCACCACTGCTTTTCAATATAATACTGGAAGTCCTAGCCAGAGCAATAAGACAAGAGAAAGACATCCAAGGAATCCAAATAGGAAAAGAAGAAGTCAAACTATCACTATTTGCAGACGATATGATATTATACATAGAGAACCCCAAAAACTCCACAGAAAAGCTAATTCAACTCATCAATCAGTTCAGTAAAGTGGCAGGATACAAAATCAACACGCAAAAGTCAGTAGCCTTCCTATACACAAACAATAAATCTGAAGAAGAAGAAATCAAAAAGACCATCCCTTTTGTTATTGAAACAAAAAAAATCAAATATTTGGGAATAAATCTAACAAAAGAGGTAAAGGACCTATACAAAGAAAACTATAAAACACTGTTAAAAGAAATAGAAGAAGACACAAAGAAATGGAGAGACATCCCCTGCTCATGGATTGGAAGAATAAACATTATTAAAATGGCCATCCTTCCAAAAGCAATATACAGATTCAATGCTATTCCAATCAAAATTTCAATGTCATTCTTCAAAGAAATAGAACAATTATTGATGAAATTCATATGGAATCACAAAAAACCCCGAATAGCCAAAGCTCTCCTGAAAAAAAAAAGAAGGGAATGGAGGCATCACACTCCCAGACTTCAAACTATACTACAAAGCCATAATCATCAAAACTGCATGGTATTGGAACAAGAACAGAGTTACAGACCAATGGAATCGAATAGAAAATCCAGAAATAAACCCACAGATTTATGGTCCACTAATCTTTGACAAAGGAGCAAAGAATATGCATTGGAGCAAAGAAAGTTTGTTCAATAAATGGTGCTGGGAAAACTGGGTCGCTACATGCAAAAGAATGAAGCTTGACCACTACCTCACACCATACACAAAAATCAACTCAAAATGGATTAAAGAACTAGACATAAGACCTGAAACCATAAAATATATAGAAGGAAATATAGGCAAAACACTACGTGATTTGCACATCAAAGACATCTTTACAGACACATCACCCAAAGCAGTGATAGTGAAGGCAAAGATAAACAGCTGGGACTACATCAAATTAAAGAGCTTCTGCACAGCAAAAGAGACAATAACAAAAACAAAGAGAAACCCCACCGACTGGGAGAACATTTTTGCACCCAACACTAATGATAAAGGACTGATCACAAAAATCTGCAAAGAGCTGATGAGACTCAACAACAACAAAGAAAATAATCCAGTCAAAAAATGGGCAGAAGAGCTAAAAAGAAACTTCTCTGAAGAGGAAATGCAAATGGCCAGCAGGCATATGAAAAAATGTTCAACATCACTTGTCATCAGGGAAATGCAAATCAAAACTACCATGAGATACCATCTTACACCAGTGAGAATGGCACATATTAAAAAAACTAGCAACAACAAATGTTGGCGAGGGTGTGGAGAAAAAGGAACTCTTCTGCACTGTTGGTGGGAGTGCAAACTGGTCCAACCACTGTGGAAAGCTGTGTGGAGATTTCTGGACCTACTAAACATAGAGCTTCCATATGATCCAGCAATTCCACTCCTAGGTATTTACCCAAAGGACACAGAAACATCAATTCCAAAGAACACCTGCACCCCTATGTTTATAGCAGCACTGTTTACAATAGCTAAGCTTTGGAAACAACCCAAATGCCCAAAAATAGATGACTGGATCAAGAAGATGTGGTACATATATACCATGGAATATTACTCAGCATTCAAAAAAGATAAACACATGCAATTTGCAGCAACATGGATGGCGCTGGAAGGGATCATGCTCAGCGAAATAAGCCAAAAAGAAAAAGAAAAATACCGGATGGTCTCACTCATAGCAGGAATCTAGAAAACTTAAATAAGGGACCAGGAAAATGAATATAAGAAAGTGAAAATCAAAATCAACAAAAAACTATGAACCAGAGACACTTTTAGGGGGGCGGGGGCGGGAGGGGAGGGATTGGGGTCAGAATAGGGGGGCTGCAATTGTATGGGGAATATAACAATAAAATTTATTAAAAAAAAAAAAGAATAAATCAATGAACAAGATGGCAATGAACAGAAAACAATGAACAAGATGGCAGAAAACAATGAACAAGATGGCAATAATAAGTCTTTAGTTATCAATAATGATTTTAAGTGTTAATATATTGAATTCTCCAACCAATTCAGTAACATACAGTGACTGAATGTATAAAAAACAAGGCCCAACTATATGGAAACTATAAGACGCTCACTTTCACTTTGAGAACACACATGCTGACAGGGCAGGGAGAGAAGAAATATTCCATGCAAGTACAAACGAAAGGAGACTGGGGCTAGCTATATTTATATTAGTTAAAATGTACTTTAATTCAAAAACTGTAATAAGAGACAAAAATGTTACTATATATGATGAAACAATTCATCAAGAATATATATCAATTATAATGTCTATGTACCCATAGAGAGCACCTAAATATATTAAACAAATATTAAATATGTAAAGTTAGAGACAGTAATGCAATACTAGGAGGAAGCTTCAATACCCCACTCTTATCAATGAATAGATCATTCAGACAGAAGCTCAGAAGCGAACCATCAGAATTGAAGTACACTTTAGACCAAATGGACCTGACAGACATGTACAGAACACCCCAACCAACAGCAGCAGAACACAAATTCTTTTATAGTGTACTTGGACTATTTCAGGATAGATTCTATGTTAGGCCACAAAACAAGTCTCAACAAATTTAAGAAAACTGAAATCATATCAAGCATATTTTCCAACAACAATGGTATAAAGCTAGATCAATAATAGGAGAAAATTTAAAAATTTACAAATGTATGGAAATTAACACACTCCTGAACAACTAAAGTTAAAAAAGAAATCAGAAGGAGAATAAACTATCTTGATATAAATGAAAATGGAAACACAGTATATTAAAACTTACAGGATACTGCAAAGTCCATTCTAAGAAGGTAGTATTTATGGCTGTAAGTGCCTACATTAAGAAAAAAAGAAAGATCTCAAATAGACAAACTGACTTTACATCTCAGGGAATTAGAAAAAGAGGAACAAACTAAATCCAAATTTGAAAGGGAAATAACAAAAATAAGAGCAAAATAGAAAGATCAACAAACTAAGAGTTAATTTTTTAATAGATAAAATTTATGGACTACTAGCGATATTGTGACTCATGAGAAATATATATTTGGTCTTCATTCCTGTTTCCATCCTAAAATCCTAAGACTCTTGGAATTTCCTAAGTGTTAAGATCAATCAAGATGTCTTAATATTCATAATAAATCCCTTTCAACAACACTCGAGTTTGTTAGTAAAATAAGTTCTGGAAAGCAAGTAAGGATAGGGCTGGTTGCCAGGGGAAGAGAAACACTAACTCATAGCTGTTCATAGCAGCACTATTTATAATAACCAAGACATGAAAATAACCTAAGTGTGCACCAATGGAAGAATGGATAAAGAAGTTGTGATATATGTATGCAGTGGAACATCATTCATCCATAAAGAGAAGGAAGTCTTGTCAATTGTGACAGCATGGATAAATCTAGGGGGCATTATGTTAAGTAAAATAAGTTTGACAGAGAACAACAAATATATTTTCTTTTATTCGTGGAATATTAAAAACAAGCAAACACCCATGAACTCATAGAAACAGAGTAGAATGGTGCTTTTGGGGGACTGGTTGGTGGGAGAAAAGGGGAGATGCTAGCCCAAGCATATACATTTCCAGTAATCAGATGAATAAATTCTGATATCTTAAGTACAGTGTAGTGACTACAGTTTATAAATACTCTATTGTATGCTTGAAATTTCCTAAGAGCATGTATTTTATGTCCTCTTCCCCCCAAAAAATAATAATGAGGTTACTGTGATGATTATTATATATATAAAATCATAGATTATATAATGATGGATATTAACTTGATTGAATGCATTCCACAATTTGTGTATGTGTATGTACATATATGGATGTAATTTATTCTATCAAGTTTATTACATTAATATTATATTGATATATCAAACCATCATATATGCTCACTTAAAATACAGTTTTATTCAGTATAAAAATCTGTTTCCAAATGTTTATGGTCATGGAATTTCTGAGATTATACATGATGAGATCACAGAACATGATTTTTTTTCTACCCTTTTGCCTGACAATTTCTTTAAAAACTTAAACTTGTTATTCATCTTCATGAACACAAGCACCATTTAAATCATTATAATTGAGTATGTGAGTGTTTGATAAAGTGTATAGTCTCAAAAATTACACACTTTTATTAACCTTCTATCAAGTAACAGTGTTCAAGAAAAAAAATTCCTCCACAGGGCCTCCCCTGGTGGCGCAGTGGTTGAGAGCTGGGCTGCGAAGCTACCTGCAGCCTCCACAGCGCCGGTTCAATCCCCAGCCACTGGCAAGGGGCCCACATGGTGCACAGACCTCACCTGCCATGCCTTCTGCTCCCCTCAGCAGTGTATTTTGTCAGTCTGCCTGTTCTGTTCCCTGCTCTGGCTCTGGTGAATTCTCTCACCCTCCCTTGCTTCAGACTGTACCCAGTGCTTGTATAAATAAATAAATAAATAAATAAATAAATAAATAAATAAATCTTTAAAAAATAAAAACAAAAATAAATTTCCTCCACATATTCCTTTCCCTTCTCCACTTCCCCCTTTATATTCTCTCTTCCACTCCTTTGCCCTGAGGTTTCAGGAACAAATTCTTAGTTAGCAGAACACAGTTCTTGTTACTGAAAATGATTCTATATATTTACTGAGGTCTCAGAGAAGATTTAAATTAACTGACATGTTTGAACACATTTTGTAGAAGTGTAAAAGTTTGCTTTGGTCAAGTAAATAAGTAGTTAGTAAATTTAAGTAATTAAATAATGTATTATTTTTCCTTAGTGGGTCAAAGCAATGAAAAGTGAAAGAGATATTTTCAGTAAAAATTGGCAAGCAGTTTTCTAGAGAACCCAAGTGAACGTGACTTTGATGATGATGATCATGATGTGAGAGGAGGTGGTTGGGGTCTGAGATGGCAGACTGTTGAGTTGATGCCATGTGAATGAGGCCATCTTCCCCACCCCCATCTTTGTGCTCCTTGCACTAGGACTCCCAACATGCCATGAACCAGACTTCCTGAATGTGGGCAGGCCAAGGGAGGGCTGCTGGGAAAGAAGAAGGAGCAGCAGGTTCATTGTGCTAGAATGGGGAGAGGAATGGAAACACATGGGCAAAGACTTCTCCTGGTTTTGATCTCTTTTGCAGCTTTTTTAAAAAATTATTTTATATATTTTTTGCATCAAGACAGATACTCTCAGGGAAAATGTGTCTTATGCTCAGGACACTTTCTTTTGCCACTCCCTGTAGAATGCTTCTTTGTGGATAGATTTTTTTTTATGAATTATTTTATTTTATATAATTCTTAGATCATTTTTCATTTTTGCATAATGTATGCATGTTCATTTTGGTTATATTCCCCATACAATTCCCACCCCCTTTTTCTGACCCTAATCCCTCTTCTTCTCCCCCTTACCCCATTGTAGTATGTCTCTGGTCTATAGCTGCTTGTTGATTTTGATTTTTACTTTATTGTAATTAGTCTTTTTCCTGGTCCCTTATTTAGGTTTTCTAAATTCCTACTATGAGTGAGACCATTTGGTATTTTTCTTTATCTTTCTGGCTTATTTCACTGAGCATGATCCCTTCCAGCGCCATCCATGTTGCTGCAAATTGCATGAGTTTATCTTTTTGATTGCTGAGTAATATTCCATTATGTATATATACCACATCTTCTTGATCCAGTCATCTATTTTTGGGCATTTGGGTTGTTTTCATAGCTTAGCTATTGTAAATAGTGCTGCTATAAACATAGGGGGTGCAGGTGCCCTTTGGAATTGATGTTTCTGTGTCCTTTGGGTAAATACCTAGGAGTGGAATTGCTGGATCATATGGAAGCTCTATCTTTAGTAGGTCAAGAAATCTCTTTGTGGATAGATTTTAATTCTCATTTTACACTTCTAACTTACTGTATTTTGCACCTGTGATTCCTGTGATTAACATTAGAAGGCTTTCTCACATGCTGGGGATACAGAATAGAGTTTTTGAATAATGAAAGAAAAATGTGCCACATACTTACTATGTGTCACATGATGTGCCAAGTAATTTCTATATATTACCTCATTTAATACTCAAAACAACTCGATAATGCAGATTCTACTCTATTCATTTCATTAGAAAGGGGACTACACAGTTAGCACTATGGCTGTGGAGTCTTTACAGACTGAGGATGGCAGACCTGCTTTCCCTTATATTTCCATCTCAGTGTCACAGAAGACTTTATCCAGAAAAATTATTTTGATCTCGGGTACACATTTAAATCTAGACTGGCTTAGTAACACAGAGAATTCATTGACTTGTGTAATTAAAAAATATGGAGTTATATCATTTCAGGTAGCGTTTGATCCAGCTGTAGGCAATATGCCCAGGATTTACATTCTCAATTTCTTGGCTCAACTTTATTGATGTTGGCTCCATTCTTTGGCAGGCTCTTTCCTCAGGATCTTACTATGGCTGATAGTGTTATGTTATCACAAGAAAAGAGATAAAGAGAAATTTTAGCTCAACTTTTTTTTTAAGAATTCTTTTTTTTCAAGATTTATTTATTTATGCATACAAGAACTGGGGTACAGGCCAAACATGCGGGGGGTGAGAGAATTCACCAGAGACAGAGCGGGGAGCAGAACAGGCAGAGACAGGAGAGATCTGCTTTGCCATGTGGGTTGCTCCCTGGCTGGCTGGGGATAGAACTCGTGCTGCAGAGTGTGCAGATTGCTTCATAGTGCGGTGCTTAACCCCTTGCACCACCGGGGAGGCTCCTAGGCTTAACCTTTACTAGCCTTTTTTAGGACAAATGCCCCTCCTAGAACCAAGCACTGACCAAGATGATGGGATATGCTGTTTGGTTAAAATCCGTCCATGTCTTGTCTTCCTATGGGGCAGTGGTGAGGTTAATCCTTCTTTATTGACCTGGAAAGAGAGGAAGGGAGGAATGGTTACTCAGAGGATCACTGGGTTGCTATTTTATCAAAAAAATAATGGAAGTATGATGGACAGAAAACAAATGGTACCAACTATATGTATGGGAAAGATGAGCTCACTCTTGGTCTCAAGAAACTGCTGATCAATTCTTTAAGTTTTGATTGCGCTCCAGAATTTTTTTTTATTAGATGATGGACCTACCTTTTGTTCCTAAATTGTTGGCCAAGTTTGGTCCTTCTAGCTCTGACAGTGAACAGATTAATATGTTAGTGCATTAGTTAAATATTACATGTAAAATTATTGCAAACTTTTAAATTATATTTTGCAGTTTACATGTTTTGTCCTATTTGTTCCTCTCCACAAACTTCCAAAGTGGAAAAGGCTGAGGTTATCATCACAAATTTTCACACAAGGAAACACAGGTTCAGAAAGTTAGTGATGGGGTCATTTTCTCTGTCACTCATATAGGTTAGATCATTTTGAGGACCTGTCATTGTGGTAGACATTGTTGACAAAACACTATATTATTCTCTGATCAGACCACATTTGGCTTGCTCAGTTCTGAGCAGCAGGCTTTGGAAATGTCATTGGTTAGCAAGAAGATTTTTTGAGAAGTGTGGCTAGGGTAAAGAAGGAGTTGCAATGCTCTGCCCTTTGAGAAATAATGGAAGGTAGTGGGAGAGTTTCTAGAATGGAGGAAAGAAGACTATAAGGTGACAGATTTGAAGAATTTCACATATTTGAACAATAATAAAAATACTTATTGATAAACATGATCATGTAGAAGAGAAAGAAATTATGAGTCAAGTAAGTGGTGGCTCCTAGTAATGAGATTTATCCACCAGTAGGACTATCTTTTTGGTAGTTTTGGTACTACTCAAGTTAAGTTTAAATAACACATAACAAATGCCTACATTGTGTGTAAGACTTCACTGGATTCCATCAAGTTACTTGAGTTCATGCTTAAGATTTCCAAGGATTATACTCTCAGGCAACTCATTACCAAACTGGGGAGATAAGGAGGTGCATAAGAGCCAACAATATGAAAAAAGGTAGAATGTGATCAAGTAATGGAGAGGAGTCTGCCTGCCTCAATTCAGTGAGCCTCAGCTTCCTCCTTTGTAGAATGGGACTGCTGTGATAGCAACCATGTAAATATTCAGCAGAGGGTATGGCACATGGAAAGTGCTCATTAAACCCTGTGAAGCATAGCCTGGTATAGAAAAAGTGGGGAGGAAGTAAGACTTTAGGCAATGGATTTTTGGAAATGTGAAGTGAAGGACAGGCTCTTATCATAGTCTATTTAATGTTTCCAACTCTGAAGCTGGCTTAGGTTTCTTTGAAGACTTCTCATTCCAAACCCAAGTAAATGCAAGCAGTGTTTGGAAGGGCTTTGAGCTTTGGCTGTTCAGTGGGAAGAGTGTTGTGATATATGGGTGATAACAAATCCAGTTCTCAGGGGAGACTTTTCTGGGAGCATCAAAAATAGGAGGGGAAAGCAAGGCAAGCCAGGGTGGAGATGGGGCTCAGGTGACTGTTCTGTGTGCCCACAGTCCTCTGGCCTTTGCCACATCTCTTGAAGTTGTTACTACAAAGTTTATGATTCTTAATGAAATTTAAAATTCTTCCCTGGCACCAGGTTTTCTCCCCTAGTTACTTACACTCTGCAATTTGTTTCTTACCAAAGCAGAAAACTTACTGATAAATATTATTTTCATTTCTATATTTGAGTGTGTGCTCTATGGTAGATCAAAGAAGGGAAGAAGCAATGAAAATTGACTGGAGACAGAGAGGAGAAGAGAGCAGTATCTGGAGGCCTCTTCTACTTGTGACGCTTTATCAGATTAGGAAAACAAGACCAGGAATTTTCCTGCTGGCGTCATTTTTTGCATTTGTTTTGTTTTTCTTCCCTTGAGATTACAATGTATAGAAGAGGCAGATTTTTCAGTACCCACTCTTGTTCTTTTTTCTGTTCCTCTGCTCCTTTGTTGCATTCAAACCTTTGGAAGATGAGTTGAGACTAACCACTAACCACTGACATTGTAGTAGTGGTGAGTCCTATTGTGCACTTGGATGAAAGTTACAAGACATCTAAGCTGAGAGTGAAAAGTGGGTGGGGGGGGAGTTGGCTTGAGGGTACACTACGTTGGGTAAAAGACTGAAGTAGAAATCATCTTTCCTTCCTTCTTCCAACCATCCCTTGTAATGTCAGCCCCTGATCTTGTAACAGAGGTTTTATGTTGGTGAATTTGGCTTCTGTTCTGACTCAGCACATATTTTGTGATTTATGCTCCAGTAGAAACATGTACTTCACCACAAAGGCGATAAAAGTAATGAAACAGGACACATTTCTCATTTTAGGAATAGGCTCTTTCCCAATTTTATAGATTCATGCAACTTGATAGCAATGTGGGGACCAAAAAAATATGTCACTTTTTCTCTCATCCATATAAGAGCACAAGTATAATTATGAAAGGCAACTGACGTTGAACAGCTGAACCTGGAAGACAACTAGGAATGATGTTTGTCTGGATGACTCAGGGTCATCTGGAAGGGAAAACACCACTGAGGTCTAGCAACTCCAGAGTCAAAAAGAAATGTGGGTCCAGTGTTGCCAAATACTCTTTTTAAAAAAGAAATCTGGCTTTTGATGAGAAATATATCGTTATTTAATTTTTTTAATCAAGTAGACTCTGGGTTTTAGAGCCCACGTTTCAGACCAGAGCATCTTGAATGATTCAGGAGGCCAGGTGCTAGCCACAGAGCAGGTATGCTGTCCATCTCATTTGACCCTCAAGGTCAAATACTCTTAGATCAGCCAGGAGCATTCCTAAGCACCTGGGAAGCACATAGGCTACCAAAAAAAAAAAAACAAAAAAAAAAACAAAAAAAACCACATTCAGATTTTATTTATAGCATGCACTAGCTTCCTTTTAAAAATATAAATCACTCCTTCCAAAAACTGAGGTAGAAAGTGCCTCTTTTTATCTGCTGAGATTAAGGAGAGTGTGACCTGTACAGGGAAGACTTGTTTGTAAAATCTTGTTTTCTCCCAAGCATTTCATATAGTCACAGAGTGAATTGTTCCATTGAGATTTCCTTTGATTTTATTTCATCTCAAGACAGTCAGGGAGAGCAAAGAATTTGGCTGGATCTCAAGCCAAGGGAAATGGTGTGTGGGCCTGTCAGCATAATGACAGCTCTATGTTCAGGAGAAATGGTTTCCCTTTGTACTTCTTCTTGGGATGATCTGCTGCTGGCATGGCTTGTTCCCATATAGGGTAAGTGCTCTGTAAAGATGTCTCTTTGGGTAATGCAGTCATGAAAGGGATGGATTGGGATGACATTGCAGAAGCTTTTCTATTCATGGCTGAGCCACTTTGGAGACCGAGCAAATGTCTCCATGCCAGGAACTGATATGACAGCATTTCCAGGAATTCTGGGCACAACTCAGAAGATGGGGACATAATGGCTAAGTTCAAGTGGCAAATAGGTCACTCTACACCCGGTGTTTGTTTCTGCTACCTCAGATCTCTACATTTTCGGGACATGTCAGAGCTCCTAGAAGCAGAGTTTCAATTGCACCTCAAAGGATATAATCTAATACCAAATGTAAATTATGACCAACAATAGCTACAAAAAATTCCAGGGTTCACATAGCTCCTTTGTTCCTATTTTTTGTTGGTAACATTTTCTAGTATTTTTCTTTCATTATAACCAGCACTAACACCCAGTTTGATATCTCATTTCTCATTACCACCTCTCATTACTAATTTCCTTCATAGATTTAGCCTGGTTCTATGTGCTGCTGGGTTCATTTTGACACAGCAGTAGTCAGTTTATGTTAGGCAATGAGATTTAATTCATTCTTCTAAGATTTTGAATTGTCTTCATATTTGGGCTGTTTGCAACAAGTAAATCAATTTCTACACAAACACCTATATTCCTAATGTCACAATGCTGGTGACACAAAGCCAAGCTTATAGTCTGTCCATCATTACTGTGAATATACTACAGCATCAACTGCATTAAAGTCATATTCTCTTTAACAGGTATTGTCTATCTGAATAATTACTGTGGATTTGTTTTAACCTGCCTTCTGGAAGAGCCACACATTTTTATTCTGTGCAGCTATTCTATATACGTCTTGGTTGATTGGTTTTAGATTAGCCATTTAATGAAAATAAAATGTATTTGGAGAGCTTTGATGCCACTGTCAGTTTATCAGGAGCTCTGCAGACATAAAAATGAGACCATTTGGTGGGCTTCTCTCCCTTAATGGGAAAGTCATGCTACAGGCAACTCCTTGGGATAATAAAAAGAGCAGGATGTAAAATGTAAACATGCAATTAGGAGGCCTAGCAGTTTGGCATGTTTATCTATTGTGTAGTTTTCCAAACTAATTAATTTTATGCTAAAATGTGTGAAATCTAGATAATTCAGGCCTGATTTGATTTGATTACTCATTTCTTAAAAAAAGAAAACACCTCATATCAAATATTCTTCCATTGGCAAGCAGGTTGCTCCTGGGCACTGGGATATTTTAGTATTTGGTCTCAGAGTAGATTCAAATAGGAGGAAGCTGACATGCTAGAAAAATGTTTGTGAAATCTCTTGGCATATCATCCTACTTCAATCTAGAATGAATACACTGAGGGCTCCTGAAAAGTTTTATAAATCCCAGGTATGTGAAAAAGAAAGACAAATTGTTTTCTATAACCTTTCCCTGTCTGTGTTCTGAAAGCCTGGTTCCCAGAGAGACAGTCTAGGTCAGCACTCTATGTGGCTCAGGCTAACCCTGGAGAGGTGTTCTTTGCAGGTGAAGCTAGCTTTATTGGAAAGTTGGTGATCCCTGAATGTGGTGATTCAAGGGCATTGGCTAGTAGTCTAGATGTCTAATTTCTGACAAATTGATACTCTCGATTGAGAGTCTTCATATGCAATTCATTTCTTTGAGCTTATCGCCTCTTTCTTGCAAGGAGTCTTATAGGAGGGATAACACATAAACTTCTTACATCTGACCTATTCTCCCCTCCTATGCTTATATGGAGTCTAACATTGTGTTTGATTGAATTTTGGAAGTTATTTGGGAGATTTCCAGGCTAGTCTAAAGTTAGGAGCTTGGAGGTGGGAGCAGTAAAACATTTACCAAGAAGATAGTCCAGATCCTGCGTGGGAAAGCTAAGCAAGAGAGGCCTGATTTATGCAAGTTTGAGTTTCACCTTTTTCATAATTGTTCTAATGACACTATAACAAGAAGCAGATGGCCCTCCTTATAGGAGCCCTTCAGAAACCAGATGGTATCAACATCTGAGTCAAGCAGGGGCCTGTTGGTGAGGCAACCACTAATGGGAGGAGGGGCCACGCACTCTGCCCTGTACAAACTTCTAAGGCTTATAAAGTGGAGCCACACACCCGTATGGGAGCTCCAGTTAGCCAGCGATGACTATGCTATGCTATGGCCTCTGGCGAATGACGTGTCTCTAAAAACAATGTCTCTTGGGCTGGAAGCAGAATCCTTTCTCTTGTTGTGACTGATGACCTTCTGCATCACACTGAAGATGATTATTTGTTATTCCCTGCAAGGGTACCATGGCGCTCACAGTCACTTTTGAAAGGTGTGGATGTGGCATGCATATCAGAGTGGCTCAGATATTTCATACATAAGGATAAGCATGATGAACATATTTGTAGTCAGTGTTAGGTAGAAATAAAGTCTTTTTTTATAATAAATTTCATTTTTATATTCCCCATACAATTGCAACCCCCTTATTTTGATCCCAATCCCTCCCCTCCCGCCCCCTACCCCCCATAGAGTGTCTCTGGTTCATAGTTTTTTGTTGATTTTGATTTTCACTTTCTTATAGTTATTCATTTTCCTGGTCCCTTATTAAAGTATTCTAGATTCCTGCTATGAGTGAGACCATCTGGTATTTTTCTTTTTCTTTTTGGCTTATTTCGCTGAGCATGATCCCTTCCAGCGCCATCCATGTTGCTGCAAATTGCATGTGTTTATCTTTTTTGAATGCTGAGTAATATTCCATGGTATATATGTACCACATCTTCTTGATCCAGTCATCTATTTTTGGGCATTTGGGTTATTTCCAAAGCTTAGCTATTGTAAACAGTGCTGCTATAAACATAGGGGTGCAGGTGTTCTTTGGAATTGATGTTTCTGTGTCCTTTGGGTAAATACGTAGGAGTGGAATTGCTGGATCATATGGAAGCTCTATGTTTAGTAGGTCCAGAAATCTCCACACAGCTCTCCATAGTGGTTGGACCAGTTTGCACTCCCACCAACAGTGCAGAAGAGTTCCTTTTTCTCCACACCCTCGCCAACATTTGTTGTTGCTAGTTTTTTTAATATGTGCCATTCTCACTGGTGTAAGATGGTATCTCATGGTAGTTTTGATTTGCATTTCCCTGATGACAAGTGATGTTGAACATTTTTTCATATGCCTGTTGGCCATTTGCATTTCCTCTTCAGAGAAGTTTCTTTTTAGCTCTTCTGCCCATTTTTGGGCTGGATTATTTTCTTTTGTTGTTGTTGAGTCTCATCAGCTCTTTGCAGATTTTTGTGATCAGTCCTTTATCATTAGTGTTGTATGCAAAAATGTTCTCCTAGTTGGTGGGGTTTCTCTTTGTTTTTGTTATTGTCTCTTTTGCTGTGCAGAAGCTCTTTAATTTGATGTAGTCTCAGCTGTTTATCTTTGCCTTCACTATCACTGCTTTGGGTGATGTGTCTGTAAAGATGTCTTTGATGTGAATATCACGTAGTGTTTCGCCTATATTTCCTTCTATGTATTTTATGGTTTCAGGTCTTATGTCTAGTTCTTTAATCCATTTTTAGTTGATTTTTGTGTATGGTGTGAGGTAGTAGTAAAGCTTCATTCTTTGGCATGTAGCGACCCAGTTTTCCCAGCACCATTTATTGAACAAACTTTCTTTGCTCCAATGCATAATCTTTGCTCCTTTGTCAAAGATTAGTTGACCACAAATCTGTGGGTTTATTTCTGGATTTTCTATTCAATTCCATTGGTCTGTATGTCTGTTCTCATTCCAATACCATGCAGTTTTGATGATTATGGTTTTGTAGTATAGTTTGAAGTCTGGGAGTGTGATGCCTCCATTCCCTTCTTTTTTTTTCAGGAGAGCTTTGGCTATTTGGGGTTTTTGGTGATTCCATATGAATTTCATCAATAATTGTTCTATTTCTTTGAAGAATGACATTGAAATTTTGATTGGAATAGCATTGAATCTGTATATTGCTTTTGGTAGGATGGCCATTTTAATAATGTTTATTCTTCCAATCCAAGAGCAGGAGATGTCTTTCCAATTCTTTGTGTCTTCTTCTATTTCTTTTAACAGTGTTTTATAGTTTTCTTTGTATAGGTCCTTTACCTCTTTTGTTAGATTTATTCCCAAGTATTTGATTTTTTTTGTTTCGATAATAAAAGGGATTTTTTTTGATTTCTTCTTCTTCAGATTTATTGTTTGTTTATAGGAAGGCTACTGACTTTTGCATGTTCATTTTGTATCCTGCCACTTTACTGAACTGACTGATGAGTTGAATTAGTTTTTCTGTGGAGTTTTTGGGGTTCTCTATGTATATTATCGTATCATCTGCAAATAGTGATAGTTTGACTTCTTCTTTTCCTATTTGGATTCCTTGTATGTCTTTCTCTTGTCTTATTGCTCTGGCTAGGACTTCCAGTATTATATTGAAAAGCAGTGGTGAGAGTGGACATCCTTGTCTTATTCCAGTTCTTAATGGAATTGCTTTCAGTTTTTCACCATTGAGAATGATACTGTCTGTTGGCTTGTCATAGAAGGCCTTTATGATGTGGAGGCATGTTCCTTGTATCCCAAGAATTTCAAGGGCTTTTATCATGAATTGGTGTTGCACTTTGTCAAAAGCTTTCTCAGCATCTATTGATATTATCATATGGTTTTTATATTTCTTTTTGTTGATGTGTTGGATAACGTTGATTGATTTTTAGATGTTGAACCATCCTTGTGTCCCTGGAATGAATCCAACTTGGTCGTGGTGAATTATCTTATGGATACATTGTTGGATTCTGTTAGCTAAAATTTTATTGAGGATTTTTGCATCAGTGTTCATTAGGGAGATTGGCCTGTAGTTTTCCTTTTTTGTGTTGTCCTTGTTCGGTTTTGGTATTAGTGTAATGTTGGCTTCATAGAATGTGTTTGGTATTTTCCCCTTCCTTCTCAATTTTTTGGAAGAGTTTGTGAAGTATAGGCACTAATTTGTCTCTGAATGTTTGGTAGAATTCATTTGTAAATCCATCAGGTCCTGGGCTTTTGTTTTCGGGGAGGTTTTTGATGGAAATAAAGTCTTAATGATGGGTAGACAAAATTTGTTAAATAATCAATGTAGAGATCTGAACCCAGGAGGCAGTCTGATGGGCCTTATTCTATGAGTGTTATTCCAATAAACATAAGTTTGAATTTAGTTTACATAGGTAGGCACAGTGAGTCACTGATGTTAAGAATGAAATTATTCTTGATAGGAGGACCTTCTAGTTCTAAGATTTCCTCACCTAAACATATGCTGAGGCTAGAGGCAGGCAATATAGGATTTAATCTTTTTCTTTCAAAAAAAAATGCAGTGCAGATACAAAGGTTGGGTACACATTGTTAAATCTTTTCAATTTTGCATCTTGGTTATCAGTAGGGGTAAAAAGACTGGCTTTACCTGGAGGCATACGTTTTTGTGTAAGTGATTCTGACATGCAGGTAGCTTTGCTCTCTTGCCTGCGAGCCCAGGGAGAGAGGTTCCCAGAGAATTTTACAATATTTCACATCCTAAAAATTGTTGAACAATTTAAATAGCAATTTTCATGAAATAGTTGTGACAGAATAATTCATATCTCAGCATTTAATATTTACACATAAATAATATTCAATAAACTTTGTATTGAAACTCTGTTGAATTCCCCTAGGTTAGCTCTCTCCCTGTTTCTTTGTTGTTTACTTTTCTCCCTCTCTCTTTTTTACCTTTATCTTGTGGTTTTCAATACCTAGTCACCACTGGTGCCCACAATGCCAGGCTGGATGCCTCTTTTGAGCAACAAAAATACACACCACTTAAAATAGTTAAAATATGGACACAACTTAAATGCCCCCAAATAGATGAATGGATGAAGAACATGAGGTGGATATACACAATGGAATACTATTCAGCGATTTAAAAAGATAAACTCATGCCATTTGTAACAACGTGGATGGAGCTGGAAGGGATTGTGCTAAGTGAATTAAGTCAGAAGGAAAAGGATAAATATCGGTTGGTTTCACTTAGATGCAGAATATTGAGAAACTAAACAAAGGATCAGAAAAAAGACAAAACCTGCAAGCTGACCATAGATCTGAGACCTCCAGCAGGGGAGGAGGAAGAATAAGGGTCAAAACAGGGAAGGGCAGAGCTCTAGGAACTGTGGTGATAAAACAAAGATGCTGTGGTGGTGAGAGAACTACAGGGAATGCACGTGAGAGGAGAAATTAAATACTGTCCAAAAATTAACATGATGCAAGGAAATAAATAAATAAACAAACAAACAAACAAATAAATAAATAAGTACCTGTCTGCTTGGTGTTTCTACATCGCAGACATCTGAAACTTAGCATGTACAAAGTGAAACTCTTGACTTCTCCTCCAGCCCCATTTTCTGCATGCTTCCCATCTCAGTAAATGTTGCTACCACACATCCATTCCATTGTTTAAACCAGGGAGCCATTCTGGCTTTCTCCATCCGCCCTCAGACCCCATTCTCTTTTAATCCATCACAATTTTATTGATTTAGCATTGCTTACAAAAATATATAAGTTTGGGGACACACAGTCATACCTCAACATGTGCAGGCACTTCATTTGCCCTCCATTGCCACCTCCCTCCTCCATGCCCTCCACCCTCATACCTCCCTGCTGGTAGCCACCAGTTGTAAGGTCTAAGGCTTATTTTTGTGTTTCTTCAGTTTTTCCTTTTGGTTATTTGTATTCCCAAATGAGAGAAATCATTCACAACTGTCTTTTACTTTCTGACTTCTTTCCCATGGCATAATCACCCCAAGGTCTGTTCATCCATGTTATCCTAAACGACCCTATTTCATCTTTTTTTAAATAGCTGAGTTGTATTTCATTGAGTATTTATGTCACAATTTCCTTATTCAGACATATGTTGTTGAGTATTTGGTTATTGTGAATAGCGCTACTTATCTTAATTTTGGAAACTTAGGAGTGGTATTGATGGATCATGTATTTCCACATTTAGTATTTTTTAAAAAAAAATGCCCATACTATTTCTCATCAAATCCAAATATAACTTGTGTCTGTCCTCTTCTGTCCAAATCCAATGTTACCATACTTCTCCAAACCACTGCTGTTGCTCTTTAGATACACAACCATAGTCTACCAAGTTTCTGCTCCTCCTGTTCCCAGTCCATTTGCTACACATAGTCACCATGATTTCTTATAAACATATATAAGATGACATATCTCTCCTGCATATAGCCTTCCGCTGGCTTGCCATTGTGTTTGGAGGAAAAATCCTCTTGTCTATCATAGCTCACAAGGCCTTTCAACCTGCCTTCTGTCTTCTGTGATTTCACCTCATGTACCTCTCCTCCACTCTTCCTCCACAGACACCCATCCCACTAGCCACCCATCTTCACTTATCATGCCCCTGAGACTAGTTTATTCCCTAATTATCTCAGCTTAAATGTCAGCTCCACACAGAATGCCCCATGCAGCTATTTATTTTAGTCCTCTTACCCCCCAAAATGGTATATGTTATTCAACTATATATTTGCTTGATTTCTTGTATATTTTGTAGCTCCCTCTGCATAGTAAAGTCTGTGAGAGCAGGAGCCATTCCCTTTCTTTTAAGTTTATTCTTTATATGGATTGTTTTATTTAATTTTTTTAACTGCCTTATTTTTTATTTTTATTTTTTTCCTTGGCAACATTTTATCTATTTTATCTATTTATTTATTTATTTAAAATAAATTTTATTTTTATATTCCCCATACAATTGCAACCCCCTTATTTTGACCCCAATCCTTCCCCTCCCCACCCCCCACCCCCCACCCCCATAGAGTGTCTCTGGTTCATAGTTTTTTGTTGATTTTGATTTTCACTTTCTTATAGTTATTCATTTTCCTGGTCCCTTATTAAAGTTTTCTAGATTCCTGCTATGAGTGAGACCATCCGGTATTTTTCTTTTTCTTTCTGGCTTATTTTGCTGAGCATGATCCCTTCCAGTGCCATCCATGTTGCTGCAAATTGCATGTGTTTATCTTTTTTGAATGCTGAGTAATATTCCATGGTGTATATGTACCACATCTTCTTGATCCAGTCATCGATTTTTGGGCATTTGGGTTGTTTCCAAAGCTTAGCTATTGTAAATAGTGCTGCTATAAACATAGGGGTGCAGGTGTTCTTTGGAATTGATGTTTCTGTGTCCTTTGGGTAAATACCTAGGAGTGGAATTGCTGGATCATATGGAAGCTCTATGTTTAATAGGTCTAGAAATCTCCACACAGCTCTCCATAGTGGTTGGACCAGTTTGCACTCCCACCAACAGTATACGGATTGTTTTAGTAGCACAACCTTTTAATTTTGGGCATTTAAATGTTTGCTCAAAATCAGTCCTTGAGGATATATGCACTCTTGTGTTCATTGCAGCTATTTACAATAGCCAAGATATGGAAATAACCTAAATGCTCAATGACAGATGAGTAGAATAAGAAGATGGAATACTACTTAGCTATAAGTAAAGATGAAATCTTGCCATTTTCAACAGCATGGATGGAACTAGCAGGGATTATGCTAAGCAAAGTAAGTCACAAGGCGAAAAACAAATACCAGATTATTTTACTCACATGTGACATACAAAGAAACAAAATAAAGGAACAGACAAAATTAGACAAAAAAAAAAAGCCCAAGAAATATGAATGCAAAATTGAAGTTACTAGAGGGTGAGGGTGGTAGTGGGGAGCAAAGAGGGAAGGGGACCCAACAGACTGTGGAAGGGGTGGAGCAAGATTTTGGATTTTGAGGTCTGTGCTCCTTAGCACTGCTCTGCACCAGCTCTCTTGAATTCCAGTCTCCCTTCTCTTCTATAACTTAGTACTTCTCTAGAAACCAGACCTTGCCTTTCTGTTTCTTCTCACTCCTTTTGTTCTATCATTCAAGGCTCAAAAAACACAGAATACGTATTGAACAGGTAAAACTTTGATAGTTCAAGGGATCTAATGACTGAACTCTCAAACTCGATTTAGTCAGTGTCTTTACCTGAGAACTGGGAAGAAAAATTAGAAACCAATCAGTTGATGTCACCAAATTCTTGAACCCAGATTAGTTGACCAAATGATTCAGTTTCAGAAATACCAAACATTTGTTTGAACTGTGAAATTCTAGCTTATAAAATGCTAGATGGAAATTCCCAGCATGCTATCTTCCTCTACACAGTAATATTTCTCATCAGAGAAAGCATGTTACTTAAAGAGAGCCAACAATTAGTCTTGCAAAGGAATTGCAAACAGTGTTCTAACTGTTAATTGCCCTCCCCTGATGTGCTAACTAAGTCTTCGCACTTGCCTCAAGCTTCCAATGGACAGATCTCTTTCTGTGGGTCATCTGAAGGAAGACAAATTCCATCCTAAATGGAGTTTTGCTCTTGGTCTTGAGGGCAGAGATCTCAACTGAGCTTAAATTGAGACAAGAGAAGAGGTTGCTCCACAGGACTTTGGAAAAGGAATAATGGTGGATGTTGATATAGCTTTTTTTTTTTGTTCTGGAGAACAGGATATCATGGTCCTATCAAGTACCAGTGCTGAATGTCAGAAAAGTAGAAGGTCCTAATAGGGAGATCAATGGACAAGGTCAGGGATTACTTTTTGTGTTCTATTTCTTTCTGTTCCTAGTGTTTTTCTTTTGAATTCTTGAAACTGATTTTTCCTTTGCTTGGGATGATTGAACACTGCTTCTTATCATTCAAGTCTATGGTCAATTGTGATTTCTTGAAAGAGCCTTTCTCTGATAATCTAATATAAGTTGTCTCCATTCTCTGGGTATTCTTAAATCCTCTTCTCAGTTTTATTCACTCATGTAATTTATCATTATATGAAATCTTTTTTTTTTTATTTTATACCTCTCCTGCTAAAATATATTCTCTATAAGGCCAGGAATTGTTTTGTTTACTGCTATATGCTGAGCATAACAGTTGCATAATATAAATAAATGTTTCTTCAATAAAATGAATGAACTCCAGGGAACAAACCTGCCATTCGAGAGGCAGTTGGTCAGGGGGATATGCTTTCTATTCTGGCACACAGAATTTTAGAGTACAGCTTAGACTATCTCTATTAAAACCTCTGGGATGAGGCAAATTTTTAATGAAGTCAACAGGGATAAAACTGGTGTTAGATTACAAAAGACTTTTACTGCTCTCCTTCAGTTCAACTGGAAATCTACCCTAAGGCAAAATTTTCAAGCCCATTACTTTGGCTATTTTATAAGTCATCAGAGGGTCTATGGTCGATCCTGTTTGTCAGGAGACTAAACAAATGCAATTCGCTAATTAGCTTCTGGATAGAAACTGCATCTAACCCTGAGCTGAGAACAATTCATTGCACTTGTGGACAGTGGTGTTAAGAGGAGTAATTGGCCAGCATCAGAAAGGGATAAATTTAGTTTACGTATTTGGTGGAAAAACTGCTTTGTCATGTAAATCAGGCAGTGGAAAGATCTGATGAATGAAAATGAAATAAGCACCTGATGCTTTGAAAAGAAGGCTTGAAACACTACAGGGAGAGTGAGTGAGAAATTAAGGAAGAAGATGATACAAAAACGTTTCTCATTCTGCATTGCCCCTATCATCAACTTTGTATCACCTCTGCTTCAGAGGGGAGGTGAGATTCACACATAGATATTTTTAATAGGGTGTAAAATCTCACTTAAAATTGGCATTAAATTGCTTTTTATACTTTAAAAAATTAATTAAGACATAATGCATATGGTAAAGTTTACAAATTGCACTAATCTGATATATAACTCAGTTACTTTTTATCTCTGTAAACATCACCCAGGAAAGGACATACACTCTGCAGCACCATAGAAACTTCCCTTCCATGATAATCACTTCCAAAGATAATCATTATCATGACTTTTATCCCCATTGAGTAGTTCTGTTTGTTTTTGAACTTGGTACACTTTTATGTATGGTTTACTTGGTTTAACTTAATGTATATGAGACTGAGCCATGTTATTACAGGTCTTGACCTATAATGAACATAGCAAGTTTGCATACCCATGCTTCTGATGACAGAAATTTGATTCTACCTCCCACCCCCCAAATTTTCACTATTATGAATAAAGTGGTTATTAGCAGTATGCCTGGATATTTAGTAGGTACTTTTTGGGTGGGTGGCCAGGAAGGTCAGATTTAGAATTTGTGGACCAAAGTTTCCCATGTCAAGTCTGAAAGATAAACAAACATACACTCTAATTCTTAGAATCACTCCACACACAGAAGTCATCAAAGTTACCTGTTCTTACACAAATGTAAACAATTTATCTAATATGTATATACCAAAAGGGCTCCTTTAAAATGTAGCTAATCAGGGCCTCCCCTCGGTGGCTCAGTGATTGAGCACTGGGCTGTGAAGCTGCCCACAGCCTCTGCAGCTCTGGCTCGATCCCCGGCCACTGGGTGAGGGTCCCACATAGCGCGCAGACCTCTCCTGCTGCCCGCTGCTCCCCTCAGCAGTATGTTTCATCAGTCTGCCTGTTCTGTTCCCCACTCTGTCTCTGGTGAATCCTCTCACCCTCCCATGCTTCTGACTGTACTCAGTGCTTGTATAAATAAATAAATAAATAAATAAATAAATCTTTTTAAAAAATAAAAAATAAATAAAATGTAGCTAAGCAATTCTTCCTCATATTTTATGATTGTGTGTCATAAACAAGAATAATATAATAGCTAATACCTTAAACCTTGTGCAAAGCTCTTTACCTGGGTTATGTTATTGATCCTAACTAACACCTTACAAGATAGGTACTATTTTAATCTCTTTTTTAAAAGATGAAAATACATGAGTAAGATATTTTAAATGCAAATGACTGAAATAGTATAAGACCCTAAGTCTTTCAATGACCATAGATGTACAGTAGAAATTCAAACTTGATGGAGTTGGTAGGGTGGGTTAGGATAACACCAGGGCTCTTATGGTCTGACAAGTCAGGAAGGACTTGGACAAACAGACCAATGGCTGAAACTGACTCTTTCGTAGATCAGCGGTTCCTAGTCTCAGAGCATTTTGCCCATGAGTGTTTTATAAAATTGCAGATTTCTCAGTCCCACACTAGGGTTACTGAACCAGAATTGGGGGATATGGCATCCAGGTATCTTGTTTTTAACCTGTACTCCCTGTAATATTGATGGGTAGCCAAGATTGATATCTCTATAACCTCTTTCCGTGACTCAAAGAAATGTTTAACCTTCTTTTTTCCCATTTCTCCAACACGTGGGTGATTGAATGGGCCTCTGAACGCGTCGATCAGATGGTTTGCTGTCATAACTTTTGTCACAAACTTTTGTCAACCTACTTTCACATATAACTGCAATTCTCACATATCATAAAACTGCAATTCTTTCTTTCTTATCTTGATGAAAATCAAGATACCAGCACATCTAATTAGATTCATGGAATGTTTCCTGCTCATAACTATGGCTTTTGGAATTTCTCATTTAATTTTCAATGATGGGGATGGGGAGGAGGGAGCATAGTTTCCTTCAAAACCTAATTTTTGACTTTCTAATTTTTCAATATTCATCATGACCTATTTTTCCATGGATCAGTAAAGATGTGGTGCTTACATATCACAAAAAGCCCATATTGGAGATGAAAGCATATGCTCTGCTTGCTGGTGTTCCATTTGGAGGGTATTTTATGAAAGTGTCAGACAGATGAGTAAAATGTCCTTATCCATATTCAAATTTGCCAGGAAAAGTCATTGACAAAATGGCTTCCAGTAATTTAAACTAACTAAATATATTGTAAACAAAAACCCTTTTTCCATTTATTTTCTTAAGTAAGAGAAATATTACCCAAAGATTGCATTAATGTGACTGTTAAAAAGCTTCCATACATCTCCAGAAAGACCAAGGGATTTCAGGGACTGCATTTACCTTCAGATGGATAAGAAGGTGTGTCTGTGTGGGTCACAGAAACTGTCCCCTATCTATTCCAGGCTCCCTTAGCTCCACAATGGAAAGTGGGCAAGTGGTCATTACTTGAAAAGCATGAGTGGAGATGCTCCTGGATAACAATTTAGGACTTATTTTTTGGAAGAGATCTCTCTATAGTTAGACAATTTGGGTTTGGATCCTGGTACCAACATGTACCTGCTGTATCCTTAGCAAGCTATCTAACCTGTTTTGCATCCACTTCCTTATCTGAGAAATATGCATGATGATAATATAGTATCAGCCTCCATAGGGCTGCTGCACGCATTCCTTGTAAATGTACATTAAGTCGCAAACCCAATAACAGTCAGCTATCATTTTTCTTATTATGTCTGAGGCCATAAACCTGCCTATGGTTTCCCAGTGGAACCCATGAGTGTTCAACTATGATGCTTTTACAATGCACAAATAAGTTGTTGATTTGTTCAATTTTTGTCTGCATGTAGATGGATGGTTTTTATAATAGTATAGAAAAGCTAAATTACTTTGTATAAAAAAATCAAAAGCTCCTACAGAGGTGATTTTGGAGTTGCAGTTCATGTAGTCAATTGTTTGATATGAGATCTGTGTTTTAGATGGATGCTTTAAAGGGGGGGTTGATGGAATAAAGCCTCTTGAGCCAAAACACTCATCCCATGAGCTTTCCTGGGGATTTGATATTCTACTACTGAGATATGTGGGTTAACTGAGGGTATGTACAGCTGCAGGGAGTTGTCCTGTGAAAACTGGCACCACCTGGCAGAGTTCACTAATACTTACGGCAAAACTTTGCAGAGATCTAAATTAGGAAAAATTAGTAGTCTTTTGTTTGACTGATCAGAGGAAATTTGTGGAACCTCTATAGAGCGCCTGTGAAACACCATAAAATTCCTCCCTTTCCTCATGGAAAAGACATCAGGAAAATTCAACCTTTTTGGCATTTATCTGGTAAATTGGAACTTGATGGGAAGCATCGTAGCTTGAAAAAAAATTTAACCCTGGCATACACATGAATTTTATTATTGGTGTTCTAAAATTATGTGAAACTTTTTCAACTTGTTCTGATATAATATTGCTTGTCAATTTTGATTATTGTTTTTCTGGAACACTGTAAGTTATAATGCTAGATAAATTTCCTTGTCAATTATGTCAACAGATTTTAATTTTGGTTATCTCAAATTTTTAACGTGGAAATTGTTTCTGACAAAATTAACAGGAGAAAAACTTTGACAATATCTGAAGACCCATGCAAATTGATGAACCTTGAGAGTGCAAATTTTCTACTTAGGACTGAATAGACTACTAGAGATGAACATAATTTTAATAAACTTTGAACATAATTTTAATAAATTTTATTTGAAGTGATACAGCTTGTTTGGTTTTGTTTCTGACTTGAGGAATTTTTTCCTTCTTTTAGCTGACCAGGATCTGCGCAATATTTAATGTTAAATTGCAATTTTATGGTGAATAGAACTGTTTGCTTTTTTCTCTTTCCTTGATACCATCAAATTATGGAAAAATGGTAATAAGCATCTTGCAAATCATGATAATGTGTCTACTCTTGTATAATTTCAATAGGGAATTTTGTTTGTCTCTCCTTAAAATAGGTAATTGGAAACATGGTTCATTACTAAGGCTTCGATTAGAATGTCTTTTGGGAGTTGAAATTGAGCAGCACCATGAAGAAAAGAGCTTGGCACATTACCTGTAGGTTCCAGAGACCTCCAAGTAAGGTGGGGAAACTTACCTCCATTGGCAGGCCTGAAGACCCCAAGAAAAAACCCTGGGAACCTTGAGAAGAAATATTCCCAAAGGTATAAGTGTTGAAGATGCATTCTAGAGAGAATGAAGCATGGTCTGTCTTCTGAAGACTGCACTGGCCAAAAACTAAGAGCTCAAGCTAAGATCCCTTATGGAAAGTTCCAACAAAGCAAACAAATATTATGCCCTGTGAATGTGCAAAAAAAAAAAAAAATCAAATAGATTGAAATTAGATTGAGTGTATAAAAGCATTTGATGTATTATTTAATAAAATTTGGATGAAGGTAGAGAGAGATGATTTTAATAGTATTCTTAACCATCTTTGAGATATTTTTCCTGCTTTTTCTTCTGAGTTTTTCTGATACTCTGTTTGCTATTTATTTGACTAACAAATCTATTCTCCTTTGCTTAAATTGACTATTTTCTAAAAAATGGAGGACTTTGACACACTGGCTATCCATGGACAATGTCTCATGACTGATTGTTATTTCATGTGAGTATACTGGAACCCTGGAAAAGACTGTCTTCTGAGGCTGCACCCCAGGGCCCACACATTTGATTTACAGATGTGTAAATTATAGAAATGGAGACAAAAATTAAACGGGAAGAATCTAGAGGAACAGTATGGAGCAAACTCAGTGACAAACTCCACCCTCAACAAACTCCACCCTCTGATGTCTTTATTCATTCCACCCCCATTTCCATGCCAGTATGATCTCAGGAGCTGAGTATTACAAATCCCAGCATGCCATGAACCTGGCTTCCTGAATGGGGGCCACTGGGAACCAGGGGAAAAATTAAACAGCCATGCTTGACTTAAAACCTGAACACATACAGGATCTATCTCTCTTGTTTTTCTGGACTCAACCTGCACCCCGATAGCTCAACTCAGATGGTGTAACTGGTGGAAAGTGTTAGCCAATTAATCTTTCTTTTTCTCTTCTCTCCCTTCCTACTGCCCTTGCAAATAAACCTTTTAAAATTTCTCCTACCTGTCTGATTTCAGATCTTGTCCTGAGTTCTTAAGCACACAGGTGAAGACTCACACCTGGTCACCCTTGTTTCCCCTGGGATATCCCTGTAACACTTAGGGCCTTTTCTCTAAACAATCTGTCTGATGCTTACTTGATTGTCTGCCAGACTCAAAGAACCCAGAGGGTATAGGATGATTTCCTTTGCCCCCTAAAACAGTCTAGGCATATCCCCCACTTTCCATATCAGATCACCTATGTTATCTTTCCAAATTTCTCATCTCTCCCTACATCCTAGGTGGAGGCTGAGTACTCTGGGCTACCAGCAAGATCTGCCTCACCTCTACATATCCTCTTAGTAATTTTCCATTCACCTCACTCCTCTTTGGCTGAAATTCCCACTGTCCCTGTTGTATTTGGAGTTGAGTTCTATTTCCCCCTACTTCAAAACCTCATTGCAGTAGTCCCTATAATTTATCACCATAGTCCTGTTGAATAAGGTCTGCTTTACCATTTTAACAAGTATCGAGGATGAATATTTTCTTAAAGAACAGAGATTAGCATAAGCACCACCACAATAAAAATAGAGAACTTTCCCTCACCATTAGAAACTCCTCATTACATGTATCCTAATTTTCTGTTTATCTGCCTGACTCCTCTAGCAGATGGTCAGCCTCCTTAAGGCTTTTTCACCTTGAATCTTTTGTGAAATGTGTAAGTATTTTTCACAATACTTACTTTTGTGAAAGTAGAGTTGCTCAGAAACTGTAAGTTGAATGTTGTGACTGATTCCAGAGTGTTTCTGCAATTACCTCTGTGTGTTGTGTGGGCATCACGGACAGTGAGACTTGGTTTTCTGGCCCTACTGGCTGCTAGAGTCCTGGGCAAAGGGGAAAGGAAAACCTGCATTTTGGAATCTGCAATTTCTATGGGCATTAAGTCCACAATGCAAGACAATCCATCTTCCGGTCCTTATGTTTGGTTGTAGAAATCCCTTATTAGGCATCTTTTATAACAGAGTCCCATAAACTCCAACCTGGCTCCCAATTGGGATCCTGGCCTCTCAGAGTGTGACTTAACTCAGAATGTAACATCTGCTCCAGAATGGTCCACAGCCATATCTGTTGGTATTGCTGTCAGTATTAGAGTTCCTGTGTGCCTTTATTAACATGATGAAAGGAATTTAGAGAGAAACACAATCAAAAGTTCAATCAAGTAACTTTCATTGTGGCTCACTCAATAGGAAAGGGGCAGCAATTGCTCTGGACCACACTCTCAGCCGCGAGTGGTGGAGATCCTCAATTTATGGGGCTGATCACCAGGGCGGGTAGCAGGGAAGCAGGGCATGGCTGACTAGATTTTACCAGGTTAAGTCAATAACAGGCAGGTAAGGTAACAAACAAAGACCATGTTCCAGGGGCTGAGTAACAAACTCTGCCCTCTGCATTCCACTCCTGACTCCTACGGAAGTTGAAGGGTGAAGGACTTCTAGCTATTTCCTGCTGAAGTAAAAGCTGTGACATAATCTTAGGACCATAAGGGGAATGGAATTTCAACTTTGAGAGGCAACAGAGGTCTGGACATTCCTGAATGATTTCCTAGTTATTTGTACGCCTGTGAAAGCACCATCTGCGCATCCAGAGGGGCAGGGGCAAGGCTTATTTACTACAAAGCAAAAATAACAAAGTATGCAGCAGGCTAGAGGATAGTTAGCTACCTCCCAGCCATTCATTCTTAGATGGAAATATCCTTCTAGTTGCCTTCTTTTAAATAGCAATTTTATTTATTTTTTAAAAATATTTATTTATTTGTTTGTTTGTTTATTTATTTATACAAGAACCTGGGTACAGGCCAGAGGCATGGGAGGGTGAGAGGATTCACCAGAGACAGAGTGGGGAACAGAACAGGCAGACTGACGAAATACACTGCTGAGGGGAGCAGCGGGCATGACAGGAGAGGTCTGCCGCGCCATGTGGGACCCTACTGGCTGGCCGGGATCGAACCTGCGCTGCAGAGGCTGCAGACATCTTCACAGCGCTGTGCTCAACCGCCTGCACCACCAGGGGAGGCCCTTAAATAGCAATTTTAGATTAGAGATTGACGCAAAAGAATAGTCAGGGTCTAAAGGACTTTGGGTGTCCTCCAGGGTTAACTGCAGGCTTTACTTGGGTATGGTATATCCACGGTTCCACCCCCTAAGAAGGTATCTAGTGGTGCATAGTTCATTCAGTCCTCTGCAGAAAATTTCAGATTTCTTGTTAGCAATTATTATGAGTCCATTTTTTTCCCCATAAGCTCTGCAATTCCTTTTACCCTCACTACCAAGACAAACCTGTATTTTTAGAGTATTTGTCAGTTGTTTTCCTGTGAATTTCTCTGAATACAAAGAATTAGAATAAGTAACTTCTGTAAATGGCAAAAGACTTAAAAATAACTATAATTAAGGTCTGATTATAAAGCAGTTGACAAGGAAGTTTACTCAATTTTGTGACACACAGTATTTCAGAATTGCCAGAATTGACAAGTAACAATATTATACTAGAACATATTAGACTTGAGTTTCATATAATTTTATAACACTCATATCAATATTTACATATATGCTATGGTTAAACATTTCTCCTATGTGACAATGTTCTCATAACATTTCATTATACACAAAACGACCCAATTTAGCATCTTTTTCACAAGGAGAACAAATTTATGGGGTGACTTAAGACCTTTGAGACCTTCCATTTTCCCTTTTAATTAATAAAACTTTATTATTTTAGAATTTTGAGTTGAGATTTTTTTCCCCACAGGCTTAATACACAGATTTTAATAAAATAACTCATTAATTCATGTCTATTTTTACAAGCATTATTTTCAGTTTGTTCTGGCTTCTAGGAACCTTATAGAAGTTTTCATATGACTTTGAATATTGATCCACTTTTTAGCAAAAGGAGGATCTTTGAACCTATTTAGCAAGCTCAGTAATTTAGTCATATCCCATGGACCATCTGTCAATATGGAATACTTACTCTTTGTTTCTAATTCCTTCAGTTTCAATCAATTACTTTTTTAATACCTGAGGGAAGGTATCAGCTTTGTTCACCTGATTCTTAATAATCCAGTTAAAGATGCAGAAATCAGAAAATCGTGTGTTAATCACAGGTGTCACATACTGCTTAAATGTATCTTCTATTTCCAAGTTGTGGATATTCAATAAGAATAAGAAATTCAATTATTTCATGTATGAAAAGGTGGGTTACCATCTTTACAAGTGGCTTCCAAGTCACTAAATACAAATGAAGTCACGGTAACTGTCAGCACAATTGACCTCTTTCAATCTCAGGCTTCTGATTAAAACCTAAGCACAGTTTTTAATTCCTTTATCCTTTTAGTAGATAGAAGAAAACACTTGTTACATAAATCTACAATGCTAGTAGGATGTAACTTTTAAAATCCCTTCTACAAGTCATTTGACCTTATTTAGCTTGACCACATAAAGTTCACTTCTAAGTTTTCCCTTTTAAACCAATAAGTTCTTTTCCTTTGTTATTTTTAAACATAATTCCATTCCAAAAGTAATGAACTTTATCTTGAGGCTAAATCTTTCAGACTCTGAACAAAAGAACTCCATTGCCTAAACTTTCAAATACAAACATCTTATCTTTTACACACAGAGTTATTTTCCTTCTTCTTTCTTTCTTTTCTTTTTTTTTGGTGGGACCCTCGCCGGCAGCCGGGGAACGAACCGGCGCTGCAGAGGCTGCGGGCAGCCTTGCAGCCCAGCGCTCAACCGCTGTGCCACCAGGGGAGGCCCTCCTTCATTATTTTCATTAGTTTCAATATCATTAGTCTCAGTTTCACACATAAATTCGAATTGAAAACCCTAAAACCTTAACTTCCCAATTTCTAGGTTAAAAAATTGTTATTCCATTAGCCCTTTAAATTGGGAGATTCACAAGTAATTTGTCATAATTTCTAAAACATGTTTTAATCTTTTTTTTTTTTTTTTTTTAAGGTGAATAAGACACATTTCACTCATAGGCCCAGATCCTTAGCTCCCTTGCAATACGGAGACAAAGGGAAACCCAAGATTCACCACAGTTTTTATATTAAGGGAAACTGCAGTAGGTGAGGCTTCAGGGCCAGAGGCTTCAGTTTAATGCACATAGGTCAGGCACAACTTTCCCTTTCTACCTACCCCTGGGTTGATCACAGGCAATGCCCCTTGAGAAGACCTCCCCTCCCCAATTATGACTAGCAAGCTGTTGGTCAACCAGGCACAGGGCAGGCAGCTAGGTTCATTGTTGATTCAGGCAAATGGCTTAGGAATCTTGGAGCCCTCAGTACACTTGACAGCTTTTAATGCTGAAGCAGGGGACCAGGTTTAGGCAGAACAGCAGGCAGGGAGACAGGCTTGAGGGAGGCTGTGGGGCTGGGAAGCAGGCAACAACTGAGCCTCCCAGCACCAGTGATCTCCACACTCTTCTCTTTCTCCCCTTTTATCTCTGTGATGTCTCTTGGACCTCTATACCTAGAGGTACCCACGCATCCTGCCTGCCAGCCTCTCAGCTCTGGTGTCAGTAATTACAGGCTCATGTGCCCAGTGCTTATGCCCCTCAGGCTGGGGTGGCTGCACCTATAGGTTGACCTGTGCTCATGCACCTAAACACCTTTTGCACCAACATGATGTCACATGTGGGTAATGAAAGATGGGAGGAAAGCAAGGCTGCAACCATAGAGGCTAGCGGCAGGAAGGAGAAAAAACCTGATTTAAACCATTTTCCCTACACAAGTCCACCAGTGCCTCCTGAGTTTGCACTGGTACCTTTGAAGTGCAGTTATTGCTTCCAAATGAAGTGTAGCTTACAAAACAGGTCTCTCCCTAGGAGGGACAGGAAGGAATAATTTAAATATTGTCTCAGTTTGTTCTGTTCCTGACACACCCAACTACTGAGCAAGTTGGGAAGGATAAGCATCTATCCAATGTTCAAAACTAACTAACTGGCTACTTTGTTTACTAAAAATTCAAAGATTTATGACACAGGGCAGCAAGGAGCACTAAAACTGGCCAAGGACTCTGCCCAAATAGTTTATCGGTCACCGTCTGAGTTCTTCACCCACGTGTACAATTGCAAGACTACTCGGGTTCAGAGAACAACAATAATGGGATTTATTTAACACACCAGGGGAAAACAAAGAGTTACTGAGGCCAAAATTGGCCGTTTACCTCACCTGAAGCAGTGTCCGGTGTTTTAAAGTCCTAAACACAAAATCTCCCAAGGTGGTGCCTTCCCTCCACTGTGGTTGTGGAGCATGTGGCAGTCAGACCACAGGCCAGTTTCCAACTTACGAAGATCGCAGAAGTCACAACAGAAGATGCCCACCAGAGCTGTCGCGATGCCCCAGCACAGCACCAGACAAGCGATACTCACGGCAGCAGCTGCAGTGGCCGAGGGACATGACAAACAGCCACAGTCATGCTGCTCAGCAAGGAGCCTGGCTCTGCGTCTTTGCCTTCCCTGCCAGGCTTTTACAGCTGCAAAACCTGGAACAATTTCAGTTGCTCAGCTACTTGCAAAGCCCCTGAACTGTTCCTCTCTGAGGTTGGCTGCTGGAAGCCTCTCCAAGTCCTCCAGAGGTCCATAACAACCTTCTGGAAGATCAGCATGGTGGGGGCAGACACTGCTGACCCTGGAATCACTGAAGACCTGAAAACTCTGAAATCCTGAACACTGAATCCTGGGGGCTTCTCCGCAGTCCCAATTTCTTATCAGAGTCTTCACCCCCACCGATACTTTATTGGCATTTTCCCTGGGGCTATCCTTCCTCACCAGCACCCCACTTCAGGGGCGACCACCTGTAACAGTCTTTGGCTTCAGCCACCAGTTACATTTACACCCTAAGCCCCAGGTCATCTGGGGGTCCTCTGGGATGATGGGAATATGATTGCTTGGAGCCAGCTGAGGAACCCCTTTGCCCCTTCAGTCATCAAGGAATTGGGCCATCTGGTACTGTGGGCCTCTAGGCACGGATGTAGGCCTTTCCCCTCTCTGTGGGGATGAAAGGGGAACTCTCCCTTACATTTTTATATATGACACATATTTTGCAACCATCCCAGGCTGGGTAAGTTCATCATTGGTTCAGGCAGCTTAAAAGAGATATTTGGAGCCCTTGGCATCATCCCCACAGTTTTTTTAATGGTACTGTTACAGGGAAAGGATGTCCTGAGCAAACTCCATACAGGCTTTGTGGACTCCACCCCCACTCCATTAAGACACTGGGAACTACAAATCCCATGATCACCAAAGGGAGAGTTGCGAGGACCTGAGGGTGGAGTTAAGTAGCCATTTTTTTCTGTTGGTGGATATAACCAGCCATGTGAGTGCGGGTCGCTCTCTTGGCCTGACAGCATGTGTTTTTCCACCAGTTCAGTGGGTCATTGGCATTCCAAGTCAGAGGAATTGTTAGGACGCATTTACGAACTTATCTCCCTCTTTTTCTCCCTGAGTTATTCATTTCCCATTTTCCCTTCCCTTGTAAATAAGCCTTTTATTAATCTTCTGGGTGTGCCTGCAGTTTAGCATTAATAAGTCTCCTTAAAGTGTGCCGGTGAGGACCCACAGTCAGGCAACCCATTTTATATCAGGGTTGCTCTGTAACAGTACCAGGGGAAATAAGCCAGCAGGGAAACAGAAATTTGGGGTCCCTGCAAATCGCTATAGGCTCTTTCCTCTGGGCTTCCTCTCGCTTCTCCCTCCTAACTCTTCTCTATCACTCTCCACTGCTCTCTGCTGCTCTGTAGTCACTTGCCCTCATACCCCTGACCTCCTAGGCACATGTGTGTATACTTACACATGCCCACACCATATGCCAGGTGTCCACCATCAGGCATGCATCCCTGAGCCCATGATCCCAAGCACATTTTGTATGCAAAGCTACAGATGACTACTACAGAGGCCAGCGACATAAAAGCCTGAGCATCTTCATTTACTCTACACACACTGATTTGGTTCTAACTTGAAGGTCCTTGATCTTCTTGATTGAGGACCAGAGGTCATCTTCGAGGATTATCCCCTCATGATCTTCTTGCAGACTGGCCTTAAAGAGCAAATGCCAGTAAGGTGGCTTGCCATTTGAAGTCTTTCTTCTTCTCTTCCTCTGCCAAGTCTTGGTTATTGAACATTCAGAAGACTGTCTCTGCCAGTTGGGAGGATGGGGTATTAGGTTCTATAACTTGCTACTAATGTCACGGATGCTCTGAGTTATAAAGTAGGTATTTAAAAAAGAAGGAAATGGAGGCATCACACTCCCAGACTTCAAACTATACTACAAAGCCATAATCATCAAAACTGCATGGTATTGGAACAAGAACAGACATACAGACCAATGGAATCGAATAGAAAATCCAGAAATAAACCCACAGATTTATGGTCAACTAATCTTTGACAAAGGAGCAAAGACTATGCATTGGAGCAAAGAAAGTTTGTTCAATAAATGGTGCTGGGAAAACTGGGTTGCTACATGCAAAAGAATGAAACTTGACCACTACCTCACACCATACACTAAAATCAACTCAAAATGGATTAAAGAGCTAGACATAAGACCTGAAACCATAAAATACATAGAAGGAACACTACGTGATCTGCATATCAAAGACATCTTTACAGACACATCGCCCAAAGCAGTGATAGTGAAGGCAAAGATAAACAGCTGGGACTACATCAAATTAAAGAGCTTCTGCACAGCAAAAGAGACAATAACAAAAACAAAGAGAAACCCCACCAACTGGGAGAACATTTTTGCACCCAACACTAATGATAAAGGACTGATCACAAAAATCTGCAAAGAGCTGATGAGACTCAACAACAACAAAGAAAATAACCCAGTCAAAAAATGGGCAGAAGAGCTAAAAAGAAACTTCTCTGAAGAGGAAAGGCAAATGGCCAACAGACATATGAAAAAATGTTCAACATCACTGGTAATCAGGGAAATGCAAATCAAAACTACCATGAGATACCATCTTACACCAGTGAGAATGGCACATATTAAAAAAACTAGCAACAACAAATGTTGGCGAGGGTGTGGAGAAAAAGTAACTCTCCTGCACTGTTGGTGGGAATGCAAACTGGTCCAACCACTATGGAGAGCTGTGTGGAGATTTCTGGACCTACTAAACATAGAGCTTCCATATGATCCAGCAATTCCACTCCTAGGTATTTACCCAAAGGACACAGAAACATCAATTCCAAAGAACACCTGCACCCCTATGTTTATAGCAGCACTGTTTACAATAGCTAAGCTTTGGAAACAGCCCAAATGCCCAAAAATAGATGACTGGATCAAGAAGATGTGGTACTTATATACCATGCAATATTACTCAGCATTCAAAAAAGATAAACACATGCAATTTGCAGCAACATGGATGGCGCTGGAAGGGATCATGCTCAGCGAAATAAGCCAAAAAGAAAAAGAAAAATACCGGATGGTCTCACTCATAGCAGGAATCTAGAAAACTTAAATAAGGGACCAGGAAAATGAATAACTATAAGAAAGTGAAAATCAAAATCAACAAAAAACTATGAACCAGAGACACTTTTTTGGGGGGTGAGGGCCGGGAGGGGAGGGATTGGGGTCAGAATGGGGCATGTGCAGTTGTATGGGGGAATATAAAAATAAAATTTATTATTTAATAAAAAAATAAAATGAAAGATATTATTTAAAAAAAAAGTAGGTATTTAAGATGAGCGCTCCTACTGGCCAGTGCATATCCAAAGGGTTATGCTATAGGAATGTTTCTCTCATTCTCTTCATGAAAGCAGAATGAGCCTCCAGAGGCCCCTGGAAGACATTATTATTCTTCATCCAATTAGCAGGCCTCTGGCTAGCAAGTTTCTTTTCCCTTAAGAGGGGGTTGTGATAATGCTCAAGCAGGATTGGCTTCTGAACTCTGTGAGTACTGTTTCATTAGCTAGTCCATGTTCAGCAGTTAAACTGAACTGAAGACATAAGTGTCCCAAATAGCAGAGATAAAATATCTCTGATGTGGAAGGTGCTAGAGTATAGGGTAAATAAAAAGTATCAGGCTTTTCTGCCCTCCCACCATTAGGATTGATGATGGATCCCTGCGGTCCTGAATGCATGCCTGATGGCGGGCACCTGGAGTAGAGTATGGGCATATATAGATGGGATTCACCTGGGCTAGGACTGGGCTTATAAGGGTGCCATCATGGGGATGCCAGCAGAGAGAAAGAATCATGAGAGAGCAGAACTGTGAGAGAAGCAGAGAGACCACCAGAGAACCCCGGAGAGCCCAGAAAGAGTGAAGACTGGCTGGGGGCTGGGAGACCTGTAGCATTTCTGGCTGCAGTTCTATGTCACAGCTGGAGAGGAACCAACTGAGGTCTTCCTGGGAGCCACTCTTCTGCCTTGGGAGGTGAGGGAGGTGAAACTTCTGAAATGAATCTGTGTTGCTGAAATTCACAGGTGACATTTACTCCTGTGGGTAATTTTCTGAGTCTTGGAACAGGTGTACTTCAGCTCATTTGAAGGTTCTTTGCCTTGCATGGGGGAGAAGAGAGGTAGATGTCTTGTATAATTTTGGCCTTTCCTCCTCACTTTCATCACTACGCATATCATTCAACTTCCTAAAACATCATGAAACAACGCAAGACGGGAGAGTCATTATTTGTGGATTCTCACTCATGTGCTCACAATTGCAAGACACAACTCAAGCTCAGTGTAACAGCAGGGTTTATTTACAAAAGGCTGAGATAAGGAAAACATCTAATGGCTAGCTGATCAACCCCTGATAGTGTTCACAGTGTCCAGTAGTGTAAACCAAAGCTGCTTGTGCAATATGGCGTTGTCTCTCTGAGAAGAGTCTAGAATTAGGGGCACATCATAATTGGTGGACCAGGATCCAACTAATCTGTGGCAGCTGGAGAAGTAACAGGTGGTGCTGCTGTGGGAACACAGCATCAGTTCAGCAACAATCAGAAGGCTGAGCTGGGCAGTGTCAGGTGCCAGACTGGACAGTTTGCAGAGGCAATGCCAGAGGACCATGGCACCAGTGTTACAACTCTTTAGAGATGCCAGGCATAGGCTAGAAGTACTGCCAATGAATGAAGCTGAAGTGAAGGTCTTGAAGGCTTGCAAAAGTCTGCATTGGAGGTCTTCTCAGGAGAGAGTGTGGATGAGTCTCTCAAGCCATATGAAGCCTCATTTTAGATGCCCTTTCAGAGTACCTGCCTTTCAAACCTGATTGGTCCATTTTCAAAATGAGCTCTATTTCCAAGACTCGTTTGATGCCAGTGCAAGCCTGAACCTTATTGGTGCAAGTGGGAGATATGAAGCTGATTGGTCCATTTTCAAAACCAGCTCAGAATTCAAAACCAAAATCCTGGTAGTGTGTCTATCCTGTCCTGTGCTCACTTGTATGGGGTATGCCAATCTGCCCCGTGCTGTCTCATGCTGGGCATGAGGGGGCTGGGGTGAGACACCAGCATTCTGCAGGCTGTTCTCCCCACACTGGTGTTGGGGCAGAGATGGGCAAGTTCTACTGCCATTGGGGAACCAGGAGCCAAGAGGGTAATTCTTACAATCATACTTCTAGTTTTTTTTTTTTTACAAGATGCTCCACTTTACCTGGAATCTGCCTCCAGCCCTGGCATTCATTCACAAGTAGGTTGGACCTGAGCTACCCATGCTCTAGGACAGGTTGGAAAGAGTGGACTAACCTGTAGGGCCAGCCAGGGAGAAACAGCGTGGGCTCACAGAGCTGCCTGCAACTCCCCTGAGTCTCCACGAGTACACAGTCACCTCTTCCCCCCCTCCACCACTGTCCATGCCTGTGTACATGTTGAACCCTCCCACGAGGGTGCTCACCTGGTGGCCATGCTCCTTCCCTGTTCCAGATGTCTTTCCCTGAGTCCTAAACAATGCTGTATCTCAAGGGGCTGCAGGAGACAACTCCAGGCCACCATGGCTTGGAGACCTGACTTCAGTTTCCCCCTGGCAACTTCTAAAAGGGAAAAAAGGAAAGGAGTGTGCCCTACTTTTCCTTTATTATTTTGCTCAGGTCCTTTACAGGATTCTCTAAGCTAGTTATCAGCTCCCATGACTGAGGGCAGGTGGGTGATTGTAATGGTAGATGAAGATCAGCTGAGGATCAAGACAGTGGAGGCCCGAGACCTGTGTCTTGGGAGGACCTCTGCCACCTGGTTTCCATACTGGAGCTATGGGATCAGAAACCTGTGGTCAACTACCTGTGTGGTATTTGCATATAATTTGTCTTTGAGTGAAAGAATCATTTAAACCCTGAAAGAGGTCTCTGATTTCTACCCTGTGTTGTCTACGCAATGGTGAAGATCTGGGCATACCCCAGTATAAGAAGAGGTGAAAGAAACCTCTGTTTTCTCAGTTTTACTATTTCTTCACCTAATGCATCAGCGTAGAGTAAATGAAAATTATCAGGATTTTCCGCTCTCCTGCCATTAGTATTAATGATAGACGCCTGTGTTCTTACAGATGTGCCCCTATGGTGGACACCTGGAGTAGGGTGTGGGCATGTGTAAATGGGCACACCTGGGCTGAGAAACTGGGCCTAGAAGGGCGGCGTCACGGGGATGCCAGCAACAGCAACAGCAGCAGAAGCCGCAGCAGGGAATCAGAGACAGCAGAGGGAGCAGAAAAGAGCCTGCAAGAGAACGCTAGAGAGGCAAGAAAGAATAGATTCGCCGGGGCCTGGGAAGCTTGCCAGACTCCTGCCCCCCAGCCCTCCTGCCCCCCTGCCTGCTGTGAACCTGGTTGCCACACTACAGATGATGTAAAAAGCTCAATAAAAGCCTGAAAAAGCCACCAAGGGCTCCAGGACTCTCCTTTACCTGTCTGCCTGGATCATAGAGAAACTGCTCTGTGCTTTGCTGGCCCTACAATCAGGCAGGACACCCACAGATGTGTTGTCCATATTTCCTACCGGCCTATTTCCCTGAGTCAAATGGACCCATCTGAGAGCATTCAAACCTTGCTGCTAAAAATCAAAAGCAAATTTAAGCAGAGCCATGGAAAGGCACCGCTTTCTTTCCCAGGTGGTCTGAGAACAAAGAGTTCTTATAGTCCCTTGGGTGATCAAGGGAGCCGACAGCCCTGTCCCTGCATCTTGGACACGAAATGAGGGGTCTCAAAAAGGAGACCCCTGTCTCTTTATGGTTGCCAAATTTGTTAGAGTTCTTGTTTGGATTTTTTGATATGACAGGAGGAATTTAGAAAGAAACTCAATCAAAGGTTAAAGCAATGACTGTTTATTGTGAATCACACAATAGGAAAGGGGCATCAACTGCCCTGAGTCAGCAACTGGCCTGAGGCTGTTTTTATGGGGTTGATAACCAGGTAGCAGGGAAGCAGTGAATTGGCTGACCAGGGCTTTATCAGGTTAACCCAATAACAGAAGGCACTGGAGGAAGCTGGTGACAAATAGACACTAGTAGAGAAGTTGCTCGAAGAGTTGTATCATGGTCCTTTAAAAAAACTATCTGTGCTCACCAATTTCTCAGCATAATTATTCAAATTGGAGCAGTCCCTCTTTTCCCACCACAATTTCCACCCACACATTTTCAAGATCTTTAGATTTGATGCCTGCTAGATACATAGAAAAGTTAAAGTAACGTAGCCAACGTAGGAACTTTTTTAAGGTGTCTGTTTTGATCTTCCCCATTATTTTCTCCCTATTTTTGTTTACCTGTTTGCAAACTTTTGGAGGTTATTTGGTAAAACCTTATAAGCACAGATCATGCAGGCAAGATTAATTTTTCCCATATCATATCTATTACTGTGACAAAAATTTAGCTTAAGTTTAAAAGTGTTTGGCGAATAAAATTAATTGCATCAACTAAATAAAATGCATTCTGCCCAATATATATAGATGTTCTGTCAACAAGACAAATGGACTCAGTGGTATAAGTATCTGTGTGGACGAAATGCATAATAATGTAATTACTTTGCCAACAAAATGCTAACTTGCTTTAATCATTCTGTTCACAACATAATGTAAAGTGATTTAGTGGGTAAAATGAATCCACTTACAAATTGTTTTATGGTCATAATGCAGCCCTTTGGTAGAATGTGAATTGATGATAATAATTTTATGGGCAAATGATTTTTCAATTAAAATGTCTTTTCACAGACAAAATAGGAGTGTTACAAATGGCTCCCAATAACCACATGCCAAGTAGCAGGCAGAAAGGGCTGTCACCTACATTAACCAAAACCTCAATCGAAAATGCTTAAAAGCTCAAAAGGTGATTTATTTTCATCAAGTTTATGATTTTCTTCCCTCCCATTTGAGAGGTATTTGCTCCCTGACTTTACCGACCCAATGATGAAAATTAGATCCAGTAACCAATCCACCAGTCATTGTCTGCCATAGTTCTTTCCTGGGTATTAATTGACTACACCATATTGCTTATTAATAAGCCATTTAGAACCAGGGCGATTCTGCTAACTAACAGGGGCCCTATTATCTTTAGTGCAATAATTATTGCACCCATGAAAATGGAATGCATCATTATAATAGAGTTGTTTTTAATTTGAAAATTGTGATGGAGAAAAATAAATGTTTCTATCTGGGATAATTCTCAGAATTTCTTTTTAGTAACAGACAATACCCCTAAATTGCTATGTGGTTGGAATTCTGATTGGTTTTTCAAAATCTTAGATGCTTCGAAACAGTTCCCCCTTAATGATTTAGCCTCGTTAGGTAGCAGAACTGTGCTCCTGGCAGCCCAATTTGTATTCTCCATGTGGTTGGAGACAAAGGTGAAGGACCCTGACAGAGGTGGTGAATAATTTTCCCAACATGCTTCCCTGGCCTGGTCACTGCCAGCAATGTGATTATTTCCTTCCTTCCTTCCCTCCTCAAGCAAGCAGCTTCACTTCATCTCTGTTGAGAGTCCTATACTCTTCCAGGTCCCTTTCTGGAGGCCAAGTCCTCTGGAAATAAGTCTTTGAAGACTATGGAGAGGAAAGGGTCATATCAGAGATAGAAGGTAGGCAATTATAGGGAAGAAGAAAAGCTGGCAGGTGAGAGCAGAGACTACTAGGTCAATAAATTTGGAATAGATGTTGGCTCTGTTGCTTCTTGGCTGGGTTATTTTGAGCCAGACCATTTACCATTCTGAGCTTCACTTTTTGCATCTACAGAGTATGGGTAAAATAGTATCCACTGTATTTGGATTTCAGAGATGATTAAATGAGATGATGAACAAAGTTCTCACATGTGCTCAGTAGGTAACATCTATTATTGTCCCTTTGGTCACCACCATTCATTTAAACCCTGATGATCAGGAGGTGGGGCAAGAAGAAAGAATATAAGGTACAGCCCTTCCCTTAAGAGGAGGAATTATTTGGGGCCTTAATTTTTGAAGGTGGGATGAAAAATTCAGAGATATTTGTCCCCTCCTCTTTTGTGCTGAATATCAGTTTTCCTGTCCCAGATGTTGCCAGAGCTTCTGGGGGCTTCCTGAAGTTTTTGACCTCACAATAGTCTCTCATGCTTTCTCTTTCTCTTGGGGAGTTAGAGGCCCCGAGAGGGCCATAAATGGCTACAGAAAAATCTGCATCTTATGGAAGAATTCTGGGTACCCCTTGCTGCCTTAGGCTTTAGAAGCCTCAGTGATCTTTTTCTCCATATGTAATTTCCTCCATAGAGAACAGATAATACTTCTCTATTCTGGTTCACAGTTTGTCCAATCCAGGAACAGAGACAGGGCTGCCCCAGGGGCCTTTCAACCCCTCTGTAAAGGGTCTCTATGACCTCTGCCTAAGTCCACCTTGACTGAGGTCCTGCTCTGTCTTGTCCGCAGTGCTGGTACAGTGCCCAGTGCTAGTACAGGCCTGGGGCAGAGGCTTGGGTAGATCAGCCCGCTAGGACTTTAAAAGGGCAAGTAAAGAAAATAAGTAAATCTTTTCCCTCCCAACTCCTTGCTGCCTTGTGGTCTAGCTCCATAGGGGTGGCCACACATCTTTCATTAGCTGAGGTTATCAGACTGTGGTCACCTCCCAAAAACTGGGTCCAAGTGGGAGGGCAACAGGTAGACAAGAAGCTGAGCTGATTCAAGGAAGGCTATTACATGTACAATCTTATTAACTGATCACCAAAACCCCTTGAAGTCAGCAGTATTTATCTCTATTTTAAAGATGAGGAAATGAAAATTCAAGGAGGTTAGGTCATCTGCCCATGGTGTATTAATGAGTTTCAGAGTTCAGGTTGTGACCAAGTCCACATCTGTGTTCTCACACCTAATACGTAATGCTTAAAGAGATGTTTGGAAATGGAAATCAACTTTTACCCACTTATTCCTTCTCTACTCGTTACACCTTTCTCAGGCAAATGTCACTCAGCAGAGATGATGGATACAATGATGAGCAAAACACAAACCTGATACTTGGAAAATTCAAAAAAGGCAGAAAGAGGGAGGTGACACCCAGGGAAATGAGTAATTTCAGTACAGAATATCTCTTGACCCTTCTATTAAGGAAGATGTCATTTCAAAACTAAATTAAGAAACATTACCTGCCGAAGAATTATGCTGTAAAATAGAATCATCAGCTACTTTGAAACAATCAAATTCTCCCGCATTTTAGCAAATAATTGTGTCAAAATTCAGGCTCCTGGAAGTTGCTAAAATAGGCTTCTGAAAATTGCAGAATGATAAGGGTGATGGGACTTGTGACCCTCTAGCTGTCAGTGCATCCTCCCTGGGTGGATCCATTAAAAGATAGGAGGACTGACCAGTGGCATTCCATCGGAGCTGCTGAGCCAGAGCCTCTATTCGTATTTGGGTTACTTTGGGAAAAATTATCTTGGAGAGTCATGAAATTTTGACTTACTTTTTGTTGCTGTTTGAAAATGAAGAGAGACAGACCTTTAATGTTCTAACTCGTGCATATACACAAGCAAAACTTGTGACTTTTTTTTTTGGAAATTAGATGCTTTGTCTTGGGGATTATTTTTGGCCTTTGCTGATTTACAGGTAGGAATTCAGCAGATGGCCAAAAAAATTGCACACATATAGAAGGAAAATGGAAAGCCATTTTCCTATTAAGCTGAAAAAAGGGAACAAATAGGTTAAAGCAACCTGAAGTCCTGAATCTAAAAAGTCATTTCAAGTTCCACTCAGCTCAAGAGAGAATGCTGCACAATGCAGCTCAGAACTGCGGGAAAGCTGAGCATAAGAGCTGGCTGTCAGACACTCAGATGAACTTGTGTGCATGATTCAAACTGAAAAGTTAACCAGCCTTAGAGAACTGATTAAAAAGCCAATCAGCAGGACAAGAGAAGCAGCTAAAGCCTGGTACAGGGAGGGTTTCCTTCCCATGCTACACGGCCTGGTTCTGCAGCAAATGCTCCCCTTTGCCTCAAGTCAGCATTTTGCAAAGTCTGCCACTTACTTGGGGAAAGCATTGTGAAAGACAGTGCCCAGTGTAGGGGGTTTCTCTGCTTTCATCAGCTCACTCGCCAAACTTATCTGCCAGGGTCACTCTTAGGAAACAGCTGAAAGCAGATTTCATTATGAAACCTTTCACAGATTGGCTTAAAACTGCACACAATCCTGCTTTCATTGTGCTTGTCTGTTTCCTACAAATAAGGAGATGATCAATAGTCTGAAGACCAAGTTTTCCTTTGTTTCCTATTTTTTGATAGGAATTCATTCTGTCTTTTGGAACTCATGATGAAGTTCCCCTGCTATACAGAGAAATTTTTGTCTTGTATCGTGCCTTCATTCATTTATCTCAATTCACTTTAGTCATCTAGCTCAAGAAAATTCAGTGATCCAGATTTTCACCACACCTGCCTTTAATAAGCCTTTGAGAATTTTCCTCAATATATTAATATTTATTTATAAATTAGAAATAGGTACTATCTCCACCTTACATTTGGGGTGAGACTTAGAATCATGAGGGTATATATAAAATCTATTGTTCCATTTTTGTTGACTTTATGACCAGGCTAATTAGAAAATCATGATTTACCTCATAATGTTACTGACAAAGAGCTCAAACTAGGAGATAAAGTTAGTCCTGTCACCCCATTTTTTCATTAGTCCCTTGTGAACGTATCACCAATATTGTCTCTATTTTGCAATTCCTCTGTAAGAATCTTCTTATGCTTCTTGTCCATTGATAAGTATTGATTTGGCTAAAGCAAGACATTACTATCCACAAATGCACTAATCAAGCACAAGTAAACTGCAGAATGAACACTGGATTCTGATCTGGGAAACTCCTCATTCCCCTCAAGGTAATTCATAGACCACATGGGATATGTATACATCCAACAAATAAGCTGGAAGAGGAATTCAAAGAAAATAATACATTATATACTAGCAAACTTAACATCATTAGCTTTATTTCTAATGTTCTTCTCTTATGCCCGCAATGGATTGTCCTGTGCATCCCTGGAGGTGCATGCAACCCCTACAGGAGTCTGAGGATCCAACAGATTGATCACATTTGGGAAGTCTGGGGACCTTGTGTTTCACAGAGGGTGCTCTGAGACTAGCAGTGGATTGGGCCATGAGGTCATACAATTCCTGATGTGAAAGTGGCCTCAGAGAGTTACTGATGGTAGGTATGTCAAAGTGTAAAAGGCAAGCTTCACCTATCACAATTTTGACTTCATCCTTGTAGATATTCTATACCTTATCTTGTGAGCTAAACTTGCTTTCTTGGTTTTGAATTTGATGGCAATGTGTCCTAGATGTAGCAAGTATCAATATTTGTTGAACAATAGCATTTAATATCAATAGCACTTAATGTATTGATTGGCTATCTTTAAATTTAGCAACAAATGGCTTAGTGTTGTTTCTTCAGCCTCAATAGCCTTTTGTTTATACCTGTTGTGTGAATGTACTTGTTATATTCTGGATCATCTTACAACTCTCTTCATCGCTATACCATCCTTAAGCCCAACAGGACAGTCTTAGCGCACCTCTGACACTCTATTGCATCCAGGAAAATTCTGGTCATAAAATGGGAACTAAAACAAAACTTTAAATTAGGGGGTGAAAACTGATCATACACAGGAATATTCCACTCTTGAATTCATGTGCCTGCTGAGTGTTAATTTTTTCCCCTTAGTTGCCAACTCTTAAAAATTCGGAGATGTTGCATAAAGAGGCAGAATCCCAGCTTTCTTGAAAAAGAAAGGGTCTGGAAAACATACACCTAGCCTGCAGTCTTGCATGGCAACTATCAGCTGGAGTTGACTTGTGACTGCCCCTTTTGATGGAGTGCGCACTCTCTAGCCCACACTAATTCCTGGTAGAAGTTTGAGTCTCAGTGACCATTTGTTATCATATTTGTACTTTATTTTTTAATTAAAGCACAAGTAAGAGGAAAATGGACCAATTTTTGAACTGATAGTAGATGGTCTTTGTGCCCTTTCTATTTCTCCTCTGCAGTCTCCTCCTGTGCCCTGGGAAGCTCACTACTGATCATGGGTGTGACACAGGGCAGCCAGGGGCACTAAAACTGGCCAAGCACATTGCCCAAATAGTTTATCGATCACCATCTGAGTTCCTCACCCGCACGCACAATTGCAAGATCACTCAGGTTCAGAGAACAACAATAATGGGGTTTATTTAACAAAATGGTAAAAAGCAAAGAGACCAAAAATGTCTCACCTGAAGCAGTATCCAGTTTTTTTAAGTCCTAAAGCATCTAAGATGGTGTATCCCGTCACTGAGGATGCAGAGCATGTGGCAGCAAGAATACAGGCTGGGATCCAACTTACAAAGACAGCAGAAGACACAACAGGAGATGCTCACGGGGCTACCAAGATGCCCAAGCACAGCACCAGACAAGCAGCATTCAAAAAAGCAGCTTCAGTGGCTGAATGACCCAACAAACAGCCACACTTACGGAGCTCAGTGAGCCACCCAGAACCCGGTCTTCACCTTCTTTGCCAGGCTGTACCTGCAGCATAACCGGAAACAGTTTCAGTCACTAGGTCACCTGCAAAGCTTCTGAACTTTCCCTCTCGAAGGTTGGCTGCTGGAAGCCTCTCCATGTCCTTCAGAGGCCCACAACAGCCTCTGGGAGATTGGTGTGGTGAGCGCAGAAATCGCTGAGCCTGGAATAGCTGAAGATCTGAAAACTCTGAATCCCAAACACTGAATGCTAGGGGCTCCTTTTTCAGTTCCTTATATTTCTGATCATTTGCTCCACCCCAAAATGTGATACTTTGTTAGCATTTCCCTGGAGCTATCTATCCTCACCAGCACCCCCCTCCAAGGGCACTACCTGTAACAGTCTTTGGCTTCAGCTACTTGTTACAGGTGCATCAGGGCTAGTCAGAAGTGCTAGAGTTAGTTATCCTAGGGGTGGCCCATAACTGATGACAGACAAAAAGTTGGGGGGTTGGGCCTCCCCTAGTGGCGCAGCAGCTGAGCGCTGCGAAGCTGCCCACAGCCTCTGCAGTCCAGGTTCTATCCCTGGCCACCAGCGAGGGTCCCACCTGGTGTGCAGTGTATTTCGTCAGTCTGACTGTTCTGTTCTCCGCTCTGGCTCTGGTGAATTCTCTCACCCTCCCCTGCTTCCGACTCTACCCAGTACTTGTATAAATAAATAAATAAATCTTTAAAAAAAAAAAAAAGTTGAGGGCATTGGGAAACCCATACTTCTTGTCCCTCAAGTGAGATTCTCTAAGGAATGCCCCATTTTGTCTCCCAGTGACTTGCCAGTAGGTCACACCCAGAGTTGCTCATAGTGCTGCATAATGTGCTCTATATTGACTTCCGTCTCTCCATGTCTTTTTATTTCCCAGGAACATCCCAAGTTCACTTCCAAGAGAATCTTCCTCTCTATTTGTTCTCAAACCATTGTTTCAGGCTTGGTTTTAAAAGAAACTTAAAATAAGGATACTTGTTTCTATCATAAGTAAAGGAGGAGATTTTGAGAACCACATTTCAAGAAAATGCAAGTGAGACTATTTATTTGCATATTGAATAAGTGGGAATAGTCCTATTCACATAAATTGTGTCTGTGTTGAAAGTATAGACAGCCCACTTTGTCTATTCATATTATATTTCTGTAGGCATTTGAGTTTTCAAATCCCATTTTAATAGAATAATAAATTAATTAATATAAATATATCTAAATTACCTCTCACTGTTCTTAAGCTGTCTTAAAACTTCTGAGCTCAAGAAAACTGAGATAGAAATAAAAACTACCTTTAGAAATCCAATTGAAATTTCTTCTTTTGCAGAACGTCACAAAGATCAGTTTCCTATAGCCTTTAAACAAATACTGAGAGAGTGACTTAAGTGACCACTAGAATTTCAGGACATAGAGGGTGTCTTCATGTCTGCTGTGTCTAATTATGCCATGGTAGATGCATGAGGTTTTAGAATCACAGCCATGGTTCTTTTTCTGAACAATAAGTTACATGGTTAAGAACTTCAAAGCCTTCTATGGTAAGCTTCTGGGTATGGGAGAGATTGTTTCAGACTGGAGCTCTAGTGTGTGTGTGTGTGTGTGTGTGTGAGAGAGAGAGAGAGAGAGAGAGAGAGAGAGAGAGAGAGAGAGAGAGAGAGAGACAGAGAGACAGAGAGACAGAGAGAGACAGAGAGAGATGTAATTCTGGGCAAAATGTGCTGTATTTTTTTTACAGTATTTTCCTATGAGCAATTAAATGATTTGGAATTAGTGAAAGACAAAGACAAATATCTACTATTTAACTGTACAGTCTTGTAGTGGAGAGCTTGGCCTCAGATATATAATAATTACTACAGAAATTAAACCAGAAATGCAATCACTCTGTTGTGACTCAAAGATTTTTTTTCCCTTTTCTCTGCTGCAGTCTTCCCTGCTATTTTTCATTGTATGTGTGTAAAGGAAATGATTAAATCAGGCTATTTTTCGCCTTCCACAGGACACCCTATACCTTGAAATGCTATGTTTTCATTTACTCAGACATTTTGCAAATACCAGATGGGTCTCAAATTTGCATCAATGTGTCAGTTTATAGCTATGAACACCTGACAGTGTAAAGGGGCCTAGGCATTGCAATTGCTGATCTGCCTCTCAGGTTTAGAGTCTTCCTTGCTCTGTCTGCCTGTGTATATGGTCCCCTGTCTCACCATTGAAGGAGTGCAAAATCCACCCAAGGCTCCGAATTCTTTTTGTCTGTGAGAACTGATAGTGAACCTACCTAGCCTGGGATTGTTGCTCAACAATGTGTCTTCTCTGTAGTTAGGCATTCACCATAATCTGGTGAGCCATAAAACAGCCATTATCTTTTTCTTTGGTGCTTTCACCAATCATTTGTTTCACAAGGTAGGTCAGAGAGTGAAACATACTAAGTTGTATCAGTAAATGAGTGCTAGGACTGATCTTGTCTGCTGTGGGTGGAGAAGTGTTCACTTGAGTAATTAACACTTATATTTCTGCCTGGGAGAAGGTAGTACATTGGGGGCACACACTAGAGTTATGTTTAACTAAGATGCTAGTGGCCCACGATGTGTATGTGTAAATGAACTGTAAGCATTTAATATAATAAAATTTTACATTAAAAAATCTTAATTTTTCAAAACAAGAAGTCAGCTTAGCAAGTGGTAAATTATGAAATGAATACACAAATATCAGTAGTCTTCCCTTACGTAACAATGAAGTAGAAGAGAATGAAGTTAAGAAAACAGCCCTATTTACAATCACAAAATTAAATACCTAGGAATAAACCTAATAAGGAAGGTGAAGGACCTATGCTTTGTAATATAGCTTGAGGTCTGGAAGTGTAATACAGACATTCTCTTTCTTCCTTGTCAAGATTGCTTTTGCTATTTGGGGTCCTTGGTGGTTCCATATGAATTTCAGTAGTATTTGCTCCAGTTCTTTGAAATATGCCATTGATATTTTTAGCGTGAGCCCATTGAATTTTTATTGTATTTTGGGTAGAAGCATCATTTTGACAAGGTTGATTCTTCCAATCCATGAGAAGGGACTCATTTTCAATTTCTTTGTATCTTCTATTTCTTTCAACAATATCTTATAGTTATTTTTTTTCACTCCTAGGTAATTACTTCTTTTTGTATATAAATAAAAATGGGATAATTTTTCAATTTTGTCTTCTTCTATCTCATTTTGCATAGGAACACAACTTTTTTATGGTTGATTTTATACCCTGTTGGCCCAGGGCAGCAAGGGGCACTAAACCTGGCCAAACACAGTGCTCAAATAGTTTACTGATCACTGTCTGAATTATTCACCCACACACACAATTGCAAGACTACTCAGGCTTAGAGAACAACGGCAACAACGGGATTTATTTAACAAAACAGGGAAAAACAAAGAGTTACTAAGGCCAAAAATGGCCATTTACCTCACCTGAAGCTGTGCCCAGTGTTTTGAAGTCCAAACAAAAGCAGCTAAAATGGTATCTTCCTGCCGAAGATGGCATCTTCCTACCATTGCAGACATGCAGCAGCCAGATTATTGGCCAGGTTCCAACTCACAGAGACAGCAGAAGACACAACAGGAGATGCTCCATGAGCTGCTGAGATGCCTCAGCACGGCACCAGACAAGCAACACTCAAAACAGCAGCTACAGCAGTCGAATGACCCAACAAACGACCACACTCACACATCTCAGCGAGGTGCCTGGCTCCGGGTCTCCACCTTCACTGCCAGGTTGTAACAGCAGCAAAACCAGGAATAGTTTCAGTCTCTTGGCTATTTGCAAAACCTCTGAACTTCTCCTCTCTGAGGTTGGCTGCTGGATGCCTCTACCTTCAGAGGCCCACAACAGCCTTGTGGAAAATCAATGCGGCGAGGACTAAAATCGCTGATCCTGAAAATGCTAAACCCAAAACACTGAATCAAGCACTGAATCCAGAATACTAAATTCTTGGATGCTGAATCTAAAATACTGAATCCTTAAATGCTGAATCCAGAACACTGAATCCTGAAATGCTGAATCTGGAACACTGAATTCTCAAACGCTGAATCTGGAACACTGAATTATATTTGTTATCAGTTGTTCCACCCCCAAATGCAATACTTTTTAGCATTTTCCCTGGAGCTATCTATCCTCACCAGCAACCCCTCCAGGGGGCACCACCTATATTTTGGCTTCAGCCACCACTTTGATAAAATAAATAATTGTTTTTGATCAGTTTTTTTTTTTTTTTTTTTTTTTTTGAATCTTGAGGTTTCCAAGTAATGTCATCTCTATCACTTGGGTACAGGCAGTGCTAGGTCCAGTTGTTAGGGGGAAGGGATATCCTGAGCGAATTCCCCACAAGCTTTGTGGATGCCACCCCCAAGCCATCAAAACACTGAGAACTACAAATCCCATGATCCCCAAAGGGAAGTTGTGAGGCCCTAAGGGCGGAGTTAAGCAGCCATTTTCTCTGTTTGTAAATAAAACCAGCCATGTGAGTGGGGTCTGGGGCCCTTGGCTCATGCTCTTGGTCAGGCAGGTTTGGTGTCTGCAGATGATTTGGGATTCCAGGTCTGTGGAACAGGTAGGACACACTAAGAATTTATCTCCCTCTTTTCTCCCTGAGTTATATATTTCCTCATTTCGGTTTCCCTTGTAAATAAACCTTTTGTTACCTTTTTGCATTATTTTTTATAGAGGCATGTTTTATTTATTTATTTGTTTGTTTATTTGCTTTGTTTATACATGCACTGGGTACAATCAGAAGCGCAGGAGGGTGAGAGAATTCACCAGAGCCAGAGCGAGGAGCAGAGCAGGCAGAAGGACAGAAGTACACTGCTGAGGGGAGCAGCGGGTGGCAGGAGAGGTCTGCGCACCATGTGGGACCCTCCTCCGGTGGCCGGGGATCGAACCAGTGCAGCAGAGGCCGCGGGCAGCTTCGCAACCCAGTGCTCAACCACTGCGCCACCAGGGAGGCCCCCTTTTGTTACCTTTTTGTGTGTGCCTGCAGTGTAAGTCCCTTTTAAGCGTGTGGGTGAGGACACACAGTCAGGCAACCCGTTTTATATCAGGGTTGCCCTGTAACACAGTGGGGACCTCCAATAAGGGAGCAAATGCATCCAGATGCCAGTTGCCAAGTTTACTTTTTTTTTAAGATTTATTTATTTATACAACTACCGGGGTACAGGTCAGATGTGCAGGAGGGTGAGAGGATTCACCAGAGACAGTGGGGAACAGAACTGATGAAATACGCTGGTGAGGGGAGTAGAGGGCGAGACGGGAGAGGTCTGGCGCACCATGTGGGACCCTCGCCCGCTGGCTGGGATCAAAATGGCGCTGCAGAGGCTGCGGACAGCTCCACAGCACGCTACTCAACCACCCGCACCACCAGGGGAGGCCCACCAAGTTTACATTTAGATGACAGTTCAGGGCTGTCCTGAAGGACCAAGAAGCCTGAACACAGTGCACATCTGACCTTTTTTTTTTTTTTTTTTTTGAGTCTTTGAAAAGATCAAGATGCAAGATAGTGTAATAATCTAGGGTTCCATTTAGTGGTCATGAATTTCCCTCTGGCTTGCATTGAGGCATTATGGAAAAAAATATTAATCTCCCCTTTTTGAGATTTTTTTTTGGGCTGAGAACCTCTCCCTATCAGCCCCAAAGAGTACTCCTGTAAGGAAAGTGGATGCTCATGTTAGGAAAGTGGATGCAGGAGAAGATTCCAGGGGGGATGCCCGTTTACTCCAGTCCTGTCCATGACCACATCCGGTCAGACTTCCTGTTGCCCCAGGGAGTTTCATGGTGGTTGTTTTTCTGTTCCTTAATTATCCTATAACCTGACCTTACTCTAGGTAGTGGCCAGCTCAGCAACATTTCAGTAAAACACTTCTATTTTCCTGGGAGCTGTTCTGTTCCTATATTGTTTAAAAACATCATCCTGTGTCTCAGCCTTTCCTGTTCCCCAAGTTCTCCTGGTCTCAGTTCCTCTCCCTGTGGGGTAAAGGAGGTTGATTTCCCATCCAGGGAGGACAAAAAGGAGCACAGAAAGTGTCAGGGTGTTCCTGCCCCAAAACCTGTGGTCAGAGCATCACCACCCAAACCTGAGGGAGTAGAACATTCCATGCTCCCCAAATCCTGCCTGAGGAAAGGTGATTCATTCCCTGATCTGAGGGAGACGTGTTCTTTCCCCCAATCCAGGGGGGTGATGATTTCCTCCCCAATCCTGAGAGTCTTGGCACCTCTCCTTTCACTCCCCCAGACCCCCCAAAGGGGCTACCGGTATGATCCCTTTTCCTGGAAGAGAACAACAGCCCTGAATGCTTGAAAGTGGTAAGGGCAGATGTTGGGGCTAAATTATAGAGGGAGGGTGACTGGGGGCCCTGGCGTAGGTTGCAAATTTGGCAACACAAAAGCCCTGTTCTGATGGACATGAGAGTCCTGATGAAAGCAGAGGGGTGGGATAAATGAAGAAGTGTTTGCCAGTTTGCCAGGATATGCACTGGCCTGCGTGAAACAAAGGGTAAGGGGAGATTAAGGGAAAATGTGAGTGACAAGTTTGCCAGAGGCAGAAGCAGGGATGACAGATAGGAGCTGGCCAGACAGCACAGGGGATTCGGTGTGAGTCTCTGGATAGAGTTGGGGAGAAGTAGAAAGAGCAAGACTGACCCAGGGACCAGCCTTCCAAGTGTGCCTATGAGAGAGAAAGTGAGAGCTTTTTCTTTTTTCCTCTTCTAGAAGCCAAAAGAAAATAAGAGCACGGTAGAATGGAGAATAAGAGTGTTACGGAACAGCCCCGCTATAAAACGGGGTGCCTGGCTGTGGGTCCTCACCCGCGCACTTAAAAGGGACTTATGAATACTTCACTACAGGCACACACAAAAGGTTAATAAAAGGTTTATTTACAAGGGAAAAGGAAATAAGGAAAATGTACAACTCAGGGAGAAAATAGGGAAATAAAGTCTTTAATGCGTCCTACCCGATCTGCCGACCTGGAAACCCAAAGGCACTCTCAGAGCTGGCCGGATGCTGGTGGAGAGCCAAAATGGGGGATCCCCTCCAAAGCCCACGTGTCTGGTTTTATACCAACCCTGGCTGCTTAACCCCACCCTCAGGTCCCAGCCACCTTCCCTTTGGTGGTGACGGGATTTGTCTTTCCCAAATTCCTGATGGCTTTGGCCTGGGGTGGGGGTGGAGTCCACAAATCCTGCATGGGATTAGCTTCAGGACATCCTTTCCCCCTAACAAGAGGGGTGGGGAAGGAGGGTTGAAACTTTTTAAGAAAGCCACAGATAGCGCTGGTAAACTCAAGCACAGAAGACAGGGCAGATGGAATCAGAAGAGGACTTGGAATAGGCCGGGGAGAAGGGAAAAGAACGGAAGGCCACAAATGCTGTCAGAGAAAGGGCCTGCACGGTGACGGGTGAACTGGTGAAGGAAATTCTATGGGGACTACACCTGAGGGTGGGGGGGGAAGCAAACACTGTTTAAAAATGATCAATGATGGAAAATATGTATAAATAAAAAAATAAATAAATTAAAAAATCATCACAGTTATGTAAATAAAAAGACTTGTATATATATATAAAAAAAGATAAGGGGCAAGCCTTGATAGAGAGAAAGAAAACACCTGAGGCACAGAGGGAGTTTTTAAAGAGGAAGGATAGGCAGCAAGGTGCAAACTGGACCACTACTCTTCACAAGCCTCTGGGGCTCCAACGCCCTCACCAGTGCTCCTGCAAGGCCTAATCTCTTGAATCTCCACAGAGTGGGTTGTAGGTTCCTTCCTCCTGCCTGAGGGAGGGCGCTGAGGATGTGATCTGGAGCTTTAGGCTCATCAACAGGTGGGGTCAAGGGAAAGAACAGTGTGGGGAGGGTGAGGGGGGCCAGGGTCTTCACTAAAATCAGCAGGGACAAAGGAGGTCCTAGCCTGGTGGGGGAGGTTGCTCAGTGAGGTAGAAAAATAAAAGGAAAAAGATGATCAATAGGCCACAGAGAAGACCTATCCTCCACAAGTAGAAGGAGAAAGAATAAGAAGAGTGGGCCTCCCTGGTGGCGCAGGGGTTAAAAACAGCGCTATCAAGCTATCGCCAGCCACTGCAGCAGGAGTTCGATCCCCGGCCAGGGAAGTACCCACATGGTGCAGCAGACCTCTCCTTTCTCTCCTGCTGCTCCCCTCAGCAGTGTGTTTCAGTTAATCTGCCTGTTCTGCTCCCCACCCTGTCTCTGGTAAATCCTCTCACCCCCTCACCTCTGGCCTATACCCCAGTTCTTGGTGTGCATAAATAAATAAATCTCTAAAAAAATGTCAGAAGATAGAGAGGAGAGAGAACCAGAGAGTGTAATGTGGCCTCCCTGGGCTCCTCCTCAGCACGAGGAGATAACCTTCACCAGCTTTCTGAAAAGATCATATCTCACCCTAGGACTGCTTGGGACTGCCAGGTGTGGTGACTGGCCCCTGCCACCCCTGAAAACAGGGGAAGCCTCAATCCACAGGTGGAGTCAAGATTATGCCTCGTGCTACCCAGAAAGTAAGGGAAATTAAGAATAGGCAGTGGTAGGGCATGCCCAGCAGAAGCAAGTGATAGGTTTCTTTAAGAAGCAGAAGGCAGCCCAAGCAGGGCCTAGGAAGACCAAGAATCGAAGATGCAGATTAAGAGAATGAGCAGGAGTAAGCAGGGCACAGCTTTGTCCAGCACTTACCTGACATTTACTTCCAGTTAGGACCACACAGACTTAATTTGGGGATCTGGTGAAAGTGCCCAGACTAGCTGTACCTTTCCATCCACGTCATTCAAAGCACGGCACCATGTTGCTGGGATTGAGGGGTTTCTGGTTTTGGCTATGGTATGAGGAATAATTCATAGCCATGTCTTTAGCAGAAACAAAACCAGTTTATTTAGAGACAGAATAAAAGGACAACCAGAAGTCCCAGGGCCGGGCAAAGTCCCAGGTAAGAACACCTGCAAGGGAATTGTGGAGGCTCCAGCTTTAAATGGGGTGCAGGAACTGTTCACTCCATCCCTTCTTGGTGCTCTGTGCAGCATTCCCAGGGCCTACTTTATTGGTCCAGACAGCAGTTTCCAAGTCACTCCCCCTCCTAGGGTGTGGTTTGATCAGTCTGGGCAGCAGTTTGTGCCAAGGGAGAGCATTTGACCTGAGCTGCCCTGAGCTGCCATGGTGTCAACCAATGCCACCCTTCCTGTGGTGGTGGCGGGGACAGAAGGGCAAAAGGGGCAGAAATTTTTTTTTCTTGTCCTGTTTAGAGGAATTGCCTTATCCAGATATGGGTCAGTTTTGAGGAGCTACTCCCCCTCTGCGTGCTTCTTGCTTTCCTTGGGCTTTATTGGCCTAACTGTAGGTTGGGGGCGGGGTTGCCTTTCTCCCCTCAGGGTGTTTCTTGGCCCTCCCTAAGCCTTATTATTTCTGAAGGTGTTTCCTGCCCTAAATGCCTAACAGTTCTATTGTGTGTTCTCTAACATTGTGTTTTTGGGCTCCTAAATTATTTTTATTGCTTCAGTTTGTCTGCTGTTGAGGCCCTCATTGTATTTTTTGAATTAGCTACAATGTTTCTTAGTTCTCTTATTTCTAATTGTAGCTGTCTATTAATTTCTTTTTTAAAAAAATATTTATTTATATATGCATACAAGAACTGGGGTACAGGCCAGAGGTGTGGGGGTGAGAGGATTCACCAGAGACAGACTGGGGAGCAGAACAGGCAGATATACTGAAATACACTGCAGAGGGGAGCAGTGGGCGAGGCAGCGGTGCCATGTGGGTAGCTCCCTGGTCGGGGATCTAGCTCATGCTGTAGAGGCTGAAAATAACTTCATAGGTTGTGTCTTAACCCTTATGCCACCAGGGAGGCTCTGTCAATTTCTTTATCTTTATTTTATTTTGCTGTTGTTGTTGTTGTTGTTTATATCCCCAATGGGGTTTTGTGTTCTATATGCATTGTCAGGACTGTTACCTTGAATTCCTCTTCTGTCATGTTCTGCAGTTCTGCTGGACTGAGACTCCTCTCAGGGATTTTTTACTCCAGTATTTGTGAAATGTTTTTATTTCTATTCATTTAAATTGTTTTTAATGGGCTATGCTAGGCTATAGCCTGGGCTATACTAGGGATGCACTACTATACTAGGGATCGTGGGCTATACTAGGGATGCACTTTTAGACTGTTGTCTTTGTCCCTGCTCTAACAATTGGAAGAATGATGCCAGTGATGGGCAGTAGGTAGAGGATTGGGGAAAGGATCACCTGCAATAAAATCTGAGACTCTAGCTTCCTACCATGCTGGGGGTAGCAGAGTTGTGTGTTGGGGGATCCACAGTGATTCCCTCCTCCAGTCTGTTCCTCAGTCTTCGTGTCTCTTAGACTAACTTACAGTTCCTGCACCCCTTTTAAGTAGAAGAAGAAGTAGAAGTGTCCTCTTCTACTCTAGGTTAGTTTTAAGCATACATGTAGCATTGGGCAGATTATAGTTGATATGGAGTCAAAGGCTGGGAGATGTTCTCTTTTCTTTTTCAGCACAGAGTCTTGTCCTGGTGTATTATTGTGAGGTGTTATTGACAGGTGCTTGAGCTTTGGTTTCTTTAAACATTCCTCTGTTTTCATTGTAGCCCTAGGGTGGGGGATGGCAGGTGTTCTGAATATCTCAGACAGGTCTTCAAATAGTAGACTCTTCTGTGAGGAGACACATGTTCTTTTGTCCCTTTCTGATTCAGGCTCCAGCTATTCAATGGTAAGAAGCTCAGGCTCAAACCAGTAATCCTCATTGTGCACCCCCAGCCCTGCAGCTCTTCAACAGTACACCCTCCACCTGGGTGTCAAATTGCACACTCCCTTATGCAGTGCTGTGTCTTAAGAGCCTCCAATGTTGTCTTGTGCCTAGTTAACCTCTATAGGGAGCTCTTCCCAGCAGCCAGTCCTCCCTCTGTGCACTGTACTGCCCTGGTATCACTACAGACAGAGTTCACCTAGAGGTTTTTTCCATCCCTTTCTGGCAGACTCTTGATCCTGGCGTGTTCTGTAGACGTCAGTTTTTCCAATGGGCTTTTTTGGCTTTGTTTTTACTGCAATCTAGTTATGAGTAGCTGCAAGAAAGAATTCATCATGTTCATTCTCTCGCCATCATTGCACATGATTTTAATATTTCAGTTTTACTTTAAGAATGGGAAACAGGTAGAAAATGAGCAGAAATATAAAGTTTATTAAGGAACTGTTTCTTTTTTTCAACATGTCAGGGTGGCTGTTGACAAACAAAAGAAGTTCATGGGGCAGAGGCAAATGAGGTAGGGTTCCCTCTCTGCACCCATTGTGGGTTTTTGACATTGCAATTTATTTGCAACATTCTGGTTGATTGATAGTCTGTTAACCCAACAGGTCTTTGTTACTGGGCAATTTGTTGTTTAAGCAAATAAAGGAGAATATAGTCTCAGGACATTTATGAAATTTTATGAAACTTAAAGGAAATTTGACTCTGGGTAATTGAGAAAACTAACATTAAAAGAAATGGATAACATTAATGCTAGTTTTGTTCCATCTATTAAAATGAATAACAGGATTTTTATATGTGAACAATGATTGAATATTGGCCATTTCATAAGGTTTCAATTTGTCTCAGTCCATTTGGGTTTCTATAACAGAATACTATATACTAGGTTCTTAAAAGCAACAGAGATTTATTTCTTACAGTTCTAGTGCCTAGAAAATCCAAGATAAATGTATGGGCAGATGTGGTGTCTGATGGCAGCTCACTTCCTGTTTCAGAGTCTTATATCTTCTTACTGTAACTGGTAACTGAAGCCAGAGACTGTTACAGGTGGCACCCCCCTGGAGAGGGGTGCTGGTCAGGATGGGTAGCCCAAGGTAAAATATGAATAAAGTATTGCTGGGAGTGGAGACTCTGATAAGAAATATAAGGATCTGCAGAAGCAGCCCCCCCGATTGAGTGTTAGTGATTGAGTGTTTGGGATTTCAGCGTTTTCAGATCTTCAGGGATTTGGGGGCCAACAATTTCTGCCCCCGGCATGCTCATCTTCCAGAAGGCTGTTGTGGGCCTCTGAAGGACCTGGAAAGGCTTCCAGCAGTCAACCTCAAAGAAAGGTTAGGAGGCTTTGCAAGTAGCTGAGTGATTGAAATTTTTCTGTTTTGTTGCTGTTACAGTATGGCAGGGAAGGTGAAGACCCGGAGCCCAGCACCTCACTGTGCTGCGTGAGTATGGCCATTTGTTGGGTGGTTTGGTCACTGCAGCTGCTGTTTTGAGTGTCACTTGTCTGGTGCTGTGCTGGGCCATCTCGGCATCTCCATGAGCATCTCCTGTTGTGTCTCCTGCTGTCTTCGTGAGTTGGAACCTGACCTACCATCTGGCTGGGCCGTGCTCCTGGTGCACAGAGGTGGGAAGACGCCATCTTAGGAGTGTTTGTATTTAGGCCTTTGAAACACCGGACACTGACTCAGGTGAGGTAAACAGCCATTTGTGGCCTCAGTAACTTTGTTTTTCTCTGGTTTGTTAAATAAATCCCATTATTGTTGTTCTCTGAACCTGAGTAATCTTGCAATTGTGCATGCAGGTGAAGAACTAAAAGAGTGACCTATTTGGGCACTGTTCTTGGCCAGTTTTAGTGTCCCTTTGCTGCCCTGTATCAAGACTACAGTGGTGTATTCACAGTGGCAGAGAAGCTAACCTAATTTAGGCCAATCTGGGAAGGACTACTGGAGGGAGTGGGCTGTGAACTGGGCCTTGAAATAAAAGCAAGAATGTGGAATAGGGCTGGAGGAGGGGATGGTGGAAGACATGTTTCTCTTTTAAATTCTCAGTTCCTAAGTAAATTCATTTATGTCAACTGGCTTGACAATGCTCAAGTTCACAGTCTGGGAACATCTGGAAGAAAAGAGAAATTGTTTCAGCCAGCTATCCCAGATGCTAAATAAATATGTGCAGGGGAACATATTTGTCAATATATGGATATTAATAAAGTAAACATTAAGGTGAAATGTAGTGACCAAGAAGAGGGTACAGACTGATGAAGAAATAAATCAGCTTCCATATTGATCATGGAGAGAAGTATCTGGAGCACATAGCATAAGCCAATTCATATTTCTAGTTGCTACCCTTCCCCAGCATTTAATGTTTAGGAGCTGGCTATATACAAGATAACATAGATTTGTTTTTATCTGATATTCTGAGATGTGGCTGTGACTTAACTTTTTCATTTTGATTATAACTAAAAATGGCTCATGTTCACTTCCATCTCAGCAGCCAGGCATCACTTTGATAGTATCTTCGTTTTTTTGTACCATTTTCCACTGGGGGTTGTTACCAGAACTCTAGCAAGAATAGTAATTTGTTATAGCATGAGAAAATGTCTATAAATCCTTAAGGACTTGTCATATTAGAAAGAATTTAAGTGCACAATGTGGGCAAAAAGTTTTAGAATCAATGATAAGAATAAATAAGGAACAGCAGGTGATCTAAATTGATATTGACATTGCACAATGCATGCTATCTCTACCCCATTATATCTGGCCTAACCCTGAAGGAATGCAGAGGATCACTTATGTTATGTCAAGAGAAGAGTTTGAAGAACATCAGTTTTGAATATGTTATATACTAGTTCCTTTTGTGCACTTATGTGGGATTGGAGGTCCCCAAAGCTATGATTTGTTTTTCAGTTTCGGGTCTCTTAAAGAAGTACAGGTTTTCTTTTATTGAAAACAGATGGGGATTTCAGACAAAAGTCAGCTATCATTGATAATGTGCTTAATGTCATTCAAAATAAATCTGTGATGGGAATTCTAGGCATATTGACGTTTTTCTGCAAAAACATACAATTTTGAGTTGGAAAGAAAGAATGATCACGCAGAGGACCTGGGAAAGGATTCACCTGTTATTTCTAGAAAAGAATGTATAATTCTAATTATTTATTAGGACCTTAAGTTAAAGTACTGTCCAGACCTGCATGGATTGATTAGGAATTTCTGAACTTTTGGCTGTGACACCAGTATGAAATGCACAAATCCAGCATGGCCTGGGTGAAAACTTGAAACCAACTTTTCTCTTTTCCAATGTTTAATTGAGGAATAACTTGCCAGAAAGGCAAAGATTTAGCTTAGCCATTGAGAATTTAGAAAGTATTTTCATTTTCAGATATCCCTCAATCCTGATTTCCTTTGTTGTCTTTGATTGTAAAGAAGACCATTCCATCTAAGGGGTAGAGTAGGGCTGGAAGCAAGTTTGTCTATCACATTTGGTAGCAGTTTGAAATGAGTGGCAAATTGGGTTTGGAATTAAGTGATCATGTGCATAATCAACTGCAAAAACAGATCTTCCATGCAAAGCAATGAACTTTCTGTTGGATTTACTATTAATGGATAGGGTTGAAGCAATGTATCCACAGAAGTTGGCATCACTGCTTGATGGAATACTCATTTGCTTTTGTGCTGCATTTTTTTTTTTCGGCTGCAGTTTGTCAGTGTCTATTTTATAGGCTCAGCCTCCTTTAGGCATTTAACAAAGGGCTGTATTATCTGTGGAAGCTTTTCCTTGAGGCACTGCAATTCACAGGTCATAGAAACCTCATTGTGCCCTTTGGATGTGGGGAAATGGAATTGAGCCTTTTACCACAATGAAGTCTTAGGAGAAGAACAAACAGTAATATGGGTTGACTATTAGAAAAAACACTCTAGAAACATAAATCATTTAGATTCTTCTCCCTATACTGAGTTTTCAAAAATGTGACATTTGTTGAATTATTTTTCTTTTGCATTTTTGTCAGGAAATCTGGGGATTGCTGCTTGATACTGACACCCATTAAAATGTTAGTGTGGTTAATGGATGAGACTAAATCATTAGCAGCCATACTTCAAGCCAGAGGGCTTCCTAAGTTTTGAGATGTAAAGGTTTTTCCAGTGTTTGTGATGTGGGGGAAAAGGAGGAAGCCACCAAACCTTTAAAGATGTGGAGGAAACAGCCCACATCTCTCTGTGAACTGTTTCAGATTTACTTGGGTACACATAGTCCCTCTAAGGCTTTGTACCAGGAGCTAGATGAATGCTCATTCTTGGGGTCCATCCCAATCTTACCGTCTAGAAACCAAAACAATATATCCCATGCCATTAATACCCACTGACTGGACGTTGGAGGAATGCAGAACCCCTGGATCACAATGAAAGTCTCCTAGTAGCTGGGGGTCATGCTGAAAGATCCTGCCTTGGTTCAGGGGCAGATCTCTGTAACAGACACTGTTGCTGTCCCCTTCCAGAAATCTTTTTATCTGGCCAGCATACCCATTCCCCAGATGCTGTGGGTGTTGGTTGGTAATGGTTAACACCTGTACCCTTTTCAGGAGTATTACCCTGGGCTGACAGGTGCTCTCTGGAGCTTAGACATTACTCCTCCCCATTGTGATAGACCAATCTGATATCTGTGACAAAATAACCACCTCAGGTCCCCCTAGAATCAGGTAAAGGATATATTGTACATTTTCTCAAAGTGTTATAGAGCAACCCGGATATTAAACGGGTTCCTGGCTGTGGGTCCTCACCCGCGCGCTTTAAAGGGACTTTGAATACTCTACTACAGACACACACACAAAAGGGTTAATAAAAGGTTTATTTACAAGAGAAAAAGAAATAAGGAAAATGTACAACTCAGGGAGAAAATAGGGAAATAAAGTCTTTAATGCGTCCTACCTGATCCGACGACCTGGAAACCCAAAGTCACTCTCAGAGCTGGCCGGACGCTGCGAGCTGGTGGAGAGCCCAAAATGGGGGATCCCCAAAGCCCACGTGTCTGCCTTTTGTATCCACCTGGCTGCTTAACCCCACTCTCAGGTCCCAGCCACCTTCCCTTTGGTGGTGATGGGATTTGGAGTTCCCAGTGTCTTTGGCTTTGACCTGGGGTGGGGGTGGAGTCCACAAAGCCTATATGGAATTTGCTTTGGGACATCCTTTTCCCCCTAACAAAAGCACATTGTTGACTTGCTGCTTCTCCTCTCATTTTTTAACTGTCTCTCCCAGAAAAACTCCCTCGTACTTATACACATGATATAAATCACTTACACAAGAATTCCCATCTTAGTTTTTGCTTTTAGGAAACATGATCTAGGATAGCCTAGAATTTAAAACTTGAAAAGGAAGTATCTGTGTATCTCTTACCATTTTCCTCTCATATTCACAAAAATACTCTAGAATCTTTCTAGACTTTTTCTGAGATCAACTGGACTGGTTTTGTTGCTGCTATTCAAATGAACTTGACATATAAAAACCACAATTTCCACTTTTATCAGTCAGCCTACAGGCCTAAAACTCAGAAACTTGAGAGTTCCTATGATACCCACAATGCAATAAGGATATGAATAACTTAATCTAGGATGGTGAACTAGATCTGATAATAGTCCTGCCAACAGACTCAAAATGTGTCCTTGCCACAGGCTGGGTCTCATGTCTGTCACATCGGAAGTTTAATCATCTGAGAGTACCATTCAAAGGAGGCATTCTAAGGCTCCTATGGAAGAATGCTGTTGCTACCTCTGACTTTTGTTCTCACTGACAAGGTTGCATTACCAGACTTGGATTCTATTCAGATTCATCAAGATCTTAAAGGATTTTGAGGTAGTTAGCAAGATCTTTGACTATACTAATAAACAGAGTGTTCAGAATATGAGAGGAGAAAGTACCACTTTCCTGGTGCTACTCAGATGCCAGATGGGGTGGTGTAGTTGGTTAGGGAGGCATAAATTAAGTAAATGATTGATAACTGGATGGGGAAAGACCAGGGAGAAAAAGAAACTGGAAATCATGCCACCTGGAAGACTGAGGATGCTGAGCCCCCCCAAAAGATACAAAATTGGGACTTACTGAGGGAAATCTTCATGTTTTAGAATGACTGCCATATGGTTGCAGAGGAGGAATTAAGAGTGAGAAGAAGTTTACAAGAATAGCTGTGTCTCAACATAATGAGGTGTTTTTAACAAATGAAATCATTCAAGTACTAAAATTCCCTTCACAGAACTGTTGGAGTGGGTCCAACAGTTGCTGTAAGACAGTGTTTTGTGGAAATAAATGTTTTGTATGTGTGCCGTAAGACAGTGTTTTGTAGAGGTAAATATTAGGTGATATCTGGGTTTCCTTTGGCATGAAAACCTCAAATTCTCTGAAAAGGGATTAAATAGATATAACCTGGTGGGGATGATCTGGCACAGCTTTTGTTGGAAAACTCTTGGGAAGATCACTGTGGACAAAACTAAGAAAACACTCAATGCATCATATTTGTTAGATTTCTAAACTCTAGCCCTTTAGCTCAAGAAATAAGGTTGTCACATGTATCCTTACCCCACAAGGCAACATTTCTCTTTTAGGGCTGCACTGTGTTTCAAGAGAGTTCAGAGGAAGTATGGTTTTAAAAAATCCATTAGAACAAAATTGGGTGGATTGACTTGTCTACTCGTTATCCTTTGGACCTTGGGAAAGTTCTCTAAACCTCTGTTTCCTGTGAAGCTGTGATTTGCTGCCATGTCTATAGAGACAAAAGAAGAAATGGGAGGAACCCAGGGATGATTTTATAGTATCAGAACTGCATCCCATTTGGATAGACATTCTACATTTTCTGTGGAACTCGCTGAGTTCCTTTTGAGACAAGTTGGGCCTGCTGGAAAGATGTAAAGTTGGTAAGGTGGCAATGTAGTGTGCTTTTATAAGTAAGAGAGAAAATGAAGACTGGATCTAGGAATCTGAGAGCCACTAAGAAGAATTATTAAGGCTGAATGAATGAATGGCCCCTGGAGAAGAAAAAAAAATATGCAGAGAAAAAGTAGAAGTTCCAAACAGAACTTGGAGAGGGAAGGGGTAGAGGTGGTAGGAGGTTTATCAAGTGGCCCAAAAGAGTGATTTCAGAGCCAGAGGAGCTAGATGGGTAAATGTCCAGTTGAACAGGGTTGCCTCATAATGGGGCTGCTGAGGCCTGAAAGCTGGTCACAAGTCTGGGGCACTTTCTGACAGGGAGCCATAGGAAAGGAGCAGAAGGGGCCAGACAAGACTGGAAAAAAAGGAGCAAAATCAAAGTACAAATCAAGATCAAGGCTGCCATGGTCAGCCGCCCCACAAGGCTCTCAACAACATCTCTTCCAAGTCTTCTCCATATATCTTTGCTCCATGTCCCTCCTCCAAGTATTCTCTTCCAAGTCTCACCTCCTAAATCATTTTTAAGCTTCCTATAACCAGCTGCACCCATCATTAGCTGGGACAAGGAACATGGAACCTCCCCTTTTTAGATTACTTTGTTACAGGAGGTCTCTGTATCCCTATAACTGAGGCTACAAGGGGAGGTACAATGTTCCCCAATTCCATTTACATGCACTCACCTTGGACTAGCTACTGGGAACTAGAGGGCTGAGCTGTGTGGCCATGTGAAGCTATATAACATGGAAGGTGGGTGGGCTCTGGAAGAAAAAGAGCTCTTATTCCTGTGACCTGACTTGCACCTGGTACTGCTGGGAAGGAGACATGTGGGAGAGAGACATGTAGAGGTACTTGGCAGAGAGATACAGGGAGGCTGACAATGGCAATCATTATCTTGAAATGGTATCTCCTTTTGTCCCAGGTCTCTGGCACCTGCTTCAGAACCCCTTTCCTGTGGTTCCCGGCATGAAGGTGCCTTAGACTTGTTGCAAGCATCTGGTCCTCAGAGGCCCTGCTTCAAGTCTATCCTGATTGGTTGGGCATTTGCCCATGAGATCATGGGAAATCTGGGGCCTTTCATTGTTAAACCTTTATTAGGAACTTCTCTCTGTAGAGAGAACTTCTTTCTGCACACTAATTGTCTTAAAGTTCTTTCATGCTAGTGTCTGTCTTTATGTGGTAGATGGCAGAATCCTGTTTTAGAGCATGGAAGTTTGGGGGCCCCAGAGTGCCCCTCAGTCATGCATACAAGGTCACTAGGAACAGACGGTGCTAAGGAGACCAAACAATCAATGTGCTTTAGAGAGAATTGAGAGATACTATTCCAGAGTGCGCATTTGATGGGAAGATGCATTAGGGGAAGGGAAGTAAAAGAGATTTGGGCTTGAAGAATCATTGTTTAAGACATCCCAGAGTGGAAAGAGGGCAGGAGCAGGGGGAAAGGTGATAGTCAAAGGTGCCTAAATCACCTTGGCGGATGGCAGTAGAGAATGGACTGTGAAAATAAGAAGGCCCCAAATCAATAAGAGAGCTTGATATTTTCAACCAAGTCGTTTTCCTTAACCTTCTTACCCTGTTCAGCTCCCCTATTCTTCCCCCTGACCTCCCTTTCTATAAAAGAGACAAATCAAGTGACAGCAGCTGAGCCTTGAAAAGGGCATGTGATAAAGCTTCTTGAAATTCACTCTCTGGGCACCCGCCTCCCCTTGCTCCTGAAGCTGCATCTGGACTCCTGCCAGCGCATCCCCTCCCACCCCACTGCCTCCCTGGGAAAATGTCTTGTGTTCAGAGATGTCCCTGATGAGATGAAGCTGACTCCTCTGGGGGATGCCCCACATTCTTCTTTAGTCACTGTAGACCCTGTATGGTTTCAGGGGGCGGCAAGAAGGGAAGCAAAACCTCTAACAGCTACAGAAGATGCTTTGACTTTTTGCTGCTTCTTTTAGGAGATAGTAGGAGAGCAGCAAAGCAGGGCAAGTTGCCATGTCATTGGAGGGCACCACTTTCTCTCCAGTGATCTTCGTCAGTGCTAGTTACAAGGATGAGTTTCTCCTGGGGAACTGGGCACTGATTAGTCTATCAGGCCCAATTCTCTCAGGCCCTCTTCTAGAGTCTGGAAATCAGGATGGTTTTTATTTATTTTTTATTTTTTTAATTTAAATTTTATTTTTATATTCCCCATACAATTACAACCCCCTTATTTTGACCCCAAACCCTCCTTTCCCTGCCCTCCACCCCCCATAGTGTGTCTCTGGTTCATAGTTGTTTGTTGATTTTGATATTTTCTTTCTTATAGTTGTTCTTTTTCCTGGTCCCTTATTTAAGTTTTCCAGATTCCTGCTATGAGTGAGACCATCCAGTATTTTTCTTTTTCTTTCTGGCTTATTTCGCTGAGCATGATCCCTTCCAGCGCCATCCATGTTGCTGCAAATTGCATGTGTTTATCTTTTTTGAATGCTGAGTAATATTCCATGGTGTATATGTACCACATCTTCTTGGTCCAGTCATCTATTTTTGGGCATTTGGGTTGTTTCCAAAGCTTAGCTATTGTAAACAGTGCTGCTATAAACATAGGGGTGCAGGTGCTCTTTGGAATTAATGTTTCTGTGTCCTTTGGGTAAATACCTAGGAAATGCCAATGGCCAACAGGCATATGAAAAAATGTTCAACATCACTTGTAATCAGAGAAATGCAAATGAAAACTACCATGAGATACCATCTTACACCAGTGAGAATGGCACATATTAAAAAAAAACTAGCAACAACAAATGTTGGCGAGATTGTGGAAAAAGGAACTCTCCTGCACTGTTGGTGGGAGTGCAAACAGGATGGTTTTTAAAGCGAATTCAGATTTCTGATGGTAAGAATTGAATATCTCCTCCAGAGAACTACCTGACATTTCCAGAAATGGCCAATACAGAAAAACACTGAAGAAAAAAGAAACTAAGCAAGGTCAGTTTCACAAAGTATTCCAAAGTCTGGCCAAAGCTCTCTTGAGGTGATTCCTATAGAAAGCACCATTCTTTCAAGTGAGGGTCCTTCTGCCTGTCCCTGAGTCCCTAAGTGATGAGCTAAAGGGACTTACAAGAGCATCTCCTCTGACTCACCTGCCTGTCCCAGATGCGTGGTCTACAGCGTGTCTGATCTTCCTCTGGCCAACTTGATGATTGGTGCACATACGATTCAGGTGTCCCTATTGCAAGTGGTGATCGGACCTCTCCCAAACTAGACTGAGATAGGCAGAAATACAGGAGGCATGGAAAGAATTGTGGTACTTGAAAATAGAAATGTATGAAAATTCAAGTTTGGGAAACAAATCAGTGCAGAAATATTTTTCTTAATTTGGTTTTGGTTATTCTCATATAAGCTAGTTATAAATCTGATGACTTTGGTTTGACTCTGATGCTTGCCTTGATTCCTAACTTTATAAACATCACTTCAGATTGAAACCTTTCCAGAGAAGGCTAGAAACTTCTCTGGAGCTCTAGAAGCCTCTGTGTCTGATTTTCTGGAAAGAGGCATGGAAATGTGCTGGCATGACACCCCACACATCTTTTGTGGCTCTGTAGGGAAAGACCTGCCATTGAGTTATCGGAATGGCCACCTGTGCAGAACCAGCATGTCCTGACAAAGGCTAAGATTCACAGACTTGCCTTGAGTCCACCTCAACTCCACCTTTCCAACTCATGGAGACAAAGCCCCTGGTGAGCAGCCACATTCCAGGACCTGCCCATTTGAGTTCTGTCCCACCTCTTCATCAGCTTCTGCTATGCTCCCTGATGGGTCCTCCCTGAAAACACAGTTCCTGTCCTTTGCCTGTTCCTCTGAGGTACAAAGCTCCACAGAAAGGAAAAGGAGCCTGTGATTTGTGATTTACCTCCCAGTCCTAACGCATGGCTGCATGTGCTACAAACCTCATAAAATCCCTCATGAAAATAATCTTCTCCTCTTCCCCCTGCAGAGCCTCTCCCTATAGATGTTTGTCCCTGTGGGCAATGCTATTCTCTCCCACTCCCTGCCTCTATCTACCTCCCAGAGATATGAATGTGAAATGTCTTACTCCAGGCCTTCTTCATTCTATGCAATCAACTCAAACAAATAGATACCAGTCAACCAATTTATCAGGCACAACCAGTATCTACAACCTACCTCAGGCTATGGGATCCTCTCAAACACATAGCAAGACAGGCAAGACATCTGAAATATGTCTTCATGCCCACTCCTGCATCAAACCTTCCCTTATTTCCCCAGTTGATTTTTGTCTTTATCCCCTGGACCCCTACAGTTCTGTTTGGAACTCTGGGGCACATATTGTGCATTGCTTTAACTCACGGTTACTTTGTATGTATACTCAATACTTTATGGAGCTTGCACAGAATGCAGTCAAGTCCTGAGCACACAGTACTGACTTGTGTGTGTGTATAGATACACACACACACATTCATCTGCTGCTAGTTCATCCAAACTCCTGACATCATCTTTGGGTCTTAGTAGATAATGGCTCCTTTTGAAAGACATGAGTGATTTTTTTGTGTGGAATGAGCAACTTCTGCCTACCTGGATCTTAACGCTCAAAGGATTTCCTTGACACCTGGGAAGGGGAGAGGCTGGTGATATCTCTATATCAATTGCTGCACCTGCAGAATCCTTCCCATGCTGAGGAAGATTGTGGAAGCTCTGAATGAAATGTTTAATCAGCTCCATTCTGTGCATAATGATATCTTCTTTCCAAGGCTGAGGTAAGCACTTGTTTTGCAGGTGAGGATGGTAATTTACCTGTTGCACTGTGTGTGGTTTTTAAATCAGTCTCCATTTCCATATAGCTTCTGCCTTGTCCCATTGGAGAGTTTTTTCTTTCTACCCACCAGAGCATGCCTAGCAAGGGTCCATACGCTCAGTGGTCCTTAAAGGAAAGCACTGGGGAGTCTGAAACTCAATGATACAGTCTTTAAGAGAAAATACAGGATCGGAGCCAAGAGACACTTGACAATTATTTTCCAACAATATTGGTTTCTAACACCAAAAGAAAGTAGATTCCTACGGATGCTGGAATGATAGCAACAGGCTGTTTCCAAGCTGGCCACATATACTTTCTTGGCTATTCCCTGGGGCCTATCTGATTTATTCTCAGTAAAAATCAGTATGATTGCCTTTGCCATCACTGAGTTCAGGAAAACCTCATCAGTGAAGGCCTGTTTTGATTACCTGAAGAGAGATGGCAGCCCCAGTTCCTGCATGGCACTGCACCCTGTCCTTGTGTCTGTTGTTATTTAACAGGCTGCATGTACTGATTGGAAGCATCTATCACAATACCTCTTTGGGGGCCAAATCTCTCCCTGATTGAGTATTTTAAGGCAGCATACTTGAGATGACTACATGTTGGAAAGGCTCATTTTCTTTCAGCTTCTTCTGTGTTAGGTAACTCTTCATGTCTCAGGATTTTGTTTTAGTTGTAATTAATGTCAAAAATATTTTTAGCTACTTTCTTCTGTTGTTCTTTCCATCATGAATATATTTGATCGGGCTGTGAAAAGTCTGGGAGATTTTATTGAAAAACTTCAGTGCCTATTGGAATTTTAGAATAACTATATCATGTAGTGAAGAAAGTGCCATTTACCATTGTTCCTCCTGGGGAGGCTGGATATATTTGGAAGTCTACTTTGATAAACTGCTGAGAGTAGAAAGGAGATTGGGCCTTGAGGGACTGGGATGTGGGTAGAAGTATTTTGACTCAAGGAGAAGAATTTGCTATTCAGGATAGGGAGCAGGGGCAGAAAAGAGAGGGAAACAGAGAAGCAGTGGAAGGTGGAAGGGATGAGCTTCATATTGTGAGATTTTTCCCGTGAATCTTGGCAAAGTTACAAAAATTCTGAAAAACTGGGAGTGATAGTGTTTCTCATAGATACCAGTAGAAAATCTAGATTTGAAACTCAAATTGATATGGGCAAATCAGAAATGGCACGCAAAGGTCAGGATGAGAAACAGCTGGGCTAGAGAGTCTCATCACCTCATACAGCTCCAGGTTGTCACAGACCCCCCGAAGAGGTATTTTTTCTAAAAAGATTTATTGATTTATGCATACAAGAACTGGGGCACAGGCGAGAGGTATGTGTGGGGGTGAAAGGATTCACCAGAGACAGAGTGGGGTACAGAACTACAGACTGACTGAAATACACTTCCGAGGGGAGCAGTGGGTGAGCCAGGAGAGGTCTGCTGCACCATGAGAGTCACCTCCTTAGCTGGAGATCAAACTCATGCTGCAGTGGCTGCAGATAGCTTCATAGTGCTGCGTCTTAACCACTTGTGCCACGAGGGAGGCCCCCAAAGTGGTGGTGTGAGAGATGCTTGCAATCAGTACGTGTAGCCTGTTAAATAGCAACATACACAAGGACAGGCTGGAGTGCCATGCTGGACCTGGGGCCATGCTGGACCTGGGTTTGAGGATAAGGTAACTTATGTCAGCTCATTGAAGGGAAGGGGAGGCAAACATCTACATTATGGCTACAAGATTCTTTTTAATTCTGGCACAATATAACTTGAGACATTGCATTCACACCTTCCCTCACTCACTCATTCTATTTGATTTTATTTATAAATCACCAACTTTATGCCCAGCCATGAGCTGGATTTGTGAGTCAGACACTGAAATAAAGACAGTCTATTCCTCAAGAAACCTAATATCTCATTGGGCCTGTAAGCTCATGAGAAAGTTTACAATACTCAAAAGTTAGCAGATTTTTATTTTAATGCAGTAAATATTTCTTCTGCTTCATCGTAATTTGCATTTGGTTCAAATGCTGATCAAATCATCTCTTCTCCCAGACATTTTATATTTGTACATAAAGTAAAGGGGAGCTTCTGACCTTTTTGTTCCTGGCCTCTGCTGTGTGGTTAAGGTTTGTCTGCATATAAGAGATTCAGAAGGGTAAAGGGTAGGTTTCTTGTCAGCAAATTGTAGGAGACAAACATAGAGCTCCAGGTGGACAGCAGGAGGAGACACATGCCTCTCTCCATTTCTATAGATTCTTATTTTGTGTGTCTGGGCACCTATGTCACAGGTATTAAAGTACAACCCTTCTCTAAAGGGGATCAAAGGCTGGGAAAGGATTTTAAACTTAGGGCTCTTAATGAATTTCTCAGATAGAAAACAAAACAAACTCAATGACCATGGAAAGGCAGGTGTATATCACACACGCTGGAGACAGGTGAATCCCAGGTTCAGTGCAGACACATCCCCTTGGCACCTGCTGGCTTGGCTGCTCTGTGTGTGGCCTTTCTCCCCATCCACCTTGTCCTGTCTTGCATCATCACACTTCTTAGATTTTCTACCACAAAAATATCAATTCTTTGTATGAATTTTGGTTTGAAATGTCATCAAGAAGAATAATAACTGGCTTGGCTTGACTATCCAGAGATAGACTGTAGCAAGGTACCATTTACAGGATCTCTGAAATGGCTGGAGAGGAGAGGGAACAGTTCCCTAAAATAAGAGGTGTTAAATGCATCTCTTAGGAGAGTTTTTAGATAGACAAAAATGCTGCTTGCATATAGTTGAGTACCTACTGCAAGCCATTCAGTTTAGCACTGGGGATATAAAGATGAATAAAACATAATCAGCATCTTCTGGGAGCTCAAAATAAGTCTTCATTACTATGTCTTATAAGAAAATGGTATGTATAGAGTGCTGTGACAGCTTATAAGAGGGGCTCTAACTGAGCCTAGGGAGTGAAAGTGTATTCTTTGGCAGCAGGGGAGGAAAGAAATAATGTCCCAGGTAAAGCGGGAATCTTAGGCAGTGATCCACAGAGAAGGAGAGGGGGAGCTTTTGGGGACTACTCCAGGGGGAATCTGGGAGAGGTGAGGGGACATGAAGCTGGACACACCAGCAGAGGCAAAGCTCTGGGCTCATATAAAGATCAGGAGCCTTATTTATGCCACTGGAAATGGAGCAACAATTATGAGTTCTAAGTAGGAAATAGCATGATATGATTTGGATTTTTTTAAAGATTTATTTGTTTACGCATACAAGAACTGGGGTACAGGCCAGAGGTATGGGGCGGGGAGAGGATTCACCAGAGACAGAGCGGGGAACAGAACAAGCAGATAGACTGAAACACACTGCTGAGGGGAGCAGCGGGTGAGACAGGAGAGGTCTGCTGCACCATGTGGGTAGCTCCCTGGCCTGGGATCGAACTTGTGCTGCAGTTACCTTCATAGGTTGCATCTTAACCCCTTGCACCACCAGGAAGTCCCCCTGATTTCGATTTTAAGGAGACCACACAGGCTGCAGAGGTGGAAAATGGATTTGAGAGAGTGGGGGTGAGGAAAAGAGTGAGGAAGACAATTTGTGGTGCAGGGGGGCAGTTATAGCTGCAGGGTAATGGGGGGAAGATGAGTGACTTTCAGGATATAGGATTAGGGCAAGGATTGGGTTGGTGGGGTCTTAGGGACAAGAGATGTGTGAATGACATCACAGCAAGCACCGAGGCATAATTCTCTAACTTGTTTTGAATAAATCTCACACATGGATGCTTATTATTTTTTTTTGTAGGATACCCTAAACTTGTGATATGTTAAAATTTATTCACAAATAACTAAACAGATGATATTGTTAAGTCTCATTGCAGATCCAACAGCCAACCTTCATTTTTTTTTAATCTATGGAAGGAAAATTAAAAACTGAGAACATTTGGTTTAATAAGTTAATGTTTTGCCCCTGAGAATTGGGGAAAGGTCATTTTTTCATTTTGGTGACAAAAAAAATCTGTCTCCTCATTCACAACTAGCTGGTGTTCAGTGTGGGGATAGTTTGAGAGTTACTGGACTTGATGTGAGAGGCTGGGGGTAAGAGAAGCTTGAAAATAAGACTGGAAAAATAATTCAGAGTAAATCAAGCAGTGCAGTGTTTACTGATGTTTCCTTACCATGTTTTGCATTTTCATTTCCCCTTGTATTTTTTCCTTATTTAATACTTTTTTTCCCCCCTTAAATGGATTTTGAAACTTAAATTCATTTTGAAAGGAAATTTTACAGTACGGCCACACAAGGAAAACCAGTTTCAGTTCCCCAAAATAGAAGATAAAATAAGTATAATGAAAACAAACCAACATTATTAAATTCTGGCTAGAATAATGCTGCTTGGGAAGACTCTGTGCCTGAGGTTTGATCTCCCATCTTTTTTTTTTTTAATATTTATTTATTTATGCATACAAGAACTGGGGTACAGGCCAGAGGTGTGGGGGGTGAGAGGATTTGCCCGAGACAGAGTGGGGAATAGAACAGACAGACTGAAATACACTGCAAAGGGGAGCAGCGGGTGAGTCAGGAGAGGTCTGCTGTGCCATGTGGGTAGCTCCCTGGCCGGGGATTGAACTCATGCTGCAGTGGCTGGGAACAACTTCAGAGGTTGCGTCTTAACCCCTTGAGCCACCAGGGAGGCCCCTGATTTCCCAGATTTTTAGCAAACACCTCTCTGAGATGATTAGAAACCTTCTTTCTGGGCATGTATCTTGCTTGCTTTTTTCAGCCTCCCTTTTACAGGCTGTGATCATATGACTAAGCTCCAGACAATGGATTCAAGAGAGAGCAATAGTGCCTCCTCCAGGCCTGGCACATGACAACTTTCTGTGTCATCCTCTACATCCCCTCTCTAGAGGGGAGCCAGTAAAAATCTCTGGGACCATAGGGGACATCAGAGCTACAGGCCCTATAGACAGAAGGAACCCATGCACTGGAGTCACTGCTTGAAAGCCTGCCCAGTAAAAATCCCCACTTAATAGACAATGGTTTTGTAATTGTGTAAAGCCACTGAGATTTGGGGATGGTTTATTATAACTGGTAGTCTTTGTTGACTAAAGACTAAAGCACTGCTGAAGACACGCTCGCCCAAATTGAACATTTTTCCTTGTGTAACAAGAAAGGATCAAGTAAACTTTAAAAGCTAAAAATATTTTTGCTTTCCAAAGTAATGTGATTTTCTCTGGGTTTATTAGCCTCTTACCAGTGTTTTTCATCCCAGTCTCTAGAAAATATCAGAGGAGGACATTGTAAAATTAAGACTTATATTAGTATTCTTAAAATTCTCTCTCCTCCTGCCCCAAATATGCCTGAAGATTCTCATACATTCTCATCAGTAATAATAGTTAGCTAGAGTATTGATTATTTTTCACAGAAAATATGGGTGTCTCTGTTTTGGGTTGGAATGGAGTAAATATCGAAATCTGGTGTGGTAAGGCATCTGAAATATTACAAGCAGTAACTGCCACCCTCTTAACCACACATACTTCTGATGTTGTCCTACCTTTTGATCATCAAAACTTCAGGGTCTATGGGTCATCTATGAAGAATGCTAAGTAGGGCAATCCATGTTTAGATCTGTGGTTCAAAGGCAGAACTCCAGTGACAGCAAAAAAAAAAAAAAAAATGGATTGGAGGGAGAGATTCAAGTCTGGGCTTACTGTAGAACAGAATCGCATATTCATTTCTGTTTCGTTATTGAGAATTAAGACTAAATTATGCCATGAAAATAGGCAACTTTCCTTTTCATGTGTTAGGAGGGGATGTTTTAATTTTAAAAATATCTACCATATTGAAACTACACTTCCATCAGGTGAAGTGGCTGACATCCATGGATTGTGAAAGAAATGTTGGAGATTAATTAGAACTACCACAGTGTGACACAGACGCTATAAACTCTTTTACAAATTGCACTTAATTAACATTTGCTTAACAGAATATCCTTTCTCTGCTGAACAACTTGCATTTAAATTGTATTTTTCTCCCCTCTTGTCCATGTCCTTGGTTGTTTCAGAGGCTTCTGTCCAACTTCTTTTCCACTTCATTCCTTTTATAGACTTAAAAGATAAATGAAAGAGTATCATATTAACACTTCCATGCAGAGACTGCTGAGTCCTTTACTGTCTCATTTTATCTCTAGGGAAAGAACTTGTCCTAGATGCCAGCCCACATGTAATGGGATGACATAAAATTCCAGCCCCATGTCCTTCAGGAAGCCCAGAGGTCTCAGGTCTGAACTGACCTCTCTTCAAACTCCTGTAACACCTGCAGGACAGAAGGATCGTATTCCAACTTGAGTTGCACTGAAATTGTGTCGGTTGTGTACATCTGCTTTAAAAGAGCATACACTCATGTAGGTCAGGATTGCGTCTGTTTTGCTTCAAGTAATGACCCCTTGAAAACAACATGTACCAATCCCCCACAATTTAATCAATGCTTTCTACATACCACATGAAAAGGGGTAGGTAGATGAAAAAAGCAGCTAATACTACTCTGAATTATTCACAAAGAAACCCACTTTTCCCAGAATTCAGGTGATCTCACAAGCCTGGGACCAAGTTACATGCAGTAGGAGCGTGGTGGCGTAGAATACAGCTGCTACTTTATGTGCATAGAGGAGGGTACAAGCTTTACATATCGCCATTTTCCATTTTTCCCCACAATACACAGAAATCTTAGCTGCCTGGAGCCAATAGCCTCTTGACTACAGTCCCTGAGACTATGCTGTTGCTGAGATTTTGTCTGTCCTCAGGATATATGTGTGTCCACATCTGCCATTTGGATGTATGTGTATGTGTAATGTGGATGCGTGTGGAGGTGAAATGTTCCAAAATTTACCTGCTGGATAACTGGAAGATATATTTAAACCTCAGATTACTTAAAGGCTGTCAGATTTTGTGGTACCCATATATGCAGCCTGGAGATTATGGTGGTACTTACAACCATAGATTTCCTACTTGATCATTCTAGATGAACTAAATCACACTTGCAGAGATGTACAAGTTGGGAAAGGAAAAGAGTCCTGGGGCAGATAAAAAGTGGGACTCTCCAAAATGAGTAGCCTGTTGAGGTTGGAGGATGCAATTGCTTTCTCAGGCCTAGAGGGCAGAATGAGATTAGGAATCAGGGGATCATTCTTTCCGCCTAAAGTTGTAACCTCTTGGATACCTTTCTTTGGACAAAGGAAAAACAATATTTAAGTATAGTTTAAAATTTCCCCCATTCCACCTTTTCTAAATGTTATGATTTCTATTAGTGACGTCAGCACCTCCTTGATGACTTGGATGGTAGTACGGAGGACGAAGAAATGAGAAGTGTGAATTGCCCACATTCACTCTGTCGCTCTATTACTGTCATGGAGGAGTATCTAGGAGTTGCCAGCATCAACCAGCTGTAAAGAATACTTTTATTTCCCAATTCCTTATCTTTCTTGTACTCTAGTGTCAAAAATTTCCTTTATGTTTTTAATTTCAAGAATTGTATATTTAGGGCCTCCCTTGGTGGCACAGCATTTGAGCACTGGGCTGTGAAGCTGCCCGCAGCCTCTGCAGTGCCAGTTTGATCCCTGGCCACCGGCAAAGGTCCCACATGGTGTGACAGACCTCTCCTGCCGCCCGCTGCTCCCCTCAGCAGTGTATTTCGTCAGTCTGACTGTTCTGTTCTCTGCTCTGGCTCTGGTGAATTCTCTCACCCTCCCATGCTTCTGACTGTACCCAGTGCTTGTCTAAATAAATAAATAAATAAATCTTAAAAAAAAAAGTGTATATTTAATTTCCAAGAGCACTCTTTTGTTTACAGATTTCTTCCTGTTCTTTTTATTAAAAGTTTTACTTTTTTTTTTAAGAGTTGTTTGTCTTTATTTATGCATACAAGAGATAGGGCATAGGCCAGAGGTGTGGGAGGGAGGTGCGTGGATTCACCAGAGACAGAGCGGGGAGCAGAACAGGCAGACTGACTGAAATACACTGCTGAGGGGAGCAGCAGGCGAGTTGGAGAGGTCTGCTATGCCATGTGGGTAGCTCCCTGGCCAGGGATCAAGCTCGTGCTGCTGATAGCTTGGTAGCACTGAGACTTAACCCCTTGTGCCACCAGGAGGCCCCCTGAATTCTGCTCTTGTTTGAAGGACCTGCCTCCTCATCTACAGAGCCTTTCATCAATACTTTTCAGGTCAACTTTCTCCTTTTTACCTCATTAGTAAACACTCCTTTTCCATTCACCTAGTGTTCCAGAAATACATGTGGAAATATCTTGTTTGTTAATGTTCTCTACCCTTCTCTTTTTATTTTTCAAGTTGTTTTCTATTGAGGAGATGATGGGGGAGGGTAAAGCCAGGGAGGGAGAAAAATAGAGATAGAGAGAAAATGAAATGAATATAAATGTATTTATGTGCCTAGTTTGTACACGAACCATCAGTGAAAGATTTAATCAGTGCATAGTTGATGAATGAATGAATGAATGGTCCCCTCAGAAACCTTCCCCACATCCGGGGGAGAAGGTGCTCAGTTTGTAATTATTTTTCAAGGAGAATTATGACCTATGGCAATGTTGACTCCTGCCCATCAAAATCTGTGCTTTCCTTCATCATAATGTGAAGTTGCTGCAGGGAGAGGATTGGAAGCAAAGGACACATTTCTCTTTACACACAGATGTGGCCATGTGAATGTTTTTTGGCAGTGCCAGGTGAGCAGAAGTAAGCTGTGTCACATCAAGACTGAAGTTTTTAAGGAGTGAGAGTGTCCAATATACTGTTACGCGTTTGTTTTTTGCTTTAGGGAATGGTAAGGCCACAAGATAGAAAATTTGGTCACTGAATCAACACATGAAAATGTAACTTGCTAAGCCAGCAACACCCACATTAGCTGTTGTGTTAAACCACTGACATTTTGGTGTTTTTTTTTTTTTATAGCAACTAGCAATACCTTAACTAAGACAGTATTCTAAAAAGTGAAGTACCACTATCCTAGGATATCTGTGGAATGGAGCATATTTTTAATACTAGGTAGAAATTAGATGAACCTTTAAGACATCAATATCACAAGTATTGGAATCCAAAACATGAAACCATTTGTCTTTTCTTGAAAACATCTCTATTATTAAATTTTTGGAGTTTCCATAAAAATTGGCAGAAAATAGTTCTGCAGTTTTGCAAAGTAGTCATTTCTCTTCTGGGGACCATGATTATAGCTGAAAGCCCAGACAAGATCTATTAGGATCTATCTTACGTGTTTTAAAAAATGAGCTCTTAACTGTTTATAGTGGTTTCTAGTTTGTAATGTGTTTATCAAGCATTAGTTCATCCACCCAAAGTCAAACAGAGAAAAAAAGAAATTAGAATGTTACCAGGCAAAATATCTAAAAATCGTCACCTCTTTCACAGGTCATAGGTTCAACCACCCACCAGTACAAATGCCAACAAAAGTGGTTTTCATGAAATAAAAACACTGATTTATCTAACCGAAGGGTAGACGGGAAAGGAGAAATAGCAGAGTAGATGCAAGTAAGGGTTGAAGTTCCAGTTACCAGGATGGTACAAAGCTGCTATTACAGGAGCCAGCTGGGTGCACAAGACCTGTATGCCTGACACCCATATCTGCAGACTGCAGAACCCCAGGGCAAAGTCTTACCAAATCCATCCACACCAGGGTGGCAGGATGTGGGGGTGAAGAAGCTTTGACCACAAAAAGAGTGAGACCACAAACTTTTAAAAGGCTTCCAAAATGACTGTTTATCTCTCTTTCCTTCCCAGATGCCCCCTTACTCAAGACTTAGGGGTGGAGTTCAGAACCATAACACTGAGCAGGCATTGTCCCTTCCAACCTGGGAAGTGTTCTGGTTGGTGTGTTTGAGTGTGAATTGGGGTGGATTTTGATGGACATTGAAGCTGTGTAAACCTGGGAATATGTCACGGTTTGTGGGTCATCATCCATGTGCAAGATACAACTGTAAGATACAACACTGGTTTAAAGTGTAACAAGGACAGGGTTTATTTATAAGAGGGAAATTGGGAGAGATAAGGAAAAAGTTTCTAAGGCCACAAATGGCCATCTGTCCCACCCAAGATAGTATCCACAGTGTCCACAGTATCCAGTACTCCAAAGCAAAAGTTGCCTGTTTAAGATTGTGTTTTCCCTTTGACAAGAGTCTGAAGCTGTCGGCACACTGCTAAGTAGTGGACTGGGACCCAACTCACAGTGGCAGCTGGAGGTAGTCACAGGCTTTTCTGCTGAGGCAGCACTGCAGCAGATAGCAGAATCTTTCTGAAGGCTGAGCTGGATAGTGATGGAGATAATAGCACCAGGAGAGAGTGTCCAACTTGTCAGAGGCAGAGGCAATGGTCAGGCAGTAATGATGGAGGGTCAGAAGTGGTGGTCAGCAATTAGAGATAACTGCATAGCTATTAGAGGTGGTGAGACAGCTTTTAGAGGTGGCCAGCACAAGCCAGAAGTGCTGGCCAGTGTGGGCCAGCAGGCAGCAAGATGGAAGATCAGGCACAAGTGTACAGTTCTCTCAGAGGCATTGGGTACATGCCAGCAGTGACAATCATGCTGGAGGCAGAGGTGGTGGTCAGGCAGTGGAAATCAGATGAGAAGGTCTCAAAGATGAGATTCAGAGGTCTAAAGTGAAGGTCTGGATACCTCCCAATGAGTGTGTCTCTGAAACAAAGGTCTCAAGGAGTCTTGAAGGTCTAAGTTTCTGAGGTGAAGGTCTTGATAAGTCTTGGAGGCTGAGTGTCTGAATCTGTCTGCTGCCTTTTTCCTTTCAGGGTGTCCAGATCTCAAACTTGATTAGCCAATTTTCAAAATTGCACTCGTTTTGAAAATGAAACCCCATCGGAGTGTGAAAATCTGCCCTGTGCTGAGGTTGGTCATACTGTTACAGAGCAACCGTGATATAAAATGTGTTGCCTGACTGTGGGTCCTCACACGTGCACTTAAAGGGGACTTAAACTGCAGGCACACACAAAAGGTTAATCAAAGGTTTATTTACAAGGAAAGAGAAAATGATGAAATGAATAACTCAGGGAGAGAAAGAGGTAGATAAATTCATAAGTGCGTTGTGCCCATTCCGCTGACCTGGAATCCCAAATGACCCATCAAGAGCTGGCTAAAAGCCCAGTGCCATGAGGCCGAGAGCCTGACCCCCCATTCACATGGCCAGTTATATCCCCAAACAGAAAACATGGCTGCTTAACTCCATCCTCAGTTCCTCGCAACTCTTCCTTTGGTGATCAAGGGATTTGTAGATCCCAGTGTCTTGATGGAGTGGGGGTGGAGTCCGCAAAACCTGTAAGGAGTTTCCTCAGGACATCCTTTCTCCCTAACAATACTGCACAGAGAATAGGGGATGCTCAGCTGCACCTGTGAGCCTGGAGCCCAAGGGGACTCCTCTTGCAGCATGGCTTGCTCCTGGTCTGGGAGGTAAAGGCAGCTGCCCAGAAGGCCCAGGGACTGCAGGGTTCAGCCACCCTAAGCTGCTCCCACAGAAATGAAATGAAAACTAAAAAATTAGAAGTATATATCCAATGTTTAATTGAATCAAACTCGACTCTCTGCTGGGTATAGACCTTTGGGAGGACCAAAACCAGTCAGATGTCTGCATCAGGGCTGACCCTCCCCTTCCTCTGGCACGGGTCTTTCCTTAGACATGTTAATGACATTGAACTGCAGCTGAACTGTGTTGAATTTTCTGCTCTGGCTTTGGAACACAATCTGTCCTTCTGTATTCTTCAGTCTCAATCCATTACATCTTATTTTTGCAATTTAGCTCTCAGTTTCAAGGGTGCCTTATTGACTCCTTTATGTGTCAACTGCATCACCATTTTATAGAGAAGGAGACTGAAGTCCAGAAAGAGGGAGGGATTTACTCAAGGTCTCCCGGTGGACTGAGAACATATAGAAAACAGTCAGTGGTGTTGGACTCAAAGGATTTGTGTTCTGTTTCCCAGGGGCTCACCACTGGGTAGGGAAACAGGCATTGAAGGATATCACCAGGGTGTCTTGGCCTGAGTCCAAGAGGCTATATAGGAATGGGACTCCCATGGCTTTCCTTTCTGCCTTCCCTATTTTTATTTATATTTAAAGATTTATTTATTTATGCATACAAGAACTGGGGTACAGGTCAGAGGTGTGGGGGGTGAGAGGATTCACCAGAGATAGAGTGGGGAACAGAACAGGCAGACTGACTGAAAATCACTGCTGAGGGGAGCATTGGGTGAGGCAGGAGAGGTCTGCTGAACCATGTGGATCACCTCCCTGGCCGAGGATCCAACTTGTGCTGCAGTGGCTGCAGATAGCTTCATAGTACTGTGTCTTAACAACTCGCACCACCAGGGATGGCCCTTCTCTGTTTTTAAAGACTGAGTTAAAATGAAATTCAAATAATGTCTGGGTTTGGCATTTAAAAATGGGCAGAATACTGTGAGAGACTGTGAAAATCTAGCTAGCAGAGCCCAAGGGAGGAGGGTGTAGGAAAAAGAGCCAGTCTCAGGCTCAGAGCTCTGAAGGGACTTGGGGGCTCTGGGTCTGGTGTGATATCTGTTATATGAACCCCTCCTGACCAGCCCCAGCGTAATATGTATATATTTTCAGAGGCAGAAGGTTGAACATATTGAAGGAGAAAGAGTATTTTGGTACTTGAGCTAGCCTGTTACAGGGCCTCTACACAGGTGGGGCATGACTGCTCAATCCTTTCAGATGGTAGTGAGGAAATGAAATGCAATGTTGAACAAGATGGCAGCATCAATGGTGTCAGTGACTTGGGGGTGGTAATATAAGCCTCCCTGGAATCAACCACAAGGCTAATACTTTGAAAGTGAGTTATGGCAATATAACAGCAACATGTTGAGCAGTGGCATGGACTGATCTGGGAGAGAAGTGAGAACTGGGGACGTAATCTAAGTGATTCTGACACACATTTCTGATTGAGATCCGGAAGGAATTGTGAAAAAAGGAAAACAGGAGACTAAGCGCCCATATTTTTATGGAAGTGTCTATGAATCTAGAAAAAGTAAGGCTATAGGCAAATGAGGTCTGGTGGCCTTGGGTTATTCATGCTTTTGATCAGGGACTAAGTGCTCTAATTAAGAGAAGAGGTGGTAAGGATTAGGTGCACTGGGGAACTGGGTTGTCTGAAATCTGATAGATGGTCTTTCCTCTTTGATAGGCTGCTACTTCTTGAACACTACTCAGTAGCCAAGCTCCTTCCTTAATGCAGTCACCATCTATGTTCTTAAGAACCCAGACTTCTGACACTGGCATTAGAGGAGCTCAGCTTCATAATATTTTGTGAATTTTGCATTTACATCCTATAACCTCATGGAGTTCTCCAAGATCCTTTAATTTCAGAACTTGAGGAAGAGCCTAGCTTTCTCAAAGTCACATCAAATTCACATGGATTCCCCACTTCTCTGTTTTCCTCTGCACTGCCTATGCCTCCCTATGCATTCAGCTCAGGTTCTTCCCTGGATTTCACTAAAAATCCACTCAGTGAATATTTCATGAGTTTTGTATAATTTTCTAAAGTTTAGGGCTATGGGAATGGCAATGATGCACACTGCACAAGCACTACCACTTATCTCCTCCTTTCTCTCATGCCTCCTTTACCTCTTCATCCCAACTCTGTTCAGTGGAAACATGTCCCTCTCCCATGTATTCTGCAGAGCCATTCCCCATGTTTCCAGTTCCACAGCCTTAAAGCTGACCAATTTCCACTCTGAGCATGCTTATTAAGGCATATGAATGTCATCTTCATTCCTCTAGGGAAGAATATTATCTCCACGTCTTGTTTTTCTCAAGTAACTTCTTTCCTTCTCACATCGAATCACTTGCTAAATGACATCAACTCAGAGACTTTTCTCCTGCATGTTGCATCCTGGAGAGGTTAAAAAATACAGATTCTAGAGTTCCACCCAAGGCATCCAAGATTGACCACTACAGCTTATCAGCACTTATTCCAGGCTCATCTTCCACCACTGAGAATCTACTTTTTGTCAACATCCTTGAGTTTTCAGGAAGTCAATAACTTTATACCCTGAAGGCAGCTGGCTGCTTGGGTGTGAGTGGGAACACAAGCTCATCATGTGCTTCCCCATGATTAATGAGGGAAAACTCTGGTACAATATTCAACAAACAATGGGAATGTGAAACGCTTGGGGAAAAGAGGCACCAGCAGATTCTGGTGCTTAGAACAGTGCCTGGCATGGAGCCAGTAATCAATTACTGGGTGGGATAAGGGTTTCCTGAGTGGAAGGACTTGAGGATCAAGAAGCATTTGTCAGGGCCTCCCCTGGTGGCGCAGTGGTAGACCTCTGGGCTGCGAGGCTGCCCGCAGCCTCTTCAGTGCCAGTTCGTTCCCTGGCCACCGGCAAGGGTCCCACATGGTGCGCAGACCTCTCCTGTCACACCCGCTGCTCCTCTCAGCAGTGTATTTCATCAGTCTGCCTGTTCCGTTCCCCGCTCTGGCAAATTCTTTTACCCTCCCATGCTTCTGATTGTACCCAGTGCTTGTGTAAATAAATAAATAAATCTAAACAAACAAACAAAAAAAGAAGCATTTGTCATGGGGAGGAGCAAATTGTAAGGATAATACAATGAAGGTTTGGAGGTAGGGATGAAGGTTTTCATCCCTGTATCTAGGGACGGCCTGGACATACAGTCACAAAAGAAGTTGGAGGTAAGTCAAAGATGGACACTGGAAGACTTGGCTTTTGGAAGTGATGAGGCAAGGGCTATAAACAAGGGAGGATATATAAGAAATGATGCTTGGGAGAACTGGTATGATTTTGGTGTACATTGTGAGAGTGAAAGAGATGGATGAGTCACTGAGGGAAATATCAGAACCACAGTACTGTCAATGAACCCCAAATTTCAAGTGCTGCCGCCAAGCAGGAAGCCGTCCCCTCTTGGGCACCATGTCTATATTAGTAACTCCCACCCTTTTCCCTGGGACTGTCAACCTGGCACAGATGCTAAGCAAGTCAGAACCAGTGTTTTGAAAAGAAAAAAGGTCCTATGTGCACTGTACTTGCTTTGAGAAGAGAGAACAGTTTCGTGTCCTCCTTTGATTCTCTTGATTCTGACCTTGCTCTAACAGAACACAAACAAAGCCATACTTCGCTATGCAGAGCAAGAAGGAGAGGCCCAGCCTTATTTACCTATTATTTACCTATTTATTTACTTGCTTATGTTCTTTTTCGCATGAGGGGCAGTTTTGCTTTCCCATGTTTTGAAAGCAACTAAAATGTACAGTGAACCCTTCTAGAGAGTAACAAGCTGCTGAATGTGATGATGAGCTCTGGCATTTTGCTTAAGGGGAGGCTGTAAAGCATCGGAACATCACAGGGGACATGACTACAGGGGAAGAAGGCAAACATTCCTCTGATGAGGATGGGAGTGAGGGGCTTCAGTGGGAATGGGCGGCTTCTGTGTGCTGGCAGCCTTTACAAATGGGACTGCCAGGTTTACTCTTTTTCCTTTACTCCTAGGCTGCTGTGCCCAAATTTTGTTGTAGTTAGGGACTACAACAGCAGCACAGTTTGCTCTGATTTGGAAACAAGAAAAGCTGGTCTCATGATTGTCTGTGCAAGATTGCAGCACATCTGAAATTTTGGATGCACCACTGGAAGGCAGGCTGCCCAGACTTCGCTTCCACATCAGCTTGCTGAGGTCTGACTGCTTTGCATTCCTTCTCCTTGCCCTCTCTTCTCTCTTTCTTCCCTCCCTCTTCTCTTCCCACCTCTTTTACTTTCCTTTATCATTCCCTCTCCCTTCTCATTTAAAATCACTTAAAGGAATATCACAAATAATTTTTCAGACAATTCACACATTCGCCCTAATTTTTTCTAATGTACTTTTCCCCCATCCTCAGCATTTCTTATTTAGTAAAGCATATATATATATATATATATATATATATATATATAATATTATAATATATATATAATTCTGAGTCTGAGATTCCAGTCTATTTTTAGGACAGACAATCTTGCTAAGGGCCTTCTTGGGACATGCAGAGCAGACTCCCAGGTTCCTCAGACCTCCTTCCTGATGACAGAGAAAGGGGCAGGTATCCCAGCCTGAGCCAGAGCAAGTACCAAGTGAACTTTATCCAGAACCTAAATGTGTTGTCTTCAGCTTAGTCCAGCTCCTTTAGGGAGGTGAAGGTGAGAGGAAGAGAATTGAGCTGGTAATGGGGTGTTGGCTGTATGTTATGTTCTTTTTTTAATTTAAATATTTTATTTTATATAATTCTTACATCTTTTTTCATCTTTGCACAATGTATGCATTTTCATTTGGGCTATAATCCCCATAAAATTGCACCCCCACCCTTATTTTGACTCTAGTCCTTCCTTTCCCTGCCGCTCCCTCCCCTCCCTCCCTGTAGTGTGTCTCTGGTTTATAGTTGCTTGTTGATTTTGATTTTTACTTTGCATTGATTAGTCTTTTTCCTGGTCTCTTATTTAGGTTTTCTAAATTCCTGCTATGAGTGAGACCATCTGGTATTTTTCTTTTTCTTTCTGACTTATTTCACTGAGCATGATCCCTTCTAGCTCCATCCATGTTGCTGCAAACTGTATGTGTTTATCTTTTTTGATTGCTGAGTAATATTACATGGTGTATATGTACCACTTCTTCTTGAACCAGTCATCTATTTTTGGGTATTTGGGTTGTTTCCAAAGCTTAGCTATTGTAAATTGTGCTGCTATAAACATAGGTGTGCAGGTGCCCTTTGGAATTACTGTTTCTGTGTCATTTGGGTAAATACCTAGGAGTGGAATTGCTGGATCATATGGAAGCTCTATGTTTAGTAGGTCCAGAAATCTACACACAGCTCTCCATAGTGGTTGGACCAATTTGCACTCCCACCAACAGTGCAGGAGAGTTCCTTTTTCTCCACAACCTCGCCAATATTTGTTGTTGCTACTTTTTTTAATATGTGCCATTCTCACTGGTGTAAGATGGTATTTCATGGTAGTTTTGATTTGCATTTCCTTGATTATAAGTGATGTTGAACATTTTTTCATATACCTATTGGCCATTTGTGTTTCTTCTTCAGAGACATTTCTTTTTAGCTCTTCTGCCCATATTATGACTAAATTATTTTCTTTGTTTTTGTTGAGTTTCATGAGCTATTTGTAGATTTTGGTGATCATTCCTATTAAAAGAAATAGAAGAAGACACAAAGAAATGGAAAGACATCCCCTGCTCATGGATTGGAAGAATTAATATTATTAAAATGGCCATCCTACCAAAAGAAATATACAGATTCAATGCTATTCCAATAAAAATTTCAATGACATTCTTCAAATAAATAGATCAATTATTGATGAACTTCATATGGAATCACCAATAACCCCAAATAGCCAAAGCTCTTCTGAAAAAAGAAGGGAATGGAGGCATCACACTCCCAGACTTCAAACTATACTACAAAGCCATAATCATCAAAACTGCATGGTATTGGAACAAGAACAGACACACAGAACCAATGGAATCAAATAGAAAATCCAGAAATAAACCCACAGATTTATGGTCAACTAATATTTGACAAAGGAGCAAAGAATATGCACTGGAGCAAAGAAAGTTTGTTCAATAAATGGTGCTGGGAAAACTGGGTCGCTACTTGCAAAAGAATGAAGCTTGACCACTACCTCACACCATGCACAAAAACCAACTCAAAATGGATTAAGACCTGAAACCATAAAATACATAGAAGGAAATACAGGTGAAACACTATATGATATGCACATCAAAGACATCTTTACAGACACATCACCCAAAGCAGTGATAGTGAAGGCAAAGATCAACAGCTGGGACTACATCAAATTAAAGAGCCTCTGCACAGCAAAAGAGACAATAACAAAAACAAAGAGAAACCCCACCAACTGGGAGAACATTTTTGCACACAACACTAATGATAAAGGACTGATCACAAAAATCTGTATGTTATGTTCTTTCCAGGGTCTTGCCCAGGTTTATGAGATGCAGGACTCTGTACCTTGCTCTCTGCAGCATTTGACTCAGTATGAGACATTTCCTACTTGAAAAATCATCCAAAGGAACATATAAGGTCAAACTACAATATTCTCTAATGCAAACAATGTCTGCAGTTGTGAGCCACCTACTGGTAATTTTCCTCTGGTATTTAGCATTATAGGCTAGACTTTCACTAGCCTGAGATCCACCTACTTTTGAGTCAGTTGTTATTTGGTTTCTAGACTTTTCTGAACTGTGTGTAGGGGACATGGGACTCCCAGGGGTTGTTTGTGAGCATATTCACATCAAACATGACTGTCCCTTTGCAGAAAGTTCTAAATGGGAATCTGGACACTAGAGTCATCTTTGTAGTGCTATCTTCTGGTGATTGGTACAGTGCTTGATGCATACGCAATTGTTAATGTTGGATTAATGACTAATATGTGCAATCAATTCCCTATGATATATACACATAAGTTTTCCTCTACGCATTCTCCTATTGCCATTCCCTTCAACTGGGAAGCAGATTTCTTCTTTTTTACCCTGAAAAGGAATGTAAGGGTAGAACAAAGCACAAAGAGACTCTGGATTTTATTTGTGTTGTCGCTCGAAGAGGTCGGTTAAGTTTCCTGAGAGGAGATTGGAGAGGGGGTGTCACTGAGAATCACAAAGAAGTGGAAGGATTTTCTAACACTCAAATGAGATTGCTTGGTGCTGGGAGTGGGGAAAGGTCTGTGTCTTTCAAAATCAATGCCTTATAATATAAATGTCTCTGAGATTTTTAAACTTCATGTGTGGCTGCAGAAGGCGCAGGCTGGAGGGCTGTCTGCTTGCAATGAGTACTTCCTAGTGCCTCCAAGATCCAAATACTGTTCTAAGTAGTTTACAAATATTATCTCATTTAATCTTCAACTTTCCTATGTGGCAGCATTACTAGGCAGAGTATCTAAAAATTGTCACCAGTCAGAACCTTACATTGGTTCTGGGTCCAGCCTCTTACCACCACAAATGCAAACAATACAGGTCGAGGGTACAGCAAAAGAAAAAAAGGATTTATTTAATTAATTTATTTTAGCAAAGTAGAGGGAGAAGGTCCAGTTACCAACTAATGGTGCCAGGTGGAGCTGCAGCTACAGGAGCCAGCACTGATGCCACAGAAGCTTGATGCTGGCTGAGGTGAGGGTCTCCCTCTTGCCTGCGGGAGGGGTGGGGAGGCAGCAAAGGCCCATCACCCAGCAATGGCTGCTTTCCACAGCAGCTTTGATGGCAATGAGACCAATCCCACATGGATTGGTTCCTATCCAAGACTCAAATTCTTTGTAGCAACCCCCTCTTTCAGAATACCAGGGTGCGGTTCAGACCTAGGTGCTGGGTGGCAGTCCTCGCTGACCTGGACAGTGTTCAACCCCTCATCTGTGCCTGGATGCTCCAACAGTAGGTACCATTACTATTGGTCTCATTCCATTCCAGATGGGGAAACCGAGGCTCAGAAAGCTCGACTAACTTGCCCAAGGTGACCCAGCTAATAATTTACAGAGAGCCAGAATTGAAATCCAGGCCATGGGGCTCTATAGTCCATGTCTGAACGAAGATGTGCTTTTGGCTAGGGTGGGGGATCATTTAAAGAGCAGAGAGTTCTGAGAATGACTGAAGCTGGAGGGGAGGGGGCTCAGAGTTGAAATTGTAGTACCTTAAGAGAAATGAGGGCAGCTCAGTGCATTGGCAGGGATTCATTTGTCTACAAGTCAGTGACTTAATATTATTTAAACTTCACATATGTGATATCCTGAAGTGAACAACTTTTTATTCCCATCTGGCTTCCCTGATGCCAAGAATTGGGCACATAAAGACCAAGAAGGACCAAATGGCTGGATGAACAAGCTTGCTTCCCTCTGACTTTCATCTTGATTATAGTTGGGGAGCAGGGGCTTCCCACAGGGGTGACACTCCATCTCATTCCCTGGAGAACATTTCCCAGTGTCTCAGGCAGAAGCAGAAGCAGACCCTGAGACCAGGGTGTGAACAGAAGTGGTTTGTTTGGGAAGGAGAAGACTACATAGGAGCAAATGATCTCTCAGAGAACAATGAGGTTCATCCTGTCTGAGATTGTTGACAAGAAAGACACCTCAGGATTATCCAACCTGACTGTTGAGAAGGCTAGGTGTGTAGCTTCTAACTTCGAGGGCTGCTGGAGAACAGAGAGGCATTAAGCTCTTCCTGCAGCCAGTTTCCTGGTGGAGCTGCAACAGCTGCAGGGGCCACCTCAGGAGATGTAGGCAGAGAGGATGAGGCAGGTGCTGTCTCTGCTGGTCTTCCCACCAAGTATGCTTTCCATTAAGAGTCTGCAGGGGCGGCTGCAGAGGACACCGCTGATCACTCCTGGAGATGCCATGCAGGGAGCTTGCCATTTTGCAACTGGGGCTCCAGCCCTGCTTGTTTGCAGACGGCATCTGCTTTTTATTTCCATGCGGGTTTTCAGAGCCCATCACTGAATGTGCTGCTTAGTGGTATCAGCTCCTGCTTTGCATCCGGGAGTCTTCTGCAAGCTGCTTGTTTGAGGAATTAATTAACAGCCTGTGGGAGGATACAAGTTTGCTGACAAAAGGAAAACTTTTAAATGTGTTATGAATTAATAGTCTTACATGGAATCCATGACAGTAAACAACTCTTTGCAGACACTTACCAGGGCTTACGTGGGAGTGTGCGTGGTGGCCTGATCTTCTGCTGGGGTCTCTCTTTATGACCCTGGGCTTCTGAGGTTCTTTGATGGCCTCTTGAGGATGATGGATATAATTTTTTTGCCTGATTTCCAAATCCCCACAGTTACGCCTATTGTTTCTTACCTATTACCCCCCCTTACACACAGATAGTTCCAACTCTTGCTTACAGATTTCATCTGGAATGTTCCTTTTCTTTATTTTATTTTTAAGATTTATTTATTTATGCATACAAGAGCTAGAGTGTAGGCCAGAAGTCTGGGGGGATGGTGTGAAAGGATTCACTAGAGACAGAATGGGGAGCAGAACAGGCAGATCTACTGAAATATACTGCTGAGGGGAGCAGCGGGCCAGACAGGAGAGGTCTGCTGCACCATGTGGGTTTTATGTGGGTTGCTTCCTGGCCTGCTGCTGGTGACAGCTTAATTGCACTGCCTTTAACCCCTGCACCACCAGGGAGGCCCTGGAAAGTTCCTTTCTACCATCACTACCACCATTCACCTATGCCACGTTCTTCTTTGTTCCTCAACATCCAGTTCTAGTTTCATCTCCCAATCCAGAGTAGGCTGGCGGAATCAGGAGATGAGAAGGGAGAGGAAAAAGAGAGAAGGGAAGTTGAGAGAGAGGGGTGTGTGTGTGTGTGTGTTGATATCAGGGTTATGCAAACTAGATTTGCTCTACTCACCTATTTTTATAAATAACTTTTTACTGGAACACAGCCATGCCCATTTGTAGCATCTACAGCTGCCTTCTCACTGCAATGTAGAATTGAGTAGTTATGACAGTATTGCCAGCAAAGGCTAAAATATTTACTATCTCATTCTCTGTAAATTTATCTATCCCTACTTTCTATATTTCTTAACTTGTTCTGAGAAAAACTTCAGGAAGTGAAGAATCACTTAGAAATGTGGCCATTCAATTGTGCCCCTCCAGACTTTCTTCCACCATTCCCCACTCTGCTCTGAGCTCCAGGAGAGTGACCTATGCAGGGTTTGTTATTTTTTTAAATTCATATTTGACTAATAGGAAAGGGCTACAGTGAGGCTATAGCCATCCGAGGGGACAGTGCCTGATGAGGATAGGTGACTCTGTGGGTTCTCATTCAGGCACAGAATTGCAGGACCACTCAGGCCAAGAAACAACAGTGGGGTTTATTTAACAAATGGGGGAAATAGAGTTCAGCAGCGCCGGTTCGATCCCCGGCCACCAGCGAGGGTCCCACATGGCGCACAGTCCTCTCCTGCTGCCCGCTGCTCCCCTCAGCAGTGTACTTCGTCAGTCTGCCTGTTATGTTCCCCGCTCTGGCTCTGGTGAATTCTCTCACCCTCCTGCACTTCTGACGGTACCCAGTGCCTGTATAAATAAATAAATAATTAAAAAAAAGATTTATTTATGCATACAAGAACTGGGATATAGGCCAGAGGTTTGAGGGGTGAGAGGATTCACCACAGACAGAGTGGGGAACAGAATAGGCAGGTCTACTAAAATACACTGCTAAGGGGAGCAGCGGGCGAGACAAGAGAGGTATGCTGTGCCATGTGGGTACCTCCCTGGCTGGGGATAGAACTCGTGCTGCAGTGGCTGTAGATAGCTTCATAGGCTGCATCTCAATGCCTTGTGCCACGAGGGAGGCCAGGAAATAGAGTTTTTAAGGTCATAAGTGACCAACTATCTCACAGTGTTCACAGTGTCCAGAAAGTTCTAAAGAAAAGGTTGCTTATGTAGATGGCACTGTCCTGTCAACAAGGGCCTGGAGCTGGTGGCAGCACAGCAAGCAGCTGGCCAGGATCCAACTCACCTCAGCTGGAGGTGCTCACAGGTGGGGCCACTGAGACATTGATGCAGCAGCCACAGCAATAGTCTGAAGGTTGGGATGGCAGCCCCTGATGCTGGAGCAGATAGCAAAGGAGGCAGAGGCACCAGGAGGTGGTGCTGGATGATCAGGAGTGGTTAACAGCTTTCAGAGGTGCCCCAGACAACAGAGTGCTGGTCACGTGTCAACAGCTCTGGACACCACTGGCCAGTAGAGCTGGTCCGCACTGATCACTAGGAGACAGTGGTGTCAGAAATGCCATGTGACAGCTCTTTGTGAGTCCTTGACCAACACCAACAACAAACAGCTCTTTGGGACACTGTGGGGGTCAGGAATAGAGTCCTGTGAGAGAGTTGAGTTAGTCAGAGCATGCACATCCAGCTGGCTCCTACCCTGCCCTACATCTTCTTTCAGGGTCTCCCCCACCTATAGGTCTGACTGGACCAGTTTCAAACCTATGGCTAATTGTACCATAGCACTGATCAGCTCATAGCTCACATCTGACTGGTCCATTCTATGATCCAGGCATGAAATCCATGGCCTTCTCTACTGCCTGCGGCTAGGGAAGTCATAGCACCAGAGCTGGCCCCATGGGGCCCCATGCTACTCCCTGCAGCCCTGAACCAGGCTGCATGCCCTGGGGAAGCATGGTTGGGAATCACTGTTCTCTGCCATCACTGCTGCCCTTTGTCTGCAGCCTGAGCGCCAGTGGTAAGATGCCCACCCCCAACAGCCACTAGTACTGTAGCCTCTGCCGCCAAGTGCCAGGGAGGGACTGCCCACAACTCCAGGGGCAGGCAGGAACTCCCCACTGCTTTTTCAAGGGCTCCTGCTGCTAAGGCAGCAGTGGCAAAGAGCCAGTCTTACCCCACAGCTTGTACTGGGGCATCCTGGTTTCAATAGGAGGTCAGAGGAGGGAGGGGCAGGACCATCACTTCAGAGTACTTGGGTTGGTTGCCTTTTTTGCTCATGGCTAAGGATCATGTCAAATGTTCTCTCCTCTGAAGACTCTCCCACTAGTTCTCTCTCTCTCTCTCTCTCTCTTTCTTTCTTCATTTACCTCTCAACTGTATACCTATTCTGGGGTACTGCTTGTTTTGCAACCATCCCAAGCTGGGTAGTGTCATTGCCAGTTCTTGCAGATAAAAAGATATTTTTGGAGACTTGGGTAGATTTTTATAGGCCTTTGATGCTGAACGGGGGGACAGACCAGCACCAGCTTTCTCTCTCAGCATCTCTCTGGTGTTGTCTTGTGGACTTGCCTCAGAGTGACACTGCCCTTTTGTCCCTTGGCCCCTAGGCACAGGTGGGAGCATTCACACCTGCACACATCTGTGCTCTCTGGGTCCAGGTGTCCGCAATCACAGGTGCATGTGCCCTGCGCCCATCTATGCAAGCAGCTCCAGTCACATAAAGTCTGATTTTTAACTTCATTTACCTTACACTGCTCTATCCTTTGTGGTTTTTCTATACCTTGCATATATCTTTATAAGTAATATCTTTACTAGTATATCTTCTTTTCAAATTGCACAATTTGGGTGGACCATCTCTTCCATTCAGGGACCTTGATTGACACAATAACAACTTGAAACAGATGGCAACTGTGGTGACAACCATCCCAGGCCAGGCAGATTCATGGTTGATTCAGGCAATCAGAAAGAGACTCTTGGAGCCTTAGGTAGATCTGACAGGCCTTTAATGCTGAAGCCAAAAGCTCCATGCCTTTGTTGACGGAACAATGTTTGGGGGGCGGGGGGGGGCAGGCGGGGGGGGCTGAGGCTCCAGGAGCATTTCCTCACAGGGTAGCTGGATGGTGGCATCACTCTCACTGGGCAATCCTAGGGGCAGATTTGGTGAAGACAGATCTCTGCTTTGCACGGCTTGTTCTCCACCTGGAGTAGGGTGTGGGCATGTGTAAGTGGGTACACCTGAGCTGGGAGACAGACGCTATAAGGGCGGCAGAAGACCATTTGGTGGAATGCAATGGAGTGCAGCAGAGGACAACTAGGAAAGGAAAGAGTATATGGGGATTCACAGGGGGCCCCAAGTTGCTATCTCCCTGCTGGCTTGTTTTCCCCTAACCTGGAGGATGATACCAAGGGCTCCAAGGTTCTCTTTCAAGCTGCCTGAACTGATAATGAACTTACCCAGCCTGGGATGGTTACAGAACAGTGTCTGAAAGAGCTGGTTGTTGTTGGTGTGGGCCAACAACTCACAAAGAGCTCTACTGCTGGTATTCTGACTACCACCTCCTAGTGACCAGTGGTGACAGGCACCACTGGCCAGTGCTGCATAGCACTGTTGATGGGTGACCAGCACGGTAGGGTAAGTAAATTATATCAGGCTTTTCTGCCCTCCCACCATTAGGATGGATGATGGAACCTTGTGGTCCTGAATGCATGCCTGATGGCGGGCACCTGGAGTGGGGTGTGGGCAGACATAGGTGGGTACACCTGGGCTAAGACTGGGCTTAGAAGGGTGGCGTCATGGCAATGCCAAGAGAGCAGAGTGAAAGAGAGATGGGAAGAGAAAAAGAGAGAAGCAGAGACCATGAGAGAACACCGGAGAGCCCAGAAAGAGTGAAGACTTGCTGGGGGCTGGGAGGCCTGCTAGCCTCCCGGCCCCCCGACACCCTCTGCCTGCTGTTTACCCAGTAAACCCAATAAAAAGACTGCAAAAGTCACTGAGGGCTCATATGCCTGTCTCTTTCCCCTGTCTCAATGGGCCATAGAGATCCTGCACTGTGGCTTTCATGCCGCTACAAGCACTCTGTGTCCGGGTTACCTTTTGAATGCTGTTAATCATCTGGCACCAACCGCATGGTGCCTCTGCCTTCATTGCTGTCTGTTCCAGAGTCTGGGTCTGTCCATTCCAACCTTCAGACTATGGCTGCTGTTTCATCGTCTCAGTGGCCCTACCTGTGAACACCTCCAGCTGTGGTGAGTGCAATCCTGACTTACTGTTTTCTGGCTGCCACAAGCTCCGGGATCTGCTTGACAGGCAGCACCATTTTGAATGAGCAGCCTTTGTTTAGGACTACTGGAGACACACTCTTGGGTGAGCTAGTTGACCACTAGTGGCCTTAAGAACTCATTGCTTCCCGTTTGCTAAATAAACCCCATTGTTGTTGCTCCCTGTGGCCTTGAAATTGTGCTTGTGGGTGAGACAGTGACTTGTCTTCCATTGGGCACTGTCCTTTGGACACTATAGGCTAGCTTTGTCCTCCCTTAGAGTGCTCTTCTTCATTAGCCAGCACTAAGGAAGACGTGCAGCTATTGACCAATGATCAAGGTCAACAGTTTTTGTAACTTGTAACCATTTCAAAATAGAATCGAGATCCCCCTATGAACTATTGTGAAGGACTAAGGATGATTTTGGTGGTGTGCATGCAATGGTGACTACACCTAAGGGTAGAAACAGTACAGGGATGTAAACAATGGTACTTCAATTAAAAACAAATCCCCCTATGACCTATCTTTAGTAATTCAGTCAGTCCCTCCGAGGACAGTCTCCTGTAGGATGTCTATGCTCTCACTGGCAGTCCCCTGGCTCTGGGGACTCTTGGGAGAGCTGCCCCATTTGGCCCAACCATTCTCACTAAATACAACTGCCAGTTCCCCACAGTCAGTCTAATGGAAAGCTGTGTGAGGGTTCTGATAGAGCCCACAGAGACTGATTGAAAACAATTGAAATATAGATTTGCTGCAGCTGTTGTCATCTGAGAAGGTGACAAAAAATATATTTTCCAGTTTGAGCTCTATTTTCTAGGGTTGTAGCCACCAGCTCGGTTTCAATTCAACATGTTATTGCTGCACACCAAAGATGAGTGGACAAACCAGGAGAAAATAATTTTTGTTTTATTACAGGTCTTACAACTTCACTAGAAAGTCAAGGTTATCTGGTACTGTGATTGAGGTTTTCCCATGCCTGGTCTGTGACTACTCTATTTTTAAACCACATCTACTGGGTCTGTGCCGAGAGATGCTATAAAATAGCACATATTTCCCAAATGTTTTGGAAAATTTTGTGTGTGGGGAATAAGAGGGAGATGATTCTGGCAAGACAAGAGATTGAGTGATTTTTAAAACAATGAAAAAAATTCGCTAAGTGTAGGGTCCGCAGCCCTCCTTGGTCTCAGGGCTAATGTCTCAGTGCCCAGAGTTCTTTCTGGTCAGCTAAATGTGCAATCAGGCAGGAGGTCTCACACCACAGACAAAAGTCCTGGTATGAAGACCATACCAGAAACCAGTATTTGCTGAAAACAGCAGGCAGATATTATGGCCAGATTAGTAAAATCTACCTCACTTGTGAGGATTAACAGAAAGTTAGGTAAGAATAAAGAATAGATAAAACATGCCTTGACTATCAGGAAGAGTGAAACCCCCAGATAATAGTCCTTGGTCTCTCCAACCTAGCTTGCACCAGATGACAACGCATCGCTGATAACACTTCTCCATGCATGTGCATGCCCTGTGTGTCTGCCCACCTTCCTTGAACTTGATTCTAAATAAATATGAGACTGCGTTTGGATCTAGGTTGCACATCACTTCCAGGTGTAGCCCCTCTAGGCTTCTCATTGCTCTAACCCATTTGGACTTTGAGTAATCTCTCTCTTGTCCCAAGTCCCTCAACTAAAAATGGATTTCAATCCATTTGAACTGGGTGGATCCCTTACCCAGACTGGCAAATGCTCTGACAAAAACTCCCCTGGCACACCTTGCAACAGACACTCTGGTAACTGTCTCCATCAGCCGCCCTTTTCAATTAGAGCCCAAGTTGTAGCAGACCATTCCACCAAACTCTGATTCCCCTCAGGTTGACAGCTTCTCTTGCTTTAAGTTACAACATGTTTCTTTCCACTTCTGATGCAGAGCTTCTCTGATGCTATAGCCCAGAAGTCAAAGCTGGATAATTATTGCTCAGAGGAGCAGCTCTCAATGACGAGGGATGGAAATCAGAAGGAAAATACCCCCATGACTTATTCTGAGGTCAAGATCTTCTGTATTCTCAGGAACTTTTGTTCTCATTGGTAACCTCAACAACACTGGTTTGACCTTCTTCCCTTCCTTGCACTCATGTTTCTTGAGTCCACATCCCAAATAAACCACCCACTTACAAGTTCTTGTCTCAGGCTCTGCTTTCTGTGAAACCATTCCTGGCTGAATATTTAAGTTTTGTTATTATGATTATTAACTTTAAAAATTGGTATTTTCGGTTGAGGCAATGTTGGTTTATGCCACTGTATAAGACTGAGGGGTATAGGTTCACATCTCTTAAGATATATGTTACCACACTAGACCCACCACCAAAGCACCCATAATACACCACCATAGCTCACTGGGTCCCCTCCCCACTTGCTCCTACCCACCACCCTGCCTCTCTGGTATGTTTAATTCTACAGTCAGATTTCTAGGATTTGTTTTGGTTTAGTTTTGTCTGTTCCTTCCTATATCACATGTGAGCGATATCATGTGGTATTTGTTTTTCTTTTTGACTTATTTCACTTAGGATAATCACATCCAGTTCCTTCCATGTTTTCACAAATGGCATGATTTCATCTTTATTTTTATACCTGAGTAGTATTCCACTGTGTATATGTACAACATCTTTTAAATCCATTCATCTGTTCTAGGAACTTAGGTTGTTACCATAAAGTAGCTATTGTGAATAGCGCCTCAATGAACAAAAGTTGGGCAGAAATAAATCTTTTTCCCTCATATGTGATGTTGGTACATGCTGGATTAAAAATACCTTGACACAGATTTAAGTGTGATGTGGCAAAATTGATGGGGGGTTGGTGATGGTGGAAAAGGTGAATATTTTTTTTAGAAAGCTTCTGAGAGATTGGAAATTATTATTTCATGACTCTTGGCAGGACTGTGGCAGAGGAAGGAAATAATAACTCTCTCAAGACTGTGTGCTAGGAGTTAGCAAAACTCGAACTTTAATTGTTAATTTGGCCTCATTTGAATGCTGTGCTGGTTATTGAGCTATTGTCTCTCAGGTATAAACCTCCCATTTACACTCTGTTTTGTGATGCTGTGACTGGAAACAGCAAACCACATACCGTCTCTGCCACCAGTCTCCTGGTTAGTTCTACAAGCAGGATGCTGATAGAGGGGTGAGAACTGGATGAAGGAGCGAGAACTTGCTTCTTTCTGCTTTCTTCCTATTTCTGCCCATCAGCCCATTAATGCTTCAGCCCAGAAGCAAAATTTGGTCGCTGTGGCAGTTGGTCCCGGTTCCCAATGTTTTTCTGCAGTCCCAAAATTCCCTCATATTGCCTCAGAGGCACCACAGTGCCTCCTCCTCAAAGGACTGGTTGCCATCTCTGTGTGCACCACCTCTAAGCTGTAGTCACTCAGACCTCCTTCTTCTGCACTCAGCCCCTGGTTGGCAGCTGCTTCCAGCAATTGCTATCTGTGTGATCCCCATGCTTGCTTAGAATTTTTCAGTCTTCCCATAGCTATCTAGTCAATTGCCATGTTGCGTTCTTTCTGTTTGAATAACTGATATTGTTTCTTTTTTCTTTAATGAATCTGAGTGATAATAATGGACAAGCTTGTCAGGCAGGGGACATTCAGTACAACCAAGACATGTCCTGATTTTGTGATTCTACCACTGTGAAATTAAATCTCATGTGAAACAGAGACATTGGAGGAATAACATGTTTGCTTTAACTACTGATATTATGGATTCTGTATTTGTCAAATAAAAGTGACAAAGAATGAAGATGTTCCAAGAAGGTAATTGAAAGGTCCATGCAGCAGGCCGGAATGCAGGAGCCAACCAGGAAGCCCATCTGGGGGGCAGGAATGCAGATACCTGCCTGGAGGACTCAGACAATGAGCCTCCCCCCTCCCCTACCAGTCTCCTCTCAGACAAAGAACCTCTACCTACCCTACAAACTTTTCCCGCCCTACGAGCCCAACTTCCCACCTGACCTCTCCTCGCCCTATAAAACCCTGCTTCCCCCTAACGACGTGCACGGCTTCACTGACCCCCGCCTTGGGTCTGTGAGGTCCGCCTGGGGCGCAATAAACTTTCCTTCCCTTTGAGAAATTTAGCCTGGCTCTCCTTTTCTTTACCGAGCCAAACCTTTCAGTAATATTATCTTTGATTCCCTCCATAATCTTGGCTGCAGGTTTCTGTAACATATAGACTGACTTAGCAGTGAGCAGTAAAGAATTAAAATAGCATATGGAGTTTGTTTTGGCAAATGATTCATGGATAAAATTCCTTGGTGTTGGAATAATTTTTTTTTTTTATTGGAGGATAATATCTTTATTTATTTTTTTTTTATAAATTTTATTGTTATATTCCCCATACAATTGCAGCCCCCCCATTCTGACTCCAATCCCTCCCATCCCACCCCCGCCCCCCTAAAAGTGTCTCTGGTTCATAGTTTTTGTTGATTTTGATTTTCACTTTCTTATAGTTATTCATTTTCCTGGTCCCTTATTTAAGTTTTCTAGATTCCTGCTATGAGTGAGACCATCCGGTATTTTTCTTTTTCTTTTTGGCTTATTTCGCTGAGCATGATCCCTTCCAGCGCCATCCATGTTGCTGCAAATTGCATGTGTTTATCTTTTTTGAATGCTGAGTAATATTCCATGGTATATATGTACCACATCTTCTTGATCCAGTCATCTATTTTTGGGCATTTGGGTTGTTTCCAAAGCTTAGCTATTGTAAACAGTGCTGCTATAAACATAGGGGTGCAGGTGTTCTTTGGAATTGATGTTTCTGTGTCCTTTGGGTAAATTCCTAGGAGTGGAATTGCTGGATCATATGGAAGCTCTATGTTTAGTAGGTCCAGAAATCTCCATACAGCTTTCCACAGTGGTTGGACCAGTTTGCACTCCCACCAACAGTGCAGAAGAGTTCCTTTTTCTCCACACCCTCGCCAACATTTGTTGTTGCTGGCTTTTATAATATGTGCCATTCTCACTGGTGTAAGATGGTATCTCATGGTAGTTTTGATTTGCATTTCCCTGATGACAAGTGATGTTGAACATTTTTTCATATGCCTGTTGGCCATTTGTATTTCCTCTTCAGAGAAGTTTCTTTTAAGCTCTTCTGCCCATTTTTTGACTGGATTATTTTCTTTGTTGTTGTTGAGTCTCATCAGCTCTTTGCAGATTTTTGTGATCAGCCCTTTATCATTAGTGTTGGGTGCAAAAATGTTCTCTTTGTTTTTGTTATTGTCTCTTTTGCTGTGCAAAAGCTCTTTAATTTGATGTAGTCCCAGCTGTTTATCTTTGCCTTCACTATCACTGCTTTGGGTGATGTGTCTGTAAAGATGTCTTTGATGTGCAAATCACATAGTGTTTCCCCTATATTTCCTTCTATATATTTTATGGTTTCAGGTCTTATGTCTAGTTCTTTAATCCATTTTGAGTTGATTTTTGTGTATGGTGTGAGGTGGTGGTCAAGCTTCATTCTTTTGCATGTAGCGACCCAGTTTTCCCAGCACCATTTATTGAACAAACTTTCTTTGCTCCAATGCATATTCTTTGATCCTTTGTCAAAGATTAGTTGACCATAAATCTGTGGGTTTATTTCTGGATTTTCTATTCGATTCCATTGGTCTGTATGTCTGTTCTTGTTCCAATACCATGCAGTTTTGATGATTATGGCTTTGTAGTATAGTTTGAAGTCTGGGAGTGTAATGCCTCCATTCCCTTCTTTTTTTTTCAGGAGAGCTTTGGCTATTCGGGGTTTTTTGTGATTCCATATGAATTTCATCAATAATTGTTCTATTTCTTTGAAGAATGACATTGAAATTTTGATTGGAATAGCATTGAATATGTATATTGCTTTTGGAAGGATGGCCATTTTAATAATGTTTATTCTTCCAATCCATGAGCAGGGGATGTCTCTCCATTTCTTTCTGTCTTCTTCTATTTCTTTTAACAGTGTTTTATAGTTTTCTTTGTATAGGTCCTTTACCTCTTTTGTTAGATTTATTCCCAAATATTTGATTTTTTTTGTTTCAATAACAAAAGGGATGGTCTTTTTGATTTCTTCTTCTTCAGATTTATTGTTTGTGTATAGGAAGGCTACTGACTTTTGCGTGTTGATTTTGTATCCTGACACTTTACTGAACTGATTGATGAGTTGAATTAGCTTTTCTGTGGAGTTTTTGGGGTTCTCTATGTATAATATAATATCATCTGCAAATAGTGATAGTTTGACTTCTTCTTTTCCTATTTGGATTCCTTGGATGTCTTTCTCTTGTCTTATTGCCCTGGCTAGGACTTCCAGTATTATATTGAAAAGCAATGGTGAGAGTGGACATCCTTGTCTTGCTCCAGATCTTAATGGAATTGCTTTCAGCTTTTCACCATTGAGAATGATACTGGCTGTTGGCTTGTCATAGATGGCCTTTATGATGTTGAGGTATGTTCCTTGTATCCCAAGAATTTCAAGGGCTTTTATCATGAATGGGTGTTGCACTTTGTCGAAAGCTTTCTCAGCATCTATTGATATTATCATATGGTTTTTATATTTCTTTTTGTTGATGTGTTGGGTAACGTTGATTGATTTTCGGATGTTAAACCATCCTTGTGCCCCTGGAATGAATCCAACTTGGTCGTGGTGAATTATCTTATGGATACATTGTTGGATTCTGATAGCTAAAATTTTATTGAGGATTTTTGCATCAGTGTTCATTAGGGAGATTGGCCTGTAGTTTTCCTTTTTTGTGTTGTCCTTGTTCGGTTTTGGTATTAGTGTAATGTTGGCTTCATAAAACGTGTTTGGTATTGTCCCTTCCTTCTCAATTTTTTGGAAGAGTTTGTGAAGGATAGGCACTAATTCGTCTCTGAATGTTTGGTAGAATTCATTTGTAAATCCATCAGGTCCTGGGCTTTTGTTTTTGGGGAGGTTTTTTATTACCATTTCAATTTCGCTAATTGTAATTGGTCTTTTTAGGTGTTCTATTTCTTCTTTATCTAGCTTTGGGTGATTGTAGAGTTGTAGGAATTTGTCCATCTCCTCTAGATTGTTAAACTTGTTTCCATATAACTGTTCATAGTAGTTACTGATTATTCTTTTGATTTCTGCTGTGTCCGTTGTGATTTCTCCTCTTTCATTGATGATCCTGTTTATTTGTGCTTTCTCCCTTTTTTCCTTTGTGAGCCTGGCTAGGGGTTTGTCTATTTTATTGATTTTTTCAAAGAACCAGCTCTTGGTTTCATTGATCTTTTGGATTGTTTTTTTAGTTTCAATTTCATTTATTTCTGCTTTGGTTTTTATTATTTCTTTTCTTCTACTGGTTTTGGGGTTTTTTTGTTGTTCTTTTTCTAGATCTTTGAGCTTCAAGATTAGGTTGTTTCTTTGAGTTCTTTCTTGTTTCTTGATGTGAGCTTCTATTGCTATATATTTTCCTCTTATTACTGCTTTTGCTGCATCCCATACATTTAGGATATTGGTGTCCTCCTTGTCGTTCAATTCAAAGAATTTTTTTAATTTCTTCTTTGATCTCCTCATTAGTCCAGTGGTCTTCCAGTAGTGTGGTTTTTAATCTCCATGAGGTAGGAAAGTTCCTTGCCTTCTTTTTATGGTTTATTTCTAGTTTGATGCCTTCATGGTCAGAAAAGATGGTTGATATGATTTCAATCTTGGTGTATCTGTTGATGTTTGTCTTGTGCCCCAGTATGTGATCGATCCTGGAGAATGATCCGTGTGCGCTTGAGAAAAATGTGTACTCCGTTTTTTTGGGGTTTAGTGTTCTATAGATGTCTGTAAAGCCTAATTGCTCTAGGTCCTAATTTAGAGCTTTGGTTTCTTTACTTATTTTTTGTCTTGTTGATCTATCCATTGTTGATAGTGGTGTGTTGAAGTCTCCCACTACGTATGTGTTTTCTCTGATGTCTGTTTTCAGAGAGGACAACAGTTGTCTGATATATTTTGGTGCTCCTTCGTTTGGTGAGTATATGTTAATGAGTGTTATTTCTTCTTGAAGTATTGTCCCCTTGATCATAATGTAGTGACCATTGGGGTCTCTTTTTATCTTTTTGAGTTTGAAATCTGTTTTATCTGATATAAGTATAGCTGTTCCTGCTTTCTTTTTTGGTCCATTTGCTTGTAGGATTGTTTTCCATCCTTTAACTTTGAGCCTATTTTTATCTTTTGTAGCTAAATGTGTTTCCTGGAGACAGCAAAAGGTTGGGTTTTGTTTCTTAATCCAGGCTGCAACTCTGTGTCTTTTTATTGAAGAGTTTAGTCCATTTACATTTAGAGTTAATATTGATATGTTAACATCTGTATTTGCCATTGTGTTTGTCTTTCCTTTGATTTTATTTATTTATTCTTTTAATAACTTTTTTTTTTTTTTTGGCCTTCTTTCATTGTTATTCGTCCCTCTGAGGTTCTGGCTTTAGGACTCCTTGTAGTATTTTTTGGAGTGGGGGTTTAGTTGCAATGAAATTCCGGAGTTTCTGTTTGTCTGGGAAGGTCCATATTCTTTCTTCAAAGAGGAAGGAGAGCTTTGCGGGATAGAGTATTCTTGGTTGGCATCTGTTTTCTTGGAGTCTGTTGACTATGTCCCTCCACTCTCTCCTTGCCCGTAGTGTTTCTTCGGAGAAGTCTGATGTCAGCCTGATTGGTTTTCCTTTGAATGTTATCTGTTTCTTCCCTCTTGCCAGCTTCATTATTTTTTCCTTGTCCTGGATTCTTGGGAGCTTTACTATTATGTGTCTTGCTGTATTTTTCCTTTCGTCGTGGAAGTTTGGTGTTCTTCTTGCTTCTTGTATATCAATTTTCAGCTCCTTATTCACATTTGGGAAGTTCTCTTCAATTATCTCTTTGAATATTTTCTCTGTTCCTACATCTCTCTCCTCTCCTTCTGGTATTCCTATAACTCTTATATTTCCTTTCCTCATGGAGTCAGATAGTTCCCGAAGTCTTTCTTCGTTCTTTTTCCTTCGTACTTCTCTTTCCTTTTCTGTTTTGGTTCTTTTTATTTCTGTGTCTTCAAGATTACTTATTCGTTCTTCCATTTCATCTATTCTGCTTTCATTGCTTTTCCCAGAATTCTTTAGTTCTTCCATTAATTCTTTGATCTCCTGCATTTCTTTTACTTCCCTCTTTAGGGACTCAATTTCTTTCTTCTGACCATTGCTTTCCCTCTCTAGGGACTCAATTGCATTCTTCTGATCATTGATTATTTTTCCCTTATCATTGTTTTCCTTTATGACTTCTGTCAGTTTTTTAATCACGGCAATTTTAAATTCTCTTTCTGGAAGGCTCAGAAATTCTTCCAAGTTATTGTCTTTGCAATCTGGGGGCTGGCTTTCTTTTTGTGGTGTGCTTTTTCTCTGGAGAGTTGCTAGGTTGCGTGTGGTTCTTCTCCTCCCTACTGTCTGTTTTCTAATTTGCCGTATGCGTTGGGACACTGTGTTGTTGGGACTGGCCGGCATCTTGGGTGGGCTTCTCTGTTCCCCTCTGGTTCTTCCAGGAGTCATCTGTCAGTTTCAAGCAGCCTTTACTGGAGAAAGGTCCCTGTTCTAAAATGCCGATGTGGGGACACACTCCCCTGTGCACCTGGTCTGCCCTGGCGGTGGGTTCCTGCTCCCCTCTGGGCTTGGACTGCAGGCCAGAGGGGGTCTGGCGTCGGCGAACTTTCCCCGCTCACCTCTGGCTCCTGAGGAAGCCTTCTGCAGGTAGTCTTTACTGAAGAAATGTCCCTGTTCTAAAATGGTGATGTGGGACACACTCCCTGCGCGTCTGGTCTCAGGCACACTCTTTTGCGCGCCTGGTCTGCCCCGGCTGTGGGTGCTCGCTCTCCCTGTGGGCTCAGACTACTTGTTCGGAAGGGGCCCGGTGTGGGCTAACTCCCCAGCTGGCCACTAGCTCCTTCAGTAGCCTGTGCTGGGGTCAAGTCGCTAGGTGGCGCCAGAGATCTCTCCTAGAGCCCTTGGGGAGCTGATTTTCCACCCCATGGGACAGGGAGCAGAGCGGGGATGGTAGGGTACACCTCAACGGCTTTGGGGTGCTGTGTCTGCCTTGTGCCCCACCGTCGTGGGGAACCCACGCCCCTAATTTCGTGCCCCGGGTCGCAGTTCCAAAGCCCTCAGTTCCAGGACGCGGGCTGTAGCCCAGATCAGTGGCGCGGGAATGGCGCCTTTTGAATCCCGCTCCCCTGCCTGGGCGCCTTGTTCCTGCTCACTCAGGGAGGGCCTCCGCCGTCTCCCCGCAAGCCTAGGTCGCAGGCGCGGGGACCTGGGCAGCTGCGATCCGGTCCGGATCCGTGCCACTTTCCGCGCAAGCTTACCGGGCCGCCGGGGCTGTGTGCTGGTGCTGGTCTCCTCCTGGGGGGCGGGGCTCTCTTTAATGGCGCCTGGAGCTCACCTCCACTGCGGATCCTGCAGGGTTCGCCTCAGCTCCCGTTCACGGGGTGTGGTGGCTGAAATAGTTCCTTTCCACTCACAGTCCCACTTGCTGTGTCCGTTTTTCTTGTTGGCCGTTTTGGTTTGTTGTTTCCCTCCTCTCTGCCGGTCGGAGAGTGCCGCCTCTGTGGGCGGGGGAGGGGAGCAGGGTTCTGCGCTTCCCTCCCTTCTGGTCCTCTTTTATGGCCACTTTCTTCTTCGGGCAGTTTGCTGGAGTCGTCCGTTTATCTTCCGTGTCCCAGTTCTCACTGGGACCTGCCGCTTTTCCTCCCTATTAACTTTTTTTAATGGGAGATCTTACTCGCAGCGTCTCCTCGCCGCCATGTTGCTCCGCCCCCTCTCGGTGTTGGAATAATTTTAACCAAATTGTTTCTATTCACAAACTTGGAGTCAAATTATTCTTAGTCTTAAATCTAATGCCCTGGATTAAAAAATAAAAAAAAAAACCAAAAAACAGAAAAATGAGGTGAGGGATCAAACTATGACCCAGATGTTATCTTCATTATTAACAAAAATCTGGTTAGCTGGACCCTATAGGCAGGTAGCCACTAATGATCAGATTTCTGATGGTGTGTGATAAAACTTACCGTTATGTGGTACATATTTGAGTAACAGACTTCTGAGTCAAATGTTTTTCCATGTGATCTATTTTATTAATGCCAGACACTGTTTCAGATTCTAGAAATACAGACAAAGTTTCTTGGAACTATAGACATAGTTCCTCTTGGAACTATAGATAACAAGGGGAGATAGATAACAAGTACATTATAAGTTCAGTGGTAAACAGGGGGAAAGGATGTCCTGAGTAAACTGGATACAGGCTTTGTGGACTCCACCCCCACGACACTGGGAACTACAAATCCCATGATCCCCAAAGGGAAGGTTGCGAGGACCTGAGGGTGGAGTTAAGCAACTAAGCTCTCGATTTGGGTATTTAACTGGCCTGTGGCCAGGGGTCGCTGGCTTGGCCACCAGGCGTGCTAGGTTTTTGCCAGCTCTTTGGGTCATTGGGATTCCAGGTCAGTGGAACAGGTAGGATGCATTTATGAACTTATCTCCCTCTTTTTCCCCTGAGTTATTCATTTCCCTGCATCCCCTTCCCTTATAAATAAACCTTTCATCAACCTTTTGTGTGTGTCTGCAGTTTAGCATTCATAAGTCCCCTTTAAGCATGCGGGTGAGGACCCACAGTCAGGCAGCCCATTTTATATTGGAGTTTGCCCTGTAACAGCCTGGCGCCCAACGTGGTTTCCAAGTTACACCTGTGGTTGACCAGCTCAAAGTAACTTTCCTTGCGTTGGTCGCCATAAGCACACTAGGACTGCAAGACACGTGGGAAAAAATAAATAATTCTTTGTCTCAGAAAAGTTTGCTTTTTCCTTACATACAGCTATCTCTTGTGGGTGTGCTTCAACAATGAGCTTAAGCAGTTTTACCCCTAGTTTGAGTTCTTTCAGTTTTTTTCTGGCCTTGACTTTCAGTAACCTTTTTCCATTAAATATTACCACCAATTTTATAAATGTAAATAATTTGATAAAACCTGGTATATGGCACATGATTTTACTTTTGTATTCATATGTGGGTGGTTTGCAAGCCATCCCTGCTTTGCAGTCTGTGCTTCTGGGGTTTTTCTGGTAGTGTGTGTGAGTGCCACTGGTTACATTGTTGCTTCTCTGAGGGCTAGATGTTCTGCTTCACCTATTGAAAATATGCAACAACAAATTCATGCTCTTAACTTAGCAATGCAACAACAAGTTCAGACTCTTGATTTAACTATTACAAGTATGAGGGATGAAAACCGTACAGTTTTTGAATCAACTTTTAAAAGTATGCAGGATCAGCTTTTAAAAGTATGCAGGACCAGATGCAGGCCGCCCTCCATAAATTGGATGGGACAGAGAATGGATAAACCTTCCCCTTCCCAAGAAGACTGCCAGAGGGAAGAGTTAGAAGAGGGAGGGTTATCATTTGTTAAATACCTTAAACACATCAGGACAAAGACCTTCTCTGTGTCAAGGCCCCTCCCAAGCAGACTCCAGAGGCTTCACAGCCTCCACTGCCCTCAGGGGAAGAAACAGAATTAGCACCTCCTCCCCACACTAGAATGGGCACCCATTTTGGCAGGAAGGGTCACCCTGAGGCAGGACAGTTTTCTCTGAGAAAGATGCCTATGGGTGGCTTGAATCAACATGGGCAACCTGCTGGGTACTTTTGGTCACACCATCTCTTTAGCACTGTGGACCTCCTAAATTGGAGGAGCTCTGTCCCCTTGTACTGGCAGGCTCCTAAGAGGATGGCACACTTGTTTGCCTCTGTCTTTCTTTCCCACCCCCTAACTGGGCACATATACAGTCCATGCTACAAACTTTACTAACTCTGGGCGAGCAGAGAATGGTTTTCAGGAAAGCCAGGGAGGCGGCTGACTGTCTCCACCAACAGGAAGAAGAGTCCCCAGAGCCAGAGATGGTTGTCCCAGTGGTAGATCCTGACTGGGACCCCAACAATGTAGGAATGGAGATTTTAGAGCTCTATAAAAAATGTTTACAGGTAGTGTAACAGGGTGGGCCCCAGGAGAGGGGGAGGTTCCAGGTTTCCTGACTCACCCAAAAGGAGGGTGGAGCTGAGCAGAGAGAAAAGAAGCTGAGATGGAGACTGAGGAAGGAAGGAAGCAGGATGGAACCAGAAGGAGACTTGGAGGAGGCGCATGGAGCCAAGAGACACGTGAATAAACTGCACTTGCCTTTTGGTCACGGACTGGGTGGGAGACCTGTGGGGAGGTGACAATAGTGGTTTTTGTCTTGATTTTGATTTTGCTCTTTTCCTTTCAGACTTGTCTGGCTATTTCTGATGATTTTTTGTGGGTCCCCACTGGAAGGTGCTTTAGACTTGGGGCAGGCTTTGGGGCCTTGCTCTGGGACAATACTGCTTGGGTGGACTTTTACCCACGAGGGGATGGGTAACTTTGGGTGCTTCATTTAGAAACTAGATTCTTTGCCTTTCCTGTATTGTTTCCAAATTGTATTAAAGTTCCTTCCCAATAAAGTCTCATATGTTTTGTGTTGATGCGGTGGATGGCAGAACCTATTTAGAGTAGGCAGGTTTGCGGGGTCTGGGCTGCCCCTCTCCCTGCCCTGTAACAGATTTGGCACCCAACGTGATTTAGGACAGAGCCATCCATGGTTAGTCAGTCCCATGGGGAACTTGGGCTTCCCTATGGCACTGGCTACCATAAGAGCAAATGTGATTTTTGGTTTTGTTATAGAGCAACCCCGATATTAAACGGGTTCCTGGCTGTGGGTCCTCACCCGCGCGCTTTAAAGGGACTTATGAATACTCTACTACAGACACACACAAAAAGGTTAATAAAAGGTTTATTTACAAGAGGAAAGGAAATAAGGAAAATGTACCACTCAGGGAGAAAATAGGGAAATAAAGTCTTTAATGCGTCCTACCCGATCCGACGACCTGGAAACCCAGTCACTCTCAGAGCTGGCCGTACGCTGCGAGCTGGTGGAGAGCCCAAAATGGGGTCCCCCAAAGCCCACGTGTCTGCCTTTTCTATCCACCTGGCTGCTTAATCCCACCCTCAGGTCCCAGCCACCTTCCCTTTGGTGGTGATGGGATTTGGAGTTCCCAGTGTCTTTGGCTTTGACCTGGGGTGGGGGTGGAGTCCACAAAGCCTGTATGGAAATAGCTTTGGGACATCCTTTTCCCCCTAACAATTTCTCTTAGTGTGTTTGTTTCATATGTAGATTTGCTGTTGAAAAACTGGCTTGGGCTTTGTGAAGATTCTTGTGTGTCTGTGTATAATTTGTTTGTAGTGACTTGCTAAGAGATTTGATTTTGTGGAAGTTGTTCTGTGCAACAGTTTTACTCAAAAGATTAGATAGTAAGTTGGACCATGTGGCCAGATCAAAGATGGCATCTGAGGCCACTTGCAGAGCAGGCAGGTTTGCGGGGTCTAGGGTGCCCCTCCCCCTGCCCTGTACGAGTAGGACTGCAGCAGGGAATGCCCAAACAAAAAAATTACAATAAAATCTTAGAGCTGGGCCAGGGAACTAATGAGGATCCTAAGGAGTTCCGTGAAAGAATTATCCAGACATATACTGACCACACAGATACAAATCCAGAAGCCCCAGAAAACACTCGTCTGATCACTATGGCATTCATTACGCATTGTGCCCCAGACATAAGAAGAAAGTTAACAAAGGTGGACGGTGTCACAAAGATGAGTCCGTCTCAGTGGACTTGGCATGTCGGGTTTATAACAACAAACAGGAAAAGAGACCAAAACCTGCAACTGTTTTTGTACAAAGGGAAGCACAGGACTGGGTTTCAGGGAAACGGTAGCAGAATGGGGAGAGGAGACGTGAACCCCTAGGGAGAAATCAGTGTGCTTACTGCAGGGGAGAGGGACGTTGGAAGTGCAGTTGTCCCAGACTACAGGTGAGCAGCAGATGAAATAATGACAGAAGACAGGTCAAGAAGGCCAATGACACCACAACATGATGATTCATGCAGGGGTTGCTGGAGGGAAAAGAGCAAAATCAAAATGAAGACAAAAACCACCACTGTCACCTCCTCACGGGTCTCACCCACGTCTCTGTCACCCAGTCCACGACCAAAAGGCAAACGCAGTTTCTTCACATGTCTCTCTGCTCCACGTGCCTCCTCCAGGGCTCCTTCTTGCTCTCCATCCTGCTTCCTTCCTTCCTCAGTCTTGGCAGCTTCTTTCCCTGCTCAGCTCCACCCTCCCTTGGGTGGGGCAGGAAACCTGGAAACTCCCCCTTTCCTCGGGACCACCCTATTACAGTAATGAGGTAAAAAGAAAAATATATTGATGATATAAAATGGTGAGGTGCTATTCAGATGGTATGAAGAGAGAAACTCTCTATCGTAAAACAAACATCTGAAGAAAGTAAAGGAGTGAAGTATCTGAAGGTAGATGACTCTAAGGGGAGGGACTGTCAGGTGCCAAGGTGTTGCTGCCAGGAACTTGCCAGAATGTGAAAGGACAGCAAGGAAGACTGTGGCTGGTTGTGGAATGTGGGGCAGGAGAGGGGCATCTCATAAGTGTGGAGCAGAGGATGATCATACAGGACCTGTGGACATTTAGAAGAACTTGGTCTACTCCTGATTTCACCCCTATTAGAGTGTTCTTAGTAAAACCCCTTTATCTGCTTAGCCATTAGTCTCCTTTTTATTTTATTTTATTTTATTTATTTATTTATTTATTTATTTTTGTGCATGGGGGAATAATCATCCAGACACTAGGAAGTGCCTAGAAAGTCTTAGTTTGCAAAAATAGAAAAAGTTTCTTTTCTGTTTCTTCTCCCCTACTGGCTGTTATCTGGTCCATTCTCTCTCTATTTAGCTCCGAAGTGTGCACTTGTCTGGCCATGGGGCTACCTTGGTTGCCAGTTCATGTATTTTTTTAAAAATTTTTTAAGATTTATTTTTATTTATACAAGAGCTGGGGTAGAGGCCAGAGTCGTGGGAGGGTGAGAGGATTCACCAGAGACAGAGCGGGAAGCAGAACAGGCAGATGGACCAAATCTGCTGAGGGGAGCAGCGGGCAAGGCAGGAGAGGTCTTCTGCACCATGTGGGATTCTTCCTGGCTGGCTGGGAATCGAACTGGCACTGTGGAGGCTGCAGACAGCTTCACAGCACTGTGCTCAACCAGCTGCCCACCAGGGAGGCCCCAGTTCATGTCATTTTTGTTTTCCAAAAATTTATACATTTATATAGTATTTTTATCACCCCCCAAAAAACCAATTTGATAATTTGGGGAAGGGAATTATTTTGCATAAACATTTTATAGATGAGAAAATCCTACTGCAGAGTTAGGACCTAGACCCAGGGGCTCTGATCCACATTCACTACATACACTTACCTTCTAAATTTCCTCTTACTGGTGTCCTTTCTCGGCTTCCAGTCCTCCAGAGCAGTTTGAGGACAGGCTTGTTCATTTCAGTAAATTTACTATCAGTACCACCTGTATGATGATGTGATCAAGATCAAACTTACATAAAGTTGAATTCAAGACATTGTAATTCTGAAAGGTTTTCACAAACTTGAGTATGACTGTAACAGGGTGGTCCCCAGGAAAGGGGGAGGTTCCCTGCCCCACCCAAGGGAGGGTGGAGCTGAGCAGGAAGAGGAGAAGCGGCAGAAGAGACTGAGGAAGGAAGCAGGATGGGGCAAGGAGACCTGGAGGAGGCGCATGGAGCCTAGAGACACGTGAAGAAACTGTGCTTGTCTTTTGGTCGTGGACTGGGTAACACAGATGTGGGTGAGATCCGTGGGGAGGTGACAATGGCAGCTTTTATCTTGATGTTGATTTTGCTCTTTTCCTTCCGGGCTTGTCCAGTTGTTTGTGACCCTTTTCTGTGGGTCCCCACTGGAAGATGCTTTAGACTTGTAGCAGGCTTTGGGGCCTTGCTCTGGGCCAATCCCATTTGGATGGACTTTTACCCACGAGGGGACGGGTAACTCTGGATGCTTCATTTAGAAACTAGACTCTTTGCCTTACCTGTATTGTTTCCTAGTTTTATTAATGTTCCTTCCCATTAAAGTCTCCTATGTTTTGTGTTGATGCGGCGGATGGCAGAACCCATTTAGAATAGGCAGGTTTGCGGGGGTTTGGGCTGCCCCTCTCCCTGTCCTATAACATGACCAGCAATTTCTACCAAATTTGATTTATGTTTAAGCTTTGTTTGGCCTATTGACTACAATGGAGCTTGTGATTAATTTTTTTTTAATTATTGTACATTATTTCATAGCATGATATAAAAATGCCATCAAGCACATTTTCAGAATGCTAATACCTTAATGAGTGATAGAATTTTTAATGTTATAATTGAGACTGAACTGAAATAATGTGGTTCAAGGGAGAAATTTGGGGAAGAATATTCAAAATGTGAAATTCCTGTGCAGTTGAGCAGTGATGGTTTTAATATTCAACAAGATAAACATAGCCTTCTCTAACTGCACTTGGCATGCTCCTAAAATGCTGACAAGATCAATTGTGTTTCTGGGTCTTTCTCCTGTGGCTAATTGGCCATTTGTTCATCCTGACCTTGGAGATGGTTTGTGAAAATGAAATAGAAAAATTACATTTAGATACTGTTCTAAAAAGTTTTCCATAATGGCCATTAAAGAAATCTAAGTAATTTTATTAATTCTCAATTTCACACATTCAGACAGATGGAGAGACAAATTCAGAGTGGGCCTTGCCAACCTGGAAGAGAAAGCAAAGCTTCTTTGTAGCCCTCCTGTCTTTCCCCATTACTCTTATCTCTGTCCTGGAGTGTTCTGCCTGCAGTGACCTGGTTTCTGTTTCTCTTTACTCCTTTCAAAAATTTCCTGACTTATACTTCATCCCAGTCAGCATCGCTCCAGTATGTTCCTCAGATTTTGTTAGTTACAGATTTTGCTACTTCCAAATGGGATTTTAGAATCTATTAATGATTTATTAGAACTGATATGCCCTTTCTATAGTGTTGAAATATATCACAAAATCCCAGACTGGATTGGGTATTAAAAATCATCCAGTTAAGATTCCATTTTGAATTCAAACCAGTTTTGGCACGGCTACGTTCTCCCATAAGTAGGAATTTCTCCTTGGGAATCAAGTACAAATGGCTCTGAGAAATGTTGTGTAATGTGGCCCAGAGTTAATCTCACTAAGGGGTAAAGGAATTGGGGTATTTATCTTCTAGTTCCCATTCATCACTAGCTGAGAGCATTCCTACAGTCACTAACCCTCTGGGCCTTTCAGCATGCTCTGGCTGTATTCTGAGTGCTTGCCCTAGGGTGCTATTGGCATGTGAATGCCCGGCTTATATGGATGGGGTAGCAACACTGCCTGCACATTCCTGTTGTGAATGCAACCCATCAAGGTTACCCAGAGCATGGAGTTTCAGTGATGATTATCTCAGTGCCTTTAAAAGAACAATTCTTACTTACCAAAAGTTCTTTCACATATGAAAGAGATATTTATTTTAACTCTTAGGACCAAGAGAACATGGTTTTATCCTCAATCCTTCAAGATAAAATGAGGAAGCTCCTGGGTGCCCCTATACCCACTCAAGCATTTGCTATCAATCATTTTATGTGTGTGTGCTATTGATGGTTTATAATACTTTCTATGATTCGGAGGAGTAACATTACCATCTTCAGATTATGTTACCATAACACATCCACCACCAAGGCATCCATAATCTTCCACCATTTATTGGGCTCCACTCCCCCTTCCTTTCCACCCTCCCACTACCTCAATTTTACAGTCAGATTTCTAGGGTTTCTTTTTGGTTTGGTTTGATCTTACCCTTTGGTTTGCTTCTCTATATTCTACATATTAGTGAAACTGGTATTTGTCTTTCACCTCTGGCTTATTTGCACAGAATAATCATTTCCAGTTCCATCCATGTGTGGCAAATAGCAAGATTTCATCTATTTTTTTATAGCTGGGTATTGTGCTAATAATATATTGTGTGCTAATAATATATATATACACACACATACATATATATATATACAGATCACATCTTAATCCTTTCATCTGTTGTTGGTCATAGAAATTATTTTTATAACTTAGCTAATATAAATAGTGATACAAAAACCTAGTGTTTTTCCATCCTTAGGGTAAATACCTAAGATTTAGATTGCTGGCTCATAGGTAGATCATTTTTAATATAATGTATTATAATAAAATACATATATATTATATATAATAAAATACAGATATATATTATATATACAGATAAACATTATATATTATATATAATGATATAATTTATAAGTATTTAAATATATTTTAATATATTGAGAAACCTCCTTACTGTTTTCCATAGGGACTAGACCAGTCTACATTCCAGCCAACTCTGTATGAGTTTCCTTTTATTCCACACTCTCACCAATACTTGGTGGCTCATTGTGGTTTTGATTTGCATTTCCCTGATAATAAGTGATAATGAGCTTTGCTTTTCATGTGTCTGTCAGTCATCTGTACCTACATGTCTTACTTGGAGAAGTGCCCATTTAGCTCTTCTGCCCATTTTTTAAATTGTGCTGCTAGTTTCCTTGTTGTTAAGTTGTATGAGCTTTTTGTAGAGCTTGGATATTAAGCCCTAGTCAGACATGTTTTGTGAAATATTTTTGTCCCACTCAGAAGGGTGTCTTTGTGTATATATGATAATTGCTGTGTCTATGTGAAAACTTAGTTTGATGTTGTCTCACTTGTTTTTATTTTTGTTTTCCTTACTGTTGGAATTGAATCCCCAAAGACATCCATAAAGCTCCAATGTTAGGAGTGTTTTGCCTATATTTTCTTCTATATATTTTAGGTTATAGTTCTTCATACAAGTAGTTATCCATTTAGAATTAATTTTTGTATATGGCATGAGATAGTGGTCTACTTTCGGTCTTCTGCATGTGACTACCCAGTTTTCCCATCACCATTTGCTAAAGAGACTTTCCTTTCTCCATTTTAACTCTTGACTCCCTTGTCACAAGAAGAGTCAAGCATATAATATGTGCTTAGAAACAGTTTCTCTTCCTCAATACTTTTTTCCCCTCAATATTTTGAAAGTGTTTAAGAAGGCTAGGTTTTAGTTCTTCTTCGAAAGTTCATGATATTTTGAGTCTATTTCTGGGCTCTCAATTCTATTCCATTGGTCAGTGTGTCTGTTTTTATTCCAATGCCATACTGTTTTGATTACCATATTTTAGAGTATAAATTGAAATCTGGGAGTGTGATACTTCTGTTCTTTTTGTCAGGATTGCTTTGGATATTCATGATTCTTTAAATTTCATGAATTTCATTAAAGTTCCTTGATTTCTTTGAAGAATATTGTTCAAAATTTGATAGGGATTTGGTAGAAATTCTTCCATTCCATGATAAAGTATATCTTTTTATTTTTAAATTTATTTATTTATATGTATTTTCCATCATTGTTCATTTTTGTACAATGTTAGCTTTTTCCTCTCAGGTGTAGTCCCCATAGAATTTCCACCACCAATTCACCCGTGCAATTTTGTCATAGACCCTTATGCTCTCCCCCACTCCCCCGTTTTGATCCCTATCCCTCCCCTTAACCTGCAGAATGTCTCTGATTATAGTTGCCTGTTAAATTTTTTATTATTTATTTTTTCCCTTGATCTCTTATTTGGTTACCCTATATTCCTCCTATTAGTGAAACCATCAATATTTTTCTTTTCCCTTCTGACATATTTCACTGAGCATAATCCCTTCTAGCTCCATCCATGTTGCTGAAAATGGAATGAGTTTATCCGTTTTGGTTGCTGAATAGTATATATATATATATATATCTCACATCTTCTTGGACCCAGCCATCTATTTTTGGGCATTTGGGTTGTTTCCAGGTTTTGCCTTTTATATATAGTGCTGCAGTGAACATAAGGGTACAGGTATTATTCTTTTGATTCAATGTTTTTGTGTCCTTTGGGTAGATCCCTACGAGTGGAATTGCTGTGTCATATGGTCATATGGTAGCTCCATTTTTAGTAAACTGAGGAACCTCCAGACAGCTTTCCATATTAGTTGGACCAGTTTGCACTCCCACCAGCAATGTAGGAGAATTCCTTTTTCACCACATCCTTGCCAACATTTGTTGTTGCTAGGTTTTGTTTTTTTTTTTTTTTGATATGTGCCATTCTTAGGGGTGTAAGGTGGTATCTCATTGTGGTTTTGATTTGTGTTTCCCTGATTATAAGGTATGTTGAACATTTTTTTCATATGCCTGTTGGCCATTTGCATTTCCTCTTTGAAGAAGTGTTTTTTAAGTTCTTCTGCCCATTTCTTGAATGGGTTGTTTACTTTGTTCTTGTTGAGTCCTGTGAATTCTTTGAATATCTTTGTGATCATTCCTTTATCAGTTGTATGGAGTACAAAGATGTTTTCCTCATCAGTGTGGTGTCTCTTTGTTTTGCTTAATGTCTCTTTTGCTGTACAGAACCTTTTCAATTTGATGCAATCCCAGGTGTTTAACCTTTCCTTAACTTTCTTTGCTTTTGGGGCTGAGTCTTTAAAGATGTTACTGAAATGTATGTATTGTATGTCTTATAGTCTTTTACCTATATTTTCTTCTATATATTTTATGGATTCAAGTCTTATGTCCAGCTCTTTTATCCCTTTTGAGTTGATTTTTGTGTATGGTGAGAGGTAGTGGTCTAGTTTCATTCTTTTGCATGTTGTGGTCCAGTTTTCCCAGCACCATTTATTGAACAAACTGTCTGTGTTCCATTGCATATTCTTTGCTCCTTTATCAAAGATTAGTTGTCCATACATGTGTGGCTTTATTTCTGGGCTTCCTATTCGGTTCTATTGTTTGGTGTGTCTGTTTTTGTTCCTATTACCATACTGCTTTAATTATTATGGCTTTGTAGTATAGCTTTAAGTTTGGAAGTGTGATTCCTCCATTCTCCTTTGGCTATTCGTGTGTGGGTTTGTTTTTTTATTTGTGGTTCCATATGAATTTTGTCATTATTTGTTCTATTTCTTTGAAGAATGTCACTGAGATTTTTACTGGATTAGTGTTGAATCTGCAAATTGCTTTTGGTGGAATGGCCATTTTGATAATGTTAATTTCTCCAACCCATGAGCAGGTGATGTCTTTCCATTTCTTTGTGTCTTTTCTATTTCTTTTAACCATGTTTTATAATTTTCTTTGTATAGATTACTCCCTTCCTTTGTTATATTTATTCCCAGGTATTTGATTTTTTTTTTGTTTCAATTGTAAATGGGATGGTTTTCTTAATTTCTTCTTCTCATTGATTGTTTGCATATAGGAAGGCTACTGATTTTTGTGTTTGATTATGTATTCTGCTACATTACTAAATTGTTTTCTTATTTTAATTAGCTTTTCTGTGGAGTTTTAATATTCTCTGTGTATATTATCATATTGTCTGCAAACAGTGATAGTTTTACTTCTTCTTTCCTATTTGAATTCCTTTTACATCTTCCTCTTGTCTTATTGCTCTGGCTAGGACTTCCGTATTATATTGAAAAGCAGTGGTGAGAGTGGACATTGTTGTTTTGTCCCTGATCTCAAAGAAAAGGTTTTCAGCTATTCACCATTTTGAGAATAATATCGGCTGTGGGTTTGTCATATATGCCTTTTATCATGATGAGGTATGTTCTGTCTATCCTGAGAATTTCAGGTGCCTTCATCATAAATGGATGTTGAATTTTGCCAAATGCTTCTCAGCATCTATTGATAAACATATGGTTTAAATCTTTCTTTTTGTTCATGTACTGCATTACAGTAATTGCTTGTGCCCCTGGAATAAATCCCACCTGGTCATGGTGTATTATCCTTTTGATGCATTGTTGGATTCTATTGGCAAGAATTTTATTTAGGATTTTCACATCAGTGTTCATTAGGGATATTGGCCTGTAGTTTTCTTTGGGTTGTTATTTTGTTTGGTTTTGCTATTAGTGTAATGTTGTTTTCATAAAGCGTATTTGGTAGTATTCTTTCTTCCTTAATTTTTTGAAAGCGTTTGTGTAAGACAGGCACTAGTTCATTGCTGAATATTTGGTAGAATCATTTATGAAGCTGACTAGTCCTGGGCTTTTGGTTTGGGGGAAGGTTTTGATTAATGTTTCAATTTCATTGTTGTAATTGGTCTGTTTAGGTGTTCTATTTCTTCCTTTTTTTAAAAGATTTATTTATTTATGCATACAAGAGCTGGGGTATAGACCAAAGGTGCAGGAGGGTGAGAGGATTCACCAGAGACAGAGCGGGGAGCAGAACAGGCAGATGGACTGAAATACACTGCTGAGGGGAGCAGCAGGAGCGACAGGAGAGGTCTGCCACGCCATGTGGGAATCTCCCTGGCCAGCTGGGAACTGAATACCTGCTGCAGAGGCTGCGGACAGCTTCACAGCACTGCGCTCAACCAGCTGCGCCACCAGGGAGCCCCTCTATTTCTTCTTTATCTAGCTTTGGATGATTATATTATTCTAGGAATTTGGTTTTGTTAATCTTTTGGATTGTTTTTTAAATTTCTATTTTGTTTATTCTTCTGCTTTGATTTCTATTATTTACTTTCCTCTACAGGTGTTTGGGGTTTTTTTTGTTCATTGTTGTTTTTTTTCTAGTCTTTGCTATGGGAGATTATGTTGTTTGTGTTCTTTCTTGTTTCTTGATGTGAGCCTGTGTTGCTATACACCATCCTCTTACTAATAATGATCTGTTAATGTTTGTCTTGTAGCCCACTCTGTGATCAATCCTGGAGAATGACCCATGTGCTCTTTAGAAAAATATGTACTTGGATGTTTTGGGGGGAGCAGTGTTCTATAGATGTCTGCTAAGTCCATGAGGTCTAGGGCTTATTGTTCTAGTGTCCTTGTTTATTTTTTGTCTCATTTACCTGTCCATTGGTGAGAGTGGGGTATTGAAGTTTCTTACCACATGTGTATTTTCTCTAATGTCTATTTTCAGAGATGATAATAATTGTCTTATATATTTTGGTGCTCCTTCCTTTGGTGAATATATGTTGGTGTATGTTATATCTTCCTGATGTATGTTTTTTGATCATAATGTAGTGTCCATCTCTGTCTCTTTTTACATTTTTTAATTTGAGTCTATGTCATCTGATATAAGTATTACTGTTCCTGCCTTCTTTTTTGGTCCATTTACTTGTAGGATTGTTTTCCAACCTTTTACTTTCAGTTTATGTTTATCTTTTGTAGTTAAATGTGTTTTCTGGAGATAGCAGAAGGTTGGATATTTTGTTTTTTAATCCAACCTGTTACTCTGTGACTTTTTATTGATTAGTTTAGCCCATTTACATTTAGCATTACTGTTGATACACTGGTGTCTGTATTTGCCATTTTGTTTGTCTTTTTGTGCCTCTATTCCTTACCTTATTCTGTTCTTCATATTCATTCCTTTGTTGGTTTTGGCTTTAGGGATTATTGTAATATTTTTTGGAGTGGATTTAGTAGTAATGAATTTCTAGACATTCTGTTTGAGAAGGTCTTTATTTTTCCTTCATTAGAGGAAATAGAGCTTTGCTAGGTAAAGTCTTGGTTGGCATTAATTATATTTCTCATATCAGTATTGGTTGGCATTTGTTGAGTTGGAGTTTGTTAAATATGTCACCCCATTCTCTTCTAGTCTATAGTTTCTTTCAAGAAGTCTGATGTCAGTCTGATTGGTTTTCCTTTATATGTTATCTGTTTCTTCTCCCTCATCTGCTTCATTATTTTTTCCTTGTCTTGGATGCTTTACTACTATGTCTTGCTGTAGTTTTCCTTTCAATGTGGTAATTTGGTGTCTTCTTGCTTCCTCTATGGCTTTTTCATCTTCTTTTCATGCTTGGGAAGTTCCTTTCAATAATCTCCTTGAATAGTTTCTCAGTTCCTTTGTCTCTCTCCTCACCTTATGGAATTCCTGTAACTCATATTTCCTTTCCTCATGGTGTCAGATAGTTCTAAGTTTTCTTCATTCTTTTTTCCTTTGTATTTTATCTTTCGTTTTCTTTTTAGTTCTTTTTTATCTGTATCTTCAAGACTACTGATTTGTTCTTCCATTTGATCAATTCTGTTTTTCTCATTCTTCCCAGAGTTCTTTAGCTCCTCCTATAATCTTTTAATATCTTGTGTTTCCTTCATTTCCTTCTTTAAAGACTTGATTTCATTGTTAAATTCATTAATAATATTTGCATATCATTCTTTTCCTTTTCATCATCTTTATGTTTTCTAATCATGGTGATTCTACATTTTCTATCTGGCAGGCAGAGAACTTCTATGTCATTTTTGAGTTCTGGGGGATGATTTTATTTTTGTGGCGTGTCCTTCTTCAGAGGGCTTGCTTGGTGATTTGTATTTTTTCTTCTCCATTTTTTGTTTTCTAATTTCTATGTGGGCTGCTGTGCCTGTGCCACTGGTACTGGTTATCATCTCTTTGGGGTGCACTTACTAGGATATCAGTAACTGATGGCCACACTGATTCTGGTGCTGTTATGCTGGACTCCACAAGGATAGTGATGCTATGGATGGATTGATGGACACTCTCTCTGATAAACACCAAGTCTTTGTATGCTGCTGGTCTGTTTCCCTACATGCTCATCTTAATCTTTATTTGTAGAGCCCTTCTTCTCTCTTTACTCACTTCCAGAAGGGGATTCTGGGGTTGCTGTCTTCCAACAGCCCCATGGGCAAGCCTGCACTTTCCTGGGACTCAAAGATCACATTGACGGTGGAGCCCTCCCTCTCTTCTACTCAGTTCCTAAAGGAAGAATGTGATCACTGGCCTCTAGCTGCCTTGTGCAGGCCTACACTTTCCCCTCACCTTTGTTTGCAGAGCCCTCCCTCTGTCTTTACTAGTTCCAAAGGGATCTTGGGGTTGCTGGCTTCCAACAGACCAGCAGGCAGACCTGCACTTTCCTGGGACCCACAGTTCACCTTGTTGGCAGAACCCTCCCTCTCTTCTACCGATCAAGGTATATCTTTCATTGATTTGTATCTTTTATTAACAGTGTCTCATAATTTTCATTGTTTTGTTATCAAACATGTGGTCTGTCCTGGAGAGTGTTTCATGGACATTTGAGAAGAATGTATATTCAGCTTTTGTGGGGTGCAGTGCTCTATAAATATATGTTAAGTCCATGTAGTCTAATTCCTTGCACGCAGCTGTTGTTTCCTTCTGATTTTCTGTCTGATCAATCTGCTCATTGATGAGTGGGGTGTTGAAGACCCCTTCTACTATAGTATTGCTGCCAATGATTTCCTCTCCTCTGTTAGGTCTGTTACTAAGGAATTTAATTCATTTTGGTGTGTTCTGCAAATAGGATTGTTTTCTTGGTTTCTTTCTCTTCTTGTTCACTGTTGACCTATAGAAAGGTAGCTGATTTTAATATATTGATTTTTTTGACTCTCACTTTGTTGTACTAATTTATTGAATCTATGATGTCCTTTAGTGCAGTCTTTAGAGTATGCTATGTATATTTTCATGTCATCTGCAAAGAATGATAGTTTTACTCCCTCTTTTTCCCAATTTTTCTTTTCTTCTCTAGTTGCTCAAGCTAGAACTTTCAATACTAATTTGAATAATAGTGGTGAAAGTAGACATCCTTGCCTTGCACCTGATCTTAGAGTAAAAACTTTAGTTCTTTTTTTCACTATTGAATATGATATTTGTTGTGGGTTTCTCATTTATGGTCTTTTTTATGTTGAAATATTATTCTCCTATTCCCATTTTTTTCAGAGTAATGTTGGTATCATAAAATGCTCTTGGAAGAAATCTCTCTTCCTCAGTATTTTGAAAGAGTTTAAGGATAGGTTTTAGTTCCTCTTTGAAAGTTTAGTAGAAATCACTAGTGAAAACTTCTGGCACTTTCAGTTTTTGGAAGATATTTGGTGACTCAATTTTCTTGCTTGTAATTTGTTATGGCTTTATATTTCTTTCTGATTCTGCCTCAGAAGGTTGAATACTTCTAAACATTTGTCCATTTCTTCTAAGTTATTCAATTAATTGACATATGTATGTGCAAAGTAGTCTCTTATGATCATCTGTATTTTTGAGATGCATGATATAATGTTGCCTCTTTCATTTCTAATTCTATTAGTTTTCTCCCTCTTATTCTTTGTAAGCCCAGATTGATGCTTATCTATTTTATTTTTTCAAAGATTAAGCTTTTGGTGTCAGAAATATTTTGCTGTCTTTTTGATTTCTTTTTTTTTTTATTTTTATATTCCCCATACAATTGCAGCCCCCCCATTCTGACCCCAATCCCTCCCCTCCCGCCCCCGCCCCCCTAAAAGTGTCTCTGGTTCATAGTTTTTTGTTGATTTTGATTTTCACTTTCTTATAGTTATTCATTTTCCTGGTCCCTTATTTAAGTTTTCTAGATTCCTGCTATGAGTGAGACCATCCGGTATTTTTCTTTTTCTTTCTGGCTTATTTCGCTGAGCATGATCCCTTCCAGCGCCATCCATGTTGCTGCAAATTGCATGTGTTTATCTTTTTTGAATGCTGAGTAATATTCCATGGTATATATGTACCACATTTCTTGATCCAGTCATCTATTTTTGGACATTTGGGTTGTTTCCAAAGCTTAGCTAGTGTAAACAGTGCTGCTATAAACATAGGGGTGCAGGTGTTCTTTGGAATTGATGTTTCTGTGTCCTTTGGGTAAATACCTAGGAGTGGAATTGCTGGATCATATGGAAGCTCTATGTTTAGTAGGTCCAGAAATCTCCACACAGCTCTCCACAGTGGTTGGACCAGTTTGCACACCCACCAACAGTGCAGAAGAGTTCCTTTTTCTCCACACCCTCGCCAACATTTATTGTTGCTAGTTTTTTTAATATGTGCCATTCTCACTGGTGTAAGATGGTATCTCATGGTAGTTTTGATTTGCATTTCCCTGATGACAAGTGATGTTGAACATTTTTTTATATGCCTGTTGGCCATTTGCATTTCCTCTTAAGAGAAGTTTCTTTTTAGCTCTTCTGCCCATTTTTTGACTGGATTATTTTCTTTGTTGTTGTTGAGTCTCATCAGCTCTTTGCAGATTCTTGTGATCAGTCCTTTATCATTAGTGTTGTGTGCAAAAATGTTCTCCCAGTCGGTGGGGTTTCTCTTTGTTTTTGTTATTGTCTCTTTTGCTGTGCAGAAGCTCTTTAATTTGATGTAGTCCCAGCTGTTTATCTTTGCCTTCACTATCACTGCTTTGGGTGATGTGTCTGTAAAGATGTCTTTGATGTGCAAATCACGTAGTGTTTCGCCTATGTTTCCTTCTATATTTTTTATTGTTTCAGGTCTTATGTCTAGATCTTTAATCCATTTTGAGTTGGTTTTTGTGCATGGTGTGAGGTAGTGGTCAAGCTTCATTCTTTTGCATGTAGCGACCCAGTTTTCCCAGCACCATTTATTGAACAAACTTTCTTTGCTCCAATGCATAGTCTTTGCTCCTTTGTCAAAGATTAGTTGACCATAAATCTGTGGGTTTATTTCTGGATTTTCTATTCGATTCCATTGGTTTGTATGTCTGTTCTTGTTCCAATACCATGCAGTTTTGATGATTATGGCTTTTAGTATAGTTAGAAGTCTGGGAGTGTGATGCCTCCATTCCCTTCTTTTTTTTTTTCAGGAGAGCTTTGGCTATTCGGGTTTTTTTGTGATTCCATATGAATTTCATCAATAATTGTTCTATTTCTTTGAAGAATGACATTGAAATTTTGATTGGAATAGCATTGAACCTGTATATTGCTTTTGGTAGGATGGCCATTTTAATAATGTTTATTCTTCCAATCCATGAGCAGGGGATGTCTTTCCATTTCTTTGTGTCTTCTTCTATTTCTTTTAACAGTGTTTTATAGTTTTCTTTGTATAGGTCCTTTACCTCTTTTGTTAGATTTATTCCCAAATATTTGATTTTTTTTGTTTCAATAAAAAAAAGGATGGTTTTTTTGATTTCTTCTTCTTCAGATTTATTGTTTGTGTACAGGAAGGCTACTGACTTTTGCTTGTTGATTTTGTATCCTGCCACTTTACTGAACTGATTGATGAGTTGAATTAGTTTTTCTGTGGAGTTTTTGGGGTCCTCTATATATATTATCATATCATCTGCAAATAGTGATAGTTTGACTTCTTCTTTTCCTATTTGGATTCCTTGTATGTCTTTCTCTTGTCTTATTGCTCTGGCTAGGACTTCCAGTATTATATTGAAAAGCAGTGGTGAGAGTGGACATCCTTGTCTTGTTCCAGATCTTAATGGAATTGCTTTCAGCTTTTCACCATTGAGAATGATACTGGCTGTTGGCTTGTCATAGATGGCCTTTATGATGTTGAGGTATGTTCCTTGTATCCCAAGAATTTCAAGGGCTTTTATCATGAATGGGTGTTGCACTTTGTCGAAAGCTTTCTCAGCATCTATTGATATTATCATATGGTTTTTATATTTCTTTTTGTTGATGTGTTGGGTAACGTTGATTGATTTTCGGATGTTAAACCATTCTTGTGTCCCTGGAATGAATCCTACTTGGTCGTGGTGAATTATCTTATGGATACATTGTTGGATTCTGATAGCTAAAATTTTATTGAGGATTTTTGCATCAGTGTTCATTAGGGAGATTGGCCTGTAGTTTTCCTTTTTTGTGTTGTCCTTTTTCGGTTTTGGTATTAGTATAATGTTGGCTTCATAGAACGTGTTTGGTATTGTCCCTTCCTTCTCAATTTTTTGGAAGAGTTTGTGAAGGATAGGCACTAATTTGTCTCTGAATGTTTGGTAGAATTTATTTGTAAATCCATCAGGTCCTGGGCTTTTGTTTTTGGGGAGGTTTTTGATTACCATTTCAATTTCGCTGCTTGTAATTGGTCTGTTTAGGTGTTCTATTTCATTTTTATCTAGCTTTGGGTGATTGTAGAATTGTAGGAATTTGTCCATCTCCTCTAGATTGTTAAACTTGTTTCCATATAACTGTTCATAGTAGTTATTGATTATTCTTTTGATTTCTGCTGTGTCCGTTGTGATTTCTCCTCTTTCATTGATGATCCTGTTTATTTGTGCTTTCTCCCTTTTTTCCTTTGTGAGCCTGGCTAGGGGTTTGTCTATTTTATTGATTTTTTCAAAGAACCAGCTCTTGGTTTCATTGATCTTTTGGATTGTTTTTTTAGTTTCAATTTCATTTATTTCTGCTTTGGTTTTTATTATTTCTTTTCTTCTACTGGTTTTGGGGTTTTTTTGTTGTTCTTTTTCTAGATCTTTGAGCTTCAAGATTAGGTTGTTTCTTTGAGTTCTTTCTTGTTTCTTGATGTGAGCTTCTATTGCTATATATTTTCCTCTTATTACTGCTTTTGCTGCATCCCATACATTTAGGATATTGGTGTCCTCCTTGTCGTTCAATTCAAAGAATTTTTTTAATTTCTTCTTTGATCTCCTCATTAGTCCAGTGGTCTTCCAGTAGTGTGGTTTTTAATCTCCATGAGGTAGGAAAGTTCCTTGCCTTCTTTTTATGGTTTATTTCTAGTTTGATGCCTTCATGGTCAGAAAAGATGGTTGATATGATTTCAATCTTGGTGTATCTGTTGATGTTTGTCTTGTGCCCCAGTATGTGATCGATCCTGGAGAATGATCCGTGTGCGCTTGAGAAAAATGTGTACTCCGTTTTTTTGGGGTTTAGTGTTTTATAGATGTCTGTTAAGCCTAATTGCTCTAGGTCCTAATTTAGAGCTTTGGTTTCTTTACTTATTTTTTGTCTTGTTGATCTATCCATTGTTGATAGTGGTGTGTTGAAGTCTCCCACTACGTATGTGTTTTCTCTGATGTCTGTTTTCAGAGAGGACAACAGTTGTCTGATATATTTTGGTGCTCCTTCGTTTGGTGAGTATATGTTAATGAGTGTTATTTCTTCTTGAAGTATTGTCCCCTTGATCATAATGTAGTGACCATTGGGGTCTCTTTTTATCTTTTTGAGTTTGAAATCTGTTTTATCTGATATAAGTATAGCTGTTCCTGCTTTCTTTTTTGGTCCATTTGCTTGTAGGATTGTTTTCCATCCTTTAACTTTGAGCCTATTTTTATCTTTTGTAGCTAAATGTGTTTCCTGGAGACAGCAAAAGGTTGGGTTTTGTTTCTTAATCCAGGCTGCAACTCTGTGTCTTTTTATTGAAGAGTTTAGTCCATTTACATTTAGAGTTAATATTGATATGTTAACATCTGTATTTGCCATTGTGTTTGTCTTTCCTTTGATTTTATTTATTTATTCTTTTAATAACTTTTTTTTTTTTTTGGCCTTCTTTCATTGTTATTCGTCCCTCTGAGGTTCTGGCTTTAGGACTCCTTGTAGTATTTTTTGGAGTGGGGGTTTAGTTGCAATGAAATTCCGGAGTTTCTGTTTGTCTGGGAAGGTCCATATTCTTTCTTCAAAGAGGAAGGAGAGCTTTGCGGGATAGAGTATTCTTGGTTGGCATCTGTTTTCTTGGAGTCTGTTGACTATGTCCCTCCACTCTCTCCTTGCCCGTAGTGTTTCTTCGGAGAAGAGAAGTCTGATGTCAGCCTGATTGGCTTTCCTTTGAATGTTATCTGTTTCTTCCCTCTTGCCAGCTTCATTATTTTTTCCTTGTCCTGGATTCTTGGGAGCTTTACTATTATGTGTCTTGCTGTATTTTTCCTTTCGTCGTGGAAGTTTGGTGTTCTTCTTGCTTCTTGTATATCAATTTTCAGCTCCTTCTTCACATTTGGGAAGTTCTCTTCAATTATCTCTTTGAATATTTTCTCTGTTCCTACATCTCTCTCCTCTCCTTCTGGTATTCCTGTAACTCTTATATTTCCTTTCCTCATGGAGTCAGATAATTCCCGAAGTCTTTCTTCGTTCTTTTTCCTTCGTACTTCTCTTTCCTTTTCTGTTTTGGTTCTTTTTATTTCTGTGTCTTCAAGAGTACTTATTCGTTCTTCCATTTCATCTATTCTGCTTTCATTGCTTTTCCCAGAATTCTTTAGTTCTTCCATTAATTCTTTAATCTCCTGCATTTCTTTTACTTCCCTCTTTAGGGACTCAATTTTATTCTTCTGACCATTGTTTTCCCTCTTTAGGGACTCAATTTCATTCTTCTGATCGTTGATTATTTTCCCCTTATCATTGTTTTCCTTTATGACTTCTGTAAGTTTTTTAATCACGGCAATTTTAAATTCTCTTTGTGGAAGGCTCAGAAGTTCTTCCAAGTTACTGTCGTTGCAATCTGGGGGCTGGTTTTCTTTTTGTGGAGTGCTTTTTCCCTGGGGAGTTGCTAGGTTGCGTGTGGTTCTTCTACTCCTTACTGTCTGTTTTCTAATTTGCCGTATGCGTTGGGACACTGTGTTGTTGGGACTGGCCGGCATCTTGGGTGAGCTTCTCTGCTCCCCTCTGGTTCCTCCAGGAGCCATATGTCAGTTTCAAGCAGTCTTTACTGGAGAAAGGTCCCTGTTCTAAAATGCCGATGTGGGGACACACTCCCCTGTGCGCCTGGTCTGCCCCGGCGGTGGGTTCCTGCTCCCCCTCTGGGCTTGGACTGCAGGCCAGAGGGGGTCTGGCGTGGGCGAACTTCCCCCGCTCACCTCTGGCTCCTGAGGAAGCCCTCTGCAGGTAGTCTTTACTGAAGTAATGTCCCTGTTCTAAAATGGTGATGTTGGACACACTCCCTGCGCGTCCGGTCTCAGGCACACTCTTCTGCTCGCCTGGTCTGCCCCGGCTGTGGGTGCTTGCTCCCCCTGTGGCTCAGACTACTGGTCGGAAGGGGCCCGGCGTGGGCTAACTCCCCAGCTGGCCACTGGCTCCTCCAGGAGCCTCTGCTGGTTTCAAGTTGCTAGGCGGCGCCAGAGATCTCTCCTAGAGCCCTTGGGGAGCTGATTTTCCACCTCGTGGGACAGGGACCAGAGCGTGAATGGTAGGGTAAACCTCAACGGCTTTGGGGTGCTGTGTCTGCCTTGTGCCCCACCGTCGTGGGGAACCTATGCCCCTAATTTCGTGCCCTGGGTATCAGTTCCAAAGCCCTCAGTTCCAGGATGCGGGCTGTAGCCCAGTTCAGTGGCGCGGGAATGGCGCCTTTTGAATCCCGCTCCCGTGCCTGGGCGCCTGGTTCCTGCTCACTCAGTGAGGGCCTCCGCGCGTCTCCCAGCAAGCCTAGGTCGCAGGCTCGGGGACCTGGGCAGCTGCCATCCGGATCCGCGTTTGCTTTTCAACCGCACTGCTTTTCCGCGCAATCCCGATCCCGATCCGCGTCTGCTTTTCCAGCGCGCCGCTTTTCTGTGCAAGCTTACCGGGCTGCCCGGGGCTGTGTGCTGGTGCTGGCCTCCTCCTGGGGGGCGGGGTCTCTCTTTAATGGCGCCTGGAGCTCACCTCCACGGCGAATCCTGCAGGGTTCTCCACAGCTCCCGTTCACGGGATGTGGTGGCTGAAATAGTTCCTTTCCACTCACAGTCCCGCTTGCTGCGTAGTTTGTTCTTGTTGGTCATTTTAGTTTGTTGTTTTTTTTCCTCCTCTCTGCTGGTCGGAGAGTGCCGCCTCTGTGGGCGGGGGAGGGGAGCAGGGTTCTGCGCTTTCCTCCCTTCTGGTCCTCTTTTATGGCAACTTTCTTCTTCGGGCAGTTTGCTGGAGTCACCCGTTTATCTTCCGTGTCCCAGTTCTCACTGGGACCTGCCGCTTTTCCTCCCTATTAACTTTTTTTAATGGGAGATCTTACTCGCAGCATCTCCTCGCCGCCATGTTGCTCCGCCCCCTCAGTACCTATGTCTTTTTGATTTCTAATTCACTTATTTCTACTCTAATTTTTGTTATTTACTTCTACTGGCTTTGGTTTTGTTTGTTTTCCTTTTTCTAGTTCCTTAAAGCATAAGGTAAGATTTTTAAAATCTATTTCTCATTTCTTGATATGAACCTGTATTGCTATATACTTTCCTCTTAGTACTCATTTTGAGGCAACTCAGAGCTTCTGGTTCTTGTGCCTTCATTTTCATTGATCTCCAGGCATTTTAAAAATTTATTCTTTGTTATATTCATTAGTCCAATAGTCATTCAGTATTATGTTGTTGAGACTCCACATATACAAGTTGTGTCTTACTTTGTTTAAGTGGTTGATTTCTAGTTTGATACAATTATGATAAGAAAGGACACTTGATATGATTTCAATCTTCATGTGTTTATTGACATTTGTTTTGTTATCAAACATGTGGTCTGTCCTTGAGAGTGTTCCATGTGCACTTGAGAAGAATGTATACTCAGCTTTTGTGGGGTGCAGTGCTCTATAAACAACTGTTAAGTTAATGTAGTCTAATTCCTTGCGTGCAGCTGTTGTTTCCTTCTTGATTTTCTGTCTGGCCAATCTGTTCATTGATGAGTGGGGTGTTGAAGTCCCCTTCTGCTATAGTGTTGCTGCCAATGATTGTTTTCAGATTTGTTAATAGTTCTACTTTATGTATTTTGAAGCTACATCATTTGGTGCATATCTATATCTTTATCAATATCTATATCTATATATCTATATCTATATCTATATGTCTTCCTGATGCATTGATCCGTTAATCATTATATTATGCCTATTCCTATCTCATGTTACCTTTTCTACCTGGAAGTCTCTTTTATCTGACATAGGTATGGTGGTCCCTGCTTTTCTTTGAGTTTCATTTACTTGTGGGATTATTCCCCAACCATTTACATTGAGCTTGTTTTTGTCTTTGGAGCTCAGATGGGTCTCCTGGAGACAGTAGAAAGCTGGGTTTTGTTTTCTGATCTAAGCAGCCACTTTGTTCCTTTTGATTGGTGAGTTTGGTATATTTACATTTATGGTAATTGTTGATATATGAGGATTTGCCACTGCTATTTTGTTTTGAACTTCTGGTTCTATCTATGTACTTGTTCATTTTTTAAAATGGAATCCTTCCCTGCAATTTAGATAGGTGACCTCCCTTCAACATTTCTTGTGGGAGAGTGCTAGTGTTTTCAAACTCCTTCAGCTTTTGTTTGTCTGGAAAGGTTTTTATTTCTTCCTCATATACTGTTAGATATAGTATTCTTGGCTGGTAGTTTTTATTTTTAATTATTTTGTATATGCCATTCCATTCTCTTCTTACTTATATGGTTTTCTCAGATAAATAAGATGTAGGCCTGATGTGTCACTTTAGGGGTTATCTTTTATTTCCCATAGCCTCTTTTAATATTCTCTTTGTGTGACTTTTCCTAGTTTCATGTCTATATGCCTTGGTATAGGTCTCATCACTTAATCAAGTTTTCCTTAGCTTCATGGACTTGTGTATTTAGTTTCTTCCCCAGGTTTTGGGTGTTTTTCTATAATATTTCTTGAATAATTTCTCTGTTTCTTTCTTGCTTCTCCTTCTGGAATATCTATTATCCTTAGGTAGTTCTCAAAGTATTTAATTTCCCCACTCATATTTCTTTATCTTTTTTTACCTGGAAGCTTTCTCCATTATCTTCATAGTCACTGACTTGATTCTCCATTTAATCAATTATACTTCCATACCTCTCACTAGAACTTTTAAAATCTCTATCATCATTTTTGCATTCTGTGACTCGTATTTATTTAAAGCTTCAATTTCTATTTTCTATTCATTAATTTTATTTCTCATGTTATGTGTTTTTCTGAGTTTTGTTGACTTTTTTAGATTAGCTCTTCAGAATTCTTTACATCTATGACTTTATCTTCATTTTCTTTCATTTAAATTTTAATGGCAATTTTATACTGCATATTCTTATAGGAAGATAAAATACCCATGCTTTTGTTAGATTCTGGAGAGTTGTTCTCTCCTATGAAGACTTATTTCCTTGAGTTCTCAACATGTTGTGCTGTATTATTCCATGTGCCCAATTTACTTCTTTAGATTTCCCTGGTTTTTTTTTTTTTTAAGTGTCTATAGCAGTAATTTCAGAATTTTCCTTACTTCTAGTTTTCCAGGAAGTGGTGTTGTGGTTTCACTTGATTAGTTCTGGAAGCCTGGTCTTACGAGCTACTGAATTGTGGATGGGGGTTGGTACTTTGAAGATGCCAAGTAGCTGGTTGTAATATCCTGTGTGGTGATGTCTTGATTTTTGGTATCCCTGCTTTCTAGTGTTCTAGACTAGGATCTCTGCAATTTGTGCTTCAATGTTTGTAATTCATGAGGCCAGTATCAGTCCTGGCAGGAGAGGTAGGGGGAGCACAATCTACAGTACTCTCCTTGTTCTTTTCACTGGGGATCTGGTGACTGTAAGTATCCCAACTCCTCTGCACTTATTCCCCTTTAGTCAAAAGTGTGTATCTATACATTGTTCAAGTCTCCCCTTCCCAGTATTGCTGTAGCAGCACTGTTGTCCTCCATTTCAGGCTCCCTGCCCTAAACTACAGCTTCTAGGAGTTTTTCTCTACCCACTTCTTATACAATTGTGCAAGAATATCTTCAATGTTCCTTCTGTTGTAATTTTTTTTAAATATACTTTATTTTTTTTTTTTAAAGAGGCATGTATTTATTTATTTATTATTTATTTATTCATTTGTTTGTACATGCACTGGGTACAGTCAGAAGCGCGGGAAGGTGAGAGAATTCACCAGAGCCAGAGTGGGGAGCAGAGCAGGCAGAAGGACCGAAGTACACTGCTGAGGGGAGCAGCGGGCGGCAGGAGAGGCCTGCGTGCCATGTGGGACCCTCCTTCAGTGGCCGGGGAGCAGCCGGGGATCGAACCAGCTCCGCAGAGGCTGCGGGCAGCTTCGCAACCCAGCACTCAACCGCTGCGCCACCGGGGAGGCCCTCCTTCTGTTGTAATTTATGCTGATCTCTCATGTCCAAGAGTTGCTCCAGTTTTACCCCAAAGTATGAGGCCTTCTGGGTGTAGTATCAGTCTCATTAACTTCCAGATAATTCTCCTTGGAGTAAAGCAAGGAACTTCCTCTTGACCCATTCCCCTAAACAGTTAATTTTCAGTCATGAGATAAGTTATTGTAATGAATGGGAATAAATTCTAGGCTCCAGAATGAAAAATCTTCACTGATAACCTTATATACCCAATACTTCCACCTTTTCCTCATGAGAAGGCATTTTTATGTCTTGCCAACTTCATCCCTCTGGAATGTCCTTTGTTGAATTTCTTCATTTATAATGTATTTTGAAAGTGCATACTGAATCCTCATGCTGCAGCTTAATAAAGCAGTTAAGAAGGCTGTGAGATCAGATTAAGTAAGTTCAAAGCCTGGTTTCTATTACCTTAGATAACTTATGTGATTTCTCTGTACCTCAGTTTCTCATCTCAAGAATGATTATGCAGTTCCCCATACCATAGGGTTGGACATGGGACAGTGTATATGATATATTAAGTACAGAATAGATATTATTACTATTATTATTATAATTAGTAATTATAGCATGTTCTTTAATTTTTCAGGGTTCATAATATTCCAGCTGCAGTTCAATGAGTATAGGCAGAAACATCTGGAATGATTGGGAAGAAGGAAATTAGATAAAAATGGGAAAACCAGTTGACCAAGGACAAGAGTAAGTTATTTAGACTTGAGACTGCTGGGGCCTTGAGGTATAATATTTTCCCCCCAAGGAAATTAGGTATCCCATTGGCACTCATCTTTAGAGGAGGTCCTTTATATAGAAGGGTTAGAAGTTGCACCTGAATGCTAAGGAATAGAGTCTGGGAAATAGTGCAGAGAGGCAAATAAGATGAAAACTTCAGACCCTACAATACTGTATGCTTTTCGATACGTGGGATGACCCAGTAGAACTTTGATTGTACAAGGTACCTGTGGGTGTGATCAAAATGAGGATGGGGAGACAATAACCTTTGGGTATCTATTCTGGAGAACATGGATGGCAGCACAGGGAGAATGACTCAGAAAGTTGAACTGAAAATGTAAGTGAGCATGATCGCTTCCTGCTCTATCCATGTTGCTGCAGATGGCCTTAGTTTATCTTTCTTGATTGCTGAGTAATATTCCATTGTGTATATATACCACATCTTCTTGATCCAGTAGTCTGTTTTGGGGGGATCATGCTCAGTGAAATAAGTCAGAAAGAAAAAGAAAAATATTGGATGCTTTAACTTATAGGAGGAATGTAGATGATCCAAATAAGGGATCAAGAAAAAAAAAAGTAATTATAATAAAGTAAAAACCAAACCAGATTCATTCTGTAGGGGGGAGAAGGGAGTAGAATCAAAACAGGGTGGGAAGAGCACAAGGGACCATAGTGATGGTTCACAGGTGAATGGGTGGTGGGAATTTCACAGGGACTATAACCGAGATGAAAATGTATACATTGTACAAAAATAAAAATGATATAAAATATATAAAATAAAATAATAATAATAAAGAAAATGCAAGCAATAGAAATGGAGCAAGAATCATCAGCATAGTGGTGGTAGATGGAGCTAATGCAATATAATTTTACTACGTTTCACTTAATTTGTTGTTTTAGACAGGGAAGGCCATGAAATTGTAAGAACAGTGAAACAGTATGATTTTTCCCTCTGAATCTCTCCATCATCCATGGCCTCTGTACAACCTCTTTGCTCTTCCAGAGCAGGGCTTCCAAATTTCTGGCTTGGAAGCAGAGGATGAACCATCTGCTTTCAGAACAGGAGTTAGTTTCAGAGCTGAGACACGAGGCTGGTGCCCAGTCAAAGATCTAGAGTCTATTCCATGTTAAGCCCAGTTTCTGCAAGATTGATTGATGTCTAGAGCTTGTTACATTACTGCATTGAAAGGAAATAAATACAGAGATGACAGCAGGAGTTGCTGAATTAAGTCCCCCCTGGACTTAAGGAGGTCATCTTTCCAACAACCAAGGGAAATAAAGGAAGGCAGTCAACAGTACAATCTGGGAAGGGAGACCAGGAATGGAGGGTTTGACTGACATCAGTAGAGAATCTCCAATGTACTCATTGGATGGTGCTTTTGACATTTGTTTTGGATTTATCCCCATGGACTTGTGAGACCCTTGTGACTGATGCCAATCATAGACTTTCAGAGTGAAAAAACACTAACAAAGTCCATCTCTAATCCTCCACCTAGTATTTCCTCTAGGATATCCCCTTTACTTGACAACTATCCTTGAGGATTTTCTGTTGTAGGAGTTTCATCTCCAACTGAGCCAGCCTCCACTGGAAAGCTGTGCTAAAAAATGTTTCTTGTGTTGTACTGAAGCGCAATTCTTGAGCCAGTTTTGTTCCCTACATTGGTGTGATTTTTTTTTCAGCAAAAAGGCTCAATTGGGGAGCTGTAATACATGAGACTTAATAGTTTAGGGAGGAAAGGGGGTTGCCCTTTTCTTTTAGAGTCTCTGATTTAACCCATAAAATTACTCCAACATTTTTTATTTGCATTCTGATTCAATGGCAACAGATTACCCAGATAAAATATGGGCTCCAGATATTTGATTTTTTTTTCTAATTGCACACAGAGATCTATTCTACATGGGTTTCTTTAAATCTTGTCTATTTTCTGCATTTAGCAGCTATCTGGTTACAAACAGTGGGTACAATAAAACTGTATTCATGTGACTTAATGCTTTTGTAATAAAATTCCACAGAAAAGGCAATGTTGATCCTGGACCTCCAGGGACCTGAACATAGACACACTCGTTTTTTTCTACTTCTCTCTAACCTTAACTTGGCTGTCTTAAACTGTCTGTTCTCATGGAGGGAATCTGTTGATGTCATAGTAAGGTTTGTTATTCAGGAGGAGCTTTATCTCTCTCCACAGCTCCATTTCTGAAAGTCCTGGGGAAAGACCTTGATTGGTGTGAGTTCAGTTATTTGTCCAGCCCCAAATCAATTGTCTATAGCTATATAGTGTGATTCCTGACAATGCCTAGAATCTAGTTGCAGTTGGGGAGGAACAGTTCTCAAGAAGGTGTTCCACTGTGGACAGACCAAACAATTGTCCATCAAAGGACTATTCAGGTATAAACAGTGGGAAACTTGCATTTGCATCTAACTTTTAACATTCCTTCAGTTTTGCATATCCATTGTCTACACAAAAGGGTGATATAAGAAAGATGTTTCAAAATCTGTGATACCTGAACGGTTTATTATAATTATAAAAAAGGATATAAGTCCCTTCTCATACATAAATCTCAGGGGTAAAGTCTAAGAATAACATATCTACCAGAGCTAAACTAAGTAAATCACAAACAAGAATCAGAAAAGAAGTCTTGAAAAATATATATCAATGAAGTTCATGAATTAGTTTATTTTCTTGTGCTGTTTAATTAGCTAGATATTTCAGCACACATGAATATACTGAATCCTATGATAGGCACAAGATGCAAAGGATAATTAAAACATATATAGTATTCTGGGTGGAGGAGGCATGCTATTAGAACACCAATAATGATAAAACTTTATGAATATTGTAAGGCTTTGAAGAATTAGAAATATTATCTTACTCCTGAGCATAGAGAAGTGTATAGTGGGTTTTATAGACATGGTCACAGTGAGGAATTAGGAAGTGAGAATTGATAATATTAGAGGAGACTTAAAATTGTGATAAAAGAACTGAAATAAAGTATAATAGCTTTTGACTGGGTTATTTGTTTCCTTTTGTTGAGTTGTATGCGCTCTTTGTAGATCTTGGATACCTGGTTCAAGACAGTGAAAGTGGACATTCTTGAACCAGGTATTAGTGGGAAATCTTTCAATTTTCACCATTGAGAATGATGTTAGCTGTGGGTTTGTCATACATGGCACTTAAAATCTTCAGGTATGTTCCTTTAATAGCTAGTTTTTTTTTTTGAGGGTTTTTATCACAAGTGGATGTTGACCCTTTTTGTATGCCTTTTAGACATATATTGATATGCTCATATGATTTTATATTTCCTTGAAATAATTTGGTGAATTATGCTGATTGATTTTTGGATGTTGAACCAACCTTGTGCCCCTAGCATAATCCCCACTTGTTCATGGTGTATAATCACTTAATGCATTATTGAATTTAGATTGTTAAGATTTTTTCAAGGATCTTTGCATAGATATTCTTCAGGGAAATTGGTCTGTAGTTTTCTTTTTTGTGGTGTTGTTTTATGGTGATATTGTCCTTATAAAATGTTATTGGAAGTAATCTCTCTCAATTTTTTGAAACAGCTTGAGGATAGCTATCAGGTTATCTTTGAAGACTTGGTAGATGTCATTCGTGCCTTATTTTTGAAGGCTTGATTAATTTTTTAACTTCCTTTCTAGTAAATATTTTGTTCAGGCTTTTTATGTTCCTGATTCAGTCTTGGATGTTGTATATTTTTAAATAATTTATCCATATCTTTTGTTATTCAATTTACTAGCATACAAAGAACCAGATTTTTGGTTTCATTAATCTTTTGGACTTTCCTTTAAATTTCCATTTCATTTATTTCTACTGCATTTTCATAATTTCCATGCTTCTACTGACTTTTGGTCTTGTGTATCTCTTTTTCTAATATAAGATTATTGGAGCTCTTTCTTGTTTCTTGAAATAGGTCTGGATTGCTATATACCTGTTACTACTTTTCTCTGATTCATATGTTCTGGTAGGTTGTGTCTGCATTACTATTTGTCTTGAGTTATTTTGTCATTTCTTCTTTGATTTTCCCATGAGTTCAATGATCATTCTGTAGTGTGATATTGAAGCTAGAGGTTTTTCCTGCTTTCTTTTGTTTTTTTTTTCTTTTCTGTTTTTTTTTATTTTTTATTTATTTATTTTTTAATAGAGGCATGTTTTATTTATTTATTTGTTTGTTTGTTTGTTTGTTTTGTTTATACAAGCACTGGGTACAGTCAGAAGCACGGGAGGGTGAGAGAATTCACCAGAGCCAGAGCGGGGAGCAGAGCATTTTCCTGCTTTCTTTTAGTGGTTGATTTCCAATTTGATACAATTGTGGTCAGAGAAAATGCTTGGTATGATTTCTATCTTCATGAATTTATTGATATTTGCTTTGTGACCCATTATGTAGTCAATCTCAGAGAATGTCCCATGAGCACTTGGGAAGAATGTGTAATCAACTTTTGTGGGGTGCAGTATCCTATAAATATCTTTAAGCCCATGTGTTCTAATTCTTTGTTTAAGGGTAGTGCGTCCTTTTTAATTTTCTGTCTCGATCTGTCCACTGGTAAAAGCAGAGTGTTAAAGTTCCTGGTCACTAATGTATTCTCCCAAAGTCTTTTTCCCCCAGATTTTATTGTAAATGTCTACTATTTTTTCATGCTCCCTCATTTTGTGAATATGTATTGATGAATGTTATGTCTTCTTTAATCATTATGTAGTGTACATACTTGTCTTTTGTTACCTTTTTGACTGGGTTATCTGTTTCATCTGATATGACTCTCCCTGCCTTCCTTTGGGTCCCATTTTCTTCTAAGATTTCTTATAAGATTTTCCAATCCTTTACTCTGAGCCTATATTTATCTTTGGGACTTCAGATAGTTGGATTCTTTTTTCTGATCCAACCAGCCACTCTGTGTCTATTGGTTGCTTATTTTATCCATTTACATTTAGAGTGACTACGGTTATATGAAGGTTTGCAACTTCCATTTCCCCCTTAATTTTGTGGTTCAATGTATTTCCTTGTTCAGATCTTTGGATGTTCTTCTTTTCCAAATCACCTTTCAGCTCTACTTGGAAGGGGGAGTCTAGTGTTTGTAAACTCCTTTGGCTTCTGTTTTTCTGAAGTGGCTTTTATTTCTTCCTTATATTTTAAGAGGAGCCTTGCAGAATAGAGTATTCTTGCCTGGCAGTTTTTATCTCCATCTTTTAATCACAATCATTTCATACTCTCATTTCCCTTAGTGTTTCTTCTAAGAAGTGAGATGTAAGTCTGATGAGGGTTCCTTTATAGGTAATCTTCATCTTCCTGCTAGAAAGCTTCAGTAGTCTGAATTCTAGAAAGTTACACTACTACATGTCTTGGAATAAGTCTCATTTGGCTTGTCTTAACTGGTGTTCTTTTGTCCCATCCCCAAGTTTGGGAAGCTTTCCTCTACTGTTTCTTTAAATACACTCTCTGTTCCCATATATATTTTTTCATCTCTGGGGTACCCATTATTCTTTTTTTAAGATTTATTTATATATGAACTGGGGTACAGGCCATAGGTACAGGAAGGTGAGCCCATTATTTTTATGTTGCCTTTCCTCATGAAGTCAGGTAATTCTCAAGCTGCTTCTTCATTTTATTCTTTGTATTTCTTTTTCTTCTTCCACTTGTTGTCTTTGTCCATTGTTATCTTTGAGGTTACTGATTCATACTTCCATTTGGTCTACTTTACTTCCATAGATTTGTCCAAAAATTTTTATCTCCTCTATTTGTCTTTTTATATCCTGCATCAGTTTTTTCCCCTTATTTAAAATTTTAATTTTGAGCAACTATTCATTTATTTTTCAGGATGTTTGTTTTTCTGAGTTTTCTTATATATCTTTGCTCATTTTTCTTGGTGTTTTCTTCCATTTCTTTAAATTCATTTATCATGACAATTTAAATTCTGATAGGAATTAAAGATCTACCTTTTTTGTGGTTGGTTTCTCAAGATTTGTTCTCTCTCTGTGGCATAGTCCCCTTTCTATGTAATATGTGTTTCAGTGTCTTACGCATGCAGGGGTCTATTTTTCCTGTAAATGGAGCTGTCTATAAGGGAGAACAAATATATATCTTCCTCTTCTGGTGGTGATGTAGGGGCCCATCACCAGTTTATTTGTTGTGAGTGATTGTGGTTTGTGGTACCACTGACAGCCCTCTTCTCCTTTTTATCAGACCCATATCTGTGCTATCTTCATACTAGACTTTCAGTGTAGCTCCCCAGTACTTTCCAGTTAAGTTTCACTCAACTCCCATATCTGCCTCAATCCAAGGGAAGTGGCTAGTGGCAGTCATGTATTTCTGTGTGTTCTCTTCCTCACTGGTGGCCTTGTCCACTTAGCCCACCCCAGCATTCTCATATGTATCTCTCCACATGTATGTCCACAATAGATAACTTTGCCCTATACAGGATGGGTTTGAACCACAGTTTCTGGTCCTGTGTGTTTCTCCACCTACCTTTGTTGTCTATACTTGAATTTTCCCCATATCTCTTCAGTCATGTGTGGTCAGCATTGGTCTCATATGTCCAGGAGGTGATCCAGTTTTGCCCCAAGTCACAGAATCCTTAGAGTGCACTGCCTCTCTGGACTACTCTAGATTATTCTCCCAGCATGGAAGCAGAGAAACTTCTCTGACACATGTTCCCCTCCTCTCTCCCTACTTTTTAACTTATCCCTTAAAATGCTTATAGTTTTCATTTCCAGAAATTCTATTTAATTTTTTCTGTCTCTACTCCACTGCTCTGTCATGGAACTATATTCTTTTATGATTCCTTTATCTTTTTTTAAATCTTAAAATATTCTTCATAATATTTCAAATATTCTATTTATATCAAACTCATGGGCTAGTTAATTCTCCCGTATGTCTGCTGTCACTCCTTCATGGTAGGTTATTCCTTTATGAATTGTATCATGTACTTATATAGGAATTCATTTTCAGTGTTTTCTGTCATTGGGAGTTTCATGTACCCTGGATAGAGGAAATATCTCTACAAAACACTATTTACTCCTTCCACTGGGGTTCCATAGTTTTCATAGTTCAGGAACCAGTTATTTTGTAAATTTATCAGTTTGGAATTTTAGTATTCTGCTGGTAGTATTTGCTGAGAACATTATACCTGTATGTGACACAGACTTTAATTTTGATTTCCATTTATTTCCTATTCAGAAGAGATGGCAAGCTTCCATGTTTGTTTCAAGATAAGCAGACAGTTTTCCATGCCTCTTTTCATAGCTAGGTTGCCTTCTAGAATCACAAGTATTTAACAGGTATATTAGTTCCATATCCTATCTTTTAGAGGCCCTTGATCATGTCTTTTAAGTCGGATCTATAACATCAGTTCCAAGACTCCGCAACCTGTAATATACACTCCATGATCATATTCTCAACTCTGATATCAAGCAATCTTATTTCTTTCTTTCAACAGTTTCTTTCTTACTTTTGAAGTCAGAATCAGAATATTTTCTTGATTGCATTTTATCCAAAATATTACCTTTGTTGCTGGAGAATGATAAGTGGTGGCCTATATTTGCTCATTCAACCATAAAATGAAAAATAACATTTCACATCATTTTTCTTGGTTACTTCTTATTTATAATTCTCCATGTCCTATCATATTTTGTGTCACATGATTTCATTCTTATCCAGCTCAAGATTTTCTCCCAATTTTTATGTATACTTCCACCAAAAATGCTCTAGGTTTTTGAGCCTTATGTCACTGGTCATCCAGAAAGGAAGTGCATCATCTTTTCCAATTTCTCATTTGTAATTTTCGGAAGTCATTTTCAGCTAGCCATTTATACCCTGGTGGTTTTGTCTACAGGTCATAGGTAATGTCTATATGATAAGTCTAGCATGCAGGTTTTTAAAGCAATACTTTCAATATCATTGATAATTATAATTTTTTTTTTTAGTCACAGCAGAAGTCAAAGGTGAAAGGTGATTGAAAGAAAGATTAGAGGGTTATGGGAGAGGGGTATTTGAACATTTAAATAAAATTTAAAAGTTGAAAAAAAATCTACAAATAATGGTAAAATCCTTAACCTTTTTTTTTTTTTTTTTGGTCATGGAAGTCCTGAATTTGTACAGCAGATGATAATTCTATGTAGTGTATTTTTTCTTTGAAAAACTGGAGTATAGGCCAGAGGTGCAGGAGTGGGGAGGGTTGAGAGAATTCATCAGAGACAGAGTGGGGAGTAGAGCAGGGGTATTCACTGAAATACACTGGGAATGGGAGCAGTGGGCTAGACAGGAGAGACCTGCTGTGCCATGTGGGCCAGCTCCCTGGCCTGGGATCAAACTTAGGCCATCATGGTGATAGCACTGAGACTTAACCCCTAGGCCACCAGGAGGCCCTATTTTCCGATATATTAAGAGAAATGTTAATATGCTTATTAAGTAAAATTTGAATTGCCAAAAAAAAAAAAAAAGTCTTCCCAACATCAGCACTACGATTGTAAAAGCAGCTCTATGGCTCTATTAATCAGTAGATGTGTAACATGATTTCCTTTACTTCCCCTTCAGTTCTATAAGTCATAGGTTTTATCACTCTTGCTAGTTTCACAATATATCAATATGCCTTGTTTGTCCCTCTGCCAGTTATAAATTTATAAGTCTTTTAGCTCAAAATCCCAGCCAACAGTTTGTTGCCAGTTTTTTCTACATGGAATTTTGTCAATAGAGAACATTAGAAGGACACTGCTTTCTTGTTGTCTGGGCATCTTCTCCAAAGATGTCTGTATCTCATGTTTGGGAGGCTATATGAGTCATTAGGTGCTGGTACAACAAAATACCATATTGGTGATACATGCAGCAGAATTTTTTTTTTCTCATAAATCTAGCAGTAGGGTGGGTGTTCTAGTGAGGTCTCTCCTTTTGGCTTTATATAGTTGTCTACTTATGGTGTATTCACCTGGTTTGTCTTCTGTGTGTCCTGTCTCTCCAGAGAAAGACAGAGAGCTAGCTTCCTGGTGTATTTTCATATAAGGATGGTAACAGTATAAAATTATTTTACCTTATTACTTCCCATAAAGACCCTGTCTCCAAATACAGTCACATTAGGTGTTGGAGATTCAACATATGATTTGTGAGGGTACACAAGTCAGTCCCGATTGGAAGTCCTTTCCTAAATTGCTTCCTTGTTCATTCTCCCTCATCAAAGAGGTAGCACCTTCTCTCTGCATTTTCTATTTTTAGACCTCTTGAGTTATTTTAATTCTTTGGAGGAGGCAACTACTTACACTAGATAACAATTTTTATATCATTTTTCTCTGTTTAAGTTGCTAATGTTTCTTTTTCCTGACTGGATCTTGATCAGCACATTTCCCTTAACTCTTACCTTCTCTATAAAGATCCTCTTTATTATCTTCAATTCCAACTGAATGTACTCTTTGATAAGGTGACACAATCTAGCTGGCCACCTGAAAACTGTGATAGTATGAACACTGTTTGTTCAATACTTAATACTTTTCTTTGCAATGATGGGTTCTAAATCCCCAGTATCTTTCTATTTGGTCCAGCATCCTCTACATTTTCATCTTCTTTCCTAAACTCAAAGAAACCCATATTTTCAAGTCTAAACATTCAATTCTGCGTTTTTCACTTAATTGTCTCCTCTCCTTGCCCTACCAGACTGCATCAGAGCTGATGTCCAAGGAAACCGGTGACCCATCATAGCATCATTATGCAGGTGGATTTGCAGGAGGTCAATCATCAACTCAAAGACTGAAGACTCTACTGTATAAATTATAATGGAATTTATTTTGGACTGGTGCAAGATTTATCTTGGGAAGGGTCTTTTACCTCTGGACCTGTCCTGATTCTGTTTTTCCCTAAATAAGATCAAGTGAAAGAAGGTCTACATATACTGAGAATCAGTCATCAGATTAAACCTATTCCCACCTAATATTTTGCTGACAATTGATTCTGTGGCTAGATTAGTTGGCAAATTCTTAGCATTTATGTGGCTATTTGATAATTTGTCACTGGAGGGAACAGAATGAGTTAGTGAATGATTTCATCAATTGTGATTGTCTGGACTTCTGATTCTGATGAGTCCCATGTTTTATGCTGCTGGATCTAATTTTAGACAGAGGAGAGAACTCAACAGGGGATTTTTATTTTATAGTGCAGTGGTTATTTAATTAGAAATTTGTTTCTCTAGCAATTTACTCTGAGTACTTAAATTCAACTTTGAAATAGATTTCTTTCATCCAAAAATTCTGTATATTTAGAAAACATTACATATTTAATAAGAAACTGAATTAATTTGGGAAGAGTATGGAAATTATTTTGAGTGGTATAGAGAACAGAAAAAGATCTGATTGTTTCTTAATAAAAGCATTATTTTAAAATATTCAGATAATATTTTATGTAATATTTCATAATCTTTCCCAAATGATATTTCTGACATTTTCCCACATTATGACAAAGTTAAGTAAGCATGATTTTCAGTGACTATATGACTAAGTTTTAAAATGGCATATACTAAGTGCCCCATAGCATAGCTGTAGAGGTGATTAAAGTGTGATTTTTGTTAGGGAAATTAGAAAATTAGCTTTCATTTCTTTTGGAAAATAATTTGGGGACTAAAGTGATTTAATCTCCTTGGTTACTACTTGAGAAAGAAGGTAGGTCAGGGTCTTCTCATGGAATTGAAAAAAAAATAGGGAATTTCTTGGCCAATGTGTAAGAGAAATCCAAAGAGACCAGGAAGAAAAATTGCACACATATTGCTGGGTTTAACATAATAAGGGTTAGAGAAACTCCTTGTCTAATTCTACTGGAGTACATGCACCTTGTTTCCAGGACCAAATGCAGATGAATATTTCCTAAAGCTGTCATGCTGAGTGCTGGATGAACCAAGAACAGGAGCAAACATCTCATCTTGTAAAAACTTAGGTCTCTGGGTTTTAATTTTAGGTATTTTTTATTCTCCAGGCATTGATTCAGTTTAACATTCACACCCCTTAAGGATGCAAACAGAAGGAAATCAATGTAAAAATGCTATTATTCTTATCCATAGAAACAGATCCTATTTTTGTCATCTGAACAGTTATATTGCCAGTGCTTCTTCAGAGACTATAATTTCTGTTGATGTCTGTCTATTCTTGACATTTTTGTCTTATTAACTGATCTATTTCTCTTGTTTATCCTCCCTTTGGCATAAACAGTTTATTTTCTCCCTTGATAGACAGATGCATACATTTCACATGAAATCTTTGGGGTCTTTTTAAGTTTTCCTTGCTCAAAGCAACAGTCCACCTATAAGAACTGTCACCAAAATAATATGGTCCTGCTTCAGGTGTGTGGGGTGCCTAAAGGCCTGTTCTGCTTACAGAGCTGTATGCTGTCAACCCAAGTGGAATTTTAAGCAGGATGTAAATTGCTTTCCTAAGTTGTATTTTATAGTGGAGAGAGGGGGAAAAAAAGGAACTCCTGTTTCCCAGAGATACAGCCTGACCCAAAGTCTGTGAATTCATGTGATAATCTCTCAAATGCAATAACCCCTGACTTTCTCTTTTTAAGAGCTGGATTCATATTCTTGTTTTTCTCCCACCTTCAGAATATATATGTGTGTTGGTTTTGCTGTGAAGTTACACGTGATAGAACAATTTCAGAATGACAGGTTAACTCTTGGGAGAATATAGGAGGAACTCTTAAAGTAGTCTTATAGGCAAACTGAAAATGTAACCCACTTTGCCCATTCCTCAGCTGTCATAGCTATGGCTTGTCAGGCAGGCTCAGTGTGAAGCTAAGGCCAGATAGGAGCAATTTGGATGTTCCTGTGAAAAAAAATCCATGTCAACTCATAATATTGTTATTATTTTAATTTACATTTATTTATTATGAGTCATGTTGATAGTATTTTATGTATTCATTGGTCATATTTTTATAGGACTATAGGTTTTTTCCTTTCTATTGTAATTTAAGACTTTATCAGTTAGCAAAATGTTAAAATTGTTGATCTATGTTTAAAAAAAGACATTAACTTTGAGCGGCAAAATTTTGGAATACAGAGTGAAAAATAAAGTATCTATCCTACTTCTTCCTCATAGTTCTCCAGTTTTACCTTCTAATGATAACCTACCGATAAACACTATTATCTATTTGTTTTACACATATACCAGTTGTGATGCCTTGGTCATAGCTAGGAAATTTGAAACATTAACATTTTAACCAATTTGGCTTTGAGTCATACATTCTTTAATTGTGTTGGCCCAGTGTCTGCTATAAGAGTTTCCTAGCTTGACCTTGCCAATTGGGTAAGTGCAGTAAGGAGCTTAGTCTTTTCCAAAAGGTCTTATGTATTCCTGAATTTTTCTTCCATATATCTCATGTTTTCTCATGTACTATATGGGTCCATGTTCTCAGACCCCACATAAGGAATTTTCCTTCTCACAGGAAGTAAAGGAGTTTAATAGGCTATGAATATAATATACTTTAAGTCATTTTCTACAAGATCTATTCACCACTTTCTGAAAGATGGGCTGCACATCACTGAGGGTGGCACACAATGAAAGCTCTTGGTTTAGAAGTCATGCTGGTTGTTTATGTTAAAAAATAATTAAGTAGCTATGATGAATAGGTGATCTATGAGCATAGTATAATATTCAACATACGTACTTCAAATATATTGGGAAGAGACTTAACTATCAATACTTATGTCCCAAATAAGATGAAAATTAAAAAAATATCTTGAGCAGTAAAATTTTAGAATACAGAGTGAAAAATAAAGTCTCTATCCCACCTCTTCCTCTCAGTTCTATAGTTTTACCTGGGCAGGTAATTAAAAAGGGTCAGTATACTTTTATTAATGCTGTGTTTCCTCCTTTTCTGGAAAAGCTGTCCAGTACCCTGCAGCAGTTTTACTGTGGCATAGTATTCCCTCCATCCTTAGTGTCAAGAGAGCCATGGAAGTCCAGGAATCCAGTGCTGTCCCCAAATACTGGAGACATCCACAGGCAAACAGAGAGAAATGATTTCTGGAGAAGAAACCCATGAGGGAAAGCCGTAGCAGAAACTGTTGCCCGGTAGGGAAACCAGAACTGTAATTGATGAATTACTGGAGGCCAATGTTGGTCAATGTGAAAGTTAAAAACTTCAAAGGGATCCAGTCACATAGAGTGAGATTTATGCTCAGGAGCCAGAGCAGGTTCCCACCATAAATATCACAGAAAAAAATCGCATGTTTCCATCATGGGGACAGGAAAGGGAACCAGTCTGAACTATGTCAGAGCATTCTTTTTTTAAAAAAAAAAAAGATTTATTTATACATAGAAGAACTGGGATAGGCCAGAGGTGTTTGTGTGTGTGTGTTGGGGGGGAGGGTGTTGAGAGGATTCACCAGAGACAGAGTGGAGAGCAGAACAGGCGGATCTATGGAAATACACTGCTAAGGGGAGCAGCGGGAGAGACAGGAGAGGTCTGCTGTGCTATATGTGGGTTAGCGCCATTGCAGGGGATTGAATTCAGGCTGCAGTGATGATAGTGACTTAACTCCAAGGCCACCAGAGAGGCCCCAGCACTTTGTTTTTAACAAAGCCTTTAATCGGGAGAAACTAATTAAGCAGAGTATAACTGAAACAGGAACCCTCTGGCTTAGGCATGAGCTATGGGCCATAACCTGCTTTATTAAGACCCTGGAGCCTCAGTGACCAGATTTAATGGCTGACCCCAGTGCCAGCCAGGTCTGAGGGCTGGCTCTGGTAGGGACTGTGGAGAGAAAGGTCTGTGGTATGTGCAACCTGTGTGTCAGCCCTGATTCCATCAAAATCAACCTGGACTGCAATGCAACAGCGCCAATACTAGCCAGGCAGGCTCCGACATCAGTGATGATACCTGAGCCTTGTGTCTCCTGGTTCAGGGCCACTAGACCAAGCATGTGGCCCTAGTAAAGCTGGCTCCAGTCCAGGGACCCCTGAACCCACTGCCAGTGTGAACCTGCCTGACCTCAGCACAGGTCAGGTCTGGATATGTGGCAAGTGTTTCACTTTTAAATATGGTGCAAGAATTATAAACAGACCAATTAGGTTCAAGCTCTCAAGGTAGTAATCAGTTTCAAGCTCTCACCAGTACTACTCAAGATTTATGAGCTTGAGGGTTGTAAATGGCATCAATCAAATAGCTGGAATTGTAAATATACCCATCAGGCTTGAAAGGCAAGGACCCTGAAGAGGATATAAGCCAGAACAATAGCCAGCTTGAGCCAATTCATTAGACGACTTCAGATCAGATTCATTGGTACTCTGGGAAAGACCTTTGCAAAGGCCTTTGCGGAGACCTTATCACTGCACCAGCTTCCAGTCCTGCCTCTAACATCGCCTTCCAAGAGCACCAGGGTATTCAGCTTGTACTCCGGGTCTCTAAAAGAGCTGTTTACTCTTGGCTTATGCCCAACATCTCTAAGAGCTATTTGCCATTGGTAGAATGGCATCATTAAGCATTTTAACAGTGGTGTCTACAGCACCATCACCTGCTGACCAGTGCTGACCAGCACGGCTGACTTGTATCCAGCCACCTCTGAGAGCTGTTCACCACTTCTGGTCCTCTGGCTCCACCTACTGGTGTTGTTCAGCACTGTTCAGTGTTATCCAGTCCAAACTTTAGACTCCTGCTGCTGGCCATTGTGGCCTTAGAAATTCTCCTTTTTCCCAACATCTCTTGTGTTAATAAACCCAGTTGTTATTGCACCTTGGGCCTGACTGTTGTCTTGCAATTGTAAGTGCACGGGTGAGACACTACAGTGATCTCTGCCACACCCCTGATACTATATTATAGTTATATTATAACTTTTTGAGGTATCATCACAGCCAAATGAACTGGGAAAAGGGGAATATTCAACTCCAGTCAGTTTCAGACTTCCTAGTGGGAAAAAGAAAACTTCTAACTCTAGTCCACTCTGGCAATAATCTCCCACCTATTTGGGGGAGAAAAATTAAAAACATTTGCGAAATCCACAATCCATAGGTAAAGACTTACTGAAAGACAGACCTAATTACTGGTATAGAATGACTTCCTCCTACCACCTCCACCTAACCAATATTATATAAAAAGTCTATTTATAGAAACTCCTTTTATCCCATTTATAATGTTTGGATGTCATGAAAAACTGTAAGGCATGCCATCAAGCAAAAGAAAAGAATGAAGCAAAACAAAACAAAACAAAATCAGTAACCCACAAAAACTTGAAAGACAAAGCAAGAAGAACCAGACAAAGCAGGGATGTTAAAATCATCAGACTAGAAATTTAAAACAACTGTGATTAATTTGTTCACTATTCTAATGAGTAAAATGTAAGAACAGAACAGCAATATAAGCAGAGAAATGGAAATCCTAACCAAGAAGGAATGCTAGAAAGGAAAAACAGCATTGTAACAGAAATTTAAATGACTTTGATGGCATTATGAGTAGATATGGCTGAGGAAATAATTTCTGACTTTGAGGATCTCAATAGAAATGGACAAAACTGAAAAATAAAGAGGACAAAGACTGAAAAAAAGAGAATAGAACAGAATATTTAAGGACTGTGGAATGACTACAAAAGGTGTAACATACCCATAATGGGATTGCCAGAAGGAAAAGAAAAAGAAGAAAACTTTGTAGCAGTGGTGACTGATATTTCCTCAAATTAATGTCAGTCACCAAGCTAGAGACAGGAAGCTCAGAGAATACCAATTCAGATAAATAAAAAAAAATCCATTAATGACAAAAACTATACCCAGGCATATCATTTTCAAAGTACAAAAAATAAAAGGTAAAGAAAAAATCCTAAAAGCAGTCAGATAGAATAATCTCATTGTACCTATAAAAAGAACAAAGGTAAAACTTCTGTCTCACTTCTTTGTAAGCAAGAAGAGAGTAGAGTAAAATATTAAATGAGTTTAAAGAAAAACAAAACCCATCAACTTACAATTATATATCCTATGAAATTATCCTTCAAAAATGGAGAAATAAAAACCTCAGATAAATGTAAATGACAGAATTTGTTGCCTGTAAGGCAACTATCCTTGCAAAGAATGTTAATAGAAGTTCTTTAGTGAGAAGGAAAATTATATACATGAGAATCTAACTTTATCTACAGAACACTGTCAAAAAAGGACAGGGGGAAAAGATGGAGGAGTAGTAGGAGAAGCAGAGAGATGGTAGGAAACTGGAGGAGGCACATGGAACAAAGACATGTAAAGAAACAGCTGTGATGGCTTCTATGCCTTGGACTTGTGCCAGGGACTTGGGGGACATGGAAGGAGACCCTTGAAACAGACATGGGTGAGAGACTCATGGAGAGGCTGGCAATGGCAGTATTGATCTTGATTTTGATTTTGCTCTTTTCTTTCCAGACTTGACTGGTTGTTTCTGACCCTTTTGTGTGGCTACCCACCAGAAGGTGCTCTATACTTGTGGCAGACTTTTGCACCTGAGGGGCCCTGCTTTGGGCCAACCATGTGTGGCTGGGCATTTACTTATGATGGGATGGGTAACTTCAGGTGCTTGATTTGGAAACTGTTTTTTCCCATTCCCCTTTTTGGTATTGCATACTAATTGTATTAAAGTTCCTTTCAGTCTTACACACTAGAGTATGTCTTGTCTTGATGCGGTGGATGGCAAACCAATTCAGAGTGGGTGGGTTTGGGGGGTACCCCTCTCCCTGTCCTATAACATCTTCAAAGAGGTGAAGTTTAGAGGGAGAAATTCCATTCTGATATTGGGGTGAAGATCACCAATAAGAGGAGGATGTCAGGAGCATCATCAAAAATAAATAAAATCTCAAAAGGTATTTTATGCTCCAAATAAAAATTCTGCATTTTACTGGGATAGCAATTCAGGAGGGCATCGTATTCGCATCTTCTCACCAGCCCTGTAGTACACTGCAGTGTGTGCTTATTAATAAGATTGACAGTCTTGGGGTTCTAACCCTGCCACATCACAAAGGGCACATTTATGGCCTGCAACAACACCCCCAAATAGCACCATTGTTCTGTTTTAAAAAGCCTTGAAATCTGGCATTGGCTTGGCCTGAATGAAAGTCAGACATTTGTTTCCAGAAAAAGGAAATTACACCCCCATTGAAGATTTGCTGTGTGTCATGCAGCTATCCCAGGCTGGGTAGGTTCATTGTCAGTTCCCACAGATGAAAAGAGAATTTGGAGCCTTGGGTGGATTTTGAAGTCCTTTAATGCTGAAATGGGACCTTATACACAGGCAGGCAGACAGAATAGAGAGACTCCAACACTGAGAGAGGTAGAATAGCAATTCCCCTGCCTAGACCCCTTTACACTGGTAAGTACCCACAGCCACACAAACGATGCACTGTTGCAAATGCAAGGCCCATCTGTCACTTGTTAGATATCCCAATGGTAGAAAACACAGTATTTCAAGGTCTGGCTGTCTGTTATGTGAAAGGAGAAAAATATCATGATTTTAACTCATTTTCCTACAATGACCTAATTTAACTTTAATTCCTAAAGACCGTTCCTTCAAAGAGTTAAATGACAGGGGGAGGGGCATAGAACTTCAACATATGAACTTGTTGGGCAACATAATTATGCCCAAATTATGTTCAGGCAACTTAATTCTGTAAATAAAAAGAGTGAGGCTGAAAAACAGGTGACAAGAGAGTTGTAAAATGTATCATATTCAAGAATGAGTAAGAAACCCACTTTTTTTTTTTTAAAGATTTATTTATTTATTGCATAGAAGAATCGGGGTATAGACAAATGTGTGGGGGGTGAAAGGATTCACCAGAGAGAGTTGAAGCAAGGCGCCTGGGCAGCCAAGGCCCTGTGATAAGCAACTTGCTACTTTTCTTGGACTGTAACTCATGTCATGTCTAACCTTAAACAGTTATAGTGTTAACCTTCCCAGGACAAGCTGAAATGTACATAAGCCCATGATGTCCTTAAAGGGGCTCTCAACCTTTGACTGTAGATCAGCTGAGTCAAGTACCAGTACAATAAACCTGTTTTTTGTTAGCCTCAGTGTCCTGGTTTCCTTATGCGACATAACAAAGCCGGGAGCAGCCCAGGCAGATTTACTGAAATACACACACTGCTAAGGGGAGTAGCATAAGAGACAGGATAGGTCTGCTGCGCCATGTGTCGGTTAGCCCCTGGCCAGGATTGAAGTCAGGTGGTTGTGGTGGTAGCCCTGAGACTTCACCCTTACGCCACCTGGGAGGCCAGGAAGACCAATCTTTTCCCGAAAATTTACCAAAACGCATTCTTAATAAGGGATGGGGCAGAATCCTGTTTTATTAAACAAGATATATCATTCAATCTTTTCTATTGTTTATGTATTAGAGTTATAGGTTTCAAATCAGTTCATACTTTATACTTAGGCCCGGAGAGCTTTGGATTTTCTGGGGGCAGAGATTAAGTAAATGTAGGAAGGAAAAATAATCAAAAGAATACACAAACACACCCAAAAGATTTTTGCATGGTAGGCTACAGTTTCAGTCAATTAGGAAGGCAAAAAAGGAGCAGTAAAGAAAAACATTGATAAAGCAGCAGCATGCACCTGAGGTAGGAATGCTGATGACTTTACTTGAAAAGAGAATCTGTTTTAGAGTGTTCACTAAAGCAACAAATTTGAAAACTACTGAATTATGATGGAGAAGATTCTAAGTATATGTCTTCAATTTGTCTGAACAAGTGCTGTGAAACCTCACCCTCCTAAATTTAGAATTTGGCATATCTCTTAGTCAGCATCACCAAAAGCCTCACAAATGTATACACATAAAAAAAAAAAAAAAGTGTATCCCAACTCTGTACTTACTCTTACATAAACTTCTCTTCTGCTACTTGCTTCTCATTCTGAGACAGCAGGTCATCATGATGGCCTTGTGCCCTCAGGATGCTCTGTCCAGGCAGTTCAAGGATTTCTGTCTGATCTGACCATGTCAGCCTGTCAGAGAGGTGTGAAGTGAGATCCCCAACTTGTTCTTTTCCTTCACGCTCTCCTTCATATTGAAGCCAGATTGATCTTTCTAAAATATAAATCAGATCACATCTGTCCCAGCTCAGATACAACCCTAAGTTTATCATTCTTAGAAAAAAATGTCATGCCCTCACACAACTCACTTTGCCCACCCTGGTATCACTCCTGCCTCTGCTATGTGAGATTTTTACCCCTTTGCTTCCTATTCAGCTCCATCCATATTGTTCTTTTCATTTTTTAAAACATCAGGAAGTTTCTTGTCTCAGAAGAAAGCACTTTCTGTTCCATATTCCTGGAATTCTCTCCTCCCAATATTCACAAGGTCTTGGTTTTATTTCTAGACAGACTTTCCATGACCTCAGTATCCAAAAGTCAATTCCTTCCTTTCTACCCACCTAGCAATTATCACTACCTGATATTAGGTTAAATCATAAACAAGTGCACAGATCGCTTTAACCCACTGGACTGTCATCTCTCTGAGGATAGATTCCTTATGTGAGATGATGCCACATAGAGTATCAGGCACCTGTGCAACCTCAAACATTTGCTGGATAAATCAGATGAATGGATGGATGGATGGACAGGGTTTTGAGATAAAGAATCATAGCTTAAAAATTAGTGTCATGGGGCCTCCCCGGTGGCACAGTGGGTTGAGCGCTGTGCTGTGAAGCTGTCCACAGCCTCTGCAGTGCTGGTTCGATCCCCGCTAGCCTTGGAGCAACCCACATGGCGAGTAGACCTCCCCTGTCTCACTGTTGCTCCCCTCAGCAGTGTATTTCAGTTAGTCTGCCTGTTCTATTCCCCGCTCTCTCTCTGGTGACTCCTCTCACCCTCCCGTGCCTCTGGCCTGTACCCCAGCTTTTGTATAAAAATAAATAAATCTTTAACAAAAAATTGGTGTCATGGAAAACTTTTGTCACAAATATGTGTTCCATGTAGCTTTAAGACTTCATGTACTATAAGCTTGTGTGACTCCAGGCAAATATTTTCTCAATCATTCTTTTATTTAACATATAAGGATTGTGTACCTGTGGTGATTGGCACAATGAAAGATGCTAGGGATGCACTGGTGAGCAGATAGACCTGGCATCAGCTCTAACAGAGCTTGTATTCTATCAGCTGTAACACTCACCAATTTAAAAGACAAATTAATAAACAAGAACAATTAAGTAACAGTATAGAATATGGGTAAAATAAAACAGGAAACTGGAAAAAAGATTGGCTGGAAGCATGTGGGATTGCTTTACCCAGGGTGTCTGGAGACTTCCTTTTTGAGAGGAGTACTTGAGCTGAAACCTGAATGAGGAGAAGAAGTTGTCCTGTGACTAAATCTAGGCAGAAGGGAAAGCAAGTACAAAGGCCCTGAAATAAGAATAAGCTTTGACTGTTTATGGAACAGAGAGCAGGCCATTATGGCAAAAGCACAGTTAGCAAGGAGATCTACTTCTCAATAACATAAGCTGAGCCAGAACCTAAGGAGGCTGGGAAGGAGTCTAAGTATTCTAATCTGTGAAATGGGCATAAAAGAGTGCTGATTGGGTTGTTCTTGGTATCAAGTAAGATAATGCCTGCTATGCACACAGCAGATGACTGAAAATAGTGCAAATGGAAACAAATTATTCTAGCATGTGATTTGCCAAAAAAGGGACACATTAGCTTCATTATTTCTAACTTTCGTAGTCTGGGCTGTATATGCTGGAACCCCTTTGCCAGTAAGGAGAGACAGTCTGGAAATCTAGCCTGAGTCCTTCCTAACTGTTCTTCCATCTGCCTGTCTACTGCATATTTCCATAATGTTCATTCATTTTTAAATGAATAAAAATGGAGAATGAAGCAAGTGCCACTGGGCATGAATATTTCTGCTTGTTACAATCAGTTTTGGAGCCATTATGTTGCTGCAGGAATTTTTGAAATGAAATTCTGACATGATAGTAAAAGGGGAAAGATGATCATAAGAGATCAGGAGTCCTCCAGTCTTGGGTAGTGAGGTGGGGAGGCAAATCTCGCCATGTGAAATATCTTTGTGCTAACTTGTTAAAAAATATGTCATCACCTGGAGAGACACTGACTCCCCTTCACTCTCATTTTGTTGTAGAAGTGTCAGTTCTCTGAGGATAGATTCCTTAAGTGTGATAATGCCACATAGAGTATCAGGCACCTGTGGGAGCTCAATAAACATTTGCTGGATAAGTGGATGCACAAGTGGATGGATGGATGGATGGATGGATGGATGGATGGATGGATGGATGGGCTGATGGATGGGCTGATGGATGGGGGTGTGAGTGGGTGAAAGGATGGGTGGATGGACGGTTTAATGGATGGATGGATGGATGGATGGATGGATGGATGGATGGATGGATGGGTTGATGGATGGGGGTGTGAGTGGGTGAAAGCATGGATGGATGGATGGATGGATGGATGAATGAATGGATGGATGGACAGATGAATGGATGGATGGATGGATGGATGGATGGATGGATGGATGAGTTGATGGATGGGGGTGTGAGTGGGTGAAAGCATGGATGGATGGATGGAAGAGACTGAGGTAGAAGATGGTATTGGGAGGGCTCATTAGCTTAGGACTATACCTGGAATAACACTCAGGCTGCTTACTGTGTCCTCGAAGGGGCACAATAAAGGCTTTGGCATGTACCCGAATATCCTCCCTGTACTCAGCCGTACAGTCTTCCATTCTGATTCTAAATGTACCAACTCTATTCCATCTTTATAGCTTTTGCATTTGTTTTTAATTTTGTAGACTGATTTCTTGTGTGATCCATCCCTTGTTCAAAGTGATCACTCTAGACTAGGCTAAAAAATTCAGCCCTTTCTTCATCCCCATTTAATTTTTTCCCTAATGCTTATAACTGCTATAAGTTATTTTATTCTTTAACCTATTTGCTAATTAGTTCCCTCCCATAAGTCTGTTTCCTTTCATAAAATTGTAAATTACATAAAAGTAGTAACAGCCTGTTTTATTCTCTGTAACACCCTAATATCCAGAACATTGCCTGACAGTTTAAGTATTTTCTGAATGAACACACAAATCTTGAATTTGAACTTGCATAGGCAAAAAAGGGGAATTATTTTTTTTAACTTACTATTTTATGATTTATTTATTTATGCATAGAAGAACTGGGGTATAGACCAGAGGTTCTGGAGGTGAGAGGACTTACCAGAGACAGAGTGGGGAGCAGAACAGGTAGATCTACTGAAATACACTGCTGAGGGGAGCAGCAGGCGAGACAGGAGAGGTCTGCTGTGCCATGTGGGTCATCTCCCTGGCTGGGGATCCAAATCAGGCCACAGCAGTGATAGTGGCCTCCCTAGGCCACTAGGGAGGCCCAGAAATTCTATTTTAGATATATATTTTTTAATTAAATTTGTCAGTCTATATAACTTTTGGGATAGAGTTTTACTCCTCTATGTATGCACATGTCTTATTCACCCTCCACCAAACCTCCTATGCCAATGTCCTAGCAAGTGAAATTATTAGAAGGATTTGAACAGTTGACATATAGAAGATGCAAAGTGATAGCTGGCCTCTGGAACCAGGGACTCAAATGATACCAGGATTCTCTCTATCTTTCCTCTACTCCTCTCTATGTGCTGTTATCACTCATATTATTGCAGATCCTCTTTCTTCAGATAGCAAAAATTATGGCCAAGATGAGCTAATGAGGTTCAAATATTATAACTTTTAGCATAAAAAAGGATTAAGTCTCATTAAATTCCCTCATAAAATATTTCAGGTAATGGGCCTCCCCGGTGGCTCAGCAGTTGAGCGCTGGGTTGCGAAGTTGCCCGCAGCCTCGACAGCGCTGGTTCCATCCCTGGCTGCAGGGTGAGGGTCCCACATGGTGCCCAGACTTCTCCTGCTGCCTGCTGCTCCCCTCAGCAGTGTATTTTGTCAGTCTGCCTGTTCTGTTCCCCGCTCTGGCTCTGGTGAATTCTCTCACCCTCCCTCAGTTCTGACTGTACCCAGTGCTTCTATAAATAAGTAAATAAATCTTAAAAAAAATATTTCCGGTAAGAACTCTGATTTGCATTACCTCTAGCACCAAGTAATTGGAAGCTGTGGGAATTGTTCATATAAAAACATGGTCACTACTACTGAGGATGGGCATTGGGTAGAGATAGAGTATGAGAGATGAAGAAATACTAGGAAGGTATCCACTAACATTTCATTGGAACTTGAAATGCAGAAAGATGAGTAGACTTGAATAACTAGGGAGGTGTATGAGAAGGATAAAAAATTACCATAGGAAAACAGTGAAGAATGGAGTTAGTAAAACTTTTTTTTTAAGATTTATTTATTTATGCATACAAAAACTGTAAGCCAGAGGTGCTGGAGGTGAGAGGATTCACCAGAGACAGAGTGGGGAACAGAACAGGCAGACTGAATGAAATACACTGCTGAGGGGAGAAGCAGGCGAGAGACAGGAGAGGTCTGCTGTGCCATGTGATTAGCTCCCTGGCCAGCTGGGAATCAAACTCATGCTGCAGTGGTTGGTGATAACTTGATAGCGCTGTCTTTAACCCCTGCACCACCAGGGAGGCCCAGGAGTTATGTAAAACTGATTGGGGAATTACTGTAACAGTTCAGATGTGAGGTGGTACACCCTTGCCTTAGCCTGGATTTCTCAGAAAGCAGACTTGAGGCCAAGTTTCACGTGTTTCTACACCAGAGTGAGCACTGTGCTGGGGCAAGAGTGAGGCAAAGGAGAGTGAGGCAGTAAAAAGAGGAAAGCCCAGATGTGGATGTGTCATTGAGCTGCCACCATCTGCATCAAGCACACTGTTACAATATTATCTTCTAGGAGGGCATAGAAACAATGGCCCCTAGGACTGTCATTTGGTAGCAAAGTTGGGAAAGGATTTATCTGCTGCATCCCTTCTCCCTTAGTCATGGGTTGGCACACTGGGGAAGTAAGTGCCCCATACTTCCAGATACCTCATGTGCAGGCAAGAAGGGACACATATCTCATGACTTAGTATCAAAAAGATACCCTCTAAGAGCAAAGCAAGGCATCCAGGTCACAATCTAGAGCCCATTAAAACAGAAGGATATGAATTTACACATAAAACATGTCCACAGTAGCACCAAAACAGAATGAAGAAAAACAGAAGAGAAGGAAGGATCTGTGAAAATGTGTGTATATTGGATGAAACTTGCAAAATGAATATGGAGGTTGAAGGTAAATTAAGCAGCTACGATCATGCAAAGTGTTCTCCATTGCTTTGCTCTCCAGTGTCTTGTGGATTATAAATACCCTTTTTATTCTTTTCCTAAATTCTGATTTGTCTGTACTAGTTTTGATCATAAGTCTTGATTCAAACTTCATATTTCTCACCTGTTTTTCAAGTCCTGTCCTTATTAACAAATAACTAAGAACTAAGGCTTGTTTTATTTTTTAAAGATTTATTTACTTATACATACAAGAACTGGGAAATGAGAATATTCATCAGAGAGAGTGGGGAACAGAACAGGCAGGTTGCCTGAAATACACTGCTGAGGGGAGTACTTGACGAGACAGGAGATAACTGTTGTGCCATGTGGGTCACTTCACGGACTGGGGATCGAACTCATGCTGCAGTGACTTTGGATAGCTTCATAGTGCTGAGACTTGATCCCTTGCACCACCACGGAGGCCCCTAAGACTTGGTTTTATTTGCAGAGCAAAGTCATGGCAAATTATATTACAGGGATGGAAATTTTCAGTTACCTGAAAAGCAGATCAAAACTGAAGTTGTATAAATACAAACACCAGGAGATTCTGCTGTTGTCAGCTGTGTCTACAGGAGCGATAAAGGGATCTGGGATAGAGCATGGTTTTGTCTCTTGATGGACTCACTGGGTGACCAGAACCTCCAGACATTACAGGAAAGTTAAAGGATAGTCAGTTTCTTAAGTTAAAGGATAGTAAACATTATCAGGATAGTCAGTTTCTTATTCTTCTGGAGAACAGAATGGGTGTTACCTCATGGACAAAATATATATAGACAAGAGAGGCAGGAAAATCAAGATTGACATGGTGATTGTGCCTGCCTCCCTTTTCGTGTAGCTAGTGTGACTGCCGATAGTAAACTACAACCAGATAATAAGAGTCTGTTTTCTTAACAATCAGAGAGAGTTTGTGTGTAGCAGTTGGAAATTGTATAGAACTAACATCTCTTGGGTTTTTTTGGAGTAGCATAAAAAAGATTATCACAAAAGCTGAATGATCATTGCCTTTGTTGAGCCAAATACCTTAATAAATTGTTAAGGGGAGAAGGTAGGGAAAATTGGCTGCTAAGAATCAATCCTTCAAAATAGAAAACAAACTGACATACATCAAAATGAGCAAAGACTGGCAGAGAGGAGAGTAGAAAAGGGAGAAAAGGGAAGAAAGGGGCCAAGGATTGCTGAGTGACATTGCTGGGCATTTAAATTCAAGAATATTTATTAATGAGTTTAAAAGTTTATTTTGTATTGCATTTGACTTGTCTTTTCAAACTTTCAGTGAAAATGATGATGATGAAAAAGTTATTAACATAGCTCTTCATAAGTGCCAAATACCACATCGTCCAGTGTTTCCAGCATGGGTTTAGGTGTTGCTAGAGGAGTAGCTTTAACACACAGACCAATGAAATTGGAGACTTCGGTGACCATAAATTGGAAACTCTCAGCACATTTACAGAAATGTGAGGAAGAAGTTGGCCTTTCCTGAAGGCATGGTGGAGAAACTATGTTCTCTGGATTGTGTAATGTTAAAAAAGAGACAACAGATTCCCAATAAAATTGCTTATGTTAAGCTTCTAGCAAGCAAACTGAGACTTAATTCCTAACCTGATTGCAGCTTCAGCCTCTCCCAGGAACCAATCTTAACCAGTCTGGAATTCCCAAGTCAGGTAATCTCCCTGATAGACTCCTTCTGTCTCACCAAGGAAGGTGACCTTGCCTGAATAATCCACTCTTTTCTTATCTTACTCCCTTTCTGCCTAGAAAAGCCTTCCATTTGAACAGCTGGAGCTCCTTTCTTCTTACTAGATGACATGATGCCTGATTCATGACTCACTTAATAAAGCCAATTGATCTTCAAATTTACTCAGATGAATTTTGTTTTTGAACAATAGATCAAGAAGACCCTGGACACTGCTGGTTTATGTTTCTATAACAGCAGTTCGCAATTGTCTGTCTTGATAAGGAAGTGCTACTGTGAATAGTGTGAGGGAAAAAAAATGTTGGTGATAAAATACTAGAGGTTGTATATGACTTATTTCTTGTGTAAATTAAAACAGGTTTGAGTAACTCCCTATAGCAACACTATTTTCATCCCTATGTATTCTGGCTCCCTTCCAGAAGTGGAAGAAAAAAGGTTAGATAATGTTACCAATTGTACGTATCTCCCATTCTATCTTGCCTGTGCTGCTGCTCATGGTCCAAATTGTGTAAGTATCAGAGGTGTTTTGGAATAAAAATAGTTTGAGTATAACTTGACAGTTGTGTGTGTCTAGAATTCCCTCCCCCTCCTGGATTATTGCAATACCTAGGGAGAGTGATGGTGTTGGGGTCTTGCCTGGGCTCAACAACAATACATTTCTGCAGTGCTATTTGTTGTGCCCAACGTCGACCAGTGCAGCCCCAAGGACACAGACAGCCGATGCAAGAACACAAAGGAGTTTATTACGGGCTCGTGTCCGGGCTCACAATGTGCCCCGATGCAACGGCAGAGTTCAAGAGCCCTGAACAGAGGAAGCAGTGGTCTTAAATAGGGTCACAAGCAGGCACGAATTTTGAAACAAACTGGCAATTACTCATTGGTTACTACAAAGGCATTTTGGCGCGTGCGGTTACAGTTTCAAACTGATTGGACGGTTAGAGATGCTGTCCCATTTATGGATAGGACTGCCCTCATTGGCAGCTGGGGTGGTTTGCTTTTTCATCACCAAGTAGAGTGAAAGTTGTGACTGTTGAAACTATCTCCGGAATGCGGCTGTACAAGGACTAATATATCAAGGTGGCGGATATACAAAATGGCGAAACCTCGGCTAAGCTTGGTTCCACACTATTCATTTTGGCTTCTAGGTGAGGTTTAATTGCTACCATATACAAAAGTGCAAACAGAAATTGCTCCCACTCTAGAAAAGATGGTGGAGTAAAGGTGATTTTGACTTTAATGAACTAAGAAGTCAGAACTTATTACACCTAAAGACATATAACATTTTGTTTCATAACAACTGTGTAGGGGTGAGTCCATAGACAGAGAGGAAGCAGCCCACCCCTGAAGCCTGCACTGTTTTCTTATCTAGACTAAGAGCCTGCTGATGCTGCGTTCCCCCTAACTCCACCAGGCACATCCATATCTGGGGTTCATTTGCATATCAGTTGCAAGATAGGACTGAAATAATCAATGTTTATCCAAATGCAAACTGCTGTAGCTGCTTGGGTTCTAGCCCATTCAACCATGAATCCCTCTTTACTCTGCCAGCGCCAGGTCTAGGATCTTCCTGGTGGACCTGTGGGCTGGAACAATCAGTCAGGTCTGTTTCAGGATTCACACTACTCACTCAATTGATGAAAAGGCAAATTTGGAGGGAGCTTCGAAATGTGTTGGCCAAACATTTTCGGTCTGGCAGATCTAAAAGAGCCCAGCCGACAGAAGCAACATTAGTGGCACAAGTAATGCCTTCCCTTTCACCCCATGCCTCCCCGCAACCCCTTCCTACCTTACTTTTCTCCTTTTCCTACTTTCCCCATTTCTTTCCTCCTCCTTTTGTTAAACTGCTCAATATATATTTGTAGTATAATAGTAAGTATATATTTGGTCATAGTTGCTGGTTGCCACCATAGAGCTCCAAAAACATGAAATTTCCTGATAGGAGCCATAGCATCTTTCCTTAATCATAGGAAGCCTCTTTCAGTCAGGCCTAATTTTATGCTAATGAGATGATGTGGACAGTACCTAGATAGTTTAAGAGTGGGGACTTGTACCCAGGAACACCGAGACTATATTAGATAGTTGGAACTTTCAGAAAATCCCCTGATCTTTGTGGAGAGGATGAATTCAATCACAAGCAGCCAATTATGTAATTAGTCATACCATGTAATGGAATCCTTGAAGCATGACATTTGAAAAGCTTCCAGGTTGTTGAACACATCTAAGTGCTAGGAGGCTGGTGCTTCTAGGGACATCATGGTAATTCTACCTCCACCCTTACCCTTTATCCTATGCATATCTTCCACTTTGCCATTCCTGTCTTATATATACTATATACATATAGTGTGTGTGTATATATATCTATATAGTTTCATATATATATATAGTTTCATATATATGCTATTTCATATATATATACTATTTCATATTCATATATATAGTATATATATGAAACAGTAAATGTAGGTAGAGTATCTGCCTGAGTTCATGAGTTATTCTAGCAAATTGTTGAAACTGGAGACAGGGTTATTGGAAGGCACAAGTATATAGTCAGAAATATTGATGGGGGCGGCTAAGGGAGGGGCACCATACCTAGTATAGGAATCTGCACATACACACATAGCATAAGCTACACACAAACACCATATGATTAATAATCTGTTTTCTTTGAACTGAAACTCTTGCTTTGAAATATGAGTTCTGCCCTAGTGACACCTGAGGAAATGTTGGACATTGATATCATCAGAAAGTGCCAGACATTGATGCCATAAGGAAAACAGGATGTTTTCCCAGACCCAGGAAAGTAGTATGTACCTAGGTCAGATGACCACAGAGATGACAATGAATCTGGGGCCTAAACATGAGGAAGACCATGATAGCAAGTTGATGAGCTATTGTTATGGGCTCTTTGTTTGTGATTAACTGTCTTTGTTTAACTCATTAGGAAAAGGCCAGCTCAAGATGAGATGTCCGATTTTTTTTTTTTTTTTTTTTTTTTGGGTAAAATACCTACAGTTCTCTCAGATTGCTGGCTTTCTTTTTTTTTAATTTTTTATTTTTTAAAAAGATTTATTTATTTATTTATTTATTTATTTATACAAGAACCGGGGTACAGGCCAGATGCGGGGGAGGGTGAGAGAATTCACCAGAGAGAGCAGGGAACAGAACAGGCAGACTGACGAAACACACTGCTGAGGGGAACAGCGGGCATGACAGGAGAGGTCTGCCAAGCCATGTGGGGCCCTCGCCGGCCAGGATCGTACTACCACTGCAGAGGCTGCAGGACAGCTTCACAGTACTATGCTCAACCGCCTGCACCACCAGGGGAGGCCCTCAGATTGCTGGCTTTCTTACAAGAAAGTGCAATTTATAGATTCAATTTCTGTCTCTGCTAATTGGCTTCTGGCCAACAGGCAGCCTGACCCCGGCATTTCTAGCTACATTTTATTAGAAGTTTAGGTGACATAACACTTGTGACTGACATCTGAAGTGATGGCATTTTTATAGGACTGGACCCCTAGACTTGTGAAGCCTGAAGCTACATGCAGGTAGAGAGTGAATTGTACCCAACTGAAGTCAAAGAATCAGAGACATGTATTACTTGCCTCAGTTCTATTAAATTGGTGATAAAAATATGAAAAAAGAAATTCCTACCTCCATTTGGTTTTTAGCAACATCAAGAATGCTAATGGAGTCCAAAATGTGTGACCACATATACTGATGTCAGGAAAGGGATCACAGTTGAGGTACAATTTGAAATCAATCAAAGTGTGACTATAACATTTCCAGGTAGAGAAGAGAACACTTAAACAATAAGGCCAATTTTGACCAAAGCACAGAGATATCTTTGGGGAAATCTCCTGTGGCTGGATTGTGGGTAAGAGTGATAGAAGCTCATATAATAGTGAGACAAATGGGGCCTCGAGAAGCAAGAAACATGTGTGGCAGATTGGCCAGTTTGAACTTTATTCTGGGCATGAGGGATAGTGGATACTATGGTAGGTATCTCAGTCTATTTTTCAATCTGCTTTTTATTCCAGCTATTGCTGCAGCAACCAATCGCTTCCAGGTATAAATGGCTAGTGCTTTGCAGTGCCTGCCCCATGTATACCTTTTCCTCTTTCCTTCAGTGCTTCTTAAATATGATGAACTATAAGAACTACTTGGAATGTCTACATATGTGACCTAGAAGTATGAGGAAGTTAACAGTCCCATAGGGTAGCCTTGACCATTGCGAAACCAAAAGCGGTAGATAAATGCTCTGTCTTTTGGTTGGAAGGACTTGAGGTATATTCTCATTGTTCCTCAGATGGTCCTCACTGAATTGAGCAGCATTGGTCCACATAGGGGGCCCACATTGGCTAACTCTCATTAAGAAATGTTCTTCCTAGTGCTAAACTCTTGTTCCCTATGATCGTACATGTACTTACGTATCTTTATGATTCAATGTGTATTTAAGCATGCAGCTGCTGCTTCATGCTGTCCTTTCTTGGGGTAGTGATGGTGAGAGGGAGCTCGGGGTAAGTAGGGATTACTGTAATAGTCTAGATAAGAATTATGATATTTGATCAACCTGGCAATATATGTGGTGGTGATGGATATTAGAGTGGTTTGGAGTCAGTGCTGAAGCAGACCAATGCCACTATGAATAATTCTGGAGGAGTGAATGCAAGACAAAATTCATTTAGCTAAGGATGAGCTATCCATTCTCCCAGGCCTTGCATCCCTATTTAAATGGTCTATCCTGTACTCAGATAGAGAAGAATCAGACAGTCTCTACTCTTGAGCCCACAACCTATTGGGACAGACTAAAATACACAGAACAACTTGAATAGGTCAAGTTTTGTGCCATCAGGTGGAAAAAAATATCTTAATGTGTGACCTCTATTTAGATATACCAGGCGATAAATCGCCTGCCAATGGACAAAACTCCATTTTCTCCCTGGAATAAGTAGTCCAGCTTCTAGAGTACTGTGGAGACTCCTGGGATTTATGAAGTCATAAAAGTCACTGATTTCAGTTATTGAGAAGAAGCTCTGTGACAGACTCTGTGCTGATTCCTTATTATATATTTCCTCACCAATAAGGTGTTATTACCCCATTTTAAAAGATAAGAACACTGAGCCCTAGTGAAGTTGCTTTTCTCAGGCTTTAAAGTCTGGCCTATGTGTGGTTGTACTTATCCATGTTAAATCTGGAACAGAGCTCATAGGCTTCACCATTTTAGAAACATATCTCACCCCACAGAGAGCAGCTCCTGGGATTGGACTAAGCATCAACTCTAAAGGAAACAACCCCACTGCTATTGGGCAAAGGGTCTACAAAAACTGTCACTGAGTCAGAACCCCTGTCACTGGTTCTGGGTCAAATGACTCACTACTATTAATGCAACCAAAAGAGCCTTTGTTGCATTAAAAAAAAAAAACTATTATTTTCACTAACAGTGTAGAGGTAGAGGGAGAATTAGGAGGGTAGATCTAGGCAGAGAATGTCCAGTTACCATGAGCTGGAGCTGATGATACAGAAACTGGCAAAGTGCGTCTGGGGTAGGGGCCTGCAGCACCCCCTGGGCAAAGTCTTACTAAGTCCCACCATTACCCAGTCCTGCTGCTGAGGTCAGGGCTCCCCCATGGTGGGGGTAAAGGCCCACCACCCAGTCAGCCAGGGAGTGGCTGCCTTTTGCAGCACTCCCCACAACAGAGTGAGCCCACCTGTGTCATTCCCTTTTAATGGCTCCCCAAATGTTTGTTCTGCTCTAACACCTTCTCAAAAGCTCCACTGATCAGAGGAGTGTGCACTGTGCTGTGTGCACACTGGGGTAGGGGCCTGCAGCACCCCCCGGGCAAAGTCTTACTAAGTCCCACCATTACCCAGTCCTGCTGCTGAGGTCAGGGCTCCCCCATGGTGGGGGTAAAGGCCCACCACCCAGTCAGCCAGGGAGTGGCTGACTGCACTGTGCTGTGTCATCCCGTCCAGTTTGGTCAGTGTTTAGATGTCAGGGAGCAGAGTTCAGTCCCTCATCCTGGTAGAAAAAGCAACACCATTTACACCCAGTCTGGGAGGCTGCCCAAATCACCCTGAGGATCCAGGGGTGCAAAGCTTAGCTGATTGGGCCACTCCAATACCACCACAGCCTTGGCTTTTCAGGACTTCTTTCAAAGTTTAATATTTAAGGTGTATTCTGTTGTCTTTTTTATCTTAGCACATATCAAGATTTTAAACTGAATTGGTTTTAAATTGAAATGCCCAAACCACAAATTCAGAAAAGTCAACAAAACATTCTGTCCTAGATATATTCTTCAATGGTACGGCCAGGAAATTCTGGATTCTTTGCCTTCCACATACCAGAAGACAAAAATGCAAAGACAGGAATTGAATGTTTAATTTGCACTTCATTTTGAGATTTGCCAGCAAAATTTGACAACTACTGGGCATCATGTTACAAAGAAACCGGCTAACAACTCACCGCTAACTGGCTGTTTTATAATGAATTAAACAAGGAGAGTTAATTATAAGTGAGCGGGCTTTTACTCCAGGCAGTTAACAAGACTGGAAATTTTCTGGTGCCCCTATCTCCCCAGCAGCTCCTGCTCCACTGGCATCTGGATTTAGAGCACTTCATTGTTACTGGGATGGATCAGTCTCTGACAGAAATGGGGTTCATTACTCTTTCAGGTGCTTTCTGGGCTGGGAAGTTAACTTAGATCGAACAGGTCATAGGTCAAACAATGTGTGTGTGTGTGTGCAGATCCTAAGCTCTGTTTGGTGCCCTCTCGTCCCTTCCCCTAGCCCCCATCAATGGGACATACATATAGTGATTAATCATGAAAGAATATAGCATTATATTTACAACTAATAAGATCTCCTCCAACCAGTCATAATGGAATAATTTCATCTGATTGGTGTGTGGTTCATTATCGGATGGAGAATGACACCAAGGGTTGCCTTCTCATGCCCCTATTTTGGGAAGAAACTATGTGAGTGGTGGAATTTGCTGAGCTTGCCTTTTGCGTTGCCATTTAGTAACCAGATATAGCCCTTGTTTCTCTGAAGCCAGTTTATGAGCTTATTTCATTTAAAAAATAGGTTTAGGTCAAGAACAAAGTTAATGCAGAATTCTGGCAAAAAAAAAAAAGTCTTCAAGTAAAGGGAAACAATGACTACTTAATGTGAAATATTGTTTCAGAAATCAAAATAGAAGTAAACTTATGTGCTCTGCAGTTAAAAAAATAACTAATTGTTGTATTTACATGGCATACACATACACTTTGATTTCCCCAGTGAATGTGGTGTTTTTTATTACAAATTGAAACACTTCTATGAGAGTCATTTAATTCTTACAGTGTTCTTGAAAACATAGTGTTGTGAACACACTTATTTTCCCCTCTCAGAACCACTATCTGAAACAGTCATCCATATATATTTTTCTCTTATATAACATTTTTATTGAGATGTCATTTGTTTATAGCATAATACTAGTTTCCAATGTACTTATCATGCATAATATAATAATGCATAGCATAATAAATAATGCATTATAATTTTAGCTCTATATAATCTATATCGTGATCATTATAAAAGGCTAGTTTCTATCCATTACTATACAGTTGAGCCACTTTTTTTTTAAATTAATGTTTTATATAATTCTTACATCATTTTTCATTTTTGCACAATGTATGCATTTTCATTTTGGTTATATTCCCCATACAATTGCACCCCCCCCATTATTGTGACCCTAATCCTTCCTCTCCCCGCCCTCTCATCCCCTGCCCCCATAGTGTGTCTCTGGTTTATAGTTGCTTGTTGATTTTGATTTTTGCTTTGTATTAATTAGTCTTTTTCCTGGTCCCTTATTTAGGTTTTCTAAATTCCTGCTATGAGTGAGACCATCCGATATTTTTCTTTTTCTTTCTGACTTATATTGCTGAGCATAATCCCTTCTAGCTCCATCCATGTTGCTGCAAACTGCATGTGTTTATCTTTTTTGATTGCTGAGTAATATTCCATTGTGTATATGTACCACGTCTTCTTGATCCAGTCATCTATTTTTGGGCATTTGGGACCCATTTTAACCATTTACCCACTCTCCAGTAACCCCCTTTCCTCTCTGGTAAACCCCAATCTGCATCTAAAAGTTTGTTTTTGCTTTGTTTCTTTATTTTCTATGACATGCAAACATCCTCCCCTAACCAGTGGGTCATCTTTTTTTTTTTTTTTTTGTGCTGGCTTCTTACATTGTATGAAAGCTTTTTAGTTTGATGCAATTACATTTATTTATTTTTGCTTTAGTTTCCCTTGTTTTTTTTTTTTTTTTTAAAGATTTATTTATTTATACAAGCACTGGGTATGGTCAGAAGCGTGGGAGGGTGAGAGAATTCACCAGAGCCAGAGCGGGGAGCAGAATAGATAGACTGACGAAGTACACTGCTGAGGGGTGCAGCGGGTGGCAGGAGAGGTCTGCGTGCCATGTGGGACCCTTGCCCGGCGGCCGGGGATCGAACCAGCGCTGCAGAGGCTGTGGGCAGCTTCGCAATCCAGCGCTCAACTGCTGCGCCACCAGGGAGGCCCTCAATCAACATATTTTAATGCTAGATGATACAGTAGGTTATGTATGGTGATATGCATAATTAAGAGGTAATGAACAGCTACTTTATTGTGTTCTAATTCAGAATGTGACAGATGAGAATTCAATTCACTTTGTGATAACTGGACTCACTTTTCAGTTAACAGATGGTGCCTCTAATACGGAGACATTCTCATCAAGACCTTGAAGGTCTTAGTAGTATTCATCCTGCTTCTGATGCTGCTGTTGTTCCAAGGTGGGGATGATTCACTCAAGTGTCAAGGAGAAACCAGACTCCTTTTCCTACACTAGACTCTACAGCTAGTCCCGTGAGTTGAACACAATCTTCCTACTTGTATGTTTTTGTTGACTTCCTTGGGATGTTTGTAGAACTTATTTTAAACATTGAAAGGGACCACTGTGAAGCCTACAATTAGGCAAGATTGATAAGCCTGTCACACATAGGCAATTAAGGAACAACATAATTAAATACCAAAGTCTTATACATTTGTAATAATGTCAAACCAGTCCTAAGATAAAGCCATTCTAGATCTTCCCTAACAAAACCATGAAATAATCCATGTATAGATACAATTAATATCTAAAACAAATAATACTCTTAAATAGAGGATAAAAAAATTCAGGTGTTTGACAATGTGTTATTCACAATATAACATTGTTATTATATTGTATATAATATTAGATTAGTCTCCAGTAAAAATTAATAGAAGTATACAAAAACCAAAGAAAGTTCATATGTAAATAGTGCTGCTATTGACAAAAGTGAAAAACAAATCAATAGGAACAGAGTCAGACATGACAGAGATACTGGTAGTAGCACACAAGAGGGAAGAACACAATGATGCCCCATAATATTAACTCTAGGTCTTAGCTGGTGCCTGTTGGACTCACCTCTTTGCTTGTAGTGAGACTACGTTTTCTAAGCTGCTTCAATAATGATTGAGCATGGTAAAGGATTTAAGATAAGGTGAATACAATGGGAACTGTTGAAGTAAGGTCTTTTTCATCAGCTTGGTTGAGCCTGTCTTGGTACTCCTCAGACTTGACTCAAGACTTTTCTTACCCAATCCTTCTTTTTTCTCCATGATAGTTATCAGAACTGCTTCATGATGTGAAGGTTTTTCCTACACTTACATTTTATAGAATTTCTAGGAATAAATCTCTCGTACCTCTAACCATGTCTCAGTGTTTATTTTTTTTGGAAGTTTTGAGGTAAAAGTGTCAAATAACAGAGTTTTAACATTTATAGAGGGGAAAATGACAGGAATGTGAGAAAGAATAGGCAAATCCACTATAAAACTTCTTTCTTAGTAGTTGATAGAACAACTAGACAGAAAATTATTAAAAACAGAAAAAAGTATTTGAGCAGTTCTATCAATTTGATCTAAATGCCATTTACAGAATGCCATAGATAACAATGGCTAAATGCACATTCTCAAGTATATACAAAACATTTTAAAGTTAGATCATATCTTGATCTATGAAGTAAGTCTCAATACACTTTGGCATCTTAGAATTATCCAAAGTATTCTCTCTTAATTCAATTCAATTAAATTAGAAGTTGCAATAAAATGGTATCTGAAAAAAATACTCAAGACATTGAAAATTAAACAACACAATTCTAAGTAACCAATGGATCAAACAGGAAATTCAAGAAAAATTGGAAGAAATTTTGAATTGAATATTAATGAAAAATGCAACTTAATAACATTTTATGATCCAGAAAAATAGGACTAAATGAATTATGTGGTTTTTAAGGGGAATATCTAAAACTATCTAAATTTCTTCCACAAGAAGATAAAAGATTAGACCAAGCTGAACCAAAAATTACATACGGTAAAATAAAGAATAAAGATAAAATTGGAAATCAATTAAATTGAAAACAAATAATAATGGAATATCAATAAAACAAAACATTTGTTACTGAAAAGATGAATAAAATAAAAATGAAAAATCAATAGAGCAATTAATAAACTTAAATGGAAAAATTTCTTGAATGATACAACTTAGCAAAAATGCTTAAGGATAAATAAAAAATATTAATGTCTTTACATTTACTTATTTTGATCTCTTCTTTATTGAAATAACATTGATTTACAATAATGTATTAAGATTGCGATGAAAAGGCTCAGCTCTGTAGATTTATATCACTAAACTACACCCACCACCAAAGCAACTTTATCCCTTTACCACTGGGACTATTCCCCTCTTTCTTCTCACCCCAAGATTTCCCAATGAGTAGCTTCAATTCTGCAGTCATATTTCTAGGATATGTTTTGGTTTAGTTTTGCCAGTTCCTTTGTGAAGAAGTGAAATCATCCAGTATTTGTATTTCTCCTTAATACTTATTTTGCTTAACACAGGCCCCTTCAGTTCCAAACAGGTTGTTGTGAATGGCAAAATTTTATTATTGTAAATAGCTGAGTAGCAATCCATTATGTATATATACCACATCTTCTTAATGCATTCATTTGTCATTGGGCACTTAACATAATTTGCATTACATGGCTATTATAAATAGTGCTGCAATGAACATAGGAGTGCATATTTCCATTTGAATTAATGTTTTTGCATTATGTGGGTAGACATCTGGGCGTGGAATTGCTGGATCAGAAGGTAGATCTGTTTTCAATATATTTTAAGAATATTATTTCCCACAGGGGTTGGACCAGTCTACATTTCCACCAAGGTGCATTAAGTTTCCTATTTCTCCACACACTCACCATGCTTCTTCTTATTTTTCATATGGGCCATTCTCATGGGAGTGAGGTGCTATCTCCTTGTGGTTTTGAATTTCATTGCCTGGTAATATGATATTGGACATTTTTCATGCATTTTTTAAAAAAATATTTATTTATTTATACATGCACTGGGTAGAGTCAGAAGCATGGGAGGGTGAGAGAATTCACCAGAGCCAGAGCAGGGAGCAGAATAGGCAGACAGATGGAGGACACTGCTGAGGGGAGCAGCGGGCATGGCAGGAGAGGCCTGCGCACCATGTGGGACCCTCCCCGGTGGCCGGGGATTGAACTGGTACTGCAGAGGCTGCGGGCGGCTTCGCAACCCAGCGCTCAACTGCTGCGCCACCAGGGAAGGCCCTTTTCATGTATTTTTTGACCCTCTGTATGTCTTCTTTGGAAAAGTCAGGATTTTAAACATGGCTGTTTTAAAAAGTCAGGTTTTTCTTATTGAGTTATATAAGTTCTTTGTAGATCATAGATATTAGTCCAATTAAGTGGATGTCTTTTCATTTTAATGATAATTTTTCATTGTGCAAAAGATTTTTAGTTTGATGTGGTCCCATTTGTTTATTGTTTATTGTGGTCTCATTTGTTTATTGTAGATATTATCATGCCATCTCCAGATAGTTTTACTTAGTCTTTTCCAATTTTTATTCCTTTTATATTTTTCTCTTGCCTAATTACTCAAGCTAGTACTACCAACAGTATGTTGAACAGTAGTGTTGAGAGTTAATATACTACTTGTCATGTATCTGAAAGAGGGTAAACCTTCTGTTTCTCACCATTGAGTATGATGTTGCCTATTGCTTTGTCATATATGCCCATTATTATGTTGAATATATGAATTTAAGACACCATTTTCCTTATTCAATATGTGATCTATCATAGAGAAGATTCCTTGTGAACTTTGTGAGTGTGATGCCCTATGTATGTCTAGTAGTTTTATCTTATTCTAATTCTTTATTTAAGCTTGTTGTTTCTTTGTTTATTTTATGTCTGATTGACCTATGTATTGATGTAAACTTTTCTAGAGTTCTTGATCTCATTTCAGTATCAACCTTGTTGGAGTCTACAATGGTTTCTGTTGTCAAAGGGACTTGACAACAAGTCCCTGCTTGCTGAGTTCCAAGAGCCACCATCAGTGAGGACCAGACCCTGCCATTGAAGTGTCTTTATATGAAGTGTCTTTGTCATTCCCTATTGCTAATAGGTTACAACCAGTGTCTGTTTTTTAAAAATATTTGTTAATGGTTGTGTTTTATATTTTTATGCTCCTCAATTTGGTGCATATATATTGGTGATTGTTATGTCTTTTTAATGTATTGGTCTCTTAATCATTATACAACATTCATCCCTGTCTCTCATTACCTTTTTAAACTGGAAATAGATCTTATTTAAATATGGCTTAAATATGATATTATATAAGTATCTTATGATCTTATGTAAGTATGATATAATTACGGCTTCCTATGAGTTCATTTGCTTGTAGAATTGTTTTTCAACATTTTATTTTGAACCGGTGTTAATTTTGGAACTCAAATAAATATCCTGGAGGCAGCATAAGTTTGGGTTTAGTTTAATGTTTCCAGGAGTCTCTCTGTACCTTTTTGTCTATTTACATTTGAAGTGATTTTTTTTTTAATATAAGGATTTGCTACTGATATGTTGTCTTCAGTTTTATCTATGTATTTCCATACTTAATTTGTTGTGTATCTTTGTTGCTTTGATTTTGATAGGAATATCTCCTTTCAACAATATTTGTAAAGGAGGCTTAGTTTTCACAAATTCCCTCAGCTTTTGTCTGTGAAGGACTGCATTTCTTTCTTCCATGTTAAAGAATCTTTCTGTATATAATGATTTTGACTGGAAGTTTTATCTTTGAGAATTTTGCAAGTATCATACAATTTTCTCTTGCCTGTAGAATTTCTTGATAAATCTGATGTAAGACTGATGAGGGTAACTTTATTAGTCAATTGCTTTTTTCTTCATGGTTTCAATATTCTTTCTTTCTTTATCTTGAACGCTTGCTAGTTTCACCATGTGTCTCTGTGTAGATTTCATTGCAATTTGGTAACCAGATGTTCTTCTAACTTAGTGAATTTGTATATTTGATTATTCCCTCAGGTGTGGGAAGTCTTCCTACATTATTTTCTCAAATAGGTTCTCTTTTTTCCCTCTTTTTCTCCCCTTTCTGGAATAACCATTATTTTCATGTTGGCCTTCTTAATGGTGTGATATAGTTCCTGAATTGGCTCTTCTTTTTTTTTTTTTTTTTTTTTTAGACCTCATTTCTCTACTTTCATCTGAGTCATTAGTTCATCTAATGACTTTATCTTTGTGATCAGTGATTTCATCCTCTGTTTTATGTTCTACTTCCATGGGTTTTCTAGAGTTCTTAATTTCATTTATTGAGCTCTTTCCATTCTGAATTGCTATTATTTTATTATGAAAGCTTTAATTTCTATCTTCTGTTCATCGATTTTATTTCTGAGCTCATTAATTTGTTTTTCTGAAGTTCGTTCTCTTTGATTGGCTTTTCTTAGTTCTCTTGTATATTTTAACTTGTCTTTCTATGTTCTTTTGTATTTGACTTTCACTTCCAATTTTTGCTCTCTCTGAATTTCTTTATTATAGTAGTTATGAACTCTCTATTTGGTAAGAAGCTATATATGTATATGTATACATATGTATGTATATACACATACATTCATATATATCTTCTTTTATATAGGATCTAGATAGTTTTTCTCACCTTGCAAGGTGAGACCACTCTTGAGGTCTCATATTTCTATTCATATATATGATGTCTGCCCAATTTAGTATTTGAGGTCTCCCTATTTTATCATTATTTTAAATATCTTTTAATAATAACTTATGGGGCTAGCCTATTTTACTTTTCCTGAAGGTGGTACCATGGTGTTTTATTTTATTTATTTTGGTATTTGTTGACTTGTATATATAATAGTATCTGTTTTGTAATTGTATCATCATCTGGGTGGGGAGAGGGGGGTTGGAGGTATCCAGATGCTGGTGTGAATGAAGTGGGATTGGGTTAACTTATATTTTTGGCATATTAGAAATCTCTCCTCTCTGGGGTTTTAGTTGAGAGACTGTGCAGTCCTTGTGCTCTTAGTATGCCTCACAAGACAGGCCCCATGGATGGTAAAGGGCTGTGCAAATCAAAATGACTTTCTGCTATTATCTTTACTGGGATCCCAACTTCTGTGGATCATCCCAGTTCCTCCACAAGACCAAGTCTTACATCAGATTTCTAGGCTTTGTTCTGGTTTAGTTTTGTCTGTTTCTTTTGTTTGTTTGTTTATTTCTTTATATTCCCTACATGGGTGAAAATATCTGTTATTTGTCTTTCTCATTATGTTTTATTTCACTTAATCTAACCTCCCTACTTTCATCCATGTCACTACAAATGGCAAGCTTTCATATTTTTTTATAGCTTAGTAATAGTCAATTGTGTAAAAATACAATCTTCATCCATCTGTCATTGGACATTTAGGTTATTTCCATAACTTGGCTATTATAAATAGTTCTTCAATGAACACAAGAGTGTTTATAGCCATTCAAATTAGTGTTTCTGTGTTCTTCAGGTAGATGCATATGATATCTATTGATCATATGGTATATCTATTTTTATCATTTTGAGAAACCTTCATACTGTTTTCCAGAGTGATTGGCCCAGTCTATATTCCCACCCAATGTGTATAAAGGTCCCATTTTCTCCATATCCTCAACAAAACTGATTGTGGTCTTTTTTATATGAACCATTCTTGCAGGTATGAGCTAATACCTCAATTGATTTTTATTTAAGGGACACTGATCCAAGCTGGCAAAAAAAAGGAGGTTTCACAAAGATCTAAAATATTTTAACACTTTCTCTAGCATCCCCACTATTTTATTGCTGTATTGTATGATATCCTTCATTTTATTAATAAGGGAACACTTAGGAAAAGTTCCCAATGTTTCTATTTCTCTTCTCTCTAATGCTCTACTATTTTACTTACACCTTCTCTTTCTTAAGGTATGTATGAGATTTACCTTATTAAAAATGTGAGGAGAGTAAACTGGCAATCTTCAGCTCAGTCTTATCTTTATTTTTCTTGAGAGTTACCAGTCTGAAGTAAGCACATAGCTTTGTTGCTCTATGACATCTTTGTTTAGCAACATTCTGCCTGGAGACGTAATATTATCAAGTTCTGGGATCCAGTTGTCAGGCTAATTGGATTTCCCACTGAGCTGTTTCTTCCAACCTAGTCTAGCTTTAACAGTATTCAAGGTGATACTTTTGTTGCCATGCTTTCTTTTGTTTTTCAGTTTGTTCACAAGTTTGGCAAGGAAAAATAGGTATGATTTATTGGACTTCCACAGTGATCATAATCAACACTATGTCTGCAGATTTGGGCTGCTGTAAATTTATCTTATGAGACTATCTCTCAACCAACATCAGTAGACACTTTATTGAGCGTGTATGTTCATTATGTTCAAGTAATGTGATGTGAGGATGAATACATCTTTGAGGAAATGGCATAGCAGAGCATGTAGGTTTGAACTTAATTGCAATGAATTATATCATATTTTTAGAGTACTTTTTATTGTTATTTTTTTAATGCTCATTTTTTATTATTTTATTTTACATATTTTACATCATTCTTTACTTTTTTATTTTTGTGTACAGTTTTGTGGTTTATGGTATATTCATAAAGTTTTGTTAACTGTCATCTGCCACTCTGAAAAGAAATCTTGTGTTCCTTAGCAGCCACTCTTCATTCTCCCTGGAGTCCCTGAAAATTATTAATATACTTTTTGTCTCTGTAGATTTGCCTATATTTCAGAAAAAAGAAACCATTTGTGTCTGCATTTTTAAAATTAGCATAATGTTTTCAAACTTTATTCATATATCCATGTCACTGCATGGATCAGTACTCCATTCCTTTTTCATGACTGGGCATTATTTCAATATGCAGATAAATGTGTTTAATTGCCAAATATTTTGGGATATTTTCAGATATCTGTTATTGATTTCTAGTTTAATTCCATTATGTTGCAAGAATATACATGGTATGATTTGTAATACCTTATACTTGTTAAGATTTCTTTCATGCTTGAGATTATGTTCTATCTTGGTGAATATTCCTTATCAAATAAAAAATGTATATTCTGTCATTGTTGGGAAGTATGCAGTAAATGTCAGTTCAGTTGGTTATTTTTATCTTTTATATCTGATTTTTCTGCCTATTAATTGATGAGTGAGTAGTATTGAAGTTCAGAACTATAATTATTGATGTCCTATTCCTCTGTAAGTTCTTTCGGGGTTTATTTTTTCCCATAGATTTTTTTTTGTTCAGTCTGCTATATACTAAACTGATTTATTGTTACTAGTAATTTTTTAAGAGGAGTCTAGGATTTTCTATATAAATTTTCATGTCTTCTGAAAATAGTGAGTTTTACTTCTTTTCCAATTTTTCTTTTTCTTTTTCTTACTTAATTGCTCTAGCTAGGACTGCAACTTAATTTTGTCAAATACAAATGTGTCTGTCCCTCTGTTTTCTTAGATGGTAGTCATTTGCTTGCTTTCCAGTTGTTTTAAACCTATGTTTATCTTGGAGCTCAGATGACCCTACTAGAGACAACAGAAAGGTGGATTTGTTTTCATAATCAGCTGAACCATCCACTCTGTGCTTTTGATTGATGAGTTCAGGTCACTTACATTTAGAGTGATCATTGATACATGGGTATTTGCAATCGCCATTTTATCTTTACTTTTGGGGTTCTATTTCTTTTTTTCACTCTTTTATTTATTTTTTAAATATATTTTTACATCATTGTTTATTTTTTAAAAATGTTTTCTTTCCCCCCACCCACTCAGGTGTAGTCCCCATATAATTTCCTTCACCAATGCACCCGTGCACCATCACCACAGTCCCCTGTGCTCCTCCCTTCCTCCCTCTGATCCTTTTCTCTCCTCCTCCCCTGCAGGATAAATTTGCTGATTTATAATTGTCTGTTTGTTTTTGTTTTGTTGTGCTGTGTTTTGTATTGTTATTATTCCCCCACCCCCCCGAGGTCTTATTTTGTTCTCCTATATTCCTCCTGTAAGTGAAACCTTCTGATATTTTTCTTTTTCCTTCTGACTTATTTCACTGAGCATAATTCCTTCTAGCTCCATCCATGATTCTGTGAATGGCTTGAGTTTGTCTTTTTTTGATTGCTGAATAATATTCCATTGTGTATATGTACCACATCTTCTTGATCCAGTCATCTATTTTGGGACATTTGGGTTGATTCCAAGTCCTATCTATTATAAATAGTGCTGCATTAAACATAGGGGTACAGGTATTCTTTTCAATCAGTGTTTTGTGTCCTTTGGGGAGATCCCTAGGAGTGGAATTGTTGGGTCTTATGGTAGCTCCATTTTCAGTAGACTGAGGAACCTCCAGACAGCTTTCCATAGTGGTTGGACGAGTTTGCACTCCCACCAGCAATGTAGGAGAGTTCCTTTTTCACCACATTCTCGCCAACATTTGTTGTTGCTGGTTTTTTTTTTTTTTTTTTTTGATATGTGCCATTCTTATGGGTGTAAGGTGGTCTCTCATTGTGATTATGATTGGCATTGCCCTAATTATAAGGGATGTTGAATATTTTTTTCATATGCCCGTTGCCATTTGCATTTCCTCTTTGGAGAAATGTCTTTTAAGTGTTTCTGTCCATTTTTGACTGGATTTGTTTACTTTGCTTTTGTTGATTCACTTGAGTTCTTTGTATATCTTTGTGATCAGCTCCTTATCAGTTGTATGGAGTGCTAAGATTTTTTCCCAGTAAGTGGGATGTGTCTTTGTTTTGGTTAATGTCTCTTTTGCTGTACAAAAGCTTTCAGTTTGATGTAATCCCAGGTGTTTATCTTTTCTTTGACTTTCTTTGCTTTGGGGGATGAGTCTTTAAAGATGTTACTTAGATGTATGTCTTATAGTGTTTTACCTATATTTTCTTCTATATATTTTATGGTTTCAGTTCTTATGACCAGATCTTTTATACATTTTGAGTTGATTTTTGTGTATGGTGAGAGGTAGTGGTCTAGTTTCATTCTTTTGCATGTGGTGGTCCAGTTTTCCCAGTACCATTTATTGAACAAACTGTCCTTGTTCCATTGCATAATCTTTGCTCCTTTGTCAAATATTAGTCATCCATATATGTGTGGTTTTATTTCTGTGCTTTCTGTTTGGTTCAATTGATCTGTGTGTCTGTTTTTGTTCCAATGCCATACTGTTTTAACTCTTATGGCTTTGTAGTATAGTTTGAAGTTTGGAAGTGTGATACCTCCATTCTCTTTTGTTTTCATCAGTAGAGCTTTGGCTATTCATGGTTTTTGTGGTTCCATATGAATTTCATCAGTATTTGTTCTATTTCGTTGAAGAATGTCATTGACATTTTTATTGGAATTACATTGAATCTGTAAATTGCTTTTGGTATGTTGGACATTTTAACATTGTTAATTCTTCCAATCCATGAGCAGGGGATGTCTTTCCATTTCTTAATGTCTTCTTCTAGTTCTTTTTATTTCTGTATCTTCAAGAGTACTGATCTGTTCTTCCATTTCATTGATTCTGTTTTCATTGCTTTCCCTAGATTTCTTTATCTTCTTCAATAATCTTTCAATCTCCTGCATCTCTTTTATTTCCTTTCTTAAGGTCTCATTCATTCTTCAGTTCATTTATTATTTGTCTCATATCATTTTTTTCCTTTTTTGTTTTCCTTTTCCTTTTTGTTTATGCTTTTTAATCATGATGATTATTAAATCTCTACCTGACAGGCGGAGAAGATCTTCCATGTCATTTTTTTAGTTTTGGTGACTGATATTCTTTTTGTGGTGTGTCTTCCCCCTGTGAGCTTTCCTGGTTATTTATATTTTTCCTTCTCCCTGCTTTTTGCTTTTTAATTAGTTCTATGCTTTGGGACATTGTGCTACTGGTGTTGGTGGACATCTCTTTGGGGTACCCATTCAGGGGTATCGGAAAATTTGCCAGACATAGCCCAGCACTGTTAGGCTAAAACTCCACCAGGGTGTTGATTCTGTGGCTGTGTTGCTGGGCACTGCCCCTTACAGTTCCCTTCCTCTGTATTTACTCAGTTCTAGCAGGGAGTCTTGGAGTCCCAACCAACCAACTATCAGCTAATTGGTGGTTTTGTTCTGATCACTAGGTGGCAACAGAGATCTTTCCTAGTATCCTTCCAGAACTGAGCTTTTTCCCTGTAAGTCTCTGGGGAACAGGTTGGGGGGGGGTGGCATGGAGTGCCTCAATGACGTGGGGTGCTGGGTCTACCCTGTGCCCTAGCATTGTGTGTTTCCCATGCCCCAAATTTCATGCCCCAGTTTTCAGTTCTGAAGACCTCAGACCTGGGACACAGGTGGTAGTCCAGTTCATTGCCCACAGATACCCGACCTTTTGAACCCTGCTCCCATGCTTGGGCGCCTAGTTTTTGATTACCCAGTGAGGGTCATTCACCTCAGTGATGGCTCCTGCATGTCTCCCCACAATCCTAGGTCACAGGTGCAGGAACCCTGGGTAGCCGTGATCCATGTATGCTTTTCCAGAGTACGTGCGCTTTTCTGCACAAGCTTACTGGCTGGCCTTTGGCTATTTGCAGGTCTCTCCATGGAGTCCTTATCTTCCTCTAATGGTGCCGAGTTTGGGATTACCAGGCGCTTTTCACTCATCTCCACGGTGATTCCCACAGGGCTCCCCACAGTTTCTGGTGGGGCTAGGTGCCTGCAGTAGTACCTTTCTGCTCACTCCCCTGCTTGATCTCTAGTTTGTTCTTGTTTTTTTCTTCTTTCTGTTGGTTGGAATGTGCTGACTTTGTGGGGAGGGGAGAACAGCAAAGTTCCCATGCTCTCCTCTCTTCCTCTGTCTGGGGTTCTATTTCCATATTTAATTATTTGTGGATTTTCTTCACCTTTGTTTAGATAGGACTCCTCCATTCACCATTTGTCTTAGGGAAGGTCTAGTGATTGCAAACTTCTTCAGCTTTTGTTTTCTCGAAAGACCATTATTTCTTTGTATCTGCAAAATAATTTTGCAAGATATAGTATTATTGGCTTGCAATTTTGACCTTTGAGTATTTTGAATGCATCATTCCATTATCTTCTTGTCTGTATAGTTTCTCTTGAGAACTCTAATGTAAGCCTGATGGGAGTACCCCATATAACTTACATGGTTTCCCCTGTTGCTGCTTCTAATATTCTTTCTTTGTCTTAAACTCTTGCTAGTTTCTCTACTACTTATCTTGGTCTAGGTCTCATTTTATTTAAGTACCAGGTGTTATTGTAACTTGATGAATTGGTGTATTTAATTTCTTCCCCAGGTGGAAGTTTTCCTCTATTTTTTTTAATTGATTAAGCTCTATGTCCCCCCCACCGCCTTTCAGGAATACTGATATTTTGTATATTAACTTTCTTAATGGTGTTGCATATTTCTCAATATTCTCAATAGCCTCTTCACTTCTTATTTCTCTCTTCTTCTGCCTGAGTCTTTACTGCATTACTATTATTGAGATCATTGATGCAATCTTCTATTTGATTGATTCTACTTCTATAGTTTTATCTAGTTTTTGTTATCTTATATTGAGCTCTCTATCTCCTGATTATCTGTTATTTTCTTATTTAAGTCTTCAGTTTCTACCTTCTGTTGATTGATTTTCTTTTTGAGCTCATTAATTTGTTTTTCTGAATTTGCTATATCTCTTTATCTTTTCTGAGATTTGTTGTATTATTTTGACTTGCCTTCCTAAGTTTTTCTTCAGTTTATTTGAATTTATTATGGCATTTCTGAACTCTTTACTGATAAAGAGATATAATTGTCCATAATTCTGAGCATGGGTTCTGGAGAATTGTTTTCACTTTGTGATGTCATACTCTATGAGGTCTTGTATTTACCTGTGTTGTAATTTTTGTCTGCCCACTTTGCTGCTTGAGGTCTCCCTATTTTATTATTAAAAATATTTAGCATTTTATTCATTCATTCATGTGTTAATTATTTAATTAATTTTGTTCTTCACTGGCTCCTGTATGTACTCAGATCTTTTTCTGTACTTACTGAGTACCCAGGGTGGGGAAGAAGTAAGGGTTGGAAAGGAACTGGCATGTGTTAGTGGCACTTCTGACAACTCCACTTTCTGTGGTCTGGGATTGAGACTTGGCAGTCCTTGTGCTTTTAGTGTGCCTAACAAAGTAAGTGCCAATATGAGGATATAAGAAGGAAAGTGAAGATCAGAACGCCTGCTTTGCTGTTCTCTTTTCTGGGGGCCCAGAGTGTGTGAAGAACCCAGATCTGCCATAAGATTTTCCCATATTTCAAGGGATTATGTCTCCACACAACCACCACTCCTTTCTACCCAGAACCTCTGGCTGAGCTGACTGTCTGGCCTTTAGTGTTTCCTATTCCAAACAACAACCCATGGGTTCCTCTCTACACCCACCTCCTGTTAATGTAGCATGAATCTCCATATTGTTAATTCTGTTGAAGTCTAAGTTGGTGTCTACTGGTAATCAATCCCACTCCTATACAAGAGACTTTCTGTCTGAACAGTGTCCCTTGAGTTCACTGCAGCTCCAAGAGCTGCAGTCCATAGGATCAGGCCCTGCATTTGGCTCTGCAAGAGCATATCACATCTGCTCCAAGTGGTAGGGCCTTATCTACCAGGTCTGGATTGTTTCCAGGACCCTCCTAGGGACTTCATGGGATCTTTGGGAGTCTACTGGAGTGGGTCTGATTCTTAGTTCCACCCAGGGACTCACGGAGGTCTAAGTGTGCCTTCTATGGTGAAGAATACTTGTTCACTACTGACGTTCACTACTGGAACTCACTGACATCTGTAGGGTGGGGGTTACCACAAGTAGGGCTGCTTCTAGGTTTGTTACAGGGCTCACTGAAATCTACAAAGTCCTACTGTGGTGGACCTACTTCCAGGACCCTTTTTAGACCCTGGTGAGGCCTTTGTGGGCCTACCTTGGTGCATCTGTTTTCATATTCCACTCCAGATTTTTCTGATATCTGCCAAGGCCACTGCTGGTGGAGCTATTTCCAGGGCTCACCCTGGAACTCATTAAGGTCTCTGTAGGGGTTTGTGGAGGCCTACAGTGGTGCTTCTGCTTCAAGATCACTTCCCAGTGCTCACTGAGGCCTGTTAAAGTCTATTGTCAGTGGGGCTGCTTCCAGTACCTGGTGTGGAGCTCCTCAAGGACTTTGAGAACGTCTTCAGAGACTTGCTGTGACAGTCTGTTTCCAGATTTCTTTTCATAGCTCACTGAGGTCATCTGAGGACTACTGCTGGTGGAGCTGCTTCCAGGACCTTCCCTGGAGATTTCAAAGGCCTATTGTAGTATATATGTTTCTAGGTCCAGTCTTGAGGCTCGCTGAAGTCTGCACTAAGGTCTGTAGAGGCATACTCAGTAGATCTGCTTCCAGATCTCATCCTTGGACTTTCTTAGTTCTTCCAAGGGCTACTTCCAGTGGGGCTATTTCCAGGACCTGCCTTACAGCTTGCTGAAGTCTGTACCAATGCAGGTGGAGGCCTGCTGTGGTGGGTTTATTTCCAGGTTTGCCCTGGGCTTGATGATGTCAGTGGGGGTTATCACGTATGTGCCTTGACAGTTCCACTCTTATTGCTTGTAGGATCCACCAAACTGCCAGGGCTCATTTTGCCTGTTCAGGTGGGCTACATGCTTTGCCTGTACCACTGCTTTTTGGGGTCCCACTCCTGCAGATGTTACTCCTCTTGTTTGCTATATTCATGTTTTTCCTTCAAGGGTTATTTGATTTGTTCTGTTGCAATTTAGCTGTAAGTGTGTGGAGAAGGTGAGCTCATTATCTACTATGCCACCAACTTGTCCTGCCCCTCTTCCATAGGTTATGAAGTTCAATTATTCCATGCATAAATATTTAGAATTTTTAAGATTTTTTTGGACAACCGATTTCTTTATCAGAACAATATATTTTTTTTTTTTTTGGTCCTAAGTCTACTTTCTACCTCGTTAGATACCAAATTTACTGGCTTTGAGTCCATCAGAAAATTGAGCTGCCAGAGAAAATAAGTAGTCTTAAATCCATACATGCAGACTGAGGAGAATCATGAGTACTTGCTTACCTATATAGATGCAGTTGGTCTCTGGCTGAGCTCAGCTGGAAGAACCTATTCATTGGGGAAAGTTTAGTGTAGTCAGTGGGACATATGACACTGCAGCAAGCTAAGAAAATAATATGTCTTCACCCTCTTCAGATTCCTTCATCATCAATACCAGTGAATGCCCTCAGGAAAGAACCTTAAGATATAGCTTTGTAGGGGGTGAGTCATTCTGTTGTTCTGATTAGACCACAGCTAGGTAAGCTTGCACTACCTACACCGGCTGTCAAAGATGTGCTGTTCCCTGTTCTCTAATCACTACCCGTGTAGTTCTGCACCCAGCATGTACTGTTTACCTACCAGGATCAAGTCCCCATCACCTCTGCCCTATTTCCTTCACCCCAATATTTTTTTTTTACCAGTTCCTTTTGGGCAAGAGTTTACATCCACTCTCTGCTGTTTCATACACTGATTTAGGTTTTGCTCCATAGGAGAGATAGTAAGGAAAGATCTGTCCAACTTCTCAGGCACTCTTGAAAAGTTTTTGCTCCTCTATCCTAGGTTTGCATTACAATGACAACTTTAAGGTTTTCACTGACTTTTTGGGTAAACACCCATGATGATTTGAGGTGAAAAAATATGAAAAGAGGGTAAGTGCTCACTCTTTTTCCTCAATTCCCAAGGGCTCTATTTTGTGCCCCCAGCCCACATTTAGCACTTGCCAATTCATAACTTTTTTTTTTTTTTTTAAACTTGTGCTCACATCTCCTTTCTTCCAGCAGGTGGCAATCTTGCCTCAGACTTTCGATAGTCATTGGCTTTGCCATAACAACTTCCTGATGGGTTAAAAGTCAGTTATTTGATGTTTGTGCAGCTTTTTGTTGCTGTTATGATAAGGGTGAGAGTGCTGTTTCTTCCTGCTCACTAGATGGTGAAGTGGCTCATTTATTATCCAAACCCTAGTTGCTGAATGTACTCCAGTTACTCATCTATAAATTGAACACAACTTGCGTTGGATGTGATGTTTGCCGTGACTCTGGTTATCTATCTTAGGCTACTATAGGCTTTAATGATCTCTATCCTTTTATTATGGCAAATGTGGGAGACTTTGCTAGAGAAAGTCTTCCCTTTTCAGCGATATCTGAATGGCAACTCTCTCAGCATTATTCCTTATTGCTTGTTAGTCTGCTGGTGGGAATTGAGAGTAAAATTTTCTCTGATGTTCTTAGGCAGGTGCTTGGTCTCTGGACTATGAGGATTGAACTTCTTAAGTATCGCATCCCTCCTTCAGCAGTATTTCTAGTATGTATACCTGCCCCTTTACCAGGAATAGAGCAGTTTTCTGTTCCCTTCCCCCAAATGCCATGGATCTTACCAGGGCTCTAGTGTCACAATTTCAGTTACTCCTCTCTCTGTAGACATAAGCTTTTGTTCCATAGAGCACATAGGGAAGATGAACCTGAGCAAACTTTTATGCAACTCTCCCCACTAAAGAACCCTCTGCTCTAATATTTTCTGTTAGCTCTTGGGGTTTGCAGGAAAAAAAAAAAAAGCCTAGTTTCCATCTCCCCTCCTTATATCCGTGACTCTCATAGAAATTAATACTTGTCTTGACTAGTAGTGGCCCCACTTGCCCTTCACCTGAACTGTTCTAGATGAATTCTTACCTGAGTCCTATTGGCTGTTCTACCTCAAGTAAATAAGTTTTCAAGTTTTGCCTCTCCCAGTAGGCAAATTAAAGCAGGGAATAGAGTAACACACTCAGGTTGGAACCTTCTGGGTTCAAAACAAAACAGCTTGTTCAAAATAAGGTAGGGAGGCAAAGTTCCTAAGAATTAAGATAAAAATAGCATAGTTGGGTGAGGAGGGTACCAGCAGGCTGGAGAATTATAGATTTGACAATAGTCTGTGCTGATCAGATCCAGAGCCTTATAGAGCTTAGTGAACAAACACAAGGAAGAGGGTTAGTACATGGAACAGCACTGTAGTTCACCCTAGGGTGCTGTAGTCTCCTGATCGTGGACATAGTCATGAATAGCTCTACTTGTAAAGGTTGGTTGTGCTAATTTTGTAGAGGTTTTGAATTGTGAATATACTCTGTCAGGAGCTACATTAAAGTGGATTTGAAAGTTTGCAGCTTGGGAGTCGTCCCCCAAGTGCATTCAAAATTCATAATTATGCTCTCCCAAGAGCTCTGTGAGATTGGGACCCAGCACCTATGTCTTAGTGCTATCACATTTGTTCATGAGAGCCACGCTACTAGGTAGTAAATTTGAGAGGGAGACTATGCTTGTTTCATTTGAAGACAGTCTGGATGAGTCTCATTCACATTAATCCTCTCACATTAATGGGTTAAATTAGTTTACACTGTGGCTGTGAGCCTCTAAATTTGGTCATTATTAGAAAGTTTCTGTAAGTGGGACAAATCAAACTTCTGAAGGAACTTGGCACTGCAGTCCCTTTGCCCTAGTTACAATTATGTAATCCCAATTCTGAATTAATTATTCATTTCTTTATTAATAGTTATAGCTTACTTTAGCTGGTCTTTACTCCTCTTAGATGTCTAAATGTTGAAATAAGTAAAATTCAAGCTGTGATTTTTCTCATGCAAGAATCTTATACTTTGTACCAAAACTTAAATAACGTAATCAGGTTTTCTTCAAAATTAATCTCCTTTTTACAATTGCTTTAAAAGCCCACATCTCTTGGATAGGGAGCAAGACCTTATGTTTTTTACCTGAGTTTCTGACAGTACAAATCTTGGTGATATCATTGATAACCTTACTTAATATGTATAAATTTGTGCTAGCAAATTTAAAAATTCTTAAGAGGGAGAATACACTTTTCTGTCTGGCTAATTTATAAAAGAGTGAGGAAAGGAGTTAGCATTAAATGAACACTATTGCATTTCAGGTTTAATATATGTACTTTGATGGAAACAATATGTGAAGTTATTATAGCAACTGAGCAACTGTTGTATTATTAACCCCAAACTACTATGGATAAATGGAAACTTGGAAAGGTTAAGAGAGTATCCAGTGTCTCATAGTCAGCAAATAAAAAAAGTACAATGTGTAGAATCTACACTCAAAGTCTACCTGCTTCCTATTATCATACTACCTCAAAAACAAACTAACAGGGCCTCTCCGGTGGCGTAGCGGTAGAGCGCTGGGTTGCGAAGCTGCCCGCAGCCTCTGCAGCGCCGGTTCGATCCCCAGCTGTTCCCCGGCCACTGGAGGAGGGTCCCACATGGCGCACAGACCTTTCCTGCCACACCCGCCGCTCCCCTCAGCAGTGTACTTCACTCCTTCTGCCTGCTCTGCTCCCTGCTCTGGCTCTGGTGAATTCTCTCACCCTCCCAGGCTTCTGACTGTACCCAGTGCTTGTATAAATAAATAAATAAATTGTTAAAAAATAATAAAGATTTATTTAAATAAAACAACAACAACAACAACAAAAAAAACCCTAACAATTGTATTGAAATTATTGACTAGACAGCCTTAAGTCAAGGCACTTGGTAACCATAAACAACCAATTCACCTCTTTTTATTGGGCCTACCAGAATATAGAAATATTGTATACTCATTTAGCTGAAACATACATAGAACATTTGAACTTTAATGGTATGCCACTGTCTAATGTAATTTGTAAAAGTACAGCCAGAAAAGACAATTCAGGGAAACTATGGTACAGAACCAGAAATTTCTGAATTGGCTTGTAAATAGTAAATAATTTTAATTGCAATAGCATGTGGAAAAAGATCTTTTATGCTGGCAAATTGTTCACTGGGTAGTGACATTTGCAGATATTTATCAGGTTTCTTTAACCTGGATAGAAAGAATGTATTGCAGAGAAATAGACATGAAAGGCAGTTAAGTTACTGTTGCAACAGTTTGAAAATAACAGATAAAAAGTTAAGTAGTATTAATGAATTTACAATGTATGGTTGATAGGAATAAATATTTAACACTTCACAAAAGGGAATGTCCAAAAAAGAATATATTGATATATCTGCGTTACCCAGAAGACAGGGGTGTTGCAAATCATCCGTGTGGTCTGATGATTAGTAATAGATAGATTATATAAGTATAGATTTTACATTTACTTTGGACTTTTTATACATCTAGCAAGCAGATAATAAACTAGCATAAAAAAAGTTATCTTAAGTTATCTTAAGTGGAGATTTTTATTTGTTTTCTTCCATTATTGTTTGTTTTTGTGTGATATATGATTTCTCCCCTCAGGTGTAGTCCCTGCCTCCTCCCACCACCTTACTTCTCATTGTCCGTTGTGTTCTTCCCTCTATCATATTCTTGTGTTCTTCCCTCTATCATATTCTTGTGTTCTTCCCGTTGTGTTCTTCCCTCTATCCTATTCTTCCCTCCCCTTCTTTGTTCCCTGCTATGTGCCTCAGATCTGTGGTCAGCTAGCTGGTTTTGTTTTTTTCTTGACCCTTTGTTTGGTTTCCCTATATTTCACCTATAATCAAAACCATTTGATATTTCTTTTTTTTCCTCGGACTTATTTCACTGAGCATAATCCCTTTCAGCTCCATCCATGTTGCTGCAAATGTCATGAGTTTATCTTTTTTGATTGCTGAGTAATAGTCCATTGTATTTAAATATCATACCTTCTTGATCAGTTCATCTGTTTGGGGGTATGTAGGTTGTTTCCACATCTTAACTATTGTAAGTAGTGCTGCAATAAACATAGGAGTACAGGTTTCCCTTTGAATTAATGTTATGGTGTCCTTGGGGTAGATTCCTAGGAGTGGAATTGCTGGATCATATGGTAGGTCCATTTTTAGTGCTTTAAGGATCTTCCACACAGCTTTCCATAATGTCTGGACCATTTCGTGTTCCCATCAGCAGTGTAAGAGGGCTCTTTTTCCTCTACATCCTCACCAGCATTTATTGTTGCCAATTGTTTTATTTATTTAAAGATTTATTTTTTTATTTATTTATACAAGCACTGGGTACAGTCAGAAGCGTGGGAGGGTGAGAGAATTCACCAGAGCCAGAGCGGGGAGCAGAGCAGGCAGAAGGACCGAGGTACACTGCTGAGGGGAGCAGCGGGCGGCAGGAGGGGTCTGCATGCTATGTGGGACCCTCCTCTGGTGGCCAGGGAGCAGCCAGGGATCGAACCAGTGCTGCAGAGGCTGAGGGCAGCTTCACAACCCAGCACTCAACCGCTGTGCCACTGGGGAGGCCCGCCAATTGTTTTAATATAGGTTATTCTCACCAGTGTGAGGTGGCACCTGATAGTGGTTTTGATTTGCATTTCTCTGATAATAAGTGATGTTGAACATTTTTTCATATGCCTTTCTTTTGCATTTCTTTTTTAGAGAAGTGTCTTTTTTTGCTCTTCTGCCCATTTTTTTATTGAGTTGTTTGTTGTTGTTGAGTTGTGTAAGTTCTTTGTAGATCTTTGGCATCAGTCCCTTATCAGTTGTGTGATGTGCAAATATTTTTTTCTCCATTCAGTGGGAAAGCTCTTTGTTTTGGTTACTGTCTCTGCTGTAAAGAAGCTTTTTAGTTTGATGTAGTCCCAACTGCTTATCTTTTCTTTCATTTTCCTTGCTTCTGGAGATGCATCCTCAAAGATGTATCTGAAGTGTTTTCTATGTTTTCTTCTATATGTTTTATGATTTCAGGTCTTGCATTGAAGTCTTTTATCCATTTTGAGTTGGATTGTGTGTTTGGTGTGAGGGAGTAGTCTAGTTTCATTCTTTGGCATGTGGCAGTCCAATATTCCCAGCACCATTTGTTGAAGAGGCTCTCCTTGTTCCAGTGTATATTATTTGCTCATTTTTCATAGATTAGTTGACCATATATGTATGTTTTAATTTCTGAACTATAAATTTTATTGGTCTGGTGTCTGTTTTCGTTCCAGTACCATACTGTTTTTGTTATTGTGGCTTTGTAGTATAGTTTGAAGTCTGGGTGTGTAATACCTCCATTCTTCCAAGGGGAGATATTTTTAAGATAAAAATATTTTCTAGCCCAATCAAGTATACATACACTATAGGTATACTATTTCTCAAAGTTATGGGATTGAATAATGTATTCTAAAATCAAAGAAATTAGGAAAGATGCTCCTACTCCATTCCAGCTGGAATTTCCCCAGGTAGAATCAGTGAACAACAACATTATGAACAACTAATACCACATAGTTTTCTGATAAAATAATTTGTATAGACCTGATTTATAAGTTATTTACATTTTTAAAAGTATGTCAGGAAGCTCAGTAAGCCTGATCCTTGGTATATTTTGAAAAAATTTATGCAGTTTTACCAACTCTGGCCCTAATCATGCAGTATGGTAAAATAGTACTAGTATGAGGATGTGCCAATAAAGGTCATGGTCCTTGTTTTATTAGATTTTTGTGTTCAATCATGCTCAAAAATGATGCTATTTATAGGGTGTCCTTGAGCAGAGCATTGCCCTGTCCTGTGTCCACCCAGCTGTTAGTGGAGAGCTGTAGTGATTAATGGACATTTCATACCAATTAATATTTGTTCTCTGTTGTAGTTGGTATGAAATACCTCCAAGAACAAGAAAGGCTGAACTAAAAATATGTTTGCAAGTTCATGAATTATCTTTCAGGTTCATACCTTTGTGACTTTCCTAAAAATCTAAGTAAATGGTCTTTTTTTGACTACCTAGATAATCATTGAGAGCCTTGCATTTAGTAGTTTCTTCTTGTTGTTATGGCTTTTCTTAGATTTTACAAAGCCCTTTGTTTCAATGACATTTAAACTTTGAAACATATGTCCCTCTGTTCTCCCAGTTATCTTTTTTTTTAAGATTTATTTATTTATTTATTTATTTGCAAGCACTGAGTACAGTCAACAGTGTGGGAGGGTGAGAGAATTCACCAGAGCCAGAGCAGGGAACAGAACAGGCAGACTGACGAAATACACTGCTGAGGGGAGCAGTGGCAGCAGCAGGAGAGGTCTGTCGCGCCATGTGGGACCCTCGCCAGGGATCGAACCGGCACTGCAGAGGCTGCAGGCAGCTTCACAGCCCAGCGCTCAACCGCTGCGCCAACAGGGGAGGCCCCCAGTTATCTTTTTTAATGAGCTCTTTTAATATGAAAAAAGCAAAAGCTGAGATTGTAAGGAAGGTCACAGTAGGATTTGCTACTGTCTGGCCATCAAGATGGTTTAGAGAGTTAATGTGAGATTGCATTCTCACTTAATGTCATATTGACACCCCTTCTCTGAATGTTCCTTCTGCCTTAGGTAAGTGTCACTTTAGAGTCAACATCACAGTCTTTATAGGAACTGTGAACTTTGATGGAAGGTTGAAGTCAGTCTGCAGTGACCTTACAGAAAGGCACTCATGAGAATAGCTCTTACTCTAAATAATATCTTGTTTCTTCCTCAGAGTTCCTGACAGTGCTTGCCAATGGAATAAGCCACCTACATGATCAGTGTCCTTGGGCAAAAAACAGTGTGGAGGTGATGTGGGAGACAAAAATAGCATAATCAATATATTTATGTTTAAAGAGTTTCTCTCTTATTTTAACTTTACTTCAGACTATTTTGCCTTATTTGCCTTTCTTACTCCTTTCAAATTGTCTTCTTAGGAAATTTTGCAAACATGCGCTGAGTTGGAACCACATAATTTTGTTACCCAAAGGAGCACTTGAACTCAGTTGAACAGATATTTGAAATAAAACTTGTTATTAGCAATAATAGCTATTTAGAGTTTAAAATCTTTTGGAAGTATATAAGGGTTAATCCAATATTAACAAGGATTTGCACACACTAAATATATTTTTTTTCTTTTAATTTTCTAGAGGCATGTTTATTTATTTATTTACTTATTTATTTATTTATTATTTGTTTGTTTGTTTGGTTTATACATGCACTGGGTACAGTCAGAAGCGCGGGAGGGTGAGAGAATTCACCAGAGCCAGAGCGGGGAGCAGAGCAGGCAGAAGGACCGAAGTACACTGCTGAGGGGAGCAGCGGGCGGCAGGAGAGGTCTGCACGCCATGTGGGACCCTCCTCTGGTGGCTGGGGAGCAGCCGGGGATCGAACCGGCTGCAGAGGCTGCAGGCAGCTTCGCAACCCAGCGCTCAACCGCTGCGCCACCGGGGAGGCCCTGCACACACTAAATATTTAATGAGTTGAGCAGTATAACTTAACTCACTTTTCTCCAAACCATTTTATGCATGTGGACCAAAGATCACAAAATTATATCCAATTGGCTATATGACGTATACATATTCAAGAGTAGAATGGTTTTGTTTGTTCACTTGTTGATTAATTAATTTCTTTTCTGTTTTTTTAAAGATTTATTTATTTATACAAGAACTGGGGTACAGGCCAGAGTGAGAGGATTCACCAGAGACAGAGTGGGGAACAGAACAGGCAGACTGACGAAATACACTGCTGAGGGAAGCAGCAGATGAGACAGGAGAGGTCTGCTGCACCATGTGGGATTTTCGCTGGCCAGCTGGGATTGAACTCGTGCTGCAGAGATTGTGGACAGCTTCACAGTGTGGTGCTCAACCGCCTGTGCCACCAGGGAGGCCCTCTGTTTTAATTTTTATTAAAATTCTTAAAAGTAGTATGAATACTACAATAAATTTCCATGCTCTAATGATGGAAATTCATTATACTGATAATCCAATCCAATCACTGAATTAACAATTATCGATGCATGGCCAAACTTGTTTCATGTATACATCCAACTGACTCATAACTTAAACTACTTTAGAACAAATCCAAAATAACATATTATTTTAAACATAACATCTTTTAAAAAGAATCTCTATAATATAGGAGCTTCATAAAAATCCACAAACAATATATCATTTTACATTTAAAAGAATTGATTGTGAATATATCAGTATTCTAATTCTTCATATTTCTTGGTAAAGTGATGTTGGTATGTTATATAATATAGGTTTCAGGTTACAGCGTTATAAATCATCATCTGTATATACTATATTCTAGTCACCACTAAATATCTAGTTTCCATCCTTCACTATACAAAAGGCCATTTTTACTTGATTTATCCACTGCCCTTTTCCCTTCCTTTTCAGTAACTACTAAGTCAAAGAGATTGTGTTTGGTTTTTATGTATATTCATTTGTCTTATTTCTATTTCACATAAGAGTGAAATTATATGGCATTTGTCTTTCTCCTGACTTATTTCACTTAATATAATCATCTCAAAGTTCCATCCATGTCATTGGAAATGACAAAAAATTTACCCTTTTTATAGCCGGATGATATTCCATTGTGTGTAACCTACATTTTCTTTATCCATTTGTCTGTTGATGGGCACTTAATTTGTTTCCATACTCAAGCTATTATAAATAGTGCTGTGATAAACATAAAGATTGGGTGCATATATCTTTTCAAATTAGTGTCTGTAGTATCTGAATACTCTGAAGTGAAAAAGCTGGATCATACAATATTTCTATTCCTGATTTTTTGGAGGATTCCTCATACTGTTTTTTAGAATGAAAGCACCAATAGACATTCCCATCACATTTTTATCAACACTTTAGTTCCTCTTCCTTCTAATTGTCTTCTCCCACTCTCCTTCCAGTATCCTCAATTTTGCAGTCATATTTCTAGAATTTATTTATTTTATTTTTTTTAAAGATTTGTTTTTTATTTATTTATTTATTTATTTATTTATACAGCACTGGGTACAGTCAGAAGCGCAGGAGGGTGAGAGAACCCACCAGAGCCAGAGAGGGGAGCAGAGCAGGCAGAGGGACCGAAGTACACTGCTGAGGGGAGCAGCGGGCGGCAGGGGAGGACTGCGCGCCATGTGGGACCCTCCTCCGGTGGCCAGGGAGCAGCCGGGGATCGAACCCACGCTGTAGAGACTGCAGGCAGCTTTGGAACCCAGCGCTCAACCGCCACGGCACCGGGGAGACCCTCTAGAATTTATTTTTATTTAGTTTGTCTCTTCCTTTTTTTATGTCCCATACATGATGAAATAACCTGGTATTGGTACCTTTTCTTCTGACTTCTTTCACATAGCATAACACCCTCCATTTGCATCCATGTTGTTTGAAATGGGAAGATTTCTGTCTTTTCAGGAAGGAATAGTTATTCCTTTGTGTATACATCATACATCATCTTTACCCACTCTTCTGTTGTTGGAAATTTGGGTTATTGCCATAACCTGGCCATTGTAAATAGTGCCATAATGAAAAAAGTATGCATATGTCCCTTTGAGTTAGTGTTTTTGTGTTCTTTAGGCTGCTATGTCATAAATTAACTGTACAATAAGTATAGTTTATTTCTGGCTTCTCAATTCTTTTTCATGGTCTGTGTGTATATTCCATGCTAATGCTTTACTATTACCATTAATATAGCTATCATTACTGGCTTTTTAGAATTATTAAAAATAAGAGAGTATGATACTTCTCTTATTATTATTTTGGTCAGGATAGATTTGTCTATTTGGGTCTTTTGTGGTTCCATATAAATTTCAGTAAGTTTTCCTCTATTCCTTTGAAGAACCCCATTGAACTTTTGATAAAGATGACATTGAATCTGTATGTTGCTTTGGATGACTACTTTGGTAATATTAATTCTTCCAATTCATGAACAAGGGCTATCTTTGCAGTACTGTGTGTTTTCTTTCATTTCTTTTAATAATGCCTTATGGCTTTCATTGCACAGGACTTTAATCTCTCTTTTTTAGGTTTTATTCATAGGCATTTTGTTCTTTTTATTTATTTTGAACTTCTCACTGGAAGTTCAAACATTCTTTTTTATTTTTTTATGTATTTTTTATTCAGTGTTCATTTTTAAACAATGTTTGCTTCCCCCACCCCAGGTGTAGTCCCCATAGAATTTCCTTCACCAATTCACCTGTGCACCATCACTATTACCATAGTTCCCTGTGCTCCTCCCTCCCTCCCTCTGTGCCTTTCCCTCTTCCTCCCCTACAGAATGTCTCTGGTTTATAATTGTCTGTTTTCATTTTGTTTTGTTGTTATTTTTTCCCCTGATGTCATATTTGGGTCTCTTATATTCCTTCTATAAATGAAGCCATCAAATATTTATCTTTTTCCTTCTGACTTATTTCAATGAGCAAATTCCTTCTAGCTCTAGCCATTTTGCTGAAAATGGCATGAGTTTATCTTTTTTGATTTCTGAGTAATATTCCATTGTGTATATATACTACATCTTCTTGATCCAGTACTCTATTTTTGGGCATTTGAGTGATTTCCAGATTTTATTTATCTATTTATTTATTTATTTATTTCCAGTACTTTTATGAATAGTACTGCAATAAGCATAGGGGTACAAGTACTCTTTTTTTTTTTAAAGATTGATTTATTTTTATGCAAGAACCAGGGTACAGGCCAGAGATGTGGGGGGGGGGTGAGAGGATCCACCAGAGACAGAGCAGGGAACAGAACAGGCAGACTGACGAAATACACTGCTGAGGGGAGCAGCAGGCCAGACAGGAGAGGTCTGCCACACCATGTGGGATTCTTGCTGGCCGGCTGGGATTGAACCCATGCTACAGAGGCTGTGGACAGCTTCACAGTGCAGTGCTTAACTGCCTGCGCCACCAGGGAGGCCCCAGGTATTCTTTTGAATCAATGTTTTTGTGTCCTTTGGGTAGATCCCTAGGAATGAAATTGTTGGGTCATAGGGTAGCTCCATTTTTAATAGACTGAGGAACCTCCAGACAGCGCTTTCCATAGTGGTTATACCAGTTTGCACACCCACAAGCAATGTAGGAGAGTTCCTTTTTCACCACATCCTTGCCAACATTTGTTGTTGCTAGATTAGGTGTCCATATATGTGTGGCTTTATTTCTGGGCTTTCTATTCAGTTCCATTAGTCTGTGTGTCTGTTTTTGTTCCAATACCATACTGTTTTAATTATTATGGCTTTGTAGTATGGTTTGAAGTTTGGACTGTGATACCTCCATTCTCCTTTGTTTTCATCAGTAGGGCTTTGACTATTCATGTTTTTGTTTTGTGGTTCATATGAATTTCATCAGTATTTGTTCTCTTTCTTTAAAGAATGTCATTGAGATTTTTATTGAAATGGCAGTGAATCTGTAAATTGCTTTTGGTAGGATGGCCATTTTAACAATGTCAAGTCTTCCAATCCATGAGCAGGAGCGATCTTTCCATTTCTTTGTGTCTTCTATTTCTTTTAACAGTGTTTTACAATTATATTTATATAGGTCATTTACCACATTTGTTAGTTTTATACCCAAATATTTTATTCTTTTTGTTTCAATTATAAAAGGAATGGTTTTATTGATTTCTTCTTCTTCACATTGATTGTTTGTGTATAGGAAGTCTATTGATTTTTGGGTGTTAATTTTGTGTCCTGCTACTTTACTAAACTGTTTGATTAATTTGATTAGTTTTTCTGTGAAGTTTTTAGGATTCTCTATGTATATTATCATACTGTCTGCAAATAATGATAGTTTTACTTATTCCTTCCCTATTTGGATTCCTTGTATGTCTTTCTCTTGTCTTATTGCTCTGGCTAGGACTTCCAGTATTCTATTGAAGAGCAGTAGTGAGAGAGGAAATCCTTGTTTTGTTCCTGATCTTAAAGGAAACCTTCAGCTTTTCACCATTGAGAATAATATTGACTGTGGGTTTGTTGAATATGGCTTTTATCCTCTTAGGGTATGTTCCTTCTATCCTGAGAATTTCAAGGGCCTTCATCATAAATGGATGTTGGACTTTGTTGAATGCTTTCTCTGCATATATTGATATGATCTTATGGTTTTTCTTTTTCTTTTTGTTGATGTGTTGGATTACACTGATCGATTTTTGTATGTTGAGCCATCCTTGTGCCCCTGGAATAAATCCAGCTTGATCATGGTGTATTATCCTGTTGATGCATTCTTGGATTCTGTTGGCAAGGATTTTATTGAGGATTTTTGCATCAGTGTTCATTAGGGAGATTGGCCTGTAATTTTCTTTTTTGGTGTGTTGCCTTTGGTTTTGGTATTAGTGTAATGTTGGCTTTGTAGAACATGTTTAATAGTATTCTTTCTTTTTCAATTATTTGAAAGAGGTTGTGTAGGATAGGCACTAATTCATTGCTGAACGTTAGGTACAATTCATTTGTGAAGCCATCAAGTCCTGGGTTTTTATTTTGGGGAGAGTTTTGATTACTGCTTCAATTTCCCTGTTTGTAATTGGTCTGTTTGTAATTGGTATTCTGTTTCTTCTTTATCTAGCTTTGGATGATCATATAATTCTAGGAATTTGTCCATCTCTTCTAGATTGTTGAATTTGTTTGCATATAAGTGTTCATAGTAATCTCTGATTATTCTTTTGATTTCAATGGAGCCTGTTGTGATTTCTCCTCTTTTATTTATAATTCTATTTAAATGTGTTTACTCCTGTTTTTTCTTTGAGAGCCTGGCTAGAGATTTGTCTATTTTGTTTATTTTTTTGAAGGACCAACTTTTGGTTTCATTGATCTGTTGGATTGTTTTTTTAATTTCTATTTTGTTTATTTCTGCTTTGATTTTCATTATTTTCTTTCTTCTACTGGCTTTAGGGTTTTTTTTTTTGTTGTTGTTGTTCTTTTTCTAGTTCTTTGAGATTTGAGATTAAGTTGTTTCTTTTTCTTTCTTGTTTCTTAATGGCAGTCTATATTGCTATTTATGTTCCTCTTTTTACTGCTTTTGCTGCATCCCATATATTTTGGAAATTGGTATCCTCATTGTCGTTCAACTCAAAGTACTTATTTTAATTTCTTCTTTGATTTTGTCATTAGTCCAGTGGTCTTCCCATTTGTGATTTCAATCTCCATGATGTGGAAGGGTTCCTTGTTTTCTTTTCATGATTTATTTCTAGTTTGCTTCATTTTTGATCAGAGAGTATAGTTGGTATGATTTTGATCTTAATGTTGATGTTTGTCTTCTGGCCCAGAATGTGATCAGTTCTGGAGAATGATCCGTGCATGCTTGAGAAAAATGTGTACACAGATTTTTTTGGGGTGCATTGTCCTATAGATGTCTGAGTTCATTAAAGTAGTTTTCTGAATTTTATTTCTATGTCTTTGACTTTCATGATTGCAACTGTGAATTCTTTTTGAATCCACTCCTTTCTGTATTAAAGTTCAGTTTCTGGAGAACCATTTCTCTGTCTCTGTCTCTCTCTCTCTGTTATGTCTTGAGGTGTCCAGCTGGTGTCTCTGTGCATTTGGCTTGTCCAAAACCTTTTAATTTTTTTATTTGTTTCAAATCTAGATCAGATATTTATTAATTAGCTATTTTTCCTTTGAAGTGTTTAACTCAATTACTTTTTTTGTTATTCTTGCTGCTATTGGTGCACAGAGACTTGGGCGCAGTAAAATAGCTGAGGTTATTTCAAAAGGGACAGAGAGGTTATAAATGGTGGCATCTGGTGCCATCGATATGCTGGTTGAGAACAGATATCTCCAACATCCTGAGGCAATGAGGCTCATGACAGACTATTGTCTGTTTATAGCTAATCCATAGATTATAGATTTAAGGAGATAGATGGAGGAACTATCTATGCTGCTATGATGCTGATCTGATCGCTTTATAAATGTATTTGTATTTGAATTAGGATTCAAATAAAATTTATATGGCACAAGTGGTTGATGTATTTTTTTTGAGACATATATATATATATATGTATGAGACATATATATATATATATATATATTCATACCCTTTTAGTTTTTTCTTAAAATTCCTTTGCTAAGGAAATCACCAGTTACTATATGCAAGCTATATGTTTTAGGGTTAGAGGTTCATACCTCATTAAATGTATCAAGCCATACTAACGTAAAAATCAAAATCAACAAGCAACTATTAACCACAGACATAATACGGGGTGGGGAGGAGTGAGTAGGATCAAAACAAGGGAGGGTGGAAATTGTATGGAGACTATAACCAAGATGAAAATGCATACATTGCGCAAAAATGAAAAATGATGGAAAAAATACATAAAATAAAATAAAAATGCTAAAAAAAATAAATAAAATCTTGGTATAACATCCAAAAAAAATTCACATTCATTCAAAAAAAAAATACATACAAGCCCACAAACTTGCAAATTTTGCTAAATGCATACAGGCATTATTCCTGTATTTCTTTTGTTTTTTTTAAAGATTTATTTATTTTATTTATATAAGCACTGGGTACAGTCAGAAGTGTGGGAGGGTGAGAGGATTCACTGGAGACAGAGTGGGGAACAGAGCAGGCAGACTGACGAAATATACTGTTGAGGGGAGCAGCGGGTGCAGCAGGAGAGGTCTGTAGTTCCACGTGGGACCCTTGCCGGCGGCCGGGGATCGAACCAGTGCTACAGAAGCTGTGGGCAGCTTTGCAGCCCAGTGCTCAACCGCTGTGCCACCAGGGGAGGCCCTATTCCTGTATTTTTTTTTAAGATTTATTTATTTATTTATAAAAGCACTGGGTACAGTCAGAAGTGCGGGAGGGTGAGAGAATTCACCAGAGCCAGAGCGGGGAGCAGAGCAGGCAGAAGGACCGAAGTACACTGCTGAGGGGGAGCAGCGGGTGGCAGGAGAGGTCTGCGTGCCATGTGGGACCCTCCTCTGGTGGCCGGGGAGCAGCCGGGAATCGAATCAGTGCTGCAGAGGCTGCGGGCAGCTTCACAACCCAGCACTCAACCGCTGCGCCATCTGGGAGGCCATATTCCTGTATTTCTTATAAATAAGTTAGATGAGGGTTTTGATTAAACTCTTATTTGATTACTTTTTGAAGACTGCATCATAGACAGTATTGTCTATATATATCGGGGAATGCTGATACAGTCCAACTTTATTGTGATATCAGTAGTCATGATAGCCATTGCATGCATTCTTTAATTCCTTGTGTACTGCAATGTGAGGAAATTGATTTCTAATATCTAATATTAATCTTTCATTTGCTAATCATCCCTAAATATACTTCATTTTATTGACCATTTAGTGTCCTAAGTAGCTACATAATTCAATTTTAAAAAGCAGAATGAATGTTTGATTCTTCTAACTTAAAAGTTGTGAAAAACCTCTAAATTCCTACCATTTTATAGTCATACCCTTGTATAATCTGTTCTACTTGAATATGGGCCAGAATTAGGAATGCTCTTTAAAAAATAGAACATGGCAAAGCAATGAAATGATACTGAGATTAGGTTACAAAGAGAACCTATTTTTTCACTTTGAGTGACCTCTCACACTTTTTCTGAAGGAAGCCACTGTCAAGTTGTGAGTTGCTCTGTGGTAAGGTCCAGGTGTCAAGAAACTGATGTCTCCAGCTAACAGCCAGTCAGAACCTAAGAACTACCAACCTACCAACAGCTTGGAAATGAACCTTATCCCAATTGATTAATAGTGGTTCCCTGACCAACACTTCGTTACTTGAGGCGAGTTCTTGAGGCAGGGCTTGGTCAACTCATCCAGATTCCTGTCCCATGCAAATTGGGAAATAAAAAAAATATTTGTTGTTTTAAGTTGCTAATTTTTGGAGTGCTGTTTTTTTTTTCTTGGCATATTTTATATTTATGAAGATTCATGTTTCTGTGCTAGCATTACTACTAGTTACTCTTCAAAATACCCCTAGTTTCTCCCACACTTCTTTTGGGTTACTGTCTTGCCTAATATTTTATTTCACTGAGTATTTTGAATATATTTTTTATTTTCTTCTGATATAAATCATTGCTTTCAAAAGTACTGTGATGATCTGTGGTGGATATTTTGATGTACCACTGGGGTCTCCCTCAGGAACAAGGCAGTCATTCCTCCACTGGTGGGGGCTTTGGCAGCTGAACTGGTGGGGGCTTTGGCAGTTGAGGTCCTCTATGTGAATTAACTTCTGCGAATGAGAGGCATTTTATCCAAGGACATGCCTTCTTCTTAGGGATATTTCACATCCAATAACTGACCAATTTGCAGGTGGGCATAAAATAGCCTGTTCCCTTGCTTCAAGGTGGGACATTCAGCTTCAGAAATACACCTGCCATCACCTGAGTTCCTCATTGTGACTGAACTACAGTTTATGTTTGTCCTTTCCCCAGTCTATTTTCCTTTGTATTCCCATTTGGAAAATTCTTTTGAAAGTATTTATTTTATTGAGGTAATGTTACTTTACACATTGTTCATGTTTTAGCTGTACAGGTTCATACTTCTTCAAAAGAGTTACAATACCATGCCCACTACCGGTACACCAATATCTCTCCACCTGTATCCTCCTTAATTAATTGAGCCCCCTTCTTTCTTTGCTCCTATTCTTTATCATCCCCTCTGGTAGCCTCAGTTCAACAGCCAATTTTCTATAGTTTGTTTGGCTTGCTTTTGCCCCTTTGTTTCTTTATATTCCATATGTTAATGAAATTGTGGTATTTATTTTCCTCCTTACTTATTTTGCTTAACATAATCCCTTCCAGTGCCATTGGATTTGTCATGAATTGCAACATTTCACTTTTTTAATTGCCAAGTAGTATCTCATTATGTACATTTACCACATTTTCTTTATCCACTCATCTGTTCTGGTGAATTTAGACTGTTTTCATAGTGCTGCAATGAATATCTTTATACTGTATTCCTTTGAATTAATGTTTTGCATTAATTCAGATAAATCCTAGAAGTGGAACTGCTGGATCATATATTAGATCTATTTTCAGTATTTTGAGGAATCACCATACAGTTTTTCATAGGAGCTGGACTAGTCTACATTGCCACCAATTGTGAAGAAATGTTGCCTTTTCTCTACACCCTCACCAACACTTGCTGTTTCTGATCATTTTGAAATGGGCTATTTCTCTTAAGTGTGAGGTGGTACCTCATTGTCATTTTGATTCACGTTTCTCTGATGATTAGCAATGATGGACATTTTTATTTTTTGTGCATAATGGCCATATATATATTTTCTTTGGAAAATTGGTTAGATCTTCTACACATTTAAAAAATTAATTTTAGGGGCTCCCTTGGTGGTGCAGGCAGTTGAGTGCAGCACTGTGAAGCCGTCCACAGCCTCTGCAGTGCGGGTTCAACCCCAGCCGGCTAGTGAGGGCCCCACATGGCGCAGCAGACCTCTCCTGTCTCGCCTGCTGCTCCCCTCAGCAGTGTATTTCATCAGTCTGCCTGTTCTGTTCTCCGCTCTAGCTCTGGTGAATCCTCTCACTCTCCTGTGAATCTGGCCTGTACCCTGGTTCTTGTATAAATAAATAAATAAATATTTTAAAAAAATTAATTTTATTGGGCCTCCCTAGTGGTGCAGGGGTTAAGTCTCAGTGCTATCTCAGGGAGGTCCACTGTGACCTGAGTCTGATCCCTGGCCAGGGAGCTATCCACAGGGTACAGTAGACCTAGCCACTCTTGCCTGCTGATCCCCTCAGCAATGTATTCAGTGAATCTACCTGTTCTGCTCCCCACTCTGTCTTTTGGTGAATCCTCTCACCTCCCACACCTCTGCCTCCCTTACCCCAATATTGTCCAATATTTTCTCTGCATCTATTGATACAACCATATAATATTTTCTTCCTTATGTAGAATTTTTGTATTATATTAGTTGACTTTGATATGTTGACCCATTCTTGTATCCTGGAATAAATTCCACTTCATCATTATGTATGATCCCTTTAATGCATTGTTTTATTTTTGAGGATTTTTGCATTTATGTTCATCAGGGATATTTGGCTGCAGTTTTCATTTTTTTTGTAATGTTCCTGATTTGTCATTTGTATCATGTTAATGTGGGACTCAAAACAATTTTATAAAAGTTTTAGAAGCACAGTTAGCTCATCTTTAAAGTTTAGGTAGATTATCTAGTGAAACCGTTTGGTCCTGGGTTAATTTTGGAAGACTTGATTACAGTTATGAGAATAAATCAAGAAATAGCAAGACAGACACCCCCCCCAATAGTGTCTGACTTAAGAAGAGGTGAAGGAAACCTCAAGGTGATGGTGAAGGGAGGCCCTAGAATCAAAATTGTGCACAGGCATAGTGGTTCTGTTTTTGCCATGTGTTCCAAGTAAATGAAATTGATGATACACCCATTATGTTTATTTGTACTGAAATTTGAGCTGAAGTAAGAGGTAACTATGTAGCAATGTAGACCCAAGAGAAGGACCAATATAAAATCCATAAAGTGGTGTGGACAGCTTTTATAAGAATGGTATGATGATCACAAATGACCCATTTGTAAATAAATTTTACTCAAAATTTGACTAACCAATATTGTATAACTGGGTTTGGAGAGGAGTACTAGGGAGTTTGTAAACATATACTGTGGGAGAGGTGAATGAGATTAATTCCTGCCTCTCAAAGTGGGAAGTCAGAGGATGATTCTGAAAATAGAAACAACATTTAAAAGCATGGGTGTAATTACTGAAATAAATGGCTACATTTTGAAATGAGTGCCTCTTAAGAGTGAGCAATTGGAAGAAAAGGACAGGATGAATTTCTTTTCTTATGATTAACCTGAGAAGAATTTAGCATTTTAATAGCAAGCATGCATATAACTTTTATATAAACATAACAAAACAACAAATTTTTCATATTTCAATTTTATCATCTTTTTGCCAAAGCACTTTAACTTTAGAAAGTTACATATGATATATTTTCAAATTCAAGCATGGTTGTGCTCAAGCCATGATTTAGGTGCTGAAACTAGATTAGGTGCCAGGGCTAGAATGAAAAAAAAAAAACAACTAAATATGTTTCCATATGCTATATCCCAAATTATTGTCTACAAATAAGCAAAAGAAAAAAGAAAGTAAATATAAAAAACTGTCAAGTTTGGGAGGCAGTGAAGCATGAAGTTGCTAAGGGCTGCTGGAAAACTTGCCCACATTATGGCTGAGGTTACCATGATCCCCTATTCAGACAATGTGAAAATTTCCTGATAAACTCCCACATATCCCACACTACCAGCTGTAAAGCAAGCATAACAAGCTTCCACATACAAACTGTATAAAACCTTACCATTCCTGCTATTTGGGGCTCAATCTTTTGAGAGTTATCTCACTGAGCCCACCAAGGTGATGAATAAATCTACCTCTCTCCACCTCTCTGAGTGCCACCTGGATTCTCCAAGAAATTGCCATAACAGAAGGAGGATAATTCACTGTGGGGTCTCACCTGTACACTCAAAATTGCAAGAAACTACTCAGGACAGGATACAACAGGGTTTTATTTTGTTTTTTTAAAGATTTATTTATTTATTTATTTATTTATTTATACAATCAGTGGGTACAGTCAGAAGCGCGGGAGGGTGAGAGAATTCACCAGAGCCAGAGCGGGGAACAGAACAGGCAGACTGACGAAATACACTGCTGAGGGGAGCAGCAGGAACAGCAGGAGAGGTCTGTTGCGCAATGTGGGACCCTCGCCGGTGGCTGGGGATCGAACCGGTGCTGCAGAGGCTGTGGACAGCTTCTCAGCCCAGCGCTCAACCACTGCACCACCAGGGGAGGCCCACAACAGGGTTTTTTAACAAAGGGGAGATTGGGAAAACGGAAAGAATTTCTAAGGCTACCAATGGCTGCCTGTCCTACCCCAGATAATGTCTGCAGTATTCAGTAGACCAAAATAAAGATTTCTAGTATAAGATGGTGCTGTCAATTTTATGAGAACCTGGAGATGGTGGCACACTAATAAATGATAGATGAGGATACAACTCAGTGGCCACTGGAGTGACCACATGTGGGGCTAATGAGGTGACACTGCAGCAGCCAACACAGCAGTCCACAGACCTGAAAGCCCTGGATGCCAAACCAGACAGTGCCAGATGCAAAAGCACCAGGAGGTGATGCCAGAGGATCAGAACAGTGAACGGTTCTCAGAGATGGCTGAATACAGGTCAGCAGTGCTGGTCAGCAGCACTAGTCAGCATGGCCATTCAATACCAGTCAGCAGGTCTCAGTGCCAGAGAAGCAGGCACCAGTGTAACAGCTCTTTGAGAACTATTGGCATAAGCCAACAGCAGTAACCATTGTTACAACCCTTAAAGAGCTATTGGCATAAATCAACAGGAACCAGCTCTTTTCAAGACACTGGGCACAGGTTGATGGTGCTCTCTGCAGGCAATGTCATAGGCAGAGCCAGAGGCAGGTGCAGTGGTTAGGTCTCTCTGAAGGTCTCTGAGGTGGTCTTTGGAGTTTTCACAGTTCTCAAAGACTCTGGATGTCTCTGTCCCAACAAATCTTCCTAATGAAACTGTGAAGGATCTTTCTAATAGTCCCAGTGAACCTGATCTGTAGCTGTCTGATGAATTGCTTCAAGCTGATTAGTTCTCTGGCTTATATCTTCTTCAGATTTCCAAGCTTTCAAGCCTGATTGGTTTGTTTACTATTCCAGCTGTTTGATTGTTGCCAATGGAGCTCCAATCAGATTCAGTCATATATAATTTTGAATAATCTCAAAAATGTTGAATGGCGGGCCTCCCCTGGTGGTGCAGCGGTTGAGCGCTGGGCTGCGAGGCTGCCCGCAGCCTCTGCAGTGCCACTCCGTTCCCCAGCTGCTGGCGAGGGTCTCACAAAAAAAAAAAAAAAAATGTTGAATGGCATCAGTGAGAACTCAAACCCAATTGGTCCATTGGAAGCTCAAATCCGATTGGTCCAGTTACAACCCCAACACTGTATTAAAAATTGAAACTCTGGTAGGTGTGTCTAGATCTGATCTACACTGAGGTTGGTGGTCTCGCATTGGCAGTAGACCTTTGAGCTGAGCCAGGGTAGAGCAGTAAAGGATTCTGAGTCACTCTGGGCTACCTCTGCTGTTAGGACCTGCCCAGGCTGGCCTGGGGCTGACACAGTGCAGCACAGGCCTCTGCCATTAGAGCCATGGGTGTCCCACAGGCTGCATATGCCACAGACTTCTCTGTCTCTCTAAGGCTCCTGCAGAGGCTGAACCAGGTAACTACCACAGTTTCCACTATCAGAGCCTACCAGGCTGGCTTGGGGAATGCCCAAAGTTTGCTCAGTGAGCTTAAGGTCCTGGTGCAGTGCTGAGGTACTCATTTAAACAACCATGAACTAGGAGCCAGGGATATCTCTTCATGGCTTATGGTGGGTTTGGCAGTCAAACTTGGCTTGCTGAGGTGACCTCAGCAAAGCCACTATGCCCCATTTTTCATATCAGAGTTGCAGGCCTCCTGTTGCAAATTGAGTTTGTCTGAACATATTTGACAGCGTCATAACTGTATTCTTTTTCCAGACGTGGATAATAATTTCCTTCTATGTTTGCTTTCTTTCCTAATTATAGGACATTTACTACATTACAGGCACTATCCTGGTTAAAATAATATGTATTGACTCTGTAATCCACACAAAATTCTTCAAGGTTGTTAAATATTTTTTTAAAGATTTATTTATTATGCTTACAAGAGTTGGGGTACAAGCTAGAGGTATTGGGAGGTTAGAGGATTCACTAGAGATAGAGGAGAACAGAACAGGCAGATAGGCTGAAGCACACTGTTGAGGGGAGCAGCGGGCAAGTCAGGAGAGGTGTGTTGCACCATGTGGGTTGCTCCCTGGGGGCTGGGGATCGAACTTGTGTTACAGGGGCTGCGGACAGCTTCACAGGCTGTGTCTTAATGCTTGCACCACCAGAGAGGCCCCGAGGTTGTTAAATATTGCAGTTAAAAATTTAGTGACTTTATGAAGGCCACATAACTACTATGAGTCAGCATTTGAATCCAGGTTAGATCTTATAACTCTAAATTTCTTTCTCTTTTTTTAAATATTTATTTATTTATACAAGAGCTGGAGTACAGGCCAGAGGCATAGGAGGGTGAGAGGATTCACCAGAGACAGAGCGGGGAGCAGAACAGACAGAAGGACCGAAGACACTGCTGAGGGGAGCAAGGGCGAGACAGGAGAGGTCTGCTGTGCCATGTGGGTGGCTCCCTGGCTGGCTGGGAATCGAACCCATGCTGCAGAGCCTGTGGACAGCCTCACAGCACTGCTCTCAACCCGCTGCACCACCAGGGAAGCCCTAAATTTTTCTTTTTGTATAACTTTCTTCTACTACATTGCCCTTAGCAGAAAGGTGGTGAACAAGGTTAGCAGGAGGGAGTACATAGGGGAAAAGCTTGGTTAGTCTGGCTATTGTGCTGCAACTGAAAGCATAACCAAGGGTAAAATCCTTTTTTAGTTGATATGAAGAAAAATTGAGGCTGTGCTAGTTATTAGTTACTATGCTAATCTGGAGTCCTAGCTTCAGACAGGATGGGTAGGTGTAGTGTCATGGAGCATCTTTCCATAAAAAAATGTGTCACACTAGTGATGAACAGTTACAGTTCTGAAGACTAAGCTCTGTGGATTTCTTGGGACTTGTACAAATGAACTGGAATTTATGTTACCTGCATTCACAGACATTTCAAACTTAATATTTTCTTCAGTTTTATAAAACAAATAAAGTATTTAATCATTTTTAAAAGTGCTACTAAGTCATTTCAACCAGTTCAAGTTTTCCTTGAACTACATTATATAGAAACATGGTAATCTTCTAGAATAAGGCTAATTTTACCTCTTTCCCCTAAATCTACAGATTGATTTTGAACTGTTCCTGGTCTACAGAAAAAAATGTGGGTAAGGTCAAATTTTCTCTCTGGCCTTCCTTATTGTAGTTAATGTGGGAGCATGTTAGGTACCATGTAGCTGTACAAGCCATTTAATAACATTTTTCTTCTGCCCTCAGACCAGTTTCCTTTTTTTTTTTTAACCATGCAGTTGCAACATACATCTATACTAGTTAAAACTAAAACATTTCTGTTACTGCATTTTTTTATAACCAGAATTTGTCATCAGGCAGGGAAATAGGTGAGGTTGTATGGTAACACAAAGGGCAGACTCAGAAGTTAAGTCTGATTCCAATTTGATGACTGTAGTGAAGGTTTCAGTTACAATGGGAAAAACAAGTGAATAAGACACAGAAGCAGATAAACACACAGAGAACACCTCATGTGCCTTAGCAATTAAGGACAAATGGAATAAAGAGAAGAAATGAATCACTCTGATATTCATTATTCTAGCAATTTTACTTTTAACATTTTTCATAAATTACTTTATTCTAGTACATGATCCAACTTCAAAGCAAAATCATAGCTATTTATGAATAAAGTACATAGTCTGCATATTATAAGAATAATACAAATATGGAGATTTATGATAGGCTGCTACAAAATGTAGAAAGGTTCCATGCATAAAAGTTAATTGCCTTTGAGAAGAGGGCATTAAACACTGCCAAGAGTGTCTCACCTCCAAATGTGGGAATTGAAAATTATCAATTCTAGGACATTCCATAAAATTTACAACCTCAAAGACACTATACACTTTGAATTTGAGGAGTTCATAACAATACCTCATAATAGAAAGGTGAAACTAAAAAAAGTCAAAGAGTTAATGTATTGTAAGACACATTGCTGCCTCAGAAAAAGAGCCTACCTAATCTTTTGTAAGAATTACAAAGAGTTTGCTCTGAATGAGTCATCTTGTTTATCTCTGCAGGAAAAATATACACCAAAGCAGTGTTTATCTGTTACAGATTGACTGTTACCTACCTCTCATTTCCTTTAAGGTGAAAAACTCTCTTACACTGCTAGTGGGAATGCAAACTGGTACGACTACTATGGAAAGCTGTGTGGAGGTTCCTCAGACCACTAAAAATGGAGCCACCTATGACCCAGCAATTCCACTCCTAGGGATCCACCCAAAGGACACAAAAACACTGATTCAAAAGAACACCTGTATACCCCTATGTTTATTGCAGCACTTTTTACAATAGGCAAAACCTGGAAACAACCCAAATTCCCCAAAAATAGATGACTGGATCAAGAAAATGTTATATATATATATATATATATATATATATATATATATATATATATATACACACACACACACACAGTGGAATACTATTGAGCAATCAAAAAAATTAACTAGTGCCATTTGCAGCAACATGGATGGAGCTGGAAGGAATTATACTCAGTGAAATACGTCAGAAGGAAAAAGAAAAATATCACATGATTTCACTTATAAGAGGAATAAAGGGAAACCAAATAAGACATCAGAGGAAAATAATAATAACAGTACAAAACACAAAAAAACAAAAACAAACGGACAATTATAAATCAGGGACATCCTGCAGGGGAGGAGGCAGGAGAGAGATCAGAGGGAGGGAAGGAGGCGCTCAGGTGACTGTGGTGATGGTGCACGGGTGCATTGGTGAAGGAAATTCTATGGGGACTATGCCTGAGGGGGTGGGGGAAGCAAACATTGTTTAAAAATGAGCAATGATTTAAAATATATATTAAAAATAAATTAATTAAAAATAATAATAATAAAAAATAAATTCCAAACAGAAAATTGATGTTGTCACAAAAAATATAGCCATAAACATCAATATAAAATATTCAAAGCTTTGTTATTGAATTATTTGGATTGTTATTTAAGGCTGTGAATCTGAGGCTTGCTCCTGCTTTGTTAAAAGAGGAGATTAACAAATTTTAGGACAATATTAACTCTCTGTGGTATAACAAAGGACTAGAAGTAAATTATATATGAAATGTTACCTACATTTTAATTCTATACTTACTTATGATGTGTCCATAAACCTGTAAAATTCTGTCACATCTCATCAGGGATCTTTGTCCGATGTTTTGGGGAACACTAGCTCTTTGGATAAAACAGCCTTTTCATTGGTCATTGAAGACCACCTGTGTTTTGGCTGCAGCTGACACGTCTGCCTTCTTACACCAATCATCTGTGGGTCCTATCCTGTAGCCAGGTTAAACTCCGTGACCACCTTGTGCCCGCCTTCCTTTAGCTCCCCCTCCTCTAATCTGTTCCCAGTGATGGTCCAAAGTTACTGTCCTGCAAGCCCTGCCCAGGCATGACCTTATCCTTCCAGCTTCCCTTGTTCTCCAGGTTGAACCCTGCCTTTGCCTGGCTTGTGTGTGGAAAGCACTTTGTGGTCCCTATCTCAAGGGTCCTAGGTCTACCCAACTTGGGCTGGGTTTCTCGTGCAGACCATTCCTCCTGTACCCTATTTTGTAACAGAGTGTGAAAACCATAGGAGAAGCTGAAAATTGAGTGAACTGAATTTCTAACTAAATAATGAACAGGTTCTTGCTTTCTTTGCTGGTGCCTCAGACCTGTAGCTGAGCCTCTAGGACAACCCACTCTGGGATCCCTTTTGGCCCACTGGAAATTTACAGACTGCTCCAATCATTATTTTGTCAAATTTCCTAATTTTTTTTAAATATTTTTTTATTTACATGTACAAGAACTGGGGTACAGGCCAGAGGTGTAGGAGGGTGAGAGGATTCACCAGAGACAGAGTGGGGAGCAGAACAAGCAGACTGACTGAAATACACTGCTGAGGGGAGCAGCGTGCGAGACAGGAGAGGTCTGCTGCGCCATGTGGGTAGCTCTTTATCTGGGGATCGAACTTGTGCTGCAGTGTCTGCAGACAGCTTTATAGGTTGCATCTTAACCCCTTGAGCCACCAGGGAAGCCCCAAATTTCCTACTTTTCTTTAAGAAAAACCAGGCGAGAAACCAAGGATGAGGCCATGATAGAGTTACCAGGTCTCTGAAATTTAGTCCTGCGCCAATGACCTTCCAACATACATATGAGTGTATAAAAATTCATTCGACTGAGCTTACAGTCTCTGCTGATGCATATAAAACCCACCTCCCAGAGACCTCCCATCAGATAACATGAAAACCAGGAGCCCCACACCATGGTTTAAGCCCTCCTGGCTCAGCACAATCCCCTCCAGTTCTATCCATGTTCTCACAAATAAGCTAAGAGAAATAAGCCAGAAGGAGTTAGATAAATGCTGATGGTTTTACTCACATGTGGAATATATGGAAACAGCACAAAGCCAGTCAAGACCAAACCAAACCAAACCCTAAAAATATCACTGTAAAACTGATGCTGCCAGAGGGCAGGGGGAAAGTGAGAAGAATGAGACCCAGTGGACAGCAGTGGAGATTGTGGGCACTTTGGGGATGGGTGTGGTTGTGGCAACATACACCTGAGAGTTGGAATCCTATATTTCTGAATCATATACAGTATTGCAAACCAATATTACCTTAAGAAAAAAGCTATAAAATATAAGCAAACTCTACAAAAGTAAAACCCTCCTTGTAAAGTAAAACCCTTTACACACTGCACAACCCTTGTAAAGTTCTTAAGCTCTCTGGATCTCGGTTTTCTAAACAATAAAATTGGGTTTACAGGAACACTATCTTATTAAGTGACAACTAAATAATGTGATACATATAACATGTTGAAGATAGCACATGACATCTAGCATGTCTTATATACTATGATCAGTTGTAATGGGAACAGGAGGAGGAGGAAGGCCCAACAAATACCAGTGTCTCTTTCCTTTATAAGAACTCTTGGTCACTTTTAGAGGATGAGCCTGAAGGGGTAAGTTGATCTAAGAAGGGAGAGAGCTCCTGGAGACCCATGGGAGTTATAACACATGATTTTTAACTTCTACTCCAGTTATCAAAGTGGAACAGTATCTTGGAAAGCGAAAAGAAGGAATAACGTGGTCAATGGCCAGACCATGGTTTCTGTACGCCGGTCATTCTTTGGCTGTGCATTTACCACTTAATTCACACTTGAATTACATGAATCATCATCGTATGATGTAAGAATTCCTTTTTCAGCAAATATTGCTGAACACCACCATAGCTAGGTGCTTGCTGAGAATGGGGCATACGTAGGTATGAAAAAAAGACATAGTTTCTATGGGGCCCTGCCATCTGTGTGCACAAAGCACATTTAGTGTAAAAGAACTGTAATAGGAGTCTCCCTGATGGCACAAGTGTTAGGACGCAGCCTATGAAGCAGTCCGTAGCCATTGCAGCACAAGTTCGATTTCTGGCCAGCCAGGGAGCAACCCACAAGGCCTAGCAGATCTCTCCTGTCTCGCCTGCTGCTCCCCTCCGCAGTGTATTTCAGCCATTCTGCCTGTTCTGCTCCCCACTCAGTCTCTGGTGAATCCTCTCACCACCCTCCCCCACGTCTGGCCTGTACCCCAGCTCTTATATGCATAAATATATATATATATATATATTTAAAAGAACTTTAAGAGTGCACACAGCAAGGGAAGAGAAGTAAAGATAATATTTCCCAGTAAGACACCCAAAGTTATCCATCTCCTCGTGGGTAAATGACCAGCCAAAGAAGGCTGGCTACAGGGTGGGCAATGAGACCTGAAAGCTTGCCACAGGCTATGGCACCTACTGGAGGGAACCACAGGAAAGGGGCAGAAGGGCTCAGGCAAGTTTGGGAACAAAGGAACAAAATCAAGAACAAATCCTGCAGTTGCAGCCATTGTCAGGCTCTGTACGTGTCTCTCACCACAGGTCTCAGTCCCCATTCCCCAAGTACCTGGTGTAAGTGGTATAAGCCCAAAATTGAGAAGCCCGCGAACCCTTCTTGTCCATGTGTCTCCTGTTGTACCTCTGTGTGTCACCCCAGTGTCTTTCTTTGGTGTGTCCCTCAGTCTACCTGCCTTCTGTGTTATATAGCTTCCCCTGGTCACTAAGGGGGCAGGGAACGAACACGGAACCTCCCTGTTGTGGTGATGTCTCTGTGATACCACTTTTCTGCTGGAGTTCCCTGTGGGTTCAACCCAAGGTTCAGAGACTTGTTGATATAGTAGACCCACACCCTGACTCTTGCATTTGCAACAGAGTAGAGAAGGTGGAAATGTCTTGCAGGTGTGTCGTGTAGATAGTTGGTGATGATACATGTAACACAGGACTATACCAGAGACTCCAGCAAAGCAGTTGCTGTGTTGCATGAATATGCTGTGGGGAAAATTCAGACTCCATTTTCAGTTGCATGAGGTCCTTGATGTCTGAGGGAGGAGCACAGGTTCTTTCAGAGGGAGTAATGGTTGCTGGCACTTTGATCAGCTCCTGGAGACAAGAGATCTTCTTTATCTTTAGTCATGAGCACTCAGAAGCAGAAAATCAGAATATTCTTGCTATTTCCTTATGGAATTTTCATTCACCTTCTTTCTTGGCATTTTCTTGACATTTTGTATTAATCATTTTTCCTCCATGTTTGTAATTCCTTCTATAGTCCCTGTATTGATTAGGGGTACCACCATCTGCCTAGGAATCTTAAGCAGAAAATGAAAAAAAGCATTAACTTTGCCATCCAGACCTCACCGATTTAGCCCTTTACATATTTATCAAATCCATTTCCCCCTCCTTCCCTACCACCCTTTGCCCTATGGCAGATGCTTGTATTTTTTCTCCTGGGCCATTTCTATAGCCTTATAATTGATTTCCATGCCTCCAGTATTTCTCCTCTCCAATATATTTCCCAATCTGCAGTCATTCTTCACTCTTAAAATGTTCAAAACACACATCTGACCTTGCTTCAAAATCTTTCAACGGCAGGATAAAGGCTTAAGCCCCCCTGGTCGGGAGATGACCATGGTCCAACTTCTCAATCTCACTGTTTCCTCCCACTTTTCCCTCCCGAGTATGTGAAATCCAGAATATGTTACACCTTTCTGCATCCTAACATATGCAGTTCTTGCTGCACAAAATGACTTCCACTCCTTATCTCCCCATTCCAACACACACACACACACACACACACACACACAGAGTCTTGTTGGCTTGGTGATTCCTCAGTCTTCAAAACCCACCTATTTTCTTGCTTCTCTTTCCACTCCTGTGTGGCAGTATCTTCCACAGTAACACAGGCATTCACACATCATGTAGGCCAAATCTAGCTACCACTTAATTTTTTTTTAAAGAAGCATGTATTTTTTATTTGTTTGTTTGTTTGTTTGTTTGTACATGCACTGGGCACAGTCAGAAGCACGGGAGGGTGAGAGAATTCACCAGAGCCAGAGCGGGGAGCAGAGCAGGCAGAAGGACCGAAGTACACTGCTGAGGCGAGCAGTGGGCGGTAGGAGAGGTCTGCGCGCCATGTAGGACCCTCCTCCGGTGGCCAGGGAGCAGCCGGGGATCGAACCAGCGCCGCAGAGGCCGCGGGCAGCTTCACAACCCAGCTCTCAACTGCTGCGCCACCGGGGAGGCCCATGCCACTTAATTTTTGTAAGTAATATTTTATTGAAACAGTCATGGTGTTCATTTACATGTTTCTCTAGGGCTGTTTTTGTGTTACAATGGTAGAGTTGAATAGTCGCAGAAGAACCGGTGAGTATACACTCTATATCCTTGGAGAAGAAACATTTGCCAACCCCTAGTGTAGCATATTGCAAATGGATGTAATTTTGTGATCCAATCATCACACACACATACACAAACATACACATACACACAAGGCATCTAAAAATAAAAATTAGGTGAAAAACAAATGCACAGTGAAAATTACAGTAAGGATATAATTTAGATACAAGTAACTTCACACATGATTCAATACTTGTATATACAACAGCTGTATGTTACAGAATATTGTTAGTAGACTGGAAAATATAAAATAACTACATGACAGTGATATGAAGAGGAGAAAGAAAAGAAACTCGGGCTACTTGTCAAAGGGTTTAGCTTTGTTTTTATTTCATTTCTTTAAAATAACTGGATGCAAAAATGACAAAATATTACTGTCACATGGTTCTAGATGGTGGAAATAAGGACACTTCCTATTTTACTTTTGCTCTTTAATAATTTCAGAGACATCAACATAAAATAAAACCCTCTTTGGATATCATCTCCCTACACCCCTTTTCTACTCCCTAACTTCCATGTGGAAATAATGAGCCTTATCCTGCACCACCTATGTTACTTTCATATACTTGGAATACAGTATTATTACAGCAATCACCATTACATTCAATCACCTCTCTGCTTATCTTTTTCACAAGATCTTATTTTTGCTTATCTTCTTCTTGAAGACAAGTACAGTTCTGAATTTGTGCCATAGTGAGTTTCTAAATAGGTTTGAGATGAACTGCATTTCCCTTTCTTTTTTATAAAGATTTATTTATTTATTTATACAAGCACTGGGTACAGTCAGAGTGCGGGAGGGTGAGAGAATTCACCAGAGCCAGAGCGGGGAACAGAACAGGCAGACCGAAGAAATACACTGCTGAGGGGAGCAGCGGCGGGCGCGGCAGGAGAGGTCTGTTGCGCCATGTGGGACCCTCACCGGCGGCCAGGGATCGAACTGACACTGCAGAGGCTGCAGGCAGCTTTGGAGCCCAGGGCTCAACTGCTGCGCCACCAGGGGAGGCCCTGTATTTCCCTTTCTTATAGTAAGAACCAATTTTTATTTTGTTTAATTGGTATTATTTTTTCATCTCCTGAAATAACCAAGAGTTCCTTGAGCCCAGGAGACCAATGTCATACTGGGCTCTGGATCTCCTTAGCCTGATACCTGCTGTCACAGGGAAGGTAATGTGGAGACTCCAGTGTCCAGGGCTTGGGTCAGGTCAGCTACCCCCAGAAGTGGCACAAACAGTGGGCTTTTTATTGTTTTAATTTCAATAATTGATTCAGGTAAGAATGGACAGAGCACAAACATAATCAATGAACTGGAAAACAAGCAAGTTGGATAAAATATTAGAGATCAGACTGCATTTATGTCCCCACTAGGGGCAGCAGCATTGGGAGTGGGCTGGGATGGAGGAAAGACAACTCAAAGTTCAAGTAGAGAGACCCAGACGGACTTACACTTCAAAAAGTGCAGCCCCTTTCCAAGAGCAGTTTCACATTTATTGAGGTCAGGTTCAGAGAAGGTGGGCAAGTATGTGGAGGGATGTACATGGTGGGGATGTGTATTGGGGTTGCATAAAAGTCTGGCCCAGTCTAGAGGGGAGTGAATAGAGGCTGTTTCCTGGGGGACTTCATTGTTCCTGCTGATCAAAGCCTCCATCCCTAGTTCCTGTTTTCACTTAACTTTCTGTTAAGGTGGTCTAGCTGGGTTTTGTAATCTGGCCATAAAGTCTGCCTGCTGTTTGCAGCAGATACTGGAATGTTCCTCATAATAGGAATTTTGCCCTGGTGAGAGGCCCCTGCCTGACTCTACGTTTTAGCTTGACTAGCAGGAAATCCGGGCACCAAAGCAATATCCCTGAGAATAAGGGGTGCTGGTGATCCCAAATTTTTACCCAAAATAGAGCCTAAAACTAATGTGCATGAATCATTGCATGAGCATCTTCTTCCCCCCACGCGCCCCTCCCCCCCACGCTGTACTCGCTAGTTACTATCTTACTATTCTCTTTACTAATTCCTCCTCCTTATGTGCCCATTAAACATGAGCATGTGCCCATTCAAAACGAAGCTCCAGTATCACCAGGAGCTTGATGCTTGGGCCTCATCCAGACCTAGTGAATTAGAAGTTCTGAGTTGAGAGTCTAGTACTCTGTGTTTTGCTGAACCCCCTGCAAATGAGGTAGCTCCCCCCAAGTCTGAGAAAGACTGCTACATAGTTTCTTCCTGAACCCACCCTCTCTGCTTACTACTCTGGTCAAGTTCATGGTCTCCCAAGGAATCCATTACCACCTACAAACCAAAGATCCCTAAATTCAGGTATCCATCACAGACTTACTCCCAAACGTTTGACTATGCCTCAAGTCCTCCATTTGGAATCTCTGCTTAAATTTCCCAAAGACCCTGCTCACCACTGTGTCTGTGTATTCTTTACCCAAATCTGGGACTTGATCTAATTGTATGACACCACCATCCAGCTGTATGACTAATCTCAAAACTTTTACTTTTCACTAACCTTGCTCTCTTTCCTTAGATAATCCAACACCAATTCCCTATTATTTTAGTCTTTTAAACATTTTTCACATGCACCCACACCTGTGGTGGCCATGACTCTGCTGAGAGAAGGATCTTTACATATTTAAATGGAACCTGTCCTCTTTCTTTTTTCTTTTTTTTTTAAGATTTATTTATTTATGCATACAAGAGCTGGGGTGCAGGCCAGAGATGCGGGGGGGGGGGGGGTGGGAGGATTCACCAGAGATAGGGTGGGAAGAGAACAGGCAGATTGACTGAAATACACTGCTAAGGGGAGCAGCAGACGAGATAGGAGAGGTCTGCCTCGCCATGTGGGATTGAACTCATGCTGCCGAGGCTGCGGATTGCTTCATGGTGCGGTGCTTTAACCCCTTGCACCACTAGGGAGGCCCCTGTCCTCTTTCTTAAAGTGACCTGCCAGATCTCTCATGGTCTGACCTTGCTCTTTGAAACCCAGACACACTGCTCAGTTTCTCAAATGAGTCATGTTCACATTCACCATATAGTCTCTGCACTTGCAGTCCAGGTCCCTGGAACTGTCTCCCTCACTCCTGTCCTACTTTCACCTACTTTTATTCTAACTCACCTTTCACAATTCAGGTTTAGGATCATTTTCTCAGGGAGACTTTTAGTCTGGGAACACATTCTTTATTAGTTTCTACTAAAGGAGAGTTAACTTGTTTTTCATATTAGAAATCTGAAGGCACAGTGTGACTCGGTTCTCTGCTCAGACTCTCGTAATGTAAAATCAAGGTATTGTCACATATTTGCTTCTGGAGATTCTAGAACTTCCTTCCAAACTCCTTCAGGTGGAAGAAATCAGATCCTTCTTGTTGTAGGGCTGAGACCTCTGTTTCCTTTCTAATGTCTGCAGGGATATACTCAGAATCTCATGGTTATCCACATGTATTGCTACCTGGTACCCTCCATCTTCAAGTTCAGCAAAAAAGAATCTCCACCACATCAAATTCCACTTATCTCTATCTCCAGATCCTTCTTTATCTCCCAGATGCTTTTAAGGATTAATCTGATTAGGCCAGGCCCACCTAAGATAATCCTTGTATCTTAACTCATCTGGGATCTTAGTTACAAATGCAAAAATCCTTCACAACAACACACCCATTCTTATTTTATTGAATAAGCTGGAGAAGGTATGCATACTAGGGGCAAGGATCTTAGTGCCATTTGAGAATTTTGCTGACCATGCTACTTTATGACATTTGATTCATTCCTTTCTCCTCCATTAGCTTTTCAACTTTATCTCCATTGAGTCATCCCTCATCCACAACTGACCTCACACTCTTGTCTTTGCCTTTGCCCATACTGCCACCTCTGTCTAGAATGCCTCTATCATTGCATGACACCTTATCAGCCTCCTCTTTTGGAGTCAGTCCTATTTCCTCCGTGTTTGTATATACTTTCTTAGCATGGGAAGTAAATGAACACTGCATATATTGGAGTTGTTTCTAACCTATCAACCCTGGTTATCCTGGAAACAGTTGGAACATAACTCATACTTTGCAGCTTGCCCCCATGACATCAGACTATGTTAGGGTACAGATCACATTTTTAATAAACTAACAAAATGAACTAAAGGAGATTGAATGCCAAAATATCCAGACTGATTACTGAAAGAAGATGGAAGACCAAGTAGGAATGAAAAGAGGTAAAATAAAATGGAATACTGAATGAGAGAGTAGTACACTTGGGGTACTGCAGAGTCTACCACACTCATCTTCACTTGGCTCTTTCCCCACTTGCAAGAGGGTACTGAGCTTAATGCCACCGGAAGTCATATTGCCTCATCTTGCACCACTGAAACCACTGGTGTAGATGAATTTCCTAGGATGAGGGTGAGTGGGCCACTCTTAATATGGACACCAGCCCATTTTCTCCTGTAACATTCATTAATTATCTCACAAAAGAGTTGGGCAGTCAGCAGAAACGATAGAAGTTTAGATTCTAAAAATGTTCACGCACAATAAAGTCTGAACTTTTTAAAACTAGTATATATCTTAGCTGAAGTTCAAGCTGTGAGGGCAGAGAGAAGAGAGGAAATGGCCCATGACACAGAAATTATCCAAGAAAATGTGAGTGGCATTTTACAACTTTGAATTCAGATAGGGCTGTGTGTCCACGCAGGGTGTGTAGAACAGGCCTCCTCTCTGGGTGCTCCCTCGTGACCTGAGGACAAGACCAGCGAGAATGCCAGTGGGACCTGTCATTAGGCTACAGGAAGGTATATATCAGGAAAAGGCAGTGGGGGCAGAGACAGCAGCCTCTCTGGCAGTCCAGTGTCCATGGCCCTGTGTGTGTTTCATCACAAAGACATACCAAGTCTTGAGTTAAATGGTCTCCAGTTATTTGTCCTGATTTCTTTCAGTTGTTGAGTGGTCACAAGAGAAATGCAGGCTGTGCTATAATGGTGCTTAATGTGTGTAGGGAGGGATCCCTAGCAGGTAGGGAGCACTGTCAGGGAGGAGGTTTAGCTTTGGCTGAGAAACTCCAGGTGGGTAACTAACCAGTAAATATTGGAGTAAGTCAAAAACAAACTAGGCATTTTATTGTCCTGGCCTATTTCTATTTTTATGCACTATCCATTTTAAAATTTTAAAATTTTAATTGCAAAAATAAAAATTCCTAATAGAAAAGGTACAGGAGCGCTGGAATGTCTACTATTGACTGTCATCATATTTCAGAGTGGCAATATCAATACTGTCTGAAGTCACTATGCAGTTGCTTTACAGACAAAGAGGAAACCAGGTAGCCTCCTGGTCACTATCAATGACCAACTAAGGCATGCCTGGTCCCTGCTGCCTTATTGGGTCATCCTACAGCCACAGCAGAACTCATTACTCTGGAAAAATTGCTTCTCATACTCTAATGTGCCCTGTTGGCATCCATAGGGACCTGGACCCTAAACACTGCTTAAAACTGATCATAAAATATTTAGAGCTAGAGCTATTACTTTGAAAATGCCTTGGAAAATAGAACTTTATCCTGAGAAGGACTCTGTGACTGCTCATTTAGGGCACTGATTTTACAGGGTTTCCATTACAGAGTATTTATTCTGCAATGATCAGTTACCACCAGTAAATTAAAATATAAATGGCTTTGAAGAGAGAGAGAAAAAGGGAAATTTGAAATAAATTGGTCCAGGACACATCTAGGTATCTATTTTAAAGCATCACTCTGAAAAACAGTGATAGGCGGGTGTGATTTCTTCCTTATTTTCCCTTTTTAAATTATATTTTTATAAAACTAGTGTAGAGCCCCCCTGATGGTGCAAGGGGTTAAGTCTCAATAAAATGAAGCTCTCTGCAACCACGGCAGCATGAGTTTGATCCCTGGCCAGGGAGCTAACCCACATGGTGCAGCAGCCCTCTCTTGTCTCGCCTGCTGCTCCCCTCAGCAGTGTATTTCAGTCAATCTGCTTGCTCTGCTCCCCACTGTCTCTGGTGAATCCTCTAACCCCCTCACACATCTTTGGCCTAAACTCCAGTTCTTGGATGCATAAATAAAATACATCTTTAAAAAATAAATAAATAAAATAAAACTAGTGTAATGATCACTATAATAGCTGTAATTCCTGGAATTAAAGAATACCCAGGCACTAAGCTCAATTATTTTTCGGGGTTAACTTACTCAAATGTCAAAATAAACTTAAAGGGTATCCTATTAACAACTAATAAATAAGGCAAAGCGTCAAAAGTTTTTGTTTTAGTCCATGTCTCACAAACCAGCAACCCAGGGTCAATTTGGAAACACGGACATTAAGAAAAAATAACAATCTTTTATTGGTGAGTGTGTTCACTTCTATTTCAAATTTTTATGGTGCAGCATGAAAGGTTCAGTTTCTTTTAGGACCTACCTTTTCCTAATGTCTTGCCTGTTGATCTCATTTATTCTACCTGCCTGATCCCTGATGCCATGTGCATTTTTTAACTGGCTTGGCCTACTCTGTAACTTGGCTGACTGGGAAGGGTACAGGGAAACAATGGAACTCTGAAATTGAGCTCTGTCACAGTCAGGGCCCACCTGTACCTTCCTGTACCTGTACCTTCCATATCCCTTCCCTTAGTCCTGGCAGTAAAGCCACCTTAGACCTCTGCAAGAGCTTTGTCTTTGTGTCTTAGGATGGGTGATCCAGAGCAGATACTGAGATGGAGGGTTAGGATGCAAGCATTGGCTCAGAGATGAACAACAGGGGCAGAGGAAGAAGGATCAGGTGGAGGCTGTCATCAGTCTAAGTATGTGCCCGAGGGTTCTCAGTCAGCCTGATGCGGAGCCCAAGAGTCCTCAGAGTTGTTATGCCACAGGCTGAAAATGTCAGGTCTTTAGCCCTTTGCCCTGCTAAGGAGGTAGGCAGCTACCCAAAAGGCCTAACTTGAAAGGCCCAGAGCTGTAGTCACCTGCAGATCACACTCCTGCTCTCTGAGCTGCAAGTTCTCCCTTGAAGGGGCTACTGCACCACAGGAGGGCCTTTGCAACTCCAATTTTAGTTGGTATTAATTGCAAATCTCTCCGGTGCTTCACATGTGTGGAAATAGTCTGATTGATGTTGAGAGTCCAGGGCAGATCAAGAAGCATGGGGAGGCTGAGAAGTAGGGAGAGAACTGGTCCCACATTTGCATGACAATGAGAAGTTCTCAGGGTGATCTTCCTCTCCAGGTGACCTTTGTGTGTGTAGAAGAACACACACACACACACATACACACACACATACATTTTTCTATTCCAGAGTCTTAACGTTGACCACAGGGTACAGCCAACTTTCTATAATATTGAAATGAAGAGAGACTTTGTGGGGTGTAATAGGAGTCAGATAGTGACTTGGACAAGCACACAAAGGGGGACAGACAGAGAAGTGTCATTGGCAATCAGCTGCTAGTCCTCAGCGTTTCTATTAAAATAACGACTTTTGACTATCATTGTACAAACTGCTTTTAGTGAAGTCCTTGAGACTCCAACAGCTTTCAAAAAGAGAAAACAAGCTAGTCTCTATATGGACAGAAATTACTCTGGATGCATGTCTATTTGCCCTGTGAGTCAAATAAATGGTAGCAAAGGAGGTGAGGTAAACAGAAATGTTTAAAGCATGCCCCTAAATTCTGAGACATGAAGGACAGTGAGGGTATTTGATTTGCAGAGGACAAAGAAGGGCTGAAGAAGAACTGGAAAGCACATAAGGCTAGAAGGGAAAAACTGAAGTTCACCTCATCCTCCCTTCCCATCAGCACAGGAAGGAGAAGTCTCCAGGCCCCTGGGGACTCTGTACACAGCTAGAAAAGACCTTTAGCTATTTCTGCGGGACCTGCAATACCTGCCATCCTATGTATACCCTGAATTTCTTTGGGATTCCCCCGCCTCCATTCTTGGTTAGCTGCTTCGTAGGCCTTGGTCCTACTCTCAGTACAGTGGAAGGACTTGGTCACTTATACTGGTTGGCTGTGCCCATGTTCCCAGCTGCAGCCAGGGAAGGCAGAGGGTCAGCTGATCCTTCTAGAGGAACCTCATCATCTTTCCTGAGAATGTCAGGTCTCTGGCGACTCTTTGAGATAATAAAAGAAAGGCCCAGGTTTTAGCACACTGTTGCTGGAAATTGGATCCATAGGAAGCAAGACAGAAAGGGGAAAATGAGTTCCTAGGGGAAGTCTCACCTGAAAGGTCTTTACAGCTGTACTTTCCTGTTGTGCAACCCAATCAATGCATTTAGTATCTCTGCCAATTGGCACTGAATGTTCTGAAAATCTGATTATCACAACTGAGTCATCATGAGACCTCTACTGTGTAGAACAGCCAGTGCTTTATATATATATGCATCAGTTTCTTTGTCATTCTGTCATTTTCTTTTCACCACTAAACACTCCTAGCTCTTTTGGAGATTCTTGGGCCCATCTTATCTGATTATAGTTGATGACATCCCCTTTGAAATGTCAATATCTTGTTAGGAAATATCTCTTATTTCCTGCTTCCACGTGTGGCCCTGGCTATGGTTGTTGATTTTTCCAACTTTGGGTCTGATACACACAAACTATGGTCACTGTGTGAGTGGGGTTTGCCTTCCAGTTATAACATGGACCCAAACTGAGTTTGGGTTCAGACCTAGAAATCTTGGCTGAGACTTCCGTCTGGAAAGGACAGACCCAAGAGGTGAGCACTTGGCAGTGTGTGGATGAGGGGTCTCTGCTCAGGACCAGAGGTGTGACAGGCTGCATGGTGATAGACCCCACTGCTATGAAGAGAGTTCTGAAAGAAGCCTCCTTCTACATGTCATTTCCCAATGAGAGCACTACTGAGTGTGCCTGGCACAGGCTGGGGAAGGCCTCTGGAAACCATCACTACTCCATGAGCAGAGGCAATGGATTCCTTCAGAGTCTCAGCTGGAGGCAGGTGTGTTTTTCTACATACAGGGAAAATGGGCACTCCTGGAGTGTGCTTTCCAGACTGTGCCCTTATCTACCCTGTTCCTGTATCCTTCCTTGTGCTGTGGGCTACACACAAGCCCTTAACAGCAGCTCCTAGAGGCAGAGTGGTATCCATGATTAAATCTCACTGGAACAGAAAATGGACATTAGTGGAAAAACTGATGAATAAAATAAATTCTGTAGTTCATTTAATAGTAATATGCCAATGTAAATTTCTTGGTTTAGATGAAATATGCTATGGTGATATAAGATGTCAATATTAAGGGATGTTGGTTGGGGGTAAATGCGAAGGACCTTTCTATACTATTTTTGCAACATTTTTGTAAATCTAAATGTATTTTAAAATTGAAAATTTAATATTTTGTTTTTATTTTGAGGTAATTTAGTGTCACATAATACTTTCAAAAGCAGTGTATGTAGGGGCCTCCCGGTTGGCGCAGGGATTAAGCACCGCACTATGAAGCTATCTGAAGGTTCTGCAGCATGAGTTCAATCCCCAGCCAGCCGGGGAGCAACCCACATGGCATAGCAGACCTCTCCTGACTTGCCCGCTGCTCCCCTCAGCAGTGTATTTCAGTCAGTCTGCCTGTTCTGTTCCCCACTCTGTCTCTGGTGAATCCTCTCACTCCCTGCATCTCTGGCCTATACCCCAATTCTCGTATGCATAAATAAATAAATCTTTTAAAAAAACTGTGTGTGTGTGTGTGTGTGTGTATGCACATATACATTTATTTGTCATTCTTAATATTGAAAATCATTATTGGCTTTCTACTTGCAACAGAAACCATTCTGTCCTAATTAAAGTAAGTCATTGATTATGACCAACAAATCTTTATGACTCTTTAGGACAAATTGAAGGGTCTTTGTGTAAATGAAGGGATGAGGCCCACGGAGATCCACAGGGACACTGGTATGTCTGGAGATTATCTGTCATGGTGAGATTCAGGGCAGTAGAATTATTCTTCCCTTCCCAAGCATATTCCACTCTCCTTTTGCCAAATGTTGGACTTGGAGGAACTAATCTGGAGGTCCTTCTTAACTGAGAGCTAGCTCAAAGTTCCACTCGATACCTTTAGCCCAGGGTTTCCTCTCCGTAACTTCCTTTCCCCTTGGAATCCTGCCAGTGTCCTCAGACCCCTTCAGATCTTTGTGTGTGCCCCACCCTGTTCTTGGCTTGCTTTACCTCAAGGGACTCCTTTTGTTGCAAGAGTTGCCCTGCCCATGGCCCTTTTACCCCACCACGAGGTGGCTCACCACCCAGGATTGACTGGTGTGAGACCAGAGAGCTCAGTCCTTCACTTCAAGCAGGATTAACTCAGAGGTGTCATCTCTGCTCTAGAGATCCTCTGGGATTAATTTATGGCTGGGATTTCACTTAAGATCATATTGTTGTTAGACTTATTTCCGTTTTCTGTCCTGCTTCCTCCAATTCCCTACTTGTGTGCTTGTTTGCTTTAAACATTTCCTATAAATCAATCCTTGATTCAGGATCTGCTTCTGGGAGGACCAGATCCAACACACAGAGGTAGTGTGGTTATCAGAAAGGAGAGCTTTTAGTCTCAGAAGAGCTGCCCTATCTCCATCTCTAACACTAATCAGCTGTGTTAACCATGGAGGTTTCCTTGCCTCTTATTTCTATAACGTGGAGATAATCACACATGCTTCCCAGCTGATCATGGGGTTTACATGAGATGATGAATATCAAGTGCCTGGGACTCCTTTCTTGGGTGTCTGGGCAGCTCAGCTGGGCCTCTTTTCTATGCAAAAGATGTTTTTGTGGACCTCAGATAAACTCCCTGTGTGTCTTTGTCAATAAAGGGTATTAGCAAATGCTTAGCTAAGTGTTCTGACTGCATTTACTTCCACATTCACAACCATAAAAACTAAACAGTAAAGTAAGTTGTCCATCTGCTGCCATTAATCACAAATACAATCTTTGCTCACTGTAACACCAGGCAAATATAGTAATGACAAAATCCATAACTTGGGAAGAAACAGAGTGTTGGCCAGGATGAGTTATTTAAATACACAGCAAGTGACAAAAGTGATCACTTTGTATCTTGCTTTATTATCGTTGGGCAGGTTGTTTGCATTCAGCCTTGAGCCTCCAGGCCTCTGGATCATACAGACTAGACAATTCCAGGATAGATGTTCATGAGGACTCTGGTTCATGGGCAAAGTGTCCTATACTATTGCAAACCTAGACTGGAAACCTCCCATCCTTAGCATGTGGAGAGAACTACCAGAATTAATAAAATAAGAACATATGGTCACGGTTCAGTGTTTAAGTTTATCAAGGACACATATATAAAACAAGTTGAGAATAATCTTTTTTTCTGTTCCAAATGAGACAGAAATGTTGATGAAAATGAAAGCTCTAAGTAGAAAATCTAAATAATGTAAGGTTTCATTGCCCCCCAAAAACCTCTATTAAAATATTGCTTTGTATCCTTTTAGACTTCTTAATAAAGGTAGATGCAAACACATATGATTATGAGCAAACATTGCAAAAAATGAGATTATGTGATGCTGTAGCTATGTCTTTAGTTCTGTGTGTGATCTTAATGTATTGTTGTGGGTATAGTTATAAATTATACACAACTGTGAATAATATATGTTAAGCCATTATTTTAGAGTTGCAAGCTATATTATTACATGAATGTAGTTTTGTTTTTTTAAGTACTTCCCTCTATTGGACATTGGGTTGTTTCAATTTTGTATAATGATGAATAGCACTTTAAAAGCAAGGTTATTCATCAAAGTTTGACACATCCCTGATTAGCTCTTTAGTATCAAATTTTAGAAGATCAAGGGAATACGCTTAAGATTTTTGATATATATTGCCAATCTGACCTTCAGAAATTTATTTCAACTTTCATCCCCGCCATAGGAGTATACATATATCCATTTTCTTGTATCCTGACCAACCCTCAGTTTTATCTTTAAAAATAAAATAATCTGTGAGTTTAATTGATAAAAATAATACCTCATTATAATACCTCACATTAAGTCATATTGCTGACAATTTTGTTCATTAATTTTCAGCTCTGTTTAACAAATGACAAAATGAAGGCTAGACAGTAAATAAATTGTTTTCCCATATTCATAGAAGTAAATCAGTATGCTCATGCAAGAGAGTGTTGTCCTTTCACTGAAAGCTGGGAATTGGTTGCACATCAATAAGTGGTGAACCAGGGCCCAACTCAATGTTGCAGCTGGAAGGAGTTGCAGGTGGCACTGCTGAAACAGCATCACAGTAGCCAGTAGCAGCAACTGAAGACCAGGCTGGGCGGTGGTGCCAGATGCAACAGCACTGGGAGGTGAAAGCAGGGACAGGGGTCAGGCAGTGGTGCCAGCAGATCAGGAGTGGTGAGTAGCTTTTAGAGGTGTCAAGACACAGGTCAGCAGTGCCAGTCACAGGTTAGCAGTGCTGGTCACTGGTCAGCAGTTGGTAAGTCAGCACCAGTGTTATAGCTCTTAGAGGTGCTGGGCACAGGCCAATGGCAGACATTTTTTTTAGATGATGTGCCGAGGGACCAGGCAGCAGTGTACAGCCCTGTCAGGGATGCCAGGCAGAGGCCAACAGCACAGGTCACCAAGCAATGTGGAATCAGAGCCAGAGACAGGAGTGCAGTCAGACAGTAGTTTGAAATTGCATAGGTCTCAGAGGTCTGCAAAAGACTGTGAAGGCCTTGGAGATCATGGATGTCTGTAAAGTTTCAAAGGTCTTTTCAGGAGAGTCTGGAAAAGTCTGCCTCAAGTTGCCTGAAACCTTGGGTTATAACCCTTTCAGGGAGCCCGCCTTTTAAGCCTGATTGGCCCATTTTAAATACCAATTCTATGTTGAGGACTTGGTTGGCACTGTTGCAAGCTCAAATCTGATTGGTCTGTTTAAAAAACCTGAATGGTCTGAAGACCTAGAATGGCACTGGTGGGAGCCTTAACATGGTTCATCTGTTTTCAAAACCAGGTGGTCTTAAAAACCAAAACCAACCAGCTCATGAAACCAAGCTATGTTAAGCTGGTGTTCTTGCATCTGCAGTGGGCTCCTGAGCAGAGGAGTCTGAGAGGCTGGAGTGCAGGCTGCCATGACATAGCCCAGGCTGATGCTGCTGGAGCAGGTGCTGCTGCTGCTGTGGGCGCCCATCAGGCTGGCCTGTGTGCTACCTGAAGCCTGCGGAGCATGAGGCCCAGTGTGGTGCCAGCCTCTCTCTCATAGATTGTGCTGGGTTCTACCATCAAAATGGGCCCACTCCAGGCAGGGGATCCCCACAGGATAGTGCAGGGTGTCCCCACAGAGAGCCAATCATGGCCCCTGCAAATCCAGGAGCAGTGTGAGTTCTCTTCTGACAAACTCAGATTTATCTCCTGTTTACTCTTCCAACCAACCTGGCATTGCTGATTTATACAGAAGGTTTCATCTTGATTAGAATTCCTTAAGTGGTTCTTAATGAGTAGCATTATTGTTTTAAATTTCCCCAAGCCTGTTTGAATATCATAGCAAGGTGTTGAGACCATTCTACACATATTTACATATCCTCCAGAAAGGAAAATTAACTAGACTTTGAAGATGGAAATCTGAAGAGGAAGTTTATCTCTGATCTTACTTTGAAATCCTGATAAATTGCCCCTCACTTGGGTCTCCCCATAGTCTCTAGAGCAATGACATTGAGAAGAATAGGGAATGGAGGCTTAGATTGAGCTGAGTCTCTGGATTTCAGATGTGGATGAGGAACAAAGATTTCAAGTATAACTTGTATCATATATGGGCAATTTTAGTCATCACTTCACAGATAGAAGTGATCAGTTAGGACTCTGGGGTGTAACACTGGAATCCATTTAGTCACTTCTCACAGGAAGTTAATTTCTTAGATACTGAAATAATACCACTGGGTCTTCTGACAACTTAGACTTACCAGACTCTCACCTACTCACGTTCCTCCCACTCCTTGCCACCTTTCCCCATCATTCCTCTGGAGCCAGATCCCTTCCTACCGTATCCTATCGGTCCTTCAGCACTGCCCTGCAGGGCTCTTGTAATAGATACACCATAGTGGAACCAAGTCCTAAGCATCGACCCAACAAAAATGGGGGCCCTGTAGGGGAGACAGAAAAGGAATGAAGTCTGGAAAGAAGGGCTTTATCCTCCCCAATTAACCCAATGCTCAATTTTCCTGTCAAAGCAGTCACATTTAGGAAAGAGCCTTGCCAAGTGTGCCTGCTCCAGGGGACAGGCAGGTACTCGAGGGTGTTTTCCACTGTCCATCCTTGTCCCATGTAGTAGTCGCTCAGTACATTTCTGTTGGGTGAGTACATGATTGAATGAATGAATGACTGTGTCGCTCCCTTCCACCGGTACCGTGGGGCTTCGGGAAAATGCCGTGGCCTCTAACCTCCAGATTTCCCCACAATTAACGTGATCATTGTCGTTCCAACTGCTTTAATAAGTAGCTTCATTTGGAAGCGATAGATGCCCAGCTCCCAATGGAGAACATGATTTAAGATTATGGAAGTGATTCCCTTGCTGAAGAGATCAGCCATCTCCTAATTTTGAAGTCCAGTTTGAAAGATTGAAGCACTCTTAAAAATGTGAAGCACTCCCAATAATTTCCCTCTGGGTTCCATTCCACTCCCCAGAGTCAGTCAGCACATCCCATCAGGTCCAAATATTTAAACACCAAAATGAGGATGTAACTCAAACAGCTCTAGAACAGATGGGGAGAGAAGGCAGAGGAGGTGGAATTTGAATGTCTCATAAAAATCAAACAAGTAGTGACATTTCTTCAGAGAGTGAATAATTTCCTCTGATTCCCACCTTCTATATCCAAAAACAGCTGGACTCCAAAATGTAAAAGGCTGTGTCTTCAAATCCTGAATAGAGGAGGCACATGTCCCCAGCATGCCCACTTCTCCAAAGCAGAGTTTTAGGTCCAGTGATAATTTCAGCTACTTGAGAAGTACTGAGAGTGGGCGAGGGGAGAGCACACCCTGGGGTCACCCCTGCCTTGTACCAGCCACGTGACTTAGGAAAATTGCTTCCTTTCTCTAAGAAGTATTTTCTTTATCCATAAGTTGTAGATGAAAACTTCCATTTCTACTTGTAAATTACTGCACACATTTCAAGATATTATACATGAAAGACTCAAATTTCACTGTCGTTTCAGCTCAAAGCTCACTGACTCTAAGACATTTTCTATCCCACACATGTTCCCAACATGGCTTCTCTTACCAGGTCTCACTGGCTCCCTCTTACACTCCCACCCACGAGAGGGAGGCCGAGTTTCATGAGGAAAGAGGTCCAGTCTGTCTACAGTCCTGCCCTGGCACACAGCCCAGATCAGTTAAAACAATGGCTAGGTGGGGGACAGGTCACTTTTTGTGTGTTCTCACCCATGTGCGCACAATCCTAAGTCACCACTCAGGCTCGGGGTGCAGCAATGAGGTTTATTAATAAAGGGGAAGAAAGGGGAAAAGGGGAGAAAAGGCCACAGCCAGCTTACTGCCCTACCCCAGATAGGGTCCACAGTGTCCCCGTAGTCTGAAGCTGAAGCTTCTCATGCAAGATGGCGCTGTCCATTCAACAAGATCCTGGAACTGGTTTCACACTGGCAAGCGGTGGACCAGGATACAGCTCATGATGGCAGCTGAAAGTGATCACAATGGGGCTGCTGAGGTGACACTGCAGCAGCCAACAGCAGCAGTCCCAACACCAGGCTGGCCAGCACTGGATGCCGGAACAGACAGTGTCAGAGGCAGCAGCACCAGGCGGCAGTGCCAGAGGATCAGAAGCTGTGGACAAATCTCAGAGGAAGCCAGAATCAGGTCAGAAGTGCCAGTCACAGGTCATCTGTGCTGGTCAGCAGGTCAGTAGTTGATGGTGCTAGAGAAGCAGGCACTGGTGTTACAGCTCTTTGAGAGCATTTGGCATAATCCAACAACAAAGCTCTTTTAGGGACGCTGGGCACAGGCTGACGGTGTTCTCTACAGGTGAGGATAGTGGCAGGGCCAGAGGCTGGTGCCATAGACAGGCTGCAGTGTGGAGCAAAGGTCTGTGGAAATCGTGGTGATCTCAGGTCTTTGTGAAGTTCTGCAGAGCCCTCGGAGTCTGTGGAGGTCCTGCGGCGGGTACCCAGGAGTCCCGATGAATCTGTCTGTGAAGAGTCTGATGAATGAATCAAACTAGTTGCTACCCAGCTTATAGCCTCTTCAGAAGTGAAACTTTGGTCAGCTGTCCAATACAACAGCCTGCGCTGATGGGGGGCAGGCTCACTGGTGGGCTCAGAGAGCCAGTGACTATCTGGCTTCAGTAGGGTCAAGTGCTTCTCTGGGTGGCCCTAAACCAGGATCCACCACCACTGTCAGAGCCCGCGGGGCTGGCCTGTTGTCCAGGCCCAAGCCAGTGCTGCCAGAGCCTGGGGCTTGCTCAAGGGATGAAGAGCAGCAGGCCTCTCTTTTTATTTAGGTGAGTAGGGCGAGTTGGCAAGAACCACCTAAGAGCCTGCCAGGCTGGCCTGGAGCAGCCTACAGGTGGCTCTCTGAGCTTGAGGCTGGACTGTGGTACAGGGAAGCTCCTTCCAGTGGCTGCAAATTGAGAGCCGGAGGCTTGGGGGCCACCACTGCTGTTTTTATCTGCCAGGCCAGTCTGGGAGTCACTGTGGCACAACCCAGGCCAATGTTGCTGGAGCTCAGGACTGGCCTGCTGGCTGTATACTGAGTCTGGCCCTTAAATCTGGCCACTGAGGCACCAGAACCTGTCATTAAACCTGGTTGTGCCATGAAGCAGCAGCCCCACATAGGGGTGTGGAGGGGTGGGGTGCACATTCAATGACTGCCTCGACAATCCAAGAGCCCAAAGGTCAACACCAGAGCTGGGCTTGTCCTTCTTTCTTTCAGCACAAGTCTTCTCCTCCTGTGCTGTGCGCTGGGCATTCTGAAGCTTATGGTAATTAACTGAAAGGTTACTGCATTTTGATCTATTTTCTTTCTGTCTTTGCTATAATTTCATATAATAAAAGAATTCTGAATTCAGATTAAATGCATACAAAATCATGAAAAACTAGATCTCAAGGAAAATGTAGCCAATCTAGTAGGACTTATTCAGCAGGAGGATGTGTGCCTCCCAACCCTACTCCAGATGTGACAGGAGCCCTGTGGTTCCTGGTTCTGGTTCAGTGGAGCACGCTTCGCACCCCTCAACCACTGCCATAGCCGATGTGAGTTGGCTGACTGCCGTGCAGGCTGGATCTCACTCAGAAGTGGGGTTTCTGTTTTGAAACCAGCACCAGTTTTGAAAGCACACCAGTCAGGTTTGAAATCATGGCCCCTGAAAGCTGTAAAAGCCAGGGTAGCAGACAGCTTGGGACACTCACCTGAGACTGACTCACTGAGACACTCTCCTGGGAAGGCCTTCTAGTCCTGCCTTCAGATCTCTGAGCCCTTCAGTTCCAGCTTCGGCATTTGCTTTATCACTTCTGATCATGGACTGTTGCTCCTGCCTCCAGCACAGCAGGCACTGCCACCCAGAGCTCTTCACTGCTGCTTGATCCTTGACATTGTCTGCTGACTGGCACCACATGCCTGTGCCAGCACCTGTAAGAGCTGCCCACTGCTGCCTTGTGCCTGGCCACTTCAAAGAGCTGTCCGACCACCTCTAAGAACTGGCTGCTGCTTCTGATCTTCCAGCACCACCACCTGCCTGCTTCTCCTCTCTCCACCATAAGCAGTACCACCTCCTGCTGCTGTTCCCTCTGGTCCTGTCTGGTCCCGCCTCTGGATAGGTGCTGCTGGCTTCTGTGGTGCTGCCTCAGTAGCACCCCCTGTGACTACCTCCAACTGCTACCGTGAGTTGTGTCCTTGTCTACTACTTATTGGTTGCCCCCAGCTTCAGGTTCTCATTGAAGGGACAACACCATCTTACACAAGCAGCTTTTGGTTTGGACTACTGGACACGACTGGGGTAAGAGAGAAGGCCATTTGTGCTTTATAAACTCTTCTTTCTTCTTTCTTTATCTCTCCCACACCTGGTAAATAACCACTGTTTCTGTTACACTCTGAGTCTAAGTTTTGTCTTGCAATTGTAAGTGCAGGGGTAACACCCATGAACCATGACATGCCACAGGTTTACATGGTTTCACAGGCATTGTCCAAAACACAATCATCTTCAAAACAACTCTAGCCCCCTCTTCCAGCCCCACACAAGCATTGGCCTCCATGTCCTTTCACGCTGAGGGGAACATGTAACCCTGGGGCCTTTAGAAGTCTAACCTCAAAGTCAAGCAAGAGCCCCTCCTTCAAGCTTTCCTTGGCCCTCCAGGTGCATCTTTATACACCATTACCACATCCAATTTAGAATTTTTGCTTCTCGGGGGCTTCTTGGGTGTGTTCACATGATGAACCAGCAAGAAGAGATTCTGGTTGTTCTCCATAAATTAGATTTGCAAAAGACAGAGGTCCATTGGATGGTACAAAGAAAAGGGGAACCACCTCCCCTCACCTCCTTTGATAGTTGAAATGGGGAAACACAGGAAGAGGAGGACTGGCACTTACTGGAAACCTTAAACCTACCAGCAGAGAATTCCTTCTATGCAGCCAATGCCTCTCTGGAGAGACTGTGGAGTCTCCACTGGCTTCACTAGGATAAGACTGGAATGGCTTCTCATACCAGACAGGACACCAAATTGGCCAAAGGGGCTTCTCTGGGGGCAGAACATTCTCCTCTTTATCAATTCCTAATGGAAGAATTGAATGAACACAGCCAGCCTGCTGGATGTTATTGGCCATTCAGCCCCTTTCCACTTTCTGAATTGGAGAAATTCTGTCTCTCCATGCTGATAAGATCATAAAAGGAGGGACAATTTATTTGCATCTATTTTTACCCCCTATCAGCCTACTTGGGCAGAAAAACAATCTATGTCAAATACATTATTAATGTCCAATGAATAGAGAATGGTTTTAGGGATGGCTATTTAAGAGGCTCATCATTTCCACTAGGAGATTCTAGAAACCCCTTAACCAGAAGAAACTGTCCTTATGATAGAACCTAACTGGAACTCCAGCGGTGGGGGTATGGAAAGGTTAGAGTACTATAATAAGTGCTAATTAGTAGGGCTAAGGTAGGAATTCTTAAGCAAAAAAATGCATAAAGATACTGGAGCTTCAGCAAAAGTCCAATGAAGATCCATCTGAGTTCCGTGAAATGATTAAGCACTTATACCTATACAGACATGAATCCATATGCTCCAGAAAATGTTTAGATTCAATCATTAGACAGACCACTCGAGAGATAAAGAAGAAATCAACTAAGGTAGAGAGTGCTGTAGAAATTAGGCCTTCCCAATAAGTGGATATAGCTTTTAGGGTTTTATAGTGCAAGATATGAAAGGAAACCTAGGCCTGTAATGGGGTTTGTAAGCAGAGTTTAAAAGGAAGAGAGAAGAGCTGTGGAGAGAGAGCAGAGTAAGTGAACCTTTAAGGCTCACTTAATGTGAGGCAGAAGTACATTGGAAGAACAGGTGTCCCTGGTTGGAAGCAAAGAAGAGAAGGGGTGGGAAAGTAGAAAGAAAGGAAAGGAAGCAGATGCCAGCACGGAATGGGGATTTGGAAAACATTGTAGGACAGAATATGGGCAAAGTCAAAGGAATTAAGGATTAAAGAAGGAAGAAAGAAGGCAAATGGTTGTCTAGAATGATGGTCCAGATGAATAGTGAGGCCCAGGGGTTCTACTGGATCTGAAAAAGCCAATTATAACAACCCACTAGGAACCCCAAGTAACTCTTATTTTATTTTTATTTATTTTTTAAGGGTATCTTTTTTTTTTTTTTAAATTTATATAAGCACTGGGTACAGTCAGAAGCACAGGAGGGTGAGAGAATTCACCAGAGCCAGAGCGGGGAACAGAACAGGCACACTGACGAAATACACTGCTGAGGGGAGCAGCGGGCGGCTGGAGAGGTCTGCGTGCCATGTGGGACCCTTGCCAACGGCCGGGATCAAACCGGCGCTGCAGAGGCTGTGGGCAGCTTCACAACGCAGCGCTCAACCGCAGCACCACTGGGGAGGCCCCCCAAGTAACTCTTTTTTTTTTTTTTTTTTTTTTTTTTTTGTTTGATTTTTTATTTTTTATTTTTTTATTTTTTTATAAATTTTATTGTTATATTCCCCATACAATTGCAGCCCCCCATTCTGACCCCAATCCCTCCCCTCCCGCCCCCGCCCCCCTAAAAGTGTCTCTGGTTCATAGTTTTTTGTTGATTTTGATTTTCACTTTCTTATAGTTATTCATTTTCCTGGTCCCTTATTTAAGTTTTCTAGATTCCTGCTATGAGTGAGACCATCCGGTATTTTTCTTTTTCTTTTTGGCTTATTTCGCTGAGCATGATCCCTTCCAACGCCATCCATGTTGCAGCAAATTGCATGTGTTTATCTTTTTTGAATGCTGAGTAATATTCCATGGTATATATGTACCACATCTTCTTGATCCAGTCATCTATTTTTGGGCATTTGGGCTGTTTCCAAAGCTTAGCTATTGTAAACAGTGCTGCTATAAACATAGGGGTGCAGGTGCTCTTTGGAATTGATGTTTCTGTGTCCTTTGGGTAAATACCTAGGAGTGGAATTGCTGGATCATATGGAAGCTCTATGTTTAGTAGGTCCAGAAATCTCCACACAGCTTTCCACAGTGGTTGGACCAGTTTGCACTCCCACCAACAGTGCAGAAGAGTTCCTTTTTCTCCACACCCTCGCCAACATTTGTTGTTGCTAGTTTTTTTAATATGTGCCATTCTCACTGGTGTAAGATGGTATCTCATGGTAGTTTTGATTTGCATTTCCCTGATGACAAGTGATGTTGAACATTTTTTCATATGCCTGTTGGCCATTTGCATTTCCTCTTCAGAGAAGTTTCTTTTAAGCTCTTCTGCCCATTTTTTGACTGGATTATTTTCTTTGTTGTTGTTGAGTATCATCAGCTCTTTGCAGATTTTTGTGATCAGTCCTTTATCATTAGTGTTGGGTGCAAAAATGTTCTCCCAGTTGGAGGGGTTTCTCTTTGTTTTTGTTATTGTCTCTTTTGCTGTGCAAAAGCTCTTTAATTTGATGTAGTCCCAGCTGTTTATCTTTGCCTTCACTATCACTGCTTTGGGTGATGTGTCTGTAAAGATGTCTTTGATGTGCAAATCACGTAGTGTTTCGCCTATATTTCCTTCTATATATTTTATGGTTTCAGGTCTTATGTCTAGTTCTTTAATCCATTTTGAGTTGATTTTTGTGTATGGTGTGAGGTGGTGGTCAAGCTTCATTCTTTTGCATGTAGCAACCCAGTTTTCCCAGCACCATTTATTGAACAAACTTTCTTTGCTCCAATGCATATTCTTTGCTCCTTTGTCAAAGATTAGTTGACCATAAATCTGTGGGTTTATTTCTGGATTTTCTATTCGATTCCATTGGTCTGTATGTCTGTTCTTGTTCCAATACCATGCAGTTTTGATGATTATGGCTTTGTAGTATAGTTTGAAGTCTGGGAGTCTGATGCCTCCATTCCCTTCTTTTTTTTTCAGGAGAGCTTTGGCTATTCGGGGTTTTTTGTGATTCCATATGAATTTCATCAATAATTGTTCTATTTCTTTGAAGAATGACATTGAAATTTTGATTGGAACAGCATTGAATCTGTATATTGCTTTTGGAAGGATGGCCATTTTAATAATGTTTATTCTTCCAATCCATGAGCAGGGGATGTCTCTCCATTTCTTTGTGTCTTCTTCTATTTCTTTTAACAGTGTTTTATAGTTTTCTTTGTATAGGTCCTTTACCTCTTTTGTTAGATTTATTCCCAAATATTTGATTTTTTTTGTTTCAATAACAAAAGGGATGGTCTTTTTGATTTCTTCTTCTTCAGATTTATTGTTTGTGTATAGGAAGGCTACTGACTTTTGCGTGTTGATTTTGTATCCTGCCACTTTACTGAACTGATTGATGAGTTGAATTAGCTTTTCTGTGGAGTTTTTGGGGTTCTCTATGTATAATATCATATCGTCTGCAAATAGTGATAGTTTGACTTCTTCTTTTCCTATTTGGATTCCTTGGATGTCTTTCTCTTGTCTTATTGCCCTGGCTAGGACTTCCAGTATTATATTGAAAAGCAATGGTGAGAGTGGACATCCTTGTCTTGTTCCAGATCTTAATGGAATTGCTTTCAGCTTTTCACCATTGAGAATGATACTGGCTGTTGGCTTGTCATAGATGGCCTTTATGATGTTGAGGTATGTTCCTTGTATCCCAAGAATTTCAAGGGCTTTTATCATGAATGGGTGTTGCACTTTGTCGAAAGCTTTCTCAGCATCTATTGATATTATCATATGGTTTTTATATTTCTTTTTGTTGATGTGTTGGATAACGTTGATTGATTTTCGGATGTTAAACCATCCTTGTGCCCCTGGAATGAATCCAACTTGGTCGTGGTGAATTATCTTATGGATACATTGTTGGATTCTGATAGCTAAAATTTTATTGAGGATTTTTGCATCAGTGTTCATTAGGGAGATTGGCCTGTAGTTTTCCTTTTTTGTGTTGTCCTTGTTCGGTTTTGGTATTAGTGTAATGTTGGCTTCATAAAACGTGTTTGGTATTGTCCCTTCCTTCTCAATTTTTTGGAAGAGTTTGTGAAGGATAGGCACTAATTCGTCTCTGAATGTTTGGTAGAATTCATTTGTAAATCCATCAGGTCCTGGGCTTTTGTTTTTGGGGAGGTTTTTGATTACCATTTCAATTTCGCTAATTGTAATTGGTCTGTTTAGGTGTTCTATTTCTTCTTTATCTAGCTTTGGGTGATTGTAGAGTTGTAGGAATTTGTCCATCTCCTCTAGATTGTTAAACTTGTTTCCATATAACTGTTCATAGTAGTTACTGATTATTCTTTTGATTTCTGCTGTGTCCGTTGTGATTTCTCCTCTTTCATTGATGATCCTGTTTATTTGTGCTTTCTCCCTTTTTTCCTTTGTGAGCCTGGCTAGGGGTTTGTCTATTTTATTGATTTTTTCAAAGAACCAGCTCTTGGTTTCATTGATCTTTTGGATTGTTTTTTTAGTTTCAATTTCATTTATTTCTGCTTTGGTTTTTATTATTTCTTTTCTTCTAATGGTTTTGGGGTTTTTTTGTTGTTCTTTTTCTAGATCTTTGAGCTTCGAGATTAGGTTGTTTCTTTGCGTTCTTTCTTGTTTCTTGATGTGAGCTTCTATTGCTATATATTTTCCTCTTATTACTGCTTTTGCTGCATCCCATACATTTAGGATATTGGTGTCCTCCTTGTCGTTCAATTCAAAAAATTTTTTAATTTCTTCTTTGATCTCCTCATTAGTCCAATGGTCTTCCAGTAGTGTGGTTTTTAATCTCCATGATGTAGGAAAGTTCTTTGCCTTCTTTTTATGGTTTATTTCTAGTTTGATGCCTTCATGGTCAGAAAAGATGGTTGATATGATTTCAATCTTGGTGTATCTGTTGATGTTTGTCTTGTGCCCCAGTATGTGATCGATCCTGGAGAATGATCCGTGTGCGCTTGAGAAAAATGTGTACTCCGTTTTTTTGGGGTTTAGTGTTCTATAGATGTCTGTTAAGCCCAATTGCTCTAGGTCTTTATTTAGAGCTTTGGTTTCTTTACTTATTTTTTGTCTTGTTGATCTATCCATTGTTGATAGTGGTGTGTTGAAGTCTCCCACTACGTATGTGTTTTCTCTGATGTCTGTTTTCAAAGAGGACAACAGTTGTCTGATATATTTTGGTGCTCCTTCGTTTGGTGAGTATATGTTAATGAGTGTTATTTCTTCTTGAAGTATTGTCCCCTTGATCATAATGTAGTGACCATTGGGGTCTCTTTTTATCTTTTTGAGTTTGAAATCTGTTTTATCTGATATAAGTATAGCTGTTCCTGCTTTCTTTTTTGGTCCATTTGCTTGTAGGATTGTTTTCCATCCTTTAACTTTGAGCCTATTTTTATCTTTTGTAGCTAAATGTGTTTCCTGGAGACAGCAAAAGGTTGGGTTTTGTTTCTTAATCCAGGCTGCAACTTTGTGTCTTTTTATTGAAGAGTTTAGTCCATTTACATTTAGAGTTAATATTGATATGTTAACATCTGTATTTGCCATTGTGTTTGTCTTTCCTTTGATTTTATTTATTTATTCTTTTAATAACTTTTTTTTTTTTTGGCCTTCTTTCATTGTTATTCGTCACTCTGAGGTTCTGGCTTTAGGACTCCTTGTAGTATTTTTTGGAGTGGGGGTTTAGTTGCAATGAAATTCCGGAGTTTCTGTTTGTCTGGGAAGGTCCATATTCTTTCTTCAAAGATGAAGGAGAGCTTTGCGGGATAGAGTATTCTTGGTTGGCATCTGTTTTCTTGGAGTCTGTTGACTATGTCCCTCCACTCTCTCCTTGCCCGTAGTGTTTCTTCGGAGAAGTCTGATGTCAGCCTGATTGGCTTTCCTTTGAATGTTATCTGTTTCTTCCCTCTTGCCAGCTTCATTATTTTTTCCTTGTCCTGGATTCTTGGGAGCTTTACTATTATGTGTCTTGCTGTATTTTTCCTTTCGTCGTGGAAGTTTGGTGTTCTTCTTGCTTCTTGTATATCAATTTTCAGCTCCTTCTTCACATTTGGGAAGTTCTCTTCAATTATCTCTTTGAATATTTTCTCTGTTCCTACATCTCTCTCCTCTCCTTCTGGTATTCCTATAACTCTTATATTTCCTTTCCTCATGGAGTCAGATATTTCCCGAAGTCTTTCTTCGTTCTTTTTCCTTCGTACTTCTCTTTCCTTTTCTGTTTTGGTTCTTTTTATTTCTGTGTCTTCAAGATTACTTATTCGTTCTTCCATTTCATCTATTCTGCTTTCATTGCTTTTCCCAGAATTCTTTAGTTCTTCCATTAATTCTTTGATCTCCTGCATTTCTTTTACTTCCCTCTTTAGGGACTCAATTTCTTTCTTCTGACCATTGTTTTCCCTCTCTAGGGACTCAATTGCATTCTTCTGATCGTTGATTATTTTTCCCTTATCATTGTTTTCCTTTATGACTTCTGTCAGTTTTTTAATCACGGCAATTTTAAATTCTCTTTCTGGAAGGCTCAGAAATTCTTCCAAGTTATTGTCGTTGCAATCTGGGGGCTGGCTTTCTTTTTGTGGTGTGCTTTTTCTCTGGAGAGTTGCTAGGTTGCGTGTGGTTCTTCTCCTCCCTACTGTCTGTTTTCTAATTTGCCGTATGCATTGGGACACTGTGTTGTTGGGACTGGCCGGCATCTTGGGTGGGCTTCTCTGTTCCCCTCTGGTTCTTCCAGGAGTCATCTGTCAGTTTCAAGGAGCCTTTACTGGAGAAAGGTCCCTGTTCGAAAAAGCCGATGTGGGGACACACTCCCCTGTGCGCCTGGTCTGCCCCGGCAGTGGGTTCCTGCTCCCCTCTGGGCTTGGACTGCAGGCCATAGGGGGTCTGGCGTGGGCGAACTTCCCCCGCTCACCTCTGGCTCCTGAGGAAGCCTTCTGCAGGTAGTCTTTACTGAAGAAATGTCCCTGTTCTAAAATGGTGATGTGGGACACACTCCCTGTGCTTCTGGTCTCAGGCACACTCTTCTGCGCGCCTGGTCTGCCCCGGCTGTGGGTGCTCGCTCTCCCTGTGGGCTCAGACTACTTGTTCGGAAGGGGCCCGGTGTGGGCTAACTCCCCAGCTGGCCACTAGCTCCTTCAGTAGCCTGTGCTGGGGTCAAGTCGCTAGGTGGCGCCAGAGATCTCTCCTAGAGCCCTTGGGGAGCTGATTTTCCACCCCGTGGGACAGGGAGCAGAGCGGGGATGGTAGGGTACACCTCAACGGCTTTGGGGTGCTGTGTCTGCCTTGTGCCCCACCGTCGTGGGGAACCCACGCCCCTAATTTCCTGCCCCGGGTCTCAGTTCCAAAGCCCTCAGTTCCAGGACGCGGGCTGTAGCCCAGATCAGTGGCGCGGGAATGGCGCCTTTTGAATCCCGCTCCCCTGCCTGGGCGCCTTGTTCCTGCTCACTCAGGGAGGGCCTCCGCCGTCTCCCCGCAAGCCTAGGTCGCAGGCGCAGGGCCCTGGGCAGCTGCAATCCGAGCGCCGCTTTCGCGCAAGCTTACCGGGTGGCCGGGGCTGTGTGCTGGTGCTGGTCTCCTCCTGGGGGGCGGGGCTCTCTTTAATGGCGCCTGGAGCTCACCTCCGCGGCGGATCCTGCAGGGTTCGCCTCAGCTCCTGTTCACGGGGTGTGGTGGCTGAAATAGTTCCTTTCCACTCACAGTCCCGCTTGCTGCATCCGTTTTTCTTGTTGGGCGTTTTGGTTTGTTGTTTCCCTCGTCTCTGCCGGTCGGAGAGTGCCGCCTCTGTGGGCGGGGGAGGGGAGCAGGGTTCTGCGCTTCCCTCCCTTCTCGTCCTCTTTTATGGCAACTTTCTTCTTCGGGCAGTTTGCTGGAGTCGTCCGTTTATCTTCCGTGTCCCAGTTCTCACTGGGACCTGCCGCTTTTCCTCCCTATTAACTTTTTTTAATGGGAGATCTTACTCGCAGCGTCTCCTCGCCGCCATGTTGCTCCGCCCATCCCCCAAGTAACTCTTAATGTAGGAGATTATTTGATTGACTTTTTGGTGGACAGTGGAGTGATCTATTTGGTTTTAAATTCTAGGTTAGCTCAGGTCAGCAAGGAAACTCTACTACTCACTGAGATTATGGGAAAGCCCAAACAAAAAGCCTTCCTGTAATCTTTGGAGTGCCAGTTTGGTGGCACAAATCTCCAACATAGTATCCTGAACATGGAATAATGCCCATCACCACTACTCGGTAGTGCTATCCTTAGCAAACTTAAGGGACAGATTATTTTTTCACCCCAGAATCAGAGATTGTACCTATGGGTACCCTGAGACTACGCCTTGCAATATCAGATAGCACTCTCTCGGGACTACTGGTGAATAAAGGTGAGTACTGGTGCCAGAGATTTATGATGGCTAAATAAATTGGATTGGGCTAATGGAATTTCAGAACGTGAAAAATAGAGAGTCTACATTTAGCATTGGAGTATGGGAGCAGGGACCCAATAAAAAAGCAATATCCTCTGAAAGATGTGGCTTTGAGGGGAATTCAACCAGTATCCAAAAACTTTCTTCAATCTGGCCTTGTTTGACTCAGTTGCACCCTCCCTTCAACATACCAAAATTACTGGTAAAGAAGCCTCACACAAAATAGTATCTTTTTGTATAGGAGTTGAGGGCCATTCATGAAATTGTCCAAGGCAAACACCCAACTGTGGCAAATCCTTAAACCTTGAGAACTGCCATAGCTGGGGATTTGGGCTGATTCTCTGTGCTGAGCTTGATGGATGCTTCTTCTCTATCCCAGTAGATCCCAGGGAACAGCAACTTTTTGCCTTTGAATGTTAGGACTCTGTTTCCAAGAGCACTCTGCAATACTGTGGGAGTGTGCTTCCTCAAGGGCTTAAAAATTCTCTATTTTTTCAGGCCTCCCCGGTGGCGCAACAGGTTGAGTGCCATGCTCTGAAGCTGTCTGCAGCCTCTGCAGTGCGGGTTCGATCCCGGCCTGCCGGTGAGAATCCCACTGGCGCAGCAGACCTCTCCTGTCTCTCCCGCTGCTCCCCTCAGCAGTGTATTTCGGTCCATCTGCCTGTTCTGCTCCCCGCTCTGTCTCTGGTGAATTTCTCACCCTCCCGCACCTCTGACTGTATCCCAGTTCTTGTATAAATAAATGAAAAAATGCTTTAAAAAACTTCTCTATTTTCAGGAAAAGTAAGTTTCTCCAAAATGTCCAACCTGGGCAGCTGCGATTTCAGCGTATGCTTGTTTTTTTGCACAAGCTTACTGGCTGGCCTTTGGCTATTTGTAGGTCTCTTCCTGGAATGCTTATCTTCCTCTGATGGTGCTGAATTTGTGATTACCTGGTGCCATTCGCTCATCTCCGTGGCAATTTCCACATGGTTCTCCACAGTTCCTGGTTGCGGGGCACAGTGCCCACAGTAGTTCCTTTCCGCTCACTATCCTGTTTGATCTCTAGTTTTTGAACTTATGTTTTATAAGTGAAATCCACAGGCACAACAGAGCCCTCCGGTGACTATGACGGTAGCAGCAGGCACATGTAGGCAGGCACCCTGGGCAGCTGGTAAACACAATAGTTGGCCTGGCTGCCTTGTGCACATGCCTGGGAGAGTCTGGGGCAGTGTGTGTTCCCCAAGGGGCATTCAAGCCCAGGACCCAGGTCTAAATTGGTGGTGGAGCACAGCCTGTGGAGTCCAGCTAAGGCAGTGCAGCACAGTGCTGCTGATTAGGGCCCTCCTAACCTGGCTGAACTGGCCCCAGACACATCTGTGGGGGAACCCAATTCCCTCTCCCAGAGATGTTTGATTGGGACACCGACCAGCTGCCAGTGCATACAAGTAACATGCTCCAGTGTGTACATGCTAGTGGATGAGATTGTTCTCCAGTGATGCCGTGAAGTTGACATTCCTCATTACCCACCTCATCAGGCTGGAACTGCAGTGGGTGATCCCCTATATCAGGAAGAAGAGGCCCCTCCTCAATGATGGCTGGGGCTTCCTGGCCAAGATGAAGCAGACCTTCGATGGATGGAGGACTTTCAGGTAGGGGCTGCTAAAGAGACCCTTGGGCCTCCCAAGAGCACTTGGGAGTTGTAGCTGCCTGGACCACCACAGTCTTCCTTCCTAGCGCCTCCTGTCCTAGCACTATTCCCCTGCTCCTGTCCTTCCTGCATGGTGCCAGAATATCACTCCTGCTGCCCACAGCTGCCCTCTGAGCCTGGCTCTGGAGTACTGTCTCTCCCCATGCAGCCAGTCCTGATCTTCCCAAGCACATTAGGATTCTGTCCTGTGCTCCAGCTCCAAACAGGGCCGCTGTTATGCATTGGAGGGAACCCAGAGCCAGGTCACTGCCAAGAGCCTCTGTCAAACTACCAGGCCTACACCAGAGTGCCCAGAGATCAGCACTGCCACTGTTAGCACCACATAGGAACATCTCATGACAAATTGCAGACTTCAGCCCTCTGGACTCTCCCAGGAGCTATCGGAGCAGGCCACAGCCCCTGGACAATGACTCCAAAAGCTGGTCACCTGCCAGGAGGGGCCAGCCAGCCTTTCCCCTTCAGCTGGACCCAGTCCCTCCCTACTCCCAAGGAATATCTTCTGCTCCTGCCATATGACTGGGGACCTGGCCACCAAATCCAGTCTCTCCCATTCTCTTGTGGACCTGTTAGCTTTGCCCAGAATCCAGTTCTCATGTGAACATGCAGTATTTTCTTAGTTTTGTGCTTGTGGGTCAACAATAATAACAAATAAATTGGTGGTGACAATGGTGGCAGCAATAACAGAAATGCAGGTGGTAGCAGCCTCAGCTTCCCCTGGTGAGAGCAGCAGTCCTATATAAAGCTCAAGTGCTGGGGCTGCAATTTTCCCATCCACCCATGCATCCCTGGAGCCCATCCCTGCTGTAGCTACACATGTTGAACATATAGTCCTGAAACACTGCTATGTAGCAGTGCTATAGAGGGTCAAAGAATAGTGCCAAGGTAGAAGACCGGTCACTTTCGATGGGTTCTTACCTGTGTACTCAATTGCAAAGCCACTCAGGCTCAGGAGACAAAGGGGTTTATTTAATAAACAGCAAAAACAAAGAGTTTCTAAGGCCACAAGTGCCTAACTATCTCACCTAAGATAGTATCCACAGTGTCCAGAAGTCCCAAACCAAAGGCCATTCATTCAAGATGACAACATAGCATTAATGAGGGCCTGGAGCTCATGGCACACCACCAAGCAGTGAGCCAGGATACAACCCACGGTAGCAGCTGAGATGATACCGTCGCAGCCCATAGCAATAGCCAGAAGGCCAGGACAGATGCTGGACTGCACAGCAATGAAGGCAACAGTACCAGGAGGTGGTGCCTGACAGTCAGAAGTGGTGGACAACTCTCAAAGGTCACCCAGACACAGTGCTGGTCACTTGTCAACAGTGCTAAACAGCACTGTTATGCCAATGAATACTGGTTCCCATAAGGTGATGTCAGACACAACAGTGTTAACAGTTCTTTGTGAGCTATTGGAATGAACCAATAGCATAACAGCTTGTTGAGACACCAGGCCAAGGCCTATGTTGCTCCTTTCAGATGATGTCAGAGGCAGGAACAGCAGCCAGCTCTTGGCAAAAATCTTTACTTTCTCTTCTTTCTTTGGAGGTCAGCAGCTGATCCTTTCTTCTTTCTTCAGACCAAGAACAGAATTTCTAAGTCTGCTCCTGCCCTGCCCTATAGTCTCTTTCAGGGTTCCCCAACCTAGAAGGCTGATTGGATTGTTTTTAATCCTAAGTGACTGATAGGACCATTTAGTACCAATCAGCTCATTATTATTTTTGATCAGAATAATTAACTAATGAGCTGGGCTTGAAACTGACTGGTTTATTTAGCTTGTACCTGATTGATTCATTCTATGCTCCAGGTACCAAATAAAAAAGGGAAAACATGGAGCTTGCATAGACCCAAACTAGACCTCAGGGCAGGCTCATGGGCTGGTCTGCTCTGAAGAGTCATAGCCAGAGCCAGCCTCAGTGAGGCCAAAGGCATTCTGCATCTGGTACCCCTTCAGCAGGGCCTGGTGTAACAACATAAAAGGTGGGGGAGGTCTGCAGCAGAATGGGCCTCTCTACTGCCTGGGGTTCCAGGGAGACATAGCACTGGAGCTGGCCCAGTGGGCCCCGTGCTCTTCCCTGCACCCCTGATCCAGGGCTGCAGGATTCGCTGTTGCCTCCTTTGCTGGAGCTTGCTACTGCACAGGGCAATCTTGCCACTGGCAGCCCCAGTGGAACTTCATGTTCTGGGCTAGCATGGAAGGGGAACAATTGCCACTCACCATCACTGCTGGTCTCTGCCAGCGAGGTGAGTCCCCGTGCAGCCATTGATGGCAGGCGGTATGATTCCTGCCACTGACTGCCGTCTGCTGCAGGTTGCTCTGCCTGGAAGCAGCACATTTCTGGGGCCTGGCACTGAAGCCAAAGTGGGGGAAGTCTCTGGCATTCAAACCAGCTAGCATAGGGGCCAGCCATCAAGCCCTCCTCATGGTAGTGGTGCTGTCGCATCCTGCTGCAGGGTGGTCTGGATGCTGCCCAGAGACAGCACTTCAGGGTGGTTGTGGGGAAACTCCCACTGCTGCTGCTGGAGCATTAGGGCCTCAGCACACAGATCTGGCTTATTGTTGACTATGTCCCTCCACTCTCTCCTTGCCCATAGTGTAGAGGGGGTGCCCACTGGTAGCCATCTGGACACCACTGTCGCTTTTAGAGCTTTGAGTGCTGGCTGCTGTGAGCCAGCTGCTTTTTGCAGCCTCCTCTGCCCTGCCCTCCATTTGTACTCAATGGGGGAAGGGGAGCCAGTAACAACAACAAAGCTGGTCTTGCCCAGTGGTTTCTACCTCCAGGATCTGTTTCAATCTGAGCAACAGGACAGGAACTTTAGTGCTCAGAAAGTAAATCTCATCAGCAAGTTATTACAATATAGAAGTGTGGGCTTGGACAGTCTAATATAGTATATCAGAGATTTTTAGAATTCTTCAAAGAATTCTAGTGAAATTCTAAAGTTTTGAACTTTTGAAAACTGCCATAATATTGCAAAGAAGATATCCACAACTTAAAACTGAAACTTAAATCTAGAGATACTCACTTTAACATAAAATAATTTTCATGTAAAGAATCTCCTTAATGAGTTATAGGAATCCCAGAAGAAGAGGAGAGAGATGTAGGAACAGAGAAAATATTCAAGGAAATAATTGAAGAGAACTTCCCAAACGTGAAGAAGGAGCTGAAAATTGATATATAAGAAGCAAGAAGAACACCAAATTTCCATGACGAAAGGAAAAACACAGCAAGACACATAATAGTAAAGCTCCCAAGAATCCAAGACAAGGAAAAAATAATGAAGCTGACAAGAGGGAAGAAACAGATAACATTCAAAGGAAAACCAATCAGGCTGACATCAGACTTCTCCGAAGAAACACTATGGGCAAGGAGAGAGTGAAGGGATATAGTCAATAGACTCCAAGAAAACAGATGCCAAACAAGAATACTCTATCCCACAAAGCTCTCCTTCCTCTATGAAGAAAGAATAAGGACCTTCCCAGACAAACAGAAACTCTGGAATTTCATTATGACTAAACCCCCACTCCAAAAAATACTACAAGGAGTCCTAAAGCCAGAACCTCAGAGTGGCGAATAACAACAAAAGAAGGCCAAAAAAAAAAAGTTATTAAAAGAATAAATAAATAAAATCAAAGGAAAGACAAACACAATGGCAAATACAGATGCTAACATATCAATATTAACTCTAAATGTAAATGGACTAAACTCTTCAATAAAAAGACACAGAGTCGCAGGCTGGATTAAGAAACAAAACCCAACCTTTTGCTGTCTCCAGGAAACACATTTAGCTACAAAAGATAAAAATAGACTCAAAGTTAAAGGATGGAAAACAATCCTACAAGTGAATGGACCAAAAAAGAAAGCAGGAACAGCTATACTTATATCAGATAAAACAGATTTCAAACTCAAAAAGGTAAAAAGAGACCCTAACGGTCACTACATTATGATCAACGGGACAATACTTCAAGAAGAAATAACACTCATTAACATATATTCACCAAATGAAGGAGCACCAAAGTATATCAGACAATTATTATCATCTTTGAAAACAGACACCAGAGAAAACACATACATAGTGGGAGGCTTCAACACACCACTATCAACAATGGATAGATCAATGAGACAAAAAATAAATAAAGACACTAAAGCTCTAATAAGGATCTAGAGTGCTTGGGCTTAACAGACATCTATAGAACACTAAACCCCCCAAAAAACGGAGTACACATTTTTCTCAAGCACACATGGATCATTCTCCAGGATTGATCACATACTGGGACCCAAGACAAACATCAACAGATACACCAAGATTGAAATCATACCAACCATCTTTTCTGACCACGAAGGCATCAAACTAGAAATAAACCATAAAAAGAAGGCAAGGAAATCTCCTACCTCATGCAGATTGAAAACCACACTACTGGAAGAAGACCACTGGACTAATGAGGAGATCAAAGAAGAAATTAAAAAATTCTTTGAATCCTGTATGACAAGGAGGACACCAATTTCCTAAATGTATGGGATACAGTAAAAGCGGTAATAAGAGGAAACTATATAGCAATAGAGGCTCACATCAGGAAACAAGAAAGAACTCAAAGAAACAAGCTAATCTCGAAGCTCAGAGATCTAGAAAAAGAACAACAACAAAAAAAAACCCAAAACTAGTAGAAGAAAAGAAATAATAAAAACCAAAGCAGAAATAAATGAAATCAAAACTAAAAAAAAAACAATCCAAAAGATCAATGAAACCAAGAGCTGGTTCTTCGAAAAAATTAATAAAATAGACAAACCCCTAGCCAGGCTCACAAAGGAAAAAATGGAGAAAGCACAAATAAACAGGATCAGAAATGAAAGAGGAGAAATCACAATGGACACAGCAGAAATCAAAAGAATAATCAGAAACTACTATGAACAGTTATATGGAAACAAGTTCAACAATCTAGAGGAGATGGACAAATTCCCACTACTCTACAATCACCCAAAGCTAAATAAAGAAGAAATAGAACACCTAAACAGACCAATTACAAGCAGTGAGATTGAAATGGTAATCAAAAACCTCCCCAAAAACAAAAGCCCAGGACCTGATGGATTTACAAATGAATTCTACCAAACATTCAGAGATGAATTAGTACCTATCCTTCACAAACTCTTCCAAAAAATTGAGAAGGAAGGGATAATACCAAACACTTTCTATGAAGCCAACATTACACTAATACCAAAACCGAACAAGGACAACACAAAAAAGGAAAACTACAGGCCAATCTCCCTAATGAACACTGATGCAAAAATCCTCAATAAAATTTTAGCTATCAGAATCCAACAATGTATTCATAAGATAATTCACCACGACCAAGTCGGATTAATTCCAGGGTTACAAGGATGGTTCAACATCTGAAAATCAATCCACGTTATCCAACACATCAACAAGAAGAAATATAAAAAACATATGATAATATCAATGGATGCCAAGAAAGCTTTTGACAAAGTGCAACACCCATTCATGATAAAAGCCCTTGAAATTCTTGGGATACAAGGAACATACCTCAACATCATAAAGGCCATCTATGACAAGACAGCAGCCAGTATCATTCTGAATGGTGAAAAGCTGAAAGCATTCCCATTAAGATCTGGAACAAGACAAGGATGTCCACTCTTACCACTGCTTTTCAATATAATACTGGAAGTCCTAGCCAGAGCAGTAAGACAAGAGAAAGACATCCAAGGAATCCAAATAGGAAAAGAAGTCAAACTATCACTATTTGCAGATGATATGATAATATACATAGAGACCCCCAAAAACTCCACAGAAAAGCTAATTCAACTCATCAGTCAGCTCAGTAAAGTGGCAGGATACAAAATCAACACACAAAAATCAGTAGCTTTCCTATACACAAACAATAAATCTGAAGAAGAAGAAATAAAAAAAAAAATCCCTTTTATTATCAAAAAAAAAAAATCAAATACTTGGGAGTAAATCTAACAAAAAAGGTATAAGACCTATACAAAGAAAACTATAAAACACTGTTAAATAGAAGAAGACACAAAGAAATGGAAAGACATCCCCTGCTCATGGATTGGAAGAATAAACATTATTAAAATGACCATCCTACCAAAAGCAATATACAGATTCAGTGCTATTCCAATAAAAATTTCAATGTCATTCTTCAAAGAAATAGAACAAATATTGATAAAATTCATATGGAATCACCAAAACCCCCGAATAACCAAAGCTTTCCTGAAAAAAAAAAAAGAAGGGAATGGAGGCATCATACTCGCTGATTTCAAACTATACTACTAAGCCATAATCATCAAAACTGCATGGTATTGGAACAAGAACAGACAAACAAACCAATGGAATCAAATAGAAAATCCAGAAATAAACCCACAGATTTATGGTCAACTAATCTTTGACAAAGGAGCAAAGAATATGCACTGGAGCAAAGAAAGTTTGTTCAATAAATGGTGCTGGGAAAACTGGGTCACTACTTGCCAAAGAATGAAGCTTGACTACTACCTAACACTATGCACAAAAGCCAACTCAAAATGGATTAAAGAACTAGACAAAATACCTGAAACCATAAAATACATAGAAGGAAATATAGGCGAAAGACTACATGACATGCACATCAAAGACATCTTTACAGACACATCACCCAAAGCAGTGATAGTGAAGGCAAAGATAAACAGCTGGGACTACATCAAATTAAAGAGCTTCTGCACAGCAAAAGAGACAATAACAAAAACAAAGAGAAACCCCACCTACCGGGAGAACATTTTTGCACACAACACTAATGATAAAGGACTGATCACAAAAATCTACAAAGAGCTGATGAGACTCAACAAAAACAAAGAAAATAATCTAGTCAAAAAATGGGCAGAAGAGCTAAAATGAAACTTCTCTGAAGAGGAAATGCAAATGGCCAACAGGCATATGAAAAAATGTCCAACATCACTTGCAATCAGGGAAATGCAAATCAAAACTACAATGAGATACCATCTTACACCAGTGAGAATGGCACATATTAAAAAAACTAGCAACAACAAATGTTGGCGAGGGTGTGGAGATAAAGGAACTCTCCTGCACTGTTTGTGGGAGTGTAAACTGGTCCAACCACTATGGAGAGCTGTGTGGAGATTTCTGGACCTACTAAACATAGAGCTTCCATATGATCCAGCAATTCCACTCCTAGGTATTTACCCAAAGGACACAGAAACATCAATTCCAAAGAGCACCTGCACCCCTATGTATAGCAGCACTGTTTACAATAGCTCAGCTTTGGAAACAACCCAAATGCCCAAAAACAGATGACTGGTTCAAGAATATATGGTACATATACACCATGGAATATTACTCAGCACTCAAAAAAGATAAACACAAGCAATTTGCAGCAACATGGATGGTGCTGGAAAGGGATCATGCTCAGCAAAATAAGAAAGAAAAAGAAAAATGCCGGATGGTCTCACTCATAGCAGGAATCTAGAAAACTTAAATAAGGGACCAGGAAAAAGAGTAACTGTAAGAAAGAATACATCAAAATCAACAAACAACTATGAACCAGAGACACTCTATGGGTGGTGGGGTGCGGGGAACGGAGGGCTTGGGGTCAAAATAAGGGGGGGTAATTGTAAGGGGAATATAAAAATAAAAAAAAAAGAATCTCCTTATTAAGGAGATAAGGTCTCAAATATTTTTCTTCTAATTAAAGACAGTGAGAGAATACATAAACAGGGATTTTGAATTATGTACAAATCATGAAGTCACTTTTGGTTTCTTGGATGATCTCCATAAATTTCAGGGAATTTCAGAGGAGACATTAAAATGACATTGCATGGATTTACATTATAATTAATTTCAGAGTTACACAAACCAGATTAGTAGCAATAATTAAACATTTTTTAATTGTTCTGCAGAGTTATCAGTTTCTATAGGTATTAATTTGTCAGAAGTATATCCTAATATTGTTGCAGCCTATAAAATATTCCCAATAGCTCTAGCAAGAATTGAATTAGCAAAAACCAAGTCCTTTTCAAAATTAAAATTTTCAAAACTTATTTGTGATCTTGCATTTGCCAAGAGTGGCTGACATTGCTTCCAATTATATTAACTGTAAATGAAGTTGCTAAATGTAAAATTATTGATGACCTAATAATACAAGTAATTGCAAAAAGTGAGACAGAAAAATCAAAATATCACATCAATCAAAATATTACAATGATAAATTAATATTTATTTTAGTATATAAAATTATAACACAGCTATTCTTTTTGTGATTTTTAAATTAATATTGTTCAGTATCATTATTATTCCACTCTTTTATAGATATGTTTTTTTAAAGAATAAATTTTTATATTTTAGTACCTTTAACTATAATTTTTAATAATTTTTATTGTGGGAAAAGAGCCTAAAATTTACCATTATTCACATTTACCATATTTTTCACCTCAATTTTGTATAAAGGACCCATACATTTTCTTTTCCACCAGGCTCTCCAGATAAAATAACTGGCTCTGCTGCACTTTTATGGGTTTCCCATTTGTCCCTTCCAGGCCCTGGTCCTGATGCAAAGGATCAGTCATTCCAATTGATTAATCTTGAATATTAAACATTCAACCACTGAATGGAAAGTGTATTTTTTTAGGAAGCAAGATATGACCTAAGATAAGTTGTCCTTCAGTTATCAGAAGCAGATGCCTGTCTCCAAGTCATGTTTTGATTTGAACACAAACTAGTGGCATCTGTAGACTCTTTTTTTTTTTTATTTTGAATTTGTATTTATTTTATTTTTGGTGGGTGAACATGACTAAATAAATTATTAGAATTGTTAATACATGGTGAATTATTTTCTATCTGCCCAATTTATGATCCGAAGTTTTTTTAAATGCCCTTCAGGCTTAGGAATCTTTTGGACAAAGTTTGGCGTTGGTCTCTTCACAAAGCCTCCTACTACCTCTTTAAAAAAAAAAAAAGATTTATTTTTTAATGCATACAAGAGCTGGGGTGTAGGCCAAAGGTGCAGGGGTGAGAAGATTCACAGAGACAGAGTGGGCAGCAGAACAGGCGGACTAATGAAGTACACTGCTGAGGGGAGCAACGGGGAATACGGGAGAGGTCTGCTGGGCCATATGGGTCACCTCCCCAGCCGGGAATCAAACTCGTGCTGCAGTAGCTGCAGATTGCTCCATAGTGCTGATGCTTAATGCCTTACGCCACAAGCAGGGTGCCTCCTACTACTCTTTTTTTAAATTTTAATTTATTATTATTTTTTAAATTTTATATATTTTTACATAATTTTTCATTTTTGCACAATGTTTGCATTTTCATCTTCGTTATAGTCCCCATACAATTCCCACCCTGCCTTGTTTTGAGCCTACTCCCCCCTCCCCCCCACCCCATAGTGTGTCTCTGGTTTATATTTGCTTATTGATTTTGATTTTTACTTTATTATAATTAGTCTTTTTCCTTCCATATGATCCAGCAATTCCACGCCTAGGAATTTACCCAAAGGACACAGAAACATTAATTCAAAAGGGCACCTGCACCCCTATGTTTATAGCAGCACTATTTACAATAGCTAAGCTATGGAAACAACCCAAATGCCCAAAAATAGATGACTGGATCAAGATGTGGTACATATAGACAATGGAATATTACTCAGCAATCAAAAAGATAAACTCATGCAATTTGCAGCAACATGGATGGAGCTGGAAGGGATCATGCTCAGCGAAATAAGCCAGAAAGAAAAAGAAAAATACCAGATGATCTCACTCATGGCAGGAATTTAGAAAATCCTACTACCTCTTAACAACAAAAAACCCTCACATATAGTGGCATAAAACTCTTATTTTATAGTTTACACATTCCTGTTTAATTTCCTTTTGCAGCTTTTATTTGAAGACAAAAGACTCTATTATTATGGTTGTTTTTCCTGTCTTGGCATTTAGTGCCATACCAGGGTGGGGTTGGGGTGCAAGAAAAGTTTTCGATGCCTGCTTGGCTGAATTATCTATTGAATGAGATTTCCTGTTTGCCTCTCCTTAGTACACATAGTAGGACAGCTCTTCTCCTATTCCTCTTTAAAATTTGGTGTGACATTTGACCTGCTTTGGCTACTGTAAAATGTGAGTGGAAGTGATTTATGTTACTTCCAGGCCACAGTGTTAGACCAAGAGCTCGATTTGCCCACAATCCCCCTGGTGTGCTGGTGATCAGCGCGGCTGAAGTGGACCCTGGGCTGAACAAAGTCCTGTGTGAATACATTAACATAGATCCCTGCCAATTGTTGTTTACACACAGGAAATTAGCAAGAAATAAATTTCTATTACATTAACCCACTGAGATTTGGGGATATTTGTTCATCTCGCATAGTCTGGCATACCATGACTAATGCAGTAAGTAATCAGTAATATAGTTCTTATTTAAAAGTCTTTGTCCAACTTCTTACTCTCTTTAAGGTCAGGCAACCCAGCAACTGACTCCAATAACACATTTGTTTTCTTTATGGATATCTTGGGAGGAGAAATCTACAGTCCTGTCCATTACTGCCCCCTTCCTTCTCCCCCTGCACCCCTGTTTTAGAGTGCTCTGAGCCTGTGTGACTGCTTTTTTTTTCTTCCTCCACCCCACTTGGAGCAGATGGAGCATTTCCAAGACTCTTTAACATATCAGTCTCATGTCAGATTTTTCATTGTATATTTTTCCAATTAAGTTAATTGAATTGAAAAAAGTCCTTTTGTATAAGGAGACCTCTACTTTCCCTAACTGCTTAATGACTTTCAACTACAAAGGCACTTTATTCCTCTCTTTTATTTGACTTCAAACACTCTTTGCAAAGCATGTTTAATTGTTCTAATATAAAAGCGGTGCAACTAGTTTCTCACACTATAAAAACATTTATATCCCGCTGTGTGTGTGTGTGTTTTATATTTTTAATTTTTAAAGCTCTAGTAAGAACCTTATCTTTCCCCCTCTAAAATCCCTTTAAAGTCTTCAGCCTAGTTGAGTGAAGCTAGCCACAATCCTGGACTCAATATAGTTACTTGTAATTACTTTCAGGTGCAAAAGAATTCCTAATGTTTCAAATTCTTTTTCCACCATATTGAAGTAAATAGATGTAATTTATTATTGAAAGTGCTGCTGCTCTGCTGGTTTGGTGGGTGGGATTTGACATTTGGGATATTGTATAATGTATAATGAGTCTGAAATGAGTGGTTCTGATCCAGTCAGCATTGAAGGCAATTTCCCTTGTAGGACAAAATGCTTGCAAATTAAGTTGCATATCTTCATAAAGGCAGGGAATGGCATAAACCGTGGAAATATTGATTCTGATTCTGTTTTTCTTAGAAATTGTTGTGGATACATATTCAGAAGCATATTTTCTCTGAGACAGAATGCTACATTTTCTGCCAGAGAAATGTTTGAAAGACATCTTTGGTAAGATTGTTTTTCAGATGTTATGGAAATAAAATCAATAGGGGCTAATTTCTACTTGTCACTTTCTATGAATATCGCCTGATGGGGTTGCAGAGCAGCTATGAAATGAGGCTGGGGATTGCTGTTCTCTGCCTCTCCAACCTTTTCTCTCTAGCCCAGGCTATTCAGAATGGCTTTGCCCAAAGGGAGTTCCAAAGGTGGGACTTTCTCAGAAATGACAACCTGGGGAAGTTATTGGCCAAGAGGAGGAGAGGAAATAGCTGGGGAAGAGGAATGGTATATACAGGCTGCCAAGAAGATGAAAGAGGGAACTGCCACCTATAAAAAAGCAACTTTATTGAATTGGAAGGTGCCAACTGCAAGATGAAGAAATGTGTGACTTTACCTGGAAATCACACTGAAATGGGGCTAATTTTTCATGCCACTTCAGGAAATAGCATGTGCTCTGTTTCTGTGGCCCTAGCATCTCATTCTCCTTCTTGCCCTTGCCTGCTTCAATTGATTTCAGAAATTACATTCCAGACCAATAGAAATAAATTATTCAAAGTTGTTGCCCATGGAGTCCCTTTTTCTTCTGACAAAACAATTGTTTTGCACAAATCTACTTAAAACTGTTGTAAATGTCAGTCATAATTTTGGAGTGTTCTTTGCCCAATTCTTTCCACATACTTGCTGGACAAACAGAAGGGATGACTCTCTTCCTACCATGGGTTCAACCTTGGTCCTAAGTCAATGGCTTAATACTTCCTCCATAGTACATACTCCCATGAAGAACAAACCAAGTCCGCCACTAAACTCCAAATCAAGGCTTCGTCACATTGCTGGGTATCGTCTGCCAATCAGTTTCCTTTCTTTTCTGACTTGTTCTGTGCTGAGAAGCTGAGAGGCCTCTCACTGCCTAGAGTGCCTTTCCTTTGGAAACCTGTTTGACTTTAACAATGGGAGGCACTGTCAAGAGAAGCAAAGGTAGAAGGTGGAAGATGTCAAAGCATCTCCCCCCTACCTCATCCCTGGTTTAGATCCTTGTTTCTCGCAGTGGCTGACCCTTTCCTTCAATCGCATTATTGGGCACTAGTAATGCCTCTTCCCCCCTTAAGCCTTTTCCCCTAGGAATGAAATAGCTTGTTGCTAGTCTCTGTGTGCCTCAACATCTCCAGTTAGTTCTCTTATCCACAGCACTATAAATTGCCCCTTTATGAAATTATCTGAATGTCAACCATCTGGGGTGTGTTGTTTCCTGCTGGGGTCTTACCTAATAGAAACATGTACACAGAGTTCAGTAGAAATAAAGAACACTAGCCCTCCCCTGGTGGCGCAGGCAGTTGAGCTCAGCACTAGGCCTGTGAAGCTGTTCACAGCCTCTGCAGCGCCAGTTTGATCCCGGCTGGCCTGCGAAGGTCCCACATGGCATAGCAGACCTCTCCTGTCGCACCCGCTGCTCTCCTAAGCAGTGTATTTCGTTGTTCTGCCTGTTCTGTTCCATGCTCTGGCTCTGGTGAATCCTCTCACCCTCCCGTGCATCTGTCCTATACCCTGGTTTTTGTATAAATAAATAAATAAATCTTAAACAAAAAAAAAAAAAGAAAGAAAGAACACTGAAGGTTAAAGTGGTGAGGAAGTATCCCTAGGAAGGATGGAGTTTGAGTTGTATCATGAAGGAATTGATTAGGATATTAAGAATTCCAGATAATGTGAAGAATGAGAATATAACTCAATTCTATCTGGAATAGTTTTATGCTAATTACAACTAACCAAGCTGGCTGGCTTAAGCCAAAGGAATTTGTTGGTTATTATAACTAAAAAATGTGTTTCAGGCCTGACTGGACCTGTAACAGCACCTGAAAGCTGCAGGTCATGACTGGCTTTGCTGATGCCTGCCTTAGTGAGCTGGGCTTGATGGCTGACGCAGGCCCCAGGCAAGTTTGAGGGACAGGGTGTCCAAGCTCTGGTGCAGTTGGCCAGGGCTATGCTGCAGCAGCCTGGATAGCTCAGACAGCAGAGTAATATGGCAGTTTCTCACCGTGCCCCAGTGAGAGCTAGCACCAAAGCTCCAGCACTTAGGCTTGTGCTGGCCTAGCATGAACTGCAAGCGGCTGGACAGAGGCCCACAGCTCATGCTGGGCCAGCCTGGTGGCTTCTGAGCAGCACCTTCCTGTGCTCCCCCAGCTTGGACCCATGTTCCAGCTCTGCTGTGGAGCTCCCTGAACTTCTACTCAGAGCCCTGATGAAGAACGAAGTATGCAGGGAGCTTCCATTCTCACTGAAGCTGTCTCAGGCAGTGGCTTCTCTGAGCCCTACCACCACAAGTGGGGTCTGGACACAGGGGTGGGTTTCAGCTGGAATCCTTTGTGGACCAATCAGGTTTTATTTATCAAACCTTTGAGGTGCCATTCAAAGTTTTTGAGACCATTGAGGGTTGTAAATGGATCAATCTGATTGGTGCTTGACAAGCATCAATCAAACAGGATTGAAAACAGTCCAATCAGGCTTGAAAAGCATGGATCCTGAAGAGTATATAAGGCAGAGCAGCAGCCAGCTTGATTCACTGAGCAGACAGCATCAGACCCTTTGTAGACAGATTTATCAGGACTTCTAGACTTCTGTGGTGCTTCACAGACTTTGGTACATTATATCATCTGCTTATTTTTGGAGGTGGAGGAAGGAACCATGAGTAATGCAATGCAGGTGGCCTCTAGAAGCTGGCAGAGGAAAGGAAAAGGATTCTCCCCAAGAATTTCTAGAAGAAACCAGCCCTGCTTACACCTTGGCTTTAGACCAATGAAACTAATTTTTTTTCCTGTTTACCTTCATAACTGTACAATAATAATTTTGTTATTATTTAAGCAGTAATTTTTTGACATTTTTTTACAGCAGTAATAGAAGCCAGTACAACAGGTTTTATATCAATGTTTCTACAATGCAAAATAAAAATGAATCACATAGTATACAGGTAAGATGCAGATTTTGATAGAGCAGTTTGGTGTAGAGCTAGGATCTTGCATTTCTAACAACTTTCCAACGATGCTGAAGAAGCATCTATTTTATAGGTCATGCTATCAGAAGGGTTTATATGATAGAATCCCCCTTAAATGTCATATTCCCATTTTATTATTGAGGAAATTAAACTGAGAGTTTTAAGTAATTGGTCAAAGGTTAAACAGTAAACTGTGAAGCATATAATTGAATCTGATTATTTTAGGGCTCAAAACTTTTGTTCTTTCCTCCAGGTTCTAACAAACATGAATAATATAGGTCAAGGAGGATAAGTCAGTGATAGCTCATCATATCCACATGGACACTGGTGAATTCTCTCTTCTCTGGAATAATGTTGAAAAGGGTTTGATAAATGGGTGGCAGTTATCAGTTGGTATCAGGGGTGATAAGTTGATCAGGTTGTGGCCTGTACGTTTCCCAGTCTCATGAATAAGATCACTCTATTCACACATGCAAATAACTGAGGTTTGGTGCTTTTAATTTGTCTCCAGTAAAGGCAATATCCATTTATTAACCTTTGTGTTTGAAGGATTATGTTAGCCACAAAGAACAGTATTTTGTGCTTGTCCATCCTGCAATATCCTGCTATAGAACACTATTTGGAAGCTACTAAGAAGTAGTAGTCAATTCTTTTTTTGAAAAAGATTTGATTTATTTTTGCATAGAAAGCAGCCATTTAGGCTGGCGGTGGGGAAGGTGGTGGTGAGAGGATTCACCAGAGACAGAGTGGGGAGCAGAACAGGTACATCTAATGAAAGACACTGTTAAGGGGAGCCGCAGGCAAAACAAGAGACGTCTACTGTGCCATATGTGGGTCAGCTCCCTGGCCAGGGATCAAACTCAGCCTGCATCAGCGAGCACTGAGACTTAACCCATAGGCCACCAGGGAGGCCCAGAAATAATAGTAATATCATTGGAACTCTCCCAAGCTAGAAAGTTTTTCTTTCATTTTTTTCTTTACTCATTTTTGTAAAATTTAACAGACACCCCCAGGATGATTTAATTGTGATACTTATTGCACTTGGGCAGATTTATATATCTCACTCTACCAGTAGGCAGTTGTGTAGGTCAGGAACTGTGTAATTGTCCTCACTGCTGCCTTTCCAGGGAAGATTTACACCATGTCTGGCACATATTAAGAATATATATATAAGAATGGGTAAGTGTACAGATGGGTTCCCCACTAACTAGATCAGAAATTCCTTGTGAGAGAGACAAATTCTCCACCTAGACATGGATTTGCCATAAGCACACACATCATGAGACAGGAGTAGCCCCTATCATAAATTTCTTTGACCCACTGTTTTTACCAATAACTAATTTTTTTGCAACTTATGCATTTCTGAGTTGTCTATATAGCTTATTATGTCCCCTTGCAGATGGAAGAAAGAAGCTACAGGAGCCTGAGGCCAAACTAGTCAGTCAGATTCTGAGGCATGCCCAGAATGATCAAAAGCATCCTACAGTAGCTGAGAATTCACACCCCAATCTGGGTGTGACTTGGCTTCCATTCTCTGACCATGCAAGGACACAGCATGTTGTACAACTGTGCTTGCACCACTAGAGAACCTCCAGAACAAGCTTCATCTGCTCCACCCACAGGCTGAAGGCTTGCCTCACCACCCCTGCTTGCTAATAAAAGAGAAGCTGCACCTGGCCTGCTTTCAGAAGGGGACCCCCTGGAGTGCTTTTCTCTTGTTCTGTTGTTTACAATAAACCCTGGTGCTCTTTTCTCTACTTGGTGTTTTGAGTCCTCATTGCATTCTTTTTTTTTTTTAAGATTTATTTATTTATATATACAAGAATTGGGGTACAGGCCAAAGTTGTGGGAGGTGAGAGGATTCACCAGAGACAGAGTGGGAAACAGAACAAGTGGACTGACTGAAATACACTGCTGAGGGGAGCAGCAGGCGTGACAGGAAAGGTCTGCTGCACCATGTGTGTAGCTCCTTGGCCGGGGTTCTAACTCGTGCTACAGTGGCTGCGGTTAGCTTCATAGGTTGCGTCTTAACCCCTTGCGCCACCAGGGAGGTCCCCTCATTGCATTCTTAGTGAGATATTTAAGGATCCATGGGTTCCCCACCCCACCACACCTGGAGCTCCTGTGTGGAGATACTGTGGAGGTCATACCTCCAGTGTGGGGCCTGCTTCAGCAGCTGGGTGCAGCGAGATGCCTGTCCCTGCTGGCCCTCCTTAGCAGCCAGGTGTGTGGGGCTTGACAGACACTTGGGGCACCCACCATGACACTCAACATGAGATGGGTTTCATGGCCAACCCCGAAGCAAGCCAGGTTTGAATTTTGAAAAACTGTGGAGGTTTTGAAGATGCATTGGTCAGGTTTGAAACTGACTGGTGCCTTTTGGGACTTAAAACCAGAGGGTTTTCTAAACAGACCAAATCAGATTCAAGCTTGGACCGTGCCATTGAGGATTTATAGAAGGACCAGAAAGGTCTGAGGCCCCACCGTGCCAATCAAGTCTTGGGCACAGTGGCAGTTTTGAAAAAGGATCCATCAAGTTTGAAAGGCAGGCACCCTAAAGGGAATGTAAGCTGTGGCAGTAGCCAGCTTCATTCATTGTTCAGGAGACTCTTGTTGCACTCATTCATCCAAACCTTCATTCACAGACACCTTCATTCATTGGGAGATCTTCATATCTGATATTCTCTTAGATCTGCTGTCCGACTGCTACTTCTGCCTTTGGCTCTGCTTCCTCATTGCCTGTGCACCAGTGCTGCTGCCTATTCCTGGCACCTCTGAAAGAGCTGCATGTTGATGTCTGATCCTCTAGTGCCACCTCAGAAAGAGCTGTCTGCCATTGGCCTATGGGGCATCTCTGCAAGCAGTGCACTACTGGTCTGTGCCTGGTACTAGATCCTGCCTGTTGACTGGCGCTGACCAGCCTTGCTGTCCTTTCCACTGCTTCTGAACCTACAGTGCCATTGCCTGACTGCCCACCCCTGCCTATCCCAGCACATCCAGCACCACTTCCTGGTGCTGTTGCTTCTGGCACAGTCCAGCCCGGCCTTTGGATTTCTGCTGGACTGCTGCAGAGCTGCCTCAGCAGAGCCACCTGTGACTATCTCCAGATACCACTATGAGTTGGGTCCTGGTAACCCCTTATCAGTGTGCCAACATCTCTAGACTCTCATTGAAGTAACTGCCATCCTGCACTAGCAACTTCTGGGTTGGGCTGCTGAGCACTGTGGACACTGTCTGGGGTAGGAGAGCTGACATTTTGTTGTCTTTGAAACACTTTCCTTTTCCCCAGCGTCCCCTTTGTTAATAAACCCTATTTTGTACCCTGAGTCATGTCTTGCAAGTGTGAGCACATGGATGAGGACCCACAAATCACAACATCACATGCCCTAGTTTTGTAGAATTTCACTTCCAGTAATAATTTGGGTTTGGGACCTATAGTTATGGCTTTTCCATGTCTTTGTGATCTTGGAAAACACTAGTTACAAGCCTCTGTATTTGACAGAAGTCCACAGTTCAAGCCTTGGACTCTTCTTTGTAGAAGAGTCTTGGTCATGCTCGGAGCCTATTTTCCTCTACTATTAAACTCAAAGTTGCAAATGAATGGATGCTATAAAAGTACTTTGAAACCTTGAAGGCAATACAAAAAAAAAAAAAGCAGTGTTTTTTTTCTCCAGTAAGACAGCATCAATGTATGATTTTGAGGTTGGTCTCTTCCCAACTGTGCTGGTGTAGCCTAATGAACATTCCTGATTCCTTTTCTTACCAGGACTTCAGTTTTTCAGACCCTACGTGGAAACAGCAGAAAGTGAGGAATGGGAAAAATTCCAGAGTCAGAATCAGGCAACCCAGAGTTGTATCTGGCCTTACTGACATTATGACCACTGGGAAAACCATCCACACTCCAAATCTTGGCTTCATCTACTTTTCATGGGGTGATTTCAGTCCAGTCTCACCAGAGCATTTGCATGAACTGCTTAGCACCACGGCTGGCATCTATAGCAGCAGCAGTCAGCGAATTGTAGTTATAGTTGGCTGAGGAATCCAGTGACTAAGACTGGACTAAGTTCTAACTTTGCTTCCATTATTTTTGAGAGTTTCCCATCTGTCTGAGCTCAGCTGTCCTAAGGAAATCCAAGGTCTAGCATCATCCAGAATGCCCCAGTTCCTTATTTGCATAAACCCAATTTAAGAATTACTTGGAGGGAAAAGCAGACACAAAATGCTTCCTTTTTTTTACAAAATGTTTCCTTTGATTCCCAACTTAGTTGAACAGATGATGACAAAGAGAAAAAAAAGTCTTATATATGATCACAGAAAAAAGTAATCAAAACAATAAAGACCAACCCTATAGGAAATATACAAGCAGAACACAAATTAGGAGCTCTCTGGAAATGTTTGATGTCCTTTTCATTTGTCTGGAAGAAAAACGTGTTGTTCCTGTCAGCAAAACACACGTGGAAGGAGATGACCAGGTGATCTCTGAAGAATGATTTTCCCCCACTTCACTGAAAGAAAAAAAAAATGCAATTTTTGTTTGATATTTACAATTGGGCTTTTTAATGCAATTGCAGCTTCCCCAAGGGTTGGAAACCCACTAACGTCCCTTGTCTAGTGCAAACGTTTGTTCTTCTATGAAGGACTCCTGAGGCATGTTTGTTTATTGTTCAGGTCCATATCTCTTGGCCCCACTTCTCCTTTGACAAAATGCACTTTTAAAACATCAGATATGATGCTTTGTTGTAGCATTTTCAACTTGACAGTCTTGCTGCTTTCATCGGTGGACAGCTAGCTTGCTGGTTTTATTTTGTACTTTTATCTTTTTTTCCAATCAATAGAACTATATAACTTGTGTTTAAGTTACTACAGTAGACATTGAGGGTTGCAGACAGTACATGTTAATCAATTTTTAATTATGGTTTTAATTTTATATGATACTGTTTAATTTTATTAGATATATTAAAGTGAAGCTGTCAGATCATAGGATTTGCTTCTTGGGCCAGGGCAAGAAATGCCCCAGGGGCCGGATGTAAGCTTATGACATCATTAAAAAAGTCATAATCAAATGTGCATTGCATTATGCATATTCTGCACGTAATGTCACATAAGTCTGAGTGGCTGGATTGCCTCCTCACTGGCAAAATCTGAGTCAGCCAAGCTGCTCTGCTTAGTTGAGTTCAGAGACTCCACAGGACTGTTGTCTGGCAGCTGACCACAGATCCCACATTACCGCCCACCAGTCCCACAACCTTAGTTAAGTGCCTTATTTTGCTTTTCTGAGTCTTAGATTCTGTATAAATAAGATGAGACTCCTGCCAATAACAGTCTTCTTGGGGAACATTAAAACACGATAGAAACGAAGCCAACACAACTGGCATTAACCTCTCTGTCCCTGGAAGTTTAAAACCCAAAAAAGAAAGGAAAAGAGAACAAAATGAGGTGCTTTGCTGCCTCTCCTCCAGCAGCCTGAACCCTGCCTCAGGTACAGCCACTCTACCTTCAAGAGCAGATTCAGCAGCCACATTTTCCCAGGGGTTACTTATATTCTGGAGTCTTCCTAGGATTCTTCTTTTCTGGGTCCTCTTTCCCCTACTTCCTATGGGGTTCTTCTCCACAGTATACTTTCTTGGTAAATTCCTTGCATACATTTTTCCAATTCAACAAATGACTTAAAACAGGGGAAAAGATGTGGGGAGACGCCTTTACTAAATTAGTTTGAATGGCAGGGATATTTTGCACCAAGATTTTTCCATCAGTTCTCTTGTGCACTTGTGTGCATGTGTATATGTGTGTGTGTGGAATGTTAAAGGACTGTTTTCTCATTGTAGCACTCCTGGAGAAGAAGTAAGTGAGATGGAATGCCATTAAGGCAGCATCTGATTGTCTCATAGAAACAGCACTGTCAGGGGAATCTATTCCTCTGCAAGAATGGCTTGCCTGAATTTCCAGGACTGGCCACAAATGCCACATGTGGTCAACCATTAATCAAATAGAAAGGGCTCACCTGCATAGAAAATAGAATGCAGACCTTCCTAAAGTGGAATATAAATCAATTGAGCAGCACGATGTAATAGCAAATGGCATAAAATTATATTGAATGTGTTTGAAAATGGCAGAGAAATATGCAGAGTTGCTTCAAGTCTTACTTTTTACTTTGTTTTCATTGCCATGAGACAGAGGAACATTCTTTAGAGTTGTGGAATTCAGAAGATCTTATTTCAAGAGGTTTTACCCAGGCCTCTTTGGGCAGATGTACGGCTTTGAGCAACACTCATTCATGATATTTGCTTTGTTGCCTTCTCTCTGTTGAATTCCCATGATCTTATCACATCCCATTTGCTCCTGAGAATCTTTTTTTGGATAAAACAAATGATTCCCAGTCATATTCACTCCCATCTGTATTTGCATTTTTCTTGTGACAGTTATTTCACATTAACTGGCTGGGCAGTTGATATCTCTCAAATGAATCTCCTTTCAATTTTTTCATTCATTCAATACACAGTGCATGGCCTCAATGTGCAGGTTATTCTTCTAAATATGTTACTCACTTATTTGAATACCTACTATGTGTTTGAAATTCTACATTCATTTGAGCACAGGGTAATAAGAAGTGAACCAGAGACCAGGGTCTCTGGGAAGTGGTGGTCTGCTGAGGAAGAACATCAATAAATGAAATAATTTCTTGTGGTGATAACAGCCACAAAGGAAATGACGCAGTGATGTGGTAGAAGGGGGGATAGGAGTTCAGGGACAGCTCCAGGGGGGCACATTTAACTGAGAAGTCGGCCACTGGGCTGTGAGGGTTAAGTATGAGTCAGGGAAAAGGAAAATCAATTGAGCTGAGAAAATGACGGAAACAGGGAGGCAAATATGGCAAATGTCTGGTGGGAAAAGTGGAAACTTGTCAGAAAGAAAGTCAGGAAGGTGGGGAGGAAGCCAGGCTGTCAGGATCTTGTGACCAAGAGAAGGAACTTATATTTCATTCAACTCAGCAATGAGGCCCTGTGCTAGGAGGCCATGCTGGGCCTCCTCTCTAAGCCCTGCATGATTTGTCCTTGGGAGGACTGGAAAGTATGCCCAAGGACTCTTGATAATTCCCAGATCTATGAATCAGCAGGTGAGGGCATAGCAGAGAGTCGACCACTCCCTGGACCACTCCTTTCCAGTGCCAACATTTTCTTGGCTAGGGTTTTGGGCTGAGACCTATGGCTTCCACCATCTGAAGATGCACCAGACAAAGGGCATCTGTCTCAGCCTCTGCTAGGGGTATTCCAGTTTCCCCCCTGAGCCTTCATCTTGGGTCACACACTGCAGACTTATATCTTAACAGGACTTTTTTCCTTGTTGCTTCACCTCTGAGATAAGAACTGTATCTTGCCAGTTACTCTGCCAGGTATGCAGCAAACACACACTAAATGAGAAAGGGCAGGCTCAAAAACCTAAGCAAGGTCGGATGAGTGACCTGGACAAGCAGAGGCCCTGTCTGTCTGGGGTGGGGAGACCCTGGCAACTGCTGGTCACTTGAACATATAAGACCACCTGATTTTCTATTAAAAAAAAATAAATCCATATTATTACATGAACTCCTTAGATTTGTAAATATTGAAGATTGATTCTAACATCACCTGGGTCAAATACATCCATCAACCAAGTAATAGTAGCAAACACAAACCAATGATAAAGTGCCAGACACTCTTGTAAACTGCCATATGTATTAACTTGTGTAATTTCCTAACAACCCCACCTGGCACCATTTCTATTCTCATTTTCTAGACTGGAAATGTCTAAAGTTATTCAGCAAAATGAGGCTCTGGGGTCTAAAGTGATGCTGTGTGACTCACAAGCCACAGCTGTGCAGGTCTAGAGCGCCCGGGCCGGTGTGACCCACAATAAGGAGTCCTGACACCTTTGGATGCCCCATTCCCTGCCAGGAAAATCCGTCTGAAGACCAGACTTGGCTAACTGGGGGGAGGCTGGAGAATCTCCTGAAAGGAGAGCAGATTCCCTGGGTGCATTCAGGCTTCTTGGGGCTGCAGTGCAGCGGTGCCCCCTTGCTTGGTCTCTGTGCTGTTGCAGCCAGGCAGCGGGCAGCAGGCAGCAGGCAGGGCTCTGGGATGTTCCTTAGCTTCAGTGTGCCTCAGCTGTTTGACCTGGAGCTGCAAGGCATTAAGAGCACAAGACTGGGAGACCAACCAGACCCTGTCTTCTGTGCACCCTAGGTGGTACTCTCACCTCATCTCTGGCTAGCTCGGAATAAAGTGAGTACAGGACTGAGCACACCACATTCATAGGAAACACTTAATGATCACCAGCTTTGCTACCTGTCTGCAAGGTAGGGACACTTAAGATCTACCCTGAGCTCAGTGCACAGAGTGTGAATACAGTCTCAGGACTGTGAGCAACCCCAAGCCTACTGCTACCTTGGCCAGGTGCTGCACGTGCCTGGCAGAGATGGTGCCTTTACCAGCCTACTGCCAGCGCTCACAATGCTGTTTGGATGTGTCCTTGAGTCTGAAAAATAGCTCTGAATGATAAACATTCCTGCCCAGTTTCTTATGGCTTATGTACAATGGTGACTTGAATACAGCTAATTTTGAAAGGAAGTATACACAAAGATGGGTTTCCTCCCTCAGAACATTCTAGAAATGGCCATGACCCTGCTGCTTACCTAACAGGTGGTACTGGGTGTGGGGACATCTGCGTGATCACAGCCTCCCATCCCCAGCTGCGGGGCAGGACTCACCTGAAACCAACAGCCCAGTGTTGGGGGTGCTGCCCCAGGAAAAGGCGTCCACATTGCCCTGCCCCCGTGAGTACTTGGTATCTGCTGAGTGTGGGCTCTGTGCCTGGCACCATGCTGGACACAGGGGCTGGAAAGGGAAGGCACAGCCCTCACCCTCAGGCTGCTCAGAAGGGAGGCAGCTGTTTAGCAAGCAGAGAACAAGCCAGACTCCCTGCTAAGAGGGAAAGAAAGGCAGTTATGTCCCATGGTTTCCCTGTCAGATTCTACACTCCTCGAGGTGAATACCTACTTCGTGTATCTTCGCGTGTAACAGAAACAGAGGGTAAGCCAGGGTGAGTGAGCCGGGGCAGCCCTCCTCAGTGCTTGCACTAAGCATGGAAGGAATCGATGCTGAGACTGAAAATTTGGCACTAGAGTTTTATTGGCAAAGTAATGAAAGTAAAAGCTCTCCTTTCTGGGGGAGGGACCAAATGGGTTGCTGCTGTATAGCTTTGTAGCTTGGGGAGTGAGGTTTATGTGGGTTAAGGAAGAGGGGTGCCTTTTGTTGATTGGCTGGTGCCACCTGGGGAGGTTTTCTTTGGGTCTTTAGGACGCACTTTCTCCCTGTTCCTGGAACTTGCTGCTTATCAGAAAGTCCAGAGTAGGACATTCCAACCTGGGCCTCCCTAACTGACTGCAAAACAAATAACTTTCTCCCTCAAGGGCATAATGGATGCCCAATAAAAAAGTGTTGGTTAACAATGCAGGTGCACAATAATACAAAGATTTCAAATTTAGAAATCTCAACATACCAAATTTCCAGTAAGATACTTTATATAAGAATTCCTCACTTGAGCAGAATATTAGTCCCTGAAAGTCACTCTAACATAATGTTAAAAAAATGGGGGAGCCAGGAATCTTTAGGAGCCAGGAACCTGGCAAATGAAGCTGCTATTCCAATTGTGGGGCACTGAAGCTGCGAGGACATTTAATAAAGCTTTTACAAATTCTCTTGCTGTGCAGCAGGTATCAGCGTTTCTCGGGGGGAACCAGTTCTCTTCATGGGTTTTCTGTTCCGAGTGGCTATTCTGGAAGTCATTCTGGAGGCACACTGCAGGGCAGGGAAGCAAGCAGCCTGGGGATGGCCTTCTAGGTGGGCTGGATCCAAGGCTGCGCGGTCGCAGGAGCCACAAAAGTCACTCAGTGCATGAGCTTTGAGCAAATATATCAAGCTGGGGCCTGGTCAGGTGCATAGGAAAGAGGCCATTTTCCTCCATATCTCCTATGAAAACAAGGCTGTAAAGTCTCCTAGTTTATACTGAGTTGGGGGAAGAAGAGTGTGCAATATACACTTGTTCTTAGCAAAAGGCTAAGAAGAGTGTTCAACTTAAAAGAAAAGCTCTGCAGAATGCTGAAGAATAGAGCTATTAGGGACACATGAATGGATGCATTAGACGTGACAGTAATAATTATCCCTTGAATTTATACGGGTTATGTAACTTTGTATTTCATACATATTATCTCATTAATCCTCATTTTTAATAATTTAAAATTGAATATATGTATGTGTGAGTTTTCCGTGGCGCTTCATAACCAGCCTGGGCTACTTTCAGAGGACCACAGAGGCCTTTGCAGAGACAGAGTAACGATTATCGTAAATCATGTGACAAAGAAGCAGCATAGAGGAAAAAAAACAAACTACTACTCCCCATCCCCAAACCAAACACCAGAAATCCATCTTACCCACCTGGAGGTTCCCCCGGCTGGATTTGAATTTGCTTTTCCCCAAGCCCTCTGACTGACACTCTCATACTTCTGACATCCTCTGGGATCCCTGCAAGATCTGGGTCTTATCATTCATTGCTGAGCTACTGATGCCGGAGTCAATGCTGAATAAAAGCTCAAAGTAGTGGCAAATATATATATATATATATTAATATAATTAATCCCTTGCAATATTTCCTGTGTTGGGCAGTAGTTTCTCCCACTGGTGCATTAGTCACGCATTCCCAACTGTAAAGGGAAGGAATGGCCACTGAGCAGGTTTTCTAGGATCCCATGCAGACTGGGTAAAGGAGGAGTCAGAGTCCTCAGTGGTTTTGCAGGCTTTTATTGGGATTACCAGGCACACAGCAGGCAGGGGTGCTGGGGGGTCGGGAGGCTGGCAGGCCCCAGCAAATCCACACTCTCTCTGGGCTCTCTGGCGTTCTCTCTGCTTCTACTTCTTTGCTTCTCTCTTGGCTTCTCTTTGGCTCCTCTTTTGGCTTCTCCTGGCGTCCCCGTGATGCCGCCCTTAAAAGCCCAGTCTTAGCCCAGGTGAATCCCATCTATCTATGCCCTATGCCCACACCCTACTCCAGGTGCCCGCCATCAGGCATGCATTCAGGACCACAAGGATCCATCATCTATCCTGATGGCGGGAGGGCAGAAAAGCCTGACATTTTTCCGTACCCTACACCAACTTTACTGTTTTTTTCCTGGGACCAGCAACCATGTGTCAGTCCTCCTTCTTGCCTCTTTCTGCATTTGAGGAAGTGACTGACATGCCAGATGATCAATAAAGTCCTAAATTAATTCAAATTTTCCTCATTATTTGAATACTGCTCACAAGTGAACATCAGAGAAAGATAAGTTTAGGGGCTTCCAACTTCCTTGGGGTTCTAAGATGTTTTTTGTTTAGATTTCCCCCAAAGGAGGACTTAAATAAGGATTTGAATGGAGGTCGTTTGTTTGGAGGAAATTAGACAGGGTAGAGAAGGCCGCCTGCATGAGGTGTGTGATGCAGCCATGGTCAGCATGGGCAGCTGTAACTGATTCCCTGCAGGGTCCCTGGGAGACAGCAGGAGGCACGCTCAGAGTGATTGCACCTGAGGTTGGAGGAGTTGAGGTATTCATCCACCAATCCACCCTTTGGTCATTTGGGGGCTGCTCTTCCTTGATTGCCCACAATTTGAACCTACTGTGCTCCTGGCAGCCAGAGAAAATCTTCAGGCCAGAGAATGCGGGACCTGGTTCTTGGAAATCAGACCACAGCACAGAGAAGGGTGAGCACTGTGGAGAGAAGGCACGCACTGATGACATCTGCTGGAATTGCTCTCTAAATACGGAAACAAGTACAATATAAGGGGCTAAGACCTTCACCGTGAGCCCTGGATTCCAGTTCTGGATGAGTTTAGGGTTCTGCCTTTCTCTCCGCTGCTGCAAGACAAACATCAGACTCTCCGTTCTTCATATCTAAAGCTTCATGACAGGAATGAAGAATTCTGTCAGCTCTGTGGTGAAGGAGAACACAGGAGTAGGATCCAGGAGCCCTGACTTGTATCTTAGCGCTGCCTCTAGTTAGCTGTGTCGTTGGAGACAAGGCTCTCCCTCTCTGGGTCTCTAATGAGGGCAGGGAGGTCGTTCCTGGTTTTAGGTCCTTCTTGCGCTGGTATACACAGAGATTGTATGGTTCCCCTCTAGAATGGAAGTCTTCATTACCATTGATATTTTTTGAGTTATTATGTAAGAAATGTTCATTGTAGCACCATTAGGAAAATGCAGACAAGTAAATAACCCATAATGATATGGCACAGAGAAAACACCCATAAACCTTCACAGACACATGCCATACACAGACATGCATATGCACACACACACACATTCAGTGTGAGGATCCTGTAGTGCTCCAAAATCTTTGCAAGACTCTTGAGATACCAACATGAACAGAGAAGACAAGCTTGCTGGCTTTTTAGTGGAAGCCACAGAAAATAAACAAAACAAGCAAAATAAGACTTTGGTGATGGGTACAGTGTAATAATATATACACACACCAAAGGATGAAGCTATAATCCTGAACATTTAATAGTATTTTAAACAATGTTAAGTCAACAAAATAAGCAAATAGAGAAATAAATAAGAACCTCAAATAATAGTGTTGCCAAAAATATGGTCTGATGAGAGAGTTACCATTTCCAGTTAAATTGGAGGTAATATTTTGCTATTCTCCTAGATAACAGGATCAGTTTTAGAATAAGATAAATTAATATGATGCGACCAAGATTTAAATAGCCTGTGGCATTCAGGACCTATTACAATAGTATTTAATTTTCCCATACCTTTTTTTTCCCCATACCTTTGCTATTTACCAAAATCCTTCTGAGCCATAAGGATAAACCAACTAAAGGAAACACTTAACCACTTCAGACCAGAAACTGTACTAGATTAAAACAGCTATTGGGTGTGTGAAATATGATCAGCATATTTAATGAGTAACCTTGATCAATTGTTTCCAAAGTACTTCACTCCACTGCCACCACCACTGAAGAATAATTTTCCACTGTTTGGCGGCTCTCTGCATGAAACACTCCCTTGCTCCCACATTACTTCAGATCTTGCCTCAAATATCACCTTGTCACAGAGGCCTTTCCTGACAAGCGTATCTATAAAGAGCACCCACCCTTCATTGTTCTTTATACCCTTATTTGTTTGTTTGTTCATTGCCCCAGGTTGCAAATTCCTTGATTGCACATCTCAGGAAACTAGAATATTCCTGGCACATGTAAACACTCAGTAACAATTTTTATTGTTAATGTCTGATCGAATGTATGTGCCCAAGTCAGGACAAGGAGGTCATGTAGGTTGAGGAGGCCTCAATGGGTTGCTAACATTTGAGATAAAACTCAAACATGGGCCTCCCTGGTGACACAAGGGGTTAAGATGCAACCTATGAAGATATCCACAGCCACTGCAGCACAGGTTGGATTCCTGGCCAGGGAGCTACCCACATGGTGCAGCAGACCTTTCCTGTCTCTCCTGCTGCTCCCCTAAGCAGTGTGTTTCAATCAGTCTGCCTGTTCTGCTCCCCATTCTGTCTCTGGTGAATCCTCGCATCCCCAACACCTCTGGCCTGTACCCCAGTTCTTGTATGCTTAAATAAATAAATCTTTAAAAATAAATGAATAAAACCCAAACAATGGAAGGCAATTGCTCCTCCCTCCATCCCCTAGTGATTGGTTCTTCTCTGCCACCTGATTTCAACCCTTTCCCCCCATTGTGATTCTATTTTGGGACTGGTTTCCACCCAGGATTGGCTCCCCTCTGTGATTGGTGCCTAAATGACAATGTCTCCTCTGTGACTGACAGATCGTGTGATTGTATCTTCTTAGCTCTCCCCTGGGATGTGGCCCTCCCCACCTCGTGTCGCCCTTCCCAGGGATATGGTCCCTTTCAGGGAGGAGTCCTCTTCTATGATTCATCCTCCTCAGGAATTCAAGAATATAACCCTTTTCCAAAGGCAGCAGCTGGGTGGAAAAGGAAACCCTGGAATCTCTGGGTGGGTCAGTGCTGACTCCCTCACATACTCTCTTAATTTGTTCCTCCTCTTCCCCATCTCATTTAGATTACATTTTGTATTGGCTGCCCTTAATACAGAATAGCCTGGGCTGAATTGGGATAGTTGAAGGGAGCCAAGAGGAAATAAGAGACTTGGACATTTTACAAGTCTCTGAAATGGGAATTTGAGTGCCTGACCCTCCAAGGAAAGAAATGGAAATTCCAGAAAGGTTGAAGAATCTGACCTAGGACCTATGCTAACTGCTAAGTGAAAATATATCCTTGATATGGAGTTTTCCCAAAACCCAGAAAATGGTAACCTGGAACATTGAGGTTGATGTAGCAGTTCCCTCAGCATCCAGACTGAGCAGAAGCATAGTCCCTAATAGCACAGAGTATGCAGGCAATGTAGTCTCCCACGTTGGGACTGGCAGGCACTGTTGTCCCTCCGGCCTAGGACAATACAGACATTGGTCCTAAGAAGGTGTCAGCATGTATGGCCCTCATATCCAGGATGGGGCAGGTACCATAATTCTTCTTAGGTTAGGACTGTGTACACAGCTTATTCCCTACAACCCTCTCTGTCCCCCTCACAACTGATGAAGACACAGTAGTGCCTCATGGTTCATGAGTGAACAAACACTGAATTTTCTTACAGCTCAAGATGGGGACTTGAAGGATGAGACTGCGGCCTTGTTATCAGTAGCATGGGCTGATATGACTGAAGACCCAATGAAAATCAGACAGCTCTGCAGATGTCAGTGTGGACAGAGGTTGCCCTTAGGATAAGTCTTGCATATTTAGGTACTACTCTGGGGAGAAGAAAATTTCTGGAATAAATTTACTTGGGATTAACTATGATGATCATTTCTGCAAAGGTTATGTTATAAAAAATGTATTAATACCCTCGTGCACACTTAGATTTAAGGAATTAAAATAACCACATTTTCCTAGGTTCTGTAAACCTTTTGCTTCCATGTTAAGAAATAGTGCCCGGAGCACGTGAAGAAGGATGCCCTAAAGATGCCTCTCACAGGACTTCCAGGGAATTCTGGGGTGTTTATTCCTCAGTATCCAAAGGACAACTTTTCACAGAAATAAATCTCCCTTTCCCCCCGCTTCAGCCTCTTTAATAGGTCTTCATAGAGGACCTCAGGCAGCACGGGTGACATGTGAGATGAAAGCTTGACTTTTCCATAATGATGTATCTTCAGCAGCCTGTTTCAACCAGGAAATTCAGTCCTTATATCTGACATTGACAAGAGAGACATTCACATTGATTGCTGCTCTCCTTGTTCCTTTCTGTGGCCAAAGACTTGTTTTTATTAAACAGCGATAGGTCTAGAAAAATCGATTAACTACAGAGTGACCAACAGAAATCATCATCACTACCATTGCCTAAGCTCTATCACATGTCAGGCACCACACAGACACCTCACATGCAAAAGTGTACATCTTCACACAACCAGAGAGGAATGATTATCTGTCTCACTTTCCAAGTAAGAGAGGCAAAAAGAGGTTAATTTGTCCAGTCAGAGAAGTTTTAAGTGTCAGATCAGGATCTCAAAGTTTTTAATCATTCTGTAAATCTTGAAATAGATGGCCAGAGCTGGAGCCAAGCCTCACACCCCACACCCTAGTGACTTCAGGGAGCTGCCAGGAATGGTGATGAGTCCAAAACTCGGCCTGGATCGTGGCAGTCAGTGAGCAGCCTGGAAGGGACCATATGAATGATTTGTGTGCTTTCCCTTCCACAAGTGGGTAATTTGGTCTCCTTTCTTGTTTTGTTTTCTGCCTTTGTTTTTTAATTTGAAATAACACCATCCAGTTGGCGAAGCCTGCAGGGAGAACTGTTTTATTACTTTTTCTAAATATAATGTGAAAAAGTTGCTGACCCAGAGCTCTGTAGTAGGAAGGAATTGTGCAAGGTCATTTAAGAGAAGAATAGATGGCCACTGGGATTGTGGACGGGGCTCTCCGGAACAGACTTCTGTGGTGAACTGAATGCCCACATTTTTGTTCTCCTAATGTACCCATCCCATTGAAGAAAGAACGAGCATTTTCATGAACCATGTTTGTGCATGTGAAGTTATTTGCAAGGAAAGCCTCTGAACCTTGATGGAAATTGTTCTTCCTCCTAGTGGTCACTTAAACTCACCTGCTAAAGAGTTAGCTATTATGCATTTGGGAGAGTCACTGCATGGTGCCTTGACTGTTACTGTCTTTGTTACATAAATCTCTTCAGGATTTATTTCTGGGGAGACAGAGCCCAAGTCCCTCAGTGTCTGACAGTCATTGACACGTGGTCAGTTCTCAGAGGCCAATTGTCAGACTGTCTGATCCCAAATCTTACTCTTTATTTATTTTTCAAAGGTTTTTATTTATTTATTTATACAAGAACCGGGTACAGGCCAGAAGTGGGGGGGGGAGTGAGAGGATTCACCAGAGACAGAGTGGGGAACAGAACAGGCAGACTGATGAAACACACTGCTGAGGGGAGCAGCGGGCGAGACAGGAGAGGTCTGCTGGCCATGTGGGACCCTCGCCCACCAGCCGGGATCGAACCGGTGCTGCAATGGCTGGGGACAGCTTCGCAGTGCGGCACTCAACTGCCTGCGCCACCAAGGGAGACCCCCAAGTCTTACACTTTATAAGGAAGTAAGAATGTACAAACAGCCTTTAAGAATGTTGGAAAGATGGAAAATAATGTGTATGTGCATAAAGACCACTTGGTATGTAACAAGCAATTAATTACTGGTGACTGCAATAATGTATTTCAGAAATAAATAGCCACAAATAGAGCTCAAGTTGTTTTCCTGCAGGGAGTGGGATTATATCTCCTGGAACTCTATAGAGGTCAGTCATCTGTGTCATCATTTAACTTTCTTATCGATCCTAATCCACTCACTGATGAGACCTTCTGGTGATGCTGCCCTGGAAGATGTAATTAAAATGAAAGCAAAGCAAAGCAAAACAAAACAAATGCATCAGAGAATTGAGAAATGAGGGCTGGGAGCAACATGGAAATAAGTTGGAAATACAAAAGAGGTTGTGCCACAACAGTCTCCTGACACAGGAGTAAAGAGAAATTATTTGTAACTTAGAGTTTCTTAAGAAACAGTGAATGCAATGCACAGGGCCCAGGCAAGTCAGGACCCAATCACGAAGTCAAATCCGCTCATGTAAGGCTAGAGGGGATCAGAGAGCTTGTCCAAGATTCCAGAGAAGGTAAATAACTCATCTTCCCTGTTATATTGCATTGTTCTTTCTTCCAGGACACACACACACACACACACACACACACACACACAGAAACACTCTCCTGGGAACCCCTGCAGTCAGTGTATGTGCCCTGGTAAGGCTCCAGAACCCTCTGGTTTCAGGGACATTGCACGTGACACGGGTCTGGCCGGACAGTTTTTCAAATTCCCTAGAGATGGTGATTAATGACACATCATGGACCCAAGCTGGTCCAGGGAAAATGGTGCCCTGGAGAAGTGCAGGAGCTGTTGAAAGTAACAGTTTCTTCCCCATAAGATTATATCCTGGGAGGATGTGAGAGAGTAACTTGTTTAACCACCAGGTGGAGCTTAAGAATAAAGCATCAGAGAGCAAAGCAGAGCCCAGAGATAGAACATGTTCCAGTGACTTATTTTTTTGAGTCCCTAGATTATCATACCTGAAGATAACATACTTGGGTTTTTTTCAGTTATATGAGGCAATAAAATATTTCTATTCCTGGTCAGTTTGTGGTGAGGTTTCTATCACTTTCAACACCAAGAACCCTGAGACACATAATCTCAGCTGGAACTATAATTGGCTCACTAAACCTCTAGGCCAATCTCTTTCTAGTGGGTGTTCCTTTAATAAAGGAGTGGCGGAGGGAAGCTAAGCCCCATTGCAAGATTCTTCATAGCTAATACTCTGCATGTGATCTAGAATTGAATTGCATCTAAATTCAATGGGCAAAGAGAGGAGGCATCCATGATGTTCGTGTGTTCATATCAAGTATACTGGTGAGTCTTCATCTCTCTATCACTGCCAAGGTGGTGGGATCTGGAATTAGTACTTTGGACTGAGACATGCTGATTTACGTCCTGCCTGATTGTGACAAAAGTAGCAGTAATTCTTTTGGCAATTAACTTCTACAGTGATCTTCTGGTTCTCAGTCTTATAGATCCCACCCCAGTATGCCTTCTAGGGATTTTTTAAAGCATCCTATTCCCAGTATTGTATCTTTTCCTGCTTTAGACAGCTTGAGTATGTTGTTTCCTGCAATGCAACTTAGCTAACAAACCAGAAACCCTGCCTTTGGGAAAGGTAATTACTTTCCATGGTTAGATAGCATAGCAAGCCTGGCTCCCCCTAACCAGGGCATCATAATGATGTCAGGTAGCAGGAAGGTGGAGACAGCCCCCTGAACTCCCAGAATTATGCATTGATTATGTGATATGATCCAGCTGATTCAGATTTAGAGTGCAGGAAGGAGAGCGGAAGTGCAGAGATTAGTGCAGGGTGTAAATGGACTGAGATAGAAGAGAGAAAAGATAGTGATAAGCCGTGCACATTCTCGAAAAAAGGGCTTCCTTAGGGTTTGGGAAGAACAGCAGTTGAACCCTTCTGTGCACGAACCCTTCTGTGCATATGTCACAGAAGTCTTTGATTGTGATACAGCCCATTTCAATTCTAGGAGACAGAGATGGATTATTGGTTGCTTCTCAGAGGACATGCTGGGATCACTGGCATAAACCCAATGACCTTATAAATTTATAAGTAATTGGAGTAACTGGGTGCCCTATCATATAGATATGAGACTAGCTGAAGGCATTTTCCAGGTGTCTGGATCTTAAGTCTCAAATAGAGAGTTTGCTTCCTCAAATGAAGAATAGGGTACTGGGTCTTACAGTGTAGTTGGCCCCCAATATTTAGCAATGCATTTACATTTGAGTTCAAGCCACAAATAAGATTCCCTAAATATAAAGACTGCACATTCACTGAGTCAACAACCCTTCTAACTCCCTTCTATCAAGCCTTCCCAGACTCCAGAGCAGCAGTCTAAAAGTGGGGTCCTCTCCCTGCAGCATCAGTGTCACCATGGAACTTGTTAAAAATGCAAATTTTCAAGCCCTACCCAGATCCAAAATATCTGAGCTTTATCATAGATAATTAAATGGAAATTAAATGGAAACAAAATGTGTGATAATTCTAGAGGCCAAGAACCTGCAGCCACTTTGTTGACACTCCCACATTTGTGTACTTTTGTGTATGTATATTTAGGTTTTTACCCACATTGTCACATGTTTGCATTGACTCCATAAGGCTTCTGAAAGCTATACTCATCTTTCACATTTTCACTCAAGTATCTCTTGGCCTGTTTGCCTCCGAACTTTTCATATCTTCTTTCCTGGTGCTCATCCTCCCCCCACTGAGTTTTCTGTGATAGATTGTACTCTAACTCACTGTTTATATGTCCAGAGTAACTGTTGTTGGTATAGGTCTAGAATCCACTTACCTTTTACCTGTTCATGACATCCTTATTTTAGTTTTATAAATCCTGCCTTCTTCAGTCTCAGTTGATGTAGTTTGTATGGAATTGAACCCACATCCCCACAAAAAGCCTAACAGTCAGATCTGCCAGTCTTGTTCTATTTCATGGACTCAATGATTGACTCACAGGAGGGCATATAACATAAATGGGTCCAAGGAGAGTTAGTCTACGAAGTTTGGCTTCAAATATTAGGAAATATAATTTTATTTTTTACTAGGTGGGGGAGGCTAAATTGGTGTAATAGGAGAAATCTTGCAGCACAAAGCTAAATTTCAGGGAAGCAAAGAGGAACAATGGAGACAAATTACCAGCACATTTTGAAAACCTGAATCTGTCAGTGTGTGTAATCACACTGTGTGAATTGTCAGCTTTATGTACTAACAAAGACTTTGGCATTTTTTTGGTTTACTTTTTCCCATATCAGTGTGAATTTAATTTTTACTCACTATTTGCAAAAGAAAGAGTCCTTGACCTTGGTGATCCCATTAAATCTGGGCGATGGGGCTCGAGATGGCAAAATAGGATATACTTGTGATTAATTCTCCCACATTCACAACAAATCTTCCCATAAGTATGGGCTAATCTGTGTATAACCAGACTTGAAGCCCAGACAAATAGAACTTCCAAAACAAAGGATAAAAATACAGCACCCAGATGGATGGGGAGAGAGACATTCTTCACCAGGGAAGGAAATGTATCACAAGATTAACAAGGCATGCTTGGGAAGAGATCTCTAAAGAGAAGAATAGGGTTTTAACTAAAATTGAAGTTTCAATGATAGTTAGACAAAGAGTTTATTAGAAATCAAAGTAAGTATTTGAACTCTGGAAATAGTCTGACAGTTTTTACTCTGTAAGAGCCATTTCAATAAACATAAGTTTAAATTTAGTTTATGTAGGTAGGAACAGTGAATCGTTGACTTTTATAATGTAATTATTCTTGATAAGAGGGGATTCTATTTATAAATTTTCTTGACCTAAAGATATCAAAGATATCACTATCATCACCTCTAGCTGATGATAGTGGAAGACAAGGTAGGATTTAAATTTTTCCTTTCTAATGAATGGTGAATGGACTACAGAGATGCAAAGACTAGATACCCATTGTTAAATCTTTTTTTATCTGACTTTACCTTCATGCAGCAAGTTCCTACCTATAGGATTGAGCCTGTGAAGGTGACTTTTCTCTCTTGCCCACTAGAGTAGGAGTAGGGGCCCCCAGAAACATCACAATATGTTTATAATGAGAAGACTGTGCCTAACACCCTAACTCTATGGAACAGCATACCAGAGATCCTGCAGGAAACCTTGCAGTGAAAACCAGAGTGAACTGAGCACAGGAAAGTCAAGGAAAAAGTAGAAATTAATAAAAACTGGGCCTCCCCGGTGGCACAGCGGTTGAGCACTGGGTTGCGAAGCTGCCCGCGGCCTCTGTGGCGCCGGTTCGATTCCCGGCTGCTCCCCGGCCACCGGAGGAGGGTCCCACATGTCGCACAGACCTCTCCTGCCGCCCGCTGCTCCCCTCAGCAGTGTACTTCAGTCCTTCTGCCTGCTCTGCTCCCCGCTCTGGCTCTGGTGAATTCTCTCACCCTCCCGCGCTTCTGACTGTACCCAGTGCATGTATAAACAAAACAAACAAACAAACAAATAAATAAATAAAACATGCCTCTATTAAAAAAAAAAAACTATGAAAAAAATCTAAAAAAAAAAAAAGAAATTAATAAAAACTAATCCTGCACCCCTCCTACCAGAACTTGTGTTCATTCTGCCTCCTGGAGGACCCTCTCATATTAGCCAAAGCCATGTGTGGAACCATGACAAGGTGGGACCATGACAAGTCAAAACCATGACAAGGCATCTAGGAAAGAGGGTGCATTGCTGGAGAGCAGCAGACATGGGGGCACAGAGCAAGATCTATCTATTAGCTTGACTTTGAGTCTCATAACACAGAAAAACTATAACTTGAAATGGTTCCAAACACCTGAACTTACCTATAGGAGCGGTTACAACTGAAGCCTATACTTGCTATTCAAAACGCCTACCATATCCACTCCAGGTTGAGATATACAAAACACCTGTCATTTCCCAAAAAGAAATGTTTCACAAGGAAATTAAAATTCCTGAATCTATGGGAGGTGAATTTTTGATGCCTGTTACCCTGCTACTCTTAAATAACTACTAATTCTAGCCAAGTCCCCCAATTACTCCAACAGGTAAAAAATCAATACTTGAAAACATATCCCTACTAAAACCCACACAATATAGTAAATGAAACTATAGAAGAATACTGGAACAACAGAACCTGGAAGGGAGACTCAAAGCAGTGGAATTATGGAGCATGGCACAAGAAAAATTCAGGACAACATTCCAGGAAATGCTGATGGAATTAAAAAAAAAAAAAAACAAAGGGTACAGAACAACAGAATAAAGATAATGAAAATGTGAAGCACTACAATCAGAAATAATGGAGTTAAGAAACATGATAGCTTATTTTAAAAATACAACTGAAAACCTCAATAGCAGAGATGCAAAAGCAATGGAGAGAATTAATGATCATGAAAACATAATATTGGAGAACACAAGAGTAGATCAGATAGAGAAAAAAAGATTAAAAAATGAACACAATATAAGAGCTATGGGACAATATGAAGAGAAATAATATCTGTACCACAGGGATCCCAGAAGAAGAAGAAAAAGAAAAAATAAATACAGAAAACCTATTTAAAGAAATAATCACTGAAAACCACTTCAATCTGGGAAATGAGCCAGACATTGTGATCCAAGATGCCCAAAGAGTTCCATACAAAATAGTACCAAACCAAGACACATAATACATCAAGACACATAATAATAAAGCTGTCAAGAATCAAGAAGGACAGAATGTTAAAAATATCAAGAGAAGAAATGGTAACCTACAAGGGAACACCACTGTGACTTTCAGCAGACTATTAAGGAGAAACATTACAAGCACAAAGAGAATAGAAAAAGATATTTTAAATACTTAAAAACTTCTAGCCCAGAATCATTTACACAGCAAAATTAATAACCAAGAGAAAAGTAAGAGGAAGTAGCATCACTGAAAACCAAAACCTGAAAGAATTTATCAATACCAAGCCTCACATGAAAGAAATCTAAATGGATTATTATAAAGCAACAGAACATTGAATATGGAGGCAAAAGAAATCTAAATTACTTAACATGGAGGAAATGGAGGAAAATAACAATGTGATCCACGAGAACCTGCCAAAGGAAAGAAAGACCAACAGGTTACACAGATAACCCATCATATACTAACCTCAGTAGGATCCTCAAACAAAAAATAAGACAAGTAACACATAAGACAGTGGAAATGGAACATAAACAAAACATAATAGGAAGACCACAAAAAATAAAAAAGACAAGACAAACTAAAACTAAATCCAAAACCAAAAACAGAGCAATAATCACCTTAAACATAAATGACATGAACTTAAAAGTCAAAAAATGTATCGTGGCTGAATGGACTTCAAGATAAAGTCCAATGTTTTGCTGTTCATAACAAATTCACCTTACCAAAAAAAGACAAACATAGACTTAGAAATAAGGACTGCAAAAAGTTATGCAAGTAAATGGCATTAAAAAATCAGTAATAGGTTCTCCCCTGGTGGCACAGCAGTTGAGAGCTGGGCTGTGAAGCTGCCTGCAGCCTCTGCAGCACAGGTTCTATCCCCGGCCGCTGGCAAGGGTCCCCTCAGCAGTGTATTTCGTCGGTCTGCTTGTTCTGTCCCCCACTCTGGCTCTGGTGAATTCTCACACCGTTCTGTGCTTCTGACTGTACCCAGTGCTTGTATAAATAAATAAATTAATTAAAAAATCAATAATATTTATACTTACATCTGACAAAATAGATGGTCCATTAAGAAAGGTAATAAGAAAAAAAGGACACATTGCTGTGATAAAAAAGGCTATGACAACAAGAAGAAATAACACTCATAAATATATATGCACCAAATCATGTAGCACTGAGATGAATAAGAATAACAGAGCTAAAAAGAGATATTGATAAATAGGGGACCTTAATACCTGACAGTAATGAACAGATCAATAAGACACAACATAAACAAGGAAAGAATGACATTCAATGAGGAGGTAGGCCAAGCTAGAGAACACTTCACCCACAAACTGTGGTATACACATTTTTTCAAGTGCATGTGGAACATTTTCAACAATAGTCCATCTTGTGAGATAGACATCAATAATCAATACAACCCTAAAGATCAAGATTACATCTGGTAACTTGTTTAACCACAATGCAATAAAACTAGGAATGAATTATATAAAATAGGAGAAACTATGAATACATGGATATTAAGAAATATACTATTAAGGAGCATATTGCAACTGAATAAATTGAAATAGCAACTGGATAAAAGAGGAAATCAAAGCAGACATTTAAAAAGTTAGATGAAAGAGAATGATGATACAAATTACCAGAATCCAATTTACATCATACAATTATATTAAAAGTGATTCTAAGGGGCAAGATTACTGTGCAGACCCATGTCAAAATGGAAGAAACTTTTAAAACCTAATACCACATCTAAAAATAAAAATAAAATAAAACCCAAAATTAGTGGAAGGAGGAAAATAGTAAAAATAAGAACAGAAATAAAGTAGAGACCAAAAAGACTAAAAAAAATCAATGAAACTCAGCATTGGCTCATTGAGATGATAAACTAGATAGGCCTCTATCTAGGCTAACAAAAACAAAAGAGAGAGAGAGAGAGAGAGAGAGAGAGAGAGAGAGAGAGAGGACACTAAAACCAAACCAGAAATGGAAGAGGAGACATCACTACAGATTGCTCAGGATACAAATGATTACTATGAACAAATAATTTGCAAAAAAAATTCAATAATGTTGACAAAATATATATATGAAAAATAAATAAGAAAGATAAATATATAGTGTGATTCACCAATTAAACAAAATGTAATCATATCAATAGTTACAGAAAAATTGATATAATTCAGCATTGATATATGATAAAAGCTCTCAATAAGATGGGCATAGGAGGAATATCTTTATACCTAAAGATCTTCATACCTAGGTAACTTTATACCTAAAGATAATAGACGCCATATGGGATAAATCTGTAGGCAACATCACACTCAATAGGGAAAAACCTTTAAGATTAGGAACAGGACAAAGATGTTCACTCTCACAACTATTTTTTAACAAAATATTGGAAATCATGAATGGAAAAAGTAGGCAAGAAAACGAAAAAAAAAGTATCATATACAGTTTGGAAAGAAAGACATAAAATTGTCACTACATGAAGATGACATGAAACTCTACATAGAAAACACTAAAGACTCCACCAAGAAGTGATTTGAAATAAAGGAATATAGTAAAATTGTAGGCTGCAAAACAAATATAAAAATATCTGTTGCAGTTCTGTATGCAAGCAAGGAACTAAGGAATGAGGGAAACAAAAACATAAAATATATGAATAAATTTAATCAAGGTAATGAAGGACCTGTACATTGAAAACTTTAAGACACTTTTACAAAAAATTGAAAAGGATACAAAGCAATGGAAAAATATTCATGAATCAAAAGAATCAATATTGTCAAAAGGGCCATTCTATTTAAAGCAATATACAGATTCAGAGTGTCCCCAATGGCATTCTTCACAGAAATACAACAAAAAATGAAATCCACAAATTTGTCTGGAACTACAAAAGACCTCAACTAGCTAAAACATTCTAAAGAAAAAATTGAAAATGAAGCTCTCTGACTTCAAAATACTACAAAGTTACGGTAATCAAAACAGTATGCTATTGAAACAAAATGAGCACACAGATTAATAGAATAGAATTAAGAACTCAAAAATAAAACCACACATCTTTGGGACAATAAACTTATGACAGAAGAACCATGGGCATACAATGGAGAAAGAAAAATCTCTTCAATAAATAGTATGGGAATACTGAACAGTCACATTAAGAAAAAAATGAAACTAGATCAGTTTTTTATATCATATTACTATGGAAATATCATAATACTGTTACATATTATAGACCATTATCTTACACCGAGTCACTAAAATCAATTCAAAATGGATTAAAGACTTTAATATAAGATATGAAGCCATAAAATACATAGAAGAACACATAGGTAAAAAAAAAATCTTTGACATCAGGCCTACCCTGGTGGCGCAGCAGTTAAACGCTGGGCTGCCTGCAGCCTCTGCAGCACTGGTTCATTCCCCAGTCCCTGGTGAGGGTCCCACAAAAAAAAAAAAAAAAAAAAAAAAAAAAATCTTTGACATCAATCTTAGTGATTTCTTTGTGAATTCATTTCCAACAGCTAGAGAAACAAAAAAGAACATAAACAAAAGAGAATACAAACAAATGAATCTACATTGAACTAAAAGGCTTCTGCACAGTAGAAGAAGCCATAATTAAAATGAAAACGTAGCCTACTGAATGGGCAAAGATATTTGCAAACCATAAATCAGAAGAGGGGTTAATATCCAAAATATGTAAACAACTTCTACAACTCAACAACAAAAATATATACAAGATCAAACATTTAAGGTCCTCTAAGCAAAAGCTCTTAGAATAGACATTTTAATAAGGGGCCAGGAAAAAAAAAAGACTATAAAAAAGTAAAAATCAAAATCAACAAGCAACTATAAACCAGAGACACATTAGGTTGGGGGAGGGGAAGAAGGGAGTAAGATCAAAACAAAGGGGGGGAATTTTATGGGGACTATAACTAAGATGAAAATGCATACATTGTGCAAAAATGAAAAATGATGTAAAAAAATACAAAATAAAATAAAAAGAATACACATTTTACCGAGGGAAGTAGATGAACAATAAACGTGAAAAAATGCTGTAGTCACGGGCAGAAAACTGCCATCCAACTATAGCACTGCCACTCAGTCCGCAGCCTTGGGGAGAGAGAGATGAAAATTGTAGAAGGGCACGCCCTTCAGTGAGGAGAACCATGGAGGAGCTGGGTACTCCCAGCAGGCCAGGGCTCTAGTGAAAAGAACAACTCCCTCAGCTCGACCCCTCGAAACTGGCACTGACCTCCTGACACGCACTGACAACATGAAGGCCGCCCACTCCCAGGTACGAATCCCAGGCAGGAGGGATATCTGTGGTGCCACAAACCTACTGAATGGAAAAGCACACTGTTACGTCAGACACCTGATAAGGAGATATTATTCAAGATCTACAAATAACTCATACAACTCAACAACAAGGCCCAATGAAAAAATAGACAGAAGAGCTCAATAGATACTTCTACAAAGACATACAGAGGGCCAGCCGGCACATGACCAAAATGCTCACCATCACTTAATATCAGGGAAATGTAAATCAAAGCCACAATTAGATACTGTCTTACAAGTGTGTGTGAGAAAGGGCTGTATCAGAAAGACCAGAAACAAGTGTTAGTGAAGATGTGGAAAAAAAGAAACCTTACACTGTTGTTGGGGTGAAGCCCGGTCTAGTCTCTATGGAAAACCGTTTGGAGGTTTCTTAAAATATTAAAAATAGATCTGTGGAATGATTCAGCATTTGCACTCCCAAAGAGTATAAAAGCAAAGAGTATACCCAAAGAGTATAAAAGCACTAATTTGAAGGTGTATATATATATACAACACTATGCGACACTATTTACAGTAGTCAGTTTATGGAAACAACCTAAGTGCCCGATGACAGATGAGCTCAGCTATAAAACACGACGATCTCTTGCCATTTGAGACATGAATGTGAAGTTATGCAAATATGGGGGTGCCAGTGTTTGTGGTTGTATCACCTGTGTGCATACAATTGCAAGACATGAGTCAGGCTCATAATGCAACAAGAGGATTTATCTACAAGGGGGAAAATGGGAAAAAATGAAAGCATTTCTAAGGCCACAAATGGCCAGCTGTCCCACCCCACTGCAGGGAGTGTCTGCAGTGTCCAGTAGTCCAAATCAAAAGATGCTCATGCAAGAGGGTGTTGTCTCTTTGATGAGAACCTGGAGCTGGTGGCACATTGAAAAGGGGTGGACCAGGATCCAAGTCCCAGTGGCAGTGAGAGGTAGTCACGGGTAGCACTGCCGAGGTGGCATCCAGCAGTAGCAATGCAAAAGCCAGGCTGGGCAGCGCTGGATACAGCAGCACCAGGAGAAAGTGCCAGATATGCTGGAAGCAGGGGAACCAGAGAGACAGTGGTACTGGAGGATAAAAAGCATAGACAGCTCTTAGAGACGCCAGTCATCTCTTAGTGGAGTCTGGGCACAGGTGAGCTGTGTTGGCCAGTGCCAGTCAGCAGGCAGTGATGGGGAGGATCAGCACCAGTGTTACAGCTCTGAGAGGGGCTGGGCAAGGTGAGCAGCACACAGCTCTTTTAGAGGGGCTGCCAGGAGATCAGATGCCATTGCACAGCTCTTTCAGAGGCACTGGGCATAGGCCAGCGGCACCTATCAGCAAGTGCTGTGGAAGCAGAGCTGGAGGCATGAGCAGTGGTGCCAGAGCATCATGCACCAGCACTCAGGAGGGAGCAGCAAGAAGCAGAGATCAGATGTGAAGGCCTTGATGAATGAGTCTGAAGTAGACTCATTCTCAGTGAATGAAGGTCTCCAGCTCTGCATGCGCAGTCTGCTGCCTGCTCATGTTCCCCTTGGGGCCCTTTCTTTCAAGCCTGATTGGTTCTTTTTCAAAACTAGCACCATTCCCAAGACTTGGTAGGCACTGGTGCTCAAGCCAGGTTTGTCCATTTATAAAACCAGCCAGTTTCAAAACTGACACCCTATTGGCGCATCCACCTCCCTGGCACTGAAGTCGGTGGCCGCGGTGGGGCACAGCAGAGCCAGGGGAGTTCCACTGCATCTGCTTGCGGAGGGTGCCCCCCAGTGGAGCCGGGCAAGCTGTGCTGCACCCATGAGTGCAGGGGCTCCTCTAACAGATGGAACTGGAGGGGATAATGCTTAGCAAAATAAGTCAGGAGAAAGACAGATACCTGATAGTTTCACTCATATGTGGAGACATAAAACGAAGGAACAGACAGAAACAAACCCTAGAAACTACATCTGCCAGAGAAGGTTACTTGAGGGGGGCAAGTAGGGTGGAAAGCAAAGAGAGGGGAAGCTCAGATGGGCCACAGGGGAGGACTCGGTGTGGGGGCTATAGTGTTCTAACACACATCTGAGGAGGGGGTACCTGTACCCTAAAACATACACAGTGCTGTAAACTAACACCACCTCAATAAAAAGATAATGCACACAGAAAAGGAGCTTGGACTACATTTGTCTTACCAATGCCAGGTTCCTACAAGGTGTTGGGTTCACGTTGAACTGTCAAGAAATGTTGAAAGACCTGAGGAAGATCAACAAAGCAAAACTCCACTACTCTATGTCTTCATCATTCGCTGCACCTGCCATGAGCCCATCTCTCCATTGCACAGTTTGCCTTGCGGGCCTTTTCTGCCCTGAGTGCCTGAGTGCCCTGCCTGCTCAGCACCTATGAGAGCTCAGAAGACAGGAAACACCCAGGATGTCTGCACCCTGAGACCGGCTAAGGGTTCCTCAACAAAGCTGAAAGCCTTTTAGTTCAGATGTTCAAACCACCCTGCTGTCTGCTGACAGCCCCACCGTGGGGACAAAACACGTTTATAACCCATCCGTTTGAAAATGGCTCTGCATGCTCCCAGCAGGAATTAATTCTCGCTTTAGAATGTAACTACCCTGGGGGCCTCCCTTGTGGCGTAAAGGGTTAAGCACCACACTATGAAGCAATCCACACCGTCTGCAGCACGAGTTCCATCCCCGGCCGGTCAGGGAGCAACCCACATGGTATGGCAGACCTCTCCTGTCTCGCCCGCTGCTCCCCTCAGCAGTGTATTTCAGCCAGTCTGCCTGTTCTGTTCCTCACTCTGTCTCCAGTGAATCCTCTCACCCCCTGCATCTCTGGCCTGTACCCTAGTCTTGTATGCATAAATAAATAAATCTTTAAGAAAATGTAACCACCCTGTCATCCAAAAGACATCTGTCAGTCAGGTGGCCAAATAGTGGTGGCCAGTAAAGTTGGGGGACACTTAAAGGGGAGAACTTGTCATAGAAAATAGCATCTTCATGCCAGTAACTCTTCTTAGAATGATGATTCCACAGTTGGCTCAACTGTCAGACAGCGGTGGGCAGAGGAAGCAGGCAGCTCACCTGGGAGTGGACTGTCAGTAGCTGCCCTGGCAAAAAAGCATGAACTGAGCCTGCTTCTGCCCGAGGAAGGCTGTGACCCACAGACTGGGTAGGGGCTCACTTTTCTGCTCACTTTTCATGGGGGGTTAGAAGTCCTTCTAGGAGCCATTTGCCCATTGGGGCCCTGGCAAACCCTGGATGTGAAATTCCAGGGGGTGGGCCGCCAAGGAGAGCCCTCATATTCCACTGTCTTGATTGGGGTGCAGGGGATGGAATGAGAGGAGGTCAGGCGGTGAGTAGGGAGAGAGGACAAGTGCTCAGGACATCAGGGAAGCCCCAGCCCTTCTCTAACCACAGGTGAAACTGTGAGTCCCAGTCACCAGTCTCTCCTTGGACACATACCTCAAACCTGGAACCTGAATCATACCTGGAAATGCTGAGCACGGAGTCCCTCTGGCATCAAGGGCAGGGCCCTGCATCAGGAAAGAGCTTAAGAATGGACTCGGAGAAATAAGCCAGAAAGAAAAAGAAAAATACCGGATGGTGTCACTCATAGCAGGAATCTAGAAAACCTAAATAAGGGACCAGGAAAAAGACTAATTGCTATAAAGTAAAAATCCAAATCAACAAGCAACGTTAGACCAGAGATATACTGCAGTTGGGGGGAGGCAGAGGAGAAGAGGGATTAGGGTCAGAAAAAGGGGGTGGGAATTGTATGGGGAATATAACTGAAATGAAAATGCATACATTATGAAAAAATGAAAAATGATGTAAGAATTATATAAAATAAAATAATTCATTAAAAAAAAAATGGACTCAGCCCCCTCCTTCATGTGCAAAGACACAGGCCCCAGAGGATTAAGAGTTTTGCTGAAAGAAACAAATGTAGGAGCTGAATTGGAAATAGAATTTCAGTCTCTGGACTTCTAGTCCAGGCACCCTTAGTTATTATTTAGGATTAAATATTTGACAGCCCCAGCCTCTTCTCTGAAGGTGTTTCTCACCCTATCAGAAGTTTTAAGTGTCCTTTCATCAGACATATCCTGGATGTAGGTGCATGTGTGTTGAGCAATAAGTTATCCTGCAGCTCCACCTGCTGGATGTTTGGACGACGTGTGTATTAAATCTGGGAAGGACTGAACTGGAGGGGTCAGGACACAATTTCATTTTTGCCAGTGCAATATGCGCCTTCCCTCTATCACAAACTGTGGGGAGTCAAAACCTCTCTCCTCAAATCAGGTGTGAATGTGATCCCAACCTCAGTTTTCCTTCTGTGTTTCCCTTTTCAGGTTCTGAAAAGAGTGTGGTCTGGAGAGCTGTGTGCTTGCCCTGGTCTCCCCACTGGATGGGGTGTCTCCCCAGGGAAAGAGTCTTCCGGTTTGTTGGTTGATCTATTAAATTGTGTATCTGGGGCCTCCCCCGTGGTGCAATGGGTTGAGCGCTGCGCTGTGAGGCTGTTTGCAGCCTCTGCATCACGTATTTGATTCCCGGTCAGACTGGGGGATAGCCACATGGTGAGGCAGACCTCTCTTGTCTCACCTGCTGCTCCCCTCAGCAGTGTTTTTGGTCCATCTTCCTGTTCTGCTCCCTGCTCTGTCTCTGGCCTGTACCCCCGTTCTTGTATAAATAAATAAATCTTTTAAAAAATTGTATATCTGGCACCAACTCCAGGGCGTCGACTATAAGAGTTCAAGTGTTTCTTAAAGGGTGGGAAGAAGGGAGGCAGGGAGGTCAGGACTCTCACCGAAGACATCTTTGAACACCTGTCCCAGACCATGGAGATCCTGACTGTGGGATCACTCATGGACGGGCAGGTGGAAGGATGAAGAAAGGTCTTGCTCCCAAAGTTTCCTTCTATCAGACACACATGTCTGACCAATCACCTGGTGGCCCTGTTCTGTCCTGTTCTAAAGTGAGCTTGAGGCAGGTGTCTTATTTACCCTTTAGTATCCATTCCATACTGCTTTCAAATTCATCCAATTTTTCTCTTTCATTCATTCACCAAGCAACTCAGATAGCTTGCCTGTGGGCAGGTGACACTGATTCCAAGAAAAATAAAATGCAGTTCTTGCCCTCAGGAGCTGCAGTCTCTGGGGAAAGGGCAGAAGGGCAGGGTAGTAGAGGTAGGGAAGTCAGTTAACAAACCAGGAAGATATATATGTGTGTGTATACACACACACACACACATATACACACACACACACATACATACATACATAGCCCACAAGAGCTGGGGTACAGGCCAGAGAAGAGATGTGGGGGGTCAGAGGATTCACCAGAGACAGAGTGGGGAGAAGAACAGGCAGATGGACTGAAATACACTGCTGAGGGGAGCAGCAGGTGAGACAGGAGAGGTCTGCTGGGCCATGTGGGTAGCTCCCTGGCCAGGGATTAAACTCGTGCTGCAGAGGCTGCAGATTGCTTCATAGTGCAGTGCTTAATCCTTTGCACCACTGGAGGCCCCAAACTGGGAAGATCTTGGTGAATTTTTGAAATCAAGTGGGTGGTGAGAGTGAACTGTCAGGAGGAGGTTTGAACAACATGACTATGAGGCTGTCCTGGAGGCTCATTGCCTGTGGATTTTGCAGATATTTTCTTTGTGTTTGCAGAGACCAGAAATTGGGTGTCCTGGTCATTGTTGTTAAAAAAAAAAAAAAAAACAACAGTTTCTGAGAGCCCATTGGAATGACTCATTCTGGCATCAAGATCCAACTAACCTGAACTAGCCATACAGCTGGCTCTGTGGTTTTAAGGAAAGTTTCAGTCCCGGTGAGGTGGGGGCTGGCTGATGCTCATTTTCCTCCTAAGCAGATGCATCAGAGAGTATTCTAACAGGGAAAGAAAGTGTAACTAATGAAATTAAATTCAAGGAAGAAAGATGAGCTCTGCTAATGATTAATGTTCAACTTAATAGATCAGCAGGACATGCTGAGTTGAGAAGTAGCCCAGAGGGTTCCAGTCTGATGCCCATGTAAAGGAAGACAATGAAAGCAACAATTTCAGCCTCTTAGCTCCCCCACCCCCCAGCTTGTCTTTGAGGAAACACAATTATTAATTACTCTGAAATGTCAGTTGCTTTGCTTCAAAGTAGCTACTTCCTCAACTACTTTCTGATCTCCCCTCCCCATGGGGACCGCCTCCCCTGTAAACTGTGAATTGCAATGTGAAAATTGAGTCTTCTATTTGAAATAGAATTTGGGCCTGGGATCCATCATTGACACACTAAATTTTCACAAATCACCCCAGTGTTGCTTGTGTGGAGGGAGGTCCCATACCTGCCCCCAAGGGAGGCTCAGACCAGTACAGAACTAAGGCAGGGGGCTTCTGAAGGAGACAATCCAGCTACCTGAGGTCTCAGGTAAGCCAGCACGCCAGGACCCCAGGAAGCAGCAGCACTGTCCTCCTGATGCTTTTTCTTTTCTAGGTGTAAGTGGCAGGTGGGAGAAGACTGCTCCCCACCAACCCTCCCCCACCTTAGGAATGCATGGTTTCCTTCCTTCAAGGTCTTCCTTCTTTGGGATTGTTGGCGCCCAGGCGTGGGCCAGGCCCTGGGATGAAGAGGACGAGCAGTCACTAAGGACACGAGGCCTGGACCCTGCAGTTCACGCGCGAGCCCTGCGGGGTCTGGGAAGTGGACAGCGGGAAGTGAAGCCCGGAGCACAGAGCAGGCGGGCACAATGGCGTGGCGCAGGGAGGGGCGGCTGCGTGACAGCCCAATAATACCCCTATTTTGGACTCCGTTGTATTTAACTCTGCAGTCTTTAAAATAATGTAATCTCTAGGACTCTGCGGCTTCCCAAAATCCTATTGACCTGTGAGTCGGATAAGAATTGATCTCATTTGTGTCTGAATGAATGAATGTTGTCTGTGCAAGCAGCAGACTTCAGGGCCAGGCTGGTGTCCAGCATAATAAAAGCAGATGCCTGCTTTGTGGTTACAGATGGGCACAAGAGCTGCCTGCCGTCCTCTCTTACAGGCCTGCGGGGGGCTGGGGACGAGGGGACCCAGAGCTGGAGGCCTGCCTGGGAGCTTGTTTGCTGAGCGCCTCATGACCTTGCTGGCGGTGTGTCTGATCAGCTATTTCCCCTGTGACTAAATATTTGGTCACAGTAGCAGCAGAGAATTCCATCAGCGGACAGCTCTATTTTTAAGGCCCGCGTTTTGTTTTCTCTTTCCCAGGAGGTAGCCCTTCTGGCAGGCTAAGCATCTCTCACTGACAGCCACCCTTGCATAATGTTAACCAGGTGCCTGCTACTTACTGGAAGGCAAGGAAATGCAATGAAAAAAGATGGAATGGATAGGTTGTGTTCCTTGGGGTGAAGGCAGTTTCTGTGCAATTGGGGATCTAGTTACCCAGCCACGGTGATGCCTATTTGCTTGCTCCTCTGTGTGCAGGTATGTGCACGCTCACGGACCCAGACACAGACACGTGCGCACACAATGGTATGAAGTTACAACCTGGTCTACCCTCACCTTCCCAAAGCATCCCCTTCTCTGGCCCAGTTAGCCAGAACATTCACTTATTCTGTCTTCTAATGTTTCTCTGCTCCCTCTTTGGGACAGCTGAGGGCCAGCTGGTCTGCTTCCAGGCTACTCTTTACTTTATTCCTTCAAAAGCTAATGGAAGAGTCTTCCTTGTAGCCCTTCCTCCTCAAGGGATGTGGCAGGACACGCTGCATGCCCAGAGCCCTCCAGCGCTGACTGCTCCTGTCCTACAGGTGAGTGTGAGCATTGTGACCTTGCTGTACATATGCCACACATGACCTGGAGGTAGCACAGTGGGCAATGCTTCTGCCTTCTGAGTAAAGAGGACTGGTCCATTTTGAGACTCATATGTCTCCCCCTTGTAGGACAGGGACAAGCGGGCATGGCTGGAAGTCAGTGTAGTAGACGTTCACCTTTGGGCACCTCTGAAAAGATGCTCCTCCCAAACATATGCTTCAAAGATCCCACTCTTCAGAGGCACAACTCTAATCCGGATCTCCTACCACCTGCTTACCCCTCCCTCAGCATAGAGGCTGGTCTGCTAGCACCTGAGCCATGTGGTCCAATCAGAATATGGATATGTTGGGTGGAGTTAATGGTGAAGAACATGACCCTTACGTACTGTGCAATTTAGGGCAGGCGTCAGTCCCGGAGAAGGGAGAAGGGTATAGCCTGCAGAGAAGCAGAGACAATAAGGAGCCTGTACTCCTGGTCGTGCCAGGGTGGGAGCATTTCTCCTCTGCCAGGTGCTTGTCGGGACTTCTGCCCATGCCTCTGGGACCACGCAGGCCAGGAGGAGGTAGGGCATATTCAGAGGGCGAAACAGAGTATATGGCATTGTTGGAAAAAACTACAAGACTTGATAACATGCCAAATTTGTAATTGATCTCAAGGGAAGGTGAACTTAAAATAAATAACAGAAGGGTGATCTTTGCTACTGCTTGTGGAGAAATGGAGACACACGAGGGCGAGGCCACCTCCCTGCGTGCAGTGGTAGATACTGTGCGGTGTGGAGAACCTTAATCTAGACCTGCGGCTGCCGCTTGCGTGTCCTCCAGGGGCTCCCGGATAAGCCAGAAGAAAGTGAAAAGTGTGTTCAAGAGAACTTGGAAAACATTTTCCTTAAAAAGATACCAAATGGGAGAGAACTGGGGTTCTTTGGCTTTCTTCCAAGGAGAACATTTGACCAAGATATCTGAACATCACAGGAAGCCCTTGTCCACAAAGCTCATTCAGAAGGGAAGCTTTTGTTGTTCTTTTATTCTGGATTTAAGAGTTCTTTCTGACAACTGGGCTAAATAGCATCTCTGGATATTTTTCTGTAGCCTCACACTTACTGTGCTGAAGGCCAACATGTCACCCTCAAAGATCTCAGCTAGAGAATCTTGAAGTACCAATGGGTAGTATGGCCTTTAGAGGGCTACCAACAAAAACAAACTTTAGGGCCTCTCCTGGTGGCACAGTGGTTGAGCGCTGGGTTGGGAAGCTGCCTGCAGCCTCTGCAGCGTCAGTTTGATCACTGAGAGTCCCACATGGCTCGCAGACCTCTCCTGCCGCCCGCTGCTCCCCTCAGCAGTGTATTTTGTCAGTCTGCCTGTTCTGCTCCCCGCTCTGGCTCTGGTGTGCCCTCCTGCACTTCTGACTGTACCCAGTGCTTATATAAATAAATAAATCTTTAAAAACAAACAAACAAACAAAGAAACTTTAAAGCTAGGTAAGCAACCAGTGAGAATGGCACATATTAAAAAAACTAGCAACAACAAATGTTGGCTAGGGTGTGGAGAAAAAGGAACTCTCCTGCACTGTTGGTGGGAGTGCAAACTGGTCCAACCACTATGGAGAGCTGTGTGGAGATTTCTGGACCTACTAAACATAGAGCTTCCATATGATCCAGCAATTCCACTCCTAGGTATTTACTCAAAGGACACAGAAACATCAATTCCAAAGAACACCTGCACCCCTATGTTTATAGCAGCACTATTTACAATAGCTAAGCTTTGGAAACAGCCCAAATGCCCAAAAATAGATGACTGGATCAAGAAGATGTGGTACATATATACCATGGAATATTACTCAGCATTCAAAAAAGATAAACACATGCAATTTGCAGCAACATGGATGGCGCTGGAAGGGACCCTGCTCAGCGAAATAAGCCAGAAAGAAAAAGAAAAAATACCGGATGGTCTCACTCATAGCAGGAATCTAGAAAACTTAAATAAGGGACCAGGAAAATGAATAACTATAAGAAAGTGAAAATCAAAATCAATAAAAATCTATGAACCAGAGACACTTTTTGGGGGGTGGGTGGAGGGAGGGGAGGGATTGGGGTCAAAATGGGGGGGTTGAAATTGTATGGGGAATATAAAAATAAAATTTATTATAAAAAAAAATAAAGCTAGGTAAGCAAAATGCAGACAACAGCAACGTTGCCTCACGTCATCATGTAGGTAAGAATAGTTGCAGAGTAGTCCCCGCCACCGTCGCTGCCACATAGTTTAATCCACTTTAATGGCATGAAAAAGAAATTAATTTTAACACCTTAACTCTGGGCAGGTGGCTCCAATTCTACTTACACCTTACCATTCGCTATTATCTGAGTAGCCACGCTCATTTAAATTTTCCCTTGGGTCCTGCAGACATTTGAATATTAGAATATTTAATTCTGAATACTCAAAGAAACAAAAGAAAATCTAAATCTAGGTGTCTGATTATATTATCCAATGCTTGAATAAGTAATGTAACATGTAGGAGTAGATGTGGGATAAGGAGAATTCTGTACTCCTGTTTACCTTCAAAGTTCACTCACTTGAATTTAAATGTGTCTCTATAATACTAGTTCATCAAAGAATCTGCATTTTACAGAGGAAATAATAATGAACAACCCCATTTTACAGGCTCCAGGTTGTTGAGGCTACCAGACTGGATATGGGCACCTGACTCTGATTTTAGTGCTCTTCTATTTGGTACTTTTGTTGCTGGGGTGCTGGAAGGTTGCTTTAAAGGGACTTTGAGATCCATTTGCACAAAGTACCTTAATGGAAAGGTCACTAGAATGCAATATAGCCTCTAGGGAATTAACAAAAAACAATTGGTTCAACTGTGAAGGTGAGGAACCAAAAAAGTCACTGACTTTATTTTGTACAGAAATTATACCACTTGAAAATAAACCGTGTTGCTCTAATGGGGCTTGGCTATGAATTGATTGGACCTGAATCTCCCCTTGGTGGCCTGCTAGGTGCACAGTCACAGCACATGCAGGCCACATGTCTCCCTTGCCTGCTGCTTGATGAATCACTGCCTATTTTGGATCCAGCTGGTTAGGCTGCCCTGGAGAAAGCAGGAGAGGATTGAAGGGGCTCTATTGTAGGCCTACTGCAGTTGGGTGCAGGCAGGCAGTGGGTCTTCATGTGGTGGATTTGCAGAAGCACCATAACCTCAGAATAGCACCCAAGGCCCTACTGGACCTGTACATTGAGTCCTAATTGGCATCAGCTTCTTTCTGGAGCTAGCACAGAGGTTAGAGACTGAGGAGGGAAGAGGAACACTGGGTGGTCAGAGGCAAATATGATCAACTTCATAATTTGACTGGGAGTTATCTCTGGGAGTAGACAGGTGTGCAGCTGTTCACCAGCTGTGACCACCTGCAAGGAAGGTCTGCTTTGAAAGAGGATATAAGGAGCTCACAGAGAGGCCAGGTCTCCCTGCAGGACCATGAGATCTTACACAAACAAGCTGAAGGTGCAGGCTCACAATTTTCTTTGCAGCTCTGTTGAGTTATCTGCATCCATGGCTGGAAAGAGCACAGAAGGCCAGTTTCCTGTTGCTCAAGAAGCCTGGAGGGCCACATCTGCTTTGAGGCAGGGAGTATCCTCAGCTCCTGGGCATAGAACTCAGGGCCTCCAATCAGGTGGGCTCTGACAGGACCAGCACAGTGCTGGGAAATGCTTTTGTCCGGAGCCCGTGGATGTCTTCAGTGGTTTTCACTTATGCGCTGATCTGATTACTAAAACCTCTTTTGTCATACTGACTGGGGGGCACTGAAGTGTGTGGCGGTTCTCTCTTGTGTTCCAACGGAGCCTCTGGGGATGGACAAGGGCAGGCAACATATGCTTCTGGGTCCTGATCATACAGCTGGATCTAAGAGGACTGAACACAATCCACCTGCAAGGCAAGCAGCTCTGCTAACAAATCTATTATGTGCCAAATGAGTTTTTCCAGAAAAACACACAAAGGTCATTTCTAAATAACTGCCTGAGTTATATAATATGCTCTATGGTGTTTTCTAGGGTAGTCAGTCAGGGAAGACGGGGTGCATGCCCGTGTGTCTGGCATCTGGCTGTGCATTCAGGTGGCAGGGACTCTCTGTGTCTGCCTAACCTGATGCTTGATGAGATGTTTACTTGGTGCAAAGAGAAGGGAAGCCACAGAGGGTAGTCTCCTGCACAGGATGGAGAAGGATGTGGAATGCAGATATTTTGTGGTTGGGGGTGAGAGATAGAAGGGTGCGAAAGCTGCCCAGAAAGGACTGTAGCAGTTTTCAGGACCTGGCAGGCTTTCTAGACTTCAGAGAAACCCATTCGTTGGGGATCAGGCAGGGTAGAGAAGCGGTGGGTTAATGATGTCAGAGCATTGAAACAGAGACAAAGTGATCTGTGTGGAATTTTGGCAGAGAAGACTTGGAAAGGATTTGAGTTAACACATTTTAAACAATGAATTTTCAGAGATTGTTCTAGGCAGTCCCTATAGATGCTTCTTGTGGGAGGAAGACATCTCCAACCACGTTTTAGGAACTAGACTGCAATTTTATTCACATCAACAGTGAAATAACACCAGGCAGAAAAGTTGCAGTTTGTGGAGATGTTTCGGGGTTCAATTCTTTCGACTTGCTCTCAACAGATGACCACATTGGAGAGGTCAGCTATGCTCTGCCAGGTTCTTGTAAGGATTGCCCAAAAGCAGAGCACATGGCTCCACATTCTGCATCCAACTTGGACTTTAGTTCAGTGATTGTGCTTCTCTGCCTCCCCCGAGGGAGCTCAGTGCAGAATTCCCTGCTTCATGGCTCACTCTGTCTAAGCACCTGCTTCCCTGGAAGAAGCCATCAGGACAAATGTAGAGAGTTTGCAAACAAGACTACACAGACTGATATTTGTAATAAAAAAAATGATGACAGGTATTAAATAGTGGCTATTTAGGAAATGATAATAAATATTCTTGGCAGCATAGGGCTGGTTGGTTGGTGACTGCTTGAGTCTCGATGTCTGAGACTCTGTCAGCCTTTCCATTATGAAACCAATTTTTCAGGGTTTATAACTTGGAAATAAAAATATGCTCTAGGCAGAAACCTGGCATACAAGGTCTCTGTCCAGAAAGAGGGACTTGAGCAGATTTGTTGAGATCAATTTGGGAGTTGTAAAAGCAAACTGTCCTGTGTGTGCAGATGGGTCTGGCACTGGGACAAATTGCCCAATTTTGACTGCAAGAAAACTAGCGCTGAGAGAGAGGTTAGGGGAAACTGCTCCTGATCCAGCCCCTGATCCTGTTTACCTGGCAGCACCTGCCAGTCAGGTGCATCTTGAAGGCAAAGAGTACTTGCCCAGTGGTTCCTGGAGAGTAAGTGTTGGGGTCCTGCTAGAAGGAGCTCAGAAGTCGTTAGCACCTAGGAAATGTGCCTGGCTTACTGACCAGAGGGAATTCCTGACCTGGTTTTTAAGGCTATTCCATGCTGACTGTTCTTCCCATGTAATGAGCCCGATCATTCTTCTAAGTCATACAAGCCCCCAAAGAATCACTTAGCATAATAAATGGGCACTCAAAAGGGGACCCATAGTTCTCCATCACCAGATGTCTGCACTCTACTTCCCGAAGACCTTGGTAACAAGGTTAGCTAGATTCCTGCCCAAATGTAATTTTCAAGGTCTAGAAAATAATCAAATGAAATGAAATCTCATCCTCTTTAATAAGACCATCAGTATTGCTAATAGGCCAATGGTGTCTTTCTGATAGAACTGTTGATTCAACAGTGGACGTGGATGCCATTCACATTGATTGTTTATAATTAGAGGATGGAGAGATAAATGGCAGTGAGCTGAGGCAGCATTAATGCTTCCAGGGAACTCTCTGTTCTAGGAGACAGAGTCTTAGTGGGGTTCATTTGGGAACCTCCACACTTGCAACATCCCAAGGATCAGTCTGACAGCTTAAAAACACTTTTCCTATGTGAAATTGGGAAATATAGAAGGGAAGGTTTTTTTAAAAAATTCAAACTACATCATCTGTCCAGCATCTGCATTAACATTTTTTAAACTTCCATCTAATCATTTTTCAGTAATAAAGTCCCAAATGTTTCATCAAACTGGGATTATTGTATATTTATGTATTCTGCTTTATTTATTTAGCATTATATTAGGTGTGTTTTCCTGTGTCATTAGATATTCATAGAAAAAGATTACTTAAAAATTACCTCTATGATACTTTTTGAGTGGATTTAAGTACTCTTTCTAGATCTGTCTTTGTTGTTATTTTGTGTTATTATTACTTCTGATTATTTTCTAGAAATAAGCTTTGGAAGCATCTAAAAAACAGTCATGTCAAAGGATGAACCTATTGCAAATTGCCAAAGTGCTTCCAGGCACAGTCCGCCATTGGTCCCATCGTGTGCAGCAAAGACTGCTTCTGCTGCTTCCTACAACACAGGAGTGTCAAATAGGCATGAAGTTCTCTGGTAGGTTATTGTGGTTAGTGTCTTTCCCTCCTTTCTCTGTTGTGGGGGCAAGAATTCCAAAATAATGTTATTAGTTTCCATTTATTGTATATTTGCCATGAGACAGGCTCTAAACTAAGCACTTTTCTTATGTGATTTTCACAGTCTTGTGAGGAAAGCACCATTTTCTCTGGGTTAGTGGATAATATTTGTTCACAATTTTTCTTTCCCTCCCCTTCTCGGCCTTAGCTGGTTGAAAGCATCACATTCATCTCTGCCCTCTTGCTCTGGCCTTGCCCATATGACTTGCTTTTATGATATAATATGAACAGATATATTCCAGAGACTTTAAATGTCTGTGGCGGTTCTTTTTTTATTTTTCTCTCACAAATAATTTGTGAGTTTATTTGGAGATGAAAGAAAAATTTCCATTCATGTTTTATGATCAACTTAGCTTTTAATTGTCATTACTGGCTCCTTCTCTATTCTATCCAGCCAACAAAATGAATAATATTTGCATTTGCTTCTTAGGAAGAGCTGGCTATCCATGATGTACAGACGTGCTGTCTCTCGACAACAGGCCCACCTAAATAAAAGATCTTCCTAACAAATACAGGAGCATTAGTAACGATAGTGGCTCTCACTGGGAGGCTTAGAAAGACAGGCTGTCCTTTGCTCCAGGTGAAGAGTTATTGTGCCTCGCCAAGGATTAGGAAATTCCTAGTGGAAAAGCTGGGTGGGTCATTATAGAATGGCAGGGAGCCTTGATTTTCCTCTACAGCCAGTCACTGTTTATTTGAAAGATGCCACCATAGTTTGCTAGCAGGTTTTTTTGAATATGCCTCTTACAGAAACATCTGTTTTGTCTGTGTTTTGTTTTATGCTTTTTATGTGTGGTGTTTCTGATCATTCTCTTCCGCTCCAAGAAACAACCATGAATAGAGTATACCCCAGCAAGGAATTAATCCCAGAATGAGAAAAAGATGGGACATAGCCAAGATCAGCTCTCTCTAGAGCTAAACCAGCGAAAGTCAGCCAAGCCACAGTGAACTGTAAATGATTGTTGTTGTAAGCCATTGAGAGTCAGGGGATGTTTGTTACACAGCATTCTTACATAAAAACGTGGTTGGAACAGTTTTGTTTGTCAGTAAGGAAAATGAAACCCAGGGAGGTGAAGTAACTTGGTTGAAATCACACAAGAATAAATGGAAGAATCCTGATTCAAAGTCAAGTCTGTCTTAATTGTAGGGGCAGTATTTCAAAGTTATTCGTGCACTTTAGCATGGTATTAAAATTATGTATGCTGGCTGGAGTTCTAGGGGTTTCCATTGATGCCTAAGGCAGCTGTGGACCTGAGGTCCTCCTTCTCTGTTGATGGATATCTGCTATTACAAAGTGAAAACATTGTCAAATCACAGCCTTGGCAAAGGCATCATCAAGGCAGCATGTGCAAAATAACTAGCCCATTTAAATCACTTATTATAATTATCAATTCATTTAGAATCTGCAAAAACCCAAGCACCCTAGTTGGATGTTTCACACACAAAACATTTTATCTTTATAAACATGAGCTAGGGAATCATAAATACATGTGAAGGGAATGAGGTAGGGTATCACAAATGATGGGAAGATTAAATGAAATAATGTTTATAAATGCTTTGAAGAGTGGTTCAATTAGAGTAAGCACTCACTAAATATTAAGTAATTACTAATTTAACCAACCTTCCTAGTCTATGATACCTGATGTACGGCATTGACTGCCTTGACTTACTTTTTCTGCTAGTTGAACCAAGAACAGTTCCATGGCAAAGGTCTGTGGGTCTCTGGACACAAATAAGATATATTTTTTTTAACTTTGCTTTCTATCCACTTGTAAGTTTGGGCACAAATACTGGTAATTGATAGAATTGAAATTTTCTCAGCTAGCAAGATGTTTAAAATCATATTTCAATCCCAACTTCATTCTTGCCTTTGTCTAAGTTCCTTGATTATGTCTAATATTGATGTCCATCTGCCCTTTCTTGGACTCTACAAGTGAGACCATCTCATCTGCATATTTTGCAAAATTGTCCTATTGACAGTGTCAGAGTCTTAAAAGTCAACACATAAAGAAATGGATGTGAAAGAAATACACTTGTGCCTGGAGTTAGCAGGGTTGTCAAAGTAAATTTTGCTCACAGAAGGTCTTGAGGAATCTGGGTTCCAGCCAAAGGCCAGCTTGCTCTATGAGGGAACAGAGTTCGGCAAACAGAGTTAGTTTTGCTGATTGGGTCAGACACTTGGCCACATTATGAATTAGTGTTTGGTAATTTTGAGTGGATGATGCCACTTCCTGCTGACAGAAGTTTGGGCAGGTGCCTTCCTTACCACCCATCCCCACATATATCATATCAACTGTTGAGTCTTAGATTCAGGTCCAGGGCCCTACTTGAACCAAACCTGGATGTATTCCTGGTGATACCTGAGATACGGACAGTGCAGAGAGTTGTAGAAGGCAAAGAGCCCTAGAAGTCAAGGAGGCTGGTGCCCACAACTTGTTTATAAGCAAGAAAAGAAAATCTGCCATCCTCTTGAAGCCTGAGGCTCTGTGGTTATCCTCTTCACATCTGTTTCCTTGCCTGGGACTACCATAGATTTATAATACCATGGATTTTCAGTCTTGGACTTTGTCTTTTTCCAAGACTGATTTGTTGTTGAGTGCTACTTAGAAAAATCAAATAATTACAGAATCTCTGCTTTGAAAGAGACCTTGGATGGAAGATACTGCATATTTCCAAAAATGTATTTAAATAGTCTCAGTTTGCACATTTCTCATGTGAGAGAGCTCACTGTATACTATACAATGAATTCCACTGACAAATAGCTCTGCATGTTTAAAAACTCTTTATCATACCAAATGGAAATGTGCAGACTGTTTAACAAAGGGAAGGGATGAAGAGTTCCTAAACCTCATAGACATGTCCATTTTTTCTCATTACAGATGGGAATTTGGCACAAGAATGGACATAGGTGAGACTTGAGATTAATGAAGAGATGTTGCTTCAAGCTTTGTTAGCAAGCTTTGTTATTTCACCCTGTTGTCATGGGTATTTCAAGCCTTAGTAGACCACAAAAAAATGACCAAAATGTGGTCAAATGCAAATTTTTAGATAAATACTTCAAACCCTCCCATTATAATTCATTTATTATGATCACTCTCAGTGGCCATGGAACAAGATGATGAGCTTTTCTTAATGAAGTATTTCATATAAATATCTTTCTACTTATCTTAGTGTTGACCTTTATGTGACACAAACGACAAATAAAGTAATAAATGTGTAAATCTTGGACTGTTCCCATCACCCCATGTCAGAGGACAGGAGCAGAGAGTTCCCTATCAGCTTCAGATATGAAACCTTGCCATTTGCAACAACATGGGTGGTAATAGAGAGAATTACACTAAATGAAATAAGTTAGAAGGAGAAAGACAAATATGAAGATATCATTCTTATGTGGAACAAGGAGAAACAAAATAAAGGAACTGACAAACCCAAACTAAAAGAAACCCTAGAAATCTGACTATACAATTGAGGTTATAAGATGGAGTGTAGAAGGGTGGAGCAAAATATGGAAGGGCCCAATGAACTCTGGTGGAGGACTATGGGTGCCTTGCTGGTGTAGTAACACACATCTGGAGAGGTGTGGACCTAAACCTCGAAACATATAGTGTGTTTACCAACATTTCCTCAATAAAAATGATACAAAAAGAAAACTTCAGTTCCAAGGAATGCCCCTCATCTTGACTCCATGTCATTGTGTGTCAGGGCGATATTTGACTTTGGTTGTACCAGGTTTCCAGAGCCCCATATTCAGGAGATTAATGGGGGCTGGTTTCTAACAGGTGAGATGAAAAGTGATAAACAGTCAAACACAATTTGAACTTTAACTTTCAGGCTTATGAGTTAATCTATATCAGTTTCCAGAAAAGGTCATAGACTGAGACAGGTGCTCAGATGAAATAAATGCATTGGGATGTGACAGTAACACAGCAGGGCTGGAGACTCTCAAGAGTCTCCTCCCCACACTTTTAATCATCAAACATGTTACGTCTTAGAAATTGGATTACCGGGTTCACAGCAACTTTATATAAAATGTGTATCTCAGGTCAGGCAGATCTAATTTAAATATCTTAGTGTTTGGCATTCTCCGCTTGACATTGTAAAGACAAATGGAATAGAACCAAGATTAAAATATCAGAATGACAGGGAACAATTGCACCTTGAATATATTAAAAATCACATGTGTCCCGGGGTCACACATTTGTTGAAACATCTATATTCTGTATTTATAACATCTCTGCGGCTCACAGCTCTGCTATGTTTATGTTAAATAAGTAAATTTAAATGCATCCAAGCTTGGGCCTCCCCAGTGGTGTAGCAGTTGAGCATTGGGTTGTGAAGCTGCCTGCAGCTTTTGCAGCACCGGTTCGATCCCGGCCACCGGCGAGGGTCCCACATGGCGCGCAAAACTCTCCTGCTGCCCGCTGCTCCCCTCAGCAGTGTACTTTGTCAGTCTGCCTGTTCTGCTCCCCGCTCTGGATCTGGTGAATTCTCTCACCCTCCTGCGCTTCTGACTGTACCCAGTGCCTGTATAAATAAATAAATAAATCTTTCAAAATAAATAAATAAATAAATGCATCCAAGCTTTCCTTTACCTCCACAGCATTTCAGTGTTTCCTTTTTTTTCCCTTTGGATCCTGCACCCACTAGAAAGGGAAATCATAAGGGATGTGAAGGAAATTGTTCTTCTCGACTAGATTCTCAATCCCGACATAAGATGCCAGCCTCATATTCCATTAGTCCCAGCTCTGCAGGAAGTGGACTCAGAATGTCTCGGGAGAGTGGACTCAGGAGGCAGGACAGAGGATGACCTTTCCCACTGAGGTTCCACAAATTTCAAAGAGGGCCAGCCAGAGGACCATACGCATGTATGCTCTGCCTTCTGGAGGCTGACTTACCGTCGGCACACTACAGATGGGATCAATAATTGCTTCCCAGCTGAGGGATATTTACAGAGCCAGGGCTGACCGTTTAGTTTCTCACATTAGGCAGATCCTCTTCCAGGAACCAGAAACTAACCTTTCCCAGCCCCAGTGAACAGCAGGTGCAACTGCAAACCAGGAGCTAAAGCCACAGCCACTTCATGGCGCCCTTTACAGCTTCTCTTCTTTTTGTCCCAGGCAGCTACAGCTCCCTAAGCCATGTCTCTGACCATGCCCCTACCCTGCTTCTGACCATTCAGAGGCTCAGCTTTGTGCTGCAATGAACTTGAGTGTCCTTCTCTCTACCGCCTCCTTCCTCTTCGTGTCTCTCATGCCAGCTTCCCCAACCCATGGCTTCCTCCAGGCTCACAGGCCTGCTGTTGGCACCTCAACATGCCACATTCTGTCCAGTCTCAGTGTTCAGATGTCTTTTCTCAGTCTGGAAACTGCTTCCTCAGTCTTGGCTTTTTTGCTAATTTCAATTCATCCTTCCGGTTTCTGCTTATGCGAGCGAGTTCTGTAACGGCAAACATTTCTGCAACATTCTCCTGCCAGCCCCCCTTCCAAGCACTTAACCTAATAAACTGGAAAATAGGAACTATTATTGTAACAGTTCCCATTTTATAGATAAGGAAAATCACCCAGGATCAAGCAGAGATTAAATGGCTAAGCCAGCATTTGAGTTCAGGAAGTCGCTTTACTATGTGGGCCCTCTGCCCTTCCTGGAAGTGTCCTTGATGACCTCACATACCTTCACACCCCTTTGATCCATGCTGTCCGGGCACCCATGGCACCCTTCTGTGGACCCTGCTCCTCTTACTGCCTGACACTCATCAGTTTGTCATTGTCCGGTCACCATGGCAGTTATTTCGAGTATCCGCTTCTCTCCTGCTAAGTGGTTTCTCTGCACAGAGCCTCGAGTGTTTTGCTCCCCACCTGTGTGTGTCTATTGCCTGGTAGGGTCTCTGGCTTGTAGTGAGTGACCAAGCAGAGCTGGGCAAGCAGTTTAGCCATCCTGGGGGTGAGGAGATACAGTGTGCCCTCCAGATGTCTTGTCTGCACTTTTGAGCCATCCCCTCAGCAGAGTTCTATGTATCAAGGCTCCTGACCTGAGCCAGGAGCTGGGGACATGGCCCCAGATGGTGTTGGGGTTCCCATGTCAGAGAGAGGGGTGAGCCAATGGAGCAGTCAGTACCGGAGCGAGCAGCAGTTGCTGGCTCAGGAGTCATCCACCCGCACCGCTCGCTGCTGAGTCTTCCCTTTGTGAATAACAGAAATTACCGGAGCAGTGGGGAGATGCAGAGAGGAGGGGGCCAGTGTTTTTGTTTTTTCTAAAATTCTTGATTACTACACTGTTTGTTTTTAAAAGAAATCCCTGACGACATTCCCTTGGCCTGCTAATGGAGAATAAGACTGTTTTGCCACAATATGGGCCATTGGGGGACAAATAAGCATTTCTGTTTGCTGACACCAAAGGAAACCTTTGCACAAAAGGTTGTGCTAACACCAGTATGCAACTGTGTGAGAGATAAATGCAACTGTGACTGGCAGCAGTTTTGCAGAGGACATGTGGGTGAGCTGTTAGGCTCCCTGGAGCTGTCACCATTCCCCTGTGTAGACGTCTCAGAGGTGACTCTCTAGAGATGCTGTAGGTTCAAATCCCAGTTCTACACTGACTAGTTGTGTGAGTTTAGGACTTGCTTTCATTCTTTATGTTCTCACAAATTCTGAGAACTGATACTTTCCTCTCTGAAATGGTAGTCATGTTAAAAGATCCAGAAGCCGGAAAACACTTAATACTTAATTCATTCTTTCTCTTATCCAGTGTCAACAGCTGGGGCTGAGTGTTGTTTATATGCTTGGTAGGTACTAGCAAATCTTGGTCCAGACATTTAAGAGCCTAAATTCTTCTTTCTACCTTGTATAAAACCCTTTGAAGCCATTTTTTGAGAATAAAATTTGCCTGGTCCCAACTTCAATCTCTCTCTTCTCTCTCTTCAACAGAAGATTGCTGGCATTTTGCCAGACTTCATCCATTCTCCCTTTTTATGAACATTTCTTGATTGCTCTTTGGTGAATAGCATCCCCTTGCTGGAGGTCCCTGAGACTGTGCCTTGGAGGAAACCTAAGTTCATGCCTAGTCATTAGTGACCTTCTGCCAGACACTGTGACTGATTCATCTACAGACAAGTGACAGAGTCAGACAGACAAATTGGTAGAAACCACTGAAGAGCATTTTCTCTTTCATCTGAATTTATTTAGCTGGTAAAATGAAAGCCTGGAGCTGCTGGATGTTCCCTGTGACTAGCACCATCCCGAGAACAGAGCCACAAGAAGGCAGCAGAGGCAAGAAATAGACAACATCTGAGAAGAGAGTTTCACTGACTTCTCAACCTCAAAGTGAGTTGAACCATTTCTTGGTTAGTTTCAAGTTGACTTTGATTTTTGCAACCAAAAGCGTCCTAGTATATCTTCCCTCATTCAGTAAGTTTTACTATCTGTAAGGGTCTACCCTGGGTGTTTGTCAAAATCAGGAAGGATAAAGATGCTAACTTTGTCCTTGAGTTAAAAATAGTCTAGTGCAAGAAGCATGGCTTCAGCATAGTGGAAGGTACAATGCGTTGTCTTCTGCCAAATATGGAAAATGGCCACCAAAGGTAATCACAGAGGGCCACTGGGTGAGAGCCTGTGGGAGTCATATTGAGTTGGGACTCCTTCAGAACACCATGCTGGGTCAATTCCAGGCTTTTGTGAGATTATCTAGAATATGACCACATCCTTTTTCTTCCACTCTTGGGCTCTATGGATTCATGATTTGGCAAAGGATCATTTCACAGTATGAAAAACAAGATAAGGTAATAGGATGCAAGTTATATGTTCATGGTAGTTGTGGATGTTTGTTGCAGGACTGTTATCAAGACTGGGCGGGGGGCAAACTTTGAATTAGGCTGCAAGCTTGCTGGGGACAGAGTCAATACCTTCTCTTTATCTCCTGTGGTGCCTAATATTAGGACACATGTACACATACATGTGTAGACACAAACTAATAAAGATTTGAAATTAGGTGCTATCTCTCCATACATTAAACCATTCCATCAAGAGAACAGAAATCTAAAAGGAAAGGGAATTATGATTTTTCCAGATGTAAATTGTTAAAAGAGAGACTCTATAGTATAGTGGTTTGATCTGGTGTCAAATATTCTGGATTTACATTGTCACTTTTTTTCATTTATTTGCCATGTGACATCTCTGTGCCTCTGTTTCCCTTTTTCTAACCAGGGGATAATCATAGTATCTATCTCACAGAGCAATAGTGTGGATTTAATGAAGCATCCATGTAAAGCATTAAGAGTAGTCCTGGCCCATGATAAGCACTATGCATTATCAACTGTTACTATTATTATTGCTGTAAAATAGAGAGAGGTTAAGGCCATTAAGGTTCTAGCCATTAAGGTTAGAACCCAGAGTTCCAAAGTATCCAACTGCCATTGACACAGAGATACACTAAGATATAGAATGGAATTAGAAAAAAAAATTGATCAATTATTTTATAATGAAGAAACTGAGGCACAGACAGGGGAAGTCTTACCCAAAGTCACAAAGAAAGATAGTGGCTGAGCACAAAAACAGTAAACCTCCGACTTCTGAACTAGAACCCTCTGGACCACCTATCTGGGCTCCTTGCTCTCATGTCTGACTACCAAATGCACCTGGATGTCCAACTGGATGCTCTCAACAGAAATCTGGACCTGAATCCCACAGCAGGCTTTCCCCCTAGTAGGACAACAGTCCATGCACAAGAGGCAGACTAAGTTATTTCTGAGGCTGGTGTAAAAAGGCAAGAGTAATTTTGAACAGCATATAAATCTGCCAATTGCCAAGTCTTGTTCCTGCATTCCCCTGGAAATATTCACTATGTGTTTATGCGGCGTTAAAGCAATTATTTCACAAGAAAGAAAATCTCTTGATCACATTCCTTAATGTTTTCTAAGTGAACATTTGGTATTTAGTGGCTAAGCAAATTTACTTTTCTATAATGAAGAAAGTGGATGATTGAAAACCATTTAATATACTGAGGTATGGGTGCCTGCTGTCCAAAGGATTACTTAACTCACAGTTTAAACTCTCATTTTTTTTTCAAAAGAAAAATAGATTTCCATTATGCCAGAGAGCTTGGAATTAACTTCTTTTTCCCATTAAAATCTAACTGAACATGTGAATTGTGTGCTTTAGCTTATGTGCTCCTTGGGAATATACAGATTCACTTTTTGCAGTGTTGACTGCCACTTTGCCAGGATTTCCCCTTTGTGTGGAGCTCACTCTGCATAAGTGCATGCTGTTGTGTGGGACTAAAGGGAGACTCAGTGTGTAAGTGCCATTGAATTACACTAAAAACTAAAATCTGATGATTGGGATATTTTGAAATTGAGCCCACATGAATGTATCTTAACATTGTCTTGATAACAGCCAGGAGGCGGGGGAGGGAGGGAGTGGGAATTTGACTCTCTTGACAAAGTGACAATCAAAGAATTTATTAGAATACAGAATGGGGAAAAGACTTTGAACAAGTAGAGGTTAGGAAAGTGGAGAGGGGCACAAGACACTGGTTGCTCAGTCAAGTGTTTGGACTTTCTACATGTCCCACGTGCAGTGACTGTAAGCCCTTGTATTTGTTTAATGTTTCAGATTCACTAGTGAGCAAATTTGAGTGACCCAGCTTGAGGCAGGTACCAGCTAGGACTGATCGCTAAAACCAGGGAGGTAGTGTTAAACAGCAGAGGCATGGCCACTGGGAGCATTCTCAAAGGTGGAGAGACTGTTCTAAATTCAGCAGTGACCCCCAAAATGCATTTATTGACCCAAGATGGATGTGTAAGCAACAAATACCTTTCTAATTTTAAATTGTCTGCTTTCTGTAACAGAAACTGTGTGCGGTCTCTCATGACCACATCTCCACCCAAAACCCCCTGCACTTCCTGTTTTGTTAATGGTGCGTGATTCTCCACCACCTCACAGGTCTAAGGATTCCGAATGCTTTCTTCATTATGTCCCAGAATTCCCTAGCACAGCAAGCCCTAGCTGTTCACAGGTTCATTAACTCATTCTATATCACTCTCCTCCCTCTCTTGATCATTTCTCCACTTCCCTCTCACTGCTTTCAAAGACCATATACCAACCAAACCATTTCCCTTCAAATCCTTGTTTCAGGGTCTAGTCCTGGGGGAGCCCACTCTAAGACACATTTCTTGCAAGAAACATACCAATCTACCTGTGATTGATGGCTATGATCAGCTAATGGACTTGATGGCTGTCTCACTCCAGAGAAAGTCTGGTGATCCACTGCATTTTTAGCTCCTGCATAAGTGGGGAAGGGCCTAGTGGCTGAAGAAATGTTCTTTCACAGTGACCAGCCACCGAGATAGTCACAAGTCCCGTTGATTTGGAAGAGACTGCAGTGCTCATAGTTAGCTCCGCAGCTTGATGTCTGCAGTATTGATTCTTTCAGGTTTCTGGAGATTGCCTTTCCAATTGCACTGTGAGCTGCTGGAAGTCAGGGATCTTGAATTCCTTTTCTTCCTCCACAGGACAAAACACAGAGACAGGTACAGTGAAGGTCTCAAAGGAGAGGTGCAATTGCTAGATTGAAGAACTAAAAGATGGAAAAGCATAGCAATTTCCAGTATTCCGTAGGCAAGAGGGGCTTCTCTACTACCTGTCCAATGATAACCTAAATAGCTTCGAGAAGACTATCGCAGGGTCTGTCAGAACCCTGTCTCCATCCCATTGGCAATTAATGTTTCTGTGTAAACCAAAGCTTTCTTATCACAAATACCAGTTGACTTGTATTTTCTGGCAGCAGAAGCATACTTAATCCTTCACAAATGGCAGACAAGGGCCAGAAACTACTGTCGTGTGGAGCAGCCTCCTACCAGTGACAGATGGGGTATAGAGGATAAACACTCTGGCTTCCTCATGTCCTGGGCAGAACATCTCTGAGATGTGTCCTGCAGCATCTACAGAGAGAATCCCATAGGTCAAGTGCAGTTTCCCATAAGTTGGCCTGGCCTGCTCTTTCACTCCCCACACATCAGCTTCCCTCCCTGTCCCTTTAATTTCTTCCACTTCAGTTGATGGCCCCCAAATAGTCATCACAGTATCTGCCTCCATGTAAACCTAAGACAAAGGAAGACTGGTCTCTCTGTATGTGCAGAATGTTCCTTATGACTCAGGGAAATTTAGTGTCACTGTACATTTACACTGGATTAAATTTATATTCATTTTCTGTTTTCTTATTCTTTTTCCTCTTTCATCTTCCAATACATGTGTGCCTCCATTCATGCAGAACATTATTTTACCAGATAGAAAACATTTCCCCAAGCTGGCGTAAATTATTATTGAACAATGGAGCCCTTTCTCTAGTCATCATTCCCGTGCCACCTGGCCAAGCTCAGATAAATGCCTGTTCTAGAGGCATGTGGAACTGGATGAATCATGATGTTATCCTGGGACTATGGCAGCCCTGGTGTACGGGCGATGGAATATCTGTCAATGTGACCTTATGGTGAGATCCTCGAGGAGGGGGCTTTGCCTTGATTGAAGTCCTTCCTGATGGTGAGTCGGGTAACTCTGCGGGCACAAGTCCAGTGGTGCAGGGCTGGGTTTAGATGATAACATTTTCCTCATTATCTCTTTCTACAACCTAACTTGCATGAGGAACAGGTCATCCAGAATACAGCTAGTGTGGGATGATAGCATGCTTTGTTATTGTACTTTTAGTCTGTAGGTATCAAGACATTTGCTGAAGGACACTGATGCTATAAATCCTTTTCTCAAGTTAGGATTAAGTGAGTTTACAAATGGAGGACATATTTTGAGTTGATTTGGATGGTCCTCAGATACTTTACAACTGCGACGCTTTGAAGCAACTCACTTGACAGCAATTCTCAAACTTTGAGATTTGAAGAAAGGTCTGCAGTCTTCTCCCAGAATATGTGTTAAGGTGAACATTCCATTTTGCACACATCAGAAGCTGGCTAAACCACCAAAGTTCATTCATGGACAAACTAGTGGCTCACAGGTTTCTAGCCAAGAGTCCTACATTTTCCTCTGGCTAGTGACTGTGATGGTTTTGAGAATGGAAATTCAGTCTGAGTTGTTCTGACCAGGAAGATGCCTTTCTGATGAAAAGCATTGCATTTACAAGGATGCTAGGCAAAGAATGTTGCAAATTAGTAGACAAACTCTTTGTAAAGCATTTAGTAACGAATGCTAAAATTGAACAATAAGTCAATGTCTCTCTTTCCAGCTAAGTTTTAAAAACTTTAAATTCAAGAAATAGAATTTTAGGTTCAAGAATGATAGGTATTAATGTTCTTCCAGGTTAGAAGGATGTTAGCACTACTAATTGAATTTGTTCTTTTTTTTTTTTTTTGCTGTTGTTATTGTTTATGTTTAGTTTTCTTCGAGATTTTTAATAGACTACAATAATAAATTCTGTAGACCTTGTGTAGAGTATTTGGAGATCTAGATTATTCCATCAAATCACATTAAATTCATATGTGACCAAGCCATTCAGAGGCTAACATTTTGAATAGTGGATGAGCTTCCGTCTCATCATTTACCCTGTATACAGCCATATACTTTCTTGTTACTTAATATATTGTTTGTTTTTCATGTGCCGTCAGATGTTCTTTATACAAACATATTGGAAGATTACATAATTTTTCTTACTGTGTTTACTTTTTCTGCTACTATTATAAACTTCAGAATGCTCACAATTTCTTCCTTGTTATATTGCTCAGCTCTTTTGAGTTTCTCCTTGGCACTTTGACCTTATCCAGCAATCACCTTACAAACAAATTCCTTTCCCCTGTATCTTGAACCCAAGTAGCTTATCATAATATTTTTTTTTCCCAAATAGAGGTGACTTTTCCCCTGAAAAGGATACTGGAGAAGTTGTCTGTCTCATTTAATCCTCACAATAGTCCAACAAGGTATCACTTTCTCCATCTGTCGGGTTGAGGAAGCTGAGACTCAGGTTACGTCCTTTTCCCAAGGCTGCACAGATGGGTTAGGTCTCAGTTCTGCCCCAAGTGTGTTTTCTCTTCTGCCCTAGACTGAGTGCTCCACCCACAAGCCTCTGAGTGTCCTTGGGTGTGTTGTCTTTCCTCCAGCTCTGCTTTCCCACTCGCCTGCATACTAGGAAGCTTTAAGAACCCTAGACACCTTAGGCAAAGAACAGATCGTTAACTGTTCCCTACATGAAGGGCAAATTCCCTTTTCTGGGTTAAGATAATCAATTTCTGCAAAATGAATTCTGCATGAACTCAATTGTCTAATTAATGAAACATTATCTGTATGGAAGGAAATATCCTTTGGGCCTACTACCTCCTGGTCCGCTTGGAGAAACTAACTGGAACTGAGAGGGCAAAATGGACATTTTATTATTATTATTTTATTTAAGTAACATTGGATTACAAAACTGTTTATGATTCAGAGGTATAAGATCCCACCTCTTCATATCACACCCACCACCAAATTACCCATAGTACTCAATAGGACTGTTCTGAAACATATTGATATAATCTGGTATTAAAAGTAGCACCAAAATATAAACATTTACAAAATATTTACTTGCTTCCCTTATTTTGAACTTTTGCTGAAGTGCAACATATCTATTTGCATATATATATATACCTATATGTATTTGTGTGTACATCCATATCTTCTATAATCTGACCCTTATATTCTATAACTTCCTCTATGCCACATATGTATTGAACATATACACAGATCGCTAGCATATAGCCTGATGAATGCAGACTGAGTGCACCTATATAACCAGAATCCAGACTAAGGAGCAGAATATGATCAGCTTCCAAGAATCCTATCTTGCATCCTCTTCTAGATACTACCTCCAAGAGTAACAGCTATCCTGAACTTTACCACCAGGGTTAATTTTATTGCTCTTGATCTTCATAAAAGTAGAATTATTAAGTGCCCTTGAGTCTGGCTTTTTTTCCCCTCAACATAAAGTTGGTGAAATTAATCCAGATTGGTGTGCAATTATAAATCATTGATTTTCATCGTTGTCTACTGTGGATATACTACAGTTTATCCATTCAATGTTTCATGAGAATTTGAGTAGTTAAAAGATTTTGCTATCATTTTCTGCATGTTTTCATGATAATAAAGTTGTTGCACATTGCTTTTGGTACACCAAGTGTGCATTTCTGTCAGGCATATATCTAAGAATGTGGGCACAAATCTAGTTCCAGTAGGTACTAAAAAATGGTTTTCTAAAGTGGTTGTACCAGTTAGGATATAGGTATACTCCCACAAATAATGCATGAAGGTGTGGTTTCACTCAATAATGGTATATGTTCCACTAACTATAAATGAGGGAAATAGAGCTTTCCCTCTGTTTGCTTCACTCCTGCTTTCCTGGGGCTGCCACCCACAATGAAGTGTCAAAGCTCCACCACAATGAAGATAAAGCTCTTGCTTTATCTTCTGTTTTTTAGGGAACTTGGCTAAAACATGATCCTGTCCTAAAATCATCTCCTGATCCAACCTAAAATCATCTCCTGTCCCAACAAGAGTACACACCACCCTTTGCTAAATATCTTTCCCACAGCCACACGGTGCATCTCCCATGAATACTATCTCCCTCTGGGGCAACTGCCACCATCATTGAGGTCCTCCTTTGAGCTTTCTCTCTCCCAGCCTGGGAGTGACACCTTCAGCCTCTGAGTCCTGCCTCTACACTTTCCTGAGGTTCTCAGCCTTTGCTTCTTTGGATGTAAGTAGTTATAGACCATGCCTTACTCCCTTCTAGATATGATCCTCTTTATGGCAGGGATGATCTAGGCTTTATCACTTTCTAGTCTGTAGACATTTGTAGAGAGAACAGCAAGTTACTGACAGGAAAGAATATATATATATATATATATACACACAAGAATATAAATGATCTATGTAGAGGATGGTCTCAGCAGATACTATTAGGAGGTGCGAAATGAGAAAGGAAGGGAAAGGAAGCCAGTGAAAATTGTGTGTTCAATCAGGACACTGGTTTGGGCACCTGGGCTCAGTGTTCCTGGAGAAACTGTTAAGTTTCTCCAACAAGGGGCTGGAGTATTCACCCAAAACTTCCCCTCCATCATCAGCTGAGGGTGGCCTCCTGCTTACGCAGGAATGATGAGAAACACCATGCCTTCAGACTAAGAGCCACAGGGGTTGGCCTGAGCAGGTTTTGCCTTCACAGTCACAGCCGGGTGTCAACAGCCTCAGCTGCATTTGCCCTCCATCGCCACCACTATTGTCTGGTGGCCACAAACACACATTCCACAGAATAGAACCCGACCCCTCAGAAGCACTATGACTATGAAGGGGACAAATGTAGGCATCCAGGGGCAGTGATTCCCTGCCCGACACTGCTGACAGGACCACCTTATAAGCGGCCCGTACATCCTCCCATCACACATGCCCAGAGCCTTTTCTTCTGCTTCCAGAGCTTCCTCTGCTTCACCTTTCTGCCTCATATGTAGTTTTACTCATTTCTGGGAAGAAAATACCATCCTGCTTATCTTGAAGCCCTAATAGAACCCATCGGAGGCCCAGTGAGATGAATAAGTCTGCTCCTCTGTCTGCAGAACCACTCTTCCCTGCTGGGCTGTACGGTGATGGGTGACAGTCTGATGAATCTCCTCCCTGCTTTGTGAAACTGAAATTCATTCTGTCTCCAAGTCAAATGCTCCCTCACCCAGCCTGAAAACTGAAATACCCTCTAAGGACTCTTAAGTCAGGATTTCATTTTAGCAGGGGCTTTGAAGTCCTGCCTGAAACATGTCCATGCCTTCTTCCGGGAGAGAGGATAGTGAGGTCTCTGGAAGCTGGAAACTGGCTGAATGAGAGCTCTCATGCATATAGGATGGAGAATCTGGGGTTTCTATAGGATGTTTAGGGGAAATGGTCTATGCAGCTTCAGAGTTTGTCAGGACGCTTATGACACTCACGGTGTTGGGATTGAAATGGTGTCCCCACCTTTTCTTAACCATAGATGATCAGTATGACAGTGTGGGACATTTCCCATAGGACTAGTCTCCTTTTCCTCAACTGGGTCCTGCTGCAGGCTGCCAGAGTGATGATCAGATGAATCAAGCTTCATGTTGGGGCACCCCACACTAGCACAGCTGCTCCCTCCATTCTCCTCAGGGCCGACATCATGAATGAACCCCAAGTCTGGAAACAGACTCCTCTTTCATATTCTTAAAACACCCTGTAGGCAGCCAGGGCCAAGCTATCAGGTGGTGCGTACATGTTGCATTGTGTTCCTGAAACTGGCACGCGCAGGAGCATCACAAGGCTGGAGAGAACCTCATTCCTGCATGGCTGTGTATGATACTGACATGTATTTCTAGATGAATTCATCTATTCTCAGTATCCTCTGTATGTCAGATAAATTCTTTTTTATTAAACATTAACAATGTGCCAGCAACTGTGTTAAGATGATGACTATTGAGAGGAAATGAATTCACAGTCAAACTGCTCACTGGGTTTCTTCATGGGCATTTTCCCCCTACTGGATCAGGCCCCTACTGGACTGCAAACAGGGCTCTATTTATAAGATTAAAGTTCCATGGGGCACATAACAGCTGCCTCTGTTCAAGGGGTTTTATTGTTAGAAAGGCAGGAATCTAGGAGAGGAGTGGATGCAGGTAGGAGGGATGAGGAAGCCAACAAAAGACTAATGGAGCCAAATTGTGAGCTCTTCATTTTATCTTGTTTATCAGATGTTTCCTAAGTGAGATCCAAAACTGTGACAGGATGGGAACAAACTGGGCCTTGCTGAGAGCACTGAGCAGGCCAGTCACACCTACCTCCCCACTGACTACCCTGGCTCTAAGGAAAGCAACTCAGACATATTCATAAAAGGGTGAGGAGACTACTGGGTCAAGAGCACCAAAGGCAGCTGTACAGATGTCAGCCAGCAGCTTAGGAAGGGCCATCACCAGGGGCTTTGCCAATTTGGGGACGAGGCACCTAACTGAGCCAGTCTGTCTATTGCTTTGGCACTTGGACTTGAGCCTACAGAAAGGATTGACCTACAAGAGTCTTGAGAATATGCAGGTTGTAAAGGAAGAAAGAACAGCTGGTGCCTGCACTGACTGCAGTTCCAGAAGATGTTCTGGAGACTCCTCCAGTCTGTCTGTGCTCTCCCAATCATTGCTACCCTCTCCTTAAAGTGACTAATTCTTGTTACCATAGGAATCTCCCAAACACAAGGATGATGAATTCAGGAATAATTTCAGGTGAGTCATTGTTGAAGTATCTGGGGACTTTTACCCAGAACATGAGGGCTGCCACCTAACTCCTGGCAGACTATCTGGGGAAGAAAATGAAATTGAGAATGAGTAAAAAAGCGAGGCAATGCCGTGACCCACACACTGGGCAGGGCACGCTACTCCACCCACTGAAGGTTTCCTTGTGAAGTATGTGAAAATAATTGTGATTCTTCTAGTTCAACAAATGAGGCTTGAAGAATCATGGCACTTACTCAATCCATGAGTGATCCAGGATTCAAATTCTGTTGATGATTCCAGATCAAAAGGAAACTCAGATACCATCAAGTATCTGAGTTTTTGTGTTCCTCATAACTCATTCTGCACCTTGTTTCACCAATAGTGCCTAACGCAAACTTTATAATCTAGAAAAGTCCCAACAAATTCCAAAGAAATTCCTTTGGGTAAGGAAAAGTTGGGGGGAAGTGGTGGGATGAGTTAAAAAGATGGCATCCGTTCCAATAACAAGTAACTTTCTGGTGGGACCTCGCCTCATACATGGAGGTGTGTGAAGTGAAACATACATCCCATGTTTCCTGGCCCCTGCCACCGTTTGGGTTCACACTGGCCTCTCCTCACAGCCTGTGTCTCTATGTCAGTGACCGTGACTGAATATGTCTTTTTGGGATCTGAGAGGACTTCAGAATTTATCCCTGCAGGGTCATAATTTCCCTGAGAATGGACTGTAAAAGCTGTAAAAGCTCTGTAACAGCACCTCTGCATCTCATCTGGAGAATTCTCAGTTGTGTCTCCAGAACTCCCCTTGGAACTGTGAAAGTTTCCCAGGGTTTTGTCCTGATACTTCATCCTGTTTGTTCCTCCCCCCACCATTTTTTCACCCACTTGCCAATTTTTCCTTGGATCAGTCTCACATAATCTTAAGGTCTTCTTCAGGGGGGAGTCTTATAGAAACTTCCTGTCAAGGGTTAACATTTTCCACTAACTTCTCTTGTTGACCATTTCTGAGCTGTAGCTAAGCCTGAGGCTCAAATTCAAATCCTGAGCAAGTTTTTAAATACTTCTGCTTACCTTTTTCTGGCCTCTAGATACTGGTATGTAAGTATAGGAAATAGGCTTGAGTTTTTAAGCCCTTTACTCTAAGTTTCTTTAGGAAGTTGCTAAAATGTTATTTGCAAAGTATTACATTTTCTGACTTAAAAAATTCTAATCAAGAAAATTCAGGATAAAATAAACATCAACATATAACTTTTATAGGTAGGTAGAAGAATAACAGTAATTAACATTGATTTAATCCATCCAGGATGCCAGACATTGTGTGAACTTCTATTTATGAGTTATCACATTTATTCCTGCTGCAAACCTGTGAAGAATGTATTAACACACAGACACTCTTTTACAGACAAAGGAAGTGACTGGGGTCTAACCACTCAGAAATCTATCCCAGGGCACAGAGTCCAGTAAAAGAGGCAAAGCCCTATTCCCAGGAGTGGGCAATAGCTATGCCTGTACAGGCCTACAAGATGATGGCAAGTTCCCTCAGGGGTGGCTGGTTCTGATGTCCTGCTTTTCAGGACAGGTTAAAGCAAGAGACCAGAAACATTGGCCAGTCAGGACACAGGAGCCCACCTTTCAGGAACATAAATCCTTATGTGCTGTGAATAGAAGTTTCTTGTGGGACCACCTCTCACCCATTCCAATGAAAATGACATGACTTGGTAAGGTGCCTCCAACTTGCTGAAGACTAGACTTCTCTGCTCAAAACCAGTAGAGCAATTGCAATTGCAATTGAGATGACCAACTTTGTGGAATGAAAGAAAATTGCCAACCAGCAGAAAACGGCCTCCACCAGCATGCAGCAAGACTCACTCACTGGGCACTGACTGTATGATGTCTGGCATCGTGCTCGGTCCTTTATCTCATTTAGCCCCCACAAAAGTCCCATGTATGTATTTTGTGTTAATTTTCATGTAGACATCTGGAATATGAGGAAGATTTAGTTAATACCTTTGCCCAACTTCATAGAAATCTTAAATGGGAGATGTGGGATTAGAATGGAGTAAAGGCAGGTCTCTAGTGACTACATGGAGCTTGAGGTGGTGGATGAGGGGTCTCCAAGGGGAGGGGCCTGGTGTGTTTTGCCCTTGATCCTATCTGGAGAGGGGAAGGGGGGAGGGCATGACTCAGCATCTGCTGACTTGGCCAGACTCACACAGCCCTGCCTCTCCCTGCTTTCCTCAGATGGTCCATGTCACGGTGTCATGATTACTACCTTCCTGCCGTCATCACTGCTGCTATTAATAACACATGAATAATTCAAAAAGTAAACTTTAAGGCGCCCAGCTCCTTCCTGCTCTGGGGAGCTGCCAAAGTTAGCTCAGCCGCCAGCATTACAGAGCGGCTTAAACAGGATAAGAGGTGAATGTGGAGATGTGGAGGAAGGTTTTGTTTCTCCAAACTGGTTACATTTGATACCTCCAAATGGCTCCAGAGTCCCTTTCTCTTCATGAAAGCCCCTGGTCTGTGAGCTGGAGCATGAAAGGAACAGTGCTTAATGGCACTGACCTCACTCAAGGCCTGTCAGCTGATTTCTTTTTCACTTTTTTTCCTGATGAAATTTGTCCAGAGGTGGATGGCCTTACAGGAGGTGGGGAAATGTCAGACTCCCACCAGAGAGAGAAAGCGTTGACAGGCATCCTGTATGAGCATGGTGATCCTCGGGGTCCCCTTCTCACTAGATCTGAGACGGAAGCATCTGAGTCTAAGAAGTCAGAGGAGTTTGTGCTCCCCAGGAGCTGATGCAGTGGGGTGATGAACCAGACTGGTTTGCTCGGGCTTGTTCCAGTTTAAACCCTGAAGTCCCACAGTCAGGAACACCCTCAGACTCTGGTCCTTCAGGATGGTGAATCCAGGGTCAGGGAGGGTGAACAGAAGTCCAGAGGGCAAATCTGTTTCTCAGATAAGATCCTGACATAAAATTTAAAAAGGAAGCCAAACCCACTTATTCTCAAGGCAGTGAGTGAGCCAAGGAAGACCCTCACACACCCCTGCTAGGAATAAGGTTTGTTTGTAGCAGACATTTGTAAACGTTTGAATCTCTTGTTAAGAAACTTTCTTGAATGGCTTTCTTAGAAGCTAACAGAAGCCTTAGTAATATAATTTTCTGCTTTTCCTCAAAATATTGTAGACATAAAAAAAGAAACAAAGGAAACAGATCGTTGATCAAAATACAGAATGATTAAAATCACAGTCATTCAATTCATGAGCAATGTTTTCAGTTAATGCACATACTGTTTTCTATGCCTGTCTGTTTTCTTTTTCTCCTGTTGCTAAGTGAGTTGTACATATAGTAAGATCCCAAATTTCCACACAAACATTGAAAATATACACACGTTAATGTTAGGAATATATATTAATAACTTCATATGCCAGACAAAGACAAAAGAAAATACCTCAAAAATAGAATTTAAAGATGGTCTCCTCAGATCAAAACAGGGAGGGAAGAGCACAAGGGACTATGAGGATGGTGAATTGGTGGTGGGAATTTTACGGGGACTACACCTGAGAGGAGAAAGCAAACATTGCACAAAAATGAACGATGATGTAAAATATATATAAAAAAATAAATTAAAAAAAATGGTCTCCTCAATATAATATTGATGTTTTCAAAGAAACTACATGAGAGGACTGCCAGCAACTGCCTTGATGTTGGGTGTAGTGTGGTACAGGCACCTGAGAGGTGTGAACCTATACCTCTGAATCGGATTCAGAATTGGTAGCCAATGCTACCTCAATACAAAAATTAAATGAAAAAGAAACTGTACTTTTCTCTATTCTATTATACAAGTAATTATAGAATTAGAGTGGAAAGAATTCTCAGTTTAGTATTGAGAAATTAGCAACCTTAAGTAAAAGCTAACTCTGAAATCTAATAATAAAAAATATCAGTACCGCCCTGTATTTCTAAAATGATCAGGTCCAAAAGTCCTTCACTCACATAATTACGAGAGGGCATAGAATGGACATTAGTACCTCCAGTTCATAGACGAGAAAACCACAGTTCAGGCAGCATGTCCCAAGTGACAGCAGCTCATAGGTGAGACCTCAACCAGGTGGAGCACCTCAGCAGAGGTGAGATGATGCAGGGACCACCTTAGATCTCCTGACACCCAGTCCCATGACCTCTGTGATCCATTTTTCCTTTTAAGACTCTGAGGACATGATTTCTAGAATCTTCCCTAAAGAGATGATGTGTCCAGCTTACCTGCCAGTCCTCACCCTTGCCCTTTTTACACTCAAGAGTAGTCTATTATGGAAAACAAAGCATCTTGCCTCCTTTCTAGGACCTATCAATCCTCTTCAAGTTTCTGTTAGGATTTCTCGAAGCCAGCCTTGAGATGCAGAGCGTGTGGGCACAGGCTCTCTGGGCCTTATGCCTGGTGGATGCAGCCTCCACTGGGCTCTGGTTGTCATTCTGAGCAGATTTTCTCCCTTCAGCTGTACTACTGTGAATAGAAGACACTGCGAAGAGCAGAGTTCTCAGAAATTCAGATAAAATGTGACTGAGGGCTGCTCCACCCAACCCACAAACATCTGTTGTGTTGGGAGACTTTGCAGGACCCAGCAAAGTGCTTGCTGTGTCTAAAAGACCTAAATGGGTTCTGATTTTTCATTTGTCCTTTTAATGGTCACATATTCAATACATGATGATTGAGGTCCAGCTAACTGTCAGGCTTGGGCACAGAGCAAAGTCTAAACAAGAAAGGGTCCCTGTGCTCACAGTACTAATAATCTAGTGGCGATGCAGGCAATGCATAAGAAATATGCATGAGTACTATACAAATTGACATAAATAAGTACTGTGATCTCATATAAGGGGTTAGGTCTACTACAAATTGGGTTGTCAGAGAAAGACTCTCTGAAGAAAGAGATTTCATGATAAAACTGAAAAGATAAAGAGAAGCCAGACATAGAAAGGTATGGACTGAAAGAGAATCCACAGAGCCTATCAAATGTAAAGGCCCTGGGGTGAGAAAGGTTCAACACATTTAAAAACTGAAAGAATGGCCTCCCCTGGTGGTGCAGGCAGTTGAACACCCCGCTGTGAAGCTGTCTGCAGCCTCTGCAGCGCAGGTTTGATCCCGGCCTGCCAGCGAGGGTCCCACATGGTGTGGCAGACCTTTCCTGTGGCACCAGTTGCTTTCCTCAGCAGTGTATTTCATCAGTCTGCCTGTTCTGTTCCCCACTCTGTCTCTGGTGAATCCTCTCACCCTCCTGCCCATCTGGCCTGTACCCTGGTTCTTGTATAAATAAATAAATAAATCTTTAAAAAAATAAAAACTGAAAGAAAGTTGGTGTGGCTGAACTGCAGGGAACAAAATAGAGGGTAGCACCAGGGAGGCTGCAGAGTCAGGCAAGGCAGATCAGACTGGGGTTTGTGAGCATTTAAGACTTGGTATCACTGAGTGACAGGAATAAGTCAATCTGGCACTCAGAAGAGTATGTCCCAGATAAGGAAAGGGGTGTTCAGGGGAATAGATAAGAGACAGATGAAAGTAGAAGTCCAGGTGAGAGAAGACGGTGCCTTCAGCAAGAGGTGCTGCAGTTAATATAGAAAAGCATACACAGTCTTAAGGATAAATTTGAATACAATTTGAACAAAACAAGATAGTAGATATTAGAGGGAGCAGAAAAAAGAAGTAACGAATAATCGCATTTAAATTTCTCGCTGCTGTCAGTGGTAGATAATGGAGTGTCTCTAAGAAGTGACAGAAAGGAGAGGTAGAAGTTGGGGGTAGGGTGGATTAGGAGATGGAATCAAAGTTGTGCTTGAGACCTACTATATTGAGGTGTTTCAGAAATAACCCAAGTAGAGATAGCACCAGGATTGTTGGATACACAAGGTTGGAGTTTCATGGCAGAATCCTCTACTGGAGACCTAAATGAGGGCTGTGTTGGCCTATATTAAGACAAGATGGTAAAACTCCTCAAGAAGGAGCAAACTGTGTCAAAATCTTACAGACAAAATAGGCTAAGAATCTTTTCTATAGATTTAGCAGTAATAGACATCATTAATGACCACAATTAGCATATTGTGCAGTTATAGGTCAAAATTCATAATGAGGAAGGTTGAAAAAAGGGTGGGGAGCCCTTTTTTCAGCAGCATGACAGACTAAATACAACCTCCCTGATAAGGATGTCCAAAAGACATAAAAAATATTTTAAATGAATAGCTTAGTTCAAAAAAATAAGACGAATACACAGAAAACAAAAACAAATCAGGAACTAAATGCAAAAGTTATATCCATGCCCTGCCAGTCCCTTCTGGCCAGAGAGTTTGAGCTTTCAATGCATATAACATCAATGTTGTAACTAGATGAAGCTGTGAACTTGAGGAAGTGGGCAGCGGGCACATAGACCTCCCCCTACACACTCACATAAGGTTTGGAGTTCTGGGTGACTGCATCTCAGGGGAAAGAATAAGCTAGAACAATCAGAACATTGCCCAGGGAAATAATATCTTACACCCTCCTCCACCTAGTCTCTGGGACACATCCCCATTTTAGTATCATCTGATACACTATTAAGGGAACTTTCCATTGATTCCTAACCCCAATATCATGTAACTTTTATGACTTCTTTCTATGTTCCCCCACAAACCCTTCTAATCAGATTCCCCTAGACCTCAGAATCTATCTTTACCACAAGGAACCATTTCACTTTCCAAAGCTATTATGTAAAATACCAATACCATCATCTCCAGTATCAAACTCCAGGATCACTTCCCCCTTCAAGATGCACAGCTGGACAAATGGTTCTTTTTCTCCAATATTCTCATCCTAAACCATGATTATAATTGGTTATAAATACTAAAACAAAAACAATAAAATTTATGTCTATGCCTTCCTACATTTTTTGCTATCTTCTATTAAAGTACACCAATAATTCCACTTTCACCAAGAATCTAGAGTTTATAGCCAAATGGCCCCACTATATTCACAGTCTCCTTTGTCTTCAGAGATCTCAAATATGAGGCCATGAGTTTCTGGGCAGAAAGGTTTCTAGGTAACAAGCACATAACATTAAGAATGTCCCTCCTCTCAAGCAATCAACAACATGAACATAACAATTGATACTACAGAAATACAAAAATTGATAAGCAACTACTATGAGCAATCATATACCAATAAATTGTACAATCTAGAAGAAATGGATTAGTTCCTAGATACATACAATAAGCTAAGACTGAATTAAGGAGGAATAGAAAATCTGGACCCGTGAATAACTATTAAGATTGGATTAGCAGGGGTCACCCTGGTGGCTCAAGGGGTTAAGATGCAGCACAATGGGGTTGTTTGCAGCCACTGCAGTGCTAGCTTAATCCCCGGCCAGGGGGTGACCCACATGGCACAACAGACCTCACCTGTCTTACCTGGTGCTCCCCTCAGCAGTGTGTTTCAATACATCTGCCTGTTCTGCTCCCCACTCTGTCTTTGGTGACTCCTCTCATGCCCCACATCTCTGGCTTGCATCCCAGATCTTGTATAAATAAATAAATAAATCTTAAAAAAAAAAGGAAAGAAATGGCAAATCCACATTAAAAAAAAAAAAAAAAACAACAGATTGGATCAGTAATTAAAAATATCCTAACAAAATCAGTACCAGATTACTTAACTGTTGAATTCTACCAATATTCAAAGAAAAATTGATACCAATCCTTCTCAAGAAGAGGAAGAATTTATGAGGCCAGAACTACTCTGACACCAAATACAGACAAGGATGCACAAAGAAAGAAAATGGCAGGTCAATAGCTTTGATGAAAATAGATGCAAAAAGCTTCAACAAAATATTAGCAAACTAAATTGCACAATACATTAAAAGGATTATACACCACGATCAAGGGGATTTACTCCAAAGGTGCAAGAATGGTTCAACATCCACAAATCAATCAATGGGATATACCACATTAACAAAACAAAAAGTAAAAATCATGTAATAATTTCATTAGATGCAGAATACTTGAAAAAATTCAACATCCAATCATGACAAAATATATCAACAAAGTGGGTATAAACGGAATGTACCTTAATCCAACAGAGGCCCTATATGAGGAGCCCATTGTTAATGCAGTTAATGGTAAAAACCTGAAAGGTATGCCTCAGAGACAAGGAACAGGACAAGGTTGTCTTTTAAATAATAATATAAATAATTTCATCATTATATAATCTATATAAACTCTAGACTACAAAGAAACAAATTCAGTAAAGTTGCAGGACAAAAATCAATATACAAAAATCTGCATTTAGATTCAAAGGGAAATCAAGAAACCAATCCCATTAGAATTGTATCAAAAAGATAAAATACTAAAGATTAAATTTACCAAAGGAATTGAAATTTATACACTGAAAATCTAAGACATTGGTAGAGGAAATTGAAGAAGTCACAAATAAATGGAAGATACTCCATGCTCATGGATTAGAATAATTAATATTGTTAAAATACCCACATTTCCCAAAGTAATCTATGGCTTCAATACAATCCCTATCAAAATTGCAATGTAATTTTTCACAGAAATAGAACAAGTGATGCTAAAATTTTATGGAATTACAAAAGATCCTGAATAGTTAACACAATCATGAAAGAGAAGAAAACTGGAGGCATCACCCTCTACAATCTCAAAGCATATTTTAAAGCAATAGCAAACAAAACTATAAGATATTGGCATAAAAAAATGGAGGCATAGATCAGTGGAATAGAAGGCCCATTAAGGAACATATATTGTCAATTGATTCATGATGATGATGCCACGAATATATGCAAAGGGGAAAGAGCAGTTTCTTTAATAAATGGTGTTGGAAAAATGAACATGCACAAAAATGAAGTTGAACCATTATCTTAATCAATATACAAAACTAACTAAAATGCATTAAAGGCTTGAATATAGAACCCAAAACTACAGGGGAAGGAAGAGCATGGGTGACTATGAAGATGGTGCACAGGTGAATTGGTGGTGAGAATTTTACAAGGACGACATCTGAGAGGAGAAAGCAAACATTGTATGAAAATGAACAATGATGTAAACTGTAAATAAATATATTTTTTTAAAGAGAACAAAACATAGGTGTTAAACTACTTGACTTTGGACTTGGTGGTATTTTTTTAGAGATTTATTTATTTATGCATACAAGTACAGGCCAGAGATGTGGGGAGGTGAGAGGATTCACCAGAGACAGAGTGGGGAGCAGAACAGGCAGACTGACTGAAAACACTGCTGAGGGGAGCAGTGGGAGAGACAGGAGAGGTCTGCTGCACCATGTGGGTAGCTCCCCAGCAGGGATCAAACTCATGCTGCAGAAGCTGTGGATAGCTTCATAGTGCTGTGCTAAACCCCTTGCACCACCAGGGAGGCCCGGTGATTTTTTTTTTTTTTTACCTGATCCCAAAAGCAAAGACACAAAAGCACAAATAAGTAAATGCAACTACATCCAGCTAAAAAGTTTCTGCACAGCAAAGGAAATCATCAACAAAATAGAAAGGCAACCTATGTAGTTGGAGAAAATATTTGTAAATCGCATATCTGAGAAGGCAATAATTTTTAAAAAAATTAAAGAATTCATATAACTCAATAGAAAAAGTAAACAATTCATTTAGAAATGGACAAAAGATTTGAATAAACATTTTCCAGAATATATCCAGATTGCTAATAGGCACAAGAGAAGATGCTCAACATCATTAATCATCACAGAATTATAAAGCAAAAACTTGTGTCTATCTGTGCAGCTCCCCTGCAGAGTTCCTTGGCATTCAGCTCAAATGTTCCTTAAGGCTATATCCTTTCATCTACAGTCCTACAGCTCAAATTTTTCCTATGGTAACTGAACTGTGACACTGTAGCTAGGCTTCAGTACCTCAGCAGACAATGCCCATAGATGGACAAGTGTATTTAAAGAATTGTGGTATATATACTCAATGGAATACTACTCAGTTATTTTTTTAAAAAGATGAACTAGTGGTTTTTAATTTTTTGGAATAATGATGAGGAGTGGAATTATTGGGCCAATTGGCAAATCCATGTTTAATGTTTATTATTTGAGACAGCTCTATATTGTTTTCAGATATTTGTAAACTAGCTGGCCAAGTTTGCATTTTTCCACTAGCAATGCAGGAGTGTCCCCTGTTCTGAACATCCTTACCAGCATGTTTCTAATTTTTTGATATGGGTTATTCTCACAGGTGTGAAATGGTATCTCATTGTGATCTTGATTTGTATTTCTTTAATAATAAGTGATTGTGAACGTTTTTTCATGTGCCTGCTGGCTATTTTAATGTCTTCTTTGGAGAGGTGCCTGTTTAGTTCTTTTGTCCATTTTTTCATTGGTTTGTTTTGTTTTTGTAAAGTTTTATGTGTTCTTTGTATATCTTTGATAACAGTCCTTTGTCAGATGCAGTGTGCAAATACTTTCTTCCATTAAGTAGATTGTCATTTCATTTTAGTTTTTGTTTCTTTTACTGTGAAGAAGCTTTTTAGTTTGTTGTAGTCCCAGCTGTTAATGTTTTCTTTTGTTTTCCTTGCTGTTGGGGACAATTCCCTAAAGACATTGCTAAATCTTGCCAGGAAATGTTTTCGTTATGTTTTCTTCTATGTATTTTACAGTTTCAGGTTTTACATCCAAGACTTTGATCCACTTTGAGTTGATTTCAGTGTATGGTGTGAGATTGGGGTCTAGTTTCATTCTTTTGTATGCAGCTGTTCAGTTTTCCCAATATTATTTATTGAAGAAGCTATCCATGTTCTCCTTTGTCATAGATTAACTGTCCATATATATGTGGGTGTATTTCTGTGTTCTCAATTCTGTTCCATTGTTCTATGGGTCTCTTTTTGTTCCAGCACAAGGTTGTTTTAATTACTGTAGATTTACAGTATAGTTTGAGGTGTGATACCTCCATTCTCTTCTTTGTCAAAACTGCTTTTGCTGGGCCTCCCCTGGTGGCGCAGGTGGTTGAGCGCCATGCTGTGAAGCTGTGCAGCACCGGTTCGATCCCAGCTGGCCAGTGATGGTCCCACATGGCACGGCAGACCTCTCCTGTCACGCCCGCTGCTCCCCTCAGCAGTGTATTTCATCAGTCTTCCTGTTCCGCTCCCTGCTCTGTCTCTGGTGAACCCTCTCACCCTCCCACTCATCTGTCCTGTACCCCAGTTCTTGTATAAAATAAATAAATAAATCTTTAAAAAAATGCTTTTGTTATTTGGGTCTTTTGTGAATCCATATGAATTTCAGTAGTTGCTCCAGTTCTTTGAAATATGCCATTGATACTTTTATGGGGATTGCATTGAATCTATATATTTCTTTGGATAGAATGACATTTTTCTCAATGTTGATTGTTTTCTAATCCATGAACAGGGAATATTTTTTCTTTTTTTCCCAAAGATTTATCTATTTATGCATACAAGAACTGGCATACAGGCCACAGATGCAGGGTGTGTGTGTGTGTGTGTGTGAGAAGTTTCATCAGAGACAGAGTGGGGAACAGAACAGGCAGACTGACTGAAATTCACTGCTGAGGGGAGCAGCGGGGGAGACAGGAGAGGTCTGCTTCACCATGTGGATTTCTCTCTGGCCAGCCGGGGATAGGACTCATGCTGTGCTCAACTCCTTGCACCACCAGGGAGGCCCAGGGAACATTTTTTCATTTCTTTCTGTTTTTGTTTATTTCTTTCATGTCTTATACTTTCCCTTGCATAGATCTTTTACCTCATTTGTTAGGTTTACTTCTAGGTATTTAATTTTTTGGTGTAATTGTAAATGGGATCATTTTCTTAATTTCCTCCTCTTTTATCTCATTGTTTGTGCATAGGAAGAAAACTAATTTATGTGTGTTGATTTTATGCTCCATGTTTATTACAGCACTATTTACTAAGCTAAATAAGGAAGCAACCAAGTGCCCCAGAACAGATGAATGCACCAAGAAGATGGGGTATATATACACAATGGAATACTATCCAGTGATCAAAAATAAATAAATAAATTCATGCCATTTGCAGCAACATGGATGGAGCTTGAAAGAATAATGCTAAGTGATATAAATTGAGAAGATGAAAGATAAACACAAAATGGTGTCACTAATATGTGGAATATAGAGTAACTAAATTAATAGTCAGATAAAGACAAGCTGAAAACTAACCCTTGACAGCTGACTACAGAACTGAGATACCAAAGGGGAGTTAGTGGGGGGGGGTAAAGAACAAAAAGGGGAAGAAGCACAATAATCTATGGGGGTGGTATATGGGTGAGTTGGTGGTGGGTGTACACTATGGTGATAGCACCTGAAGGGGCACCCCACTATTACCTCAGTTAAAAATTAATTAATTAATTACATGAAGTAAATATAAAGCACTGTTAACAAAGGCATCCACCACTGATATTGTCTGGGCAATACATTTCAATGAATTAATAATTCTACTTATTCAAAAATTCTGAAGAGTGATAGTCACTTGTCAATGGGGTGTAGAAACCCTGCCTCATTGACTTTTAGATGCCGGAGGAGATTGAAGACACTGTGAAATGATTTAAATAGAAATAAAATAAATGAATCATTTGAGATTAAAGAGAAAAGATGAAACAGTGCCTTTTGGGAAAAAAATGGATGGATCTTGGAGGTGATAACAAGTGAAATCAGTCAGAAAATGAAAGATAATTACTAGATGGCTTCACTCATTTGTTAAATATAAATAACAACAAAAAACCCTTAGACTGTGAAAAAATACTGTGGTTACCATAGTGCTCCACAGGGATGGCGGAGGGGGTGTTGGCAGGGGGTGGATGAAGAGGAATGTGGTAGTGTATTTGCAATGGAACTTTAGGGGAGGGTGAGCGGAGTATATGAACTGCAGAGGTATAAAGCTGCACTCCCAAAATTATAATTATGATTTTTTTTTAGAAAAGGGGTTGAAAACAGTGGATGTCATTGGGAATCTGTACCATTCACCAGTAGACTCTATCCCCATCCCCAACCCCTAAGGAGGACATTTAGTAAGACAGCATTTTTCTAGGCAAAGCCAAAGATGGCTTTTTTCTTGAGACATTAAAAAATTACAAGGGTGATGTGGAAGAATCTTGTATCCCAGATGAATCCTTCTCACTCTGGCAGAGAAGAAAAAGGGTCATGGTCTGAAGTAGGACAGTAGCATTCTTCATAACATCACATAGAGTTCCTTGTCAGAAGTTACAAGTGAGAAGTCACCTGAGGGCCACTGAGCTTGTAGGAGAGTCAGCAAGAGGGAAAGGAAAGGCCAAGCAACGAAAATATGACCCTAAAGGAAACAACTCAGAGAATAGGAAGCATGAAGGAAGACAAGATTCCCAATTTATTCAACAAAATGCAAATGGATTATACCCATAAAACAAAAATAATGATTTAAATTGGTAAGTTAAATTAAACTAACAAGAAGGAACAGAAAATAGACTCGAGACAATCTTCCAGAATAAAGATTTTTTATAAGCTCCCCAAAATAGAGACGCCATCCAGAAGATTTAGCTTCTATTAGAAGCCCCAGAAGAAGAGAACAGAGAACATGGATGGGAAAATAATCAAAATAATACTGGAAGGGATTTTCACAGAGTTGAAGGACCTGGGTGTCCATACCAGGATACATTCCCATGAAAGATAAGGAGAAAACCCCAAAATAGTTTCAGAGGAACAAAAATACTTTCAGAAAGGAAGAATAGAAAAGAAAAAGAAATGTTATTCTACATTAGTAACCTTGGATGCTAGAAAACTTAAATACAACTGGTACGTATTTGGATAGAATGTTAGAAATAAAATAGTACAGTTATTTTCGACAAAAGGAAATGAAAATGTGGGACATGCACAAAGGAAAGAAATACAATGAGTGAAAGAAAAAGAGGAAGGACCCCACGCAGGAGAGCAGATAAAAGCTTCTCTGACTGGGCCATACAGAATAAAGCTGAAGATTTGCAATGGAAGCTCAGAGGTCCTTGAAAGGGAAAAAGAAACAAAATACCAGACAGAAAAACAGAGGTTTTATTGTTGTTATTCATTTGCTTTTGAGTGTTTCATTGCCTATAAAAAAATATACCTTGTGACTAAGTCCTAATACAAAACAAATGAGCGTGAAGCATCATTTGAAGCAATCAATAAGAAGCAAGAAAAGGAAGCCCATTGGACTTTAATGTGAGTTGTGTTCCATTGTAGTGCAAAAGTTATGTAACTCAACACATGGAGATGGAATGGAGTCCTACCCTTAGCAGCATAATACTTGATAGAACAATTTATCTTTTCATTTTTTGTCTTGCTCCTACTTCACTCCGAGAAGACTTTTACCTGGTTTGTTCATTATAATAACTTCAGTACCTAGAACACTGCCTGGCACTTTTGAACAAATGGGTGAATAAATGAATGATTATACAGTCTTAATATTATAAATTGTTTATTAGGTTTTAATGATACAAATACTGTTCGAAAAAGAATAAGAGACTTAGGGCCTCCCTCATGGTGCAAGGGGTTAAGACAAAGCACTATGAAGCTATCTACAGCCACTGCAGCATGAGTTTGATCCCCGGCCACAGAGGTGACCAACATGGCACAACAGACCTCTCCTGTCTCCTCGCCCGCTACTCCCCTCAGCAGTATGTTTCAGTCAGTCGGCCTATTCTGTTTCCCACTTTGTCTCTGGTGAATCCTCTCAATCCCGCACCTCTGGCCTGTACCCCAGCTCTTGTATGTATAAATATATAAATCTTTTTAAAAAAAAGAATAAGAGATTTAATTGAGGTTTAAAGTTCTGAAAAGACATTTTTTCAAAGACACACAGATGGTTAGCAGGCACAAGGAAAGATGTCCAACATCATTAATGATTGGAGAAATGTAAATCAAACTCACAATGAGATATCACTTTCACATCTGTTAGAAGGGCTATTGTCAATAAGGGACCAGGAAAATGAATAACTATAAGAAAGTGAAAATCAAAATCAACAAAAAACTATGAACCAGAGACACTTTTAGGGGGGCGGGGGTGGGAGGGGAGGGATTGGGGTCAGAATGGGGGGGCTGCAATTGTATGGGGAATATAAAAATAAAATTTATTATTTAAAAACAAAACAAAACAAAACAAAACAAAACCTATTTCCTGAGGCCTCCCTGGTGGCACAAGGGGTTAATATGCAACCTATGATGCTTTCCGCAGCCACTCCAGCACGAGTTCAATCCCCAGTCGGGCAGCGACCCACATGGCACAGCAGACCTCTCCTGTCTCGCCCGCTGCTCCCCTCAGCAGTGTATTTCATTCAGTCTGCCTGTTGTGTTCCCCATTCTGTCTCTGGTGAATCCTCTTACCCCCACACTTCTGGCCTGTACCCTGTTCTTATATGAATAAATAAATCTTTTAAAAAAGAAAAAAAAAGGACTATTGTCGAAATACAAAAAATAACAAGTACTGGTGAGGATGTGGAGAAAAAGGATTCATTATAAACTGTTGATAGGAATGTAAACTGTTTTAGCTACTATGAAAAGAATACACAGTGGACTCAAAAAAATTGAAAAATAGAACTGCAATATTATCCAGCAATACCACCCCTGGGTATTTATCTGAAGAAATCAAATCACTAACTTATACATGCACTGCCACATTCATTGCAGCACTATTCAACAATGTAAGTGTCCATTTATATATATGTATGTATATGTGTATTATATATGCATATATGTATTCATCCATATTATGTATGTACATATACATACACATATGTATGTCAAATCATTCAGTCATGAAAGAAGAACGGAATTTTGTCACTTATTAGGGTATGGATTTGCATCAGGAGCTCTGTGGCTCTTCCTTTGGAAATGTACTGTGCCACAGTGTGAGCTGGTTACCCTGATACAGGACAGGTTCTGACATGCATGTGGGGATTGGGTTTTCAAGCCCATGTGGCTTTGAAAACACGCTGGTCAGCTTTGAACCTGGCTGGAGCCATTCAGGTTTTGAGACCTGAGGGAATTTGAAAATGAACAAATCAGGTTTGAAAGAAGGGCATCCTGAGGGGGATATAATCAGGGCCTCAAGATGGCTTAAGATGCTCTCATGCATTGAGACGTTTGAGTCAGACATTCATGTATTCGTTGATCCCTTCACATCTGATCTCCACTTTGGACCACTTGACCACTTGACCACTTGACCATCCTGACTGCTAGTGCCTGATCCTCTGGAACTGCCACTGACTGTGTGACAGCCTGACCAATGCTCCTGTCTCTGGGTCTGCTTTCCACATTTTGCCTGCTGATAGGTGCTTCTTCCCTGTGTCTAGTGCCTCTGACAGAGCTGAACACTGTAACCAGCAACCCCTAAGAGTTGTCTAACAATCTCTAAGAGCTGTCAACTGCTACTGGTCCTCTGGAACCTACCTAACAACTGACCCTGTCTCTAGCATGTCCAGTACCACTTCCTGGTGCTGTTGAGTCCAGTGCTGTCCAAATATTTCTCCCATTCTATAGGATGTCTTTTTGCTATTTCACTATGCGGAAGCATTTAAGTTAGATGCAATCCTATTTGTCTATATTATTTTATTTTTTCCTCTTCCATGGGAGATGAATTCACAAAAACATCACTGAAACCAATATTATGAAAAGGCTTGCCTAGGTTTCCTTCTAAGTTGTTTATAGTTTCAGGTCTTACATTCAAGTGTTTAATCATTTTGAATTAATTTTTGTAAAAGGTGTAAGACAATGGTCTAGTTTCATTCTTTTGGATGTGACTGTCTAGTTTTCCCAACATTTGTTGAAGAGACCTTCCTTTCTCCAGTTATACTCTTGGCTCTTTTGTCACATAAATTTGGATTTATATTTTGAGGATCTGAAATCTATTCCATTGATCTGTGGTCTGTTTTTAATCCCAGCACCATATTGTTTTAGTTGTTATAGGTTTGTAGCATAATTTGAAATCTGTGCCCATAACACTTGCATCTTCTTTATTTTTTTTTTCAAGATTGCTTGGTTATTTGGGGTGTTCTGTGGATCCATATGAATTTCAGTAATTTTTTTTCTATTTCTTTGAAAAATGCCATTGAAATATTGTTAGGGATTGCATTGGATCTGTCTATTGCTTTGGATAAGATGGTCATTTTGACAGTGTGAATTCTTCCAATCTCATTTATTTCTTCCAATCTCTTTCTTTTAACAATTTCTTATAGCTTTCATTGTATGGGTCTTTCACCTCCTTTGTTATTTTAGGTATTTAATTCTTCTTGATGTAATTGCAAATGAGATTGTTTTCTGGATTTCTTTATCTTCCAATCCATTATTTGCATGTAGGAATGCAATTATTTTTTGTAAATTGACTTTGTAATCTTCCATTTTACTATACTGATTTAATATTTCAATTTGTTCCATTGTGGAGTCTTTAGGGTTTGCTTTAGGGTTTTTTGTGTATATTATGTCATCTGCAAACAGTGATATTATTACTTCTTTCCTATTTAGATTCCTTTTATATATTTCTCTTGTTTGATTTCTCTAACTAGGACTTTCAATAATACATTGAATAGTTATGGTGAAAGTGGACATCAGATCTTAGTTTCAGTTTTGCACCCTTCAGTATGATATTACCTGTGGGTTTGTTATATAGAGCATGCAGTATGTTCTATTTATCTTCAGTGTTTTAAAGGTTTATATCATAAATGGATGTTGACTTTTATCAAATGCTTTCTCTGCATGTAGTGATATGATCATATTATTGTTTCATCTTTCCTTTTGTTTATGTGAATTGCATTGACCAGATTTTGGAGTTTAACCATCCTTGCATCCTTGGAATAGAATTCACTTTTAGGGTCCTGGTGACGTGTTGTTGAATTTGTTTTTCTGAGATTTTGTTGACAATTTTTGCATTTGTGTTCATTATGAATTTTGATTTTTTTTCCTTTTTTTTTGTAATGACTTTTGTCTACTTTTGGCATCAAAGAGATGTCAACCTCAAAAATGTGCTTTGAGGCATTTCTTCTTTCACATTTTTGGAATAGTTTGAGAAGTGTGTGTGTGTATATATATATAAATATATATATATGTTAGTTTGTCTTTGAAATTTAGGTAGAACTAACTAATGATACCATCTGATTCTGTGCTTTTGTTTTTTAGGAGACTTTTGATACTGTTTCAATTATTTTTATTTATAATTGATTTATTCAATGTTTCTATTTATGGCTGAGTCAGTCTTAGAATGATATATAGTTGTGAGATTGTGTCTATTTCTTATAGGTTATTCAACTTACCATCATACAGATATTCATAGTAATATCCTATGATCCTCTGTATGTCTGTTGAAGAGATAATCTAACAGAACTAATGGGAGACAGCAAAAGCAATATTAAGTGCTTCCTCTTACATACAAATACAGGCCAAAATCAAAAAGACAGTTCAAAGATTAATGAAATTAAAAGCTGATTCTTTGAAACACTAAATGATATAGGCAAACCTCTAGACTAGAGGCAATAAGAAAAAAAGTGAAAAAACACTAATAAATTAATAAATGAAAGAGAAGTAATATCTCATAATTTAAACCATCTTCTAGGTTGCATTAATTTCTCGATTTACTTCCAGATATCTGTATGCTTTTTCATGCATGCCTGTGTTCAATTTCCATTAAAATCATTACATTTATCGATGGCAGTAGGTAGTCCCTGTTCCAATACGGGTTACAAGAAGCTGAAATGAGAGGTTGTTAATGATGTTCCTAACTCAGCTCATAGAAATTATTGTACAATTTTCTCACTCTCAATGGTGGGAGCTCCTCCACCATCTGATCTAATTTGCTGGATTGGAAGTTCTCAGCACACATTTTGTTATCAACCTTTGCCCCCAACTGCCTTTGTAACCCCCATCCCCTATAGTCTCATAATAAAATGAGTCAAGACTTATCTGTAGTAAATCCTTTATCTATTCCTAAGAGCTGATGTTCACTTATTCATTTCAAATATCCCCATTGGCTCTCTACCCTCTAAAACAAATATCCATTTGCTTCTCCCATTTTGGTATTTTAGAAGGAAAATGTACCTTAATTTTCAGGGCAGTTCCATTTATCAATGCGTATTTCCAAAAGCTTCCTTTCTTTTTCCCTAACCATTTCCAACAAGTAATCTACAGTAAGGAACAAAATAAATATGCAACCATAAACTATTAGAAAATAAAATGTATAAAAAATAGTTCATAAAAATCAAGAAACATTGAATATGAGAGGAAAAATAGCAAAAAAATTATCTATAGAAAAATTCTAACAATTTAAATCACAAACAATGTCATAGACACAATTTTCCAAATAAATGGACATGTGTTCTAGATGGGAAAATTGGTTATCAAAAAATGTCCTGGGGCCTCCCTGGTGATGAAGAGGTTAAGTCTCAGCACTATCACCTAGACAGCCTGAGTTCAATCCCCTATCAGGGAGCTGACCCACATGGCGCAGCAGACCTCTCCTGTCCTGCCCTCTGCTCCCCTTAGCAGTGTATTTCAGTAGATCTGCCTGTTCTCCTTATTCTCTCTCTAGTGAATCCCCTCACCCCCACCTTCACTCTGCCACATCTCTGGCCTACATCCTAGTTCTTCTGTGCATAAATTAAAAAATAAATCATTTTAAAAAATTAAAAAATGTCCCTCCAGAAATGATGGAATGTAAATTGGGAAGGTTGTGTAGAATACATTTTATTTCTACATATCAAGAACTTAAAAAAATCATCTATAAAAATACCAGATGGCCTCACTCATAGCAGGAATCTAGAAAACTTAAATAAGGGACCAGGAAAAATAATAACTATAAGAATGTAAAAATTAATATCAACAAATATTAATATCAACAAACAACTATGAACCAGAGACACTCTATGAGGGGGCGAGGAGAGGGATTGGGGTCAAAATAAAGGGGGTTGCAATTGTATGGGGAATATAAAAATAAAAAAAAATTATATAAAAAAAAGAAAAATCATCTATATTTTGTTGACTCTTTCTGACAAGAACTATAGCTCAAAATATTTGCATATTTAATATATTTGTGTCATGTTATTTCAGTTTTATTTATTACAGTAAAAAATTGGACACATCTTAAAATTTCAATAAAAGCTAAGTGATTAAGAAAACAGAAATGTATACACTCATATTATTTATGAGAGTGATGCAAAAAGTTATTTAAAATAATTGTCAAGAGCAATAACCAAAGTCTAGTCAAGTTGTAATAACCATGTTTATAGCTCATATGTCACAGCGAAGTGTTACAGTTCTAGTGTTTTAGCCATATTGTTATAGCTCTTGCTTCACAGCCCCAGTATTACAGCAAACATTTATTAGGGACTTCAGCACTGCAGTCAAAGGTATACAGATTCAAGGAGGACTTGAGCTGAATAGTCAGGAGGTCTGTATGCTAATATAGAAAAAAAGGGGAGAGGTACATCCACTTTTTGCAAATGAGATCAGTGTCATTCTGGTTGGTGGAAAATTTGTCAAGCCTGATTACTTTAATTTTAACCCATTCTCTTCTGGGCTATAGCATCTGTGCACATGCCTCAACATTGCTTGGATCCTTAGCTGTGCCTGGGACCTGAACATCAACAATCTCCATCTCCTATTGGTTGTTACCCAAACTCAGGATAGCTCCATGCACATTTTATTTTTAAATTTTTTAATCATAATAAAATATACTTTACATTTCAATCAATCATTTTTAAGTAAAGTTTTAGAAGAAACTCATAGGACAATATCTGTATCATTTGTGAGTAGTCAAACATTTCTTAGCAGGTCCAAAAAAGGTATACTCATAAATATATAAATGTTTTAAATCAAATTTTAAATGTGCTCATGAAGAGCAGTTAAGGAAATGAACAAATAAGCTAAAGAGTGGAGAAAAATATTTGCAACACGTATATTGACAAAGGTATACTTCTCCTACAATTCAAGAATAAGAAGACAAGTAACTCAATAATTTTTAATCATCAAGATTTGACCAGAGAGTGTGTGTACATGCACACACACACACACACACACACAAACATGCTTGCACACACAGGTGCATATACAACTCATAGACAAATTCCTGTGAACACATGAAAAATGTTGAATATCATTAGTCATCAGGGAAGTGCAAATTAAAACTATAATAAGATATTGCTACACAACTATTAGAATAACTAAAATTTAAAAGACTAACAATGCCAACTATTGCTAAAGGTATTGATCTCAACTGGAACTTGCAAACATTAATGGGAACATAAAGCTAAACCTACACTATGACCCAGCAATTCTATTGCTAGGAAAACACCCAAGAGAAAAAAATGCATACATCTTCAAAATATGCTTGTACAAGAATAATTGTAGCTGCTGTATTCTTGATGACCAGAAACTGGAAACAGTCCAGAAGTATGTCATTAAAAGATAAATAAATCAGAAGAGACTATTGATAAATGCAATGCTATGAACCAATCTCAGTGACATACTGAGTGAAAAAGAAGCATTTCATAAAGTAACTTTTATTTTATGGATTCTTTTTGTATTAATTATAGAACAGGGAAAACTATTCTGTGATGGGAAAATCTTAACAGGAGTTTTATCTGATAGATACAGTTGTATCTGTTGCAGGGATTGACTTGGAAGAGATATTGATAAAAACACTTTAGGCCAATGGTAATGTTCAATATTTTGACAGAGGCTTGAGTGGCAAAGACTATGCATTTATTGAAACTCATTGGAGGGCACATTAAAATCTGTGCATTTAAATAGATTTAAATTTTACTTCAAAAGAAGAAAGATAAAAGGGGGATTCTAAACAAATATTAAGCTCTGAATCAATACGGCATCCTGAGGTGCTTGGAGATGGAATGTACCGGTATATCTAACTTACTCTGAAACACAACAAAAAATAAGATAGATAGACAGAGGGTTATAGGAATAGATGGGGGGATAGATATTTGATAAAGCAAGTGTAGTAAAATGTTCATTGCATAATCTAAGTGATGTGAATATGGCTATTCATTGTAAAAATCTTTCAACTTCTTGGTATGTTTGAGAAGTGTCAAAATAAAACTTTGGAAAAATGTAATCAATGGAAGAACTAAAAATAATTTAAGCACTAAACATGGAGAAGAAGAAAGGGGGGAATTAAAGGAATTCAGTTCTCATTGTAGAGAGTCAATATATATTGTCTACATATAATAAATCAAAAGAAAAAGGTATATGTTCATGTCACTTAGAACAATGGAGGAAGAACAGAGGAAAGCAAACAGAAACAGTTTAAAGCAATGAGAAATGAGATGAAAAGATGTGACATTAAACTTGCCTTTCATAATAACCTGTTCTTTATCTTTTGATTTTTTACCATATGATGCTTTACTTTGATTAAAAGAACACACAGAGAATGTCTCTGAGCCCATAGACACATTTATCAGCTGAAGGGCTGTTGGAAACCTTAGCCCAAAGCTCTCTGCCCACTCTCTGGGGCTGGAGTGATTGATGATATTGAAGAGTGTCACTGCTGGAAGGAATTCAGGATCAGAGCCACTTTCATCTTGTGTCAAGAATTTGCACTCCATGGTTGTCTGGTATCTACCTGGTAAAGTGCATAGTTGAATGTGTTCAGATTAATCCCAGAATGAACTATCCTTGCAATAAGGAAGACAAGTACCCATAGACAATCAAAGCATATATTGGGTTTTATTGATTGCCAAAGCTCTTCCCTCACTTGCAAAATAAGAGGTTAAATAACATGGCAATTTGGAAAGTTGATAATAAACTCAATGCAAATAGATGTGAGTAATCAAGGTGCATTGCACTTGACCCTATTAGATTTAACCTTACTACAGTGAAAAATAATCTCATATGAATAGCCTGTTTCTACACTTGATGATAGTCTAAACTGAATAACATGGCTTCTGCCAGCTGCCTTATGGCCCTAAAAGCTGGAGATTATTTGATTATGAAGTTTCCTAATTCTTTTCTTACATTGAAGGTAGACACAGAGATCAGGAACTGCATTTCCAGGGACAATCAAAATTTATCCATCCATGTATCCAATCACCCTTTCAGCCAGCCAGCCAGCCAGCAAGCCAGCCATTTATCCAACAAATACTGATGGAATACTAAATGTGAGGCTTATGCTAGGAGTTAAAAAAAATGTTTGGATAAGAGAGACAAGATCACTGCCCTTGCATAGTTTACTTTCCTTTATTAAGAAGCATTCTAATTACATTTAAATGCCATGGAGGAAGTTATTGGTTTACCTGAATGGGGAAGATACAATAGCAATATACCGCCTATTTGGGGAGGTAGCATTAAATGTGGACCAGAAAATTAAGAACTCAGCTATGAGGAAATGAAGTAACCTCCTTCAGGTGAAGGGTATAAGAATAAAGTTCTGAAGTGAGAGTGAACTTGGTGTGTTTGAGAAATCAAATGAAGGTCATTATAGTTGAATTTAATTTTAGAGAGGTGTGAGATGACCTGGAGTAGGTAGTTGGGCACAATTCTAATAGGACCAAGCAGGTCAGGGCAAGGAATTTGATTTTATTCTAATTTAAATGAGAACACATTAAACTTTTTAAGCAAGAAGTGAAAACAGAAATTTTATTTAAAGGAAATTCTAGAGGCTCTGTGGAGAACAGTCTACAGTAGGACATGAATGAAAACTAAGGGCTGTTTTAATTGTTTGTGGAGAGGTAGTAAGGGCATGAAAGTAGGTGGGGAAGGTATGCATATTTAAGATGCCCTGGCTGGTCTCCAATTCTGTATTTCCAAACATGCCAGTAGTGTAACTTTTGGATCCAAATTCCTCTGCTTGGTGCTTCCTTCAGTAAATCTCCCTCCAATGTTCTTTGGGACCACTCTCGAAGGAGGTTTTATTCTACAACATATTTATGTAGTAATATCTGTGTGGAAATAAAACTTGACCGGAGGACTTTTCATCCTTATTCTTCCTAATTGATGCCTTCTCTAGATAGTGTCACTGCAAAGGAGCCTCACCCTTGACCAGACCCTCACTCCCAACATCTCTTGGATCTGCTTTTATCTCTTGGCTACAGTCCTGAGCAGGTGTGTATCAGAGGCCTTACTTCTGGTCCCTAAGAAAAGATGGATCCTTTTCCAATAGTTCTACCAAAATTATGAAAGTATCCTTTATGAGATTGATCTAATTAGCATGTCTGTTTCTGAACATCCACAAAGATAGTACAGCCATCATCTAGGTCTGAGTCAGCCAGTGCATGTAGGATGGAGCCAGACACCTGACCCACATTGTTGGAGACAGGAGGATGATTCAGGGAAAACCAAGGTTCTGGCAGCAGCAGAAGAAGGGAGAACAGACACCTGGCAGGGAAAAACAATGGTATCCTCATAGTATCTCTCAAGTGTAGCTCTTGAGCTCTCTCTTCCAGGAAGCACTTGTTACCTTACCCCCATCTTGAGAAGACTGGTTGATCAATACCATTGACTTAAAGGTTGAAGGAGACAATTGGCAGTGATTTCAGGCCTGATCTTTTAGGGATGCCTTCATGGTGGATGATGAACTTAAGTCATAGGTTTAATTGCCTGAAGAAGGAGTGTGGAGTTATGTATTGAAAAGATACTTTTGAATGTTCATACTGTGCCATGAATTGGGCTAAGAGCTTGGAGTGCAATGATCAGTCATATTCACACCGTCCTTTCAAAAGCCGGTGTCGAGCATCATAAACAGGGCACAGTACAGGCTTGGATGGGCACTCGATCAACGTTGTGAGTAAATATGTGACAGTTTAGAATATAAGTGTTGATCTGGGAGAAGCTATGAAGTCAGTGATAAAAAAGGAAAGCTTCATTCCCAGAGCCCTCACAAACATTGTGTTTATAAGTTATGGTTCGGATTAGGTTACTGGTCTGCTTACACTTCTCTGTGGCTTTGTTTACCTACTGAAAAAAAGGATATGAAAACACTGGTAACATAAAAAGAATTATACACCCCTATGTTCATAGCAGCATTATTCACCTTAACCAAGATAAGGAATCAAACTAAAAGCAGCCAGGCAGACAGGTAAAGAAATTAGGGGATGGAGTCAATGGAATACTACTCAGCTATTTAAAAAGATGAAATAATGCCTTTTTGGACAAAATGGATAGATCTCAAGGTGATAATGCGAAGTGAGATAAGTCACAAGATGAAAAACAATTACTGAGGTTTCACTCATTTATAGAATATAAATAATCAAGGAAAACAAATTAGCAAAACACAACAAAATAGCTCGTAGACTCTGTGAAAACTGCAGTATCTACCAGAGTTACCAGGGTGGGGGAGGGGAGGGGGTGCACATTGGAATGGTGGGTTGTCATTGGGGCTGTGGAGGAGGGTGCACATGTTTAGATGTGACATATTCCCAGAATTATACAGTTGTATAAGTGATGGTTATTCAATAAAATTTTGAATTAAAAATAAAAATAGAACTTGATCTTTTTATTTTTATTTTTTTAAAAAGGTTTATTTATGCATAGAGCTGGGACACAGGCCAGAGGTGTGGGGGGGTGAGAGGATTCACCAGAGACAGAGTAGGGAACAGAACAGGCAGATTGACTGAAATACACTGCTGAGGGGAGCAGCGGGCAAGTCAGGAGAGGTCTGCTGCTCCATCGGGGTAGCTCTCTAGATGGGGATCAAACTCATGCTGCAGTGGCTATGGCCAACTTCACAGATTGCATCCTAACCACTTGCACCACTAGGGAGGCCCACCTGATCTTTTTACCATGGACTTCAGGCCCACCACGCTCTACCCCAGTCTGAGGTTCTCTGGCAGTGCTGATGCCATCCTCTCTGCCTAGAGCAGTTTCCTGGTCTATCCAAATCCTACTCACTTTTGAAGATAGTTGTAAGAACCCCAAGTCCCTCAGATAAAAGCAAACAAACAAACAAACAAACAAACTTTGTGCTTTATTGTTTCCGGTGCTTTCTGTGCCTATACCTCTTATGCTCTACTGTTAGACACACAGACTGCGACTTCTGTTACATTGGGATCTCTGCTTATTTTCTTCTCTCCCAAGACCATGAGCCATTTGAGGTCAGAGACTTGCCTCACATAA